>NC_138743.1:28175003-31014038 GCF_965113295.1 Leuciscus leuciscus | reverse complement strand
AGAAACCTTCTCCACAGGCCCGACAGTGGTGCTTTGTATCATTATCCTGGAATCCCTCTCCACATTTATTACATCTCTGAAAAAAAAAAAAAAACCCAAAAAATCTTTCTTCAGTAAAGACTTCTCTTCATTTAAAAGGCAAATTAAAAAAGAACCTAGCATTAAAACTCACAAGGATGAGAGAATTGGGCTTCCAGTAGGTAGGAGCAATCTGGTCTGTTAACCAGGGCGGTGACGGCTTTGGCAGGCTTGACGCTTAGCTCTGAAACAGACTGAGCCATATAGTTCACACCATCCAGCAGCCTCTGCGCAGCATTGTTGTTGTCCTTCAGGAATCCATCAGACTGAGACGGAAATGTGAAAGTGAATAAAACTTTGCTATTTAAATAGAGGAAACATAGGGAAAAAAAGCAGCAGATTTCTCTCACCCCTGGCCAGACATGCTGGATCTCAGTCCTGAACCACTGTATCAACAGGGTCCTGGTTCCCATACCAGTATTGCCTACTTCTATATATCACAGAGCAGTTTGGACACTCAATCACATATCTGCAAAGAAAACCCCCAAATCAGTCCTGTGTGTCTAAATGAACTGAAGTAAATGCACCTTTGTACAACTATACACCACTCACCCGGACCAGGCGTATATGGCCAAACCAAACCAAGGTGAGTCAGAGGATGCCGTCGTCTTTGGAACCACAATCACCTCTTTGCCACTCTCATAACAAGCCTGGAATAGCAGGTTAACACATAATGTCAGACCTGGGCAGTCACAGAATATGTATAGCTGGTAAGGTCAGGTCATGTGTTGCATTGTTTAGGACCTACCTTGCAGGTGTAGATGCGATTATCGTAGTGTGCTGAATAGCGGCAACGGTGTTTAGCCTCATGCACCACACCCTCTCGGAGGTGATTCATGCTGTTTTTACAGCCTGAGCTAAAACACAAACAAACAAAAAAAAACCTGTTCTGAATATATGTAATTCAGAACAGGCTTCAGTATGGTGTACGTGCAAGGAATTTTCCACATGCATTACAAGAGTCAAAACTAGCTTAGTCAAACATCTAATTACTAGTGTGGCGCTGCACAAATAACTCCTTTTGAACGGTTTTTTATTTTATTTTATTGATTTGATCAAACCAATTTTTAATGAGTATGTAAATTACTCAACTTTAAAAAAAGAACTTTAGGAGTTAAACACATAAGGTAGGTGATGTGTTGGCATCATAACTGAACATTTAGCAATCTAAAAATATAATATATGCAAATATTCATTTTATTTGCTAAAAATGGTTGGTCAGGGACTTCAGTGAACCCTTTTGAGCATTGGCTCAATTGAACCTGTGTTGTCTTTAACATTTACATTTACATTTACATTTATTCATTTAGCTGACGCTTTTATACAAAGCGACTTACAATTGCTATATATGTCAGAGGTCGCACGCCTCTGGAGCAACTAGGGGTTAAGTGTCTTAACATTCATTCAAAGGGTTTGTCATTTAACAGGCTTCAAATGGAACAAGTTCTACACATCCCCACCTCTTGCATGGTCATTTAATAAATATTTTGTCTACATTAATCAAGCCTTGTTTTTTTTTAAACCATATTTAAGTTCAACCCCGATTCTGTCAAGGCCTTTGTCGGAAAGAACCAAATTGCTAACATGACTTAACACTTATATTTGATATCCATAACATTCCCATTCAAATGTTTTTTGAAAGATATAATTTAATTCAGCAAGGATGCATTAAATTGATCAAGGGACAGCAAAGATATTATAAAAACATTTCTATTTTAAATAAATGCTGTTCTTTTGAACTTTCTATTAAAATTGAAAACAGTTGTAATAATATTTCACAAGTATTTCATTAGTGTTTTTTTACTGTATTTTTGGTCAAATAAATGCTGCCTTGGTGAGTAGAGTAGAGTAGAGTAGAGTAGAGTAGAGTAGAGTAGTTGTATGTGAGAGTCAGGAGCAGCTTACCCACAGCTGAGGCAGATGCTAGAGCAGGTAAAGTATTCATCTGGAAAGAAAGAGTTGCTTGCCAGATGCTCATCAGGAATCTCTCCACTGAAGCATTCACTCAAAGCCTTGTGAACAAGAGCTTCATCATTAGCTCGATATATTAAAATTGATAACTGAAAATAGCACACACACGTGTCTTATGGAATATTTCAAGGCCAGTGCTCAGGATTTGTAAGTAGCCATTTGAGGAAAACGGACCTACTTAATAGGTTAAAAATTAAAAAGAAAAAAGATTTTTGGAGAAAAGTAATTCAAACCAACACTTCCACCCTTTCATGTAATCGATGAGTTAAATGTGTGATTGAGCTTATTAATAAAAAAAAATAAAAAAACGAATTACCTGCAATGCCTTGTAGATGACACCGGCAGACCGTGGAGATCGTGTAGTGTTGTTGTCTAACTGCTGCTCCACGCTACGCAGCAGACCGCTGAAGTCAGTCGGGGGGTTGTGGGTGCGGGTGCCCCGGTACTGAATAGAGCTGAATGCTTCCGGAAAGAGGCCAAGCTTTCTGAAACGTTCCTGAAGAAGCCGCTCAGCTGATTCTGATGGCTTATCTACAGTGCACAAGAGAGAGATTCATTATTTTGCTTACTTTATCTATTTCAATGTCAATTCTAACCTATTGTTTTGTGAATAGGACAGCAAAGTGGAAAGCATCTAAAGCTCAGTAAACTGACCTGAGCCTAATAACTTGGTGTGGACTGTCTCATGGAAGATTATAACAGCAGGACCCAGGGTCGAAAGGGGCACATCCAAACCACAGCGGGCAGTCGTAGCTTTCAGCTCCCTCGTAAAATGCTTTAGATACGCATCTGACGCATCCCCGAGAAACTTGAAAAGATCATCATGAAGCCGGTCAGCATGTGTCCGATAGATGACCAGATCAGACACTGCGAGCACCTTCAGGAGGAGGCGGGTTCGCTGTCCTTGGTTAGCTCCTGCCCCCAGGAGTCCCTCTGTGTCAATAACCACCACCTTATGAACAGGGTCCATTGCTGCCCACACCCCAACGGTGCAGGATTCCTGGGTTGGGGATGTCTGGAACACTTCACGACCCAGAAAGAAAGTGTGATTGAGGGTGTGGGATTTGCCCTCTCCAGTATTGCCGAAAATGGACACCACCTTCAAGAGCTCCTCAGGCCTGCAGCCTAATTTCCTCACAAACTCCTCCTCATCCTTCAGCTGTTCCGGTTAAGGAAATAAACATAAGCCATATACTTAGGCAATATCACACAGTTACGTAAAACAAAAAAACAACTAGTAGTTTGAAAAGAAGAGAAAGCATAACGCTTTGTCACAATGCAACGCACAGATTAAAAGACAGTCTGGAACTTGGGTCGAGCAGAGCGACAGAGAGTTCCCTCACTGCAGAGCCAAATGACGTCCAGCTTCCCCTCTCTGGACATTATGGGTGGGGTTATGTATAGGGTTAGGCCATCTAGCTCCACCTGTTATGTCCTGAACTGGACATCAAGCAGCGGGCGTTCAGGGGGGTGGCGTTAGGATAAAATCGCGTTCCAGGGAGAGGGTTTCCCCTTGGCTGAAATCACGTTCTTTTTGAAATCTCAGACCGGTTCGAGGGAGATGGGGGGAGCACAGGGCTGTCCATGGGGGGCCAGGCCAGATTTGAACTTTAGAGCCCGGGACTGCTCAAGGCGTTCTGTTATCACTCTGCTCCATGATTTCCACTTCCCACTCCAAACTAACTAGTGAGAGAATCCTTGCTCCAAGTGACCATTGTCTGTGTATCATTCGTTGTTTTAATATTCCATTAAATAACATTTGGAAAATCGAAAAAGGACTTGTGTCATTATTGATTAACAAATACAATTAACAAAAACAAATAACGATTTTTTGATTTTACACAAGTTAAAAATAGGAAATGATGAAAAACCCCTACAGTAGTCCAAATCCATGTGTCATTAGTTCCTTTAATTTTCAATTAAGACACAAATTAAAAGAAAAGAACGAATGATACATAGATTATCATGGAGTGAGAGAAAAGGTTTAAAAACTTTGCTTTGCCCTCGCGGACGCGCAAAGTATGACACTAGCTTTATGGGATGGAGGGATAGAGTTGTGGGTAGGGTTGTGTTGGTATTCTAGTTCTACCCATTAGGCCCAAATTACATTCACTCCTCCTCACTGGATGTGTAGTGAGGCGGAGCTAGACTTAAGCTCCACCCATTTGCTCTGCAGTGAGCATCATCCCGAAGTCAATGGCTTTTTTGAATGGGGTTTTGGTTAAATGGCTGAAATAAGGTCTGTGGTCAGTGTGGTGAACACAAGCTCAAGGCACTTTCACGTTGTCTGAAGCTTAGTGGTGGTGGTAATGTTGAATTCATGGGACCGTGGTGTAGTTAGTTTATAGCCTACCTTAGCTTTTTACTTCTGGCGACTGCATTTGGGCTTCAAAATTCACAAAAGTTGTTTTCAACTGTGATGATTGTCTTGAAGGACAAAACATGTCATGGACAAAACGACAGCATGATGCTAACTGCCGGTTGGCCTACAAAGTGACGACATACCAGCACCACTCTATTTGGGCCTAATGGGTGGAGCTAGAATATCCAACCACACCCTAACCCTATAAAACCATACCCACACCTGTATCCCTCCACCCCATTAGACGTCCAGAGAGGAGGAGCTTGGACGTCACTTGATTCTGCAATCAGTACCACTTTGGAGCAGCCTCTCACAAAATGCCTTACCTGCATGTCTTCCTTTTCATCCACCAGAAGAAAGCTGATGACTTTCTCCAGTTTAGCTTTCAACGCATCCAGCTGTTCATCCCCAGTGCTGCAGTTCTTCTCCGCGGGTTTACAGGGAGGGTAGGCAGTGATAGGGTGCTTTCTTTTACTGACCCCGCTGTGAGTCCGCTTTTGACAGTCCAAACACAGGTTGATTTTACATCCCTGACAGCGGACCACTGCTCTCAGCCGCCCCCCGTTCGGAACCCCACCGTCCCCTTTACATGAATCGCAGTAGGGTACGTGGCCAGGTGCGATTCGGATCCTGTCGTGGTTCCTCATGCGCTCCTGGCGGTGGAGCTCCAGCTCGCAGCGCATGCACTGCAAGCTGCCGCATTCATCACACTCGAAGGCGGCCTCGTCAGTGCCACCGCAGGCGTAACTCTCCTGACAAACCAGGACACCGTTCAACCCCTTCTCCGCTGAAGAGCCCTGACCGCTCATTATACGTCTAAATATAATAGCGAGGTAGCACACCGAACTGAAACAACCGAATTTAAAGTACTAAACGCTCTCTGTAAATACACCGAGTGGTTATCCCTCAGAAAGTTGAACCAACTAACTTACAGCAGAGACCAACCTAAATGTACAATCAACAAGAGAGATGATATATTATACCTCATGAAGGATGCATCTGAGTTCTTCTTAAACGAAATATCTTACTCGTTTGCCTTGAATTTCATTGGAATTCTAAATGTGTTGTCAAATTATGACACTGGCTTAAAATCAAATATTCAATATGAACTATAAATAGATCAGTTGACATCCGTATAGCACTGGCACTAAGTCAGACTAAAGTCTAGCTTTCTGGCTGATGTAAAAGTGACCAAGCAGTCTAAAGTGTCTAAACTCACAAACTACAATCGAAACGTATTTATTGACAGACGTAAACACTAAGAAAACAGCTACATTCGAGTACTGTTATCGTCCTGGGCTTTTGTTACTCAAGCTAACTAAGATTAGCATACGTGTCTATAAAATATCCTCCGATTTCAAAGACAACAGATACTAGGGGGTTAGAAATATGATTTCTGCAGCTGAATTAATGATTATTTAGTATCATACAGACTGTCCTTAAAGTATGTTCACCCAACAACACATTGATCAACACAGCTTTGACCGAACAAAACAAGCTGATTTCGAGCCAGAATCACACCGCAGTCTTCATCAAATTAGCCGCTGAATTCCCTGAAACATCGCACACGACAACGACTCTTTGATAAACACAAATTAATAAGCCGGTTGATGTCAAGATAACTGTTTTTCCCCACCAGCTTGTAAAACGATTCCCCTCCCCGGTAGATTCGGGTGAATGTTGTTGCCAGGTCAGATCAGCTGATCGGCTTGTTTTCACTGTAGCTCTGCAGTCGAAGGTTACCAGACGCAAAGCCAGATGGGAAATGGAGTCCATTCTCTACAAGCAACATTTACTTATACACTTATGACATGAATTCAATATTCAGGTAAGTGTTAGGATAAGGAGAGGTTGACAGATATAAGATATATGATTTAAAAAAAACAAGATTTTTTGGGGGGGACATATGAGGAGACAGAATAATAACAAATAAAAACAAAAAGAAGTGCACAGCCTAATTGTATTAAATTGAATTGAAGTGTGTGTGTGTGTGTGTGTGTGTGTGTGTGTGTGTGTGTGTGTGTGTGTGTGTGTGTGTGTGTGTGTGTGTGTGTGTGTGTGTGTGTGTGTGTGTGTGTGTCTGTGTCTGTGTCTGTGTCTGTGTATGTATATAAATATATATGGATATATAGCCTACATATTAAATAAACTGTTCTTGCAGGTAATATACTAATATAGTAATATACTATTACAGCCCACTTTAGTGTAAATGATCATACTGAAGCAGTTGAAGTAGCCTACATTTTTTAAATGAATGTGTTTTAATATCTTTTATTGTACTTTATAAAAGCACACTTGTTTTGATGTGTTGACTAACATTCTAAAACACATGTACTTGATTATGACTGGTTTATTTGTAAATGTACTTAATTGCAACTTCATTACAAATCTGTAGCCTAGTTATATTTAAATACATGATGTGTCATTAGAATTGAAATTAAAGTAGCCTATATTTAAGTGTACAATAAATGCAGGCCATGTCAGTACATTTGTATTTTGTACGTACACGTAAACCATATTTCGAAGACAATATAGAAGTAAATATGAAATTATGTATTTAAAGTAAGTTCTACGTACACTGAAAACAATTTGGAGTAGGATTTACTTGAAAAAAGCTAGGCAACTTTTTCCACTCAGAAAATGCTAGTAAATTTACAAAGATTTGCCAAGTAAAAACCTAAACATATTTATCAGTAGCTTTAATTAGAAATCTTTAAGTTAAATTTACTTGGAATATGGAATTAAGTAAGCTTTACTTAACCTAGTTAAGTGAAAGTAACAAAGAAAATAAGTCATTTTAACTTGGCTAGTAAAAGGTTGATTATTATCGATTTAGTTGAAATTTCCTTTGCATTACATTTCACTCAAACAATAATATTGAATTATACCAGTCATTTATAGTAGCCTATGTGTTTTACTTAGATTATCTAAGTAATTTATACTACATGTCAGATGTTAAGCATCATGTGAATGCAAAGACCTCAATACTTGGTAGACAATACACAATGACGGTAACATTTGATGGATCGTTTTTGTGTTTGAATGTGTCATTTTGAGCAGAAAATTTACTCAAAATGGCACAAAATGGCAAGTTACTAATCCTGACAACAAAAGCAATGATAAAACAGTGTAAATACAGCTGGAAACCAGTGAAAAATTAACCTCATTAACTATTCAAGGTCCAGTGCATGATGGGAACCCCAGTATCAGAAAAGTTGAGTAATTTTTACTTAATTTTATTGAGTTGATATTTACGCTTTCATTTCTACTCGCTTGAATTAAGTACTGATATGGAATTTACTTAGTTTTTTTTTAATTCTTGCCTGAACTAACTTTTTCATGTAAATTACATTGTTTTTTTTCAGTAGTATTTACTTCACCAAAAAATCCTTTTTTACAGTGTAATAAAGAAAATTATTTTCGTAATATGTAAAATTAGCTATGCTAAAGTGTAAAGTGCCTTCTCTTGTTCACAAGGATCATGTTAAGTCACTTTTCATCACATAAGTCATTGTAGTAACAGGCCTTCAGGGTAGACAACATTTAAATTGTTCTGCTACTGGATTTCACTAATGAAAAGTGAGGATCTGAGGGTCAGACATACAGACATTCAAATCATTATTGTGTTGGTTGTGAAAATTCAACATGATAGCCTATAGAACCTGTGTATAGCCTACATGAATCTTAAAGGAACACTCCACCGTTTTTTTAAATAGGGCTTATTCACCTTCTTTCCTACATTTAGATAGGTGGGCAAATGCATTTTTGTCTCAGTGCATGCATTGTTTTAGTTTGACAGGGTCGGCGTGAGCTTAGCTTAGCATAATGAATGGAATCCTTTGTTGCCAGCTAGCATGTCCTGAATAAAAGTGATATAAAAAAAATAAAAAACCCTACCTAATTACTTCTTGTGGCCTGCGTATTCACAACAAGTACAAATAGCGATGCAGATTAACACTAGGCGATTTCCTAGGCAGATATTGACTTATATATTAAGGACTATATTAGGGGGAAGCACAGGCGAAGCACTGCTACTTGGGCGTGATATCTCTGCGCCCAAGTAGCAGTGCTTCGCCTGTGCTTCCCCCTAATATAGTCCCAAGTCAATATCTGCATAGGAAATCGCCTAGTGTTAATCTGCATCGCTATTTGTACTCGTTGTGAATATGCAGGCCACAAGAAGTAATTAGGTGGGGTTTTTTTTTTTTATATCACTTTTACTCAGGACATGCTAGCTGGCAACAAAGGATTCCATTCATTATGCTAAGCTAAGCTAGCGCCAACCCTGTCAAACTAAAACAATGCATGCACTGAGACAAAAATGCATTTGCCCACCTATCTAACTGTAGGAAAGAAGGTGAATAAGCCCTATTTCAAAAAACGGTGGAGTGTTCCTTTAATTTTCACAAGTTATTTTTATTATTATTTATTTCTTTTGGAAACATGAATTTTAAAGGCTTTGTACAGGCTTTCCTGTAGCTCAAACAGTAGAGCGTTGGCGCTAGCAACGCCAAGGTCATGGGTTCGATTCCCAGGGAAAGCAAGAACTGACAAAAAATGTAAAATGTGTACCTTGAATGCAATGTAAGTCGCTTTGGATAAAAGCGTCTACCAAATGCATAAATGTAAAGAAATGGTTGACACCCATCATTCACAACAGTAGAATGTTGGCGCAGCCTCAAGCCGGACACTCATTTGTGCTTTTTATTTTTTTTTATTAATGTTTATTACAAACTCTCGTGGAGACAACAGCAAAGAAAAACAGGCAAGGCATCAACACAGTGCAGCTTTGACAATGAAAAAAATAAAGAAATAAAATAAAAATAAAGAAATAAAATAAGGCATTGTTCTCAAATAAATAATGTGTTACAGGACCAAAAACATTTCAGCAGCATAACAAATAGCTTCTACAGTTTGTTTAGAATTTTTTACAAGGTTCAAGGAGGATAATAGCATACGAAATTCATTTTTAAAACAGTTTACATTTGGCAATTGTTTTTTCCATTTATTTTTGTGAATGTGGTATTTACCCATAATGATGATCAGGTTGATCAAAAGGGAAAGATCCCTTGTCAGTTTAGAATTATAAATAAGAATATCTTCTACTGTAAATTGTTCAAGTTCACAAATTTTTATATTTAACCAGCTATGAAGATCTTGCCAGAACTTCCTACTTACTGAGCAAGGAAGAATAAATGCTCTGTTCGTTCCGGGTTTTCATGACAAAAGTCGCAAGGATCAACTTCAAAACCAAATCTACCCCTCAGTGTCTCCGCAGATGGATAGTAGTTGTTAAGAATTTTAAATTGCATTTCTTTTAGTTTGGGTGCAATTGGCCATTTTATACATTTCCAATGTTTTTCTGCAATTGTTGGATTATCTCATATTTTAAGTTTTATCTTCCTATCATAATCATGATATATATATATCCTTTGAAAGCTTTATTTAAATATTTGTTGTCACATTTTTTGTCCATAATGTTTAATTCTCCTATCTTTAAGTTTGGAAGTTTGATTTGGACATTAGAAAAACTAATTGTGTTTTTTATCAGCTGTATCAATTTCACTGGGATAGATTTACAGATTTTCTTATATTCTTTAAGAGAACATTGAATATTATTAAATTAGTTTTTTTTAAATCTTGTAACTGTAAGATTTCACCATTTATATCTAAAATGTCATGTACAAAGATAATGCCTTGGTCAAACCAAAGCTGGTTGAACAAAGACTTTTTGTTTGATACAATTATTCTATTATTCCACAAGGCGGCACAATGAGGGGTAAAGTTATGGGTAAATTAGCGTCTAATCCTATTTTTTATAGTCTATGGTCTAATCATAGCGTCTAATGCAGTAAGATCTCTGGTCAAACAAATGATTGGCTGAAAGCGGTGTCAAATAAATATATGATATATCATTGGTTAAAAAATATAAGCCTCCACGTCGTTGAGTCAACGTGCTGGCTACGTCATGCCGAAACGTCAGACCTAATTAAATCTGGAATGGACTAAAGAGCAGGAATTTGGCCATGGTGACCCTAGAGGTGCTGTTGTCCCCTGAGCTGCTGCAGTGAACTTCTTTTAGTTAAGAACTGAAATGTGTATTTATTTACTTTTCGCGTTCATTATTTTTTCATTTATGTATTTCCATAGGCGTAATCTGCGGGTGGGACATGTCCCCACCACTTTTTGCTAAGGTCGATATTGTCCCCACCACTTTTGAAACATCTCGCGGCACGAATGTACCAATACAAATAAATAAAACATCTCCAGTTAACTAGCAGAGCATTCATTTCGTTCGTTTGTTAAATAAAAGGCGATCTAGAAAATCCTGAGGTGACTTTAATCAGAGTTTGAGGTGAGACTGAATACATTTACAGTCCTGAGAGAGAGCATGGAGAACATGAGAGCCACAGCTTTTGACGTGTTTCATGAAGCACGTTTAGCTACTGGGCGAACACACTGACATGATCATAAAGTCAAATGATCGAGAATTTCAAGTGCACAAGATCATCATGTGTGGCTGCAGCAGCTACTTTAGGTGAGAACTGGCATCTGCAAGTTGACAGACAGAGGACTTTTACTCCTCCTCAAAGCTCCTCTGTAAAGCACAGCACTACATCCTGCAGCACTTTGAGGAGGTTCTGCACGTACCTGAGGAGTTCCTGGAGCTCTCCCTGGAACAGCTGGAGGAGATCATTGATGAGGATGAGCTGAATGTCAGACAGGAGGAGGTGGTTTTTGAAGCCGTCCTCCACTGGATCAATCATGCATCAGAAAACAGGAGGCAACACATTTGCTTCTGCCAAAGGTTAAACAGAGATTTTTGTCTTGTTTTTCATTACAAATATCTTAAAACTCTTAAATCAAGATACGTTTTCTGCTTTTATTTTAATGTTAGTTAAATGTTAGAAATTTTGTTTTGTGGTTTTGCCATTTTTATATATATATATAAATATTAAAATTTGTCTATAATTTAATATCATATTTTTTCTGTAATTTTATTTTATTTTAGTATACATCAGACTAAATTAAAACGAGAAAAGGTTTTTCATTTTATTTTAGGGTTTCAGTTTAACTACAATAATCCTGGCATGCGGTAAGAAAAATAAACTTAATTCAAAGGGCAAAGAAGTTTATTTTTCTTCCCCTTCTGACAGATTTTTTCTTCTTGTTTTAAGCAGTAACTCACTTAATTTTGATAAATTTTTCATAAAACGACTGCTTAGTAACAGTCTTGCAACAGTCTCTGAAAGTCTAACTCTCCCTTGTGCTTCAGGTTCGATTGGGGTTGATGTCATCTGACTAATTCATCAATAATATAAAGTGCAATGCGTTAGTGATGGAGAATGAAGACTGCATGCCTGTTATCATCAATGCAATGAAGACTATGTTTGACCTCAACATGGATGAACCCACCAACTCAGAACTCATGCATCAACTGACACATCCACGTCTGCCCTCATCGATCCTATTGGCCATCGGAGGATGGAGGGGCGGCACTAGTTACAACAGTGAGATTGAGGCATACGATGCGAAGGCAGACTGCTGGGTAAGTGTGACTCAAGAGGATGAGTGTCCCAGAGCCTATCTTGGTACTGCAGTCCTGGATGAGTGTGTCTACTGTATTGGTGGTTATGACCCCGTGGAGTGTTTCAACAGTGTGACGAAATTCAATCTTATCACTCAGACTTGGCAGGAGGTGAGTAATGTTATAGGTCAACATTTAACTTTAATTTAGCTTCCTTCACAAAACAGTATTGTGCAGTGATCAGTACAGTGATGGTATCGGATTGTACTTTGACATGGACCATAGTGCTGAATGATGTGCTGTACTCCACATTACTTCAAAGAATAGATACAAACCATGATACATTTTTGTTTGTGTTCCAGCAATTGTTGTAGCTTAATAATATAATATAATATAATACACCAGAGTTACCATCATGACTGTGTAAAAAAAAATACCATTACGAAAAATAATAATAGTAATAAGACAGGGCCCGTATTCATAAAGATTCTAAGAATCCTCTAAGAAAACTCTTAAACCCTAATAAAAACTTTTACGTAGGAGTCTTAGCTTAAAAGCGATTCGGGACCGATCTGAGAGCAACTCTGAGTAAGGAAAAGACAAAAACTTTCATCTTAGTAAGGAGGCGGGGTTGACCCCGTTGCTATGTATGACACAATCTTTTGAAGACTGTGATTGGTTGGTTGTCCAAGAAAGAAAAAAAAAAGTGATTTTAAGTATAGGGTCTATTCTAAGCCTTCACTTTGAAATTACATGCGTAATTTTTTCCTATTTGACCGTTCTCACACACACACACACACACACACACACACACACACACACACACACACACACACACACACACACACACACACACACACACACATTATATATGTGTATATAAATCCTTTTTTTTTTTTTTACCATGCAGATAATTTCCTATAAGGTATTTGATTGGAAAGAGTGGAACAATTTTTATCATTCTAAGCCAATTACACTGATTGCTGGCATGTCTATTTAAGTGGTGGTTTGAATGTTGGTTTTAATGTATCAAACATGGAATTTTCCCAGTTGCCAAATATCGTAATGTAGTGATTACTTTCATTTCTGGCGCTATGGCATTTCTGTGCTGTGTTGGAGATGTTAGCGTGTCTCTAATAAGATCAGTCACAAACATGATCCCTGCACGATCTAATCTATAGTGTCTTATTAACTCACTGTTATACATTGTCTGCAACACATTTCTTCTCCCTCTTCGTCTTTCTGCCATTTTCTCCTCTGCTAAAGAAACTCTTAAGCCTCTTAAAAGTCCTCGTCCGTGCTCCTAACAATTTTGACCTTACGACCTCTTTTAAGGGTTAAGATGCTTTCTGAATTACTTGTTTTCTTTACAAGGATTTTTTCTTTAATTTTAAGAGTAAACGCCCACATTTCTAAGAATTTTCTTAGAATTTTGTCACTAGGAGCTACTCTTTGCATTAAGATTCTTTATGAATTCGGGCCCAGGTCTTTTTATGTGGAGATAGGCAAGTTCTCTTCATCTTCTGCTCCTATTATTAGTGGAGTACCTCAGGGCTCTATTCTGGGTCCGCTTCTTTTTAACTTATATATGCGTCCGTTGGGGAATATTATTAGGAAGCACAATGTTTTATTCCATTTTTATGCCGATGATACACAGCTGTATCTGCCATTGAACACTGGTGATTCTATTCAGACCTTGATGGATTGCATCCGGGACATCAAGGAATGGTTATCAATTCACTTCCTCCAACTTAATGAGGACATGTCAGAAATCATTGTCTTTGGCCCTCCAAAACTGAGGAATAATCTCATTAAGGAGCTGGGTAACCATTTCCCTTCAGTTTCCTCTCAGGTCAGGAACCTTGGAGTCATTCTTGACTCAGATTTATGTTTATCTAAACAAATTAATTCTGCTGTAAAGAATAGTTTTTATCAATTGCGGTTAATTTCCAAACTTAAGTCATTTTTGTCATTCCAAGACTTGGAGAAGGTCATTCATGCTTTTCTTACCTCACGCTTGGACTATTGTAATTCATTGTACTTGGGTCTTCCTCACTCATCACTTGCACGCCTCCAGATGGTGCAGCTGCAAGGCTGCTGACCGGGACAAAGAAATACGATCATATCACCCCAATTTTAGCTTCACTTCATTGGCTCCCGATCCATTTTAGAATTAATTTTAAAATTCTGTTGCTTGTTTTTAAAGCTCTTAATGATCAAGCTCCATTATATCTTAGAGATCTTATTGCTCCTCTGTCATCCACTAGTTCTTTAAGATCTTCAGATAGGGCTCTTTTATCTATTCCTCGCTCCCGTCTAAAATCGAAGGGAGATAGAGCCTTTGCTGTTGCCGCCCCCCGTCTATGGAACCAATTGCCTCTGGACATCCGCCTTGCACCTTCAATTGCTATTTTTAAATCTAAATTGAAAACCTATCTTTATTCCCTGGCATTTTAATATTATCTTGCTGCTGTTTCTGTCTGTTCTGTTTGGTTGTTTTCTGTTTTATTCGATTAGTTTTTTACTTTGTTCAGCACTTTGGATAGTTCTGCTATGTTTAAATGTGCTATATGAATAAAATTGACTTACTTACTTACTAATACCATTGTATTTATTTGCAACTGAAAGGACAGAACCAATGAGATGGTGTATTGGTGTGTGTTCGCACACTGATGTATTTGGTGTGTTGTAGGTGTCCCCCATGGATGAACGCCGAGGCTTTATTAGTGTTGCTGTTCTGGACGGGCTAAATAAACACCAATCAGTGGACAATGATGGCACCCATGAATGAAAAGAGGAGTTGTGCCAGCGCCACCTCACTGCAGGGCAGGGTAAGAGCACTTACCCATGATTCCACACTCTTCTACTGGAGACTCTTAATGCCTGTAAAGCATGAAGGAAAGGTGAAATGGGGATATGGCATGCATGGGAATAGTTTAAATATGAAAAGGAATATCATAAAATGTACTGAGTGTTTTAAACACTGCTTTTCTGATCAGTCTGTGATGATTGTGCACAAACATCATGCATGTTATGTTTGTGTTTGTCAGATTTATCTGTGGTGGTTTTACTGGGACCGAGTATCTCTCCTTTGCTGAGAGCTTCAACCCTGAAACAAACCAGTGGACTCTCATCGCTCCCATGAGTAGCCGCCGCATTAGTTTAGTTGTGATCGCTTATGCAGATCTAGTGTATGCTGTGAGTATTAAACACACATATCAGTTTTATAGTGTTAATTAGCTATGATAACCATGACACAAATACAGAAATATGGAACAATCACAGTTTAAAGGTTGCACTTCTGTAAATGCATGCAAGGATGTGCAAATGCTCAGAATACATAAATAAAGAGTGTATTTATTTAAAGTTTGGTGGTTTTGATGGTGCCAGTCATTTGCGGAGTGCGGAGGCCTACAATCCGCTCACTAACATCTGGAGTGATGTTGCATCAATGTGCAATCCACGCGGCAGCTTTGGCATTGAGGTGTGATGTGGACAGTTAATATCTGTATCTGGTGAAACTATGAAATAACATTACAATGATGATTTGATGATAATGAATATGCAGGAAAAAATTTGTTTTGGTCCCATATTGACAATAAGTGGAAAGTTGCACCATAAAAATGTTGAAGGCTTCAAAGATAAATGTGTTTGACTATAAAAACATCTACCTAATTCAAAGAGTCAGAAAATTCTACTATGTTTAATTGAAGTGTTGCATCTATAAGATTTATTGATGTCAAGTTAAAGAGTTTAGCTGTACATTATTAATTTCCCTTTTTACTTTCCTTAAAATCCAGGTATAGTTAATGGTCAGTTGTTTGCTGTCGGAGGCTATAATGGATTAAGCATCACCTCTGATGTGGAGCGCTACGATGAGAAGACAGATCAATGGTAACTTCCACAAACACTAAATCTCACAGATCATTTCACACTGCGTTAGATATAAGTGTAAGTCTGCAAGTCTAATGCAGGCTATATGTCATTGCATTCACTGCATCTGTTTTCTATACAGGTTTGCTGCAAATGAAATGGACGTTTCCCGCAGTGGAACTCCCGGTACTCTGAACTGTTGTGTAGCATCAGGATTGCCTAACATGGCGCAGTATTCTGCCCTACGAGACACCAGACACAAGACGAGTCTGACAGTGAATGTTCTCCCTCTAGCAGATCTGACAGTCTGACTGCAAATGGAGTGTTGTGTTTCCTGTATAAATGCATTCAAAAAAGAGGCTGTATTCTAAATGTTAAACTTTCTCTCAGGTGTAGTGTTGTTCGTTAAAAAAAAAAAAAAACCTTGCAAGGGATCTCTACAGCTTTGTTATAAAGCTTTCGGCTGGTTACCAGTCTCCACGTTTTGAGAGCACTTTACACCAAATCCTTCATTCAGAACCCTTAATACATCAGACTAGATGTGTATCAAGGGCTTGAGTTCTCTCACTGTGTGTTTCACTGTTAATGCACTTTTACTGTTAAAACAGCTGTTAGAAAATGAGGTTTGTGTTGATTTTGATCCTTCGGATGAGACGTTAAACCGAGGTCCTGACTCTCTGTGGTCATTAAAAATCCCAGGATGTCCTTCGAAAAAGAGTAGGGGTGTAACCCCGGCATCCTGGCCAAATTTGCCCCTTGGCCGTACATCATGGCCTCCTAATCATCCTCATATACTGATTGGCTTAATCACTGTCTCCTCTCCACCAGTAAGCTGGTGTGTGGTGGGCGTTCTGGCGCAATATGGCTGCCGTCGCAGCATCCAGGTGGATGCTGCACATTGGTGGTGGTTGAGGAGATTCCCCCCCTTCTATGTAAAGCGCTTTGAGGTCTCAGAAAAAGTGCTATATAAATGTAACGAATTATTGCTAAATGAAAACCTCACCTCTCAAAATTATATATGGGTGATTCTCCAACTAGGAGCACATTTGGCAATGTGAGCTTATGGAAAATTCACACTCTTAAAACACAATTAAAACAATCTTCCTAGCTTCATTCATGTGTCTTCTAACACAATATAACAGTGGGCAGTTTTAAAATTCCATGGAATATTATTATTTTTAACAGTTTTTCAGAAGAGCGGTTTCAAAGATGTCATTTCCACCACTTTTCAATTTATGTATTTTATTACAATATATATATTGTAAAACTGATTATATAAGATTATGTATCAGTCAACAACATCAGTGGCTACCTAATCATGTAACAAAATAAATCTTAATACTTCATGAACTTAATGCATTTTTATTTAAATTTGCTAAATGCCACGAGTTGCCACTAGTTGGGATTTTTGCCTACAGCATTTCATTTTTGCTCAGGTCTATGTTTATTATAAGTCACTCACACATATATTGTAAGTAATGAACTATTAATACTTGATTTAAAATACATTTAGATCCACATCATTGGTTATTCTTATATTTTTTTCTTAAAAACTGTAATGGTGGAAAGTGGTGGAAATGATGGTTTATGGTGGAAAGATTGTTTCTGTTTATTTTTACTTAAATTGCCAGTCCAAAATATTTTTAACCATGTATTTTGTTATTTAACATATATGAGTTGAACAGTATACCTCATAGTTTTAAAAATAATGTTTACAAATGATATACAAATTATATGAACCCGCTCAAAACATTCATATAAATATAGATTAAAAAAATATAGAGTGTACTGGAATGGTGATATATAAAAGTTCTCAGTCCAAAAGCACAAATGTGTCATGAGAACATGCAAATAGCGCATAAAAACGGCATATATCATGTCCAAAGCTACGCCTGTAATTTCTCAGAGGTGGAAATGACATTTTAGCAGTTTTTCTGCAATATTAGCACTCCCTCATGTCAGGCTTAGCTACTTTGGAACTTAGCATGTTGTTTACTCATAATAAACATAAATACATTATTTTCATATTTGTTGTACATAATTCAACCGAACTACAGCCAAAGTGGAAATGACACTGAATAAAAATACTCTGTATAAAGCTTGAGTTACTTTGATTTATTTTCTTGTGCTGAAGAGCACACATGCCTGAAGTTTCATCTTCAACTAATAAGTCCTTTTCACTGTTATTTCCATAATTACCAAGTAAATAAAATATTTAAGGTGATCTAGGTGGGTTTTGTTGATGGAGGTGGAAATGACGGAAAATCTGGGGACAGACTTACATTTACATTTACATTTATTCATTTAGCTGACGCTTTTATACAAAGCGACTTACAATTGCTATATATGTCAGAGGTCGCACGCCTCTGGAGCAACTAGGGGTTAAGTGTCTTGCTCAGGGACACATTGGTGTCTCACAGTGGATTCGAACCCGGGTCTCTCACACCAAAGGCATGTGTCTTATCCATTGCGCCACCACCACCCCTATAAACAGACTTATTTTATTCCAAAAATATTTTAAAACTGTGATATACATATGGAATTTAGATGGTATGATATTATTTTAATTTGTCCTTAAGACAAACATGTAAAAAAAAAAATATTTTTAAATCTTTAATATAATTTTTTAACATTCAAAGAGGGCCAGTCTGGGTTGGGGACAAGCATAAAACTGCAAAATCTGCTAATAAACAGCCTTGCAAAAACATTTTTAAAAGAAAACAGGGGCAAGATTTAGTGGTTACTAGGATGTTGGAGCATGAACTTCATAGTGACAATTTATTTGTGCATTTGTTTGTTTATTTATTTACAAAAAAAAAAAGGCCAAGGACACAAAAGTGCCTGTAGTTGGAGAATCACCCATAATACATTTAGAAAATATACTTTAAACAATTATTGTCATTATTATCTCACCCCGTCATTAGAAACCCATTAAAAAGAGAAATAAGAAAAACAGGGTGAATAAATTGTGACAGAATTGTAATTTAGTGGCAACTGTATATATAAAGGTAATTTAGATCCTTGCTACAACCCAATTAACTGCCCGTCTCTCGCTCAGCCTCATATTCATACACGTAAAATCAAATAATAGGCCTATCTACCAACTCTCCTCCAAACCCCAGTCCAGTAGATGGCGGAAATGCAGCTTTTTATTAAGTTGCCACCGCCATACTGTAAGAAGAAGATTTCAGTGCCTGTTGACAAATGACAAACAAAGCTAGTTAAACTCAAGTCCTCATTCACATACTATTCTGACAGCGAGATAACTATGGCTGAGGAAGAGTTCACAGATATAAATGGCAACTCGATTTCTTTAGACTGCCAAACTCACTCTGCTTTCTGCAGAGAGTTTACTGTCACCTCACCGAAACTGTCCTTGCGCAAGGTGATGGTGTGCACCTGCTTTATATGGTTAATTGCTTATGCTATATTTTTCTTCACCGAGGTAAGAACGTTTTATAATGCAAATAATATGAACTCGTAAGCATATTTAATTGTATAATACTAAAATGAGATTATTATACTGACTTTTATTAATGCCTGTCTAGAACACTGCTGTCCTGTCGAGTGCCATCATCCTCACGCTGGCTGGGATGATGATTCATATCCATTTTGTAAAAGTGGACCATGAGACTCTTCTTATAATCGGCTCCCTCGGCATCCAACTGTCTTCATCTTACGCATCTGGACGAGAAAGCACGACCTTCATTGAGATGAGCAAGCTGAAAGACATAGTCATCAACGAGGCCGTTTATATGGTAAACAAAGTATTTGGCTCTCGTGCATGATGGACTTTGTAATCTAGAAATCAAAATCATGAAAAAAATAATCACTCCTTGAATGTTTCCACCTCAGCACAGCATCATATACTATCTGTGCATTCTGATCAAGGACCCGGCAGAGCCTGAGACTGTGACTAGCGTCGTTCCTCTATTCCAGGTATGAAGCAGCTGTATAGGAATCACTGTGTGATGTCATATATAAATGCCCCATTCATTCATTCAAATTAACACGTTGCATTCTTCCGTCAGAGTTCAAAGCCTCGGCTGAATTGTTTGGTTCAAGTCTACAGGAGCTGTCAAGAGATTCTTGCAGAGACCAGATGACGTAGAGGTAATGGTTCATGTTATGGTGCATAGCATACTATACATGTTTTACATAACTGGCATAGTTCTGTCTGTCTCTATATATGATTTATGGCTCTATTTCTTTTACTCAACAGTCTTCCTTTGAAACAGGATAAAGATTGGAAAACCACAGAATGGACCATAAGCGTATTGTTGGTAGTATTTGTATTGTTAACTACACTACATCTTTCTGTTACATATAGTAGTTTGTTAGATACATTTTCCATCCACAAACTTAGTGGTTACAGTTGTGTCTCCCCTTGATCAGACATTTTGTATTTCTCAGTGCTTTTATTTATTTTTCCTATATTAATGTTGCAGTTAATATTATATCCATTTGTTTTTCCTCACTGTTTCTGACCTTAAATAGCCACTAGGGGGACATGTGTGCCAATTTTTGGAAACTGATGCAACATAAGTTTAATAAATATTAATGATTTCCTATTTGGTACAATAAGGTTTCATTCGTTGACATTAGTAAACTGCATTAGTCAACATGAACTAACAATGAGCAATACTTCTACAGCATTTATTAACCTTAGTTAATGTTCATTTCAACATTTACTAATACCTTTTTTTAAATCAAAAGTTGTATTTTTTACCATTAGTTAATGGACTGTGAACTAACATGAACAGCTGTATTTTTATAAACGAACATTAACAAAGGTTAATAAATACTGTAAAAATATGTTGCTCATTGTTACTTTATGTTAGTCAATGCATTAACAAATATGACCTTATTGTAAAATGTTACTGTATGACATTTCAATTATTCATTTTTGTTTGATTTTAATAAATGTTTATATTAAAGAGTCAAAATAAAAACTGTTTTAATTGAATTTTAATTGCAAATACTAATTTGCTTGATGAATTAAAGCAATACAGAGATTTTATTTTAAAGAAGTATAGAGAATCAATGCATTATTCAGCTATTAAAGCGGATCTTATTTGGCCACCATTATTGTGGGTCACTTGAGGGATTATGCTAATCCATCTCATTCGCTTTTTGACTGGTCAGCATTTGATTGTGTTCCAGTTTTTGTCAGGATATCTTGTTATCCAAAGCAGTTTATGTCTGAGAGCTAGCATACCGGTTCAACTCACTCTAACTGGATGGAGTGAGTTTATCTGAGCTCTTTTAGCAGAATTCAGAGCACTACCAATAAGCTTCTGAGTAGATCTTACTGTCTTCTGTTGTTTCGTGGACCACAAAACTAGGTTTTTGTCGTTGTTGCTGTGTTTACCTTTTCTTATGATTCCACTAACCGTTACATATTCTGAGGAAATGTTTTCCGTGCCACGTCTGTATTTAAATAGTCTACAATTTCCTTATAGGAACTCGCTCGAGCCTGTTGCATATAGACAAGGGTTAAGAGTTGTCATTCGAGTTTACCCTTTTTGGAAAAAGAAAGAGAAACCACCCATATTTATATGAGTTCATGGTGCTTTGTGTTTACACCCAGTGAAACATTCCCTTCACTTTTTAAAGCAACTATCAACAATGACCAAGAACACAGATTCCACTCTAAGGCTATGTTCACACTTAGCGTCTTTTTTCAAACTGCCAGCGTCTGTTCTACATTATAACCCTATGGAGTAAACCGTTTTTTCAAAAAAGTCCTGAGCGCTTTTTTAGACGCCACCGCCGGCGTCTTTTTCTGCAGCTCAGAGCGTCTTTTTAAGTTGAAAAAAGTTCAACTTTTCTGAAAAGAACGCCCTACGTCAAGCGCCTTTTTGACAGCTGACCAATGACAAGCGAGTAGCGAGACCTGTCGTTTCCATAACAACAAGAACAACTGTCTGTCGTGCACCCACAAACGTCTTTGTGAACCGACATTCTCCTCCCCGGTAACTTCAAAAGCCAACGCAAGAGCCAACTTTCTCTTTCTCGACATTTTTTGCATCACACAGCACTAGGCTACGGTTGCAGCTCTTGTTATAGCAGCCCGGTCTCACCCCAAAACGTCATATACTTACGCGTCTTGACCATGCGTCAACATACGACGAAAAGGGTACCCCTTTAACGTCAATATGAGACGCAGACAGAAGCGCACCAGCAGCGCCTCCTAGCGGTACCCTAACGCATACCTAAACCTACCCATAACCCCAATCGTCACATATGGACGTTATGGGGGTACCCTTTTCGTCGTATGTTGACGCATGGTCAAGACGCGTCAGTATATGCGCCAGCCACAAAAGACGCGCTCGGTTGCTATTTGTAACCGAACGCTGCCAGCGTTTTTTTTTGCTAAAAAAACGCCGTTGTCAACTTTTTCTTGTCAAAAAAGACGCTAAGTGTGAACATAGCCTAACTTTTGCTGAAATGAATATTCTGGGTTCAGTGCTTAAATGACAGCATGTCTGGTGATTGCCACAGAAAATAATTTCAACAAAAGAAAGCTAAAATCTGAGTTAGAGAGGCCCTTACAATGGAATTAAGTGGGCTAATCTGAAAATGTAACTATAGTATAGTATAGCCACAAGATGTGAACAATATTTGTGTTAACATGACTCTAGTGTAAAAAGAAATAATCGCTTACTAACCTTTTCTGTCTGAAGTTAGACTAAATGCTTTTGAAACAGTTATATTGTGAATTTTTTTTATTATTACAATTTTACATAACTGTTCTCTATTTTCATAGATTGTAAAATATAATATTTTTGTGGAAACCATGATGGATTTTTTATATTCAATTATTTTAGTATATAATTGAAATAGTTTTTTTTTTTTTTTTGCAACATTTCTTTACTGACACTTTAGATCAATGTAATGCATCCTTGCTGATTAAAAGTATTAACTCCTTTCAAAAAATATCTTGAAATATAACTGACCCCAAACTTTTGAACGGTAGTGAAACAGTTTACAACTTTGTTCCCACGTCAACGTAAAACGACCATAAAAATGACTAGAACAGCTTTACAGCTCAAATAAGTTTTAACCAGAATTCATGTAAGTGATTTTATTAAAAAAATCTAAAATTAGAATTTGTTTTTAAATCCTGCATTACTTTGCCCCTTTTGCTTCTTCTTCTTCTTCTTGTGCTTCTTTTGTCTCATTGTAACCTTTTTTTTTTTTTTAAACTAAGGAAGAGTCAACATATTTTTTTGCAAATATTAACATTATGCTACAAATGCCGTTGATGGGGCTTAACTCGTATTGAAGTCCTGCTTGAGCCCGAATAGAACCTAAAGGTCAGAGTTCAGAGATCTTGTTGTTATTCAAATACTGTTTCCCATGTAGCATTGCTTCATTCCCCTCTGACCATTTGGAGTGACCGTTCCCATAGAGGCTGTGAAAACAACTGAAGGGTTTAAAATGATCCTGTTAGGTTGCTGTGAAGATGCTCCTGACAGGATAATCATCCCTCCCGGAGGTGCGAACCTCCCAGGAACTCTGCACGGGGGGGGTGTCGGTGGGGGTTTGGCTGTCCTACACCCTCCAGCCACCCAGCGGAGCACGTCATAAACAAGCTGTCCACCATCAGCACTTTTACAATTAATGAAACTCTATATAACAATAAAATATCAGGGTGTTTAGCTGCTCGGATTGATGTGTTTATACTGTGTCCTCCTTACGCGGTTAAATGACGTTAACCACGGTTTATATCTTTTTGTATACATAAACACTCCAGAGGCACGTGAGCTCCCTTGGTTTATAAACTAAAGTACTCAAGTGATAAAACTTGGCATTTTCAGCTCAAGTGAGAGGAAGCCTTCCTAAGGACTTCTTAGCCTTTTACAAGCAAAGGATGTTGATCTTACCCTGTTTTAATGTACATTTAATGTACATGCCAGTTAAAGTATTTAAACAGAGACCCCTCGTCAGCTGAATTTAATGGCTACATCTGATTGCCCGAAGGATGGGCTGTTTTTTGGAGGGAAAAGTTGTGTGGGAAGGGTGCAGGAACCCCGCTGTGATGGGAGTTCCCCTCCCAGCACCACTTTGCCTCCCTGTGGACTTTTACTATGTGCTAAGGTGTAACATTCACAGGCCATGAGGCAACACAAAAACACCCTGGTGATAGAATATGGACCACTGAAATGACTCCCTTCTCCAGCTGTAATATTTTTGTCATTGGCCACAATTTGTGTGTGTGTGTGTGTGTAGTTGCTAACTCGTAAGTTGAATGTACTTATATACCAGGAAGCGACATAAACCCTCCCTAAACTATGTTTGTGTGCTTTGTCTATTGTGTAATAATAGTATATGCAAATAGTGCTGAGCTACACAATCTGGAAAATCTAACTGAATCTGTTTTCTGATATGCCAAAGCAGCCAATGTTAACTTGTAAATCAGGATGTAAAATAAATTCAAGAGGGCATTATAAAGCCTTTAAAAAGAGAAAGATTGATATTTCTACTCAGGAAGCTATACTGCTGTGCTTTTTCAACGCTCTCCATCCCCCATACCTCTCTGAATAACAAAACTGTTACTGGAACTCCAACCAGAAAGACAACCCCTTCAGCCTCAAGTTTTCATTTGAATCTTGGTACTAAACTCTCCAGCTTCTCTTGATAAACGTGTGCTGAAACGTTAGGACAGGTGTTGTGGCTGTGCATTGTCACCTGAACCGACCCATGGGAATGCGGCTGCGTCTTTTGAGTTGCCAATTTACCTATTTATTTGTTAAAGTTTCAAGCATGTCAGCTGTAGCTTGGTATAAAATATTGTCTTTTTTTTCCAGCTTAAGTCAGGTACTCAGCCTCTCTCTTTCCCTGAGGTTGTTTTGGAATGTGTGCTTTCCATCTGCCTCCCTGTAAACTTTCACCTAGAAATATCCACCAGATATCCTCTTAAATTAAGTTCTCAAGTTTGCTACTGCCAAGTGCCTGTAAACAGTGGAGAAGGAATAAGCAACCATTTTTGTGATATTAGGTCAGTGACAAAGAAGAAAGATGACTCTGATTACTCATTCTAATAAAATGAGAATAACAGGTTGTCTTGACATCATTTTCTTTAATCTGTATTAGTTATTTTATATATATATATATATGAGAGAGAGAGAGAGAGAAATTAGATTTCAAATAAATGATGTTCTTTTGAACTTTCTATCGTCCTCTATCGTTATCGTCTTTGGTGTGAGCGGGCCTTTAAACGTTAAAATTCCATTTAATTTGAACACCAAATTAGCATGATTTCTGAAGAATCATGTGACACTGAAAACGTTACGAGTATTGCATTTTTTTTACTGTTTTTACTGTGTTTTCGATCAAATAAATGCATCCTTGGTGAGCATAAGAAAGTTCTTTCAAAAACATTAAAAAATCTTACCAACCCCGAACACTAGTGTATTTTCCATACATCATCAGCTGTCATAAAAATCTACATTATGACATTTACAATCCCTTCTTTTTGAATGGCACTGACATAGTTTAAAGACTTGGCGGAATAATGATTGTAGCAATACGCCATTTCCTCAAAGATTAAACAGATTATGTTAATCTAAAGCGCTCGATTTCACGAGAGCTATTATGGATATCATTGTCTAAGTCTGTGGAAGCGGATGTTGATGTGTTAACCTAGCGCTCTGCTCACATTACCTCACCAGCAGTTAGATGATCTGAAAGGCTGGGCCGATAGACTATAGATGTTCTTCCAGTCAAACCGGCTCTTTCGGCTGTTAAGATAAGCGGGGTGAGAGAGCTTGTAAAGCTGGTCAGGCGAGCACTCGCTTTGTTAACAAAACTTAAGCCTTGTGCAGGCTTCATTTCAAATCATCAGTCTACATCTATCAATGACCTTTGGTCTGGATAAACTCACATTAAGAGCCACAATAGTTAGCCTCTTCGTGGCTTGGTTGATTACATTTGTGAGGCTGGATATTGTTGAACTCCCAATCTTACATTTTTAAAAGTTATCTTCTAGAATTTATGAGGAAATCATTTTGGTTTTGTAAATGTCAACAAGTTTTCAAAAAAGGATCAGTGTTATAGACTGGTTAGTTTGGGTATATTGGTGCTTCCAAAAAATCCATGTCAGTGGAATTTTTCCCCATCGTTTTCCCCATCGAATGGGTCCCATTCCTTCAGATTGAGTAAGCAAGAACCAGTCACGTTCAAACGTTTATGTCATTGGAAAACACAGCTGACCCACATGCCTGTCTTGAATGCATTGCATTCTTACAGTAATACTACCATTTGAGCCGACAAATGATAACACGGATGTCTGACAAAGAATTTTGTGACTCTTGAATGAGTTTCTTTCTTTTCTTAGCTCAGTGTCTTTATCCATTGGAAGAAATCTATTCCACTACATTGCATGGGATCTTTAGGCAAGATTAACAGCAGTAATCATAATTGATAGCACAACAGATTGTGGCAGTTCATAAGGGTGTAAACGACGTGGTGACAAAAATAGATTTTAATCAAGATTTCTAGAATGCTGTTGTATCCTCCTTATTTTGCAACTCAATATTGACCTATTTTCTGTGAACGTGCAAAACTTCCGATTCATTAGGCAAATTACTCAAATAAAGTGCAGTAAACGATAAAACTATTAATTCTCGCTACAAACCAGTGTGATGACAGTTAAAATAATAGGATAACAAATACCAGTTTTCAATATCAAGCAGCATAACAGACTGGAAGTTGCTGAACCAGTCTCGCACATTCAAGTTAAAGATGGTCACACCAACTCTTATTTTAAAAAGAAGTTTGGATGACAAGCACGTCATGTAGAACACAGTGAAATAAGGTACTCTCCATTGTATTTGTAAAGGTTTCTTATTTTGAATGATTGAGGGACAGTGATGATGTTCTCATCAGCCAATGATCTTGTCACTCAACAAGCCTCAGCAAGCGTGTGAGAATTTATGCGACTTGATGCACCATTAGTAAACATGTTCTGATGTCAGCATGTATTCCCTTTTCGGTACTGGCTTGGGTGGTTGGGAAGTGTGGGATACTGTTGGTTGTTGTTGTCATCTTGTCCTTACTTGCAGTTGCGCCTCTTAGTTGGCTCGTGTGGCTGCACCCCCACCCCTACATGGAAAGTGTGAGAAAGGCACCGCCTTCTGATTCTCACCCTTGATGGACCTATCATAATTAATTAACTTAC
The DNA here is from genome assembly GCF_965113295.1 of Leuciscus leuciscus. Lineage (NCBI taxonomy): Eukaryota > Metazoa > Chordata > Actinopteri > Cypriniformes > Leuciscidae > Leuciscus > Leuciscus leuciscus. The sequence goes on along the minus strand of NC_138743.1, from coordinate 30,987,041 downwards.
CTTAAGAGAGGCATCTCATCAGTGCAATAAAGATATTGATATTTCTGGAACTTAATGGTTGTTTGTGTCCCAAGTTTTATTTCATAATCCACTGAAATATGACTGTATGTGTCTATGACTCTGTTCCCAAATCTAATGACCTTCCAAGCATCTTACTTGAAATGAAACCTATTGAGTGATTAATGTTGAATGCTCTGAAACTGAACAGCAGGCTCAACATTTGCTGCAATATTAAAGGCAATGTTTTTCACAAACACTTTTTGTTATACTGGTTGAAACTCTCTTTACATCCTAGCAGCAATCAATAATATAAGTGGTCTAAATATTTATCAAATCTTCTGTGGGAGTCTCAGGACCAAAAAATGTCCTTCCAATCATTGCATTCCGTCCTCATTAGTGGCTGTTTCTATGGGCCACTATACGTAAGCCATCCATCATGTTGGAACGGTCAAAGCCGGTCTGTGAACACTCGAGAGAAAGTTACCTGAGCATCTGCAACTGTAGTGCATGCATGAATATCTATATCTGCAATAGACTTCGGCAGTTGATTTTGCTAAACTAACACAATACAACAAGACAAAGGCATCAGCTAACACAGCATTAAAAAGTTACCAACGTTACCAACACATTCTCAAGAAAGGTTAGCCCATTTCTTCAGGAATTTAAATCTCAGTGGTTTCACAACCAGAAGCTGTGCAATTGTTGTGGCATCATTGATTCTTACCGTGAGTAACGACATGCTGACCGCTCCAAGATGGCCGACGTGTCTGGAGATGTGGAATGTGGCATCTATGTATACATATCTATGGCCTACCCTACGTTTAATAAAGCAATAGAAGTAAATAGAACACAAATACTGGGTACAATATGCAGTTTTTAATAAGTATTTTTTATTTTTAGGATTTCGGGTATTATTTTATAATATACTTTATTATGTAATTATATATATATACAGGGTTGGACAATGAAACTGAAACACCTAAGACCACAATAATTTTTTTAGTATGGTGCAGCATCAATTTGCATTTGGAATGACATGAACTGTGGCCAGGTCCTCTATCTGATGCTTGTGGAAGAAAACCTTTTCTGACTTCCTACAGTTAGTCCAAAATGCCGCCGCTAGAGTTCTTACGAGATCAAGAAAATATGATCATATAACACCGATTTTATCATCACTGCATTGGTTACCTAGCCTGGCAAGCCAGACCTACATCAAGATGTAGATGTAGCCTACACCATAGACACGGCTCAATCCGAGGGGCGGGATAAACGGCTGTCTTTCAAATTCCCTCGGCACGCAATAGGACAGCGCTTGAACCAACCAGAGCGTTTTCCCAACAGCGGAGCTAACGTTAGTTGATAGATTCAACTTTTGAATCTGGCCAGCAAAACTACGAACACAGCTTCCTTTTTTAAGAATGACTTAAGTGCCGTTCTTTGCTCTTTTCTCAAAGAAAAGCTTAACTCCAAGTCCCCCAGAGTCGCGGCCAAAGCCGATTCGAAAGACTGTTCGCCAGCAGCAGCCCCCATTCTTTGTTTTCAAGTAGCAGGGAACCGTCGCAACTCTGTCGTCATTATGTTAAGCCCGCCCCGCCTACTCTAAACACGATGTGATTGGCCTGACCCAATTTAGGTTTTTACAGCTCCGAAAGTCAATGGAGAGTTGCTAGACTACCCTGGCTGCAAAATACATTTTGCTGCCGCTAGGGTGCGTCTAGATTTCTAGGCTATTGGTTACCTATAAAGCTCCGTATTAATTATAAGATATTGCTACTGACTTATAAAGCCCTAAACGGCTTAGCTCCAGTCTATTTAACGGATCTTCTATCACCCTATAATCCATCGCGCTCTTTAAGATCACTAAATTCAAGGCTTTTGGTCATACCTAGGATATCCAGAACCACCAAAGGAGGGAGAGCATTTTCACATTTGGCTCCAAAATTCTGGAATAGTCTTCCTGATACTGTTCGTTGCTCAGACTCGCTCTCCCAGTTTAAAACTAGATTAAAGTCGCATCTCTTCAGCCAGGCATTCATATAATCCTATATTTCAAACTACAATCCGGCCTCTAGCTCATAAATGCCAGAGGAGAACTGGCCCCCGACTGAGCCTGGGTTCTCCCAAGGTTTTTTTTCTCCATTAGGTCACCTGATGGAGTTTTAGGACACCATTAGGTCACTTGATGGAGTTTTTCGGTTCCTTGCCACTGTTGCCTTTGGCTTGCTCAGTTGGGGATATTTTGGGGATATTTAATTTAATTTTATCAATCAATAAATTCCTCTTGAAAAAAAAAACTTTGTTGTATTATTTTAATTTAATACTGTGAAGCTGCTTTGATACAATCTGTATTGTGAAAAGCGCTATACAAATAAACTTGACTTGACTTGACTTGACTTCCTCCAAAACACCCCGAAGTGTCTTTAAAATATTTAGATCTGGTGTCTGTGCAGGCCATATAGGAGATGTTCAGCTTCCCTTTCATGTTCAACAATCATTCTGTCACAAGTCTTGCGGTGTGTATTCGTGTATTATCATGCTGATACGCACGGCACCCCTTTTCAGGATACAATGTTTGAACCATTAGGTGCAAATGATCCTCCAGAATGGTTCGGTAGTCTTTGGCAGTGTGGCACATCATACGGAATGCCATGATAGTGCAGCCCAAACCATCACTGATCCACTCTGGGCAGCAACAGTCCGGGGTTTAAGCCTCTTTGGGGCTTCTCCACACTAAAAATCCCACGGATGTGGGGAAGACAGTGAAGGTGGACTCATCAGAGAACAATACATGTTTCACATTGTCCACAGCCCAAGATTTGGCACCGATTAAACCAACATTTGGCATTGGCACAAGTGACCAAATGTTTGGCTATAGCAGCCTGACCATGAATATAAAAGTTTTCTCCAGATAAAAGTTTTGGTGGAAACAGGAGAGTCTTCACATTTAATTCTGCAGTGAGTTGGGCAGCTGTGGATTTATATATTTTGGATACAATCCAGGTTAGTACCTGGACATCCCTTTCAGACAGCTACCTCTTACATGGACAGTTACTCCTGTTGAATGTGGTTCATCCTATGGGGAGGTATGCCAACCCTGGATACCATTAAAGCTCCCGATACAACACAAAAATCTGTCCTGGTCACAGATGAGCCAGTGTGATGCGCCCCAACAATTTGTCCTCTTTTGAACTCTAATATGTCTCCCATTATGTTGTGTGGATTGCAATATTTTATACAGCTGTTTTATTGCTCAGCTAATTCAACCTTCACACTCTGCTCTTACTGATGGAATGCAAAATCAGTGAAGATTGGCCACCATATATAGGCGTGAAACCTCCAACACAGTACAGTGCTATGCATAAGTTTAGACACCCATGCTAAAGTTGACTAAAAAGAGGAATAAAAAAATCATCTTTTGGAAATTGAACTTAATGCCTTAATTAAAAAAAATAGGGAAAATCCAACCTTTAAGGACACCAATTTTCTTTGTGAATGAATAATGTATCGTAAATAAATAAATGTCCTTCCTTAAAATACAGGGTGCATAAGTCTGGACACCCCTATGTTAAATTCCCAAAGAGGCAGGCAGATTTTTATTTTTAAAGGCCAGTTACTTCATGGATCCAGGATACTATGCATCCTTATAAAGTTCCCTTGGCCTTTGGAATTAAAATAGCCCCACATCATCACATAGCCTTCACCATACCTAGAGATTGGCATGGAGTACTTTCCATAAGATCATCTCTCAATGCAAATCAAACCAGCTATTAGGCTAACTGAAATAAAACCATGCCAATCTCTAGGTATTTTTAGGACATTAAGTTCAATTTCCAAAAGATGATTTTTTAGTCCTCTTTTTAGTCAACTTTAGCATGCCTAAACTTAAGCATAGCACTGTATATCAGCCAGTGTTTCAGTTTTATTGTCCAACCCTTGTATACTGAATGAATTATGAGTGTATTTAATGATTTATAATTATAGTATATAAATATAGTATTCTCTAATTCGTGCATTCTGGGATTGTTGTCTCTGCAAGTAAAACATGATGATGTTTTAAAATTTGTCAAATTATAATTTCCTGTTGGAACAGAAGTTGTCTCTGAATTGCACATTAAAAGGCTGCCTATACGTAGATGGTTCACTTTTGGAACAGGACCTGTGCAGTCAGAGATATTTTGAAAGAATGAATGGAAATCAAAATACAGTAAAGTGAAATGTCAGCATGTAACACTGTGTCATGATTGCATCTTTGTGTTTATGTTGACCAAAATTGATCTTTTGTTGGTCAGACTCAGCAGATCGTTGCTCAATGGGTTTCAAAAGGTCAAACTATAACGTGGACAAGAGTGACATGTCAATGGTATAAGAACAGCGCAATTGATTTAGTTCAATGGTCAAAATGATACCATCACATTGAACAGTCCAATCAAGGCTTATTTCAAATCTTTGAAGCCATTATCAGCTCATCAGTATTGTGAAAGGGGACCAGTTTGAGGATCAGAGTGGCACGATTTGTTTGAAGACAGACATTGGTGATGCACGGAAAGACATTTACTATAGTGAACTGTCATTCACTTATGAAACAATCCATCATGGACATTATCAAGCAATCTGTGTTCACAGGATCACATGACTGCTTACCAGTTATCTGTCAGTTCAACCAGGAACAGCTTTAACAGGGTTCTGTCTTACAGTACATGTGTGAGAACTGAAACCATAACAGCTTATAAGCCACACACCCGAAACTGGGGATGAATCAAATAAACATGACAGTCAGTGTGGGAGTGTGTAACGTTATTACCTACAGGCAGTTCTGTAGACAACAGCTGTGAGCCAAGTAGAAGCCCTCGAGCTGTCCGTTATCACAACTTTTATTTTCCTGATTAACACTTTCCTCTTGCTCAGGGGATCTTCTCCACAACTATATTTGCTGTAATTACAAAGATTCATTTAATTAAGGTCTAAGTTTGAGATAAAACATCACTTAAATTAATTTAATTTCATGAAGACATATTAGTGTCAATGTGTAAATCTAATTTTAAAACATAAAAAAAAAAAAAAAAAGTATTTACTAGCGGGGCTTGATAAGACAAACATCACTATTACTATTGTTCATACTTAGTTTTAGCGGTTAGAACAAAAAGTATTCCATTTGGCTATTAACTTTTACCACTAAATTTGCGCTATGGACATTAATGATAACTCAAATCATGTTTATCATTGAGAGCAAGTATGCTTTTACTTTTTTTAAGTTATCGTACTAAAATTTTTTTCATTGGCAGATGATAAATTGGTCAAATAAATCCCATGGAGCCGGGCCACAATATTAGAGACTTGGGGGTAGGCACCAATAAAGCTTAAACTAAACTAAACTAAACTAAACTAAACTAAACTAAACTAAACTAAACTAAACTAAACTAAATTCAATTCAATTCAATTCAATAAAATACAGCATTTTGTCCACCAGACAATATATTTTAAAATGAACTGCATGCCATTTAGCAACACAAGTCATCCAGTTTTTATTAATAATGATATTCTAATATCGATCTAGCTTACTGCAATGTGCAACAAGTGCCATACCAGCCACCACATAAAGTTATAAACTTTCAACACACTCATTCATGTTTTAACACAACATTTAACACAACGTGTTTTAGTATGATTGTTTTGACCAAGTAAAACAGCGCTGCGTTACCCCACAATTTTAATTCGTCAAATAAAATGACCTGTATGAGCTGTAATTCAGCACTTGCGGCTATTTCATTAGAATAAAATAAAATAATGTACATTTAAGTAATCAAATGTAACTGTGACAAAGTTCAAGTTAAGGGAAGTAGGAGGCGGACGTTAAAGGTACATTTTATCGTAAAATAAACAACAAAAAGAAAAGAGCACTAGTGGTCGACTGCGGCATACTGTATAAGCAGCATAAAATGTGTCATGCCAAAGAAACGTTAATAAAACTTTAATACATTAGCTCATCCATGAACATGATTTCTGCCGTTGGATTGCTTTCCATTGGATGAGGAGGTGATGATGACAACTCCCATGATTCCACACTCATTAACTGCGTCATCAAGCTATACGCCGTTTTTAATAAGCAACCTCTAACGAAACTTGCCTTTAATCTAAAATTAATCTTAAAATTAAAACTGAAAATTTAAAATTTAAAAATAAAATCTAATTAGAAATATGAATGAATACTATTAGAGAATATAAATAATTATTAAATAATATTGGTAGGTACGTAGCCAGAACACCCTATGAAAAATCTTCAAATGCCCTAGCAATAGCATCATATGGTAAAAAAAAAAAAAAAAAAAAGTATGGTAAGTGGTTGCACACAATTGATTTTAGCTATATTTAAACAAATGCATTAAGTTGAACTAAAATTGATTAAGTTCAACTTATTGCATTTGTTTAAATGTAGCTAAAATCACAAGTTATGCACACAATGATTGATCAAATGCAAAAATGTACTGGGTGAATTGGTGCTAATGTTAATTGGTAAATACCATTTTGAAAGCACAAGATTCAACTGAAAGGAATACAATCTGCAAATAAGTCCTATTCATCATCTTGACAGCCAATCAGCCTCTGGCAATAACAGTAACATGTGATTTAGCTGACCAGGAACAGGTCGGTGTGTGACTGTGCACCTGTCTCCTCTCAGGAAGCCTGTAGGTAAATGTGACAGCAGTGAAACTCACTGAAACTGGCTGTGTGCCAGAAAAGGCACTAGTCAGTTTAGTCTGAGTCCTGGGAAAGGGGGCGGGCAAGAAACCTAACAAAGGGGTGAGTAACCGTTCCTTTAACCACAAAGTGAGATGAACACCTTTCCATTCATGGGAACCTAAACCTGTCAGGCCTGGCCTCTGTTGCTCAACATGTGGAAAGCGGTATCATGCTAGGCTCAAAAGCACAAATGCATCTTCAAGGAAATGTGGGTGTGTGTGACCATGGCTGAATTTACAAGTGGATTAGTTGAATTACTTCGTGTCAGGCTAATTATAGAAATTTGTTATTTCTTGCTTTCCTGTAGTTCCCTGCACTTTGGAGTATTACTTAAGTATATGCAGTATACCTTTAATTAAAACTTCTAAATGTTCTGTCCCTTATTTTAGTCGCCTACAAAACAGACTATAAATTGAATATCATTTCAGTTTTTAATTTATAATAAAATGAAATAATATAAAATAATTTATAATTGCTCATAGAAGATGTACTGTATTGTTTGATTCCATTCATTCATTCATACTGACTGTGGTCTAGCAAGCATGAGGTCATGCGTAATTTGATCTTTCATATTGTTAGGAGCGATAACACCTAATCTTTCCCTCATGATCCATATTGGTTCAATTCAATGAAGCATTAGAAATTAGTCAGAAATTGTACAACTCATGGGATGCTCCTCGGGTCAAATGAGTAAGTGGAAGTGATTCATTGTTTTTAGGATTACCGCAATCTTTGTTGCAAAAAACATTTGCCCATGACAATTTTGTTACGTGGCTTTTGCCACTTAAACGGGTACTGGTGATAGCCATTATGGGCAATTCAACATGACCGTTTAGTGTTTGAAGAGATCTGAGTTTAAACAGTTATGATAAAAGTTCATAAAAAATGAAAGTTTGTCAAGGCTTTTTAAACGTTGATGACATCAACAAAAGTTGAAACATTTAAAAAAAGCTTTGAAGTTTGAATGCTATAAAAATAGAAGGAAGAAAGAAAGAAAGAAAGAAAGAAAGGGATTTTAGGGAGGTTTGTTTTTTTCCTTTTTTTTTTTTCTTAAATCTTAGGCCTTAGAAAGGTAGTGATTTTGAAAAAAAAGTCAAGCCATCATAATCTGAATTTCATTTTGAGTAGTTTGAACAGTACAAACGACGGCAACAAGCCCTTTGTCTTCCATTTACACTTCAAGGGTACGTGAGTGACATCTTCTCCCACATTCAGCTGAGCTCGGCTCAAAGTCACAGCATGAGACCTCGGAGCAGAGAACTGTGAGTTCACAATGTATTCATATTCCTTCAGTACCTGACACTTCTCTGTGTGTCTCATTTACACCCTCTGAAGATATTTGCAGAACCATTTACATCAAGCACCCGTGCTGTTTGGGGTGCGTATTCAGATCTCTAACATTTGTTTGCTATGTCTATTTAGTAGTACATTGCATGTCCAAGCAAAGCAGTATTTCTTCTCAAAACCACAGGAAAATGTATTTAAATCTTTAAATCTTTTAAATCAGAATCAATTCACAAGTTCATTGTAATTAGAATGAAACTGATGAAAGTAATAGTTTTATTCAGCAAGCATATGTTAAATTGATCCAAAGTGACAGGAAATGTATTCATAAAGTTACAAAAGAATTCAATTTCAAATAAACGCTGTTCTTTTGAACTTTCTGTTAATCAAAAAACACTGGAAAAATGTATCACGGTTTCCACAAAAATATTAAACAGCATAACTGGTTTCAACATGAATAATAATAAGAACTGTTTCTTGAGCAGCAAATCAGAAGTATTTTTGAAAGGCCATGTGACACTGAAGACAGCTTTAACGTCACAGGAATGAATTACATTTTAAAATATAATAGACAAATGGTTATTTTGTATTAATATTTCACTATATAACTATTTTTACTATTTTTAGCACTGTTGAACATAAAAGACAAAAACATTAAAAACTCTTACTGTACCAACTACAACCTTTTCCCTCGGGCTCACAGACAAGGCTTAAAGGAACACTCCACCGTTTTTTTAAATAGGGCTTATTCACCTTCTTTCCCACATTTAGATAGGTGGGCAAATGCATTTTTGTCTCAGTGCATGCATTGTTTTAGTTTGACAGGGTCGGCGTGAGCTTAGCTTAGCATAATGAATGGAATCCTTTGTTGCCAGCTAGCATGTCCTGAATAAAAGTGATATAAAAAAAATAAAAAACCCTACCTAATTACTTCTTGTGGCCTGCGTATTCACAACAAGTACAAATAGCGATGCAGATTAACACTAGGCGATTTCCTAGGCAGATATTGACTTATATATTAAGGACTATATTAGGGGGAAGCACAGGCGAAGCACTGCTACTTGGGCATGATATCTCTGCGCCCAAGTAGCAGTGCTTCGCCTTTGCTTCCCCCTAATATAGTCCCAAGTCAATATCTGCATAGGAAATCGCCTAGTGTTAATCTGCATCGCTATTTGTACTCGTTGTGAATATGCAGGCCACAAGAAGTAATTAGGTGGGGTTTTTTTTTTTATATCACTTTTACTCAGGACATGCTAGCTGGCAACAAAGGATTCCATTCATTATGCTAAGCTAAGCTAGCGCCAACCCTGTCAAACTAAAACAATGCATGCACTGAGACAAAAATGCATTTGCCCACCTATCTAACTGTAGGAAAGAAGGTGAATAAGCCCCATTTCAAAAAACGGTGGAGTGTTCCTTTAAAGGGATAGTTCACCCAAAAATGAAAATTCTGTCATAATTTACTCACCCTCAAGTTGTTTCAAACCTGTATGAATTTCTTTTTTCTGCTTAACACAAAAGAAGATATTTAGAAAAAAAAATGCAAACATTTTTTGAAAAATGGGGTCCATCAACTGTTTGGTGACCGACATTTTTCAAAATATCTTCTTTTGTGTTCAGCAGAAAAAAGAAATTCATACATGTTTGAAACAACTTGAGGGTGAGTAAATGATGACAGAATTTTCATTTTGGGGTGAACTATCCCTTTAAGCTAGTCCCTGACTACAATGCACGGACATATTTTAAAATGCCTCAAGACGCAAAACAGTAATGTTTTTTTTTTTTCTAGTGCGTGTTTATAAAAGCTACTTAATGTCCTAATTGAACTAATGCCTAATCCTGGCTTAATTAAAGCCCTGTCTGTGAAACCAGGTCACTGAGTGATAGTGTAATTGCTTCCATTACTGCTTAACTAAGCTCAGAAAAATCACTAGGAAACAATATTCAATTTCAGCATGTTATTTTCATTTATTTGATATTTAAGAGAAACATTTTAAGATTATGTAAATAAACACCTTTCACATATAACACTTAAAGCAGGATAAAAACAGACTTGGATAGTTGCATTGTAAAAAAAAAACAGCATTGGAAATGTATTTTGCCCTTTAAATTTATTTCTAGATGATGCAAAAAAACACTGAAGGAGAAGCTGTTTAAAAGTGCTGCTTGAATTTGATCAAATGGCAAAACAGTAGAGAAGACAAACAGAAAAAATGTTGAAAGCGGTACATCCTTCTTGCCTGAGGCATCAAAACAGAACAGTTAAAACTGTTAAAGCAGAACTGTTGAAAACAAACAGCATTTAAAAAAATAGATATCTTCCACAAGAAGCACATTTAACACAAAGACAGCACTGTTTACTCTGTGAGAAGTACATGCTGTCAGTAAAAGATTAAAAAAAATAAACATAACCGAGCTACGGCTCCGCAAAAATGGGCTGGGCTGCTATACTTTCATCGCTGTGTGCGTTCTCACAATACATTTGCACTAGAGAGGACGCTAAACCCGTCTTAGGAAACCAGAAACAACCCTGCCAAATTTTCCCCAGATGTAGGAAACCATTTTCACACAAGCCTAATAATCTTATCTTGCAAATTTGCAAGACAATCCCCAGCTAAGATTTATCAGGAGGACAGGCTGAATCATTGTAAGCGTGATGTTGGATTTATTTGGAGACAACTCACACATCGGCTTTAGTTTGGGGTGTTGCATATGAAAGAGTCTGTCTAAGTTGCGGCTGAGACAAAAGAGATAAGACAGATACCAACTCTTGTCCCCGCGACCATCAGAGACACATCCACGTGAGCGCCATTCAAGCTTTGAATAGGCAGCTAATCAGCTCATGCAAATTCCCTCATTTACATACGGTGGGTGCTCTTTGTGAACAACAAATGATTTAAAGAGAAGTTTTCTCTAATCTTTCTTCATAATAGGTCTAGAAATCTTACAGCACGTGTTACTTATACAGGTTGAACGATTCAAACGTTACTTAAACGTTGTGTTGAGCAATGCCAACAGCTCTCAAATTTCACCGGAACGTTTGCTGGGAAGTTCCACAGATCAAACAACTCCGCCCGTAAAATAAAGCTAAATGACCCTATGTAAACACGTTGTTCAAAATAAATTAATATCTCGTATATATATAAACAGTTCACACATTTTGACCCACAGGGTCAGATGAAGCAGAAGAACTTCTTCCAGCTGCATTTGGAAAAAGCTTTAGCTCGTCTGTCGGACAGTCTGCGTTTCTTGACCTTCCTGGCCTTGTGTTTAATAGCCGCGAATATCGCCGCGTCGAAGGCCTCTTTTAGGTTCTTCTGGGTCAGGGCCGAACACTCCACATACTCGGCGGCCCTGATCTTCTCGGCGATGCTCCGTGCCCGTGAGCTGAACACGGGTTTGACCTTGTATCTGTCCAAGTCTATGAGAACGTTAACGTCCAACAGAAGGTCTGACTGTGTTCCAACTAAAATGATGGGGGAGGACGGGTTACACGCACGAATCTCAGGGATCCATTTCTTGGTAATGTTCTGGAATGATGTGGGGTTAACCACACTGAAGCAGAGGAGGAAGACATCCGTGTGTGCGTAAGACAGAGATCTGAATTCATCAAATTCTTCCTGCAAGTCAAAGACAAAGATAGATAAGAACACTTGACAAAATGAAAAGACTTTTGTTTTAACGTTTTTTTAAAGACACTTTATTTTGTAAAACTTTGAAAGATTTACACTTTACAGACGTTTGAACAAAGTTTACACTTTAAAGACATTTAAACCGAGTTTACACTTGAAGACTTTTAAACTAAGTTTACACTTTGCTGCCTAAAATTAAGTACAATCAACTTGGATGTTTAAGTCATTTCAACTTAAAATTACATTAAACTGACTTAAAATAGTTGAATATTGTATAACTTGTAAAAAAAAGTTGAAAATTGCTTAACTTCTTTTGATGAGTTAAAGCAATGTGTCATAACTTTATTGATCATATATGTTTTACAGTGTACATACTTTTAAACAAAGTTTACACTTTACAGACTTTTCCATTTTCAAAATGTTAACCAATTTTGTTTTTACATTCACCAGAGACTAAACAATTTAGATTAAACTGTTCAATTACCTGACCAGCCGTATCCATCAACTGAATCCGCACAGGGGTCCCATCTACCTGAACTTGTCCTGAATAACCAGAAGTAAAAAAGAACAAGTCAAGTTTTCATCCTCACGATCATTAATTAGCCTACTGTAAATTAACCACCATCAGCTAGAAGGGGTCAAAGATCATACACTTACCCGAGAAGACGTCAAAAGCCGTCTGTTTGTAATCCGTGGGGTATCCATTGGTGGTGTAGCTGACAATCATACTAGTCTTCCCAACCGCGCCATCCCCAACCATCATACAGCTGATCGCAGGCTCCAGCGCGTCGTCCTGCTCCAAGCACACCGACGGAACTCTTGACTCGTGGTAAAAGTAATCCATTTGAGGTGGCATGTCCAACAATTAAAGCCAAGAAGAAACGTCTTCAGGAAAACTTTTTAAACTCCACAGTATTGATTGGCGTCTTTGTTGAGATTGATGAGTGACTCATTACTTTCTCAACTCAAAAGCTGAATTGACTCTCTCTGTGATCTGTGACGGGACCTCTCTCTGCCTTTTGAATCAGCTTGACTTTGCATAGCCACGCCCACCACAGTCACGGGCCTCAATGGAAAGGACAAAAATCTTTGGTTTGAACACAGATAAGCCATTAATGATTCGTTAACGATTTGAATCCCAAATGAATCTCAATGAAACAAACTGCAAGCCTTTTCTAAAGAGTAAAAAAAAAAAAAAAAAAAAAAAAGACCCTTTAAATATTAAATGCATCCATGGTCATTTAAATAGAATGTTAAAATAGAGACAGTCTGCATTTTCATTTTTATTTAACAAAATTTGTAAAAAGAAATATTATATATATAAATGATATTTATAATTTTAGACCACTGTTTTTGGGTCTGGATGTTGGACTGCCATGCTAGAGTAACAAATAAATCAGAATAAATAAATAAATAAAAAAGTAGCACAAAAATAAACAATCATTTCTAACACTGACAATCCTTAACAAAACAGCGCCACCACGTGGACAGATAAAGAACAGCAGGGAAGTTTCTGTCATTGTAATCACATGATATTCATCAGCTGACCAAGACAGCAATGCACACAACATAGATCGGCCTTTCAGTGCTGTCATTATTGATAGATAAAATATAATTTGAAGCTAAGTTAGTTTTATTTTATTTTATATCTTTATCTGATCACTTTTATATTTTATTTTGCACACAACGGGGACATTGGCAGTAAAAACAGCCTTTGAACAGGACGTTTAGCTCACATGCTAGCGTGTTATGGCTGGGAACAGTTGGTAGAGATACTTTACATTTTTACCTGCAATGTAAACACAGGTTCAGTATTTATTGTAAGTACTGTAGTTTTGTGAATATTTGATCATTTGCAATGGCATCTATTCTGGATCAATATGAAGATTCTCAGAATATCCGACAACACAGCCGTGTGTCAGCAGCCAACATCGGGATTACTCATTCAGGTTCAAACCTACACAATTCAGGATATTGAAGCATGCAAACTTTATCATTTGGGGACGTTGTGGCTTTAACATGAACTTTTTCGTTCACAGGGTTTGTGAATGTAAGGCTAGAAGAAGAGAAACCCATCTTCAACAAGCAGCGCATCGACTTCTCACCTCCCGAAAAAATCAACCACTTCTCAGTGTGCAACAACCAGTTATGCATGAGTCTGGGGAAGGACACCCTGCTGAGGTAAAGCTGCCATTTCTAGACACTGTGTTATCAACAACTCTTTAATTGGGACATTTTTCGGTTGATAAGTTTTGCATTGATTAGTTTATGTACATGCAATGAGTGATTAATGTGTAATGTAATGTCTGAATACTGGTGAAAGGACTAAGCAGCAGTGAGGATGTGGACCATTAAAGGCAATTCTCTTTGAAATGCATATCGAATCTGATGGATAGGATAAAAATCACTTAACCTGCCTTTTATTTGTGTTAGTGTAATTAATCAATTAGTAATTTACTGATTTGCATTACTTATGGCCTTAACATAAATAGGATTGATTCCTATTTAAGCAGCATTTAAAATGTTGTAATGTGTTGACATACACTTTGCTTTTCAGAATTGATCTTGGAAAACCTGATCAGCCAAATCAGATTGAACTGGGAAGAAAGGATGATGGCAAAGTGCACAAACTTTTCCTGGATCCTACAGGTAATCACGTGTCGATGTTCACACCTTGTTGTAGGAGGATTTAAATGCATTTGGGACATCTATTAGATGTCATTATTAGACGCATAAGTGATTTGATTTCCCTTGAAATTAGAATGAGAAAAGAAGCATCAAGCATCCCAAAGTATCTTAACAGATGTGAACTGAGGAATTCAGTTAGGACAACATGTTTAAATTTTTTTTTATATAAATATTTGGAAACACATGCACAAGAATAAACTCGCATAAATGTAATGCTCATTGCGTTTTTTATATACATTTTTTTTACATCATGTAAAGCTTTCCAATGCGTGTCATTGAGAGAAACAAATGCTCTGTTTACAACTTGTAATAAGCTCAGGTGATCCGATCACAAATGGTCTGGTGAGACACACCGTTTACACCTGTTTACACCTGTAATAACATGCATTTTCCATGTTAAGTCCAATATTATATAATATATGCTTTTAACATGGTTTAACAAAGTTTAAAGCATCTGTTTGGCTAAGTGGTTGATTGACAGGTGAATAGGCTTGTCAACTTTTTAAACGGGTCATTTTTTGGTCTAAATGCTTGATTTATTTTTCATTTATTTATTTCATTAGTTATTTATTTATTTTAGTTAGTAATTTTTTGTGTGAATAAAAACATATTACATATTTTAAAATAAATAATACAAAAAATATTATTTATATAAAATAGGAATAATATTAAATAGAAATATTACTTTTTAAAATGTTTACATTTATAAACCAGAGAAATGCTACATTTATAAACGTAAATATAGAATTATACATTAATTTTTTTTAATAAAAAAAAAAAGACAATTTGGCACAGGGGTGGTTTAGGCTCATTAGATGGATTAGTTTTAACAATCCAAATGTGATGTCATATGCATTTCTACCTCCTTAAGTGGTTTCAGTGATCGGATCACAGAACATTTTGAACCCCATTTACACTTGTTTTTAGCACTGATGATTTGCAATGGCATCTTATTATTCATGGTGATTCAATGAATAATGGAATCACCTGAAATTAATCTTAATATCAGGTGGAAACAGGATCAGAAGCTCAGGCCTGGCTTTTTAAAACATGTAATTCATTGTTGATCTGCTTAAAATACTTTCCTTTTAATGCAGCCTGTAAAATGACATTTTCTCAATTATCTTACAGGGTCACATTTAGTCATCAGCCTCACCACAAACGAATGTGTATACCTAAACAGAAACACTCAGAAGGTCCGAAGTCTATCACGATGGAGAGGCCACCTGATTGAAAGCATAGGTTGGAACAAATTAATTGGCTCAGAGACCAACACTGGGCCGATTCTGGTCGGCACCAGCCAAGGAATCATCTTTGAAGCGGAGATTTCGGCCTCAGAGGGCAGTCTGTTCAACACCAACCCAGACCAGTACTTCAGACAGGTTCATTCCCTGGAGGAGGATGGCAAGCCAGCTCCGGTTTGTTGCCTCGAAGTGGAACGTGGCTTGGAATCCAAGTACTTCATCGTTGCGACCACACGAAAACGGCTGTTCCAGTTTGTAGGAAAGCTGGCGGAGGGATCGGAGCAGCAGGGGTTCAGCTCCATCTTTGCTCAGAACCAGGATCTCCTACCTAGCTTCCAGGAGTTTCCTGTCAATATGGGCTACAGTGAGATTACATTCTACACGTCAAAGCTGCGCAGTTGCCCCAAGAGCTTCGCATGGATGATGGGCAACGGGGTTTTGTATGGACAGCTGGACTACGTGCGCCCCGACTCTCTACTCAGTGATGTTCAAGTGTGGGAATACACACCAGACATTGATTTAAACTTTGTCAAGCCCATCTCTATAGTACTCACCCAGTTTCACTTCCTGCTGCTGCTTCCTGACCGTATCAGGGGTATCTGCACTCTGAACGGACAGGTTGTACATGAAGATGTATTTCCAGATAAGTTCGGCACCCTAAAAAAGATGATCAAAGATCCCGTCACGGGGCTTGTGTGGATCTACACAGAGAAAGCCGTGTTTCGCTATCACATCCAGAGAGAGGCGCGGGACGTTTGGCAGATGTACATGAACATGAATAAGTTTGATCTGGCGAAAGAGTACTGCAAAGACCGACCAGAATGCCTAGACATGGTGCTTGCCAAGGAGGCGGAGCACTGCTTCCAGAACAAGCGCTACCTGGAGAGCGCCAAATGCTATGCGCTCACTCAGAATTACTTTGAGGAGATTGCGCTGAAGTTCATTGAGGCCAAGCAGGAGGAGGCCTTGAAAGAGTTTTTGATTAAGAAGCTGATCAGCTTGAAGCCCAGTGAGAAGACTCAGATCACTCTGCTGGTGACCTGGCTGACTGAACTCTATCTGAACCGGCTCGGTCAGCTGGAGGCCGACGACGGCAAACAACACCTCTTTCTAGAGACCCGCGAAGAGTTCCGCACCTTTCTTAAAAGCCCCAAACATAAAGATTGCTTCTACAACAATCGCAGCACCATCTACGACCTGCTCGCTAGCCACGGCGACGTGGATAACATGGTGTATTTCTCGGTCATCATGCAAGATTATGAGCGTGTTGTGTCTCATTACTGCCAGCATGATGACTACAGTGCAGCTTTAGATGTTCTCTCCAAACACTGCGATGACAAGCTCTTCTACAAGTTCTCTCCGGTCCTCATGCAGCACATCCCCAAAAAGGTGGTCGATGCGTGGATTCAGATGGGAAACCGGTTGGATCCGAAGAATCTGATCCCAGCCCTGGTGAACTACAGCCAGATGGGCAGCATGCAGCAGATAACTGAGACCATCCGGTACATGGAGTTCTGTGTGTACGAGCTGGACGTCAAAGACGAGGCCATTCACAATTACTTACTGTCGCTTTATGCCAAACACAAGCCAGATGCCCTGTTATGGTATCTCGAACAAGCTGGAACCCACGTCACCGACATCCACTACGACTTAAAATATGCCTTGCGCCTTTGTGCCGAACATGGGTACCTGCAGGCCTGCGTCTTGGTTTACAAGATTATGGAGCTATATGAGGAAGCGGTGGATCTAGCTCTACAAGTATGTGTGCTTTGACGTTCTTTTTTCATCTCTGTTTAAGAGGCAATCACTTAGAAGTGTGTCCACGATAAAGAAAAGGAAAAATCTTTTTAAGGCCCTGTTTACACCTGATATTAAGATGCAATCTTTCGATCTAATGGACAAAATACGTAAATTGCATAGAACTAAATACCCTTATTAAATTTTCTTTTACAATAACCTGTTACACTCGGATGTACATTGTTTTCTTGCGATCTTTGTATATTATATATATATATATATATATATATATATATTTTTTTTTTTATAAAAAAAAAAAAAAATTATATCAATTAAAAAAAACATTATTTATTTATTAATTCATAAATATTGTGTTTTTGGGGAGTTGCACCGCATAACACTTTACAACCTGATCTAGCCAAATTATCTGAAATTTTAAAAGTCATGAGGGTCTGCAGGAACCCCCTCTCTATTATATTGTTTTCAAATATTAATAAGCAGTAAAGCAGTTGTGTTCATTTTTTTTCCTTCTAGGAATTATAAAATATATCAATTCTTTTTAAGAATTGTATTCTTTAAATTAAGATGTTTTTCCTTCATTATGATATCATGTTGTTTCACCCAAATTTTTTATTTTACCCCCCCCCCCCCCCCCCCCCAAAAATCAAAATGAGTTTTAACTAAAAAATGAAACATTCTCATCATGTTCATTCTCTTCTCATCATCAGGTATCAAGTCATTGCATGTATGAATTGCATTTTAATGTGTTTTTGAATTAGTTAATAGATTTACCATTGACCATTAAAACCATCTATATTGGGATAATGTTTGAGATTAAAAAAAAATTTTTTATAATAATGTCTATGTTTAACCCTTTAGGTGGATGTAGATTTGGCCAAGTCTTGTGCTGACCTTCCAGAGGATGATGAGGAGTTGAGGAAGAAGCTGTGGCTGAAGATTGCTCGTCATGTGGTTCAGGAGGAGAAAGATGTCAAGAAAGCCATGAACTGTCTGTCCAGCTGCAACCTGCTTAAGATTGAGGACATCTTGCCTTTCTTTCCAGACTTTGTTACAATAGACCACTTCAAGGAGGCAATTTGCAACTCCCTGGAAGAGTACAACCAACACATAGAGGAGCTGAAACAAGAAATGGAGGAGGCCACCGAAAGTGCCAAACGTATTCGTGATGACATCCAGGAGATGAGGAACAAGTACGGAGTGGTGGAGTCTCAGGAAAAATGTGCCACTTGTGATTTCCCCTTGCTCAACCGACCTTTCTATCTCTTCCTGTGTGGACACATGTTCCATTATGATTGCCTCTTCCAGGAAGTCATTCCTCACCTCTCTGCCTATAAGCAGAATAAATTGGAGGAGCTTCAGAAGAAGCTGGCAGCGACTACACAGACCACCAAATCCAGGCACAAGCCCAAAGAGGAGGATACAGTCAGCTTAGGCAAGGGCCAGGGAAGCAGAGAGCAGATCAAGTCAGATATTGATGACATCATAGCGTGTGAGTGTGTCTACTGCGGTGAGCTGATGATCAAATCCATCGACAAGCCATTCATAGATCCACCGAAGTTTGATCAAGAGATGTCCAGCTGGCTCTGAAGGACACATTTCTGCATGAGTTCATCTGAGGGCTGCACAATAAAACCTATCTAAGGCTCTATGATTTAAATTGTACATATGCTGAAAAAAAATTAACCATTTGTGTATTGTGAAAATTGTATTTTGTTTTGAATTTTACATGCTATATGCTGAATTAATGAATATTAACATGCTTATGTTAACAGATATGTACTGTACAAATGGCCGCCTTTGATTTATATGTATGTTTGCTTCCATAGACCAGTGGGCACTACAAAATTTAATATGCAATTGTTTTCATTTTGCATTTTGAGTTGTGAATTAATATCTTTTTAATGTACTGTAATGCAGCTAAATAAATGAATAAATGCTATTTGACCAGGCTTTGTGTTATGATACGATGGGATGTAATAGCACAAAAGTGTCCACCGAAGGGCATTTTTCCTAATGCAAAAAAAAATAAATAAATTTATAAATATAAATGTATATACATAAATGTTAAAATGTATATATACATAAATCAGAAATCGAAAAAAAACAATATTTTTTATATATAGACCACTTATATACAACTTTGCGTTACAATATCTCCCCTCAAAATATAAAACAATAAAAACAAAAATTATACAAAACTTCAAAATGTAGCATGCGGTTTAGAATTTTTTTTTTTTTTTTTACAGGATATGGATAAAGATTTATTATAAGTCCTAACATCTCTTTAAAAGTGAGAAAATAGGGGTTAATTTTGAATACCTTACATTTATAGATAAATATTTGCCAAGCAAAATGACTAAATTGCATATACATTACACATTTTCATATTGCATTAGTGTTATAATTTATGTATAACAACAAGACAGTGACAAATTCTACGTCAAGTCCCAATCACGCGATATTTTGAGACTACATTCGGAAAGTGTTACGTCATAAGACCTTCGGCAACGTTCGGTTTTTCTAGGCACAATCAGTAGAACTCCGATAGCCATTCTACTCTCCTCCAATAACCCGCTTAATTTAGAATGAGTCAGTTTCTCACCTCTATCCTTATTTAATCGAAACTACTCCTTTCTTTTTGCAACGACTACTTTATTATGATACCCTCCCTAAATGCTTATAAGATTGCAGCCGTCAATCTATAGTCGATTGGTACGCCTGTTCCCCACTCTGTCCTCGCCATGGCGCCGTGTCCCTGCTCTCTCAGTTACTGAAAGTGGCCGCCTCTCTGCTGCTACCGACTCACGGTCTCTCTCCTCGCTCACAACCGCCATTTTGGAGACAGAGAGCTGCGAGTCGGCTGCAACAGAGACAGAGCAAAAACGGCGGACACGGGGACAAGGTGAGCTAGCGTTTATGAGGAACGTGGTGGGGGAGCAATGGGGGAAGATGGCCGGGAGGGAGAAAGAATTAGAATATGGGAATCGCAGATCTGCTGGCCTCCTCGACTCCCGCAGTGCATATAGACACGAGACGGGGCAGATGGTGCATGACCTCACGTGGAACAAGGCCACAGAATATTACGAATCATTTTAAACCATATCCCAACATTTCATTTGACAAAGAGGTGGTGGCCTTAAAGAGACAGAACCCATTTCAATTATTCAAAATAATCAAGAACTTGCCATGATACTAAATCGTGTTGCTAAAAAAGTCACCTCTACACGGTTATCATATCAATAGCAGGCAGCTAAACTCCATAGCTTTCCTTTAAAAAAAACTCATTAAAGCTAATTTTTAGTGGTTGTGACTCAAGTTTACCGTATAATTGCAGCGTTGCTAACTAGCAACATGTACAGTAACTGGATTTAGATTAACAAGCAACACTGGCTGCTGAAACGCTTAGCGTTAGCTAAACCTAGCAAGCTTAATGTGCTAGCTAAGCTAAGTCAGATATGACTCATAAAAGCCTGTCGATTATATTGTGTACACTAACAGTAATTTTACCCGGTTTTTATAATGTGTGTTGAGACACCTTGCGCCGCTATACATTTCCTCTTTGTATAAAAGGTTACGCTCGTATCGTCATCAGTGTGCGTTAGGTTTATAAATGTTTGTCGCAAATGAAGAAATCAAAATTGACGAGTATTTGGCTGTATTTACACATGCGTGTATTGGGTGGTGTAACAAATAGTTCCCCGGGTATTAAAGTCATATGATCTGCCAAACTATTGAGATGAGAATAGTTTCACAAATTGTAACTCGTCATAACCATTGCTTCAGTATATGTGTTATATTGCTTTCAGGAAATGGTTAAATGGGGGCACTAAAAACACTAGTGGTGTCAGTGCTATAGTTATGTATACAGAACTCTCAAACTCTGCTAATACACCAGTATTATAAGAGGTTTAATATCGTCTATTGCATTCAATTTCCAGTTGGATTAATTACTACTATATTTTAAATGTGTAAAAATCCATTTCCAGTGATGCATTGCCAAAAAAAAAACGATGCACATTTCTTTATAGAAATAATATTTGGGGTTTGGAGAAAGAGTCAAGTAGTCGTTAAAGTCAGCATGAAATTGAAATTCAATCTATTTTCTAAATACATGTTATTGATTTTATTAATATGAACCATTAATCCATGCAAGTTTTATTTTTTTTAGTCACAATTAAACTCTTTTCTATTGTATTGTGACACATCTGCCTGTAACGATTTATTAAAAAGTAAAAAATGTTGGGCAGGGACTTGAATATATGCATAGGTTTTTGATTGCATTTTGAGTTGTGGGCGTTGCACGTCCCTGCAAGCTCATGTTAAAGTGGACTAATTCATTGGAAAAGTCCTGCATACATCACCAATGAGATGTCTGCAATTTTCCCCAGAAAATCCAGTTGACATTTTGATTGAACATTACGATGCCAAAAAAACATATGGCATGCTCTCAATAAGATCTATAACATGCATTTGAAAAATAGGGTGAATCTTCAGTTCATGCCGACATTTTTTTAAAACCAAAATGTCAACTTTGTCCTGTGTACTTTCTGCTGATTTATGCCAGATCTCTCTAATCATTTGGTAAGCTTAAACCCCGCCCCCTTTCTTACAGTCATCTGCAAATTTGCATTCAGTCAACAACCAATCAATAGAACCCCCGCACTACATTTATTGTATGATGATGATCCATTTCCCAGAAAAAAGATCTGTCGCAACATCTGTTACATCTTGACTCACTTGACGACGAGTGAAGTTTTCTTTTCATATGCTGATATATTTTCTATTAAAACAGGAAAGCAGGATGGGACTTATTAAAAGTGCTGGTCCCATTTTAAAATGCGCAAATATTATTTAGTTTACACCACAGCCACAAAACATGATGTGCTGTTTGTCAGTCATTACAGGTGTTTTTAGGGGACACTCGACATTCTCATTCTCAAAAACGAGAGATCAGTCATCAATGTCTGTTTTCCTGAAGGACAAGACTATTTTAAACATGTATCTGATAAAAGTTAATTTAGTCTACTTTTAGGAGTCTACAATCATATAGATGGCCTCAAAGCTGACGTAAGCATTAAAGGCTACATAGGTAGATACACTACCATTCAAAAGTTTTTATTTTTATGATTTCTGAAGAAGAATGATTTCTAAAGGACCATGTGACACTGAAGACTGTAAACACATGCACATCTGAAAAGCCCACAGCAAACAAAGCAGTTCACAAGCTTGTGGTCAGCTGATTCTGAACCTCAGAAGGCTCGCTGTTATCAGATTGGTTAGCACCTCTCCTGCCCTACAGAGGGCACATCCTGCTGTGACAATGGAATAAATTCGCTATTACATTTCAGTATGTTATCAATAAACTTATCAGCTGTGTTAATCTCAATCCACTTCATTCTCTTTCAGCCACTGTCAGTCTCACGTTCTGCAAAATGCACAGTTGCTAAAATTGTTGTCATCCAGATCTGAATATTAATATGCAGTCTTATTGTAAATGTGCCATAAATCTTACAGTGATCATGTCTATAGAAGAGCACATGTATATGCTGTGTTCATCAGTAAATGCTGAAGTAAACATCACATCCTTTTCTGTTTCAGATTTATCATTTGTGAGACACTGAATGTTAAAATTGTGAAATATGAAGTCTCGCTTTCCAAAGGTACTGTACTGCTCTTTGGTCACAGTTATGTTTCCACCTTCAGAGCTTTCAAAGCATTCAGGTGACCTTCATAATCTCATTTAGAGTTAACCAACCAACTTTCTGTGTCTTCTATGCAGTGATCGCCATTTCAGGCTCTTTTAACCTCTGCCTATGGCCTCAGAGCAGGATGGCGTGGGAGACGCCACTTGCTCAAAGTTGGCCAAACCCCTTCACCTGCAGTACCTTGAACGATCCCTCCGCCTAGACACCTTTCTAAGGCAGACTGCTGCTGTTTTTAACCAGAACATTTCCAGGTAATTCAGTCCTCTTTGACCTTCTGTCTATTGAGTCACGACATTACCTCTGTGACTCGACAACATCCTTAGAAACTATAATGTCACAATCCTGTTTGGGATTCTTGGCTAGTTTGTTGTTTGTTTTTCTCCATTTTCCATAATTCCTAAAGCCAAAAGCTTAGCTAATGGACGATTTTTATAGGAACCGCTGCACTGTAGGTTTGTTTAAGATTGTGTTTGTGTGTGCTTCTCTGTTTAAGCGATGACAGCGATGATGGTTTGGGCGAGGGGTCTTCTCTGGCCTCGTCTAACCCACTGCTGGCAGTGAAAGAAGATCACATCAACCTTGAGGACGAGACCAAGGACTCCTGCAGAGATGGAGAGACGGAGTGTGGCACTCTCAACGGAGCTGTGCTGCAAGGTACAATACATCAAATAAAAAAGTTATCTGTTGTATATCATAAGAATGCATAAGCTCTTCTTCAAAGTATTTTTTTGTATATATATGGAAGTATTGCAGTCTGTCTTACATTTAATCTCATTATGTTGATGAAGTGAGTAGTATTTAGCTGGTCATGTGATCTCAAAAGGGTGGCATCCATGAGGCATTCCAGTGTGTGTATGATTTCCAAGTACTCTTCATTTCTTTAGGGGTAAAAGTTTTTAATGAGTCACCTTTAACCCCAAACTGTCTTCCTCAGAGCACAAAAGTGACAAGGCCGGTCTGTATAACTTCTCGAAACTGAAGAAAAGCAGGAAATGGCTGAAGGTATGTATAGATAAAAAAAAACTACAGGGATTCTGGGAAATGCTTTATCCAAATCCAACCCCTGCTCAATGGAAGCTTGTTTCTGCCTCAGAGTAAAAAATAAAACTGGTAATTGTGATATAAAATTTAAAATAGTAAAGAAAAGGCACTTTGCAAAAAAAACTTTTTTTTTTTTTACAAAAAATATAGTCACAATTGCAGGTTTAAATGTCGAAATTATGAGAAAGTGAGAGTAATATCACAGTTAAATGAATAAACTCGCAATATTGAGATATTACATTTCCTTTTTTTTTTTCTCAAGTCACACATTCATAATTAATTGTGTCTCTACTTTATGTCCATGTCTAAGCAGTCTGATGTTTGTGAATTGCAGGGCATCTTGCTGAGCGATGACACCACAGATTCAGATACTGATTCAGATGATTCTGACTTTACAATGACACGAGAAGAGCTCCAGGACATGCTGCGCCTGCACAAGTTCACCAAACTCCACCAGAGCAAGTTCCACTCTGACAGAGAGGTACGGCGTGTTCGCTGAGCCTGGGACAGCTGCCCCCGCATAGATAGCTTCATGGAAACTGTTGGTAATGTGTGTTTGTGTTCACAGCTGCAGCACTATCAACACTACAGCACTGGCCTCTTGTCCACTCACGATCCTTTCTACGAGCAGCAGCGCCACCTACTGGGCCTCAAGAAAAAGAAAATCAAGGAAGAGAAGAAATGTAAGGGTAAGCCAAGCCTACAGGACAAAAGAGGATGACAGTTTTCTGGTCATCCTAATACTCATCCTTCTTCTTTTGTAGCCAAGCTAAAAAAGATGAAAAAGAAGAAGAAACGGGGAGAGGAATTCTCCATGGACGGACGGGCGCACATTACTAAAATTTTTGCTAAGTTTTCACATGATGCACCTCTTCCCATGATCAAAAAGAAGCACTTAACCATCGAGCAGCTCAATGCTCGTAGACGAAAAGTCTGGCTCACGATTGCCAAAAAAGAAATCCCAAAGGTACAAGCATTTTTCTTGGTCGATAATTTGCAATCCCCTGGATTTCTTCTGTTCATGCATTAGTCTAAATTTTGATTGTCTCATTTCAGGCATTTAAACAGAAAGTCTCGGCAAGGAACTTTGTTTTAACCAATGCCAGAAAGGTAAGAGGTGCTTGTATTTTACATACACTACCGTTTAGAAGTTTGTGATCTGTTAGTCTCTTATGCTCACTAAAGCGGCATTTATTTGATAAAAAATTATTTAAAATGTAATTTTTTTTTCTTGTGATGGCAAAGCTGAATTTTCTAATATGCTGATTTGGTGCTCAATATTTTTATTATTATTATTATTATCAATGTTGAAAACATTTGTGGAAACTGATAAAAAAAAAAAAATCTGGATTCTTTGATGAATAGAAAGTTCAAAAGAACTGTGTTTATTTGAAACTTTTATAACAATATAGATGTCTTTAAGTCACAATTTAATGCATACGAATATAGGTGTTAATCTTATTGACCCACAAACTTTTAAACAGTAATGTATAGTGTGGTCAAAACATCTGAGACCACATTACAAATCTGGAATTCAACATTGTATTTAAACCTGGAAAATAAAGAGAATGTTTTAGGATTTTGACAGGATATTTTTAGTTATTTTAGTTTAGTGTAACTTTTAGTTTATTTTTGCTAATGGTCTCAGAAGGTCTATTTTTGTGGATGTTTAAGTCTTTGTGCTTTTACACTTCTCCAGTTGGCCCACCAGTGTATGCGTGAGGTCCGGAGGGCTGCAATCCAGGCGCAGAAGAACTGCAAAGAGACTTTACCACGGGCCCGCCGGCTCACCAAAGAGATGCTGCTGTACTGGAAGAAGTACGAGAAGGTGGAGAAGGAGCACCGCAAGCGCGCTGAGAAAGAGGCTCTCGAGCAACGCAAACTGGACGAGGAGATGCGGGAGGTATTGATACATATGCGCTAAAAATCACATTCCGCTGAGAACCATTTCCTAAAGCATCATCCTGACAGTTCTTCCCGTGTGTCCCATCAGGCTAAGCGTCAGCAGAGGAAGCTGAACTTCCTGATCACCCAGACAGAACTGTACGCTCACTTCATGGGGGGCAAGCAGAACGCTGGGGGAGACGACACTCAGGAGGAGATCCTGTGCAAGCTCGAGGACAACACCTCCCAGCGGCAGATCGACATCGGTGGAGGGGTTATGGTCAATGTCGGCCAGGAAGACTATGGTAAGTGATCTCTAAAGGATCATTCTACGTGGAACTTACGGAAATGTATATCAGAATCATGTGGTTTCCATATTTCCCTCTTGCAGATAGTGAATATTACAAGTCTCAGGCTCTTAAAAATGCAAAAGAGGCGTACCAGATCCACCAGGCTAGAGTAAGTGCTAGTCGGAATTATATGGTATATATTCGCATTACATCATACATGTTTCCCTCATGAATTTTGTCTGGAAATGAATTATTATAATGTCCCTCTTTTTGTTCTGTAGACCAGGTTGTTTGACGAGGAAGCAAAGGACAGTCGCTGCGCCTCTCTGCATGCGGCTAGCATGTCTGGCTCTGGCTTCGGCGAGAGCTACAGCTTATCAAACCCATCTATTCAAGCAGGTGAAGACATTCCCCAGCCCACCATGTTCAATGGGAAGCTTAAGGGCTACCAGCTCAAAGGCATGAACTGGCTGGCCAATCTTTATGAACAGGTGATTTTTTTTTAATGCTCTCTTATTTCTTAATATACTACTATTCAAAATTTTTTTTTAATGAATTAAAACGAGTACTTTTATTTAGCAAGGATGCATTAAATTGGTCAAAAGTGACAGTAAAAACACATTTTAATGTTACAAAAGATTTATGTTGCTCTTCATCAAAGAAATGTCAAATTTTCCACAAAAATATGAAGGACCACAAATGTTTTCAACATTGATAATTATAAGAAATGTTTCTTGAGCACCAGATCAACATTTTATAATGATTTTTGAAGGGATCATGTGACACTGAAGACTGGAGTAATGGCTGCTGAAAATTCAGTTTCGTCATCGCATTAAATTACATTATACACATTATAAATTACATTTCAAAGGATATTAAAATTGAGAGCAGTTATTCCTTTTTTTATATTTCATAATACTACACTAGTATGTTTGATCAAATAAATGTGGTCTTGAAAAACGTCTTTAAAAAAATGTACCGACCCCAAACTTTGGGATGATTTATGTCTCTTTCTGTTTGTCTCCCATAGGGCATTAATGGCATTCTGGCAGATGAGATGGGGCTTGGAAAGACGGTCCAGAGCATAGCTTTACTGGCTCATCTGGCAGAGGTAAGGATTGACTTTCCAAGTTTTCTGAAGCGATGCTATAGCTTTGTGTGATGAACAGACTGAAAATGTAGTAGTTACACACTGTAAATCTTGACATTCGACTTGGCTTTCCTAGAAGACATTTTAAACATTATATATTGTATTATTAGTAAATATTAATTCATGTATATTTTTAAATGTGTATATATATATATATATATATATATATATATATATATATATATATATATATATATATGTGTGTGTGTGTGTATATGTGTGTTTGATTTGTGTGCGTAGTGCATTGTTGTGTTTGTGATTATAAATGTATTATGGACTTCATAATGATGACTGTTCTCAAATGATAAAAAAGTAAAACATTTACAAATCTTAATTATACAAATAACTTTTCTCAGACCATTTTTGAGCAAATACATAAATATCAAGATGTGATACATTTAATAACAAGATATATCTATCATTAGCACAACATGGCATGATAACAGGGTTTGCAAAACATTCTCCTTCTCTATTGTATCATCTTCTAGCCAACAGATTTCACATGAAAGATACTGTATTTCCTAATCGCTAGGCTCTCAGATTGAAAATCTGGAACAAGTTTATTTCTTTGGGAATATGACACCAGCGTTATATAAAAAAAAAC
This sequence comes from Leuciscus leuciscus, assembly GCF_965113295.1. Taxonomy (NCBI): domain Eukaryota; kingdom Metazoa; phylum Chordata; class Actinopteri; order Cypriniformes; family Leuciscidae; genus Leuciscus; species Leuciscus leuciscus. The sequence continues at coordinate 30,959,020 of NC_138743.1, read as the reverse complement.
AACTCTCTGTTCTGCTTTCCTGTGCTATCATATGCATTTCTCCCAAACAAGCCCCTGACACCACAAATCAGTTCTTTGGCATCGATGTGAACCCTCCAGCTGTCTCCGCTGCCCTCTGTGACCTCCAGGGTTTGCGAAAAGAGGAGGATACAGAGTTTCGGGATTTTATATGAAAGCGTAGCGCTGTGGGCCCATAGGAAGCCATGTTAGCATGTTACCTTGTTCTTCAGTTGTTTCCTGTTTTGACCCCCTCTCTCTCTCTTCTCTCATTCTTTCCCACCATCTCCGTCCCCATCCCCCTCTGCCGCCTGCACCTGTTGGGATTATTTTGTGTTGGTGTGCTCTATCGGACAGAGGGAAAACATCTGGGGACCCTTCTTGATCATCTCCCCTGCCTCAACACTCAACAACTGGCATCAGGAGTTCTCTCGCTTTGTCGCCAAATTCAAGGTGAGTGTGGCAGCTGTGCAGGGAAACACCTGCAGCCGTGGAATCCTTTTCACCGCTCTGTCTCTCTGTCACTGTCTCAAACCTTTTATAAACCCATTGAACTACGTCTATTTTCAGAACAATGGAAAATGTGTTTTTTCTTAGCCTTTGCATATTTTGCTGTAAGGAAACGCATGACAGATTATTGCATTTCTGGTTTGATTTTTGTAATCCTTAGGGGGCAGTGTTGTATCATTTATAGTAATATCAGCAACCTAAATATTCATTTCCTGCCAGTCAGACTGAATCTCACAAATCATCTGTATCCGAAATCCCAGCCAGAATAACTTGAGGAATATCAGGGCTGAATAATTATTATTTCTTTTTGTTGGCTGGTCAGGCCAGTAGTTCAGATTTAAACTTGCCCTGCCAATATTTTCCCTGGCCCTGCCACACTTTATTTTAAGCAATGTATTTTTGTGTGCCAGAGGGAAATATGTTTTTCATTAAACATTAGTTTTCTTTATTAAAAAACGTTACAACAAATAATTTATAAAATTTTTAATTTGTGTAATGCAACTGGAAATAATAGAGCTATAATTTAACTTCATGAAAGCTGTTAATTCATGCATACACTTTTACTTGCTCATTCTTGCCCGGATCAGTCGGTCCATGCTTATTGTTGAGCCCTGAATAATTTACATTATACACTTTGTAATGAGGTTAAGATTATGAAAAGTTTATGTATATACAGTACCAATCATACGTTTGGAAATTTGACTATTTTTGTGTTTTTGTATTTGAAAGAAGTCTCTTATGCTCATCAAAAAGTTAAAAAGAACAGCATTCATTAAAAATAGACATCTTTTCTAACAATATAAATCTTTACAGTAACTTTTTTTTATCAATTTAACACATCCTTGCTGAATAAAAGTATACATTTCTTAAAAAAAAAAAAAAAAAAAAAAAAATTACTGACCCCAAACCTTTGAACGGTAGTGTATTTGTTACGAAAAGATTTCAATTTTAAATAAAAACTGTTCTTTTTTTAACTTTATTCATCAAAGAATCCTGAAAAAGTAACACAGGTTATAAAAAAATATTAAGTAGCACAACTGTTTCCAACATTGATAATAAATCAGCATAATACAATGATTTCTGAAGGATCATGTGGCACTGAAGACTGGAGTAATGATGCTGAAAATTCAGCATTCAATTAAAATATAGTTTTATTTTATATTTTAAAATAGAAAACTTTTTTTTTTTTTTTATAATATTTCACAATATTACTGTTTTTCTATATTTTTGATCAAATAAATGCAGGCTTGATGAGCATAAGAGACTTCTATCAAAAACATTATGAATAGTAATGTTTCCAAACCTTTGACCGGTAGTGTATTTAAAATGTAAATGTTATAAAATGTTCAAATTTCTTTTGTTCTCTTGTCTCATTCTTTCTTGCAGGTGTTACCGTACTGGGGGAACCCTCATGATCGTAAAGTTATTAGAAAATTTTGGAGCCAGGTAAGCATTTTCATTAGAATATTGCTCTAATATATCAGATTAATTTAAATCTACTACTTCAACCCTATTTTATCCATGTTTGGCTCCTGTAGAAAACTCTGTATACCCAGAATGCACCATTTCATGTGGTCATCACCAGTTATCAGCTGGTGGTACAGGATGTGAAGTATTTCCAGAGGGTGAAATGGCAGTATATGGTTCTGGATGAGGCCCAGGCACTGAAAAGCAGCACCAGGTAATTAGCATTCGATTAGCACTTACATACATACATTTACACTGCCGTTCAAAAGTTTGGGATCTGTAATATTTGTAATGTTTTTAAAATTAGTCTCTTATGCTCACCAAGGCTTCATTTATTTGATAAAAAAAAAAAAAATTATTACAATTTAAAATAAATTTTTTCTATACAGAATAATAATTTAATACAGTTCCATTACAGATAGAATATTAACTAGCTATAAACTTTGTTTTACACAGTATTTACTTAAATGTTTTGGAACTGACACTGGCATTACCCCTTCCGTAAAGTGGCCACACACAGACTGGTTATCAACTCATGCTGATAATGAATGAATGAATGAATCTTAAGTCTTAAAATGGCCAAATATATGCTAGTTTTCTTGCAAATATAGCTCCAAAATGTGAAAATCTGGTTGTCTAACTGATACGCATCCTTGAGTGAACCTTTCAACAAGGGAAAACGAGCTTATAAAAAGCTCCAGATGCTACAGAGAGTCTCCAGTACTGGTGCAGATTTTCCATATTCCCATCCTCATAGTCAGTGCAGTAACACTATGTCTGGACTGGAACCCTTCAGAGAATGAGGGCCTCTCGAGCTCTGAGTGTGAGTTTGTGCCTCTCTGGAGATGACAGCACATGTGCCAGCAGCTTCTGTTGTGGTGGAACATGATTTATTGCCCAATTGGATTCTCGACAGGGTGTCAGAGCAGCTTTCTTGAGCTTTCAAGTCTCTAAAGTCCCCAAAATGAATGAAAGACTTAACCAAGTCTGAGAAGTGAGCTCTGAAGAGAATCCCTGTAGTATTCAGAGTTCAGCATTGAGTGTTGTTGTCATGCAGACTTTATATTCTCCATTAACCTCAGCTTGCTGCTTGTTTGGGAGGTCTTAGTAGCTTTGTCTGGTTCTTCTTGACAGCGTCCGATGGAAGATTCTCCTTCAGTTCCAGTGCAGGAACCGCCTCCTGTTAACAGGGACACCAATCCAGAACACAATGGCAGAGGTGAGTGCATTCATGCGAGACCTTGTTTGAGAGTCCACGTGTGTGAGACTGCGAGTGCAGTACCACATAAAAACATGACGCTATTGTTCTTCCCCTCAGTTGTGGGCCCTGCTTCACTTCATCATGCCGACTCTGTTTGACTCTCACGAGGAGTTCAACGAGTGGTTTTCCAAGGACATCGAGAGTCATGCTGAGAACAAATCTGCTATTGATGAAAGTCAGTCAACTCAATTATCACAAATTTTGTTCACTGTCCATTTTATCTCCAGGGAGATTAAAATATGTGTTAGGGTTGAACAATTTATGTGAAAAAACTAAATAAAAAAGAAAGCCGGTTTGATAAAGCCGGGAGAGCATGGAAAGGTTTGAAGTAGTTTAAAAAGCTTGAATTTTGAAGGTGTTCAGTTTGAAGTAGTTTTAAAAGTTCTAAGATTTTAAGGCCTTCCTCATCCAGTCTATCCAGTTTATCATCTGATCTATAGATCAGATCAGACGCTCTGGGAGATTGCTTGGATTTTCTGGGTGGTTGCTAGCTTGTTTTAGCACATAGGTAGTAGGTTTAGCTATTTGCTAGCATGTTTTAGCAAATTGCTTGCATGTTTTAGCATGTTGCTGGCATATTTGATCATTTTATTAGGTTTTGCTTGTATGTTTTATCATTTAGCTACGTTGTCCTAAGCAGCAAGGCAACATCATTATTTAATTATTCAAAATTATTTATTTAATACTGCATTAATATTAAAACAGCAGCACTCATACTGAACAAGTGATGTCTTCATGTGTTGCCCATGCTCCAATATATGTAATTTACGATGGTTTACCCCTTTCAGACCAGCTGTCCAGATTGCACATGATCCTAAAACCATTTATGCTGCGCAGAATCAAGAAGGATGTGGAGAATGAGCTCTCTGACAAGGTGATACAGTCCTACAGTATCTCAGACAGAATTATGGTTTGTGGTTTCATGCCTAGTCTCTATAATGTGATATTAATTTATTTAATCTCAGATTGAAATCCTGACATACTGCCAGCTGACCAGCAGACAGCGGCTGCTCTACCAGGCTCTGAAGAACAAGATCTCCATCGAGGACCTGCTGCAGTCATCAATGGGCACGGCCCAGCAGGCCCACAACACCACCAGCAGCCTCATGAACCTGGTCATGCAGTTTAGGAAGGTGAGGCTGGGTTTATCAGCTTGATATAGTTCACCCAAAAATGGAACACAAAAGAAGATATTTAGAAAAATGTTGGTAATAGCTTTGGTTCCCATTGACTTCCATTTAGTCAATGGAAACCAAAACTGTTTGGTTTTCCAACATTTTTCAAAAAAAAATTTGTATGTTCCACCAAAGAAAGGAAGTCATACAAGTTTAAAACAACATTACACCTCAGTAAATGATTACAGAATTGAATTTTTGGGTGGACTATTACTTTAAAACCGGTTTGTCCTCTCAGACTCACTGTACATATAGTAATGAGCTGCAGTTTTTAAACACAGTGTTTTTCACAAATTTAAAAGGTTTGTAACCACCCAGACCTGTTTGAGCGTCAGGAAATACGCTCGCCTTTCCACATGTCCCTGAAGCCCTTCATCATGTCCAAGTTCCTGTTCCGACATGCCATCCTCCGCACTTCTGACCTAGGAAAGACTAAGTGAGTTGATCTCCATGTAGCTTCCAGGTTTACTGTTCCTCCCTCAAGGCTTGTTCACACAAAGGACAATAACTATAATATATAATGTAAATTGCCTTTATTCAATGAGATTAGAGAAGTCCATACCATAATTATAACAATAACGACATTATCAATGGAATCTCTTTCAATTTGTTTTCCAGCAGATGAAGGATAAAAGCATTGTCAGCCAATCAGAATTTCGAGCTTGAACAGTTAAAGTGGCAGACGACATAACTGCAGAATGTAATTATAATAAACACAACGTTATTGTGGGCTAATATAGTTACCGTTATATTTATTGATCTTGGTGTGAACGGACCATTAGGATTGGTGCCGCCAACTGTTCGGCATTGTTGATTCCATCTCCGATCAAAAGTTGTTATACAACACGTGTAATAGCTTCGACAAGTATTTATTAGATTGATTTATTCATTCTCTTCACTCCTCAGGCTGAAGCAGACTCTAGTCTCTCCGTTCTCCACACAACACATTCAACAGTCCTTGTTTCACAGAAAAAGTGAGTCTCTTTATTTGTTCCACAATTATATTTAAATTTTGTCATTACAAAACTTACACTCTTATTTCTGATCATCTGCATGTTTGGTACAGCTGATGATGAAAGCAGCAGCTTTTCCTTCCTGCGTTTCATCGATGTGTCTCCTGCTGAGATGTCAAACATCATGCTTCAGGGGACTCTAGTGAGGTCAGTTACTTAACATTCATGTTAGAACTATTATATATTAAAATACTCCCTTTCTCTGACTCAAAGGGATAGTTTACCTGAAAATGAAAGTTCTGTCATCATGTCGTTCCAAACCTGTATGACCTTCCACAAAAAAAGAAAGTCATACAGATTTGGAATGATATGAGGATGAAGAAAATGATGACAGTTAAAGTCTGTATTTAAGGCATGTATTCTGTACTTTTGTACTTTTGTATTCTGTATTTCTGTATTTAAGCTATTTTGAGGCATGAAGAAATTATTTTAACGATATATTTTTTTAAATATGTCATTTTGGCGATCAAAGATGAGTTTTAAGGCATACAAAATATTGACTACTATATTTTTTATGCCTTAAAACTCATTGATCGAATGTAACTCTGCACCCTTGCTTCATTTAGTATACATGTATCCATGAATATGCATATTAGTCCCCGCCTCCACTCACTCACACCAGCTCAGAATACCTGATCCACTCGTCAACTTTACTATAGTAAACGCTACATGATGGCAAGTGGAAATACTGGTTTAATTCAGCCATAAATGTTTGAACCAGAAGAAGTGGAAGAGTGAATTATTCAGGCTCATCTACAAGTCAATGTATCAGAATGGAAATGCGTTTTATTTTTCGCTCTCTACACTGTCGGACACAAAACGGTAATTAATGTGATTAGCCTTTGGCTTGACTGTGGTTTACACAGCTAATAATGTGTTGCTAATGTTTCTCAAACCATGTTTCCGTTCCCCATCTCTGAGTCAGACAGCTGCCTTCTAAAAATCAGCATCCTTACAAACGCTTTGAACAACATCAGTGGAGAAAGATTTTTCATGTCAACAGAAAAATATACTGGGATACTCAGTAATTGTGTTGTCTGATGAATTTGCATATGGTTTGTCTTTAAAGCAAACACCACATAGACATATAAACAACATTAAAAACTTGATTTTCACCACAGGGGGTCTTTCATGTTTGCGTGAACTATCCCTTTAACCAGTGGATGTCTTGAATAAATTAAATTATTCAAGCACGTTCTCATCCGGTAGGATCCATGACTCCAATAAGAACTGAATATATAAATAATAATCTAATTCTTTTCACACTTGGATGCATCACCCAGTGCATTCAGGTAAGATTTAGGTGTGGGATTCAGTACATTCATCGTTTCCTACTGCATTGATTCCTTAATAGCTGTTTAGATAATAAAATCTCTTTTCCTCTTTTCTCAGATGGTTAGCCCTATATCTGTCCTTTAAATCAGCATACCGGCTCCACCACAGTCGTCTGTGGGATGTAGAGGAAGAGCAGGAGAATGAGGCTAAAGGGAGAGCTTGGTTACACAAGCTGTGTCTTTCACGCAGAGATCTCATCCTGTGGCTCAACAAGCCAACGTCTTTCCCAAACGTCCACAGCAGTCCTGTTCTACAGGTGAGCTCTGTCGTTCTTTTTTATCGTTCTTGCTTTGTCATATGACAGCACATGTACCAGTGGCCTTCATCACTATATGCCTAGTGGTTATCATCTTCTTTTGGCTACGTTTACACTGTCAATTTTTGGGGTTGACAACCGCATTTACTTACAGGTGTGAGTCTTGAAATGTCCCATTCACATTTTCACTATTTACAGTAGCGTCTCGAATACTGTCTGTATGAATGTCCAACAGGAGTCAAGCCCATATTCTCTTAACGGTAACCAAAGCGACAGTGACCAAAGTATAACAAAGGTGGCGATGTCCATAAAACTGAAAAGTCTTTTGACTCGACAAGAGTCCAATTTTCATTAACCTACAGCAGCTTTTATATCTGAGTGTAGAGTTGAGCATTTGAGTTGCACGTAGAACACAAAACTGACGGGAGCAGCTCCGCCGGAGAACAGTGACTGATCTAAAACCTTCAGATGACACACAGCTCATATCTCCGTCGCTGTAAGTTACTGAAACCACACACAAAAAAATATAATTAATTCTAGAATATGATTGTCACTCCTGTAAATAACTGAACTTTGTCTGAACGTAACCATATCAAGGACTCAAATACAGGACTGACAACCGTATTCTGCTACTGAAGGAAAAGCAGCAGTGGAATGGAAAAACACAAGACACAGGGCAGTGGAATGGGAAAAAACCAAGCGTGCCGCACAAGCCCTGAAAAGTGAAGCCAAAACGTCTCGATCGCCCCCCGGTGACTGGTCCTAGTATAGTTCATAAGCCCCGCCTCCCCGTGTTATTCAACGGGACGTGAGACCAACTAAACAATTAAATATAAATACACTTCAAATATCTTTTTTCCAAAGGTGGTTTCTTTCATTTGCTGTCATTTTTATCACGCTGATGTAAGTTCAAGTGTCTGTTTCAAAAATAAGTTGGTTTTTAGTTAGTTACGTGATGCGGTGGTGTAACTTCATGATTGACAGCTGTGATTGACAGGTTCTCTGAGCGAAGTAGTCACTGAAACACCAACAGACTTTTTTTCGGGATCTTCGGAGGACTGAGGAAATTGTATTTACTTTATTTTAACAAGCCTCTTGTCGTACTGCAATCAATTTTTTAAAAAGTGTGCAGAATCCACTCTCCCTGAGTGCATTCTGCGAGAGTGAGGGCGGAGCGTTGATTTCGCGGCTTTACTTCCTGCTCACTACTGCGCAGGTCTGGTCCCGAAATCGCTACTGCGCAGACTCAAGTTCCAATATGTCAGCGCCATATCGGGACACTGGCGGCTTCAGTTCTCATCAATGGAAGAGAGCGAAGGGGCGTCGTCCATCTTTTTTTACAGTCTATGGAGTGTCTAAAGAAACGTTTTTTTAAAAGTTGAATTACTTTGACTTGAACTTAAACGCGAGAGACCGTGAAACGCTACAAAGCACAAGACGTAAACGCATCTCTCAAACATGTCCATCTAACACGTTTACATAGAAAAACAATGGAAAAGCAGAGCAGTGAAATACAAAAGCACATTGTGTGACTTTTTTTTTGGCATATATTCTAGATGTATGTCCAAAAATAATAGGTTCTGGTTATTTCTCAGGCATGACTCAAAAGACAAAGTGGAACAGTTCTGCTTCTGGACGTTTAGTTAACATGCTCGCACAAAACTGAATATCTTCCAAAGATTTGATTGCACAAACTTTGGCATTTTTCTTTGTTCATCGTATTTCTTGCGTTCACTTTTTTTGAGTTTTTGTGTGTGAGTGTGCAGGTCTACGCCTGCCTTGGGTTACCCCACTGAACCAGATTAAATGACCCTCATCTTTCGTTAGCGCCAAGGGTTCGTATTTCGTTGTGGAAACCTATTTCCACTGACCCACGAGACACTCCAATGTTGCTGTATATCAAATGCTGATGGGAATATCAAAAGTCCAAACTGATTCTCGAGGAAAGGAAAGACGATAGAGGAAGTGATGCTGGATGTCCCAGTCCAGAAGCTACAGTGTCGTCCCCCGGAGGCCAAACAGCTGCAGGGGTTAACCTGTAGTTTGGCGCGCTGGCGTGCGTTCAGGCTACGGTCAGGGGAAGCTGTGCTCAGATGGTGCTGACTGAGGTGTAATATTATCCACTTCCCACTACAGCTTTTATACCACACAAGCGTCTCCTAGCTCCACTGGGGCATGGATGGGGAACACGACACCACAACAATCAGCTCCCCATGTGGAAATGCGGACCGGCCCATATCGAACGCTCTGAAGCATTGCTGTAGACTCGTAAAGAATCTTAAACCATTTTCTCCCCCAGACTCAATCTGGGGCTGTTCAGTTTTCTCCAAATATTGCAACACACTGTGATTTTGAGTTGTAAACCAAGATGCAAACTGCAAATTCAGCGAAACTGATTTCTAGTTTCTAAATGTAAAACCCCAATTCCAGAACAGCTGCTGTGATTTTAACTATCTTTAACCTTTATTTACTGACAAAAGAATGTTTGTACAATGTTTTGTACTGACTAACTTAGTTGTATTTTGTAAATATAAACGAATATTGTTTTTGATGGCTGCAACACACTCCAAAAAAGTTGGGATAGTGGCATGTAATATCACTGTCATATCACCTTTCCTTTTAATTACACTTTTTAAATGTTTTAGAATGAGGATATTGATTGTTGGAGTTTTGCATGTGGAATTTTTGCCCAATCTCACCTGATACAAGACAGCTGCTCAACAGTCTGTGGTCATCGTTATCTGATTCTCCTTTTCATGATGGGCAATATATTTTCAACAGCAGACAGAAATGGACTTTTTGCAGGCCAGTCAAGCACATCCACGCTATGGTGTAAGAAACCACTCTGTTGTAGAACGAGTAGAATGAGGCCTGGCATTGTCTTGGTCCCCAAGCAAGATGTCATCTTGATGGCAGTATAAGATGGCAGTACAATTCCTGTATTCTTCAATGGTACCTTCACACAAATGCAAGTCACCAATACTGTTTGCACTGCTGCACCTCCATACCATGACCTGTTGCTGATGAAAGTCTGGATGGTCCCTTTCGTCTTTGGGACTGAGAACTCAATGCCTGTTTTTTCCCAAAACAAGCTGAAATGTGGATCTGACCACAGCACTTTCTTTTAGACCATCTGAGATGAACTCAGGCCCACAGAATTCGGCGGCTTCTCTGCATTGAACAGATGCATAGCTTTCTTCTTGCGTAACAGAGATTCAAGTTGCATTTCTTGATGCAGCGGCAGACTGTGTTAAGCGACAATGGTTTTCCAAAGAACTCCCGAGTCCATGTGGCTATATTTAACATGGTAGGATTGATGGTTTCTCATGCAATGGCTCAAAGATCACGCATATTCAACGGAGGTCTGCTGCCTCGCCCTACACATTTCTTTGGATTCCCTGAATCTTTCCACAAAATGATGTATAGCAGAAGGTGAAAGACCCTAAATACTTTGCAATCTTGCATTGATAAATGTGATTTTTGAATCGTTTGATAATTCTCTCATGAAATTTGATGAGCAATGACCCATTTTTGCTGGCTAAGACTGAGCCTTTGGTGGATGCTCCTTTTAAACCCAAACACGATCCACTTACCTATTACCAATTCACCTACTTATTGTGGACTGTTTCAAAACAGTTTAACTTGGATAATCTTTACACTATAATTTTGCCTCTGTCCCAACTTTTATGGAGAGTTGCAGCCATCAAAATGTCTTTATATTTACAAAATACAATTAATTTGGCCAGTGAAAACATCAGACATTTTTTCTTCGTGCTTTAGTCAATTAAATAAAGTTTAAAGAGAATTAAGATTCTTCATTTTTATTATATTATTTCAAAATGTCCCAACTTTTATAAGCTGGCAGTCTGTGGTTTGTAAGTAATCATGTATTGCTCAAGCTCAGTGTTTAATGTGAGCCAAGGGAACAACCTCTGTGCAGAAGTTGATGATCTGTGTGTGTTGTTGTATGGTAATTAGCGTTTGATATATTTGTATGAGTCAGTGAGCAGCCGCAGGCAGCAGTGCTGTGAGGATCTCAGTGCTCATCTGTGTTCATACGGTCGCTGTCACTTACGAGACACGACACGAGCACTCCTGCTGAGGCTGCCACACAGCACCACTCTTTCTGTCTTTCTTTCTTTTCTCAGTTTCTCTCTTTTCTCTCTTTCTCTCTTTTCTTTCTCTCTCATCACGTGTCTTTCACACCTCATCCATCATTAGCTCACAGTCTCCTCTAAATGAAGTTGACATGTCTGTTTATTCTTGTCACTTTGTGGATGCAGACAGGAAACAGGCAAATATATAGGCTGGTCTTTATGATTCATGTGGGTCATTAGAGCCGTAGTTCTGACTGTGACCCCGTCTGGACGTCTGTTAGCACTGTGGTCTCATTTAGGGTATCACTTCTGCTCAGTGTGACCTCTTGACAAATGGAGCTGATGAGATGGGAGTTGGGTTTACATTAGATTAGGAGTAACTCGTTGTAGAGAGTAAAGTGATCACTAGGAGGTGCTGCAGGCCCATATACTCCTATTTGACAAATTCAAGCGCTGTGCGGGAAAAAGGGCAATCCTCTCACACTCAGTAATACGTGTTGACATTTTGTCAGTATGTGATTTAGTTAGGGTGTAATATGCTATACTGATTTTTTTCTTTCTTTTCCTGTAGGATTTAGTGTTCACGTCCACAGGGTCTTCGCCGATCTGTCACACCGATGTGGTGATCCACAGCAGACGCTCATCGACTAAAACGCTCAGACCGTGCCAGCCTACCCAACCACCCAAGTTTTTACTCACCGTCACACCCAGGGTGAGAAACACACAACCTTTCCCTCAAAAACAGCCTAGTAGACCATATTAACTGGCAGAACTTTCACTCAGTTTAGCGGTTTGAAATAAATCCAGGATTCTAAATGCAGTTTCTCTTTTTTCTGTATCCAACAACCGTTTGGCAAAAGTCAGAAACTCATCAGCGTGGATTTCTACTGAGGGTGGTCAGCTGCTGACAGGGATCTCCCGCTGTCTCAGAAACAAACTTATGATCAAAAGTGAAAGCCCTGTTCTCTGTGTGGCCCTCACTACAGGCCTGGTTTATTTATCCTCTTTGACCCCATGACAGATCTTCTGCTCAGCTGATCATGACCCCGGTGGAGAGTAACCAAACAACACAAGGCCACCAGTGAGAAATCAGAGGTCTTGGTTAAGGGCTGCTTCTCTGGCTGTGAATACACAGCCCATCAAAAACCACACCGCCATTTGGGATGGTCTCAAACTTTGGGATAGTCTGAAGATACTGTGAAGTGACATCTTTGGTACCGCAGGGAATGTGGTAGTCAAGACTTACAACATTGTTTGCTGGTTCCTATCAACATTCCTATCAAACAATCCTAGCCAAACGTATAATTATTATCAGTTTAAATCTTGAAATAACCTCACTTTAACCAATAAATAATTTGTATTAATAATAATAATAATAGAGATTAATCAGTCAATCTTAATGGTAATTTATTGTAATTGTTTTATTTTTATAATAATGTTATAAATCATAGGTGTAGTTATTTTTATAATTATTATTTTATATAATTAATAATGTCATTAATTATTTTGTAATTGTTTTATTATGTTTATTTACTTATGTTTTGGTTGCTTTAACTCATGTTTACTTATTTTTATTATCATTATTATAATGAATGATTTAATTTATATAATTAATAATGTTATAATTCTTCTATTCTTATTCTTTTTTCTGTGTTCTATTTTTTTTAAATTAAAATTAAAATTCTTCCTTGTTTTCCCAGTTTGAACCACTGCTCTTGACTTCTCCTATCCCTAATCCTAACCATAATCCACCCTTTAAACCAGAGAAGATGATTTTATGAAGAGTTTTATCAAAAGCATTTTCAAGCACTGAAGCCTAACCGTAACCCTAAGCCTAACCTAATAACCAAAAAATCTGGTAGATAGGAATGCTGTTCCCGAACCAGCAAACGATGTTGACCCAGGAAAACGTCCTACTTAAGCAAGTCGAGATATTAATCTTTTATAAGTGAGTGTGTTGTACTGAAACATATCCGTGACGTTAATGGTTTAGTCACGTATGAGGAACTGTTTTCTTTTTCCTCCAACATCTGCTGTTAACTTGGCTAATGTGAGGCTATCTCTGTGTTATCCCAGCCCAGAGAGTCGGGATTGTGTCTGGCCTCATGGCCGCACTGTGAGAATTGGCACTGCGTTGGCAAAGGCCCCTAGGCACCAGGGGCATATGGGCACTGTGGGAAAGTGATAAGATAGATTAGTTGCCTTTTTTCTCTTTATTCATGAGGGACTCTTGACCCGTTGACTTTTTATGGCCACATCTGCGTGTTCGCGCTCCCATTGGTCAGCTGTTCGCTACAAAACTGGAAGCCTGGCCAAAGCTGAGCTGTTTTTCATCAGAGATAAGGAATGAAAGGAAGATAATATCATCCGCTTGTCAGCACGCCATAAAATTCTCCATAAAGCTGAAAGAGGGATAAAGCGAGAAGGAGAGGGAGAGAAAAGAAATGGCCAGTGGAAGGGATTGTGAGCGGTGTGAATCGCTACAGGAAATGGTCATCTGTTACTCAAAGGCCTGTTAGCGCTGTTAGCACCGCTGACCTCTGCCACGCTTTCCTGCCAGAGCGGCGGGGTTCGGACAAAATGTCAGAAAGACAGGGTTGTGCGTGCCTGTGTGTGTGTGTTCACGTTCGACAACTGGAAATGATTCTTCTCCCCCCTCAAGGTCCAATTTGTTTGGTGTTTCTTAGTGATAAAAAGACTGAGTTGGGAAATAGATGACAATTATCTGGGAGAAAGAAAATGCGTTAGTGTAAACAACCTTGTAGGTGTTGACTAAGGAGTTTTCTTCATTCCCTAGGTGACTTCAGTTCCCATGGAACGCTACTGTGCGGATCGCAGTGCGGAGTATGAATGGAGGTTAATACGCGATGGAGGGAGTCTCATTGCTAAGCAGTGCTTCTTGTACGGATCCCCCGAGCTGGCTTGCGCCTGGGCTCAGCGCTCTCAGGCCTTCCTCCCGCAGAGCCCAGGGGGCGTCATGGCCCTGCAGCAAAGACACGGCTGGTCCTTCATAAGGATTCCAGGTAGGTGAGATCCTGGCTGGGAGTTAACATGCAAGTTTGTTTATGTTTGCCCGTGTGTAACAGCGGTTGAAAGGTACTTTGCTGTGAGATTGTGCGGGCAAAAAGGTCAAGGAATAGTGTAGCAAGCTATGAAGCACAGCTCACACAGCAGTCAAACTAAAGCAGCTTTCTTTTGGTGAACGTAGAGAATTTGTTTGACCAACTTGAACACGAGGGAAATCTGTGTGGGGAATTTTTTTGCACTCGCACAAACCTCCTGATTGCATGGATCGAAATGACTGGATTTGGCCCACAAAATTTTGCAGAGGAACTGTAAATGTGGCCGCACCTTTAGACTGAACACAAACCAGAGAACTGAATCCCAGCTCCTAATGGCAAGACTCTAGGCCCTGGGGGACCCCATGGTACTGCTGTGCTCTGGGGTCAAAGTGCATTTCAATCAGAGAAAACTCACATTGTGGCTAAAAACGAGATGTAGGCCCATGGGAGAGGGCTGGGGGTCACGAAAGAGGCCACGTCTCAGGGTCGGTGCACCTCTTAGTCATTGTCACTGTTTTGGCACCAATGCGCAGCCATTTGTCACATGTTTAGCGCGGCAGTGCGATGGGACTTGTGCCAGGCGATGCTTAAGACTTATTTAGCAGATAAGACAAATTTTTGCATGAAGCCTGTATAGCGTGAATTGTGCGCAGGCCTGTGTTTGTGTGCGCGTTCCAGTGTAATTGCTGGGAGCAGACTGGGGAAGAGAAAGAGGTCTGGGAGCGCTTGTGAAGTTGGGGAGGGGGGACAAAGCAAGGAAGTTGGACTATTGGACATTGTTTCTGCACAGCGTTAGGTAAGCGCTTTGAATGTGTGTGTGTGTGTATCACTCTGAATGTTCATTCACAGGCTTAAGGTGTTTCAGAGCGCACTTCTCCCATTTTCTCAGAGTCATACTGTACCCAGGGAAGGAAATGACAGAAGACTGGGTAAGAGTCATTGATGTATGCAGGCGCTCCCACCACTGGCTAATGGAACTAAAGGCCTACATCTCCATATAAAGGCTGGTGGAGTGTTTATTAGCAATAATGGGATACTATGTTGATCAATTTCTAATCTAGGACAACTATTTTTAATAGTCTTGAATAATCTAATCTTTAATATACAACTCAAAATATAACTGTTTTTGTACATCTGTAATTGAAGTTGCAAATTAAAAAACTATGTAGAAAAAAAGTTAGGGGTTTTAAAACGGGGACCACAAGGCAGCACCAGGGCAGTGGTTTTTCAACCAGCAAACTGCCAAGAGGGCCTCAAGATGACTATATATTTACACATATTCAAGACAAAACAAGTGTTAAAATACGCTGAGAATCAAGATATTTCTTGCTCAAATTCAACCCCTCAACATAAACCCCTATAAAAAAAGAACAGGACTCCCAGTGTCTGTAAAAACCTGGAAAAGTCTAGAGCTTGTAGACCTGAAATATATTATCTATGGCTTGGCTTAGGCCTGTAAATATTGCTGTGGACAATGGGGGGATTTGGAGTTAAAAATGTTGAGAACAACTGTGCTAAAGGGGGTCCGTGTAAATGTTTAGAGAATGTAAATGTAAAAAATAATTAAATTAGATTAAAATAAATGGGTAAATAAATAAATACAGTGCTATAACAGTTCAGCACTATAATGAGTAGAAAAAAAAACGTAATAATGTAACTTAATAGACACCAAATAATATTTTACATTACATTAACTTTTAAGGTTGGGTCTTTTATAAGAAAACTGTACAGATGCCTTTTAAATGTTGATCATATATGGGTGTCTGTGGCATCTTAAAGATTGTAAACCCCTGATATATATATTATATGAAGTTACAGATACAGTTTTGAGTTGTATATTAAATAGTCATACAAAAAATGATCACACAAACATGTCATACATTTAATAAAGAATCATAATAGTAATAAAAGTTTAATGTTTTTATTTACGTTATAGAGTTACAGATCGAACGAATCTAGGCATGTTCACCTCTGCCTTACTGTATATATTTTTTTTTTATCATCACTTAATCACACACACACACACACACATGTATTGGTGCAGCCACCCATCGAGTGGTTTATACTCTTGAGTGTGTTAGCGTGTTGCTGCTGTACCTTTGGTGTCACAGTAATTGTGGGCAGGCCACAGAAGGACAGGCTCTCTCACAATAGCTCTTCACATTGTTGTAACGCGACTGCTGCTTTGAGCTGTTGTTTTGAGGGAGAGAGAGTGAGAATGCTGCAGAGCTCAGCTCACAGACAGCCTGTGGGAAACTCTGCTTTCCCTTCCTGTTCTTTCAAAGAATCTCTGCACTCCAGCAAAATGGCCGGAAATATTCCTGGCCTTTTTGATTTGGGGCCCAAACAACAGTGACTGCATAATTGTTTGTGATCTGCTCCCTCGCCCCGCCTTTCTGGCTGTGAAAAACAGCCAGGCTTCACCAAGGTGTTTGGGAAGATTATCCTTCAGCTTATCCTTTTTTTACCATGTTTTCTAGTCAATTATTTAATTTGTTTATTTGTTTTTAACGGCTTAGTTTGTATATTAAAAGGGATATTTTATTTTTATTTTTACTTACCAAAAAATATGAGTATAATCACACTAGTATATCACACACATCTAATAAACTTGTCTGATGCTACATTCATTTTCTTATAGTAGGAGAAGACAGAAAATCAAGGGGAGAGAGGGAGGAATAGCATGGCCAGGGACAGACTCAAACCCTGATTTCCCATGAGCTCCACTGCTCAATATGTCCTCAAGTCCACCACACATTTTATTTTTGCAGGTCAAAGGCTGCAAATGTCATAATTTTGACCTTTCATGAAACAAGTTGCTTCCCTGATGCAGTTCTCCCTCTGCAGTTCTCCCTCTGGCCTACAGAGGGAGCATTTTGCTCGGTTTTAGCCTGCTTTGCCTCTCCATTTTGTGTGAAATTGAAAATGTGGTCACATATTTCATCCCCTGTGCTTTTGTGTTTGGGTTTGTGCATAGATCCCGGGTGGGATCTGGTGAGTACAGTCGATATATGACAGCTTAATGACAGTCTCGCTCGTTTCACTTCCCACCTCAGAAAGATCTGTGGTCGCTTGTCTGCTGCAAGACCCCATAAACAAGTGTGTTGCAGATGTGTCGCATTTTATACAATCTTTACCTGTAGACTACAAAAAGATGGCTTTAGATGGAATATCCCACCGATCTGAACATTTCTTTAGCTGCTGGTCTGTAGGTTTTATGTCTTAAATGTTGTATTCAGCACTTTCTATAAAGTTTAAATGGATATTTCACCCAATGTTTTTTTGGACCCCATTGTCTTCCATTGTATGGACAAATACAGTTGAAACATTGTTCAAAATATCTTCTACAGCATAAAGAAAGTCAAACATGTTTAAAACAACATGAGGGTGAGTAAATGATGACAGAATGTTTACTCTGAGGGAATTATCCCTTAATTTGGAAGTATATCACACTTCAAATCTGAGCTCGTGCCCTTCTAAAGCATGAATACATCATTTATTTTTGCAACTCTGCCCTGTTTTTAAGGTGCATTAATCACTGTCACTTAAGCAAAGTTTCGTGAAGCGTCATAGAGTGGAAAAACAAATATGGTTTGTGTTAAGCATCAACTTTACCCCTTGGCCTGGTGCCCATGTTTAGGTGTTGGCCAGTGGTTGTACAGGGCGTCAGTAAACACTAAAGCTAATCTTATTGCATAGAGGTCATAAGAGCCTGGTGCTTGCGCTTTCACCTACTGTCCCTTTGCCAGAAGAAATGTCCCTAAAGCTCAGATTGCTTTAATGAAATTAGCATACAGCGGAAGGGCAATTAAGCAGGCAGCGGGGTTAATGAGCTCGTCCAGGGCTCTGTGGCAGATTTTTAAACTGGGTCACCCTCGGGTCAGACCCGAGTTCTGGACGGGAGGGATTGGATTAGAGCCGAGGCTCCTGGGGTTGCCACCAGCAGGTGGGTTGGATTGATAGTGGTAACCATGGTAACATCAGATGGTACGATGCTTGGTAACATTGAGCTCCCCTTGGTTTGCAGTTGAGTTGGAAATCATCCTGAAAGTACATGAAGCGAATGAACTTTCATGCCAACACAATCCATCCGTTATTTTGAAAGCCCTTGTTAGTTTCCTCTGAAAATGTTTTTTTTTTTTTGTGTGTGCGAGATTAGCTTTGTTTGATAAGCATGTCTAAGGAGGACTCACCAAATGTTTTAGATCAAGTAGAATGTAAAGTCTAACTGAAAAAACAGAGTAATTGCAGAGTCGTCAGGCTTGTGAAATAGGACGTGTGGGGGGATTTGATAAGAAGGGAATGGAAACACCAGAGGAGACTCTGTGGTGCCGGTTTCGTTGAGTTGTGGGTACCAACGGGTCACATCATCCCCTTAGATCACCATCTTCATCCCACAGTCGTTCAGGGGCTTCATAAAGGGCGATCTGGCAGCTTGTTGCCTTATTCCTCTGACGCCAGACCCATTAGATTAGAGCTTTTATGGGGAAGAGCGTATGGGAGTCTCTCTTCTCTTCATGAAACCGTCATTCTCTCAGTCAGGAACCTGAAACCTCTGCTTTTTGCTAAAGAAACCATTGCTGTTAGCACTGTGGGATGTGGTTGTTAAATCAGCAGCAGGCAATGAAATATGATCACTCAAGCTGTCTTTAGTGGTCTAAAAGTAGTATAGTATATAATCATTATGTTGTATAGTGTATAATCATTATAGTGTGTAATAAGTTCTAGTAGATCTTTATTAGTTTAAATGTGCAGGCTCAGCTGCAAGTCACTGTAAATCTAAATCTAAGTTGTGTAAATTCGGGGTCAGAAAAAAAGGGGGGAAAAAAGAAATTAATACTTTCAGTATTAAGTACCAATATTCAGCAAGGGTGCAAAAAAAAAAAAGCTTTTTCTTTTAACTTTCTATTTAGCAAAGGATCATGTTTCAACCTATCTTTTTACAGTGGCTTCCACAAAAATATTTAGCTCAACAAACGTTTTCAACTGTGCTAAGAAAAATAAATGTTTCTTGAGCAGCAAATCAGCATATTAGACTGATTTCTGAAGGATCATGTGACTGCAAACTAGAGTAATGATGCTGAAAGTTCAGCTTTACAATCACAGGAATAAATTACAATTTAAAATTTTTAAATAGAAAACAATTGTTTTTAAATTGCATTAATATTTCACCAATTTTATTTAAATTAAATAAATCCATCCATGAGTTTATTTACTTCTTTTAAAAACATCATAAATCTTACCATCCCCAAACTTTTGAACGCTAGTTATATAGCCCAATTAAATTTTTTAAATATTTAACCAGTCTATTATAAATAAATTATAATATTGTTGATATTTAGAATATAATTTGTTTACATTAAATAAGAATAATTTAATGTTTTTTGAATTATATTTAATATACCGAGTGAAATGCTTTATTTAATTTTCAATTCAAATCTTCAGAAAAGCTTTTGATCAAGAGATGAATAAACTGAAGATGACCCATTTTAACCCTTAATGTTTTTGAACATTTTCAAGAGTATTTTAGATTTTGTCTGAAACTGATGGTTGTGAATTTCTTCATGATTACTTTTTCTTTATTATTACCATCCTCTCTGCAAACAATCTGGTTAGATGTTATCTAGTTTTCCGATCTATGTAGTTTGCAACTACGCAACTATTTTGATGAATATAAGCATGCAGGCTTGTTTGTTAGTTTTGAGGAGCACTTTGAGGGGTCAATTAAAAGTATCTCTCGGGCTGAATATGGCCTACGGGCCTGTTGTTTGAGACCCCCTGCCTTAGACCAAATGTTCATCTTGGTTGGAGTAAATTAGATCCATGTGCTCATAATCTTGTTAATCATCAGCACGGTGAGTCTGAGATTCTTGAGTATATGAGCTAATTTGAGCCATTCTCCTCCACTCATTGTAAAGGTTACACACGTGACCCTTTCAGGGTCATGGGGGTGTTGAGTCAGGGTTCAGCTATGGTTCACATTAGCATGGTCATGATGTGGGAATAGCAACATGGTCATGCTGACCGTGTGTTTGACATGCTTTTTGTCCTGTCTAAGGCTCGGCCAGCAGGCCTCAAACTCTCTCTGGGGATCTCTAGATTGCTCTGGCAGCCGGCTCACTTTGTGTGTATAATCACTTTCTGAGTGCCCATAACCAGCAGGGTCATTTAACTTACCCCCCATGAGCTGACCTTAGGGTCAAGGGTTGCACCAGTCAACAATGGGAAGCCTGAGCTTCCTCTTTTATAAGCACTGTTGGGGTGACAGCATTGACGGCCCATTGCCACTAGATTCTCTGGTCTGTGAACGTCAGTCACATGTGTTGAGGTATTACATAACTGATGTAGATTGGATTATTTAAAAACTAAAATGTGGATTCATAAGGATGATGTGAATTACAGAAAATTATTTAAACTAAAACGAGAGAAAAAAAACATATTAAACATATAACCAATATTAAAATTCTAGTTGACATCAATAAGCCAATAGTTATTTTCATGTTATGGCCAATATTAAAATTCTGTACTTTTTGCAACATTATAATGTACAGTATGAAAAATGGAAATTCATTTTGAGGTTTGCTAAAGATTACATTTAACAGTGTTAGTAAATTAGTAGTGTTTTTTTTAAAGATGAACATATAGTGAACACAAAATATTATCTAATATTGGCCTGTAACCAATTTGGTAACAATATATCATGCATCACTAATGTTTACAGCAGAATAAGGCAGTGTTTTAATTTTTAAATATGAGAAAGGTCATTCCGATAACTTCATCCTGAGCGTAATAAGTATTTTTTCTTTTTCTTTTAATATGTTTTGTTCTTGGATGTCCAAGATATTAATAATCAAACATATTTAAAGGACTTAACAGTGGATCGGTAACTGGGTACAAATTTTGCTACTGAGAGTGGGATTTCTGTCATCGGTAAGTGAGGAGCAGGAAATGGAAAACCCGGAGTGGAGTTGACACGGAGTGATTACAGAACGCTTTGAGCGGGGAGGGGAAATTGCTGTCACTCCACAAGCTTATTCATTATATTCCTTTAATTTATCTAATCAGCTCCATTCCGACAGTGTGGGATACAGGTTGGATATTGTGAGTTGACACGTTATTTACCGTTTCTCAGTGTTTTTGAAATGTTTTTCTCCGCTTTGTTCTTCAGACAAAGAGTCTCTGATCACAGACAGCGGGAAGCTTCACACTCTGGACCTGCTGCTGACTCGACTGAAGTCTCAGGGCCACCGAGTTCTCATTTACTCTCAGATGACCCGCATGATAGACCTTTTAGAGGTGAGTACTTCCAGGACCTTCTCACAGTCGGTGACTGACGGCTCTGTGGCCTGTGAACATTACGTAACTTCACGTACACAGAAATCTGTCTACTGATCCGATTTATAGATTTCTGAGGTCATGCTGTACTTGTTTTTGTTTACATATTCAATGTTTTTTTGAGTGTTAATCTCACAAAAGAAGAGATGGCGAAATTTGATCAGGCATTGTGAAAGGAGTGTTTGCTGTTAAATAGCTCCATATTGTTGTAGCTGGACAAAGGCGGTTGAGAGAAGATAACTGGAGGAAACAATCACTTTTTCCAAAGGCGCACAGTTGTTTGCCACATGTTCAGCAGCAAGCCAAACATGGAGCTAAATGTAGAAGCCTCCAATAACATTGTCAACACAGGCCGCTTATAGTCCTACACAACAGCTCTCGTAGTCTAGAAACACCTCAAGTCAAAAGGAATATCCTTCCATTTCGTTTTGGCTTAAGCATTTTCCATGGCAGTCTCACTAAAGTCTGATTACGTAGACTAGACTTCCTTTATTTGTGAAGTAGATTGTCTATAGAAAAAGTTAAGCATGGAAAAACATGGGCTCTTAATTGTCTAATAGTTTTGGCATTGCATGCAAAGCTACAAGTCAAGTCACCTTTATTTATATAACGCTTTTTACAATACAGATTGTATCAAAGCAGCTTCACAGTGGTAACATGAAAATAACACAACAAAGTTTGTTTCTAGAAGAAAATTGCGTCATCGTCCACCTTAAGTAAGGCCGATCAATAGTATTGTTGAATATTAAATGTCTCCAACTAAGCAAACCAAAAGCCAAGGCAATAGTGGCAAGGAACCAAAACTCCATCAAGGTGACATAATGGAGAATAAAAAACCTTGGGAGAACCCAGGCTCAGTCGGGGGGCCAGTTCTCCTCTGGCCAACGAGCGAACAGTGTATGATTATGATCCAGGCAGCATTATAGGTCAGAAGTCAGATTGGATTAGAACATTCAGAATACTATCCAGTTCCATCTGGTTGGAGGTCGGAGTCATCACGCCGGTATGGAGACGAGTTTGTTGAGGATCAGTGTTGATGAGGACTTCACAGGGCTGATGAGGCTGGCACTTCAGGGATGCGTCGTACACTTTATATTTTAGCTTTAAGTCAACATAAAAATCTAAATTAACCCTATTTTTTTAAAGCACCTTCCTGGTCTCACTGTGAACGTCTCATCGGTGCGCATAATTCAAAAGAAATCATAATCTTCAATAAAATGGAATAACTAATCCTGCCTCTGAAATAATCTTCTTTTATTTTAACCATCACTTTGTGTGGACTTTGTAAAATATGGAGAATATTTTATTCTAATGTTATCATTAAATAATTGGGTAACACTTTACAATAAGGTTTCAATAAAATGTTTTAAAATATTACATTAAACATTTAATTTATATCTGAACTTAACATGTTTAACTTTGACAGCCCTAAATTAGCGTTTTGTAAAAAAAAAAAATCTGTGGACCACCCAGCACCCCCCTTGCAGGTCACTGAATCCCAGTTTGAAAAACCTTATTCTATAGCAATGTGTGTCTTTCCAAGCAGACCCCTTGAGTGTTTTGGTCAAGTTTTCTAATTTGTTCAACAGCTCAGCTCCCACTTGAGGGTCTGTTCAAGTGTATTCCGGGTATTGTTCCTAAGTCTCAGGCTAAATCACATTAGGTTTGACACTCTGCTAACCTAGAGTTATGTTCTCAGCGGGATAATGCCGTTTAAGATGGTCCCATTTGTTACTTACAGCTGCAGAGAAGCTTAGTGTTTGTGATCTAATGTTACTTCAGTTTGGAACAAAGTCCTAATCAAAGACGTTTAATGTCAAGGAGAGTGCTAATGCTGGCTTCATACAGTCCAGATGTGCTTTTGGGAGGCCGTCCAGTTGAGTCGTAGACCCAATGGAATCGAGACTTCACTCTGGGTGGCGTAGGAGAGTGGGAGGTCATCTGAGAAAAGTCACTGAAAAGAGTCTGCCCAATGTTAATGAGGGTCTGTGGCAGCGTGTTAAAGGGAACGTTATTAAAAAACCAGAGGTTTAAAGAGAGGCTTAAAGTGAAATAGACACACCAGGTTTAACTCGTTGACTCGTTTCCCTGCACAATTTTCCATTTTCCTACTTGAAATGTTTCTCAACTGTCCTGCAGGAGTACATGGTGTACCGCAAGCATACTTACATGAGACTGGATGGTTCATCCAAGATTTCGGAGCGGCGGGACATGGTGGCTGACTTCCAGAGCCGGTGAGTTTTCAGTTTTCTGACAGCCAGGATTGAAAAGGAGACGCACACGTCTGTAAGCGCCCGTCTCTTCTTAAACCTAATTGGGGCTTGTTTTTTCGAAATGTCACCAAGCGTAAATTCCTCATCCCTGGCGGTGCTGTCAGACGCAGAGGGTTTAGCGCTCTTTTCTCTCTCCCCGCCCTTCCTCACAGGGTCTGGTTTGCATTAGCTCAGCTCTCTGTGGGTGCAGTGGGCTCTGGTTTTTATTTTCTAGAGGAGTGTGCTGTATATTGAAACGTCTTTCTGTGTAAATCCTGGGTGGTTGGGGCGGCCCCTTAAAGAGCATGATCTGCCGCCGCTTTATTTGCTTTCTCTCACTGTTCTGGTCTCCCCTCCCTTTGCAGGACGGATATTTTTGTCTTCCTCCTCAGTACCAGAGCCGGAGGCCTGGGGATCAACCTGACAGCTGCAGACACGGTGAGGCCATAGCCCATCAGCACATCATGATTACCAGATCACCTTCCCCCACCAGAGGCCATGAGAACGGCCCCTAATATAGTATGAACCTGAAGAAATTTAGCGCTGCCCTCATTGACCTTAATATGAACACTTTGAAGCTTTGACTAAATGGTCAGCATGAAAAGCGACCAACCACAGTTTGTTTTGTTTAGGGGTGGGAAATTGTGGAAACCGCAATAATGGAAAGGAATTAAATAAACAGATAAATAATAATGCAGCAGTTTCTATTTATATTGTCACTTTACTGAAATTAGTGTTATTATAACATTAAATGGAAATGATTTACTTTTTTTATTTTATTTATTTTTTATCTTAAAATCCATGCATAAATTATTAATGTTTTGAAATGTATTGCATGAAACATAATTAATTAAATTAACTTAAATTACTTTGACAGAATTAATGATAAAAATGCTTTTTTAAACTTTTTATTCTAGCAAATGAACACCATTAAACTAAAGCTCTTTGATAGTACAAGGTAGTACATTCATGTTTTAACATGTTTTTGTTAAATGTTGACTACCGGTATTTAAATTAATAGATAGAATGTTTGAATATTTGGTTTAATTTTAGACTCTCGTGTCAACAACAAATTCATTTTTGTCAGCTAAAATCAGATGCCGTTTTAGTCAAGAGTAAAATGAATAGGGCGTGACAAAACGTTGGAGCCAAAAGCTATTGCTAAAACATAAAATGATAAATTAAAAAATTAAAATACTCACTTGATGTCACTATCCTGTCAAACTTTGGCAAATCCAGTGATTATTTCATCCTCAACAATGCTCATTGTATCAGCCTCTTACTTTGTAAACATGATTTTGTTTTCAAGCAGAATGATGAAAAAACCCTGTGTGCTCTTACTCCCTGAAGTTGTGTTGGCCAATCAGAAAAGAGCTTGCCAGATCCAGAAAGTGCTTTTCAGTTTGGTGTACAACATGCAGCGAGAAAGACAGCGAATTAACTGTGAACTGTGGCTTTTAAACCGATGTGAATTTTGTGTGCAAGAACAAACAATGCCATCTGTGGATTAGACGTGACAGGAATGAGTTCATACAGTGTGTGGAGATCATTTAACGTGATGAATTTCCTCTCTTTCCAGGTGATCTTCTACGACAGTGACTGGAACCCAACAGTTGACCAGCAGGCCATGGATCGAGCCCACAGACTAGGACAAACCAAGCAAGTCACAGTCTATCGGCTTATTTGCAAAGGGACAATTGAGGAACGCATCCTACAGAGAGCCAAAGAAAAGAGTGAGGTTAGTACACAGTATCTACTGCCTTCTTCGGGCCAGAAGATTACACCAAATATAATGTATCACATTTTCCTTTTAATTCAGCTAATTCCACAATGGATAGACAAATTACCCCCTTTTTCCCCTGACAGCTTACATTTGTCAGTTCAAGTTACAAGAACGATATTTAACTAAATGTCAATCCTCAGAAGAGTCTTTGCAGTGACAAGGGGGTTAAAGTAATATTTAGCCCATGGTTTCAACTGCAATTATCGCTAATTATACTGTAATTACATATGTGCTCTAAACAGTCACATGTAGTCCAGGGCGTCTGTATCAACACATCATTATAGTCAGTATATGTTTCCAAGAGTCGTGTCTTCTCCTCTTTCTGCTCTTACTTCTTTGATTTATTTATTCTCTGTCTCAATAATCACTCTCTGCTGTGGGATCTGCACTTCAGATTCAGAGGATGGTAATATCAGGAGGAAATTTTAAACCTGACACTCTGAAGCCCAAAGAGGTGGTCAGCTTGCTGCTGGATGATGAGGAGCTGGAGAAAAAGTGTGAGTTACCACTCTGTTATGATCATAAAAGTCTAAATAATGTAATAATAAATGAATCGATTGGCTGTTTGCTCTCCTCTGATTGGATGGTACGGTTGTGTTTCTGGGCAGTGCGCTTTCGGCAGGAAGAGAAGCGGCAGCTGGAGGAGTGCAGTAAGGTGAAAGAGCGGAAGAGGAAGAGGGATAAGTATGCAGAAAGGGTAAGTTTCCTCATAGAGGCACAAGGAATTGATTTTAGAATCTATTTCTCCTTTGCAGTGGTGTTCAACAATAATAATAAATACTGTATCACAATTTTTTTTTTGTGCTAAAAGATTGTTTATATTTCAATACATTTTCTTGTGGTAAAGAATATAGTTGTGCTATATATCATTGTTATTATTGTTACTTAAAAAAATGAACTATTAAAATCATGTTCAGTATTTGAAATAAATGTAAATATTAGATGGAAAACTTGCCTTAGCAACTAACTGAAATAAGTTGAAGTTGAAGCACTAAAGATAAATGAAACTTTAATAGAAATACCAAGAAAACTGTACTATACTATAATAGTACATAAATAATGCAAAATTTCAATAAAAAATTTTCTGGGGTTCCTGAAGTAGAAATTCACAAATTATTTTGTAAGCAAACATTCAGAAAATGCCCTAACCACTCTTGTCCAACTGTCCTGTCTCCCTGCATCCCTCTTATTTTAAGAAGAGAAAGGAGGATGACCCCGATACTAAAAGGAAGAAGGAGGGTGTGAATGTGGTCATCCCTTATGTCCCCTCAGCAGACAACTCCAATCTGTCTGCGGACGGAGAAGACTCGTTCATCAGCGTGGACATGGACTCTGCCATGCCCAGCCCCTTCAGTGAGGTAAGAACCAATGAGACTCTAACCACGTGCACTTCCTGGACTCGATTTAAAATAACTGTGGGATCTTGATAATGTGTGTTGAATTGCAGAGGTCATGATGTCAGGAAGAATTAGTGTACAATCCTGTAATGACATTCTTTAGGTGATGAGTCCACAAAATAATCATGTGAGAACTTTCCCAAAGAATGGATGATTTCTATAGAGCTATTATGCCATTGTCCACACACATCCTCTCGTTTACTTGCTGCATTGATCTCACGGCGCTCTTCCTCCTCCTCGTCCATCTTCTGGTCCTGCTGTCTCCTCCGTGGTGCTGTCCCTCTGTCCCTGTCTCACCCCCAGAACTATGTGTCTCTGCAGATCTCCTTGAGCAGTGAGCTCCAGCCCAGCTCCATTCCTGCAGACGAGAGTAGCAGCGACATGCTGGTAATCGTGGATGAACCCATGTCTTCCGCTCCTCAGTCCCGTGCCACCAACTCTCCCGTCTCCATCGCCGGCTCTGTGTCCGACACCATGAATGGTGGGTACCCTCGGCTTGCTCAAGTTTTAATTGGCCTCATGTATATCATAGCAAGCCTTGTCATAATATACATACAGTATTCATACAGTATTATACATTGTCGGAAGTTGGAAAAGGGCAGGGAATCCACACTGATGTCTAATAGTAACAGGTAAAAAAATAATAAACTAGCAGTTAGAGGTCAGCGAGGGATGGATTTTTCAGTCCCCTCCCCCAAGATTTTGTCCCGTTTCCGTTCCCGTTCGGTCTGCATCCCATTGTCCTACTTTCACCTACAAAATCCTGCAGTCCCGTTCCTGTTAGATTCTCTCTCCGGTGTTACAGGCTATTTTTTTCAATTCCCACACACACACACACAACAGTTCAGACCTCACCCTTTTTGTATTTGTCGCAGTAGACAAAAGGAAGGTGCTTTCTCTCTTTGGTTCACTGCATTTTTAAAGAGAAAATACTCAACAATGGTGTTGACTTATGAGTTTGCACATGGTTTGTCTGAAAGCATATTAAAAACATCACATAGACATATAAACAACATTCAAAACTTGATTTTCACCACAGGGGGTCTTTAACGTGTTTATAAGGCCGCCAAGTGTATGTGGTTTTAGTTGTTCCTACATTTTTCATAAACTTAGAATACATTTTAGAACAAAAGTTATGGAAGAATCATTATTTGTTTGTGAAAACGTTTGTATGCAGATTTCACGCACAAATTTGCTTAGTAAACGAGAATGAGAAACCGGAAAACAGAATGTATTCTGCTTTTTAACTACGTTTGTTACAACTTTTCACTTTACTGGTCACATACATGTTTATTGGGGCTTGTTGCTTTACTGCTCAAATCCCTGGATCCCCCCACATTTAGCACACGTTTGGCTGCCTTCCTGTCGAATGATGAGCAGTGCTAATAGGCAGTGTTGCAGTCTAGGCTGAGAGCGCAGAGGTTTGTGGGATTGAAATGCGAGCAGAACTGTGGCTGTAAAGGAGACAGGGTTTGCGTGAGTCTAGGCCGCAGCGGCTCAGACATCTTCTGCATTCAACCTTATAATAAACTGAGGATTAGTGGAAGATGAAAAACTCCAACGATTCAGAAGAAACATGTTGATGTTGTTTGGCTGGCACATAATCCGTTAAATAGTCGTGGATCTGTGAAATCAAATTTTGAGCATACTCTACTTTTCAAAAGTTTGGGGTCGATATGATTTTTTTTATGTTTTTGAAAAAAGTCACTTATGCTCACCAAGGCTGCATTTATTTGATCAAAAATACAGCAAAAACAGTAATATTATGAAATATTATTACAATTTGAAACCGCTGTTTTCCTTTTTTATATATTTTAATAAGTAATTTATTCCTTTGATGGCAAAGCTGAGTTTTCAGCAGTGTTCAGTCAGTGTCACATGATCCTTGCTGCTCAATAAACATTTCTTATTATTTCTTATTATTGATAATATTGCTTAATATTTTTGTAGAGACTGATATGTTTATTTCAGGTTTATTTGATGATTAGAAAGTTCAAAACAGCAATGCTTTATTTGAAATCGATTTTTTTTTTTTTTTTACATTATAAATGTCTTTACGGCCACTTTTAATGCATCCTTGCTGAATAAAATTGATAAAAAAAATTACAAAATCTTACTGACCTCATACTTTTGACCAGTAGTTCAACAAGAAGCTAATTTCATCATACATGACTCTCTCTCTCTCTCAGGTGTCTCCTCGCAAGACATCTCCAGTCCAGGCAGGGGGAGGTCCGGTCGGAGTCGAGGACGACCCAAAGGCTCTGGAGGATCAGGGAAGTGTTCTGTGAGGAAGGGAAGAGGCCGGAAGTCCAGCGCAGGCAGTGCTGCAGCCATGGCAGGAGCGATGGCAGGGGCGGCGGCGGCCTCAGCGGCGGCCTATGCTGCATACGGATACAGTGTACAGTCCAAAGGTAACACATTTGACTTTGACTAGCAGAACTGCTGGTGAAGACTAAGGCCTATAATAGTTCATCCATTGTTATCCAACTCTCTTCCAGGTATTCCAGCAACTGGCTCCGTACAACCGGCTCTCATTCGGTCTTCAACCACACCTGCCTTTGTTCCTGCTGGCACCTCCTCCCCCCAGGCTAAAGGAAGCGCTGTAACCACCAACTCACAGACTTCAGCACATGGCAGTTCACAAAGCCAACACAACCCCACTAAAAGAAGCAAAGTACCAAGCAACCACAGTGGGCGGTAGCAGCTTGTGAACCATTGCTTTTTGATTGTAGCATGGCCAGTACATTTTCAGTCCCAGGTTGACGATTCTCACGCTTATGATGTCGAGCCGCTATCACACCACAAGCCCTACTGTCACTGTGAAACCCAACTCCATGCCCACACCCAATGATCTATTTCAGTGGCTGGTGAGCAATATGGGAGGTTGTGCATTAGAAGCAAAAACGAGTCATTGAGAATTATATCTTCAGTATATGAAGTTAGGCTCATTGATCCTTCATACAGATGTTGTAAGGATGACCAAGGGTTTGTTATTCTAGTAATGGCTCTTTTTTGTTTTCTGATGACCACGTAAGCAAAGGGCAGCATGGCCGAATAAAGGAGTTTTCTTCATCCTCTGGCACATCATGATGTTCGGCATCATTATCAGCAGAGATGAGTTGAAATGGAAACAGGGTGGGATGTTGGTTATTAAACACCCTCTTGAACAAAGTCTTTACCTGAACACATAGGAAACATATAAGACTGCTTTTGTAAGATTGCTCTTATTTTTGTAGGACAGACTCGTTGACATTTGTTCAGTTTAAATACCGAATGGCCTTCTCTTTCTATGTTTATTTGCTGCAAATTCAAAGATTTTGGCTTAAATACTAATATATATTTTCTCTTGGGGAAAAATAAAAGAAATCAATGTTTTTTGTAGTAAATGCAATGAAAAAACATCTGAAGTGAGTGCTGCTCGAAAAACATGTCACTGCTCAGATCGTGACTTAAAAATACTTGGATGTGAAATGTAACATAGCTTAAGTTAAAACTTGGTAATTTATGATGATCTGTGCTAGTTGTAAATTGTATCGAAGCTGTTTTATTTTTAAAAAACATGAAAAGTTCATTTTGTTGCATCTGTGACAAATGGCTGTGGTTTTTGAGAAAGGCCATTTCTGGGTTTATTTTGTCTTTAAATTGTGATGATAAATATTCTATGTATGTAAATATTTCAAGGGTATCATCCCTTTCAAAGTTCTCCATTTCCCCCCAGTTGCTCGTCTATTTTTATAGGTCAGTGTAAATACCTAAAGAAAAAAACCCAAATGGTCCTTTTACTAACTTGGAGAAAAAACTAAATAAACATTGATTCAATGATTTAAAATTTTCACTGTGGGATAATGTGATTCTTGATAAATCTTCCCCCCCCCCATACAGGTTACCAATTTACTGCTGAATCTTACAAAACTATTTGTTTTTAAATTGCAAGTCTACAGGTAGAGCAAACACACTTATGCCATTTTGAGCTCTCAGCTTCAAACCTTTCTTACACATTTAACAAACATACCGACTTCATTTCACACCAAACCCACTTGACAACAAGGATACAGGTTCTTTGAATGTTTAATGTGCAAAAAGACAACAATTATGATGGCTTAACAGTATTCTGCTTCAGTGCAAATTAAAATGGAAGTGTTTTGAGGTTTCATGCCCACATATTTGAAACAAAATGCGAACAGCTTTAGAACTTGACAAACTTTGGCAATACATTGTCACAAGCATGCATTTGTATTAAAGCACCACACACTTGGGTCAAGAGCACATGACGAAAACTGACAGTATACATGATGTCACACCGTAGAATCAAATAACAACAGCCTAAAATACCACGTTCCCTTAATGCAGTACCTTTACCGTAGTACCGTTTAATCGCTTGGTATAGAGAGAATAAAATGTCTGAACACCACCATTAAATCACAATCACACCCCAAGGATGGCAATGTTAACTTTATGTTAGGAGGACCTTAATGGTGTTTGGATTAGATGCTGATAGCCTCAGTGACATATTTAGTGTTTTACAGAAGATTATGCTAACAATATGGGTCTAAGGATGGTGAGAACAGCTGCCTCGATAGAGAACAGGTGAGGGTCGTCGACATCAGGGCAGCTGACTCTCATGAACTCCGCCAGGCGAAGCAGGTACTCGATGTTGTGGCCCGACTTGCCCTTGCACACAGCGATCTGAGCGGCGATTTCCTCCGTGCTTGCAGGCCCCAGGTAAATAGGGTTGTCAGCTGTGGCGATATAAACCAGAGCCTGGACAGGTGACTGATTCGTGCCCTGCGGAAAGAACTCTAAGGCCTGGGTCAGGTAGCCTCCTCTCACCGCCTCCCTCACGTTCAGGTACTTGAGAGACTCTTCGACCTGAGAGCCAGTCACCTCGAAGGCAACACCCCAGGTGCACGCCTGTGTACAAAAACTTAAGGTTAGTCACATATAGTGAGGGAAACTAACTTTAATAAAAAAAAAAAATAAATTATCATCATCTGTTCATAAAATGTCATTGTTCCAAACCGAATTACTTCCTTTCAGAAAAACGAAAAGATTTTGGGTATAATGACAGCCTCAGTCACTTGTTTATTTTCATTAGATCTTTTTTTCTACACAATTAAAGTGAAACTGTCATTCAATTGAATACATTTAGTATTTAGCGGAAATCAGTCATGGGTACACATGGGTATATTTCTCGGTTGTCTATTCATAGCGTTGTTCCTATAAAAAGTGGAAGTTGCACTTACGTCATCCTCCTCGATGAGCGTCACCACTCTTCCGGGCTGTCATGGAAACACGAAAGTCAATGAGTTGCAATGGGAGAACTGTTCAGGCATTTACTTGTGCGTTCTTATAAAAAAAAGTAAAAATTAAATTATAAATGGAAAACTCACCATTTCATCATCTCCACGATGAAAGTTATCCCCGTGCCAGAAGCGTCTCTTGTACCCCTTAATATAACCGATCTTGCTCCTCTTGTACTTGAAGTCTGGTTTCCAAACCAACGAGCCGTAACCGAAGATCCACAAGCTGGATTTTACAGCGACGACGTCTTGAGGTTTCATCTTAGGATGGTATGAGAATAGGAAGGGTAATAGTGTAACAGCTAAGGGAACGGGCCCACAGGCTAACTAGCTAACGTTAGCTTCCTCCTGTCAAGTAGGAGAGGTATCGGTTGGCTCACGGCTATACCGCGGACGGTATTAGAGCCCAACTGCTTGGCAGTTGTGATGGAGTCCCGCAAATCGCTTGCCTGTGCCTGGTGCATGCCGATGCCGTGCAGTTAAGTTACCGCATCATTGCCTTAAAACGCCATCTCGGCCTCTTCGGCTCTTTCAATTCGAATAAAACACAAAAGCGGCTGCTAACTCGCCAGCCTGTTGTTTACCAACAAACCGTTAACCAGCCAATCACACGACTCTTTATAGTCAGAAGAAATAGCCTTTTAACCGTTGCTTTCGGGCACCCTAGCTTGCCGTGCTGCTTTGCCTCCTCAGCGCCAGCGGATGATGAAATATGGATTGCTTTGAAGCAGACTATATGCGAGATGTCTATGGGCGTATCTGACCTTGCTCAAAATCCGGACCAATCATTAGCGTAGCTTGGGCGGGGCGTCCTGCCTTCTATCCAACCAATTCATCTTACTGTGACTCTATAAGCGCATAACTGTCTGATTGGCTCACGAACCCGGAACAAACGTGCGCAGTTGATTAATTTCATAGGCTGTGAAATCTGTCAGTCACAGAAAACTCTCACGCTCATTCGCCAGCAGATCTGTCGCTTAAAGTCTGCTCGGCTGATGCAACTTGAAACAAGCGTTTCAAGCCGCGATAGATACAGGCACAGAACGTACTGTGACTGAGAGTATTGCATCAGGCCAAGAATGTTTTTTGAGACCGAGTCAGGTCTAATACATTACAAGGTATTGGATTTGACTAAGTAAGAAGTCTTCATTGGAAAATTATATAATAATTTATATTATTTATTACAAAAAATTTAACAAAATAATATAATGTCCATCTATTTATCCATTTACTGTGTAGGGTCTCAGGGATGCTGGAGTGTAACTCATCGTGTCGGGCAAAATAATAATATAATATAATATAAAGAGAAATTAAGCTTTTGCAAAGCATATCCACCAATTCCTTTTTTTTTTTGCTTTAAATGCAATTGTCTAGTCAAATTGTCATCAGAAACTGCAACATCCTTCAAACATCTCCATTCAGTTTTATCCTATCATGACTGCTGAGGAAGATTAGTTTCTTCCTGAAGATCTTTTAAGCTATGGCATCGGCTTGTATTTTAGATCTCCTTTTGTCTGTAATCTCTATCCATGACATATTTCAGATCTTTCCAATTTTTTTTTTTTGAATGAAATAACCTGTTATTCAAAGTATTTTCATACATTTCTAATCTTTCTACAAACCTGTGACATCCAATGCTATACCTGATGGTTTTCACTGTGACAACCACATATGTTCATCTCTAGTTGTTTACATCTCATGTTCACTTTATTTACACATTATGATAAAGTTAAGGTCATCAGTACCTTAAATTCGGAAGGTACTCTTGAGTACATATTGTTTGTCCTTTGAGTTTGCGTCATGTTCTTTGCAAAACAAATATTTATGTACTGTTTGTTTGCTTTTTGTCTGGATGATTCAGTGTTATTACATTAATATATTTGAATAATACTGAGTCATTCAGAGGCATGCAGGCTGAGAATGACAACATGTCAGCATCATAAAACTATTAAGACAGAAAAAACAGGCAGGTCAGACTTGTGATCTCGGTAACGTCACAGTTCCTTTGTCAGCCCTGCTTGGGAATTTTGTGTTTAGGTTGACAACTTTAATCAGCCCAGTTCTGAAGCCGTTAGACTACCAGACTGACTCAACTAATAGTCGCTCCTTGACAATGAGGATAGTGGTATTTTTCTAATTTTAACAGAAATGATGAGTTTATTTGATTAATAACCTATTATATTGCAAACTAACCTTTTTGTAATAATTTCCATGTAAATGAGACATTGAATGTCACAAGAAAATGAAAATATTATATGAGTTATTTTTGCCGCTATTTTCTTGTAAAAAGTTCAGTTTCGGTTGATAAACAAAACACCCTTGGCCCCCTGCCACTCCTGGACATTTCCTAGTGTAGCTTAGGCTTTTATTTGGTTGAAATAGGATTATCTATAAATAGAGGTATTAGCTGGCATCATAAGATACAAGCACATGTAAGCTCCTTAAAAGTCTGCATGATGCACAAGCCTTTCTCTGCCTATAGCTCAGGCAGACGGGGGAGCTCCAGTGACCAGACCTTTCACGAAACAGCCTGTTTACTTTCTCTAGCGCTGTGACCTTAGACTCGGACACACTAGCCCCCGCTGACCTTATATGAGTGACAAATGCAGAATGGAAAGAGGGTCATGTGAATTGCACACTTGCCGTTTGTTTGTTACTAACAAATTTCTTAAAGCTTACTGTTGCTCAAATTCCTGAAACAATTTAACAGCATAATTGATCGAATGTGTATCTTAATAACCATAATTGTGCTGTAACTGATATGTTATTTGAAAAAGCGAATTCTTTTTTAAAGTGGATGACAATTTGATGTTCATCCCAGCTAACAGATTTGTGTTATAAGAACGTTCTCCAATATTCAGTGTTGGTTCTGGGAACGTTAAAAAAATGTCCAGTTTTCTTGACGTTAGAGGAACGTGTTTTTGAAGGTATGATGTTCCTCAAACGTTCTTTCAACTTAATTTTGATTAACAATTAAATATTCTAGGAAAGATGATTTGTAACATTCCAAGAACATAAAAAATGTTTCCTGAATGTTAATAGAATGTTATTTAAAGGTTAGTATGATGTTCCTGAAACATTCTTTCAATCATTCAAACACCTGCTGTGAACAAGCACTGAAAGAGAAATCATTTATAATAATAATTTGAAAGAGACGTTTGTTAATTAACTTTTTTTCAGCCATTGATGTTTTCAGAAAACATTTCTGCATTGATAAAGCAGATCAACATGGCTTCTTCAATGGTCAAACATCAGCTTTTTCTGTGATTGTTGACTTACAGAATTGAAGCGTTATTGAAATTTCAAGTCAAGCTGATGTGATAAATATCGTTTGTATCACCATTGTTGGATTTCAGATGATGAGTATTGATGACTGTGAGTGTATATAAACAACGCTGTCTTTGTTAACTTTGTTTAAAACTTTGTCTGAAAATGTTTTGTCATTCATACACTCACAGACATCAACAATCAGCGTATGAAACACAACAATGATGACATGCTTCATGCCTACAAAACACATTCATGGCTCCCAGCATGCATTGTGGCATGAAAAAATAATGCAGCTGAATTATATTTTGATCGTCACCATTGTTGAGGTTTGTATGATGAGTGTTGATCAGACATGGGGACTTGTGACTTGGACTCGAGTCGCTATTTTTATGACTTGTGACTTGACAAAAAATTAAATACTTGAGACTTGACTCGGACTTGGAAGTTAAAGACTCGGGACTTGACTTGACTTGAGACACGATGACTTGAATGACTTGAGTGTTAATCACATCATGTTTTCAGTTTGAATATAAAATATATAAATTATTTTAAAAAATCAAGTTGATTACCCAGCTGGAGCGCAGGCTGAGAATAGCGTTGTCATGACTGGATCATGAAACTATCATCAGTCATGCCCTCTCGTACCTTACGCACACCACGCCCACTTAGATCAGATATTACATCAACATGTCAGCCGGAGGGTATGGCAAGCCGTTTTAGCTTAAATTGTACCCAGCGTTACTCATCGTAATTGCATTTTTACTAGTAAGAATTCAATTAGAGAGCTCTACAATTCAATTCTTACTAGTAGCAATTACAATTAGAGAGCTCTCCAATTCAATTATTACTAGTTAGAATTACAATTATAGAGCTCTCTAATTCAATTATTACTAGTAAGAATTACAATTACAGAGCTCTCTAATATGGCAAGCCGTTTTAGCTTAAATTGTACCCAGCGTTACTCGTCGTAATTGCATTTTTACTAGTAAGAATTCAATTAGAGAGCTCTACAATTCAATTCTTACTAGTAGCAATTACAATTAGAGAGCTCTCTAATTCAATTATTGCTAGTAAGAATTACAATTACAGAGCTCTCTAATTCAATTCTTACTAGTAAGAATTACAATTACAGAGCTCTCTAATTCAATTCTTACTAGTAACAATTCCAATTAGAGAGCTCTACAAATGAATTTTTACTAGTCATATGTCTCCATTGACTTCCATTCATTTTTAATTAAGGAGCTGTACAATTGAATTGTTACTAGTAAGAATTACAATTAGAGAGCTCTACAATTGAATTGTTACTAGTAAGAATGCAATTGCAGAGCTCTTTAATTCAATTCTTACTAGTAACAATTTAAATAGAGAGCTCTCTAATCCAATTATTACTAGTAACAATTCCAATTAGAGAGCTCTCTAATTCAGTTGTTACTAGTAAGAATGTAATTGCAGAGCTCTTTAATTCAATTACAGAGCTCTGCAATTATACATATCTTTAATTCATATTTTTACTAGTAAAAATTCAATTAGAGAGCTCTGTAATTGCATTCTTACTAGTAAGAATTTAATTAGAGAGCTCTCTAATTGTAATTGTTACTAGTAATAATTGAATTAGAGAGCTCTCTAATTGTAATTCTTACTAGTAACAATTCAATTGTAGAGCTCTCTAATTGTAATTCTTACTAGTAACAATTCAATTGTAGAGCTCTCTAATTGTAATTCTTACTAGTAAGAATTCAATTGTAGAGCTCCGTAATTAAAAATGAATGGAAGTCAATGGAGACATACGACTAGTAAAAATTCATTTGTAGAGCTCTCTAATTGTAATTGTTACTAGTAAGAATTGAATTAGAGAGCTCTGTAATTGTAATTCTTACTAGTAATAATTGAATTAGAGAGCTCTATAATTGTAATTCTTACTAGTAATAATTGAATTGGAGAGCTCTCTAATTGTAATTGCTACTAGTAAGAATTGAATTGTAGAGCTCTCTAATTGAATTCTTACTAGTAAAAATGCAATTACGACGAGTAACGCTGGGTACAATTTAAGCTAAAACGGCTTGCCATACTCTAATTCAGTTCTTACTAGTAACAATTACAATTACAGAGCTCTCCAATTCAATTATTACTAGTTAGAATTACAATTATAGAGCTCTCTAATTCAATTATTACTAGTAAGAATTACAATTACAGAGCTCTCTAATTCAGTTCTTACTAGTAACAATTACAATTACAATTACAGAGCTCTCCAATTCAATTATTACTAGTTAGAATTACAATTAGAGAGCTCTCCAATTCAATTATTACTAGTAAGAATTACAATTACAGAGCTCTCTAATTCAGTTCTTACTAGTAACAATTACAATAGAGAGCTCTACAAATGAATTTTTACTAGTCGTATGTCTCCATTGACTTCCATTCATTTTTAATTACAGAGCTCTCTAATTGAATTTTTACTAGTAAAAATATGAATTAAAGATGTGTATAATTGCAGAGCTCTGTAATTGAATTAAAGAGCTCTGCAATTACATTCTTACTAGTAACAACTGAATTAGAGAGCTCTCTAATTGGAATTGTTACTAGTAATAATTGAATTGTACAGCTCCGTAATTAGAAATTAATGGAAGTCAATGGAGACATA
The DNA here is from genome assembly GCF_965113295.1 of Leuciscus leuciscus. Taxonomy (NCBI): domain Eukaryota; kingdom Metazoa; phylum Chordata; class Actinopteri; order Cypriniformes; family Leuciscidae; genus Leuciscus; species Leuciscus leuciscus. The sequence goes on along the minus strand of NC_138743.1, from coordinate 30,920,869 downwards.
TGACTTGTAAAAATTAATTTGTAGAGCTCTCTAATTGGAATTGTTACTAGTAAGAACTGAATTAGAGAGCTCTGTAATAGTAATTCTTACTAGTAATAATTGAATTAGAGAGCTCTGTAATTGTAATTGTTACTAGTAATAATTGAATTGGAGAGCTCTCTAATTGAATTCTTACTAGTAAAAATGCAATTACGACGAGTAACGCTGGGTACAATTTAAGCTAAAACGGCTTGCCATAGGAGGGGGACCGAGGGTCATCGCTTTCGGCTTCAAGAATTATTCACAAGATGGCAAAAGACGAACAGCGCTTTGCAAGACATGCAACATTAACAGCCATTCTGCCCAGTAAGTGCTTGTCAATTTGTTAATGTTATCTGGTTAGTTGGTAGTTAGCTAATGTAATAATAGCTAAAGTAGCCATTAAGGTTTTATCAGCGATTTCAGGCCCAAATATAAATGATCACATTCATCTAATCTTTCCTAACGAGAGAGAGAGAGAGAGAGAGAGAGAGAGAGAGAGAGAGAGAGAGAGAGAGAGAGAGAGAGAGAGGAGAAATGTAACAAAGTTTAATGTTGTATATAAACTATGTTTGAGAGAGAGAGAGGGAGGTGTTTAGAGAGGAGTCTGTTGGATGTTAAAGGGATAGTTCACTTTGAAATTACATTTTGGTATGTTTTAGCTTACCTCAAGGGCATCCAAGATGTAGGTGTCTTTTTTTCCGCAGTAGTTTCAATTTTGATATTTTTAGGTCAAACCGTTCTTGCCTGTCAGTCATATAATGCAGGTCGATGGTCACTGTCTCAAAGAGCATGCACAGAGTCCAAATTAAAACAATTCCCCATCGTCCAAATTAAACAATTCCCCATCGTAAGTACACATTGATGGCCTAAGACACGAAACGAGCGGTTTGTGTGAGAAAACGAACAGTATTTATATCGTTTTTACCTCTTGAACACAGCTGCGTCCAAATGATCCAAGGGCATTCTTGTGTCATTACGGGAACGCCCAAGCCGCAGCTGGACCCTCCTCCAATGATCTGAGAGCACGGGCGGGTATAGAAATAGGTATACACTAGATGTCGCATTGGCTACGGTTTCGCAGTAGCCAATGCGACATCTAGTGTATACCTATATCTATACCCGCCCGCGCTCTCAGATCATTTGGACGGAAAAAAATATCAAAATTGAAACTACTGCGGAAAAAAAGACACCTATATCTTGGATGCCCTTGAGGTAAGCTAAAACATACCAAAATTGAATTTCAAAGTGAACTATCCCTTTAAGCTGTTATTTGTTTTATGGACTCAATGTTGACAATTTAAAACATTTCAAACACTGTTGGCAGAAGTGAAAAATAAATAATTTTATGAAGTTATAATTTTGTTTGATTCCATGATGTATTTTACTGAACATGAGTATTTACAATGCAAATCCGAATTATTGTAATTTACTGACAGTTATGCTGGGTACACACCAAAAGATAATAGGGCTGATTTTGGGCCGATTTCTCCCCTTCCGACAATCCTAGCTATGTCCCGATTATCTTGATGGTTTAACAGATTATTTTATCAGATTTTCCCTTGGTGTGAGGTGTGTTAAGAGTGTCCGAACCTGCTCGGAAGAACGTCGGAGCCGCTCCGATCGCGAATCGTAAATATTAAACATGTTTAATATTTACGATCAGAAATCCTGATGTGTGGGGGGAACTCCGAGGACAAACACGCGCACGCTCTGGAGATTATCACGTGAAACGAAACAATATCCAATCAGAAAGCGAGATGATGGAAGACACGGCCATTCTCTCTCACACACACACACACACACACACTTTCAGGAAGCTTAATGTTAAGATTTAGTATTCATAAGTGTAAATTTCGAGGAAACAAGCCTTTGTTTTTCATTTTAAGAGCAGAAATTTTACAATACCTAAACACAATATTGGGTTTGAAAAATAAGAAAGCTGCAAAGTGCGTTTCAATCTGTAAACATTTTCAAATTTTTGTTTAACTTTTAAGTTTGTCACTGTTTATGTATATGTCTTTTTATGTTTGTTTATCGGCTTTACTCTTTGTACCCCCCTGACTGTAATTGTATAATTCTTAAAATCAATTTAAAAAAAAAGATAAAAAAATAAAAAAAGCTGAGTGTTAAGGGTTCAGTGAGGTTCTATAGACTAGAGGGATTAAATAACTTTTTCTAAAGAGACAATAAATCCAATAAAGAAAAAATAAAGACAATAAAGAATGAATATATTTCTGTATAAAAGGTTATATATAATGGTAGGTACAATGTTTTTTTCACGTGAATTTTCTGTGAAAATCATTCCAAACACTATCGCCATTTCTTCCTGCATATCGTCCGTCATGCTTATTCTGAAGTCTCACGATATTTTGCGAGATTTCCTGTGTTCATAGTCGAGACTCCGGATGAAAATCTGTTTGTGTGTGGTGTGCTGTCTTTGTCACATCATGGCACACCACACACTATAGGAGCAAAACGCTTAAATCTAGGATTTTTTGTCGTCATGTTTGTGGTCTGTCACATTTTGAAAATCTTATAAGATGTAAAAAATCTTTTGGTGTGTACCCAGCATTAGGCTACTTATATCTTGTCTTTTCACTTTATTAAGATCAGATTCTGCAGGTAAAATTACAATAATAAGGTGACTTGACTTGGACTTGACTTGACCTACTACAGGACTTGACTTGACTTGACCCAAGAAAAAAATACTTGGGACTTACTTGAGACTTGAAGGTTAAGACTTGAGACTTACTTGAGACTTGCACATGTGTGACTTGGTCCCATCTCTGGTGTTGATGTCTAAGTGTGTGTCTGCATTTTTACTTTCACATAGTTTTAGACAATCTTACACAAATCACTTCAGTGTTACAAACGATGTTTATCAAATCGGTTGACTTTATTACTTAATGCTCAAAAAGTGTTTCAATTCTAACAAATAAGCAAAATTATAGAAAAAGCAATTTTTAAAAAAACACGTTAATGCAGTCATTTGAATGTCACAAATGTTTTGTGAAAACATCTGCAAAGGCTGAAAACCAAATGTCCAGGGTCAAGAGTCCCAAGTAAACGCTGATCACCATGATGGTAACGTCAAACGAAACAATCATTCACATTGAAAGAACGTTTGAGGAACATCATACCTTCTAAAACACATTCCTCTAACATCAAGAAAACTGGATTTTTTTTTTTTTTACGTTCCCAGAACCAACACTGAATATTTTGAAGAACGTTCTTATAACACAAATCTGTTAGCTGGGATGCTGCTTACCTTGGTTGTCGTGTAAGTTTGAAATTGTGTTGATGACCAGATTAACTAGTTTCAGTCTGAAACATACCAGTGTCAAATAGTCCTGCAGGGAATTGGCCTGCCATAGGGTGGAGACCAAGAAATCTGCACCAAAAAAAAACAAAAAAAACAAAAACAAAACAGAGCCAGAAAATCTCAGAAAAAACACATTCCCATGCCCCAAGCACACATATAGTGCATTTAAACATTCTTCCTGCCATACATGATAAAATGCAGTGAACGTTTCAGACACGTTGATGTATTTAATAGATGTTTTGTTGTTGATAGATGAGAATGTTTGGTAATTATATATTTATTGTGATCACCACTTCTTTATTTAACCTTTTCCCTCTTTTTTTTTTCTTAAAGAGATAATTTAGCCAAAAATGGAAATTCTGTCATCATGTAGGCCTACTCACCCATATTTCGTTTTTTTATTTATTCTGTGGAACACATGATACGATTTAAAAAAAAAAAAAATTTTTATAATTGTATTTGAAGAAATTTTGAAGAATGTTCCAATATTATTGTCCATAGTGAAGGTGAATGAGGTCCAAAACAACAATGGACTCCATTGACTTTCATTGTTTGGACAAAACAGATCTTCAGAATAATATTCTTTTATGTTCCATAAAATAAATAAAGTCAGTTTTAGATTGACATGAAAGAGGGGTGAACTATCATTTTTGGGTGAACTATCCCATCAATAGGCTACATGCAAATCACTTGATAATTGTTTGACCTTGTAAATACTCAATCGTTATATTTGTTGCATGGTTAAAGAATTTAAAATGTCACAAAATGCATCCTATAAAAGAAAACTTCAAGGACAGACAGACACCAAATGTATTTTTTTTAGACCTTTATCGTGTGTTAATATACAAACCGCACGGGCATTTTAGCGACATCTAGTGTTAGTGAAGAAAATTGCAGATGGAGGGCCTTTGGGTTTGCTGGGTGTCTGGCTCATGATGGCTGTTTTTTGGACATTATGTGTTTTAAATTTTGGTATTGCATTTTAGCCCCCTTTTAAGAATGGATTGATGTGCGACACGTTTTCCTCTCCTGACTGCATATGGCTGACCGTGTCGAAATCTCATGAATGTTTCGCATGCTCCTATCAAGGATGTTTTCGAATTCCACAGCGCAGATTTCAAAATACTCTTGAAATGAAATCAATAGTCTTGATTTGACGCCCCCCTCCCCTTTCGTTTGTTATGAGCTTGTTTCCTGAAACTTTGGGGATCTGTACAAAAATACAGAATGGAGAAAGAAAGAGATGCGTGAGAAAAGCGTTTGGCCAGTGCCGGCATGTTCTGCATTTTTTAATCAGACAGGAAAAAGGAAATGATGTCACTGGGTCACAAACAGGATGCAGTGATTATAACACAATGAGAATGCCTGGCCATGCGATTTAGACCCAGAGGCCAGAGAGCAACACACACACACACACACACACACACACACACACACACACACACACACACACACACACACACTTGCAGTTGTGGCAGGAGGGGTTCGAGTAACAGGTTGCATTGCGAAAGTTTTAGTTGAAGACTAATTGCTGCGATAACAAGTGTTTAATGCTCCTGACGGAAATTCTCTCAGAAACCTTTCCGAAATGTGTTTATTCTTCCTAAGCATCCTTTTGACCCAAGCACAGACGCAAAGACAAGGATGCTTAGATGACATGGACGGACAGGATGTGTGTGTGGAGTGTGTTTGCGTGGCGTAGATTTGTTGTTGTTTGTTGATTATGTTGCTGTTAGGAATGGAAAGAAACCCGAGCTTGACCTCCTGGACAACCATTTCTGTTTTAGTACTCTGTTAAACTCAAACTCAAGAACGCATCTCCTGCATGGCCCTCTGGTGCCTTGCATGGGGTCTCGTAATATTGACTTTGGCCAGAGTGGGGAATTATTTAGAAAGAGTTGATGGGAAGGATGAATCTCAGAGCTCAAATCTCATGTTTTTATGATGTGTGTCACCTACTTAAATTCCCAATCAAGCCTTACAGATGACCTCTGCACCCTTTAGGTGATCCTGTACAGCCCGTTCTGCTCTGGGAGGCCGATACAGTTTTTGATTATTTTTGAATTAGTTCCGATTGGTTCTGTGTTTGGTGCGCATAATGCCACTGAAACCCATCTGTGGGCGCCGAGGCCACGTGCACGGCTCCGGCTGATTCTTTTGTTGGGGATGGAGATGTCTCCTTCAGCCCCGAAGGCGAGGCTGAGGCCCTCGGAGCTGGAACTCGTTTGTGTCTGTAGATAAGTGTGTGTGTGTGTTTTGTTTATGGGTGCTCTGCTGAGCAGCGCCACGATGAACCTGGTGAGAGGGGCGGCATATGCCGCTGTTTTTATGGCAGGGCAAGGTTGCACCCTGGGGCATCTGTTTCGGTTTTCTGAGGAGGGGCCGCTCCTCTGTCGTTTGCGCTCTTCGCCTGTCTTTGTTTCAGAATTTCCAGCTCAAGGGGCCTGTATCCGAGGCAACGGATTTAAATTTCAAGCCAATTTACAACTGGGGAAGTGGAAGGAGGGGGTTGATTTTTTTTTTTTTTTCAGGATTGAGAAAAAATACTTCACGGAGATGTAAAAGACGGTACATTTGTAACCTTTATAAGAGAGAGTAAAAGTAAACCATTTTCATTCCCTTTTCCCAGAAACATGTAAGTGTGAAGAAGAAAAAAGAAAGAAAAAAAATAGCTTGAAGGAATTAACTTTTTATTCTTCAGATGTTTGGTTTCTTATAAATATGCATTATATACAAAATAATAGTATAAAACATATAAAGAGCAGTGTGTCATTATTAAATTAACTCTGGAAATAATCACTTTTTAAAAAAATTACATTATTGGTTCTGTATTCTCAAAACTAATTATAGGCAGTCAGTGGTGAGCAGTTGCTTTGTTTTTGTCCATTTCTGGTCTTGTACTCATGGGCCGTGTTGCATAAAAGAAGTCAAGTGAACTTCTTGGATCTTGCTGGCACAGTTTTGCGTATTACAGTTCTGTAGGTTATTTTTCTTCTCTTCTTTTTTTTTTCCCCATGTTGATCAAAATCTCAAAAACAATCCAAGAAGACCCTGGGCACAAACATAGCACTCGATTTAATTCTTTTAAGGCTTTTTCGTGAATTTTCAGCTGCTTATCGTAGAGAGGAGAGCAAAAAGTCTTTTTTATATGATTGATGTTAGCAGTTTTTTTTTCTTCTTCTCAGACATTCATAATGCTCATCATTGATTTGTATGGGTAAGCTCTGATTGGTGCTCCCCTCCTCATTCTTGCATAGCTGGCAATGCTGGTTGAAGGTTTGGAAGTCCCTGGCACCTTCCATTGATTACTTGGCGGACAATGTGTCCATGATTACCGCAAAAGGATCTTTTAAAACTTTTTTTTTTTCTTTTTTTTTTTTGAAGAAGTCCCTTTTCCTTTCAGCCCACGGGGGAAAAAAAAAAAAACATACCGTAGCAGAAGAGTTCAGAAATCATCCAGGACTGTACACGTTTGTACATAAACACTTCTTCAACATAAAACTAAACTATTGCATTCGATGAGCAGGACTCTGCTCTCTCCAGTTTCTCAAGTTTCTCAGTGCAGCAGTGGATGTCGATATAAATCTCCAGTCTCTAAGTATTTTTGTAAACAATCCAGAAAAGATTTTAGTTTGATTGTGTTTTTGTCTCCTCTCTTCATAGACATCAGCCTGTAATTTATACCTGTAGAAAGAACAAAAACAAAACAGAGGCTTAGATTATGCTTTGGAAATGAAGCATCGCTCTCAATATCAGTTTCATAATAACTTAAATGGCATACAGTAGAATTAAACATTTTAGTGGACTAATTAGTGGCCTAAATGAACCATTCATCACTTTTCTTTCACCATTAAGTGAGCCTCTGTTTAGTAGACTTCATTAGTAGACACTGACAGAATGATAAAATGGTGAACATGGCCAGCAGATCCCTGCTTGAAACATGCAGACATTAAGAAATGAACTGATCCTCCTTACCTCAGTTGCTATGACACATTCACTCCTCTCCTCTGCTATTACAAACACAGACTGGTACATGGAGTCCCTTGGGGAACATATCGTTGATATCCTACACTCTGGCTTTTCCCTGCACACACAAATCACGCTTCATGTTAACACAAAGTAAAAGCACATGGGGCAGCTATTTATTGTGTGGAGATGGGGGTGAAAGCGCTCGGCTCATTTTTTCGCTTTATAGCGTTTTGTTCCTTTCCAATGTTTACAGAGGCTGATGTAAGAAAATCCTTGTAAGAGGAAAAAGCGCTTTTGTTGTGCGGTCCAAATCAATAAAAATCTTTTAACGGGGTAAAAAGGCTTCTTGCTGTCAATGCCTTTGGGTCCAAGTGTAAAATTTAGTTTGAGTGTGTAAATGTGTGTTGTGGTTGTGGATATCAGGGTTTAACTTCTCTTAGCCAGTATTGATGTTCATATTACGGTCATCAAGCGAGCGCTAAGTGCAAAGGTTAATATACTGGGCGGCACGCTAATGGAGCATGACCTCAGCATAATAAAGCAAATTCAATCCATCCAAACACCTCTATTTATCAAAGTGACGTGAAATCCATTTCTTACCTGTACATTCTACTCAATGGTATTTTCTCTTCTAAACACTTTTCGTATTTATGACTTTTGTCCTCTTGGGATACGATGTCCTTGAACTCTTTAGATGAATTGTAGTCCAAGTGGCAGTTCTTGTGTATGTAATTCGATTTGTCAGGTGCGCAGTCCACCTCTAGGCTGACCTGCTTATTAGTGTTCTTCAGCTGTGAGGTGGGGATCAAGTTGTCTCTTTGTGATTCCGACATGTTGTTCATTGCCTCGCCTCGAGTCCTTTCTCCAGATGCCTGCCTGTGAATGTGGCGCAGGGCAATGACCACCATGCAGAGCAGAACCACGAGAGCCACCAGACCCACGGCCAGAGAGACCGCGGCCCACTGGAAGGAGTCTTGAGTTTCTCCTTTGGTCACGGGAGCGGTGACCGAGTAGTATTCGCAGTGGGGTCCGGTGAAGCCGTTGGGGCAGAAGCAGGCGGGCGGGTTCCCTGGGATGCCCACGCAGGAGCCGCCATTGATGCAGGGTCTGGACGAGCAGGCATTGGAGGGCCGGTCGCAGTTGCGGCCTTCGTATCCCGGGGCACAGGAGCAGACGTAGTCGTTGATGCGGTCGTAGCACGTGCCACCATTAGCACAGGGGTTGTTCGCGCAGTCGTTGATGTTGATCTCACAGCGCTGGCCAGTGAAGCCCGCTCGACAGCTGCACATGCGAACGCCCCCCAGGACCACACACAAGCCATCTGTGGATCGTAGGCACAGGTGTAAGTGACTAATTATACATATGCATGCACACACACACATCTGGATCTCTAGATCCAAAACACACTGCAGGAATTTAACATAAGAGAAAAGGTACTTTTGCGTACCATTGGCACACGGCAGAGTGGTGCATTTGTCCACTCTTCTTTCGCAGTTAAGACCAGTGTAGCCTCTGGGACAGTCACACGCATAGCTGCGCCCGTTATCCTTCTCGTGGCATCTGCCGCCATGAAAGCACGGAGAGTCTGCGCAGGTGAGCAGACTGTGTTCACAGTGAGCTCCCTCAAAGCCAGGCAGACAGGTGCAGATGTAACCCTTATCAAGATCCTATAGGGCGAGAAAGGAAGCAGATGTTTCAGAGATATATTTATGGACCGGTTTGCATTGTTTCATGTTTGTACAGTAATTCTAGATGTTAAGAAAGAGGCCTTTCAAAGGATGCAGGAATAAGGTCATAACAAGCCCATTGATTAAGCCTGAGGTTTTTACAGACACATTAATGATAGCTCTGAGATGACCAGATAATAAAATATCAAAGGTTAACTGTCATATTTTAGTGATTTCAATATCATCAAAGTATGTTGTGAAGAGTATCCCAATCCAGATTGGTGCACATTATAGTAAAAAAAAAAAAAAAAAAAAAAACATTAAACCCATGCATGTGAATAATGCATGTGGTTTTAATGAAATTCATATTTTCAGATGGAGTCAGCATCCCTCAGTGGCAGTAAAAACATGAAGGTTTGGGGCTTTTCAACAGAATAATGACTCACTGAGCAAAGACCTCCGTTCTTGCATGGGCTGCTGTCACACTCTCGCACCTCAAGCTCGCAGTTGACCCCGGTGAAACCAGGCCGACAGGTGCAGGTGTAACTGCCCTGACCTGTATTCATACATGTGGCTCCGTTCACACATGGCTTGTGATGTGTGCAAAAATTCAAATCTGTTTTGAAAGAAATAATAGAAAATGTCAGTTAATGGGTCATATTTTTCACCATCACATGTTTGTCACAGATCTAGTTGTTATCAATGAACTGAAGTGCTTTAAGTTGTATTATTACTTTGAGTGCTATGAAACTGAGGTCAGTAATGAGTGAGACATTCAGTCTGTTTAGGGTTTAGTCTTACCTTGGTCACAGAACAGTCCACCCCAGCCCTCTTTACAGTTGCACTGCCATGGCTGTTGACAGGTGCCGTGTTTACAGGCTGGATATTTTCTACACTCTGTACAAAGTTTACCCTGCCATCCTTCTCTGCACCTGCAATACACAAATATAACCATACTATATGAGAAACACTTTAAATATGGTTCAGAACAAATATTGTTTTTAAGCCCCACTAAACTAGATATTCACATTATTTTTCCATCAAACCGCAGTTGCTAAAACTCATGTTGACAAAAGTTTTGCTTTTTAAGACTTATCCTGTATGTGGGTCAAAAAATTACAACTGGGCAAATACTATATAAATGTATGTATGCAGAGACACAGATCAAGAGGAATATTAGATCTGAACGTGATCGAGATATTTTACACTTCATACACAACCCATGTATACTTACACACACTCTCCAGGTTTGGAGCAATTGCCATTCGCCTCACTGCACCCCTCCAGACAGATCGCTGCATTAAAAGAAAAAAACTCTTGTTAGTCAAGAGCCATGGGTTTACAGTATTTTTGCAAAGTTTAATCAAAGTTATGTTGGCTTATTAAAGGTGAAATATCTCTTCTTTTTTTTTTTCATGTTAAATAATTCTTCCCGCATAGATAATAAGTAAGCCTTTGAGAGGTTGATTCTTCAAAAAGTGTACCAAAATATTGCTGTTTCTTTGAACATCTCTGAAATAACAATGTTGGCTTAGCCAGGTTTGGGTAGCACTACTTGTTTGCCCAACCAATGAAAGACAGAGGAAGTGCTCAGGAAACTTTTTTTTTTATGTGTGCAATTCTGTCTGGTGGCAATAGTGGCACAAAAATAACACTTCAACTAAAGATTAACTTTCACATTTAAAGATGTAATATAGCGCTGAGCTCTAAAGTATGTGGGACTGATTCATTTTAAGCTATGTTGTAGCTGAATGAAAAACAGAAATGTTAGAAACTGGTAGGCCTATCTATTCCCAATCCCAAGCTTTACAGTAGGAGCATCCCATTATTGCATTATGAAAATTAACTTATCATCAGCTGCTCTTTTACTTCTTTATTATCAGCATAAAGCATGGGCCTTGTCCAAATAAATATCTTCCACTGCAAGCAATTGTACAGAACCTGTCTAACGAGGTCACTCCGCTATGGATGCGGGTAATTTACTGTTGCCTGTGTTGAGCTGTCTATGACATTGATTTTGAGCGGGTACCCGACCAGCACTGACCGCAGCAGATGCTCTATCCCAATAACGGACAGCTGCCCCTATTGTTGTTTGTAGTCTCTGTGAGCCATATTTGCAGCTGCTACGCTGGAGCGCAACAATGGGGACTACAATTTCGTGGCGCGTGGCGGATAATAATGGCGCGATTAACCCGGCGCGTGCTTGCCATGACGCTCGTGCAGGATTAAATTACCAAGCACCCGCGCTTAGAGTATATACAAACTGTGTCAGCGCCCTGATCAACAGCGGGAATGGTCAGAGAAACTACAGCAGTTCACACCGAGAAAGCAGTACACGCAAGAATCAAATGAATACCGACAAACAAATGCTTTTCATTAAACCCATATAACCATATCTGCACGCTGTTTGTTTTAGCTAACTGCTGCGTACCTTTTGACAACCAAAACAAGTCAAAACAGGTCTTTAAGGTACAGTATGTGTATGTATATTAAAATCAAAAGCATGTTTTTTTTTTCTTTTTTAGTTACTCAAAGCGCCTATTTTCACCTCGCGGACGCTGTCAAACAGTATCGCTGAAGTGGTAACCATAGCAACAGTGCCCTACTTGAGGATCATCATCATCGGATGGAACATTGACATGTTTAATATTTAACATTGCATGTTGCATTTTTACTAATTTAAACATTAATTTACACTAAATTTCATTATCAGTTAAATATTGATTTGCATATCGCAAATTGCCACATTTGTTTTGTTTTGTTTAAAAGCGAGAATGCTTGTGCTGTGAGCAGCAAAAGACAATTCTGGTTGTGCGTGTGTATTCCTAAAATTTCCTTTAAAAATTCCTTCTAAAAAGTAGATCCAAGGCCTTATCTTAAGGTTCACCGGCAGCATGGTTTACATCACTCAGACATGCTCGAACAGAGCAAGACATAAGGCTCACACCTAAGCGAAGCCTCAGTCTTCAAGACTAGAGTCCAGTGGATTGTGATCTCTGATTGCTTACGTTCTTCGCAGTATTCCCCCTTCCAGCCAGGGAGACAGGATAACTGTCCATCTGGGTTGCAGGTGTAGTGGCCAAAACGGTCGTCCCTGGGCGTGCATTTTTTGGAACAACTGTCGCCGTAGTAATTTTCATTGCAGATGAACCGGTAAGAATACCTTAGCTCCGTCTGCTTCCCGCTTTGAACATCCTGAGACCATTCAGCCCCTACTTCCAACTTTCTCTGGATGGCAAAAAAGCTTATCTGCAAGTCGGGGTTGTATGTGTCTGTAAAAAAGAGGAGAAGATTCTGATTAGGCCATTGCTTCACTATTATTTGATTTCTTCTTTTAAAATGTTTTTTTTTTTTTTTTTACTCAGTAAAAACAAAAAAAAAGTTTAAATTAAGTATAGGTTAGAGTATGCCATTTGCTTATGTGTTTTTTGAAAATCTCTTCAAAAGAAGAAGGAAAAAAGAGACCAATTTTAACTTCTGGGAAGCTGACACATTTGGAGTACAACTTATGTTTAAATTTCCTCTTCCTTTGAGTTAAGCAAAATATTCCCATGGTATTATCCCATTCTAAAGGGCGGGACAGACAAAGGTGTAAAATACAGGAAAATGCAGTCGGATGGTTTTGGCAAGCGCTGTGTATTCTCACCAAAGCCCACTGCGCTTTCCCACGCCAAAAATAAACCAAAGGAAGTTCAATTGTGTTCGAGCATGAGAATGCAAAGGTGTTTGAAGCAATAGAAAAAAAAAGGCATTACAAATTTGCAATTTTTTGATTAACATGTTTTTCTTAAGAGTTGGCCGCAGCGTGCCATGGTTTGATTCAAGTTTTGTAAACAAAAATGTATGACGTTCTAATGAAAGGAGAAGATTGAAATTCTGTATATACGCACAATATCGTAGTGTCGCCCTCTAGTGGGGAAAACAATCGTATCTTACCTACAGGTAGATCCGCGTAAGGTGAGTGCCAGGCCTCAATAATCAATGAAAATGATCCCTAAGAGGAAAGAGAGATTCAGATTGAAACCTTTAATAACTGCAACACAAGAGAAGTAAAACACAGTCGGGTGTGTAGGCTATACATAAATATAGTTGCATGCATTATAAAAACGTTAGAAGCAGAAATAAACGAATAACCATAATTAAAATGATCTAACTATTTCGATCATCTCCACATTAATCAGCAGTTAGTCTACACATGTTGAACCTGGCTGCATTACAAATTGTTGCTATCCTAATACTGGAATAAAAACACAATCTATTCTGTTATAGATTATACAATCAAAATAAGTTGTATTTGAGCTTACCGGCCACCCAAAGTTGAACGGCAGTCGAATTGGTGTGCTGAAAGAGCCACCTCCCATGATACTGAACGAGTTGGTCCCCAGCACTGGCGTTATGGCACTTCCAAAGATACAGTCACCTGGAGACACGACCACCTGGTAGTTTTTTAGGCAAACTCTGAAGAAAGTCCTGCAGTCAGGCTTGCATAAATTGCCATTTGCGAGCAAGCCTTTGAAATTTTTGAATTCGTGAAGGTCGAGTTCGAAAACACCAGATCCAAATATCTGAAGGGAAAAATGACATGCATTACAACATTGCACTGCAAATACTGGCTTACCTACAAAAGTGCTCTCTGTAGGCAACTTGAGAGACAACTGAGAGGAACGGGTCCTGCTGACTTTCCACAGGACCGACTATGTTTGTTTACCTGCGTCAAAACGGTCGTGAAAAATGCGATGAGAAAGGTGAGCCAAGCTGCCATGCTTTTCGATTCTCCTGGGCAGCCGCGTCACCCACGATTATATTCCCCGAAAGAGCCTATTCCAGTGTAAAAGGGTGCAATGAAAACAAATGCCGAAGAGTAAAAAGGTATATCCCGCTGCGCGTCCACATGCACGTCACTTCAGTGTGCAGGAGCACGTCAAATTTCCAGTTATCCAAAAGGTGAAGGTGAAACTGGCAAATCAGCATCCAGTCTTATTCCTCTTCGGCTCAAGATATCCACGGAGCATGTTTAGTATTCCACAGTGAGCACACCGATGTGTTTAGTGTCAATGGTAATGTCTTGTTTTGGTTCTAAACTTTGTGCGTCAGCATTGCGCTGTTGGGTATCCTCGCGCTTCTCGTGTAATTCGTGAATGAAGACTTGTTTCTTGCGTCCCGGAGTATTTATACTGGCTTTGTGTCCGCGCTGCTCATTATATAAACTGTCTATCACTAAACGCCGCCCACTTTATACTCAGCCCCCCTCTCTCGACAACAATGATATCCACATTTAATACCCACCACTACGCGGATGATGACCAATTGAGCGCGAGTGATTATTAACAAGCCCAGCATCTGTTGGCATATTTAAAGCAGGCACAATTAAATTCTGACCATTTCACACCATGCAATTTTCCCCTTATCGAAAACGGAGGAAACTTCGCACTACATAGGCTACAGCCGGTTACTTCTCGTGTGTCCCCGTTCCAGTCAATTGCGCGGGTAATTATATTACATCATTGAAAGCGTGCACGGTCAGTGTAGGGTCATATTTCCTACCTGATGTTCCGGCGTAGAGCCTCTTCGTGTTTCGAGCTAGGATAATATGAAAGCGCTGCGTTAAAGTGACCCCGAAAGCACTACAATAATATTCGAGTTTGAAATAACTAGCTAATAAAAATGAAATTAAAAAATAAGCAAGCCTACTGATTTTTTTTAACAGTTTTATGCACAATATTTTATTTTAAAATAATCAAAAGCTCACTCCAAACAATGCCTAAATAAGCTTTAATTAACAAAATGATTATGAATAATATTTCCACATTTAATTTGATACATGTGCTGCACGCGCTGCTGCGCTCTTTCAGCCTATAGCGTGCCGTTATTGTTGAGTCGCGTGCCCCTCGTTAGAAGCGCGTTTCGTGTTGCTTTCATAAACGGGCCTTTGGCTGAGATGGGGTGAGATAACAATTCAGCTGTATGATAATGAGGGTTTTAACCATAACCGCCATAAAACTCTTCGTCTTCTTCAGCACTTAACAAGAAAGATAAAATGACTCCAGTTTCAGTTTGACCCTGAAGAGCCACGATTCTTTATAAATCCCTCATTTTGGATGATGATAACTGCGTCATGTAGATGTAGTATGCCTGTAGGCTATTATTTAATTACATTTTTTAAAGTTATTAATTAGTTTAAAATCAAAGTCACAATGTAGGCTATGGTCTCAATAAAAGAAGACTAAATATGGGCTATTAAAGCAGTCATAATGTACAATTTCCTTGCATGTAAAATACTTAACAAGCTAATTACTTTAAATTGATCACTTAAAATAGCCTAGCCTTTAATAGCAAAATTAGAGTGGTTTGCCGGCATGATTTTCATAAAGCGGATAGCGTCTTAATGAAAAGAAAGAGCAATACAAATTACAGAGTTCAAATTGAAAGCACTTTCATTTTCCTTTCGATATTTTCCAATGTCCACAGGCGTTTTGATTTTTGATTGGTTGTGCGATTGGACTGTCATGTCGCTTGAGGATTTTCTATTTACCATCTGGTGCTAGATTGAGCTCGTGCATTATATTTCTCGTCTGATCACGCTCTGAAGAATGATTGAACCTGTTCATCTTGGATTCTACCAGCCATCGTTAGTGAATAGAGAGCGATTCGGCACATCCAAAGAGCGCTTTAATTGCATTGCATTGCTATAATGTGAAAATTTCAATAATTATCCTCAAGCCTTGTTTGAATTTTCCAGTGCGCTTTGAACGAGCCAACACGACTATTTGAAGGAAACGCCTGATCATGCACAGGTGGCGAAAGTGCATGAAAGAGGGTTTAATTGCTTTGTGGTTAGCGGTGACATTTGAGCTCTTACGACAAAACATTATATTCTCTGGCTTTCTTGCCAAAAGTAGTAAACCGAACTGACAGCTTGAATAACCCATTATCAATCACTTATTATGGTTAAAGCTCGGGATTCTAGGTGTCATAAACTGGTATGCAAATATCTGTTTAAAACCGAACAAGCCTATACTTAAATCATGCACAAGCCATACAGCCAGAGCCAGATGTAGATCATTGATCCCATCGAGGTCTGAAGCTTAGGGAATATAAAAAACATAAATCACATAAATAAGCTCTGCAGCTATAGAGGTTTTCCCATCTCTTCCATCCCATGTTGCTATGTGTGTGTGTGTGTGTGTGTGTGTGTGTGTGTGACATTGCAGATAGGCCTACATCACATGTGGAAACTTTGGTTTTAAACCCTTATGTTGATAAATTGTTGTAGGCTACACACATTGTTTATTAGCCTGTTTTTACTTTTGGTCAAGAGGGCAGTTAATTATGGGAAGGGCAGCCGTAATAATAATATGAATAACAGTATAAATATGCCTCATAAATATGCCTCCCTTCCCTTGTTTCATCGTTTAGAGTTTTTATGAAACCTTTATCAACGGTCTTTTTAAATGGAAATTCTAATGGATGTTGACACAGACCTTGATCTGTGAAAGTGTTTGTTGATTTGCCATTATCTGTTTCAAATCTCTTTTTCTCCATTCCCGTCTCCTTCTGAATATACGCTGAAACAGCATATTTATCCAAAACATTTTTTTTTTTTAAGATGATGTATTGAATAGGTTTTGTGAGTCATATTTACACACCTGCCATGCTGATAATGGCCAGAACAAATGAAACAACAAAATGAAAGAAAATGCAGTCTGTGTAGAGAGAGCGAGAGCGGCAGAAAGTGATGGAAAGACATAGACGTGCTCTTTGCATCCATACTTGTTTTGTTTATTGACTGAATTAATTGTCAAAGCACCATAAATTAACCATAGCAAAGACATGTTTGTTTTGGCTTATCATGAGCAATCTCTGAGTTTCAGTGGATAAAGCAGTGCATTAGTCCACAACGCCACATGGCATTTGTTTCCAACTCTCATTTGTTTTGCACTGGAATAGCAGGCTCCAAATTATCCTGTTTTTGTCAAATCATTAAACAGGGTTCACAATCAGATGGTGCATTTATTTGCACCCAGGAGGTTGTGTAGAAAGCTGGTTTCTGGTTTGATAGCTGCCTTGCTGGAAAATATTGCCCATCTTATCTCATCTGGTGACTGGTGCCATATGTCTCAAGTTAAACAGACATATAAATGTCATGGTGCAAGCAACAACTGGGCATTTATAGATGTGTTTCATGCATTCACACTGCTGATGATAGTGCACCGTGCTAAATGTGGAAAATTACCTTCCTTTGTCTCTTTTCACGGTAGACGGGAGATAAAAGACCACACGAGCTTTGAATAACAAGTTGCTTTATTGGTCACTGTGGAACAAGCTAATAAAAATGTGCGTTGTTTGCACAATTGTGTTTTTGAATGAATAGATATTTTCAAGGTGAGTTGGTAAAAAGCACCAATGATCCAGGTAAAAAGTAATATATAAGCATGTATAAAAGCAATGAAACTTCCAACCATAATTGCATTAGCTGGCCATTTGATAACACCACAAAATGGAACTTATCAACTCGTTCCTTCAGTTATCGATCCAGAAACTGTTTCTGGATTTAAATGGACTAAAGTCCCAAGAGGACTTTCTGCAGTCCTCAGCTCACCCCCTGCGGCGAGCAGAACGGCGGATCAGAGAACATTTTTCCTCCTGTGTCTACACCACTTCCCTCCACTCCACAGTTGTCTGGTCTATATGCAATATATGTCGTCTTGTTTTGACTGCATAGAGATCTGATGATGAGATCAGTCTACATTCATTCCCAAACAAGGGAACCAAATTTTAGATCGACGCTTACTCCACAGTTGTCCAAATGATGTTGATATGAAATCAGATTTGTTCTATCCTTGCAGATCTTTTGTAATATGTCAGATCACACATCAGGTCAAACTTCAAACAATAAACATGCAGAAAAATAGATATTTTTAGGAACACAAAGTGCTTTATTTTTAAATCAACAAATGAATAAACAGTAGATTATGTATGACCGCGACATAATGCCACATGTTTGCTCAGCATACCGTGAATCCCCAAACCTATAAAATAAACCTGCTTCTTCTGCCGGAGTGACTTATCAACACTTTTTTTTTATTGCCAGCACTGGAAGTAGAGGCAGATGGCCCTGGTCCACTTGGATTACACCCCTATTAAAACATGGCAGTTTCACACTCCGCTATGCTACATTTGATCTCTGAGCCACAATCTGTCTCGGCCAATCAATATCCAGTGCTGCACTGAGAGGCTGTATATCAGCAATATTAGCCACCTGTTTCACTCATTATAGTTCAGAGCTCTATTTGTTTTAGCTAAGCACCAGCAAATGACTAAAGTATGGCGCTCATTGTAAAATATTGCAAGGCTTCCATTGAGGAAGGTTATTTAATCTGCCGGCCTTATTTCTAAATGTGCATGTAATCTGTATCTTAATAAAAATGGACCATAAACATGATAACAAAAGGCTTTGTTATCATTATAAACCTCACTCAAGCATATAGCGATCTGATATCTATCCGACTGACTGTGTCCATCTTGATACTGGCGAGACATTAAGGTTTCTCATTAAAATCACTATAGCACCCACCCATCACCCCTGAGAGGTGCTTCACTTTGAACCTGTTTTGGAACTTTTCTACCATTCTCTCCTACATTATGTTGACACAACAGTATTTTTCCATCACTCCTCGCGTCCCTTACAAGAATCCTGTTACTGGCAGTTGTTGAAACCATGATCCAAGATTTCATGATTCATCATACCATGACCTTCCCGAAGACAACCCTGCTGAAAAGTACATTAAAATCAGTCATATATAATTAAACTGAACATGAAAATGCAGTCTTTAGCTAATTTCACGGATGCAATCAACATAATTGGCCATT
This sequence comes from Leuciscus leuciscus, assembly GCF_965113295.1. Lineage (NCBI taxonomy): Eukaryota > Metazoa > Chordata > Actinopteri > Cypriniformes > Leuciscidae > Leuciscus > Leuciscus leuciscus. The sequence continues at coordinate 30,902,020 of NC_138743.1, read as the reverse complement.
TTATTTAGCAAAATGGGGATGTTTTAAAACAACTTGAGCACTTCTATCTTGAGAGAAGAATACTTCTATCAAATTTTATTAAACTGATGTCTTCATAATTCATTTGTACACTACTGTTCAAAAGTTTGAGGTCGGTAAGATTACGATTTTTTTTGTGTGAAAGATTTCCCTTATGCTCACCAAGGCTGCATTTATTTGATAAAAAATACAACAAAATTAGTAATATTGTGAAATATTATAAAAAATTGAAATAACTTTTTTTCTATTTTAATATATTTTAAAATGTAATTTATTCCTATGATGTAATGTAAATAGTGTGCGTAGTAAATGGCAGCATGCCTGTTGCTCTCATAATACTCTCATAAACAGTGCAGTAGGTCCCAAAAAGAAGTTTGCTCAGTGATTATTATGATTTTAAACATACACTGGGATCCAAAAGTCTGACCGCACTAAAAAAAATCTGGGATTCAAAATGTAATTTAAACCTGGAATAAACAAAGTTTGAAGTAATGATGTAAAATGAGAAAGAAATATTTAAGATTCGGCGCAATTTCTTGGAATTAATCAAAAAAGTCACGTCAGATGTTCTTGCTTCCATTTGAAACTGAAGATGCTCTTTGGATCATTCTCAAATCACAGTGGAGAACAGTTTTAAACAGCCTGCTCTCATTAAAGCAAAGTCGGGACAATCCAAATATTGAGACATTCAATTACATTTTTCATTTAACTTTTCACTCAAATTATTATGCTGATAATATCTGTACTGAAATTAAACCTGTACTTAAGTAAATACGAATATATATATATATATATATATATTTTTTTTTTTAATTTTTTTTTTTATTGGTGTTCTCATACTTTTGGACCCCACTGTACATATTTATGCAATATTAGTATTTTTTGTATTTTACACTCCTATTAAAAAGTTAGGGGTCAGTAAGATTTATTAATGTTTTTCGTATGCTCACCAAGGCTGCATTTATTTGATCAAAACACAGTAAAAACAGTAATATTCTGATCCATTTATTACATCCACATTTATATGGAAACAATGGGGTTACATGAATATCATATTTGTGTTGTCTCACCTCCAGAGCAGCAGCTGAACGTGATGCATCCAGCTATATGGTGCTAATGACAGAAAAAGACTAGTTCCACTTCCTGACTCGATTATGAGAGAAGACATGTGGTTGAGATACAGAATGTAGATTAGAGAGACCACCTGCAGCCATGTAAGGGGTTTAGAGCACGATGCGAGACTGAATTAAAGCATGTGCTAATCTTCCCAGAAAACATACTCTATTAATCAATAGCACACTACGTCTTATCATCCACATCTTTGCCTGTGAAACGAAAGTGAAAACCGTACAAGGCTTGGACTTCTTCACTATGGGAGCCTGAATAAAATTTAGCGATGTGTCTAAATTCACCTTCAAAACTTTGTCACTGGTGCTAGTGGTGACAAAGTTAAACAAATCCCAGTGGTTGGGTACATGGCACATTGGAAGCATGGCCACAAGCAACACATGGGGGCACAGTTTCTGCAAAGCCTTTGCCACAATGGGATTAACGTCTGTAGCCCAAGATAATCCCAGTTGTCTCCACACTAACCCACCCTGCAAAACTGGAAGATGAGAGAGAGGGTAAACAGACAACTGAGAGGGCTAAGATGGTGTCAGAAAGCTACACTGAACTCATGAGTGATACTCCTACTGCTTTTTGTCCACTTTCTGCATGTCACAAGGTAGGAGTGGAAGGTTCTACTGGCCGGAAGCTCTGAAGACAATTTGGGTAATCTGTTGCATGGGGTGCAAGGCTACTAGCCATCTGTGGGCGTGACGTGGTCAGTAATCAGTCAACAAGTGAGATCTACACTGCAGTTAAGCTCCATCCAAGTAAATACATTACTTGTCGGTTTCACAGACAAGGCTTGAAGTCCCAGGCTAAAATGCATTTTTAAGCTGTCTTCACTGAAAACAACTTACCACTAGTGCCATTGTTTTTTTCTCAAGATGCACATCAGTCATTTTGTTTCTAAGGAACATTTTAAAAATACTACTTAAATGTCCTGATTTAACTATGGTCTAATCCTGATTTAATCTAAGCCCTGTCTGCGAAACCAGGCCTAAATGCTTGTGGGTTAAACTGATCTTGAACTCAATATTCCTTCTCATCCTATACTATATTTACTTCAGTTAGGTTATAACTAGTCTCTTCTTTTTAAAGAAATGCTCCCTCAGCACACCTGGTACAAGAAATTATTAAATATTAAGTATTTTAAGAAATGATTAAAAGTATTGTCTTGTAAAACATACTTTAGTTGTCTTCGTTTTATTTAGAACTTAATTTAATAAAAATTAAAAATTAAAAAAAATTCAGTGTATATGATATTAAGAAAACATAAAAAATATTAGAGGTCCGAGAGAGCATGTGTAACAAGGTCATCCGTTAAATGACAGCTGGATAAAAACACACATTCTAAACCTGCATGACATTCTTTCTCTGTGGATCACAAAATAAGATATTTTTATGTTTTTATCCATAAAATAAAAGTCAATAGGGTTCAAAACACATTGGACTGCATTGACTTTCACTGTATAGACGAAAAAATTAAAATCTTTGTTTGTGGTTATAGCTTGACTCAGCATGTACAGTATACATGTTAGTCGGAAAAATGTCCTTACACCGTAACTAAAAGATGCTTTTAAACTCCCAGAGGGTTCTCTCCAGAGATCTTGTTAGCCACTCACCTAATTAACCACTTGGGTCTACATCTGTAACGCTTCAGGTCATGGGGTCATCCATTATTCAAGGATTGTGTTAATGGACAAAGCAATCTTCTTCGGTTTTTGCATTTGAAGAACAAGCTTGATGTGGACTAGCAGACACAGCGCAGGTTATTTGAGTAGTGTAGATGTTTGTTCGTGTTTGACGTTAATAAATAGTTGATAGAATAGATGCTGTCCACCCAGCCATGTCATCACCCAGTGTGAGATTATATAATGTTGCTTATCATTTGTTATTTGGTACACATATTGTAAATCAAATTTTAGCCCAGAGTAGATTTATCACTATTATAGGTCCATTCGAATGATATTGTCTCTCCGAGAATGCTCAGAACCAGACTATTGAGGAGAAAATTGAATCACTTAGGAAGCTGGGGTCAGAGGAAGTGACCTTAAAGTGCTGACACACAATTACTCATAGCAAGGGTTATGTCACAGCCTGTCACGGTTGTAAAGTGTTGGGTAAAGTGTGCAGTCCATCTGAGAAGCCACTGATGCATCTGCTCTGGTTTCACGGAAGACAGTAGACATCCAACAATTACTAACTTATGACTTCATCAATACCAAACAACAATGCAATTCATTTGAGAAGAGTGTATGAGTTTAATCACATCAGACAAGAATCTTATAGGGATAATTCACCTAAAATGGATCATACAAAACTGTCAAATATTATCCTTATATTTTAATAATTCTGTTCACACTGTTTAACACATTGCATTGTGTCTGCTTAACTGAATACATGCTGTTTACTAACCAACCACATAACTTATAGCTGTATATTACCGCCATATGGACATTGCTTTGGCACACTCTGGCTGATGACAGAATACTTCCTTCACATGCATTTTCTGTGAAGCTGCTTTTAAACAATGTGTATTGTGAAAAGCGCTAGGGTGAATTCAGGGTGGATTGGGGCACTTTTAGGGGAAAAGTGTCCCATTCAACCTGAATTCACCCCTATACAAATAAACTTGAACTGCACTGAACTGAATTCTGTCATCATTTACTCACCCTCATGTCGTTCCAAACCTGCATGGCTTTCTTCTGCAGAACAAAATATAAATAATAAAAAATAAAAAATATATACATTATATATATAAACACACACACACACACACACACACACACACACACACACACACACACACACACACACACACACACACACACACACACACACACACACACACACACACACACACACACACACACAAAACATATTATATATAGGCTACAGTATAATTATATTGTCCATACAATGAAAATCATTGGGTTCCAATATTGTTGTTTTTGGTCCCCACTGACTTTCATTGTGTGCACGATTTTTTTTTTCTAAATATATTTGTGTGCTTAAAGGTTTAGAATGACGAGAGTGAATAAATGATGACAGATTTTTCATTTTCAGGTGAACTATCCCTGCTCGCAATGGAAATGGGATTAATGGGATGGTTTTAACAGGAAAGCGTGCTTGTCTGTCAGCTGTTGTGATATTTCAGCCTGTGACCGTCATGAAAGAGGAGGCTCCTAATGAGCAGTTACACTGAGCTTCCTGACCAGCGAGGAAGGGGCAACAGAAAATGATGATGGCCGGAGCAACAAAGGAATAATATTTCTGTTTATCTGCTTTGGGATGGGTCAGGGGTATTTTTGGAAGGCTGTTGTTTTTTCCTCTGCAAAATTCCAGGTTCCGCTTTTTTTCCGTCTCCCCCCTTCACCCCTTGTTCCCAGACTGTGAAAGCACGGACGCTTCCTCTCCCTTCTTCCTATTCTCAGCCTCTGATTGCTAGGAAGCGTATGTGTGTGTGTGTGCGCGCGCGCGTGCACGTGTGTGAAGCAGAGACACACACACATATATTTAATAGTGAGGGGTGTGGGGGGATACGGCCATTAAAGAAACGAGGGGAGAGTGTCAGCGCTTCCACGAGTGCCGCTTTCTCAGAAACAGCTGCTGATAGTTAGTGTGTTAAACAGCGAGACCTGTTCAGACAGCCCAGAAAAGCACACGCAGATGGATCTAAACTCCTACAGTTTTAATCAGACTGTGTCATGCTAAAATGACTCTGTGTTGTCAGACTAAGCAGACTAAATAAGCAGACTAAAATGGGTTGTCTGTTGGAGGAGATGATGCTTCCAGGTGATATGACTCGTTCCATTTTAGTTTTCCTGATTGCATGCGTTTATCAATATTGAATATCCTGAGGATGTCTCTGCTAATAGGTGAGCATCTGAAATTCAGGCATCAAGCTGATTTATAAAAACAGTAGTAAATGGCAGCATGCCTGTTTCTCTCATAATGCTCTTATAAATAGTGCAGTAGGTCCCAAAAAGAAGTTTGCTCAGTGATTATGATTTTAAACATACACATCATCATGATCCAAAAGTCTGACCGCACTAACAAAACCTGGGATTCAAAATGTAATATAAACCTGGGATAAACAAAGTTTGAAGTAATGATGCAAAATGATTTTTTTTATTGGTGTTCTCAGACTTTTGGACCCTATTTTTATGCAGTATTAGTTTTTTTTTTCTCTTACACTCCCATAAAAAAGTTAGGGGTCAGTAAGATTTATTAATGTTTTTCGTATGTTCACCAAGGCTGCATATATTTGATCAAAACACAGTAAAAACAGTAATATTGTGACACATTATTACAGTTTTAAAATAACTTTCTATTTGTATTTTATTTTATTTTTTTACTTTCTATTGTTTTCTTTTTGAATATATTTAAAATGTAATGTATTCCTGTGATGGCAAAGCTGAATTCTCTGCAGTCATTACTCCAGTCTTCATTGCACTGTAAAAAAAAATTACATCCCCAAGTCAAACATTTCTAGTGACTGATAACATCTACATTTTTCAATTAGTCTGACGTATTATTTCTCATTGAGCCAATGTTAACAGACTATTGCAACAAGAATTGCACTTGGGCCAATTAAAAAATTTAGATGTGACCAGTCACTAGAAAATTTTGACTTGGAGAGGTTAGAATTTTTTTACAGTGTGTCACATGATCCTTCAGAAATCATTCTAATATGCTGATTGGGTAATTAACAAACATTTCTTATTATCAATGTTGAAAACAGTTGTGTTGCATAATATTTTTGTAAAAACTGTGATACAAAGTTCAAAGAATAGCATTTATTTAAAACGGAAATCTTTTGTAACATTGTAAAAGTCTTTACTGACACCTTTGATCAATTTAATGCATCCTTGCTGAATAAAAGTACTTAAAAAAAAATCAAATAGCATTGACTTCAAACATTTGAACATGCAAAATCAGATATTCAATGTTTAAAAGACAATGCAAGAGATGTCAAGAAAAGGGAAAGAAACAAAACTGTTACCTTTGCTTCCAGTGTGGAAGTGTGGATGCAGACACCAGTAGGTCACTGACAACCACTAGTAGTGGTGACCTTGGGAAGGGGTCATGACCTCTGCATGTATAACATCCCACAATGACGTAGATCAGCACAGACATTCAGTCCACCATGTGAACAATGAACAGTGATATTCTCTGCTGCATTTCACTTTATGAATATCATTTCTTTTAACTGACAATAAACGTGTACATAACACTTATTTAAACTTTCTATTCACGGATAAGGGTCTGAGCTGACAACTCATTCCAGGAAAGTATGAAGAGTCTGGCATCATCTTCCCTAAGGCAGGGCACTTAATCCATGGCTGAACAAAGAAGACTGACTGTTCTTGCACTTAGAGTAGTTTAAATTGCTTTCCTCAGTGACACATGTCCTATCTAACTATAACTCATTAAAAGTATCATTTACTTTTGAAAAGTGCTCAAAGTGCATACAAGTGTAGCCTGAGGCAAACAGCGCATAGAGTTATTTTGCGTCAAAATTTTGCTTCCGTTTCTCACTAAAAGAGGGACTAAATCCATAGCCTTTTAGGCCCAAATAGTCACTGCATACAGAATTAACTTTTTGAGTGCCAAATATCTAGAAGTACTTCAAAACAAGAAACTTTTGCCAAACCAGTGCAGTATCCTGAATCAAGTTTACATGAAGTGTAACACCAAAGTTTACACTAAGACCGAAGTAGCTTTATTCTTTTAGGCACCATTTCCTGCTCGTGAAACCTTTTAACAAACCAAACTCATTGACGGAGATTTAAACGTGGAGTTCAAAACTTTAAAGTCCTCAAGGGATGCCACGACTCTCGGCAAATGCTTTTCCAAGGTCAGTGTTATTTCAGTTCAGGGTCATTGGGTAAGACTAACAGTTGTAGAAGAGGAGAGATATGTATATGACTTAACTGAGATCATTACACCATATGCCAGCGGTGTCGTTGTTTAGAGACAGCATCATCACCGAAAGCTTGCTGTTGATATAAAAACAAAGCAGTGCTGCTTCACCAACAGCCCAAGCCACAAGCCAGCCCTCTGTGTTTACAGAGAAACAACAACCTCCGTCAGTTTTCTCCATCCAGAGTGTGAAGCCTTCCCTCAGGTTCAGCTGGAACACTACATGAAAAATAATTCAGCCAAACCACACTTGAAAACTCATGCATGTTAAGTAAGGATATCGAATTTTTCTAGCAGTAAAAGACCATTAATCTTACTTTATTTACAATATTTTTGGATTCCCTGGATGAGATTTTTATGTCATGACCCACATTTGAATGAAAAAGAAAGCAGGCCCAGAGGACATTTTTGAACAATCCATGCCCCCCCCCCCCTCCCACCAAGCAATTCCAGAGGCTCCAATTCTCCTGGGGAAATGTTAACACGTAAAACAAGCAGATAAACACAAACCCAGACTATCATTTACTATAAATCTCCCAAGTGCCGTGCATCTGCACTTGACGGCAGAAACGGCACACTCCATTCTTATCTGAAAGGCCACCGAGATTGTCAGAGCAGGGAAAATGTTTCATTTCCAGACATGGTTCTGTTTCTGCAACGATAACCGATCTTCACTTTAGTCAGCTGTTTGTCTGGAAGTACAACCAGAGATAGGGGCACCTTGATTAATGTTTAGGTTGTAAATATTTATATGGGTTGCATTTCATGGAGAGGTACAAACAACTAGCACATGGGTCTTTTGAGTTTAAAGCCTGGTTGGGTGTTGAAGCGGAATAACATTTTATGAACCGGACCATAAATTCACATCTTCTCCTGGACAATAAATCAGCCGTACAGCAGGTTTTTCTTAGTGTGATCTTCTATGCCTTTCAAAATGATTTAAAAATTCATGAAAAATAAAAATGACCTTGCATATCTCTGGCCATTTAAACATTTTGCTCTTGTTATAAAAATCACTGTAAATTTGTCCAGATTTTTTTAAGATAGCTGTCATACATATTTCACAGGTTTAATCAGAACAGTCTTCTAAATTCCTCGCATGTTTTTTGTTTTAGGTTTGGTCCGTGTATGTAATTGGTAGCATGAACAAATCACATGAACATGCAATACATTTAAAATTCCATAATTAAATTGTGGTTTTCTATAAGCTAATAAACTCATGTTATTTCATGTTGTAATTTTTTTTTATTGACTAATAGATTGCACGAATCATTCAAAATCAACTTTTTTTTTTTATACTCCACAGGACCTTGCTTCTACAGACTGGTGGAGTATTTTCGATTCTGGTTTGCTGTGTGTAAGATGTAATGGCATTAAAGGAACAGGAAACATCCTGTTCTAACCGGAACTTCTCCATTTGGAGACAAAAGCAGTTAATGATGACTTCATAAAGTTATGAGTCATATTAGGACTATTGGAAAGAGATTTTTTAGGTACCAGCTCAATGTGTAGTATTTATATAATTCATATGCATCAGAGGGAGGGGGGAGGAAATATTAGAGGATGAGAGGAAGTAGTGAGGGAAATGGTGGCCCAGGACTGGGGGGGTTGAATGTACCCACAGGAAATCACAATTGTGTATGTTCCTCGAGTCACACACACTGCATGTATGTTATACATTTAACTCAGTAGCTGATTATCTATGTTTTTGAGTCGCTTCTGAATGTTTTCATATCTGTGTCTATGAGTTCTTGTCAGCAGCTATGGGTCTGTCTGTCTAAAATTCATTCAGGGTGCAGTGTAGCTAAATGTGATAACTCCACTGGGTTAAACGCATTGTTCATGCTTTAAGATGTTCTTGACCAGACCACTATTCACAGGTGTGGCACTTCTGAGCATGGTATTTTAGTGCAACAACCTGCATCTTATTCACTAGATTCTCACAATACAGTATAACAATTTAGGCATTAATGTTCAAATGAAATCAATCTTTTCAGTACAGATACGCTTCCTAGATAAATTAGACTCATTATGTATTTCGTCTTACATGCATTAAAAAGTTTGGGATCGGTAAAATGTTTTGGTGTGTTTCAAAGAAGTCTCTCGTGCTCACCAAGGCTGCATTTATTTGATTAAAAAATGCAGTAAGAATGGTCATATAGTTAAAGGGTTAGTTCACCCAAAAATGAAAAGTCATTAATTACTCACCCTCATGTCGTTTCCAAACACATAAGGCTTTCGTTCATCTTCGGAACACAAATGAAGATCTTTTTAATGAAATCTAAGAGCTTTCTGTCCCTCCATTGACAGCCTAAGCAACTACCACTTTCAAGCCCCAGAAAGGTATAGACATCATTAAAAAGTAATCCACGTGACTCCAGTGGTTTAACCTCAATTTTATGAAGTGACGTGAGTGCTTTGTTTGCAAAAAAAAACAAAAAAAACAGTTTACCACTTTATTTGGATTCACATGGATTACTTTTATTATGTCTTTACTACCTTTCTGGGGCTTGAAAGTGGTAGTGTCGTATAGGCTGTCAATGGAGGGAAAGACAGCTGCAGATTTCATTAAAAGATCTTCGTTTGTGTTCAGAATATCAACGAAAGTCTCCAAACCCAACAAGGTTGGATTGTAAGCAGTCCTTATAGTCTTCAGTGTTACATGGTCCTTCAGAAATCATTCTAAAATGCTGATTTACTGCTCGAGAAACCTTTCTTATTACTATCAATGTTGAAAACTGCTGCTTAATATTTGTGTGGAAACCATGATATTGCAGATATTTATGAACATTTATTTGAAATTGTCATTATAAATGTCTTCACTGTCACTTTTGATCAATTTAATGAGTCCTTGCTATATAAAAGTACTTATTTTTCAAAACTCTTACTGACCCCAAACTTTGTGTATTGATCCAGCTCAAACAGTAACGTGTGGCCAGGGTCATAGGTTTGCTTAAGGCATGAACTGATAACATTTTGAATGTAGTTGACTTGCAAGATCAGGAACGCCGTAATCTGCTTTGCATAATCAAGTGCTAAAACAACGCAAATAAACACATGCTTAAATGGGCGCCATCCACGGTGTGATTCCTTCTTAGTGAATTCCCTAAATCACCTGACCTGTTCTTTGGGCTCTACCTTTTTTGTCACTCGTCCCACATCCTGTGTGTACATATTAGGGTTGCAATGTCCCAGAGAACTGCAAAGGGAACACAATGCTGAGAAGGCCTTGCCTCCTTCCCTATTGTGGCCTCGTTAGGGAAATGAAAGGGGTGTTCCGTCTATACTGACCCTCCGATGTTTTTGCCAGTCCCTGCGTTCAAGGATTGCCTGGGAATTATTTCGTTTATCAGCACTATTGTTGCCGGCCATGGTATATCTCAATAATCTATCTATTGCACAAATTACAGTCGGATTGCAGGGCCTGCAGCAGGATATACAACTCACTGAAGTGGAAACAATAGGAAAGAGTCATTCTATCTTAGTCATTAGCACTTTTATGAAGGTGCTATTTAATTGACCACAATAGTTTCGTGTAAGAGTCATCCCTTAACAGAAGTTCACAATGCTGTGAGGACCTGTCTGGCCTTTTCACAGCTGATGGTTCTCATCCTTCAGGCCCTCCCTCTTCAACCCCTTCCCCCTAGCGTTCCCTTCACATTCCCATCTCCTCACAGCTTGCCTCTCTTATCTGCAGCCTCCAGACAGCTGTGTGTGTCATTGTGTTTGTCTGCACTGACTGTGCGGCGGTGTGATGAACGTGGGTACGAATGTACGCATTGACTTGGAAGCAGTGAGTGTAAGCGATTTGGTCACAGGCCGTTTTAAATGCAACGTGTCTTGATGTGGTTTGCATTACATATAAGGCTATAGAACATGCGTGGACTAACAAAATGTTGAATATCTTGAGAAACCACCAAGATCTTACTCATTGTGTTTGGACACAGCTGATTCGACTGTTTACAGTGAGTCTGGGAGGTTTCGCAATGAATGATCGAGCAAACAATTATACTGTATGCACATGATCTAAACCGGACTCAAATTTTATCAAAACAATGGATCCGCTGATGACAATTACTCTCAGCATCGTCTGTGTACAACGTGCTATTTAAATATTTAAATTCAAAAGCTTCGCTTTTAGAATGTTTACGCGCTTGTGATTTGGTTCGAATATGGGATGCAGCTTTGCTGGTGAGAAACATCCTGTTTACTGTGGCCTTCCTGGCTCAGGGATCATCTTTGACATCACCTTATTGTCTATAGCTGTATTCAAGGTAACCACTCATAGGGGTCACTGTCTGATGCTTTTCCTGATTTTAACACATATAGAAGGTTTGAGACCGTATGTTCCAGAAGAGTGGTTCTCAATTGTTTTTTCTTCACAGCACATGCATTAGATATTGAGTGTAGGGTGAATTCAGGTTGATTGGGACACTTTTTGCCATTGAAATGAATGGAAAGCAACCCAGCACAGTACTAAATTTTACTGCAAGCAAAAATGTATTTAAATTTTTAATTAATTATAGATATTATTAAAATAAAACAATTTAAAATAAAAATAACAAAATTGATAATTTCATACTTTAAAGGTTTCGTGCTCTCGGTAGCCAACAAAGCGACACAAACCATGTTACATGTGAACCCGTATTTAATATTAAAGTAGCCTGGATTATTATAATATATATATATATTTGCTTTTGCGTTCTCTCGCAAATGTTTTGCGTTCCCCCCGAGAAACTTTGCATTCATTCGCAAAGAACACAAAAGTTTCAAGAACGGACGCAAACATTTTGCAATTGAGTGCACAGTTTCTCGGGGAAACGCAAAACATTGACTTATTATTTTTCCTCCCGTCTCACCGGTTGAAAATAACAGTACTAGAGCGTAGGCCAAGAGCCTTTGTGCACAGGTTTATTTTTTTGTGTTTGATGAATTGGCAAAATATGCTATATATAATTTAATTGTTGTGTTTTATTTTTGTTGGCTCACAATTTATCCAATTTAATAGTTATGAAAAAAATAGTTTAATCATAACCAGTTATGATTCAAATCAATCACCACATCAATTGAGCCCCCTGGAGCCATAAAATACAACAGGCCATTGCATTTAATCATACTTTTTTAAGGGCTCTTGTCACTTTTGCTTTTGGAATGCGTGTCAGAATCCCTGAAAATATTGCACCAGGCACAAATAATTTCATGGGAAGGCACACACACGCACGCACGCACGTACACACACACACACACACACGCACACACACACAATATATATCTGCCAGCTGTGTGTCCTCATTTTGCAACTTAACTTGATCTTTACCTTGTCCAATGTATGTTTATGGTCTTCACAAAAGTTGTGAAATCAATGATTCAGTTTTCTGTTATCTGAATGTTTTCATTATCTAGTTTTACAAATTAAGTTTCAGCGAAACTGGGCAACTTCAATCAACACCTGTGCCTGGTATCACTATGACGTTTGTAGTCTGTGTACATTTGGGCCAGCTCTTATCTGATGTCAGATAATATGAATAATAATAATAAAGTTGTGTTTTTTAATCAAAAGAGCATGAAGCCTCTCGTACCTCGTTTCCATGCAACATTGAGTCAGCTTCCTTTACTGCCTTATTCCACGTTCTTTCCCCCTCCTCCATCTCCTAGTGCCGCTTCCTGCGCGTTCTGTTTTTGAGAAGCTTCACATCCTTACACTTTGACCATTAGGTCCTGTTACTAACACAGGAGGTTGCGTACAGGAACATCTGCGTGATGATTATTTTGAGCCCTCACATGAGGTCTCTCCTTTATTGTGCAGAGCGCTGGCTGTGATCTTCCGTGTTTCTCACCCTCATCGCCTGCTGCCTACCGCATTACTGCTGTCTGTTAAGGTGTGGTGCTACAGGGAATCTTGCCTTCAAATAACAGTGAGAGGAATGGTAACAATCGCAGGCCCACAAAGGACAGATTCCCCCTGCGCCACCATCACCAAATTTTAGCAATGCAGTATGATAACACCTCCATAACCCCCACACGTGAGAGCACTCGTGAACACAGAAAACACATGGTGCTTTTGGCTGCCCGTGTGAACATACAAAGGGGTGTGTTTGGGGGTGCATTAACGACAGGCAAGCTGGCACGGGTCCTATTCTGTGTTTCACACATTTCAGCGCTGATGTATTTACTCTCATAAGCTCCTGTCTTTCCCAGCATCTGTTGCTGTGTGATTCTAGAAAAGGGACTATTGTGCTATCCATCCATCCATCTATCCATCTATCTATCCATCCACCCATCCACCCATCCATCCATCTAAATGAATTTGAATATATTTATATGAATACACACAGTACCAGTCAAAAGTTTGGAAACATTACTATTTTTTAATGTTTTAATGTTATCTTATGCTCATCAACCCTGCATTTATTTATTTTTTATCAAAAATAGTAATTCAATTTAAAATAATGGATTTCTATTTTAATTTACTTAGAAATATATTTTATTTCTATGACGCAAAGCTGAATTTTCATCAGCCATTACTCCAGTCTTTAGTGGCACATGATCCTTCAATGTTGGAAACAGTTCCATTCAGTTCCATTTCCATTTTATCAGCCTTATCAGGACAGATAAACTGTCTTCTAATTTTGATCAGTTTTCACAAATCCAATATTTGGATGGGATGCTTATCAATCTGCAGCAGTATTAGGATGGATCCTGGGCAGATGGCGGTATGATTTTATTATTTTCCAGTTCCTTGCCATACTGGTGCAAATACAGAGAGGCTTGGCTGTGGTGTGCAGTTCTGGCGGAGATGTCAGCTCAAGGTCGAACTCAGCCTCATTTGCTTCTCATTAAGCGGTTCCAGGCATGCTCAGCCATGCCCAGTCCTACTTTATTTCCCCCTATTAGAAATTATATTTGCATGGCAATGGCACATGGGAGGGGGGGACATTAATTTAGTTGTTTTTTCGATGAGGGAAGAAGTGACTATGTATTTAGCAAGGCGTAGGAGCCACTGGAGGTCCTCAAAGATGATGAGGTGTGTTTAATCGCTGCTCTGTGTACCACCTTCCTGGAAGTCAAGCACCTTTCCCACAGGCTCAGACTGAGAGGAGCGTTACCATGGATATGTAGACTCACAGCGACATGTGACCGCTGGTCAATACAGGTCTCTCACTTTTTCTCCGTTCCTATCCCTCTCTCACTCTCTATTTCCTCTGCTCTCTATTCCCTCCCTCCATTCCCAGCCTTACCTCTGAGCCTGGGAGCGGAATTCTGGGAACATTTTTCCATGTGAAACGCCGAGCACCAGTTGAGGGGTGTGACGCCACTGCATTGTTTCAGCCGGCGAAAAGAGGAACCGCGCGCGATGAGGCCAAATCCTGTCCACTCCAAAAAAACAGCCACTTTCTCACACTGGCTTCCTTCCTCGCTGGACAGCTCAAAACAATCCCATAGTCGAAGGGCCCGAGGAGTGTGAACGAGGAATCAGCCGCACAGAGAGCAAAAGGGAAGCGGGCCTTTTTCTATCGGTTTATGCAGACTGTTTATGAGCCATTGAAAACAAACAAAGGGGCAACACTACTCATGCCCCCCCTCAACAGCCGCCAACTGACACCCACACAACAAAGAGTGAACGGGCATTATATCACCGTGAAACAACTAAACCGGTGGGCTGCTGGATATTTTTTTTCACTCAAGCTGTCTTGTTGCAAAAACAATGAAAAATCCTTATCATGAAAAATGGCTGGCTGTTCCCGAGGGCAGCCTTTTCAATGTTCAGCTAAAATAATATATACTGTCACCTGGGAAGTTTCCAGAGATGTAACTTTCACTTTACCTATTTTATGGTCCAATTCTCACTATTAACTAGTGGCTTATTAGCATGCATAATACTAAGATATTGACTGTTTATTGTTTAAAGCACATATTAATGCCTTATTCTACATGACCATATTCTACATCCCTTAATCCTACCCAATACCTAAACGTAACAACTACCTTACTAACTATTAATAAGCAGTAATTAGGAGTTTATTGAGGCAAAAGTTGTAGTTAATTAATAGAGAGAATTGGAACCTAATCTAAAGTGTGATCATACATATATATTTATAAATATATATTTTTTAAAATATAATTTCTTCCATAATTAAACATACAGTTCTTTACTTTATTTTTTTAAATACGTATTTTATTGGTAACTTTTATAGAAATCTCTTTTTTAGTCAAGGATTAGGTGTCAAGGTAATAACCTTCACTCTCTTTTAATAGTGTTTTACCTTTTTGCTGGTAAAACACATCTGTAAGAATGCTTGTGGTATTCTAGTAATGATTAAGAGTGGGGGCTGGAGGGGTCTGCGGATCCAATCAACGGCATGAGGTATTTCTGTTCACTTGCATCTGAGCTCAGGGAAACGTCTGATCTGTGAGGGTAGATTCAGCTGTGGTGGTCTGTCTTCAGTTGTAGAGCTGTTCTCAGGTCAGGAGTTTAACGAGTTCCAAATGTGTGCATAAGGCCATGGAGAGGCTGCATACGTGCCTCCCCTTGCGATGACTCAGATAGCCCCCCTCAAATCCTCCCTCTCATCATCCTATTGTTTTATTCCGCGATGTATTCAGCACGTATGGACACCACACTGAGCTTTTCCTGCCCTCGTCTATCTATCTAATATACAGTATATGTGTGGTATGTAGTTTGGGGTAAATTGATCAAAATGGACTGGTGACAAAAAAATATATATTTCAAATAAATGCTGTTCTTTTGAACTTTCTTTTCATCAAAGAATCCTGATTTTTTTTACTACAGTTTCCACACAAAAAACTTTTTTCAACAATGATAATAAGAAATGCTACTTGAGCACCAAATCAGCATATTATAATGATTTCTGATGGATCATGTGACAGTGAAGACTGGAGTAATGATGCTGAACATTCATAGATATAAATATATATATATATGTACATATGTGTGTATACTGTAGGCATGGTCCTAACCAGGGTGCCTTGCAGAAACGGGCTTCATTGAGCATATTAAAAACTTAGGTTCATGGCTGCAGGGCTCCTGAAAAGTGTCTATATTAAGAGCAGATGAGCTTTGGGCCTTGAAGAGGACTTCTGACCAAGTTTTTCTTTTTCTGAAAGTAAATGTGTGTTTACACGATGTATATAGAAACAGAATGGGTGAACAAAAACAAAAACAGCCGGGGTTGTGCGGCGTTTCCTGGCCTGTGTGCGTGCACTGTCCTTCGTCTCGCCCTGCCCGAGGATGCTGTTCCTTTAACAGCTCTGCTCAAACACACACACACACACACACACAGGCTGGGAAAAGCCTAGTCTGACATGGCCGAAGAAGGGAGCGAGCTCGGAGGAAGCACCTGTTCTTCCGCGGCCACTGCTGCTGCGTTTATCTGACCCCAGTCACATCAGGTGGCTTCCTGGTTTGCGTCAGTTGCTGCTCCCTGAGGCCTGGCTGTCATTGGGCAGCTCTAGCCCCTCCTCTTCCTGTTGCCGCCATGCTCATTGATCTTGAGAGCTTTGTTGCTTCCTGGTTTCTCAGTGGACAGCAAATTGGTGGGTCTTTGGACCTGACTGATGGAGTTTCTCATCAGTGGAACGCCAAACTCTGACATTTGCAAATACACAAGCACATGCACACAAACAAACCCAATCAGATTGTGAGATTGTCTGGTTTCCCTGTTTACATGTGTATATATAAATAAATATATGTACGAATGGAAGAGCTAATTTCAGAGGGTGAGAGAAATTCATTAAACACACATCCAGTGTACTTGCTCAACCGCATTGATGTTTACCAGCAGAGCTGTTTCTTAGTTAATGTGACACAGAACATTTGGGAAATTAAATGATGGTTGGAGAGCAACAGCAAACACACCACTTCCTACACGCATATACAGCTCATAACATATGCTGGCTAGTTTTTATGAGCCGCTCTTCAAGGCCATTGGGTTGTTGGGTGAAACAAACACTAACACACACAGGAAAAGTGGATTGAGAGAATTTGTGAACCCTTTGTAAATACCTGGATTTCTGCAAGGATTAATCATGAAATGTGGTCTTATAATTCAAGTAATTTAAGTATACATTAAGTAATTATTCACAGTGCATGGTGGAGAAAGTAAGTGAACCATTGCATTTAGTTATTTTGAATCCAGTTATTTTCAAAGGGTTCACAAACTTATTCTTGTAGAAGACAATAATCTGTATGACGTCATGGTATGGTAACTGTAATCAGACTGACAGAAAAATGCTGGAAAGAATTGTAAAAACAGCACAGCATACCATTGGGACCCAATTACGAAACCTGGACTCAATGTAAACCTCACTTTGCTTGCGGCGAGCTCAAAACATCATAAACGACCCATCTCATCCAAGCCATGACCAGTTTAACCTTCTGCCATCTGGGAGGAGATACAGGAATATCACTGCTCGGACTTCGAGGAAGAAAAAGCCACGACTCCTTCAAAACACACGAACACACACAGCAGATTCTGCAGCGTTAAACTACCTTACGTCTCAAAGCACATAACATTACAATAATAATGAACTTAAACAACTACTTACTTGTACCATATGGTACAAATTATATTCATAATGGTCATATTATATTCATCTAGCCTTTAATAGTGAGTTAAATTATAAGACCACATTTCATGAATAATCCATGCAGAAATCACAAATTCTCTCGATCCACTTTTCCTCCTCTGTGTTTACAGATCTGAGTGTTTGTTTCACCCAACAACCCAATGGCCTTGAAGAGCGGCTCATAAAAACTAGCCAGCATTTGTTATGAGCTGTATATGCGTGTAGGAAGTGGTGTGTTTGCTGTTGCTCTCCATCCATCATTTAATTCCCCAAATGTCCAAATGACTGCTGCAGATTCATTTCAGCGTTGATAGTGGTGACATAGAAATGCATACATCAGAGTCTGAAGACCGAATGCAATGATTGGATGAACATTTTTGGTCCTGAGACTTCCACAGAAGATATATGTACGTTTTAATATTTTGATCACTTCTATTATTGATTGCTATCAGAATTTGAAGAGAGATTCAACCAGTATAACAAAAAGTGTTTATAAAACAAATCGCCTACCTTACTTAAAAAAAATTAAGAAAAAATTTGAAATGTTACAAGTTAAAGTACTAAAATGACTAAAACTAAAATAAAAATAGGTTAAAGTTAAATGACAAAAGCACAAAAAATATAAAATATAAGCCAATTCAAAATACTAATAAACACTACACAACAAATTATTCACTGAAATCATATAGTGCATATAAACACCTGTAAATCCTGACCTTACACAAACTCCACTGAGGTTGATTGACAGCTCACTCAACTGTACTATGAGTAATTAAATATGGTGCCTCCCTTTGTGGAACTGAAGTGATTCCTTTCTCTAATAAAAACCCAAATGGAAAGCTTTCCTTTAATCACTTAAGGTATGGATCTTTTTATGGATGGCATTTTATGGTCACTAAGAGGAAATTTTTTTTTTTCAGAGAGCCAGATTGTGTGACTATATTGATTACTATGGAGGCCAGCTGAGATGAATGGGATGACATTTACAATGTGTCTCTCTTTATCCGTGAGTTTCCTTTTTTCTGCTTGCTATGCATGTTCTACTGACCTGTAATGTGAAAATCATTGTTTTCTGACTTTGACATTCCTGTCCTACTATCAGCCCTGCTTACAGAGAAATGGAAGATCCAAAAGATCCATATCATTCATCTTTTACTAGAATGATTGTTATCGCACTTCTCAACAACTGAAGAAATGTCAGACTGAAACCTCTACATCTTATCTCCTTTGTCAGGAAGAGCGTATTTGACGTCATGGCTCTTGGTTTTGTAAGATGAATCAAACATGGAAGTTATTCCACAGCGTCATCACTCATCCTGTAAATACTGCTTCCTTGTGTCTTGTTTTCCAGCAGGTGTTTCTCCAGAATGACTCCACCCCTTCCCTTCAAAGCCTCATAACATGCCGTCTTTGTTATGTCTGTTTAGGTCGTTTGTTTGTGGGTCCGGCTCTTGTTCTGTCCTCTCTCAGATGAAGAAAATACCAAACATAATGACTGGGTAATTGCAAGGTAATTTCCTGTTTAATGACTCTGCGTTTGATGACTTTTGTTGTAGTAAATGGCATAGGCTCTAATGGTCCTCTTCTACAGATGAAGGTCCCAACCAGATCATTCATGTTACTGGAGGGCATTTGGTCTGGTTGGGCCAAATGCAGCACCAATTTCTAAGAGACGATTGCCTTTTGACTCGGTCTCAGAGGTTCTTCAGTCCTCGTCTCTCGAGAAAATAGACTCTTCATGGACTTCTCCATCCCGCCCATCAGCTGTGTTTCTTCATTGACAAAGCCACGCTGATGGGCGTTGAACCAGCCATGCTCTTTGTGAATGAGTTTCTAAGGATGCTGTGGCCTTAAAGCTGGTTCAATAGCTGCTTTCCTGTCATTACCCCTTCCCCCATCCCAACCTGGCCTTTCCCTCTGTCTCATTTCCTTTCTGTGAGTGCCACATTTTGTGGGGGTCCGATAACAGGGGCACAGTTCCCATGGATATCCCCTTATGGGGGGAGGGAGTGATGTTGGCCAGGGCACAGAAAGAAACAGTCACTACATATATTATATTGAACACACAGATTGGCTGTGAAAGCAACTTAGCTCTCAGGCTCAAGCGCCAGTTACACCAAATATAACTAATATGTGCAACACAAAAATACATTCTCTGCTTCACGTAAAATGGATTATATATTCCAGATGTGCTTTTAATGCTGTAATGCAGTTGGGTTGATTAAGTCACAGTCATGACCCCTATCCTAAAATGTGATATATTTCCACAAATAAAAACCTACTCTATACTGAAAAAATTAATAAATGTGTAAAATATTATTGGAAAACATTTAGTTATTTGCATTAAAAACATGTCTGTCTATCTGTTGCTCTGTTCCAAATAGTGCTTTTAATAGCATAATAGCATAAAATAGTACAATTAATAAGCGTAAAAATGACACATTACGAATTTTTATTAAACTGAACTGTTTAGTATGAAATAAAAGTTTCTTCCATCTTTGATTTATTTTTTCATTGCATGTTGCAGTGCATTCTGGGATTGCCTTCACCACAAATGATCCATGTTATAATTTGCCAAAAAAAAAGGTTATTTTGGGAGGCAGCTTTTGTGTCGATACTATGATACCTTAGGTAAACTCACTAGGTTTTGAAAAGCATGGCTGTCTGTCTATCTCTCTGCACAATGGAATGACATGATTGAATGTCGTCATTGTGCCGAATATGTATACATACGCAAAAGCAAACGCCACTTAGTTTGTTTTCTTAGGAACCATGTGGGTCCGCATGAAACTGCCAAGGGACAGGGAGTGGATATGCCCGCCGATATAGACCAGGGCCCTTGCCTGTCAACAAACCCAAACCAAGCTTTGTTTCTGGCTCTAGTTATAGTCTCTCCTTATTTCTTTGACATCAGCAAGCAGTTTCCTTTTTTTATTTTTTATCCTACACATCATAACCCCAGGGGCACAATGGGCCGATTTACCCCTGCTTTTTGCTTTATCTCATAATACATCTCACACCACTGTTTCTGTAATTGGATCATAGCTGTATAACACCTTGCAGCACTGCTTAAAGGCTAATTTCCAGATACTCAACAGAGGGGCATTAGGGGGCTCCTTAGGTAGCATCAGAAACCCCTTGAGGACAATTATGAATCACAGGGTATGAGACCTCTGTTTTTCTGAATTCTTGCATGTGCAATCTTGTCTAGATTAGAGTACACTGGAATTATATTAAGGCAACACTAAAACAGGATTGATTTCTATGGAATCTTGTATCGGAAAGCCACAGACGTGCTGTAGATGCATGGACTCCCAGGAAGGCTTCTATTTTATTACCCATTGACCAGCTGAGTTTAGTTAAACTAATAGCCCTGGTTTCACAGACAGAGCTTAGAATAAGCCAGGATTAGGCCTTAGTTAAATTATCACATTTAAGTAGCTTTTATAAATGTGACTTGAAAAAAAAAACAAAAAAAAACTGGTGTGCATCTTGAAACAAAACAACGGTACTGACATATTTTAAGATATGTCGGGTACAAGTTGCTTTCAGCCTCAAACATACATTTAGTCTGGGACTAGGCTTAAACCTGGTCTGTAAAACCGTGCATTAATTTATAATTAAAATAATACACTTAAACTAATAAATTAACTTTTATTCAGCAAGCATACATTAAATAGGTCAAAAGTGAGAGTAAAGACTTTTATGTTACAAAAGATTTCTATAAAAAAATAAATGCTGTTCTTTTGAAATTTCTCTTAAAGAATCCTGATAAAAAAGTATCATGGCATCCACAAAATATATCAAGCTATATAACATATTTCTGTCAGGACCACTATCATCAAATACGTATGGTTCTGATCTGGGCATCCATGCAGCCTAGCATGGATAAGAGCAGCAATAACCCCCCTTAGGGTAAACAGAACAGAACCAACATGAATGTATTGCAGATATCATCAATTCAAGATTTTAAAGTACAACATAATTCAAGAATTTATTCTGATTCAAAGGGGATCAGAATGGCAAGTCCTATATATATTATATTAGCTTATATATGTATACAGTGATATGCGTTGTATTCCTATAGGTAGACGTGGATCAGCTGAGTGTCAGCTGATGCGAGCTTGACTAACGTGAACTGCCAGAACTGACGCTACGCTTAATATTACTTTTTTTAAATTATTTTTTATTAAATGGACATTGAAAGTTTCATCATATTAGAATGATTTCTGAAGGATCGTGTGACACTGGAGACTGGAGTAATGATGCTGAAAATTCAGCTTTTCAATCACAGGAATAAATTCCATAAAAAAAAAAATGTTATTTTAAATTGCAATAATACTTCACAACATTATTGCTTTTACAAAAAAAAAAAAAAGAAAAAAGAAAAGAAAAGCAGCCTGAGAGAGCATAAGAGACTAAACACAAAACAATCTTAAAGACCCCAAACATGTGAATAGTAGTATGGTTATGATGGCAAAAATAAAATCCACAAGAAAAAATGTAATCGTATGGCACATTAATGATCAGATACCATGGTAGTAAATTATTTAAATATACAAACATTTACAAGGTACGCCGAGGTATTTGAAAAAAAATCACAAAATTGCATTTTGTCCAAAAACATGGCATTATCATAGAGGCATGTCCAAAAACCATGTTAATACCATGTAACGTTTGGGTATATTTTTAAGTAGACAGCGATCACACGGAGCACAGAAGACATCGTCTTATATAGCGAGAAAAGAGGACAAATCTGTGATGCTGACAAAATCAGACTGTAAAGGGTGTCAGATATGGAAGTCAAGTCATATATGCAACATTTTTGTGTCGAAACCGAGAAGGGTAATTCATCCTCCTGTCTAATATTAGCAAAACCAGTGAGCCTCTCTCTGCATTCCTCTGTATGGCGCAATGTCAAGAACAATAAAACCATCCATTCAAAACGCTTTTTCAGCTTGGATCTATTATTACTGGCAAAAGATCTCATGGCATTCTCAGAAAAACATGAATGTGGGTTCACATGAGGTCATGTGAGCAGAGGGTGTTTTTTGCTTTGTTGAAGCCCAAAGAGTGATCAGCAATCAGGTGGACAACTGGCCTGGGATTTTATTTAAAACGTCTTTTTTTTTAATTAAAAATGTAAAAACAGCACAGAAGACTGTTGGTTATGACTGTAACAATTTCACATTGAACATGCGCATCATGTTAAACAGAACATCCTGTAAATGATTTCCTCCCTTTTTGGAATTCTCATGTTCCTGACCACACATCTGGAGGGCTTTCATGATGAAAAAGATTCAATATGGCATGGTTTGTTTTCTCTGAACTGCTTTAACCAAAACATTAATTTGGTAATAGAGAAAAGGACTTACAGAAGGCTTTGTATCAGCGTACTGCCTCGTGGCTGATGGGAACGTGACGTCGGTCATCCCTGTTCAGTGTTACAGCGAGGCGGTTCCTTACCCTTCAGAAATGTGGGATTACAGACCAGTAAATGCCAAACAGCTATTTTTTGCGACTGGGATAAAGATGGATAAAGACTAACTATTACTTGATCTTAGTTAGCCAACTATTACTTGATCTTAGTTAGCCAACTAGACGCAAGTTCCATTGTTACCAACATAGTTCAACGATTCAGTGTTTTCTGAAAAGTTCCAACATCCGCAAACAGCATCGCAAAGTTGTGTGTTTGGAACTACAGCTCAGTATGAAAAATTGGACTTATATCATACTCTTCAGCAAAATAAAGGCCTGTTCACACCAAGGACGATAACAATAACGATAAAGTTCTAAAAATCATTCTCAATAATAAATAATAGCTGGGTTCACACCACAGCTATAATGATAACAGCACGGAGAAATTATATCGTTGGCATTACTTTCAGAATAATTTTATCCAGCTGATGATGAATGATAAAACATAGACAGCCAATCAGAATCCATCCTGCTGTAACGATGTGAGCATTTAAAGACAAGCACGCGCTAGAGTTTTTCAAATCTTCCATTTATGTCTAAAATATTAGAAAAAGTGGTGTCCGCTCAACTGGGCTCTTTCTTGCAACAAAATGATATCTATGAAAAGTTTCAGTCTGGATTCAGACCGCATCATAGCACTGAAACTGCGCTCGTTAAAATCACAAATGATTTACTTTTAGCTTCTGACCAAGGCTATATCTCAATACTAGTTTTACTTGATCTTAGTGCTGCGTTCGATACTATAGATCACACATTACTCTTAGATCGACTACAAAATTATACTGGTGTTCAAGGACAAGCACTAAGCTGGTTCAAATCATACCTATCTGACCGCTACCATTTTGTCTATTTAAATGGAGAAAAATCGATCATAACTCCAGTAAACTATGGAGTGCCGCAGGGATCTGTATTAGGCCCTCTGTTATTTTCAATATATATGATGCCACTTGGAAATATTATAAGGAAACATGGAATTAGTTTCCATTGTTATGCTGATGACACTCAAATATATATTTCATCACGGCCGGATGAAAACGCTAAATTTTCCAAATTGACAGAGTGTGTTAAAGATATAAAAGATTGGATGACGCGTAATTTTCTTTTATTAAATCCAGACAAGACAGAGGTAATACTTATCGGTTCAAAAAACCGCCCACAAAACCTCGCACAATACAACTTTAACATCATAGGATGTCCTGTTACTTTATCCTCTACAGTAAAAGACCTGGGTGTTATACTCGATTGCAACCTGTCTTTTGAAAATCATATTTCATATGTTAAAAAAACAGCCTTTTTCCACCTTAGAAACATTGCTAAGCTACGTAATATGCTATCAGTTTCTGATGCAGAAAAGTTAGTTCATGCATTCATGACCTCGAGACTGGATTACTGTAATGCTTTATTAGCTGGTTGTCCTGCATCCTCAATAAACAAGCTACAGTTAGTCCAAAATGCCGCCGCTAGAGTTCTTACGAGATCAAGAAAATATGATCATATAACACCGATTTTATCATCACTGCATTGGTTACCTATAAAGTTCCGTATTAATTACAAGGTATTGCTACTGACTTATAAAGCCCTAAACGGCTTAGCTCCAGTCTATTTAACGGATCTTCTATCGCCCAATAATCCATCGCGCTCTTTAAGATCACTAAATTCAAGGCTTTTGGTCATACCTAGGATATCCAGAACCACCAAAGGAGGGAGAGCATTTTCACATTTGGCTCCAAAACTCTGGAATAGTCTTCCTGATACTGTTCGTTGCTCAGACTCGCTCTCCCAGTTTAAAACTAGATTAAAGTCGCATCTCTTCAGCCAGGCATTCATATAATCCTACAGTTCAAACTACAATCCGACCTCTATCCAATGCCAGAGGAGAACTGGCCCCCGACTGAGCCTGGGTTCTCCCAAGGTTTTTTTTTCTCCATTAGGTCACCTGATGGAGTTTTAGGACACCATTAGGTCACTTGATGGAGTTTTTCGGTTCCTTGCCACTGTTGCCTTTGGCTTGCTCAGTTGGGGATATTTTGGGGATATTTAATTAAATTTTATCAATCAATAAATTCCTCTTGAAACAAACTTTGTTGTATTATTTTAATTTAATACTGTGAAGCTGCTTTGATGCAATCTGTATTGTGAAAAGCGCTATACAAATAAACTTGACTTGACTTGACTAGAGTAAACGGAATGATTTCATCCGCTGGTGTGGACGCTAATATAGTTATCTTTATAGTTATAGTTTTTTTTGTGTGAACGGGCTTTTAGCAAGCAACATGCAGTACATTCTATATCTTTAATTCCTATTTCAACTATATACAAATTCCATTCTACATCTTTTAGTTTGTCAAGAGAATTAAAGCACTGTTTTTGAAGAATGCACATGTGCGTACGAGCGACTGAAGAAGAGTTAAAAAAAATCAACAAAAATCTACTAAAATATAAATGAATTGGAAAAGTTGAGATTGATTAGAGGAAGTAAAATGAATGAAGTTATCAAATGAATATGCATGAAATGGTAAAACCTAAAATCACAATTTCCTAATTGCTCTGACTGTGCAAGGCCATTAGACAGTAGATATTACACATTTGAGTATACTAGTTTATAGACTGATAAATGTTGATTTCTGAGACACATTTGAGTTATTTTTATTCATCTTCAGCGATGGTTATATAGTTGAAACCTATTGATATAGATAAAAAATGTGTGTTGTGGTGTTACATTCGTAATTGTGCAAAATGTTACACTAAAATACACAATGTGATTGGCTTCTAAGCTTTGAAAGAAGGCCAAAAAGATTAATAATGATTAATAATAATAATAATCAATAATAGTCAATAATAATTGGATAAGGTTCACATAAGGTTCACATTCCCCACAATAATGCTTAGGTGTAGTAAGTCGATTTTTTATTTGATTGGATAAATGCTAATATTGAATATTTCTTAATTTCAGCGAGATATTTCCATTCCATATTGACACTATTTTTGGCAAGGTCTGATGATTAATCTCTGTTTGTTGTTTTTTTGTTGTTGTTGTTGAATGTTTCAATCAAATCCATTCATTATTAGTATGTCTGTGACACTTTCTCTTTCCAAATGGATTAATCTCCCTGCTTCCACACAGTGCCCAGATGAGAGATGTTTATGAAATGGTTTTATGCAGAGAAGGCCACCCAGTGCCTCTGTTTGTTTCCATCTGTACTATGCAGGTGCATTGTAGAAAGACAGGCCAAATGGAATGGAAGGACAATGGAAAGCTGGCATTAGCAAGCCTGTGGAGGGGGACCAGGTGCAGTCCAGAGCTGTGTTCAGACAGGGCGGGTACATCCATAACCCGTAAGTGTGTGCAGAGTGGCATTATTGCTCCCAAAACGCATTCTGTTCAAATATGCAAAAATGTGTTAATTGATTTGACCTCAAAGAGTTAAACTTTTAGAACATTTTTGAAAATGTGCAAATGTTTATCTGTTATATTAGACCACATATACAATATGGCACAAAACAGACTTGATAGAGATCAAAATTATTTGTTTTCATCATTGAAATTACATATGCTTGTTTATTCAAATGGACCACACTGCCCAATTACAGCACAGTTTCTTACTCTCACTGCCGCCATGTAGCACCAGTTTCAATGAAACATTAATGGAAGAAAAATAATCCAGGATATCACCGTGTCTAAACTGCCGGTCCATTAGTTTGTCATGTTTAATGCATAAATCAAGCAGGATTCCTTCGGAAAGCCTTTTCTGTCTGTATAAAAATCAAGACAGAACGCATATAACTCATTTCTAAACCGAGCAGCATGTGGAAAAACAAAGCCACCAGAAGTAATTGTGTGACACCTGCAAAGTCGTTCCCTCTGTTTGTCCTTGTGTCTGTCTGCGCTGCAGTGCCAGCCTTGTGGCCTTTGACTGTTGATGGTGATGACAGCTTTGAGGTGGGACGTTTGTTTTTCCACTACTTTATCGTAAATACAGCTCACGGCTGCCAAAGACGCAAAACGGTTCACGGACCCGTAAGCAAGATAATCGAGTGTGAGCAAATGCTGCTTCAACTGTAAAACATGCTGCAGGGTGAGCTGCCTTTTGTGTATATGAAGTTGCAAAAACCATTGAAGTAGATGCTGATAAAGCTGAGTGAGATAATAAAGAGCACTTAAAAACATGCTCAAGCATGTTTGGAAAACTATAAACATAACGGACTGTTTGATTCCCTTACCTGTGTTCATGCTCAAATTATGAAAGTAAAAGTAAAAACAAACAATTGAGAATTACAAGGAAACTGTCTAGTCAGCTGCCTCCAACTGTATTTTTTTTACTATAACTGACCTATATATGACACATTGACCTGTTTTTATATCTTCACCCGCATCCAGCAAGGCATAGTTCATCTGAAAATATCTATTGTGTCATTATTTACTCTAAATAGCTTTCTAAACATGCTGTATGACTTTTGGTCTTCCATGTGTTTTTACAGCAGTTATGTCAAAGCTGCTCTTTTCCACTCAATGAAAGTAAATGGTGACCACAGCTGTCAAGCAAGATTTTCATGCGATCATATGGTTTCATAAGACTTGAAATGTGTCACAAAAGTCATATGAGTTATGATGCTTGACAGTTCCTGGTCCATATTCACATTCACTATACAGAAGAGGGCACTCTCATTCACTGCTCAAAAAGAAAGTCATGTGACATGAAAATGACAGAATAACATTTTTTGGAGTGAACCATCTTTTCAATATCCAATATTATTGTTACATTTACATTAAATAATATAATACAAGCAGGGAAAACCAATTATAGTAAATTTCCTGCTATCCAGTCATTCAGAGACAAACGTTATTTTATGATTACCATTCTGAAATCATACATTATGTCACTCAAGACATAATCTTGATTTACACACCGCCTCTAGAATGTGGCTTATTGGTTCGTTTTTTCGTTTTTTTTTTTTCTCGTCGATTGAAAGTTGTTCTAAAAGGTGGATGGAAACCAGGTGCTCATTTCACAATAGAAAAGACTTTTACAGTTTTGGACGTAACTCAGACTGACAGAGTGCATGTGCATGCTTAGCCTGGTATGCAGCTGTATCCGTTTGTGGGGAAATCTTAAGGTTAGTCAATTATATTACATCTGTTTCCACCTGAGTCCAATAGACACAACCCTTGATGAAGACATCACACCATCCATAGATCAGCTCCAAGGGTTCAGTTTTCCTTTCTGGTTCTTCAAACAAGCTGTAATGCTGTAGAGTAATTTCCCAATTTTTATGTAACTATTAAAACTCTCTGAACTGCCATACCTCATAAAGTATGAATAAAACAAGAAAGACAAAAATGATTGTGTATTACACGTTTACATATACGAGTCCAGCTTTGGCAAAACAACAGGTTTAATCAAGACCTAAGGCAGTTTTGAGACACCTCTGGCCATTTGAAATTAAACAAAGGATTAAACAAAGAAATTATTCACAAGAACATAAATGTGTGCTGTATCACTTTGCTAGCTACGAAAACTTGCACAGGAAGAGATATGAATGTGTTTGTGTGCATGAGGGTCATTTCCCCCAAATAATAAAACATCTTGTAAAAGACAACAACTAATGTTGGAGTTTGACTACATAATGTTCAAAAACACAGATGGCTTTTAACCGCAGTACTGGCAGTGCTCCAGTAGCTGTAATCCAGTTTAGCTCCTTTCTAAAGCCAATGAACTAAATTAATTCGATACCCCTATCAAACCTGCCCTTCGCCAAGGGCCAAGCAACGCCACCATTAAAACTCCTCAGGCCACGCAAATGTTAGTCTGTAATCTAATTGCACTTAATGGCCACACATTTCTATGGATAGGTTGTGCTTAATCCCACCACTGTAATCCTGGACTACAGGACAAGATGAGAGGACTCTATTGTGGCCAAATGACATGCTCCACCAAGCTGCTAGAGGCACAAAGCACCTTTTAATCTGATTACCTTGGTGAGAGTCTGGAACTAAACCAACTTGGAAGCTTTAGAACATAAGAAAATAAAAACATCAAGTAAAACTAAAATCAATAAACCTAATAAAAAAATATGTGGAAAATGAAAAAATGCAAAACTGATAAACAAAAATGCGAAAAAGCGAAAACTCCAAAAATTATTATAGACTTGAACAAATGTAATACATTTTAAATTAAATTAAATTTTAAAAAGAGACTACATTTTAAAATGTATAATAATTAATAAATAAAAACATAAAAAATATAGTACCCTATAAATATGCTTAAAAATGTAAAAATACCATTACATTTACTGTATAACAAATTATAATATTTTTCCTACTAACAAATAATCAATTGAAATAAACATTTGAACATCACATGTAAATTATATTTAAAAAGTCATTTAAATACATTTATGTTGAAATTTGATTTGCTGAGGTGCTCATGATGGAAGGATATATATTATATATATATTAGTGAATGATACAGTGCTATGCATAAGTTTAGACACCCATGCTAAAGTTGACTAAAAAGAGGAATAAAAAATCATCTTTTGGAAATTGAACTTAATGCCTTAATTAAAAAAATTAGGAAAAATCCAACCTTTAAGGACACCAATTTTCTTTGTGAATGAATAATGTATCGTAAATAAATAAATTTTCTTCCTTAAAATACAGGGTGCATTAGTCTGGACACCCCTATGTTAAATTCCCATAGAGGCAGGCAGATTTTTATTTTTAAAGGCCAGTTACTTCATGGATCCAGGATACTATGCATCCTTATAAAGTTCCCTTGGCCTTTGGAATTAAAATAGCCGCACATCATCACATAGCCTTCACCATACCTAGAGATTGGCATGGTTTTATTTCAGTTAGCCTAATAGCTGGTTTGATTTGCATTGAGAGATGATCTTATGGAAAGTACTCCATGCCAATCTCTAGGTATGGTGAAGGCTATGTGATGATGTGGGGCTATTTTAATTCCAAAAAAAAAAAATCTGCTTGCCTCTATGGGAATTTAACATAGGGGTGTCCAGACTTATGCACCCTGTATTTTAAGGAAGAACATTTATTTATTTACGATACATTATTCATTCACAAAGAAAATTGGTGTCCTTAAAGGTTGGATTTTTCCTATTTTTTTTAATTAAGGCATTAAGTTCAATTTCCAAAAGAAGATTTTTTATTCCTCTTTTTAGTCAACTTTAGCATGGGTGTCTAAACCTATGCATAGCACTGTATCTTATTGTAATGCAACCTGCGTTGTGCTGTTGGCCGCGCAGGTGGATACGGAGAAAGGAGAAACAGAATCCAGTACAGGGATCAGAGGGCTCACACTGTGAGACACAGCTCCGGTCTACCGCTGACTCATTGTGTGTGCCAAGTTTCCCTTGCTGAGCTGTACAACTTCATTGACTATAGTCTGTGCTCCTCTGAGGGTTGCTACTGTAGTATGAGTGTGTGAATATGAAATGTGTACAGCTCCAGTTTGTGCCGTTGTGCGCTGACAGATTCTCTGATTTGCTGATTGCACAAATACCAACGCCGGGGTCACAACCTTTGAATGAGTGAATTTCAATTTCAAGTGTCTGCTGTCACTAAACTTTTTCAACACTCAAACAATGTAAACAGCGAGCCGAGAACGCCGATAGATAGATGTAATAAGCAAGCAACAGCAGTAAGTCTTTGTGTACACAAGCATGTTGGCCACATGTCCCAAGCTCCACGATGGCAAGCCGAGTTGTTTATGCGTCCTGCGAAGTTCACACGAGGTTCAGGACTATAGCGTGGACTGCTTTTTCACTCACGTTTTTCTTGTTTCTTTCCCCAGCCTTTCTTCCTTGTGGCAATATAACAGCATTGTATTTGAGAGAGGCATTCATGGCCATAACAATGTCGGGGAGTGATTGAGACCTGTGGCGTGTTCTCTGATGGTTAGTTGTCGTGCTGTTCAGCCATTGCATTTAAACACACAGGGGACACATTTAATGCGGCACAGCTCTGTTTCACCATTGTTCTTCCAGGCCATAATGACAGATTAGGCTCTAAAAAGCACTAAACTACTGTGGGCCAATACTCCACATACTGAGTGAGTGAATTCCCATCCATGGGAACCCGAGCAGCTTAATTAACTACTCTTTCAATGTTCAATTTAATGGTATTGTGTCTATCTGATAAACATTGCATTAACCAAAGCTTGGCAAGCACATTTAACCCTTTAATGGTTCCTGTATCCTGGGGAATATAGACATTTGAGAGGCATTGGAGGGGGACAATAAAGAAGTGGGGCCCCGTAGAAAATGAAAAAACAATTTGGCATGAACGTTATCTTAAAGTAACAGAACAGCATGCCTAAAAATAAGTCAATATTCATGTTTTTTATTTAGAGGTACCTAAACAAATTATTACATAAATAAATAAATAAACTTGAGTTTTAATGTGTAGAAAAGAATCCACTTTTGGAGATATTTTGGCTATGGTTAATAGTTTGTAACCATCTCTCACTCTATTTGCTTTGTGTTACCATTTGCTAACAGTATATTATGCAAAAATGACAGATCTGCCTGCAGATTTAGTATCCAAACCTCCAAGCCTTCAGTGAAACTGTAGCAATAGGCATTTTTATAGAGAGTTTTTTTTTAAATAATAGATTTATAAAGCTAACGAATATGGATTTATAGCGCTTAGTAATGGTGCAAACAAACAGTGACAAATCAGCTATGATAAAACCCATTCCCCTCATAAAGTGAAAGCCAGAACAATAAAATAAAACCGAGTGGGTCATAAGGGGGCAGAAACACATTCATTGGAATACAGATGAAAACCTACTGGGACTATGAAAATGTATTCCATTCAGTTTTGTTTCATTTGCGATAATGACCTCATCCTGTTTTAAATTAATGTAAATATAACATTATTGCTCGGAATTATGTCATAATATTGCGCTTGTGGTTTTTGGCCTTTGCGTGCACCGTAGAGTCCAAGGACTTTACTTATTACACAATTATATCCTCAGTCGGAGAAACCCATTTGTAGTGAAAAAGGTCAGTAGACTAGGGTGAAAAATTACTCTCAGGTGTACGTTTTGGCCAAAGCTCTCCTTCCATCTCCATTAGAAACAAGGGGATGAATTTGACGGGCTGATGGGTCTCAAGTTACCCAACTAAGCCCATGCACCAGATGCTGAATGGCACTTGCACACAAGTGCCAAGTCAGGGTTGGTAGTTTTCAACAGCCACGAGGGCGTTTCCTGGCAAACGGCTGTTTAATTTCAGACAAGAGTTTTAGCGTGAACAGAGACTCAGACGTCAGATAAAGGCCCTCAGCAGCCTGACCAAACAAACAAGCGTCTGATTATTTCACTGCACACGCCAGGGCTAATTTGTAGTGAATTAACAGGGCCGCTCCTAGCACCGATAAGCCACGGCCCTCTCCCTTGTGTTTTCTTAACTAATGCTAGCGCTCCAGAAGCCCGTTTAATCATTTTTAGATATGTGCAGAAATCCGCCGCGACGCAGGAATAAAACGTCAAAGCAATTTCACTGCCAGCCAATTCACACGTCCGCTTCATGTTAGGAAACCTGCGAGTAATCAGCGACTGAATGACTGTGTATATTTTGCTTTGCCGGTGATTATGGACGATTGTTCATGTAATTTTACACGAGCCTCATGTATCTGCCACGGAGAGGTTAAAAAATTTCATTTTGAGCAGATTATTTACACATTTATCTCTTGATATATCACAGGCTAGGAAAAAAAAGAGAGATTCATGTAGATTGAGTATGAATTATGGAGTTCATTACAGGGATCATCATAAGGACAGGCTACTGGCCCGGGTCCAGTGTGAGAGAGTTTCAAGCCATGAACTGGTACTCTTTTTTTTTTTTAACCATGCATTTTTAGGCCTTGCAAATGTTAAAAAACATTTGGTTCACTTTTATTGTAAAACAGCAACAATTCACATTACATGAAGTCTTTCACTGGGAACCTTCATTCTAATATATCAGAGGTGAACATGGTCACACTGGGTTCGCATTTATCTCACATCGAGAAATAATCCAGCTTGCCGTCTAAAGTGTGTATTATTGTACGATTAGAGCTGGGGTTTGAAAACAAGCAGGGTCTTTAATGACCCAGCGATCAGTCATCAGAGCTGTTCCGTCTCACTGTTCATCATCACTTTACAAAGGCTCTTAAAAGCCCTAATTCTGTTCTCCATTAGTCTGGCCTCTCTATCTCCCCGGTTCCTTTAGCAAAGACCCATGTTCCGTTCCGCATTACCCGGGCCCTCGTATCGCCTTTGCCCTGACTGTTATTTGTGTCTCTTCCCTCTGGCGTTTGTATTGATTGAGCCGTGTTACTTTTTGCCCCTTTGATGACTAAAGTAGGCTGCTGAGATGAACCCTGTACAGCCTGTGTTCCCCTAACCCCTCCCATCCCGTGGTCCCGGAGCCCTGAGAAATCTTCACGTGGAGCAACAGGAAACACTCGAACATCAGGAAACCAGCTTGCGTTAGAGGGAGGCTGTGTTCCTGTTGTTGTCATTGTTGTCACCGTGGCTGTTTCGAAATGAATATTTTCCGAGTTCATTTCGATTTCAGAATAAGTCTTATGCAGGCGCGTTTACTGGACTTGATGTGAATGAGAAACTGACATGATGCTGCATGCTTGTTTCCATATTTATATTATCTATTGGATTTTCTGTTTCCTGAAAATCCATTTCTGCAGAAGAACATGTTGGGTGGCCTGTGATTTTGTGACAAAAATCTGTGCCCTTCTCTCATGTTTTGGTTTTGTTATCTCTTACTGTAAGTAGCTTATCTCTGTTACTTTGTGAAAATAACATATGAGGATAAGTCGTGTCTCATCGTTCTGTTCCTGCCCAAATGTGTCATTTTCACTCATGCAGTGCGGCCTATATTGTTTGCGGGGCTTTTTACCAAGGCAGGTTTCCCCTGACCAGATTGCATCATTGATGTCAATGGTGAGCTTGAAGCAGAAAACCAAAACATGAATAAATAAACTGAAACAGTGAGCCAAACTGTCCTCCTTTTTAAAAGAGACACGTGGTCTTCATTATCTTGCTATACGGTGGAGATAATTTCATTTATCCAACTGAAATTTCTACCCTCTGTTGCCATTTGGCACAACAATGATAGTGCCTTATTACCTAAAAGCTTACTTGATCTAATGTCTCCTGAAACCTGGAAATTAGATTTGAAAACCTGCCTCATTAATCATCGCATCTTATAATCTTTTGATGTGATTTACAAAAAAGAAAAAAAAAGAGATAGTCTGTTAGATGTTGAGATAAAAGGCTTCAGAGATGGTGTTGGAAGATGAGGCCCATGATCGGATCTATTATTACTTTTAAGAAACATCTTCAAAGATCAAGGCTTGTGCTAACGTAGTACTATCAGAAACATTCCATTATGGATGTATCTTGTCCTGATAACGAGTGTTATTTTACTATGATTTATTAATATTTTGAATTATTTTTAGGTTATTCATGTTCATTTTAATTGTAGTTTACATTCTTGTCACTTTGTTAATAGTTATTTTTTTCTTCATTTTATAACTTTTTAGCTTTATTTTTATTTCAGTTTCAGTTTTAGTAATTTTAGCACCTAGACTTAAAATATATTTTAAGATGAAATACATTTAAAAATATATATATTTAACTTCATTTTTTAAAATGTATCTAAAATTTATATTTTATTTTAGCTTTATTTAAATTACCGGTTTTAGTTAACAATAAGAACACGGTCATGAACTGCTCAAAGAAACATCTGAAAATGATGAATAAAAGTGTATAAAAATAACAACAATGCTAGATGGAAGTTCTAACCTCTGGTCATGTTATGCTAGTTCCCACCGCCCCTCTTTATGCTTTTAAAGGAACAGATATTCGGAGGAAACCTGAATGAGAAGCTGAAGGTCATTTAAGTGGCAGGAAGCTCTGGTTTACCGTTTGTTAACAGCTTGAAGTCTTTCCAGACATCTTGCTAGCAGACATTGCTGAGAGTGTCATGAGTCTAGAAAATTAAGTTACATCACTTTAATTTTATTAATCGGGCAGACACCATCTAGGTTTAGTCAACTTTACATTGCAGTTTTCATGTTATTTTGAATTTAATTAATGAGCAATATAACAAAAACTGGCATAGTTCACCCAAAAATAAATATTCGTCATCATTCATGTCGTTTCAAACCTGTATGACTTTCTTTCTTCTATGAAACATGAAAGAAGATTAGAAAAATACATCAGGTTTAAAACAAAATGTCTTTTTTGTGTTCCGTAGAGGAAGGACATGCATACAGGTTTGGAATGACACGAGTAAATGATGACATTTGATGCTTGTAATTTGAAATTGTGATTTCTATCATGTATGTATTATGTGGACACTGTAATGTAAAGTGTTACCGCTGTCTGTTCTGCACTGAAGAAATAAAGTGTGTGTGCGTGTGTGGATAGCTGTTCAGATTCCCGCTGATGTGTGTCAGAACACTGTTCAAATAGATGTAACAGAGCAAGAACAAGCTGTCCCATTAAACATGTACCAACAACCATGAGTAGCATCAGGTCATGCCAAGTGCTATCAGGTGGCCAAAACAAAAACTCAGATGCGCCATGAGCCAGCTTGCCTGATGTCATTCGCAATAAGTGACCTGACGACATACACTCCTACTGTGGAAAAAATTAAATGTGTGTTTCAACAGCGACACAATCTGTAAAAATATGATATAATGCAAATGGGATTTGCAAGCTAAAGTTGCTGGATGAATCATCACTGGATGAAGGGAACATAAGACTCCCTGTGTTTTTAAATGAGTTTAGCTTTTATAAATATAATAAAAATAAATGACTAATGCTTTGTAGAAAAGCCAGAGAGAGTCAGCAAACAGGTGAAAAATATTCATTGAAGAATTTGGATTAACATCATGCATGGGCATTTTTGTTGTTTGTGCATGAGTCTCTATCGCAAGCCCAAATGTTGCCGTGTAAAGAGAATTCTTCTGGAAAAACAAAAATCATCCCTCATGGATATGGAGGTGTTAAATTTCACACCAGTTGTGGGCATCTTCCCAGCTAAGATGTAACACACTGCAGTGTGCCAGCGGAGAGAAGCGAGCTGTTGTGATGGTGCAGATAGAGCGAGTTGATGTTGATAGCATAACAGTGAACGTGTGCATGCGTGTGCACGTATCGTGGTAATCCGAATCAGCCGTGAAACCCAAGGAGGCTCATCAACCAGAACGGTTAATTATTCAAGGTGCTTTGGCTGAAAACCTGATCGCCTTAGGAATCCATTAGGCACCGTGAGCACCAGTGCTTGCCGTGAAACTACAATGGGGAGAGAATGGCCACTGCTGATATACTGTACATGGTGTAATTGAAAACCAGGCTTTTTGGGTGGCATGTATGCTTAAACAGGGAGAATTAAACCTCGTGCCAAGCCAATGCCATACAGGAAAGTATCTAGTTGAGCCTTGAAACCACAACACATGCAATGAAATCAGCCTTGTTACAACTTTGTTGTAATTAGAATTGATGGTTTCGCCTCTCCAAAATGGAGATTGAGAAAAAGCGGGGAAAAAAGAGGAGAAAGGATGAACAAGATAGAGACACAGAGAGAGACTACGTCGACACAGCAACTGAATAAAAGTGTCAGACATGTTTGTTAAATATGGTTACATTCACACACACTCAGTTGATCTCGTTAGGTTTCCTATGCAAGGTTTACACAAACATTGTTGTACATTTGAACCATGAAACTTGTATGCTGGTATAAGGACTTATTGACTGACAGCATATATAACGCACATTTAAAAGTATTTACAGATACAAATCTTTATGCATTTTTTATACTGAATACTGGAATAATGGCTTCTGAAAATTCAGCTTTGCCATTGTAGAAAGAAATTACATTTTAAAATATATTACAATAAATAGATTTTTTAATTGTAATAATATTTCACAATATTACTGTTTTTACTGTATTCAAATGCAGCCTCGGTGAGTATAAGATACTTTTTTCAAAAACATAAAAAATCTTACCACCAAGAACATTTACAAGTTAACACATTGACAAAAATGCTAAATCTTAAATCTTGAGATGTAATATATTGATTAAATACAACAAAAAAAAGAAGAAAAAAGATTTGATCCCTTGCTTAAATACAACTAAATCAATCTATTAATTCCTTGAATTCAATATTCTAGCAACTTTCCTGATTCTATGAACAGAAGAAGAGCTTTGACCTCTCTAAAGATGCTCATAAAAAGCTTTGTCAATCTGTTTACATACAAATACCTATAATTACTAATCATTTGGTTATGGAAGAAAATTGGCCTCGAACTCGGTTAGTCATCCATACAGACTGTATTTGAGCCACTGTTGTATAAACAGATTTTAAGAGTCACACCTGTTAGTAAATGAGGTTGCCATCCCAAACACTGACTGTTTGAACGTATAGCCAGAGATTGCAAGCATTTAACTGAACATGTGAAGCACACGTGAGTACTAAAATTTTTCATTGTGTGCAGTCAACGATGCTTGCTTCCCCTTTAGAGGAAATATAGAGGAAAATAGGAGCAGATCACAGGCGTTTCGTTTGACCATCTGCTCCCATTTCTCCCAATAGAAGTCCCTTTTGCCCCATCCGAGGCCTCAATTTCATCAACAGTGTGCAAAAGACACCCTAGAATTAATCTCCCTCTGCCTCCAGTCGGAGAGGGAGGAAGGACTGTGGGCGACCACAGAGCAGTGCTTTGGTTGTGAAAGCAGTTATTTGTTCATTCACTGCTGTGGAAAGCAACACCCGGGGAGCACACTCTCGCTTGCTCTCCCGCTGACAGAAAATTACTTGGTTCAGCAGAGCAATTGCTGGTGCAGTGTAACATCCCTCAGATCTGAAGAAGAGCTTAAGCCAGGGGCATCTGCTCTCTGACAGTTACACATGGGGTCTTGTTCTGTCCCGTTATCAACAGTTTAGTGTTGTTTATTCAGAACTACAGTCGGTCATATTTATCTTTTGACTTTGAGTAAATGGCCACAAATGTGACATAATAAAAATGTGTGACAATAATTTAAAAGTCTAAGAACCACTAATGACAGTTGAGAAAACTTTGTCCATATATATATATACAGTATATGGACAAAGTTTTCTCAACTTTCATTAGTGGTTCTTAGACTTTAAATTATTGTCACACATTTGTATTGCACACAATGAATTTGTTCACAACTCCATAGAGATGTTAACAAATGACTCTTATGAAGTGGCTCTTCATTTGTGAGTGAACGGTTCACTCAGTTAGCACATTTTTCACAGCCTTCTCACAGTTCAGACTTCATCACTGAAGTCATTTTTCGGAAATGAGTGATTGAGTGATTCTGTCATTTGTCAACAAAAATGTCATTTGGTTCCTAAATATTTCATTTTAAAGCTCCCTCATTGTCTGGATTCCTTTATTTAAAACTGTTGACCATTAGCCTCTCTTTAAAAAAAAAGAAAGGCATTTCAAATAATGTTTTTTTTGTTGTTGTAAGCCTGTAATCTACATCTGTGCTTCAGATCAGACCTTAAAACATTTGGCTAAACCAAACGAAGATAGCTGCAAGCCGCAATGATGGGCCCCAGCCGCGGCGACACCGTCAGCCTTTAGGACAACTGTGCACCGCAGGCAATGTGCATTTAAAGCTGGTAAATGTAAAAGAACTACATGAAAATCATTTGAATATGCCACATTTACTGAAGAAGCTGGTGCCACAATGAACATGAACCACAACAGCCACATCCATAAGATCATTTAAATTGAGATAAATTCCCATGTCATAGGATGTTATGGGTCACTTTCAAATGAGTGTGAAGTTATCATTTTTATTAACCTACAAATGCAATAGCTAGTAAAATGATTAATTATGACTGAAAACCCTGTTTAAAAAGAGATTGGTTATACTATGTATTACATGTGATTTTCTTTCCTTATCTTTTCTTATTTGGGAAGTCTGCATATTTTTAACTTGCACATAATGCATTAATTATAATTATTATTATAATAATTTATTTGTATTATTTTATTTAGAAATACTGGTGTATAACTTATTATTTAGAAGATATGAGACTCTTCCAGTTTCCCTTTTTCTCATTACTTTAATCCCTCACCATGGCAACACTGTTAAAGATGTTCAAAAAAGATGTCCAATACCCGCTCGCCATTTAGCATCTTCAATATATTGGCATCATGTTGAGGAAGTTTGGTGTGAATCGTATGAAGTCCTTTGGAGCAGTAGTTAAAAATGCAGATTTTGCATTTTGCAGTTTGAAGCAAACCGGGTAGAAATAAGAAGGCATTTTCAAAGATGCTCACAATTTAGCATCCTCAATGTCTTGACTTCATGCTGACCATGTTTGGTGGCGATCGGATGAATTCCCTAGGAGGAGTATGTCAAATTCCAGAGCATGCGTTTTTCAAACAACCCATAATAGCCAGCTTCCTGTTGGACTGGCAAATGTATGACATTTGTTTACTGTAGGTGAAAAAGGGTGTGCTATAGAGCCCCTCAAAAAGAGGCAGAGCCCCCCGACGACCCCTTCATGTCAACTTGTGCCCAGCCCTGATGTCTGATGATTCCAACTTGTG
The DNA here is from genome assembly GCF_965113295.1 of Leuciscus leuciscus. Taxonomy (NCBI): domain Eukaryota; kingdom Metazoa; phylum Chordata; class Actinopteri; order Cypriniformes; family Leuciscidae; genus Leuciscus; species Leuciscus leuciscus. The sequence goes on along the minus strand of NC_138743.1, from coordinate 30,862,277 downwards.
TGCAAAGTTTCAAGAGTTTTTGAGCATGTTAAGGGCCCCAAAAGTGGCCAAAGTATGAAAAAAAAAAAAAATTACCTTTGGAAAACAATAAGGCTTGGGCGCTAAAAATGTATTTCAAGTATTCATGGTCAGTAAACAAAACATAACTGTTTCCTGATGGAAAAAACAGTAAATCAAACTGCTTGTCATTGCAAAGGGGAAATTAACTACTAAAACAGATTGAGTTATTTGGTCACATGCGTCCAGTCAAATGAACGCCTTGGAGGGCCATGAGCCTGTTTCAGAAGTCTGGAGATAAGAATTATTAATCTTCAGGGCTTAATGAATATTCAGACACATCTGGTTGTGCAGGAGAGATAACAGTGGGTGGAAGGACTGTGGATTGTCCATTATTGCTGCTGGAATTGATGCTCTGCATCTGGCTCGGCTGGGAGCTTAGCCACAGCAAACTAGCCAGTCACCAAATTAGTTGCATCAGAGTGCCAAAGACCCAACAAACCACATTGAATGTCTAACTTACTGGGTATTTGAGGACTCCAGATAAACAACTGTTTACTCAGGGGCTTCTGGGCAAGAATTGATCAAGTTAGCAAGTTAGCAAAGTCAAGTTACGCACTTGCTCAAATTAAAAACTATCACAATAAGGCTGCAGCAAACATCAATAAAAGAGAACCATAAAAGTATGAACAGAATTGCAATTTAAAAATACACCAGTGAAGCAGAGATAATGACACATCTGCTTTATTTTCCATCATAAAAGCCATTTGCTCAAAATGGTGTCAGTACATCAGGGCTGTTTGCATCCATTGCTTTGTGAGAAACGGGCATGCATGTTTGCCTCCTGCCATAAATTTTAGGAGCTCCATATATTTCCTTATATCGTGTTATATTTATGAGCCCTAAATAACGATGATAAGCACCACAAAAGAACAAACAGAAGATGTCCTGCTGCTGTGGAGCTTCTAGCACCTTTATTTGAGCGATTTCATAGTTGAGATAAGGATACAGTAATATCTTGTGCATCTTCTGGCTCATCTCATCTTACTTAAGGGCCGGTGCGTCTGCTATCACAAAGTCTAATTCTTGGTTGTGGTAGCCTAGCAGTTAAAGATCAGAGATGCTAATTAAAAGGGTTGGAGTTCAATTCAACCAGGCACTGGAAACTTTCTAAGATCTTGGAAGCGCTGCCAGGATGTGCGTAGCCTGCTTAGAGGAACTTGAGGAAATTGAAGCTCATTGACTGAAACAAGGATGTTCCAAAATCTTTATAAGTATAGCACAAACAGAAATCATGTCAAATGGAAATCATGTTAATGGTCTTTATATTGTTCATTCACTGTTGAAACAATGGATTTTTTTCTCTTTCAGAATTACAATAGTGCGATAGTGCACACATGCATTATTGCTGTTTATGTTAAACAAATTGAATAAAATCATTCCAACTATATAAGTTTAAATGTATAAAATGGAAACACCAGGGGCCTCATTAATGAAATGTTGCGTAGAAACCATTTGATCTCACGATAATTTCTCAAATGTGTATACGTGTGATTCAGAGGAGGAACGTACACAAAAACGTGCGTACAGCTCTCTTCCAGACGTGAAATTTATAAATCGCAAATTATCTTGAAATTGTGCGCAGCTGAATGGTTTCAGATCTTGGCTTTGTAAATGCGGCCTGAATATCATTATTAAAGAGCGCCAGTCAGCATCCATATTATGGCGGCAAATCAATGCCAATAATAAACGAGCGCACAACTGATGCGGGCGCGCGCGGTAAATGACATACGCGAGAGGATAACAGATCTACACGCGAAGAAACGGGAACTCGCGAGCTCATTCAAACCCTGCGCACGCGCATGACATCATCTCTGCACGCAATACAACCCCTCGCGTGCGCGCATGATCATTCCCCACGCGCTCGCGCTTGATCTGCTCTCGCCTGCTGCTTTTGCTCGCTCGAACACTTTTATTTTTGGCAGTCGAGGGGCGGGACTTACTGTTTTAATAACCTCAAATGTCATTGGTTACTTTTCCCCTTTTCCAGAAGTCAGTTGCGATTGGACGCCTGTCCAATGACTCGTAATTCACTTGACTTGAGACATGAGACATCACTTCATTTGTTTTATTTATTGTGTGTAATGTGATTTAATGCATTGTTAATATAGAATAGATTCTTACCAGATACTTTATTAACAGAAAGTCTTATTGCATTGTGTCGTTAAAAGATATTTAGGCTACAGACTATGACGCATTTCCATGGTTATTAGCATTGCAAATTGACCAAATCTTTTATAAATTTTTAGGTAATATAAGTGGTTAATTATGTTTTCTATTAAATGCAAAAGGGGTTCTGGCTTCTCAAAGTTAAGATACAGTACACAGCATGAATTAGCTTACAAATGCCTTTTCAGAATTTGCTACAAAATATAGAGGAACAAAATTAAACCCAGCAAATTAGATATTAAAATATTATATAGTGATCTTAACCATCTAACTTTTTGTAAGCTAATAACCTAATAAGAGAAAGTATGAGGCAAGTACAGTACACCGTATAAATGATTACACCCCATCTGAACATAACATATCTTCAAAAAAAAAAAAGCCCTAGATAAAGAAAAAAATCTGAATTTGTTGGGTCTAGAGGGGTGTAATCATTTATGCTGTGTACTGTATCTTAACTTGAGAAGCCAGAATCCCTTTTACATTTAATAGAAAATATAATAAACCACTCAAAATTGACATAATAGTAATACACAGGATGATAACAAAAGCTTACACAACAACTCTTGAATATTGATAAACAAGTAATGTATCTTTCACCCAAAGCCCTTGTTATATTTGCAACTATTTAATGGACACGTTTTACATTTCTGAGGTTCTCAGAACCAATATAATTTTGGTTGGGTAAACGTAAATAGTGGTGAATGAGAGTATAGTGGTAATGTAGTGGTGATATACAGCAAATACAGGTGAAACTCGAAAAGTTAGAACATCGTGCAAAAGTTCAAAAATAGAAACAAATTCAAAATTAGAATATTGTGAAAAGGTTTTCATAAACTGTAAGCCATAATCATCAAAATTATAACAAATAAAGGCTTGAAATATCTCACTTTGCATGTAACAAGTCTATATATTAGTTTCACCTTGTAAGTTGAATTACTGAAATAAATAAACTTTTGCACATGAACTTATTCTAATTTTTCGAGTTTCACCTGTATGACTTTACATTCCCATTTTTCTCCAATTTATTTTAGATATTTTAATGCCAATATCACAAATCACAGTGTTATAAATATAAAATGTAAAAATGTATACAAATTTGGGTCAATTTGCAATGCTAATAACCATGGAAATGCGTCATAGTCTGTAGCCTAAATATCTCTTAACAACACAATGCAATAAGACTTTCTGTTAATAAAGTATCTGGTAAGAATCTATTCTATATTAACAATGGATTAAATCACATTACACACAATAAATAAAACAAATGAAGTGATGTCTCATGTCTCAAGTCAAGTGAATTACGAGTCATTGGACAGGCGTCCAATCGCAACTGACTTCTGGAAAAGGGGAAAAGTAACCAATGACATTTGAGGTTATTAAAACAGTAAGTCCCGCCCCTCGACTGCCAAAAATAAAAGTGTTCGAGCGAGCAAAAGCAGCAGGCGAGAGCAGATCAAGCGCGAGCGCGTGGGGAATGATCATGCGCGCACGCGAGGGCTTGTATTGCGTGCAGAGATGATGTCATGCGCGCGCGCAGGGTTTGAATGAGCTCGCGAGTTCCCGTTTCTTCGCGTGTAGATCTGTTATCCTCTCGCGTATGTCATTTACCGCGCGCGCCCGCATCAGTTGTGCGCTCCTTTATTATTGGCATTGATTTGCCGCCATACTAAATCCTTTACTTGAGAATGGCGAGCGGCAACAATTGCTTAGATTTTCACCTGCAATACTCCGACTCTCTGCCACACGGAAAAGTCGTCTGCTTAGAACCTAAAGGGGAACTAAGCACTTTTCCACATCAAAGGCCATTTTTATAAATATAAACGTTGGCGCAAAGATCAAATCTGTGCGTACACACATTTTACAAATAAGGCCCCTGATTCGGTACAGAGTTTCAGATTATGCAAACTCAGAAAGCCATAGGTTAAGTCCCTCCCATGGTTATTTTCATCTTTCACTTTATGTTTTTCCTGTTTACTTCTATTATTCAGCTTTCAAAACTGTTATCACACTGACAACTTAAAAGATTGATATTAAGCACTTTTAAACATACTGTATACAAAACGCACTATACTACACAACTGAACAACGCACAAATGTAACATCAAACATGCAAATCCCATAGTGTCGTTCCAATTCCAAATAGATTAAATGAAATAACATTTCACTTTCATGACACAAACATAGTTGTTATTTTTATAATATGTATAATACGTTTTATAATATTATCTATTCTAAATATAACAAATACTTTCCCTTAAAAATCCTATTAAATTGCTTGCACAAAGTGGTGTTCGGCTCAGTCCAAACTTTTACTTCGTCATAAAACATTAATATTTTGAAACTGCATTTACAGACCAATTCTGTGCTGATATCTAATTTTTCCATTTCTTTTTCAAATCTTATTCTAACCCAATTTCAACAAACCTTATTTGCCCCCATAACACTGCATTTTATTGACTCAACAGACTATTGACTCTGTAGAGATGCAGATCACCCCAGCATTGATGCTTGAAAGAAATGGGCAGGGCATCAGCATTTTCCTGACTCCTTTTGTGTCACTAATTATCACCTCTAATTGAGCAGAGGGGAGAGATTCGTGCTCCCTATCTCTCCGGGGGTTACCGTTCATCATTAAACAGTCAGTATTCCATTAACTTGGCCTGGCACTTCTGCTGGCAAGGGCAAGTGTGTGAGACGGCCTCAGGTGGGATCGTTAGACCTGGGCTGTGGCCGCGCAACCAATCTTGCCTCATTTGGGAAGCTCCATTCGTTAGTAACGTCACCGTTGCTGATGTCAGTCAATGGACATTGCTTCATCAGTGCCGTGTGCCGTCTCTTTGGAGTTCTGTCGGTAATGCAGTTTGCCCGAGGGCGGTATCAGCAGGTCAACTAATTAGGCTGTGAGAGGACGTGTGGCCCAGGGCACTGCATTTCATCATCGACGACAGATCCTCGAGTCAAGTCAAGTCACATTTATTTATATAGCGCTTTTTACAATACAGATTGTTTCAAAGCAGCTTTACAGAGATAACAGGAAAATAATGCAAAAAAGTTTGTTTCCAGAAGAAAATAGCGTCACAGTCTAGCTTTAGTAATTTCAGTGATGTTTAATTTTTGTCTAAAAAAAAGTTATTCATTTAGTTCATTTATATATATATATATATTATATATATATATATATATAGCCACTCTGGAGTAAACCGTAATGTCATCGGGGGGCCAGTTCTCCTCTGGCCAATGAACGAACAGTGTATGATTATGATTCAGGCAGCATTATAGGTCAGAAGTCAGATTGGTTTGGAACAATCAGAATATTATCCAGTTCCATCTGGTTGAAGATCGGAGTCACGCCGGTATGGAGATGGGTTTGACTCAAGACATTTATAATCAAGCAAAGAGCTTCAGCATCATGCTGTTTTGTACTTGTCATGAAGATCCGAAATGAATGCCCGCCAAGTGCCAAATGAGAGTAAAAAATTGGCTTTGGCAAGTAAATAAAATGTTATTCACCAGTTGTCCAGCAACGTAATTAGGGAGCAATATTATGCATAAAGTCAAATTGAAAGAATAATATTCTGCACCTCACTGCATAGGCAATTTTAATCAAAGTTAAAAAGCTAAATTAGACATACTAAATGCATACTAAAGAAAACCATGAATGTCACATAATTCAAGCCACCAAAATGAAATGGAACTGTCACAATAGCTTACATTAGTGACACTTTTCACTATGATGAACTTGTATATGATGTTGCAGGTGACCTTTTTGGCACAAATATATACCAATTAAAATGTAAAAAGTTACAAGGGGCCCAAAGAAAATATCACCACACCATTACATCACCAGCAGCAGCTGGAACCGTTGATACAAGGCAGGGTGGATCCATACTTTCATGTTGTTTAAACCAAATTCTAACCCATCTGAACGCTGCAGCAGAAATCGAGACTCATCAGGCCAGGCAACGGTTTTCCAATCTCCTATTACCCAATTTTGGTGAGCCGTGCAAATTGTAGCCTCAGTTTCCAGTTCTTCCCTTTTATGAAGTATACTTTATAAGTATACTAATATCAATGTTTAGATGTAAGTACTAATTCAATAGTGATTGGGACTAAATTGGCCAACTTTGTAGTGTATAAAAGTATACTTGTGTAACAGTAGCTCACCCTATTCATTTTTATACTTGAATTAAGCCTTTAACTGTAAATGTGTTTCAGAGCAGTTCATTACAGATATAATGACAATTTACTAGTTAAACACTTGATTATGACCTCCTTTGATTATGAAAGTACACTTTCACTTTACACTAGTAAGTTTGGTTTGAGTTAACTTATCATACTTATAGTTGGGTATTTATTTTTGCACTTTATGTATTCTACTATGTTCCTATTTAGGTATTAATTTTTATACTTGAATTATACCTTTAACTGTACTTTAATTCTTTCCCTGTCAGCGTTTAAAAAAAGTTGCCAGCCAGCATCAGCATTTTTGATTATTTTCACAAAACTTTCATGGACCCCAGATTTTCTTTTTGTTCTATGAATTTCTGAACATGCAACATATCAAAAGAAAGAAAAGAGACTCTACTTATATCTCTACTTTATATATATACATTCTATAATGCATTCTTTTTTATCAACACTTGAAGTTTAATAAATGAAGCAACCTTTGGAACAAAAAGTTGAGAAAATCACGTTTTTGTCAAAGACTACGTCCGGATTGGAGTCAGAACAATGGTCAAAACAATAGATGGAGTAGCTCACTTCCATGAACAGAGCCTGCACAGTCATTACCTCTTCCTGGGTTGATATTTCATTCGGTTACATAAGGCAGTTTTGATTTATATGCTGTTGAATATTTGATGATTGCATTATTTTACATGTGCATAAGCAATGATTTTATTGATTGTTTCTGCTTCTTCTTCTTCACCTGTGTTTTAAATCAGATTGATCCAGGCTGATTAGATATTTGCATTAACGAGCAGTTGAACAGGTGTACCTCATAAAGCATACTGTCATGTACTTACAGTCCAGTCTTCTCTAATGTATTTTTATCCTGTAAAACCTTCTTGCATTTGGGTTTGCTTTAATCTTCGATAAAGGAAGAATTGAATGTGCATTTGGCTTAATGTTCTCAAGATGAATCACGCCTGTCATGTTGTCCTTCTCCCTAGATAAGGACTGAGCAATGTGGGTTACCAAACTCTTTTACTTTTAGATTTGTGTGTGTGAATGTTTACCACACAATTATAGGAGCATCCTGGTGGATATCCTCTTGTCTCCTCCTGTTTTGTACTACTACTCTGTGTATGTGTGTGTGTGTGTGTGTGTGTGTGTGTGTAACCAAATACGGATGTGTTGTTTATTGTTACACAACCATCTCTGACCAATTTGTGGTCAGTTTGAAGGGACTGTCCATTTCAACGAATGTTTTTCCATACTGGATATCTGACACTGTTTAGGTAGCCAGCAGAAGCATGCATACACTTGTACATAACGCAACAAGGGGTTGAAATCTGACACCGTTTTACCTGCGACCTCTCTCACCATCATTTGTCTTCTTTATCACACATCCACCAGTTTCTCACTGTTTCACTTCCCCATAATAATCTGAGGACAACCTACAGTATAAATAGCAGGTGGTTATGAGTAACAAAGGACACTGGCCAAATTAAGAGCCATATCGAGTTTTTCCCCCCTTACCAAACCAGCGATTCACCGAGAAAAACATACTCTGGTCATAGGTGTGCCTTGTTTTCCAGGAAAGTGATCAAAGACTTCCTTTTCTCACAGATCAAAACGGCACTGTGAGATATTTATTGCTTTGTTTGGCACTCACGCCGACACGTCCTCAGAGAAGAGGAAAACGTACGTGCCTGTGCATGACACTGTAAACTGACATGTAACAGGGAAAGCGACAGATGCGGCTGCAACAGGGATTATGAACAGAAAAAAAATCTACAGGGACGGACACAATGGATATATAACCCAATTCACACTGCAGGCAGAGGAATGGTGTCAAGGTTCATTTGTGAAATTTGCACACCATCTTTATTGGCTTCAGAGCTGCTTTTCTCACCTATAATCAAATAACAATGACATGTACAGGCATTACTTGTCACAGATTTCTTCATTTGACTTTTGTGTGTTCCATACTGCTATTTTCAAAGCATAAAAACACTTAAGAGGGCGAACATGTCCAGTTGTTTCCCTCATTAAAGAGTTTTTTATATAAATAAATGGATCTTACTTTTGTTATGTTTAAAATGATGTACTCACACAAGATGAAGACTCCAGTCATATCAATTGCCTGGAAAAAGCTGTTTTATTTTACATGGAGATCATATTGCCATTTGGAGATCACATGGTTACTGTGATTTTCAGTTTGGCCAAAGACAGTAAAATATACACAGTAAAAATCTGTAAATAGGTTAACTGTAAGGTTAATTATTATGGGGGTTGTCAGTACATTTTATGGTAAAAAGCTCATTTCGGTAGTTCAATTATGGCTATATTAACACCATATAACTTAATGAAATATATAGTTAAGTATAACTTGTCACTGTATTTTTACAGCGAATTTCTGGCAAGCACAGCTGCCGTTTTTTATTGTTTTTTTGTTTTTTTTGTCTAGAAAAATGTATAATATTAATAATAAATATATTTGTACAGTATACATTTATACAGTAGTTTTACAAATTATATGTTTTATTTAAAACAAGCCTGCAAATCAACTAGACCAGCACTAAAAAAAATACTAATTTGAGCTAAAGATGTTAAATTTGTTACCTTTGTCATCAGATTAGTGTTGAATTGAAATAGTTTATAGAACATAAACTTGACAAAGTTATATTCAAATCAATGAAGCTGTATGTTTTAAATACCTACATAGAAAATAGCTGTATCTACCAAAAATGGCTACTGACTGACAATAATAATATAAAATATAATTTTTATCCTAAATAAAACCAATTAATTTAGATGTTATCAGTACATTTTGTAGTAAAAATAAAAATGATATTAACCAACAAAAACGTTTTTACAGTGTAAATGCCCAATTGTACTTAGCAAAATGGCTCTTTTTTTTGTGGTTATACCGATGACATCATTCATTTTTTTTCTTTTGCATTGCAGCTGCTCTATTGTTGCAAGTTACTTCAATAAATTAATAAATAATGAATTGCCATTCCCTATTCATTGAGTGTATTGTTTTAAGGGCCAAATAGAAAAAGCCAGAGTTTTGGCAGCTGGAATAAGCACACACAAACACGTTTGGTTTCGCCAACAATCCCAAAAACAAGGTCAGCGCTTGGTGAAGGGATGTGCCCTGAATAGATTTTCAGTCATTTTTCAATAGGATCAGTGACTAAGCTAATTGTAGATTGTTCTTGTGGCATTATATCAACGGCGTTGTTATGACAAAGCCTAGCGGCTAAGCAAAGCAATACATCTGTTACTCTGCTGTAGGCCCTCTCTCTCTCGCTCACACACGCATACACACACTCGATTCTCTCTCTCTTTATGTTTCTTTGCTTCTGCCTCCCTGGCACCACAAAAGGGACATTTATCACCATGGTGACAAGCAAAGAGAACAATGCTCACTTTTGGGAAGCGGAAGGTCTTCTGTGGCTGATATTATGCTTAGAATATGTTGGATTTCCTCCTAGAGGGTGAAATGGCTCTTAGATGAGAGATGGGTTGGCCCAGAGAAATCAAAGGTTTTGATAAGGGACCCCATAAATTAAATGCATGCCAAACTTGCCCTGCACCAGTCATTTTACAGCGTTTCCCTTGAGATCTTCCATATATCTCATTATCAGAGCTGTCAGCAGGTGTAGACCTGTCAGACTGATCTCAGGAAGGAAAATCATGAATGAAGAGCAAAATTTTACCTACAGCAAGTGAGGGCACAAGACAATGAAGGCACCAGAAAAGCCATCATTTGGATTAGCATCTAGTCTAAGAACAAAACCCTCTGCGTGTGTGTGCTGTTTTTATCTGAATGACAGCGGGGCCACTTCCCATGGCATGTCCTGAGGGTCATGAGTTTAACCTGCCAAACCCCTCCTTCCCCAGGGTTTCTGGGCTTTATGATCCCTGTGTGTCCCTCTTGGATACACCCTGTCCTGTACAGCCTCCTAGCTCTCTCTCTCTCCCCTGCCAGCCACCCTCACCCAGCTCTCTGTGTTTATTCAGCCTCATCCTCCGCTACGCCAGCCTAATAAAGCCACGCTCGTGCGCTCCCTCGCTCCTACCGACCAGACACTCCCGCGATTCACAACACTGAAGAGAACGAGCCAAAGGAACATGCAGTGTACATTCACATCTGATCGCATGCTGCTTCCCCTCTATAAAGCTGGAATTGTTTGGTCAATATTATCAGATTTGAGAAATTACGCTATGAATATGGAAAACCATTAAAGGTGGTATCAGTGATTTCAGGCCCAAAAATATTTTTATCACATTCATCTAATCTTTCCTAACGATCCGCTAGCTGCCCGCCCCATAAGCATGCCGTCTAAAAACCGCGTCTCTGTAGGCAGCCTAGGCTCTGAGATCTGCACACAAAAACAAATGGTTTAGCCAAACACTCAAAACCAAAACAAATAGTGTTCCAACCAATCACCGACAGGGGGAGGGTGTTGTGAGGTTTTGAGCCAGCTTCTTCTTCAGCTCTGACTTCGCGTGCAGCCGTGCACGAGCACAAAACCTCACAACACCCTCCCCCTGTCAGTGATTGGTTGGAACACTATTTGTTTTGGTTTTGAGTGTTTGGCTAAACCATTTGTTTTTGTGTGCAGATCTCAGAGCCTAGGCTGCCTACAGAGACGCGGTTTTTTGACGGCATGCTTATGGGGCGGGCAGCTAGCGGATCGTTAGGAAAGATTAGATGAATGTGATAAAAAATATTTTTGGGCCTGAAATCACTGATACCACCTTTAATGTATAAGTCACAAATGTGTCGTCTATGTCAGATTAGACCAGTACATCTCAATAATAATAATAAAAAATAAAACTGGAAATAAAGTTTTAGGGCTTTTAAAACTTTTAAATAAAGAAATGTTATGATTTCAACTGAATAGGAAACATTTGAGATTCTGCACTATTTCTAGGCCACTAATCAAATAAGCAAATTTGTGACATTTTTGTGATTATGTGACTCTTTGTACAAAAGGTCAAAAATGTTCTCTGGCTCAGAAAGAGGACAAACCAAATACCAACTGAAATTCATTAAAAAAATTTAAAACAAATTCAACTTTTCACAAATGTTCTACTGATAATATAATTGATAATGAAAAAAAAAATCATTAAATTCAATATTCAGTGTCCAAAACCTTTACATGTCCAAAAGTCCTAAAAATGCTTCATTTTGCATTAATATTATTTAAATAAGTAAAATAAAATAAAAATGTAGGGTACATTTACATGACAACAATGTACAGAGCCCCGCACATGACATGCAGGAAAAAAAATAGTAGGCTAAATCGTGCGCATGATTTACTAATTCGTTCCCTTGATTTGCTATAGCATATTGTGCGCACGATTTATAAATCGAGGGAACGAATTAGTAAATCGGCCACACGATTTTAGCAAATCGAAGGAATGAAATAGTAAATCGTGCGCGCGATTTATAAATTGAGGGAATTAACAATAAAATCGTCCACACGATGTAGCAAATCTAGGAACGATTTTTTCTTACATGTGCGGGGCTCCGTAACAATGCACTAAAAATGGAAACGTTTAAAAACGACTAAAAACGCTGTAGTATGCAAGCCAGGCCAGTAGTTGGTGATGTTACTTTGTAAAGAAACACTATGCACTATAGACTGTGCACATAACACGCATGCCCATTACGTCACTGTTTTCATAAATTCGTGTTTTTGTTGTTTGCACGCAGACAATAACGGTATCGTTTTCAAAAATTTGCATTTTCAGGTCCCCAAAACACCGTCATCATGTAAATGAACGGCCAGAACCCATAAAAAGTTTTCCATTTTTAGTTGGATTTTTAGGTGTCATGTAAACGGCCCCTAAATTAATTTAGTTGATGTAACCTAATGTAGTAAATATTTTTCATTCAAATAAAACCAGTTAATTTTGATGTTACCACATGAAGCACATTTTTAGATTACCTGACAAAACTGTTTTACATCGACATGCTAGACCCCAAAAAAAGCCTTGTTTGACAATTCCTCAGTCTGTCATTGAATATTTTTTCTCCAGTTCCACAGCAGGTTCAGTGAGAACAAGTACTCTGATTATCTTTGTCTCCTCCGCTGACAGGCCGTTCTCAGCTAATCCGCTCTACGGCTGCTCTGGAGGAGATTCCGTCTCCATCCCTCCTCAAATGGCCATCATTATCTCAGCCCAATCAGTGTCTCAGTTGTGAATGACAAGCTTTTTTACTGATGGGACTCATTCTGGGTAGACCTGACTACATGGAAACATGACCTCCTCACTCTCCCACGTACCCCCACGGGACCACCATTTCAGTTGCTGAAATATTCATGCTGTTAAAGAAAAGGTTGTATTAGCTTAGGTCTTTAAAGGCATTAGAAAAGAGAAAGTGAGTGGAGAGAGACGGACAGAAAGTTACTCGCATGTGGAAAGGCTGCATGCAGATTTGTTTCACAAAGATCTATATGCACAGGAGAGCAAAGACAGCTGTGACTTAAGTCAATGGAAAATTCTGGAGATCTTTGGGAATAAGAGGGAGATGGATACAGGAGGAGAAAGGGAGAGGAGACAGTCACGCTGGCCTGGGGCCCTCTGATAGCAGCGCTCTAATTAATAGGTTATGAAAGCAGATGGAGGATGCGGGATGTCAGGGTCATTAAACTGCCTCTCTGTTTAACCCCCCTCCGTTCCCCCAAACACATACACACAACATTGCCTCCATCTCCTCAATTGTTGAAAAACAGGCCTGGCTATCTTTCCATAAAAAAGGAAAATAGCAATAAAATAAAATAAAATAAAATAAATTATAAAAACTGGCCGTACAGACCATGCACGAAAAGGATGGATGTTCTCTGGTGGCATGGCTGCAGAAGATAGTTAACCTGAATTACAGAGGAGAATGTCCAGATAGCTATAAAGCCTGATAATTAAACACCATGAGATTCACTCACCAACCATCTCAACTGTGCTATAATATGTGGCTAATGAGGATGACCAGTATGGGTTCTGTTTTACCAGGATCCCAAATTACTTTTAGGCTCCATTCTTCTATCTTTACAGTGCTGTGGAGAATGGGAAATACTACTGAAAATAGTTTGTTAAATGAAATAAAGCTCAAATATAAACATTAGATGGAAAATGTAAACTTGAACAAAAATTAGAAACGCTGCCCTGGCAACTAAGTGAAATAAAATAAGTTGAAGTTGAAGTACAACAATTACTAAAACAAATAAAAATAAATGTATTTATTATCTCTCTCTCTCTCTCACACACACACACACACACACCAAACAAAAATTACAATAAAACCTAAAAAAAAAAAAAAAAAAAGAAAAAAAAAGCTAATTAAAAATATTAATAAATACTATAATAGTGTATAAATACTAGGGGTGTAACGGTTCAAATTACCCACGGTTTAAGTTTCACGGTTTCAGTACAGTTCGCTATGTACTATGTTCAGTGAAAAATTTACTTCTGTCAAATAAAAATAAAGAAAAGTAATCAAACTACAAGCAACAGCCCAAATAAATGCAATAGATCAAAGAAATAACAATTCAATAATAAGACAGCAGGAATATTAGGATGCTGCCACTTTAAGACAGATCCAACATTTTGATAAACATTGTAACAAGGTTTGAGGCTCAGGGAATGAGGAGGCGGGAACCAGTGAAAGTTTAATCTTAAAATAATCAAACAACAAAATGAAAGTAAAGCGGCAGCCCCGCACGGACGACTGCCGCATATAAACATAATAAAAACACCAACATAAATGTCCCAGGCCTGGTCCTCTCTCAAACTTCACTGTCATCATCACACCTTTTATCCTTTATCCGTTAACATCCGCGCCACCAGCCTCGCTCCATTCCCACGGCTCTTGGCCCCGCCCGGCTTGCCGCCACACACATGCGTTGTCTTTCTCGACTGTTTACGTTCACTTAAGACATAACCTGATACTTACCAAGACGGGCATGTTGACATAATTTTTGTGTGAATGTGATGAATGCACACACAAATTTTCTTACAGTGCTCCCAAGTTCTCTTTCATGTCTTCTTGCGCTTGAGTGTTTAAATTGGCAAGGCTAGTTTAGTTTAAACACAGATAGCAACGTGTGCTGTTCGGGTCTCACCTGCACTCGCGCACTATCAACACCCAAGAGTTGATGGCGTACATGACTTAATATATTAGAGCATACGGCACTCGAACAGTTTACAAAGAGTGACTGTTTTGTCTAACAGAATGCGTATCCATCAACAGAAACACGAGCCGAACTCTGTCCGTTTTACGCACTGTTATTTTCAACAAAACATATTATATATACATCATCAGATTTAAGATGAACCGTGGTGTAAGTGCTTACCGAACCGTGGGTGGAGAACAGTGCGGTAAAATTTTTTACAGAGAACCGTCACACCCCTAATAAATACGAAAATAACACTGTTCCTATCTTGGAAACCCAATATTTTAAAATATAAAACTCATCTTTTACTCACCCACATGTCATTAAAAACCTGTATGACTTTATTTCTCTTGCAGAACACAACATTCTCAATACTGTACTTGTCACATTGTGTATGGTCCAATCCAAAACGCTTCAGGCACTATAATATGAAGTCTTTAAACCCAAAATCCAGATATTAAAGATGGAACTTTACTTAATTTCCCATGAGCCATATGAGTGCACCCTCCCCAAACAGCAGGAGTCATAATGTTGAATGGGCATCCAATCTGCTGACTTGTGTTTTTACTGTCCAGCTTGAATCGGGAAGACAAGTATAGAGGGCTGAAGGATTGGGCAAAGAGCCACGATATCATGCAAAAATGGACACAGAAGACAAAAATACTTCCTCTCTCTGATCTTCTCTTCCTTTTCCATTTTTACTCTCCGGCCTCCTTTCATTCCCCATTTCCCATCATGCTTCATCTGAGCTCTATTGTTCTCCTCTTCACCATCTTGAAATATTTTAAAGATCCCCCCGTGGGTCACTGGTGCAGTTTTCAGGGCAAACCTGCTGGATTTTCACTCTATAAAGCAGAGCTCTGCCAAATATCTTCCTCGTTCAGGGGGTTGACACTCTTTCCCAACACCAGCTGGAGGAAAACCACACAACAAGTGCTGACCTCTATTGGCCACTGTAAGAGCTGCACTCCACCAACAGAGCATGTGCGCGTCTCATCTGTGTTTGTACTACAGGCCTCAGATGGCATTCATGTGTGAACCGTGATCCACCATCAAAAGGGGCACAGCTTTACCAGATGATTCCCGTAAATTACAAGCTGCATCTTGTTACAGCTTCCAAATCAGCACAATTCCATGCCATTTTCTCAAGTGGTGGATGTTGGGGAGCACGTCCACAGCAGCAACTGGGGGTGTGAAGCACTCTTCAGGTAGAGTGGGCAGTGTGTGGGAGGCCGGCAGGACGGTGTGCGCAATACCAACGCTATCAGCTAGCCACTCGAGTGGCTTCATTCCCTAACGCCTCGGCTCAATCAGCATAATGAACCCATCGCACGCTTCAAGCGCACGCACACACTCTCAGAAGTGAGATGATAGTGCTAGGAATAAATTCATAGCCTTTGATTCACACAAACAGAGGTGGCTAATGGTTGTGAATATGACTTACAAACAGAATGGGGGGGGATTTACTCCACATGGTAAATTAGCCCTTCTCCACAATTAATTATTCATGTTGCCTGATTAATTATGAAACAATCTGAAACCCAAAGCCAGTCCGGTAGGTTTGGAGGTTGCCTAGGAACGGGTGACCCATATTAAATGCCACCATTGTTTGGTCGTAACTGGAGACCCAGGCTTCCCATAGGGCACCGGCCCCCAAGGATATTGTGGTGGAAAGTAAATAAACAGCAGCTATATCATAACATTTGTTTTGAGGTTGATCACACAGGGTAAACAAGTATGCGTGGTGAATTATTAATCAGTGACGAGCAAGAAATATCTCGGCCTCGTGGAATCCTCAGCAAAGGCTCGCCAAATTGGCCGTTAGAAGTGTCATGATACAGCACTTACTATTAACTTAGATTTCAAGTTGGTTCTGTCCAATTATTACAACCAAAACTCATTGAGATGTAATAGACCAGGGATCATCTTCCTAAAATACGATGTCAACTATGTAATTCCATGTGTAAAGACAATAAAGAATAAGAAAGCATCATTTTATAGACATGTCGTTTTCAGAAATTAAATAATTGTACTAAGGCCAAAGCAACTTATTACAAATTATCAGGAGAGAATATGCATCATCTATGATTTCCAAACTCTATAGACAGCTAAATGAAAATATGATCAAATGATGCAAAATATTACGTTAAACATATTTAATTAAATTAATAGTATTACATACCTTATTCAAATGTTTGGGTTCAGTAAGATTTTTTCTTTTGAAAGAATGTCTTATGCATGGCTTTCACAAAAATAAGCAGCACAACTGTTTTCAACTGTAATAATGAATGTTTCTTGAGCACCAAATCAGCATATTAGAATGATTTCTGAAGGATCACGTGACACTGAAGACTGAAAATTCAGCTATGCATTCACAGGCAAATTATATTATTTCACAATATTATTGATTTACTACCAACCCCAAACTTTTATACGGTATACAGTGTCTGTAATAAAAATATATAATGCCTTCCTTTTGACCCCCAATAACCCCCTGTGTCCCCAAACTCTAGTTTAAAAAATTTTTATGTAATAGACTGTGTACTAAAGTACATAAAAGCACAAATAAGAGTTCCCGCACAACGATTCTCTGTACAAAAACATCAGTACAGCTTTTGCACATGAACTCTTCACATATCACCTATGTACCAGTGCTTCTCAACACAACATCCGACAAGGGGGCAAAATGGGACAAACACTGCACATAAATTTAGAATCTCTGTTTTGTTTCCATCCGATAAAAAACAAGCTCAAAGAGGGCATCTCTGGGAGCACATCCTGCCCCTGGTGTGAGGAGGTGGAGCGAGAGGCTCTTCCCAGCATCTTCTCAGCGCTGGCCAGAGTGTGGCGAGCGAGGCCGACAGAGGGAGATGAAGGAAGATATGAGCTCCGTGTGACCAGACGGCGGGTTCCTTCCTTGCCAGCCTGAGAAACAGGAAGCCCATCTCGTTGTTCCTCCATTATTGTGACTAACAGGAAATGCAAAGGTCTTCAAGGAGGGGATGGGATGGGACAGAAGGAGGTGGTGGGGAAATTAAGGCTGCAAGGTAGTGTGCAGTAACTCAGCATCATCAGCAAGGACTCTTTTCCACAAACAAGGTGGTCGCTGACAAACTTTGTAGACTTCACACCTTCGACTTTGGAAGCTTTATTCGCCAAAGGAATTTCACTTACATACCACAACACTATTTTCCAACACTAAGGGTCATGCTTCAAATCATTATAGGGTATGGGGTTGCTCTATAGGCATTTGTGCCTATTTTTGATGATACTGTAAGAATTATTATTTATGAAAATATATATAAAAAAACTAAAAGCAACAAACCCACAAAGTAAAAACTAAAAGCGGTACCACTAAATTTATCTTTCTGCACCAGATAAATAAAAATCAGTGCACTATTCTTCTTACAATAGCTATATTCTCTTTACTGAAATTAACTTATACAAGACTTGGCCTCAATTCAAACATCATTTTATGTACATTCATGGTCATATCTTTTTCATTAAACTGTACGTGTCCAATTTTATTGGTATTAAAAAAAGCTGTAAAAAGTTGCTTTGAAATATAGAATCATTCAAGATATAAAGTGGAAAACACCTACAATGCGTGAATGTTTCATAATGCAATGCATTAAAATAAAACCTGAATTAGTTAATTATTTTACATAACTTACAAACACTATAGAACATTGCAAATTATTATTCAAAACAGATGCTCCTCATAAAATATTTTACTGCCTTTCAAAATGAGGGAGATTAACATCTTTAAAATGAGTGAGGATTTTCAGTGCTCTACTGCCATCCAATGGCTACCAATGTAACTGTCTACATTACAACCCACAGTGGACAAAGAGTTTCATCTATGTAAAGAATCCCTGATATCTTCCTAATTCTTTTATCTTCAAGAGCTCTGTCTGCGATTATCAAGCGGTTTCTTGATCTTAGGTCTATCAGCATTAGGAGGCCCCCCAGGTTCTCAAGCAACTAGCAGGTGTGAAGTCAGCAGTTGAATGAAAATGGGTTTCCTTTTCTGCTCCCCGTCTAGTTTTTTTTTTTTTTTTTTTTTACATGAGGCTAGGAGGGGAAATTCAGTGAGTGTGTTCTTTTGTTCAAATGCTCTAATGCCACATGTTACACTTCCTCAACCCAGATGAACTCTTGACTCATGGAATATTATTGAAAACAGCAGTACATTAAGTCGACCAGGAGTTAGAGATTAATGATATACCGCTCAAACTCAGCAAATGGGGGAACATTAGTATCTCAAATTGAAGGATGGAAGTTGCAGGTTGGCCTGTTTCGATTCAAGGTGCCGCACCGTAATGTCACATGGAGTTATTATGGGTCATGGGAACCAGGCGAAGGGAGAGTGTGGTGTTTATGTGACAGGGCTTCCTATTTGAGCGTGCCCTGCTCTCTGGAACCTTAATGGCTTCCCTTTTCCCAGGCTGAGCTGATAAGGCTGTGGGTTAGGGCTCACAGTGCACTTCATAAGAAGAAATATGCCAGTCTTTACACATACAAATCACACACATTAAGTAGATTTAAGATCGAAGGGTAAAGGTTATGTTTAAAGTATGTTTGCATGGCTCAGAGGAATTCCACATCAATTAAAGAGATTGGTGAAAGTGAAAAATTCTGTCATTATTCAAACATGACGTATGTGTCATGATGGGGTTGAGGAAGATGAACAGATGAAGCACAGAATAAATAAACAAAGTAACTTTAATATAAACAAAGCAAAAGACAAGTAGCTAAGCAACAGTGTGTAAAACACAAACACAACCAGACCAGGAACTGAAGGAAATGAGGAACTTAAATATACAATGATGATTAACTCAATGATTAACAGGTGTGATCGTTAAATTAGTGTCCATGGCAACTAATGACTGGCGGGGACAAGCAGGAAACAGGTAACCGAGTGTCCAATATGAAAAATATATCTAGATTTACAAACATACATTATGCACATAATTATTTACTTGGTATATTAATAATTTATAGAAACTCCACATTTTGTGCTTCATGCATATGCATAAAAAATACATGTTAATATATGGGACACATTTACATTTATGTTGCTAGCCGACACATTCTTGCTGAAGTCTGCGCAACTGATTAAAAAAATATGAAGCGGATAAAGATTGAATTAGCTGGTGAGCTGGTGTGAGTGCGTGGAGGCGGGGCTAATTTGCATACTCATAGAACTGCGTATACTAAATAAGGCAAGGGTTTAGACTTACATTCAAGCTATTTTAAGGCATGAATAATTTTTTTTCAAGGAAAAAACATGTAAATATGTCATTTTGATGATAAAACATCAGCACTAAAATCAGATCAGGTCTTCACCTTAAACTAGATACTAGGTGAATGTGTCGATCTCTACAATAAAACCAAAATCATATCAAAAACTGCTAAAGGACAAGAATCCTAAAAGATAAAGACTTGAACATGAACAGCTTAAAAAGATAGTTTTCATCATGTTTGATGAAATTGAGAAATATAAATGTTTTTCTCCACCAGGTGGTGCTCAGTCTTCATCTTCCTGTGTTGTGTGCATTTCAATTTACATAATGTGACCCACCAGGGGACAAAAAAACTGTTTCCATTCACATAAAATGTAATTTCAGAAATATATAAAATAAATCTGAATTGCAAGCACGATACAAATCACATTATACCTGCTTGACTTATGTTCACGTTAACATTGGCTATTTAAATAATCGTTTTTCAATGCCTTATTGTATGTGTTCTGCACCAAGATACAATGAACTATTATAGAGATTTAAGTACATACAATCCAGGAAGGAAATCTCACTATATGCTTTTAGTCAAACTGAATACTCTCCCAGGAATTCAGTCCATTTAAGTGAGAACTCCTAAATTCAATAGCCGAGGAAAGAAAGAAGACTTCTGGGTAATTTTCCCAGTGGATGAGCAACTGAAGGTCAAGCCCTTTGATTCTTTTTTATTAAAAGTACTTTGTCTCTCTGCTGTTTGCAAAAGTATCCCAAACAAACCAACAACAAAATCTGTTTACCGAGATAATGATTCCAATTTCAAATGTCCTGTCATACTCTCCAGAAGCCACTAGTGTGAAACCGCTTCGGAAAATCACTTGCTGTTATATTCTGCTGTTATATTCTGCCGCTGCTTCCTCAAAAAAAAAAATCTTAAAAATGTAAGTGCTGTTCTGCTACTCTCTGAGGGCAACAAAAACTCAATCACATCTGAGCTCAGATGTATTTCATATCAGTTCAGAAGAGAAAATTGTAAACTATGTAGTCGTATAGCTTTCTAAACTTCTTACTTGAGCAGACCAATCCATAAAGCCAAATTGGCACTTTGAAAAGATCCCAAAATGCATATCTGACTGTTCTTATCGTGATTTTATTTCCCAGCACTGGCTGTCGGCAGTACCCGCAGGGTTTCATCCAAAGCCAAAGCATTAGCATAAATGACATGCTGCTACGCAGGCATCTGTTAATGAAATGGTGATGTGTACAACTATCCACACCAATTAGATGCTAATTGTAAAGGTGATGGACACAGACAGACTCATGCCTGCGTGATGTAAACTACATTTTTTAAACTATATTTATATCTCTTGCCCTGCTGTCCTCCACTGGATCTGATTCAGTCCTCATCAACTGGGACAATGCTACTGATTCTAAACCTGATGATTGTCTAATCACAAAACCTGTAATTGTAATCACGGGAATATTGTGTACAGGAAAATGAAGATACTTATAAATAAATGGAATTCACCATATATGCAATTTTTTATCCAGCCGTGAATGAACCTAGTTAACTGGAGAATAAAAAAACAGCTAGCTCACATCAGCGTCTTCATCCTTGGTAAGATGTGATAATAATGCTACTGAGCCGCCATGAATTTCTGTGCAGTTGTCGGTCATTACCGGCATTACAATGTTAACAAACTTAAAAAGGTTAGCCAGTGCAGGGTGTGCTAATTGATGCAGAAGTTTTTAATGAGGAGCACTGAGAAATGGACAGTAAATGTCAGGTATATAAGTGCTCCACCCCTTGCAGGGGGAAATGTCAAGGATCTATCGCCGGAAGGGAACACGGTTACACCATCGCTTCACGATAGTCCACTTGTGGGTTAATTTCCTACTGGATAATTGCCGTAGCCTTCTAGTTAACACTGTTTTTTTTAAAAAAACTGTGAATACTATTATCACAAAGGTCAACCTTACTGGTAAAGTAACCAGCATAACACATGCCTAGTGAATAACATTGGAAAGAAAAGGGACTGATTATGTAAGCTAAACTTGCTTTTTCTTTTTACTTTAGAAAGACCTGGCCTGTTAGTCTACACATTAAACGCATTGTTGCATTCTGATACAACTTTCAAACATGCGTTAACATTATATTCTGACCCCAATTTATAATCTAATTACTCATCAGCATACCGTAAAATACGGTGTGTTACTGTTTTTTAAATTACCAGCTAAATACCGTTTTGTCAGCTACAGCTATATGCTGTTAAAATACAGTTTTATACTGTAGCTGACAAAATGGTATTTAGCTGTTAATTTCAAAAACAGTAACACACCGTATTTTTACGGTGTGATGCTGACAACCACAGCTGACAGTAGTTTACCGTTTTTTTACTGGATTATTTTTTACAGTGTACAGTGAGTGATTTCTCTAAACTAAAAAAAATCTACTACTTTACCATACAAAAATGCAATTGGAATTTTACGGTCCATATAATTCTTTTAACAGTCCATTTTCTGGCCAAAGGACAGATCATAGTCAGATCGTAGATTTCAGTCAAAATGTCAAACTCTGTTTTGCCTTGGCACACACTACAGTACATTCAACATTTGAGAAAGTGGATTAACTAATATTAACCATAAGACACATCATGTTGTGTAAACATTTCCCTTATTTATTGTTTTCTTTAATATTTCTCACTGGCCCTTTTTGTCAATGGTTTTGTATTGGCAGTGCCTTTAATGTCCAAAGTAGGGCAGTGAGATTAGGTAGCTAATTGTTCTTTGTTCTTGTGGCTGCTTTGTCCTCTTGTCAAGAAAGTTTTTGATTCATCAGCTTCAATTCTGAGAGAACCCGATTTAATTTACTAAGTTTAATGCTTAATCCATTCATAATTATGAAGACGTGCTTGTTCATAAAGGGAATCAATTAATTGAATTAGGCTATTTTTTTTTTTTTTAAAGGACATATAATGAATGCAGAAAATCATGGGTTAGGGCTTGTTCACACAAAACGCATTTTTGCTTTGAAAAACGCTAGACGCGGGAAGTGGAATGGGGAAAAACGCAAGGTTTTGAAACACGAAAAAAAAAAAAAGTTGAACTGATTTTAACTTGAGCGCCGCATTTGTAGAACACTGTGTCATGCGAAAGAGACGCTGCAAAAGACACAAGACAACGGTTATACACGTCCGTCTAGCACGTTTACATAGAAAAACAATGGAAAAGTAGCGTATTGGAATGGAAAAACACGTTCTGTGTGAACGGCCACTTAGTGAGTCTTTCTTCACATGAAGATCAATCATAACAGAGACTTTAAGTTTCCAGTGGCTGCTGCGACCAAATCTGAAAAAATATTTCCCTCTCTACCCGAGTCACAGTTATCCTGAGCTCATAAATCAAAATGGCTTGTCTATAATAGTACTTGAAGGACAAAGAGAATGGGAAAATGCTGTTTTCATTTTCCTCTCTTTTGGATGCTTATGTAAGAAACATAAATGTATTTATTTGTGCCTCCTGTTTTACTGGCAAGCACAACAAACAGCAAATTAATCATTTTCACACAGAACCACATCCCTGTTCATCGTTTATTCTCTCTTGCAGTGAACCAGGAACATCAGGGCCATTTTGAAGATGGATTGGCACTGGTTTTGAAGAGCTCTCGCAGACATGGAAGTGGATTTACAACAGAGAAGTGGCAGTATGATCTAGGGGGCTTTGATGCCATGTGGAATGTCATATGGTGATTAATAAATTTAAGTGACAGAAATGTCTTCCCTCCAATAGAGGCAGGGGGTGAATGCAGGATAATGTCAGCCAATGAGGCCTGCGAGGTGGAGAACTCACAGCTCAAAACAGGCCCAAAAATAGAAGCATGTCCAACAGAGCTGGTAGCTGCATTTGAGTGCTTATATACCACACTGCAGAATACATTTTTCATTCGCAGCCAGGCGTTCAGGACGTTAGAGAACCACTGCTCGACTCCCTCATCACCATCATGATCAACATTATTAGCATCCTGCCACTGTTTTCACTTTCCTTCAAGGAAAAGTGATGTTTGTTTTTTTGCTTATAGAGCACTCTATAAAAAAGGGAAAAGTTTAACCTCAGGGTGGTTTAGGAGTCAATTCCAAAATATTGCAGGGCTACTTGGACAAATTAGTCCTAAATGATTTATCATGTTGAATCTGTTCTGTTTGGAGTCTGCTGATTAGTGTATTATAGTTGCTTATTTTTTAATGATGCATCTTGAGAAAAGCTTCCTGCCAAACAATTATAAAATCAACTGATTGTTAATAAACACTATGATTTTTATTTATTTAATGTAATTACAACATTTAAAAAATAATTATAGAATAATATAGTACAAATACAGTACCAACAGGAATGATGAAAACAAAACAGTTCAAAAGTTCATAGAAAATTATAAGAGTTATAAGAATATAATGCAAGTTACAAGAGATGCAGAAGAAGAAGCCTTTTTTGGTCTAGGTATTTTAAGCAACATGTAGGCTCTCAGTGGGTTGTAGGGAAACTCATTTGGCTAATTGGCTTTATGCTTAGTGGTTCTGAGCATATGTGCTTTGGCAAACACAACACACATACACACACACACAAAATCTTCTCTCAATTCTCACTTATTTAAATTCAGAGTGTTCATGTGAGTGTGTGCCAAATGCAGTAGGGAGAAAAAGAGAGCAAAGTGATGCAGAGAGAACGAAAGAAAGATCAGATAAGGAAGTCTGAACTTTTGTTGAAGCCAAATACCTCTTTATAGGTAGGGTATAGTCAATTTCGGAGAACCTAGTAATAGCAAGTTAGCTTTGAAAGCATGAGATCCCACCCTCCCTTCAGAGCGCTCTACAAAGTCACACCTCCTTCAAAACACAAGAACGAGAAGCGCTCTGCACAAGGCTATGTATATTTATAAAAACTTTAGTTGAGCCCTGATAACTGCACATTATTTGTAAGACTCTTAACAGATCTCACTTCTCTTTTGAGCACTTAACTATTGAAGCGGGCAACAAATAGCAAATAATTTTTTATAAGGACACCATTTACAATTTTTCCATAAATTAAACAAGTTTAAATTCATTTAAAAAAAACAAAAAACAAAACATTAAAAAGTACTCACCTTACCTTTTACATTGATAGCCATTACGTACAACTCGTAACTTCATGCAGCACGGACCCTGCAAAAGCAGAATAAATGTCATCTTGCCATTTGAGACCTTGAGTCAGTGCTCAGAGATTAGGCTCCATGTGTCGTTTTCTGCACGTTATGTCTTCAAAAAGTACATGCTCAATGTCACACACTAAAAGTGAATGTTCATTTAAAAAATATATAGAAATACGTAGGAGCTGATAGCCATGTGGGCAGCGCTCCGACATGTAGCGCAATTGTGGTCCTTTCCCGATCTCAACATCTCTTCCCCACTTTCTCTTCCTGGGCCTTTATTTGAAAGGCAAAAAACAAACAAAAACAATGATACATTAGAGCATATCTTTATTGCACACATGTAAATATTCACAGTGCAGGGCGAAAACAAGTATGTAAACCCTTGAATATAATAAAAGTTTGAACATCCATTTGCACATTCCTGTGAATGTGGGTTAGAGCTGCTCAACAGTCTGGAGCATTTCGCATAATTCGTCTTTATAAAACTTTAGTTTGAGTTCAGACTTCAGTCTGTAGTGTTCTAGAGATGTCTGGTTTCATGCCAAAGTTGAGGTCAGGACTCTAACTGGAACACAGCAGAAGTCATTCTAATGTTGATTTACTCTTGTGCTTTGGGTCACTGTTCTATAGCACCCAATCCATACTCTTCGACCTACTATTCTACTATGTGAAATGTGGCTTCTTCAGCACAGTTTCTGATGAAAAGGGGAATGCGACTATAATGAACAGTGCTTGATTGTGAGAATACGTGTGTTTCCTTCCTGAATGAATCATTGTTTTTGAACAACTCAATTGGATGAATGATTCAATGACTCACTCATAAAGGATACATTTGGATTTGCATACTTTTACACTACTCTTACTAAACGCTACTCCGAATTCAGTGAATCACTTTTTTCACTTCA
This sequence comes from Leuciscus leuciscus, assembly GCF_965113295.1. Lineage (NCBI taxonomy): Eukaryota > Metazoa > Chordata > Actinopteri > Cypriniformes > Leuciscidae > Leuciscus > Leuciscus leuciscus. Next base: position 30,836,371 of record NC_138743.1, on the reverse strand, counting down.
GAATTGGATGAATGAATGATCCATTAACTCATATGACTTGTTGTTTTGCTTCTAAATGAATCTGTGTTCAATCAATCAATCACTGAAAAAAGACCTAATGGTATATCGATGTAACCTTCAGAAAAAATACTCACCACTTAGACTGACATCTGTCTGAAACACGCAAACATGGACAAGAGGAGTGATACAAACAGTAAAATGTGCTCTTGGAACACCAATTCAATCTGAGGAACAAAACCAACTTTTGTATAAAAATGAAGAATTCACATTGGAGATATGAGACTAGAATTGCAGTATGGTCTGACCTCTCATCTCATAGTTCTCTTCATGTGTTTTTTCACCCTTCGTTTTTGGGGATCTCTCTTTAGATGGGCACTTTGGACATTGCCTTGTCAACCCCCAGGCAGTTAAATGTTATGTTGCCTTTTCTAAAGACACCAGCTCTATTGTGTCAGTTTTAATGAGCTGCCTCATCACATTCATGCAAGGGTTCTTCAAGGCTTTGCTGGCTAATTTCCCAGGGGTTGAAATGAAATCTTTCACTTGGAACTCTAAAAAAAAAGGAGACACAGGCATGTCCGGAGGATATATAATATTGTAGCAAATTAGCTCTAAAGAAATCTTAATAATTAAATCAAAACTTGTTATAATGGATTATGAATATTTGGATCAGTTAACAAAATTAACTTAATGTAGTAAAATTAATATTATAATCAACCCACCTGTTCGTCCCGTGAACACTCAGCGTTAATTGTTTATTAATTTTAAGAAATATTCATTTCCGGGGGAGGGAAATGTCTTTCTTACTATACAGCACTACTAAGAGCCTGTAGGCAAAATCTAAATCGTAAAGTAAACTTTGTTGCAAGCAGAGAATCAGAACCAAATACATATCGTGCACAAGTTTTATTAACTAAATCACAAACATAACTAATCTAAACACACATACATACATGCATAGGTAAAATGGTGAGTGACAGAATGAAACCTGAATCAGGAAAAGGAACTATGGAAAAGATCCATTTAACTATGAAAAGAACCATCAGCTTATCATTTTCATAGCACCTCATTAAATGTATACTTACATGGCCTTTGTAGTGGAAACATTTCGTGAAGTTCCTGAAGAAGGATTTTGATGGTTCCATTAGTCTCAATCAATTGCGTTGAATGGAGAAAAGTTGGTGAACTTGACTGGTTTGTTGACTCTGTTCTGGTTGAAGGTTTTCTCTCTCTCCATGAGCACACGGCTGAGCCTGGGCCGGAGAGGCCACGCAGGCAACCAAGGAGTGAGGAAGTCAGAAGAGTTGATGGTTGCCCATTCAGTGATGGTAAAGTTGCTGTTTTCTTCTGAGTTGGATTGAAGAAAATACAGTCTGACTCTGTTGGGAGAGTGGAGGCATAGCAGGCTGTGGTCACGGCCTGCCGTGGATCCCCACAGACATCAACCCGAAGAAGCAACAGTAGAGGCCAGAAGAAGAGAGGGTGGGTCACTGTGAATTTGTCTCTAATAAAGCCGGAGAGATCCCTGCTGACGATGCGGAAAGGGTTCCAACAACGTGGATGCTCCAAGGAGTACCATCTCGGACGAAGATACGCATCATAGTTAGTATAGTTCCTACAGTTTGTGGCAAAGCATCTCTGATGTTTACTTCACCTGAGAAAAGCCCCACCTCTCCGGGTTTGCTTGACCAATGAGAAGGGGTGGAATTTCAAAGCGGGAAAATTCCTATGTTGTTGATTTATGGATGGATTGGTTGCTGATGAAGAAAGATTCTTGTAATACTAATATGCTGCGCAGCTATTGACATATGTACACAATCATTTCGATCTTCAAAGTACCAATTTATAGAGACAAAACATAATATAGGTGAGGTTACATTGACCGTTGATTCTATCATAAAATACACAGTATCAAAAAAATAATAGAATTAAAAGACTACACAAGACAGTAAATAATTCACACAATGTTATGGGATGCATGTTCATTTATAGATCAGTTTGTCTATAAATTAATGCAGGAAAGTCTGTTTTAAGGTCTGTTTCTATCTTCCCTGTGGCCTCTGTCTTATCACATGACCACATTTTTCAGAGCAATAAAATCATCTTATCTGATGGTCGCCCTGGCGACTGAGGCCTTTTCTGCTCTCTTGCCTCTTTTGGGGGAATATTTCATTCCTAAGAGTGGGCTTTAAAGCTTATTTGTTAAATGTAACAAATAGTTATGTGTCTGATTGTCTCAGTTGTTACAATATTATACAAGACACCATTTCATCTGATAATTTAGAAGGTCACACAGAGATTAAGCAGAACAATACCTTCTAAATGAACATCTGAAGAGTCACAGGACTTGATTCAAACCTTCAAAAAGCATCATGTCCCACTTTACAAAGCTTCAACTGGCTCCCTTTCACACACTGCAACCAGCAACTCCAGATGGAGCCTGCTATTTAGAAGATCCCAGGGTCTCCAAAGCCTGGTGCAGAGGAATAATACGAGGTCGGAATACCTAAGGGACATTCCATACAGGCCTTCCGTCATCATGCAGACAGCAGGGGGGAATGGGAACCGTTGTCTGACCTTTCATAGCACGTATTCTATTAACGATGCAGTCTGAGTCACTCACAGCCAATCGAGTCTCTGAAAAACAACGAGTCTCATATCGGAACAGAATGATGTGTTCCCTTGGTTTCATGCTTGATATTACAGGAAGCTGTACTGCACACCAATACATTTCCTTATAACATTGAAGATAAAATTGGCAGCATGATATCAGAACATTTCCTGCAGAAAAACACAATGTTGAGAGAATGGGACTCACAATTACCATGCTTGACTATCACAGTGGAGAGTTCGACCCAGACCTCCTGAAGCAAAACAACTGTGGTATCTAACCATAGCCAATGCCCTGCATGAGATTAATCAATAATCCATTAAAATATAATATCTCTGTGTAATTGGATTTGGGAGCTTATGTTTTTTGCTTTTTTGAAGCAAAATGCTCTCAGGCTCAAATGTAAATAGGGTCCTGCTACATAGAAAACCCTTTGTCTAAATGTAGACCTTGAGACACATTATATGAAGCTGACACAAGCAAAGAAAACACAAACCCTCAGGGATGCTTCCAGCTTGTCATATGAGGATGTATCAGCAGTGGGCAGAGTCCAGTTTATAAAATCATAGGGGGTAGTGATATCAGCTCCCTTGTTCACCTCAGCATTGTACAGGGGTAAACTTTTGTATTATTACCATATAGATTGGCTATCTGTCCGTGTCATTTCCATTTTGATGGAGGCTGAGCAGGGATGACATTATAGAGTGTAATATACCATTTCATGATGGGTAGGTGGAGCAAGTGTGGAAAAAGGAGTTTTGGGTGCTGTGGTTCATATTTTTTGTAAGGAAAGTAAAGGAAGAATTTCTAGTAACTCCACCGAGGAACCTCAAACAACAATTGTTAGACTCGTGGCTGGTGATTTAGAGGCCTATGGCATAATAAGTGAAGCACACATGACAACATTTTAGTTTACATAATTCAGAAAAATTACACTTTAGTCTCATTTGTTAATGGGCATTTCATGTTATAACTTCATATATGTATTATATAGGTATCAAATAAAATATGTCTTGTGGCAGATAAACAATCAATTTTATTCCGTTTTTTTCTAAATTTAGTAACATTAAATACCGAAATGAATCATATTAAATACTAAAAGTGAATTTAGGCATCACATCACTATATTGTAATCTACAGCATGAACATATCCAATAATACCCAATAACTATTAGTGTGTGTGTGTGTGTGTGTCCGTCCATGTGAAGCATTCAATGTTTTGTTGTCTCTTTCTTTTTAATTAACTACTAATGAAAACTTTGGCCAGCAACAGTAAATGCTGGCATGCGGGCTTTACTTCAGGGAGCACAACTATTTTCTCTCATCAGGGCAAATGGATCAAATTGTTCGGTTCACTGACAGTGTTCGGTTGCACTCGCTCACTCTTCTCAGATCCTGTTTTGCTAAACCCATTAGGAATAATTGGCCATAGCTCTTACAGATGGCACTAACAAGCCTTTTTTCTAGACCCAAAGGTTTTGTTTTGTTTTTTTTTGCTTACATTTACTGAAACACAGAGGCTGTACTTAAGGCTAAGTTAATTTGAGCATTTTTTTTTTTTTTTAGTAAAACTTCCTGACTGAAACCACAAAAGCTTTTGGCTCCATGGCTCATTGAATTCACATATCCTTCAAATTGGCATTCACACAGGGCTCTTACTGCAAGGTACAGCAAGGCCATTGTGTCCAGGACACTCCGCTCTGACTTCGGGCTTTTGGAGCTCTCCAGTAATCTTCAGGATTATATAAGCAGGAGCTGAAGGCTTCAATCTATGACACTTTCCATCAGAAAAACCAAGATATTTCTGTCCACAAAAAAAAAAAAAAGAAAGAAAAGATTGCAAACCCTCTTGGTGCACAGAACCAGAGCAAGAGGGGGAATCAATCCCTGTCTTGGTCTGGTCCTTTGCACCAAGAGGGTTTGCAATCTTTTTTTTTAAAGCTTTTGTAAGCTGTAGAAACTGGAAGAACTGGTTGAGGAACGACCACTCCTCGAGAAGACAAAGGACCTTTCTGGAAATTAACATTTGAACTCTCTCTTGTGAAAACTAGCACCTCTCACCTAAGCAATCCTAATCTACATTTCTTCCCTTCACCCATCCCTACCTGAATTCACCCAAAAATATAGGCTATATGGTTTAATGTGAATAATTATCATTCAGTATTACACATATTTGATATCATTTGAAATGTCTCAGGGAGACTGGTACAAAGGTCTCATTCCCAAATAAGTAAAACAAAAGGTAATAAGGTTTTTAAGAGTTTAGAGATAACTGGCACACAAGGAGGGTGTCTCTCTAGACAAATAGTCTCCTACTCCCAAAAGGTGTCAACTCTGAATGTAAATTCCCATTGTTAGCAGATGTTTCCATGTGAAAGAAGTTTGTCTATATAATGAAATGCAACTAGAGGATCAGTGCGATTCTGTACCTCAGATCAGCCCATGAATGCTGAGAGCTTCCTGGACTCTCAGCATCATGTATTTCCTAATGTCGGGTTCGCATCTCTTCTCTTTATTCCAGAGCATTTGATGTTTTGTATTGATAATCTTTGAATTGATTATGTAATTGGCATGATACATTTACCTGACTCAAAATTTACCTGAATCAAAAATACTTTGCCACGCGGAAAGACAGTAACACGCATTGACCTTCCCCACTGGTTGGATGCCTACATTGGGCCGATTGAGATTCTCTTAAACTTTTGACTGTTCTCAGGATCCTGAAGTTTGACAGGGGGACAATACCATTTAGAAGATGATAAACATATTAGTGCATTTTATCTTTGCTGTTCAGTCTGTTCATCAACTGGAAAGCCTTAATGGTTGTTAAAAGCATTTGCACAATACACAGAGTGATTTTGTGACCTCAAAGGGGCAGACTGTAACCTTGATGAAGCCCTTCACCTAAAGGAATTCAAGCTGCTGGTGATGGGAAGCAAACCAAACTACAGCACTTCTGAAAGCAACAACAATCAGTGAGAAAAGCCTTTACAAAGAGCAAACTGAATTCAGCAAATCTACCTTTAACTTTATGAACTCCACCTGGTTTGACAGCTGTTCATTTTATTTACTCCCATCACACGTCGATCATAAATTGTATACAAGACCATCAAACTTGTGGTGTTTCATCTTTGACATCTAACGTTGCACTCAGCATAATGTAACAACACTGAGTTTCACTGTTTGAATCACTCCAATTGTCTATATTTAAGCGTTCCAGACAGACTGTCAGTCTGAACATTAGTGGTAGGCAGGGGCATCACTACAGATTCATGGATGGGGGGCTAAGCCATACTTCCAAAGATTTTTTTAAAGGCCCTAAAACATCTTTTCAATCATGTATTTATGTAGCAACAAAGAGGTGAAAATGTGGGTTGCCCTTTCTCTTTATCAATGATTTATTCTTTATTTGTTCAAAACACTGAATCATTCAGGAACAAATTGCCCATTGCCATGTATTGCTCGGTTTTGCAGCATTTCTGTTCTGACTTTGTTTGGAAGTTCTGTATTTTCATCGGTGAAGCAAAAACAGTCTGAGAAACGTAACCGGCAATATTGTGTCTAAAGTTACTTAGTATTATATCATTGTTTATTAAACTGTTGTATAAAAGCAAAAATCACACAATGATGCTGCCTCCTTTTTACTTAGGTATAGAAGTATAACTTTCTAGTTCTAATGTGATGTAAGATGATCGACAATACGTCCAGAACACACACGATTTTGCTTTAGTATATAAATCATAGAATAATATTGTGTATGTCTCATTAACTGGGTTTCTGCTATTTAAAGTTACCATGAAATAAAAACGGAAATACATTTTTTTCTTTCTTTTTTTCCCTTTTTTGGGGGGGAAATTGCAGTGTTTATTATAAATGATTTTGTATTATGTATGTGCCCTAGAAATTATTAATCAAAAACATTAAAGTCAGCATGAAATCAAAATGGAAAAATCATATTTGGTTATGGAATATTGCAGTGTTTATTATAAATGATTTATCCATGCACATTGTAATTCTTTTTTTAAATTCATGTGCCCTCATAATCTTTAATCAAAAACGTTCCCTCCCCCTCTGATGATGTTTTTCTGGTGCGAGGGTTAGACAATAACCTCTCCCCTCCAGCAACCTGTCACTCACATGAGATCACAACAATAGCAAACGTCAACGATCCAATGATCCCATCAATTCACAATGAACAAAATCAAGTCCTGCCTTACATTTGAACTCATTCGAAAAGCTGCTTTAATCGAATATACTTCACAGAAGAGAACAAAAGACAATGGCAATTTCCGACATTTACATAGAGTATTTGTTTATTTATAAAGTAAATTGTATTAATGACACCTTTTTCCCCCCAAAAAAAGTCGTCACCTGCATCACTCCTCGTATTGGAAGCACCTCAAGGGGCCTGCAAGGGATCAGTACACAATCCCTCTACTTGAGATGATTACAGAGGCAGGTAATAAAGCCCGGCCATTAGAGAGGATGCTCTGTTTACTCTGTGCAAATCAATTACCCACCATTTATTTGCTGCCAGGATTGCTGTGAAAATCCTTTCGCATGTGACACAAAGAATCGTGAAACCCGTGCTTGGTTAGGCACACCTATGGGTTTCTTACTCACCGTCATCCCTCCCTTTACTTTCCCATTCTGTTGATTGGAGGCTGGTAAACAAATGATATCACTTGCAGACTGCCACATGCAATTTATCAAAAAATTGAGGTCTGTCGGCTTGTATGCTGAATATGTTTGTAAAGCACAAGGTGAGGGAGCCTGTTGTGCAGGTGATGCTTAACCCGAATGTGTCAGATAGCACATCTGTTCGTGCTAATTAGTACCTGAAGTTATGAATACATTCCTATTTACAATGTTGTAGCCTGCCTTTCACAGTAGACCTTGAATTTCTCTTATCTTAAACGCATCACCTGAGGATGATACGTGAGGCTCTTCAGATGTTCTGAAAAAGGACTATCCATGCAGAAACTTGTAGGGAAATGCGCATTTAAAAGTGACTGAATTCAAATAAAGCAAAACTTTGTTCACATTTATGTAAATTCACACTCTTTTGGAGCTGTATACTCTAACATGCGCAATTCATTTCATCATTTGGATGATGAATTGATCAATTTGTCTGCAGTATTGCTGATTCAGACGTTGCAGTTTATGGTACATGATCCAACAAGTTGATTTATTAGTTAAATGACAAGAATCTAATATTGTGATTTTTTTTCTTTGCTTATGTTGCACCCTTGGAATGATTAACGCCACAGCGTTTGGCTCTTTTTTGTGCAACATTTAACAAAGTCATTGGCTCTTTTTTCTTTCTTTCCAGCAGTAGTATTGAACTACTGAGAATTACTTCAGCACTGTTGAAAAACTACATTTAAAATTAAAATGCATTCCAACCCTTGAAAAAAAAATTCAAATAAAAAAATGAATAAATGATCTAATATTTTAAGTATAAAAATATGAATAAAATTATGTATTTGTGTTATTTAGATGTTTTAAAATTCAATCACTGTCTACAGTCTGGCTTCTGCTGTACTGTTTTCATTCAGTCCCCTCCCCTATTAAGTAGTGGGTTGCCATCTAATGTGTAATATGGTTGCATACATCACCTGGTATTGTAGGTATCATCTGCACACCTCACACTTAACAAAAACCAGTGGAAAGTTTTACATTATACAATTCGCATCATGATTGTCTCGGCCTACACCAGTGGAAAAACACACATGCATCTGTTCTTAACATTATCTTGGCTCTTCTGTGAGATGCTCAGCAGATCTAGATGATGCATAGAGAATAGGATGAAAAATTATGTCATTGGTAACTGCCTGAGGGAGGTAGAGCTTATCGGATTGAATCAGAAGGAGCAGTGGTTAGTGGCCTTCATTCCAGCGTGGAGTGGTGGAGGCAGATAAAGCGCAACGGCCACTACTCTTCCAGATTATCTTCACAGTGAGGAGAACTCCTCAGCTACACACTATCACACAGGGAGCCCTTTATCTCCTTTAAGTCATTTATTTTGGAGATAAAATGTAAGCATCTGGCAGCACCAACACCATGTAAGTGTAAGAAGAGATGAAAGAGACGGAGGAGGGCAGAATTCATGCATGGAAGTCAGAGGTTTTTTTGGCCAGGTGCAGTGTCTGGATGAGAACAGGAATGGAGGAGGAAGGTGATACATTTGTTTTTATGACAGAGATGACAACATACGCAAACACCTCAAGGTTTTGAGATGTATTATCTTGGGTATGTCAGAGCATCTGGTATTTACACACTTTGTTGGCAATCCAAAAGTGTAAAAAAAATAAAAAATAAAAAGTAAACCGTGTAAACAAAGCTAGCTGTTGCGGCTTTCTAGTGTAGACACGGTTTTATACTTTTTCTCCTATATTTAATTTTTTATCCACTCCAACATAGTAAATGATGCTTATAGTCACACATTCAGAGACTCTTCTCTCAAAATGTGATATCTCATCTGTCCATTTGTGATTGAAACACCTGAAAGGGACTTAATGCGTTATTACTGATCGTATTGCTATCCGATTTGTTAAAAACAGTTCCATTTACACTTGGCCACATAAATGTGTCTACGCAAAACAAATATAAATATGATCTTTAATTCCCGTGCTGTACGCAAATTCAAGTTCACCTTTGATGAAAGCAACAGATATGAGCTGCATATTATTTATCATCAGCTAATTTCAAGATCAAAGACCGCAATAGGAGAGAAAGCGGCATCAGCACTGGTAAGATCATTTAGTCTTACTACTTTTAATGTAGATGAATGAACGTGAAAGGATGCGGCGCCAAACTTTCAGTTTCATTTGCGGCAGTTTAACGGCCAGATTATCTTCACAGTGAGGAGAACTCCTCAACTATACACACTATCTTGCTTGCTGAAGAGATATCAGCTGATCATCTACGATTAGAAGGGCAAGCTGTTAATCTGCGACGGGCCATATCTGTGGTGATGCATGTTACAGTAGCCCTGTCATATGGTATAACACGCTCTCACACGTTTATTGTTACCATTTTGGGAGGAGTAAAATTGACATATGTGGCTTTAACAACCAGATCCATTTACACTTGTCCAGTTTTGTTTGGAATGCGTCTCAAACCATCTCCTGAAGTGATTTGAGCGATTCGATTTAAATCCATCTCGAAAGCGTTTCGGAGGGCATTTACACCTATTCATGATCGGATAGCAAGGTGACCAGGTGTAAACAGGCCCGAACAAATGTTACTACCAGGTACCAAGTCCATCAATGCATCAGGGGAACCATGTTTCCCATGTGAGGAGATGTGCTCTTCTGTTCCTGTGCTTCTTTAAACAATGCAGCACTACCTGTTTGAATAATGCATCATGCATGACCAGTGCGCCCATGCTTTCAAACAACATTTCTAAAACAGAACTAAAATGGCAGTCAACTGAGCCTTTAGATAGTTTTGCTAGTTTTCAAAGCATTCTTTGTTAAAATGGCTTTGTCATCCTCAACAGCTTGATTTCACGAAGCAGACAGCAAGCGATCCGCTTCAGCTTTTGAATATTGTTTGCATGAGCAGGCTAGTCAAAACACAAAGCAAATCATCTCAGCCAGCATTAGTTTCAGAGAAGTTTCATTCATGCCTTCAAAACACTGCCGACTCCATGGCGAGAGGATATAAGCGGTTTCTAATGCCGTGCTGACAAATGGCCGGCAGTAGTGAGCACAGATGAATTTAAAGGAGCCCCTGTTGTACAATGCAAAAAAAGAATATTCGATTCGTCCAAAGCTTAAGCGGCACCATTGCATTTGTGCTATATCGCTCTGTACAGAACATAGCCAACATGAAAACCAGCACCAGAATGCACCAGCGACAAAGGCAAAGGCGTTTTTAATGACAGGTGGGCAGAAATCCCAGCGTGGGAGTTTAGTTTAGCGTGTGAAGGAGGGTTCGTACAGCTCCGGGATCTGACGCTTATTCTGCAAAGGCCGTTGTTTCCCTACCCAATTTAGCTGGCCCGCCTGTCAGAACGCTTTAAATAAACAGCTCCGACAGCTCCCACGGAAATAACCCTGATGTCCTGCCAGACTATTGTGCTTCTGCGCACTCCCTTTTTGCTTCCCAAAGGACACAATTTGTGTTCTGCGCATTATAAGTGTGTATGTGTGCACGAGGAAACGAAGCAGTCGATTTATAGGGTCGCGCTATCAACCCGATCTCCTCTCACAAATGGAACAGATCTCATAAGCGCTACTGCTGCGAGGGCTTGTGGGAACACCGCATGTTATTGCAGTCACATTGTACGTTTCTCAGGGTGAGTGAAGAAAACAAACCGATATTGATCTGAAAAGTGAAGGTGTGCTGCGTATGAGTGACACAGAGAGACTTCTGTTACAAGACAGATTGAGGGTGTGTTGGGATATAGAGTTTAATCTGAGTGTAATCTAGATGGTTAATTAAGGGGATTTATTCTGTGTAATTTATTTTGCATTCATTACTGATTAATCATTTTGGCAAGTATCTCATGAAATATACACCCATTCTCAAAAAAAAAAAAAAAAAAAAAAATCAGTACTGTGTATTTTGTTTTGTTTTCCAATGAACATATAAACATGGTTAAACAAAATTCATAAATTGCATAAAATATAGTCTCAATGTTTTGTCAAATTCTGCTCTAAGTATTGATCAAACAAAATTTCAAATAAAAAATATTTGATTAATATACTGTCAATTGTTATTTTTATAGATGTAATATTGATTAAGATTGTTTGTTTTTTTTGTTTTTTTTGCACAATGCAACTGCTGAGTAAAATTTATATTTCAGAGCAAAAAAAAAACAAACATTACTTTGTTGGTCTTTTTAAAATTCCAGATGAAAACTACAACTTAAATCCTGTTAATGCGCTTTGGGTTGAGTTGATTTTTAATCCCCCGTTTCCCCAGTCTGCGGGGAAATCCAGCTGATACCTTCAGTCATAAACTCCTGGACTCAAAACATTGAGATTTAAGGTTTCTATCGAAACTTTTAATACATACCCTCTCATTGTGAAATGAGATAAGACAGGCAGAATGCTGAGATTTGAAGTTTCTCCAGCTTCTGTTTACCCACTGGGATCATTTTTGAACAATTTATTCAAAGGCCCCAGATAAAGGCCCTTTGCTGATAAGCAGTCTATTCTTATTTGACCAGTTTGGAACTGTTTGTTGTCTAATTTATATTCTTGATGATGCTTTTTGCTGCTGCTTTGCGATTAAATTCTGTTGGCAGTGAATACACATGCAAAACAAAGTCAAGCCTGCTTCTATAATCAGCATGAGTTAATAAACTACCCTCATATATTCTGTTCACTTCATTGTACACAAACAGCCATATGGTAAAGCCTAATCCTATAAAATCCAAAAACAAACACCTATTGCGATGACTGTCACAGGATCAAGATATGAGTATACTGACTATACCACCAAAGAAATACACAAAGAATTATTAGAGGTGCTGGACACAGACATGTAAGTGCTCTAAGAGATTCAAACCACATGACCCATTAAACAGCTACACACCTTATGACTAAACCACATAGCAGTTGACATATCACTGCATTTGTATACACTTTTATACAGCATGTTAAGCAGTAAAGCATGCCATCCAATGTATTAGAAAGAGTGCAGCATCATGATCAGGCATTTTCTCAAAGCACAGTCAACAACGCTTGGCACAAACAAGGTATGATTTAAAAGACAGCTGATCTGTAGGTGTCGGAGTGGAGCTCTTGTGAGCATAACGATAAGGTGAGAACTCAATGTGATAGCGGTCTGCATTAGAATACATCTATGCAACTCATATCAAGACTCTGGTGAAAGGAACTGCTCTTCTCAGATGATAATGCGCAGAGGTGGACAAAGTACACAACTTCCTTACTTGAGTGAAAGTACAGATACTATTGGTCAAATATTACTATGTTACAAGAAAAAGTTGTAAAGACCGAATTTTACTTAAGTAAAAGTACAGAAGTAAAAAGTACTTGAGTATCAAAAGTACAAAGTATATGTCAATGCATTGTTATATTATTGTTGCATTATTACAGGACCGTATGCCTCTGAAGCAACCTAGTGAATCCACTGACCAGTTTGTAGTTTTGTAGTGTTGAGCTTTTATGTCACAAAACCTATTGAAATTAAACAACTGAATTGATAAAAAAAAAGACAGCCACAATAATCTTCATTTTTTGTTCATTTAACACTCCTACCACCCCAACAAAAGAAGTACACATCTATGTGTATCCATTCATGCACATTTGAATCAAGTGGTCTGTAAATACTAGCTATACAACCATAAATGTATAACTGCCCAACAGCAATACTGCTTTAACAAACAGCACAACAGAAATACTCATTTGCCATGAAAACAAAACTTTCAAACCATTACTTGAGACAACGATACTGTCTCTCACAGATCACTAGTAAAGAGAAATCGTACTAATCGTTTAACTTCACGACACATGACCCTACAGCAGTGATCACTGATAGGCTGTCGGCCACCAAAAAAAACAAAAAAAACAATCACGTTTTTACATACTGTAACTACTTAACAACAAAACTACTTTCTACTCAAGGACTTTGACAGAAATGTAATGGAGTAAAAAGTACGATATTTGTCTTTCAAATGTAGCGAAGTTAAAGTAAAATGTTTCCAGAAAAAAATATACTCAAGTAAAGTACAGACACTCAAACAGTGTACTTAAGTACAGTACTCAAGTAAATGCCCTTCGTTACTATCCATCTCTTAATGCGTTGCTGATATACAGTAGTGGTGGCACTGAAACATGTTTTGAAGAATAAAGGTTAAAAAAAGGACTGGTTGTGACATTATGACATGGTGTTGGCTTACCTCATGAATATTAATTAAATTGTGCTGATGTTGCAGTGACTACCCAGTCACCTTGCTAATTAATATTCATGGGCCTTGGATTAGATACTCAGCCTGTGCAGATACACTTGAGCTGACTTGGAACATTGAGACATAATACCTGACCAGCGTTATGACTTTTTACTGTTTTGATATATACTGTATGTATCTTAACTATAATCTCCAAGATGTATTGAGCTATGGATTTGCTCAAAATTTTATTTCAATTTAATATGCTATTTAAAATCAACGATAACATTTTTAAATATATATAAGAGAGTCCCTGGCCTCTGTCAGGCAGCACTAACTGAGATTGCACCATCATTTACAGACATGGCTTCGAGTGCTGTTCACCTGAAGCCAGATAGTGCAGAGTAAAAGCAACCTCTTCAGTAGCTGATAACAGATTTCATTGACAATGCATCACTAAAAGCAGAGGTTTCAGGTCAGACTCATTTGCTGGTGCAGCGTTGGCATTTACCTGCAGACTCTTCATGCCTGTCTGCTCTTTATCTAATGCAATTCTTAGCTGGACTAATCTCCTCAAAAACCGCTTAAGTGTCCTTGCTCCCTCTGACTAAGTCTCGCTGATTCCTCTAGAGATGACAGTGATATGCATTTCGGCGAGGAAGAGGAGGAAGAAGGAGGCCGATATAACAAACTCAAAAAACTAATAGACTGTTTTGTTTCTTACTGACTCCAGCAGAATTGGGCTCTTTTTAAACTTGCTGTGGAAAACACCTTAGAATAATGGTCCGTTAACTACAGTATATGCAGGAAGTAATGCAGGACAAATAGGTAGCACTACATCAAGGGCAAAGATAATTTCTTACTAGGAAATTGATAATTACTAAATGAGAATAGCCTCATTAAGAACTTACTAACTATGACCTATTATAAAGAATAACAACACTTTAGAATAATGGTCTGTTGCATTGCTGCAGGTTGAGTTAAAGGTGTGACATATTGCATAAATTATATTTGACTGAAATGCGTGTATTGAAAATTTTACTCTTTTCAATTTATATTCTAACAACAGTAACACTGTGCAAGATGATGAGACTCTATACAGACTCTATATGATGATACTCGAAACAGACTCTATATGATTACAACAGTACAGTGATATTCACTGTGAAATTGTGTGTAATGCATAACAGTGGCTTTAATGTATTTTAGTTATGGGTATGACATATTTTGAGTTGGGTTAGTTTTGAACTATAGTTTAACTGGTAATTGTTCTAGTTTTAATTGGACAATGGACTGGTTTTGTTACACAGATCTGGTAACCCTGCAGTGGAGTTTCACACATGCCAGGTTAACAGTGTGGTATTCTAAAAAGCATAAACACACACTCACACACACACATTTTCTTGTACCCAAACCCTTACCCTAAACCTACCCTTAACCTAATTATAACCTTATCCCTAAAACCAAGTCTTGACCCTCAAACAAGCCTTTAAAGGGGTCTCAGAAAGTAAGGACCGGCCAAAATGTCCTCACTTTACTTTCGTTGTCCTCACTCCAATGGTCTAAAACTCAAACTGGTCCTCTCACACACACACACACACACACACACACACACACACACACACACACACACACACACACACACACACACACACACACACACACACACACACACACACACACACACACACACACACACACACACACACACACACACACACACACACACGGGTTAGAGGAAATCCTCTCCAAAACTGCCCAAAGTAATATTCAAGTCTGGTAATTAAGCTGACCAGGACAGATGATGAAGTGCTGAGTGCTCCAACTGTCCAGATTTGATGATCATAACACCATCTTTGCACATTTTAAAAGTGGTGTCTGAGATAAACATTTTAGCAATTGTAGCTCTTTCATTGATGTTGGCTTTGTGAAGCTTTCTTTGATGGTCCCTATCATTCACTTTTGGTTTATTCTCTCTATTCTTCTTCACTGATGAAGTTTTGCCATGTGTTGTGTACACTACACAGTCATAATCATAAACACTGTTGTTCTTAAAACAAACAACAAGTGGGTGGTTAAGGTTACAGATGCTCAAGTACTCGTGCACATCCAGAATATAAACAACAAAAAGATAAATAAATTATAATCACAGTTTTTTCACTGTAGCCTACAGAAATGTATACCTAAAAAATAAATACATATTAACCCTCAGAATAATTGGTGTTCACATTATTTTGTCCAACCACTGTATATCTGTATATTTACCAAAACTATAACAAATATTGGGTAAAAAAAAAATCATTATGTATCGCACTGAACTATTTCAGCAATCAATTAGTGATATTTGATTTTTAAACGAATCGTTCTTTTGAGCAGGTTTTCAGGAAGTAGCCGGTCGTGTCGGTTCACTAATCGAACTTTAGTTCCGGCTTGATGAGGCAAGACGCACAGCCAAAGTAGCACGTCCGACTCAAAAAGAACCGAATGAGGTTCAACCAATAGTCAAAGTTTGCCGAGGATTACCGAGGAGTCTGATGAGTGATTTGACGATGCTATGAAAGCCTAAGGTACATTCTGGCAATATTATTATTATGACTATTGTTATTAAATAACATTATTAAATCCTGCAAAAACCTTACTGTCGAGAGATGTAATTTTTTTTTACTATAGTTTATTGTGAATGCTGATTATATTTTAAGTTAATAGTTTTTTGAAGTGGTTCATTATAATGAACTGTCCGAAATAAATAGTTTGCGGAAATTAATTGTACTTTACATCACTACAAGTTTTCAGAATTAAAAATGTATGTACACACAGTGTGCATGTCACAACGCAGGACGTATATGGCAAGCCGTTTTAACTTTTATTCATTTCCAGGATATGAATCCTTGATATCAACAATTCAATTTTCACTAGTTAAAATGATAGTTATTGATATCAGGAATTAGATTTCTACTAGTAACAATGGCTATATTTTTGATATCAGAAATTACATTTCCACTAGTAACAATGCTAATTCTTGATATCCACAATTAATTTTTCACTAGTTAAAATTATAATTCTTGATATCAACAATTGAATTTCAACTAGTAAAAACTATAATTCTTGATATCTGTAATTGTATTTTCACTAGTGAAATGTCACCATAGGCTGCCATTCATGTATTTCTGATATGTGAAATTGGAATTTCAACTAGTAAGAAATCAATTATTGATATCAACAATTGATTTCTTACTAGTTGAAATTCCAATTTCACATATCAGAAATACAATTCTTACTAGTAAAAACCTTTATTTTTGATATCAAGAATTCAGTTGTCACTAGTTGAAATGTATGGCAAGCCGTTTTAGCTTAAATTGTACCCAGCGTTACTCGTCGTAATTGCATTTTTACTAGTAAGAATTCAATTAGAGAGCTCTACAATTCAATTCTTACTAGTAGCAATTACAATTAGAGAGCTCTCTAATTTAATTATTACTAGTAAGAATTACAATTACAGAGCTCTCTAATTCAGTTCTTACTAGTAACAATTACAATTAGAGAGCTCTACAAATGAATTTTTACTAGTCGTATGTCTCCATTGACTTCCATTCATTTTTAATTACGGAGCTCTACAATTGAATTGTTACTAGTAAGAATTACAATTAGAGAGCTCTACAATTGAATTGTTACTAGTAAGAATTACAATTAGAGAGCTCTACAATTGAATTGTTACTAGTAAAAATATGAATTAAAGATATGTATAATTGCAGAGCTCTGTAATTGAATTAAAGAGCTCTGCAATTACATTCTTACTAGTAACAACTGAATTAGAGAGCTCTCTATTTAAATTGTTACTAGTAAGAATTGAATTAAAGAGCTCTGCAATTGCATTCTTACTAGTAACAATTCAATTGTAGAGCTCTCTAATTGTAATTCTTACTAGTAACAATTCCATTGTACAGCTCCGTAATTAAAAATGAATGGAAGTCAATGGAGACAAATATGGCAAGCCGTTTTAGCTTAAATTGTACCCAGCGTTACTCGTCGTAATTGCATTTTTACTAGTAAGAATTCAATTAGAGAGCTCTACAATTCAATTCTTACTAGTAGCAATTACAATTAGAGAGCTCTCCAATTCAATTACTACTAGTAAGAATTACAATTACAGAGCTCTATAATTCAATTATTACTAGTAAGAATTACAGTTACAGAGCTCTCCAATTCAGTTCTTACTAGTAACAATTCCAATTAGAGAGCTCTACAAATGAATTTTTACAAGTCATATGTCTCCATTGACTTCCATTCATTTTTAATTACGGAGCTGTACAATTGAATTGTTACTAGTAAGAATTACAATTAGAGAGCTCTACAATTGAATTGTTACTAGTAAGAATGCAATTGCAGAGCTCTTTAATTCAATTCTTACTAGTAACAATTTAAATAGAGAGCTCTCTAATCCAATTATTACTAGTAACAATTCCAATTAGAGAGCTCTCTAATTCAGTTGTTACTAGTAAGAATGTAATTGCAGAGCTCTTTAATTCAATTACAGAGCTCTGCAATTATACATATCTTTAATTCATATTTTTACTAGTAAAAATTCAATTAGAGAGCTCTGTAATTGCATTCTTACTAGTAAGAATTTAATTAGAGAGCTCTCTAATTGTAATTGTTACTAGTAATAATTGAATTAGAGAGCTCTCTAATTGTAATTCTTACTAGTAACAATTCAATTGTAGAGCTCTCTAATTGTAATTCTTACTAGTAACAATTCAATTGTAGAGCTCTCTAATTGTAATTCTTACTAGTAACAATTCAATTGTAGAGCTCCGTAATTAAAAATGAATGGAAGTCAATGGAGACATACGACTAGTAAAAATTCATTTGTAGAGCTCTCTAATTGTAATTGTTACTAGTAAGAATTGAATTAGAGAGCTCTGTAAATGTAATTCTTACTAGTAATAATTGAATTAGAGAGCTCTATAATTGTAATTCTTACTAGTAATAATTGAATTGGAGAGCTCTCTAATTGTAATTGCTACTAGTAAGAATTGAATTGTAGAGCTCTCTTATTGAATTCTTACTAGTAAAAATGCAATTACGACGAGTAACGCTGGGTACAATTTAAGCTAAAACGGCTTGCCATAGACATATGACTTGTAAAAATTCATTTGTAGAGCTCTCTAATTGGAATTGTTACTAGTAAGAACTGAATTAGAGAGCTCTGTAACTGTAATTCTTACTAGTAATAATTGAATTAGAGAGCTCTGTAATTGTAATTCTTACTAGTAGTAATTGAATTGGAGAGCTCTCTAATTGTAATTGCTACTAGTGAGAATTGAATTGTAGAGCTCTCTAATTGAATTCTTACTAGTAAAAATGCAATTACGACGAGTAACGCTGGGTACAATTTAAGCTAAAACTATGGCAAGCCGTTTTAGCTTAAATTGTACCCAGCGTTACTCGTCGTAATTGCATTTTTACTAGTAAGAATTCAATTAGAGAGCTCTACAATTCAATTCTTACTAGTAGCAATTACATTTAGAGAGCTCTCCAATTCAATTATTACTAGTAAGAATTACAATTACAGAGCTCTCTAATTCAATTATTACTAGTAAGAATTACAATTACAGAGCTCTCTAATTCAGTTCTTACTAGTAACAATTCCAATTAGAGAGCTCTACAAATGAATTTTTACTAGTCGTATGTCTCCATTGACTTCCATTCATTTTTAATTACGGAGCTCTACAATTGAATTGTTACTAGTAAGAATTACAATTAGAGAGCTCTACAATTGCATTCTTACTAGTAAGAATTTAATTAGAGAGCTCTACATTTGAATTGTTACTAGTAAGAATTACAATTAGAGAGCTCTCTAATTCAATTATTACTAGTAACAATTACAATTAGAGAGCTCTCTAATTAAATTCTTACTAGTAAGAATGCAATTACAGAGCTCTCTAATTGAATTTTTACTAGTAAAAATATGAATTAAAGATATGTATAATTGCAGAGCTCTGTAATTGAATTAAAGAGCTCTGCAATTACATTCTTACTAGTAACAACTGAATTAGAGAGCTCTCTAATTGGAATTGTTACTAGTAATAATTGGATTAGAGAGCTCTCTATTTAAATTGTTACTAGTAAGAATTGAATTAAAGAGCTCTGCAATTGCATTCTTACTAGTAACAATTCAATTGTAGAGCTCTCTAATTGTAATTCTTACTAGTAACAATTCCATTGTACAGCTCCGTAATTAAAAATGAATGGAAGTCAATGGAGACATATGACTTGTAAAAATTCATTTGTAGAGCTCTCTAATTGGAATTGTTACTAGTAAGAACTGAATTAGAGAGCTCTGTATTAGTAATTCTTACTAGTAATAATTTAATTAGAGAGCTCTCTAATTGTAATTGTTACTAGTAATAATTGAATTGGAGAGCTCTCTAATTGTAATTGCTACTAGTAAGAATTGAATTGTAGAGCTCTCTAATTGAATTCTTACTAGTAAAAATGCAATTACGACGAGTAACGCTGGGTACAATTTAAGCTAAAACGGCTTGCCATATAAAACGGCTTGCCATAGAAATGTCTATTCTTGATATCAACAATTGAATTGCTACTAGTAACAATGATCATTTTTGATATCAATAATTCAATTTTCACTAGTGACAATGTTAATTTCTGATATCATGAATGTGATTGTTACTAGTAAGAAAGCCATTTTAGATATCTGAAATAATATTGATATCAGAAATACATTTTCAGATATCAAAAATGAAAAATTTTACTAGCAATTAAATTGTTGATATGTCTCCATTGACTTCCATTCATTTTTAATTACGGAGCTGTACAATGGAATTGTTACTAGTAAGAATTACAATTAGAGAGCTCTACAATTGAATTGTTACTAGTAAGAATGCAATTGCAGAGCTCTTTAATTCAATTCTTACTAGTAACAATTTAAATAGAGAGCTCTCTAATCCAATTATTACTAGTAACAATTCCAATTAGAGAGCTCTCTAATTCAGTTGTTACTAGTAAGAATGTAATTGCAGAGCTCTTTAATTCAATTACAGAGCTCTGCAATTATACATATCTTTAATTCATATTTTTACTAGTAAAAATTCAATTAGAGAGCTCTGTAATTGCATTCTTACTAGTAAGAATTTAATTAGAGAGCTCTCTAATTGTAATTGTTACTAGTAATAATTGAATTAGAGAGCTCTCTAATTGTAATTCTTACTAGTAACTATTCAAATGTAGAGCTCTCTAATTGTAATTCTTACTAGTAACAATTCAATTGTAGAGCTCTCTAATTGTAATTCTTACTAGTAACAATTCAATTGTAGAGCTCCGTAATTAAAAATGAATGGAAGTCAATGGAGACATACGACTAGTAAAAATTCATTTGTAGAGCTCTCTAATTGTAATTGTTACTAGTAAAAATTCAATTAGAGAGCTCTGTAATTGCATTCTTACTAGTAAGAATTTAATTAGAGAGCTCTCTAATTGTAATTGTTACTAGTAATAATTGAATTAGAGAGCTCTCTAATTGTAATTCTTACTAGTAACAATTCAATTGTAGAGCTCTCTAATTGTAATTCTTACTAGTAACAATTCAATTGTAGAGCTCTCTAATTGTAATTCTTACTAGTAACAATTCAATTGTAGAGCTCCGTAATTAAAAATGAATGGAAGTCAATGGAGACATACGACTAGTAAAAATTCATTTGTAGAGCTCTCTAATTGTAATTGTTACTAGTAAGAATTGAATTAGAGAGCTCTGTAAATGTAATTCTTACTAGTAATAATTGAATTAGAGAGCTCTATAATTGTAATTCTTACTAGTAATAATTGAATTGGAGAGCTCTCTAATTGTAATTGCTACTAGTAAGAATTGAATTGTAGAGCTCTCTTATTGAATTCTTACTAGTAAAAATGCAATTACGACGAGTAACGCTGGGTACAATTTAAGCTAAAACGGCTTGCCATAGACATATGACTTGTAAAAATTCATTTGTAGAGCTCTCTAATTGGAATTGTTACTAGTAAGAACTGAATTAGAGAGCTCTGTAACTGTAATTCTTACTAGTAATAATTGAATTAGAGAGCTCTGTAATTGTAATTCTTACTAGTAGTAATTGAATTGGAGAGCTCTCTAATTGTAATTGCTACTAGTGAGAATTGAATTGTAGAGCTCTCTAATTGAATTCTTACTAGTAAAAATGCAATTACGACGAGTAACGCTGGGTACAATTTAAGCTAAAACGGCTTGCCATAGAAATGTCTATTCTTGATATCAACAATTGAATTGCTACTAGTAACAATGATCATTTTTGATATCAATAATTCAATTTTCACTAGTGACAATGTTAATTTCTGATATCATGAATGTGATTGTTACTAGTAAGAAAGCCATTTTAGATATCTGAAATAATATTGATATCAGAAATACATTTTCAGATATCAAAAATGAAAAATTTTACTAGCAATTAAATTGTTGATATGTCTCCATTGACTTCCATTCATTTTTAATTACGGAGCTGTACAATGGAATTGTTACTAGTAAGAATTACAATTAGAGAGCTCTACAATTGAATTGTTACTAGTAAGAATGCAATTGCAGAGCTCTTTAATTCAATTCTTACTAGTAACAATTTAAATAGAGAGCTCTCTAATCCAATTATTACTAGTAACAATTCCAATTAGAGAGCTCTCTAATTCAGTTGTTACTAGTAAGAATGTAATTGCAGAGCTCTTTAATTCAATTACAGAGCTCTGCAATTATACATATCTTTAATTCATATTTTTACTAGTAAAAATTCAATTAGAGAGCTCTGTAATTGCATTCT
Organism: Leuciscus leuciscus; assembly: GCF_965113295.1. NCBI lineage: Eukaryota > Metazoa > Chordata > Actinopteri > Cypriniformes > Leuciscidae > Leuciscus > Leuciscus leuciscus. The sequence continues at coordinate 30,814,059 of NC_138743.1, read as the reverse complement.
TACTAGTAAGAATTTAATTAGAGAGCTCTCTAATTGTAATTGTTACTAGTAATAATTGAATTAGAGAGCTCTCTAATTGTAATTCTTACTAGTAACTATTCAAATGTAGAGCTCTCTAATTGTAATTCTTACTAGTAACAATTCAATTGTAGAGCTCTCTAATTGTAATTCTTACTAGTAACAATTCAATTGTAGAGCTCCGTAATTAAAAATGAATGGAAGTCAATGGAGACATACGACTAGTAAAAATTCATTTGTAGAGCTCTCTAATTGTAATTGTTACTAGTAAGAATTGAATTAGAGAGCTCTGTAATTGTAATTCTTACTAGTAATAATTGAATTAGAGAGCTCTATAATTGTAATTGTTACTAGTAATAATTGAATTGGAGAGCTCTCTAAATGTAATTGCTACTAGTAAGAATTGAATTGTAGAGCTCTCTAATTGAATTCTTACTAGTAAAAATGCAATTACGACGAGTAACGCTGGGTACAATTTAAGCTAAAACGGCTTGCCATACATTTCAACTAGTGACAATTGAATTATTGATATCAGTAATTCGCATTTTTACTAGTAACAATGTAATTATTGATATAAAAAATTATATTTCTACTATTAAGAAATCAATTCTTGATATCAGCAATTGATTTTGAATGGCAGCCTATGGTGACATTTCACTAGTGAAAATATAATTACAGATATCAACAATTAAATTGTTGATATCAAGAATTACATTTTTGATATCAAGAATTACATTTTTGATATCAAGAATTAAATTGTTGATATCCAGAATTAAATTGTTGATATCCACAATTACATTTTTTATATAAAAAAATGTAATTGTTGATATCAAAAATGTAATTCTTGATATCAACAATTCATATCCTGGAAATGAATAAAAGTTAAAACGGCTTGCCATAGTATTACAACAAAAACGATCTTTTAAATCCAACAGGAGAACTCAGGAGATAAGAGGAAAAATAATACAGCACAACCACGTAAAACAACAACGACAAGGAACAATGAACAATGAACAGATGAATCTAAGGGTTTAAATACACAGAGTAATCAACAGAACTAAGAACAGGCGAGTAACTAATGAGTAACTATGGAAACTAATAACGACCATTAACACAAGCAAAACGGGAACAGGGAAAACGAAACCCAAACACAATGAAACTAAACCGACTTAAACATAAGCCTGACAGTGCACAACTTCACATGGTGAAGTCACAAGTTAAAATAACAAGTTGTTGTTGTTGTAGAACATTTATCACTTCTTATTGATATATCTTGTGACATGTTTGGCTCCAGATACTTATTCTACTCAATGCAGAGTTTAGTGTGTGTAAGGAGAATAGAAGACAAAGTCAAGATGACACCATAGTTTTACATGCTGGTGAGACTTCAGCGTATAGTTTGTAGCCTACCTTATTAATACTATTTATATTGATACAGTATATCCTAAAAGAGGTCATATAACATCTTAAGATGAATCATCACAACAACCATAATATAATCACATTATTTATTCGTCATTAACTCCCTGAGGTTCTTATTGTCTTTCTCATTTTTGTTGGTCTTGAAAATGTCATCAAAAAGGGCCCGAGGAAGAGTGTCATGCCTAATTATTTCACACAATACACATACAGCTGAGATAATGTTGTTGTCACAATTTTGACAGCTCATGTACACCATATGTGGGTCGGAATAAACACTTGGAATGAGATTAAACAATTTCAGATTAGCATATTTGTGCCTTCCTTTAAAGGTATGTAATACTGTAGGATTCCTCTGACAGGAGTTTATACATGTTGTGTTTGAATTGAAATGCTATGTATGTGTGACAAGGCCATGTTCATAACCTTGTATTTTCAACATATTCCGTTGCCATGGTGAGTCTATTGATTGGAGCAGGGATCTGTTGCTGAATGCTAAGAGGTGTCATTTAAGCCAATAATGTGAAGGACTGTCAGTATGCAATAACAAAGAGTGTTTGCTATTGTCTATACAAGGCTAAGCTTCAGCTCTGGTGCAGATCCTTTTCCATCTGTAAGAAAAAGTTGAATGGATCCTCAACCTCATTGGTTGTTATCAAGCTCGTTCTGAGCAGCATTATTAATACACGTTGTTTTTCTGTACCATGGAGCCACTATAATACTAGGCACATACAATACATTTTAATCAACCTCTCTACCCATTTCTTTAATAAAAATCGAATCAATATCATGACTACAAAGTTGAAGCAAGCAAAACAAGAAAACCTTTTCATGGCAGAACAGAAAACCTGTATAGAGGCATATCCTGGTTTGAGTCCAAATATATTTCAAAGTTCTGACAATTTGTTTTGAGTTCAAATGAATCTCAGGAGAAAATAAATGTTGCAAAATGTAACAAGATTATTTTGAGGCCGGCTTTGAATTTTCTTCTAAATATCATCTAGACCATTAGAGATGTCTTAGTTCTTCCCCGCAGACCAAAGAAATGGCATACGCTTCAGTGAACGCTAAGGCCTGAACCCTGCAGAGCTGTAGGGAGGAACTTCTCTAATTCATTCAACTCCATCTTATTTATCCTGGTCCTGCTACGGCGGAGCGCAAAGTTATCTCTCCATTTATTTCCATTAAAGTGCTTTGATAGATGAGATGCATGTTCATAGAGGGTAAATGTGCTTACAAAATATGCAATTTGCGCAGTTCAATTCCACAATTACATTTTTAGGAGCATGGTACAGATGCTTGAGGATAAAAGTTCAAAATTCTGAATTGAATTGAACTTCCCACTTTATTAATGCTTTTGCTAGTTTTACTATGCTACTATGCAACCAGGCACAGCTAATTAGAATATAAATCCTTGAACTAGGCCAGCACAGATCTCATTATGAGCAAAGGTTTCATTGCTTGTCTTTATTTATTCCATTGTATGAAGTGCTGATTACATTAATGTCATCTACACTACAGTATGACTGATTTAGATTTATTCCCAGCATATTTTCATAATGAAGAAAATAGACAACTCTGAAGACAACCATAACAATATTTTTGAGTAATAGGGCCACCGCATCAACCTGCTTATGAAGCCTTGGTTATGTCAAGGATTATGAAAGCGTTTAGCACAGATGGCAAATATAAACCCAGAGGAAGCTATTTCCTCATTTTCACATGTATTTGTTTTTGTGTAATGTATGGCACACGCCCAAATAAACCAGACTGGGGAATGTTTAAAGAGAAAGCTGAGAGAAATAATGTTTAATTTATTAGCCCAATGTTTTAATAAAGATCTACTTTTAAAAAACTGTTACATGCAGTCATATTCAGCATCAAAAGAGAATTAAGCAATTTAAGACTTAATGGAAATTTAATATCTTTTCATGTTAATGTTCCTCAATGCACTTCTTAATTTGGAGTATCCAATTAATTCCATAAAAGCTAAAGAGTTAGACAAGTTAAAGAAGAAGAGAAAGGTTAAGACCAGCAGTTTTTTGGTTTGCGACAGAGTGTGAGAATGCAGATGAGTTCTTAAATTAAATTAAAAATTAAAACTTTGTTGGTAGACAACCTGTATTTACTATTTATATTTCTCACATTTCACACCACAAGTTTGTACACCACGACCCGTGTCCGAACAAATGACTCTTATGAACTGTTATTTTAATGAATCACTCAAAACACTGACAAATCAACGCTATCTCACGACTAATTCGTACGAATTTGTACAGTGATAAAAAAGGTGGCTAATTCGTACGAATTCGTACGACCTCACTCGTACGAATTTGTACGATTTGTCTAACCCACGTGATGGGTAGGTTTAGGGGCGGGGTCAGGGGTAGGTCATTCGTATGAATTCATACGAATTGGGCAATTCGTAAAATATGTACGATTTAGCAAAAATCTTACTAATTCGTACGAGTGAGGTCGTATGAATTCGTACGAATTAGCCACCTCGTAGAATTCGTACGAATTGCCGTGAGATCAGGCTGGACAAACTCAAGAGTCAATCTGAAAAATTCTGAAAATCCTTCACAGAATGAACTGACCGAATCTATCAGAGCAGCAACTGAATCAACAAATCAACATACGAACCACTTACTGAACTACAAATTTCATGTTAATAATCATTATTTCAATTTAGCCAATTGACTGCTCTTATTCGCTGTTCCACCAATTATTTTTCTCTGTGTACCTCACAGTCATGTCTTTGTTCATGATTATGCACTTTAAAGCTTACCATAAGCATTTTGCAAATGCAATGCAATTGAATAGTAGGCACAGCCAATTTAATACTAGGACAACAACAACAACAACAACTAATTTAAATAAAACAGAATAAAAGCATTTAACTCTCTAGGTGGTATAATGAATATATAAACAAAATACATTAAAAAGTTAGGGGATCACTGGTCTAAATCAACATTTTTCTTTAAGTTTCTGTTCCATTACAAAATACGTTGTCTAAACATTTAAAACTTGCATTAATTTTGTAAAGAACAAAAATTCCTAGACCTGCTGCATTAAGTTTTGATGGACAGTTGGTCATTTATACTTCAAAAGGCAATTTGCTGTGAAAATAACTTGAGGCAATTTCAGCTGAACCCAGACAGAAATTTAATCTGCGCTGTCATTGTTCTCTAATAAATCAATGAAAAGTGAAAAGCATGTATAAATGAACTAAAGACTCATTAAACATTTGGAGGCATTTATGCCTATAAAGACTTTTCGGTCTTATTCCAAACCATCAGTAATTAAAGAATACTTTCTCTGTGAACCAATTAAGACATTCGCTTGCAAATATGTTCCTGTCAGTATGGATATGTGAGATGCTGAGAGTTGAACACTGGGGTTGTTTATTATCTGTAAACAACAAGCAATTATTCTGCCTCTGCTGTGAAGAAGTGACTTGGCCTTGCGTTGGCCTGTGTCACAAGACATCGAATACAAAGCAAATCCATTTCTGTTTGACGGCGCACAGAAAACCAGATGTAGCGCCAATCCTGGACAGTTCTAGTGATTACCATGAAAAAAGCAATTAGCTGTGGATTAGAATGCTCCATTTTACAGTGCTGAAATTAATTAGCGAATGCACACCTCTGTTCATGTGTATGCACAAACAGCTGTGAGCTCATATTGGTAATGAGAATCTGAACTATAAAAGACATAAACATCACTCCCTCTCCATCTATCTTTGTCTCTATACCTGTCTGTTGTTTTCTTTCCCCATCATCGTCAACAATAAGGCCACTGTCACCCTCAAAATCACAGTCAATATCAGCTGCACTCATTATTGCATGTCTGTTTATTTTCAACACATTTTGTTTGCTAGTAGCCTATAAAAAAAGTGTTTACAAAGAGGACCGTATTGCGAAACAGTTTCAGTATTTTCATGCTTAAACAACCACATACATACGCTTTGTCCACAATCCACATGCAGTATCAAGGACAGCGGCATGACTGCTTCACTTAGTTCTTTAGTTCGGTTTTCTCAGGTTTATGACGATAAATAAAAAACACACAAATATAATTAAAGAGCCTATAGTAGAAAGAGACAATTAACGTTTAACAAACAAATAGGCTTATATGGGCAAAGTAGGATTTACTGTAAATCCAAGTAAGTAATAATGGATCAGTTATTAGCTGCTGTTTTTTAATTTATCAGTATGTGTCAATTTTAAAGGGGTGGTTGATTATGATTTCACTTTTCTAACTTTAGTTAGTGTGTAATGTTGCTGTTTGAGCATAAACAACATCTGCAAAGTTACAATGCTCAAAGTTCAAAGTAAAGGGAAATATTCGCTTTTAAAGAAATTGCTTTTTAAGGACTACAACAAATGGCTGGTAGAGACTACACAACATTCCTCCCGGGTTAGTGACATCACCAACCCTGAAATGTACATAAACCCCGCCCCCGGGAACGCGATTAATAGATGGATCATGACAGAATATGCTAATCAATGACTTGAAGACAACTACACATAAGCTACATAAATTCATCAACTTACCATTCAGAAATGTTGTCTACATGTTGTCACTTCTTCTTGAGTCTCTCCATCTTTGTCTGACTCCGGTTTGAACATAAAAGGCTAAACGTTTTTGAAAGTTTCAGTGAATGTCTGTGTGAGGTAATCGAAGCTGCTAAGAACAAGCTGTTGAAGCTCCGCCCTCTGTGCCGCAGCTCATTTGCATTTAAAGGGACACACACAAAAACGGTGCGTTTTTGCTCACCCTCAAAAAGTGACAATTTGAACATGCTATAAAAATATCTGGGGTATTTTGAGCTAAAACTTCACATACACACTCAGGGGACATCAGAGACTTATTTTACATCTTGTGACAAGGGCATTATATCACCCCTTTAAATATAAATATATATATCAGCTGGATATTTAATTGTGCTTGCTCTTTCATCTATTTTTACACTTAGACCTTTTCTGTCATCCAACTCTTACTTCAAGTAAAATACTCATATATTAAAAACACTGTTAAATGTAATCCTTAGCAAATCTCAACATTTAATTAGACTTTTTCCCTTTATTGTCAGAAAAATTAATATTAATTTTCCATACTGTACATTACACGTTGTGATGCCTAAATTCACTTTAATTTTAGGTTTACTTTAGTTTAATTTTAGGTTTATTTTAGTTTTAATATTTTATTTAAAATAGTATAGAATTGTAATATTGGCCATGACATGAAAATAATCGGCCAGAGTTTTATCCAATAAGTTTGCTTAGTTAAAATGATATGGTAAGACATTACCAGTTCAAACTCAGACAATCCTGCAAGCACCTGCCATTAATTTTTATCAACTTACTGTTAGCTGGCACCAAACATGAATATTTATATGTTGTCACAGTGCTGTGCAAGCCAGCAAGCAAGAAAATGTGCAACTAAATCATCACGGCCATTCACCCCATGAATATTTAAACATTATATAGCATCTGGTCATTAGTCATTTCCTCGTTTTAAACAACTTTAGACTTTGCTCATCTCTTTTTCATCTTGATGTGAATCTTGACTCAAAGCTCGGGAGACAGGACAGGACGGAACAGAAAACTCCAGGAACTCCAGAGAATAATGACACTTATTAATAGCGGGTTGGAGAAGACTGATGACAATGTTTTGAAATGTGACACAGTTGAAAGTCACTCAGAGCTGTCTCTCTCTGAAGGTTTGTGTCAACTCCGAAGGCACTTCCAAAGACGTATGCCATTGGCTCAAAACCATTTGCGCTTCCTGTTGTTTGTCTGTACCCAACCTGTATTAAGATTTCATAGTTTTGCAAGCCAAATAATGAATTATCTACTATATTGCTTTAGGCAGGTGAAAATATGTGAAAATCCCTTTTACTATATATATTTCAGGATGCACGCAGATTCCATATGAGAAAAACAAGCTCTGAATTGAAGGCAGTCTACTAGTCATTAGTAAGGTCATTTCCTATGAAACTGCGAAAATGTGTCCAAGACAGTGATAGCGTGATAGTATGACTAAAACACAAATAAAATACATAGCTTATATGCTCTCTATGCTCCTCTTTCTCTTTCTGTCTCTCGATTCATAATTCAAAGAACCTTTATTAGCATAATAAACATTAAAGGGATAGTTCAGGATTTTAGACATGAATCTCTATAGCTTCCCCATAAGCAGTGTGGTGCATTGACCATGACTTACCCCCGACAGCGTCCTGTGAGCCGAGCTCCGGTCCAGTTTTGGTCAAGATGAAATTAGTCCGGCAAGTTTGCTGGGGTCACGGCAATAAAGTTTTTTTCTTCTCAAATCAATATGTGTTCAAAAGAGTGATATATTTGCAGCACAAAACCGCTGTCTATGGAGAGGTCAGACCTCGTAATGGCTTGGCACTATTTTCTTCCCCGTCATATCACTGCGCGCTGCCGCTACCTACAGCCAGCTGGGAGCCGCGCACGTGTCACTTTGTTTACAGCTCGTAAAGAGAACGATAACATGTCTGATTACAGCAGCGACGATGACAACATTGACTTCGACACACAGCCAAAAGGATATCTTCTTTATCTTCGCCAGTTTGGTGTTCACATTGAAGCCCAGAGCAATGAGCCAAAGTCGCCTCAGAGCAACATCTGCCACAGGAAATCTTTGAAATGTGTGAGGAGAAAGCGCCACATCTTTGTTTGTACAGTCCGGATAGTCACAAGTCCGCACCATTTTCTACAAAGCTTGTACAAACTGATCGCTCTTGGTGAGTAGCTATGTTAGCTCGTTCGTGTAGCTGTTCTGAGCACGTAAACACTGCTGTAAACACTGCCGAACAACTGAAAAAGTGGTGTGCGCCTGCGCAGCTCGCAGCTGGCTGTAGGTAGCGGCAGCGCGCAGTGATATGACAGGGGAGAAAATAGTGCCAAGCCATTACGAGGTCTGACCTCTCCATAGACAACGTTTTAGTGACGCAAATATATCACTCTTTTGAACACATATTGATTTGAGAAGAAAAAAGCTTTATTGCCGTGACCCCAGCAATCTTGCCGGACTAATTTCATCTTGACCAAAACTGGACCGGAGCTCGGCTCACAGGACGCTGTCGGGGGTAAGTCATGGTCAATGCACCACACTGCTTATGGGGAAGCTATAGAGATTCATGTCTAAAATCCTGAACTATCCCTTTAATACACACCACACACATCCTATAGTACAACACACATAGGCTAGGGATCAGTCTCTCTCCCAGTTTGTCTCCCTACTGTCTCTTAAGAAATAAGAGCTCTGGGATGTTTCTTGTCGAGGACTCTGGGTTCAGATACCTATGATTCAGAGGGCAGGATAGTGCTGGTAGTGTGGGGGCGGGTCGAGAGAAGCTGTCAGCGGCTGGATGATACATCATTACAGAAATCTGTAAAATGTACATCAGGTATGACTGGGTGTGTTGGCATGATCCGCTCTGACAGAGTCAGCTGTGTATGATCTTCAGGCTAACAACAGCACAAATAAAACAACGAAATACACATCAGTGATTTACTGCTAATACTGCAGGGTTTTTATACTTTAATGAAGGGTTTTCAAACTTTTTAATGTCAAGGACCCCCAAATATGATTCCATTGCTGATGAAACACAAACCACTTTGTAATAAGCTTTTTAATTTGGGCAAAGTATGACCTAAATCAGTGCAAGTGACCTGTTAGAGATCACAGACTTGTAGAAGCGCGCAAAAATGGCATGGTTGCTTCAGTAAATCCATTTTTTATCTCACAATTGTATTTGTTACCTCTGTCAGTTAGGTTTAGGGTACATTAACGTAACAGAGCATTTCAAATTTAGTGCAATTCACTGGACATCTCCATACTGCCAAGATGCGTACAGCAACCAACATCTTCTTTTTTTTTTTTTTTAAACACATTCAAGGTCTTCTGTTTTGGGAAAAATTTGTATGTGGTTTTAAAGACAGTTTTAAAAGTGCCACGAAATGTGTAACAAGCAACATAATTTTACAGAAATGTCACCACAGACACATTTCAAGACTTTGTTCGAGTAATCACTTGAGTTTGGTGTTGTTGATGTGCCAAATTCTTTGAAAATTACCCCATCAACCTATTTGATCAACTAATTACTGCTACCTGGCACCAAAATGTTAATGTTTACTTGTTGTTAAAGAGTTCTGCTATCTAGCTAGGAAGAAATTTCACAAATAAACTATGACAGCCATTAACTCCATGAACATTATTTATATGGTCATTACTCTTACATTGCTCATCTTAATCAACTTGATTCTTGGCTCAACTTGGCAGAAGTTTGACTCAAAAGCACCAAAGAACTCTAAATGACACTCACTAATTGTGGGTTGGTGAAGAGTGATGATGATGTGTCAAATGAATTGAAATGCAACACAGCTGAAAGTCACCCAGAAATGTCTGTGTGTGATTCCCAAGGAAGGATTGGTGAATATATTTTACTCTTATAATTTCATCGTACTACCACTACTATTTTTAAATAATTTTTATCTGGAATTTTTTTTGTATTAAGTTGACCATGTATAGCGCCCCCTTGTGGACCCCGGGATGCAGAGTTCAAAATTGCATTGATATCATAATTGCATTTTTATGAATGAAAAAACAAAACAAAAAAACATATTGATACAAATGTATCTATTATTAAGATGCATATATATGATTGCATCAGAACAGCTTGACTATATTTTAATTCTAATAGTATATAAGCATACGCAGCTATTGCAAAATACATAGCATTAAATATAGGCGTTGATTGTTTCATTCCATACTCATAAAGGTAAGAAAATTCATTAGCATTCCTTCAGGAATCATCAAATCACCCTGGAGAGCCACACTGGGTCTTTTTTTTATCACACATGTTTCTTATCAGTAAAAAAAATAATAAACTGTAGGCAATTTAGCACTTGCAGTCATTCGAACGTGATAGGTAGTTTGAATGAGATTAGTGGAGAAAAATAAGTATTTCTTGGCAGGATTTCTCTCTGGAACTGATTTCTATCGAAGTCGATAACGACTGCACAGCCTATCCCAGTGTAGCATCAGTTTTCTTTGCTGTTCTTATTGACCCATGGTTCAGCTCCTCATGGAAAAGGGTCTAAGTCTCAGATGGCTTTGGCTTAAAGGAAGCCGATCCTCAGTATCACAGGACGTAGACACACTGATTTGATCGCCTAAATCTCTTCTCTGTCCCCACATTTTTTAATGTAAGAGAAAGAATGAGTGAAAGAAATAGTAAGGAAGCGACAAACAAAACCAACATGCAACCAGTTACCCTGCTGGTCAGTGCAATGCAAACATACTCTGGTGAGGAACTCCATTACTGATAATGGTGTGTGTTTGTGCCGGCTGTTGAAGAATCAGCATGGCTAATTGACCTTGCTGAGTCTCAGCAGGCTGTGGGCTCCGTGTCAGCAGAGCAGGGAAGGACATTATCTGATTTCACAAAGTTTGATGCGCTCAATGACACGCAGAATGATTGTTGCTCCTGTGAAATCATACGACAAATATTCAGAGAATGAGGGCAAGAGAAATATATCCGAGAAAGCCAAATGGTGTTCAGATTAATAATGGATATGCTGTATAGTATAGCTTTCAAACGTACAGAACATCTCCAGGATTGTGCAATGGCTGTATATCAAGAATTCAATAAATCTATATTTTATTTCCCAGTACTTTTAATCCTACTACACATAGGACTTCTGGAAGCGCTTATTGCTCCCAGTACTCTGTGCTTTGCCTTGAAAGGTGTAAATTGATCTGTTGCCTTCAGGATTTAAGGTGAGAATGATTGAAAGTACTGCAGATGAGTCACTTTCCAGATATAGCCGAGCAGACTTTGAATCTTTCTCAGATGGAAAGATGATGACATTGAGACAAACAACATTTAGATATAACCAAAATGCTATCCATCCATTTTCTTAAGATCAGGTGAAATAAGGTGATTAACTTTGAGATTGGCTCGGCACACTACTTTATAGACTGTCAGTATTTCAACACATTCACTTTGAGGAAAGACAATTTTGCATTCCCTAATGTATAGAATTGAGTAAGAGAAAAAAATGCACATCAATGCAACGAGGATCAACAAAAGACATTTACAATATAGCAAACTAATTAAGTACAGAAGAAAACTGGATGTGAACAATTAATAGAATAGCTTACATTAGTTGTTAGTGTTGTTTATTATTGTAAACTAGAGTGTAAAATTTAAAAGGGAATGAATTTCTTTAATGGAATCGGTCATGCTTGACATGATGTTGCAACTCAATTCAGCCAATTTAGTTGCAAGAAAACACTTTTTTTTTTCTTTTTTTTTAACTCTTCATATATTCAGCTGCCACAGATGGTGGATAACTGATGCTACACTGGGATAGGCTGTGCAGTCGTTATCGACTTCGATAGAAATCAGTTCCAGAGAGAAATGCTGCCAAGAAATACTTTTTCTCCACTAATCTCATTCAAACTACCTGTCACGTTCGAATGGCTGCAAGTGCTAAATTGCCTACATTTTATTTATTTTTACTGAAAAGAAACATGTGTGATAAAAAAAAAAAAGACCCAGTGTGGCTCTCCAGGGTGATTTGATGATTCCTGAATAAATGCTAATGAATTTTCTATGAACTATGAGTTTGGAATAAAATAAAAAAAATCTTTAATGCTATATTTAATGCTTTGTATTTTGCAATAGCTGCGTATGCTTATATACTATTAGAATAAAAATATAGTCAAGCTGTCCTGATGCAATCATATATATGCATCTTAACAATAGATACATTTGATCTTTGTATCAATATGTTTTATTTTATTTTATTTTTTTAATAAAAATGCAATTATGATATCAATGCAATTTTGAACTCTGCATCCCAGGGTCCACAAGGGGGCACTATATATGGTCAACTTAATACAAAAAATGTTTTATTTTAAAATTGATTTAAAAATAGTAGTGGTAGTACGATGAAATTGTAAGACTAATATATTTTCACCAATCCTTCCTTGAGAATCACACACAGACATTTCTGGGTGACTTTTAGCTGTGTTGCATTTCAATTCATTTGACACATCATCATCACTCTTCACCAACCCACAATTAGTGAGTGTCATTTAGAGTTCTTTGGTGCTTTTGAGTCAAACTTCTGCCAAGTTGAGCCAAGAATCAAGTTGATTAAAGGAGACATATCATGCTTTTAAATTGTTCCTTTTTACATATAAATCATACATTTGTGGTCTATATAAAGCGGAACTGCAATGCTTGGGTCTGAATTCCTCATTATTATAGCTCCACAGGCCCCTTTTCTACCCTTTTCTGATGTGCGTCTGAGAGCAACTCGTTTTGGTGCGGTCTCTTTAACCCTCTGGGGCCTAAGGTGTTTTTGGGGTCCTTGAGATGTTCTGACATGCCCTGACATTTGTGCTTTTTTCAGTTGCTTATAAACATATTAATGGCAAAAACATATTAAAGGCCCTCTATTTAGCACAAACAGGGCTAACATAATATGTGAGCAACAAGAATGTACATGTTTGCATTTTTGAGAGAATAATGTTTATGCATGGTTATTGAAAAAACTAAAAACTAAAGTTTCTGAAATAAGGCCACAAAACACATACTAAATATGTGTCAATAAGACTTTTGACTAATGGATGTTGTCGCCTAGAGTTTTTTCTTCAAAATGATGTGAAAATCACCCTGCCTTATCATTCACATAACACAATACATTGATTTAAATTTTGCAAAGCACTTTCTGTTTGGAAAGGCAATATTCGAGTGGGCGTCAACGATTCAACACCATCATGCATATTTAGTGGTTCGCACCCGAGGAGACAATGGGGCCCACATACTTAAATGCAATTGAGACACTTCATACCCCGCCCCGTCTCCAGGTTGCAGAGGTGACACTCGGTTCAACTCCACCACGTTCGGCCATTTTTGTAGTTTAATAGCAGAGATACGATTATCTAGCGGCACAGAAACTTTTTATTCACACGTTATTAACAAGATGTCAACAACGGAAGACTTGTCCATCCAGCCTTACATGTTCGAGCCAGAGTCGGAGCCGGAGCGAGATGAAAATGAAGACGACGAACCTGCAGAACAACGTCTTCATATGGATGTATGTATCGCAATGGTGTGTTACTGTATTTACACATGAAACTGGTCTTCCGACCTTTTACCACCGTGTCGATTTATTTTAATTAATATATGCGAGGGAGAGAGAGCAAGACAGCGCCTAGTTTGGAGACGGTGAAGTCTTGTTTATACTTTCGCCTGGCTCCGAAGAGAGAGAGTGCGCGCGCGCGCGCGACCGTGTCTCTCTCTCTGCTCGTTCTTTCAGTTAAACATGTGCCCTGTCACAAGCGCGGCAGTTCATCTACATTAGACGGTGTAATGAAGCGTGTGGGTTACTACATCCAACAACCGAACATTTTAACTTACCCTCTCGTAACTTCTGCATCCTTTAGCTTGGACTACAAAATTGCAGCGAGAAATAAAAATGGCGGATTGCTGGAAGTGTTGGGCCGGAAGTCGATGTCCTTATTTGGCAGTTCCGCTGCAAATACTGTGACGTAATAGTTGAAAAAACGTCATAGATGACAGAAAAATCTGAACCGGTTGAAAAATATGACCAAAACAGAATATAAAGATATCAACGAAGCTCCCGAAGAGAATCATTTAAACTTTTCTGTACTTCTAAACACTCCAAATATACAACAAAATGCATTTAAGGGCTAAAAAAGTGGATTTAGCATGATATGTCCCCTTTAAGATGAGCAATGTAATAGTAATGACCATATAAATAATGTTCATGGAGTGAATGGCTGTCATAGTTTATTTGTGAAATTTCTTCCTAGCTAGATAGCAGAACTCTTTAACAACAAGTAAACATTAACATTTTGGTGCCAGCTAGCAGTAATTAGTTGATCAAATAGGTTGATGGGGTAATTTTCAAAGAATTTGGCACATCAACACCAAACTCAAGTGTTTACTCGAACAAAGTCTCGAAATGTGTCTGTGGTGACATTTCTGCAAAATTACGTTGCTTGTTACACATTTCGTGGCACTTTTTTTTAATAGTGAAATGTCCAGAGTGTCTTTAAAACCACATCATTTTTTTTCCCCCAAAACAGAACACAGTGAATGTGGTAAAAAAAATCAAATAAATAAATGATGTTGGTTGCTGTACGCATCTTGGCAGTATGGAGATGTCCAGTGAATTGCGCAAAATTTTTAATGCTCTGTTACGTTTGAACATAATGTACCCTAAACCTAACTGACAGAGGTAAATACAATTGTGAGGAAAAAATGGATTTACTGAAGCAACCATGCCATTTGTGCGCGCTTCTACAAGTCTGTGATGTCTAACAGGTCACTTGCATTGATTTAGGTCATACTTTGCCCAAATTAAAAAGCTTATTACAAAGTGGTTTGTGTTTCATCAGCAATGGAATCATATTTGGGGGTCCTTGATACCCTGGTTTTCGTCGACTGAAGCGAAATGAGCTCGTGGCGCGAGCACGGCGGGTTACGCAATACTCGTTCCCTCTTCTAGAGAGAACCGAGGTTATGTTAGTAACCGATTACGTTCTCTTACGAGAGGTTCTCTCGTATTGCGCAAGTTAGCTTACGCTACGGGAACCCCTTGTCAACGCCGTGCGCGCCCAGCATCCACTACATGAGTCCCAGGGGAAGCCCGGGGAACACTGATAAGTGGGAAACAGGTGGCCAACAGAGTGGGCCAGCACATGTTCATAAGCACACATTAGGGGGTGTAGAGCGGCTCGGCCGGTCTATACAGATACTGACACAACCCTTTCTAGTGCAGCTCAACCAGGAGAGCTAAATCGAGTAAGTAGCCCGCGCACAAGAGTCTGGGCAGGGCATACACACGACTTAGACTGATAGAAGTTTAGCCTGCAGGGCGGGAACTTCCTGGTTATAAAACCTAACAAATGTAGAGGGGGAGGCCCAACCTGCCGCTGTACAAATGTCATGAATGGAAATCCCGCTGGACCATGCCCACGATGAGGCCATGCCTCTGGTGGAGTGAGCCCTGATGCCCAAAGGGCACTGCAGGTGTTTAGACGCATAAGCTGCCGCAATAGCGTCTACTATCCATCTGGACAGACTGTGTTTCGAGGCGGCGAGACCTTTGGTGTGCCCTCCAAACGAAACGAAAAGCTGGTCTGAGCGCCTGAAAGCGGCGGAGCACGTGACGTAATTCCTCAGAGCCCGGACAGGGCAGAGGAGGTTACTATCAACCTCGGCTGAGAGAGAAATGACCTGCGCTCTGAAAGGAGTGCCCATCACTTTGGGGACATAAACATGTCTCGGTTTGAGAATGACTTTTGAATCATAAGGTCCGAACTCGAGACAAGCCGCGTTAACTGATAACGCGTGTAAGTCACCCACGTGTTTGACTGAAGACAGGGCTATCAGAAAAACGGTTTTGAACGTGAGGTATTTCAGATCCACAGTGTCTAAAGGTTCGAAGGGATGAGCTTTCAGGGCCTCCAGGACCAGAGACAGATCCCAAATCGGAACCGAGGGGGGCCGCGGGGGATTCATCCTCCTGGCTCCTCTGAGGAAGCGGATGAAGAATTAATTCCTTCCTAATGCGCGGCCGCGCCGAGTCGGCGGATGCTGCAATAGCCGCAACATAAACTTTGAGCGTGGAGGGGGACCTGCCCATGTCCAGCAGCTCTTGAAGGAAGCACAGAACCCACGAAACCCCACACGTTTGTGGGTCCAGATTTTTCCCCGTGCACCATTTGTTAGAGGTCTCGTCTCGTAGAGGGAGCTCTAGACTGCGTGATTGTGTTCACGACCCCTTTTGGCAAATCAGCGGGTATCCGTTGATTATCCACACATGCAGAGACCAGTGCTCTGGATGAGGATGCAAGATCGAACCGCGGGCTTGAGAGAGAAGGTCTCTTCTCACCGGGATCGGCCATGGGGCTCTGTCTGCCAGCCGCATTAATTCAGGGAACCATGTCTGGTTCTCCCAGCGCGGGGCTATGAGGAGCACTGAGTGGCGCGTCTCTCTGATTCTCCCGATCACCTGGGGCAACAGTGAGATCGGGGGAAAAGCGTACAGCGGGACGTCTGCGGGCATCCTCGCTCTTCGAGAAGAATTTCGGGCAGTGGGCGTTGTCGTCTGACGCAAAGAGGTCGACTTTCGCTCTGCCGAAAAGGCGCCACAGAAGCTGGACTGTCTGGGGGTGCAGAGACCATTCCCCCGGGGGAACATTGTCTCTGGACAGTCTGTCTGGGCCATCGTTCAGGTGACCGGGCACGTGCACGGCTCTCAGCGAGCGCAGTGAGCTATGAGCCCAAACGAGTAGGCGTTCCGCCAGCGTGCAGAGGATTTTGGATCTGATCCCGCCCTGACTGTTCACGTAGGACACCACTGACATGTTGTCCGTGCGGACTAGTACATGGTGACCTCGCAGGTATGGGAGAAAATGCTTCAGCGCATTCTCGACCGTTAACATCTCCAGACAGTTTATGTGAAGGCATTTCTCCTGGTCTGACCAGAGGCCATAGACTGGTCTGCCCTCGAAAAGCACCCCCCAACCTAGGTTGGAGGCGTCTGTCGAGATTGTTTTCCGGTGAGAGATAACTCCCATTGTAACTCCCCGTTGGTACCATTCGGTCGTCATCAGGGCTGCAGGGCTGAGACGCAGCCCTGATTCACACTGACTTGCGAGCCGCCGGCAGTCCACGCTCTGCGGGGCGCTCTCGCTTTCAGCCAGCGCTGAAGCGGGCGCATGCGCAATAAGCCCAGCTGAAGCACCGCTGCAGCTGAAGCCATGTGGCCCAACATCATCTGAAATGTTTTCAGGGGGAAACACCTGCCTTTCTGAAAAGACGCGGCGAGATACGGCGCGCGCGCTGTATCGACAGTCTGGCCATCATAGCCACCGAGTCCAGTTCTATTCCCAAAATAGAGATTGACTGACTGGGCGTTAATGAGTTCTTGGTCCAGTTGACCGAGAGACCCAAGCTTTTCAGATGGCTGAGAAGCGCTAGTCTGTGGGATATGAGTTCTTCCTCTGACTGCGCCAGTATCAGCCAGTCGTCCAAATAGTTCAAAATTCGCATGCCCTGTGTTCTCAGGGGAGCGAGGGCCGAGTCCATGCACTTCGTGAATGTACGGGGTGTTAATGACAGGCCGAACGGGAGGACGGTGTATTGATATACCTGACCGTCGAAGGCGAATCTCAAGAATGGCCTGTGACGGGGTATAATCTGAATCTGAAAGTATGCGTCTTTCAGATCGAGAGAAATAAACCAGTCCCTCGGGCGAATTTGCACGAGGATTTGTCTGGTTGTGAGCATTTTGAACGGCCGTCTCATGAGTTTTTTGTTCAAATATCTCAGATCTAATATAGGTCTGAGGGCTCCGTCCTTCTTGGGAACGAGGAAATAACGGCTGTCAAAGCCCGTCTCGGTCAGAGAAGGATGCACTCGTTCTATCGCCCCCTTGCACAATAGTTTCGCTATTTCTGTATGAAGCAGATGGGCTGCTTCTGTATTCACTCTCGTCTCGGTCCGTGCTCGAAAGCGCGGGGGACGGCGAGCGAACTGCAGAGAATAGCCCCGTTTCACAATGTTCAGCACCCATTGTGACACGCCCGGGATAGCTTCCCACGCTTCCGCATGCATAGCTAGGGGTCGAATGGCCTCTGGGTCCCGGCCGCTGCACTGCGCGGGATAGGGAACTCGTAGCAGAGGAATTTGCGCGGTGCGCACGCTGTCGATGCTGGGGAACGGGAGCTCGCTGATAGCGATAACTGGCTGGACAGCACTCAATGACTCGGTCACTTGGGACGGAGAACATTTTGCAGTGAGAAACCTGTGACGCGAGAGCGGCGTGGGTGTTAATGTGTTTATCAGTAAGTGTGAGCGCTCGTGGGCGGGCACAGGGCTTACATTCATAACACGGCCAGTGTTGGGGAGCTTTATGTGATCTAACCCCCGGGGCAGCTGTGTGACAGAGCGGGCAGTGGGTAGGTGTGAGCACTGACTTGTGGGCACAATTCCTACGCTTATCACTCGAGCGGCGCGTCCCCGCTTTGTGAGAGTGAGCTCTGTGAGAGACACAGGGGAGATCGTGCTTGTGTGTAGGGGTGAGCACTGGGCTGTGGGCACATTTTCTACACTCAAAACACCGTCGGCGTGAGCCGAATAACCAGAATTAATACTCTTTTTCAGATTTCTCTGGGTCGCTGTGCGAACGGCGTTTGTGTGCAGGCGAGCGAGTTGTGTAACTGACTCGTTGGCTGCAAAATACACATCTGCAGTCGCCTTTTTAGGCGACAGATTTTTTTTTTTTGCCGCCAGAGCCGGAATCGAACGCGTGTCTCTGGCGCGAAAGCCTAAGATTCTGCCACTGAGCCACAGGGGGAGAATACATAGGCTATCGGTTCGCGCGAGCATATGACAGAGCGTCGTCATGTTTCGTGTCGGCGTTAGCTTGCAGGCGTGCGTGTATTATAACAGGATCGTATACTGCAATATTAATATTTCCAGCCGCCTGAACTCAGAGGGGACTGAGAAATGTGTGAGAATTGGAGGTTGGCCCGGCCTCAGCGGGGCTACAAACACTCTCTCTCCTCCTTTCGCCGGTGAGTGAGGCACGCGGGGTGCTGAACATTGCTCGTGACCGTCCGCTCTGACATCCCTTGAGAACGGCGCAGTTTGCGCGGCACAAGCAAAGGGAGAGAGCGCGGGAAGCGGGGCGAGTAGCCAGAGAGCGTCATCATGTTTTGCAGGCGTGCGTGTACTATAACAGGCTTGTTTACTGCAGTATTGATATTACCAGTCGCCTGAACTTGGGAGGGGACTGAGAAATATGTGAGAAATGGCGGTCAGTCAAGCCTCGGCGGGACTCACACACTCTCGTTTCTCCTTTCGCCGGTGAGTGACGGGCGCGGTAGCTTTCTCGTAACGTAAAGAGAAACTAGCCCCGTGATCGTCCGCTTCTGCGATCCCTTGTGAGCGGCACGGTCTGCGCGGCTCGAACAGAGGGAGAGAGCATGGGAAGAGGGGCGAGTAGCCAGAGAGCGTCATCATGTTTTGCAGGCGTGCGTGTACTGTAACAGGCTCGTTTACTGCAGTATTGATATTTTCAGTAGCCTGAACTTAGGAGGGGACTGAGAAATATGTGTGAAATGGAGGTTAGTCCAGCCTCGGCGGGGCTAAAACACTCTTTTCTCCTTTCGCCGGGAGACGGGCGCGGGGGGCGGGGTAGCTTTCTTGTAACGTAAAGAAAAACTAGCCCCGTGACCGTACGCTTCTGCAATCCCTTGTGAGCGGCGCAGTTTGTGCGGCTCGAACAGAGGGAGAGAGCGAGCCCCGTAATCGTCCGCATCTCTGACATCCCTTGTGAACGGCGCAGTTGCACGGCTCGAACAGAGGGAGAGAGAGAGAGCGGGGAGTGGTGCGAGGCATTTGAAACAACGCCTCGTAGGAAATTTCTCTTTTAGAAGCGAGAGTATGTGTCGCAGCGGCGAACACACACAGCAGTAAAAGGATATGACGCCGGATAGCGTAGCAGGTACGGATGGCTGAAGGCGGCGAAGAATCGTCCGGCTTCCTCAGGCCCTGTCCTCTGCTTGCTCTGTCGCTTGCTTCGACGGCGGCGGCTTCTCTCAGAGAACCAGCGATGCAGAGAGCTTCGGTGAAGAGACGAAAATCAGGGTATCAGCCTCCGAGCCTTCCTTTTATACGCTAAGCCACTCCCATTCTGGCGGGCTCATTGGGCGTGACGTCACGCCAGGCTCACTGGTAGGCTGCTGCAGTTGCCGCGGAGCAGCCAATGAGCGCGCTAGATAGCCTGCTCTAGGTCTGCTAGCTGCTGCACTGCGTTGACAATGAATACAAATTAAGGATAATTTTTTGGCTTCATATCTCGAGAAAAGATGACTTTACCCGTAGCGTAAGCTAACTTACGCAATACGAGAGAACCTCTCGTAAGAGAACCCTGCAGTATTAGCAGTCAATCACTGATGTGTGTTTCGTTGTTTTATTTGTGCTGTTGTTAGCCTGAAGATCATACACAGCTGACTCTGTCAGAGCAGATCATGCCAACACACCCAGTCATACCTGATGTACATTTTACAGATTTCTGTAATGATGTATCATCCAGCCGCTGACAGCTTCTCTCGACCCGCCCCCACACTACCAACATTATCCTGCCCTCTGAATCACAGGTATCTGAACCCAGAGTCCTCGACAAGAATGGATTTTCCTATTCCAATTTTATTAAATTTTTTCAATTAAATCATTTTTTCCCAATGAAAACTTAATGGTGGTATTACTTTGCACTGTTTTCACTAGCTAGTGAAAACAGTGTAAGGTAATACCAATGTTGCAGAGAATAAGGAGCAAGATTTTTATACTCTAGTTTTATACCCTCTGCAACATTTTATTTGCAGAGTGGAGACTCTGTGCCCTGCAAGGTCACTAAGTCTATTGGCCTATAAAAAAAACATAACATTGCGAATGTTTGTGAGAAAAACTTCTAAAACTAAATTGTAGAAAATAGGCACTCACATCCAGTCAGCTATCTTTATGACTGATATCAATTTTGCTATAATAAACAACATTACATGAGTTGGCTGGTATAGTAAATTAAAGTGATAATTTAATTCAGGAGTGATGCTGTTAAATCTCGATTCTAAAGTGTTAAAAAAAGTAACATTATTTCCTTTTTGGACCATAATTTTTCACTTTAAATATAGCAGTTGGTCAAAATGGTCATTTAATTTTAGTTGAAGAAATAATACACATCGTTTCAAAGCAGCTTTACAGAAAATCATGATGTTATTGTTTTTTTCATACCTTAATATCATTAGGCCTTATGTAACATTTAGCAGATATGAGCTGTTTACATTTTGCAATGATATAAACAATCAAGCAGTTGAGATTTGCTAGATATAGTAAATACTGCTTTATGTAATGGGTAAAGTTGGATATACTAATATATCCAATTTCATAGCTGTGCGATAATATAGTTTACATTTTCACAATCAACATTTACATTAGTTTCTCAGTAAGGATCACTTTTTAAAGTGTAAGATATATGGTAAATTATTATTCATCTCATTCTTCTATTGATTTACAATACTGTATAAAGGAAGGTTTCTGATTGCAGTGAGATTTTGATGATTGTTTTCATAGGTTAACATTGTTCAAGCATTCATTGGTAGCTGCTTGCTGGTTTGGCAAACAACTCATGCTTATGAATGCAACACAGAAAGACCCGAGGTCAAAAAATTTGCATTGACAAAAACTATTGTGATGCTTCTAGAAATGAGCCTGCAAATTTATTTCTCATAAATCTCCATGTTTGCAATTTGTTAACTGATTTATTGGAAAATATGCCATTTTTTATACTTAGCTCCAGCTATAATTGTAAAACTCATCTACTATCTTGCTAATCTTTAATAATAAAACTAATTTATTTATCACAGCCATAAAAATCAAACGCAGCATTTCACACTATATTGGGTCTCTTCTTCCCTCTGGCCTAAATTAACCGTTATCAAGAAGGTGGGTTTTTTTCTCATCAGCCTTGAGAGGAAGCAAGACTTGTGGTTATCCACCATCTGTGGCAGCTGAATTTATGAGAATTCATCAAAAAATAATAAAAAATAAATTTGTTTTCTTGCAACTAAATTGGCTGAATTGAGTTGCAACATCATGTCAAGCATGACCGATTCCATTAAAGAAATTCATTCCCTTTTAAATTTTACACTCTAGTTTACAATAATAAACAACACTAACAACTAATGTAAGCTATTCTATTAATTCAGTTCACATCCAGTTTTCTTCTGTACTTAATTAGTTTGCTATATTGTAAATGTCTTTTGTTGATCCTCGTTGCATTGATGTGCATTTTTTTCTCTTACTCAATTCTATACATTAGGGAATGCAAAATTGTCTTTCCTCAAAGTGAATGTGTTGAAATACTGACAGTCTATAAAGTAGTGTGCCGAGCCAATCACAAAGTTAATCACCTTATTTCACCTGATCTTAAGAAAATGGATGGATAGCATTTTGGTTCTATCTAAATGTTGTTTGTCTCAATGTCATCATCTTTCCATCTGAGAAAGATTCAAAGTCTGCTCGGCTATATCTGGAAAGTGACTCATCTGCAGTACTTTCAATCATTCTCACCTTAAATCCTGAAGGCAACAGATCAATTTACACCTTTCAAGGCAAAGCACAGAGTACTGGGAGTAATAAGCGCTTCCAGAAGTCCTATGTGTAGTAGGATTAAAAGTACTGGGAAATAAAATATAGATTTATTGAATTCTTGATATACAGCCATTGCACAATCCTGGAGATGTTCTGTAAATTTGAAAGCTATGCTATACAGCATATCCATTTTTAATCTGAAACACCATTTGGCTTTCTCGGATATATTTCTCTTGCCCTCATTCTCTGAATATTTGTCGTATGATTTCACAGGAGCAACAATCATTCTGCGTGTCATTGAGCGCATCAAACTATGTGAAATCAGATAATGTCCTTCCCTGCTCTGCTGACACGGAGCCCACAGCCTGCTGAGACTCAGCAAGGTCAATTAGCCATGCTGATTCTTCAACAGCCGGCACAAACACACACCATTATCAGTAATGGAGTTCCTCACCAGAGTATGTTTGCATTGCACTGACCAGCAGGGTAACTGGTTGCATGTTGGTTTTGTTTGTCGCTTCCTTACTATTTCTTTCACTCATTCTTTCTCTTACATTAAAAAATGTGGGGACAGAGAAGAGATTTAGGCGATCAAATCAGTGTGTCTACGTCCTGTGATACTGAGGATCGGCTTCCTTTAAGACTTAGACCCTTTGAGACTTAGACCCTTTTCCATGAGGAGTTGAACCATGGGTCAATAAGAACAGCAAAGAAAACCACAAGTCTTGCTTCCTCTCAAGGCTGATGAGAAAAAACCCACCGTCTTGATAGCGGTTATTTTTAGGCCAGAGGGAAGAATAGACCCAGTATAGTGTGAAATGCTGCTTTTGATTTTTATGGCTGTGATAAATAAATGAGTTTTATTATTAAAGATTAGCAAGATAGTAGATGAGTTTTACAATTATAGCTGGAGCCAAGTATGAAAAATGGCATATTTTCCAATAAATCAGTTAACAAATTTCATACATGGAGAATTATGAGAAATAAATTTGCAGTGTCATTTCTCAAAGCATCACAATATTTTTTGTTAATGCAAATTTTTTGACCTCGGGTCTTTCTGTGTTGCATTCATAAGCATGAGTTGTTTGCCAAACCAGCAAGCAGCTACCAATGAATGCTTGAACAATGTTAACCTATGAAAACAATCATCAATATCTCACTGCAATCAGAAACCTTCCTTTATACAGTAATTGTGAATCAATAATAATTGACCCTAAATCTTACTCTTTAAAATGTGATCCTTACTGGGAAACTAATGTAAATGTTGATTGTGAAAAAAACTATCAATCGCACAGCTCTCTCTCTCTCTCTCTCTCTCTCTACACCCATATACACAATTACATAAAGCAATATTTACTATACATAGCAAATCTTAGCTGCTTGATTGTTTATATCTTTGCAAAATGTAAACAGCTCAAATCTACTAAATGTGACCATAAGGCCTAATGATATTAAGGTATGAAAAAACCCCCCACTAACATCATGATTTTCTGTAAAGCTGCTTTGAAACGATGTGTATTATTTCTTCAACTAAAATCAAATGATCATTTTGACCAACTGCTATATTTAAAGTGAAAAATGATGGTTTTCAAAAAATGACTGTACCAGCCAACTCATGTAATGTTGTCAATAATAGCTAAATTGATATCAGTCAAAAAGATAGCTGACTGGATGTGAGTGCCTATTTTCTACAATATAGTTTTTCCTCACAAACATTCGCAATGTTATGTTTTTTTATAGGCCAATAGACTTAGTGACCTTGCAAGGCACAGAGTCTCCACTCTGCAAATAAAATGTTTCAGAGGGTATAAAACTAGAGTATAAAAATCTTGCTCCTTATTCTCTGCAGCATTGGTATTACCTTACACTGTTTTCACTAGCTAGTGAAAGCAGTGCAATGTAATAACACCATTAAGTTTTCATTGGGAAAAAAGAATTTAATTGGGAAAAAAAAATAACACAAAAAATTGTAATAGGAAAATCCATTCTTAAGAAATTTGTTAGTGATTTCCCATCACTGATAAAGCCTCAACTCCACACCTAACGTGCATCGTTTCCTTTTCATTTTGTTCCACTCGCACTAAAATCTCCCTGTGTTTGTCAGTGAGTGAAAAAGATATACAAAATTGGCTAATGCATTTATTTTTTCCAGCCAAAATTAAACGCACATAATGACTTCCGAAGTGCAAACCTCCAAGGAGGACTTGTGAAAGGCCGTTTCACAGTTTTAAAGTTGAGTTTCACAACTCAAAAAATGAGAGCGCAATCAGGAAATTTTTTACTCACTTTGCTCATGTACAAACAGGACGTAGCAAACACTTTGCAAAACATTTTGTGGGCCTGGTAAACGGAGGATAAGACATTCTATAAACTGGCTGAGAGAAAATAAGTGGAAGAAAGTTAAGAGATAACATTAGAGCAATGTCATACGAAGGAGGCGAGAGCAGCGCCTGAAATGAATATTCATGCTTCTCAGGCTTCAATGGGACTTCAACATCATAGACTTCCCATTCCTGCTTCCTTTAGCTCTTTCGAGCTGATAAGCGTCTCACAACTCTAGCCGGTCCCCACGGTTGCCACGGAGATTCCCAGCCTCTCCTGAGCACTAATCCGCTGCTTCCAGAGGATGCTGGGGGGCCTGAGCCCCCACTCTCACTCCAAGCTTCTTGATCCAAGCTCTAATTCCGCGTGTAATTTCATTAAAGTGAAGCGCATCTGCTTACCCCAGGAGAGACTGTTCTGGAAATGATTTGGGGCTCTTACATGTCTATTGCTCCTGTGATATGCACACACAAACTGAATTATATTGTCATGCAAAACACCTGGCCTACTTGGTATACAATCTACATGTTTTGTGTTAAACAAAAGCCATTCTTGCTTTTGTTGCAAACATTGCGTAGGTAAAAATGG
Source organism: Leuciscus leuciscus (assembly GCF_965113295.1). Lineage (NCBI taxonomy): Eukaryota > Metazoa > Chordata > Actinopteri > Cypriniformes > Leuciscidae > Leuciscus > Leuciscus leuciscus. The sequence continues at coordinate 30,788,477 of NC_138743.1, read as the reverse complement.
CACTGAGCAGGTTTGACGCCCTCTTCACACTGCAGTGCTCGATTTGGATTGACTTTTGACTCTAACTGAGCTTCTCCTGCTTCAGTAATCATGAACATTGAGGTGAGAGGGCTACAGACCCAATGTGGAGCTTCCAACATCTGATTGCTTCACAGGAAGCAATGTCTGAACCCACACAACAAAACTACCAGCACGGTCTCCTACACTTAGTCTGTAACCATGACGACTGCCTGCACCATCATTGTGTAAATCTATTTTTTTCTTAAGAGCTTTTGATTTTCAAACTGCACATCATGAAAATGAGAGCTGATGAGGAGAGGATGTGCTCTTGTGCTCTATCATTGAAGCTAAGTGTATACTTGCCTTGTGCTAAACAGTGTGAAGCCTACCGAGGCAGCATTATAAGGGAACATGTACTTCAGGAAGCATGTAATCCCAGAATTCATTATGACCAAAAATAAATAAAAATCCAACATTCAAACAGGACAAGTCAAGGAAAAAATAAATATCCCTTTCACACAGCAATCCCAGTAAATGACCGTAAACTTACCAGAATGACTTAATGACCGGTAAATATGCTGTTCACACAAGCAACTTCCCTTATTGGTAAATTGCCAGAACCAATTTACAGGTATTTTTGAAAGGGTCCTGTTCACACATGATCTCTTATCGGTAATTTACCAGTAAAGACTGTATGTATGAAAGTGGCTATTAACATAATCATATTCATTACCATGCCGTACTCTCAGAGAGTTGTCATGACAGAACTATATTTTACTGCAGATGTCCCTGCCATTTTGACTGTTTATGTATTAGCATTCAGGTGGTATAAGTGGGAGTTCCCAGAAAATTCTGAGTTCACAAGTTGTAATTATGAGTTCTGTGAAGATGTAAAAGCTTTTTACAAGTCAGAATCTTGTCATTACAATGATTCTGACATGGTGTAAATGCAGCGCACAGTTAGCATAGCTAAATTCCATGCTAACAATTTTAATTAATTGTCAGTTGAGTCTTCTTTGTGGAATGCTATTTGTGTGGCATTTAAACTTGCTGCCTATGTAGAGTGTTCCAAGTCTGTCACTTACTGTTAAGCGTACACAGGCAGAGGCAGCTTACTAGATTAGCTACTTTATAGCAGCCATGTCACCCTGTAGCCCAAGACCGGTTGCCCACTGAAGCTAAGCAGGGCTGAGCCTGGTTAGTACCTGTATGGGAGACCTCCTGAGAAAACCAGGTTGCTGCTGGAAGAGGTGTTAGTGAGGCCAGCAGGGGGCGCTCACCCTGTGGTCTGTGTGGGTCCTAACGCCCCAGTATAGTGATGGGGACACTATACTGTCAAAGAGCACCGTCCTTCGGATGAGACGTAAAACCGAGGTCCTGACTCTCTGTGGTCATTAAAAATCCCAGGATGTCCTTCGAAAGAGTAGGGGTGTAACCCCGGCATCCTGGCCAAATTTGCCCCTTGGCCTCTGTCCATCATGGCCTCCTAATCATCCTCATATACTGATTGGCTTCATCACTGTCTCCTCTCCACCAGTAAGCTGGTGTGTGGTGGGCGTTCTGGTGCAATATGGCTGCCGTCGCATCATCCAAGTGGATGCTGCACATTGGTGGTGGTTGAGGAGATTCCCCCCTTCTATGTAAAGCGCTTTGAGTGCTGAGAAAAGCGCTATATAAATGTAATGAATTATTATTATGAATTACTCCAGCAAGTGTCTGAGAAGATATGCTTAAATCATAATCATATACGAGTAATTAATAAGGGTTCCTTTTGAATCCAGCCTAGCTCAAAAAAAAAAAAAAAAAAAAAAAAAACACACTTTTTTTCATTCTTGACATTTCCTCAAGACACACTAACAGCAAACATTTTGTTCCATTGATGCTAAAGTAGATAAATGATAGATATCTCAGAGGACCAGAAAGCTGCAACAGTGTAAAGTATCTACCAAGGCAAATAACTGAAGTCAATGCTCGCAGGCGGAGTTCATTCATTTATTTTCTCTTAGGGAATGGACTCTCTGTGTACTTCCTCTCAGGGGTCTTTTACAGAAGACTCCATTCAACACATTACCATCTCTAGCACTAATGGTGGTTTATTGCCTCAATCTTGAAAGTGAGACAACTAAAATCATAAAATGGGACTGACTTGACGCTGTTAACGTGCTTGATAGGTCTTGTCTAATCTAGTCATTGATGATATAAATAATACCTCATTGAATGTGCCGCATGGTGATTTAGTGTGTAGCGAAAGTCTACTTCAGAGAAACTTTCACTCTAGAGACACTTCATTGTGTGTTTTATATAGAGCTTAAATACCCCATCAAATGTGCTGACGCAGTGTGTAGCAAAAGACTCTAGAGACTCTGAAGTGTATTGTATATAGCTGAAATTCAGGATAGCTCCCATTAGGCCTGAGTTCAAATGCCCCCGCATAGAGTATACAGTCATGCTGAGGTAAATGTGCAATTTGCCTGTACAAAATACCACACAGTCTAATAATTCTACCAGCAGTGCAACAGCTGGTTTTGTCATGCTTCACAGCTGCATGGTTTTCTTTCAACTGAGCTTTAAGCTACCCACCTAAACTCCATTCCCATGGGTTTTTGCTGTCTATGTTAAGGAAAGCATTTCCAGCAACATGAATTTACATGTATATGGTTTACATGACATGACTGACACATAGCCTAGATCTGTCCTTCACTGAATAATAAGGAGATGCTTCAAATACATTTATAACTGGCAGGTAGTTGGAAGCTCAAAGGGTTTGAAAATAAACTGCTTGTACTGTAGTTCCACTGGTTCCTGCACTGCGGTAATTTGTTATCTGAAACAAGGTTACTTTCAAATCCCCCAATAATTATGTTGAAAGTACTGTCAGTCAAATCCTTCCCTGTAGAGATGCATAACAGTCTGCCTGTGCTGGTTAATTTGACACTTTTTACTTTCAGAAAAGTTTTTCTTTTTCTTCTGTTTTGTACTATGTAGAAGTAAAAGTTATTTACTGCCACAATAACAATACATTTTTCAAATATGACATCTGAATTTTACTCTAACATTTTATAAAAACCAAATCATTTCTCATGATTAGAAACAGAGAAGCACTCTCTGAGACACTAAATTCCTTGGCTAATCATTATTTTTAGCCAATTTTTCTCGGTGAATCTGTTGAACTTTAATGATTTTATTCATTTTCAAATTGGGTGCTTCCGATTGCAGCTGTTCTAGAATCAGCAACATGATTCTAATGATTCTAGTGAACAACTAAGTGAACTGGTCATGTATGATCTGAAACCGTGAGTTGTCCTTATTATCCTTTAAACCCGAATGTGCAGAAGATTAGACTGACAGCACAAAATGTAAATTACAAATGTCAAATTTTAGTATTGTTCATAGTAAAATGAAAAGGTTACACATCACTGCAGTTCATGAACTAAATCAGTTGTAGAAGGGCGAGCCACATAATTTTATGGAAATGCTTGAATATGGACATTCACATTTGTGTACCACCATGGGGTCAGGCTACTTTAGGTAATAAATAAGGCATCTGAGTTTTGTTTTATAAAGACTAATGGAAAATTGTTTGAGATGGTGACTGAGTTTTACTCTGCCCTGAGGGTATACATATCTCTTTTTTGGAAAAACAAAGCATTAAATTATGGATTAGATTAGATACAGCATACACTTTGATCAATAGATTCAATCAACCTCAAACTAAATCCCATAAAGTGTGAAATACTATTTGCATATTTAACATGGTTTCAAATAATTTCTCAAATCCAAACATATTTTCTTGCCAGAAGTGTGATATTTATTGCAGATTGTATGTGGATTCAGAAAAATGTCTAGTTGTGGAAACTTGTCGAGGTTTTTACGGTCTACTTGAATGAATTAAGAAAAACAGAAGAAAATAAGTTAAGAAAAACAATTGAAAGAAATAGGACGAGGGACAATGACTAATGATGTTATATAGACACTGGTTGCTTTGAGTATTTAATAGTTCTGCAACCCTAGGATGACCTCACCTTACTTTGCTATTTGGTGATTGTCAAAAACACTAATTAGTTACAAAATGACTTCCTCTTATCAGTGTGATCACACCAAATGTCTCTCCGTGACTGAGGCCTCAGCCTGTGGTCTGCAGCAGTCTATGACAGCCTCGGCAGATAACAGTGTTTTCTTTACGGTTTCCTTCAAACAGTAGTGCGCCATGATTTAACCAACTAGCTGTGTCTCAGCAGACTTAGGAAAGATAAGATCATTCAGTGTTTAAATAGTTACAAAAATGGTCAGAGAAAGACAGTTTTAGGAATCCACAATGCTTTCTTCGTTGGCTCTCTGAAGATCTAATTTAGTGTGTTAAATGACAGTGTAGAGATTCTGTTCTAACCACCAAACACTGAGAGAAAATTGCTGAATTTGGAACTGAAAACTAGTATACTACTCTTACTACTTTTACCATATCTTTCTATGGAAGAAATAGTAAGAGTATATGCAGTTCAGATCTCAGCAAATGTGTCACACACATATTACATCTCTTCAATCAGAGATACCAACATTTATACACATATGAGGACAAACTCTACTTATGTGGGTGTACTTTAACTATGGGCGCTTTTGACCTTGTGGACTTTCAGAAAATAAACATCCTTAAAACACACAATCAAAATTACAATTAGTCTAATTTCTATCTTCTGAGCTGTCATTTTTCTGAACAAACAAATGTCATTACCACCACATCTCAAATTATGGACTGTGTTGATAGCATTCTTTGGTGGAAATTATAATTTTTTGTAATAAAAATACTCCTTACTCTTGCTATGGCTAATTTCATAACTATCACTTTATGTACCCTAAATACACACAAATTAAAACAGATTTACATAAATCTATTATTAGACATGCCCCATCCATCTGCGCTTTTAAATCCTATCTTAAAACATTTATTCTCCCTGACTTTTATCATTCATTATTTTGGGTTTCTTTTACATATAGATGATTGTCTATTTTTTCCTACCATGTCTTTTTTTAAATTCATTGTGATACTTTTATTCACTGTACAGCACTTTGGTCAACCTCAGTTGTTTTTAAATGTGCTCTTTAAATAAATATTGATTGATTGATTCATAAATTAACATGATTTAAAAATTACAGCTTGGTTGGAAATGACAATCATTAAAATTGTCTTGAATACTTAGATTTAAAAAAAAATTGGGGTCTCATTTCAAGTCAAGCAGCTTTTCCCAACAGTTATTTGAATTTGGTAAATTACTTTTGTGGGGAAAAAAGTATAAGCTGCCAAGCAGGAGCAAAATAGTTTGTAAATTATTATTATTTATTTTTTTTGGTCATTTTAACAACGCATTAAATATTGGTTTATGACGGTTTCATTTTTAAATCAGTTTCAAATAATTTACAAATATTCAAATTTCTATGATGGATTTTCATATTTTAAGACTTGAAGCCTGGGCCTGGGACAAAGATAAAGCAATGAAATAAAAAATAAAAAGTACAGCATATAAATGAAAACAGAAAAGTTTCAATTTTGAAAAAAAATTACTTTTTTAAAAATAAAAATCAACCACTGAGATATAAAAGAGCTTGTAGCTGAAGAAACACATTTATGAGCTTCACTTCAAGTATGAAGAGAGTCAACAGGGACATGAAAATAGTAAAGGTACAGAACAATGTCTCAAATTTAATCTTCATGACTTTCACAAAGATAAGAGCACCCCTCAAAATAAAAAGACAGCGGTGTTCACTGCCTCTGAATAATCCGTCACATCATTGCTCAATTGCAAATACTGCCAGTCTGAATACAAGTACGTTATCACTTATTACTTCAAAGCACAAAGAATATTAAAAACGACAATTCACTATTTCCCCAGAGCGTTATTGATATCCTATAACAAGCATCTTTTGCTCTTTATTGATCCAAATAACTCAAAAAGTCTTTCATGTGGCGACACTGATTATTCATAATTTAGGGAACTAATCTGCGTCATTTATTTTGGTTAAAATCCAATCACCGGGTGCCATTATTTCCATTGGCTAGAGACAATTTATAGCAATCCTCATGAATAGAAAAGCTATGCAAGCAGCCCATGCATTTCCTTTATGTGTTGTGTTTTACATTTAAATAGACTTTTCAGCGCTAAATGACCTTGTTAAGTCACCCTGCGGAGCATGAAAGGACGGCTTCATACTGTACCTCAGCGGTCGATGTCTTAAATCATGACGGAAGGTGATAAAGAGGGGAAGAGGGTGAAACCAAGACAGGATTATGAGTATCTGAAGTTCTCACTGTGCTCGCTGACCAAACCACTGGAGTATGTTACAATTTCAAGTCACGTTAGAGCACTTTGATCCTTTCCAGGCCACATGACCAAGACAGATTTTCGAAAACACTCAATCTTTGAGAGCTCTAGAAGAGCAACTGTAATACTTTAATTCTATATTTTAGAAGAAAGGCACACACCAATGATTTGAATATCTCCAGGCACCAGTACAGGACATGATAGATACTCTCAAGAAGAAAGGTATCCCTCACATTTGAAATTGAATTACTGGGAATTTCACACTCCATGCACTGCTCATGGGAATTTTTTATTTTATTCCCACCCCACAGGCAATAAGCTCAGAGAGTTAGAAAATTATACAGACACACATGGGCTGCACACAAGCGGCAGATGGACTTTTAGTGTCACTTCAAGCCTGTGGCTGTTTTTGGCAACATAGCAAATTCCTGATCAATCGGATTCCTTTTTTTCCCTTCACTAATTAGGCACTGTACTTTAGCATTACTGCGATCCAACAACCTATGCTTGAGGGGAAATCCAAGGAGAAATATGATATGATACCTGAAGAGAGTGCCATTAACATTCACATTCCTCTCAATAGCAGTTTCTCAGCTGGCACAGAACCCTCAGGAAATATGCGACGTGAAATCTGCCATCTTTCAGATGGGCGTTCAGATCTGCAGCCATTTCTGAGCCATACATGCCATTCATGTTTTTACAGTTGATAAAACCACATATGATGCACAATTAGTCGTGAAAAACTATACATGTCTATTTCATTAAAGAGATAGTTGATCCAAAAATGTAAATGTTTTGGAGAACCATCCCTTTGAGTCAATTCAGGGTGAACGAGTGCTTGTTGTTGTAGTTTCTGCTGATGTGTTCAAACACTTAGGGGTGCCTGCAATGAAATACACAGCTTAAACATACAATCTCTTTGGTTCTACAGTATGTGTATTATAAATTGAAGCATATTATCAAACAATAGCTCATGGGCAAGAAAATGAAAAGATAAAAAGATTTTAAAATGAATGCATTTAATCTACATGTTAATGCAGACTATACGTGGATAAAAAAAATAAAAAAAAATCCTACAATCTAAACATCTGCCTGAACGACTTTCAAGAGCAATAGTGCTGACAATGCAGCACAGTATTCCAGTCATTTTGGACCCCAGAAAAGCCAATAAGCAATATAGGCCTAATGCTGCATGGGAGTGTTTCTGTATATTGACAACTGTGAAGGCTGAATAGATAGGAAATTAAACTAGCGGGGAAAAATGCTATTTATCTTGAGTACATTTTTGGTTTTAAAGGGTTAGTTCACCCAAAAATGAAAATTCTGTCAGTAATTACTCACCCTCATGTTATAACCCCGTAAGACTTTTGTTCATCTTCGGAACACAAATTAAGATATTTTTGATGAAATCTGAGAGCTGTCTCACTCCTTCATAGGCTGCTAGGTAATCTATATCTGCCATCCCAGAAAAGTTAGTAAAAACATCATTAAAATAGACCAAGTGACTACAGTGGCACAACCTTAAGTTTATCAAGCGAAAAGAATACTTTTTGTGCGCAAAAACAAACAAAAATAACGACTATTCATTTTCTTCTGTGTGGACCATGTAGTGTAGTGGACCATGTAGTGGACCATGTAGTGAGTTCATGTAGTGTAACAGCGCAGCGCAACGTCAGAACGTAGGCTCACTATTGGCCGACGCTGGTCATGTGTGTGTGATGCGTGTGATGCTGGCCAATAGTGAGCCTACGTTCTGACGTTGCGCTGCGCTGTTACACTTCATGAACTCACTCAGAGGCCAACACAAGAAAATGAATAGTTGAATAAAGTAGTTATTTTTTGGGGGGTTTTTGCACACAAAAAAAGTATTCTCGTCGCTTAATAAACTTAAGGTTGAGCCACTGTAGTCACTTGGACTATTTTAACGATGTCTTTACTAACTTTTCTGGGATGGCAGATATCTATTACTTAGCAGCCTATGGAGGAGTGAGCCAGCTCTCAGATTTCATCAAAAATATCTTACTTTGTGTTCCGAAGATGAACGAAAGTCTTATGGGGTTGGAACAACATGAGGGTGAGTAATTACTGACAGAATTTTCATTTTTGGGTGAACTAACCCTTTAAGTGAACAACCCAGGCTCCCCCGAAACCATCTTTATAGCGTTAGTCACACCTGTCTGCTCTGGGAGGAGGACTCTTTTACATTCAGTTGGCCTTCCTGAGCTCATTTGAAGAGTCTCCCCTCCTGAGAAGCTCTCAGAGCAGTTTTTAATTATACCCTGTCATTCAGTGTGATGAGACTTGCACAGGTACAGCCCCACATGTGGTACTGAAGCACAGAACGGTCACACCTGCCTGTTATAACACATCCAAACTCTAGAAAACCACAGCATGAGTGCAAAATGCATCTACATGCCACTAACACTCAGCAGATGTTGGGTGTTAATGCACTATTCAGGGGGTAACGGGATACAACACCTCATGAACGAACACTTGTTTACTCGTGATTTGCTGAGAACTTTTTGTTGCAGATGGGAAGAAAAAAAAAAGACCTCTCGTCTTACTGAGAATACTTTTCTCTATTGAGAAGTAGAAGTGACTGTTAAATGGTTAAAGCAATTATCCCCTCTTAAATCAAATAATTACCTTTCAAATGGACAAATTACATTTTAAATGCAACATTTGCTAATTTTTTTTTTTTTTACAGCATTTACAAATTGATTTTAAAATTCAGTTGAAAGTTCATTGGCTGTTCCCACATGAGAATGGTCCAATTTTAACTCATTTGACAAATGGATATAGAAAAACATTTGGCAAAAAAAGGCAGATAGACAAACAGATTAAGGAAATCAACTGGTAAAAGTTTTTGCTAAAGCAATTGGTTATAGTTACATTTAATTGTCATTTTAAGCATGGATTAAAATCATGTCAATTGGAAAAGTAACATTAATTTATATTTAACTACATTTGTAAATGTGAATTAAATAATCAGTTTATTTATCCATTTGAAGTTATTTATTTATAATCACTAAATTGTCTTTTACGTCCCAGACAGTGCACCTTTATCCATGGTTGATTTGAATTGTTACCTCCTTTAGAAATAAACACAGAAATAAACTAAAATACTTCACATCCACATGGTTTAAAAGGAAACATTACTCCAGTCTATTTTCAGAAAACTTGTCAAATGTCTTGAAAAACTCAAATGGAGCAATTCAGTGAAGTGTGAATATACTTTGGCAAATAGGTCAGAAACTACTTGTGTGACTGTCAGTTGTTAAATGCATCTCTCTAAAAAAAGGTGGAATGCCATTATGATGTTAATATCCATTGTGTCATGAGCATCCTCTTTAACGCCACATGGCTTATCTCAGGAGCAGTTCCCAAGATGCACTTGACTCTATTTAATCTCTCACAGACAGAAGTAGGACACCTCATCTCTGGCATACATTAACCCTTAAACACACATCCTCGGGTCTATAGCGACCCGACCTCAATCACTACCCTCCACCTCATTCATTTTTACATCGACCTTCTTAGTATTCAATCTATACATTACAAACAATATAACAAGAGAAAAAATATATATATATAAATGATTGTCTGTTTTCTGTAGCGTATAAGGTTGTTAGTGACCTGAGGAATGCAATGTACTTTTTTTTTCTTTCTGCGCAATAACAATTAAATCTGTGATGACTCAATAAGTGCAATTCACCTTTATTCCTCAAGGTCGCAATGTCTGATACACAATCATGATGTGATGTTTCACTCATAATTACCACAGGCATAAAACAAATCATCGAATATGATCACAAATACGAGCCTATACTAATATTTACTATTAGTATACTATTTAGTACAGTACATTTTGGATCCATTTAAGTTTGGATAGTGCATTTTCATGTCTATTCTCAAAAAGGGGGGTGACATTTAAGGGGTTAAACCACTGGGTGTCACTCACTCATTTTAAAAAATTTCAAAAACAGAAACGTTTTCCACACAGAAATTGTGATTCTTCAAAAAGACTGTCCAAAAAATTGAGGTTACACTTTATTTCGATAGTCCACTTTAGACATTCTACTAAACTAACTTTCCAACTACAATACAACTCTCATTGGAGTATTAGTAAACTGTTAGGGTCGGGTTAGTAGAGTAAGTTGACATGTAGTTGCAAAGACACTTATGGTCAGTAGGATGTCTGTTGGGGGAGCATCAAAATAAAGTGTTAGCATTAAGCAGACAGACAGTTTACTAATACTTTAATGACTATTAGTTGACATGTACTTGCAAAGTTACTAATAGTTAGTAGAATGTCTAAAGTGGACTATCAAAATAACGTGTTACCAAACTTAATTGCAAAAGCAACATATCACATTACCACATTCTCAACAAATCATGGGTAAATAAGTGTCATGCGCTAATATATATATACAGTATATGAACAAATTCTGTTGTGAATCTAGTGAAAATCATTAAGAAAATGATTAGTGAATAACAATAAATGTTTTGCTTTAAAAAAAAAAGTACATATGTGCGCAAATCAAATAAGATAGAATGCCAAACTTCTAAAACGTAAGAGCCATTACACCCGACTGCTCAATTTTAGCACTCTTTGCAACATTTTTGTATGATGATATTTTGATGATGAGAGAATATTTAAAAAAAACAGAAGTGGGATGCTCTGCAAAACCTGCTGAAATTAACATACCATTGTTGCTAATGTCAGAGCACTCAATCAGCGTAAGTACTGTTGCACATGTAACGGGCGCCGAATGCTTTTGGTGCTGTTAATTATTCTGTTTATAAGCTATAATAGAGCATCATTTTGTTTTGTGCAGGTGCGGCAGCCCTTAAAACTAGCCCAAAATGTCTTTGCCATTACAAGCATATCTATTTTGTCTCATCAGAAGAGATATGGTGCCTGATGCGATTACAAACACATAATTAGATATCCTAACATGATGGATTTCACAGCTTGCGTTGAGACCCGTGCTGACTAATGTGAGCAGACACAGACAATTCCTCTTCATTAATTTTTTTTTTCTTCGTCCTTTACAACCATAACCCCGGAGAGGGATTTGAATGCCATTGTGACCTCTTCCTGCTATTTGTATCCTCCTCATTACACTATAACGTCTTCATCGGGTTCTGATGGCACAACACTGATGCAGTGCTTTAGTGCTGCCAGGACGAGGGTGGAGAACGTCCCTGAAGCAGGTGGAGCATTGGCAGCTACACCTTCTCTGAGCATATAAGCAATTAGTTGTGTGAAACAGTCAGGACTCACCAAGTACTCTAGTGCCAAACAACACTAAGCACTTGTCCAGAGCCAGATTTCCAAGTTTGCCTTTGGGAATTGAAGTGAAACGTGTAGTCCAAACTAGAGTTGTATTCATTTTGTAAGACAAATCTCTGTAGCTCACACAGTCAAAGTTAAGGTCATAGGTTCAATTTCCATGGGGGATGTATGAACAGATACATTTAAAACTGAAGAATTGGCTCACTTTCAATTCATGTGTGAATCTGTATTGATTTGGACCACCTTAAGGAAGTTGAATAAATGTGATGCACTAAATACAAAATCTATAGGTATATGAGTTTCTCAGTTGAATAGAAAGGCATTCTCAATTATAATAAAAAAAAACTAAATGTATATATATATATTTACTTTCAATTAAATCTAACATTTTAATTTAATTTAAGGTAAACTGAGTGTTTAGTCATACATTCCTAGCATTACTGTAATTCCAGTAATATCAAAAAGAACCAGTATAAGGGATCAGTCATGAATAATCAACCATAAAACGGAGACATGGGTATTATAAACGAGCTATTGTCTACTACTGTTCTCTTTCCTGCACATTGAGATGAATTCAGACAGATCCAAATGGGATTCCTTAAAGTTTTCGTGTTGTGGCCAGAAGAAAACGTTAGCTATTTTTGTTCCCGAGATGGCCACAATCCAGATTTTTTTTTGTGCTGGGAAAAACTATTTACATATTGATTACATTTTAAATCTAAGCAACTGCCACAAGTAGTGCAGACCGTCCCTCCACTGTCTTGTCTCTGCTCACAAATATTTATTTGCGGTTTCTCTCTGCCAGATGGTTCACTTCACTGCTTTTCTAAATATGCATTTACCTATCTCTTTTCTTTTCCCTTTTCTTTTCACAAACACTGTGGGAATGTAGACAAAGAAACATGCTCTTCTTTTTTCGGTCGGATTGTTTTTTAAATTGTTTACTTTCTCACAAAATACACTTGGTTACGGTCAGTGTTTCTATTATAAAACTTGAAAGATTTACAACTGGCTAGTATCGGCTATCCTAAGCCTGATCCTTTATTTTACGTCAGCTGCTTAAAGGTTGGGTAGGTAATTTTCAGAGAGGCTAGCAATAGAAAGCTAGCTTTGAAAGCATGAGATCGAGAACGAGTACAGCAAGGAGCAAACGAGACGACGTTAAACTACTTCATGACTTAAAGCACATAACATTACTATAATAATGAACTTAACATAAAGGTCACTTACCTGTACCACCTGACTGCTTCAGATTCAATGAATAGATTCATAGTATTGCCATTGAAAAGGATAAATCACGAGTATAACGTCACAGGTTTCCATCTCTTCCAAATTACAGTAGATATGGTGTGAACGCAGCATGAGCTTGTTGTTTTGGTTCAGGAAGATCTATGGCTGCTGTTTCGGTGCTCGGACACAATGCAATGATTGGACGGACATTTTATGGTCCTACGCCTTCCACAGACGAGATATATGAATACATATATACATTTAGACCACTTAACTAACTTAGTGATTGCTATCAGGATGTGAAGAGACTTTCAACCAGCATAAAAAAAATAAAAAATTCTGGAACAAATCACCTACCCTGCCTTTATAAGAGCTTGTGCACGAAATAAGTAGTAAGTGTGCAATACTGTCCCAGGTCTTAAAAATGGCAAAGCTCAGTGCCCTTAAAGCACACTAAACCCACACTATCCAAAGCGGTATTCAATGCAAAGCGTATCCCATAATGCATCATGTTCAGGAACTCGTGTGCCCCGAAATAGCGAGATGTCGAGAAAAACATTCCACTGTAAGTTAAATAAATTAGATATTACATATATTGTACAACTGTTACATATGGACTACAACAGACATTTAGTATCTGTCAGTTTCGACAGAGACTTGATATTCAATGACTCGGATCGGATTGGGGGCACAAAAAAAAATCATCCCCAAAGGAAATAAATTGGATCCGATCGGGTGCACAAAAAAAATCATCCCAAATGGACACAAATAAATAAAAAATAAAACAGAATTGAAACTGAAATAAAAATGATTTAAACAGTGATATTAAAAGACAAAACCATGACAAAATCACTAAAAATTCAACTAAAATGAAAACTGAAAATCTAAAAAAAACTATAATAAATAAAAATACATAATCATATATAAATAATACTAATATTACACTGATCCTGGTTTAAACACAACACAAATAATAGCTATAGTTAATGTTGCATTTACGTTTGTTTGTGTAGACGTTACTGCACTGCTGTGCAGCTTACAGACACTGAAGAACACTTTTTCCCCCCTTCTTTCTCAGGCCCATAATGTGGCTTTAGAAGTGCCCAGAGGGTCATCAGCACTCATTCATCTGACTTATGGCTGTTTCCTCACAGGAGAAACCTACAAGAACGCAGTTAAAGTGGGCCATTTGTATGTGCCAGACAGCGAGTTCATGCAGCCTAGTTCTTTTCACTGCGCTCAGTGGTCTGTAGCAGAGCCCTCTGGGAGCCATGTGTGGCTGCGGTGAGGAGCTGACACCAGCTGAAACGCCTGATAAACTGAGTGTGGAATCAAACCAAAACCTGAGGTATTACACGGGGTTGATGAATACAGGTGCAGGGCACAGTCTCTCACCCTTTGTGCTATCAAAAGATCTTCTGTGATTTTTCAAGTTGGCAAAGGCTTTGAACTTCTAATGTGTTTTCTCTGAATGGGGTCTGCTACACCGTGGGAGTGTAAAGCTGGTTGTCTATCCGTAGACCAACTATTGACATCTGTCAATCTGTCATTCTGCTAGGAAGAGTCACAATACTACTTTTATGGAGTGAGATACTACATAGTATGTTAATAGTCCCTTTCACAAAAGAATATTGATTGTTTGGTATATAAATCACCCATGCATACCCTAGTGAAAAAAATATACTAACGTTTATTTGAAATACATTTATGTGTGCTAAGTATACAACAAATATATTTACATATTTATGTACTTAATAAAAATACCCTGCACTTGTACTTTTGGGCTGTGAAAAATCTATGAGAAGCAATTTAAGAATAATACTTGCAAAGAAGCTGTCTTGGACTGTTGACAGCATTTGACAGCAATGTGAACAATGCATGCTGGGAATCTCATAAAAATGTAAAAGATTGGTAACCGCATTTTAAGACAAATTTGTCATAATTGTTGTGACAACATGAACTACAACACAAAATAGAGGGGCATTCTCTGATACAAACGCAAAGGTCATCTAGAGACAGTGAATAATGCCATAGACACGAATAAAGATGATAAAAAAGTAGGCTACAGGTTTTTTTTTGTTGCTCAAGTTGATAAAATATCAATTCAGCCAGTCTACAGAATCTTCTTAAAATAATCTTCATACAACATATATCACATCAATGCCCAGATAATTTTATAAATACAGTAAACAAAGTAAAGTAATCTGATGTTTACAGATACTTCCATGCTTGCCATTCACATTAAAAATAGACAAGATAGTACACGAGTCTCCACTCCCAGAACCCCTTTTCTGTCCGACCTTGGTTGCAGTACGCTGCTACAAAAAGGGACTACGTATCTCTTGGCATTAGTCTATGAAAAACTAAACAAACATTCAGTGGTTCAGCTTTTGTGTGAGATTGATTGCTCAGGACCTTGAGTCAGCATGACATCACACAAACGGTAGAATCAGACAGTGGAACATGTTTCAGTGATGGAGAGTTTGCATAGTACATGACCTGCTTCAGCATTAACCACATCACCACATCAATGCCCACAGGATCAGTACAGAGCAAAGCAAACCTTGAAATAACTTTTGAAAGAGAGCACAGTAGGAAATCTTCGACCTAATAAGGACGCGCTTGCTCAGCTACGAAATCAAGCTGTTGTAGGGAAATCTTCAACAGTGCTGAGATACAGCATCGAGCTCATTTCAAAATGTTCCTGGCTTGGAATGCATCTGTTAGTTTCAAGTGAATTCCAGTGATGGAAACAGTGCTTTATTAATGATGCTTTACAAGACATTTATGCCCTAAAGGGTTAGTTCACCCAAAAATGAAATGAAAAAAATGAAAGTGATCCCATAATTTACTCACCCTTAAGCCATCCTAGGTGTATATGACTTTCTTCTTTCAGCCAAACACAATCAGAGTTATATGAAAATAATATATCCTGGCTCTTCTATAATAGGAGTAAGTAGCGCATGAGATTTTAAAGTCCAAATAAGCGCATCAATCCCTCCAGGGGGTTAATAAAGGCCCTCTGAAGTGAAGCGATGCGTTTTTGTAAGAATAATATCCATATTTATAACTTTATAAACTATAATCAATAGCTTCCGGGAATGGCCAAATATGAGTCTAGTTCCAGCGGAAGAGTGACCTCTGACCTCTGAAAGGTACAAAGGTAAAGATATTAGTATAGGTTGGTGGTATATTAACATTATCAGTTAATGAAATACGTTTTTTTCTCTGTAAATTTAAGTTAAATCTGTAAAAGCCAAAATGTTGCTACCATCTTTTTACGGTAAATCTCTGGCAAACACAGCTGCCTTTTTTTTTACCGTAAATTTTTATTTATTTAAAGTGTACATCTTTGGCTTTTCTGTAAACTGAAATGGCATCAGGTATTTTGTACTGAATAATGCCAGATCAATCAGTATATGAATGAGGCAAATGATACACACAGTGATCAGTGTTCATCTGCATGTGAAGGAATAAGTGCAGACACAATTCCAGGCTAATAGCAGAAAAACACAAACATTGCCCAGTAATGAGCCATGCCACCAGTTTCTGTTCATGCCAGGTAATCAAAATACTTTTTTTATTTTTTATTGTCCCTGTAAACATGGGAAACGTAGGCTACTGTACTTCCACACCTGATAGGTCTAACTCTCATCTCGTCTTGTACGCACATTGAGGCTGGCCAACTCTCACCACTGACAATAGTACTGCTTGTTTGGACACACAACAAAGCCATGGTGGGTTTCACTGCCAAATCTGCTGCTGAAAGGGTAGAAACACCAGGCTTACGACGCGCCCAGCCAAATAAGCGATCTGCTTACATAGACATGAAACAATACAGCTGCCTTATTTGCGTGCATTTCAGAACACATGCATTATGCATTAGAAAACATGCATAATTTAGGGGAACAAGCAGAGGATATGTCTGGTGCTCAGCCAAATCTGCTACCTCCTTATGGAGTGACACAAAACAAATTCCATCTTGTGGAGGCAGATGGTGGACAAGGTGACAGGGTGCCTCTTATCCAAATTGCAAGCACTTGAGTGAATGTTGTCATGGGAACCTGGGCGAAAGACCATTTTCTGATATCCCTTGAGCTCGTTCCTGGCAAAGAGGCCATAGGTGACCTAGTGGTGAGGATGTGGAGGTGCGCAGAGGTTGACAAGTGGAAAATCTTCTGGAAGTGGAAACTGATTTCATTTTTTTGATTGATTGAGCGTATGATTATGAAAACTGACTTTTCACTATGTGACGATCAATGATCTGCCGCTATTTTAATAATATTCTACAGCAGATTAATGAGATGAGTTGCTTTATCAGCTTTGTCTGTTCCTTGTAAAGTTGTTTTTGTTTTGTTTGATTGATGATAATACATGTAAAACCATTTAGACTTATAACTCTGATGGGTTTTAGCCACTCTAGACCTTAATCTTTTGCATAAAAGAGAATGCTTGGAGCTATTTTGTTGAAGTCTCTTGGAACTCTGAAAAGCTAATCCTCTGTTCACTGTCTTAAGTGTATATTTGTGCAAAAACATGTCAAATGTAACCCACTTGTCATTTGGAATTTCCTCAAATGCATCATTTAAATTTTTCATCAAAGCATTCTGCCATTTGAATGCAGCTCAGCTGCTCAGATTTAAAGTGCCTCTATTATGGATTTTTGAAAATGACCTTTCATGTAGTGTGTAACTTAGCTCTAAGTGAATGAAAACACCCTGCAACATTTTAAATCGTCTCTCAAAAGTAAGTAAGAGTAATTAAATTAATCGTTTTTCAAACAAATCCTTGGCCGTTTCGTTGTGACGTCAAGATTAAACATTAGCATATGGCCCGCCCACTTATTGCGTGCACACACCAGGGAAAACTTGAACCTCAAACACTGCAGCTGATTCCTGTGGATACCGGATAGCATCATGTTGAGAAGATGCTGTACAAAGTGAAGGTAAAGCCGATTTTTTTTCACTGCCCAAGGACAGTGGTAAAAGTTAATCTTTACCACGATACCACAGCAGTATAATCCTAGACTTTTGCTGTGTTCCCTTTATCTTACTGTCGACTGCTTCTCAAATCTCGGAGTTCAATGCAGACACGATAGGTCAAAGATAGGTCAGTACCCAGTTATTTTGGACTAACTTGCTCCTCAGAATCACAACCTGTAAGTTTGACTAATTACTGATGTATATATTTTCTACTGGTGTTCAAAATACTTAGTTTTGAGTTTTATATTGTGTAGGTCTCCTGCTGGCTAAATAGTTTTCTAAAGCTTCGGGGCTACATTTAAACCTAAACAAATGTGTAATGTTAACATTGCATGAGTTCCCTTTCAAGAGCGGTAACTCTACATTGTGTAGCAACACTTATGGGCTAATGCCAGCTTGGAACAGCTGGACAATTGTCGCAAAGTATGCAAATACTGACAGGCTCGCGGGCAGTATAAAATACACGGACGCGCCAATTGCGTCAGAATCTCTTTCTTCACGCTGCCATTGTGGAAGCTGCACCAGGAGGACTACTAATCTTTTTCTCTAAGCATCCGATGGCTTTAACTTGCCAGATTTGTGCGGGCCCCATCGACCCGCCCGACGAACATGAGTTCTGCGTCGCCTGCCTGGGCCTCGCCCATGCAGAGGCGGCCTTCACGGACTCCACTTCAGAGAACCGAGGTTACGATAGTAACCGGAGATGTTACCTTTACATTCATTATCTAATATACAAATTAAAAGGGAAGTTAAATATTTGGGGATTATTATTTCTAAAGATAAAGATGTTATGGAGAATAAAAATGTGTTGAAAAACATTGATAAATGTAAGTCCATACTAAATAGATGGCTGCAGACGGATCTTACATTTTTTGGAAGGGTTATTTTATCTAAAATAAAAGAACGGTATCTCTCTAAGTATCTTATCTACTGCCATTCCACCAGCTACCAGCTACAGCCTGGGTCTCCACTATATCAGCTATAACCTTGGGTCTCTGCTAGCTACACTCCAGATCTCCTGCTCTGTCTCTACAAACTACACTCCGGCTACCCTGCTCTGTGGTGTGCAAATTCCATCATGGCGAGTATGATTCTTGCCTTTCTGTCTTTGCTCTGTCTGCCTAAAATCTCAGAGTATGAAGTGATTCTTGCCTTTCTGTCTTTGCTCTGTCTGCCTAAAATCTCAGAGTATGAAGTGCACCGGGAGGTCCTAGTGAGTAACTATAATGTTTCCTTAAATGCACTTTATATGTTATCACGATCAAAGGTGACTGGCTATGCACAGGATCTGGTCGGCAGTCAGGGGAGCTGGATCTATGGCATGAGCCTGGTTTCACAACATGGAAACTTGAAACATATTTCAAGCCTGCTCCTTTAAAGTAACTGTTTTATTCCATCAAAAAACTCTTGGCCCAAAATCACAATGAGTGGGGACTCAAAAAGTTGCAGAAAGCACCGTCTTAATACACGCAAGTTGAAATGTATAATTACACGTATGTTGCTGATGTCAGGAAATGTGCAACCTAACCCAGGTCCTGTGACCGATATGATATCGCTGCAAACTCCTGCCGATTTTTTAAAGAGGTCAGGTATTGGTTTCGTGCACATAAATGTGAGAAGTCTATTACCAAAAATTGATATGGTCAGAATTTGGGCCAAATCGACAAATGTTGATATTATGGTGTTATCTGAGACTTGGTTGGGTAGATCCACTCCTGATAGTTATATTTATATGGAGGGGTATAATTTATTTCATACTGATCGTCGTGCTAAAGGTGGAGGAGTGGCGATCTATGTAAAAAAAATAAATTGCAGGCAACAGTACAATTATCCAAGTCTGTGCCTAGACAATTTGAATTGCTAGTATTGAAAATTTTATTATCGCAGAATTATGTTTTGAAAGTTGCGGGATGCCAGACCTCCTTCTGTGCCAAAGGACACATTGTCCTCATTGTCTGATTGTTTGTCATCTATAAAATATACTGAACTGGCTTTAATGGGTGACTTAAATTGGGACTGGCAAACTACTGCATCTGATCAAATTAAAGGTTTTTGCGACTCAGCGAATCTGACCCAAATTATAGACTCGCCTACTAGGCCACATCCTAAACATCCTGAAAAGTCTACGCTCCTTGATTTGTTTTTAACAATTGTGCCGCAGAAATACAAAGCTGCTGTTTTTGCAAATGATATGAGTGATCACTGCGTTATTGCTGGTGTGAGAGAAACCAGGATATCTAAATGTAAACCGCGTATTATAATATAAAATATGAAGATGCTGGTGTGAATGCGATCGATTTTGACATTATGAATGGTGTTTTGAAATTTAAATGGTTAAAATCCTTCATTCAAAATAGCCACTCCTTTTGGTTTATTGTCCCCAATGCTATCTTTAACAAACTGGGGGGATGTCCTTGCGATGGAGGTTCTGGTTGAATAACTAGTTATTCCAGTGTTTCGTCATCGGACTCGCGCTCGGACTGATATGGTAAAATCTACGTCATTGTTCGTTACTGTCTTTAGTTTACGGTGTACAATAGCTGAGCTGTAGGAAGCCTCATGACACAGCTGGCGTTCAGTTATGGCAATGGCCGTTTTTGTTTTTGACACGCGCTGTACGTGGTAGACCAATCACAACAGACTGAGCAGATTTATGCTTATAAATCAAGAATAAAGCATTTATAGCTCATTTACTGCTTGTTAATGTCTATTAATGCTTTATTGATGAATTAACTGTTTACTAATGCTTAACTAATGATTAATAGCGTGCAGTTATTATAAAGTTTTACCCATATTTTTCATATTCTATGCAGTGGTCAGTTCACAGCAGTGACAGAAATAAAAAATTTTTTATTAAGGGGCAATATTTGCCACCTTAAATTGATTTCCAGGGGCATTTTCACCTATATATGGAGATTTTTTCTAAACTTATTTAGAGGTATGCTGTACCGTATGCATAACCTTTTATTTCAAATTCTAACATTCAAATTAAATTATATTAGAATAATAACAGTACCACTGTTACCAGTCAAATTAAATCAATTAAATTAAATCAATTAAATTCAATCAAAATCCATCTTTGCAGTGCAGAGGTGACACAGAAGCGGCAATCATTAAAACAATGATTACAATATCATCATAGACAATACATATCACACACCCCCTAAGCACATAAAGAATGAACTTACAATTGAACTGACATTTACCAACTTTCTTCTCCTTCTCTCATTCTTTCGCATGCAGGAGACAGACGTAATATGCTGCCGCGAATGACGTGAATTGTCACGTGAACAAGCAAATCCACAAAGATAGATTAATAAAAAAATAATATGTACGCTAATTAGATAGTTTTAATTGGGAAAACATTTAGATACGTCTAAGTCAAAGTGTCATCTAAAATTTAAGACCTTTCATAAGTTAAAATTCAAAATAAATATAAATACAAAATAAATTAGAACTATAAAATAATTTGTATTCGTAAAACTTTGCAAAAGCACTTTAATGTCTGCTGTTTTTTTTTTTTTTTTGGTCTGGTTTTGTTTTTGTAATTTTCAAAGCAGTGATTTTCCAGCACTCTTTTGATAGTCAAAGCAAAAGCACTTTAGATGGTGCTAAGAGCTTCTCTACATTAGTGTAAGCATGTGTGGAGCAGATGAGTGGTGACACTGGGGCACAGTGCCTTAGGGACACCCTGACTCACTGCAGCTGTCAATATTTAATAAAAACAAAAACAGACTACACCCAAAACAAAGCAGCGAATGGCGGAACATTCCGAAAATCTATAGATGTTGATTCAATACGAACTTAGAAGTTAATTTAAAAGGCTAAAACCATGACCTGAAAACTGGAAGAGCCTGACATGAATTATCCAAGCATGCCTCATTTTGCACTATAAAAAGGGTGTTTTTTCCCCTTAATGTTTCACCAAACAGAATCAGTCATGTGACTAATGTTGCCATGAAGTTGGAAACATAACATAGAAGTAACCTAAACAACAAAAATGAATCAAATTGTGAAAAATAAACGGAAATAATCTCTCTCTACAGACCTTATGTAGCCCCGCACCTTTTAAGCGCTGCACTTGTTGTCTTTTGTCTTCCGGTTTATATTTCCACAGCGATCTTAAGATGTTAAGACATCTGCTTTAAACTTTACAATGCTCGTGATAACTTTCGTTAACTCTACAATAAGTAAATCCACTTCACCAGCTAATTACCCCTCGACAGCGATGCCATAGAGCTACCGCTAAAATGGAAGTTCAAAGACAATATTCTAAAGATGGCTGCGCACTTGTTTCTCTGGCGCATAAGGCAGGGATAGGCAACTCCGGTCCTGGAGGGCCACTGTCCTGCAGAGTTTAGCTTCAGCCCTGATACAAACTCACCTGCCTGTATCTATCTAGTAATCCTGAAAACATTGATTGCCTTGTTCAGGTGTGTTTAATTAGGGTTGGAGCTAAACTCTGCAGGACAGTGGCCCTTCAGGACCGGAGTTGCCTATAGGCTATAGAGATAGATATATTATTATAGTTCAGTGTTTCCACCATGTATCACATGGACACGCACCTTACGACTCGCAACTCATGTACTGTATCATCTAGAGTTACCCACTGTCATTAATTTGCTTGGAACTCAATTATGATACAGTATCTCACTTGAAGGACACGGGAGTTAAAACAGAAAAGAGCTTCTCTGACTTTGACGGTCAAGAATGTGTTTTTTGTTTGGTAATATTGCAATCATGTACTTTCCTTCACGAGGTGTGCTATTAATAAATTAGTACAGTTCAGCCTTGATATTGAGCAAATTACCATCCCTAATGCAATAATTGGTTTTAAACACATATGGCATAGCATTTTTCATATTGTTACATCTGAAATGAGCCATAATGGCTGGTTTGCCCTTATCCAACTTTTAAAAAAATTAGGTGCAGTGCAGCATCATGAACATTTGCCAGAAATTGACTGAATTAATATCGTCTCCCCATTACAATTGAAAATAGTCCAATCTGAAAGCCCCTGATAATATGCAGCTGTGCTTGGCATTAGTGTAAAAGAGCTCCGTTTGTCAGTTTCCTAGCAACCAAAAGCACTATATTTTCACTGCATGTTTTTCCTCTTTCCCCATGATGTATTTACATGATATTTATAGTGTTGGCCGACATATCTGCAAACCATGCTGTTGTCAGACCCTTATACAAAAAGCCTTTCACTGCAAACAGCCTACATACTGTATACTAACAGGTTTTTTCTTGTTTTCATCAAATATAATAAGACAAAATATACATGCTGTGAACAAAAACTCACAATAGATATAACAAATAAAAGTGGGAGTTTGTCAAAAAACCCATTTTGTGGACTGTTCATTCTATAGTTTGAAAACGATAGGACCTCACAGATTTCCGCGTGACCTTTTGTCTATATTACTCAACAAGCAATCAGTTCCTTTAATTTCAAAGGCTCTTGAATAAGCCTTTGCCAGTTTTGTTAGAGGTTTGCTGATGAGCCTCCATTTATCATACAATACCTTCATAATGACTGAGGTCACATATGAAGCACATTCAAGCTGTTGCGAATGAATTAAACCAAACTATAAACTATTGTTAGGATATGTATAAATGTGCATTTATTATGTTATGCAAATGTATTATGATCTCTATGCTGATTACGTGGTGGTTCGAACTCATCTGATCTGATTCATCTTGAGATTGATGGATCCCCATGCAGTCACATTCGTCATGATGGCAGTAATGGAGGCAAGGGTCAGTCAACCAGTCTCAGGCGAGTCTCTCATCATCTTCATAATGTGGCTGTCCTCTACATCTCTTTACAGCCACCAGGCAGCATTGCTGTACTTCACCAAATGCTTCCGTTTAGCACATCATCATGGTTCACACCCCCATCATGTAGCAAACCCGCTGGCTATTTCTGCTCCATCTGCCTTCTTCCGCCAACAGAACAGCTGACTCTTCAGCAACTCGATGACAAGTGGCGCATTTCAAAATGTCAGATTTGTGTTTGGGTCTAGTATGCTAGTTTGACACATGTGTGGAACAAAGACACTAAAACTGTCACCCTGCAGCCAGTAGCTAGTGATCACATTTATAGCATTGGCCTGATTATTTACTCAGCTCTAGCTTAGGGGGAGGGCATTGTGCTGAGGATAAATTTGACTTCTCCAGCAGGTGCTTGAGGTGAACTGACCTAAATCTGCTCCGCGAAGAGGCATTGCCTTACAATGAAATCACAACAAGCCCCCTTCAACTACCTCTTTGACTAAATCATCCTCAGCAATGTCAAGGGCTACACTGTGAATATGCAGAAGTATGACAGCATCATGCAAATGAACCTCCACGTAGAGCGGATAACAGTCTGGAGGCTGAAGTTTTGCTGAGTTGGTGCAACACCAAATATCTTACAGTAGGAATGGCTACAAGGGTAGAAATATTGAGAATTGGCTATTGATGCACTATTGGGGAATAACTAAAAGATAACTTGGATACATGACAGTAGCTCAGCTGTTGTTTTTAAAATAGTGTAGCATCTCCAGTAAAACCTATACAATGATAAAAAAAAAGGTTATTCAATAAAAGCTTAAAAGCTATTCATATCAGTGTTTCCCCTAGGATTTTTTTAAAGGGGGGGGGGGGGGGGGGGGGTGGAACTGCTTCATTCTCAAATGAAGCGGTTATATGCTCACGATTCACGAAGTGACTTTCAGAGCGGATCTAGAGTCTGGAGAGGAAGTTCATGCATTCGTGTCCTCATAGGCAAAAGAACAGCTCGAGCGTCACACGTGCTTCACCGTGTGTGTGTGGTAAATGAAACTGCGCGTCGTCTGCACCATTCATTAACACAGAACATGTAGGATTCGTATTTAAAGGGATACTTTACCGTTTTTTCATATTAAACTATGTTATTCCCTTAACTAAGACGAGTTGATACATACCTCTCTCGTCTCAGTGCGTGCACTAAATCCCTCTGTCTTGCGGCGAAACTTTGTTAGCCCAGTTCATTTAATATAGCAAGTGCTATATTAAATGACTACCATAGCGGAATACCATAGCAAGTGCTTGTAAGCACTTCGACTTGGCGCAGTAATATCTTCACTAGAGGGAGCGGGGGCCAGTGAGAGGATTTTTCACGAGTGAAGATATTACTGCGCCGAAGTCGAAGTGCTTACAAGCACTTGCTATGGTATTCCGCCATACAAAATAGTTATCCATTTTACACGCTTAGAAAAGCGCAACGTTTTGTTTTGTGTCACCGTTCTAGGTCGAGTTACACTTCGCGAGTAACTGTATTTAAATAGGGAAAACGTGGAGGTGTTTGGTAGCTTCTCTGCTTGGCCCATATTAAATGAACTGGGCTAACAAAGTTTCGCCGCAAGACAGAGGGATTTAGTGCACGCACTGAGACGAGAGAGGTATGTATCAACTCGTCTTAGTTAAGGGAATAACATAGTTTAATATGAAAAAACGGTAAAGTATCCCTTTAAATAGTATTTTTGCAGTTTAATATTCACACACTAGTCTATCACGATTTGTGTTCAAGTGTACTGTACTGCTATATCGCAAAAATCATTGCCACTAAAGTTACTACATGGAGCTCGCGTGACATTATAATGTCTTTTGTTTTTTTGTGTGTGTGTCATTTATAGAGCTTAACAGTGTAAAATATATGATTTCTCAGGAAAGCTATTTATGTTCCAGAAAATGAATTATGCATTACCATTTAAAACTTTGGTATCAGATCAGTTTATCAGTTTGGTACAGTATATACATTTTATTATATTACCATGAACATTTTTAAAAAGACATCTCTTATGCTCAACAAGGCTGCATTTATTTGATCAAAAATATAGTAATAAAAGTAATATTAATATTAAAATAACTGGTTTCTATTTTAATATATTTTAAAATGTAATGTATTTAAATGTAATTATTACTCCAGTCTTTAGTGTCACATGATCCTTCAGAAATCATTTTAATGCTGATTTGGTGGTCAAGAAACATTTCTCATTATTAATGTTGGAAACAGTTTTGCTATATAATATTTTTACTAAAACTGTAATTTATTTTTTACAATTTTTATGATGAATAGAAAGTTTTTAAAGAACAGCATTTATTTGAAATAGATTTTAATGAGAAACATTATAAATGTCTTTACTGTTATTTTCAATCAATTTTATTTGTCCTAAATTGTTACAATTCTCTCTCTTAAATGTCTTCATGTACTTGTTTATTTATTTATTTATACCAATTATTTATCTGAACTTCTGCATTATTATTCACCTCCTCGCTTTCTCCGGTCATCTGACTTATAACTGCTTACTGTACTTCGTTTTCGTCTATCAACAATGAGTGGTAGATCATTCAGTGCTGTGGCTCCGAAGCTCTGGAATTCTCTTCCTCTAACTCTTCGTGACACTTCTACTATATCCTCATTCAAATCTCAACTAAAAACCTATCTTTTCTTACAGTATGTCCAACCCTCCTCTGTTTAATGTTCTGCTGTTTTGTTATATTTGTATATACAGTATGTGCTATGTGATGCATAATGCTTGATGCTGTGTTTTTATCTTCTTGTACAGCGACCTTGAGCTTGGAAAAGGCGCTTTATAAATAAAACGTATTATTATTATTAATATAAATGTCTTAAATAAAATCTTACTGACCCCCAACTTTTGAACGGTTGAATGATATAATTAAATATATTTTCTACTGAATTAGCTTGAGTCTCTTTTTGACAGTAGTTGATCTTTTTAAATTGACAGTAGCTTGTAGATTTACAGTACAAGCTACAGCTTCCCTAACAATCTGTTGTGCTGGAACAGCATTGTGGAGGAAATTAGGTGTGTAAAGCGTTCCAGTCCATGTGTTAGGGACGCAAAGGGTGCCAGGGGGTTAATTAAAACCACTAACCCACTGAGGAGGAAGAGGTAAGGGGCTCTAGGCATCAGGGCTGACCTGTGCAAATGACGCTCCGCCTGCCATGTTCAGAGGCAATTTACATTCCTTTCGAAACTATGCAGCTGTCATGAAACATCCCAGTGGCCCCTGCTGTCGCTTCAATTATCACAACCTATAAGGTGCAGAGAAGCGCCCTCCCATTCCTATCCCATCCGGACTGCTCCGGAGTAAGACATTGTACTGATGAACTCTGTCAGCAGAAGGAGAAAGACAGGAGAACGTCAGAGAGACAGGAGAGGATTCAGAGGAAAACAGACAGTATGTGGGCACAAATGTGACCACAGGGGGAAAAAACGCTGCTCCAAATGATCAGTCAACACCAGCGGTTATTGGCAATATTTTAACTGTACCGCATCGTCTGTATGTTTTCATAAGAATACAACACTATTGCTGACAGTTACAGTAGCATTTGAACAACTTAGATTGATCTATTGGCCTCAGTAAAGCTACCTCAATGTTTTCATTAAATAACCACAGAAATATTGAAAATATCTTAAAACCTCCACTTGGGTTTATAAAATAGAACAGAAAAAAAAAAAATATATATATATATATATATAGTCATATATAGTTAGCCACCTATATATATATATATATATATATATATATATATATATATATATATATAGCCACAGTAAAATTGCAAATATTATTTTGAAACCTCTTGTTTATATTTAAAGCAAAATCACACAAACAAGAATGTTGTGGTATTGAATGAGAGATAAAAAAAAAGTAAAACATTCTTTAATTAACCATTGAACCATTTCATTAAATTTTTCTTTTCTTTTTCTTTAAATAACTACAGGATAAGTTCAAATACCATCTAAAAAATCTCCTTTTTGGTATCATAGTTAAAGTAAAATCATGCAAACAAAAAGTAATTATAATAAATAAATACAAAGAATTATATAAAAAGCAGGGTAAATGAACATTTTAAACCTTTTTGGAGTTATTAAAATTTAAACAATGTAATTTTGGTTGCAAATTATTCTTTAACTAATGATAATATTGAGATTGAAAAGTATTTAAAGGGGTTTCAATATATCAAGCGAAAAGAGGAGATCATAATGTGAGTGGCCACCTCATCGGCAGGGGTCAAGGATGGATTTGATTGCAATCACAACTCATCTAGTTTTTCCTCATGCTAAGATATTTGTATTGCCATTCTAACTTCAAATGAAGTAACACACACTGACATGTGTTGAGGAGAGTCCTTGTGGGTTGTGCTGGTAAACATGCATATGGTTTTGTGGAGAGGAGAGACATAAGGGTTGAGCAGAAACCTTCTGAAGGGGTGGCAGTGGGTCAAGATGTACTTCACAAGTCTCCTCAAAATGAGTGTCAAATAAGTGATACGGTCTCATTCAAAAAGAGAAAGTCGAGCAGAGAGAAGCACAGAGAATGAGAGATTTACAGCTTTTCATTTATCTGACATGGTTCATTTGTGATCTTATGATAGATCATTTGCACCTTCTGTTTTCTCCCCCTGGGCAGCGATTGAAGTGCGCAGTGAGATTCGCTGTATGTGTCTGAATCAATACGCTTTGACATATCGTGATTCAACATTGAAGAGTCAATCTCTGGTTGGATCTGCAACTTTGAAGCACAGACTCAATATGTGGAATCCATCAATATATGATATGCGCTTGATGTATCTGATTCTTTACATTACACATTAGCTGTTGAGGGAATTGATCAAAATGCAAAGTGAGGTAAACAAATAGTATCTGTGGATATGTCTGCGGAAAAAAAAGAGAGCTGATCAAAGCTCTGCCAGACCAGCTGATGCCCTTCATTTATCCCGCTGCAGTTGACCAGCTAAAAGGATAGATGCTTTGTAAAAGGATCTCCAACACCATAGAAGAAACACAATAAGATGGGGGAAAAAACAGGGCTTGTTCTAATGAGTTCATAGGATAAAGACTAATAAAGGAGAGATTATACAGAGACAAACATCATCCTAAGAAGAGCAGAGGCTGATGAATGTTTTTCAGTTGTTTGTTATTTTTACAAAAAAAGTTTACAGCTACAATTAGAACTTGAATACAACATTTAGTTCTATTTATCACCTCTAGTGTGTGGTGGTAAAGTTTTTTTTTTCTTTTTTTTTTTTCTCAATAGCAGCCCATCTGTGAGGAAAAACAAACACTTGATTTTATACAGTACCTCAGTGGAAGCACTTCATGTTCTCATTTCCATGACAATAGGATGCCTACTTTGTCTCTTCTGTGTTATCAGAGGATTACAACGACTGGAGATTAAATGTGTCTTTTTCAATTTTAGATAGTGCTTGTTATACATGTCTTAAAGTATTAATTTAATATAGATAATTAGAGTTATATGAAACTTTAAAAGCTTCTTAAAATACACAAATCCTTGGATTTCTCAACAACATGTTTTTGAACATGCGATCATTCTAGTTGTTTGGCATTTTATACGACCAAACAGTGTCAATTTCTGTTACTTATGAGCTACAGTATTTCTCATCACATTTAAACATTCAAGGGACTGCTTACATTCTGCAGAGATGTTTTCAAGGGTATTGTGAAAGATAAAAACTATTTTTTACAGATTTACATTGCATTTCATTATGATATTCATGTAATGCTCTGAAAGTGTAGATCAAATGAGACTTGTTGATGCCACACAGTTGGGCAGACAAAATATACTGTAATTCAAAAGTGTTTCATGCACTGGTGGGAGATCAAAGGCTTGCAGGCAATGTATTTATACTGTAGTAACAGAGTTCCTGCCCACTCACAGTACAGTCTGAGCTGCTGTGGAATCCATTAGCACATTACACTGATCTGCAGAAGACGACCAGAAAAACCCATCTCACCAACTCCCATCTTTTCTGCCCTAATACAACAATAATAAAGAATTCTGCTCAGATCGAGCCAATGTGAGGAGAGAGAGTGGAGGGGAATACGGTGAAGAAGAGATCATTTTCCCTTGTAATGTGTCGACTACATGATTTACAGCAAGGCTTCTACTAGACGCTTAATACAAGGAAGAGTAGTGAGTGCTGCATTGTCTAAAGGGGGAATAACTGACCTATCCGCAACACATATTTAGATGATGGTGGAGTTTAGATGAAGGTCAGGGTCTTTAAATCATTCGTCGACAATTATCAAACTACAGATATCTTCTCTCTTATGTATCTGTGTATTAGATGTATATTGTGTTATATTGTGTGTCTATAGTAACAAGTAAAAAAAAAAAAAGATTAACTTATTATGCATAAGCTCTTATTAAGCAGGCAGTGTCTACATTCATGCAATACATCATGAAGAGAACCAAGATGAAAGGTCATCCCTGATTAATAATGACCCCGTTTCTGAGCTATTAGGCACTGGTGAATGATGACATCAGAGCATGTAGGCGTTTCATCTCCCAGTGGAGACTATGCTTAACTTCTTCCCCTGTATAAATGAGTGGCCCTCCCTCTCCGCACCTGAAGATGAATGTGCCTTAGCCTACGTTTAGAATTAATAACAAGCTGCAAAGCACCGCAAAGACCCATTGTGCATGATGAAGACTTCAAAATGACTTTTAAATGAATCCCTTATCCATCATTGTGAGATCTCCCAAATACAGGATGTTTTCGGTGTCTTTCTTATTCTCTCACCCTTTCACGGATGGTTTGTGCTCTTATTTGCTCCAAATTTGCAGAAGAGTGCTTTGCATGGCTATGAGGAAGGTTTATGCGCTTGAAGCACCAAAGTAGGGTAATAAAATGGTGGAAAATGTTCCACTCCAATGGGTGCCTTATACTAGAATTTCAAATATTTCATGCTTGAATGATGACTCCTGAATGATGATCCAATTTCATATATATATATATAGTATGTATTATGATATTGGTACTGCATCAAGTATTATTGTATTGTACTGTTGTCGTATTTTAACAATTAATAATAACAATAATGATAATAATAGAAAATGAATAGTCAGGTACGGTATTTAAAACATAATAATTTTAAAGAACAAACCCCTGTAAACCGTTACCTTACAAAATACAATGAAAAATTGTAAAATAGTTAAACGTTTCATTATACTTTATAGAATTTTACGGTCCAATCTCATCTGTTTTTTAAGTAAAAGGCAAAATTACCATATCATGGTGAAAACAATAAAATGACATTCCCAGAAATCCCTCATTTTAATTGAGCAGATCAATTCAAATTTTGACAATTAAACAACTTAGTCAAATGCTGCACGTTCATACTGTAACGTTTGTGTTCAGTTTTGGTTTCGTTTTCACTGTGTTTTGTTCCTGTTTTTCTGTGTTCCCTTTGCTAGTTTGTCTCCATGGTTTTTGATTGAGTTCATATGTGTTCCTGGTAATGTTAACTATTCCTGTGTGTATTTAAGTCCTGATTTTTCCTATTTCATTTGTCTTTGTTCTACATGGTTGTGTTTATATTATCTGTTGTGTTTTCCTGTATCTTGAAGAGAGTTATTATTAAAGACTCTTGTTAGATTATCTCCTTCATCATGCCCAGCATTACAGGTACCCAGTCGTGACAGAATATTGGACCTCGAGTAGATTTCTTTGCTGTGTTTTTCTTTCGGTTTTCCCTCTCCCCCCTTACAATGGACCAAACTGACGTCCAACTGCTCTGCCTGGAGCAGGAGGACTGTTCACTTGATGACCATGCAAGGGACTTTTTAGATCTGGCGTGTCTAACTCACTATCTGGACTGTTCACTCTGCATCCAAGGCATGCCTTCCAGTGAACGGATTTTGCCGCGTTCGTGGAGTGGATGCTGGTGAACAATGGATCGGCTTTCACTATCTGCCCCGCGGAGAACATCACCAGCCCCACTCTAGACCTAGTGCCTAGACAGCAATCACTCTGCTGCACGGACATGACCCCAGAGCCCACAGCAGACAGAGAGCTAGAGCCTGCTGTAATGCACGAGCCAGCGCCAATAAAAAGGACTGAGCCAACCATTGCCCCGGAGACTGAGCCCCACAGTGAGTCTGACCAAGTGCGTAAGCTGGCAACATCATGTGCCACCGCGGGAGTACTAGTGGAGTTTGAGGGAATGGAGGAAGACCCCGCCCAGACTCCCACCACTGAGGGTGAGCTGCTGCTGACCTCTGCTGGTTATGTTGAAATGGAAGAGGATGTGTTACTAGTGCTCCTGTTATCCCATTAGGGCTGCACGATTAATCGCAATTTCAATGTAGCCTAATCGCACTTAAACCGATTTGGTTTATCATGATTTTGAAATCGCAAAGGCTGCGATTGTTTTTTATGCGCAACTTGTCATTGATGTACGGTTCTGTAAACGCTGCTCCAATCTGTAAGCACTGTGAGTTTCAGTCACTTATAACGTGCATTTGAAAAAGCAACACGCATCAAACATCTTTTTTTAAACATGAGAAAAATGTATGAAACTCTTGTCCAAATAAAAGACAACATTTAATAACATGCTTTTACTCCAAACTCACTTCATAACGACAGTTGAGCAATCCTTCTGAGAGATGATGTGGCTTCTTATACAGAAAAAGGCAGTCGTGTGTTTATTAGTCATGTTTAATCAAAGCGTTTAAATCTTCTGTTTATTCAGCTACAGCGATGATGCCTGATAGGGATTTTCTGGAATGATGTGGGTTATCGTACTTCTGCGGCGGGGCATATTTGGCTTGTCTGCGTGAGAGCGCCCTCTGGCGTTCAGAAGGAGAAGCATTTACTACCGATCAGCCGCACTGCACTGACAACCTGCGCATAAAATAATCGCAGCCTTTGCCAAATCACGTGTGGTTTCTTTGTGATTAATTGTGCAGCCCTAATCCCCATTGGTCCCATCCAGCATGAAGTCTCCTGTTTCCCCGCTGGTTCTGCCCATCTTGAAGTCTCCCACATCCTCGGCCCTACCTCCACTAGTTTCCATCAGCCCCTCGACTCCTTTTATACCACTCAATTGTGTGGATTGTCTCCAGCACCGCCTAGTAAAGAGGATCCCTTGGCTCCACCTCCATCCGTTGATCCCATTACTCCACCTCGGCCCATCAACCTGTCGGCTCAGCTTTGGCTTATTGCTCCCTCATCCCTCTGGCTTCGCCTTGGTCAGATGTCACCTTACCTGTCCCACCGAGTTACGGGCCATCAGCTACGTCCCTCCACCCCTTCGGCTGCGTTGGGCTCTGCCTTCCCTCCTGCGCCATCTTGGTCCTCAGTCCCACCGGCTCCCCCTCAGTCATCTGGCACCCTGGTTCCACCTTGGACGTTCATCACTGCGGATCTGCTTTGGCCTCCAGGACCATCGGTGGTGCCCGGTCTTGCTGGCTCTCCATCTGCACCCTGGTTTCCTCTTGCATCGGCTCAATCTCCATTAGTCGTCCCCCTGGTGTCATCAGTCAAGTCTCCACCATGGCTCCACCCTCCATTGACTTCGCCGTGGGCCTTCGTCCTGGCTGTGGTCTGGGTCCCTGCCGGGTTCCTCCTGCTCCTGGCTCCTCCCACCATCATTGTTAGTCTTGTTTTCTCCCGCCACCATCTCTTCTTATTTTCTGCTCTTTGTCAGCCCCTTGTCCTCCTCCAGAGGTCCCATCCCCCCTACTCAGTTGGACTGTTTATGGCACAAAGACACACCTTCCCTGGGGTGTGCGGGGTATAAAAGCAACGTGTGTTTTTGGTTTCGTTTTCACTGTTACAGGCACCCAAACGTGGCACTTCCTAGGAGACGGTTTCTCTTAAAGACTATTTCTTTGTGACCAAAAATAGGTTGTAGCACAAAGCACTGAAGCAGCACAGCTCTATTTTATCCCATTTCATCTCTTGCAAGTAACTGGGGCTGAAAGCAGGATAGTCTTTTGTAAGAGGAGCGGTGGGATTCATTAAAAATGATTTGTGGTTGAAGTCAAATTTCAAATTTCGCTCTGGCAGCATATAGGACATTGGGGATGTTGCAGCCAAACTGAAGATGGTGCTGATGTACTGAATGAGAATGGCTGAGATACAGAAAGGTAAAGGGGGTCCCAAAGTATATATGTTTTATCCTTGATGGGATCTTGTTTGAGGTAGATCCCTTAAAATAAACCAGAGGCATATACTGCAAAATGATGTTTATATATGCGTGAGCAGTTTTGCCATGCTTAAGTGTTTTCGCCAATCTTGTTAATATAATGTTCTCTATATAATTTTTTTGTAAGGAATTGAAGGAATATTCTGGGTTTAGTACAAGTTAATAATAATATGTTTATTTTCTATAGCGCCTTTCAAGAACCCAAGGTCGCTTCACAATGCAATTCAAATAGCAAACAAAAAGCAAGCAAACAGATACAAAGGCCATCTGCTTATAACAGACAAACAGATGGAAACAAGCATACACTAATTGACATGAATAAAAAATAAAAAACATATTGTACTATTTATCAAAATATACAATTACGACAAAGTATGTAGCAAATAGAGCTGAGAAAGTGGAGAACAGAGAAAACAGTGTTGAGGATACTTATTTATTGGGCAAGCTGAAGATATGAGTTTTAAGTTGTTTTTTTGAAGGTCCGGATGTTGTCGGTCGCATAGAAGATTCGGGGGCAGCTTATTCCATAGCTTAGGGCCAACAACACTAAAAGCCCTACCGCCCACCGTAGAGAGTCTGACCCGGGGTACCACGAGTAGGTTTTCAGTGCTAGACCTAAGGGCCCGAGTTGGAACATATGGCTGTACCAAATCAACAAGGTATTTGGGTGCCGGGCCATGTAAGGCTTTATATACTAGGACTAACAGTTTGAATTGGATGCGGTTTATGACAGGAAGCCAGTGCAGTTGGTGAAGGATAGGAGTAATATGGGCAGATTTTTTATTATATGTGAGGGCTCATGCAGCAGAGTTTTGTACCATTTGAAGGCGGTGTATTGCTTTGGTGGGTAGTCCGCTGTATAATGAATTACAAAAGTCCAATCTGGAAGTGATGAAAGCATGAATAACAGTTTCCACATCTATAAAGGTAAGAGAGGGGCGAATACGAACAATATTCCGCAGGTGAAAGAAGCATGATTTGACAGTCTGACTAATGTGTGAGTGAAAGCAGAGCGTGGGGTCGAACAAAACTCCCAGATTCCGTACAGTTTTTGAAGGCCTAATCTCAATACCATCTATATCAATAAAAATGTCATGTCTGGGTGAGCTCTGTGATCTAGGGTTAATCAACAGGATTTCGGTTTTACCAGCATTAAGCTGTAAAAAGTTAGAGGACATCCATGTTTTAAGTTCGTGGAGGCAGGAGATAACTGAAGAGGGTGGAAAAGATGAGTTGGGATTGATCGTGAAGTAGATTTGAATATCATCAGCGTAGCTATGAAAATTGAGAAAAGTTAAGTTTTATTTAGAGCATTTATGGTATAATGTTGATTACCACAAATATGAATTTCCATTTTATTTAAGAAGAACCAAATCTGAGTTATAATGAGGCACTTACAATGGAAGTGAATGGGGCCAATTTCTAAACGATACCATATTAATAGTAAAGCACCACATAAACAATGTTAACACGACTTTAAGGTAAAAATAAATGCTTACAAATGATTTCTGTGTAAAATTATATCCAAATTAACTTTGTTGCCACTACAACATATTGACTAAGCCCTAATACAACAGCTTAAAAACAGCTCAAATTAATTTATAAGCCTCACATTTCTGCTAACATTGTCACAATTGCTGATGGATGAACTTGAACTGAAATGAAGACTATTCCTTTAAGTAACCTCAATGGAACTTGCTAAGTTCTTGTTTTTATGCCAAAATTGTAAAGCTGGATTCAGATGGAAGTAATAATAATAGCACGTTTGAAAATGATTAAACTAATACAGTTTCTGAACAAGATTTACGATGTATTCAGCTCTTCAAGGACAAATCTTTACAAACACATGGTGGAAGTAGTAAAATAGCCTACATACTTGACGTCACTCAAGTGCCACACAAAGAAAACTGCTTGAGCTGGACAGACAATTTACACACCTCCTAAAATGTCTATTAATGGCATTTCAGCTACAGGGCCTCAAATTCACAACCCAAAGACACCTTGAATTTTCAAACCATGCAAAATTGTTTAAGTAACCTCACAAATAACCCCAGCCGTGGCATCTGAAGTGTTTACCAAATTATGGCATGTCACCTTTCTAAAACACCCTGTCTTCAAACATCAACAGCAGATAGAACAATCTAGTAACTTCAGACATGGTTCTGACTGATTTGAGCTTTAGTGTCGGGGTGTTACTGTGCCCTGGCTTCTCAAGGCAGGTCACTCACATCCATCTGTCTGAATGATGGTTAAGGACTCTGTTCCTGCCACCGGCCCTTCATTTTCTCATCTCCTCTCAACCTCTAAAACTCACAGTGGAGTGGAACAGCAGACACTTTATTTGAGCTGACATTTAAGGTCCCAAATTTAGCAGCTGAGCTTCGGGTTTCTCCTACACGCGGTGCAGAGCAACACAACCTGAGCTTTGTGCCTGAAGTACCTGTCTGAGTGAATCAATGGATTTCAATTGATTGGTTTGAAATTTGTGGTCACCATGAGCAGAAGGTGAGAATGAGAGCTTTTTTGTCTCTCTCCAGGTCAGGTTTCAGGTTTTTGGGTGAGCTGGAAACAAGCTAAAGCCTGTTGCTCACAACACAATCTGCAGTTACAATGAGTAAAACAAATGTGTTTCGAATAGGGGATTGGGGTGGTTGCAATATGGGGTTAAGTTGTAAAAACATCAGTTTGAACACTTGAGTAAAATCATATGACCAGCATCCTCAAAGGTGACTGTAGAAGTTATAATAATAATAATAATAATAATGTTTCTTGAGCAGCAAATCAGCATATTATTAATGATTTCTGAAGGATCATGTGACACTGAAGACTGGACTAATGATGCTGAAAATTCAGCTTTGCCATCACAGGAATAAATTACATTTAAATGTACTCAAATAGAAAACAATTATTTTAAATTGTAATAATTCACAATATACATTTTTTTTCTGTATTTTTGATTAAATAAATGTAGCTTTGGTGCGTATAAGAGACCTTTTTAAAAACATTAATACATTTACAGGTACTGTAAACAAACAAATAAATAAATAAATAAATAAACTTTCAATTTGTATAAATGTGGGGACATTATATCTGTTCACCCACTTTTACCCCCATTTACCCACCCTCATGTTTTTCCAAAACTTACTTTCTTTCTTCTGCAAAATATATTTCATGAACTATCTTTTTAAGATAATCAGCATAAAAACTGCAGAGTTAGAGATGTTAAAGCAAAAATTGTTACAACCAACCCACCAATCTCCCATACTCAAAGTAGAGGTGATGAAAAAGTAGAAACATTAAATGAAGTAGTACATTCTGAAATGGGCTTTGAGTTTTTGCAGTCTCATTTAGGGAAATGATCCCTTATATTAGATGAATCTCCATTTTCATCCAAATGTACTGTGCTTCCATGGCTCTGGTGACAAATTCCCTCATGAAAATAGTTCTCCCTTTAGCATGGAATACAAGATGACAGAGTTTATGAGCTATATGTTCTTTATTTCTTTCATTTGCATTATTCACTGAATGTATGATATCGAATAAACGAGTGCTCCACTGATTTAATAATCTCCACAGGTGGTTGTTGTTGCTTCCATAATGCACAGTGATCCCATTTATAAATCTTTGTATATCATATAAACTATGGCCTGCATATTGCAACTGATAGCGTTATTATTTATTTAGGATTTAGTCGGTCAGAAAAAAATGACAGTGTATTCGCTCCTTTCTTTTCGGCCTTACGGAAATAGATGCAGTGTATATCCCTCAACACTCTGTAGCTGTGCGCTGTGGTCATAGCCTTAATCTCCTTGTGTTTGCTTCTTCTCAAAACGGATTAAAGGAACGGATCAATACAGAGCTGTTAACAGACTGAGAGGAGAAGAGAAAAACAGCATTAACAGCTTAGAAGTAAATATGCAGGATCACTGTGACCACCATGACAACTGGAATTGGGAGAAAGAAATGACCATCTTAGTCTAAGACACATACATTTCAATCAGTCCTTGATTTTCTCTGATTAATAATAATAATAATAATAATAATAATTTGTTACATTTATATAGCACTTTTCTCAGTACTCAAATCGCTTTACAAATGGACGGGGGGGAATCTCCTTAAACACAACCAATGTGCAGCATCCACCTGGATGCCACGATGGCAGCCATATTGCGCCAGAACACCCTCCACATACCAGTTTACTGTTGGAGAAGAGACAGGGTGATATAGCCAATCAGTATATATGGGGATGATTAGGAGGCCATGATTATGGACAGAGACCAATGGGCAAATTTGGCCAGGATGCCAGGGTGAAATCTCTAGTCTTTTGATTTTTCACTAAACCATCTTTTTTCGATGGACATCCTTGGATTATGACCACAGTCAGGACTTAGATTTAACGTCTCATCTGAAAGACAGATTTTTGGCAGTAAAGTGTCCCAATCACTATACTGGGGCGTTAAGATCGACACAGACCACATGGTGAGCACCCCTACTGGCCTCACTAACACCTCTTCCAGTAGCAAGCTAGTTTTCCCAGGAAGTCTCCCATTCAGATACTGATCAGGCTCAACCCTGCTTAGCTTCAGTGGGCAACCAGTCTTTAGCTACAGGGTAATAGCTTATGATTTGATCATAAATTTGGGACTATTAAGGGAGGTTATTTATATGTTCTCTAAATGCCACATTGAATTGCTTGCTGATCCCCAAAATAAAATAAATAAAATAATGGAGAACTGAAGGATATTTACTTTGATAATTTTTTGTCATTCTTAGCATGCGCTTTTAGATAAAAGTACACAAAAGACACAGAAGATCATCTTCTGAAAAGGTCATACAATAGAGAAGAAACCAATGTGAATTATTCTATTTCTTCTTATTTTATTTTACAAGGAACATATAGCTATTTTTGGTGAGGAGTGAGGACGGACAGCCCTTTTGTTTTGTTCTTTGGTCTCATAGTTTGAATATCTAACTTTTACCATTCTATTTGAATTCCCAGCACAAAGTCATATGTATCATTTGCAGATTTATAGGTGCCGCCTGCAAAGCAAATAAGCAGGACACTTCCCGAGTGAAAAAGAGAGGACTGGACCGCTTTCTATCGTGCTTTTGTCACAACTTACTAGGGAAACAGCCTCTGTGTACATTTAAATGAGAAATTTGATAATATAATATTCTGCTTCAAATGTCCCTAACTACCAGAACCTCTTCACATTTCCTTTTGATTAAAACAGGTAAACGGTAAGGTTATGTTTAACCTTTGCATTTAAAGGTGCAGTAAGCAATTTCTGGTAAACACTGTTGATATTTGAAATGACCAAAACCTATTTTGATGCCTCCATCCCCACATTCACGCACACGCTATGCAACAGGACTATGGCGGAATCTCATCATCAATAAGTGAAAGCAATTTGTGTTACTATGATAATTCAGGTCGAATGTCTAATTGTCATTTAGTTTCTCTACTCCTTCGATGGTAAAGTCATCCCTTCCATCCCAAAAAATAAACAGTTTGCATGATGAACAGCTCCCTAGATAACACGACAGTCCAAGTAACTAATATACTACAAAAGTGAAAAGATTAAGGGGTAGCTTAAAGAATAAAATATAGCTATCACTAAAAGGGGAACCAAAAGAAAAAACATATATTAGGAGTATGTTATCTCACGTTTCGGACACACTATCGGAGCTGATGGTTGAAACGGGCGGTGGAGGAGGTTTAGACGTTCCAGGCTTATAATAATAATAATAATAATAATTAGTGATGCACCGATGTGAAAATTGTGGCCGATACCGATAACCGATATTAATATTGCTGTTATGGCCGATACCGATATTTACCGATGTCGATATCTCTGTATAGAAAACAAATTTTAATGATTATCAAATAAAGAGCTATTTTCCAAAACACTATTTTTTTTCTTTTTTTTTTTTACTTTAGAAATGACTGATATTACTACCTTGTTTGAGGGATTATTATTATGCTGTCCAGATTAAACCTCTGGTGTGTTTATGTAATCCGGCATACCAATCTAGATGGAAGGAAATAGAAAGTCTCATATCTCAGGATGTTCCAATTCAGGCAGCATTGGGAGATATTGGACTGATAAATAAATTATTAACTATAGATAATCCTTGGTTAAATGTATCCTTAAACATTTGGAAGAAAATAGTGAAATTATGTAATTTGAAAGATTCTATCGTATTGCTGCGCTGGTGTGCCTATGATACTGAGTTCGTTCCTAATAAAACAGATAACAGGTTTAAAAGATGGACGACTAAAGGCTTAACTGCCTATTGGACATTTATGAACAAGGGGAAACTCCAGAGCTTTCAAATGCTTAAAGGAAATCACGGGCTTGAGAACCAAGACTTTTATAGGTATCTACAACTGCGCCACTATTTAGAGCATGCTAAAGGAGATGTGTCAAGGAAAGGAGAAAATGGGTTATTAAAGTTTTTTTTTTTAGCCTATCAATCAGATGTCTGTAAAAACATAATCTCAAAGCTGTACAGTGGGCTACAACAAGCTAAGCAGGTAGACACATTATACATAAAGAAGAGATGGGAGCGAGAAGGTAATCTGAGTCTTTCGGTAGAGGAGTGGGAAAGCATATGCGAGTCACAATGGAAAACTACACATTCTTTGTTCTGGAGAGAGTTTGCGTGGAAGGGTGTTTCTAGATTTTTCTCCACACCTGCCCAGATCAAGCAACAGTCATATAGATCCAATTGTTGGAGAAGTTGTGGGGCCGACAAGGCAAATAATTTCCACATTTTCTGGAGCTGTCCTTCTATTAATCAATATTGGTATGAGATACATAATTGTTTGGAAACGATTCAAATTCCCTTCAGTTTTGAGGTGATGTATTTGGGTTTGATTACCAGAGATTTTCCAAACAAATATCTTTTTAGAATCCTAACAATAGCAAGTAAGAAAGCAATTACAAGAAAGTGGTTGCAACCAAATTTGCCCACTCTCGAAGACTGGAAGAACATAGTACATGATATTTTTACAATGGAGAAGCTAACCTATGCGCTAAGACTAAAGTCCCAGTTGTTTTCAGTACTATGGAGAGAGTGGATTGATTGTACATCCCCTATGATCAGATTTTGGTTAACTGAATAAAATAAAGACAGTTGCGATTTAGCGACTTAGGGCAGTCACTTCATAAGAATTGGGTCAATAAGGTGATGCAGTAGTGTTTTTTTTTTTTTTTTTTTTTTGTTTGTTTTTTTGTTTTTTTTGTTTTTTGGGGGGGGGGTTCTTTAATAATTCTTGGATGACTTTATTTTGTCTTATTGTTCTCATATAGGGATTGTATATGATCTATTCTTCAAATGTATAAGAATACATTCCTTGGTCTCAAGTGATTCAATACATTAATGTAACTAAGAATGTCCTTTTTGTGATTATCTTAGTATAATACACTGATAATGTCTGTATCTCTATACTGAATATTTGATTCAGTTCTGTTTTTTTTTCTCTTCTTTTTTGTTTTAAAAAAAATCTAATTTATCTTTAAAAAAAAAAAGATAAAAAAAAAAAGAAATGACTGATATTGGGCACCTTTACCTGTGTGCAAAATATGTCACATACGACACACATGCATTATACTGCATTGCATATACAGTAATGTGTGCCGGTCAACTTGTCTAAAATTAAGAAACCCTTAGAAAACAGTAAAAAAATAAAAAAATAAAAAAAAATAAAACAGGAACATTGTGTAAAATTAAGATGGGCTACTTTATTTATTATTCCAATATCCAAATATGATACTAAAAAATACCACAGGGAAAAGGGCTTCTATTTGTGACGTGCCGTCTTTGCGTTTGAACATTGCACATTTTAAACAGGACACTCATTAACTGAATAAATGTTAGCCAATACAAACATATTTATA
The DNA here is from genome assembly GCF_965113295.1 of Leuciscus leuciscus. Taxonomy (NCBI): domain Eukaryota; kingdom Metazoa; phylum Chordata; class Actinopteri; order Cypriniformes; family Leuciscidae; genus Leuciscus; species Leuciscus leuciscus. The sequence continues at coordinate 30,746,741 of NC_138743.1, read as the reverse complement.
GAAAACAGTTGACAATGAATAGACAGGAGTCCAATAATAGCATAACGAATCATTCTAAAAATAATAACAAGTAGCCTAGGCTATAAGACCAATCCGACATGGGCTGTGTTAACAGTAAAACGTCCGTCATTTAACGAATTTTAAAAACACGGATGGATAATACAAAATACTTTCTGATATTTTGACAGAAAAAAAACAAGCAAGAACAAAATTTAAACTTAGCCCGTCAATTTTTCATTTTACAATTATCTTCTCTCTCTGTGTGTGCGCGCGTCCGTGTTTGTGAGAGCGAGAGCTCGCGCAGCACTGATACAACGGTAGCCTACTTTTTAATCCATAAGTAACGAACGCGCTAGTTTTCATACAAAATAAATATGTAACATAATTAGGTAGGCTACTTTAGTTATTATTAATACAATAACGTAACACATGAAGGCTACGTTTCTCAACACTGAGAATGAATCAATAAACGCCTGTTTCTCCACGCGCTTATCAGTAATCCACAAATCACACGTGCTGTCACTTTTGAGAAAAATCTAATTCGAACGGGTATGAAATATCAAGCAATATATTCAAATATCTACGAGTCAAAAAACGATCAGTCAAAAATGTGTCATGAAGAGGAAAAAAACATAAGTCGCACTTTACGGACGGGACAGTTGACGTGAGCGCTCTGAAAGCGCCACTGCTTTAAAACTTTCACAGAGACCTCAAACAGAAAGCACAAAAAACCTGTCTTTAAATTTAATTTCGTTTTGTATTAATTGTATCTTAATTTTGATAAATGTTTCATCAACCAATTGCCTGGATTGAATTAAATAAGAAGTATAGTAGAAAATATTTAATCAGGGAGTGGAGCGCGTCTCATAAATGAACCGAAATCTACCTGCCTCACAGACCGGAGACATATATAGAAAGCTTGAAATGTCTATTTTTAAACAGAACAATTCAAAACGAAAGAAAACAGACTGTTCTCTGCTTATGTCATCTGTATGAAATGTGTATTTATCTCAGGCACATTCACTACTGCTAAGATTGAGTCAGCATGGTCAACTTCATCTTCAACTTCACACGTCAAATATCGGCCTGTTCACATCGGCCATATTTTGACATCGGAATGATACCGATGTGTAAAAAAATTACCATATCGGCCGATATTATATCGGCGGCCGATATATCGTGCACCACTAATAATAATAATAATCAAACAAGTTAAGATGACATGCAAAGCAAAAGACAGAATATCTTAGTTCTGTAAAACACAGCAAAACCAAAGTTACTCATGTATCGAGAAGAAATAAAGCAACCTCTGCATCCGTTTTCAGGCCTTCCTGCCTCTCCAGCGCTGGAAAGCCTCTCTTAATTGCCTCTAGCCTGATCGTAACCCTTCTTTTTAAAGTTATATTCCAATGGCATTTTCCTAATTTTCCTCTTTTATATTTTCTCTGCCATCTCTCTCTTTCTATAGTTGTTCTGCTAATGTCTGTCTTGTGCACTGAGCTCTCTCTCTCTCTCCTCCCCCATCATGAGTGTATACGCACCTTCATGCCGATTGGCTACAAGTGTGTTTTGGTGCTCGGTCCGAACCATTTTTCAACAGCGTTTTTCAAAAATCGCTTACTACTCCTTTAAGGATTACAGGCTCTCTGAAATATAACAATAAAGAGAAGGAAGTGATCGAGGGAAGACGAAGGGACGAGTGAAACTTGATAGAAAGCACTCAGATATCAAAGCTGACAGTCATTCTCTTTTTGCACTCCAGTAAATTCTTTAACAGTCACATCTATTGGTGATAAAAAATAAACTGCATTGGGCTCCATAGAAACTAGGTGGAACACCTGAATCTGAGTTCTCACGAGTCTAGGTCCACAAAAACCATCAAGAGTTCAAGACGTTGAACCATAAAGTGTTAAAGCTGATACTTCCATTCAAATCACATACAGCCTTCCAGGTTCAATGAAAGGTAGAATCATTAGAGAGGATTTGTGGTATAGCATTGATTACCAAAAAACTGTAATATTTGTTTGTAATATTATTAAAAGAAAATTGGGTATTATTTGAGCTTTAACGTTGTTCCCAACTTGTACAGTTGTTTTACGGTTTTAGGTTTTACAGGTGTTTCGCAACAACATTGTAAAATTAGATATAACTTAGGTTAGACTTTGGATATACCAAGATGATTCGCTCATTACTATGAATGGGAGAAAGTGCAACACGAAATATTGCGGAATAAGTCCCACCTTCAAAAAAAAAAAGAGCCAACCGCCAATTGGAAAAGTCATTAATAATCAATAATGGCAGCTGCCGTTAGAACAGGGATGTCCAATCCTGCTCCTGGAGGGTCACTGTTCAGAAGAGTTTAGCCAAAGCCACTAGGTGACAAGCCTGCAACCTTTAGTCACAAAGCGTAACGGCTAATGCTAACGGCGGTATGCAGGGAAAGGGGAGAAGAGGCCATTTTTTATGAATGGATGTCAATGGAGAGGAGGCTTCACTACACCGAATGAGGAAACACCTTATCATTTAAGTAATCGACAGCCTGTGTGCTAATCTTTAACATGTTTTACACTAAACTTTTTGTTGTGACTATACTATTGAAAACGACAGTATTTTCATGTATACGAATTGGACCAATCATTGTAAGTGCCTCAGTTTACCCTGATTTGTGTTGTTTTTAAAGAAAAGGAGGGAGAAGTGTACAGTAAGTACATTTTTGTGGCAACATTATTCTGCAGGTGTTGTTAATTGAGCCTAACTAAAAATTATAGCGGAATTGTGTGTTTACTGCTGGGAAGACTTTGGCCCCGTTTACACTAGTGCATTTTCATTTTAAAATGCCGTTTTAAAATGAAAACGATCCTCGTCTATACTGGCATTTCCACTGCGTTTCAGAAACGATCTCCGTCCACACTACACTACCGAAAACGCATGTCACATGACCGCTCATGCACGCATTGCACGTACAAGTGTAAACAGCTGCCTCTTGTGAATGTAGGCGGTTGCATTATTATAAAATGCAGAGTTTAACTGCACAATGGCTGCTTAAAAGGAACACAAAGTCAGCAAAGCTTGCCGTTCCGTCTCCATGTTATTGTTTACACGGTTGTCGAGGCTGGTATTTACAGAGCCGTTAAGAGAGACGGCTCTGATCTGTATTTCCCCAAATTAATGATTGCAGAACAATAGCCACCAACGGTCTCTACGATCAACTTATGCTTACGATGCTTTCTGGGAAACACACTCCTTGGTCTATTATTGTTGTGTTCCGGTAGCGTAATGTGGGAAGCCATGCCGTCGTTTTCAAAAGTCTCCGTTTGGTCTGAAACACAACCTCAGAGTTTTCTAACTAAAACGGGGTCTGAAGTGAGGTTCGAGGTTTGAACATGCCGGAGTGCAGGCGACAGGTATAACCGCAGCAAAAGTTATGCATTTTAAAACGAAAACGCCCTAGTGTAAACGGGGCCTTAGAGTTTGGAGAGCAGGTGTCTAAGAAGTACGTTTCACCATCATGTCACATCAGCATTTGCTCCTGACATGAGCTGGGTTGCAAGAAGTCTCAGGGAAACAGATTACCCAGTGTATTTATTTTTTTAGAAACGGAGCTGAGAAAGCTATGAGCAAACATTACTCTTTGACAGCTGTAATGAGGCAACAACCAAACTCATCAATGCTGGATGAATCCATGGGGCAGAAATCCATAACTCCCAGCTACTGTGAGTTATTTGAATCCCAAAGAGAAGATTGTGTAATATGAAGGAAATGACTATTGATTCGGCTCGGCTAGTGTGCATACCACTCCCTTCTGCAACACACACTTATTTATTGTGATGTTTTAGAAGTATAATAATACAGGACATTGCCCCCTCTTGTATTTTAGACTTTAACGGTATAGTGAGACCTCAGGCTATTCCATCAATGCCTGGCCCATTAAATTCTTCTTGAATTGATTGAAATAATAATAATAATAATAATAACTATATGATCCTAACACTTTGGAGTACTGTGAGTCCTTGGCCTATAATGGTTAGCAGGCAAGCAGAAAGTCGCCTACTTCAAATTACATTATTAACACTAGACTCAAGTACCTTGAAATGCGTGGACATGCAACATCAAACTTAGTCTTTAAATTTGATAAACTTCCAGAGGCCAGATGCATGAGGTAAAATAAAGAAATTAAAGAAGAGATTGTCAGTCTTATGTCAGCTCAGATCTGTTCTAAACAGCTTGCAAGCATTTTTTGCCCTTGTGTGTTATTGAGAGAAACCTTGATGATATCTTTTGAACTCAAACAGGTCTCCAATAAAATACCTCCTATCTTAAAACAACACAGACATCTTTACAGGAAAACCTACTCACATTTTGCTTTTAATCACAATAGATGTCACTTTTTCACATCGTGATATAACCACTCAAATGGAACTGTACCTCAAAAGTAATTTCAAAGTTCAAAGGGTCTAAAACAAGTACATAATCAAGCGATTCACTCAAGTGCAACTCAATAACTAGAATTTTTTGACATTTAATTTGACTTTGCTCAGGCAGAAATCTTAGTTTTTACACTAAGATACTACCAAGAAAGAACAAGAAATTAGGAACAAGAAAGATAATAATATACAGGCAATGATATACAGGTATTGCTATTGATCAACGTATAGGCTATAATCAAGCATTCAAGAGAGCTGTGTAATAAATACAGGGTCTACACATATATGTACAAAAATATATAAATGTATGATACCATGATTATTTAAAATATACTGTCTGAAATATAATAAAATATAAAATATACTGTGTACCTTACAACATTCACAAAACAACAATGCTCATAATGTAAAGCAAACCTGAAGTAATCTCCCTTTGTACGTCAGTGGAACATTGGATAAGTAAAGTCCTTTATTGTCTTGACAAAGACTTTGGCAGTAACCCAAACTCAATGTCCTGACAACCACCGTGAGTTTATGCACTCTCAGGTCATTGCTTCTGGCCTTGATTTCTTGTTTCTCTTTAAAAAAAAAAAAAAAATAAAAAAAACATACAGACAGATCCTTATTTAAAATTCAGCAGCATCAGAACATCAGAGTTCAACCTAACTTTAACTGTGAGAATATGATTAAGGTCAGTCCAATAACAATTGTTCAAAGAGATGGCACAGAAAAAAGAAGAGTTAAGGGGGTGCAGCCAACAAATATGCAACAACTGCATGTCAATATGGACCAAAATCTCTGAGGAATATTTCCAACACCTTGATGAATCTATGCCATGAAGAATTAAGGTAGCTCTGAAGGCAAAAGCAAGTCCAACCCAGTACTAGCAAGGTGAACCTAATAAAGTGGCCGTATACATAATCAATTGAATATTTAAAATAGTATTAATTGTAATAATAAGCCAATAACACACATTACAGATATGTGGTCTGCACAAACCATGCATATCTTCATTGCAAGTAAACAAGCATTTAAAGCAGTCTGGGTCTTAATCGTTTCATGGTTTTCAAGCTGAGTAAGGCTAGTTTGGATTATTGAACTTATTGATGGATTTACACTAAAATACAGAGTCTGATTGGATGCACTGCTTTTGATGTTAACAACAAAAGATGGGAATACTTTTCTGCTTCCTATTGATAAACTTGATTTACCAGACAGAAATAAATAAAGCTGAACAAGACAGCAGGTCTGAGCAGGTCAAACCACATAACACCACCAGAATGTCTAGTGCTGTCAAAGATAAAATATTGATTTAGACCTTCATGTGTGACACTGAACTTATCTCCATTCACAAGGTTTTTTTTTTTTCTCCATGCAATATTACAAGGCTGTAAGACATTACAAGATTACTTTATTAGTAATCTTACTGTGCTTCAGTGGCTTGAAGCTCTGATCATCACAAAACTAAGACTGACGACAGAGAGATGTTAATTGACTTCTGTAATTTCAATATCTTTGTAAAGTTCGCTTTTTAAAAGGTCGATAAAAACAAAGAGACTTCATTTGTGTTTTGGCTTTATAAAGCTCAGTGGGTGTGAATTGGCTTTCAAGTCTAATTCCTGCTTAGAGTTAATGCTGCAGTCAAAGCATTAACTTTGAAAAAGACAGGCATTTAAAAGGCCATTCATTATAATAAAACACTTTGTTCTACACATTTGCTCTCTGCATTCAACTTTTCTTTTTTTTTCTAATTAAAAAAACTTGGACTTTAAGTACACAGACATGTTAAGCTGGATGATTCCATTATGTCTAACTTCTTGTTTTGTAACTTGACAAATATGGTGGTCTTTGTTTCTCTTTTCCATTCTTTCCTTGTGCTTTTCTGGACATTTTTTGGCCAACCTCAAATCCAATTGTTCTATTGTCACTGTAGATATAGAAACAATTTAGGTATACTGATGACAATCCTCCCTATCGGCAATATGCACTTTGTAATAATCATGTTCCTTTCATTTTAGATTGAGTTTATGAATTATTAAAGCAACCATTTCTACAGCTTATAATTATTATTATTTGTTATCTAGTTTCCATGTCTGCTCAGATTTAAACTATTCTAATTCTAACTTCAATTTTATTTGACTGAAATGGAAAAGTCTTAACCACCCACCCACCCTTGTCAGAAAGATTGTCATTTCTGCAATTGGAAAATGTAATTGCTCACTGATTATCTTAACAGCTACTTTTTCATCAGGAGCTCTCTATTTCCTTTGGTAATTCACTGACAGGATAATTTACAACAAAAAAAACTATTTAATTATTAATTAAAGTGCCCCTATTTAGTTTTTTTGAATATTCCCTTTTATGCAGTGTGTAATATAGCTGTTTGTAAATGTAAACGTTCTGCAAAGTTGTAAAGTCTGTGCTGAATTACCTAATAAACTGTATCTGTATGCCTCACGGTGGGGAAGAGACTGATTATTCTTTTGTGAAAGGCATCAGGCTTGACTTAAACATTATTTTCCATTTTTTATTAAATAATTGTGCACCAGTGCAGCAACTGTAAATAAACCAATGGCTTCACAATAGGCTGACTCCAAGACAAAACCATAGAATTATCTACAGATCTACAGTATAATAATGGGAACATTGAATCATCTTAGAGAGAGTTTCATCATGTTGACTGTCGTAACCGAGCGCTGTTTGAATGCTGAATGACTGACAGCAGCAGCGGAGGGAAGCACTTACGTGAACTTGTGAACGACTTAATATTCATCTGTAGGCCTACCTCACATTAAGCTATGGAATGGCTTCAGAAAACTTGGAATATATAGTGCACAAAAACATTATGGTGCTTTATAATGTTTTTGTGCCTTTTGTGTGGTATAACAATAACATACATGTATGCACAATATCGGATTTGGATCGGTCTCTCTGGCCAATACCCGATCCGGCAAAAATTTGCAGTATAAAAGCAATACCAATACTGAGTATCAGATCGGCACACCCCTATAAACTATCTGTATTGTATAAAGCGTGACTAAATAAAAGTGACTTGACAATGCAGTATCATAGTTTCAAAGCCAGTATTTAAGTGCATTTGAGGTGCTTGCTTTGGACTCTTGTTAAAGCAGCAACACAATGGAAGCACAGGGCTCTCTTTCCCATGTGGCGCACTCAAATGCATCCAGCAGAAACTTGCCTTTGAGCCGGTACTGTCCATCACCTCATCCACAGAGAACAACCTCTAATCTGCCTCACCAACACATCTGTTTTGAAGAAAAGTTCCTACTATGCCTGAAAGCCCTCACCACTGTGGGTTCACCTGTAGGGTGACCCGTGTCAAATTCCACCTCATACCACCTCTTCTGCTGGGAGCCTCCATGGAGCAGGGGGCAGGGTGAGCGGCAGAGATGCTACATGTATTTTTAGCCACGCTATGAATATGAAAGATTTTAGGCAGCAAACGAGGAACAGGAGTTGGTGATAACACCTAGTAATCTGATGTGAACGGTCATATTTCACACAAGATCTCAGAGAGGCCTACTGTCTCTTCATTTTATACAAAATCAAAGTTGTAAAGCAATTCATTTAATCTGCTTATGTTGTATATAGAGCACATCCTCCCAAGTGCATGTGAATGGGAAGTGAATAATTGAATGTTTTTCCAAGACTTTTCATACAAATAGGTATCAGGATAAAAATCTAAACACAGCAATATGAGGGCAGACTAAGTTGCTGTTTATCAAAAGGGAAACAAATAATTGATTATCACAGATAAAAATTACTTTCTATTCTTTTAAATATCGGAATATTATATTATAGTATAGGGATATTATATTATAGGGATATTTCACCCCCAAAAAGAAAAAAAATGTCATAATTTATTGCCCCTACTGTTTTTCTAATGATTTTCTTTATTCTGTGGAACATGAAAGATTTTTTTTTATTTATTTTTTTTAAAGAAAAATGTTGTTCTGGACCCTATTGACTTTCACCGACAATTTTTTTTTCTTTCATGTTCCACAGAATAAAGAAAATCATACAGGTTTGTCATCAGCAAATGATGACATCATTTTCATTTTACCCTTTTAAATTTCATTTTAAACAACATGAAAATAATGAACATGTTATGGGCTTGTAAAATGGCAAAAGTGCCCGTTTTTCTGCACCACATGTCTACCAGTGAACCAGAAACAGTTTGGTCACAGCTGGGAATTGGAGATATGCAGGAAAACACTTTCTGGTGTGACAGCTTCAAACCACTCTTACTTAAACCATGAGGTCTTTTTATCCTTTAGCACATGCACATGTTTGCCACCTTCAAATAGGGATTCTAGGACAGAAGTCCAAGGTATTTGTTGACTTTCAGTTCCTTGGTATGTTTCTTTTGACAAAATTCTTTGAGGTTTATCTTTAGAATGTTTCATTTAGGGAGTAAAATAGAAGAAAAAAATTGTTTGAGGTAATTTAAAGGAACAGTTTCTACATATATAAGGAGCTAAAGTAAATCTCTCTACATGGATATATTAATACACTTTTTTATTTTAGAAGAAATTTTTCAGTTACAATATGCCTTGGAGATTTGTTTTCCCAGTTTAAACCCCCCAAAAATGATCTATTTTCTTTTCACACCTTAGAGGTACTGAGCTTATGAGGCACACAATTTATGGCCAGCTGACTAACACTGCCCTTCACATGTGCTTCAATTATTGTTCTTGTGGAATTTCTTGATGTTACGGCTGATTTTCTGTTGCCCAAAACCAATGCACAATGCACAACATTTTATGTTATGTGGAGGTCACTAGTACAAATGTTTCACTTTCTGCTATTCCATCTTGAGTTCTTCCAAGCCCAAGGCTAACCATTCTAACCATTATCCTGTTAATACAGTAGGTTATACAATGTGAATGTCAACAGCAGTCTTGTTCAGGACTCTTAAAGAGTTCGTCCAACTGTAATGGCCACTTCAATGCTGAATCTTTAGCTGTGTCCCAATTCAGAGCCTGCATCCTTCAAAGAACTCAGACTTCAGATGCTGCATCCTTCAAAGGCCACGAAGGTCGGACCGAACATTGATAAATGGGACGGTCTAGCCTACAGAGGATTGTTCTTGTCGCCTTGCAACTGTGACAGCTGCCGTAGATGAGTGGCCGTGACGTTTGTACTGGACTTTTTTTAAAGTTATATTAAACTGTCTGAAAACAAAACAGGGTTCACAAATTTCCCAAGTATGTTCACCACAGTCCATATCTGAATGTGAAGAGTATAAACTATATTTAATCGCATTTTGGTAGGATATAAGTCAACATTTGAACCACTTCAACTAAATGACATTTTAAGTCATTTAGATATTTGAGTAGCTGAAACCAAATACTTACATTAAAAAGTGTAATTATGCAATTTCTCTCCCAAAAAATCCTGTTGTCACTGGCGCGCAATGAATTCTGGGGTAGGCAAGGCTGCGAAGTATCCTGTTGTATCCTTAATTTCACAGGAAACGAAGGATGCATTTGAAGGAGCCTCAGAATCGGGACAGGCTTCGTTGTGCCGGGGTGAAGCAATCGGCCTTCACATGCGGCCTTCGAAGGATGCAGACTTTGAACTGGGACGCACCTGTGTCCACAAGTTCCTGTTGAGGCACAACTGACCATAGCTGTACATTCTTCTCAAAGATTCTCTATCTGCCTGATAGCCGTCTCCAGATGGACCCCGAAGAAGTGTACCCCAAGGATATTCATTTGCAGCTCTAATGTTCTGTGGCAAAAGACCTGAAATAATTTCATCTGAAATAAATTGAATCTCAAAGCTCATCGGATCCTTAAGTTAAGCCCGCAGGTACAACAGCCTTCCTCTTTACGAGCAAAATGGACAAAAAGAGAAGGTCTGAAATCACATATAAATGATAACGTAAACAGTGGCAGAAGGGAAAAGTGAAATGAGGCTTTGCCTCACTCTGTGCAAGTCGAATGTGCTGTGGGAGACGTTGTGATGGATTTCGGTTTAGAGCGTGTGGAGCAGCTGTTTGCTCTGAGCCTGTTTTTGAAGAGAAAAGCAAAGTGTGGACACATGCCACCACAAAAGGCAGCAGTCTATTAAATGGCATGCTTTCACCCAGGGCTTACTGCTTCTAACCACTGAATCAGAAAAGTCAGGTTTTATAATGCACATTGACATATTCTCCTTTGCACTTTTAATTACTGTCCTCTCTGCAATCTATTTTCCCCCATGTTCTTGTTTTCTACAGAAATGATTTACTGAGCTATGACATCAACTAGCTGTTCAGCCGGTATCTCCATGTCACCCCTTTTTTTGCCCTCCCCCTATTACAGATCCAACAGAGCACATGAAAGGGGATTTTGAGGCACATCAATTCTGCACTCAAGACACAGACACACCGGAGCATTTCCCTCCATGCTGTATCCCCATCTGACTCTTACTTTTTATAGAAACGCCACCTCCTCCTATTTTCTATTACATTATATACATTATATACCTTTTTAGTGAGATTACAAGAGCACTGATAGTCTTCAGCCTTATCTTACACAATGGGTCATTCCAAGAAATGGGTGCCGTATCCGTTTTTAAAAGGTGATTTTTAAAGCAAATTTATTTCATAATGATAAACATTCAATCAGATGAAGAATGTTAGTAAATTGCATTTTGCCATCTTAAGTGAAATTAAAAATAGTCCGAAATTTGCCAAACGCAATCATAGGTTAATCATTTAGGGTTGCAAACCTAACAAAATATAGGCTATGATGAAAAATATAATAAAGTAAAAAAAGAGATAACATCTTGAAAGAATGGTGTCATCATCATTAAAATGTGAAGTAAAACATGTTTATCTATGTATCTCTCTATAATATATACTTTTAAGTAGGCTTCTCATTGCTGAAGTCATTGTTTACACATGTTCATGAGGGACAGAAGGCTCCTTTTTCACAGAATGACCCAATCATGTCCCTTTTTGTTCCTCTACACTTATTTCCCATGCACACTCCAACTAGTGAAATAAATAGGCTACATAAATAGATAGATAAATACTTTGCTGTACATTTTATCGTCAATATCCCCAGCAGAGATTCCCTCACAAGATGTGAAATCAATACGCTTTACAGCTCTAAGATCCTCGTCCCACGCAAACCTGCCGTATTATGTTTTTATTTCGGCTAGAGGAGAGTCGACGGAAACGCGTCGACGCACACAAGACTAATGGTACATATTTCGTGTCCTTTTTGGAGAGACGCACAACGGAAAGTCCGTGCGCACTCTGTCACTGACAGCATTCAAACCTTGTTCTCTCAGAACGAAACATATTGTCTTCTATTGAACGGGAATTTACAGCTTCACACAGCAATAATCTAAGGTGACTTTATAAATGCATACAGTAAAATCAAAGGGACAGCGAAAGATTTTGTAGCAGATATTGTGTTTTAAAAGCTGCGCGCGGAGGTTCAGACAAGAAAGTTCGCGCGGTCCTGAACAGCTCATGATTTAACTGAAAGATGCGCGCGGACTCGTACTACTATGAGGTGCGGTGTACAGTAAGACTGTTTTAAAGCGGGACTGTGTTACTGTCAGTCATTTCACCGGCTTTTATCAGATATATTCTGCATTAGTCAAGTTGGATATCTGTTGCTCGAAAAATGACTCACGTTTAAGCAGGTTCATTGTTTCGTTGCTCGTGTGTTCATCCTTAGAAATCATAGGTATTGTTGTTCGCCGAGTTTACCGGCGCATCACGGGCTTCTGGAATGGAGACAAGGATTCAAACCGTTTGACATTTCTGTGGAAAACCAGTCGAATGCCAAATTGTCACTGAATCAAATCGAATGAGCCGGACACCTGGATAACTGAGTCGCAAGGTAAGACATGGTCATTTCCGAATATGAGGCTGAAATTTGTCATAAATATAGGTGCTTACATATAAACTGAATCCTGGTATAAACAGATATTCTGATTTGTAGGCTACACTAAATACCTAGATTAATTGCTACTATGAGTTATACTGTCTAAATTATAAGCCAGCATTTGGCCAGAGTGTATTACAGTTTGAAAACCTTTAAACACAAAAGTAAATTTTATGCTTTTGTCTGAGCCCTTATGTGAAAAGTACACTGTACTGATATGCCATACGCATTTACTTATTTAATGTTGCAATAATGGGGCTAATTATCGTTATTGACACATCATGGATATGACAAATTTGTTTTACGCACGTTACTTAGTGTATAGTACCTAATCTGTGCAGTATTCACTACACTGTCCAGTACAGTTTACAAGCATACAGATGTATTATGCAATCAAAGCAGTATGTATATATATATATATATATATATATATATATATATTATATATATATATATACATACACACACACACACATATACATATAGGCTATATATACTGCTCTGATTGCATAATACACATATGCTTGTAAACTACTGGACAGTGTAGTGAATAAAGAAAATGAGAGCTGCATATATATATATATATATATACATATATACAGTATATACAGTATATATATATATATATATATATATATATATATATATATATATATATATGTATTTTGTTGATCTGTAAATTTGCACCGATTTACCCTTCATCCACAAGGGTGCATGAGTCACAACCAGATTGACTATGAGTGAACAACATCAACAGATAATTAAATATGCAAATCAAATGAATACTAGAGTACAAATAGCCTCTTTGTATTACAAGTCCACATTACTTCGTTCTTCTGCCCCTCTCTTGTACCAGCATTGTGCACAGGGAGATTAAAGTGCATACATGAGTAGCAAAAGTTTCCATTATCCATTTTACCCAACACATTAACACTGCTAAAGTGTTTTCAGCCTCTATCCTATTAGAATTCAGAAGGGCCGAGACTCATAAGGCTTAATTGACTAAGACACCGGCAGGGGGATTTGATTGCACCTTAGCACAAGGAGAAAGGTGCTATAATCAATGAGGAATGGAAGCATGTTGCACCTCTCTCTGTTTTGGTTGCCTTGCTGTTATTGAAATGGAGGAAAACTGTTATTCACAAATTGTTAAGGACTGAAAATTTACTAATTTAAAGCTGCTTTGAAATAATTTTGCTGCAATGGACAGATCGATTCAAGTATAACACAAAAAGTCTTTGAAATGGTTCTTCATTTGTTCAAAAATCACTGTCAGTCTGAGTCACTGCACCCATATGCATTAGTTATATCTGTCTTGCATGAAAGATAATTATTTGCATATTCATACTAATAACTAAGGAAAATGGTGTTGTGACCCTCCTTATCAGCGACTTTTATAATCATGTTGAACCCTGTTAAATAAGGGAGACCTAAGAAATCTGCTTTATTGTGTATTTATTTACCAATTATATGCTTGCCTATGTGGATAAAAGGTCTGTGTTTCTGTATGTTGGTCTATATATATATATCATACAATTTATCTCTGCCTACAGTATACAGATGCTATTTAGACTTGACATTGACAAATGATATTTGAACACTTAACAGGTGTTTCTACAGATGTAAATGCACAACCGTACACACCATAGTCATAATGAATAGCTAAACAGTGTTTGCTGTGATCACCATTTTAAAACGATGTTTCCAGTTTGAATTTCTTCTGGAAGGGGCTTTAATATTAATATTTCCAACTTCTTGTGATAAGGTTCCACATAAAACACATTCAATGATCTAAAAAAGAAGAGAAGAGAAATGCACAGGTGTAAAAGCTTAAGTAGTTTATTGTGAATGTGTGATTTGATGGACTCTGACTCAGCAGACAGTTATTTGTCATTTAGAAGACACTTTTAATCCTAAGCTGAATTGCTTCCACCTAAATGATGAAATGAATCATGAGAAATTTTACTATTCAATTGTTTCAACATAGTAATTCTGACAAATTACATCTCTGATAGCTCTCTCAAATGAATAGACATTAACTATGACATCGTCTACAATAATATTGTCAAATTATGTAAAGATAAACTAAACTGAAATGCTAAATGTCATCTACAGTACCATTAAAAACAGAATCTGTTATTTTATTTAATCTTTGCTCTGCAAAATGTAATAGTTTATTGCTGTGTCAGTTACATTACAAGCAGTCCTTTCAATTCAATGTAAAATTCAGCAAAAAAACAAGTGAACACTCTTAACTAGGGATGTGCGTAACGACTAATTTCATAAATGTTTGAATGGAAATTTTGCAACCGACTAGTCTGCTTGCTTGCTTTGCATTATGATCATTGTATATTAAACTTAAGTGTTCACTTAAGCAACATTAGTTATTATAGATATATTTATTCAAATCAACTGAATCAAGACCAATAAGTTCAAACCTAATAGCCTATTATAAGGTAAGGTATTGTTGTTCGTTACCATGGCAACCACTTGCGTGTCCGTATATTCTCGTGTATGAAAAGTATCTGTACACATGACGGGTGGCAAAATCACAAGAAAAGCTTGAAGTGTATTGACAACTACATTATTTAAGCATATTCTCTTCGTTAGGATGTTGATATAGCAACTGTTCAAGTGTCAAGTAAGTTTCATTCATAAAGTTTCTCCTTTACTCCGATATAGAATTTCATATCATATTGCCCCTCCCAACCAGTAGTATAACAAGCCTATAAGCAAACTTTACTGTTAACCTATATACTAGTTGACTTGACAGGAGAAAATTAAGTTTTGTGTAGGCTTTCAAAATACTCCCTCACCTTACTCATCTTCCGAGTGGACGTTTCTCTGAACCCACCGGGAGTGACACGGAGAAAACCAACACATGCACAGGAATGGAATGAAAATTTTAATTCCACAATGATTTTCCACCAATGAAAGAGTCCTATAAAACCAATTCAAAAACCATATCTGTAAACACAGTTTCTGACCTCTCAGCTACAAACAACAGCATATGCTTGCATGTTTCACAGGCCAAGGCCTGTCTCTTTTTGACAAGAAAGGCTTTAAGGCCATGTGAAATTTCACATTTCCAAGATCCCAATGGCAGTTAGAACCTGGGGGATTTTTTCTTTTCTGTTTTCAATTGCCAGTGTGGTGCAGCCTACAAGAGTAGCAGAAATGGAAATTAGGTCTGCTGTGACATCCTACTGGCACTTGGAGTTTAGGCAATTTTAGCATGGCCTCATTTTAATTACGGAAAAACACACTAATTAATGCTTTCAGATGATTGATGACAAAAAACTAAACAAAAAAACAAACAAATTGTATTTTAATTAGAAAACAAAGACACCATAAATAATAAAAACAATTTAATTGATTTTTAAATACATTTTATTTAAAAATGATTTAATATATTTAAAAATGAAATAATATGAACATATACTGTATATACTTAAAAATAAATAAAAGCCGTAGCTGTTTTTTGTTGTTCTTTTTGACATTATACAACTTAATTGCTGTAGTTAGGACCAGCCTTACATAAGCCACTAATGCACACACTCATCATCCGCTACCACTAGTCTCTTTCATCACAAATAGACCCCTGTTTTAAATAGGCAGGTTGAGAAATGATGATAGGAGAGGAAGCTAATGTGAGGAATGGATCTGCAGCAAACACGTTGTTGAAGATGCAGGTCGAAACTGTCCAGGAATCAATGCAGCGAGAGAGAAAGAGAGAAGAGATTGACATTCAAACTGGGAAGGCTCCTAGAATAACTAATTATCAATCTATTCCCTAATTCATAATTTGATCTCGACAGCATCTTTTCATTAGTTAGCTCTGATAGTGTAGTATTATTGCACTGGGAGAATGTGCTCAGTAGATGCTGACTGTGTTGAAATGTGTATTGAGAATTGGGGGAGCTCAAACAATCTGTCAAGCATGAAGTCAGCATTCCTTGACGCATGATCCTGCATTTGACGATCCCCGGAGGCATCGGCACAACCAAATCAAAAGCTCTGAAATAATCTGCTTTCTGTCTGATTGTGTTGCTATTTTAAACACAGATTAATGAGGAGAAGGTAGGAGAGGGCACACCCACCACTGTGGCCACATGTCATTCTCTCCAATCAAAAGAGAGTTTTGACAGGATTTAGATCTGAGTACAATTGATGTGCTCAGTTAAAGAGCATCAATAACCTACTAGACTATTTAACTTCACATCAGTCGCACATTAAAGAAACTGATACATATTAGTCTCAGGCTCAGACAGCACACCCACAGACCACCCACTGATCGTCTGATGCACACTGCACACACAATTGGAAAGCAGTTGCTAGATCTGGCAAGGGCTAATGTGATTGGCTGACTTTACACAGCATACCGGAGTAAGGACACGCAAGTATGTTTTAATCAGTTCACTATTATTCCAAGTCATGATGCAATGAGCACTTTTGAGGAAAAACTAATCAATGATTAGTGACATCAAAACTTGAAAGATAGTTTAAACAAGATTTCGGTCAAACACTTGGGTTTGCAGTAAAGATATTTATGATTAATTGATGACTGATTAATTGTCACTAATAATTTATTGATTAAATCAATCTATTTAAGCACAAATGTGTTTAGTAATAAGGAACAGATGGTGAAAACACTGCCTTATCATAAATAAAGTCATCGGAAGCTAGAATCCAGCACAGCTTGCACGTTGCATGTCATGACAAAAACGTCCACTAAAGAAACTAATAATATATATATATATTTTAAATGTCTGTTTTGTGGTAATACTATTAACAACTGATTGATGGAGAATTGACTCTGTACACTGACTGCCTACATATTTCCACAAAAATAATGTTTTAGTAGTTTCAGAAACGTATTTTAGTGTGAAGGTACTGGTAGATTGTAATATTGCTTTGTCCTGTCATATAACAGGCTAAATGTGGAAGCAATCATGCATAATTCAAAGTCCATTTAATTGCAATCGAATATATAATATAATACAATTTGACAATGCTAGTTTTCTGAGATAAGTCTGTGAATTAATTTAGATTTATTAGTGTTTTCTGTACAACCACCGTCCCATTATTACTTTTTCATGCCAGTCTATTATTGTGAAAAAAATATTTTCAGACACAAAATGACATTAAAGAAAAGATAATGACAAAAGAAAAGAAAAACTACAGTGTGGTGGACCAGAATGGCATTTAGTCAAAGGTCTGCCTATGTAAGGCTAACTACATATTTCCCCTTCAATTCAATTCTGGATGGCCAGTTAGGCATTAAGGGTTTGGGTCATTGGGCATGTTTTGCCTTTGTAACAAAGATGTCTACTTTACCTTCATGGGCATATGAACTATCAGGCATGCCCATTTGGCAGGGTTATCAGTGAGTGTCATGGGGCAGCAGAATAAAGTTAATTAAAATCTGTCTGATAACCACATTTTATCAGTTAGTTGGAGAGGAATGGGACATGATGACTTTTTAGTAATCAGAGAGAAAAAAGTCACTCACTACAGTCACTCACTACTTAGTTGCAAAACTCTTCAATCTGTAATTTATAAGACATTGCCCCCAATAAGAGTCTTCACAGATCAACTGTAGCTTAAGCCACTCTTGGTGCCCCGGACATCATTGTGTTATCTGCATGGATGCCTTTCCATTGGCAAGCACCTGTCCATCATGGCAGTTCGGTCTTATTAAACTTTTCCTCTGCATGTGCTCAATAGTCCATGTCTTTTCCTCTTTCTCCCTCACTTCTCTCTCCTCTCACTCCTCCTACAGCTCACGGCCTATTGAACACATTAGCACCTGTCACATCAGTCCAGGCAAGGTCATCTCTCCTTCCCTTCATTCTCCATCCGGCTGTTAAACACAGAGTCCCGGCGCTCTGCTCTTCAACAATGGAGAGCCTAAGTGAGCTTCAGAACCCTCTTCTAGATAAAAACAGCAAGCATATGGTTATGGCCGACTATGGTTATGGTGGCGACTTCCACAGCAACCAGTATCAGGAGAACATTATAAACTACTTTGTGACTGGTGGAGGAGGTGGAGGAGGAGGTGGCGGCGGAGGTGGGGTTGCGGTCACAGGAGGAAACGGCAAGGCTAAAGCCCAGCTATTGGACGCCACCTCGCTTCACCTGGCGGTGGAGGCCTTTTACAAGCCTAACTTCATCCTTTACAAGGACGACGTAGGCAGCAAGGGCAAGGATTACAAAAACGAGTGCTGCGAGACCACCTTCATGGAGAAGAAAGACAAGGACGTAGCGGTGGAGACCCCCAGTACGGAGGACCCGCAGGCTAAACTGCTGGACGAAAACGAGGTGAAAATCCAGACTGTGTCTTATGAGGTGGAGGAAGAGGAATATGTTGAATATGAGGTAAGTTTGCATTTTAAAAGTTTCTTTGAAGACGCTGAGCCGAACTAATGTGTTTTTTTATGGCTGGATTAATTCATCAGGTCCATTGACAGGTTGCCTTAAAGCATCGCAGCTCAAGGGAACACCAGTTCCCTTCTCTCAGGGAACACCAGTTTCTAGTTATAGCCTACACTACAATATAAGACCCTTTTTGGAAAGGCTTCACATTTCAAAAAGCTGTCCTCCAAAGGTTTAATTTTCTATTTGGAGGTTGAAATTGCTGTAAAACATCACTTTATGCTCCAGCAATATCTGCTGGCTCTACTGGATCATGTGTGACAACTACCACTTCAATTTCTCAGCAGATAGGCAAGGGCTAATGAGAGGGGCTGGGCAATGATCAGTGCTGCTGATAGGATGTAATGGTGCTGGATGGGGGTCCGTCACCCTCGAAGCTCAGTGAGAGGAATACGTATTCTGGTCATGTCCAGGATTCTGAGCCTTTCAGCGTCTCACAATGGATGTAGCTCCATGCTGGGCAGCACCGGTACTCACTGCGGTTGTCTGATGATATTAAAGACATTCTCTGCGTGTGGGGCTCTGGACCTCTGCGGCCCATATGGTGTGATCTGTCTTCATTATATGTTCTGTGGCTTACAGCACATTAGAAAACCTACAAATTAATTAACTCCCAAAAATGTAAGCAACAGCCGCATATATGCATATAATGTGGACAGAACCAAACTGAATGACTAAATAAATTAAAAATACAATATTAAAAACAAAAATCCATTGTTTTTAAATGCTACAAGTATAGACATCGCAACAAAAATGGATATACAATAAATGAGCATGCACAGTTAAATATAAAGTAAAGTATCGACTGATGCCAGTAAATTCTCTGCAAAATTATACAGATTTTCCCTCAAAAAGCATAGACGTGAATGTAAATAAACAATCTGGGCCTGAGTTATGTAAAGTAAAAGTCATTACAGTGAGCATGTGTGAAATCAGAATGATTCCTGTGAATGGCTAATGATTCATTCGGTTCACACAGTCTTTATATCTGATAATAGGATATTCATGAGCATCCTTTGAGAGATATTTCTACAGTGCATTAGTAACATCCCTGTGACATTGAGGCTTGTGTTTCTCATTTGTATTCTATAGCTTTAAGATCCCTCTGTTCTTCCTCTGTGGCAATGATAAAGTGAACGCGGGAGCTTGCCTCTAGAGACACCCCTGTTGTTCCCATTCTTGTTCTTTATTCTGAGTGTTGTGAAATATATTTTGTGCGTAACAGAAAAGTGTGAACTGTGCCTTCCCACTCTTGGAGAGTGCACACATCTGTCAGAGCTTCTCGTTTGAAGGGGGATTGACGGCAGATCTTGGTTAGCCAACATCCTCTAGTAGAAAAGAGCCACTAATGGTCCTAGTGTTTTTGTTTGGAAGTCACAGGATATCATGAAAGCAGTATTTAATGGCTTTAAAGCCAATTTAGTTCCTTCTCAGATTGAATCGTCTGTTTGAAAGAATGCGCAAAGGATAAATTATCCAGAAAGAATTCAAAAAGAAATTGTTGGATCGCCTTTAATGGCAAAGTGCCTAAATGTCTTAATTGAGATTTTAAGAGATTCTCATCAGTGGATAATAACTTAAGAATCCTCAATGAGCCTCCTTTAAATGAAAAGATGATGACAATGATTATGTTGATGGAGATTGTCATGCTCATTATCCCTGTTGGTTTTTGATAAGCAGAACTTAAATGGTATAGGAATTTTTATCTAAATGTAATCTTTTAGAAATCTCAAAATGAATATCCATTTTTTAGATATTATACACATACATTTCATACATTTTCGCACAATGTGTTTTGAATATGTAATATTGGCCATAACATGAAAATAATTGTCAGCTTATCAGTGTTGGGCAGAATTTTAATATTGGTTTTTATATTGGCTTTAATTGCATACTAAGCCACATGCTGAGACCAATGGAATGCTGTGATGAAAAATGTCACTCACATATAATAGAAATACAGATACTCCATTATTAAGCTTCTGTCTGTCTGATACTGGCCAACATTTATTTAAATTTAAAGGATGAACTGATAAATGACACTAAAACTCAAATTAAACAAGTGAATTTAGGCATCACAACATTATAATGTACAGTATGAAAATAATAGTATGATAAATAATATTATAATAATGGATATTTATATTAGATATGCTAAAGAATACGTTTTTTTAACTTTAAGTGAGCATTAGGTGACAGCAATCTAAATATAAAAATAGGGAAAATGAGCATGAACAATGAAATTTCCAATAAAAACGGCCATACCAATAATTGGAAAAAAAACTCAATTTATTAAACCGATAACTAATATTACACCAATATATTGTGCATCCCTAGTGAGGAAATACTAATGATAACATCTGCCATCACACACCATCTGTGTTACTGTGCTGTCAAATAAATAAATTTCTTCCAGCTGTTAGTGCATTATATATGGGCAAAGTTTTCAGAGAATGTCCATATGTCCAATTGATCAAACTTATAAAACATCCAATAAATAGTTTCTCTCTCAAATTCGAGAACATTTAATTTCCGAGAGCTGTTTACCACCAAGTGCCACAAGGACAAATTTCTGTCAGTTGTGGAGATGTTTAAATTGAATTTACTAGGCATAGAAAACTTGTACTTGGATGATTGACTGCAAAAAAAAGAAAGAAAAAAAAAGCACTGGGTTTTTTCAGTGTACAGTTGTATACTGTCAAACTGTCTTAATTTCTCTCTTTCTCCCTTGCTTAACGAACTCTCACAGCTGAAATGTGGCTTCACAAATATGTCCTTTATGACAGAAAGAAAGACGAACAAGTTCTTCAACCACTAATCATATTCCGCTGAAGCTGTGATGCACCTGCACTTTCTTTCCAGCATGCCGGATGCCAGTCTTAAAGGAGAAGTTCACTTTTAAAAAAACTTTTGCTGATAATTTACTCACCCCCATGTCATCCAAGATGTCCATGTCTTTCTTTCTTCAGTCGAAAAGAAATTAAGGTTTTTGATGAAAACATTCCAGGATTTTTTCACATATTATGGATTCCATTGGGACCCAAACGGTTCAAGGTCCAAATGACAGTTTCATTGCCGCTTCAAAGGGCTTTAAACGATACCAGACGATGAATAAGGGTCTTATCTAGCGAAACGATCGGTCATTTCAAAAATAAAATAAAAAGTTGACGTTTTATAAGCACAAATGTTCGGCTTGCTCTGTTCTGTGATGCGCGTTCGTGACGTCACGTAATACGCAATTACGTTGAAAAGGTCACGCTTGAAAAATTGAAGAAAATGTTCTTTTTGGCTTTTTAATATTAAAACACTCAGGATGCGCACACGAAATGGGCATTTTAAACGATAAACTGACACAAATACATTTGAAAATGTTTATATGGTCCTCCTTCCGCACATTTGTAAACACATCAAACTTGACCTTTTCAACGTAATTGCGTATTACGTGACGTCACGAACGCGCATCACAGAACAGAGCAAGGCGAACATTTGTGCTTATAAAACGTCAACTTTTTATTTTATTTTTGAAATGACCGATCGTTTCGCTAGATAAGACCCTTATTCATCGTCTGGTATCGTTTAAAGCCCTTTGAAGCGGCAATGAAACTGTCATTTGGACCTTGAACCGTTTGGGTCCCAATGGAATCCATAATATGTGGAAAAATCCTGGAATGTTTTCATCAAAAACCTTAATTTCTTTTCGACTGAAGAAAGAAAGACATGGACATCTTGGATGACATGGGGGTGAGTAAATTATCAGCAAAAGTTTTTTCAAAAGTGAACTTCTCCTTTAAGATGAATTTCTCAGGGCCATGCCAAAACATCAGCCACCGTTTTATATAAAGCTCCTAAAAGACACACGATAAAGCACACTTCAGGGAGCAAACATTTCCATGCTAAATTCATTTCAAAAACATAATGCATCTCGAGAGGGATTTCGAGACTTAGCTGGGTATCAGCTAAAAAAAATCTAAAATACTGCTATCAGTTATTTTTATTCTACAAAAAAATTCAAACAATTTGATCATATATTAAATAATTTACCAAAAGCATACAAAATGTAAGATCACAGCTGGATTATAAAGGCTACATCTGACACAACATGTTTTTGATTTGCTGAAACCAACATGTTTCGCTATGTGAAAAAAAAAAAAAAATCTGATCATCATTAAAATCTGGTTGTACTGGTTCTACTCATGTTTTTCCTCGGAGCCAAGCGCAACCATTACATTGAATGTTGTTTCTCTTATGCTGCTCTTTAGCCTAAATAAAAAGCTCTGGCACCAGGCAATTAATTAGTCTTTAAATTATTAAGACCCACAGAACTCTGTCAACACTAACCCATTCTTAATCTCATTACTGCTACATTGTGGGCGAGAGGGTACGCCGAGTTCCCAGGTGATCAAAGGCTATTTACACAGATTGAAGATAAATGAGCTTGCTGTGTATTCCACAGAAAATCAATTTATCATAACTGCTGATGGATAGGTAAGCAAGAGTAAACATCGCTAAATGTATTACTGTACTAATGTATCTTTGTTAGGAGGTTGCAGATATCAATTACAAGAGTTTATCCCAAGCTTCAATATCAAATCGAGCCCAAGTACCCATAAATTACTAATACAGCCTTGAGCTTTTTAAAAAAATATTCTTTTAGCCTCTATCAACAAGCATTTGCCACCAAACAACAGGTAAAACAGCCGATTCTGGAAAGTAAAAAGTAATGCATTTGAAAATATAGTTTGGAAAAAAATATGGTACAGAATTATTATTCTTTTCACTAATATCATGCACACATGTCATCCTGATTATTTGCTCAGTGATTGAGAATCCCATTGTGATCCTTGAACACGGGTCATGCCATACGCAAGTGTGGTCCTGGGGTCTATAAATCAGCCGGGCTTATTAACAGCTCAGTAAGTCAGTGTTTTTTATTTGTCTGGCGTGCGCTAGATGTTAATCAAACCCCCTGATGAATTATATCCTCATGACCCATGCCTGAAATGCTGCCAGCACCTGGCAGGACACAACTTAACTACTCTCTGCCTTGAGACTACCGCTTATAATCTCTGAACAGTCCCATTAAAAACGTATGCGGCTGTTTTCAGCAACGCCATGACACCTGCCGGGACAATGACATCTCTGATGCAGTTACTTGCCCCTTTGTAGGAATATAATTGCCTTGGAGTGCTTTTCACCTGACAGCTCTTTTATTCCATGACCCCCACCACCACCCTCCATCAGGTTACTGGTTGCTGTTTAGATCGTCTCATTCGCTTTTCATCCTCAACATCAAATTCCATTACAGACTGCTCGAAGTCAGAACGATGTGGAGGGAGACTGCGGCAAAGGAAGAATTCATAAATCCTATGTTTGTCCAAGTTGAAAAGCATCTCGGAATAAAACCCCACAAGTTGCGTTTAGCTTCATGAAGGGACAAAAACAAAGCCTGCACTACTTTCAGTTTAGTCTTGCGGCGAAAAGTCTGGTCTTTTGTTGTACCTCATTCTGGGCGCTTTGAGGGAAAGACTGCCTGAACTCAGAAAACAAAACTGAATATATTGCTTTGTTCATGGTTATCTAGTTTATTTGAAATGAAATGCCTCAAACTAAATTATGATGCTACTAGTCTATACAACAAATACAACAGTTATTTATTCATCAAATGCACCCGTTATACAAACCCGCCACCTCCTTGTTTCCAAGCGGACTTGGAAACAGATAATTAGCCAGCGCATTAGCCACAAACAACAATTATCTAAATTCAAGGAGTTTAGAAAAATGGAGTTAAGTAATTAAATTGCCAAATTTGAAAGAATGTAATTTTATAAAAATACACTTTAAAAAAGAAGAAGAAGAAGAAATTATTACTTTTGAGCTAGGATCCACTAAATTGATAAAAATTGACTGTAAAGACATTTATAATGACATTACCACCCGCCAACCTGCCAAATGTGGGTGGATTTCAGCAGTGGCATGTAACGCAGTCCCTCCTACAAGCCACTTTGGCTGAATTTGGTTGAATTTTATATATAATAAAAATTATTTTCTAAATGTAGTCTTTTAAAAAGGCATCTTAAAAGTGCTATGTAGTGTGTCAAAAATATAGATTTTTCGATATATATCGTTTTCCGTTAAATAGATGCACGATATCATCTGCGTTTTTTTGCTCTCTTATCTCTCAAAAAGCGAGTTGACATACAAACCTGCCTCCCCTCACTCACTCATTTCATTTGCGCATAATTTTACTCATTCCCACAGATTGTGTGCGGACAAAGTGCGCACAAAGCGCACACATAAAGTACCGAATTGAGTTCTTTTTCACTGTTTATTGCTAGCCTGGCTAACGTCAGACCACATCTCATTGAGACGTGGTCTGGGAACCATATGTTCATTTTCTCGTATTTGAGGCGTGGTTTACGAATGCCCAGAGCCGTTTATTGGGTGCTACGAATGTCTATCAAATGCGCCTGTACGTAGCTCATAGCCAATCGTTTCAATTATACCAGATGACGTATGTAGAGTGGCAGAAATTCGACGAGGAAGAAGACGAAATAAACTTGCGTTCTAAACTACTTAGAACACTATCTAAGGCTGCATCGAAAGGTAACTTCGCGTCTGCTGCCATGTTGGATCCATAGATATAAACAAACTGCTTCGGTGTGTCGCATAGACGTCGTCATCGTCTTGCTGCTCCCTCCCCGTTCTGTGATTGGTTCCCTTTTTGAGGGGAAAATCTGGTCCATGGTGTCCAGACTGCCTAGCAGCGTGAATAAAATCGCGCTGCGCTCAAGGCAGCATGGGGAAACCCAGGCTAGTTTATTGCACTTAAACAGTCAAATACACACAACAATGTAAAAATGCAGGTCTTGGCACGTCAACAGTCAGTTATGTTATAAGTGAACGTAAACTTGAGACTAAAGTTGAGAAAGAATAGATATGTGCATCAGGTCTTAAAGTGACAGCAGCCTAATACACATGCTGCCAAATTCTGAGGTAATATTGAAAATATCTATGGTAGTTCCCCATGGTATCGATGTCAAAATTGTGGCCAGTAACTTTGGAAAACCACTTGCCACCGTGGCTGGTGAGCAAAAAAGTTCATGCCAAGCCCTGTTTATAATATTTCTAAAGATTTCTGTTTGGAATATATGGTGTTCTTTTGTATTTTCTATTAATCAAAGAATCCTAAAAAATATGTATCACAGTTTCCACAAAAATATTCTCTTCTTTTAACATTGATAATAATTACAAATGTTTCTTAAGCACTTAATCAGCATACTAGAATGATTTCTGAAGGATCATGTGAAACTTAAGACTTTTAACATTTTTACTTTTAACATTAACAACAACATATATTAAAATAGAAAAGTTATTATAATTGTTAATATATTTCTAAATATTTTTTATTGTATTTTTTAATCAAATAAATGCAGCCTTGGTGAACATAAGAGGCTTCTTTCAAAAACATTTGAACGATAGTGTATAATTATAAAATAATAGAAAAATCTGTCCAAATACAATAGGTTTCCTGCACCGTTCGGACCCGATTCAACAATCAGATTGAAATTGAGGACTTCAGTGCTTGAAAAACAGCGCTTGCCATTTTTATTTGCATCAGATGTTCAGCGAACAGACTTTGGGAGGTCTGTGGGCATTGCCATCCGAGGCTAATTTCAGTTTGACATGAAGCTATTTTACTCCTGTTGCATTGCGATGAAATCATGTCGGATAGAGTAACTGGAATTTTGATAAATTTGATTAAGCAGCTAATCACAAATGTATATGGATTCAATTTCCTCTCCGCCAAAGGAGGGCACTCATCCAGAGCCCTCACACATGACATACATAATAAGTTTGAAAGTGTTGACATCGATCACCTTGAAATCGAGATGAAGTTCTATTAGCCGAGCGATGGATCGAATAAGAACAGAAAAGACCGAAAGGGGAGAAGGAAGAAGGACAGGGCTCATCGTGCTCATGCTGGGGAGGCATTTTGGTAACATAAATTACACGTTTTCCTTCCTGTGCCTCCTGCCACCCTGAAAGGATAAAACCATCCATTAATCTGTCATTACCTGTCAGGAAGCTGGCAGGCAGGCAGTGACAGCATCTGCCGTCGCCCCCTCCGCACACCCTCTTTCAGGAGAGGCACCTGAGAAGCAGCAGCAGGGGTGGAGGTGGGCTTATCGGGGGCCAAGCTGTGGGTCTCTGGCTCTGGGGCTTAACTGTTTGACACTGCTGGCAGATTATTCACATACAGCTTAGATCAGTAATAACATAATGCAAAAATGTCATGCCTTTCAGCTAAATGTGGAGATGATGAGATTGTTTTTGGCTTATCTGTATTTATTCATTTTTTTGGACTTTTCAATGCATTAGGCATTTGAATTCATGCAGGATATTGGCGGAAAAATGTTTGTTTTTGGCTTATCTGTTTTTATTCCATTTTTTGGACAGTTCAATGCATTAGGCATTTGAATCCATGCAGGATATTGGCGGAAAGATGTTTGTACATGTTCTGTTGCTTTAAGACAAGTTTAAACAAGTTGGGGGGGGAAATCAGGTGCTGTCGTTTCAAATTTAAGCGTATGCAGATGCTTTACAAGCTTAAAAAGTATGAAAATTCATGCGATTGCCATTGGATTCGCCAGGTTGTACAGTCATGTACCACTACTTCTGTACAATATTCAGGAATACAGATTCATTCATCAGTCATCAGATCCATCTGCCCTAAATTAGTTTTAGCTATACAAACTTTTTTTATTGGTGACAAATTAGAAAGTCACTAAAACTATTCACTAACTACCCCAATTCAGTTTAATTCGCAAAAACACCTAAATCTGATAAAACAGTGCTGCAACTTATTCAAATTTAGTCACTATTAGGGATGCAAAGATCAACAATAATTATTTTTATTTATTATGACCGGTACTCTCAAATTGGACAATATCCAAATTCTTCAGTACTATTTTGTGTACAATTTTTTATAAAAAACACAATAATAAAATCAATAGTTTTAACTGCTATAAGTTCATTATGATGACAAAGGGGGCATGCACAATTAAATATTCAATATCATCTAAAATATTTTTATAAATTACTACTTTTTTGGTTACACTTTATTTCGATGGCCCACTTTAGACACTTTACTAAATACAAGTATCTTTGCAACTACATGTCAACTAACACTCAGAGACTGTTAGTTTAGGGTTCGGGTTAGTATAAATAAGTTTACGTAGTTGCAAAGTTACTTTAGTCAGTACTAGGGGTGGGAATCTCGACGTATCTCACGAGTTGAGTCGGGGCACATGCCCCCTCAAGTTTTTGAGCGAAATGGATTTTGATTACAGATTCCAAAAGATTACTATTAGAGATTACTATTTTTTATACTACAGGGCCGTTGAATGCTTGAATCTGATTGGTTGATGAACGTTCTAAGGTGTGCATTATTTTCAGGGAAACGCACGGCTAAAGTAGTTCCAGGCAGGTCTTGACCGCATTACAGTTCCATATCACTTCGCGTAGTCAACTGTAATAACGGAAAATAGGATACAATTCATAACAAGAAAAAGCATTTAGCCCCATGCGCTTGATCTGCAATTTTCAATGTCTAGCTTCACAATCAATAGAAACATGCAGTTTAATTTGAATAAATAAACTATAAAGTCCTATCTATAATCAATAGAAAATTAAACTGAATATAGGCTAAATAAATGGATAGTCCTGCAGCACGGATTTTTATTGCAGATAATTTAACAAATAAATAATTATTGATAGGCCTACTTGTTAAAATGGCTTTGGGTTTCATTTATTTGGCTAGTCTACTGTCATCTGTCAATAATAGAAGAAAAAAAAGAATTAACGAATTAATTAAAACGAATTGAATTAATAAATAAATAATAATATTGACGCACATATGCTTTTCTGTCTCATTATTGCAACATCTCTCTCTAATAACTGCATTAATAACTGCATAAAGCCGGGAACACACTTTAAGGCCGGTTATGAACGTAATTTGATACTTATGACTGATCATGCCCAAACCTGTTCAGCGCATTCAGTCTGTGTTCAAAGTCGGTGTTTAAAATCTGCTGCAGTCGATGAAAACAGTCAGAGAATGTGTCAGCTAGTCGTGTGTCCCCAGCATTAGTCTGCTATCAGCGGCTCAAACCTCCGTTACTAACTCTGAAATGACGTTTTGGAATTAGCAACGGAGGCATGGGATTAGATGCGTAAGAAATTAGTCCTACATACAAGAGCATTTTAATGACAAAAACTTTACAAACGTCTTGAAATACATAATCTGAACAATGTTTCGAGGTGTGGTAACTGTAGTATAAGCGGAATAATTGACTTCAGGCCGTTGAATTATTAGAAAAATAATGCACACCCGAGGTGTAACGGCCACTCCGCTTCGCGTCGTGACCGCATTACCACCTCGGGTGTGCATTATTTTTCTAATAATTCAACGGCCTGTCGTCAATTATTCCTTACTTACATTTGATAGGATCACACCGGTGATTAGATCATTAGTGTATCACATGATCAACTGCTAAATTCAAATATGTGTTGGCGCTGAGTAAGAGATGGAAGTGCTCACTTGTCATGTATCAGAACTAGGGCTGTGAAACGATTAATCGTGATTAATCGCATCCAAAATAAAAGTTTGTGTTAACATAACATGTGTGTGTGCTGTGTATAATTATTTTGTATGTATAAATACACATGCATATATATATATTTAAGAAATATTTGCATGTATATACTGTATAAATATTTATATATAATTAATGTTATATATAAATGTAAATATTTTATATAAAAAATAATAAATGTTTCTTAAATATATACTTGCATGTGTGTGTATTTATATATCCAAATAATTATACACAGTACACACACACACATATATTATGTAAACACAAACTTTTATTTTGTATGCGATTAATCGCGATCAATCATTTCACAGCCCTAAGTGTTTTCAACCATATAATGGTTTCAAATGATATATAGTTCAAGCGCTCAGCTTTCAAACGTCCCACGTATGTGGGGGAGGGGCCGTCTTAAAAATAGTCGTTATATTTTTTTTTATTAATCCTAAATTCAGATTTTTATTATTTGCAATGTGTGAAAAGTATTGATATTGAAAGCTGATTCTGATTCTGCACCTGATTCTTTTTTTTTTTTTTTTATAGTGTGATTTCTGGGAAATTGTACGGAATGGAATTCAAATGGGCTCCATTTGACCCACTCCAACAAGATTGTATTTAGAATTCGAACATAACATGAGGGTTAAATTTACATACCTAGTACAAAAAAAAAAAAAAAAATACACACTGATGTCTATGGAAGCAGTAATAATAATCCCTAAACTTGTTTTATATAATATCAGATACACATTGTGTAGTTAACTATACATTTTATTCTATTCTTTTCCAAGTTCACCGGCCATTTACTTTTTTGTCTTTCGGGAGAAATGGATGAATTTACATGTTATAAATCAGACAACTCTGATTCTCTGAATTGCAGCGGCACCCATCGCCTGTTAAAGATAAACATGATCATTATAAAGATATTTACAGACAAAATATATTTACTTGCACATATTTGTGAATCAGATTACCAGAAAAATTTGTATAAATCCAATACATCAGACATACAGCGTGGTTTGTCACGTGACAAGCATGACGCATTGTCATGGAAATAAAAATGTGCCCCCTGAAAAATAGTGCATGAACAATATAACCAATATAAACACAATATTAATTAATACAGATGAAAAACAACAAATAATAGTCTCCAAAAATCAACCGATATAGTCCGATATACATATATTGTGCATCGTCACTATCATTTATTTAATGCTGCAGAGAGCGTATCCTCCAAAAACTATAGCACTCATTTCTGTCATCACTGATTTTGTGTGCGCATTTGCACAGTTACGCAATAATGCCACTAGCCTTGCAAAGTGAATCGGGTGCGAAAACTATGCATACAAATTATGCCATCAACTGGCGCAGTTCATTTGTAAGTGTTTCAGTTTAAAGCACTAAACTGCTAGTCCACAGCACACAGCAGAATGGCTAACAAACACCCAATGAAATTATTTATATCCTCTTATGTAACGTCAAGGTGTTCAGATATAAGCAATGAGAAAGAGTGTAGGTGTGACGATTCGTTATATGGACTGAAATTTGCCAGGTTTCTTTAGCATTAACGACAAGGTAAACTGTATTTTGGTTTTTGCCGAGAGATGTACTTCACCATATAGCAGAAACATGACAATATCCATGTGCACAAGCCACTTCACCCCCCTCCTTACAGAGAAATCCAATCTAACATCTCATGTTATTTTATAGAGAGGTAGGCCTATTATTTGCACAGATAAAATCCCGGTGACAGAACTATCCTTCACCACTGATGATTGCAGCTTATTGCCGGGAATCAGTACAGAAATATTTTCCTAACAGCTTTCCTCTTGGCACACTCTACAGGCGAAGTTATTTTTAGTAACTCAAGTGAATCACTGGAATCAAAGGAGAGAACTGACAATGGAAAATTCACAAAATGCTGCACAGATTCAATAAAAGTTGTCATTATAAGCCCTATGAACAGTATGTGATGCTTAATGTTAATTATCACAGAAAATCATTTTGACTTGGCCATCCCAAAAAAAGAAAATGAAGTAAACTGGACCAGTGTACTATGTGGGGTTTCAGATGTGTTCATAATAGATAAGTATATATTATATATAATGGATTATTACTTATTATATATTTAGTTTTTCATATTTAAATTTTAACGTACACTACAATTCAAAGGTTTGGGGCCTGATTTTTTTTTTCTCCAGAAATTAATATTTTTACTCAGCAAAGACGCATTAAAGTGATTAAAATGGACAGTAAAGACTTTTACATTGTTACAAAAAAAAATATTTCAAATAAATGCTGTCGTTTGAACTTTCTTTTCATCAAAGAATCATGTGACATTGAAGACTGCAGTAATTTACATTTTAAAATATATTCAAATACTTATTTAAAATGATACTAATATTTCTCAATATTACTTAGTCTCTGTATTATAATGTACCTGAATTTATTTTTTCACCTGTTAACAAACTGCAGTGATTTTAATGAATCTTCTCTCTCCCTATAGACAGATTGCTCCAGTGACAGTGAGAGCGAGGACAACTTTATCGTCATCCCTCCTCGTGATCACCTAGGCCTCGCTATCTTCTCCATGCTCTGTTGCTTCTGGCCTCTGGGCATTGCTGCTTTCTACTTTTCTCAGGGGGTAAGTGCAAAGCCCACCAACCAAATCCAGAGGCTAACCATTAAGCCTGCTAAAAATCTGCTACGACATGAGAAAGAAGAGATGAATTCTTCAACACTTTTTCATCTGTGCCCTCCAAACAAGCCTGTAGTCTCCTGAGAGAAAAGTGTTTGCGATCTCTATCAGCTCCCTCTAATAATACAGAACAGCTTCATTATAAAACCCATCATACGCGCAAACAGCTCTGCTTGCGTGACTGCAAAAATGACCAGGCACTCCTCTAATATAAATGGTGTAAACATGAATGCACTGATCAGATGGGGTGTGACCATGATGATGTGCCATGATTTCAGCTCCAATTTCTCATCCAGCACAGAACACATCAATTTTTCTACCTCAGAATGAGGCTTTTTATTCTTATCTATAGTTTAGTTTGTGGCAGACACGGGCAGAGTGAATTATTTTGTCAGGAGCTAAGTGAATTCTCCCAGAGTAATTATGATGATGGTGGTGTTGTTCAGAAAAGGTTCTCCAGAATGCAACTTCATTTTGTGTGTGTGTGTGTGTGTGTGTGTGTGTGTGTGTGTGTGTGTGTGTGTGTGTGTGTGTGTGTGTGTGTGTGTGTGTGTGTGTGTGTGTGTGTGTGTGTGTGTGTGTGTGTGTGTGTGTGTGTGTGTGTGTGTGTGTGTGTGTGTGTGTGTGTGTGTGTGTGTGTGTGTGTGAGAGAGAGAATGGAAATGAGATCTAGTGAAAATGCGAATGTTTTTGCCCTGTCTCCTGGCTGGGAATATTCCTCGGAGAACATCCTGAATGGATTTTCTCACCTTACCCGCGGCATAGGGTTGAATGTTCATGAGAAGTGACGCCAACCATTTGCCTCAGACTCCTTCCTCTCAGCTTCCACCTCTGTCTTACTCTTACTTATAACTAATTAAGCACTTTGAATTGTATGTTAAAATCAATATCAATATTAGTTCTACACAAGCCATGACACATACAGAGCCCATGGATATAGAGCTGGGCGATATGACAATATTTTTCAGCGGTATTATTTTTTTCGCTCTAAAATGACTGAAAGGGGATCCATCATTTTGTAGGTACTACTTCACAATCAAAGTACTTCACAATCTAATTTACAATCATAGTTCAAATTAATCCGTTTTTCACATTTAATCGTTTTAATTTAAAATCATCAATATAACAATTACAGTAAATAGAAATAAAAGCAATATTTACATTCATACAGTATGTTGTCCAAGTGCATTTTTGAATGAGGAAACAAACATAACTGTATTAATCAATTAATTGAAACAGTTTGATTGCAACAAGTGAATTTAGGCATCACAACATTATAATTTACAGTATGAAAAACGGATATTCATTTTAGATGTGCTTTCATTTAAGTGTTATTAAATTATTAGTTTACGTAATTACATAAGAGGTGTAAAGTGTACCTGAAAATCATATTTAAGTACAGATACCTTACAGCGAAAATGACTAATAAGTAAATGTCTTATAGGATCTGATTTTAACAGTACTTAAGTATTTTACTCACACTAAATGTAGGCTCAAAGATGCACAAGTCCTCAACACCTAAGAGACATGCCAGTGAAAAACAAGAAACAGTTGATTTGTGCGATCACGTTTATTTTCTTAATAATTTTCTCAAGTCGAAATAAAACACCTCAATGCTGCAATCGACAGAACAACCTCTTTAACATCTACAGACACTCAAGTTTCAGTTAAGCTCAAGTTCTCAAAAAGGATACAAGTAAACGAATATCCTTCAAAAAGGTCTAATGTTAACTATAATTAAAGCCTAAAAATAAAATTTCACGTGTGTTTTCGGTAACTTACAGCGACGGAGATATGAGCGGTGTGTCATCTGAAGGTTTTAGATCAGTCACTGTTCTCCACAGGAGCTTCTCCCGTCAGTTTTGTGTTCTACGTGCAACTCAAATGCTCAACTCTACACCCAGATATAAAAGTTGCTGTCAATTTATAAAAATTTGACGAAGATTTTATGATTTTGAGTCCCGGCTCGATTGGATTATTGCCGTGTCAAAAGTGATAAGACTTCTCCGTTTTATGGACGTCTCCATCTTCGATATTACTTTGGTCACTGTCGCTTTGGTTACTGGTAACTTAAGAGAATATGATCATTTTAATATACTGGCTTGACTCCCGTTGCATGTTTATTCGAGACGCTGCTGTAAGTTGCTGTTTGAACGGGACATTTCAAGACTCACACCTGTAAGTAAATGCGGTTGTCAATCCCAAAAATCGACAGTATGAACGTAGCCTGTGTTTTCCAAAATGTCTTGAATCCTTAGAGGCATCTCTATCGTTTTGTTGCTGGAGTAATCCTGTGTTTGTGTCTGTCTCGTATTTACTTCTACATTACATGCGTAAATCGGTGGGCGGGCTAAAGAGGCAATGATGTAGAAGTAGGCGTTGATCTTCTTCTGCAGAGGCTGACTTTTATCACACTATTACGGAATAATGTGACACAATCCGAAACGAGTTGTTTTTTGAGCTTGGCTCCAATAAAAGGTGTTTTTGGACTAATGAAGATGTTTTGAGTTCTGAAACGTACAGGATATTTTTATACAATGACCTCTTAAATGTCAAAAGATCAAGGAAAATGTAATTTCTCAATTCATGACCCCTTTAATACATCTCCCAGCCTTACAGGAAATGTTTGTATAAGATGATGTCTTTAAATTTAAAGAAAGAAAAAAAACATGTTAACATGGCAACTCAGCTGGTGCACGAGCACTGGTGTGTCCAAGGAACACATTATTGACTGTCACAAAGCGTTGGAGTGAAAATCAATAGCGTTTTCCCTGGACAACCGGGTTGGATGCAGTGACAAAGAGAGCAAGACACCTCCCACAGTGACAGCCATGTGTGACTGGCAACTCTTTCCACTTTCTCATGAGGATACTAAAATAGACACCAGATTCTGAGGGGTCATGAGACAATCACAAAAAGCGATTGTTCAAAGTATGTTTGCTTGCTTACATAAAGCGGACACCACGCTGTGGGGAAATAGAATGTTGTGCATAATTGTGTCGGTTTAGTTATATGCACGTTCTACAAAAATTCCCCCCCCCCCCCCCCCCCCCCGTTAAATTCATCCAGCCCTTGAGCCATGTTCTTGGTAAATGAGCATCATAGTAGGACTTAATTATTCATTTGAACTAGGAAATGGATTGATTACACATGGGGCTCCATAGGGCTTGCTATTAAAGAAATTAAAGCAGTGTGATGTTCCCTTTTTCAGTCTAATAGCTCTCAGCACAGCGTACTTCCAGCATGGGGTTGTATGGAAAGTGAAACATTAGATAGGGCCATTCATTACCATTTCAAGTCACATGTCATTTCTTTAAACGCTCAGGGGGTAATAGTATAAGATTGGGAGTTTTACTCCATCAAGCAACCGTGTTATTATTTGTTTGAGAGAATGTCGAGAGAACAACAGCTGAAAATATATTTTCTTCTGATCTCTGCTTCACATTTGGCTCATCATCCCTCCTGACACTGGCCATTATAACAAAGTAACAATGCAAGAAGTGAGTTGCTGACAAACAGAACGCCTGTGCAATGCTTGCTTTCCCTCGTATCTCTGTTGCATCACTGATCGTGACTGAAACCTCAAATGTGTTTTTTAGGAAGGTTTACAAGGTAAAACCAATAGGGACAAAGCAAGTTACCATGATACACAGTATATAGATAACATTTTACAACTGACTGCTCAATTCATGCATAAAAAATTTGATTTTTTTTATAAATTAGTATTATTTAAATGCAAAATTTTAAAAGATTTGATACACGATTTTGCAACAAAACAAAAATTGAGAAAAATGTATGAATGGCGATTAAGGCTAAACTAATTTACTAAAAGGCTACTTAAAAGGTGATAATTCTTTCTTTCTTCAACAAAGACTAACCTAAAGACGGAACAACATAACCTTAAATGTCTTTGTTCGTCCTTTGTTTCCTTTCAGATAAACTTGACTTTTTATGTCCTTTGTTTTTTTATGTTAATTTTTTGATGTAAATGTCAATTGAAGACATTTAAATGATTTTTTAAGGATCTACGGACACCCTGCCTCCTGAATGTGTCCAGAATTTTATTTTCTGTTCTAGATGCATTCAGCACATCAAATGTGGCCTTCCACATTTCTACCTAAAAGGAATTTTTGAATTTTTTATACATTTAAAAAGGTACCATTCTTTGTGCCACTGCCCTGCAAAGTGGGTCGAATGGATTTTTAAAATGTCATGTGACTAAGCGTAAGATGTCTTGCCGATGTGCGTTAGAACACATCTAATATTCCATTGAGCCCTCAGCATCATCAAGGAAGCACTATATAGTTCAAAGTAATCTATCCTTGAATGGAAAACAGGTCAATGTGTCCTTTGATCTTGATCTTTCTCACCATTCCCTTTCTTTGTTCCAGACCAGCAAAGCTGTGACTAAGGGAGACTTCCCATTGGCAAGCATTGCATCTAGACGAGCCTTGTTCTTGGCCGCTCTCTCCATCACCATTGGGACGGGGGTCTACGTGGGCGTGGTGGTGGCCCTCATCGCGTATCTGTCCAAACCAGGCCACATTTAGCACGGTCAGGAGAGGACTACAGAACTCCACGATACTACACAGCCACCTCTGAACGTCTTTTTTCTAAATGTCTCATTCGCATCCCTCCCCGTGGAACGCCTGTCCGCCCAAATCGGAGAAAGGGATGAACCAGAAAAGGATGAACCAGAAGAACTGGGGACTTTCTCACCTCAGTCATAATATATAAATGTAAGTTTCACCTCGTGTCACACCACACTGGATAAAACTTAACTAAGTCTGAGAGCAGTTCAGGTGAAGAATATAAACTACAGACAAATACGCAATCCAATTAACCGAACCCAAAGGGAAGCTATTCCAAAGGACACACGTAAGGATCAAAAGGACCAAGAGCCCTTGGATTTGTTTTTCCCTTTATAACTGTGCTTCGTTCGGAACCTGAAAGAGAAGTCAAGCTGCTGTCCATTTCTCTCTCGTTACTTGCGTAGTCTGGTAAACCCTGTATGTGTGTGTGGCCCAATTAAACCAGCACTGCTGAATACACCAACTGCAGTCTGTGAGCTGTTAAAAAGGATAGAATGTTGTCCACCCTATTAAGGAAAAATAACACAGCTTTGTATGTTATAAGCAAATGTGGAGTTCATGAACCTAAATGCTTTTGATCACGATACAGAACTACAGGACAAGAAATAGCAAAAGACATTTCACCTCTAAGAATTGAAATTCATCTTTGAAATTCAGCTTATACACAACCTCTATGTAGTTCCCACTTCTTTAGGGCTCTATGCTTTGTGTTGTAAATTTTCTCTTTTGTTTTGTCCAAAGTCTAAATCTTCATTTTGACTCAACGAAGGCTGCAAGGTTTATGTGGACGCAGAAGATAGCAAGTAAACACGAATGGAAAACAAGCGTTCATTTTATATCGTTAATAATTTGCTTGACTTTAACAGATTGTCTTTAACACCAAGATGTCTGAACTGAATATAAATGAAACAACTGTACACGTGGATAATATGGTGGTCTGTCCTCGTATTCCCCAAATGCATCACTTAATGTCTCATATGATTGGAAAAATTCAGAGGTGACAAAACTCAAGGCAGATGGTAAAAAAATAAATTACAATATACTTTCCTCAAATCCTAAGATGGATGTTTGAACAAAAAGGCAGGCTTTGTTTTCAGGTGAAAGGGCCTCAGATTGAATCGATTAATAATGTATTGGATGTCTGTGTAAGCTCACAAGCATGAGAACGAACACAGGGGATGTTGAGTTAAAGGTCGACTGGTCCATTTCGACAACAATGGAGCCTGAATCTGCTGTAGGGATAAATCGGAGTCAGTATTTTAACATTTCTGTTCATGCGTACCTTCTGTAAAATTGCAGTTCCGAAAACAATAATACAACTATATACCAAATAGCTTTATACTAGAGTAACCTCGTAACTCCAGTGGATCCTCACTGTCGGCAAAACCTCATACAGTTTATATTATATATCTCCACCTGCCTCAATCGTGAATTAAGTGCTGCATACCTTTTGGAGACCGTCTCTGCTTGTTTCTGTTGAACACAAAAGAAAATATTTTGAAGAATGTTGGTAACCAAAGAGTTGAGGGACACTATTGACTTACGTTTTTTTTTTTTTTTTTTTACTATGGAAGTCAGTGGGGTCCATCAACTGTTTGGTTACTAACATTCTTCAAAATATCTTCTTTTGTGTTCAGCACAAGAAAGAACATCATACAGGTTTGGAACAACTTGAGGGTGAGTAAAAATGACAAGAATTTTCATTTTTGGGTGAGTTATCCCTTTAGGATTGTTCATAGGACAAAACTTCTTTCATCGTAAATCATCATACGCAACTTCAAGTTAGGATAACCTTCAACCTCCACTAGACAAGGCAACCTCATGAACATGATACAATCAGACAACATCAAGCGTCATTTTACTAATATGCTCTTGAGAAAATTCTTAAAGCACTTTCTAATAAACTTCTTAAGAACCTTCTTTTTTCTTAAGTAGATTTTCATGAGTCCTGTCCCAAAACATAATAGCTGACATGATGGTACCTACAGGTTGCAGATGCTTTTTGAATTCTGGAGAAACTAATTCACAGGGACTTAAAGGTGTGTGGAGAACTGTTCATTGTGAAAAAAGCACAATGGTAAAGGTCATGCTTTATGTATTTATGTTAAAGAGTGAGTACATATTGTGGAAGTACTGAGCTATATTAAGGAACAAGTTTGACTTGGAGTTCTGTTGTGAAGAAGCCTGGAGTTACCCATTATTGTTATTATACTGCTGAATTATATGAAAGTGTAAAAAGTGTTACCAGATACAAATAATTGAAAATACATGATATCAAATAAAAGTCAAGAGATTAGTTTTTTTTTTTTTTTTTCAGGAGGATAAGTTTCTATTGGTTTGGTGCTTTTGTCAAGGTTAGCAGATTTACTCATTGCCAGCACTGTAATTGGAAAGACAACGTTTGTGAGAATGAATTCACTGAATCACCAAGCTTTTATTAGACAAGAATGAGCTCAAATGAAAAACGAGGGTATGGATGAAGATTTTACAGTTAATTCACTGTTCATATCTGTGCCGTAAGAACTAATTACCCTTAATGTTTAGTATATGGCACCAAAATGAGATTTCACTCCGCAATTAAGCGCCTGCCTGATAATAAAAATGAATTCGCATACGAGTCATGCCAGAACATCCGAGGTTTTTTATGCAAACACACCAACCTACATTCACATACTTGAAGTAGTATGTAGCAGAATGCACAACAGGGAAGAATGATGCTTGGATGGCTAAAAACAAACGTCTGCTGCTTTCTCAGAGCCTATGATGCACAGCACACACTCAAGACCCTGCTGGTTTTGTTGCGGTCTTCGGCAAATGCATTTTCACTGCAACCCCCAGAGCGTTGAAAGCCAACATGGGACACTTGCAGTCTCTCAACGCAGGTCATGCATTAGTCATACCTGACATTTACGGTTCACAATTAGCTTCCCATAATGGCTTTTTCTGAGGAAGTGTCTAGTCTCCAGAGCATAGCTGGAAATAGCAAAACAGAATTGTTTTTACAAATAACACTCTATGCTACTTTGCAGCCACTGAAGCTTGACCATCAAACCTTTGCTATTTTGAAGTGGAAAAAAATAAATAGCAAAAACTAAAATTGGTTGTAATGCAAATGGATTTCACTTTCAGTCAAGGTCTCAAGCCGTTCACGTTTTTCCTCATGTGTTTGCGTCATTAATTTCTAAATGAACAGTGTCAGTGTCTGCCCTCCCTTGATTATGTATCACCACCACCACCACCATTTGCATTTCCATAGTGACTAGTCGTTTTCTGACATTCATTTTATGCCAGTGCTCGCAGTGTTTTGCTGTTAGTGTTTTGTTAATATTGTGATACTTGAGTTTTTCTCATTCATGATTAGAATGTGCTTGTAAGACAGTGACGATGTAAATACTGCAAATGAAAGACAAGAACAAGCGATATAAAATAAATAATTTGAGACAAAAATGATCTTGTATCTATCATTGCAAATGCTGGATGTGTTTTTGCCTCTTGTGAAATTTTGATACACTGTGGTCCTTATGTGTGAATCTTTCTTGTCAGGAACAAAACACTAGTCAGACTAAACAGATGGATGAGTCATATTTGAGCATAGCAGTGGAGGGTGTATGGAGGTGTAAGTATGGAGCTTCACCCCCCCACCACACCGCAATTTGGTTTGATATGCATTACTGTATTTGCTTAAATGCATTGGTAACGATTGTATAGAGACCTGGAAGCCAGTCTGACAAATACAAAAGGTTTGTTTTCTGAATCACTTGTGGTTTTGTAGGCAATACAGCACCATTCATTTACAAAGTTGAATGAATTGATTATTAAATGAATCGTCCGCCTCAAGAGCTGTATCGTCTACAGACTACACGCAGAGACGCATTTCATTGTTTGATTACAAATGCAATCAGCCAGACAGGAGCTGTTATGACAAGTGGGATTATTTTATAGCATTCATGATCAAATGTACTGGAGAAAAACATTTTTTGAAGAAAGTCTTTTTGACATTTTTAATGATGCAAGTGAAAGTGATGGTTCACCAAATCAGTGTCATTGATCTACATCATTAGTTCTCATACCTGGTACCGCAGCTCTCACAACACACCAGATGTCTTTCATATCCCATTTACACCTGATATTAATATCTATCTGCAATAGAGCCTGGCGCACAACTGAGCTCACATGCACTCTCTATCTGTGACATCAAATGCATCTTCTGAAGAGGAACCGGAAATGAATTGCATTATTCTTGTTGTAGAAGAGTTTTATCACTACTGCGCATCTGCCTAAGTATGGGCATGTGTAACCATTGCGGCAATAAATTATATATATATTTATTTATTTATTTATTTATAGATTTATAATACATTTTAGGTGGTAGGTGGGATAGCATACTCATAGCTTGAGGTGAAAGCAGCAGCAGGTACTGTATATAAGATGCAGTAGGGCAGTGTGATATGACGACGATATAAAAAGTCTATTGTTTCATATTATGCTCTATCGTTTATATCGTGGTGTCGCAAAAAACATTGTTTACGACAAAACTTTTTCATCATTTGGATGACTGCAATCTTACACGCAAACCATGGGGATGCAGGCAGAAACGTGAATAACATGGCGAGTGAAGGGGAGAAAGAACCGGGTGGCTCCGAGCAGGAGAACCAGCCAAGACAAACCGAGGAGCTCGTTCCTAAACAAGGGGCTACCTCTGTAGCATGGACATGGTTTGGTTAACTTTCTATATGTTTGGTTGACTATTTTATTTTGATAATGAACATGCTGCGATGTCAAGTTAGCAATGCTAGAACGCGTGCGCGTGTGAGGCATTGGCGCGATCACAGGAATTTTTGTCCTTCGGAGGAACCTGTTACTCCGTAATTTATGGTCATACGGATAGATGCAAAAAATTTATTCAAAACTGTACAGCTTATGTAAATTACAGAAAACAAGCACAATGCTGTTTTCTGCCGTCTCAGTTTCCTTTCCGTGAACTTTGGACCCCGTCGCATGAACCGAGGTCAGCAAAATATTTCCTTTCGTTTAGTTAATCTGTAATTATTGAAGTGAAACAGCCTATCTTTTGCGTATAGGCCTATATACTAGTTGTATCCACAACTTTCCTGCGAGTCTTATTGGGCGTCGCCATGACACTCGATACTTCCTGTTGACGGTATCTCAGTTCCGGTTTAGCCTAACGCTTAATGAAGCTAGCACACAAGGGATACTCGCGTCACGGTACAAACGTGCAATGGCTCCTTATGGCTCAACTTGTACCAGGGCTGTACGCTTAGCTTTTTCACTAGGAGCACAAGTGCTCCTAGTGAAAAAATTTAGGAGCACAGAAAAAAATTTAGGAGCACTACTAAATTTCATAAATAACACAATTTTATTATTTTACACTCAAATCACGTACACAGTAACACATGTGCACTAATACATATAAACACAGGGCCATCATAAGGCCTACTGTAACCCTCAATTAAACACAGAGAACACCCCTGTCCCACATCTTTTTGTAGTCAAGTCGCCTGGCACGCTTGGCTGAGTTCATCCAGCGGTCCACTGCAGGACTTGGATCATAGTCCTTTAAATTTGTAAACCTTGCTAGCACTACCGGTGCTAGCTAGGCTAACTGTTGGCATCTCCTCCGGCTCGACGGAGTCAACATCGTCAGTCCCAGATTCCACTTCTCCCACATTTCTCTCACCGATGTCCGCTCTGTCAGCGGTTTCGCTTTGCTTTTTTAGGAAATACGAGTCAATTCTCTTCATTGTACACGGTCAGTTAATTTTCCTTCAACGTTCGAGTTGAGCGGGCTACGACTGTCACACCGATATCGCTCCGCTCAACTCCACCGCATCGTCGGACTCCGCAGTGGCGTGGAGAAACTAGTCCTCCTCTCGTACACACACGTACACACACGTACACGTACACGTACACGTACACGTACACACACACACGTACACACACACACACACACACACACACACACACACACACACACGTACACACACACACACACACACACACACACACACACACACACACACACACACACACACACACACACACACACACACACACACACACACACACACACACACACACACACACACACACACACACACACACACACACACACACACACACACACACACACACACACACACACACAGAGAGAGATCAATCTGTCCTAATTTTAACTTCCGGGGGCGGTGAATCGCCCGTGCTGGCCGGGCGGCGCGGATGTTTTCATTCATAAACTCGCCGCAGGGCGACGTCACCGCATCTCATCACATGAGTTCTGTGTTTTGCAGGTGTGAAAAAGAAGTTGTAGGACAGTGCTTGTCCATTTTTTATACAGAGATGCGCGAGAATTGTGGGCTACTCTACTTTGATACACATAGTATGGATTTAGTTTAGGAGCAAAATGCGAATGAAAGGGTTGAAATCCGTAGTCGCACCGGTGCTCCCTTTTTATTTTTTCTACTCGCACAAACTATTTTTAGGCGCATATGCGAGTGAAATGCTCGCACTGTACAGCCCTGTGTACCGTTGTCGGGTGCACAAACAACACGCGAAAACTGAAGAATTTTACGAATGGGACCTGTTTCCAACATAAAACGGACCCTCTGCGCAGAAAGAGTTTTTCTTGTACTTAGAAAAAACTGCAGTACAACTGTATATATATTTTTTTTTAAGTGGTATGTTTATTGTTTTCAATAATTTGAAAATTAATTCGAGAATTAACTTGAATGTGACTTGAACTTGAACTTTAATCAGACATGATTAAACTTAATTTTCTTCATTAAGTTTTGTTTTCTAGAAAGCCTTTCTTTAAAGTGAATTTCGTTTTGTAGAAGCATATATAGCAGACAATATAATCATGACATGGAGGCGCCGGCGCGCCGCGGTCACTTGCATTGCACATGAACAGGAGCACATCTCATAAATTAACCGAAACTCAGACATGAGAAATATAGCCTATCTAAAG
Organism: Leuciscus leuciscus; assembly: GCF_965113295.1. Lineage (NCBI taxonomy): Eukaryota > Metazoa > Chordata > Actinopteri > Cypriniformes > Leuciscidae > Leuciscus > Leuciscus leuciscus. The sequence continues at coordinate 30,703,048 of NC_138743.1, read as the reverse complement.
AAAGCTTTAAATGTCTTTAAACGAAACAATTCAAAATGAAAAAAAATAGGCTACTCTCTGATTATGTAATCCAAGATGTGCATTTCTCTCTAGGCAATAGGTGCGATCACTACGGAGATGGCGATCATCAACTTCATCATTGCAGCAGACACTGACAGAAAACACTAGTTTATTAATAAAAATCAATGCACGCGTGTCACCGGATTTACAAATGCACATTTTGCTTGTTGCACGCACACTCGGCACACATATTATGTAGAAATAACGAGATATTGTATTGAAATAACATTATTAATGATAATAAATCTTTAATAATATTTGATTGAATGCCGAATGTTGTGCTTGTTCAATTTAATAAAATTAATACTTTAATGTGATCATTAAAATAATTGAATATTAAATATTAAGTGGCCAATTTTTGCTCATTTATTAAAAGTATTTATATATAATATATCTAGCACCCCCTCAGCACATGTTAAAAAATTATCTGGCGCCGCCTCTGGTTATAACGGCCCACGTATTAAAAATGGTTGGGTGTAAATCGGGTGTAAAAAAAAAAAAACCTCGTCATTACCCAAGCAAGTTGTTTGGGCTTGTTGAGGCTCTCCGATAGCAGTATCTTCAGGCTAACGTAAACCGGAAGTTCGTTACCGGCTAGTTCTACGTTGCCATAGCGATCACGGGAAAGGTCAGAGTTCGGGAAAGTTGTGGATATATTTCGTTTTATTCTGTTTCCTCCGGTCACAGAAGCACTTTGCGCATGATGTGACGTTGTGTGAATCAATGTTCTACACTATCCTGCAATTTCCGCTGGTTTAAAAAAAAAAAAGTAGCATATTACCTGCTATTCATTTTCACTGAAATGTAGGCTTAATTGTTAAACATTTGGTGACATATAGGCCACTGTATATCCTCGGGAAAACTAATGCCAGCGCATTGCCATTGCGACTTATCTATGATGACTTGACAGCTAAGTGCGGGCATTTCACTCACGTTGATATTGGCTATGTGTCAATATCACATTTGCACAGTCTGTACTATTTGAATTCGTGATTGGTTGACTGCCAAATAAAAATATTTAACAGAACGATAAAATAACGTTAATAACCGGTTAATGGCCATTTCAAATAAGTGTGTCTGTACAGAAACGGTAGGCTACTCGTGATATATATCGTTATCGGGATATGAGATGACTTATATCGTGATAAGAGATTTTGGTCATATCGCCCTAAGATGCAGCTCCCTTTTTTTCTGCAGATGCCTGAGATGTAGTTTGAAGTTAGTGCTGCTGTTAGCAAGTTACACTTCTACAATCTCTGCAATACACGTTTATGTATGTTATATAAAAAAATACACCCACCATTGAAACACAATTATATCTTACGTCATTTATTTCCAAAAGTATAATGTACGAAATTAATTGGCTTAAAGGGATACTCCACTTTTAGGCTCATTTTACAACCCCCCCAGAGTTAAACAGTTGAGTTTTACCGTTTTCGAATCCATTCAGCTGAACTCCGGGTCTGGCGGTACCATTTTTAGCATAGCTTAGCATAGATCATTGAATCGGACAAGACCATTAGCATCTCTCTCAAAAAAAATGACCAAAGAGTCCCCAGCTCCTAGCCTATTTTCAGGCGCTGCAAGGCAAGGCAAGTTTATTTATATAGCACATTTCATACACAATGGCAATTCAAAGTGCTTTACATAGAAGAAATTGAAATAATAAAAAGAAATAAGAATAATTAAAACAGTTTAGAACAATTAAATAAAATACAGTACAGTACAAACAGTCGGACGAACAGTGGCACAGTGCTCATTCAGTAAATGCATAGCTAAACAGAAGTGTTTTGAGTCTGGATTTGAATGTGACCACTGTAGGAGCACATCTGATCTCTTCTGGGAGCTGGTTCCAGCTGCGGCTGGCATAATAGCTAAAAGCAGACTCGCCATGCTTAGAGTGAACCCTTGGTATTTCTAGCTGATATGATCATAATGATCTGAGTGATCTGTTGGGTTTATATTCAGTGAGCATATCTGCAATGTATTGAGGTCCTAGGCCATTGAATGATTTATATACCAGTAATAATACTTTAAAATCAATCCTAAATCTAACTGGGAGCCAGTATAAAGACCTGAGGACTGGTGTGATATGTTGATATTTTCTGGTTCTGCTCAGAATCCTAGCGGCAGCGTTCTGAATGAGCTGCAACTGTCTTATCGTCTTTTTGGGAAGGCCAGTCAGGGCCGGCCCGAGGCATAAGCGAATTAAGCGGCTGCTTGGGGCCCCCTCGCCACCAGGGGGCCCCCAATCGAGTTTTTTTTAATTCATTTTTGTTCATATTAATTAACTTAAACAAGTGACATAAATGAATGAAAGGATTAATAATTCAAGACAAGAAAATTCTGATTTCATGATCAATATACCTGCCTACAACTGCTGCTGTGTCTGCCAGTGTTTGAGTCATGCGCATAACCTCGCGTGCATAGACAATTTGTGCGCAAAGTCACGGTAATGTTAATCCATGTCACAAAAATTTGATTTGATCAATGATTTATCCTTTAAATGTAATGATATTCAGAACAGAACAAGAATAAAAAAATAACTATAAACAAGCCAAAACGAAATAATTTAAAGCGAAAGTGAAAGTAAGCGGCGTTGGGCTCACGTAGCCTCTCTCTCTCATTAGAATCAAAATGTTTCAACCTTCGCGATGGATTTGGATGGTAAACTATTCTTTATCATAGGCTTTGTACTTCACTCACGTTCCAATATCGACGGAAAAAATCATCCTCTTCACACGCGCAAAAATGTGCTTGGAAACATCACAGTGGAAGATTACAAAGCTGGAATATGTTGTGTGTGTGTGTGTGTTTGTGTGTGTGTGTGTGAGTCGCGGGCGCGATCGAACAGTGGAAACATAAAAACATACTCCGTTATGTTCATACAAGACATCATTCAAACTGCAAAGTGTTGCAAAACGTTGGAGGATATTTTGCAAATAATTTTTTTAATATGTTTTGTGACAGTTTGTTTTCAGAAGTTTCCAAGAGTTAGTAAAAGAGTAAAGAAAAAGTTAAAACTTTTTTAAGTATCTATTTTTTATTAAGTATTTATTTTGTATTAATACATAACCTCATTGTATTAATTTATAATGTAACATTATAGCGTGACATTGTGTCAATAATCGTCAAGCACAGGTGACTCTGCGTGGTGGGAGGAGGCCCCCAAATCAAATTCTGCTTAGGGCCCCCAAAAGGCTTGGGCCGGCACTGAGGCCAGTGAGAAGTCCATTACAATAATCCACCCAGCTGGTGATGAAAGCATGAACAAGTTTCTCTAAGTCTTGTCTGGAAACAAAGCATCTAATTCTTGCAATATTTTTTAGATGATAGTATGCTGATTTAGTTATTGCTTTGACATGACTACTGAGACTAAGGTCTGAGTCATATCATTACGCCTGCTTCACCCATGGTACGGCAGCAAAGTTTCTTGATTATTACGCAGGAATGAGAGTATTGTTCCTAGCCATATCAGCCTAGAAAATCGCAACTTTACATTTTCCGTCGGTCTTAGTACACGATGTAACCACAGAAGAGTCAAGTTTTAAATAGGAAAAATATCGAAACTCTTTGGTCATTTTTTTGAGAGAGATGCTAATGGTCCTGTCCGATTCAATGATCTATGCTAAGCTATGCTAAAAGTGGTACAGCCAGACCCGGAGATCGGCTGAATGGATTCGAAAACGGTAAAACTCAACTGTTTAACTCTGGGGGAGTTGTAAAATGAGCCTATTTCCAAAAAAAGTGGAGTATCCCTTTAAACTGATATAAATTGGTTCAAATGAAAATCCGTCCTGTCATTTCTGTAAAATTATTATAAAACAAACAAACAAACAAACAAACAAAACAAACATGTAACCTCTAACAAAAATGAGTGATTTTTCCTAAAATCTAAATTATTTTATATGCTGCTTCAGTAGAGCTACGGAAAAAAATACATATACTGCCGCATTAAAAAAAATAAACAGTTCAATGCTTTTAGTTTCACTAGCAAACATAAACTGCAACTTATTTCCGATTTCTCTAAAGAGAGTGCATGTGTTACGGTGAACGACGTGATTTCACCAAGTACAACGTTCCTAGATCAACATCTTTGTTGATCTTGGAACAACATTCTAATCAACCTATCAGATTTAAGGGACAAGTTTACAGTTTGTCAAGTTAAGGCTTAGAACCATGGTTAGGTGCTTCTACATCCGTGTTATTCACCTATCATTCTCCCTCTGATTTTAGAGATAACTTATGGGTAGGGTTTGGTTTAGATGTAGCCTAGGGATAGGGTTAGGACCACATTTTCAGAAAGGAGTGTTGTTCCAGGTTCAACAAAATATGTTAATCCAGGAACATGTCTTGCTTGGCAAAATCACGGCGACCCAATGACTCAGATCATGTAAAAGCACACACACCTGAAGTTCAGTTAATACAAGTACTTGACTAAAATATGCATCCTTCTAAAAGATGTTTGTGTTGACATTTAAATATAAGCAGCCACAAAAACCATTCACCACTGGTCACGGGAGATTGGCACTTGAGATGCATGTAAACACCAGGTGTAAATGGGTCCTAACACACTTTAATTTATACTTCAACAAAATAGTAGAATACATTTATGAACTGGGCGTGTTAAAGCTGAAGTGTGTCATTTCTAATGTCACCAAACAGAATTGCTAAAATAAAGATAGTTTTCAGGTTTCCCCAACAATTCCCCATCTGCCAATGGTCAGACAAACAGATATTCCAGGCCCAGTAGTTAAATTCACATTTTAACTTTAAATAAGAGAGACATTTATAATCCACAGTGTCATGAGGCATCCAGACTGAGGCACGGCGGTCTATGAATAATGAACGGTGCATTCCACGATGCCTTCGGATTTCAGGAAACTATTTAGTTTTCTGCCTTTGTACCGCCAGACTCGTACTTTTCTGCAGAGATTAGCATGCCGTCTAACATCTGTCTAATTATGTTCATATCTAAGTATCAATTTGCCTTTTCCCATTTCGCCAATTCGAGCTCGCTACAACAGGAGGCTGCATGACAGGAATAGCCAATTGTGCCAAGAGAATATTGGGCAGAGGTAAAAGGCAGATGGGTTTCAAAGCAGATCCGCCTCTCAACACGGCATTTTCAGAGACACCTTCAGGGCTCCTCCTAGCAATCTCAAAGAGCAGCTGAAGTTGATGAGAAAATCTGAAACATGAGGAGTGTGGGTGCAGAAGAGTGTCTCTTCCACTCCCACTCAGGTCAATATGCAACACTGTAGTTCATATCTGCTCAATATGAAACTATGCAAATTGTTGTGCATATTTCCCTAAAGCACCAGTTTCACTGATTATGTGCATATATTGGGATTGTTTCATTTCTTTGCACCAACATTTGTTTTTCAACTTCTATTGTGGGATAATAACTGCAAGTTTGGTTTTGCGCTTAAAGCGGGAAGTGTTTCTGTTATGAGGCGCTGTATACATGCTATTCAGTCCTCATGAAATTATAATCAGAGATGGAGTATGGAAATCGCAGAGTGCTATTTTCATGGATGAAGCATGAACTGGTCAGGTAAAACGATGACAAACCTAGGGGAATATGAAGAGACCCAGAGTCACATAGGTGAGTGAATCCTCAGGGAGTGAGATGCTTTCTGCTGACAGCTCTGCCTGGATAGCTGTACTTCCATAGATTGCCCCTGTAACCCTAATCCATTAGAGAGTTCCCATAGTGCTCTAATGATGAGAGTGGCCCCCCAGGCACTCGGCCTCTGGAGCAGCATGAACTCCCTTGAGGCGACAGATCCACTCAGTTGACATGCACTGCTCTTCAAAAGTCTGGAAACACCCCCTAGATTTCAGACAATCTCAAATGTATTTCCTGATAAATGCATTAAAATGACTAGCAATTATGATTGAAGAAGAGCAATAATGTTTTTTTCATTACATATATACAGTTTCTTTTTTGAAGATTACTGGGTCCACACACCTTAGATTATTACACAACAGAACATGACTATATACATAGTATACAGTTAGAGTCGGTTTATAATTACCTTTAGTACTTCCCAGCTGAAAAAATAATGCATAAACTAATCTAAGCTGGTTTGTTAGTTTTAGCTGGTTTAAGTTGATTGGAGATTGTCTTCCAGCCTGCCTAAAGATGTGCTGCGTCCCAATTCGCCTACTTATATACGCCCTAAAAGTATTTTTGTGAAGAAAAAGTACATACTTTTGAGTGTGTAGCAAAAGAGTAGGCAAGCTTTGGGACATAATACTTCGTCATCTTAAAAGGACAGATCTGTCGCGTGCATCCTGTCACCGTAAACTGCCCTGTCAATCATCTTGTCACACTTAAAATCCAATCCAATCACTTAAAATCTAATTTAATTTCCTACCATTTCGGAGAAAAATGTAGTTGCACGTTCATCTGTCAGTCGTGGGTCTTTCATGCGGAGACTCCTCGTGTGTTAGCAATTTGAATATAATGATGCATTTAAATGTTAATGGCTAAACGTATCTTTACAAAAGTTCACAATGCTGCTGCAGATGCAATATAATGTAGACAACATTGAATAAATAAATTATTAATCACTCAAACCCCTTTATCTAAACCTCTCTACATAACCGCCGGACTCGGGCGTCCTCCCTGTCTGTAGTTTTTTTTTTTTAAACACTTTTCACTCGTGTTTGTAGTTCTAACCGAATCCTCGTCCAACGCGCAATGGGTTGTGGGCAATATTAGCCGTTAGAATGCGCATCGATCTGCACTTCGGATTCTGACCGGAAATAGTAGACCATCCGGGTATCTTTGGAACACTAATTTCAACATACTACGTTTTGGGATGTACTAATTCTATTTTCGAATACTATTTAGGACGGATATATGCGAATTGGGATGCACCGATGGTCTCCCAGCCAGAAAACCAGCTTTATTTTCAGCAGGGTTTCCATGTTCTGAAATCAGTTTTATATTGTTTTATATTTGTTTTATTTGGGTTGCCACTCATCAATGTAAAAGCATTACAAAATGGTGAGAATTTATGCTGATATTATCCAAAACCAGACTTTGCTAACAGTGTTTCCAAACTTTCAGAGGCACTGTCTCATGAAAAAATGGTGAAAGCTGAAAAAATACTTCATTTACTGGTAGAACTACAAATTATCTTTTTGAAAAGATTGTAACATCCACAAAAATATGTTTAAGTTGCCCTTTACATTATATAGATTGTAACTGCAATGCACAGTAACAGCCATTTTGAACATGATTTCATAATTGCTTCTTGATTACATCATTTAATTAACGACAACCTTCATCGTAGTAAATTAAACCTCCTATGTTGCATTTCATTAAAAAGCAACATATTTTTTATCTCTTCCTGAGGTGAGTGGCTCTGAAAAGCCATCGTTGTCTCATTGTTTACACCGAAAGAGGCAAAAAAATAAAAAATAACAACGAAGGATCACTAGAAGCTTTTGTTCTCACACCTTTTTTTCCTTCAGCCTTTTCTTCACTCTGGTATGCACATTTCCTGAGAGAGGCAGCCATGAAAGAGTCAGATTTATATCTCCTAAAGCCTCTCATGTGGCCCTGCTATGTCTATGAGGATTTTGTATCGACTTTAAATCGTATGAAAAGGGAAGAGCAAAACTGGAAGAAAGAGAAAGTTACACCATGTACCCAAGAACATTTACAAGCTGACTGGAATGCAAAATGGCACCTTCTGGAAAAAGATACACTGCCTTTTTCAGCACATTCAGGTGACCAAATGGACCATCTTTCCATGTCAACAAAGCAGAAATCAGCTGAAACTAAATGCCTTAAACATCAATGATACCATTAGAATTATGTATTTTGAACAAAATGTAATAGCAACCAATCAATAAGTATCAACGTATGTACACCCTTCTTAACATATACCCTGAGTGCACAATCAAGACTTAAACACAATGAGTAGGGTTGGGTATCGTTTGAATTTGAACGATTCCGATTCCGATTCCTGGTTTCGATTCCGGTTCCTAACGATTCTCGATTCCGATTATTTTAAGAGGCAGGGTCAAAAAAGTTTAGATCAATTTTAATTCTATGAACTTTTTACTTTTTATGAACTTTACTATGAATTTCTCACAGGGCTGTTTTCAACTACAATATAAATATCAAATCTATTTTAAACAAAAAATTTCAGGATATTTTAAATGAGCTAGCTAACCAACGGTCTTTCTGAAGGAAATAGTCTGACCTTCTCCATCAATTGCTATTTTCACAGCTAAAATGGGCTATCAGGTAAAATAGGCTAAATAAGGTTGTTTACACTCATGTGTTTTCATGAATTTTTTTTTTTCGTTCGCCGGCATCGCGCGCAGTTTTCAAACGGACGAGCAGAGGACGAGAGAATATGGTTGCAACTTGCAAGAAAACATCATTTAAGTATGTTTTTAAGGTTTAACGTCAGGGTTGTTTGCTCTGAATAATTTTTATGAGACGCTGTGAGTTAATAAGGCAACTCACACAGCGTCTCATAAAATGTATCGGTTCGCACTGTTTAGCATAATCCATAGTAATACACGCATTTACCATGCCGTGTGTACGTTACAGTTTACAAATGTTTAACTAATCTGGGGAAGTAGGCTACAGCTGTCAGTGTTCAGCGAGTTAACATTTGGCAGTTTGAAATCGATTAAGTAGTTACTTCAGTTCAGAATAGGGCTAGAAATGACTTGCAATGACTGTGCGTTCACACCGGACAAATTCGCGCCTGCCGCGTCTAGTTATACGCTTGACCACTTTGTGTTAATTCGCGCGTCAAGAGCGAAATTGACGCGCGTAAAAACAAAAGTTTGAAGAGAAATTAACTTAACTAATAACTTAGACCGCGGATTCTTCTTCCGGTCGGCGGACTGTGAATCGAAAATTAGGAATCGAAATTAAAACTTTTGAACGATTCCGGGGAAATCGCAAAGCTAGTCCCGGTTCCAATCGATTCTCGATACTCGATACCCAAGCATGAGTCATCTGGCTCATATGGACCAGCAAAAGTTAAACAGACAGCCACTCAATCACAGATAGGGCCCTATGATTTCCGTGATGCGGAAAACGCGGACGGAATCACGGAATTTACACATGAAAACGGAATTCTCTTATACGCGCGGAATCGCACAGAATTTGCATATTTTGTTGACATATTAAATAAAAGTTTTTTTTAAAACTTCCTTCTCATTTTTTCAGTTTAAAACAACAAACGTAGAAAGGTCTCTACCTAAACTGTGGCCAAATGGCATTGTTAAACATGTTGCCTAGTAACTATACGTCCTTACGTTCCGCGTAAAGAAAAAAATGTCGAAGCGAGCTCGTCAAGGGGCCGTTCACATGTCGTGTCTTTTGCGCGCTCAAGTTCGTCATTTCAAATGTAGGCGCGCGGTTAGCGCGCTCATAATTGAAGCGACGCGCTCGTTTTTTCCAGGCGCAGCGAGATGAAAACACCTAAACTTTTCAGAATGCCGCAAGCGCACCGCAGTTCATGTGACGAGAACCAAAATATCAACTTCACCCTTTCCGTAACAACATTGAAAGCTCAGTCAACATAAAGGATGTGGGTGCACCACAAACACTACGGGTGTTTTTCTCTTCTCCGTAAATAAATCTTGTAGCAGAGCTACAGCAAGCGTTTCTCGGTGGTGGAAATCTATTAGCTACTAAAACTTCTTTGTTGTTGGAGAGCGCAGTGCATGGTTGCATAGCAACGACAGACACCACGGGAAAATCGGACCGAATTTTACTATAAATAATAAAAAATAAGCTAATGTGCATTGTATTTGTAAATGTCAGTAATTTATCTTTTTTTGCTTACATGGGTGGAGTCACTGATGATGATGGGTTAACACTGTACTTTTAGGCTGTAATATGTCATTGTGTTGGCTTTCTGTCAGGCACATATCATTGTTTCAATGTTTCTGTCTCCCTGCAGCATGGCTGCATTTAATCTATAATTTAATATTCATCAATCCTACCTTGTAACTGTTACCTTCATGTTACTGTTATTTTTGGCCAGAGATTTGTTGAAGGTTTGGCTGAATTTTTGAGAATTTTGAATGTGCTTTGCTGAATATATTAACAGTTTAAATAAAAAAGCTGAATTGTGAGTTTGTGTAACGGAATTTTTAAAGGTCAATACTGCTTAGAAGTGAAAAGAAAACAAGCAAATCCGAAAAATCCGAAAGGGCTGAAAATAAATCCAAAAAAACGGAATTTGAAAAAAAAATTAACGGAATTTGAGAAAAAATAAAACGGATTTCATAGGGCCCTACACAGATCACGAGTCTCAATAACAAAATCTTTCCTGTTTTTATGGTTGGATTTGTCTTTCAAATATGAATAACACTTCTGAAAATGAATAATCTGTCAAATCAACTAAATTCAACAGTATATGTATGTAGAAAAAATAAAAGATGAGTAAGATGAAATCTAAAGAGCACAGACAATATCTAAGAAATGTCAGGCCTCGCTTTGGAACGATATAAAAACTCTGCATTGGTGAAGCATCTGCCACACTCTGTCAATATCCATGTCTACTGACAGAAATCAAAGCAAATGTTTGAGTATTTCCACAAGCTTCGGCACAGTGTAAGCACCAAAGATAAATAAGATTTCTCATTCACAGGAGCTTAATTTGAATGCCGATTCTTGGGTAACTGCCTAAAACAGAGCTTATATGTAGTCATTTCAAAACATTTCTGGAACATACAACCCCTGTTGCCATGGTGCAAAATCAATTATAATAGTATAATTAAAATATATAAATTATATCATTTAGAGAGAAAGAGAGCGAGAGAACTGTGGTCTCCATTTCACCGTTTTCTTTTTCTTTTCATTTCTTTTTTCTTTTTTAGTTAAACAGCACAACTAGCTGGTTTGTGGGTTTTAATTTCATACTCTGGTTGTTGTTTCTATAAAGGCTGTTTTTGAAATAAAACAAAGCAAATACGTGTATTTGCCAGAACAAATCATTAATACTTCCATGATTTAAGTTTGCAAATGGCAAGAAAGCAAAAATCTGATTAAAATGAGCCCTGCACACAAATTCTTTCTGTTCTGATGAACATGAAATAAACACTAGTAGCTCACAAAGCTCGCTTTCCTCTCAGTCCTCAACCTAATAGCTTTCTCCAGGCCCAAAATATTGTCGACAGGTAACATCACAGACTCTGGTCATTAAAAGCAGCACTCTCACCTGCGTCCTTTTCAGGGTCACAATTGCGAGCCGGCTTCCCAGACAGTCTAATGAGGCTGTGCCTCTCTTCCTCCCTTTCTCATGTAATGACATATCTATCTTTGGCCCTTTCAATCCGTCCGTTTCATTATTTCTGTTATAACAACACCAATGTTCCCTCCAATTCCAACTGTGAGGACAATATCTTTTTGCCAAAAAAAAAAAAAAAAAAAAAACTGCTATCATTTACTCACATGCATGCCTTTTCCAAACCTGTGTGACTTCTGAAAAAAGAAAAAAAGTGTCCATACAATGAGTCAGTGGGGTCCAATGTTTGTTTTTTTTGGACCCCCTTGACTTTAACTGTATTGACAAGAACAGTTTAAACATCAAAATATCTTATTTTGTGTTCCACACAAGAAGTCATACAAGGTTAGAACAACATGATGTCAGAATTGTTATTTTTGGGTAAACTGGTATTCCTATTGGTATTTGACTTCGTAAAGCTTTACATAATGGGTTTGTTCATATTCTGTAAATCAATATAAATGTGACTCAGAGCATGAATGTAGGAGATGACTGGCACATGTAAGAAGTAATATGTTCTAACAGGATTAGCCATTAAATCTGGAACATTTCTTGATTAATGCAGGTGGCTAGAGCACCTCTCCATAATTCAGCAAGGTAATTAACTTTCGAGACATGTCTAAACCAAAGCAACGGTATTAATTCCAACTCAGAGAAAGAGATAGAGCAGTTGAGCTGTGACATTTTGCCACCAAAACCAACTGGAATAAAGTCTGAGAGGAACAGATCCTGGTTGACAATTGACAGTGAATTACCACCATGACAGCAAAGTCCAATGACGTGGTGAAGCTTTCCTGAAGCTTTCTTGACACCCCTGTAGAGGAGGTAGGTTTATGGCATGTCCACTAGCAGCAACACATTAATCTCACCTGTTACTTCTCTTTCAAAGAGCCCACTATAGAAAACTGGGAAAAAAATGATGAAAGAACAGAGACTGGAATCAAAGACAGACAATTTGGTGACAACAGATGGACAAGTCCATGATTGTGGAGTATTGATTCCACTCAAAGACTGAGGATAATCTAAAAGATAGAGGCTGTTTTTGATGTGATGAATGACGAATGAGGTCTTAACTCTGTATTTGTCACTATTTTTCTGATCTTTCTCAATCCTAGAAGCTCTGAATGTGACTATGCAGAGATGGCTCAGGTGGGGATTCAAAAAGGACCTGTGAGGTATTCACAGCCTGATCAATTCTTAATTAGACAGCACCAGCCAGCTGTCAGGGTATTTATAGAAAAACACTTTCCATCAGGTCAGAAGGTGGTGGTGAAAACAAGAGTTGCAGCAGAAGCAAAACCGAGTTATATGCAAGCTTGATAGTGAGAGGAGTATTGTGGAGGTTTATTGTGTATGAAGGCCAAAGAGGTCCGTCATACCTGGAGAAATCTATATGCTGGTATTCCCATTTTGTTAATGGTATGTGACTAAAGGTGCAGTCACATTAGCGAAATTTCATGGGCAAAGAAGTTCCAACGTCTATTGTCAGTAGTGTGTAGAGATGTGAATCACAGCTTAGAAGTTTAAGCAGAAAAATCCCCCATTTTTTAATGGGATGCAAAATTGTTCCTCTAGAGCCACAGGAAAAATAGCCTACATTATGGCAAAGGTGATTGGCTGATGGCACACATACAGAACAGTCCCAAACTAGCAACTATCCTGAGCCACATCCTGTTTTTGAATGAATTTTATGATAGCTGTGAGTGACCTTGGTTCTTTGAAGAGGAAGAAATCCAGTGAATAAAATAGTATGAGTGATTATCGTGCTGGTTTTGTTTTTGACCACTGCTGTATGACAAGGGTATGATGTAAAACAACTTTACAAAGTAACTAAATCAACCTTCTCAGGCAGAAAAATGCATTAAGCCTTCTTCAACTTTGAGTCTTTGTGCGATGAGGGAGAGAGCTGTAATTGACTTTTATTTGTTCCTTCTCTTATCATTGTCTTGCTTTCATGGATAACTTCAAACTAATTAATCAGGCCATGAGAAACGGTCATTGTACCCTCTTCCCTTGTCTTTTTCTCTGAACATCTCTTGCAGTGCTGACAAAGGCCTTTTGAAAGACAGTGTTATGAGAAGATAAACTGAAGGGGGGAAAATGTGAATATTCAATAAATATATCTTTAGTAAAGATATTTAGTGTGTTCATTTCCACAACCACAGTTACATTAATGTTGTCTTGCGCTGATTTTGTTTTTATATTATCTCATCCAGGCCTCAAGCTGTCTAATTTTAAAGCACATTTTCACATTGTTTGAATTCCTTATCACAAAATTAAAATAAATGATTAAATGTTTAATTCTGTGAATTTCATTTTCTCATATTGTGCAGTGCAAATGCAGGGAAACAAAACATTATGATTTGGCCTCTCTGACTCAAGAATACATTTTTAAAAAAAGCCTAGGCCTAATTTGATTGAAGAATATAAGAGTGATTAAAAACATGCAACCCAATTAAACCGCCTTAGAGATGAGATTTGCTCTCCTCAGTCAGCCACTCTCTTAAGAAAACATCAATGTAATATGCATGTTTGACACAAATGTAATGCCAAGGGATTCACGTTCAGATGTTAAGTACCCTAAATCATCGGTTCCCAACAGGGGGGTCGCGGCCCACAAGGGGGCCTCAGCGAGCTCTGTGGGGGGTCGCGTCTTATTTTGAAAAGTTTTGAGCAATTTGCATTAAATAAAAGTCCTTAACTTTTTTTCTGTTCAAAATTTATATAATGAGCGAGTTCATCATGAATCCATTTTCCAAACCGTGTTTTTGTCTTATCCTGAATCACTATGGTACACCTATAATAAGTGATTACATTGGGACTATTTTACCCTGGTTCGGATCGCTGCCGCTGCGGAGTAGCCCAGTACCTGCGTGACTCGTCATAGACGCACACAGAGAGAGAAGTAGTTCCGGCTACAATGTTCTTCCGAAAGACGCATTATTCTGTTAATAAACGCAAGTTTATTATCACTCGCTATAGCGCCAAAAGCCTCAAAAATAAAGCCTCACAAATAACATGCAAGTATTGAGGCCCCAGACAGAAGTCATTTAGTAATAGCCTATATTCATTCTTTTTTTACCTACACACAAGTGTGAATACTTATTTTTTATTTTTATTGCATTTAAAATAGGGCAAATTTATAGGCTACTCCTAGGCTTACATTTTTAAATTACAAAGGGCCTACTAATGTTTTTGTTATTGTATTTTCAATATTATAGGCTATTATTTGTGCATAAACATATCTGTTTATAGTAAACATACCGTTTGTTTGAAAACAACATATTTTGTCATCCTTGCTGCAAGCTTACAAGAGCGATAATATCATTAAATGTGAAGGGGGGCCCTAAAATATTTTCTTGGGAAAAAGGGGGTCTCAGACAAAAAAAGGTTGGGAACCCCTGCCCTAAATGACCAAAAGTAAGTGGACACCCTCTAATAAACAGATTTGGCTATGCCAGTAAGTCCAGTGTACTGTAGTGAGTAAAGAATTTCAATGGCAAGAAGTGTCTTTCTATTGAGTTGTCCTCACTCGCTGCACAAAAACAAACAAACAAAATGACCAATATAGTACGATTTACAAATGAATGACTCTTATAAACCAATTATATTTAAAAAATATAAAACACAGCAAAAACAGTATAGCTTGATTCCTGAAACAAATTACTCTTATGTGCTGATTCAGAGAGAGAATTTATTTTAAGTGTCCAAAATATACATTATGACTGAAATATACCAAACTGAATAAGGATATCTGTATCGATATTCAAAAGGCATCTTCAATGCTTTTGGCCATAGTAGTGCATGTCATATTGGCGTAATGTCCTAATGTGTGAAATTCATTACACAACTAGCATGACAAATTTAAATTTTCCAATTCTGTAGGATTTTATTTTGCATGATATGATACATTACAGATATCTCGGTATACTATAAATGGCTTGTGCTGTAACCAACATAACATATGAAATACACTTACGTCATTAACAATCGCACATTCAAAAATAAACAAATCACAGAAAATTTTTCAGACAAAGACGAATTTAAGGATGCTTTATACAAGCACTGTTGCTGCACCCAGGTTTGACTGACGTCAGAGTTCAGTTCATTTGGATGATGTGAACGCTGTTTACCGAACTCGCAAAGAGTGGTCTGGGGTACAGTTCATGTGAACTTCAGTATGCATCACTGCTGATATGAACACAATTGTTCTAATTCGCAGAAGTGAACCGTTATTGATGACGTATGATAAGATAAAACTGGGTGTTTCTTCACACTCCTGACAAGTGTGACTGATGCAATGCAAGCAGTGAGAATGCTCACCTTCAGCAGAAATGGACTCCCGTGTTCTTTAGAACATTTGCAGTACATTTGCGGCAGATATACACAAGTGCCATAATGTTCTGACGCTTTTAAAACGAAACCAAAAGTTAAAAAAACGTTAACGGGCAACAAGCTACTGCTTTGATGATGCAAACGTACCGCAGTTCGGACTCAAATAATAAAATGTGAACACCGTCCAGGGGGGGCAGGGGGGAGCACTCAAACTCGTGTTCGGACCAGGCAATGGAATGAAGTGTGAAAGAACCCTAAATGTCACCACAATTAAAAACTGTGAGGAACTAAAAGTATTTAGCCCTGAAAAATATTATAAAAGACATTTAGATTCCTCTGATCTGAGTGTGTGGTGGTCTCTTAAATGAGGTCTCTCTTGCTGTCAAACTCTTAAGTGGATCTACGTGGGCTAACTTCAATGATTTAAAAATCCCAGACAAAAGTTGTCATTATCACAGCATAAATCTCTCATTTGATGCAGTCGCAGTAGGCTTTGAGACATAATGACTGCTGCTGGATTTACAGGCACTGCATGCTGCCCCTGTAAAGTGGCTTAACTGCTGGCTGCCTTTATAGCCCCAGTGGTTTATTTTAGCAGGATATTAAGGTAGCAAGAAAGGCACACAGGTCTAAAGCAATAACTCTTAAGTTTATAGCAGTGGACCATGACCACATAACCTAACAAAAGCTAGGACAGGTCTTCCACAAATCCACTGAGGAAAGAAAAATCCATTTCATTGTGCCTTCTACAGTATGTTATTGAGTTCTCCTATTCATTTTACAAATCAGGGATACTGACTAAAATAGAATAGCAAATATTCAAATGAAACTTTGATTTGAATAAAAAAAACAAGGGCAAAAATCACAAGAATGGATGTAACAATCTCAGACAACTAAGGCAAGTCAGGTGTTCATCTGCAAAACAATCTCTACAAATTCTCTGAGAGAGCATGAGAGACCGAACCCATTTGTTATGCTGTCTGAAATAACCAGGAGGTAAGTGATAACCTGTAACAGACTGCATGTGAAAACAGCTTTCTCTGGTTTCCCCGAGCTAAAATTTAGGAAACATCAGAGTGACTAAACGAGCAGCTTTTTACAGAGCTTTGCTTTCTCAATGGAGCTAAGAGTAGAAATGCTTGCAAGACCTCAGCAAAATGTCTGGATTTCTTGCTAGAAATAGCAGTATTCGATTCCAGAGGGTATAGTGCAGCTCATGTGCCCACTGACAAATGGCAAAAAAACACATTACAGAAGAAAAGCGAATATGGAGGACTCCAAATATCATTTGCATGTTGTTTTTACATTAAATGAATATACTTAAAAATATGACATGAGGCAATAAGACTAACAGATGAAAAAATAGTCATGTACTTTAACACACTAATGCAGAGTTTGCAGTGAAAATCATTTTTGATTACGTTAAGCCAGCTTTATTTTTACAAGCACGGCATGGGTGCAAGTTTGTGTTAAGACATGACATGCACAATCTTGCTTCACATGACTGCGTAGTTTTCACCAACTGCATGCATGATAAATGAATGTTTTTTTCTGCTGAAGTTAATATTCAACAGTCAAATAGGCTTAATCAATTAGTATTTAGATCAGCATTTAGTATCAATCAGTATTTAGAGATGCACCAATATAAAATT
Source organism: Leuciscus leuciscus (assembly GCF_965113295.1). Taxonomy (NCBI): domain Eukaryota; kingdom Metazoa; phylum Chordata; class Actinopteri; order Cypriniformes; family Leuciscidae; genus Leuciscus; species Leuciscus leuciscus. The sequence continues at coordinate 30,685,722 of NC_138743.1, read as the reverse complement.
TCTGGTCAACACCGATAAGCAAATTGTTATGGCTGAAATTAACATTTTATATTTTTTCTGTAAATGAAAAATAAAACACTTAAAACTAAAATTGCTAGAAGTGAATTCAGGCATCATCATTCTAATGTACGTTATGAAAAATGGTTATTCATTTTGTAATTTGCTAAAGATTAGAATTAACAGTGATATTGCATTTTTAAAAACTATAAACAGTTTAATTGATTAAGCATTGATTGTTAAATAATAGACTTTTTCAACACAAATGCATTCAATAATCATATATTTTAAAGGTTAATTTTGAGTGTGTTAGTTAGATAACCAAAACGGAATCTAAATGTAAAAATAAAGAAAATTACCGTGCACAATTAAATAAAAAAAAATAAAAAATTAATCAATCATTGATAAATAATACATTTCTGTAGTGCACAAATGGCTCCAAAAAATGTATTACAGAAGTTAATCATGAACGCTGCATATAAAACAGGGGCTTGTTCTGTGTAAATAAGCAATACAATTATTCTCTGTGTGATCAGACAGGAGAACTAATCAAGAAGGCCTGTCTTGTTTATTCTTTTAACTACATTTCAACTGCTTCAGTGGTCTATAAAGCCTGTGTTTCCCCAAATAATAAAGCAAAAAGGAATAAGGAACAACAAACATGAGAGTGATTTCACACTTCTTATCGATATGGGCCCATTGGCCCTCATACAATTGGTGATGTATCCTAAATTTTTACCTTTAGTTTACAGCAGGGATGGGGAACGTCAGTTCTGAAGGACCGCTGTCCTGCAGAGTATAGCTCCAACCCTGAAGAGAAAAAAAAAATTAATGATCCTGAAGACATTGATTAGCTTGTTCAGGTGTGTTTGAGTAGCGTTGGAACTAAACTCTGCAGGACAGTGGCCCTCCACGACTGACATTCCCCATCCCTGGTCTACAGGATACAGTATCTAGAGTTAAACCAGAAACATATAACAAAACTCCATTTAGAGCACAAGCTTCCACTATAAAATCTACAGGGAAATTATCCCAGGGGTCTCATTAGTTTGGGTTTTGTATCGAGAGCTGAATATATCTGGGAAGGTCTGTGCTTTAGCCCACTTATCACTGAGTCTCACAGAAATTGAGGTCAGAGCCTGTGAGATGCAAGAAAATGTGTTTTATTATAGTAAAAGTTGTAACCGTTTACAACAGCAAATCCACATATACTGAAATATGACTAAGCACGTGTGCATTTAAATGCTTTCAAAAAAAATATTTCCCTCTCAATTTACTCCCTTTTGTTCACCAGTGATTCCTGTGGCCAAACCTCAGGGGACAATTAGTGCTAGGCTAACATTAAAATGTAATTATCACGGCAATAAATTATGATTAACTGCAGGGCTGTCATATTCTCAATGGACCTGCTACCATCTCACAGTGGTGCTGGAGGTACACAGTCGTCCCTCAGAGGCTGCAGTCAGCAGTGCAGAGCTGAGGGCACAAAAGCTTTAAACAGCATTCATCCAACATCAGCCAAGCACTTCCTGTGTGAAAAGGACTGCAAAGTTTTTCAGTTTATTTTCAATCCAGCTATTGATTCATAAAATCACAGGATCTATGTGATCTATGTCACTTTTGATCAACTGAATGTCCTTGCGGAATTTAAATTCTCCACAAAAATAAAATCTTACTGACCCAAAACTTTTTTCTGAATTCAATACAATTTAAACTGGAATCGAATCAAATTGAGAGCTTGTGAATCAAATCAGGAAATCTGTAGCAATACCCAGTCCTACTTTTCTCGCATTCAAACAATCAAACACACAGTACACAGCTCTGGAACCATTCAGGAAATGGTGTCAATGTCAATGCAGCCTGTATCGTAATTACATACTGGATTGAATCCAATATAGTGGACGTGTGATTTCTTCCCAAACCAGTTAAGTTTAAGGGTTAGTATTTGTTGTAGCATTGTGTAGGCCATCAGCACTGTGATTGACATCAGTAATGAAATCTTTTCAAATCAGCTGCGGGGCAGAGATTGCACTGAACTGCTTTGGGGAAATAATTACACTATGTATTGGATTTAACCCACTACGTCATCACACTGCAGGCTGCAGCAACAACAGTCTCCTTTGCTCACGCAAATCAGCTTGTAATAAAAATAGTGTTTACAGTGGCTATTACAGTGAATACAGTGAATGCAGTGAACTCCATTTCTGCATGTGCTGTGAATTTAGCATGCATTTGGGAATGTAGAGGGCACCAGTTACATTTTTATGGGCAGATGCATTTGTAAAACTGTTTTCACAGAAACGGTAGTTTTCCAGCACAATAAAAGCTCAACTGCAGTTTCCGGCAAATAAAAGCTCAAGGGTTTATTTCTTGCAAGTAAAGTCAGGATAAAAGTAATGTAATTTCCCTACTGTACCGTAAAGTAAAATAATGTACTTATGAAATATTCATTTTCATTTATTTTACAGTGCATTTGTTTTACAATATATAGGCTAGTACTGTCATTGGAATAATAATAATAATATACAATTATTATTATTGTTATATTCTAATTGTTTGGCTTCCTAAAACTCCAGTGTGAATGTAATGTAGACTGATATCACTATCACAAAAAAAAAAAAAATGCATAGACTTTTTCCTTTGTTCAATTTGCACACTGAACATGGGTTGGAGCTAGGCTTGCTGTGGTAGTCGTTGTTACCGGTGTTACACGGTTTTCGGCCGTACACCGATTACATTACTTGCCCACCGTGGCATCACCCCCACTGTCAAAAAGCTTTTTTTAATAGAAATTAAAAACAATTTAGTTCAGACGCTACAAAAAGTGTCTGCTCTGCTAAAGCACGAGCTACACAACCCTGGCACTGACCCTATACTGGAGACCACTAGGGCTGAACGATATATCGTTATCGTATCTATATCTGGATATGAACTTTCAAGATATTACTATCGAAAAAAGCAACGATATAGACGATATAGATTTCCCCTCTCCGCGCTCGCCCTGCATACAACTCTGGCAGTCACAACAAACATCAGTTTTACGAGTGCCCTTGAATGCACCGCTAAAGCCAGCGCGCACACAAGAGAGAATTTTTAGTGCATCAGGCAACATTGTGAGTTGTCAGAGGTCCTGTCTGAAGCCAGACATGGTTAACAAGCTAGTGTTCCTGGCAAAGAATCTGTAGAAGTTGTGCTGCCTGTAACTACCTCTGTTCTGTTAGTAGCAAATGCATTTTCTGCATACAGTTATGTGATCTTTTGAAGAATATAAATGTTGTTGCACTTCAATGCACTTTCAATGTTCCACCAGCTGCTGCATTTGTTATTTATTGTTAAAGCTGAGCTGCAGTAAAAGGTTTGATTTGTAATTTATTTTTTTGGTAATTTATGTTAATGTTGATGACTTGTTCTTAAAAATAAAACTATACTTTCCACATTTTTTTGTATTATGATCTTTTTACTTTTCTGAGAAATGCTTGGTTTTCACCGAACCCGTAGTCATATCGTATTGTATCGATATCGAGATATCTGGCATGAAAATCGAGATATGAAATTTTGTCCATATCGTTCAGCCCTAGAGACCACCACCCACCCATAGTCTCACAAAATTCTATAGATACTCTCCCAGACTAGCAAGTCCGCCTGATAACTACCCATGTCCACAATGGCCTTTCCTCAGACATGCAGTCCACCCTGACTTACTCCCAAAATAAATTACTCTTGCTAAAATGTGCCATTCGTCCACAAGAATCAGATGCTGTATCGCCTGCCAGTTCTGCCAGCCATTGAAACCCAACTGCACAGCTCCAAATGAAGATGTGAAAAGCCAATCTATGTTCCAGCAGGAGAGGGAAGTAATTTTCTCTTCCCGCCTCTCTATTGATCTCAGCATGGCTGATTCAGAGCCCTGCTGCTTTCTGGGCACAGGAAGTAGAGAGGAAAGGCATCACTGGGAGGAGAGGGCAAACAATTGAAGAAAGACATTTTTGTCTTATCTTCAACGCACATTTAAAATCACATAAAGGCCAAACAAGCCACAATAGACACCAGATCATGAGGTATCCATTGTATTACATGCCTTCCCTCACTGAGAGACCACCTCAGTGGGCATCAGACTACAAGATGAATGGCTTAATGCCCTGATGTATAAACTTCAAGCGAAATCAAAGAACAAACTGATGTGAAGTAATTTCGTACAAAATCAGGCCAAAATGAACTTTGTTTGGAGTTTGAAACGGCTTGCAAAAGTTAACTTTCCAGAAAGGTTCGCTACGGCTGGTAAAGATCTTTGTACTACCATTGATCCGTGGCGATTATGTAATAGATGTGGAACATGATGCGTACATGTGGAAATCTTCACCCGTTCATTTCTCCTGTTCAGTCCGTCGAGGTCAGAAGTCCGCGAGTGAAAACATGAACACACCGGAGAGATGCTTTATAGTAGAAAATTAAGTTGTACGTCTGATAAAACAAGACACTGACACTGTTTTTTCATGTTTAATACAGTAAAGCTGCTTGATTTTAAGAAATGTAATGTATAAAATGCTATATAAAGTAATGTGACGTGACTTTACTAGAGTGCCGAATTGCAGAGATCAGATGCTTTTATGCTTTATTAAAAAATGCTTGCTGTTTTCTCATTTTTGTTGTGCGTTTATTTTGTTATTGAGAGGGAAGCGCGCAGCACATATTTACATATTCATCTAAACGGCAATCTCAGCAGTGTGGGCGGCATCGGATCTTCACTAACAGTATATCGCTGGTCACGTATTTCGAACTTTAACCCCTAAACAAAGAACGAAAAAGAACTTTGCCGCAAGTATATCAGGGCCTTTATTGTTTCAGAGAATATCCTTGGTTGCTTTCTTAGGCATGTACAAAAGCCTTTGCTGGTTCCACAAAGCATAATGCGTTTTTATACATACTTAAGGAAAGTCATTTCAACTGCTACAGTAATTTCTGACTTCTGTGCTGAACTCTTAATCACAATGCACACAATGCAAAAGAAAAAAACCCAAGGCTGGAGCAACAGGTATACAAATTAAGTAGTCACTTTTTTAAAGTTTCGAAAGTACTTACTAACTTTCCTCCCAGAGATGACTGGAAGCACACGAACAGTCTTCACGTATCAGTGTGTAGCAGTAAATCTTCAGCTCACTGCCTGGGGGAAACAGCACCTTACCTCAGTGACAGATGTGTTGAATAACTTTGGTAAAATGAAGCGTAAACAGCCAATGGGCTGGTGCCACATTAGAGACGAATTATCAAGGTGCCAAGCTGCAGGGAAGTTAGTCCCAGATGAGAAACTGTTGATCCAGTCATAAACGGTCAGTCTACATGCTTGAAAATAAAATCTAAAATCTTTAGTTATTGCCACACAACCAGGGCTATGCGAATTGGCTTCTGTTTATCACATGGACAGACACCCTGGAACAACAAAGGGTGAAGTGCTTTGCTCAAAGGCACATGGTTATTGACTCAGGGCATGATTCTATGGGGTTAGAATTGTTGCACTATTCCAAATAAATAGATTAAGATCCACAAATAAATGTAAAGAGTTTCACAAAAATGTATAAAATTCACGAATAAATAAAATGAGATTTGCAAAAAAATATATATATATATTATTTACAAATGTGTTTTATGTCACAAACACAACTCTGCCTGGCATTTATTTGTGAACCGCTTTCTGTGCATTTGTAAATCGCTGCACACATTTGTGAATCTCTTTTCTTGTGCATTTGTAAATCCCCTCACGCATCTGTGGATTTTGAAACACTTCTAGTGTCGACATACAGACAAATCCACAAATAAGTGGACTCCACCCACCGTTTACTCAAGCCAATCAGATAACGGCCACACTGTTCACCAATGGCCACCAATCGTAGCACATTCTCGCTACAACCAATCACAGTAAGGCTTTACACTTGGGGCGGGAACTGAATCTGATTCATTTTGCACCCTTGACAGGGGCTATAATCTATGGGAATTCATTCAAATTGATTTTCAAATCAAATTTGAAAATCAAATTCGATTTGATTGAGCTGTTCAAATAAAAAAAATTTGATGAGTGCCCGTTGGCCAAGAGTTGACGGAACTGCCACTGTCCCAATCAGGCCAGTGCTGCATCGTCATGAAAGTTTATTATTTGCATGTGTTTTTAAGCCTTGCCAACATTTAAAGCATGTACCCAAAAAATCAGCGAACAGCATGCAAATACTGAATTGAGTTCTTATCTCTTACGTCTTGTGCTTGAAAACTAACGATTTTAAATGTTACTGTTAAATGCAACCAAAGACCCCACAACCAGTTTTTTCGTGATGTACTGGATAAGGATTAAGGATAAGGATTATTACAACAACAACAAAATCTACATTTTCAACACAATAAAATATTTAGAGCTTGGCATTATAAGATTATATTTATGTACATTATTTAATTCAGGTATAGAAATCTTATTACAAAATTAGGCTACCTCATCTATTCTGGCTTTTCCGGAAAGTGGGAACCCTGGTGAATTAAAATAAGAAATATCTTGATTTTTCTTGATATTAGACTTATTTTAATGCTTGTTTTGTCTTATTTTAATAATTTTAAGTCATCCCTGGAAGTGTGCTGAACCCCCTAATGGGCCTTTAGCCCTCTGGTTGAAAACCACTGAAAAATGGTACTGATATTGTGCATACCTTTTTTTTTTTTACCATGGAATAACATGAGGACTAATTTTAGAAAAACATATTCTTAGCACAAGCAAACAGCTTCAATCAAGTACCAGATACTGAAGTACACATTTGACTCTGAGGTACTCTGCCATCCCACTCACTCTCTATAAGAATAAAAGTGTGTTGAAGAGGGCATTTGTATACATGATCCATTAAATTATACATGGTGCCCCCCATTACGCCAGGCAAAGTTAAGGTTTGTATATCACTGCCTGAGGGTCTCTAGGATACTCTGATGGAGGTGAGGAAAGGGGTTATTTTGGCGCCTGGGGAACTGTGAGATAGACTGGACTCATTTGCAGCTACCCTTCAACGAACACTGTCGACTGCATTCCAAGTGGAGCTGTGCATCGGATGTGTCAATGTGAGCTCCCATATGGCGACAGGCCTCTCCCTGTCCTGCCTCACACATTCAGAAACTCTCCCAATCCACGCTAAAGGAGCAAGTGTCAAACAGTGAAGCATGACCAACTGTGAAATTGTAACAGCTCATATTGATCTGAGAGTTGAGAGTGACCCAAAATTGTGCAGGGCTCAATGCTGACACCTAGTCTTTCATGATTCCGCTTTAATGGTGCCTTTTGGGTTTCTTGTTGAACCGGCATTTTTAAGTTAAAATGTTCAGTGCTAACAAATACACCTGTACTGTGCTTGTCAATATTTATTTAAACTTGAGTGTTCCCAAAGTGTAACCATCTCACTGTAAGAGGTTACCAACAAAAATATATATTTTTGTCTCCTCTCCGTATCTTCGGCAGCGATAACAGATAAGGACAAAAATATGCATCATTAAATTGATAATTTAATAGAAAACAAAATGAAGTAGAACAGTAAAACTAAACTTTTAGAAGTAGTAAAATGTAGTACATACAAATATATATATATATATATATATATATATATATATATATATATATATATATATATATATTCTATTTCAAATAAATTATGTTCTTTTAGACTTTCTATTCATCAAAGAAAACTAATAATATTTTATGATATTACAGTTTTTTTTACTGTATTGATCGAATAAATGCAGCCCTGGGAAGCATAAAATAGCCAAATAGCAATAATTGAATTTCATTCAAAAACATAAATGAAGTATGAAAATGTACCTTTGAACAATGTAAAATATAATATATTGCTGCATATAAAGAACATTTTCTTCAAAAGACAAAAATGATGACTAAACCAGAAAAACTGAAGATTGCATTTGTATTGTTACACAGATGGGGCTTGGCTTACAGCAACAATCTATCAGACTGCCCATAGTAATAATGTACCTTGTCATTAGCATAAACAAAACCACCTATAGGACACACTATAATGAAAATATTCCACAGTATAGGCATTACAGATTCAGCAAAAGGCTTTGATGCTTTAAGAAGCTAAAGGCTCATTTAGATATCGCCATGACCATTTTGCTGCACTCAGTATTTTTAAAGATACAGTTCTACATCCTCCCACATCCCCTGCTCCCTCAGGCTAGCAGCACACAGATAGAAGAGGTTGTAGAAGTTGATTAAAAAGGCATAACCCAGGGAGAGTAGTGTGACTGCACTGTGACCCCTAGAGCTCAAACATGGCAAATTGAAAGCTGATAAACTCTAGCAGAGCCCCTCCACAATAACCAGCAATGGAAAAAGAGGGTCAGCGGTTATGATGGTGCCTGAAGAGGAATTAACTCCAAGTCTGGGTGGGTGTGTATATCGAGGCATACGCATGAGATGCCACAGTTCACCTTACTCACCAATGAAAATGGATTCTGTTAAACCCAGATCCCAGTGGACCATTGACTGCCAGTATTACAATCAGAGGGATGAGAACTGAAATACGAAAAATGCCAAAATACTATTTCCTGAAATGACTTACTAAGATAATGGATGATAATTAACTTAAATTCAATTTAAATAGCCTCAGTTGAATCAGTCAGTACAAAAATGATGGATCTAAACAGTATAAAGCGAAGGAAATAAAAGCTTTAGAGAATTGCTTAGGTACTGTAAAGCAAAGTGAAAGTTCAAATAAAAAGTTACAAGATTTGAAGGAGACCATATGTAATTCCCTAGACAGAAAGTACAAGCTCGACGAGTGCCAACTAGTTTGGCAACAAACTGATTTAACATGCGGCTATACACTATGAAAGATGACAGGTGGAAAGGGAAGTGACAAGGAAATAATTCACCAAAGACATGGGGCAAATCTTGTATACCTTATGCACACGGCATAAACCGTCTGGTTCTGTCCTAGTTCACTACACTGCATACTACCCTGCATGCTAAAGGCACAATATGAGAGTATCAAATGCATAATGTGAGGCTAACAAACAACTGAGACTTAATTTACTCCTTCGATAACTGATATGCATATATAAAACAGTCTGGCGTTTGATCTTGATGGGTCACAATGTCCGTAAAGCTACTTTGAGATCATTAACGTTTGAACAGCTTAAGAAATAACTTAACGGATGTGAGTGAATAATAGAGGCGAAAGGTGACTAATGGACTTCAGTCACAGCTAACTCACCTGCTGTGGCCTTAATCATTATTACCATAGCTACCAGCTAAAAAATCTAATTTAACAGTCATTTGAAATCACCATTGGTTATTCCAAGTCATGTCTGGTGCAGAAATGCAGTAGCATGTCACACCTAAAGCCCAATTTATACTTCTGCGTCGAACTCATGCCGTAGCTAAGTCGTAGGCTGTGTGTAGCGCGCGTACCCTGACGTGCACCTCTCCAAAAATGTAACAACGCGTCAACTCTACGCGGACGCAAGCGCTGTGATTGGTCTGCTAGGACCGCTCCCTCGGGTTTCACATGCTCCCTCTGCAAGTGTAATTGCGCATCAACGCGGACAACGACGCAGAAGTGTAAATGAAAACCAATGCGTTGCCTACAGCGTAGAGGCTCCGGCGTAGGTCCGACGCAGAAGTATAAATCAGCCTTAAGCCCACAAAACATACTGCATGTTATATCATGAAGTATTTAAAGCTACAAGACTAACCAAATGTCACTTTAAAGGTGACATATTATGCCCCTTTTCACAAGATGTAATATACCGTATTTTCCGCACTATAAGGCGCACCGGATTATAAGGCGCACCTTCAATTAATGGCCTATTTTAGAACTGTTTTCATATATAGGGCGCACCGGATTATAAGGCGCATAGAATAGAAGATACTGCAGTCAAACGTTTGACTGGGTTTGCGTTATGCAGTGGTCACTAGGGCTGGGCAAAAAAATCGATTTTTCGATTAATCGTTTTTTAAAATGTGGTCGATTCAAAATCGATTCTCAAACGCCAAGAATCGATTTTTTTCCATCTTTATGTATTAGTTTTCCTCCACTGTTCATAGGCTTGCAAACTCAATTTTATAGCTAATGCTGTGAGATTTTATGGTAGTTTTATCTAAATCATAAAATAACCTCAATTAGTGCTGCACGTTTAATCATATCGCAATCGCTATGACAAGCCTATACGCAATTAGGCTATATGACCAAAATGCTGCCAAAATGCTGTCGTGACTGTGACAGAAAAACTTGCGATGATATCGTGCGTGCGCACAAGACAGCACAGAATAGAATTATCTTTCACGCTTGAACGAAGAACACACACAATTATGCCAAAATGTATTTTTGTCAAGTATCTTTATAACATAAGAGCAGTCTTATGACGAACGTGAAGAGTTGTGCCTCGTGAGAGAATGAGTCCGCGTGTGAGTTCCGCGTCTCTGTCAACAGCGGCTGGTCTTAAAGGGACAGTACACTGTAGCCACTAATTATCTCTGTCATTTAAGTTAATCAAAGAACAAAGAGAACAGAGAAAAACACTCACTGCTCTTGAATAAAGAACTTTTGTAACTTTGATTAGTCAATATATAATTTATAATTAATGCAACACAGACTGTTTGATAATTTTATTCAATTTCTGTATGGCCTAGCTGTTAGACAGGAAGGGCACATATTATATTATATGCAACGTTTTTATATGTGGGTTTATGTGAGGATTGTTAACCTGTTTGATCAAGACATGCGACTGTTCTGACTTGTCCAATTTTCAGCATCAATTTTTCATCTTGCATCAAAATCCTGTCTATTCATTGTATGCATTTGAAATATAGAGTTGGGTTCTGTTTTAATGTACCCAAGTGTACCTAAAATAAAAAGAGTTTAATATACAGGTTTGTAGCTCTTAATTTCTTTTTATTAATTAAACACTTGAAAACTTGTTCACTTTTTTTTCTTTTCTTTTTCTTTTTTTAATAAATATAGGATTTGTATTTAATATTCATTGAGTGAGTCGAATCGAAATTAATTTAGAATCGAAATTGGAAAAATCGAATCGAGAATCGAAATCGAAAATCGAATCGAGAATCGAAATCGAATCGAATTAGAGCTTGCGAATCGAAATCGAATCGAATTGTAACATCTGAATCGATACCCAGCCCTAGTGGTCACCAACCTTTTCAAGCCTAAGATCACATCCAAAGTCCAAATGTAAACCAATATCTACCACTTGTAAAAAAATATGAAAAAACAAGTGGCTGAGCTGTAAAACCTTGTTTATACTCGACGCGTCCGCATGAGCGCGAAGGTAATAAAAAACTAATATCCGTCTGCTCGGGCAGATTCGGCTCAAAGTCGTGCATCTTCGGATGCGGAGGCGCGCGCGCGGCAAAATGACGTCATTGTGACAGCGCGCGCGCCTCCGCATCCGAAGATGCACGACTTTGAGCCGAATCTGCCCGAGCAGACGGATATTAGTACATCTCATCATCACACCGGCACCCAGTTTGCGCGTCTAAATCAGTTGTATGGTCTGGTGTTCAGTCTAAAACAAAACAGTTGCGTCAAGTATAAATGCCTCGTCTGTTTGGGGAGGTGCGCGCGCAGTCAGCGGAGGCTCGCGCTCCGGTGCCAGGCGAAAGTATAAACAAGGTTTAAGTCAGCGGTTGTTTTACAGACATTAATATAAGGCGCCAGATCCATATATAAGGCGCTCCGGATTATAAGGCGCACTGTCGTTTTTTGCAAAAATTAAAGGCTTTTAAGTGCGGCTTTTAAGTGCGCCTTATAGTGCGGAAAATACGGTAAATCTTGGTGTCCCCAGAATGTGTCTATGAAATTTCAGCTCAAAATACCCCCCAGATCATTTATTATAGCTTGTCAAAGTCGCCCCTTTTTGGTGGTGAGTAAAAACGCACTGTTTTGTGTGTCCCTTTAAATGCAAATGAGTTGCGGCTCCCCGTCCCCATTCAGAAGACGGCCGATCCTTTACACGAGCTTCGGATACAATATATATATATACTTTAACAACTGTGTCATGTGTCAATAGTTTAATAAAAATGGATGTTAATTAGGAAGAGAAGCTTCTTGAATGTGTCATAATGCAATTTTAAAGGTTCCTAATGTTGTTTTGAAGGTCTCCTACAACAGGTTTACATGCATCAAAGGTAAAAAAAACACTTCAATTTTCTCATAATATACATTACACATCCGCACATATTTTAATGATTCTCTAACGATTTGTCTGAAGATTCAGTCTCAGATACTCTGCTCTGATTGGCCAGACGGCCCAGTCTGTTGTGATTGGTCTACCGCTTACAGTGCGTGTCGGAATCTAAATGTCCATTACCATAACTTCATTTCAGCTCCAGAGGCTTCCTAAAGATCAGCGATTGTAAAGGCAGTAACAACTTTGCAGACCGTTTACATTCAGACAACTATATTACACACTGCATGAAAGGTAATACTCGAAAAAGCAGAATAGGAACACTCTAAGAGAGTTTGTCATTTGACCACCTTTTTGTTTTATTATTTTATTATTTAATTAACTCCCTCCCGCCAGCCCCTCTCTTTAGATGGGAAAACATAAAAGATAGACAATCAGCATAGAAGAACAGGCTATCGATCTTTTTCAGTGGCGAAAAATTATGGTAATATATCATTCATTTAAAATGGGATTATCCCGGTTTATGTAACATTTGGTTCTCAGGTCGGTGAAGATGTGCCAACATAGAGAATTTATCCAATTTAATGAATATCTGCTGCAAAAATGTATCAAAAATTCCAGTGCTGTGGCAAACAGTCAGTTAATTATAAATCAAAACCAGCAGATGCTGACAGAAGGTGTCGAAAAGCTCCCACTAGTGCAAGTCTGCCTCAGTTACCTTCAGTTGAAAATGTTGCTCAAACCACAGAACAACTCTCTCAACATTTACCCTGTACACTACAGACCCCAGAAAATGACTACTGCCATACTGACCAATGGGGAAAGATCTTCTCTTGTTGAGTCTAAAACTTGTAGTACAAATTAACACTAACAATGGAAGAAGTGAGAAATAAACCAGTTCATCTAAATACTCAGATACTCTTATCTTGACTCTATTATAAAAAGGGCCAAGGTCAATTCCAAATACAACGACGAAGGTGAATGCTACATTTCTTTTGCATTTGACTCCATAGATTCTCTACAATACAGTCTAGCTTTTGTAGAGAAATACGTGAATAAGCTGAAAAAGCAATGGTCATTGAAGTGCACAGCAACATTCTTCCTTACAAAAATAGAAATAAGTCCACATTCTGTCATTTTTTGGGGGGAAATACAATTTCTAATGAAGAGAAGTTTTATAGTTATTTTTAAAGAATAAATTTCATTTAAAGGGATAGTTCACTTTGAAATAAATTTTTGGTATGTTTTAGCTTACCTCAAGGGCATCCAAGATGTAGGTGTCTTTTTTTCCGCAGTAGTTTCAATTTTTATATTTTTAGGTCAAACCGTTCTTGTCTGTCAGTCATATAATGCAGGTCTATGGTCACTGTCTCAAAGAGCATGCACAGAGTCCAAATTAAAACAATTCCCCGTCGTCCAAATTAAACAATTCATGTCGAAGTGATCTGATCTGACGTGTATGCAGACTGGTGCATAGATATACACACTAGATGTCGCCTTGTCTACGGCAGTTCATTGGAACGAATGTCTTTAAGGCGACATCTAGTGTATATATCTATGCACCAGTCTGCGCACACGTCAGATCAGATCAGATCACTTGGACATGGCTGTGTATAAGTGGTAAAAACGATATAAATACTGTTCGTTTTCTCACACAAACCGCTCGTTTCGTGTCTTAGGCCATCAATGTGTACTTACGATGGGGAATTGTTTAATTTGGACGATGGGGAATTGTTTTAATTTGGACTCTGTGCATGCTCTTTGAGGCGGTGACCATCGACCTGCATTATATGACTGACAGACAAGAACGGTTTGACCTAAAAATATCAAAATTGAAACTACTGCGGAAAAAAAGACACCTACATCTTGGATGCCCTTGAGGTAAGCTAAAACATACCAAAAATTTATTTCAAAGTGAACTATCCCTTTAAGTTACTATTTTACGCACATTTAAAAATAAATAAATAATCATTTATGTATTATTTAATAATTATTTTCAAAATATTATTTTGAAGAATTCATCAAATTTGAGAAAATATAAAATCTCCAATATAGGTTAGTTAGTATAAAATCTAACAATGTACTATTAATATAATACAGAAAAAAAACACATAGTAAAATAATGGCATAGCCTACATACAGTAGCAAAATGTTAGTACTGATTGGTTTGTAATGTTTAACCTGTTTTTACTTATGCTACCAAGACTAAAAACCTCACATGTAAGCCAGTCAGATCATAGATCATGAACCCTGCCCTGCTCCTGAAGACCCACTAAGTTCACTTCCAACCTGCTTCAACACATCTGCCAGCAAGTTTTCGAGACATCTTTCTGAACACCTTGATTAGCTGGTTTGGGCCTGTTTGATTTTGGTGCTAAACCCAGGAGCAGATTGAAGACCTCGGAGTCAGATCATTTTATCTACTGACAAGATAAAACATTTTACAAGCAGAATTTACAACTAAAAGACAGGCATGAAATTGGCATGATCACGGCATGATCACAAATATGTAAGATATAGCCTAGCACTGGCTCAATACAGCAAGAGACCGTTCCATCAGCTGGCCCAAAACACTCTCACTAATGGTCTCCTGGGTATCCTCATTCACGCCCACTAAAATGTATTTAAAATAACTATCCATTTGCATTGCAGTTTTTCTTTATACCCTGTTATGGTTCTCTTGCTATTGCTTAAACAAAACCACAAAATTATCCTTTGTCCTTCTCTTTCACCTCTTCTACGGGAGACAAAAGGCGACATGGCTTGTGACTGAGGATGTTTGCCTCTTAATCACAGAGGAGAGAGGCCATTAGGGAGGCGCAGCAGTGAGCAGAATTCCACAATGGAAGTCATTTGGTCATTATCAGGGATGAGGTTAAATGAGAGAGTTGGGTTTACTAATGAGGTGGTCTTATTACAGGAGAGACACGAGGCATTAGCATCCCATGGATGGAACTAGGTTTGCCAATCTCCCTCTTTCTTTCTCATCCTCAATCTAAAATGGATCCTGCCAAGACAGCCCATGCAGCCCCAAAGCAATCTCAGAGGTGTGCTGTCATATTTGCTGTCTGATGGAAAAATCTGTTTAACGCCATAAAACATTACATTTATGATATTCACAACCTTGCACAGAAGGCAAACAATTATTGCATGCATGGTAACAGAATGGTAGATTCAGCTCCAGTGCTGTCTGTTTAGGTTATTTCACCGTAAGTGCCTCTGAGTGGCATAAATGAGAGATGACAGCAAATTGACTATCAAACGAGTTAATTATATACCTTAGTGATGAAAAATGAAGTGCGGGGATCAAACAAATTTGTGCAAAAAGTTTGTCAATGCTTCTGCAAATCTCAGGGCATTTGTCAGGATTCTCACATATATGCACGTCACGTGTTGTGAGCAGTACAACAAATTACTCAAAATGAGCAGGAGCAGAGTGCCATGTCTAATCTAGCAAAAGTGTGTACAATTAGTCAGAGCTGACTGATCACCTCACACAAATTAAACAATTGTTAACACATAGTTAACAAAATCCCCAGTCATTCTGTTTTTAAGCAGTGACATAATATGATCAAATCATTCAAGTCTTATGATGATGCATAAAAAGGGATATCCAAAAGACAAGATTATCTGGACTAGGATTATCAATGGTTCATGACCCGTCCACCCCCTTTCTCGTCTTTTACCACCGTTTTAATGGCCTTACTAACTTGCAATTCATGTCAGTGCAGTTTTGACTCTACATTTATCTGAGGTCCCAACTGTAACTGATTTTTCAAAGGTAGGCTACAGTCATTATGTTTTTGTTTATGATTAGTGGTTTTGGACGAATTATTGTTATTATTATATATATATATATATATATATATATATATATATATTTTTTTTTTATTTTTTTTTTACTTTTATGTTTGTATATAGCCTCGAAAGCACTGTACTAATCCAACCATATACCACCATATACAACCATACCACGACTGTATAATTTGTCAATTTAAAATTAAATACACACTGTGAACGTAGAACGTAAAAAATATAGCCTAAATGATTATGCTTACAAATTATAAATGGCAAGTGTTTACTTTGACGCCATTATAAAGAGTTATTTCTAACCCTAACCTTTAGGTCAGACAAAACATTGCATCTTTCACGAAAAACAGACATTATGCTAGGTAAACCGGAAAATATCGTAAAAATGTACCTTTACTAACATTTTGATCAATTTAAGTATCAACGTCACTAAATTTCTAATCAAAATAAAATAGGTAGCCTACCTTACTTTCTTTTAAGTGAAGGCGTCTTTTTCTGAACTTCAGGCTTCAGCATCATCCGATCCGCGCTCATTTTTGCACTGACGTAACGTAACCTTGCAGGTAGCGGAATAAGCTGATGTCAAACTAAAAGTCCCACCAAATGCTAAAAAACAAACTAAAAATATGAACAAGACAATTATGTACACTAAATCACATAATCAAAAAATAAAATATTAATTGAAGTAATTGTTTTCATGAGTTGTAGTTCATATCGGAACGCTTATAGCGACCAAACAAACTTGTAATGCGATCAGGGAAAACCCCTCGGATGGTACGTTTTCAGTAAGGTCTAAAAATAGGTCGAATGTCAGGTTTTTGTTTTTGTTTTGTTTAGTTTTTTTGTCAAAATTGGGTTTTCAATAAATTATTATTCTATAACATCTTGTCTATCTTCTCTGATTATATCTTTGCAAAATTCACTAGTTTAGAGCAGAAAATAGCGATTTATAGTGGCAAGCTGAAAAGACTGTAGGTGTTTCTCTGTCAAGGATACTTCATTGGCAGGACTGGTCCTTCCAAGTCACTTCCTTCAGAGGCTAGGCGAGGCTCCTCTTTAGCATTTGGAGAACACGTTTTTCAACGGCTCTGGAACAACAGGCTAGCAAGTGCACGTCATTATGTCAGTGAAAATAAAAAACAGAGCGTTGCTATGGACGCAGTTCTGTTCACTCAGGCAATATAATAGTTTTTAAATCAATAAACTCCTTTTTAATCATATTGATTCTTTGACTGTCAAGTGTGTTTAAACAGTGCGGGTCAATTTGACCCATAACATAATGGATGTAATTATTTTTTAAAACAAATGTTTTGTAACGTAAATATACTTATATTTGAAAGCATATTGCCCCGTTAACGCTCCGACTCCGTTAACGTCCGACATTTAGAATTTTTTGAAAAAGATAGCAAAGCTGCGCGCATAGGATTGTGGGTGATTTGAGAGCGTGAAGAGCGCGAAGGCTACACATATGCATCCTTCCTGTATATGGGATATTTTTCGAACGAAGGACTCAGTCCTTGGTTGAAATTCCGAGGATCCTCGACATTGGAACAGTCCTTCGACGGATGTCGATGACGTAGCATCCTCGAAATTCTGGCTTCCGAGGATCCTTCCTTGACATTAGCCGTTTCTCAAACGGCTTGTGTCTTTCTCTTTAAGAACACGCACGGCGGAAGTGTAAAAAAATAAATAATAATAATTCGCCCATAGGTAGCGTTCTTTCTCTTAACACTACAAAGACAGTTCACCTATCAAAATAAACCACATAACATCTAGAATAAAGGTAGCCTATATCAGAGCGCATTTCCCTCCAGTCCTGTGTAAACTACAACTACAAGTTTAAAAAACAAAAAAAAGTTTTTTATCCAACGTTATCGTGAGATGCGGACCGGAGCACAAGAGAATGGAGTCTGAAGTAGCTGCTCGCTTAAAATATATATATATATATATATATATATATATATATATATATATATATTCAAAACGGTTTTCGCAGGATGAATTTGGAGTTCGTAAGCTTTCGAATGATACCTAATCTATGATGATTACTAAAATATGTGATATGAAAAAATGCAGGCAAGGAAAAAAGACAGTTAAACCCGTTTTTCTCAAAATTCCGTTCCTGAAAATCATAGCGATCAGCCGCCTTCAGAAAACCATAACTTTTATTACCGACAAACGATCAAATAAATAAAAACAGATTTGGAAAGGGCTTGAAACCAGATTTAACATGGTATCAAACCCTGTAATAGGTAAAATTTCACCATGTGATGGGTTTTCCCAGATCGCATCACAATTAATAATTTAATGTAATAACTTAAGAATCTATTGGAGGGGAAAAACAAACATTTAGCCATGTAAACTGAATACTAACTCTGAATACAATTATCAAGACTTACCTTTACTGATTTCTTATCTAAAAACTGTAGGCCTATGTGGCATTAAAAATGTGCATTTTGATTTAGAAGTAATAATATTAATTTATAACAAGTAATATGGGGAATTCCAGTAAGAGGTTGCAGAAAGGAGAACTCTGTAGCTCTAACAAATTATAATAATGCTGCTCCTAAAAAAGCCCTCCACTGCCATCTAGTGCATCTGTAGTCTACATACGGGCCTTCTCTTCTTCTGGATTGTATGCATGACGTGCAAAAACTGAAAAGAGGTTCACTGATATAAGTAAAAATGAAACCAGAAACAGGAAGAAAAGGTTTTGCTCTAACTCTTATGAATTTCTATCGTTTTCAATCGTTTTGGGGATGCTTATGAAGATCTGTTGTTCTTTTGATCTATCCATTAAAAAGGTGCAAATTCAAAACTGACTCACAGAGACGTGTTTATTTCTGCAGATTTCTGGCATCCATAAAGAAAAACACTCCTTAATTCTGATGCTCGTCCCTGAATGCTTGGCCTGTCAATTAGTTTCATGCTGTGAGGTGAACACTTCTACAGTGTCGATATGGAAAAATCTGGCAGAGGAGTGCTCCAGAAACACAAGACAAGACAGATATCACAGAGTTGATGAATCACACATCACACCAGCAAGCTCTCTCACTCTCATTTGCCATTTTTTAAACCAATTACACATTGAGAAAAATGTCAAGCTGATCATTTAAACATGCAGGTGCAACTTTTACTGGGCCAATTTAAACAACAGTTTCTTCTCAAAGGCTGTTGGATTACAGTATCTGCCTAATCTGAAGTCAACATATTTATTTTCAGAATCAACCCCAGAGCATCTTTGTTCTCAACTCTAACAGAGATCTTTATTAACAAATTAACTCAACACTAGGTGGTAAAGTTTATAATACTTCATAAACATTCACCTACAGAGAGAACAGTGGGCATAAACCATATTTTATTGCACAGAGCAACTGGTCTCATACATGAGATGCTCAACATGATTAAATGAACAAAATTAGCATTGTGCTCATCCAATTCAGCAAAATGATCCAAGGAGCACATTGTGAACTTGTGTAATTTTTTAGTCAAGTTAACCCGAAAGTTATAGAACACCATAAACGTGAAGCTGAAAATAAAAAATAAAAAATCAGTTAGGTAGTTGAAGAACACAACTTCAGCAAACACTTCAATAATATCAAGTCAGATTGTCAAATATTTACACCTTTAGCAGCAAGAAAGAAAAAAAAAAATACATGTGTGAACTGAATCATGGTCAAAAACAACGTGCAAAACCGCAACAATTCAATTGTGAGAAATCCATTTTAAATTGGCCACAAAGTTTTCCCGAGCAGAGATCACATTCAATTGTCAGTATAAAAATATATATGTATAAAAGAAGAAATAAAGAACACTCCAATGTTAGAATTAAAATAATATACATTTTTGTTTAAGAAAATCCTCAACTGGAACTTTTTCAACTGGAAGATTATAGAATAAAACAAGTATAAAACAAAATAATAAAAATGAAAAAGACCCAAAAACAATTAAAAAGAAATAGACAAGAAAATAAAATGAACCTAATCAGACCTTAGAACTAATTTAAATTGTAAATATTTGGGGGTGGGGGTCAGAAGAGAGCCTGATAGTGTCTTTGAACTGCCTTTTGCCTGGGGGCCATCAGCACTTACCGTAGGTGGACACAAAGACTGTCTGATTTCACACACACGCAAATGTCCTTGAGCTAGAACCAAGTGGTCAAATAAAGGAAAAGGGCAAATAATTAAGATGCATGAACTGCAATTATGCGGGTGACTAAAAAAACAAACAGTCAGTCTCAAAGAAACATTGCATTGTGAACAAAAAAATTTAAAATAGCAGTGTCAGTTTTGGATGTAATTACTGGACTTTACAGTGGTGAAGAAAACAACAGCATTCAGCCATGAATTAATGGCACCCCGTGATGCAGAGCCCTTTTCCACATGTAGTAGGTGGAACGAGGAGTAAGAGGAAAGTAGGACCGGAACTCTTTGAATGTGGGAAAGGACTTCTCTTCAAAGCGTTGTTGCAAAAACAGCTTTGCTTGGGCCTTGAAATTAGCCAGTGCCACGACATCCATTACAAACATATGTTCATTATTGGACTGGTTAGGCAAAGTGTATTCAGGCAGTGTGAATTCAGAGGGACGAACTGTCTGTCCATTCAGGCAATCGATGTTCCCATCAAAAGTAAACATTCCTGGAGTTTTTATCTTTTCGAAGACCTCTGGTGAGATAGCCAAGCTCTGGGATTCCTCCGTCTCAGACATCATGACGGGCTTCTTTGTTTTCCCTTTCAAAGGATCTCTCCAGAGCCAGTAGAAAGAGGAGGAAACTGAAGGGAACTTGAGTTTGAATTTAATGAAGGACATCTTTGACCTCCAGATGTGCATTTTGGCTTCTTCCCTTAACATTTTCCTCTGGTGGTATGCCAGCCACAGGTTCCTTTGTTTGCGTCTGGAGATCTTCACTCTTGGTGACAGTTTTTGTCTGTCAAACTTAGCAATGGACACTTGACTTCTGGGACTCTGGGTTTTATCAGCATCTGAGCTTTCCTCGCTGCTACCTGAGAGCTCTTTGAAAGGTGTGAACAGCATTGCTTCCCTCCTCCAGTTGTAGTATGTGGATCTGGAGATGCCTGGAAACCTTCTTTTGAAAATTCTGTAGGGGAAGGAGGCGTTCGCAATGATACAGTTCTGCAAGCTCTTCTTCGCCTCCTGCATCAAGGCCACATTTTGGGCCCGTTCTCCTTCCAGTTTCTCGCACTTCAACGCCAACATGCTAGCAAAGCTCCCTTGGTTGGGCTTCTTCTTGACTTCTGGTGAGGACCAGTAGTCCTGTTCAGTGCTGTCTCCAGGACTCAGCTCCCCTGTAGAGCCGCCCGAGATGCTGCAAGTAGACACAAGCTCTTGCTTCCACGCGTAATACGTGGATCTTGGAATTTCTGGGAAAAGCCCTTTAAAGTGGCTGAGGGGAATCAGCTTCCCTTGCTTGTAGGATGTCAGGAAAAAGTGTTTGGCCTCATACCTGGCCACCGATTTCTTGTGGTACTCGATGCTTTGCCTCTTCCAGCGGTAAAAGGTGCTCTTGGTGATATTGAACTTGTCTTTGAGGTTGGAGTACGACAGCTGGGCATCCTGATTCAGAAGCTCCAGGGACTTTACCGAGGGCATTCGCTGCTCGCTGTTGGGACTCCCGATTTTGAGGTCGCCAGCATGAATCAAAGCTACAAAGTTGAGGGGTTTGAAAACAGAGCCTGCCTCCAGGTCGCCCGACCACATGATGTGAAGGGTCAAGGGCTCAGAGTCTTTCAACCATGTCCTTGGGCGAATGAGTCGATTAAAATAGGGCCGAATCTTTAAATTGAACATGGGATAAACCGAATAAATGTTGCACTGCAGGACAGACGCCAGCGCATACACGTGCCACATGTTTGCAAACGAGCCAGGGAAGCAGGAGGCCTTGACATCTGCGTCGAAGATGGCCTCCAGCACCTGAATCGGCAGATTGAGCATGTCCTGAGACTCCTCGGTGCAGAGGGAAAACCTTACAGCCTGCAGCATCACCTTAGAGTCGATCATACCACACAGGTAGTATCTCTTCCAGAGAAGCATCTCCACCACTGTCCTGACCTGCAGCTCCAGACTCAGGCACGTAGAGCCCACTAGAAGCATGCTAGCTGCCTCAAACAGCATGTTTCCTTCTCCTTTGCAGACCAGAGGGAGCAAACCCGCCGGGGCGTCTGCCGGATACAGTCTGTGAGCTAGTGCGTCGATGCCAAGCCATGAGGAGATCTCAGAGCAGAGTGCTGAAGGAAGACAGAAAGAGGCCAGGGCCTGTTCCACCTCCACAGCAACTTTAGTGAGGGCATCAAGACCCACGCACTCTGTGGCCTCCTGCAGCTCCCCTAAGACTGAGAGCACCACCTCCATCCTCTGAATCATGCCTACGCAGAAAACACATGAAGAAATAACAACAAGATTAACATTAGCAGATCTATATTTTGAGGGGTTGCAAAATGTGCATATATTTTTTTAATAGACAGATGTAAAATATCTATGAAGAGAGATATCTACTTCAGCACTGTGATGAGAAAAAAATCTAAAACATTTATGAAATGAAATTAGTTTTTTGCATAATGCAAATAGTAGTGATAATAACAGGAGGACCTATGAATCATAATAATATACGATTCAATTTGATCAAGTTACTAGTCATTGCATTGTCATTTTAAAATATGATAATGCTGCAGTAATATGTAAAATGACGATGCGATGACTTGCAATTTGACAAAATTTAATCGTTAACTAATTTCTGTGACCAAAATTTACTTTTCGGTTTGAACTGTCTAAAATAATTGATAATAATGATCATTTCACACAGCACTGACAACTAATACTGTCTAGATTTCATGTGCACATTTTACATCATTGTTTAGTTCCAGTTTTCCCCTCTTAAAATTGCTGAAGCTCAAGAAAAAGTAGAAGCCTATTGCATATAACACTTATAAGGTGTATCTGTCTCTCTCTATATATATTAATAATAATAATAATAATATATTATTATATTAACATTATATATTAATAATGATTACATGTACTCATGTCAGTAGTCACAGAGCCCCGTTTTGATTAAGAAACTGATTGATTCACATCATAAAATGGCATATTTATGTCTTATGTTAATTGAAAAAGTAAATATGCATTTATTCTCGGTTTATCAATCCATTTTTCCACAGCTGTGTGGAATTTTTATATATATATATATATATATATATATATATACACACACATACATATATATAGGCCATCAAAAGAGTAGGCTAGGTGAATATGTATTAAATGGAAACAAGAAACGGCAAGCCATTACACAGAGATCAGTAACAGATACACTTAACTAATAATACAGTGACGCCTAAACGCAACTGAGACGAGCCTACGTTGACAAGGCGAAAAAACACAGTTCAGACGAAAACTTAGCACTTTCGTTACTTTTTAGCATGCACGGTTACGCATTAACAGTTTGTCAATTTTCTTTGAAAACGACAATTAAGTTGGCCTAACTCAATTAAGTAAATGAGAAAATAAGATAAAATAGGCCTACACTTGAGAAAACAAAAGTGGATTAACTGAATTATTCCGAACAATTACAAACAATTTCATTCAGAGTAAACTATTCAAACGGACAAAATTATCGCGCAAATAGCCTACCTTACCTAGCTTTTTACTGTTTCCTCCCTTGAGGTTTAAATCCGTTCGTAAAGCAGTCAGGAATTGCAAAACTGCGACCGTCTCACAACTCCAAGTTTAATCCATTGTGTGAGGTGGACAACGTGCTCATCATAGGTGACAACGAGCGCAATCTGAACCCACGCAGTGGAAATTTCACATGATAAGGGAGGGACCTCCCTCCAGGAAATTGTCAATCACTGAGTTGCGTTGTATACACACACACACACACACACACACACACACACACACACACACACATATAATATAATGAGGACTTCTCTCTGACACAATGGTTTTTATACAAATTTTTATTATAGGCTACCCTATAAACTTCACAAAACGGTTAATAGTAGCAGATTTAAAGTGAAACACAATTTGACTCATTTAGTGGCCTTACAAATAGTGAATTCCACACATTTCGACATACTTCGCTATATCTGTGAGGATGTTTTCCAAATCATTTTGAACTTACTGATATAGACAAACCTGTCCACACACACAGGCCCTTGGAAGATCATTTTCAATGTGAAGTGTAAACAAAAGCCAACTTTTTTATATCAGTTCCACCAAATATATGCAAATGATGTAAAAGTGCTGCATTTTAAATTAGATAATTTATTGAGTTTAATGATATATATATATATATATATATATATATATATATATATATATATATATATATATATATATATATAAAAGTATGGATAATTTATGGTAAAGCTGCATTGTTTGCAAATGCTGTCACGTTTGAACTGTATTCATTGTTACTTTAATCTGTTAAGTAATGTTACTTTAGAAAAGGCCTATACTAAAAATGAACAGTCTCTCTACACAAAGTTTGAATGAGAAGTTTGTTGCAAAGTTCAGCCTTATATGTTTGCATTTTTATATTAGCAATAACACTTCAAAAATGAAAAGATTTTAAATGGACAACCAAGTTTGAATAGGGTATATTGCTTCCTTAGTAATTAAAGTTAAGCTTCACTGCGCTTTTGGAGTTAGCCAATTATCATTGAGGAATGCTGGAAATTTCCATTTCCATAGCTCAAAGTGAACTCCCTCAGACAATGGCTTTGAAGTGTTTTCTTTCCATGCCAAAAGCCTGGGGTTCAGTTTCAATCAGATAGATTTTTCTGTATACCCGGGGATGTGTTTAGTTTAGTGTTCTCTTTTAATGGATTAGAAAGACCTTGTTTTCCATTTGAACCCCCTGAACACATTCTCAGGATTCCATAAATTCAGCAGGTATGCAATTTTCTAAAACCATTTCCCTTTTAGTCATAGTGCTGCTCATGCTCCAGTTATCTCACTAAAAGACAAGTCAGACCAGCAGGACACACAAGGTCAAGCTCACAAATTTGTTGATTGGAGTTATAGAGCAGACAGTATGTGCAAATGGCAGAGAGAGAGGGAGATCTGGGAAGGTGTATATCTGCCTCATGTTTCTTCAGGGTATCACTTTTAACACTTCTGCCTGTCCACCTTTTGCACCCTTTCACAGAACCTTTTGTTTCTACTCCTTCAGCCACACCCCCCCTCCACATCAGCCTGACCTCATCTACCCCTACATCTCTCCCGCTGAATTGATCCTCTCCACTCCAGTTTTTTTAGGGGAGAGAGCTTGGTGCCAGGCTTAAAACAATGTGGAAGATCCCTCTAGCGTGTATTTATTTATTCTTATGCCAATTATTGGTTCAGTTGTCTTAAACGGCCAGTCCGAAAGTTGCAAGTCAAACAAACTTGAACTCTGAGTCAATGCTGTTATGGTATATATGGGTGAATCGTGCCTGTGAGGAGCTGTAATGTAAAAACTCACTGAAATGCTGAAATGTTGATGAGCCGTTGTGTGCTACAACACCTCAAGTGTTCTCTTTCCATCCTGTGCTTAAAATGCAAATGGAGCAACATTGGGTCGGCTCCGGTAGTCTGCCACATGCTGAGGTTGTATGTATGTGCTGGGGTATGGGCCGTGCTTGTGTATGTTGGGGGGTCGAGGGGGGTCGTCAAAGATCTGTGGGACACAGACAAGGAGAGTCTTGCAACCCTTTGTTCTTGAGCTTGGCCGTGTGGACTCAGGCACAGTCAAGAGCAGGCCCTTGACACCTATTGGGGCATCTCAACATGGGTTCTGCTTTCGTTAAAGCATATGCAGTCAGTTTGCTTCTAAACAGCGTTTCACCTCATTAACTGACAAATACAAACTAAAGGTGCGTAGAGATAAGGACACACATTTTTTGATGCCATTGTTCCTTATTTTCTAAAATTCTGGTTAAGAACTTAAGTTCACACTGGCAATATTAAAATGTATTTATTTAGTTATTTGTATTTCAATGTGATTTTTTTTCAAGGAAATAAACTATTAAGAATTTTTTTCTTTTATGAAAATAAATCTGCACTTTCTTTATTTAAAAAAAACGGCAAATAAAGGGATAGTTCACCCAAAAATGAAAATTCTTTCATCATTGACTCACCCTCAAGTTATTCCAAACCTGTATGAGGTTCTTTCTTCTATTGAACACAAAAGAAGATATTTTGAAGAATAATGGTAACCAAACAGATGATGGACCCCATTGGAAGAAAAAATACTATGGAAATAAATGATGACAGAATTTTCATTTTTGGGTGAACTATCCCTTTAAGTGACTTAATATCAATTAAGTTATTTGATAAAATAAGAGAAAACACACTAAAGAAAATAAATGTACCCTTGTGCTAATAATGAATATAGTGCAAAGTAAACTATTCAAACAAACAAACAAACAAGCTTAATTAAAATATCAACTGTTTTAAATTAATTTGCCGTTACTGTTTTATTTGTTGTCATCAAATTTACTCTTACTATGTATAGGATGTTGGTCTAATGTCTTTAACCCACACACAATGTCTTCACTGAGGTCATTATTTCCTGTAATGGGGGTTTGTTTTCACGCATATAGAGTACAAACAAAATAAAAACGTGTTTTAAGCCATAGAAATGAAGAACACCTTTTTGTGGAATTAAACCGTTTGGGAATGTTTTTAAGATTTTTTTTGCATGTGGTATCACAACTTCACCCTGACCAAGACAGAAAGGCACACTTGCTAAATAAGGAATACAACTCACCAAGGTGAGTTCATGCTCGAGGAATTGTAACTGCTTTAGTCCTTATTTAGCAACTTGCTAACAACTTACATTTAAAAAATAACAGCTTCAAAATCCCACCAAAAATTAGGAAGGAACCCAAATTTTTGCTCTTTTGGGTTAGCCTGCAATTTGACATCATGACTGAATGGCTCTAATGGGAAGTATGACACACTGCTGTTGTGAAAAGTTTAATGGTTGTGGTTACAAGGGTGTAGCTTCTAGCAAACTGAAAAATGGGTAATGTGACATATTTCTCCATCTTCAGATTTGATCCCACACATAGTGGCTTGCTACTAAGCATTTACATTTACTCAGCCGAGTCCACGTTACGGAGATTAAAGTCCTGAATACTTGTATAACACTAACTCCCCCCCAAAAAAGGCTGTTATTGTCCTGCATTGCTAAAAGTCAAGCCATCTAGTGGCAACACTTGTCCTCTGTGTTTTCTCTATTGTCTGGTTACTGGAGAAAAAAAAGAAAAGGAGAAAGAAAACCAGCTGTGTGAAAAACATGTTGAGAGGTGTCAAACGGACAGTAAGTAAAAATGACAAGCTTGCTTTGGGAGTACACAGAATGAGACATCAAATCTATCTTCTCTCCAAACCTCTTCAAATATCTCTCTTCAGACAATCAGATATATTGTATCATCACAATAACCAACAGCAATTATAGTGTACCTTGTTTGACCAATAAATTAAATATTGACTTGTAATATGCTAATAAAATAATAATAAAAAATCAGTAATAGTGCAGTGTAGCTGTTTGCCCAGCTGGTGGCATCAGTTCATTGATGAAAATCCATGAATAATGTGCCAAAACAAAGGCACTCAGCACAACAAAAGCAATATTTGACAAAAGTCATAAACCATTCTATATCTGAAATAGCCAAAAAGTGTATGTCCTTTAGACAGATCCGGTAAAACCTTTGACTAGTTTCTAGTTTCTAAAAACTACCCTCCAAATTAAACTATTCAATACATAATATATTTAATAACCTATATTTTTAAATATAGCCAATATGAAAACAACTGTCCTGCGCCAGGGTTTCTAAAACAGGATAGAAAACTATTAATCGAATCAATACCGGTGACAACTGCAATTTGTAAAAATGGCTATTTTGTACAGTTGTTTAATATATAGCCTATAAAGTTGCTAGAAATGTGTGGTTGACGTTAAGTTTCAAGCAGAGACAGTGTCCTGCAAAAAACAGAATTGCCCTACCTATTTTATAATTATTTATAAGCGAATTGATAAATGCAATACTGTTCAAATGTATTTGTGGTTAAATATGATACAGTTTCCCTTTAAATGTAACCATGTCCTATGTTATTTGTCAGCTACCCAAACACAGTCAGGGGGATTCTGACAGGATGACGTTTGCTGTGGGCAGCGACTTGTTAGTGCGCACTAGTAAGACCCACCTCCATTCATTTTAGCTGTAGCACAAGGTCCCTTCACTGCACAAACACAGAGGCTGTCTTGATGTCAGTTCTCATGTCATTTAGCAGATGAATCCCATCTCTGCTCTGTTTTAGACAGAGTTAGATTGGTTTAGCTTACCGGTCATCTCTGCATGGAATAACGACCACACGCTACTGTCATGCTGGAAACATCTCGCTATTGGATCGATATTGGATCGGATTTGCAAGATTGGAGGAATGATGAATGAATAAAAAACAGCGACGTGGATAATCGACAAGCGCTGTGTTTTAAACCGTCAGCAGTTCTCTTGAATTAGTCGTCAATAACAAGCGTTCAAGACGGACGGCGTACTGGAGCACAGAGGGAGAATCCGCACGAACATGAGGGAACGGGACTTTATGCCCAACATGGAACGGGGCAAACCGGCTACATACACGGGAGATAAAAAAGCTAAAATGGCTGCTAAAACCAATAAAAAGTGGGTGAGACTGGCTACTGTAATTGCATATGTTTTGTCAGTCTCTTTAGCTGCTATAATACTGGCAATTTATTACAGTTTGATATGGAAACCGACGTCTGCCTCTGTGTCTGGACGGTCAGATGTGTTGGTGACGGCCGCAATGATGCCCATAAACACAAGTAATATCACAACAAGTGATGTACCAACAATTACCAAGATGAATAATACACCACCGATGAGCTTGAGATCAACACAGACTCCCACCTCCACTTCTCCACAGGGACAACTGCACTTGGTTGACAACAAAGGTCATGAAGGCCTTCCGAATATCCCCACAACAAAAACTGAGAAAACTGACCAAATAGGAACATTTGACCCAATACACATTCACGAAAAACCATTTAGTTTCAGTACAGCAGAAGTTAGCGATGAGTCGAAAACTAGTATTCTAGTAGCAGGTGCACCAATTGAACCTCCTTCGGCGCATGGAGCCACATCTTCGACTAAACAAAACGTCTATGGTAGTTCTAGGTTCGGCACCCCTGAGAATCAGCCAAATATTTGGGATTCAGCCTCTCCCACAACTGACCAAACATCTTGGACAAGCTACAGTGACTCGTCTTTGACAGAACATGGTCTAGAATTAATGGAGGGTTCGTCACCGTTGCAAGAGGAGTTGGTTACCAAGGACACAGAGAATGCAGCTATTGGAGTGTGACACCAGATTATTTCTGTGGCATCACTGGCGTGTAATTATATGACATTATCGGCGATGACTGTGCAGTGAGAGAAATAACAACTGTGAATGTCATACAGTTTCTATTCATTTTGTTTCTTTTTCAAGGACAGAAACTGTGTTGACCTACCTGTTCTATAACCCGGAAAGCTCTTTTATAGAGTGCAACAGTCAGGTTCCAGAAGTAAAAATCGTATTTATTTTCTCCAAAGGGGAATTCATTTTGAATTGAAACTAATAAACACAGACTGACTGTGAGCTACGAGGTTGTTCATTAATGGTATGTGTTTTTATTTAAGCTACCAGCCCGCATTATTTCTGATCACACATTATATATATTTTTAAATAATAGTGTTTAACAGCGTTTTCATGTGTGTTTCATGAGATCGTATAGTTCTAAAAGCCATTAAGTACACAGTCATGTACCTTGATCTTTTTTTCCCAAGATTTTCACATCATATAGCTTCAAATCAAAGTTTGTAATGTGATTATCTCATACCTGGTTTGGTTCATGGCTTACAACTCTTTAATGGAGTATATATATTTTTCAGAACCATTCAGGCCGTTGAAAAAGTGGCCGGGCACTGCTGCACTCTATAATTCGTTTGTAATCACAGCCATGCTGATATTCAGAACAACAGAAGGATTATATTGCTTATATTGCTTTTATACAACAGTTCTATACACATGGAAATGAATATCCAGTAACTTACATGTTAGACAAAAATTTACCAGTTAGTTTGTATATTTCTTTCCAATGAAAATAGTTCCAAGAGAAGTCAAAGCATCAAATCTTTAGATGTGCAACAGACGTAGGCCAGTAAGAGTTGTGTGTGTAAACCTCACTCCTCTTGCCACAAGAGGCATGCCAGTGACTGCAGTTTTAGCGTCCTTGTTAGTGCACCCGCCTCCTACGCCGGAGACCCCGGTTCGAATCCCGCTCAGAGCGGGTTGAGTAAGACCGGTTACATTTGGTGCCGTGACCCGTATGGAAGTGAGGTTTAGGGGGATGAGTGTAATGGACGTAGGCCAGTAAGAGTTGTGCATGTAAACCTCAAGAGATTGCGGTCTTTAGCGTCCTTGTTAGCACGGCTCCCAAGCCTGAGACTCCGGTTCGGATTCCACTTGCAGCGGGTCGAGTACGACCGGTAACACATGTCATGAAGCAGCACAGAATAAACGCCGGTCTGGAGCAGCTTATGTGAGTGAACAACATGATGATGTCCTTTAGACAGGATGATGTCCGTTAGAACAACATGATGATGTCCTTTGGAACAACAGGAAAATTAGCCATTCACATCACCAACATCGGACACACATCCTTCAGTAGCATCTATTTCATTGTGTAGTAATTGTGAGCAACACTGTTTAAAGCAAGTTAAAACACTTTGCCAATAGAGTTCAGGAATGCAATATCTATCTGAATGCAAAATACCTGGCTAGTAGGAAGAATACACTGTGCAAACTCACCCATGTTGAAAGGGGTGTTTTATAAATCAGCGTGGGTTGAACAAGATATATAAGATGCAAAATATGATGTATGAATAAACAAATATTTTCCTTCAGTCCAGTGTTATTCAACTTGATTATAATGTATCCACCTTATGAATTAAGTGATGAATTATCTTATAAACAAAATGGTCCTGCTTAAACACCAGATAACATTTATATATCAGTTACACTGTTTAAATATAAAGCAGTTTTTTTTTTTTTTTTTTTTTTGAGGCCCTTGTTTTAAACTGGCACATATTTGGGAATTAAGCTTTTCCTGTAATTTTATTATTTTTTATTTAATAACATGATTAAATAAATAAAAAATGTGCAGTCATCCTTATTGAATAAAAAACATTAAACTTAAATCTAGTTATAGTACTAGTATTAAATGACTTTTTGGTCCATATTTTATACCAATATTTTTATATTTATATTTTATTTCAACAATAAGACCAACTTGTCAGGTTTTATTTCTCTTAATTAGACTCTTAGCGTAGAATTATTTTATAATTATTTAGTTTATATGTATTTAATAATTTTGGCTAGATTTAACCCAGATAACTCTAACTTTGAAATATGTCAGACTCATCAAAAAAAGTCAGATTTATGTTTCAAACCATTCTGTTTAAAGCACTTGAAGATAGCAGCAGGACACTCACAGTGACAGTAACCAGATGTCTGCACAAGTGTCCAATGCTCACAACTGAAGCTTATTGCCATCTCTGAATCATCAATCTCTCTGAGAATGCATGAAATGTAAACCAAACCCCACAGAGGAGTCTCAGATAATTATATATGCTTAGTCTGTATAAATACAAATAAGTTCATAGTAAGATGTCATATTGTATATGGGGAATTCAGTTAGTTTGTTACTGGAAATGAATGGATCAAGGGATAGTGCATTAGGGACACGACGCATTTAATCAGTGCAGTTCTGTCAAAAGGGAATTGTTTGCCTAATTAACACAGACTTTAACGTCATACTCTTTCAACTATTTGGCATCAAACCAAAGTAGTCCAATAAACAAAAATCTAGAAACAGTTCTAGAAACAAATTCTTGAACTCCTGTTAGACAAGCCATTTGTTGTTGCTGGTTTTAAAGTGACCTGAAGTATCTCTCGCCTCCAGCCATCAGTTCTCCATGGGGACTTCTTCATCACATTAAGCCTCCAGTCGACCAAACTGCCTCTGAGCAGATTCCCATTAGCTTTAGATGAGCAAAGAGTGTTTACGCCATAGCAATATCAACTTAAAATGGGACCTCACAATTTTTTTTCACCTTTTGGCCCATTTAAAACACAAGGAACTGGATATTCCCTGCATTTATAAAGATCCTGTGGGTAACACTTAATAAATGGAAACATACACTGAAACCATTAAAGGGATAGTTCACTTTGAAATTAATTTTTGGTATGTTTTAGCTTACCTCAAGGGCATCCAAGATGTAGGTGTCTTTTTTTCCGCAGTAGTTTCAATTTTTATATTTTTAGGTCAAACCATTCTTGTCTGTCAGTCATATAATGCAGGTCTATGGTCACTGTCTCAAAGAGCATGCACAGAGTCCAAATTAAAACAATTCCCCGTCGTCCAAATTAAACAATTCCCCATCGTAAGTACACATTGATGGCCTAAGACACGAAACGAGCGGTTTGTGTGAGAAAACGAACAGTATTTATATCGTTTTTACCTCTTATACACAGCCATGTCCAAGTGATCTGATCTGACGTGTACGCAGACTGGTGCATAGATATATACACACTAGATGTCGCCTTGTCTACGGCAGTTCATTAGAACGAATGTCTTTAAGGCGACATCTAGTGTATATATCTATGCACCAGTCTGCGTACACGTCAGATCAGATCACTTCGACATGGCTGTGTATAAGAGGTAAAAACGATATAAATACTGTTCGTTTTCTCACACAAACCGCTCGTTTCGTGTCTTAGGCCATCAATGTGTACTTACGATGGGGAATTGTTTAATTTGGACGACGGGGAATTGTTTTAATTTGGACTCTGTGCATGCTCTTTGAGACAGTGACCATAGACCTGCATTATATGACTGACAGACAAGAACGGTTTGACCTAAAAATATAAAAATTGAAACTACTGCGGAAAAAAAGACACCTACATCTTGGATGCCCTTGAGGTAAGCTAAAACATACCAAAAATGTATTTCAAAGTGAACTATCCCTTTAATGGAACACTTAAGAGAAAATGATTTCAAAAGATTTTGACAGTCTTTATCAAAAATATAAGTGGAGGAAATCTACCACTTTTAAAAAAGCTAAATAGCAAATGGTCTTTTAAAATAGATTTAACAACTGAACAAAGATCATCTAACTAACTGGCAGTGGTTAAAACTGACGCAGAAGTATAAATTGGGCTTCAGGCAGTTCCATAGACCACAATGCAACATGATTGTGATGTCACAGCAGATGGTGCTTAATTTACCCAGACCCCACACAATCTAGTGTATTATATTAGAGTTATTTTGACATTTAACCACATAATACTTGTAGCTACCGTAAGCTGACTGTTAAAGGCCTAGTCTATTGCAGGCCTATTTTTAACATTTTCGTTTGTGTAATTTTTTTTATTTTGTCCAACAGCCCAAGCATACATAGGCATAAAAAATAAATAAATATATATATATATATAAATAATAAATCAACTTCATTGCGGATTTCAAGTCATCAAGGGTTTGGGGCGTTCCATTTAAAAACATTGTAAGGGATCCGCTTGTAGTGGGCACTCGTGCAACGTAAGCAATGACGCACATCCAAGTAAGCGAGATGAAGGGAAGTTAGTCAGGGAAGGGCATAAAAAATTGGACTTAAACAAGGCCACTGATGAGCCAAAACATTCTGACCAGTCTAAGGGGAAGTGAATATCGTTGATAATCTCCTAACAAGGCCACATAAGGTCTGGGTATTTTAGATGCTAATCAAACAATCAGTTCTTGTAATCAAAGTGTTGAGTGCAGGAGAAATGGGCAGGAATAAAGATCTGATTGACTTTAACAAGGGCCAGATTGTTATGGCAAGGCACTGGTCCAAGCCAACAGAAGGTCACACACAATTTTAATGATGGTTATGGGAGGAATGTGTCACAACACAGTGCATTGCACTTTGTATGGGGCTGTGTAGCCGCAGACCAATCAGAGTGTCTATGATGACCCCTGTCCACTGCTGAAAGTGTCGGAAGAAGTGGAAGAAGTTCGCCTGGTCTGATGAGTCCAGTTTTCTTTTACATCACATGGACGGCTGTGTATGTGTACCCTGCTTACCTGCGGAAGTGATGGTACCAGGATGCACTGTGGGACGAAGGCAACCTGGTGGTAATGTGTGATGTTCTGGGCAATGATCTGCTGGAAAACCCTGGGTCCGGCAATTCATGTGGATGAAACGTTTTCCAAGTGCAACCTACCTAAACATTGTTGCAGACCAAGTACACCCCTTGATGACAATGGTGTGGAAGTGGCCTCTTTCAGCAGGATAATGCACACTGCACACATTGTTCAGGAATGATTTGAGGAAAATGATAAAGAGTTCAAGGTGTTGATCTGGCCTCCAAATTCCCCAGATCTTAATCCAATTGAGCATCTGTGGGATGTCCTGGACCTATACAAGTTCGATCCATGGCGGCTCATCCTCACACCCTACAGAACTTTAAGGATCTGCTGCTAACGTCTTGGTGCCAGATACCACAGGACACCTTCAGGGGTCTTGTAGAGTCATTGCCTCAGATGTGTCGCACGTAGCGGACCAACAACATATTAGGCAGGTGGTCATAATGTTTTGGCTCATCAGTGTATATTTAAAAGTGTAAAGTGTAACCACAAGGGGCAATAAACATGATACTGTACTTTAGATTACAATCTACACTGAAACATCAGTCTTAATAGGCAATCAGATTGTTTTTGCAAAGAAAAAATAACATGCCACACAATGTACAGAAGATGCACATTGTTGACCATTCAAATGTTTGGGGTCTGTAAAAAAAATTTTTTTTTTAAAGAAGTTTAAAAAGGATGCATTAAATTGATCAAACGTGACAGTAAAGACATTTATAATGCTACAAAAGATTTCTATTTCAAATAAATGCTATTCTTTTATTAAACTTTCTGGAGGATCACGTGATACTGAAGACTGGAGTAATGATGCTGAAAACTCAGCTTTGTCATTACAGGAATAAATTACATTTTAAAATATATAAAAATAGAAACTGTTATTTTAAATGGAAATAATATACATTTTACCGTTTTACTGGATTTACAATCAAATAAACGAAGCCTTGTGAGCATACGAGACTTATTTCAAAAACATTACAAAATAATACCAACTCCAAACTTTTGAACTGTCATGAAATTGAGGGTCCAATTTAATTTATACTCCTATAAGGCATGTATAGTGTATCAGGGTGACTTTGGATGGGGTGACATTGTATGAAATCTCTGTGGCATCAATCATGTTGATCAATGTCACTGTGAACAGTGTAATTTCACCTGCAGCAACATTCTGTCCATCCTCTTCAAAGATTAAAGTCTTTTTAATCTCAAAGATTAAAATGATTTGTTCTTTGAGTCATAATTCTATTATGGTATATGTTCCAAGAGTTTGTACAGTGAAAGTATTAGTTCACCTTGATGGCCTCTTTTACCTTTTGTGGATTAACTGAAGTTCCTGAGGATTCACTGTCTCTGATTTCTATCTGACATTTCACAGGGGTCCTCACAGGACAAACCACACAAACACCGTGGGATTTAGAAACAATAGGGGAGCAAGACAGGTGCCTTCAGACGAAAGCATTTGGGCCCAATAGGGCTAGAATAACTGACATATGTCACCTCAACATAATTAATATTAATTATTATTATTTGAATAACAGAAAAGGAAATGAGGGCGAAAGGTAGCAGAGAACCCATTTTGTGTTTGGCTTCATCTCTACATGTATATCTTTCAAAAAACAAATACATCCACCTTACCATTCAAAGGTTTTGTAACACTTGGAAACTAGTGTCCCAATCTGACCTTAAATCATACAGAGATTGAGAAATATAGAGACAGAACTGTGCACGTCACATAACCAGGATTTGCAGGATCCAACCTGCATTTGGTGATCAAAAGTAATTGTGTTAACAATTTTTAGTCAAGGTTATTCACAAAGGGGAGGAATTGATTTGGTGACGCACACATTTAATCTTATCAAATACCATCAAGAGCCAACCTTGATTAATATCTACACTCGTCAAGCAGGCCAAAATACAGTTTTAACACGTTTTCCTCTGCCAAAAACTGATACAGTGGATGACTGTGAAGATGTCATTAAATAAATACACAGCCAACATGTGCTGTCTCTTTCCCTACATCATTACGGAATAAATTTATAGCCCACGTTTTTTTCATCATGTATATTGTTTCCTCAGCAGCTGAGGTTCCTGGCAAATAATGTCAGCCACATTTTTAACCAGCATGCAGATTTAAGGGACTAAGACAGATGGGTCAGTTGTCAATTTGAAATATTTCAAGAATTGTTCATGTCCTTTTACGGCATGAGGCTCTAAAAGCTGTATCTCACATATACAGAAGCACAGAAGCTATCTGTAAACATTCACACCCAAAAAGTGGGTCAAAAAAAAAAAAAAAAGACAAGTTAACTCGACATACAGTAGGCTATATTTTTATTTTATTTTATCTAAAGGCCATTGAGTACATGACTCAGCTACATGAGTCCAGTCACAGCTTTTCACTCTAAGTATTTTCAACTGCCTCTTGTGTGAAAGGACAGACGGTGGGAGTAACAGATAAGGAGAAAGTGGAAAAAGCCAAATAAAAAGTGAACCTATTTGGGGGTTTTCTAGCATCACATGCAATTGGTGTAAATAAATAAATAAAAAGTTGTGTTTTCTTTAGGCATTTGACATGATGACCTGGGTGCCTGTCTTAAATATATCCACACATGACACATTAGAGCGTGGGTGGACTGGAATAAGGAATCAGCAAGAAAAGA
This sequence comes from Leuciscus leuciscus, assembly GCF_965113295.1. Lineage (NCBI taxonomy): Eukaryota > Metazoa > Chordata > Actinopteri > Cypriniformes > Leuciscidae > Leuciscus > Leuciscus leuciscus. Next base: position 30,648,821 of record NC_138743.1, on the reverse strand, counting down.
TTTTACAAGGTCAGCCCAGATCGAACGAACAAACCATAGTCGATGAACTCATCAAAGTTCAATCTGGACAGAGGCATCTGTTGAATGCCTAACAAATTGGCTAACTAGAAGTGTCCTGTGGTTTATCTGAGCCTATAATACTCATGAAAGATTAATTCGGTAAAGAGGAGTGACAGCTGATGTCTGTGCTAAATGACAAGTAATGAAGCAACTACAAAAGGACCAGGTGGCTGTGAAGTGCTGTGAAGTGCACCTTCAAGAGGACCATGCCTGTAAACATATGACTGGAGTGGGTGGATGATGTGTTATGGAAACTCTCCATTACTGAAGTCGGCGTGACCAGCTCCCATGAGGACCAGACACCCACAGTCGTGACAAACAGACCTGCCTTAAAAGGACATCATGAAAACCAGACTAAATCAGAGGGGCACGAAATGAGACGGGCTCTCTGGGTCCGTGATCCAAGGCAGAACTCTGCTGTTTTGGAACATATAATTAGGGATAATGGAGAAGAAATTCAATTAGCTGGGTGTAACGGAAACAGACTGCAGCGTCAAAGATAAGGCCATTTTTTGAGAAAAATCATTATGTGGTTTAAGTCATTTCTGGTTTTAAGAAAGTTCTAAAGAAAGTTTTCTGAAGAAAGTCTTCATGTTATAAGGGTTGAAATATACTTTACGCAAGAATAAAAAACAGTAATCATTTATTTGTCATTCTGTCATTAATCTGAATGTATTTTCTTAGTTAAGTTGCAATAAACATACTGTTCCTACTAACTTTCTCAGCAAGGTTCTCTTCAACCTGTTGCTCTGCCATGTTTACCTGATACTAGAGAAACTCAGAGGCGGCATCCGAAATCACATACTTCCCTATAAAATAGACGGAAACTTGACAAAAGAAGTATGTCCGAATTCACAGTACTCATAAAAAAGTAGGCAAAAAACTACCCGGATGACCTACTTCTTCCGGCGAGATTCTGAAGTGTGCATACGAAGGACACTTTACTATCCCATGAGGCCACGGGAGGGGATTTATTAATGGCAGTGAAGTAACGCAACTGACGCTGGGAGGCAGGGTTGGGGGTTACTCATTACAAGTAACTTGAGTTACGTAATCAGATTACTTTTTCAAGTAACTAAAGTAACGCATTACTTTTTCAATATACAAAAAAATATCTAAATTACTTTTTCAAATAAGTAATGCTAGTAACTTTTACACATTTATTGACTGACAGCTCTCCCGTCCCCATGTTGAGAGAAATAAAGTGAGGTGTTGTGTGCGCTGTGTAAACATGATGGTTATTTTAGTTCTAGACTAAATGTGAACATTCATTTACTCATCTCACTTGCACGAAAACATTCAGTATTCCTCAAAATGAATAAAAACAGTAACATGCAATCTCAGAATTGTACGCAAAACTTTTATAATTAACTATATTAAAGCTGCATTCCGTAACTTTTTTGGGTTAAACATTATCGCAAATAAATTTTTGAGCAAGTACTTAACCAGCTAGTGTTCAAAACGATCTGCTTGCCTTAGCTTAATTCAAAACGGTAAACTTGTAATAATGTTTTTAATTCCAGTGGTACTGGTGGATTTCCGTGGGAAATTCGAGCATGTCTTTGCGTCATTACGTCACATCTGTACACATAAGAAGGTGTCCCGGCTAGGCTATATTGTGTGTGAGGATGTTGGAGGTGGAGGTGGACATAGCCTTTTCTCACAGCATTTGATATAATTAAACTTATCAATTTGATGGCGGATCCAGAAAGGTTCAAACGACAATCACCAGTGACAACTGGAGATTCACCCGTTGTAAAATGCAAAAGACTTCGTTCAGACTTCGGAGTGGCTACAGAAAAAAAGAGATTGCAACCGGGCCCATGCGAAAACAAGGATAATATCGGCATTAGGGCATATAAGGGCATTAAATTTAGTCACGCAATGCTAATGTTGTTAACATTAACAGTTTGAGAACAAGTATAATTTGCACGGTTTGACGTGATATGATAAGCGATCGTTAGATTTAATCAGTGCGATTTACTGCAATGCTATTTTTTCCCTAAGTTGGTCAGAACAAAAGTGGATGTTACTTACTTGTTCAGATTACATTTTCCGGTGAAAATTCTTATGTTGGTCATACTTCCAAAAAGTAGAATCTGTGATTCCGAAAGACAGTATCCACACCGGCGCAGTGACTGACAGCCGCACATTCTCCTTAAAACATTGGATTCATCTGCGCTGTGCCGTGCCGAGGCACAACCGACATAAAGTTGATTATACCGCGAATAACTGTAATTGCAGATTTCGAACAGAGATGGCGACAAAGAGGAAAAACTACAGATTGCAGCTTTAAAGCAGCACTCAGTAGCTTCGGGACTTCTTCGCTGTATTCTCGCTTTTTGCTCGCAGGTTTCTCTCTAGAGCTCCCCCCACAGCTTCGGAATAGATATTTGACAACACTGTTGTAAAAACTCGTTGTTGATTCTCAGACACCAGAGGCTATAGATCAACGACATCAAAGCAGATGGGACGTTCTTTAAAACGTCTTCTTCATTCGGGTTCGGACAGCGTGAGGGAGCGCAATAATGACAGCATTTTAGCAGATTTCTTTTGGCCGTAAAGCAATTGTTTACATCGCGAGACCTGATATCACGCGAGACTTCCTGACGCAGCGGCCGGCGGTCCGCCGGCTCAAAGTTGCAAGTGCGTATTTTCCGCTCACGGGCACCAGGGGGGTGCGAAACGACCACCATTCAACCCGAAATAAGTAATATAACCATTCCAATGACTCCGAAGCTGTTCAGTTAAGGTAAAAAAAGTTACTTAGTTCACCTTTAAATTACACAAATATACTTTATGTATTTAATCTCACTTTATTAACCAATGTCTTTGCTGCTGACCTTCAATTATCTAATTCAACCATAGTAATAACCAAAAATTACTTTAGATTAGATTTAGAAACAAGAGTGTTGACCTTCCTTCTGTATCCTATTGTTCTTTAATCCAGAATGGCAGCACAGCTGAAATGTTTGTTTGAGTTGCGCCCTCTACTGTTCAGGCATAAATATGCATTTCCTTCAGCCTGAGGCTTATTCATTTCACTTTTGGTTGCAGCGGCACTCCGAAATAATAACGGGTTTCTTTGACAGAAAACAAAAATTACATTGAACGAGGTGAATCCATGTAGGAAACAAACATGTTTTGTCAACGATGAAGCAGCTCTTCATTGCGCATGCAGCTTGTGAACGACTCTGAATTGCAGCAGGTCTATGACAGTATAAAAAAAGAATGTCAAATATTGAAAAACTTTCTTTTTTTTTTTTTTGATGGAGGGCTTGTGCCCTTGACTGTAGCCTACTGTTGAAGGGCTAGAAATGGAGGCTTTAGGCTAGAGGCTTTAACTCACTCACAATATATAATATAATCTGAGAACACATAGCCAAGACTTGTAATATATTACTTATTTAGTAGACTGAATTTTGTCAGCCAAGCAGACACAATAAGCTTCTTAAAGGCACTTATTGGGCATGAGTACATAACCTGTTCATAATGTGGTATAAATGTTACAAACGCATGGATAAGAATAAACAGTGCCACCAAGTGGATAATAAAAGAATAACATGAAAACACATAAACAAAAGCAGACAGCGTGTGCTTTGTGCTTCCACTAAACAAACATACTGAGGAAATACAAGCTAAGCTACATGATGACAGGGACAAAAGACATTAGGTTCACTTGCCACTTGCCAAACATGTCTCTTAATTAAGAATTTCAAGGTAAGCCTATAATACAAAGAGTAGAGTTAATAGAAAAGTAGCACATTACATTAATTTACATTAAATACGAAAGGCAATATACTTTGAATCCTTCACATTTGTTTGGTCTGAAATATAGAAGAATCCACATCTCTAATCAAGGGTCTTTTTATTAAACACATTCTGCCATCTTAGGTATTTCCCCAAAGAGAACCAAAAGTTCCTTTCCATGCTCAACTAATTTGGTTGGACAAATACAGAGTTTGTATGCGTCACAGTGAGCACCGCAAGGCATCTAGAGATGGTTTCCAAAACCACAAGCTCATTGGCTGTAAAGGCAGTCAAGCTGTTGAGGGAACATGTAGGCATTAAAAGGCTTTTAACCAGACAAACTCATTTGAAAGCCTGAGATAGGGCCTGTTTTTATGCAGATAATTATAGCAAAATACAGGCTATGTATGCAAGGGATGGTTTTGTGCTGATATCTAGAATTTGGGATAGAAGTGGCGTAATAACATTTAGGGATACAATCCAAAAGGAGATGTCTAAGATGATTTTAAAAGATTTTTAAAAAACATTTTAATGCCTACATGTTGTAACAGCCTTTGCGGCCAATGAGCTTGTGGTTTTGGAAACCATCTAGACTGCCAAAAAAGATTGTAATTCAGCTGTATAAAATCCCTAAGATCATCTCCCCTAAGCCTAACCTGTAGATTGTCGTAGGCTATAACTTCAGGCCGAATATTATGACAGAAATGTCACCATCTAGAGGTTAGTGATGGCACCCTGGAAACAAACAAACACTGTAAATGCTCGTTCAATTTGACCCGTGTGTTTGATGAGTTCAATATGTTTTTACTTTACATGCCTACACAGATCACTCCTTGTTCCAACTTTGCACCTTAATTTCAAAATAAGAGTCGTGGCTTACTACTTTTCTTTTGGACACACTTTTAGATGACACATGTAGGATTACTGGTATCAATGCTAATGCACATGAGCTAATGGTGCGTTCAAGTCATCTCGTATCGTATTTCTCTATCGTAAAGCCCCGATCTTTACGAGTTGTGGGCGTGTCACTGAGAAACATGGCACATGCAACATGTAACTATAAAGTTGGCAATGGCTTCATAAATTAATTGAAAACATTTTTTTAAAAAGTAGGCCTACACCTGATGCACATTTATTTGTTCTTCATTTTCTAGAACAGGGGCCTGTTTCAGAAAGGAGATTCAACCAACTCTGAGTTAAAACTTGAACTCTGAGTTGACTTACCCTGAGATGGGAAACTCTGAGTTTTCGGTTACAGAACAGCTGAAATTAGTTAGTTCAATCAACTCTGAGTTGACCTACTCTGAGTTAAGCGCGTGCACCACAACTATAAAAAGCCATTATCAATGGAGCGCAGATATTATGAGTCACCATGGCAACAGCGCCAGACAAAAAGAGGTCGAACATTATTACTGTAATTTTACAGTATTAGAACATTAATACTGTAATTTAAGTAAAGGGATTACTCTTAATTCTTCTGTAATTTAAAGTAAAATCTGATGTAATTGCATTAGACTATAGAACAATTCTGTATATTTAACATACATTTTTAAAAGGTATATTTTTAATGTAACCTTCTCCCTCTACACACTTTGGTCAATTCAAGAATAATTCATGCAATTGTATATTGTTTATTTGAAAGCATTAAAAGTGCAGTTTCTTGTCTCTCCTTGTATTGTTCAAGTGGTTGAGGTTGATATGGGATTTAGTAATAAGTAGACCAATACTTTCTAAAGATTGTCATTATTGCATTAATCTAATTACACTATTGAAGATGACATTTGTAGTTAGTAATACAAGTAACTTACCCAACTGTTATCATATCAGAGGTGAAAGAACAGTATGTTATTCAACCTAATTATAATGTTCATGTAGGTACAATCCTGCAGGCATTAAAAGAACATGGCAGCAGCTGAAAATGAAATATACAAACATAATTCAATCAAGTAAGGCTTGAGCATATCATGGGTGTAGGCTACACGACTTTACATTTGACATAAATAACTAAATAGCATACAGTGTCTAGCAGTGTAGCAGCATTTTTGGCTGAGGGAATTCCTGGAGGGACTTCAGAGCCAGTCACTCCCGAAGATCCAAGGGACTTCATAAAATGTAAGAGGTTTATATGCCATTTTTTATTTAGGCTATTTTTGATATTTCCATTTATTTTACTTTGGGTTGGGTTTTTTGTTGGTCCCAACATATTCTGATGGTAATATCTGTCTTTTGGAGCCTCCTGTCCCAACAGAACCCCAGGCAGTTGTAAGTAGCCTACTCAATACACCAGAAATGATGATAAATAGTGTTATAAAGTGCACTCAACACAATCCTTCACATGACAATGAGGATAAAGAGTTTCTGCTGCCACAGAGAGGTAATGTTAATATTATGTGTCTACACATCACACAATCTACACATTCAGATTTTTTCACATATTTATGTGGAGTAGCCTATAGAATATAAGTTTATACCCCCCCTCCCCCCCTTCCCCCCCACTTCTGTTGCACACATGAACACAGTTCAGTGATTTCCAGTAAATGCCACAGTCTAATTCTGTAGAATTTGTTTAGAACTACATTATGTAACTCTAATCTACTATTGTATTTTCATTTGCCAGTTAAGGAGTTATATAGACTTCATCTTATAAAAAAATAAATAAAAAACAGCAGTAAAAATAGCAATATTTTATTTATTATTTTTATTAATAAAAATTTACTGAAAGAATGAATGAGGTGTTTAAACACTGCTTCCTCTTTAAAAGAGGGGAGGAGACCGATAGAAAATCTGGGTTTACCGAAGAAAACCTGCTCCCGACCAGGTTAGGTTCACAGAGTAAGTTACCATGGTAACTGACTCTGAGTATAAGTTACCTCTCTTTCAGAAACGGGCTTGACTTACTCTGCTTTCTCAGGTTTAACATACCTCCCATTCTGAAACAGAAAACCCAGAGTTTCCCTCATTTCAGGGTTAACCTACTCAGAGTTTTCACTTAACCTCCTTTCTGAAACAGCCCCCAGGAGGACTTGAACGCACACGACTTATAATAATATATTCCATTGTCACTGCAGACAATGTAGCCAAAAGAAATCAGCAAAGCAAGCCATTGACATAGGCCTACACAATCCAGAAAAGTGATATGTAATCTAAAATGCATGTTGTTGGTCTTGTAGGCCTGTTAAATTTGACAAATGATGCTTGCAGTTGTAAACAAAGCTATACATCTCACAGCAAATAATGCACCAAATTATAATTCGAACCCTTTTAAAACAATTTAGTGGATTTATCTTTGCAAGTTATTGTGTTTGATATGGTTGGTTAAATAAAGGGATAAAATATCCCAGATGGGTTTGGAGTGATCATTTGCATGGCAAATATTACACTGCCATTGTCCAACAGTCAGACGGCTATAATAATTCAGCAGTCAGCCTGTATCTGACTACAGAAAATACTTAATATGATAAATGAATCATTGTCAAATAAAACAGTAAATACATCCTATGTTTTGCATTCCTGTTTGCTATAATTTCATGTCAATTACATCAAACAAATCACCAATTTTTAAACTTTTATTTAAATCCATCCTTTTTAAATCCAAGAAAGTATGAAACACTGAAGGAAATTTTTAAAATATGAGCAAAAACCAGTATTTGCATATATTCCTTTTCATTTTTCCACCACATTTTCTCACTATAGGCTTAGATCACAACACAACTCAAATACACAGCTGAAAAGCATGTGCAAATGTTTGAGCTGTTTGTCTGTACATGTATATTTACTTTGGTCCTTATACTCCATTTGTTTGATAACCCTTCACAAATTTGACTACTGATGAAGAATAGATGTGATCTGCATAAACCCCACTGTAACACAGTCTTGATATACTTTTACAAAATCGATACATCACGTCATTAATTTAACTTTGCCTGAATAGGCCAGTTGACTTGAATGTGGCAACTTATTTCAAACAGAAGCGTGGAGCACCAACTGTCCAAAGTTTAGCCAGACTGCCTGCTCTTAATCCAATCATTTACTGCACCTAGATTAATCTGTATAATCTCATGGCCTCGTTGATGGTTCTCATTGATCGCAGCTCCAAAAATCTGCACTGTGGCCTGTAAGAACGCCACGTAATTCAACTTTTAAAAACACAAAAACAAACCAACCTGGTTATTTCATAGGACATTTCAGACAAGATAACAATTGCAGAAGTGCTTGTTTATTAATACAAACATGTAATAATTTACCCTACACCCTTGTGCAAGCATTATATTGCATTTTCACATACTTCACATCAAGCCACAATAACTCTACAAGGTGTGAAATATTTGAAATATTAAGACCTCTTATAAGATGATTTAAGCTTTATCTGGACCCTATATAAACAAAACCACATAGCTCAATTGCTCTGAACAATAGTCACATAGTCCTTATTAGAAACAGATACTGTAGTTTGCGTAAAAACTGTGAGACTTTATAAATCTGTTTATATGAATATTACATGAATATCTTTGGGATACTGAAATAACTACACACAAATAAATGTTGATTTAATCCATTAAACTCTGTTCACATCAACTCTGTGAATGCACAATAAATTAGGGTTGAACTTACAACAGTTTGCATAGATTCCTGGGTTTTGTATGAGTGACGATTAAGCATGGACAGCTAGCTGAAAGGCATCAACAAGAGTGTTTTTCTTTGCTTTTTACAGTATTTTTAGTGTTCTGGTGCAAGGAAGGAAAAGTGCCCGCATACTATTAGCAATCTATTCTCCTTATTAAATCTGTGCTTTAAAGGGATAGTTAGCCAAAAATTTAAATTCTGTGATCATTTACTCACCCTTGTGTTGTTCAAAACCTGTGTGACTTTTTCTCTTTTGCAGAACACAGAAGATATTCTTAACAATGTTTTCATTCACACAATGAAAGTCAATGGGGTCCAAAACAAGATTAGACCCTGTTGACAAAAGCCGTCTGTAAAAAGCAGACATTTTTCAAGCTAAACTATCTTTTTAAGGGCAATTGTATATGGAGCATTATGACAGGTAATGGCACCAGAGCTATTTGAAATAATGATGAAATGGTAGCAGTATGTGCTTGAATCTATGCATTCACAAAAAAATAAAGAGCACCACCAATAACATAAAAAAACAAATGACCCCTCTGACAAAAGTTATCTTAAATACTAAAGTTAAAATGTTGGTAAACTTTAAACTTTAACAAGCCAATATGCACCATCATTAAAGATTTATGAACAGATATTATTAATTGGATGAAAAACTAATAGCCAAGGGTTTCCTAAGTACAAACCTATATAGCATTTTCAACTGAAACACCACTCATAGTGTGATTTAGTCGATATCTAGACTTAACTAGTGTCTGGATATCCATCCTTAAGAATAAGAAAATGAAAACAAAAGCTTGAGGCACTATATCCCACCAAAAACATTGAGCAAGACATCCAGAATTTGCATACACATAGAAAGTGCAGTTGTAAAGGTTAAAATTGGTGTCTAAGTGCATAGATTTGTTCTCACATTTACAGTATGGCTTATTTCAAAGATTCAATGGTTGCAGAGAGAGGCCTCTCATTGTCTCTTGGTGTGCTTGGAGTTGTAGTGGCTCCGCATGTCTTTCCGGAGGCGGAACTTCTCTCCGCAAACGCCACAGATGTACAGATGCACATCCATGTGCTTCTCCAGATGCTCGGCGCTGGGGAAAATCTGGAAACACACCTGGCAGATAGTCTCTCCGGCAGATAGGTGAGAGATCATGTGTCGCACATGATCATGTTTAAGGAACGTACCTTGATCGCACACAGGGCAGACGTACCGCGCCATTCCTTTGTGCATGTCAGTGTGCAACCGAAGCTGTCGTTCGCGCAGAAACTGTTTCCCGCAGGTCTGACAGGTGAACTGCTTTTCCTTGGTGTGCACGGTGTAGTGCTCTCGTAGGTGACACCTTTGGTAAAAGCCTTTGCCACAAATTGCACAGAAATGCTTGCGCCGATGGTCTGGCTCGCCACTGTCTTCCAACAGAACGGGCCGGAAGGGCTCCTGTTCCGGACAAGACAACGTATGCTCCACTGCAAGACTTTCACTTTCAAATATCAACCCACAGAGCGGACACCGAAAGCCCAGGTCGGCTCCTTCCAGCAAGCTCTCATCCATAGCCTCGGCATCTTCAAGTAGAAGCGAATCCTCACCTGGGGAGTCCGTCTCAGCTCCTTGGGGTTCACCACAGCGCTCTGCGTGCTCCTGCAGCTGCCTGCCTTTAATGAGCACTTGGCCGCACCTTCCACAGGCGCAGATATGTCCCATGTGGCTGGAGATGTAATGAGCAGACTGATTCTCCTCCGTCAACAGGGTTCCGCACAACTCACATGGAATGGACGCACCATCTTGCTTTTCCTCTTTGATCCGCTGCACCTTTGGATCCGTCTCTAATCCTGTGCTTTGGCCCTCCAAAGCATCCATGGCGGATACTCCAGCCTCTTCCTCGCTGTCAAACTTTATCTGGTCTGCAAGATTGTCTTTGTATGCCCTGGTACGAAATTTGCAGCTCCCTACGTTATGGTTCCCTACCTTCACGACTTTTATAGTTTCCAAATCGCTCTCGGAGTCATTGTCTCGTTCCACTTTAATGGTTATATTCCTGGAGAAGGCAGCTTCGCTGTCCATGCCAGTGGCGACAGACCTGATCACGGTCTCTGCATCCAGCTTGTGGTCTGTCCAGTCCTCTTCGCCCTTGCAAACTGCTCTGAGTTCATCTGTACCCTCTGAGTTCGAACTCTCGGCTTTGCCAGCATCACCGTTACCCTCTTTGCCGACTTTGGGTGTCTGGAAAGCTTTGCGATTGGTGCATGTGAGGATGTGTTCGATAAGCAGCTTTTCACAGCTGAACACAAAGCCGCAATCATCGCATGTGTATGTGCGTCCAAACCGAGGACGTTCTTTCATGGCAGAGCTTCGGCCTGAAGTTCTCTTCCTCAAGTCACACGGCTGGTCTACAACAGTCTCTGAGTGTGGCTGAGGGTGTGGAATTACCACATCTTCAGAAGGCCTGACAGTTGAGATGTTAATGGTTTGACGAGCAGTTGTGGTTAAGGCTTTTGCTGTGCGTTCATTCTCAGAAGGGCTTGGTCGCTGCTGCTCAAACATTCGAACGCCAAACATCATCTTGCCTCCAACCACACTGGATGAGGACGAGGAACTGGACGACGAAGAGGATGACGCAGATGACGAGGGAGTCAAATTGGACGTTCGGATGTCTCGGAGGTCCTCGAGAGAGTCTGGGATGTAGTACATTTGTAGGTAGGTCATTGATGATTTCAGCTCCTCAAACTCATAGTGATCCACAACGATTCGGCCAAGGTACATGAGCTGCAGGATGAGATCGAAGCACTCTGCGCTGATATGCATGTTGCTGAGATCAAACCGCGCAGTCCCCTGCTGATCCCGGATGAACATCATTCTGAAGTAAGAGCTGCAGGCTGCCAGCACGGCCTTGTGGGCCCTGAAATAAATGTCCCCTATGGCAATGCAGCAGTCACAGAGAAAACCCCATTCCCTTTGGTTGTTGAGCTGCTGCAGGACATGCTCACTGTGGCTTGGCCTTGCCATTACCCTGTGAACAATCATAAAGAAACACATAGTAATTAGTAAGACCCAATTTTGAGGAATCTTCTTTTTCACAGGTGCCCTTTGGCCATGACCATCATGATAATGTATTGATTTGCAAACTAATTGTGGATGTTCAAAACATAACTTTGAAAAGGAATGAAACATGCAGTTCAGGTGTCTCTATATACGTTTTAGAAAAGTTACTCTAGAAAAGTTTAACTATTTTTAACTTGAAATGTCATGCTGTCAAAAAATTATAACACTCATCATGACAAGACACCCAAAAACAGACAAAGACAAGTGAATGCGAATGCCTGCTTAAAAACAGGAAGAAAAATAGAAAACAAATTCTATGAGAGGGTTTTATTATGCAAATTTTCAGCTGAAGAACAGCACACTAATTCAAGCACCGACACTAAAAAAGCTTTTTAATGGTTTGGAAATTGATTTGATCAAAAACAGAGTAAAACATTTAAAATTGTGAATAATTATTGCAATTTAAGATAACTGTTTTGATTTTAATATATTTTAAAATGTAATTTATTATTTCTGTGATGGCAAAGCTGAATTATCAGCATCATTACTCATTAGTGTCACATGATCCTTTAGAAATTATTCTAATATGCTGATTTGGTACTGACCCCTAACTTTTGAACAGTAGTGTATATAATAAAAATATAGATAAAATAGTCAAACTCACTAATCAACTAGATACATAGTCAGTATTGAACACCTAGTCGACATTAGTCACTCACACCTAGATGTAAAACTAAAGTAATGGCCATTTGGCAACATTAAACAAATATTTGCACTATATTGTAACCAAATGGGCAACTCAACAGGTAAAAATTCCCTAAAAGGAGCAAACTTGGTCAATAAACTCAATTGACCTGGCTATAATAATAAATGGAATCTACAGTATAATTAATTAGCTTCAAATTTAGCTCGTTTCCGTCGTTCAGCTCCACCATAAAGCCAACAGAGAGGTTTACATCCCGCCCCCGCGTTCTCATTGGCCCATTTTAGAGACAGAATCATGCGGGCGTTGTGGCTGTCAATCATACACCGCACTTAAAAGTAAAATCAAACTACTTGGACAACACACAAAAGATCTGACCATACGATTGCTCATAGTGTCAACATTAAGTTTTAAAAGGATCTGTTACTCAAGAGACAGCAGAACAGAATATATCTGACCGTTGTCGTAGGGAGATCTCTCACGCAAGCATGCAGTGCCACCCCCGCGCAGCTTCCCGCACATACGCTATGAGCTTCACATTACTGCAGCTCGTGTTTACACGCAAAACACACGGAAAATACTCACCGACGGTAATGGGCGCTAACTTGTAGCGAACGACAGAATTCAAGTTAAAACACAGAGCGAAGAAGTTCCACCTCTTTTGCCTTCGTCCAAGCGAAAACTTGGGACGAGAATAGCTAATCTCGAGGGCGAAGCCCCTTCTGTGCAGCGCGGATGAAAGAACTTCCGCACAGCCGCTCTGCGAGCTCTATCACCGCACTGAGATCCGGCCCCGCTCACGCAAATCCAGCCCGCCCCAGCACGCGCAGCACAGTGAAAATGCAACCAAACCATGTATGAAAATATGCTCTTCAGGACGAATGCGGTAACACTTGTGTTGAAAACGAAAACGAAATAATGATGTAATTTATCTTACATTTTGCAATTTTTTCAGCAAGAACTAGCCTACTTATTTGGTAGTAGTTTTATATAATGCAATTTTTATATAAACAATAAAAATCGCTACCACCATGCCAAGCATTTTGGGGAACTAGGCTACATTTCTTCAAAATAAGTTTTTATTTGATTCTAATTGAAATAAGAAATATAACTATTTTTGTAAGCTTACATTAATTTAACATCACATAGCTTTTTAGTTTATTTATAAACATGTTGTTTAAATTTTTACATTTGATATAATTAAAATACTCAAAAATGAAAAAATATAGGCTAATAAAATATTTGTATTCATTTAGTCAATTGACTGCTAGCTATTGTGTTGTTAAGTCTGTGTGCTACTTTTTTACACAGATGAGTTTAAAGATGTAGGCTATGATTTTTCAAGTAGGCTATTTAAGTTGTAGAAGTGTCCCTATGTATGTGTGTTAAACTAAAACAATGTCACGAGCGTCTTATGAGCGCTGTCAGACTTTTTTTGCTAACCTGGATTTGCTCTCTCGTCCATGCAGGGTTTCAAATGTTTATTTTTTACGCTTTTTCTTTTAGCGAGTTTACCACACTAGACTAGCATTGTCTATTTATACCTGGCCTGAGTGATCTTTCGACATAAAATAACCAAAAATGTAACGAACGAGCATTTAAACACAAGCATATAGCGTTTGCTTTATGTTTTCACTATGCGAGCGTCTGGATCAGTTAATGTACAGTACGGTCACGTGACGGATAACAAGCTAAGCCGTCAATCGCATGAAGAACCGCGAGACCATAAGATAATTTTCCTGCTGCAACAAACACGAAATTATTATCCGTTTCTCTCATATAGTTGGTAAGATTGCATTTTTTGACCGCGTGAATGCATTTTGTCTGTGCTTTGGTTAATGCATGTTTTGTTGGCCAAGGTGCATGAAAACGGACACCTTTTCTTCGACAACACTTGATCGGTGTAGACTAGACGTGTAAAAAAACGTGATTCTATCGCGGGCAGATCTACTGGGAGTCAGACCATGCATGTTACAGAAGCATGAACTAAATAGCTCCTTCACGATATTTTGTGTTATATCCATTCGTTGACATTTTCCTATGCGACGTTTGCTGTTTGTAAACGTCCTTTTGTGTAATGAAATAGGCTATAAGAACCACTGTCAGGTATTGTCTGGTCAGGTCTGCATGCAAAGATTTTAAAATGTTGCACTAGTCTGTAACCGTTAAATACAATCCAGTCGTTGCTGCTTATCCGTAGGTATTACGTAGGCTATAATTGATACAATGATTCAAGATGTCATTCTTCGATTAAGTTATAGTGTATATTAAGAAGAACGTGCCGCTTCAGAAGAACATTCTTCCTATAACCCCCCCAAATCGTAGCCTAGCTATAAATAATATAAGAATGTAATTTACACATATGCGTTTCAATGTAAAATACAAAAAAAGCCAATCCTCTCCAGATGTAAACATCTGGTATGTCTCAAAATTTGTTAAAATAATATGGCCATTTTGATCGATAGAGGTCGCCAGTTACTCAGTAAACTCAGGCTCTTCTAAGAGACTCTTCATTGATTGGTCCTGGCACTGGTCTATCATGTATATCTATGCATCTGCGTGACAAGGAAAAAATTGTATGTCCGAGAGGATAAAAAAAGAAATATAGTTTAAAAGTATGTGCTAAGTCCTTTCACATGTAATCTTTGTATTTCTGTTGGAGTCATGCATTTTGAAAACATTTTTGGCATCTTTTACATGACAATTCAAAATAAGTGGATTTAAAAAATAAAAAATCATTATGACTTATATATTTCTAAAGACATGAGACAGAAAAGAGATGTAAAATATGTTTATCATTTAAGAGGATGGTTTTTAAATAACTCAGTAAATACAAAAGGTACAACATTTATGTTGCTAGAAATGTTGACTAAATACACTATACTGTATTAATATAGGTAAAAGCCATTAATACTGATACCATCTTAACAGTAGGATATTCAAGTTATGCATAGGGATTTATTTGGTTGAAATCTGTCTTCTACCTATGTATGTTCTATGTAACAGGTTGAGATGGACGTGTCTGGTCACAGTCTGTTCCTCCTGCAGCAGCTGAACGTCCAAAGGGAGTTTGGCTTTCTGTGTGATTGCACTGTTGCCATTGGCAATGTATACTTCAAGGCTCATCGTGCAGTCCTCGCTGCCTTCTCAAACTACTTCAAAATGATCTTTATCCACCAGTCCAGGTTAACTAAAGCTCTAAAACTACCACTTTTTGAGACTACCACCTGTTGACTTTATCTTGAACTGTACCAGCATAACAGTACTGAATTGAAGGGTCACCCATCATGCTTAATAGTCTGATAATCAAATAAGAATGTGGAGGAAGCGAAGATAACTTGATTGATAAACAATAAAAGTTGTTGCATGTTAATAATAATATTAAATATAGACCAAATGACAATTATTAAACACAATTAGTAGAACATTAATACATTGCTTATTGTGTTTTTAATTGACTGTCTTGCTTTTTTCAGTGAGTGCATCAAGATCCAGCCCACAGATATTCAACCAGATGTCTTCAGCTACCTGTTACACATCATGTACACAGGCATGGGTCCAAAACAACCTGTAGACCAGGTCAGACTTCAGGAAGGCATCAAATTCCTCCATGCATACCAGCTCTGCCGTAAAACAGGCGAGGGTGGCCCCGATGCATCCTCTGACCCCATCCGTATGTCCAATCTGTATGGCATCCAAATCTCATCGCAGCTAGCCAGTAAAGAGAACTCAGGCCTGAAGGCTGGTGGTTCACGGGACCCTGAGGACAGCTGCTCCAGCACTAGGGCTGATCGCACACATGGCCGTTTAGCTCTCGCTGTAGGGCTGGAGGGCATCGCATCTGAGCGACAGCCTCAAAGCTTCCGTGCCGCGTCCTCGGTGGCCTCGGGGGATGAATCTGACATTTCGGCACGGATCAAACAGGAACGGGTAGAGGAGGAAGAACAACAGGACGGCGACAAGGAGCTTTGCTCTCTCTCTCCAGCCCAGGTGAGCCCCTGTCAAGCCAGTCTGTTCAAAGATGGCCCTCTAGCGCTTTTGTGCCCCCGGTGTGGTGAACGATGTCTGTCGCCCGAAGGCCTACAAGAGCACCTTTTTACCCATACAGCCTGTGCCCTCGAGACTAGCGGTCTGATGGAAGGCCCTTCAGAGGACAAAACTGGGGAGCACACGTCCCTGGAGGAGAGGCGGCTTCATAAGGAGCGCATAGACTCTGGCAGTCTGGAGGAGGCCCTACGGCAGAGCCAGGCCCTGGCAGATGAGCTGGCTGTGGAACTCAGGCGAGGCAGCGGGACCGGACGGAGCGGTAGCCCATTGGCAGCCTTCACGCGAAAGCGCAAGATGGCCTGTGCCGTCTGCAATCTTCGTTTTTCGCAAAAGAGCCAGCTGCAGGAGCACATGTTCTCCCATGTGGGCAAGCCACTGCGATACCATCGCTACAGCCGCTTCTGCGGGCAGCTGCTCCATGGCTGCGAGGGCCAGCCTGATATTACCGCAGCCACGGGAGAGGACGCAGCCAAAGACACTCAGGATAATGGCAGCTCCTGCTACTCACTGGACTCTGAGGTCTCTCAGGAGAGCGTGGACGCAGTGACTGTGGAATGACGTCGTGACATATATTCATGTGAACACAAAATGTAAGGTAAAGGAACATTCTGGGTTCAGGACGTTAAGCTCAATCGACAGCATTTGTGTTATAATTTTGATGACCACCAAAAATACATTTCCACCTGTCTCTCCTTTACTCCAAAAAAAAAAAAAAAGAGCAAAAATCTGGGTTAGAGTGAGACACTTTGGAAGTGAATGGGGTAAAACGCTAAAATGTTTAAATAAGCAGTTTCAATAGTACAGCCACAAGACGTACAATTTTTAGTTTGAAAATAAAATCACTTACTATCCTTTTCTGTGTAAAGTTATACGATATCCAGGCCATTTGTTTTAAAGTCGACAACAACAGGCGCACATGTTGACGAGCGCTTGTGTGGGGTTAAGAAATACCTGCTACCCAAATCATTTTTTTTTACCGGTCATAACTTCTGGAAAGAAATAGCGCAGACACTGGAGGGATAACATTTTCTAGTATCCTTAGAAAGGCTGTGTTCAGCTGTATATATACTCTTGTGAAAAAAAAAACAATACCAAAATGTATTTAAAATACATTTATTTCACACTTAGTAATAACCATATTTACTGACATATCACTTGATACTTGATAAATATTATAATTAAACTTTATTTGGAGTACTTCTTTATCGCACAATGCACATTTCTTAATACTAAGCCTAGAAAATGTGTTTTAATATCACTATTAGTAATGATAGTATGATCTCTGTATAATATCAGTCTTTAAATGCAAGATATTTAAAGTGTACTTAAAGTATATTTGCAATGGTTCCACTTTAGTACAATCAAATATACTTAAGAATATCTAAAGTTGGACCTGTTTCCAGATAACTGAAGTGTATTAAGTACAAAATTAGTTGTTTCAATTTAGCAGACCATAAGTATATCAATTTAGCATACCATAAGTATATCAATTTAGTAGACCAACAGTACAATTGCAGGGTATTTATATAAATATGTAAATGTATTTGTAGTATACTTAGCAAAAATACAGTTTGGTATATTTACTTTTCACTAGGCTATACTCTGTGATTAATGCTGTAAACCCTAAAACTTTCAAACAACTTTTAAGTTTAATTCCAAGTGCCTTACCATAATGTAGATTTTTGCTTTTTTAAACATGGACAAGTCGAAATTATGTCTTGTGCAAAATGCCATAAATGCTGTCGATTGAGTTTAACTTGTATTGAACACAGAATATTCTCAGACTCAGCACTTCTGTCCTGTCCCAAAAGTCTCTGTCAGTGTTAAAACATAAAATAATTTTGTTTAAAACTTAGTGTTGATGATTGTAGTGTTGATATATAATGATGTTGCTGACTCTTGGATGACTGAACACTGTTGGATCAATTATATAGTCAAAGAAAGTATTAAATCGACAAGCACATGCGCAGGAAACTCAAATAGCATTATAAAGTGGCACATTTGACAAATGACCGCAATCGTAATATCTGTTTTTAGAGGCCAGTTTAAGCTAATATAATATGTTATTATTTCTTGTTTATTTTGGGGTTGTGGCCTAATGAGTGAAACTGACTGTGCAAAGAGTCTAAATGATTTCTTCCCTAAATCGAATTTCCTACAAAACGGGTTCAGTGCCTTAGAATATATTTTGCCAAACATCTCTGTAAAGAAAAGCACTTAAACTATTGCTCAGCCTGTTGAACCAAATCCAGTTGTTTTTCATTTTCAAGTTAACAGTGAACAGTGCCTATTTGTGCAAAGTTGTCCAAGACTTCTACACAATCAGAATAATCTATCAAGTGAATGTGAGCAACTGGTGCTTTTCTAAAAGCTTTTTGATGCTGAAGGACTTTCATGATTATATTGTGTATGAAACAGAGTATAATCCAAGTTTGCTAACAATCTTATTACATAAACTGGGGCAGTGCATAACTAAGATGGGACAATGCCACTGTAAATGTCTAATATGACAATTCTGGACAAAAACAGCAATGGCACATAGTTTCCAGTTATGTTTCAAACACAGAGACATGACAAAATCTTTTATTTAGAATGATTGATCAACTTTAAGACATCACTGATGGTAGACATGGTTTCTTTGTGCTGTATTTGAACTGTCAAATCACCACTTTTTGCAGTTATATTAATTGAATACTCAAATTGAGGCTGGTGTACTGTGATGAGTATTTTAAATCAGCAAAACTTGCGTTTGTGTTATTTGTGTGACTTGTGTAGTGCATTTAAACAGGCCATTTAGTTTTATTCATCATCAGCACTCAGTGCCATTGTGTGATAATGTGTTTGGTTATTTATTTATTTATTTTTTTAAATAAATGGCACATTGAATAAACTGTGATTTATAATGCATCTGCTTTGTCATTGGTTTTAATGATTCACCTCTAAAATGAAGATTCTATCATCACTTACTCATCCTCAAACCCTATTATAATAAACCTCCTGCATGACTTTATTCTATTACTTTTAACACAAAAGCCGCGTTTCCAATTAAATTACCCGGAACAATTCGTCCCAGGAACTTTTCCCCCCAGACCTGTTGCCGTCTGTGTGTCAGTGCCGTTAAGATTAGGCAAATTAGTCCGGTGACGTAGTAGGACTACAGGCGACTTTCCAGTTCCTGCTGGATTCAGCGCCCAAGTCCCACCCCCGAAAGTTCCTGAAATTTGAAAAAGTAGGCTACTACCTTTCGAGCAGGGACTTTCTGAGGGGGACATTTTTACCCAGAACTTCGTTTAGACCCTGGTCCCTGCGGTCGAAACACACCTGGAAATGCGGCTAAAACATTCTATACAACGAAAGTCAGTTTGGACCCCATTGACTTTCATTGCATGGACAAAACAGTTGAAACATTGTTCAAAATATTTTCTTTTTTGTTTCGCAGATGAAAGAAAGTCATACAGGTGTGCAACAACATGAGCGTGAGTAAATGATGACCTCATTTAAATTTTCGGGTGAACTATCCTGAAACTGACCATCTTGTAGTAGCATCTTAGTGCCACAAGAGAGTAGCATGTAGTCACAAAAGCAAACATCTTCCCTGATGCCAACTCTGTCATCCTTATCTTACTCCCAAGCTCGTCATGTATACAGTCACTTATAACATCTAACAACTTCAGTGTAGGCTTCAGTCAGGGCTTCATTTAAATATGAATTGAGCAACCGATACACACACACCTGGGCTCTTAGACCAATTATTATCATAAAAACGTTGCCTTTACTTTTACACAACATAAGAATGTGGCTCAGTGCCTTCTTGGAATCATGTGTGAGATCTTCATTGCTATAGAAACTAGACTGCAGTAACATCGGAAATAATATTGCGGTATAAAAAATATGAACAATAAAAGGTAACATTAAATACAAAGTGTAAATAATCATAAAAAGAGGTTAATCATGCAAACAAAATTACAGCATTTAAATCACACAGTGAATACAAACTTTTCCACAATCTGATATCAATCACATTTCCAATGTGTTTATACATGCGTCATCTTACATTTAATGAAATTCCTCTCCTCTTTTATGCAGCTTATTTATACCATCTCAGAGAAATATTCACTCGCTAAATGTGAATATGTGTGGTTACACATGGTCCAAACTTATCTGATTGTGCTGCTGCTCGACTGTGAGCTGTTCCACAGCGCCACGGATGGCTGCTCGCACCATTGAAATTGCCGTCTGAATCAGTAAGGTCTCATTACATGGGCCATGGTCATGTTCAGTAGACACATTTAGGTCAGAAGGATGTAGTGTGTTAGTTATTTGTAAATGTTGCCAGGACCCATTCATTGTAAGACCATCAAACTGTGGTGCCTCATACATGTTCTCTTCCTCTGATAAGTATGCATGCTCTATAGTAATCACTGGCCTGCATTTTGTATCATTCTCTATTGTCTCCTTATTTAAGATTAGCAGATCACTACCTGATGTTGTGGCCTGAAACTCAGAGTCGAAACTACAGCCACTGCAACATGACAGAGGAACCGCAGAATCCAAAACACCACTAGTTTGTAACACCTGATCTTCTTCATTCATACTCACATCTCGGTCAGGACACATTTCCTGCTCTTTATCCGTGTCAGACTCCGTATTTATGTTAATGCTCACATCTGCACTGAATGTAAATGTCTCTGGAATGCTTTCTGCTTGTATTTCTTGTTCTTCCTTTTGGTTCTCTTCTTTCTTGATACCGGGAGTGTCCATAACAGCTGCAGGGGATTGATTCAGTTGATCAGCTAGGCCTACTTCTTTTTGTGTTGGATTGTGAGCACTACACTCAAACTGATCAATAGGAGGTGCTTTCTTCCTTCTTGGAAAGATGCGATAGATCTTTTTAAATGTCAAATCTTTTGGTTTCGTTATCTCCTGAAAAACCATGCCACCGCCTTGCTCTTTACATCCCCTTCCTAGACTGACATTGGATGTGGCTGATCTCTTAGAAATGGGCCACACTGTGAAGAAAACTCTCTTTTTACTTTTTCCATTAGGAAGTTCCTTATTGTTTGCATTACTCAATGTATTCTCACACACAGAGTTGCACATGTTGTGTTGAGAATTGCTTTTGTTTTCTGTTCTGTCTGATTCCTTCCTCTTGCCACACCTGAGGAGTGAGGAAAATGTCCTCTTAATGGATGTTTTTGAAGTGCTTCTGGTCATGTCCATTTTACTTTCCATATTTTCATCTTTGCTTTCACTCTCCTCCAGTGTTACAAGAATTCCTGAGGTATCTCCTGGAGCATCTGGCTGGGGTACCCTCTCCTCTGAGGCTTTTTGAGGGCTGTGGTGGGTAATAGGTGAGGATTCATGGTCTTTGCCATCACTGTTCTCTTGATCATTATTCTCCACTGTGCCATCACAACATTTTGCTTGTCTTTGCCTCCTCTGTGATTTACCTTCCAATCTCTCCTTTGATTTTGACTTCCCCAGCAAAAGCCTGGGTGGACCCGTGAGTTTTCTCTTTAAGCCCCCCTTCTCCTGACAGTCTGGTAATTCAGTCTCTTGTGTGGACATGGTTAATCAAACAGTACTACAGTCAATAATAGTTCTCACTGGCAATATTGGATCAATTACATGAGCGGGTGTTTTCTCCACTTAAATATTTGTCTGCTTAAAGATGTGGAAATGCTGCAAACCAACACAAAAACATTGTATTACTGAAGTTAAAGGCTGTATTTCGCTTGTTGGTTGAATCATATTCAGTGACTCATTTGTCTATTTATATATCACGCATTTAAAATGTGTATCTTTAAGTATATATATACACACTTTTTTTTTTTTTTTCAGAGACTACACGGTGCAATGTTTACAGCACAAACAACAAACTCGCATACTGGGTGTGACACCAATGCGAAGTCTCTTTATATGAAAACATCTTAAATAATTCAGGCTAGGCGTTTTGCTAACCGGTTCTAACAGTAAAAGTTAACTATAAAAATATCATTAATGGCAAATAACAACTTTATTTATTCATGTCGCATATAATTTAAAGAGATAAATATATCTCAGTATAATGTCACAACTCGACGACTAACGTTACTGTTTGTGACAAATGTAAACAGTCATTACTTTTGCATCTTAATCTTTATGATGACAGATATAACTCATGCGAAGAAAAACATGGGCTAACTTAGATTTAAAAAGTGGTACAACAACGTACTAATTATTAATGTTAAATTAAAACACCTACCTCAGGCTACCTGCAAAGTGAAGAGCACGACTTAAACTTGTCACTGTTGTGGCGTTTAGAAATCCACTCGCAGAGTCTGCTGATCTGCCGCGCGCAGAGACTTGCGCTGACACTCAGCACAGCAGGTTACACGCCTATCGGTTTCCATAACGACCAGCTGATTGACGCTTTATGTGCGCGTGCCCCTCATCCATCCAATCAACACGGCGGAGGCTCGGCTAATGTGAAGATTGATATCCATCATTCCGACCACATACACAATTTCCTGAAACAATTACTATTTTGCCATTTTTGTCCACACTTAAACGTCGAAAATACACTCAACTGTTAATTTTTTCAACTACTTTTGTCCCTCGAAACACTTTTCACACTCATAACAATGTCAATGATAGTTGACATTATTTTAACACTTTTTGAATATCTGATAAAATGACAGCTTCATTGGAAACGATTAATTAAATATTTTATTCATGTGATAAATTGCTAAGTTGTTTTTCACACATCCAGTGTCTTTATTTCATCTGATCAATTTTGTCTCCTTGGTAACCAAGTACCAAGATTTGATTACTTATTTTATGGGCAAAAGTGTTGGTCTTGATTAGATGAGATGATTGTAAAACTGAGCGACAGTTTTAATCTCTCTCTCTCTCTCTCTCTCTCTCTCTCTCTCTCTCTCTCTCTCTCTCTCTCTCTCTCTCTCTCTCTCTCTCTCTCTCTCTCATGCTTTTTTTGTTTAAATTCTATTTGTAGGTTAATAATGACATTGGCTCACCTTGGACTATATACTGTTAAAAATAGGCAATATTCACTTTATCAGTTCAGTGACCCTCAAATGATCACAAACAAAAATCTTTAATCTGGCATTTAAATGAAACGTCCATGATGAGCAGATGGCACACAGAAATTAATTCTCATTTGGAAGCTCGCCTGATGTTTGCAAAAGACATATGTGCAAATATGACCGGTTATCTCATTTTCCCAGGGTCTTCTTTATAATTATGTCTGTAGCAGACATTTCCATTTTTATTTTTTATTTTTTATTCAAGCATGTTTTAAACTTTGTTCAGAAGAGGGATTGCCTCTTTTATTCAGGATATATGACACAAATCTTGATATCTCATTCATGAAATGTTATTTCAGACTCAAAGCCACCAATGCTAATACACAGTGACTTGAGGTCCCAGAGGTCTGAGGAAAATATGCCCTTGGAAGACTGTGTATGCATGTCGGTTTTCCATGAAACCTATAACATTTTAAAACATGAAAACAAGAAGGCAACAATTTGTTAAAATAAATCCATAAAACTTTGGGTTTATCTTTAGATTAGCTCATTTATTCAACAGTTTCAACAAAACAATTAATGGAATTTTTTTTGGCTGTTAATGGGCAGATACAATGCATGGAATGTATATAAATATGTACTGTGTACACACACACCAGCATACACACACAGTGCTGGTTAGTAACTGATTACATAGTCTGGATTAAGTAATCAGATCTCTTTGTATTTTAATATTGATATTGTCCAATAATTCAATTAAATGTGTTAAACCAGTTAGGTCAAAAATAATCAAAAAGTAGTCAGATTATATTACCTAAAAATGTGTAATGTAATGGATTACATTACTAACTACAATTTTTGTCATGTAATTTGGAATCAGTAACAAACTATTTGTAAGTAATCTACCCAGCACACTACCGTTCAAATGTTTGGGGTCAGTACGATCTTTTTGGACAGAAATTAATACTTATTTTCAGAAAGGATGACTTAAATTAATCAAAAGTGACAGTAAAGCCATTGATAAAGTTACAAAAGCTTTCTATTTCAAATAAATGCTTTTCTTTTGAACGTTTTATTTTTCAAAGAATCAAAATGTATCACAGTTTCCACAAAAATATTAAGCAGCAGAACGGTTCTCAACATTGATAATTTCTTGATAATAATAAACTAAATAATAATAGTTTCTTGAGCCCCAAATCAGCATACTGGAATGATTTCTGAAGGATCATGTGACACTGAAGACTGGACTAATGAGCTTTACCATCTCAGGAATACATTACATTATAAAATAGATTAAAATTGATAGATATTTCACAATATTACAGTTTTTACTGTATTGTTTATCAAATAAATGCAGCCTTGGTGAGAATAAGAGACTTAAAAAAAAATTTTTTTTTAAAGGATCATACCGACCTCAAACTTTTGAACGGTATACAGTATGGTATGGTTTCATCTAATAAAAACTGAATGCTTTATAACTTTGTAACATGTATAACTGGACTAACAATATAGTTTACAATCAGGCTGTCAGCTTAGTATATACAGCAACTGGAAACTTCATTAAGTCATATAAGATAACAATGTGTAGACATGGAAGCTATCTCATAAAATCAATGCGTCAACTATAAAATCAAATGGGACTTTCAATAATACTGGCAAACTGCAGCGTAAACGTGCTAAGAACAATACTGACAGACAATTGGTTCTGTGCTGCTAAAGCTCAGTCATGGCTAAAAATATCTTATGGTTCAAGGAGCCAAGCGTAAAATCTGTGAAAATCTGGAGTGAATTAAAATACAGTACACAGCAACATCATTTGTCAGTTTACAAATAATATAGTGAAAAAGATATTCTCGAATTTGATGCAATGATTTGACTGTCTTTGTAGGTTTTAAAAATAATTTAGCCATGTTAAAAAGAAAAGTGTCTCTTTCTTTCCAGTTATTAAAAGTTTGATTAAACCAATTTCAGCTTTCCCACCTTAGCAAGTAACCACTGAGCTACTTGCTGTCATGGTAAAGGTGGTTGCCATGGAAACAGGGCCACATGGGATCATCCATTTCTGTATTTGTCTGTTGGAGAGTTTGAAGAAATTAGTCAATCTGGAAGGATACTATCTTAATAACACACCCCATTATGTTTTGATTTCAAGAGAGAGAGAGAGAGAGAGAGAGAGAAAAAAAAAGCTAGCTCAAACAATGAACAGAAAAAAACCATCCTGAGCCAAGTTAACCAACAATGGATATGGATATGGCAGCTACCCTGAAGAGCAATTCAACAAATTGACTTGCATTTGTAATCTGTAATGAACATAAACGTTGGATAAGGTCACTTGGACCACCAGTGGATTTTGTCGAACAGCTCATGTTCAGCACAGCATGCAGCCTAGCAACGTGTCTGGATAAAAATATCCACAAGTGTGACCAAATATTCTCTCTTTCTTTTCTGCAATGTAGACTCACCCGATGAGCGACTGACTAAAGGGGACAGAAATGAGTCAATGACATCATCTGACTAGAGGTTAACCACCCTAGTGTTCATGTTATCTCATCATTTAATCACCATTAGTATGTTCAGCCAGTTATCATAAACACGGTTGATGACAACAATCACTTTACTGTTGTGTTTTTTCTTCTTCAGGCATGGGAAGATAGTTTAATGTGACTGGGCTCATTTGATGTAATGTTTTAATGTACACCACCAAGGTGTGAGAAATATAGCTTTTACATACATTACCATTCAAAAGTTGGGGATTGTTATGATTTTTTACTCCAGTCTTCAGTGCAACGTGATCCTTCGGAAATCATTCTAATATGCTGATTTGGTGCTCAAGAAACATTTCTTAATATCAATGTTGAAAACATTTGTCCTACTTAATTACTACTACTTAAATTTTAGGTTTCTGATATATTTTTTAAGGAATCTTTGATGAATAGAAAGTTCAAAAATATATATTTTTTGTAACATTATAATGTATACATGTCTTTACTGTCACTTTTGAGCAATGTAATGTGTCCTTGCTGAATAAAAGTATTAATTTCTTAAAAAAAAAAAAAAAAATACTTGCTGACCCAAACCTTTTGAATGGTAGTGTGTGTATATATATATATAATATTGCTGCAGATAGATCAAGTACTATAAAGCTCACCGAGTTAGTCAGACAAGCGAGGAAACCTGCTCCAGCATTGGCCTTGATATCGATTATGGGCAGCATGAAGTTGGTGGGTTCTTCCTTCATCATGGGGTCATTACTCAAGGACAGGTGTGTTTTGGCTATGCAAACAGGCAAATTCCCAAAGCCCTTTAAGAGAGATAAAGAGATAAGTTGAATAAGAGAGAATGTTACACTCCCTCAGGCAGACAGGGATACATACATTAAATACAGTAGTGCAAGTTTAGAACTTCTAGAAGCAGAATGAGTATGTGTTAAAGAACACATTGAAATTTCCCAGAAGTCCAATAATTCCCCAAAATAACAAGAACCCCCCTTCTTTTTATACACACAAAATACAACACACACAAATTCACAACAGTCCAACCAATCTCTTCAACAATCTGGTACACAACATTTTCCACTTAAAGTATCCACAATATGTCATACCATATGTTTTTAAACTTCTCATTAACTTTCAACAGCTGCTTCCACTTATTATAACCAACCCACATTAATTAACCAACAGTATTAGTATTTGTGTCATAGTACACATTGCATTTGATGGAGAACTTCTCATTAATCCAGTTCGTTCTATAACTAAGCAAATATCTTAGAAATGTATGTGAATCACTGCATGTATGTAATTAAACACCCTTTTTTGCTCTGAAAAATGTGAGATCTTAGGCAATGAAATTGGGGAAAACACGCAAGGTCTCGAAACAAGTTTATTTAAAGTTGAACTGATTTTTACATGAGCGCCGCGTTTTTAGAACGCTATGTCATGCGTGAGACGCTGCAAAAGATGCAAGACGCGAAGTGCAATGGTTATTCACGTCCGTCTAGCACGTTTACATAGAAAAACAATGGAAAAGTAGCGCATTGGAATAGAAAAAGACGTTCTGTGTGAACGTGAGCTTCCTATTGTGTAAAGGAAGCTCACCTGTTTTGTATAAAGTTCAAGCTTTTCCTTTGCTTTTGGAGAGAGCTCGATATCTTTCGCTCTGTACATCTTCTGTGCCACAGTCCTTAACTTATCAACAGCTGGAATCTGGAGGAAAAAACAACAACATTTATTTGTGTTTAATAATGCATTAGTTTGAGAAATGGATTTTGGCTTCATTCCATCAGTGGAATCTTTCTGTACTTAATACACACAGGCATCTTTCTAGCCTTAATTGCTGTAATGTGTGATGAACAGTTTTTATACTGGTTATATTTAGACCTCGTCAATTAAAAAGATGTCATGCATGATAAAGTAATTGGCTGGTAATGAAACAGCTCTATATATAAAGTGTTAATTGATCTCAGAATATGTGTGGGAAAGAACTTCACAAGGACCTTGGGTGGTAAAAAAAAAAAAAATCCTGAGTACTGTATACTTGTATAAGGCATTTAAAGGGATAGTTAAATTTTGGTATGTTTTAGCTTACCTCAAGGGCATCCAAGATGTAGGTGTCTTTTTTTCCGCAGTAGTTTCAATTTTGATATTTTTAGGTCAAACCGTTCTTGTCTGTCAGTCATATAATGCAGGTCGATGGTCATTATCTCAAAACACAAGCACAGAGTCCAAATTAAAACAATTCCCCATCGTTCAAATTAAACAATTCCCCATCGTAAGTACACATTGATGGCCTAAGACACGAAACGAGCGGTTTGTGTGAGAAAACGAACAGTATATATATCGTTTTTACCTCTTGTACACAGCCACGTCCAAGTGATCTGAGAGCGCGGGCGGGTATAGATATATACACTAGATGTCGCCTCGGTTTGACCTAAAAATATCAAAATTGAAACTACTGCGGAAAAAAAGACACCTACATCTTGGATGCCCTTGAGGTAAGCTAAAACATACCAAAATTGAATTTCAAAGTGAACTATCCCTTTAATGATGCCGCTAACAGATATCATTTCAGTGGTAAAATTAGTGGATGTTCCCTTGTGGGATTTAAACCTTGGTTACCTTATTTGTACTTTATGTTCTTCTTTTGTAAGTCGCTTTGGATAAAAGCGCCCGCTAAATGCATAAATGTAAATGTATCAGAGCAAATTTTACCCACTCTGCCACTTCTTACCTGCGAGTCGTACAGGAACCTAAACCGTCCAGGTACTTTTGCTGCTCTCTGAACAGCTTCGGCCAGAGCCAACGCTCCAGCGCCCCCCTTAGACCAGTTAGTGCACTTCACTGCATCAAAGGCACCAGCCTGCCTCGCCTGGCCACACACCAGCTCCAGCTCGGCGTCAGTATCAGAGCTGTGCCAAATACAATCAGAGGCCATATTCACACACATTCACTCAGAGTGGGAGGGCTGTGTGTGGTTCAGATTGGCTCGTGAGCATACGATTAGTGTACAATGGATAAAAACCTAAGAGACTATTTGAAAATAATTAGTGATATTAGCAATAAAATGGTACATATTCATAATACATGAATAGTTGCAAATAGCTTGATGAGAAGAGGCACAGACAACACTTTTTTGTTGGCTGCTTGATGTCGTACCTGAATTTGTTGACAGCTACGATCACTGGCAAACCAAAAGCTTGTGCACTTTCCACCTGTCTCCTCAAGTGACAACAGCCTCTCTCCAGCAGCTTGAGGTTCTGCATTGGAGAAAACACCATGTGTCATGTGGTATATAAACTCATCTAATAATAGGCATGCATGTAATTACCTGACTGGTAATTTGACTTACGATCATCAAAATTTAGAACTGAATATTAAATGGTTGTCAGTAAATTATAGGTTATAAACATATTTAAAATATTAAGAGATTAAAAATATGCCACAAAGTGGCAGCTGAAAGATTGCACTACCTCCTGTGAATACTCTTTTGGAAGGGGCAAACCTGCTTGGATCTATAACCAAGAAAGAATAGAAGCATAAAGACAATGTGAGCCATTGCCTCTGTCACCAGCACAAGATTGATCATTTAATAAACAGTTGATGTGTTATTGGTTCAATTGAACCCATAATGGAAATCTATCTATAGATTTGTGGATATGACTCACAGGGGGGGCGCCGCCATGCATCTTCAAGGTACGGACAGTGGCCACCATCACTACCACATCTGGCTGCAGGCCAGAGTAGCGGCATTTAATGTTGAAGAACTTCTCCAAGCCAATGTTAGCCCCATGACCAGACTCAGTAACTGAAAAGACAGGAAAGTAGCTTCAGATTAGTTTGAATATTGTGACAGTTTTATTTGTGTTTGCCATTTATTTTCCAGAAACCTAGACCATGTGAATTATTGTACATTAACGTTGAAAGACGTCTCACGATAGGCTGCATTTATAGGATGATAAATTCAGTAAAAACAGTGATATTGTGAAATATTATTACAATTTAAAATAACTCTTTTCTAATTTACAAAATATATTAAATTATATTTTAAAATGTAATTTATTCTGGTGATGGCAAAGCTGAATTCCAGTCTTCAGTGTCACATGATCCTTCAGAATTCAGTCTTATATGAGGACTTGGTGCTCAAGAAACATTTATTATTGTTATCAATTTTGTTGTGCTCCTTAGGATTTTTGTGGAAAACAAACGTGATGTTTTCTTTTTTTTTCAGGATTCTTTGTTGAATAGAAAATTGAACAGCATTTAAATAGAAATCCTTTGAACATTATAAATGTCTTTTTTGATAAATTTAATGTGTCCTTATTGGAAAAAAAAAAGTATTAATTTCTTTAAAAAACGTATACTAACCCAAACTTTTGATTGGTAGTGTATTTGTGCAGTATTTTTTATACAAAAAATATAAAGTGTATTTCTTCTTCACCTACAAATCCTTTGGATCCGACCATTTTTAAAGCCATTTTGTCTGCCAGAATGGAAGGACTGCCTTGGGCAATGTCAACTAATGGGCTGGTGTGAAGAAACACTGGTGTACCCTAGAGAGAAAGATGTGCTAAGACAGAATCTGACAGAACTGAAATAAATAAGAATGATTCTGTGTGCAGTGATTCTAAAATATTTATTCTGAAAAATGACAATGACATTTTTAGTGGTCATGCAACATTTTTCACTATTAAATCTTACCTCTACAGTTTGCATCAAGACAGGTTTAAGGGCATCTTTCAATAGCATGGTCAATGGACCACTGACATTCTGTGATGACAAAGTTGTGTGCATTAGATCACACGCATAATACAGACACACACAAACACATGAACACATACTGACTAAATCCTCTGTGGTGACAGGATCTCCAGATTTGTTTGTAGCCACTACTATCTTGGCCAGTCTCTGCTGCATCTCCTCTTCACTGCTGCTGAGTGACAGTATAGCCATGATCTCATTTTCCAAAGAGTCAGAATCCTGAACAGCACAGATACTTAAAGTAAACAAATCACCCTCAAAAACTTTTTTATGTGTACAAAAAAACACTGTGTATATATATACACACAACATAATACAATGTGAATTATTATTACAATGTGAAGAAAGGCACTAGGTCAAATGTAGTGACAAAATGACATTGTGATACTGATGATACATACTGCTGTAGTTTCTGGGTCAATGTCCAATCGGACAAAACGTCTTATCTCGGTCCCTGTGAAGGTCAAGGGGTCAGATTTCTCAATGCCCAGTTTCTACAGGTCATAAAGGACAAAGTGACCATGTCATCATACTTCTGCAGTGGTTTTGAAATTAATATTTGACTCTAGACTGTGTTTTCAATGACTTACCTTCAGCCGGCTAAGCTGGGCTGGGGAGACAGATCTTTGACCCTCTTTGAGAGGAACCAATAAGTCAAACAAAGCCTGTAAGATACAAGCATATAAGATCATACCAAATACAAGCCATTCAAACACATGAGTATAACCACACACATATCAAACACAAACCTGACCTTCTCAGAAAGCTTGGTCTCATAGTGAGCATGTGCTTTAATAGTGTCCATCACAACTCTACTGGCAGCAGAGATGAGCTCATTCTGGCCTGAAGGCTGAAGGCTGACCTGGGATCAATGTGTTAGAAGATATTCACGTTCCATTTGATGAAATATGCTATTGAATCTGCGCTTCAAGAGGAACTCAAACATACCTCCTCCAATGGGATAATCTGAGAGTATCCACCTCCAACAGCAACCCCTGTAAACAAGAAGCAACCAACAAATCTTTTGAGCCACTTAAGCTTAAAAAAGCCTGTTTTTTTGTCTCAGAGTCTAAATTAAAATGGGTAATTGTGAGTTCCGTAAATTAAAATAAGACGTAAGCCACACTGTGACACATTAAGTTGCATGGCAAGAAATTGTGAAAAATATAACCTTACAAATGTTTGTAATCAATTTGCAATTGTGAGATATTAAGGGATATTGGTGACTTTTAATGTCATAATTATAACTTTTAGTTTTATTTTGTCAATTTCGACTTGAGTCATAGTTGACTTTATATTTCATAATTTCAACTTTGTATGACTTATTAGCTTTTGTCATAATTCTAACGTTTTATCTCAATTTCATTTATGACATAAGTCAAAATGAATAGATAAGTCATAATTAATTATGTAATTATCATAATTATAAATGTATTTAATAATTTAATCTTTTTGTTATTATTCACTTTATTCACGTCATTCACAACTTAATTTTTTTATCTCATAATTATGATTTACCAAAGCATGATTTTTTTTCTTATGTTGTGGAAATGAGCTTCTACAGTAGTTATCTTGGAAACTTGAGAGAAAACAAATGTTTGTCCCTCACCCCTAGCACCAAAACAGGATCCTGGGGAAGGCTCTTGCACACAAGCAAAAGCGTTGATATTCAGGAGGGCTCCGAAAGCCTGAGCCAGTCCAAGAGCGGTGGTGCGCTTTCCTTCGCCCAATGGAGTAGAAGAAATTCTGGTCACAGTAACACAGAATGGATTGACTTTGAAAGCAATGCATTTAGTTTGTTTGGCGAATTGCTCAGAGACTAAGCTGGATGTGAATGCATTGTGTGACCCAGGCTTAATGGAGTGTTGCAAGATCCCATTTGGTGCTTGTGGAAAGTTACTACCCTATAAGATTATGCTAATGTTCATAATTATATTTCAAGATGCATCTTACCCAGTGACAACCACATATTTCCCATCAGGCTGTTTCTTCATGCGTTTCAGAACATCCAGTCGTATCTTAGCCCTACTTCTGCTATATGGCTCCACTTCCTCAGAAAACAGGCCCACCTCTCTTGCAAGCTGACCGACTGGTTTGCTTTGACATGAACGTGAGATTACAGCATCACTAGGAAATGCAATAGGCATCACATGGGTCAGCAAGAGTCATGATGGACTTCACAGAATATGCTTAAATTAAACAATCTTTATAATAGCAGGCAAGCCATGACAGTACCTCGGCTGAGGCTCTTGGGGTTTCTTCTTTGTGAACACTATGTTCCACTTCCCTGGAGTGTATGTCTGCAGAAACCGCTTTGCACTGTCAACTGTATTCTGATCCAAATCCAAATGAGAATAACAAACATTTGCAAAAGCAAATAAAATCAGTTATCGGCCGATATTACATTTAAAAAAATTAATATTTCCATTAGTCAATATTTAACTCAGCAAGCTCACTTCCCCATATTTTTACATTTACATTTACATTTACATATTTAGCTGACGCTTTTATACAAAGCGACTTACAATTGCTATATATGTCAGAGGTCGCACGCCTCTGGAGCAACTAGGGGTTAAGTGTCTTGCTCAGGGACACATTGGTGTCTCACAGTGGATTCGAACCCGGGTCTCTCACACCAAAGGCATGTGTCTTATCCATTGCGCCACCACCACAATGGTTTAGTTTAGTTCATGTTTAGATGACATTTTGTCATCAAATGTTTACTTAAAGCTCCACTTGAAAATGTAATCTTTAGCAAATCTCAAAATGTACATCCATTTTCATACTTTACTGTTCAAAAGTTTGGGGTCATTAAGATTTCATGTTTTTGGAAGAAGCCTCTCAAGCAGTCATTACTCCTGTCTTCAGTGTCACATGACCCACAGAAATCATTCTAAAATGCTGATTTGGTGCTCAAAAACATTTCTAATTATCATCGATGTTTAAAACAGATGTACTACTTGATTATTATTTTTTTTAACGGAAACACATTTTTTATTTTCAGGATTCTTTGATGAATAGAATGTTCAAAATAACAGCATTTATTTGAAATAGAAATCTTTTGCAACATCATAAATGTCTATACTGACACTTTTGATTATTTAATGCTGCTAACATTTTGAACAGTAGTGTATTTTATAATGTTGTGATTCCCTTGGTTTTAATTTTTAGTCAATGGTTTTATTTTATTTTTTATTTAGAAGAATTTCAATATCAGCCATAAAATAAAAAATTATTATAAGCTTATTTCTACTGGCCAGAATTTTAATAATGAACCATCTCTAATACAGTATCTACGGAGCCCCAAAAGGGACATGGTGAAAATATTATTTGCGTTCTCTCGCAAATTGCCTGCTTTCCCTGAGAAACTTTGCATTCGCTCGCAAAGAACAAAAAAAGTTTTGCGAGTGAATGCAAAAGTTTTTGCGAGGGAATATATAGGTTTTGCAAGCTAACGCAAAGTTTCTGGGGGAACGCAATACATTTCCGAGAGAACACAAAAGCAGTGACTTGTTATTTTTCTTTCCATCTCAGATTTTTTTCCACCACCATGTCCCCTTAGGGGCTCCGGAAACATCAACTATCACCGATATAAACTTTTAATTTGTGACAAATAATATTGTTCAGTACTTTATGGAAAGCTTGTTCAAGGAAAGCAGGTCCAACTTTCCATTAATTTTAACAAGTGAGCATGAAATAAACAAGACTCAAAGTGACAATCTTTTTCAGTTACATGACTCAGCAGATTGCAGTAAATACTCTCTCCAAAAATCTCTCTAGTCTTTGCATTTGTTTGGGAAAATGCAGAGTAGGCCTACATCTTACTGCATTTATTTGTCTGTACTAGTAATTGTTGTTGGCACAATTGCTGTTCACTTTACAAACAAGTCAAACAGAGCCATTTGCTCCTGAAATGATACCTTCATCAGCATAGCTACAGTCATGGGTCCGACTCCACCAGGCACTGTGGTGATGTATCCAGCTCGCTCTTTAGCTGAGGAGTAGTGTACATCCCCCACCACTCGTTTCCCACTGGCTTTACTGCGGTCTGTGTGTGAGTTAAATGTAAACACGTGAGCTAAAACCAGTAGCTATTTAATATTCCGTAACTGCTTTAGACAAGTAGATACAGTCAAGCAGAGAGACCTGGTATATGATTGATACCGCAGTCTATGACCACCGCCCCCTCCTTCACCCACTCTCCTTTCACCATCTCAGCTCTGCCAGCACCCACAACCAAAATATCTGCTCTGCCCACCTAAAGAAAACAAGACACTGAAAGTTACTCCAGCATTCACTCCAGCACTCCATTCATTACACCAAACTGCACAGCAAGTAAAAGTCTGTACTCAACAATGATAAAGCAAACGATAAATACATCTCACTATTTTGTAAAACCGAGAACCGAGTCATGAGCTCTTCTTTGTTGTAGAATCTAGATGAAGAAAGTTTCAGATTACGCATGTAACCATGGTTCCCTGAGGAGGGGAAGAATACACTGCATCCTCTAGAGGACACTTCAGGGAATGCCTCCGGCATGACTGGTCTCTGAAGCATGTGTTTAAACGGGACAATGTCATTGGCCGGCGACAGTCCGTGATGTCACAACTGGTGTGACAGTGAGTATACAGTATAAGGGCACCTGTTATACACATCATCAACCTCTTTGTCTTAAGGAGACGTAGACATGCAGGCCCGACGTATGGCAGAGAGACGCAGTGTCTCATTCCCTTTCTCAGGGAACCATGGTTACATGCGTAAACTGAGACGTTCCCTTTCGAATTGGAACTCGTCCTCTAGAGGACGCAGTGCGAGTTCCCATTCGAAAAGGAATTGGTCATATTCAAAACTGTAATTGGAAAAGGGATATAAAATAGAGCGTGAGAGAAGCAAATGAAACCAACATGTTCAGCAAGGTCGAGGGTCTTTGAATGACAGGTGGTCACTGTGGCGTGGTTCCATAAGAGCAGATCGTGCATTGGAGCTCCAACGATCTTACTGCGGCCGATCACGACAGCATTCTTTCCCATCACACTCACACCTGCACACATGAATCACACTTGCAGAGAGGCAGCATTTTCTGGAAAGCTCTTATCTTAATTGTCCTGCCTTGTTTGAGTCAAATTATAAAGCAGCAACACATGTATCCTTTGTGGAGAAGGCAGAATGCACTGCAATATGTTCAGCTTTAAAAAAAGACAAGATGGCCGACAAGGTTATAGAAATATTTGTTGCACATAAAAGTGTACACTACCGGGCAAACGTTTGAGGTCAGTTTTTTTTTCCAGCAATTAAGTGACAGTAAAGACATTTATTATGCTACAAAATTTAATTTTAAATTTAAAAAAAGTTAATTTTCACTTATTTCACATTTTCACATGTTCACTTTCTATTTATCAAAAAATTCTGAAAAAATGTATCATGGTTTCCACAAAAATATAAAACTGCACATCTGTTTTCAACATGGATATTAAATAAGAAATGTTTCTTAAGCAGCAAAGCAGCATATTACAGTGATTTCTGAAGGATCATGTGACACTGAAGACTGGGATAATGGCTGCTGAAAATTCCTTGCCATCACAGGAATAAATTACATTTCAAAATATATTAAAAAAGTGTAATAACATTTCAGGACATTACTGTTTTTACTGTATATTTGATCAAGTAAATGCAGCCTCGTTGAGGATTAGACTCTCTTTTAAAAATATTACAACATTTTACCGACCCTAAACTTTTGAACGGTGGTGTATATTTTATTAAAGACTGCAAAACACCAATCGATCTGTATAATTAAAATTGAATATTTTACTAAATATTTTTGGTGTATTTTTAAGCTTATCATTGGAGATCCTGTCCATGTAGACAGTAGATAATAAGGAAGCTCACTAGGTTTTGGATCAGAGCTCCTTTCTGACTCATCTAGATGTGATGCAAAAAAAAGATTGTTCTGGATCCTTCGTTCCTTTCCTTAGGGTGACAGCTCATTTCACCACCCAGTCATCAGACGGCATTGCTCTCTGTGTGTGTATATATAGATCTCACACCTATCCAGTGACACTGCACACTGATTGTGCTGTAGAATGAAGGCCCCTTAGACAATCATGCTATGATTCTGACTGATGAGAGCTACAGCTCATGGGTAAAGGTTCACAAGATTTCCACCCACCGGTCTGACTGATTAGCTCCATGCAGCCATTAGGAGTGCAAGGGATGAAACAGTCGCCCAGGTCTCCACGAGACAGCTTCCCCGCATTTATACTGGTCAAGCTGGAGGGGAAGACAAATCATATAAAATACAGTTACAATGTTCTGTAAAGGGTTTGTTTTTTAAATATACCATGCATTAAGGAAGTTTTCCTGAAAATGTATATCGAGCAGGCATGAATATTTGT
Source organism: Leuciscus leuciscus (assembly GCF_965113295.1). Classification (NCBI taxonomy): domain Eukaryota; kingdom Metazoa; phylum Chordata; class Actinopteri; order Cypriniformes; family Leuciscidae; genus Leuciscus; species Leuciscus leuciscus. The sequence continues at coordinate 30,611,934 of NC_138743.1, read as the reverse complement.
TGCTCAATGCATAAAAAATACAGTGTGATTTGAGTTTAAAAAAAAGCTACATTTATGATACCATTGTTGTGAGCTTGTATTATTGATTTGAACTATATTTTTTAAACATAATCTTGACAAACGGTTTTGAAGATTTAATTTAATTAGTCTTACTACATCCCCTTTTCTCTCTCACCAAGGTATTAAAATGATTAGCGGCAGTTTTCAGCCCAAAAAGCTCAATATAGCTCAGTTCTCCTGTCAGTAATCACAGTAAACACTGTGAGGAACACATTTTAAATCACATACGGTAACACAACTGATCTATGCTTGAGGCTGATAAAACTATCATGAGGATGAGTAAAGATCCTGCAGGTGGATATTGCTTATTTGTGCAGAATTTAGACTTTACTCAGAGATAACTCATCTGAAATCAGTAAAAAAAGGCCAATATTCACAGACATCTACAAAGAGGACATTCGCTCTCTGACTTTGGGTGGAAAAAAACAGATAAGAGAGCAAAGTGACTAGACCTGGAAACTAGAACTAGCAGTGGCTTAATAAATCAACTCTGCAGTCTGCCCTACCTGTCTATTCCAGTTAGTTTAATAATAATAAAATCCACTATTTCCCCCATACACTACTCTACATACTGTACTCCTCAAACAAACATTTCAAGCATGTCAGTTTGACAGCTGCACCGTATCTTTCTTAAAAAATAATAAAAAAGACTTCACCTACCCATCAACATCTTTCTCTGGGGCCACAGCATTGGTCACTTTCTCTGTGTTTATTGGGTTGATGGAGTCAAGAGGTAGTTGTACGATGAGACCATGAACCGCAGGGTTCTCATTCACTGCAACTATGCTTTGTAGGACCTTAAGAAAATCAGTGGGATCAGCCTTCAAACTACTTCTCACAAAACAAAGTTTAATTTGCTGTGTGCCACATTTTATAAACAGTTTAGAATGCTGTTGATCTATGACCAAAACAAGATGAGATTGAACTGCATGGCTCAAAGTTGATATGAACAGAAGATTTCCCACGGCTCTAATTTTCTTTATAATGAATTGTGAGCAATGGCGCATGTATATATGAAAGGAGAAAGGATAGAAAATGAGATGAGGTGAATCACACATTTGTTATTGTTTGAGGCCTGTTTCTCTTACTTCATCTTCTGTGGCTGTTTTGGGAAGCCTAATGTGGTTTGCATTGATTCCAATCTATGTAAGGGAGAGAGACAGTGTCAGCCAGAGGTTTATGTTAAAAATGATTTCTGTTTATTAAATCAGCTCACTGAACCTCAGCCGCTGCCTTGAGCTTCATGGTAATGTAGAGGTTTGAGTCATCTCTGTCCCCGACCTAGAACAAACCATAGGCTACATGAGAGTGCGCAGAGGATAGTAATATATATATTTTTTTTTTTTTTGCATGTTTACATCCTGAAAAACATAATCAGCAAACTCACTGATCTGAGTATGTCTAATATGTCTAATATATCTATGATCTCACACAATACAGGTAAAAATGTTGCTGAATTATGCTGTATTATCTGAATATTTTAATATTTCTGAGAAAAATCTTTTTATTTTTGCTTAATATTCTTTACTAGTTTATAATATGAATATATAAATATAATGAAAAAATATTCAAATATATTAAAGTATAACTATTTTGCATGTTATTTTCATTTATTACATTGAATATTTGTGAAATTACTGTATATGAATATTTAAACAAAGATATTTATAATATATACATCTTGATACTGAAATTTAAATGTATTTTATTTATTTATTGTTTTAAATATAGCTATTTGCATGTAATGGTCAAATGCATTTATCAAAACAGACCGTAAATATTTAAAAGAACAACAAAACAACACATAGCAACCAGTGAAGTTATTATGAATCAAGATATGAGTCACACACCATATCAATGTTATCTTATCCCAAAGACTTTAAACTAACACACCTTTCTTTCACATTGCACACTTTTGCATTTATCAACGCATGACCATGAAGCCATAGAGAGATTATCTATTTTAACAAAACACCCACAACCGTGAGAGAGAAGAAAATGGCACATTACCAAATGACCATCTGGAGTAGAGTGAGAGAAAAAGAAGAAAGATGAGTCAGAATATCAAGAGAGATGAAATTATAAAGCTAGCTATCACCACAAGGTGTATTATATGGACCAAAATAATGAGCAAGAGGTTCAGAATGACCTGCAGCACAACCAGGCCGGGCCTGAAGCCTGGGAACTGAGTCTTCATCTCTGCTACCTCCTTCTTCAGTCGCTCCTTCACCTGTCTGGACATACAGAGAAGAATGGCATTTGATCTACCTCCAGGGTCTTAAAAAGGGGGATTTTTTCATATATTGTTCGATCAAATTATTGTTCAAATTATATCATTTTCTCATGATCCTTCAGAAATCATTCTAATATGCTGATTTGATGCTCAAGAAACATTTCTTATTATTATCAATGTTGTGATGCTTAATAATGTTGTATAAACTGTGATAGGCCTACATTTTTTTCAGGATTCTTTGGTGAATTTAAATTTCAAAAGAACAACATTTATTTGAAATATAATTTGTGTGTAATAATGTTTTATCACATTTAAAAAATTTAATGCATCCATGCATTAAATCTTGCAAATAAATCTTACTGACCCAAATTTTTTTCGAACGATTGTGTATATCTATAAATAACAATAAATGAATATATTAATTATTATATTACTTACTATTAATACCTGCATGTAGTAATTCAATTATTATATTATGAGCGTATGGCCAGGCTTAAAATGCAATATGTGTATACATCTATAAATAACAATAAATAAATATATGAATTATTATATTACTTCATATTAATATCGTTATGTAATAATTAAAATGTTATATTATGAGCGTATGACCTGGCTTAAAATGCAATAATTGTGTATATCTAAATAACAATAAATAAATACATTAATTATTATATTACTTAATATTAATATATCTATGTAATAATTCAATTATTATATTATGAACATATGGCTACCCTTACGAAAAAGAAGTATACTTCAAGTTCATTTTATGAAGTATACTTAAGTAATGTTCAAGTATATTTTTAAGTATACTTTGTGTAGTAAGTATAATAATATCAATGTGTACTTGTAGTAAACTTGTAATTGTACTATTTCAATACTGCTTGGAACTAAATTGGCCCACGTTTAGTATATAAAAGTATACGATTAAGTGTACTATAAGTGTAAAGAGTAGTAAACTACTTAGTTTACTATTTTAATACAAGTAGTACATTTTTTAGTTTATGAAAGTACACAATGAAGTGTACTCTCAGTAAACTACTAGTTTAGTAGTTTATACTGCAAGTATACTTGCAAGTTTTCTTTAAGTGAACATAACATTATACTTATAGTTTACTATTTATATATTATTTTTGCACTTGCAGTATACTACTATGTTCAAATGTAGATATTACTTTTTATACTTATAAAATACCTTTAACTGTACTTTAATTTTTAAAAACATTTTATTAGCTTCATGCATCCTTTTTTAATCAACACTTGAATGTTCGAAGTCTTTGAGCCTGAAAATGATTTTAAAAAAGGGGGGTCTTTGGCCTGAAAATGATTAAGACCCCTGATCTACCTGAAGGGCCCCTTAAACACACTCAAACTTACTGCGAGGTCTTGTTTCCGGACACAATGGTTGCCATGGTGCATTGGCTGTCCCGGTACCTCAAAGCTCCTCGCCGGAGCACAGAGGCAGTGAGGGCAAACATATCCAGCTGCAACTGAGCAAAACACAGAGGCAAAGTTAGTAGGAAAACACTATAGAGAGAAAAAAAACACCTAAAAATCAAGCTGCTTCGGTATTCTACAGATATCAACACCTGTCCTGTGTGCAAACGGAGCCTGCACACCCACTTCTGCACGCTTCTCCTCTCCTCTGCTGTCACGGGACACTGTGCAGTGCGCAGCTCCCAAACCAGAGCGTTATCACTGGGTCCAGCTGCGGCATTCCACACTATTCCAGTATGAGTGGGGAAGTAAGCTGATAAAGGAGCCCTGTCAAGGCTGCAAAGCTTAGACAAGCTCAAACAAACAAATAATCACATGGTGTGCGGAAAAAGCTTGCACAGGGCCAAAGAGGTTAAAATACAACTGCTGGGCTGTAAAGGAAGTGGGATGTTTCACAGCAAATAGCCAGGCAGCCAATCGGGGATCCTTTGAGCTGGGAGAGGAGCATTCTTGGGACTCTGAGCACTGTTCCCCTCCTCTTCTTTCTTGCCTTCCCTGCGAAAGAACTACAGCATGTGATCTCCAAATCAGAGTCCCCCCTCCTCACGTCTCTGTAAGCTTCAAAACAGCTGTCAATCATACGGTTTCTGGGAGGAGTCAAGTGCAGAGAAGTCTAACACTTGTTTTTTTGTGTTCACAGTTTGTGCTGCCTGCAAACTCGTAGAAGTATTTGTTTGTTTTAAGGCATTTCTGCCACGATGCTGAAAATGATATAGATGAGGTGCGTCTTAAACTTTCACTTAGTAAGTTTGAAGTGCTACAGATTTCAAGGGTAGGCTAGTCTTTAAAAAATGCATTTATGGCACAACCAAAAAATAAAAAAAATTTGATTTGAAACATATGCATATGATATCACATGTGTCACATACGTTGTTCGATTAAAGAAAATTTGAAAACTTGAGAACATCATGACACGTGTCTTGGTTAACTTTAGCACCCACTGGTGAGAAACTGTTGCATAACAACTTTGAGACGCTTGCTCTGTAGACTCAATCATTTATTTTTTTAATTTTAGATTTTAGACTCAACCATTTACATTTAGTCTAAGCATATGGTATTCATTATTTGGGTGTTTATTCAAGGCATTTTTGGCAGATAATTCTCTTTTTGTTAGGAGGTATATATATATATATATATATATATATATATATATATATATATATATATATATATATATATATATATACTATATATATAGACTATATATATACTATATATATAGACTCTATATATATATAGTCTATATATGGGGGTCACTCTTTAAAAAAAAAAAAAAAAAAACATACTTCAAACGTACAAATACATAATTTTATTTAAAAAAAATGACAGTTTTAAACTATTTGAAATTTAAACTATGTATTTGACATAAATGTGGAAAATAAAGGTTAAAAAAAATCCCCTGAAAATTATGATTTTGAACTGCTACTCAGAGAATCATGAAAAAATGTATCACCACGTAATCATGTAAACAGCACAACTGTTTATAACACTGATAATAAGAAAGGTGTATTGATCACCAAATCAGCATAGAATGAGTTCTGAAGGACTATGTGACACTGAAGACACAATAATGAAAATTCAGCAAAAATATATATATTTTTTTATAAAATAACAGATATTTTAAACTGTAATGTCACAATGTGTTTTAAAATAGTTTGAAAATAAATAGACAAGTTTGTAAATAAATAAAAAAATCTACCAAAACATTAGGTGTTTTTATAAAAATAATAAAGGCCCCTGTCCCTGCCCCTGCCACCACTAAAGCTAAAATGTATATGACCACTAGGGGGCAATATTGTGTTAGCTTTCAATGTAGCCTAAGTGACCTCACAAACAAGTCAGGTGGTTATCAGCTCTAGAGTCAGTGCAAGTTGCTTTCAGTTTAGACAGCTCAAACATTTTAGTCTAGGACTATGCTTAAGCCTTGTCTGTGAAACTGGGCAATAGTGATGAAATATAAATAAAACAAAACAGTCATATAACAGTCAGTTTTAGTAAAACCGTCAGCAATGAAACACTGACAAACAAAACACTGCAGTCTACACAGAAAAACAGTCTGATGAATGTTAAACTTTTAAACCACAACTATGCTTTTCTCATGTACACAGTCCAATCTCTAGTGAATCCCGACAAATGAACAGTCTGGATATTCACCATGCAGATCCACCAGGCTCTCTCCAGAACACCATTAGTGTCCTATAAGCATTAAAATCATTTGGATTATTTCCTGCTTAAGGGACATTAGAGTGTAATTGCTCTGGTCTGACTGAGCTTGTTAGCTAAATAATATAAGCCCGACTTCCTTCTGGTGCCGGGGGAGAAAATGTTTGAAGAGTGATTTTACATTTACACACATTGCCAGAAGTAGGTCCATTACATCATGCCACATGAGTCACTGAGACGCCACTGACCCAGAACTCCTGGCTGATGATCAAACCAGAGGTGGATACTGGGCATTCAAATATTATTAATATACAGTTAAATACAAACACACAGTTAATGATGCTGAACATTTTTTGATCAAATAAATGTAGTCTTAGTGAGCATGAGACTCTTAAAACATTAAAGGGTTAGTTCACCCAAAAATGAAAATTCTGTCAGTAATTACTCACCCTCATGTTGTTCCAACCGCGTAAGACCTTCGTTCATCTTCGGAACACAAATTAAGATATTTTTGATGAAATCTGAGAGCTGATCACTTCTCCGTAGGCTGCTAGGTGGCCCAAACTTGCTGGCCCAGAAAAGTTATTAATGGAGATCGTTAATATAGTCCAAGTGACTACAGTGGCTCAATCTTAAGTATATCAAGCGACGAGAATACTTTTTGTGCGCAAAAACAAACAAAAATAACGACTTTATTCCACTATTCATTTCCTTCTCTCTGGGCCTCGTAGTGTTTTTGCGCAGCGCGTCTGTGTTACACGTCACCACGTAGGCTCACTATTGGCCGACGCTGGTCATGTGTGTGACGCGCAGCGCAAAAACACTACGTGAACCAACTTGAGGCCCAGAGAGAAGGAAATGAATAGTGGAATAAAGTCGTTATTTTTGTTTGTTTTTGCGCACAAAAAGTATTCTCGTCGCTTGATATACTTAAGATTGAGCCACTGTAGTCACTTGGACTATATTAACGATCTCCATTAATAACTTTTCTGGGCCAGCAAGTTTGGGCCACCTAGCAGCCTACGGAGAAGTGATCAGCTCTCAGATTTCATCAAAAATATCTTAATTTGTGTTCCGAAGATGAACGAAGGTCTTACGCGGTTGGAACAACATGAGGGTGAGTAATTACTGACAGAATTTTCATTTTTGGGTGAACTAACCCTTTAAAGATTTACCGACCCCTGTATGTGATCTTGATGCATAAATCATTATGCATTAATAGCATAATTGAGCATTCAAATGAGACTGCATTACTGTCGGTCACAGAAGCCTTACGGATCGCAAAAGCTGCTTCCAAATCTTCAGTTCTCATTCTCCTGGATCTGTCTGCTGCCTTTGACACTGTGAATCATCAGATCCTTTTGTCCACCCTCTCATCACTGGGCATCACAGGAACTTCCCTCCACTGGTCTGAATCCTATCTCACAGGTAGGTCCTTCAGGGTCGCATGGAGAGGCGAGGTATCCAGAGCACATCAACTGACCACAGGGGTTCCTCAGGGTTCAGTTCTTGGACCCCTCCTCTTCTCCATCTACACCACATCACTGGGACACATCATACAGGCACATGGTTCAACCTCTCATTTCAACCAGATGATCCCACAGTAGCTGCACGGATCTCAAGCTGTCTGGCGGACATCTCGGCATGGATGAAGGAACATCACCTGCAGCTCAACCTGGCAAAGACTGAGCTTCTCTGCCTCCCTGCCAATCTGTCTCAGCACGACTTCACTATCCAGCTAGATTCAGCATCAATCACCCCATCAAGGTCGGTCAGAAATCTTGGAGTGATATTTGATGACCAGCTGAACTTCACAGACCATATTTCAAAGACAGCTCGATCATGCAGGTTTACACTGCACAACATCAGGAAGATCAGGCCTTTCCTAACTGAGCATGCAACACAACATCTCGTCCAGGCCCTGGTCATATAGGCTTGATTACTGCAGTGCTCTTCTGGCTGGACTTCCATCATGTGCAACTAAACCTCTACAAATGATTCAGAATGCTGCAGCTCGTCTTGTCTTCAACGAGCCAAAAAGGGCCCACGTCACCCCTCTGTTCATCTCTCTGCACTGGTTATACCACTCGCTGCTCACATCAAGTTCAAGGCATTGACGCTTGCTTACAGATCTATCACAGGGTCAGCTCCATCCTATTTTCACTCACTCCTACGAGTCTACATCCCTACCAGAAGCCTTCGATCGGTCAACGAGCGACGGCTCGTGGTTCCATCACAGAAAGCCACAAAATCAGTTTCCAGAATATTCTCATTCACGGTTCGCTGCTGGTGTAATGCTCTCCCCACCCTCATCCGGAATGCATTCCTGACAACATTCAAAAGACAACTGAAAACTCATCTCTTCCGTGAGCACTTAACCTCATAAAAAAAATACAATTAAAAAAATCTTTCCTTGTCCTTTAATCCTCCCTTATCGGGCTTATGCTACTCTGAACAATGCCTGAACTTCGTATTTTGAGCACTTCTTGCGTTGTTTGTGCCTCTTCACGATGACTCACTTAATTTAGTCCTAAATTGTAAGTCGCTTTGGACAAAAGCGTCTGCTAAATGACTAAATGCAAATGTAAATGTAAATTAATAGTAAATATTTATAATTATTTGTAACTTTTTATTGTATATATCTAGTCTAGTGTGTTATAATAATGTGTGTCTTCAAATGAACCTTGAGTCTGACAATTAAAGTTGATCTGAACAGATTTCTCACAAAGTTCTTGAAATTCTTTTCTCAGTATAATTATACATCAAATGTTGACGTGGCTGACTGAGAAAAGCCCTGTCTTCCTGATGCACAACATGAAATGTGAGGGCACATCATGTGATCTTGATTTACAAAGGGACTTCCTTTGCCCATGTTTGTCATAGTTTTGTGACACTCCTCCTCCTCCACCACCTCTTCCTCTAGAGCCTTAACATTCCTTCTTCTTTGCTGACAAGCTCAAACTTGCATGACATTACACTAATAGTACTAAGAACTGTGTGGGAGTATATGTGGGTGTCTTGCTTGTTAAACAGATTGGCCCGTATGAAAATGATGTCCTTATCAGGGTTGATGCATTCCCTGGAGAAACATGAGCTAGCCAAAACAAACAGAGAGAAAGTAAAAGGGATTGGTACATGTTTTGCATATATATAGCAGTTAATTTGATTCTAATACTTGGAGACACATTCACATACTCATTGCAATATGCAAAGATGGTCCAATTATTGAGTTATTTTGACCTTTCGTCACTTTTTTTCCCCTTTTCCTTTCTTCTAGTCTAAAGTAATGGACTGGAAATCACAGAGTGCTCTATTTGCACTCTGCTTTTACATTTTAATTCACTAAGGACAGAGAATTTTGGGACTCAGATTGCTAATAGGGGCGTGAAAGCAAATTTGCTTTGTGCTTGTTTCTGGGGAAGTGAAAATCACATGAATTCCTGAGTATGGACGGTCACCTCTGTCCCACTTATGTCCTCATAAAACAGAGTAAGCAAGACAGCGCGATAAATCAGCTATGGTGATCACCAGTGTAAAAATGAAGAGATGAGACATGGTGATTTAGGGGCAGCGCTGTGCTTTTTTTTTCTCCCTGGATGCCAGCCTGGACTCACTTGTGTCAAAACGCGCATGTAAAGGTAGGATGCACATCCCTAAATGGGTCATTGAACTGGGACAGTGTGGGATATTTGCATTCCAGATCAACCTAAATGCAGATTCACGTAAATTAGACTTATGCTTATGAGAGGCTTAATAGTTTGGGGTGCAAACTGTTTGGTTGTTGACTTTTTGTGGAACAAAATGCTTTTATTGCTGATCCTATACTGTGCATAGAAATAGAAACTTTTACAGTCAAGAAGGTTTACAGTCATTGTACAGAGACAGCGTTCATTATCGCTAAATAAACAGCGACAGATCAAGAACAAGATGAACACAGCAACAATATTACAGTAACATTAATTCTGAAGTGGTGCAAGCTTATTTCCCCCACAATCGATAACTGAGAGACACAAGATGGTGCCAGTTGCAATGAGTTAATGACGAATCATAAATGTTTTGGATTATTTGCCTAATCACTATTGGATTATAGCGCCATCTGCTGGAGAGGCAGTTTATTTTAATGGAAAATTTAAATTGGAGTTAAATGGCTTTTACTTAGCAATTATTAGCAATATTTTGACCTAAAGAAGAAAAAAATCACCTTTTTTCTAAAGACTACAACATGAATAAGCAACGCTTTTATCGTTTGTTTCTGCTCCTTTTTTGCCGGTTTTGATCCAGAGATTCTCTACTGCATAATGCGTAGGTATGGAAATACTTACGCTGACAGGCAGGTAGGACATCGAACCATTGCATTCGGACCAAATGCAATGATTGGACGAACATTTTATGGTCTTATGCCTTCCACAGATGATATATATACAAATAAATACATTTAGACCACTTAACCTATGATTGCTATATCAGGATGTGGATATATCAGGACTTTCAACCAGCATAACAAAAAAATTTCTGGAACAAATGACCTATACCCTGCCTTACCTTTTGTGACGTATATACAAGTGATTGTTGCGATCTCACTTGAGTGACAGGTTGCTGGAGAGGTGAGATTATTGTCCTTCCCTCAAACCAATGTACACATAGCCTAATCAGAGAAGAGATGTTGTTGCCAGGGGGAGGAGATCATGTTTTTGATTAAAGATTATGAGGGCACATTGATTTTTCAAAAATAATAATGTACACGGATAAATAACTTATTTGTAAACTCTGCAATATTCTATAACAAATAAGAACTATCAATTTTGTTTTCGTGGTCATTAAGTAATAGCCATTTAACTCCAATTTTAATTTTCCATTAAAATAAACTGCCTGTCCAGCAGATGGCGCTAAAGTTAATTACATTAGTGAGCTGTGGAAAGCCTAGCAAGCTCCATAAAAAAGAAAACATTGAGCACCACAGGTTTCCTTCAACAGGCTTTAATGTGACAATACAAAATTAGATATTGCACTAAAACTGTATAACCAATGATATATACACCGAAAACAATGAAAATCCGAGCGTCAACCCCATTTGAAGTGCAACGAGCCATTGGCTGACAGTAAATGGGCTAAAAAACATTTGAGGCCTGACTCACACTGTGTGTGAATAAATCACCCACTGAGCAGAGCAAAACATGGAAATGTTCATTTTAGCGGACAGTTCTGTGTGTCTGCTGATTAAAATTTCTTTCAGATTTCCGGCAATAATCTGGTTTAACCTGTAAATGAATGGGTAGAATTACAGTTAATTAAAATTATCCAACTCCCATTGCAAATCAGGTTTATTGGCAAAATTTACAGACTTTCAGCTGTTTGCAATTAACAAATCAAACAAAAGTGACTGAACTCGCTCAACACAACAAATGTGGTTCTAGTGGTTTTCCCAAATTCAACAGAAAATGTATCTTTCAATGACTTCTGTAGACTCAAAATTATTCGACACCCCTGAATAGGATCTCTCACAAAAACACAAATCAGCAAAACAGGTGTTGTCTCAAGCACACCTGATGCAACCTATCAAGGGCTTCATTGTTGGGCTAGAACACATGAAATATCGGAACTGGCTAGGTTTGTTGAGTGTCATGTTTTACTGCATGTTAGAAATATGACTAAGTCAAAAGAATGTTCCAAAAATTTAAGACAAGATATCATCGCCCTTCACAAACATAGCAAATGCACTAAATGTTCCTAGAGACACAGTTGGAAACATAGTTTGCACGTTCGAAGTTAAAGGAACAGTGGTTACACTTCCTGAACGGGGCAGAAAAATAAAGCTATCAGTGGCTGCCAGCAGATTTCTGAAAGGTTCTTGAGTGACTGCAGAAGACCTGCAGCAAGACTTGGTGGCAACAGACACTGAGGTTTCAGTGTGCACAGTAAGGCGCGTACTAAAAGTAGATGGTTTCCATGCCAGAACTGCAAGACGCACACCACTACTGACCCAAAAAAAGTCAGCTCCAATTTGCTCAAAATCACATATATATAAGCCAGGTATGTCTTGAGTAAGAAGAATGAAGCAAATGCTGAAATGAACACTCTATAGTCTATAGTTAAGCATGGTGGTGCTCGGTGATGCTCTGGGGCTGCTTTGCATCCTCTGGCACTGGAAACCTGTAGTGTGTGGAAGGCAAGATGGATTCATTTTGAAGCTTGGGCATCATTGGACCTTCCAACAGGACAATGATCCCAAGCATACCTCAAATTCCACCAAGGTTTGGTTGCAGAAGAAGTCCTGGAAGATTCTACAGTGGCGATCACAGTCTCCTGACTTGAACCCCATATAGAAAATCTCTGGTGGGATTTGAAGAAGGCTGTTGCAGCACGCAAACCCAAGAATATTACTGAACTGCAGGCCATTGCTCATGAGGAAGGGGCTAAGATTCCTCAGAAATGCTGCCAGAAGCTGGTGTCTGGTTATTCATCTCATTTGCAGCAAATTTGCACAAAATAGTGATCTATTAAGTACTAAAGATGCTTGCCATGAAGGGGTTGAATAATTTTGAGACTGCAGAAGTCATTAAAAGTTGCATTTTCAGTAGAATTTGGGAAAACAACTTGAAACATGTGTTGTGTTGAGCTATTGCAATTACTTTTGTTTGATTTGTTCATTGCAAACAGCTTAAAGTCTGTAAATTTGCCAATAAACCTGATTTGCAATGGGGGGTTGAATAATTTCGATTACAACTGTTGCTGCATTAGCGAATTATTTGCTATCTTTGCAGGTGAGACCAAATAATTTTATCCCCTGCTTGACAGAAATTGATGCTTGGTTTATTTCAGCTTTTTATACTCTTTTAAAATAAAATAAAATAAAAAGAGTGTTACTAAATTACATTAAGAAAAATAAATAAATAAATAAATAAGTAGCCTACAAACCAGATATAAGATGAAGTCAAAAATAAAATCTGATCATATAAAGCTACTTGATATTATTTCACTTATAGAGTGAAATCAGTGGGGAATCATGGATTGGTAACGCATTATTATATCACATTATAGAATCACCTTTATTAGATACAGTCACAATTCTTCTATTAAACCAGCGAAACTTTGTTATTTTTTCATTTTCTTCAAAAATATAAAAAGTAGAGGCTCAAGAGGCACTGGGGAGATAGACAAAGCCTGAAAGAATTGCCCAAAGCTGTTTGAAGCCATTGCACTTTAAAACCTTAAAGGTCTTCTTGCCGTTTTTAATAAGAGCTTCAGTTTGTGAGGAGTGGGATAAAATCCCTGAATACATTTAGGACACTTATGCATCTCTCTGTCCATTTTCTACCATTTTTCTGGTGGGGGAAGGGGTAATGTGCTCTTTCCTTTCTTCTTTAATGACATCTTTTACTTGATAATCCCTTGATGCAGAGGAGCTTTTGAAACCCAGTGGAGGAGAGGGTCATGGGGTGGTCCTTTACCATTAGCACAGAATGAATTAATTGACAATCGAAGAAAAAAACGGCTTTCTGTTCAGATGTGAAGCGAGACGAATATGATGAGGTCTGATTTCCATCAGCTCAGTTTCTTTTTACTTATATTTATTTTTTTGCTCAGAGACATAGCACTCACTGTATGAGGGATCATCTTATGTGTCGTCAAGCAGAAGAGCATCAGATATGCAGGTCAGATGCAAGTCAGGGCTATCCCGAGGCCAATAATGTAGAGTAGTAGAAAAAGACAAACAACAGTAAACACATTATGAACGTCTGATGGGACAAAACAAACAATTTAGACTGATTAATTTATGCCAATGTCACATTTAAGACACACAAAACAAAGGCTCATGTTAGAGCCAAAAAGTCAATATAATAAATTCATGTAGCCTGATAAACATGGCAAAGCATGGCTTTCAATGTAGCAAAAACAATGTAATTTTAACTATTTTAAAATCATCCAATATCATACTTGGCTTGTAACTCCAGACAAAATTATTGGAAAGCTATTGCCTTGTAGATGCACCGTTACCAAACTTGCTCAAATCATAGTGGAAATAATGTCTACTAAGTTACGTTTCAATTGGTCAAAAAGCACTGTCGACACACCACCAGACTTCCAGTTCCAAAATTCTTGCTTTCATTTTTGTGAGACATGGTCTGATGTTCATATGAGCCAAATATGCTGAAAAGTGGACAAGATTAGGATATTTATGATATTGGATTACAAATACAATCCCTATAACAGCAATGTCTGTGTAGTATTTTTTGTTTGTACTGTATGTGAATACAGAGAATCATTTTTATAAACTGTATTTTCCACAGAGACCAAAAAAAAAACCTACCTGCTTACTATATGGTGTCGGAGCAAAATCCCATTACTTATCAGGCTTTCACATGCTTTTAGCATTACCTGATAATATTAGACAGACTGAAGCTTCTTTTGCAATACTTGTGTAAATCTGGAAGATTTTCAAAGGACAAAAATGTATTTACTCTTTAAAACACCAGATGGTACTACCTTATAAAGAGTTTTTTTATATATATATAAAGATTATCAAATTAGCCTTTACGTGGAGTGTCTATATCAGATAATATGGCTGTCTGAATGAAGCTTCCCACTTGAGAGTAAAAGCATGATATCAGGATGCAATACCTCTGACTATCTCAGAGGGAAAGGGAAATGTCTTTTTTTTTTAAATGACATTTTTTTTAGATACCCTGCTACTGAATAAACGGGTATTTTTGCCCATCACAGAGACAAAATTACACATAATATAATCAAATATCCTCTCACAGAAAGGGGTATAAATGGATGAATCTTATAACACATGCATGAAGTTCTCACATCTATTCCATTGCGATTATTATGGATTCCCTTGCTAATGGACAGGCGCTTTACTTTACCCCAGTATCCTCATCTGCAGTGATTGCAAAGGTGATTGACTAAAAATGGATGTAATTCCTAATGATTTAGCTATCAAGTTCTCAATGCATTATGCAGGAATCAACAGTACAGCAATTTTGGTCGCCTAGATTCTATGAATATATCCATATACAAAAAGAGGATGAATGTTTTCAACACTAGCTTATTCCAATGCAGTTTCTATTCTGGAAGCAGGTTCATTTTAAGTTTAGCTTTAAAAATAATGAACACCTCATGCAGCTCTCTGTATTTATGAATTCTTGAAAATGTGTCAAGTAGCAACAGAGACAGCATTAAGTTCAAAGATTTGATCTATAACATAGAGACGCTGAGTGACAATGTGAGCACCAGACCCCAGTAAAGGCTTTTCCCTTGAGCCTATGTTCTGCAAAATTCAGGAACAGAGAATTATTGAAAATAAAGACTATTCATAACCATAAGCATGAAAAGAAGATCTCTGACACCAGTGGAGGCTATCCTGAAGCACTGGCAAGTCTGTTCTCATTTAATTGGATATGAATTGTTAATATCATTTTGGTGAAGGTGAGCTTGGGAGCAAAGTGGTGAAAGGATTTCGTCAATATTGCATGTCAGGTCTCAAGAGGTTAAAAGAATGGAAAGAAACTCAATGAATTAGGGAACAAGTGATGGAGTCCTTCACAACCTCTATATGAAAGAGACAGAACGTATACAGCAAATAGTCTGTTTTAGCAAAATACTTGTATTCAACATTTTAAAAGTAATAATAAATGCGAACAATGCACAATAAATCATGCTTTAGGTGTTATGTGCTAGACATACTCATTAATAAAATAATAAAATGCCATAGGTGAACATGCTAAAACAAAGATAAAACAGTTTTGCTCTGGGCAGAGTTGCAGTGCATGAAATCCACTAATTAGTACAATGCTGAAATTAATGATTGCATGATAACAGGGCCTTAACATCTATAATTCAAAGCTAGAACATTAAAGTCTCCATTTTAATATATTGACTAACAAAATACAAATTTGTCTTTTTGCCAAATTTGGTGTCAAAAGTATGATTCAGTAACAGTGGATACAGCCCATGTTTATAATTGCATCTCACATGTTCGGAATACTTGATACTGATTGGTCAGATGCTCGTCTGTGGACTCTGTGCCATCTTGCCGTTAGTAATCGATTGTAGTGGAAATTACCTCAGACTTCAGTTTTATTATTATGTAATAGTGTTACAATGTTCAACTTGTTACTATGCTGATTGTTTTATTTTGTAATGGATTTTTTTTTTTCTTAACAAAAGCTATAAGAAAGTATACATGTAAAATATTAAAATGTTAACTCCAATCAATACTTCATGTCCACATATTTATTTAGCAAGTAGATATACTTTTATATAAAATATAAAAATATACTTCTATTTAGTGTTTGAATCTGCACTGTTATAACTAAATATAGAAATATACTTTAATGAGCTCTGATATGTTTTCAGACTTTCACACTCAGGTGCATTGTTCACAAATAACAATAAAAGTGTTTTAATAGGGACATTTAATTTCAACCCGAAGAGCTAGATCATTATTTTAAAATGAATTCACAGAATAAAAGAAAGTATTTGTTTGTAAAGGGTCCCCTGAAGGGAATTATTGACTGTTGTGTTGCAGCAAATAGCAAAGCTTGGGACTGCGGGTAAGAACAGCCTATGAAAACCTCAGTCCTTAGATTTCTGCACCTAATGAAGAATTCATGAATGTACCCATTGGAGCAGGACAGAAGTCAAGTGTAAGAACACACAATACTACTGCCATTTCAGAGGCTGAGCACTTAATATTCTCAGTCTATTATCACACATGGGCTCTGATCTACTTTCTATCGAGCTCAAGTTCCTCATCTCGTATGACTTTGACCCCACTGAATAATGCAGGAGGTTCTTAGTTATATCCAGAGGTGGACACATACTTTGACCCAGAGACTGCTATATTATCTCAACATCTTCAGACCTGACTGTGTTTGTTTGCTCATGTGTAATTTTTGATATCCCTGTTCTCTTTTTGATCTCTCCCGATTTCTCATGTCATGCCTCGGATAAAGACTGACAGAAATACTCGCTCCATTTCCATAATTCCTCCATTTGCGGGAGAACTAAGACTATTTGGTAGAAAATTGCTTTTAAAGGTGCCAGTACTCAAAGGGCAGCTCACAATTTTACTTTGATTCTGTAATGGCCCCTGCCACATACACTATGATACAGACACATCCACTAAGGTTTTCACAGTTTCATGTTCACTTACCACTCTGTCTTCAAAATCAATACCTTGCCATACTCAGACTATAGGGGACCTTGATATTCTGCTGTTATTTTAAAGTTCGGTTCACACCTTTTTCTCACAGCTCCTGGGAAGTCTGTTGGAGTCTGATAATGGTTATTATTTCAGTGCTGAGAAAAATGCAGCCAATCTATTCAACTTCAAGGGCTACAGAAAAAAAACATATGGGTCAGTGACAGAGTGTTCATGATAAAGAAAAGGAAAATCTTTTAATCTTTGAAATGAAAATATTTAAGAAGATTTAAGATATTTCAGATTTAAAGATTTAAGAAATTTTAGATTTAAAACACGTGCCAAATTCTTAGAAATGAATTATTTGTGTTCATGTTGATTTAATTTAATATGCTTTTGAAATAACATATCATTTTCAATAAAAGTTTGTTACACATTTATTTTGATGGACCACTTTAGAAATTCTACTAAATGTAAGTAATTATGTCAACGAACACTCAGAGAATTAGAAGACTGTGGTAGACTATAAGGTTATGTTTAGGTGTTAGGGTTCGGGTTTGTAGAATAAGTTGACATGTAGTTGCAAAGTTACTTATAGTTAGTCCAATGTCTAAAGTGGACCACAAAATAAAGTGTTAAAACATCAAAACAAAGTTTAAAATTTAAATGTCATATGGTCTATCAAGTAGAAAGCAACAACATGTTTCTTACACCTCAAATACATGTATATAAGTGTACACATCTATATTATTTTCATTTTCAAGTTTTTAAATATATATATATGTATAGATGGACAGACAGATATAGACAGATGAGTCCCTTTAAGTGACAGCAAAGACATTAATTGTCACGTGTCAGTGCTTGTTTGGACTTTCAGTTTGTGTTTTGATTGGTTCCTGTTCTCCTTTGTTCTTTTCCTCCTTCGTTTCAGTAGTTTTGGAAAATATATCCTTGTCTCCGTCTGCCTTCCTGCAACCACCCGTGACATTAATAATGTTACAAAATATTTTTATTTCAAACAAATTATAAACAAATATATATTTTCCAATGTTAAGCAGCACTGTTTTCAACATTAATAATAATAATTGTTTCTTGAGCACCAAATCAGCATATTAGAATGATTTCTGAAGGATCATGTGACTCTGAAGACTGGACTAATGATGCTGAAAATTCAGCTTTGCCATCACAGGAATAAATTACATTTTAAATTATATATATAAAAAAAATATTTTATATTTTTATTAATTATTAATTAATAAATGTCATTCGCCTTTACCACATGGCATTTTGCAACTTGAACTAACCTTAAATTTAACAGAAGACAAAAGATGTATTCAAGTCATTAAATATATGCATTTTCAGAATTTTATTAGATCTAATAAAAAAAAAACATTAAAAAAAAAAAACATGTCATTGACCCATACTTTGCATATATGCTGGCATTTAAAGTAATAAAATGCACACAATCAACCACACAGCAAGTGATGAGTAGTAATGAGTGGTGACACTGACACTGATGCTTATAATGGCTTACATAGTTCAATCGTGTCTACATTAACCGTCTATTGACCCTTTGTCTTTGATTAAGTTCATACACTATAAGAAAATCATCCATCCTTATTAGCAAGACGATATTGCTAAATATTGAATATGTGGGTTACTGTACATTCATAATAAACCTATTAATATTTGCATGTTACGACAGAGGAATCAATAGAAGATGCATCTGCACACCCATTGGCTGTCAAATATCAGCTTGTAAATGATAGCAAGAGAGGCCGAGTGCAAAGCACAAAAGAATAAACCAGACATGATCAGGTCAACACAGGCTGTTTGAATCATCGATCTCTACACACTCATGCAGTAACATGTATTTTCTGCAAATATCAAATTGTCATTACTCAAAAGCTTATTCACACTGGTCAATGGAAATATCACTTTCATAAAGCGTGCCTTTCTCATTTATTTCTATCTTTCTTGGATTCAGCTCATTTCATTGGGCATTTCAAAGCATGTCCAACATAAAAAAGGACACATAATCAATGTTCCTATGAAATCATGTGTTGGACATGGCATAGTGCACATCAATAGCTGTATGTGATAATGTATTGCTCTTCGAGTAAGTAAAACAACATGGCCGTAAGAAAGAAAATTCTGTGTATAGATGGTTCCAGCAAGGCAATTTACAATCCTCATACCCTTTTCCACTGGAAATTGAAGCAAACTACACAAACTCGAAGCATTTTCATTTCAGCCTGAAAAAACGCAGCGTTCGTCTAATTGTTGTCTGACTAAAAGGCAGAAAATCTCTCCCGAATGTGAAAGTCTCACCGCCTGAGGCAGCTTCACACAGCTCGCATAGCACACACGTTATTTAGCCTCTATCTCTCTGTTACTCTGTCAAGGCTGATAAACATTGAAAAATGAGGCAATGTTGGCACTTTTATGCCTATCCTCACTTTCGTGAAAGTATGTGTGGTCTCTGATGACTGCAGGTACTTATGTCAGCTATATTTAGAGCTGCATAGATAGACCGCAGACATCCAGCGCAGTCAATCTAAAGACAGATGTGAGAAAAATCCCTCCAAGCACGTGTTTTTTTGTTTTTTTTTATGAGAGCTGGCTGTTTTTATGCTGTGCCATGGTTGGATTATTGACCCGGAGAGTCAAGTTGATCACATTGTTCTTAGATTAACAAGAATAAGACAATAAACCTAAAGCTAAAGTATGTTGCTAATATTAAAATGATAATAAAATAATTGAATAAATAGTTTAATGCCTGTTCCTTAGAAGACTTATAAAGGGTTCACCCACAACGTTTTTACGATTTTTGGAGAAGGAGACTTGAGATGTGAGAGGTTTAATCTCGGCCTGTGTATGTGTCTCTAATGCACATACTGACATCAAATTTATGCTAAATGCTTTCATTCATCCATGCATATTCTTAAATGTAAGACCAAATGCACATTTTCTCCATCACATGATACTAATGTCTCTCAGTGCCCCTTCTGTCAGTGATTTAGAGAAGCTGTTTGACATGCCTGAATATCCCAAACCAGTCATGACTAATGAGCTCATGTGATGAGCACAATTACCAGTGTCAGAGCTCAGAAGCACACCGAACTGACTGACACTTTAAGGCTTTAAGCCCATGCTGAGATGAGCCCTGCCCTTTGGGGACGGGTCATTATAATACAGGCGGGACATGAAAAGTAGGGGGAGTGTGTGTGTGTGTGTGTGTGGGTGTGGGGGTGGGGTCACCCTGTATATAGCAGCTGAGGGAATAGCTGAACCTGTGACCCTATGATCAATTTTAATGAGGATATCAGTAGTTTGTGTCTCCTCCCACAAACCTGCCATCCCTGCTGGAAAAAATCCACCTTAAGCTGATAGCTACGTTTTTGAACATTGTTCACTGGTTTAAACTGGTTATTGGTTGGTCCAAGCTGGTCATTAACTGTCTAAACTTGTCATTAGCTGATTATTACTCGGTAGACCATGTTAGACCAAAAATAAAGCAACTGCTAGCTGATGATGATACCAATTTAAGGTAGTCAAGCTGTCTTTTAAAACATGGAGACTTGGTTACCAGTCTAAACTGGTCACCACGTTCAAAAAAAAAAAAAACAGCCTGACCAGTTGTTTGTTGCTGGTCTAAGGTGATCTGCCAGTTAATGACCACCTTGTAGCACTTTATGACCACCATAGACCTTCTGAGGACCAGTTACAATGTTGTTCCAACACACAGTTACCATTTTTAACTGGAACTTCCAGCAGTATTCTCATTTTCAGAATAATGATAGTAAAATTCTATATTTCAGGATATGAATTAAGACTTTGAAATGGTAATATAAAATTTGTCTACGAATGCCATTTAGAAAATTGTCAAATTTAGTCAATCATATTATTTCATATTTTTATGTTACTTTTGAATCCAATTTTAAAGTTTAGTAGAAAAACACCCACATATTGCCTGCTTGACACTTTCCATTTTCCCTATTTAGATGATTCCTATCAATGAACGGTTTAATTTTCAAGACTTCTAACTAGATAAGATTGATTTTCACAGAAACACTGATTAACACACAATTTACTTCAGTCATAAGTAATGAACCTCTTTGCCTCTCTGACCTTACTCTTCTTCATCACCATTTCGTTCTATCCATGGGGTGGTTGCACTCGGTAATTAGAGAAAATGGGGCTATTATTATCGTTACACCTTGATGAGTAAGGACGAAGCATATGTATTCTCCCGCGCTCTTTCTATCACTCCCGCTCTCATCTCAGAGCTGCAGGGATTAATGCCATGCTGTCAGTATTGTGTTTGGTATTTGGACTGCGTCTGCGTTTACCTGACTAGCATGACGATGCATCTACTTACTAACATGGGGCTTCAAAAAGAGTTTAAGAGGCCATGCACAAAACAATTGCTTTTCACCATAGCTGATTCTCATAATATGGCCCTTATTTGACACAGATAATCACATTAGCTCACTTCAATGACAAAACAATTATATTCTAAGTGCAAACGGCACTGATGCTCATCGATGTCTCAGGCTTCATGTTCTATCCAACACAAAATAAAAAAAACAGGAGAGCTGCTTATTCCCTTTTTTTCAATTCAATGTCAGCTTTCATCATGTGTTCGTTTGTAGGGTGGCATAAAAAAATTGCAGCCCATTCTCATTATTCATTGCCTTAAAGCAACCGCAACACCATCCTGGCAATCAAGACGCCAATAAACAGCTGCCCATGCATATATACATGCACAACTGTAGGAAAGGAACAACTAGGACCGTTTCCCCGGGTGCACCGAAGCCCAGGATTTGTTACTATACCCCTGGGCAATCAGCATTGCAAATGGTTGGGGGAGTGTCAACAATAGATGATGGCCAATGCGCTGGTAAGGTCGACAGATCAATATCTCTTCCATTGATTTATGTGTTTGGGAATGCAAAACAGGTGGTAATCATGGGCGGCACCTATAAAGCTTGGTGAAAAGCACAATTAAAGGCAGTGGAAATGTTTGGTGAGGGGGTTGGGTTATTCAGATTTACTGAGGCTTTTGTTCTGACAGAGTGTTACTAATGTGCAAAGCTATCATGTAAATCTCTTTTGACCTGTAGAAGAGAGAGATAGTACCAAGGCACTCATTACTGACAGAGCTGCAGCGGGGTGTGATGTGACATTATCAATACGCCATCCCACGTTCATTTGTGTGGCTTTGTCATATTTGTTTGGGGCTAATTTTAAACAGGTATATAGCTGAGAGGGTCAGAGGAGAAAGGGCTATTGTATACACACAATTGAAGGCTGACTTGATTTGAATCAGAGCTGTAACATTTTGTGAAGGCTGAAAGGCTCTATGGGTAGAAACATTTTTATCAAAGTACAGACATGGCAAGTGAGAAGGGAAGATGGGATTTCAAATCCTGCATTATTTTTAGATTTTTTGAAATTAATTATAAATTACTAAATTGCTGCTTGTACAAATTACTTAATTAAAATGAGTTAACCAACACAATTGCAATGCATTTTGTCCTAACTTAATTTTATTGTCTTCGATCCACTTAAAAATGTTTGAAATTTAAGTTTACTTAATCCATTTGTGTTGGACTAGACATGAATGATTTTCTACTTGCACTGTGCTGCAGAACGTCTTTAGACGTACTACATAAATAAATGTAAAACTTTTATGGTTCTTTACTCAAAATCACAGACTTAAATATATTGAAATATACTCAATATAATTGAGATGATGTAACAAAACACTAATTTATAAAACATATGTTTAAAATGATGATACATTAATTTTGTGTAACCACTTGCCTACATATTTTTTGTAAAAAATAAATAAAATCAGTTAAACAAATAAATTATTAATTAATAAATTATTAATTTAATAATATAATGTATTATTAATATACTATTATGAAATAATTATTGTTATGTTTTACTTTATCATTTTAATTTGCTTATTATTGAAAATATTTGAAATATCTTATTAAATGTTGTGATTGCAGTTATTATAATTATATTTATTAAAGCTGAAGTATAATGAATAACAAATATGATAGGCTGATATGGATCATCATCATTTTATAAAATAAAAAAAATATTTAATACATTTGTAATTGTTGCTATTATTATTATTATTATTATTATTATCATCATCATCATTATAGGGATCATTTTATCAAATAGATTTTATTTAAAAAAAAGAAAATCCCCCCGCTTGAAACTGAAGGTGATTCAGGACAAACTCTTACTGTGTAATCCTCTGTAAATCTTCAAATGTTCTGTGCCTTATATCTAATAGAGTGCGGATTGATATTCCGCTTTCGCTGACCTGCTTTTCGAATGAGGTCATAATTGCTGACTCAGTTGTACTTTGATCTGACAAGTTAGAATTGAAAATTACCCTAAGTGACCCATACAGTAATGAAGAATAAATCCAGTCATAGCCAAAGGTGTTTAGATATCCTGGCCTTTCTGAATTTCAGTTTTACTGTATGATTTTTCATTTATCATCGTGTTTTATATACAACTACATGAACAAATTATAAGCCTTAGTTTTTGTAATTCCGTAATGCATACCTTCCATTCACATAACTCAGATGATTCATTGTAATCACCAAAGGCCAGTCGCTTCATATTTGCTGGTGCTATTCGTCAATGATTGGGTGAAGGGAAGCGATTAGTGAGATTAATCAACCATATGGTGTTTCAAACATATGTTGAGCCGACATTCTGTTTACCGTTCCCCATCGATCACCTCTACAAATGCAGTGCACAAGTCCTATGACAGCCTGCAAGTGTGTGTTCATGAAGACAAAGCCAATAACAGAGAAAATGGGGCTTATAGGGATTTGAGGGGCAGATGGAAAGTTAAGTTCTTTAGACAAAAAATGGCTCACAGTCTGCAAGTCTGTTTTCTCTCAATTATTTTCAACCCTTTGAAATTTAAATAATGTATAATTTTCAACAAAATACCATAAACACCTCTCACACACCTAAACAGTTAGGCAGGTGCGTCGGGTGCAGGAAATTAGTGATGTCCAATTCTTGAACAAATTGTTCTTTTGAGCCGGTTCTCAGGAAGCAACTGGTCAAGCCGATTCACTAATTGAACTTAATTGAACTTTAGTTCCGGGGGATGAGGCAAGACGGACAGCCGGAGTACCACGTCCAACTCAAAAAGAACAGAATGAGCTGGTTCAACCAACTGTCGAAGTTTGCAGAGGATTACAGAGGAGTCTGAAGAGTGAGTTGACGATACTATGTAAGCCTAAGGCACGTACTGGAAATATTTTTATTATGACTACTAAATAACATTTCATTAAAACCTTTCTGTCGAGAGATGTTAATACATTTTACTATACTTTATTGTGCATGCAGATCATATTTTAATTTGTTAAAATAAATCGTGTACTGTAATATTTTATGCAGAGGATTACAGAGGAATTGCAATGCATTTACTTTACAGTAGTTAATAAAACATTGTTTCTGTGTTACTTTTGAATTTTGAAGGTACCGGGACTTAAGTTAGTCTTTTACTTTTAGTTTGTCGAGGCAAACTAAACACAGGTCAAATACAGGCAAAACAGGCAAAAGACAGGTCATCACTCTCTTTGCTCTTCCCCCTTCTGAGGGCGAGCAGGAGTTGCATTTACTCCCTTCGGGCCTTAAAGGGGTCATATAATGGTACATGCACTTTTACAAGTTGATTGTACTGAAATGTGTGTTGGCAGTGCCTGTACACAACCATCATAAAATGATAAAAATCCATCCAGTGTTTTTTTTTTTAATCTTCTTATATGTTTTCCCCTCTCTCAAATCAAGCCGTTCGACCCTGTGACGTCACACGGTCGGACGCCCCTCCCACAATTGTTGATTGACAGCAGCGTTTCAACACAGACCCGCCCTCGCTCGTGAGCGAGCTGTCAATCATCATAGTCCGCGCGGTCATTGTTGATACGCTGGAGCACTGTCTATGAGCAGTTGTGGTGTTCTGTTCTGGGGTGTAATAAGGAACACAGCAGTCATTTTGATGTTCCTAAATCCGAACCGCTGAAGATGCAGTGGCTGAGTTTTGTTTTCGAAGGGAATATATTCTCCACGATCAACGTCAATGCTTTCATGTTTGCACGAATCATTTCACCAGACTGCTTTATAAACGAGAACATTGAAAAAGGTCTTAGCTCCTGTCCGAGTATGTGTTGTTTATGCGCCTAATGACTGTCATAGTCTCAGAGATTTTTTAAACAGATCAGTAAAATTGTTGTGCTTTAGCCCTGACAGTTGTACCTAACACTGCATAGATAACGTTACGCATCACTGACAAGCCTACATTTACCGAAAAAAAGTTTTTCATTACCATTAGCTGTAACATCAATCTGTCAATGAACTAACGTATACATCAGTAAACACATAGCGTTCGTATATCTCACTACTCTACCCTGCCAGTACACACAAAGATAGATCAAACTGACATTACGTTAACCAACCATTCAGAAACGTCCTGTTTTCCGACTCCGGTTCAAATTGATACGGTTGCACAGTGTCCTCAGAGACTCCTGCTGCCATTCTTCAAAATATACCCTAAACTGTTGTCAAGGCAATACTCCATGTGTGTTGTTGTGGCAAAACGCCCCACAGAACAGAGGGGCGGGGTGAGCAATGCTCATTATCATTTAAAGACACATGCACTTAAACGCGTGCTGAAAACAGAGCTGTTTTTGACCAGGTAAAATGAGTGTTTTCTTACAATACCAATGAGAATTTTTAATTAAAGTATATTACAAACTTTTAATTTAGACCCTAAAGAATCATATTAGCTTGTGCAAAAATGGCATTATATGACCCCTTTAAGAGTATTGATTGCTCTGCCCAATTCAGGCAGTCGGAGGAGCATATCTTTGTGAGCTTTGGAGGCCGCACCAAAGGGCATCAGGTCACGAAGTTAAGACTTTCCCACTGGATAGTGGATGCAATTGCACTAGCTTATGCTTTGATGGGTCCATACAGTGCCCCATCAGAGTAAAAGCACACTCCACCAGAGGCATGGCCTCATCCAGGGCATGGTCCAGCGGAGTGTCCATTGGCGACATCTGTGCGGCGGCCGGCTGGTCTTCGCCGTCCATCTTCGTCAGATTTATAACTTTGAAGTCCTTGCTCTACAGGCAGGGGCCCTATCTGTGTAGCGGGACTTTGACCTCTACATGAGCTCAACCCACTAGAGCCCTTCCTTGTGGCTCCGACATACGGTCTGAGTCTCTTAGTGTCGGGCGGTTACCTCGCTCTAACTAGCCTCGGTACCCTCTGGGCCCTTATTCAAGTGTCCTGGACCAAGGCCGTAGAACGATTGTCGATCCGCAGTTATAAGCATGGCGCGATTGGACTGATTCCCCAATGCATCTAGTGATGCATTACTAGAGAACCGTATCGATAGCGAACATACTCGGATACTAACGTAACATCAGTTCCCTGAGATAACGGGAACGAGTACTGCCAACCTTGGTTGGAGACTTGCCTTAAAGCAGTTTTGACTGTGTTTTGCTTCAGGGTAGTTGAGCAGAATTGACAGAACAGCAGTTTCAGTTTTTCCCCTCCATTTGTGTTTTCCCCTCCATTTGTTTTTGTGAACACTGTGTTCGTAGTCATCCAGTTTGAAATGTTGACCAGAAAAATAAGTTTTTCAGATTTTCTGATACTGTGTTCTCTCTGTATTTACGATTCTTTGCAGCCTTTAGCTACTGTCTACAACGTGGCGGACACTTCACTGGAAAGTGGAAGCGAAAGTAACTCACTCCCACTAAACGTTTTTTTAAAGCAAGGCGGTATTTGACTCTGGAAAGTGTATCCATAGCAGGTGGATGGGAGTGGCCTTGGACAGCTACATGCCCAGTGCATTATGGGTGTTGAAGTTTTCATACCTATTTGGCAAAAGGGAAGACAACATTCCCATTTTTTTAGGCTAATTGAAAGATAAACTAAAATACAAATATTACATGACAAAACTAAACTAATGAATAAAATTGTGTTGCTTTGGTAAATAACTGGTTTTACTTTACTTACTGCGGAAAAAAAACTATAACTGGACTAAAGCTAATACTGAAATAAAAGTAAAAAAAAAATTATAATAATATTATTATAAATAACAGTATTTTTTATTAACAAAAAAAAAACTTACAACAAATTTAAACTAAAATTGAAATGAAAACTGAAAATATAAATGCAAATTCAGAATATTCATAATAATAAATGATAGTATATAAATAATACTAAAATAACAGTACCTTGAGAAAAATATTTTGCTCGTGAAAAACCAAGCAGTGAAATTCAAAAGTTGGAAATATTGTCGCTAACCCAAGAAAAAGCTAAAAGTTTATTGCTTTCAACAATCATATTAAAGTTAATGTAAAAGTATGTTATTTCTGCAGTAGCGTCATCAAATGGAAATAATCATTTCCCAACTGGTTTTTCAATAGTAAATGGTGATTCACTAATAAAAAATACTAAATACAAAACACATACAGCTTTTGATCACTACTGAAATACTGAAATACTAGTGGATGTAGTTGGCTCTCAAATTAGTACTTTTATGTTGCTTTACTATATTTGGCTCTAATGATACTTTGTTCAAGACAACTGCATAATTAAGGGCTGTCATTAATCTCTTATTTTTGGACACACGTCCATTGCGGCGGGACACAACAAAAGGGGAAGCAGTAATTGGCAAAGAAACTGTTGGGATAGTGGCAAACACCCTCGCGTTCTGTCTCTCTGGCTTTGTATGATGTGTGATTAAATCCCTCTTTGTCTCTTCATAGCCTCTCACTCACTCACTCACTCACTCACACACTTATACACATGGCCCCGTTCCATAGCAACACAAAATTGAATTAGATCTCCTGGACCCAATCTGAAAATGATTAAAGCAATCTCTGGAAGGCCGGAAATAACATTTTATTCTAACGGACCTGGCACAAGCGCATAATCTCTCTCTTGAATCACAGAGTGAGGAACTAACATTTCCCCCCTCTCAGGCTTTCAATATGTATGCTTTGTGTTAATCCATTACAGGTTAATTTATCGTTCACAGTTTCTATACTTTTCTAGATTTCTCAAAGAGCGTTTGAATTTTTTTAAAAGATTTTCCTTAAATGTCAAAGAAAGCCTTATGTTTATAAATGACTTCAGAGTCTATCATGAGTGAAAAAGATAAGAAAATGTGTTTTTCCAAGTGCCTGCAATTGCAATAATATTACAGTAGCCTGCCTAATATTAATATACAGAAGTCCTCAGCGGTCATTTACACTACAAGTGTAAACTATAACTATAACTAAAGTTTTAATAACCTATAATTTGATCAGAATATCGAAGTCCACACTACAACTATAAGAATAATGACACAGATTAACACTATTGTTGTAATCACTTTCAGAATAATATTTTCCAGCTGATGAACAATAAAAATCACCGACAACCAATCAGAATCCATCCAGCTTTAAAGAGGGTTCCACTTTATTTTGATGGTCCCTTTAACACATTCTGTTGATTATAAGTAACGTTGCACCTAAATGTCTATAACTCTCATTAGATTGTTAGTAGTATTAGTAGACTGGTAGGATTAGGGTTAGACTGTTGACATGAGTTGGGGGACCATCACAATAAGTAGATATTAAGCAGACAGTCTACTGATACTCTAATGATACTCTAATGAGAGTTAGTTGACATGTAGTTACAAAGTTACTTCTGGACTGGTAACAGAATGTTCAAAAGGGATCTGTAGTGTTCTCTATGGTGGTTGATTGATCGGTTATCACTATGAGAAGTGTGGGTCTGTGAGTCAAGTCTGTTCTGTTATGAAAGTGAAGTGTGCTGATCTTGAGTAAATGAATAAGCACGAAGTTGCTAAAAAAAAGAGAACTCTCTGTTTCCTGGTCTTCTGTACACACCAGACGACCATCAAAACAAAGTGTTACCTTAAAAAGCTTAAGAATTTAAAGCGGCAGATGACGTCTGTAGCATTATGCTTATTATAAATGTATTGTTATGCTTATGATAAACAGCATTATTGTCTATTAGTGTGGATGCTAATTAGTAACCATTATAATTATTGTCACGAACTGCTCCAAGACACGAAGGTTAGATCCAAATGCAGCTTTATTGGCTGGGGAAATCCAGAGGCGTAATCCAATGTACAGGCTAGGGTCATACACAGGCAGGCAGTCAAAACAAAGAAAGAAACAAAACAAACAAACAGGCAGGGACCAGAGGCAAGAGAGTAATCCAGGGAACAGGGCAAGATATCAAAAACCAAGAAACAAGAAAACCAGGGAAACACTCAGAAATGCAGTGTAACACTTAACAAGACTTTGCGGTGAGTGACTGAATAAACATGGTATAAATAGACTGAGACTAACAGGATGATGTGACACAGGTGAATGCAATCAGTGAATGAGGTACAGGTGAATGTGATCAGTGATAAGTGATGATGAGTCCGAGCAGTGAGTTATGGGAAATGTAGTTTGTGAGTGATAATAGTCTTATGTGGAGTGCCCTCTGGTGGCTCTCAAGGGCACTCCAGCTGGTGACTGTTACAATTATCATTCTTTGTATGAACTAGCCTTATCCCAGAAAGATGGAGGAAAGTAATATTTAAAATGTTCAGCCATTTAGAAGCTTTGTAGGATATAATACAAAATACTCCTTCCTTATCGCCATGGAATATACATATATTAATAACAGAAAGAGAATGAAAACTGAAGAGATGAAGAATGTTTCTTACTAACTGTGTACCTCCAGTGCAATTTCGCAGTCATCTCAGCTTTGAGGAAATAATGTGACCATACACAAATATCAGGGAAAAAGGAGAAACTACCAGACTCAATTATCTTTTGAAGCGATACAGCCACTCCAGGGACTCCAGTCTAGTGTTAGAACCTCTTAGCAAACTGTCTATATCAATATGACGCCCCTGTTTGTTTCCACTACAGTCTTCCATGAATAAAAATTACAGATTTTCATGGACTTCATGCATAATCTTTTATTGGTGCCTTTCCCTTGAATACCTGAAGCCATGTACGTCCTCTTCGTGGTTCTCTTTTCAAGCCTTCCTCATGTTTTAAATTGTATGCAGGGGCGAGACAGTGCCTCTCATCCTAGTGTGTGTATCATCCCAGAAGGGCATCAGGCATCCATATCATTACACCATGTATGAGACCACTTTTACATTGTATATTCGCACAATGGCTCTCTGGTGCATAGACTGCAGAAGGATGCAAATTAAGGGTACAAAGTGTATCTGATTCTTGTCCTCAATGACATTGCTAAAGGTTCTCAGAGGCAGTGGCTTTTACATTTATGATGGTGCAAGCAGTTCACCATTTCCTTCACTCTGAGTTCAAATGAGCTCATCCTGTACCAGATACCTTCTCGTTCTCTATTGTCTCTCTCAATCTCGCTTTATGTAGCTGCTTTGTGCTGACCAGTGGTCGTGCTGTATTAATAGTGGCTGACATGGCTTCAGCCTCTTACCCGCAATGCTCTATTTCTGTCACAATTGCTGCTTTCATGCATAACATGATTGCTGCTAACTGATCTTCTTTACACTCAATGTTCCATTGGGATCCAGACTGCCATTTCTTTCATACACTGCCATTTTTATGCACACACACACACACACACACACACACACACACACACACACACACACACACACACACACACGCACACACGCACGCACGCACGCACGCACGCACACACACACACACACACACACACACACAAAACAACTAAAGTGTCATTTCGACCAGCAAGTCTCTTCACATAATACAAAAAATAAAGTGCTGATGCCATTAGAGCTAATTTACTTTTGCTATGGATATTTGCTGCATTAACAGCTTAAATCTCTTCTGTTATTGCTGATAGCATTTTAATTAGTTTCTATGTTTCAACTCGTTAAGCTCTGTAGATCAATGATGACTCCTGTTTTGGACTATTTAAGTCTGCATTGCAGTATCAGTGGTGATGGTCAATAGTGCTCTGTTTGTTTGACATCCTTTGTTTTGATTTAACTTGAATTTTTATGCCTCCATACAATCTGTCAGGTTGGATGAATTCAGGTAAATTGGGACACTTTTTGCCATTGAGATGACTGGGGAAAAATGTAATACAATGTAATAAGCTCTTACATTTTTCTGTGTATCTCACATCAGTAAATATTTCTGTAATTGATAGAGTATTTAAAAAAAAAAAAGTATAAAGTAGATATACACACTGATGTGATGTGATATACTATCTATCTCGGGGTCAGATTTTTTTAAATAGAAATTAATACTTTCATTCAGCAAGGATGCATTAAATTGTCAAAGTGACAGTAGAGACTTTTATATCGTTGCAAAAACATATTTCAGCAAAAATATCAACATTGTAGAATGATTTCTGAAAAATCTGGACAACAAAAAACACTGAAAACTGGAGTTATGATGCTGAAAATGTGAATAAATACACAGAAATAAATTACATTTTCAGATACAGTATATTCAAATAGAAGTGATCAATTAAATGCAGTTTTGGGGTGCGTACGATTTTTTTTTACGTTAAACTACAGGTCTAATTGATCCAGTGCTTCAACAAACATATAAACCATAGTTCATGCAATATGCCAAATGAATGAATTACCAACTTGTTCAGACATCCATAAAGTGAAGTAATGATGGAGTTGATGCCGCAGATAATCCTAGAGTAATCTGGTACATATTGATTTAGCAAGCGCTTGATAAAAACACAATCAAGTGGGCGGTAGAGTGTGTTCTGCTTGGACAGCTGAGATGGATGTCTTTACGCCCTAATGACAGATCCCCTGCAGAAATATTCGGCTGATACTTTTTCATCATTTTAATGCATTCATATTATTGATGTTATTTTCAGAGCAAGTTTGCTAAATAAGCTGTAGATCAGGGGTGCCACTCACTTTGTTGATTTAACTGTAATAGAGTATGGACATTTTAAAGGGTTAGTTCACCCAAAAATGAAAATTCAAAGTGGTAGTTGCGTGGCCTGTCAATTGAGGGACAGACATCTCAAATTTCATTAAAATATCTTCATTTGTGTTTTGAAGATGAACACAAGTGTTTTGGGTTTGGAACAACATGAGGAAATGATGAACTAACCCTTTAAGTATTTTCATCGCATGAATGTAATAATTATAAACAAACTGTGCACAAACTTGACTTCTTAAATGTAAACTAAATATGTTAAGAATTGGTATTGCTCATTACTTTACCTCCAGGATACTAATAATACTTTTAAAAAACACTACAAGACCAGGAGAGCTTGATTTATGAAAAGTCGACTCCATATCTGTTCCCTAAAATGTGCTTATAACCTGTAAAGATATAAGTGCTAAGTCATTTTCAATGAGAAAATTATAAGAGAAACCTCATCTGTGAGTGCTAGATAGAAATGATCTGCACTGAATTATCTGTGCTGGAAACAGATATTAAGAAGGTTATGGATGAAAGGCTTGTTCTGGTGAAGGATATTAAATATTTAGCGTTCTGAGCCAGGAAAACCTAAACTACTCCATAAAACAAAATGTTGTGTTTTTCATTCTTAATTGTTGCCCAGAACGCTTCATCTTGGGTCTGGATTAATGGTTATGAATAAATGAAAAATAAAATAAATCACAGAATGCGCATGTGTTTGTATGTGTGCTTCTGCATGAGTGTGAACACCGTATGGTGTAATTTTCCTTGACTATTCTCTTATGTGTACAGTTACATGTGGATATAGGCCCCCTGGTTCCCATTGAGGCAGGTGAGTAATGATTTAACATTGGCAATGGACCGATCAACTTTATTGCATGCTGTAAGGTGCTTAGCATTTGTGGGCACTTACTGCTTGCAACATGAATAATGCAAACTGGTTATCATTTTAGTAAAACGTTGTGTGGGAGCACTTCAGATGATTCACGTACTGAAAGAATGTGCAGTCATGGCACAAGATCTGACTGCCTGATGAATACTTTAGAAACTGAAAGAAAAGGGATTTCTATGATATTTTAGGTTGTATTGTAGACTAATATTCAACTTGCAGGGTTAGAATCTAATCACAAAATAGAGATGCATTCTAATACAGTTCACATGAAGTATGGAGTAATTGATTCTCTGCTTTGATAACACACATCATATACAACTAAACTCAGCAAAAAAGAAATGTCCCCTTTTCAGGATAGTGTGCTTTAAAGATCATTTTGTAAAATCCAGCTTTATAGATCTTTTCATGCTTGTTCAATGAAACATAAACTATTATTGCTCATGAACCTGCAGAACGTCCTTAGGACACTAACAGTTTACAGGTGGTAGACATTTAAGGACACAGGACACTTAAGAGACCTTTCTACTGACTCAACAGGAGAAAGGTGCCCAGGGAACCTGATCACCTGCGTGAAAATGCCATAGCCCTGCTGCAGGGAGGCACGAGGACTGCAGATGTGGCCAGTGCAATAAACTGCAATATCCCGAATTTAGACACCTAAGACAGTGCTATAGGGAGACAGGAAGGACAGCTGATCGTCCTTGCAGAGCCAAACCACGTGGAACCATATGTCCCCAAAGAAGTGTTCGAGAACAGATGCCTTTGTGGAAAACTGGAGAAACGTCTCACAGCAAGAACTGGCAAATCTGTTGCAGTCCATGAGGATGAGATGCACTATAGTACTTAAAGGACCCCCTCCCTTTGTTCAGGGACTCATTACTCCATTTCTGTTCTTCAAATATCTGTGAAATTTGTTCAGTTTATGTCTTAGTTGTTGAATCTTTTTATCATAAAAATAGTTACACATTAAGAAATTTGATGGAAAAAAGGCTTCTCCAGAAGTATTATAATTTTCTCCTCACTAAATCCTCACTAAAGCATTCTAAGCCATGAAGAAAACCAAGCAGCTCCTTAAACATCACAAACTTGGAAGCAAAAAGGAAAAGAAGAACAACAGTACAAGACTTTTAAGACACACTGAACATTGCATCTTAAAGCCAGTTAAACGTTGTAAATTACATAGTCGAATATTTTTTTTTTTATTACAAATAATTAAAATGCTAAATATTTGAAGTTTATTGCAAAATAGTCAAACATAAAACAAATGTGTACAAATATGTACATTGGTGTACACTGGGTGCTGCAGGATACTTCTGTTCGTTGTATTATGTTATACATTTCACACAGTGTTTTGACTTATGGCTTATACTCAGAGGTGGACAAAGTACACAACTTCCCTACTTGAGTGAAAGTACAGATACTATTGGTCATACTCCGTTACAAGTAAAAGTTGTAAAGAAAATTACAAAATTATAACATTTTACTCTATTCAAATATATTTTTTGTCTGAATGAATTTTTCAGCATCCAGACTATTGAAGAAGTGATTGGCATAGTGTTAATAAATAAAAAAAAGCAAATGGCAATGAAAAAACATTGCATTACCATATTTGGAACTTTTATGAGAGTTGCATTGTTTCACCTTAAAATCATGTTTGTGCTGAAATATGGACTATATGAAGCTTAGAAATAGATTTAATATATTTGCCATTACTGTTATTCACACTGAACAAAAATCCTTATATTGTACAACAGCCAAGTGTGATGAGAAAGCATACACCATATCCCAGAGGACTGAATGAAGTATGATCAATATTAAATGCCGCTTACAAACATCCCTCAGAAATGTCATGGGTGTTTTGAAAAAATAATAATTTACTGTATCACATTTGTATCACATCAGATTTTGTGATGGGACATCAGTCCAGTGTTACCGAGATTAAAAAAAAATACGTTAAAATGCATCTAATCATCTATTTACAGTCTTAAAATAATGATTTAAGAAGAACAGGACCTCAATCTGTCCTTCTTAAATTT
Organism: Leuciscus leuciscus; assembly: GCF_965113295.1. Lineage (NCBI taxonomy): Eukaryota > Metazoa > Chordata > Actinopteri > Cypriniformes > Leuciscidae > Leuciscus > Leuciscus leuciscus. Next base: position 30,576,908 of record NC_138743.1, on the reverse strand, counting down.
ATCAAATAAACAACACTACATCATCTTTCTCTTTCTATATTGACTAGATCATCATTTATTTGTGTGTATGTGAAAATCATTTACGGAGACATCTCATTAAATAAAGAAGAAAAAGCTCACAGGGTAGCTCTTCAGAGAGAAAGCAAAGCAAGCCTGCACATGGATCAATGAGAATGATTGGAGTGGTTGGAGCAGCAGGGAGGTGTCCATCCTGCTGATCTAAGCACCGTCCAAACCAGGACCATCCATCTCTGCTCGGCTGCAGATTTGTCCGTAACTCCTCTATCCTAACCACCTGCTGTTCTGCCCCTGCTCCACGCATCCTCTAGGAGGTCACAAAGTCGAGTCCCAAAGTTCAAATCAAAAAGCCCAATGCATATTTCATTTAATTTATTCATTATGAATAATTGAAATTAATTTAAAAATGAATGCAACTTTTTTGAGACCTATGAAAATAAACATTAGCTGAGGGATACAGGACACAACAGTCTCTACAGGCTTAATGTAATTTACACTGTTACAGGACATGTTCTAACGTGAACAGCTTTTGTTTTTCCTGCTATGATTAGCTGGGAGAAATGTTGGATGTTGACCCAGGAACTTCTTGGATACATCTTAAGGGAAAATAAGGGAAAATATAATTAAGGATGCACCAATATTAAAATTTAATTCAATACCAATAATTATTGTCATGTCATGGCTGACAAATGGTCCATATTAAAACTGATATGATATTATTTTTTTGTTTTACAGATTACATTTAAAGAGTGTTATTCATTATTTATTCATTTAAGATTAACTTAGCTGTCATCTAACACTCACTTAATATTAATCTAAATATTAGGGGAGGTGAAGTATGGGATATGTGCATGCATAATTAAATTTTCAGTATCCTAATATCCAATTTTTGTCTGATTCTGATAGGGATTTTTTTTTTTGGGAAAAAGGTGCCTCAGGCAAAATTTACTTCAGTAGTACAAAGGTTTTGAGTTATCCTCTCCTAACTTTGACCTTTCAGCTCCTGAGTTTGGTATTTTGTACTGTTTTCTTAGTCACTTGTGTTACAGTATGTGCAAGCTCTGGGGCCTATGAAGACAGCCTGTCAGGCTGTTTATTCTAAATGCCACTTGCTTGTTCAGGAGCGTATGCCCCATAGCAAGAGGAGAACTTTATGAATGACGTCGGTCTTCTTCATGCAGATTCTGAGTGGGCTGCTTCTCTCTCATATTAACAAACGTGAACAATGTTATTGGAATGAAGTAGCATATTACTAGTCTAATGGTATGCTGCAACAATGCTTTCCCCCATTCAGATCACTTACAATTTATTTTAACCATTTATGGTTTGGCTTTTGCTGTGTCTGTAAATCTTAAAAGCCTCCCAGATGCCTCACGATTCAGGCTTGTTCACATTTTACAAGCCATAACTGTCAGAGGCTCAGTTTCAGTGGCAGTATTTCACAATGGCTCTTTTCTTGACTGGGGTGGTCCATGTTGGACTCTCTCTCAAAGGGTGAAAAAGCATCATCTGTCACAATTGTGACAAAGTCTATAGACAAAATAACTTTTAGACAAAATGTCTTTTTAAAGAAGACAAAAAATAATCCATGCCAATAAGTGAAAATGTTTTTCTAATTACCTATTATTAGGGGAGATGATCTCACCCAGGAGAAGCTCCATTAAAGAATGAAGAGTAAGTAATAAGCATTTCAGAGGTTCCCGTCTATATGAGAGATTTGTCTAATTGCCTGCTGAAAGACAAATATATTGAATTCAAATGATAAATGCCATTGCCAGTCCCTTTCAGGGAGAAGGGATAGTGATTTTTTTTCTGCTGAATGAGTTATTTCTCCACATCTACTGTATGTTAATGGATCTTTTAGGTGGGGAAAAAACAGCAGACTTATATATCATGTAGTGAAGATGTTGTGTTGACCTGAATGGGTTGAGAGATAGATTTTATGAACATTAGAATGCAGCTAAGCTGATTGAAGCTCTCTCTCTCTCCCTCCCTCCCTCTCTCCCTTTCTCCCTCCCTCTCTCCCTCTCTCTCTCTCTCTCTCTCTCTCTCTCTCTCTCTCTCTCTCTCTCTCTCTCTCTCTCTCTCTCTCTCTCTCTCTCTCTCTCCCTCTCTCTCTCTCCCTCTCTCCCTCTCTCCCTCTCTCCCTCTCTCTCTCTCTCCCTCTCTCCCTCTCTCCCTCTCTCTCTCTCTCTGCACACCCTTTGCAGCAATAACAGCTTCAACTCTTCTGGGAAGGCTTTCCACAAGGTTTAGGAGTGTGTTTATGGAAATTTTTGACCATTCTTCTAGAAGTGCATTTGTGAGGTCAGGCACTGATGTTGGACGAGAAGGCCTGGCTCGAAGTCTCCGCTCTAATTCATCCCAAAGGTGTTCTGTCGGGTTGAGGTCAGGACTCTGTGCAGGCCAGTCAAGTTCCTCCACACCAATCTTGCTCATCCATGTCTTTATGGTCCTTGCTTTGTGCACTGATTCACATTCACAGTCATGTTGGAACAGGAAGGGGCCATCCTCAAACTGTTCCCACAAAGTTGGAAGCATGAAATTGTCCAAAATGTCTTGGTATGCTGAAGCATTAAGATTTCCTTTCACTAGAACTAAGGGGCCAAGCCCAACCCCTTAAAAACAACCCCACACCATAATCACCCCTCCACCAAACTTTACACTTGGCACAAAGTAGTCAGGCAAGTATCGTTCTTTTGGCAACCGCCTAACCCAGTCTCGTCCATCGGATTGCCAGACAGAGAAGCGTGATTCGTCACTCCAGTGAACACATCTCCACTGCTCTAGAGTCCAGTGCCGGAGTGCTTTACACCATTGCATCCGATGCTTTGCATTGTACTTGGTGATGTAAGGCTTGGATGCAGCTGCTCAGCCATGGAAACCCATTCCACGAAGCTCTCTACACACTGTTCTTGAGCTAATCTGAAGGCCACATGAAGTTTGGCATGGACTGACCCCGCTCTGTGATTTTACATGGCCTACCACTTCGTTGCTGAGTTGCTGTTGTTCCCAATTGCTTTCACTTTGTTATAATACTACTTAGAGTTGACCGTGGAATATTTAGTAGTGAGGAAATTTCACTACTGGACTTATTGCACAGGTGACAACCTATCACGGTACCACGCCTGAATTCACTGAGCTCCTGAGAGCGACCCATTCTTTCACAAATGTTTGTAGAAGCAGTCTGCATGCCTAGGTGCTGGATTTTATACAACCGTGGCCATGAAAGTGATTGGAACAACTGAATTCAATGATTTGGAGTGGTGTCCCAACTTTTGCCACTTTACTATATATACATATATATAGTAAATCTCAAATATATAAAATATATAAATATCAAATATATAAAATAATTATATAAAATAAGATTTTTTATACTGTTATATAAAATAGTACAATTTGGAGATTTCAGAACACATTTTCTTGGTTATTTGACCAGGTCTCGTCAGACTCCCTCCTAGGTTGTGCATAGAATAACCCTCATGTTTACAGATTGTTTGGAGCCGGAGGTTGTACTCCCTTGGGTAAAGTATGCACAGCGTGTCACGTCTGTTCTAGCCCTGCGTGTGTCCCGGTGGACCCTACTTCAAGGACACAGCTCCATCAGCCCAGCTCACAGAGACACCAGCACAACACATTAGCATAATTGGGTGTGAAAATTGCAACTCAAATGCCTGCATCTCCTCCCTCACATTCTCCAACACATGAACCAATCAGGAATAAGATCTCAATGTAACTAGCGGAGTAAAGCAGTCTTGAGGAAGAGCAGGATTGAAATAAAAACCTTCTATGAGATTTATAAGCAAGCCGTTCATAAGCAAGAGTGTGTATCTGTGTCTTCACTTTGTCAGTGTGTCTGCTAGTGTGTCATTCTGTGGCAAAAAATCAGTAAACTGTGGGGAATCTGCAGTCCCAGCAGGAGGCTGTTGAACTGAACAAACCCATGGTGTTATGACAGACAGAAATTAATGTGGACTCGCTTCTGTGGTCATTTACAGAAACGTCCTCATCCTGGAGATATATAAAGGGGAAAAATGGAAGATAGTGCCTTGACTTATCACTGATCATTTTAACTTAAAAATAACTGATGTTTTACAAATGATACACTTTTCAACTTGCTATTTGCTGGTATATTTACTGAATTATGATGATATTAATAGTACAGAAATTTTTTGTTAGAAATGAATTATATGGCCAATACACAGATTTTTTTTTAAACAATTTTTACAGAAAAGTATAGTAAAAATGCTACAGTAAAAACCAGTAGGTTAAATAGGTCACTATGTAAATGGTAAGTTACCTGACCATATATGATGAATAATGAAAAAATGGTTTAATCCCATTAATTTTTTACAAGTAAAAATCAGACAATTTAGAAGAAAAAAAAAGGCAAAGGACATTATCAGAAATCTACTGTAAGGGGATTTACAGTCAAAGACCCAGAACCAGATATGATGAATGAAGACCCGGAGTCAGAATTATAATAAATTGAAGAATTTTTTTACTGAATATAGTTTGCAGTTTCATCACCACAAGTCAGCTTCAAGACTTACAAGTGTCACGGTGGGTTGCAGGAAGGCAGACGGAAACGAGAATATAATTCCAAACGAAAGTTTATTAATAATAAAAGACAGGAAAGCAGAACAGGTAGCAACACACTAAATATAACAGAGATTGGACCATCACTGACTGAACAGACGGAACTTAAATACAAACACAGATGACACTGATTAACAGAACACAGGTGATACAGATAACAATGATTGACTAAAAAGGGTGATACAACTGAACTGATAATGACAGTAACCATGGAAACGAAGGAGTGGCGGGAAAAGAACAAAAGAAAACAGGAACCAATCAAAACACAAACTGAAAGTCCAAACATACACTGACACGTGACAGTACTCCCCCATCCCGGTAGGCGCGTCCTCGCACCATAGACAGACCAACTGCGGAGGGAGGGAGCTCAGGAGGAGGACGAAGAGTGGGTGAAGGGCAGACAGAAAGCAGGAGGGACCAGGGCGGAGATGACCGTGCAGGTGGCCTTGGAGGAGACGATGGAGGGAGGAGCCATGGTGGAGAAAGGGCTGACAACTCCAGGGCGGCGACTGACGGAGGCGGAGCAGGTGGAAGTGGAGACCCGGATGGAGCCTGGAAAGCCGACGAGCCAGGGCGATGCAGTGGATCCCGAGGGACATGGCGATGTTGACGGCTCTGGCGACCGAGGTGCAGGTGGGGATCCAGAAGGCCGCGGTGGAGCCGGAGCGACAGAGGACCAAGGTGGAATAGTAGACACCTCCTTAGAAGGAAAAATATTGATTACTACCTTGATTATCACTCATTAGATATACATTGAAGCAGCAGTGGATTCCAGAATCCACCCCCTTCACTACCTTAAAGGGCACATATTCTGGAAAATTCACTTTTACATGGTGTTTGAACATAAATGTGTGTTGGCAGTGTGTATACTCAACCACCCTATAATGATAAAAATCCACACAGTACTTATTTTTTAAATCCCTATAAATCTTAAGCACTGTCTCAGAACAACCCATACTCAGATTCGGGGCAATGTGACGTACTTTTGCACAGGCCCATCCCACGACTGTTGACTGACACTGCAGTTTTAGAATAGACCCGCCCTGAGTGAGCTGCACACAAGACAAGAATGTCTCCTAAGCGATTGAGGTGTTGTTGTTGGATGTAAGAATGAACATAGCAGTCTTAATTTATTCCCATTTTTACAGTAGGATAGATGTACGAACTGTTCGTGATCCAGTTCGCATTATTGTCCGACTCCGGGTCGAAATGAACACCGCTAATGAGAGTTTCTGTTTTGATATTATCATTCTGTGAGATGAGATTGTCCTGCCACTGAGCATGAGCTCGTGAAGCTCCGCCCCCTGTGCGGCAGCAGCAGCTCATTTGCAATTAAAGGGAGACACACAAAAACTGTGTCTTTTTCTTAGCCCCAAAAAGTGACAATTTAAACATGCTGTAAAAAAATGATCTATTGGGTATTTTGAGCTAAAACTTCACATATACACTCTGGGGACATCAGAGACTTGTTTTAAATCTTGTGAAAAGGGGCATAATCGGTGCCCTTTCAGTATATTGGTATATTAACATCACATTACTTAATGACATATAGGCTCATAAGTTGAAAAATAAACTTTCTGTAACACCTGAAACATTGATAGCGTATTTTATGGTGAATTTTGCCATCCCGTAATACCTGAAACATTGTCAGTATATTTTTTAAAGTGATTTTTTCTGTAAATTTAAGATTTTTTTTTTTTACAGTGTACAAAACAAATCCACCGCATGTGCCATGCAATTCTATATGTCAATCATAGATGGTGATAGAGAAGCCAGAATTTCATAATGTACCTTTTAATGACCATTGTGGAAGTCCTGCTTATGTGCAACAATTTCATTCCATTCTCTAAATCAAGTACTTTGCAATTTAGCACCATTATGTAATATCTCTAATGTCCTTGGAGTCAATAATGAAATAAAATGAATTTTGAAAATGAAATTTCATCATTGCAGTTAACTCAATTTAACACCATAAACATGTGTATTGGTGAGTCTATTCCATTTGATTCGTTCATGTAACAAATGCAAACAATGTAAGCATCAACATGTCAACCTGTTCTCCATTTAACAGGGTTAACTTAACACACAAATCCATCTGCTGGACGTCGGCGTTGTTGCCATTGGTGTTTGTAAACTAGCTTTACTGGCATCTATGATGGATGAAATCTTAAAAGCAAACATTAAATCTAACTATAGTTTAAATTCTTGTGTGGTGTGTATTTCCTTGCTAATATCTAATTCATACAGTATGTGACTGCATAATAAGGTAGCTAAACCACAGTGTTTAGAGTGGGATCGGTCTGCCATTTCTTTTTCCTGCAGCAAGGGGAAACTGCACACCCAGTACTTCTACAAGACAGGTACATCAGTTCACATCACTCAGACTGTGGACTAACACTCAGTAACACCTCTGGACGTTTCTAGTGGCAGGTCTCGCCATGGCCGGTGGTTTAGAATGTGAATTTGATTCACCTCTCACAACTTCTGCGTCAACCTCATTCTTTCTCCTTGTTTCTATATATTCACTTCTCATTTTCAATTTTACATAATGCTCTTCTCATGCAGTTTTCTCAGATTTTATTAAACATGCTCACATGTTAATTTCCGGCCTGCATAATTTCCTGATCCCATTTCACTTTCTCTCTCCCTCCACTTTTCTTTCAATCTCAATTGTCCTCAGGACCGGAGCTCATGGTACTACTAACAGAAAGAGGCAAAAAAAAAAAAAAAAAAAAAACTTTATTTACTGAACTTTGCACCATCAAGGTACAGTGATTGTAAATGTTCTTCCCAAGTCCACCTGAGTATCTGAAGCCCTTCTATCTTCAACGAAATATCTGAATCTGCACTTATTCTTAAACCATTTATGGGATATCACCCTAAAATGAAAGTCCCTTAGTACTTCATCATGTTTTAAACTTACATGACTCTCTGAAGAACTAAAAGGGTGAGATTTTGAAGAATGTATGGGTTCCTCTTTTCCATGAAATTACAATAAATTGGGTCTGGAGCTTTTAAGCTTAAAAAAAAGACACAAAAATACCATAAACATATCATAAATGTGTACATATGACTTATGTTCTGTATAAGCATTTTCGCTAGTACTTATGTTGAGGCATTGCTCCTTTCTAAGAGTCTATTTATCTGTTAAGCCAATATGAAACTATAACACTGTTTCAGGATCAGGTGCTTAGGTGCTGTGAGAGTAATTTTCTACACAGTTCATGAATTCTGTGAAAATTCCAGGAGTCCTATCAAATAAATTCAGTATTCCCCTCAGCTCAAACACAGCTGCACATGACAGGTTTACACAGCAACTGAATGCCAATATGCCCTAAACATTCTTCTCCACACACACGGCGATCATAAACGCAATGTAACATGTCTCCTGAGAGTGATATTCCCTGCCATTTCAAGTGTTGCCATAAAACTACTGATGCTACAACATAAACACAACATTGTAAAGCCTTAAGTGAATTTACAGCATGAACACGCACCCTGCCGTGCTGTACCAGGTGTTTAAAGCAATCAATCAAGACTACCGACACTGTTAAACGGTGTGACTGCTATTGCATATCTGTGGACTGTAATACCTACTGCAAGTGGTTAAAAAGATCATCCTGTTTCTTTACTGCAGGTTAAATTTAGTTTCAATATTAAAGATTTCTCTATTTTTCTTGCATATTGTTCAAATGGTAAATCATGCAAGCTAAGTCAATTTGTGAGTTTTGAGTTTTCTTATTATTGCCTAAGACTGAGATTCATGAATATTCAAAGGTTGACTGCACACATAGGCCTATAAACTATTTTAAAGAGAACAACTGCTAATTACTGCCTCTTAGCAAACAAAGATCACATCTTATCCTCTGTCTCACACCTTCCAGACACTAATTAAGCCAGTAATGTTTTCTACATATACATTACTGTAACAAGAACAGTTAATTGGATTCTGAAATAGAGCAGACAAACTCTTTCATGATTACTTACAGTGTATTGCATCAAGCAACAAAGCAGGATGGCATTTCAATTTTATGTGACAGATTTGTGTGGATTTAAAATCTAAAAGTTAACTTTATTACAGTAAACAGAAAGTATAGAATAATCCCTCTTAAATAATTATTCAGCAATCATTTACTTCTCAAATCACGTTTGCTATTACTTCCTGACAAATTCCTTTATTCCGTCTTTCAGCGGTGTGATTGTTTGCTGCCTTTGTGTGCTAAACAGATAAATGACCTTCAAAGGCATAAATAAATGCCAGCAATAGTTCCATTGTTAGGTCCACATCCAGACTTTTAATCAGGATTTGCTGTTGTTCCTATAGGCAGATCATCCATAGATGCATTGTTGTGTGTGATGCTAATGCCTTGATTTATTTACAGTTGAGAATTAGCTGGTTTCTGCTTGAACTTTTCATCGTTCTTTATCATTTTTATCCATTTCTTTTTGTTGCTTACCCTGATGACAACACTGTGTTTTTGTCTGGTAAACGAATCTTTGACTTATTTCTCACCAAGTTGTATTTAAAGAAACATTCAAATTGATTTTGAGGTCAAGCACAGACTACAATGTTTATTACAGTTTATTACAGGGGAGTGAATATTTAGACTGATAACATAATCTGTCATTTTCAGAGGTGGACAAAGTACACAACTTCCTTACTTGAGTGAAAGTACATTTACTACTGGTCAAATATTACTCCTTTACAAGTAAAAGTTGTAAAGACTGATTTTTACTTAAGTAAAAGAACAGAAGTACTTTAAGTATCAAAAGTAAAAAGTAATCCAACGCCAGACTGAAATTAATCTCCAACGTCGGACAGACGTTGCATTGTGGTTGAAAATGAAAATCGGGTTGACGTCAGAAACCAACATCGGTCGGGTTCTGACGTCATTGTCAACCCGACTTTGATTTTCAACCACAATTGTCTGACGTTGGATGTTGACGTCAATCTGACGTCAGGTTCTGACATCAAAGAAACGTCGGTTTCTGACGTCAGTCTTAGGTCGGGTTCTGACGTCAACCCGACTTTCATTTCCAACCAAAATGCAACCCCTTCAAAACGATAATTATTTTTGCAATTCTGTTTCGGTGCCTCTAGTGGTGCAGAAATTACACACTTCACCTTTAAGATAAAGAAACTATAAGAACAACTACATGGTAGAAATTATTTATTTAACATTAGGTATATGGTGCTGAATTAATAAAGTGATTGTGTTACATTATTATTTCATATGGCTGTAATCGCAAAGCGACAGAGAATATTAAAAGGTCTTTAATCATAAATCCAACAGGGAACACGCAGGAGATCACAACCACGCAACGTAAACTAAAATTTTCAAAACGGGTTTCAAAGTGCAAGTTTTTGAAAACGATACCGTTAACGTCTCTGTGTAAAAAAAACTAAATCTAACAGTCTATAGGCACGTAGTGTTTCTTTACAAAGTGACATCGCCAACTACTGGCCTGGCATGCATAACACATCACTTTTAGTCTTTTTAGATCCGTGTGAACGGGGATCGTTTTCACAACATTGTCGTCTGTATTGTGGAAAACACATAAGCAAAACGTTTCCGTATTTAGTACATCACTAATGGAACTAAACATAACCCTGACAAATGACAAAACAGATATGTACTGTATGGAAATTACTACATTGAAAATAAACAAACATTTTATTTTATGAACTTGAACAGAACTATTTATTTCCTCAGCAACCATAACAATCAATTTTGAACTGTTTCTGTAAATAGTTAGTCTTCATAGTGATGTTTACAGTTTACTGTCAGCGGAGACAGAGGAAACACAGCCGGATGGTGCAATGCAATTAGTATACTGGTCCAGCCAGCAGCAATCAGCAGAACCTAACCTCATTACTGTCTATGGACTACACGATCTGTTTCACTGAGAGGGGAATTAATTACACCAAATTAACCTTGCCGGCAATACGAGACATGTTCAGTATGAAAATACACCAAATATTCCATTTCAATGCAAACGAATGAGAACCTTTGGACATATTATACTGCATCCAAAAGCGGGAATTGAAACTGACAGGCAAGAAATATTTTGCCTTTCCTGTGTAATGTCAAAGTGAAGAGAAAAACCATGTGAACAAAGTAATTAAACATGCCAGTTCCTAGACAGATGCTGATTATCTCGTAACACCATTATACTGGATTAATCAGTGGGAAATCATATTTCCAATGACTGGCTTTGAAGAGACTTGCATGAGAATAGATATTGGCTCTACTGTTTAACCCAGGGGTCAGATTTTTTCATACACACACTGCAATAGTTTATAAGAAAGGGCTTTGATTAGATTCTCCTATCCAATTACTCTCCATGTCATTATCATTACATCATCCTGCTCTGGACTCAATATAAAGCAGCTTACTATCATGTGGTCTTTCTATTAGAATGACCACATGATAGTAAGCTGCCGATTTATGTGAACCAAAACTTCACTTAACAATGGTTTAAAAATAAGTTATCTAAGGAGGAATCATAGTCCAGATCAGAACATAATAGGATGTTTTAGAGGTTATAAGTCTATAAGTTTTATAATGTCCAGAACATTGTGAAAACAAAATCAAAATTCATATTCAATGTTATCATCAAATAATGCTTACTGTATGGAATTATACAGCATAACGAAACATGCCCTAGAGTGACGAATAGTGGCAGTAACTTACACCTGCCATCACATTCTATTAACCTCTTCCTCTCCACAAAGAGTCAGTGTGTCACCTCAATTTAACTCTCTTGAGCTAGATGACCAGTGTCATATTGACCACGACACATGCATTCCTCCCCCTGAAACCTGAATGTTATCCAGCCATGAAGTCCCAGATTAAAGGAATTAAAGTCATTCAACCCTGAATATAATGGAAATGCATGTGCCGATATCATGCATTTATAAAGAATGTAATTACAGAAGAGCAAGTAAATTGAAGCAAACAAATCAATTCTAGACTTCATTTAGAGTCTGTAGTTGTCTGACAGTAAATTAAACTGAGTTATACGGGCTGTACCTGAGATAAGAGGGAATGTGGCTATCATATGTTTTTCTAGGCTATTTTCTAGGGTCCTCTTTTGCCAAATGTGTGTGTATGCACAGTGCCAAAAAATAATTTAGCACCAATTTGAGGATAAGTAAAATAGAGCATTATGAGATATTAAGTGTCCCGGCAGTCCACAAAATGAGAAAAAAAAACTAAAATGAAATATATGCACAAGTTTCTATAAATTTCAGGCCATTTGATTAAATTATTGAATTTAACTTTTTTCTATTAAAAACAAAGCACGTAAGACAAGCTTAATTGAGCTTTTTGCAAGTTTTGAACAATTTTAAGTATATTTCAATGAAAAAAAAGAAGTTAAAAGTTAAATCAAACCTTTGAATATTGAATAAAGTGAATGAATGACTAAATCTAATGTAAAACCTTTAAATTAAACACCAGCATCATAAAGTTATCTAGATTTTACTTATACTTTTGAATATTTAATCAAAATTGCCTATACATATTACAGGGTTTGTCTCCTTTGGCCTCCAACTTACTCCAAATTAAACAAACAATCCTAAGTAATATTTACTTTCAAACTTTTTTGCTGTAATTGTATGAAAAAATACATGAATTTCTGTGAATACATCCTGTTCTACCAACTGAAGTGGAATGTAGAAGGCATTCTCCATCCAATTCTGAATGGTGCACAATCCAGGCCCACATTGCAAATTCTATTCAAACTGCACTAACATGTTTTAGTGGCAACATGCTTTCTTAAATATGTTCAGAAACGGGTGTGAAAAAGGTTGGATCAATCCTCATACAGAGCTTGTGGGCAGATATACACGCACTCCTAACCTTCCCAAGCATCAAAATCACTTCTGCTTCATATGAACCGACAGGGCATGAAGACAAACGATTGAGATTGTGTGAGCTTGTATCGCCACACTGTTGTACGATCCTGTACCAAAACTATGAGTCAAGTACTGCAGTTGTGGATGTGACGTCCACTGGAACCACTCTAAAAGCAAATGCTCTCACTCCAACCCAGGAGCTAAAATACAGTCTATTACATTATGCTACTGTATATTTCGTAACACCAGTAATGGATCCTCTTGAAAAAAAGCATTTTCTTTGCATGCTCATAACTCAGAATGAAATGAGACATTTTAATACAGTGGCCTCAAAGAGTATGTGTACACTTAAGTGACACATAGAAAAATGTCTGAATATCACTGCATTAGAAACAAAATATCAAACCAAGCGAGATCTGAAAAAGAAAATGCTAAAGCTTTTCTTAAGTCTTTCCACTTTTTTTGTAAACCTTTACAATTGCATGATCATAAAGTAATTTTGAATGGATGAGGTCCGTACCCTCTAAAGGGGACCTATTATGCAAAATTCACTTTTATAAAGTTTTTGGACATATTTATGTGTCCGCCGTACACCCAGCAACCCTATTGTGGCAAAAATCCATCCATTGTCTTTTTCCCCATATATCTGAAACGGTGTCTCATAATTTATTTTGTTGTGATGTGATGACGAAGAACAGCAATCTCACGTAAGCTTGACCACAATAGAGAAGATAATCAAAATCAAACAGATGTTTTGTTCGTTTTTGAGTATCTGAGGCACGAGCTGTAAAGGTACAGCATTCTGGATGGGGCGGTGAGCAGTAGCTCATTTGCATTTAAAGATATACTCACAAAAACAGCGTGCTTTGTTGATTGTTTACAGTTTATCGGAAGTTACTCACAGTGTCTTGGGATGTAAGAAATAATGCAAATTTCATTTATACGTTTGTAATTTTGGTATCAATGTCCAAATACTTTTTGGAGTGACTTTTTGAGGCCACTATATGTCAGAAGCTTATTAATTTCAGGCCCCAGCTCTCATTGATTTTGATACTGAGAGACCTCAACTGTTTCATAAATTATTTCTCCTTTGCTCTTCAAACCGTTTGCTCATGCTACAGTTGAGCAGGACATGCAAGCCTCACTAAAGCTGTCTTGGCAATTGACAGGCCTGCCCTGTGTGAGAACATGCTGTCTGAGAGACTTGGAGAGCAACCAGGATTGATCTGAGCTCAAGGCAGCAGCTGAATCTTTTAAGGGGATAGTGTGTATGAAAACTCTCTGCTTTTCTCTTCTCTTTTTTCATCGGCACCATCCTCCTCGCAGTGGTTAATTGAGGTGCAGGGGGATGGAGACAGGGGAATCTATTTCAGCACAACATCGGGCGAAAAGGACGGTTGAATGGATAGCCAGCCGTGTCCTGAATGCAAAAGCCTCATGGCTCGGTGGATCGTGGCGGGTAATGGTTGCCTTATCTTCTTAGTCACCGCTCCTTTGTGCCCCTAAGAGTGACTTCTGAGGCAATACAGACGCAAACAAAATGAGACGGGAACTGTTTGGGTCACACTAGTAGGACAGAATCAATGCAGGTACAGCGGCATTTCCACATTGTTCAGGGTCCAGTTGCTTCGACTGACAATGTGAAGATTATAATAAATGCTTCTCGGGCTGGATGTCAAGAAGATTGGTAACATGTACCTGGACTGAAGTTTCTTAGCAAAAAACGGGCAAAAAAAGGTCAAATATCACTCGCAGCTTCATTGCAAGATACACCCAGTGACCGAGCCATTTACCGGGGATAATGATGAGTCCCCAAATCAATATGGTGTCGAGACAGCCCGAGCATGAAGGGGACTGAGTGACAGTACACCTATCAGAAGACACAGCTGCTTCAGAAAGCTGTCATTTCTGATCATATATTTACTTGCCCTCGTGTCATTTTTGGGTCCTGCCCAATCAAAGTCAGCAACGGTGTACAGGTTCTAATAAAAAAATAGCTTCTTGTCATTCAGAGCAGCACTCAGAACAGCAAACCCTTATTGATTTTCTTGCCGTGCTAGGATGCAGCACCAAGAATGCTGTCAGTCTAGAAAATTTCTCATATTACAGTTACTTTGTTTTTTTAAAGGGGTCATGACTTGGATTTTTTTGTTATTATTATTCTAATATGTTACTTGAGGTTCACTTATGTACATTTACATTTAATCATTTAGCAGACGCTTTTATCCAAAGTGACATAATGAGGAGAACAATATAAGCAATTAGACCAGAAAGAGGACAACAGTATAAAAGTGTTTTAACAAGTCTCAGTTAGTCTAACACAGTAAACATAGCATTTTTTTAATCAGAAAAACAAAACAAAACAAATAGTATAGAATAGAAAAGAAAAGAAAAGGTAAGTGCTAGTATTAATTGGTCAGGTGCTAACGAAAAACAACACAAATATATGAGGGGACAAAATAACTATTTACAGATAAAGCATTACAAAATCATTTACTTACCGTTTGTTATGCAGCTTCTGTAAGATCCAATACAGTTGGCCGCTTCATGTTTCAACTAAAGTTTCTTTGCGAACTTTGCATTACACTGTTCAGAACATTTTGTTTGGTAAATGAGGCACAATCATATAATCCTCCAACGCTATCCAGGACACCATTAAAATAAACCATCCACTTGTTTCCGATGCTGGGATCCTTCTTTAGTCTGTACAAAGTTGTAAACAAGTGGTTTGAACTGTGTGACTAAGTGACTGAATGCCAGTGGGTGGGGCCTATGGTGTGATGATGTAAAACTATATGTTGATGTCTTGCTCTGGAGGCAGTCACATGCAAATGTATTTGCCTGTGTAATATCAAAACTAGCTGTTTTTGGAGCTTGATTAAATAAGTGCATTTTATACAATGAGGATGTTTTAAGCTATGAAAATTGCAGGATGTTTTAATGGTTCAAATACCTCTTATATGACAAAAGATCAAGGCAAATTTCAATTTCAAAGTCATTGAAATCAATGGAATGAAAAGTGTAAGAATCAAGTGGGAGACAAATGTAAAGTTGTATATGTTTTTTTTGGGGTTTTTTTTGTAAGTGATGGATTTGTTAACAAATTATCGATTAGCACCAATGGACACCAAATATGATTAGGTTTGTTTGTGTAACCAGTCCTACTCGACTCGCTCCGAGCGGCATTGGAACCGAGGTGTCTGGCCTGGGAGGCGGGCGCGCTAACATGAACGCTAAAGACCGCAGCCGCTAGTGTGCCTCTTGAGGCCAGGGGAGTGAGGTTTACATGCACAGCTCTTACTGGCCTACGTGTGTTACACCAACCCGTCGATACTAGGCAGCCAATCCATTCTGTAGGTGAAAGAAAAGCAGTTTAGTGATGCACTCCAAACTAACAAAAGAGGTCATGTCATTGCCAAGGAGGCCAACAACAGAAGAAGAAAAAAATTAGGAAGGAAAAGGCAAATTCCACTTCCCACATTGTCCTCAACCCCTTTCCTGTCGCAGTTTAGCCTTCATTTCCATCTGCCATGTCTTATAAATATCACATGCTTTCAAGGTCTTTGAATAGAAACAAAGACTTCTTTCTGGAAGCAGGAACACACAGACCCCCTGCAGAGAAAGTTCATTTGAACTTTGGGATGGAAGAGACATTGGACAGCTTCTTAAAACCATAAAACTCTTCTTTTTTTTGAACTCATTCCTGGGTTTAGGAGGCTGTGATGCTCTAGACCCTTGGATGGTGACAGGCCCCGCAGACTCCTTAGATCCAGGGCTTTGTTTGATATCTGAGGCAGAAGTCTGTCTTTTGACTCCAGGCACAGAAATTATGCCTTGATTTTACAAAGCCATTACTCCAGGATTTTTGCTAGAATTCTTATTTTAAAGGTGCACTCAGTAGTTTTAAACCTAAATAAATGAATAAAACTAAATAGAACATAACATAAAATTATCCAATCTTCTAGAAAGATTTACACAGAGCAGGTCAAGGCACTTTACAAAACAAAAAAATGACATTGAAACAAAATAAGCAATCCTAACTACAGTATATAACAACAACAAAAAAAACATTAAAGACACAATTATACAAGACCAGAAATAAAGCCAAGTAATCAGTCCACATGAGCCAGCTAAAACACAAACAAAGCATTTGGGACCGGAAAAGGACGAATGACAACTGAATAAAAAAGAGGATATTAATACAGAGGAAAGATGAAAAGCACACGAGATGAACTTGGGACATTCAGCATTCGGATTTGACCTTGTTCTGTCTCAGATGGAGCCACGTTTTCCACCTTGAGGATCCCAAGAGCCATTTGAGGGATTTTCTCCCTGCATGTGT
Organism: Leuciscus leuciscus; assembly: GCF_965113295.1. NCBI lineage: Eukaryota > Metazoa > Chordata > Actinopteri > Cypriniformes > Leuciscidae > Leuciscus > Leuciscus leuciscus. The sequence goes on along the minus strand of NC_138743.1, from coordinate 30,560,085 downwards.
CTGTCCAAGCATGTTTATTCCTTGAGGACCCCAGTGGGCTTCAATGTGAGAGCAGCTTTTCCCATTCCAATACGAAAGACATTATCATGGTAAATGGGCTGGAACAAGAAATGGCTCAATGTGGGAATCGTCCGCGGATTTAAAACTGCAAACTCAAAAGCCTATCTTCATTTTACAGCAAAGGATGAAGGAAAGCAAAATCAAAGCTGGTGCATGTGCACATGTTCACAATGCATCTTGATTCTAACATGTTTGTGCTTCTGAAATGCAGTTCTTTGTTTTAATTTAGAGTTCATAATACAATTAAAATAAAATGAGGAGCTCTGTAAATTATTTATCTCAGAGTGATTCCCAAACAGGAGTATGTGTAAACATATATATATTTTTTTTTGTGCTATTTATGATTTCAGGACTTTTTAAAGTTCTAAAAGTATAAGAAAAAATAAAATGTTAATAATGATACATTTGTGTGGATGACACTCATAGCAGATTATATGTGCTGCTTCTTTTTTTACTTTAATACTATTTCAAATAAATGCTGTTATCTTTAACTTTAAGATTCATCACAAAATGTTGAATATAATATATATCATGGTTTCCACAAAAAATATTAAGCAGCACAATCGACAATAAGAAGAAATGTTCGTTGAGCACAGCATATAAGAAAGGTATCCAAAAAGTAATGCAACACACTATTAGTTTTTTTTTTTTTTATCAAATAAAATGTCCCAGGCTTGTATACGGATATGAAGACTGGGAAACTTTTCTGTCATGCTTGCCTGTTGCCTGTATTTGCATTGAAGCAACCCAAGCTCTTTTTTTTTTTTTTTTCATGTTCAGATATGCTGAACATTTCCTTCAGATCTTGACCTGAACGAACTGTACCATTAAAGCAGTTGACAGCTAATTGACACAGACAGTTTGGCAGTGGTCATATGACAAAAGTTTAATTAAGATTAAACTTAAAGGGAATCGGCACAAGTACTCTGTTTGAGGAAGGGAAAACAAAATAGATCGCCCCAGGCCGTCTTCAGAGCAAAGGCTAATTTGCACTGAAATGAGTCAATAAACGCATTTCATCTGAGCTGGCAAGGCACGCCAAACAGTAAAAATGATATATAGTCTCCTCTCCTGGGATGAGAAAATATCTATTTCAAACTGTAAAGGCATAAACAGCTTTCTCTGATCTATATGCATCATGTAATCTACCTTTCTGACAGTGAAATTTTTTGAGTTTATTGTTTGTACAATATTGTTATTTTGCAGGGTGCTCCTCATTTTACTCAGTACAGCTGGCAGCCCAAAAGGTCTCTTATTTCACGAAATGATATACATGTACAAAGAATGGAAATATCCGAGCCCAGTCTACACCTCAACTAAAAATGAATTTAAAAACTATTACCGCTGGCTATAGGCAAGGCTATTCTTAAATGGGAGTCACAGCAACTGTTGCCATGCATTTGATGGGCACATGCTGCCTCTGATGGGTTTAATGCAATAGGCGTGACAGGCGGCACATTGGCTCCTTGGAGCAATTAACCCCGCTACTATTCACCCTTACATTTCCATGTGCCAGCAAAAGAAAGATACTTCACCCTGTCACCGATATGTGCCAATCAAACTGTATTCACCAATGCATACTCACAGTTTGTACTGTCACTGCAGGAAATAAGCCTTGTTCATTGCAAATGACTTCCCATTGCTTGGTTCACTGCTTCAGCTCCCCAATCAAGGTGTCAAGGCAAACTCAATCATCATAGAAGGCAATGCTTTGAGAACGAGCATTCTTGCTGTCCAAAAGATAAATGCATGCAGGAAATATATGCGAAACAATACACAGAAAAACAAAACACAGGGCAAATTTTTTTTTTAAATGGTTATTTTCTTGTGGAAATTATTATAATACATAGAATTTCTTCACATTACATGAAAACAGCAGAATTAAAATCCAGTTGAACCAAAATAGTTAGAATAAACTATGAGTTTGGTGTTTGTAGATTGGCTTTTTTTTATTATTCAGTGCATTAATACTAGTTTCATATATATGCACACTTGGTTATGGTTGGTGTGGTTTATATCACCCTTGTCCTGATTTTTCATGCATTCTGTCATGCATTTCAAAGTGTTTTCCCATTTACGGTAGCTTTCAATATAAATGCAAGAAGTAGCATTGTGACAGAGGATGGAATTGAAATAGCACGGACTCCACCTCCATTTTGTCCGTTTCTGTTGCACATATTCAGAGGGTGACAGAGAACTCAATCACATTCAGAGCCTGGGGGTCGGACTGTCTGCTTTTGAACCTGCCTTCCCCCATCCATGTATGTAATGAACAGAGGGAGGCAGATACAGAAAGACATGCATAGAAAGTTCTTACTGTAGGAGACCAACGATTGGGGGATGTGTAGAACTTTAGGAAGGATGGGTGATCAAATTCTCCGGAGATTTCCGCGGGAAGAGATTCTGTGTGTTCCTAGTCAGCAAATTTGACAGGGTCACTTGGTGACTCTCAGTGACACATTATGACATAAATGTCTAGATGTCTTCAGAGAGACTGATTAAAACATCTCGATCCATTTGACGAGACCATCTGCTGAGGAGAACAGGAGAGAGCAGGTGGAATAACCCGCCAATGGAATTACTCATAAAGGGAATTTACCCTGTTGGCCTTTAAAGCTATCAGGTCTCTTCGTCGTGGCTAATGATATTCTGCCTCTTGTGACCAGTAACAATTTAACAAGTCCACAGTGAACGACTGCTTTAATGTCAAGCCGTCATTACTTTACACAGTCTCTTCTCTTGCAAATATAGAATGATCAAGGGAAGATGTGATCTTTTTCATCTGGCTGGTGAATTGTACAGTGTTATATATGGACACATTACATAAACACTGCCATTCAAAAGTTTGAGGTCGGTAAGATTTTAGTAAGTGTTTTGAAAGAACTCTCTTATGCTCACCAAGGCTGCATTTATTTGATTAAAAATACAGTAAAAATTCCACTCATATTGTGAAATATTATAGCCATTTAAAAAACATTTTCAAATATTTTGAAATAGAAAACAGTTACTTTATTCCTGTGATGGCAAAGCTGAATTTTCAGCATCATTACTCTTTACTCATCATTAGTCTTCAGTGTCACATGATCCTTCAGAAATCATATAATATGCTGATTTGGTGCTCTTGAAAGATTATTATTTTTATTATCAATATTATTATCAGTGTTAAAAACAGTAGTTTTACCATCAACCTTTCCCTCGCATCTTTCCTTTGTTTTAAAAATGTGATGTTTATATGTATTATCGAACAGATTAGAAAAGGTTTAAACCACGCCTTACAATCCAAAATGAAATTTGGCCAATTCATTCAGACTGACGTGGTTAAAACTGCAGTTGTCAAGCCCCTCCTGAAAAAGAGCAATCTGGATAAGACCATATTAAGCAACTATAGACCGATCTCAAATCTTCCTTTCATAGGCAAGATCATAGAAAAAGTTATCTTCAATCAGCTGAACAAATTCTTAAGCTCGAATGGATACTTTGACAATTTTCAATCTGGTTTCCGACCGCATCACAGCACAGAGACAGCGCTCATAAAGATAATAAACGATATTCGCTTAAATACTGATTCAGGAAAATTATCAGTGCTGGTACTACTCGACCTCAGTGCTGCATTTGACACTGTCGATCATAACATACTTCTTGACAGGCTGGAAAACTGGGTGGGGCTTTCTGGGATAGTCCTAAAATGGTTCAGGTCATACTTAGATGGGAGAGGTTATTATGTTAGTATAGGAGACCATAAGTCTGAGTGGACATCCATGACATGCGGAGTCCCTCAAGGGTCAATCCTTGCACCACTCCTGTTCAACCTGTATATGCTCCCAATGAGCCAAATAATGAGAAAGAACCAAATTGCTTACCACAGCTATGCAGACGACACACAGCTGTACTTAGCCCTATCGCCTAACGATTACAGCCCAATTGACTCCCTGTGCCGATGCATTGACGAAGTCAACAGTTGGATGTGTCAAAACTTTCTTCAATTAAACAAAGACAAAACTGAAGTTATTGCGTTTGGAAACAAAGATGAAGTTCTCAAAGTGAACGCATACCTTCACTCCAGGGGTCAAACAACTAAACATCAAGTCAGGAATCTTGGTGTGACACTAGAGTCAGACCTTAGTTTCAGTAGTCATGTCAAAGCAATAACTAAATCAGCATACTATCATCTGAAAAATATTGCAAGAATTAGATGCTTTGTTTCCAGACAAGACTTAGAGAAACTTGTGCATGCTTTCATCACCAGCAGGGTGGATTATTGTAATGGACTCCTCACTGGCCTTCCCAAAAAGACCATAAGACAGTTGCAGCTCATACAGAACGCTGCCGCTAGGATTCTGAGCAGAACCAGAAAATATGAACATATCACACCAGTCCTCAGGTCTTTACACTGGCTCCCAGTTAGATTTAGGATTGATTTTAAAGTATTATTACTGGTATATAAATCATTCAATGGCCTAGGACCTCAATACATTGCAGATATGCTCACTGAATATAAACCCAACAGATCACTCAGATCATTAGGATCATATCAGCTAGAAATACCAAGGGTTCACTCTAAACATGGTGAGTCTGCTTTTAGCTATTATGCCAGCCACAGCTGGAACCAGCTTCCAGAAGAGATCAGATGTGCTCCTACAGTAGTCACATTCAAATCCAGACTCAAAACACTTCTGTTTAGCTATGCATTTACTGAATGAGCACTGTGCCAATGTTCGTCCGACTGTTTTTACTGTACTGTATTTTATTCTATTTTTCTAAACTGTTTTAATTATTCTTATTTCTTTTAATTATTTTAATTTCTCCTATGTCAGCAGGGCATTTAGCCCGTAACTGTAAATGCACACTCAGAAGGTGATAATGTGAAAGTGACGTGTATTAATGTGGGTTTGAAAGTAGAACAGTATTTAAATGTCGATATTAAAGTTTTCGTCTGAGAAAGAATGTGAACGCAGTGCTAAAGAAAGTAAAAAGAACGTGTGAGTAAATGAGGGAGAAAAGAAAGTTAAAGGAAAGTTGATAGATGGAAGTCGTAAGAAGATTGAAGGTTAAAAGAAAGTTGAAAGATTTAAGTCTTAAGGGATTCCTTTGAAGGAAAGATTTATAATAATATTCTTTTTTTTTAAGTACTGTATTTTATTTTATTTTTCTAAACTGTTTTAATTATTCTTATTTCTTTTCATTATTTTAATTTCTTCTATGTAAAGCACTTTGAATTGCCATTGTGTATGAAATGTGCTATATAAATAAACTTGCCTTGCCTTGCCTTGCCTAAATGTGACTTTATTATTCCGACTGTGCTAATAGTCTGATTACAAACGAATTTTTAGAGTCCATGTAAACGCAGTGGCTGCTTAATAATTTTGAGGATTATTAATTCCCAGGATTATTTGATGAATGGAAAGTTCAAAAGAACAGCATTTATTTGAAACAAAAAATCTTTGGAACAAGGTCTTTACTGTTACATTTGATCAATTTGATGTGTCCTCGCTAAATTAATTTAAACAAAAAATCTTACTTGACTCAAATGTTTGAACGTTAGTGTTTATTTTCCTATTGAAAATTGATGATTACAAGCTCTGACTGACATATAATAACTTGATAAAATGCAACAAATATGTGGAAGCACAGATACTTTTAAAGTCATAATTTGTTAGAATGTTAGAATTTTTTATTAATTCAAAATTAATTAATTTCCCTGTGCAAAATATTTTAATGTGACTTGACCTCTGGACTTTATAACAGAAAAAAATTAATAATACTTTAAAATAAATCAGTAGACAAATGAAATAGCCACATTGCACAAAGAATTATAAAGATGAGACATTCTTTTTATTCATAATTTTATGTTAATGCAAACTAAGGAGTCTATACATGATTTTTAAAAAGGATAAAAAACTGTACAATATAAAGCAGGAACACTGATAAAATGTCATAGACATTGAAAAAGTCTAAATGCCTGGCAAATCTGTTAAACGTAAACTATTAGTAGAAATCACAGACTAACTTATAAAACGAAGAGAAAAATGTAATTAATTTTACAAACAACAAATAAAAGATGTCATGCAGCAACTTGAAAAAAAAAGGCCTGAGTCTTTTTTCTCTCTTTTAAATAAAGAATCATTCAACAGCAACAACAACAAAAAGAACTTTGTAAAAAAATAGCCACAAATTCTACTTAAAAACTTTTGCAAATCCAAATAATCTCTTCTATTTGTTTCTTTATGAGAAACAGCAGTCACACTTCTCTGCAGAGACACTTTGAGGATTAACATGACACAAAAAAAAAAATCATCAAACATCAGAGGCTGAAGATAAATCACTGGACACAGTGAGGAGAAAGTCCTGTGCTGTGAAGTTGTCAACAGATGATAGCCATTTGTATATTCAAAGTTCATTTTCAGCGAAGAAAGGCATAATCTTTTGAAGTTCAGGTAGATACAGTGGGTTTGTTTCGTTAAAAGAAACCAGCTTAATGCTGGATGTTGCATGATCAGAGAACAACAGACACATGCATACATTACAGTATGATGCATACAGTACACACTGAAATTACAAAGCACAATCTCACTTCGGTTCGATGTCCTGAGAAGTGTTTGAGACGAGCTCTAATTTCTGATCTGCCACCTGCAACAATCAGTTAAAGTAGTAGATCTGTATCAAGGGAAAATGACATGTGGTCTGAGAGCCAGTCATTATGCAGGGCAACTGTAACTAAATGAGATAGATGACAATGCCACAGCTTCAGCATCTTTATCCAATCAAGTGACATCACATCTGTCAGGGGCAAGCACAGTTTTGTATGTTAAAGTCGAACAGGTCTAATCATGGTAATTTAGATATTAGAAAAGGCAATAGTATGGGGAGTTTTGTTTCTCAACTTTTTTGTGTTTATTACCTAAAACTATATTTTTACACACTTTAGCTCTTATAAATACACTATACACCGCACTGCATTGCAAAATACTTCGTTTTTCAAAGTGTGCTTGGGAAAGTTGGTCTCAATGCTAGCACCAATCATAAAACAAAGATAGTTCTTGGGATTTTTTTTTGGGGTTTAAGGCACTTCCTGGTAACGTTAATGAAGATCTCAGGACACAATCTTGTTTTTATTCTATTCTGTCTCTTTGTTTCTCAGCATTTCAGGGAGTTTCTAACTATGCAAGTTCAAAACCTTCACTTGTTGCATTGCTCAAAGCAGGACAGTCTCAATACCCCCCCACCCCAAACATTTTTTTTTTTATGTTCTTGCCACAACTTGCAGCTAAACAATGTCCTGTTTTGTTGTCTCTTACACCTCCATTTCTTGTTGTCCACTCTGTCCTGGTATCGCGGGAACTGCAATATCAAAGCAGGTCTCCATCATTACACGAGACTTGCATAGGTTGACACAAAACTCCAGGTCTCCTGTGGCTTGAACTAGAGCCTCCAAGTAGGTCTGCGACTCCTGGTCCATATCAGAGTCCACATCAACTAAAGAAAAAAAGGGGGAAAAAGGTTAACAAAGTTGACATTTTGAAACTTTCTGATTATTAACTAAGGATGTGAATTTGGATGGATGGATGGATGGATATGGACATAAATATACTGAGTTTTTATCACTTTTTGTAACATTTATTCAATGAGTTACTCGTCTGCCACAATAACTAATGTAATGTTTCAAATGATCTTTATTTAGGAGTTTTCCCTCAGCAGGTATTGATTTGCATGGAAAATGTGATCAATTAATTTTCTTTTAAATACAGTCGATTGACAGGCCTAATTAAAACATGAATATAAATATAAAAATCAAACCATCTCTAAAATAAATACACACAAGGAAGCCACATTATTGTATGACACATCCCCATTAGTGCATCCCCACTGACACACCTCGATTGATAGTTTTACCACTCAAGACATAAACAAAAATCTATGCAGGTGATAGTTGGTTGATGTAGGAGATGGGCTTGCAGAAACACCATCCTCATTTTACTGGGCTCTGAAGAGGAGCTGATTTATACAGCATGACAGCCCCAATCATAGCTTTACCCAAGACAGCAGTCACGGATGAATAGTAAACATCACCTGGCCAGTGGGCAGGTAGTGATTGCAAAAGAGAAAAATAATTCCTTATTGATTCAAGAACACACACAGGCACGGATATACACTCGCTCTCTCCATGCGCCTGCCTTTTTCTCTACATTATTCTTTTACGTCCTGTGATTTTTGTTTACAAAAGTGTGTCTTCTAGCAAAACAGAGACAGATACTTTGCAGTATCAAGGTTCTTGTATTTGTCCTTTGTAATAGTTGTTATTCTTTTTTATAACTGAAACTGAGGGATGAATACAGAATAAAACAAAGATGGAGAATCAGCAGAGCTATGTTTTGCTGCTGGCAATGGTCTTTTTTCATTCTCAGAAAACAACACTAATAACATGATTCAGATTTGACTCTGAAAGCCTTGGAATTTGTTTAAGAAATTCCTGAATTACAATAATAAACTGTTTTCTGAATAGTATGCTATGGTGATTCTGGTCATTGTTAACCTGAAGGTTAAATGTAGTAAAGTTCAGAGTTCGTTCTTACAGCTAACACCATGTCTACAACAGCTTGAGGCTGTCTAGTTTCAACTTCATACATCACACCCACGGACCATTGGCTGAACATGCATAGGGCACAAAAAATTGGAAACAGTTCAGGAGTTTCATAGTCTTCATCTGATTGGTTGAATTCAACAGGATTTCCAGGAGACGTGTTCTTTAACGATCCGCCTGGAAGGAAGCCCGCTGTAACAGCAAAGCCCTCTCGTGGAAGAAGAAATCTGTCGTGTTTACAACTGTGAAAATGAGCACTTATCAGGATCGCTGTATTTTCAGTATGTGAATTTCAAGGCTTAGATTCTTTAAAATACTACCAAGAGTTTTACACTCCGGTCTGTTATTGTAAGGACATTGACATTTCGCGCCCCTAAAAGCGAACTGTGATTGGTTACTTGACATGTCAGTCACACAGCCTCTGGATGGTCCTTGGCCAAAGAAAGCTGCTGTAACCAATCCTACTCAATCCGCTCGGAGCGGGATTCGAACTGTGGTCTCCGGCGTGGGAGGCGGGCGCTCTAACAAGGAGGCAGAGACCACATCCTTTAGCGTCAGTCGCTAGAGCGCCTCTTGTGATCAGGGGAGTGAGGTTTACACGCACAGCTCTTATTGGCCTAGGAAAGTTACACTTCTATGGAGTCCAGACCTTCTGTCGTCAATCTGAACATCTGGCTACAAGAGACTTAAGGCTATCTATCTATTTGTTCTTTGTGTCAGAAGTACTGTGAGGGCTTGGAGTACATCAGAAATAGAACGGGGCATCAGTTTGCTGTTGGGGATTGGTTGTGTGTCTTAACACGTGTTAAGCGTTGAAGGCAGCAACAGTAAAGGAGAATTACAAATACAAAAAAAACCTCAAACCTTTTTACAGTTAAGGTTTATGGAGAATAATCTGGAAAGCCAATGTCATCCATCCTTGCAATACATTGTCTCAGCACCAATTCAAAGTAGTCAATGCTCAAGACATTTCTGTGAATTCACCATTACCTCTAGCCTGGGTTTCCCCATACTGCCTTGAGCAGCGCGATTTTATTCACGCTGCAAGGTAGTCTGGCTACCATGGGCTAATTTTTCCCCTGAAATAGGGAACCAATCACAGAACGGGGAGGGAGCAGCAAGACGATGACGAAGTATATGCAACACACCGAAGCAGTTTGTTTATCTATGGATCCAACATGACAGACGTAAAAATATATGCATATTTAGTTTAGCAAGCAAACACATCTACAAAAATATGCCTGTATTTCAAGTTGATAAAATAATTTAAAATCCACATCAGTTTATTTGTGCCGACGCGCCACCCCTCCCAGGATCTATAACGTTACCTAGGCTACTTCCACTTTTAAAAATTCATCATAACCGCGCGCGCGATCTGCTTGCAGTCGTCGAGATGGATGCTGAGGAGTTGAAGAAAAGAATAGCTAGTGGAGATTGTAAAGTTGTCGACAATACGTCATCAAAAATCAAGTCCAGTGTGTGGGAGAAATTTGGAGTTATCTGAAGAAAATATTGTAAAAAGCTTTGCTGCAAACATTTTCGTGTTGGATAGCCGCAAATGTGGAACTTCATCCCTGAGGAAGCACGCAGATAACTGGTAACAAAGCCGTTCTATCGAACGGTATTTTTCATATTTAACACTGTTAGTATGTGTGGTGTGCAGGGCGTGTTTGAACCCAAAATTGTCAGATGTAGGCTAGACGAAATTGCGTGGCATATAGTGGTGTAGCCGCGTCTGTTCGATTTGTGTGGTAACGTTAGCCATGTTCTTAATGTACCGGCCTTTTGACAGCTTCGGCTGAAGTTGTCCTTGTGTTAATTGTCGTGTAACTTCTGTATGACCTGGCAATAAACATTTTTGTAAGTGTCTATAATGTGATAGTCTAAACTGATTTTATTTCGGGTGCGGGTCGGGTGTCGGTTCTATTTTAAGCGGGTCGGGTGCGGATTTACAAAATCGGACCCGTGCAGGACTCTCTGGTGTACACATAAATCTCTGACCCATCGTCGTCTTCTTCGTTGAATATCTGTCGCTCTACTTACGTCATCTGGTATAATTTGAAACGATTGGCTATAAGCTACGTACAGGCGCATTTGATAGACATTTGTAGCGCCCAATAAACGGCTCTGGGCATTCGTAAACCACGCCTCAAATACGAGAAAATGAACATGTAGTATCCAGACCACGTCTCAAAGAGAAAGTGGTCTGACGTTAGCCAGGCTACATTACCTCAGCATTTTCTTGTAAATCCACTGGCACTAAGTTCAAACACTTAAATTAAACTCATAAAGGGAACCATTAGTCTACATCACATTGCTGGGAAACACATGTTGTTTAGGATGCAAGGTAAAATTAATAATTCCTGTCATTGATTCATGCTAGAGCATCACAATAAAAATGCCAAAAGAAAGTCCTTTTGGCTAAAAGGATGTGGAATTGTGTGAACATGGAGAGTCGCTCATGTATACCACACCACTAAGTTTAGTAAAACAAAAGTGTGACAAAAACAAAATGTACACACTTTTTTGTACACAGATTTGTTTGTGATAATTGTCATCAGAATTGAACAGCACACATATTGTAAACACACCATGGTAATACTTGACTATCTTCATTGTCAAATAAATCAGTGGGTTTCAAACATGGATCAAAACGGGCCACAAAGACGTCACTGGAAAATTAGCATAAGTCAGGCATCAAAGGTAACTTCAGATATGAAATATGCTTAACACAATTTTAAATACATCATGTTCATTATTTTTTTTAAACAGAAATTATTGCACATTTTATTCTATTGCCAGCCCTAGTTTAAAAAAAATAAGTGGATAGAAAAAAGACTGGCCAGCTTAATACAAAGTAAATATTCTCCAGATAACATCTTAATAATTCGCTTTGGTTTTAGTGCAGTCATAACATAAAATTAAATTCATTTAATTTGGAAAACAACACGTTGAGTTCATAGATGGGTCTTTATACATAAAATATATATTTGCCATAATACCTCAAGGAGGGGGTCTCTAATAAAGTCATAATTTTGGGGTCGTTGCATAAAAAACAATAAAAAAATCCCTGACACGTACAATAATACACTTGGGAACTTACATTCTCCCATCCATTTGCTGGGGTCCAGCATGAGACGAGACTTGGCGTCCTCCAGCTCCTTTTTCAGCTTCTCGTGCTTTGCTCTTAACTCCCTGATCTCCTGCTGCCTCTTCTCCAGCATCCTAAGACGGGCGTTGAAGTACTGCAGACCCTGCAAGTGTGGGACAGCAGTGTGAATTGTGCACAGTGAACCTCAAACCTCTTGTACCTATTTCAAGCACCTGCTAGACTACGTGTGGCCATCCTCAGGGCCTATTTAAAGTGCAGTGGCTTAAGCTGAATTGATTCAATGATCGCTAACCTGTAAAGAGGATTTAGGTCCACAGCCTTTTGGTCAGATTAATTAGGGCAAAGCTGGAAATAAAATTAGTATCCAGGTTAAACACTCACTGTTCTCTTAGATGCATGTTTGCTTAAGGGACTAAAAAGTGAGATCAAGTTCAAGAGGAACTGGTTACTGAAAGGTTGAATTACAGGATAGATTCCTCCGGTCATGTGCAGTCTGTCATTGACAGGCGGCCATTATAAAGCAAATGAAGAAAAAAACAATTAAAATTAAATAACTTTTTCTAATCTGCAAGTATCTCAGTTACGTGAGATAAAAACTCATTCAAGCTGTTGTTACTACTGTATGCCCACAGAAAATAGGATTTATTTTCACAAAACATAAATAAACCTAGAAGTTATACAACCTCCAACCCACACACATACATACAGATTCGCATAAAGCAAGAGGGTGAACAGCCTAATTCTTCATGAGCAAACTGCCAAACTCTAATATGCGAGCTGAGATTTTTTTCTTAATTGAAAATAAATCAGAGCACCATTCGACTGAGTTAATGTCTTTTCCTCTCGTCTTCTCCACACAATTGACTGTGTGAACAGGGTTAGAAACTCACAGAGAAACGGTTAATGACCCATGGACACGCTGTGTGGAGTGAGCCATAAAGACCGATCAGGCGGGCCACAGATTGTGGAGCCACACCTCATTCATCACAGACACCCATGACCATTCCCCAATGCGCTCTCTCCTTCTATCTCTCTCTCCATCTCTTCCTCTTTCTGAAAAGACCTTTGCTAATCTTTCCACTTCTTTTTCCAGTACAGCACCCAGTCTAACTAAAGTTATCAGTGCAATCTAAAATCAATTAGCCAACATAAGTAATTGTCACAGAGATAAGTTTCATTCCTGACAACTGCACTTGTCACAGGATGTAAGAGAGACATCAGAATCGTTGCTAATGCTCTGATGCTTTTGAGTTCAGCATAAATGAAAAACTGATTTTATTCCATCATTCTGGGACTGTGCCACATTGTAGTTTTGTTTTACAAAGAAGAAATATTCATTTAAAAAGTTAGATAAAGGGGAAATATCTACTCCACTTACGTTAGCCTCATAATAACACTTATAGTTATTTTTTAACCAATGGCTTATAGCATTGCATGACATAAAATACTTGAAAACATTTACAGTTTTTTTATTTCTCTAGACTTTTGGTATATACTGCAGAATGAGATACAAATAGCATACAAATAGCAACTTACCTCTGCCAACCCTTCTTTCCGTCTCTGAAGACGTTCCACATCATCAATCTCGTACACTTTGATCTCAAAGGGTTCCTTTATAGTACCCCCCAGTGGGGGTAGATCAACCCACTGGCCTGCTGCACCCAGAGAAGAGGTGTCTGGCAGAGGAGCTGGAATCAGACGCCGTCGCTGCAGGCCTGGAGGGGTCAAACAGGGCAATGCTCTTCATGTGGGCCAAAGACGAACAGCAGACTTTGTGGGTATGCTTTTAAATATGCATGAGGCTTGCAAAAGGTTATAGCATTTAAAGCATTAGTGATTTTTGAGTAACTGCAGATTACAGCATGGGACGAATGCATATTAAACACCAAATCTAAATTAACTAAATAGACTGATGGGATGGGATGATTGATTATTATTTATTAATCTGTATTTAAATACAGATTTGAAATCAACATTTAAACTAAAATGTATATTTTTTTAAGGTGGGTTCACACTTTATGATCTGTTACAATTGTTGCTTGTCAGACTGTACTGTATTGTCCCAGTGGTATCTTTGGTAAAAGCCACGGCACACTCTGCATCATCATTGGTCTTTTATAGACCTTATGTAGCCCCGCCCCTTTTCAGCGCTGCGCTCGTTGTCTTTTGTCTTCCGGTCTGTATTTTCACAGCGACCTTACGTATTTATGAATGAACGGCTCGATTTAAATTCTTTCCGGTCTACTGACATTTGTTAAGACATCTGCTTTAACCATTACAATCCTCATGATAACTTTCGTTAACTTTACAATACGTAAATCCACTTCACCAGCTAATTACTCCTCGACAGTGATGCCATCGAAATATACAGAGCGACCAAAAAAAACATAAGTTCAAAGACAATATTCTAAAGATGGCTGCCCGCTTGTTTCTCTGGCGCATAAGGTTAAATCATAATGCACATCACAGAATTTGGACCCCATTGTCCTATTGTACTGGATGACCGAATGTAGACATTCTATCAAAATTGTGTGAAACTGTTTTGAGCTTGAAAATATTAAAATGTTAAAATAATCATTTGTGGTCCTTTGTGTCAAATGTCTAGAATGGACAGATACATTAAACGTATTAACTATAGAAAGAGTGAATTGCAGAGACTAACTTTTAAAGGCCATCTAATAAATTAATCTTGAACTGATCACCAGTAAATATTGCCCCAAATGCCTTGACAGTTAAACCTACCATTAGATCTCTTTTTGGGAGATTTTGAGGCCTTTGTTCGACTGGACGTGGACACTCCACTCTCACTCATGGAATCATGGGCAGAAGATGCACTGCCTGTGGTTTCACTGTCCCTGATCATGCTCTCATAGCCACTGCTGCCTCCACTGTGATAAAAAAGTGCAGTGCGCCCCATGGCAGGGGGCAGTTCACCACTAAGTACACTGCTGTTGTCACTACCGTGGCCACTACTGTAGCGCTGTGGACGGCGAGGGGCAGTGATTTTGCTGTACGGAGAGGGTAAACAAGCAGCCAATGGCATTTCGCTGGAAGTTCGGGCATCATTGTTGCCATCTGCTTGGTCAGAGCCCCTGAGGTTTTTCTTGGAGCTACCAACTGCTAATTCACTGACCCGACTGTTAGCTGCACGAACCGCTTGCTTTGTGCCCATAATAGTGCCCCTTCCTTGTTTAACATTGGAGCCTGTGACAGAGCGATTTGGAGGTTTTCCAGTTGGAGGTAGACTGGTGTTCCGAGCAGATGTGACGGCAAGGAACTTGGTGGATGAGCAAAGGGCCTTTGAACCAGTACTCAACAAGGACTTTCCTTTGTTTCCATTCCCAACAATGCCTCTAGGAGTCATACTGGCCTTTATCTGTCCAAGCTTACAAATTCCACTAGTAGATGGAGGGGAAGTAGCAGTTGGTGTAGATATGGAACAAGGAGTCCCAAATTTTGGTACCATTTTAGCAGATTTGCCAGCGCTACTGATACTGACATTACTGTTCTCCCTCGAGGTTACTGGTTTGGAACCCACTGAGGTTAAACTCTCACACCTTTCAAGGGACATAAGACTCCCAAAATGCCTTCCATTGTCTCCTTTAGCACTATGTGATCTGAGACTAGATGCTGTCTTCAGGCTAGATGATTTAAAGCTAAAGGATTCCCCCCTAACACGTACATCAAAGTCTTCCTCAGAAACCGATGCTTTGGAGGAAGACAATCTTGTTCCATCCTTACCCACAGACTTTAAGGCACTAGGCGACAACAAAATTCGTGTTTTCTGGTCGAGGCTTGACTTTCGAACAGGCGGAGCAGGGGGTGACATGCTTCCAGACTTAGGGAGCATACTACCCTTCTGTCCATTAGCTCTCTTTCCTAAGGATGAGAATTTCAGGCTACCAGTTGTGTGCAAGGCATCATTACCCCATTTCATCTCAGAGGAGCTATGTGGCACTGAAACCATGCCGAGAGTGGTGGCACCCCGTTTGAGTAGAGGCATCTTGCTTAGGTCCCCTTTCTTAAAACTGGCCTTCTCACAACCATCCACAACCCTTTGAGATGTGGATGACACATGCATTTTGGAAGGGCGAGGTACACTGTTGCTATTCCCACTTGTCTTTCTAGATGGAATCCCACTCATGCCATTTTTTGGTGGTTTACCAACAGAGCTAAACTCAGAATTCCTGGCTGATGTTATCCCACTACTAGTGTGGCTCCATTGTTCATCTATTCTGCTACCTTGGCGCTGTAGCTCATGGGTGTAGCTTTTGCTAGAAGATGCAATTTGGGTGCTCTTCCTAGGGAGTGTAGAAATATATGAGATCTGGGCAGACTGTGAAGTCAAGAGTCTATTAGATTTCATTGACTTTGGACCACAGAGGGATGCTTTGGTACTGTCATGAGAAAGAGGGCACTTTTTGTCAAAGGTTGCAGAATCATAGTCTTGTTGTGAAAAGCAAATTCCACTGTCACCCAATGAACTATTTGTTCTTTGCTGGGAGAAAGACTCAACTTGTAACCCACCAGGTAAATCCATCATAGAGCTGCTGACCGGTCCCTTGCGCACTCCCTTTGATGAGAGGCTCCTTTCAGTCTCATCATTATTTGGGGTACAAATATTTGTCTTGCAAGACCAGGAGCTGATTGAAGAGTGTGCAGTGGCATGTCCATCTGTAGATTCCTCTTGTGACTTGGAAGCAGCACCTTGGTTCAGCTGGGACCTGTTTATCTGGCATGTGTAAGCATCAAACTCATCGTTGATGCTGCTGATAATGCTAACAGGCCGTGAGCGAGATGCCAGGGCCTGCAAAGAGCAGTCGCTATTGAAGCTAATGATGCTGGAGGGTCTCCCATTGTCTGGAACCAGGCCAGCAGGCAGCTCTTCAACCACTGTAAACACCAGCTCATCCTCTCCATTGAGCTCCACCGGCTGCTGCAGTGTAACTGTAGTCCTTAAAACATCCCTATCAAGGCACCTGTTCCTCAAAGTAGCACGTAGGTGGCTCACCTCTATAGGACTTCTACTGAGGTGATGGAATCTTTCAGTAATTGGGGAGTCATTTCGTTCTCCCTGTCTTAGGGCTTGCTGGCTCATACCCACTGGAGGTGTCCGTGTGGCTAAGCCACACTCTGTATTAGGAACTGAGGTCTTTGAGATGTTTTGTGAGGACGAGGCATGGGGTTTTTGTATAGGCCCTCTACTAAAGACTTTCTCTCTCACAACAGGCTCTAAATCTTGCCTTAAAGTCGTGTTAATTTCAGATGCGGCACCATGTTGCAGGTGTGCAAGTTTTTGAAGAGGGGACTTGGATGATACAGAAGCACCTTCTGACATTTTGTCCGCTCCACTTTTGGAGGCCGTCTGTTGGCCTTTTTCTTCACTGGTGAATACAGATGTGCTCTCACTGCCATCAATACACTCAAGCCGTTCTTGTAACTCTGCAAAGGTGTTGCATTTGAGGTGGTCCCCATCAGATTTCGGTCCTTCTTTTACACGCTTCTTGTTTAGGGAGGGAATGATAGGAACAAATGCTGGAGGGCCTTCATTGTCGCTGAGTTCACGGTCAGAGATAGGGGCCCCACCAGGCCCCACATAGATCACTGTATCACATGAGTGCTCACTGCTGGAAGAGTAATCTGGATCACTGGATAACATTGCAGGGTGGTCTGGGTCAAGAGCCACAGTCCGAGGGTGGAAGGATCTTCGTCTGATATGTCCCTCTTCACAGGAGCTCTCCCCTCCAGAGGAACTTGATGCATACTGAACAGAATAACAAACCACAGTGACTTAAATATATCTTTGCAGACAGTTCATTCACAGCATGCAATAAATTCAGAGAGGCGTCCCTTTATGAAACATGTTAATATCAGCAAAAGTTAAAAGTGCACAGCAAAGAAGAAGCTAAAAAAGTTAGGCATGGAAAGGATTTTTTTTTTTTGGATCTATAAAATATTAATATATTCTTTCAAAACAGCTTAATTGTGGTGAAAATTGCCTGTGTAATGAGAAAGGTTACATGCTGTTCTTACTCTGGAGAAAATGCATTGATTACATTTGTTGATTACATGACATAGGTCACTGAGAAAATTTGCAGTTAAATAATTATCTCCTTAACATTTGTTTCTCTGACAAAAAAACAAATCATTATTTAAATTGTGAAAGCCAAAAAGTAATAAAATAACATTCATGATCTATTGTAGAATGTATACAGACACAAAATAAAAAATGTATTGACAAAAATAAATACTTTTTATGTTTTCATTGTACTGGTCAAAATAAATTATTTAAAAAAATATATAAAAATGATCTATAAAATATGTTAATTCAAATTATTTATAATTATTTAAATATAGTGTTTTCACCATAAAAAAAATGGCCCAAAACATTTTTTTCATCATTTTTTACTTTTAGAATAAAGTTTAGTGCAGTACTTGCTATCTTGTATGGTTACGTTAGTACCACGAATCAGTGCTTTGTAAAGTTGTTTAAAAAAGACCATGAATACACAAGCATACACAAATGATCAATATATCAGTCTGAATTACATACCTTGGATTTCTTCTTTCTCATGCGGTGAATACGGGAGGCAAGCTGCACAGTGGTAAGAGATTCAGCATAATTGGCTGGCGAGTCACAGATGTGGGCGATCATGGTGGTTCTACAGTTGATGTTGCCCAGCGATTCCCTCAGCAGCATGGTAAGCTTGCTGTCTCTGAATTATACATCAAAAAATCTTCTCGTTAGCCAAAAAGGAAGCTAGGCCTTACAACGTTCTGCCTCTCTCTCTCTAAGACCACTGAGAGGTTGTCTTAAAATAGAGGATTATGAATCATACTTGAATAAAAGAAATCCCTCCTTTTGATGCTCACTTTCTAGTGACCTGATTTAGAGTGTTTATATTTTATTCTGTTGTGGAGGATGTTATTTTCTGAAGCCACATTTAAAAGATTTTATTTTTCTCCTGCTCGTGCCACTGTATTTCCTATCCCACCTTCTGGTGAGTATTTATTAAATCTCTTTCAGCATAAATGTGTTACTCCCCAACCCACATACCTTTCAATATATCCCACCTCAGTGCAATTCACACTGGCTGCATTCTCTCTTTGCAAAGCTGGCTAATTGGCTTTATTGATCTGAGGGGAGTGAGAATGAAACCCTTGTAGATGCAGATCAGGAGGTCTCGTGGGTGAACAGTGACATATTACTACCTTCAACAGAGATCTATCATCTCCCAGTTTGGTCTGTATCGGTTAATAGAACCACAAAACACATACCTGTATGGCACATGCTTGGCTCCATTGGCCAAAGCTAGGATTACATTTCCAAGGGCACTCAATGACAGACATTGGCCTCTCCCTCCATCTCGTGTATGGCTCAGATCAGACTCACAACTGCCTAAGTCCAGAAGATGCAGACGGCTACGACTTCCAGACACTGCAAAGTTATACACAGCCTGTCAAAACAGAACTTGACATCGAATGTCAATGTAAAAAAACACATAGTTTGACTGTTTACAGTGCATGTCTTTATTCCAAAACCCTAAACATTCCAGAAATATATAAAAAGCGTAGACATCCAGGACAAAAACATGTAAAGCTCCATTTTTACACAAAGTAAGACTTCAGTCCTGTTTAAAAGCCATCAGCAGTACCAAAATAAAATAGGCAAACAGCTAATGTTGCTACTGTATGTCCGGCCAGAGCGCAACTGTAAAAAAAAAAAAAAAAAATGAACCTATGAATGGTTAGTTGTCTCTTTGCATTAAGCTAAGATAGGAGAAAGTCATTTGTAATCAAAAAGGCCACTGGTCACATTGGGGACCTTATGAGATAGCAGTTGGACATAGCATCTTTGCTAAGTGGTGATTCAATATCCTTGGCAGTCCATCAAACAGCAAGCAATAAAAGTAAGTACAGCTAGTTAGATTACAGTCACATGTAGGTCACTAGACTCAAATTCATTCAGGATCATTACAGGAGATTCATTTATTTCACACTGAGATTCGAGGCCATTAACCTCACGTCGGCAGGATTTACAAAGCCAGCTCTCGGAACTGAAACCCTCAGTGGAGCAGGAATGCAAACGAGCTTCTCATTTCATGCTGAGCTCTATAAACACCTCTGCAGAAGAGACTCCAACCTCATTACATATTAAAATCTATTCTAGCTAGTGTCAACGACCAGCACCCAGCCCGCAATGCAGTGACGGGAGAGCAATACTAATGATCATGCTAATGTTGACATGCTGATTTGACAGGATGGCTACGCCCAGTAATGAAAATGTGCTAACCCTTCTTGTTAGCATTCTCGTAGAACCGTTATCAGCAGGGCTAAATTGAGGTAACTGATATTCTCTGTGAACATGGGGAGAATGATAATGGAAAAGTCAGGTATCGTCTGCCCTCGGTAACAGTCTTCTCAAAATACTAATGATGTATAAAGATATATGATATGAAATCTTGGACAGTGATAAGAGGTGTAAAACTTAATTTGTGAGGCTGAGGTAAATTACCTTTGAAGTAAAAGCATTTTAAGGCCTGGATGTTATAGTATGGCTGTTTAGCAAAATGTACACATAGTTGTGAAAATGAACAAAGTGAGCCATACTTCCTGCTTTGGTGCTCTTCTCCATACGGTACTGGGAAATATGTAGGGTGAAGAGCATGTGAGAATTCCAGCGGTCCTCTTCCTTGCAGTCAGATCTGCTGGTGCTGCGTGCTGCCAGTGCTGCATCCAAGAAGAAAGCCGCCTTCTCTGCAGAGTACGCCCGTAACTCGCTCTGGTTCTGCAGCTGGACATATTTTAAAGTGAGAGTGAGACAGAGATAAAGAAAGACAGAAACAACTTGTCAGTAAATTAGATGACTTGAATTTACTGTACATTACTGTTCAAATGTTTGGGGTCAGTACGTTATTTTATTATTTTTTTTTGAAAGAATTTAATCCCTTTTAAGCAAAGATTTACTATATTGATCAAAACAGACATTAAAGGACCTCATAAAGTTCAAAAAGATTTCTTTTTCAAATATGTGCTGTTATTTTGAATGTACTATTCATCAAAGATTCCTGAACACAAAAACTTTTTTCAACATTGATAAAAATAAGAAATATTTCATGATCACCAAATCAGCATATTCAAATGATTCTGAACACTGTGACATTGAAGACTGGAATAAAGACTGCTACAGGATTATATTAAGTTTTAATTTATATTAAAATAGAAAACAATTATATTGTAATAAATATATATAAACCGTTAAACTATAATGATATTTACAATATTATTGTTTTTACTGTTTAAAAATAAATAAATAACAGTCATGGTGAGAGAAAAATAGACTTTTCTTTTTCTAATTATCAACCCCAAACTTTTGAATGGCATGTTTATAAAGAATTTATTTTTATTTATTTTTTAAGAAATAAGCTATGCATTGCCAGGGAATCAAACCCATGACCTTGGCATTGCTAACACAATGCTCTATTATTTGAGCTACAGGAACATTATGTAGACCTACACATGCTAAAAAACAAACTCTGATGCACCTGGGATCCACAGACTGGGTCCTCTTTCAGGGAAATTCCTGCTCCCTGACTGTCCTGGGAAGTCCCTTTGGAAAAGTCAGCCAATAGGTCTCTCAGCACCTCCTCCCTACCACAGATTTCCACAGCGGACACACGGATGGAGAATCGTGTGCCGGCCTTCTCTTTCCTTTCCTCAATGAGCTTGAAGAGCCAAGATATAGCACAGGGTGCCACACCTAAGCTCTGTGTAGAGCTGTCCCTGCCGATCATGGTGTAGCTTTTGCCTGTGAGGTAAAGGTGAACTATGGTGAGCTGGCATTGCTGATGTAAATAAGCGAGCAGCATTTGTCAACACTATGACATTGTCACCTGATTAACTTAGCTTGACTTAACTACATAATGATATAAGAGCAGGTCTATAATGAGATTTGTGTTAAAATTAGCAATGTGCATGTAAAACGCCCCTGAGCTAATAAAATTAACCCAACAGGATGTTAGTCATGAGAGAATATATAACGCTAAAGCAGAGCAAATGAGAAGCCAAGCTAACTATGGGGGATTTAAGCAGCGCGGTGGGAGGCACACAGTCTCTCACAGTGAGGGGCTCAACAATAAAAGTAGAGAGAGAAACTGAGCACTTTTCAAACACAGAGTGTAAAACGGGGGCACTTTGTGTTCAACAAACTGCTATTACTGCTCAAACACATATGCCCTCTCTGCGTTTTCCTCCTTGCTAGGCAATTTCAAGTGCAGCCAAAACATTTGTGTATTTCGCAACACTTTGCCTTTCGCCTCATGTGAGTAATGGCTACTCCATCTGAAAATGGATTCTGAACAATGCATTTTCTTTCAAAGCATGAGGAGTTGTGACAGAGGGAGGTGGGTTATCATAACAATAAAGTTAATTACTGTAAAAAAAGAAAGAAAAAAAGTGGGCTACTAGGTTTAAATAGATGTTTACTAACCGAGGTTGGCTTGACCAAAACAGAAGATGCAGCCATCTGCCCCGTTGACCACAGACTGGATAACCTCTGCCACTGTCCCTGAGCATACCTCCGCCTGAGGATACAAACCCAAATTTAAACATCAAATCAAACCGTTTTCAAACCAGACAGACAGAATGATAGATAGAACGACAAACAGAACAATACATAAAATGACAACAGAGAGAATGACATACAGACAGACAGATCAATAGGCATTATGACAAACAGAGATACAGACAAAACGAGACAGATAGAATGACATACAGACAGACAAAACAATGGACAGAATGACAGACAAAACGAGACAGATAGACTGATAGACAGACAGACAAAACAATGGACAGAATGACAGACAAAACGAGACAGATAGACAGACAGACAGACAAAACAATGGACAGAATGACAGACAAAATGAGACAGATAGACTGATAGACAGACAGAAAAAACAATGGACAGAATGACAGACAAAACGAGACAGATAGACAGAGACAGACAGACAGACAAAACAATGGACAGAATGACAGACAAAACGAGACAGATAGACTGATAGACAGACAGAAAAAACAATGGACAGAATGACAGACAAAACGAGACAGATAGACAAAGACAGACAGACAAAACAATGGACAGAATGACAGACAAAACGAGACAGATAGACAGAGACAGACAGACAGACAAAACAATGGACAGAATGACAGACAAAACGAGACAGACTGATAGACACACAGACAAAACAATGGACAGAATGACAGACAAAACGAGACAGATAGACTGATAGACAGACAGACAGAACGATAGATAGAATGACAGACAGACAGAACAATAGATAGCATGACAGACAAAATGAGACAGAATAATAGAACGACAGACAGAATGATAGAACTCTAGATGGATAGACTGATAGACAGACAGAACGATAGAATGACAGACAAAACATAACGAGACAGAATAATAGAACAACAGACAGAACAAAAGAACTATAGATGGATGGATTGATAGATAAAATGATAGAAAGATAGAATGACAGATGAGACAGACAGCCAGAACGATAGAGAACAATTCCCTATGTAACATCTTGCTTGTCCTTGCAAACTTTCCAAACAGATGCAGAATACAGTAAGGACACAGATGAAGATTTTAAACCTTGGAATTATGTGTGTGTATTTTGCAGCTTGAGGAAAGATTTGACAGAGTTGTTGTAAGAACAACCTCTGATGTGTGCTCGCTCAAAGCCTCTTTTGTTCTGAACAATGTGGGGTAGTCATTGATCATCAGACCTGATGTTTCTAGAACAGGAAACCCAAAGATTCCAAACTCCCAGAGAGTTCAGGAGGAAGCAGAGAAAAGAGCTCTGTTATCTTTTCCTCTGAGATCACTTCAGGCGCTGTGGGCTCAGAATGATAACCCCAACTCTCCAACTCAAACCTTTTATCTCCCTCACAAACCAAGCAAAGCGGAATAGCTCCCTTACGAATTGCTTTGATCTCAGCATGGATGTCCTGCCAGTTGGAAATCAAATCTATGTATATTTTTGCTTAAAATGAAATTATAAGTACAGGCAGGACATTGATGAATTCTCTTTGGAATAACTTGCAAAATGCTCACTTATATTACTCCGATTGCCAAAAATGTATGCATTTACACCCCTTACTGTACCTGTGAAGCATCTTGAGTGAAGACGGCATCAAAGGTAAACATCTTTGGGGCGGTGGCAGAGGTGGAGCGTGTGCAGGTGGGTGGCTCACAAAAGGTCAGCTGTTTCTTATGGCCATCTACCTTGAGAAAGGACATGGATTCTGAGGTGTCTCGTGATCCTTTGGCAGGGCATATCCGCACCATTACTTTCACCTGCAAAGCACACAATTACATTCAAATCATAATTATATATTATTACATAATTTTATTTGTGACAAGCTTGAACTTGCGGCTATACGGCTTTAATTGCAACATCCTACCCGCTAATTCTCGCAATTATTGAGTGGTTTGTTGCAAGAACTCTTGCCAAGCACTCCCCTCATACTGGCAACTTGGAAAGCATGTAATCAGCAGAAGATGAATGTCGAGATTCCCAAAGCCCTTCTGTCCCCACAAGGGAACATCCTGCTGTAAAGTGTGGCTGGATTCACAAAACAGACTTGCCATGTTCTGACCAGACACTTCAAATCAAGATGAAACTGATCATCCAAGCATAAATATTAAGGAGCACAAATGTTTTTAACATTGATGATACTAAGAAATGTTTCCGTAGGATCATGTGAACATTGGAGTAATGGCTGCTGAAAATTCAGCTTTGCCATCACAGGAATAAATTACAGTTTAAACTCTAAAATAGAAAACTGGTATTTAAAATTGTAATAATATTTCACAATAGTATTGTTTTTAATACAATACCCTAACCGTTTGAACAGTAGTGTACTTTAGAAGCATTCAGAAGTCAAAACCTGGAACATGGCACAAAGAACTTGGAAAATTACAGACATTCACAAGTGACCTTCAAAATCATGACTAAAGTTTCTTACATCGATAGCAATGTGGTAAAGCTATGGTTATTATGTTGGCCATTGTTAATTTCCATCTCTAGGGATACTGTTATGCGCCAGTGCTATTTTCAGTCTAAGATAAATGCTTTTGGTTATTAAAAGCATTTAAGCTTTCTAATAAGGAAGCCATCTTCCTTATTAAATTAAAAAACTTCATTTAGGTGCCATGTCTGATAAAGTAACATGAACTATAATCACTATGAGACACATGATGGACTTAACACACTAAAGTTCCAGAAGGTAGGGTTACTGAAACTTGCATGCAACATCTATATTTTGATTACAGTCTTAAACACAAGCAAATGAACGATAGCAAAATGAAACACATTCCGCACGACTGAAGCAGAGCAGTTTATTATCACACCTACTCAGTGAAGCAATAATGTACTTGACTGTTAGTGTTTAACGCCTTATTTTATAGCTCTGCCACTAGGGACACTTTTAGAGTAGACAGCAACAAACAGCCCCTGAAGTTTACAGTCCTCCACTGAGATAAAGTATTCAATTGGCAGACAATATGGATCTCTGTTTCCTGATCACACTATGTTCTGTACTCATAGTGACACGTTTGGCATTAATAAAGACTGTTACAGACTAAGCTTTCCCTTCCAAGAAATAGATATAAGATCAGCATCCTTTTAAAGGATGCCTTGCCTAGGCAAGATAAAACAAGACCAAATTAAAATATAAAACACTTTCACAACTATAAAATACTTTTACAACAATAAAACATTTTTACAACTTGTTAAGACGTGTTAGTATAGAACCATAATTTTCATTTAGCAGCATTTCCAACATTAAAATAAAAACTAAAATAAATAAAATAAGTAATTTAATTGCAACCGAATCTGACAGCAAGTGATCGCCATGTGTTTAAAAAGAACAGCTTTGACATTATGATAGAAATTCCTTTTGTGTTTAAATTACGAGTTTCAAGCAAGTCGCTTTCAATGACACAATTCAAAAAACGAAGTCGCAATAAAAATAGAAAAATGGAAAATCAAACAATTCCCTTGAGTGGAAAAGCACCAGTGATTTGTCATTCAGTCATTTCCACACAGATTAACTTCCATTAGCGCTGCCTTCTCACAATCACCTGTTCCTCTCTACCTGCCATCTTCTAAGCACTTTGACATTTCCTTCCTCCAAAAATAAAGAAAATGAAAGCGTTCATATACCCATTTCCTTCAAAAGTGCCTCAAAATCAGCAGGCAACACACTTCAACTCAGTGGGGCTTATTAGCAATCACTTCACTGTATTTTTCTTGATAAACCTCATTAAAAACTTGCAGCTGCTTGCCTTTGGTGTGACTTTAGACAACTTTTAATGCATATTGAGCACATTTTCTAATGCTGTGTATGCACAATGCAACAACACGATCAGGTGCACAATTAAGGGAAGGAAAATGATTTATTTACCTAGTCTTCCAATTGCAATGGATATGATGATGTAATAAACTCCTCTTGAGATTTTGAGGAACAAGTCAGGTGACCTCACTGTTCTAAATGAGCGAATCGCCTCCCTGCAGACATGACGCCATAATAAACCTGCACAACCTGCTGGTGTTTATGAGTCAGCAGTCTATTATAGCATCTAATGCTAAGAACACACATCATCCTCTTACTTTCCCACTGAGAAGTCATCTTAAACCAGAGTCGAATGGGTCCCATCTCTTTGAATTTATTTAGAGTGCATGACCTGTGCTGGAGGAGGGTCATATATGGGTCAATGCAATCTTCCTTGTCTTTTAGACCTCCTGGGGGTGTTAAGAAAAGGAATGAGTTTGTTACCCAAAATAGCAGCAACATGCTGAGATGCTCATGATGCTCAGAGTCCCATGAGAGAATATATATGGAACTGTCAGTTACATGGCAAGATACAGCAGCATATGTACAGATGTTTCAGAGAAGACAGTCAAAAGACACGGCCTCAGATCATTATGGTTAGCAGGTTAATATTAAGCAGATGCTCTTTATACAAAGTGACTCAAAGTACACTAATTGCAGTAATAGTTCCCCTGGAGCGACCTGAGTGCTTTGCCTAATGGGTACCAGTGTGCTTTAGCATTACAGTGAACTGTCCAGACACTGAGAATTATGGTGTTTTTAGAGGCAAAACAAATGGTCAACTCAACCCTGTATTGTCTGTGAGACTACACGAGGGAGATATAGGAATTCACAATAAATCGGCACCATAACGCTCATTGGCGTTGGCCAATATTATAAATGTTTAACATTTAATTGGGATTGGTTGATATTTAATACTGTTTTTACATTTAGATTACGTTTGCTGTCATTTAACGCTCACTTAAAGTTCAATTTTAGTTTAAAAACACTGTTAAATGTATCTTAAGCAAATCTCAAAAATAAAAATAATTTTCATACTGTACATTACATTTGTGGGTATATAAGTTGGGATGTCTAAAATTCACATGTAGAATTTCAAACAATTTATTTTAGTTTTAAGTGTTTTATCTTTTATAAATTCAGGCAAAATTGTATAGAAGTTTAATATCTGCATTTATCGGTTGTCAGCCATAATAATTATCAGCTTATCGTATCAGACATATGGGCATTTGAATACTGTGCATCCCTAAGGAAGATTAGTTTTATTAGTGTAATCTACTTCACTGTAATGCTCACAAACAGACAAGTTTTGATACTAAACTTCAGCATTGAGACTAAACAATCAGCATGGGCCAGCAGGGATGTCAGTTTGCTCATTTTAGCCCTGCTATCTTAAAACTGACTTACAATCCCAAAAAAACATCTGATCTGTTGATTGTTTTTCATTTACTTATAGGGAATCACCAAACACAATAATCCAGATGACAAAAAGTAATGCTCATAATTCTGGTGTTCAAATAATCCAAGATTGAGAAATCCAGAAATGGCCACTGGACTATCATAAGCATTTCTATACTGTCTATACTGTCCAGCACTAATAAACAGCCCTATTCTGAGAGAGAAATATGTCTTTTATCCAAATGCCCCCTGATGTCATTCTCTGACACTTCTGTTTTCATACATAGCTTTTCCCACTCCCACGGCCTCTCAGTCACTTGCAGCGAGGAATGCTGTCTGGCATTCTGAAGGAGCTTCTTGGAATTCCAACAGCCTGGGAATCAGGACAACTGGGCCAACCCATGCTGTCACACACAGTCTGCTTTGATGGTCACCCGAGAACAAGCCAAATCGATAAACCCACTGAGAATTCTTGAGCAGAGGGCAGCCAGAGGTTTACACATGATGTCATTTTAATAAAGAAGAAAATTTGTTTCTGCAATTATGACGTATAAGCTTTCATGTTAACATGGCTTTACGTATTTTTCACTTTGAGATTACAATAATTTTGACAAAATGTTTGGATCATTTTTTATAAATCAGAAAGCCTCTGAAGAACTGGTATGACTTTACTGTACCTTTCCCATCCCGGGGCTGTCCTTGGCCTTTGACCCTGCCCTGAGGAGACATGGGGGTACAGGCGGGGGCGAGAGCTGCAGGGCAGAGCTGAAGCCATCAGTGTAGAAGAACGGCTCTTCTGGGTCAGGTGGGGAAGAAGGAAGCGGCTGAGGCTTCTTCCGTTTGGAGAGGTTCAGCTTCTGGGCAGCCCTAGGAAAGAGCAGCAAACAAAAAGTTAGGTCAAGGAGTCATGTCCAGAAGGCTCTTTCCGCATTAGCCCTGCATTGCTATACAGCTTCATATCTGTCCTCCAAAGATTTGAGATGAACACATTTTGAAAAGTCTATGACAAACCAGCAGCAAAGAACTGCACATAAAACTACACTTATACACAAATACTTAAAGGCTGCATTTATGTAATCAAAAATACAGTCAAAACAATAATACTGTGAAATATTATTCCAATTTAAAATAATTGTTTTCTACTTTAATATATTTTGTAATGTAATTTATTATTGTGCTGGCAAAGCTGAATTGTCACAGTTACTCCAGTCTTCAGTGTCACACAATAAACATTTATTATTATTATAAATTTCAAAAACAGTTGGACTGCTTAGTTCTTTTTTATGGAAAAAACTCATATAGTTAATGGTTCATAAAGACATAATGTCTTTGTTATTTCTAAAAATGCTACAGTAAATGTTTTATTTTAGGTTATGGTTAGCCAAAATAATTATAATTAGCTACATAGCCAAAAGTATGTGGAGACTCCTAAGTTTGGCTTTCCAATTTAAGTTAAATCTTAAAGGGTTAGTTCACCCAAAAATGAAAATTCTGTCAGTAATTACTCACCCTCATGTTGTTCCAACCCCCGTAAGACCTTCGTTCATCTTCGGAACACAAATTAAGATATTTTTGATGAAATCTGAGAGCTGGCTCACTCCTCCATAGGCTTTTAAAGACGTTATAACTTGCTGGCCCAGAAAATGCATTAAAGACATCGTTAATATAGTCCAAGTGACTACAGTGGCTCAATCTTAAGTATATAAAGCGACGAGAATACTTTTTGTGTGCAAAAAACAAACAAAAATAATGACTTTATTCCACTATTCATTTCCTTCTCTCTGGGCCTCGAGTTTTTTCACGTAGGACACGCATCACACACATGACCAGCGTCGGCCAATAGTGAGCCTACGTGTGACGTGCAACACAGACGCGCTGCGCAAAAACACTATGTGAAAAAACTTGAGGCCCAGAGAGAAGGAAATAGGGGAATAAAGTCGTTATTTTTGTTTGTTTTTGCGCACAAAAAGTATTCTCGTCGCTTTATAAACTTAAGATTGAGCCACTGTAGTCACTTGGACTATATTAACAATGTCTTTAATGCATTTTCTGGGCCAGCAAGTTATAACGTCTTTAGAAGCCTATGGAGCAGTGATCCAGCTCTCAGATTTAATCAACATTATCTTAATTTGTGTTCCGAAGATGAACGAAGGTCTTACGGGGTTGGAACAACATGAGGGTGAGTAATTACTGACAGAATTTTCATTTTTGGTGTGAACTAACCCTTTAATGTTATACCATGCAATGGCATTCTCAAGAATTGTGTGCTTCCAACAGATTGTGGAGCACCCTTTTCCATACAGAAATGTTTTGAGATTAATTGGAACAGTGAGTCAGACTCCATCACTCAACAGCAGTTCCTGACCCTTACTGTGTAAAAGTGCATCCATGTTCCAACATCTACTGTAGTAGAAGCCTTTTAGGAAGGACACGATATTGAAAATTAAGTGTTCAACAAGCACATATTGGTGTGGTGTTCGGCTGTCCAAGTGCTTTTTGGTCATACATGTGTGGTAATGGTAAAAAGCTACCTAAAGCTGTGTGTTTTCCAGCTCACCATTCATGTCTTTATGCCTGCTAGCATGAGGCTGAAGGGCTTGAGTAGAAAAGATTGAGCTCATTAAATGCCTCACTCTTCCTCACATTCTCTCTCTCTCTCTCTCTCTCTCTCTCGTCTCTCTCTCTCTCTCTCGTCTCTCTCTCTCTCTCTCCTCTCTCTCATTCTCTCTCTCTCTCTCTCTCTCTCTCTCTCTCTCTCTCTCTCTCTCTCTCTCTCTCTCTCTCTCCTCTCTCTCTCTCTCTCTCTCTCTCTCTCTCTCTCTCTCTCTTTTCTCCAGCTCCTTCACCACAGCCTCTTCAGGGGTCAAAAAATCACACAGAACACTGTGTAATTACAGTCTCCATGAAGGACACAAGAGGAGGCCCCCACAGGAAATGTGTATGTGCTATGCATTATAAGGTGTGAGTGGATGTGTGTGCAAACACACATAAATTACAGAAAGAAATTATCACTGAGCATCATCACCCATGTGTATGTTTAAATAGGGAATAAAGCACTATTAAGTTAGCATTTTTGGGTAAATGGAGAAAATGTAATGCCAATAAATAGCCTCAATAAATAGCCTATACATTGACAGCCGTAAAACTTTGCATAATACCCTCCTGTGACCCAGTGAATAGACTTTTGTCACTGTAGTGGACATTATATTTTACTGAATATTTAAAACACAATTTTAAGTCTGGATGTCCTGTAAACAGCACATTCAGGGGCTTTTCAGAGATATCAAATGTTTAGAGGTTTCAACATGACAACAACTTCTGCTTGGTCTTTAAAAATGACTGAAATTAATTTAGAGATCAAATTTATCACACTTATGGAAATATGATAATATTTTGTAATTATCATTTAAATCTGACCTCATTTTCAAATTGTTTGTCAAAGTCAACATCTCAGGACAATGTTATGGGGTTTCTAATCAAAATATGACTTTGTTGCATAACAGGGAATTGGTTTCATACATGTCCCCTGTAGTGGAAACCAGGACTTAAATCATGTTTATCGGGCATTTTGGGCAACAAAACAAGCGAATTGGAAAATAAATTATATAAAAATATTCCAATGAAATATTAGATATTATTATGAAAATGTTGCCAATTATTACTCTCATTATTACACTTCTTCTTTCGTCACATGTTGCCCCAAGAACACATATGCAAATTAGACACAGTGTAGATACATTGTATTGAATGGGACTACCTATTTACAGCCATTTTACATATTGCATAAAGTAAAATGGTATATCAATTTATTCAGTTATATCTTTCATAACATAGTTGAGAATCATCTTTTTACAAAGTTTGGTAAAAAAAAAAAATCAATTTTGTGAATGAAAAAAAAAATATCATTGTTTTTGCCTATACATGCCATTTTATGTCTTTCTTCTTCTTCTTCTTCTTTTAAAGTCCTGGTGTTCACGACAGTGGACATAGCATAACATAAGAATAAAATATAATAATATATTTTTATTATTTATTTTTTATAATAATAATTTTCCTCCATTTGTTTATTATGCTCTAAACAATGTAATGATATAGAAAAAAATACTCAATTTAAAAAAAGCATTCATAAAATGATTAATAATCTAGAAATGAACAAATGAAAATATTTTTTATATAAAAAAATATATTTTCTCACCAAAGCCAGAACATTTTAATTCTCATTTTTTTAATTCTCATTTGGCACTTGTCGAGTGTTAATTTTGGACTCTGGGTGTGAATGAGGCAGAGAGACTGAGAGTGAAAAAGAAGAGCTTGTAATAGGGGGCATAAGAGGTTGGAAAAAAATACTTGAGTGAGAGGAGGAGGGTTTTATTAATATTAAACCCATATGGAGACAAAGCCTCTTTTTTGCCTCCTCCTCTACACACCTCACCTATTCACACACACACACATACAGCGCCTCCTCTAACATAAAGAGGAGACCTACGCCCACATGTAGGGCAGAGAGCCGCATTCACAGCGTCTGGCTGCACGACAAATGCTTTACAAGCTCCTTATGAAGCACAACACAGTCTCACACACACAAAAGATTGAAATATCAGTCAGAAGCGAACAGAGGTGAGTGACCAGAGTGGGAGAAAAGTAGCATGGTAGAGTGAGCTCCGATACGCTAGGCTGGGCTTTATCCAGATGCACCCACCTGTTAAATCTCCCTTTTCTGCCCAGCAGTGAGCATTCTCCCTCTGGATTTGCTACCGCTGCCAGTTTTACTGCAGGTGAGGTTTTAGGGTTGCAACTGAGAGCAAACCAATGCACTGTGGTTACTAAAGCACTTTTACAACCTTAATGATGCATACTTAGGTATTGAACAATGAAGCAACACATTAGAGGGATTCTGTCATAATTTACTCACCCTCCTGTCACCTATGTGAATTTCTTTCTAATATAGAATTTAAAAAAAAATACTTTGGAAAATATCCAAAGTGTTGTTTTGGTATAGAGAAAAGCAATTGAAGCATTCTCAAATATATGTTATTTTGTGTTTTGCAAAAGAAAGAAGGACATTTAAAAAGACAGTCTAAAAAAATCAAAACCCACATCCTTGGACCAGTTAAACTGCACAACACATGTAACGGTAAACGAACAACTCAAAAGAGTGCATTATACTTACAGTTCTCTCCAATCCATTATCTCAGTTCAGAGGTCATATCAGCACAGCAGTGAGAAAAGCAGCTTTTTAACTTGTTCATTCCAGATCCTGGTAAGAGCACTCCACGGCTCCCGGCACATGTGAGAGCAAGGCGGGGCGGGTGCGGAAGGCGTGCTGGAGACGGGGGGCTAGAGGTGTCTGCTGGAGGACGGGGCAATGTGATTACTGTCACTGTCATCAGGGGTCCATTTCAATGCAAATTCCCAGACGAGGAAGTGGGTACAGGTGCGACGAGATGAGAGTGGCAAGTAGCTGATGTCAGAAAACGCTCATGATGACCCCAAAACTTTTCTGCGGAAACAGGCGGGTAGGTAGCGCTCCTGCAGTGAAGCATTTTTCCGCCACACACTATTTCCACAGAGCGCGTCACCAATGGTTGACTTCTCAAAGTTTAGCTCTTCCGTTCACCTGTCGGAAACTGATGTGTTCGTAACCCAAAACCGATCAACTTTTCATCTTTCTTTTCCAGTTCCCTCCAAGGTAGCCCTCACTTCACATCTGCATCGAGGCTGGGCGGGGGCACATCGTCCCTCTCTGCTGCGTTCCTTTCCTCCACTCTTTTGCGTTCCTCTCTGCCACTAGCCCATTGACAGAACTCCCAGGGAAGACAGCGGAACAGGCAAATCCCCTGGGATGAGGGGAAAAAAGAGTCGATTCCTGCTTCTGCTGTTGCTGGGAAACCCTGGCAGAAGTCCAACGGTCCTCTCCGTCTACTCTCCGCGTCTCTCCCTCAATCTGGTGAGTCGCTCTCACTTCTCCCTCTCGATTTGCTGCACTCACTCTCTCCCTCTCCTCTCCTCTCCTCAGCCCAGCCCCCTTTCCATTCCCCTCCCAGACACAGTGTCAGTACACAGCTGCTGTGCAAAGCACCACTGATAGGCAGCATGCTCCGCACACACTTGTCTGCGCACGCACACACACATTCTCTCTTTCAAATCACACGAACACTCTTCGCTGACGTGCAAAGCATGCACTTTCACACACACTGGCATGAATACTTCATGAGTGCCGAGGAGCCCCCTTTCCTCATTCTGCTGGACTTCAAAGAGACTGAGTTAGTGTGTGTGAAACAGAAGCAAGGAAACAGTATAATAGTGTCTTCCTGCTCTTACACGTGTCAATCCGTTTCCTATTATTTACATAACAAAAAGAGACCAAAGAGCTTAGATGAAACCTATTACAGATGATATTGTGACAATTGTGTGAAAATCTGTAATCTAATCTGTACTTCTAAATCCATTTTTGCCATTCAGTGAAAGTCAATGGGGTCCGAAACAACATTGGACCCCATTGACTTTCTTTGTATGGAAAAACAAAACAAAACAGAGACATTTTTCAAAATGTCTTCTTTTGTGTCCCACCGAAGAAAGAAAATCATATAGATTTGGAATGAAATGAGGGTGACTAAATTGTTGTTTTTGGGTGAACTGTTCTTTTTAGGAAGGTGATTAGAAGAATACAAATAAGGGCTGGTTAGATGGATGGATGGCAGCACTGATGGATAAATCAATGGCGCAAGATAAAACAAACAGGTGTGCTGCAAGATGTTAATGAGGACATTAGCCCGCAAGCAAAGCTACAGACCTCCACTGGTTCACTAATAGTCAGAAAACAATGCTGTTAACTATTAACTATGCAGGCCCAGCCTTTAGGTGCTTGGGGAAAATAAGAGTGCCAATTAACATGTAATATTTATGTGTGTGTGTGTGTGTGTGTTTGGGATGATGAATTGGGGAATGAGGTGGACTGAAAGAAGAGAGATGTTCTGTTCCAGCAGAAAGTATGACATATGGCCTTGCAGGACTTAGTCAGATAGCTTTGTCCAATAGTGGATTCACCTGCTTTGAGTCGCCATTCCCTCAACAATTTGTAATATGGCCATTGGTCAAGCTGACAATGCAATAATAACTCTGTGTTTGTAGGTGGGTGAGAGTTTGTTTCAGTGCCTTTCCAAATTTGATTCTCTACAACAACAAAAAAAGTATTGATCTTCCCAGTTTTTGAGTTTTAAAAAGGATTCAAAATAAAAAAAAAAGCCTTTTTTGTCTTTTCTTTTAACAAGTAACAAAGATGTGACAAAATGTTTAAATGTCAACTGCAGCCCATTTTATTCACATAATTTGATTTACATGCATGTAAAGAAGAATATTCAAAAGGCAAAAAAAGATGAACACTTCGTAAATCATTCGAATACGCTGATTTGGTGCTCAAGAATAATGTGAATCAGTGTTGAAAACAGTTGTGCTGCTTAATATTTTTTTGGTGGAAACTGTGAAAGTCAAAAGAACAGCATTTTTTTAAATAGAAATCTTATACATCTTTACTGCCACTTTTGATCACTTCTGCTGAATAAAAGTATTAATTTCTTTCTTAACTGACCCCTAACTTTTGAACAGTAGAGTACATGCATTAAAATAGTAAAAAAAAGGTCAATTTTGAGTGGCTTCTTGCCCACTGGAGTCTCGTCAATGTATGTCAAGCAAAAGCCAACTTTGCAACCTGGTCATTAGCTGAGACAGCCTTTAAGTTACTTAAGGACAATTTTTCACCAACCTCTATAATCCCCTTACAGCCTGTCTTGAAGCTCATTATGTGACTAGACATATAACACATCTTCATTTCCCACACTTCATTCCTCTCCTTTATTCTCTTCACTTCAGACAACTGATCAAGAAAATCCTAAGCAAACCATGGCGGCAGATCAATCTAAAAACAGTGTCAGAGGTTTCTGTAAAGCAGTAAAGCAGTCAGAGGTTTCTGCAGCTGAAAAAGAATAGGTAAGAAGTCTTGTTGACCCTCAGTCTGAGTGGGAAAATCAAGCTTTTTGCTAATTATAGCAAAGAGTTATATTTCAAATATCAAATTATGTCATGAAACTCTAGATGGCACAGGCTGACGGGTCCTTAATGCAACCTGATGATATTTACATTGTTAACCACATGGCACAAACTGATTGGTTCCCGTTGCATCTGCAGCCAATGAGCTTGCTGCTTAACATTTAAATAGCTGGTTAGCGTTCACCATAGCAGTTTACAGCGTGCTTTCAAAGTTCCTCTGAGACCCTCCATCTTCCCCAGCTCCACCTGTATACTGTATATCTGCTATGGGTCATTTTATATATGCTATTTGTGCAAGCAGAATGTCTTACATGTTCACCGCAGCACATTGGTGTATGTATTGGCAGTAGAAAGTCCCTGTATTTACTCTGCAGCAGCAATAATAACACCAATTATAAACAGCAGCAGCGTAGCAAATCTATTCCAAAACCAAAAACATTAATATTGTCATATCCATTAAAAATCTTTTGTGTTGTCATGATAGATATATGTATAACAAATTCCCACACTGAATCAATAAAAGGCAAGTTGACGTTGGAAAGAAGTTTCAAATGACTTTGGGCAGTTGTCACTACATGGACTGAAAAGCTGCTGTTAAACTGAAGAATACTGCTGAAGACCTCCAGCAAAGATGACCCGAGCTCTACAAATTTAAACAGAAAATTTTAAATATAGTGTCACAGACAATCAGTTATCTTTGTCTTAGTTGCACTTTCGTGGACTTTTAGGTTGTATTCATTAGTACCTGTTTTCCTTTGTTTGGTTTTGGTATGAGTTGTCATGGAGATTCATTGAATCATCACGTCTTTGTATTTAAGTTGCAGTCTTTTCAGTTCTCATTTGTCCAGCAACGTCAATGCATAGATTACCTTCTGTGTGGAATATTTAAGCCTTTTGACCCTGATCTTCATCTTCCTTTGATTTATACAACCCATAAAGACATTTAATCAGTCTGATTATTTATTAAATACTTTTTATACAAAGTGATCTGACATTCTGGCAGATAATTATTTTATATTATAGCCATTAACACAATATTTTATTTAAATAAATAAAAATAACAATAAAATAAAATAAAATAAAACAAACATTTTAAATGCTACAGGTAAAATATTAACTTTAAGTTTGTATTAGTCGACAAAAAAGGTAATCCCAAGATTAGTTAGGATTAGGTAGTCCCAACATTAGTTAACAAAGGAGATCTAACTAACAATATCTGATTTACAGCATTTATTCATCTTTGTTAATGTTCATTAATAAAAATACAAATCTTAATTGTTTGTTCAAGTTAATTCAAAGTGCAGTCACAAATGTTAACAGATATAACTTGTGATTTTGGTTTTAAATGCATTAGTTAATGTTGATAAATTAATTTGAAAAGAGATCAATAAATTCTGTTCATTATTAGTTCATGTTAACCAATGTTAATGAGACTTTTCTACATGACATTCTACAAAAAAAGAAATTTTATTAAAGGGATACTCCACTCTTTTTGGAAATAGGCTCATTTTACAACTCCCCCAGAGTTAAACAGTTGAGTCTTACCGTTTTCGAATCCATTCAGCCGAACTCCGGGTCTGGCGGTACCACTTTTAGCATAGCTTAGCATAGATCATTGAATCGGACAGGACCATTAGCATCTCTCTCAAAAAAATGACCAAAGAGTTTCGATATTTTTCCTATTTAAAACTTGACTCTTCTGTAGTTACATCGTGTACTAAGACCGACGGAAAATGTAAAGTTGCGATTTTCTAGGCTGATATGGCTAGGTACTATATCAAGTTTTAAATAGGAAAAATATCTAAACTCTTTGGTCATTTTTTTGAGAGAGATGCTAATGGTCCTGTCCGATTCAATGATCTATGCTAAGCTATGCTAAAAGTGGTACCGCCAGACCCGGAGTTCGGCTGAATGGATTCGAAAACGGTAAGACTCAACTGTTTAACTCTGGGGGAGTTGTAAAATGAGCCTATTTCCAAAAAAGTGGAGTATCCCTTTTAATTAAATAAAAAAACTGAAAAACCAACATGGTATCTCTAACTCTTTGTATCCTACAATGTACAATATGTTGGTGGCACTGGAATTTAACATAAGACTCCATGGTGATTGGTATTCTCTCACAATGCAGTTGTGACTGAACAAGACTAATCCGCTATGCTGTTTCTTTCCTTTAAATCTCATCGAATATACTCAATCTCTTAAATTATGAAAACAAAAGTCCTCCTCAGTCATGGCATGCAGGTTCTCTTTCATTTCAACTAAATTCCCTTGGTTGGAATCAGCATGAAGCCACTGATTCATATATGAAACACCATTGAGAGGCTTCAATGCCTATGGCTAGAAAAAGATCAGCTTAAAGGGCATTGGGGCTCAATAATTGCTGTGAAATCTAAATGGTGTACCCAAAACACCACGACATCACTCAACACCTTTTTCTTCTTCCCGGCACCTGTGTTACCTGCTGAGCCACCATGTTCTCACTCATTCAGCTCTTTGTCTTAATGTTGTATGGCAGCTGCTTTGAGCTCTTGTCATTATCGATTTCTGCAACATGAATTGTGCGTTGCGACCTTGTCCTGAGGTACACGAGAACCTTTGTCATGTAGTGCCAGGGGGCATTACTTCCACAAATTATGGGGCAGCTCTTTAACACAATGCTCTACATCTGGGTTTGTTGGCGATTATTAGCACATACTTTTGATTCAGCCTGGCAGAACATATTCTGATTCTGTTTGCTGGCAGAGGATGAATACAACAAAGATAGAGTAGAAGCCACTAGAAACCAATTCCAATCAAACATTTACATTTAATATTGTGGCTAACAACAGGTTGAGCTGTTGGCGACATCAGGAGCTACCGGGGCTCAGCTGCTTCAAGGACATGGAAGCTCTACTGATCGAAACCCTGGACCCCCCCGTTTCCCCCTTAGACATAATATGGAGAAGGGGGAGTTCAGTCTGTGGGGTGGAGGCACAACCCCCTTTCATTTTCAAAGGAATACTGCCCGACTGGAAAACATCAAATAGTCCAGCTCAGAGACTCGAGGATCGGCCCTGTCAATATCTGCCTGCCATGTGTCCTTTATTGGTTTTCCTCCCTTCTTTTTCTACCCCTTTGAATGACAATGAGTAGCTAGTATGCATGAAAAAAACTCTTGAAAGGAGGTTAAAATGCAAAAGAAGAGGTGGTTAAAAATGAAAAGCAGGTAATCTCTAGTGATCTTATTAGCATTCATCTATGATGGCACGGGGTGTGAAATGAGAGAGGCAGGATTAAGGGGATGCCTCAAAATCATTAGAGGGCATAAAAAGTGGGGAGACAGGTAAAGAATTACAGAGAGCAAGACAAAAATAGGCTCATTTAAAAATAATTTTGAGATTTGAAAAATAAAACAGAGAGCCCTAAATAAGATCAGACTGTTGTTTATTTTAAAGGGATTTAAAGGGACCAAAATAAATTTGTCCATTTAATGAAAGTTACATTTTGGACCCCATTGAATTACATTGTGTGAACAAAAACATTATTTTAAATATCTTCTTTTATATTCCACAGAAGAAAGAAAGACATACAGTTTTGGAACATTGGGGTGAGTAGATTTTGTCAGAATTATCTCTCTTTTTTTGTGAACCAGACCTTTAACAACAAATTGTGTCTTCAGACTAAACTGACACATATTGAACACTGCTATTTTTAGGCAACAAAAATATAAGTACTTCTTAATATAGTTATTTAAGATCTAATTATATTTCTTCAGAATGTGTTTTCCTTTATACACAGACTGTGAAACTGACTGTTTTCCATCCAAATAAACAAAATAAGAATCGATTCACCATGCTATTTCAAAATTGCCGCCCCCATACAGGGTCATTCCGTGTCAACTCAACCAGAGGTTCCCGGCAATTATTTATTTATTTTTTCAACTAAATAAAAACATATAGGGCCTTTAAAATGAGGACACCAAAATAAATGTTTATTAAAAATATAATATAAACCAAAAATATAAAACGATATTAAGATTTCTTTTATATTTTTTGAGTTACGGGCATGCAAAAAAACCCACAAGGGCCCTATCTTGCACCCAGCGCAATTGACTTTGTACATGCCGCATGTATCATTCCTATTTTGCACCCGCGCACAGCGGACTTTTCCCTCCACAGACGCACGTCGGTAAACTAGCAAATGCATTTGCGCTCACGGGGGCGGTTCAGCGCAAAGAGGAGGCGTGTTCCGGCGCAAACGTATTTAGCAGATTTAGAAAACAATTCCGCCACTTGCGCATGTTATTCATATGCTATTTTAAGGGCGCATGCTTGGCCATAACCAATGTAGCCTGTGCACAACTCGCATAGGCTACACTTTGCTTATCTCATCTACACACAGATGCAGCAGTTCTCATTTTTAGAAAACCATACATTATTACAAGGAAAAATATTAACACATGATGGAAATCATTGTTGTGTCCATGAAGATGTGAAAAAATAGGCATAAATCTAGTTTACACATTTACCCAAATTATCATACGCCTGTTTAACCGAAGCTAATTTGGGTGTGTTTCTCCATCCCCAATGTCACTTCTCTGTGTTTTACTTCCCTGACGAGAACGTCGGTCTCCTCGGCTGTGAACCGCTCCCGACGCGCGCCTGGCAAATCCGCCGTTATAATATCAATCCACCATGGAAGAAGCGAGCCTGCTCTTAAAGGGAATGTGAGATGTCGCTCTGATTGGTTTATTTCACGTTATGCCCAAACCACACCTATGAATAATGAACCTATTTCAGACCAACCCGTTTTAGATTTGCGTCGGGCGCAAGAGTCATTTATCCCGCCGGTATAATAGCAACAGCGCCCAAGACCCTCCCACAAAGTTACTTGCATTTCACGCTTGATACTTGCGTTTCAGATCGTTAAAATAGGGCCCACGAAGTGCTTTTTCACATTTTTTTTAACTGTCACCATTTGCATATCATGCAACAAAGATTGCTAAAGTCAACAGATTTAACTAATAGACCTACCAATCTCTGTAAAAAATAAAATAATGATGCTGCCATCTTTCTAAAATAATTTTTACCCTCCCGGAAATTTGGCTCCATATTTTAGGTGAAAATGGTCATTTTGACCCCCTCGACAAAATAGTGAATTACTCAATAGATATACAGTACATCCATTACTTTGAATATTTTGGCTTTCATCACTATTTATGTTTGTCTTTCTTCAGAAAAATGTATTAACAAAATAAAAAATTTGAGGGGTGAAGTTTCCGAAATGTGAATTACCATGGAATATGGTGTCCCGATCCATCAAAACAAAACATATTTTATTAAGTTATTGATATGATTGGAGTCTCTGGGCCCTATCTTGCACCCAGCGCAAAGCGGACTTTTCCCTCCACAGAAGCACGTCGGTAAGCAGTGTTGGGGTAGTTACTCAAAAAAAGTAATTAGTTACTAGTTACTAGTTACTTCTGTAAATTGTAATGAGATTACTTTACTAGTTACTGCATTTGAAAAGTAACTTAACTACTTATTACTTTACTTTCCCATTTCTTAATTTACCCTGTAGATAAGGACAAACATAATAGCCCTATCATCACTTAGCCTGTCCGCATAGTGTTTATAACAAAATGGCATGTAAAACCATATGAAAGAACAATATCCATGTCTGCACAAAGAAATATGCCTCACTGTAAAATCCACAAACAACAGGATAAAGGACAAATGTCCGCGGTGGTAGATACATAATCATCAGGGCTGGGACAAAAAAAATCGGCCCTGGCATTTTGGCCATAATAATAATAGCACACTAATAGACATATATTGTAAAACAAATGCACTGAAAAATAAAGGAAACTTTCATAATTAGTTTTGTACTAATTTCTATACTTGAAAGAGATATAAGCACATGATCTTTTATTTTGACGGAAAACATGGTTTACAAACGCGTCTCATTAAATGTATAGTAAATTACGGTAATCGTCAACTATGCAGATGTGGAAATAATGCGTTACTGGGTAATGGGTTCCTACACTCATGACAAAGCCTATTGTGTTTTGAAAGTAACTGTTAGTTCTGCTTACCGCAGGCTCTACACTTTCTCATCTCTGTCCTGATCCTCCTCACTATCTTCATCATCAGCCACGGGAGCTGATGAAGGTCCTGCTGCTGCAGAAAACATTTTGACACATTTTACAGCGTCTGCTTGAAGGGCCTGTGTCTATTTTTCACGCTATTTCTCTGCACATTCCTTCCGACAAAAAAACAGAAAAAGAAAAAAAGTATGATGTAGGCCCAAAAGGCACATCAGCCCACTGGGAATCTCCCGGTAGTCCCGATGGCCAGTACTTGCTGCCTGGGCATAGAGTGCATTTCACGCGAATATTTTTGTCCTTTCGAGCAATAAACTGAAAGAAATGTGAATATCGCCACTGGCCGAAACCCCCTGTCTCCGTCTCCGTCTCCATTTCCCGCTCCCCTTCCGCACACACACACACAGACAGACATGCACGCACCACAAACAGATCAGAGCTTTACACGCAGGCAAACACGGCTTGGGTAACGCAGGAAAGCGCGTTCCTATAGTCTAGTAAAGTAGTGTAGTTACCGATATTTTTAGTGTAATGCGTTACTTTATTTCGTTACCCAAAAAGTAATATCGTTACTATAATCCGTTACTTTGTAACTCGTTACCCCCAACACTGTCGGTAAGTTAGGAAATACACTTGCGCTCCCGGGGGCGGTTCAGCGCAAACGTTCCTTCTTGCTATTTTGCAGGTTTAGAAAACAATTGCTATTTCATATGCTATTTTAAGGGCGCATGCTTGGCCAAAATCAATGTAGCGTGTGCACAACGCGCATACACTTTGATTCTCTCATCTACACAGAAGCAGCAGTTTTCATTTTTGCAAATCATACATTATTACGATAGATAGATAGATAGATAGATAGATAGATAGATAGATAGATAGATAGATAGATAGATAGATAGATAGATAGATAGATAGACAGACAGACAATTTATTATAAAAGCATACATCTAGCTTACACATTTACCCAAATTATCATACGCCTGTTTAACCGAAGTTAATTTGGGTGGGTTTCTCCATTTCAATGTAACTTCTCTCTTTTACGGCCGTGACGAGAGCGTTGCTCTCCTTGGCTGTGAACCGCTCCTGGCGTGCGCCTGGCAAATCCGCCGTTACAATAGCAATCCGCTATGGAAAAAGCGCGTCTGCTCTTAAAGGGAATGTGAGATGACGCTCTAATTGGTTTATTTCACGTTACGCCCAAACCACACCTATGAATAATGAAGCTACTTCAGACTAACCCATTTTAGATTTGCGCCTGGCGCAAGAGTCATTTATCCCGCCGGGAAAATAGCAACAGCGCCGAGACCCGCCCACAAAGTTACTTGCGCTTTGCGCTTGACA
Organism: Leuciscus leuciscus; assembly: GCF_965113295.1. NCBI lineage: Eukaryota > Metazoa > Chordata > Actinopteri > Cypriniformes > Leuciscidae > Leuciscus > Leuciscus leuciscus. Next base: position 30,517,071 of record NC_138743.1, on the reverse strand, counting down.
CTTTGCGTTTCAGATCGTTAAAATAGGGCCCCTTTATCTCCTATGAGAGTTCCATAATTTTAAACATTTTTCAAAAGTACTGGTGATTTCTGTGTCAAAATGTTTTTATGAGGAAAAGTTAAAGGGAGTGTACCTTTAAATAAAACGAAACTCTACTTGGTGAAGTACAGGAAGGTTCACTGCATTTCTCTCACTTTCAGTCTGTTAAGATGTTTCCACTGTTGCTTCATCTCTCTCTCTCTCCTCTCTCTCTCTCTCGCTGTTTCCTGAGTGTCACTGTTCCACACACTCGCAGACTGATGTTTAATTACTACATGCCTATACATACAAATACACTCACACACATATGTGTGAGTACAGCGCTGACATCCAGCTTTAGTGCTCAAATCACCAGAGAATATTCTCTCTGTAAATAGCATTTTAAACAGACTCCATGTCATGAGTTACTTACTGTGCTGGAACGAGGGATGAGGAAGGAGTGAGGGAGCAAGACAAAACACGGCTGGAGGAACAAGGATGACAGGGAGTGATTGTAGAGAGAATTGAGCGAATGAGAAACAAAAATAGAGTGATGGGGGAAAAGAGAGATAGAGAATGCAAGGTCTTTCTCATCACACTTTTACAATTACTTATTCAGCTCCATCTCTCTGCAAACAAACTGGGTCATGGGCTGAAACTTTGGCACAGAATAATCAACAGTCAGCCAGACCGGGGACATGGCTATATGCCAAACAACAACAAAACACACTCAACCTGAGGAACAAAAGCCACCACATGACCTGCACACTGATACTCTATACAAAACGTCCTCATCAGTAACATGATGAGAGACAAGAATGAGGTGTCTAGATGAATTCATAAAAGTAATTGCATAATACATAGTGATGCCAAATCTCCCAGCAAACAGTCCGAGCAGAGTTTCTGTTCTGATAGTGGTGGACAGCACTGAAAAACTAATGCTAAATGCTAATAATAAAATACAACTAACCACATAATTAAGCATCATTAGGGTAGTAAATAAAATAGGCTTATCAACCTTTAAAATGAGGGAGAAAACTCTTCCCATACCTTTTTCTATTAATTTCAAAGGCCACAATGTTACATTATTTTACTGCTAATTCATCTGTCACTTGGAAAAAGCTAGTCAAATTTAAAAAAATTACCCATGTGACCCATTTGTGGTCCAGGGTCACATATAAGCTTTTGCTTTTAGGACGTTTTGCTGGCTATAACTTTTCCTAGCCACGATAGGCTGACACATTAGTGCATATAGTATCACACAGAGAGAGGTTATTGTCATACTGTACATAAAAGCTTTTGTTAAAAGCAGGTTACAGAACTTGTTAAAAGCAGAAAAAGCATGTTCAGCCACATCAACATGATGCATTCCCAACCCCTGCATTCATTACGAGCACTTTCATTCAATGCAAACAGGTGTCGTCTCTGTTGTTCCCTGACGATTATGCATTTCAGCACAGCAGTCAGCAGGACAATAATGCGAAGCATGACTCCAGCAGATAATACACACTCAGCGTGCCGATGAAAGCCCATGGAAAAGCACACTAGAGAGCCCCTCAGTCACAAAGCAACATCAAAGCCGGGGAGAGACGGTCCCCATCTACGGCATGGAGAAGCCACTCTGCTTTTATCTGTAAATCTTTAAAGGCGAGATTACAGCTGGCCTTCAGTCGTAAAAACCCACTTGTTCCTGGTACTTGCTTTTTGCAAACCTCTGCACAATTCAGCATCATGCATGATGTGAAGTATATCACACACAATAAATGACACATATATGTTTGCTATAAAACATATCACTGATCTGCTTTGTCCAGTCGTAATCCTTAAGGCCACAGGGCTGCTGATTGCAAGAGTGTTTGCAAGAGTGTAAAAATCCCTCCATCACAAAAGCTGAGTGTTTACCTCTTCACTTAAGGTTATGCTGCGCTATATCAGAAAATAAATAAAAAACAACCTTATACCTGAAACCTCCAAGGCAAATGTGAGTGAGAGTGTGTGTCTATATCTGTTCTTACACCCCCTCTGGCATGTTTACTAGACTGACACTTTTAAACAGACGAGAGGAAGGGATTCTGTCACAACAACCCTCCTTGATCTATATCTGTAAGGGAAACAACTGGGGTTAAAGGTCACTGAAGCTGCAGTATGCCTCTCCAGTGGGCTCTCTTGAAAACCTTGATTCGCACAGGCCCGATGGATGGATGGATGGATGGATGGATGGATGGATGGATGGATGGATGGATGGATGGATGGATGGATGGATGGATGGATGGATGGATGGATGGATGGATGGATGGATGGATGGATGGATGGATGGATGGATGGATGGATGGATGGATGGATGGATGGATGGATGGATGGATGGATGGATGGATGGATGGATGGATGGATGGATGGATGGATGGATGGATGGATGGGTTAGGGAAATGTTTGTCACCATATTTTGAGAATGACCCATTTTAAGGAGTATAGTCATGCAGACTTACTGGTTGATCTATGCTGATCCCATCACATTATTCCTCCCCAAAATAACAACTGAGAATATTTTTTTCCCCAAACAGAATGGGATCATAGATGATATGAAAAATAATATATATATATATATATATATATATATATATATATATATATATATATATATATATATATATATATATATATATATTATTTTTCATATCATCTATGATCCCATTCTGTTGTAGGCCTAAGTACAAACAATTGGTAAGCTAATAATTAGAAAAAGGAAATATATAAATATTCTGATTCAGTTTTACCAAAACATGCCTTCAATAAAGAAAAAAAGCAACAGGGGTTCCTAAATTATATGTTTCTGATCACCTCTCTACCTCCTTTCTTGTAATTATTTCGCCTTTTCTGCCTCTCTTTCTTTCACAACTGTGCAACCATGGCAACTTGCTTTAAAAGACGCTGTGCAAGGTGTGAGTTCCAGGTGGAAGTCAAGGCCAGGGAGAGGACAGGACTTCTACGCCTGACATTTGAGCTGCTCTGACTTGTATAATTGAGGAAAGCATGAAAAACATTTTGCCATGAATATGCATATTTTGCCACAGGCAGTCTAAGCAATATTCAAAATGTCTATTTGTCAGTTGTTCCTCATTTACATAATGACACATTCTTTCTTTCACAGGATTTTGGACTGACTGAGTGTACTCACAAATCACTGCCAAAAGCTTCCCTTATGACCCACCTTATTTATCAGCACTGGGCATCACAAAGACAGATGTCCTTTTGCTGACAGTGCATACTAATTCACTAGATTCGGGTCAACTCAAATGGAAAAGATTATCAGTAATACCTAATGATGTGCACAGAAGCACAGGTCATACAGTGATCAGTGTCTAAAATCAATAGCATGACTAACTTAATAGGCCAAGGCAAACCCCCTGGGGTGATGTCTATCAGTCATTTACAGAAGGTGGTCCTGAAGGTGGTGAGCTAGAGATGAGGCGCTCTGCTGTCAATAGGCTAATTGTATGCAGTGTCACATAGTGTCTCACACCTCTAAGCATCTCATTCTATTCCCAGACATTTGGCCATGAACACAAATTCCTGTTTGTGTTTATCAGGTGAACCACTGTCGCTTGTTCCTTTGTCTTTTTTGTTGACCAAAATAATGATGACAAATAGAGAGACAGAATTCTGTATATCTATATCCTTATTCATGCTCCCCTGTGCACCTAAGAACCTGCCTCTGTTTTTTGTCAATACATTGATGTATATTTAGTGGGGACTGAGAGCACATTGGAAATCTGGGATTTAAAATGTAATTTAAACCTAGTAATAAACAGAACGTTTTAGAATGTTGACACAAAAAGTTATGAAGAACAAAAATGAAAGATTCTGCACTATTTCTATGGCACTAATCCAATAACCAAACTTGACTATGAGAAGTTATTTGTACATACGGTCAGATGTTCTTGCTTCCATTGAAGTACAAGATGCCCTTTGTATCATTTAAAGAATTAAAAATAAAAATTATAAAAATAATTAATTCGATAATTCAACTCAAACTGAAATTGAAATTAAAAACTTTCCAAAATGTTTCTAAAATGTAATTTTTAAATTGTACTATATCAGAAAAAGAAAGTTTGGACCTCTTTCCAGAAAGAGTTCAATGTACGCATTTCTCTAAAACTAATAGAATGTCCTCTAAATGTTACACCAAACCATCAATCCTCAAGAACAATTTTGGCAAACAATTTGTCTGCTACATTGCGATTAACTATTATCCCTGCGGATACATGGACAATCCAGCTTTGAGACCTCTGCCATTTGGATTTTGCACTCTCTCTGACTGTTAAGCCTGAGCATTGATCGATGACATTTCAACACATTAGGCTGGACTGCCCTCAACATCACGGCAGTCTCCACGGGTGCTGAGAAAGCATTGCTGTGACGTGACTGCCAGAGGCAATGGAGGATTCTGGGTGCTTGCGAGCAAGGGCCTGATGGGACTAAGTCATTGAAACTGGGATCCACCGAGCACGATTAGCTGAATTGATGGCTGTGCACTGCGTACAGGCTTTTAAGCTTACCTGAGGAAGAATGAGGCTGCTGAGCTGGTTTGAGGTGCTGGTGGGATGGCTGGCTGGTCATGGTGGGTCGGTTTATGTCCTGGAGAAACCAAGGGTACAGCACTGGCCTGACTGGACCTGGAGGCTACAGTTGCCAAACTGTCCTTCTCTATGGTAGGACTCTGTTGGGGGGGGAGGAATACTATTAGAATGACAAAACAGTGTAGTAAATGTTGCTTTAAAGTCATCATGGAAAGGGAGTTGAGATAAGTCTTTTCTTCTTTATTGTGATGTATATCCGATTGAAAAAATGTAGGGCAGTACTTCATTTTGTCCAACGATTGGATCGTTTGTGAGTGACAGGTTGCCCAGCCGTCACGCCAGTAACACATCATCAGAGAAGAGATGTCGGCGCAGGAGGAAGGAGAAGTTATTTTGATTAAAGACTACGAGAGCATATGAATTAAAAAAAAAATATGCGCACAGAAAAATTTAAATTTTCTCACCCTCGTCCCAAACCTGTATGCAAAAACGAATTTTTTTTCCAAAATGTCTTATTTTATGTTCCACAGAATAAAAAAAACAAGTAAATAACTACAGAATATTCATTTTGGGGTGAACTATGACTAAATATGAGATAAGGATGAGAATATGACAACAATGATGATCAATGCAAACGAACCATCAAGTAAGGTTTCTGTGGGAAAAACACGAGATGTTATGGAGCTATGGAGCAGACCGCAGTAGAAGGAAGCATCGGATTTGCTCCTCAAGAATGTTTTGACAACTTTTTTAGACTATTTGAACAAGTAACTTCATAACTCTATTCAGAACTTTGTAGATGTTTTACATCCATCCTGAATAGTTTGGTTTGTTCCAAAATGAAGCAAAATCGGCCACAATTCTAGTGTAATACGTGCCGTCTCGGAAAATTTGTTTCGAAATATTTTTTCCAATGATAACAAAAAAAAAGTATTTACTTATAATCGTTTCACTTTCCTGTTGATTGTCACTGCTCTAGTTTACACCAGATAAACACTGCAGTCATGGCATAATTGTGTCTGGAGGAGAGTAGGTTTCTGAAGAGTGTGCTTTTTCTCTACACTCAGTCTTTGGCTAACAGGATTACAAACACATTCCATAATATCACAAGCACAGCCTGCTGTAAAATAATGAAATCCTGTGGGAAACTTTTCAAATACTGGTGTCAAAAATACAAGGCCTACTCGTGCAGAAGTAATAAAAAAGCAGCCAAGCAGCCCATGAACTATACATGGGGCCATTTCTCACTCATACTAATAAATATAACAAAACCATTTCCTCTCTATAACAGCTATAACTCCTTGCTTTGTGGGTATTGTTGAAACCAGCAAAGTTCAAATGCCGAAGAAAAACACTAGATATTTGTGCTCATGAGCAAGGCATTCAAGGAACTATTCTTGGGAAGCTTAATAAGTAGCTCCAGATCAAATGCACCTGCTATCTGTTATGTAAGACTAGCTAGTGAGCTTTCACATAGTGACAAATTAATCTTCCAAATTCCTCTAAAGGTACAGGGGCCAAACACACAGTAAGCGTCATTCAATCCCCCTTATACTTCTAAGCCCAGTCATTTTAAGATAACTGCAATAAATATTGGTATCTTTGCAAAAAGCTGTCATTATCTACACACACTCAAGTTGTCTGAACTTGTATGATTTTAAACACAAACATAATTATTATGAAAATGTCAAAGCTGCTCTTTTCCATACTGTCACAACTGTGTGGTAGAACAGACACAAGGAGGAAGATGAAGATTCAAAACGGTCTTTTATAGCATCCAAACAGGGTAGACAAGTAAACTCAGAGTAGCATTGATGTGACATAGATGAGACCAAACAACCAAACACTGGAACCCCAAGAACTTAAATACCAAGACTGACCAGGCGAACTAATGAGGACACAGATGAACTAAATGACTAATCATAATCAATAACCAAAGTGGCTAAAGGGTGTGGGGGGAAACTAGAACAAAGGAAACATGTGACTGAAGATAAACAAACTAAAAGTCCAAACATAAAAGAACCATGACACATACACAGTAAAACATATTCTGTTACATTTATGAAAAAATATATATATATGGCAACTGTGGGCACAAGAAATACACAGTAAAAAATACTATAACAATGTTTCAGGTTTTAAGGAATGGCAAATTGGTGCCTGCATATTTTACAACTTATGACAAGAACAAAATTATCTATATAAAATATAATCATAGGCGATGCATCATGCAGGCACTTCTGGGAATGGCATTTTACTGTTTTACTGTTAATTCCTTTTTAATTGAAAAAACGAATTTGGCAGTATTTTACAGTAAAATTACACATGTCCTTTCACCATATATGGTAAGAATTTACAGTTAACAATTACATTTGTTTTACTGTAGTAAATATTTACAGTGTACAATTTGAGTTCCCATTCATGCTAAATTAAAAACTGCAACACTAGTCTAACAAATCTTAAATATGCACGATGAAGTAAACCAATGAGTTTCCAAATAATTTCTTTGGTCATGTGTTATTTCACCTAGGGCACCAAGTAACCCACCTATATTTTTTTTTTTTTTTTTTTTTAAATAGGTGCATGATGCAATTTTAATTAGAATTTTCCAGCAAAAAAAAAAAAGACTACAAGTAGAACATGACAGCACAAGCATATACACATGTACTCAGGGATAGAAGTGGAAAAAATTGAGGAAATGAGAAGGCATGAGTAGGTACAACAGAATCTGGGAAAACTGGAGTAGCTGTGATCTGCTGACAGCTTGATGTTGAGATAACGAGCACAGAAAAATCTCTAGCACACACGTGCAGGATCTTCAGCTCCAGAGAGACTCATCTCAAACACCCACCATGGCTGTGTGCTAATCTACCTCCCTTCACTCCAGCCGTAATTAGTCTCATGTCAGGGGCCACAATTAGAGCCCAGAAGGATGCCGAAAGAGGGACGCTTAGAGATCAGAATGGACAGGCTATAGTCATTTAAACTAACTATACTGTACAAAAAAAAAGGTGTTTGTACAAATTAAGAATAAAAAAAAATGAGGGCAACACGGTTGCATGGATTTTTTTTTGTTATTTATTTTTTTAGTCAAATTTGTTTACTTAAAGGTGCAATAGGTGCTCTACAAAAATATTTTTTTGTTATGCTGGTTGAAAGTCTCCTCATATCCTGATAGCAATCACTATATTCGTCTAAACGTATTTTTATAAATATATATCATATGTGGAAGGCATAGGACCATACAATGTTTGTTTAATCACTTCTTTCAGTCCGAATGAAATTATACCATGAGAAAGATAAACTTTCTAATTATCAAAGAATCCTGAAAAAAAAATGTATCACGGTTTCCACAAAAATATTAAGCAGCCCTTGTTTCAACATTGATAATAACAAGAAATGTTTCTTGAGCACCAGCATATTAGTGCATTAATATGACAAAAAGTCATTTTTAAATGTTTTTTATTTAAAAAACTAAAATATTTTTAGTACGAAAATATACTATTTAGTATATTTTAAATATTTATAAATTATTTAAATACATTTTTTACATTTAAAAATAAAACAAATAGTAATTTGAAACTGTTTTAACTAAATTAAACTGACTTTCTTTGCATGTTGGATCGACTTAAGAATATATCGTAATAGAAGAGCTGCGTTTAGATGATTACTTGTGTTGCAGAACTTCAAACAACTAAAAAATAATAATGAATAATTCAACTCTGTGGTTATTTCAGCATTATTGACAGTGCTCGCCTTTAGAATAACTTTAACAGTGCTTGAATACTTGTTTGGATACTTCAGCCAGCGAGAAAAAAGGAGGCTCATTCATCAAATCATCATCAAATCTGAGTTTTGTATGACAGCCATAACCATCCATTTTAGTTTATGTCAAATCAAGGTAAATTAAATAATGACCTTCCCCTGTAGTCAACATTTCAATACAGATATTTTTACTTTATTGTGCAACATTGCTCTCTCTCTCTCTCTCTCTCTCTCTCTCTCTCTCTCTCTCTCTCTCTCTCTCTCTCTCTCTCTCTCTCTCTCTCACACACACACACACACAGGCTCACAAGTGTGTGTTAGATGGGCACAGCTGTGTTCCAATAAAACCCAGCAGCAGATGGAGCTCAGTGACAGCAAAGAGGTCACATTGGACTTTAACTTTGACATTTATAGAGCATTCACTAGCACAAGTGGTGACAGGAGAGAGCAGCCCCTCTGAAACGCTATTAATTATCAGTCTATATTAAATGTTGTCAGACGACAGCAATCTGCTAGCCACGAAAACAATTTACAAACCCTTAAACCCTGCTACCAAATCAAACATAACCAGATCACATTATTATTAAAAGTCACTGCAAGTAATGAGTGTTTCTCCACTGCAGGACAGGACAGGGAAGGAAATGAAATTGTTAAATTTGGTCGGCTGTTTTTAAAAGCTGCAGAGGAGGCCCTTAACGTCCTTCACAGGATGAGACCACTGCCAAGTTAAAACAGGGCAGCATGTGCAGTCTAGCAGACAACCAGATGGACGTCAGGTGGCATTTTTTCACACCAGGTGAGACTGCAGTCCCATCTGTTGACAATTTGCACTTTTGGCTCCCTCCACACATTCAAATAAAGCTTGTGCGGGGCTCCTCAAGGCCTTAAAAGAGCCCTGCTGCCAGAGAAGGCCCATTAGTGGGCTGCGGGTGGCACTTAGGCCTGAGGACAAGCAATGAGGCCCGTCCTACACCACAGAAACACATGGGCTGGATGCCTCTGGCTTCCTCCAAGCTGATATTATACTAAGTGGGATGTATGGATAAAAGACCATCCCATCCTTTCCATACCATTTTCTTGACGCAGCTTTGCGGTTTGCTAAAGGTGTATTATAGGCTATGGTCTTTACAGTGCTGAAAATATACAAAATACGCCTTTAGGAATAAAAAAAAAGGACAAAACACTTTGTCAAAGAAAGTGCTCTATTGAAATTCATGGCACAATGTCTTTGTCTACAAGGGTGGAAATGTTCTCCAGGGTGCTAACAGCCTTGTGTTTCTGTGTGGCTTGGATGTGCTGTGACTTTCAAGGTCTAATTGCTTTTTATACCCTGTGAGATGAGGGGGAAGACAGCATCCATTGTGTTCCTTTGACACAGGGCCAGTCAGCTTTTCTTACAGCAATATTCTGTATTATGCAGAGGTGTTACAGGAGGACTACCGAATGCACACTTGTTGCCATTGGAATTCATTCCGACAAACATGATGGCGGGGAGCCGTCAAGAATTGCATGTTATACTCACAGCTCACTAACAATATTTTAACAGAATTTATTTGTTTTATATTTTTTGAAACAATATTTTATATCCAAGGTTTTTCAACCTGAGGTTCCAGTCATTGTAATCATGACTGGATATAAAAACATGAAGGACTTCAGGGGGTTGTAACATTGCTAAGCTTGATAAACTTGCATGCATCCATAACTTATAAAGCTTTATGATGCATAAATGCATAAAGCTCAGGAAAACACTAACCACCACAACAGTGACTACAGACAACACACAAAATAAAATAAAATAAAATAAAATAAAATAAAATAAAATAAAATAAAATAAAATAAAATAAAATAAAATAAAATAAAATAAAATAAAATAAAATAAAATAAAATAAAATAAAATAAAATAAAATAAAATAATAAAACCTTTGCTTTTGCATCTCCTTCGTAGAGCACCTATCACTACACTACAACTGTGACAATATAACCACAAATACCAAACCTGCTTTAGAACTAATCTATTGTGAAATTGACTGGTAAAATGATATGCTTCCATGCAGGCAAGGTCACTCTGTCCAATCAAGACTTTATGACTTGAATGCTGCATTTCCATGGAAACCTTGACATTCCAAACTATCATTGACAAGAGAAGGATATGAACTCACAAGCTCAACTGTGTCCTTTTACCATAACTCTCATACATGTTTGCGTCCTTCAGAACGTGCATAAAACTAGGGGTAACTCACATTCACAGAGCTTACGTTTTTTTTAATCTTATTCATCTCTCTAAGCATCAGCCATGACAAATGGCTCATCTGTGACAATGGGGTCACAGCGAGCCATCCAAATGCCCATCAAATTGCATTCCATATCAAGATGACTTAATGCTCAATCTCCTGACGGGAAGGTCAAGTAGAACCAAGAAGGCCAATAGGAGACAAGCAGCAGCTAATCTACCTGATAATAATGTCTGGCTAATGCTAAGTCACTCAGCACACAAACATATCAAGGGTGAACTATTAAAAGTTTCATTTGGAGCTTTAATTAAGAGTACTGTAGTATTTATATTTGTGGTTGTGGAAGAAATGTTGTCCTTTTTGACATTCTGATTTGCCACACACATTTTTACTGCATGCAAAATCAATTAAGATGTCCATGATAACCTTGAACCAACTCGTAGAAAAGCATTTCATATGCTGAAAAACATCAATAATATAATGCTTACCATTTTACCTAATTAAGACTGCCATCAAAGAGGTGATATCTTATTCTCTTTGGAAGCGTACTTGAGTCTTGTCTTAACAGCCTGATCCTCGGCCCTGAACTGGACATGAGCTCCATAATGCCATATAGTCACATAAACCCTGCGATGAGGGACTCATTTATATAAGCTAATACATAACTCTGCTCAAGGTAAAACCATAAACCAAATCACTAGGCCATAATCACAAAGATCTGTGTATCTGCAAAGTCCCCATGTGGCATTGGTGCAGAAATGGACACAAGGACTACCAGAGACGTTCCCAGTAAACTTCTTACAGGAGTTTCAGATTGTTCAGTTAATTATCAGATCATGATATCAAACATTTTAATTAATTTTGGGAAGTAACACATTTTTTTTTATTAAATAACATTCCTGAAATGTTTCTAAATCCTGAATTTTTTTGATCAATAAAAAAAAAAAAATGTAAGCACCACAACTGTTTTCAATATAAATAAGAGTAAGAAGTGTTTTTGAGCACCAAATCAGCATATTAGAATAATTTCTAGAATAATTTTTATTTTAGAATAATGTGACTGAAAACAAAGACTGCTGTTTTAGTTTTTTTGCCATCACAGGATTAACTTGCATTACATTATGTTAATTTCACAATATTGCTGTTTTTACTGTATTTTTGATCAAAATAGCCTTGACTTCTTCAACATTTAAAAATCTTACCAACCTATGAAGTATGAAGGGTAAAAAAAGTCCAAATAAGAATTTTAAGAAGCCTCCAAATACAGCAAATCAGACAGAACTAGAGGGACTATTGAATAATTATTACATCATTGATGCTACATAATTAATATTCATGAGCCTGGTTAATCTATTTAAAAATCCCACTTTTCAGATCATTTCAACACTGCTGGGGCCTCATTTATAACCATTGCGTAAAACATTTGCTCACCTGCACACAAACTCTGACCCATGCGTACAAACGTTTTGGAGACGGAGCAGTTTGGCGTCACCAATGGAGTTAAATGGCTTTTTGGTCACTTTTAGACATAATTTTGTAAGAAAATTACACATATACAGCAAGATAATACATATAATTTCACTCTAGCCTATCACTTGAAACATCCATCCCTTCTTAAATGTCCGCGCTAGCGAGCGAGTTGGGCAGTTTAGTGAAGCTGAATGCTGTAGCATATCTAACGGCAGATGAAGGAAACCCGTAAATCTTCATTATGAGTCCTAATCAGTGCATAAATACAGTGCATGTTCACAATAACAGTTTAAATAAATAAAATAATGATTTAAACTATGTTTTACATCTGATATACACATTTAGATTAAATATGCCATTCTCATTAATGGAGTTAAGCACTTAAATTACATGAAATCATTACTGAGAAGTTAAATATAAATATTTATTCTATTAAAAATATAAATATTTGCTGTGGATGCAATGCTTTTGAACACTTTTCCTGTGGCATGCTGTGTTTTAATGTTTTAACTACAGCGAGGATTGCTTACCATGATAATAGCAGATTGTCTGAGAAAATATTTTCGCACAAATAATGCACAATAAGGCCTATATCTGTTTCCATAAATATAAATCAATTAAAAATACTATCTGGCCAGTGGAAAAGATTGAGAAAAACTTTCTCTGAAATGTATTTTATCCTATTTGATTTACTTATTCAGAAACAAGGCAAGGATATAGGTTACTAAATGAATTTTAGCAATTTAATGTGACGGCACATCCGTATCTCATATTTTCCTAATGTCTTGTACCGTTAAACATGGTATCACGTAGATGAATATGCATATGCAAATGATATGCAGATGAGATATGCATAGTAAAACTAGGCGTTGTAAGCTCCATGTATGGTTATTTCAGAGTGCAATAGCTACTCTTACCAATGAACGAAGATGTTCTGATGCGCTTGTCACACGCCACACTCCCTCCAGGTAGTGTTGTGCATGTAGAGGAAGTGGTGTGACAGTGGCTAAACAGGTTCGCTTGCCACCCACTTTCGCTGCTCCTTCTTGACTCCAACCCATACCCTGTGGTTTCTCCCTGGATATGGAACCACAAGGATGTCCGGTGAGGTTTTGACTGCTATGTGTTGGCCATTCCCAGGAGGCATGGGGTGAGATGGCACTGTGGAATGAAACACGTGGTGGCAGCAGGCCAGAAAGGGGTCCGGGCTGCAGGTCAGGCATGTCCTCGAACGCCAGCCCCAGGGCAGAGTGCAGTGCCAGGCGCCTCAGGTGGTGAAGGGGGGTTCCACACACTTCACAGCTGCTCTGGGATCCGCAGCCCCGAGGAGGCCATTCCAGAGTCTGGAGCTTGTCAAGGAGGAATGCTGCAAAGCTCGGGTCCTGCAAGGAAAGTCAGCAACATGACAAGTAATTACAGCACAGCTGCTGAATAAATCTTGGTTTTGTTCGTGCATCGTTCTGGTTAAATTAAAAGACTGATTATATTTTCTTAGCTTGTGCATTAATATTCTCTATTCAGAAAGCTGGGCTTAATTTATAGTTGATTGGCTTGTCAATCATATGCAACACAGTATGATGCTGTAAAAGCTTTCAAGTAAGAACCAGTGGCAGCAACAAAGCCCACAAGTTGACATATACTACAATAACAAGCATTTAACATCCTAAACTATGTAAATGAAATGTTTCATGAGGAAAAAAAAATATTTTCATTATTTTCTTTTACACATATACAATACTGATATCATAACTAGAGATCTAGAACGATAACAGTGACAATAAATATAAACAGCTCTCTTGTGATATTATTGTTAACTAAAACTGAAATAAAAATAAAGCTAAATAGTCACACATAAATCTATAAATAAAAAAACTAATAAAAACCTACAAAAGCTCATAATAAAATGACTAAAACTTAAATCAAAAATAAAATGAAAACCTAAACTATGAACCAGCATTAGTTGGTTAAAAGTTCCCTAAATACTTTTAGTGGCCCCTATAAAAATATTTAGATGAGGATATATAAATTATGGTAAACTTTTGGTGAACTTTAAATAAATGTCGCTTATAACAGCTGCTCCTTTTAAAAACCATAAAATCCAAGCTTTCTCCATGCAATATTGTGTGTAGCTTGATTTAAGGATTGTAATAATAAGTTTATGCTGACAACACTCTAAGTTTATATTTTGCGGGAGTGAAATGGAGGTCAGGGGACAAAGCCCCGACCTCAGCAAGACACTATACCATGATTAAGTGCTTTTGTCTGGGACTGGAGGACTTCTACAGCAGGTTCATTCACTAAGGGGGGGGAAACCATTCGACATTGGCATGCCAGATGCCTGCAATCTGCTTCAGTCGGTATGCAGGCAACCGCTCCAACCTGTTAGAGCTGCCTATGGGCATATGACTTTACATTTATTCGTTTAATAGAATTGGCTAACTTCTTTACAAGGAAGTCCTAAGCCTAGTCCAAAAAACTGATTATATGATGACTGAGAGTACGGAAAATGATACTGCTAATGCTGCTGGTAATGAAAGTGAATTAGTTGTGACTGAATAGAATAGAATAGAATAGAATAGAATAGAATAGAATAGAATAGAATAGAATAGAATAGAATAGAATAGAATAATTGAATAGAATAGAATAGAATAATAGAATAGAATAGTTCAAATCTGACTTAAAAGTGTTAAAATAAGGCAAAAAGTATAAAATAATAAGAAGAAGAAGAAGAAGAAATAAACAATAATAAATTGCAGTAAAAGGAAATTCCCTGAAATACATCTAATATAAAATTTAATTTAATTAAATAAATAAATTAAATAAAAGCATGCAAAAAAATATATATATCAAATTAAAAATATGCTCTGCATCTCTATTAGAAACATGAAGAGTCTAAGGGTTTTGGAGCAGTTCAGGCAACAGCCTTCATGTGTGTACATTTAAACACTGTGAATTGTAAAAATGCAAAATGACAGCTGCAGAATGCAAAATGACCAGATGACACGGATGGAAGCACAAACATGGCGTGTGTTAGTCCATCCACCCACTCAACAGACACAAGCTGCACTTGTTAAGTGCAAGTCACACCACGGTGCTATTGGAGAGGACCTTCCTTTGTATAGAGATTTAAAGCCAGGCTGCCGTCTGCATCCTTTATTGTGTCTGTGGCTTCTGGTGTCCTCCAAGGCAAACACGCACGTGGTTATTCACGAGTCAATGCCTTACTATGGCCACTGCATTCTGATAGACAGGACAAAAGGGTGAGGTTGAGCTGGCACACTTTGTGATGACAACAACATTAAAGATTTGTACCCGTCAATACAGCATCTTCTCGACATGTTGACAACAAGAACCAAACTCTTCCAGGCCTGAGTTGCGACTACAGTGTTTGAGGGCGGGTCAAAGTAGATGCTGTTCACAGGCAGCCAATGAAAACCATAGGCTGACAATATGCAAATTAGTTACATTGTTGCATAGGTGTGTAACAGGAATTGAGACTGGAATTGCTGACGACTCGTTTCAGCCGTTCAGATAAAAAAAATTTTATTTTAGGAGACAATATTTTTATTTGTCATGTGCTTTGATCTTTAAAACTTTACATTCACAAACAGCTATATTACACACTGCATGAAAGGTAATATTAAAAAAAGCAAAATAGAGGCAATTTAATAAAAAATACAGTTGTGTATGCACATTCAATTCAATGCATGTGTTACTGTTTTAAGCAGTTCTACAAAGAAAAGCCTTATTATCCTTTACTAACCTTACTTGCACAACACTCGCAACCCCAAGCCAAAATCCAGGCCCTGATTTTTTTTTCAAAATATGTCCAAATTATCACAATATTATGCTGTACAGATTATATCCCCCACCTTAAAGGGGTCATATAATGCCATTTTTGTACAAGCTAATATGATTCTTTAGTGTCTAAATTAAAAGTTTGTAATATACTTTAATAAAAAATTCTCATTAGTATTGTAAGAAAACACTCATTTTACCTGGTCAAAAAAAAAAAACACGTTTCAGCACGCCGTTTAAGTGCATGTGTCTTTAAATGATGATGAGCTTTGCTCACCCCGCCCCTCTGTTCTGTGCGTACACAGTTTTAATAACACAATAACCATAACGCTTTGTTCATTATAAACGTGGGATTATGAATTATATTGAGAACGTCGTACATAGAAAACATGCCGTAATGTACCCTGAGTGTAAACAGCCGCATTCATCGTGAAGCGTGCAGCAAGCGATTTGCAAAGATTAATATAAATATTAATATAAAGGTTAGTAAAACGTTACACTCACTTCAGTTCTTCTGGAGGTGCAGCAGGAACACGAATAGTTGGTACCGATCCTTTTTTCAGGAGCAGCTTCTTAGCAAAACCAGCTTTATACTGACCTCGTTTGTAAAATAGTCTGGTGTGTGAAATGATTCGCGCAAACATGAAAGCATTGCTGTTGATCGTGGGGAATATTCCCTTCGAAAACAAAACTCAGCCACTGCGTCTTCAGCGGTTCGGATTTAGGAACATCAAAATGACTGCTGTGTTCCTTATTACACCCAAGAACAGAACACCACAATCGCTTAGATGCCATTCTGCTCATAGACAGTGCTCCAGCGTATCAACAATGACCGCGCGGACTATGATTGACAGCTCGCTCACGAGCGAGGGCGGGTCTGTGTTGAAACGCTGCTGTCAATCAACAATCGTGGGAGGGGCGTCCGACCGTGTGACGTCACACGGTCGAACGGCTTGATTTGAGAGAGGGGAAAACATATAAGAAGATTTAAAAAAAAAAACACTGGATGGATTTTTATCATTTTATGATATTTGTGTACAGGCACTGCCAACACACATTTCAGTACAATCAACTTGTAAAAGTGCATGTACCATTATATGACCCCTTTAACCATCCACCAACAGTGACTTTCTTTTCAAACCTTATAAGGCACAATGGGGAGAGTGAAAGGGATGAAAAATGTAAGATCTACAACTGCACCTGCAATAAATCTGAAAAACTTCCTGGTAGGCATTACTGGTGATGGACTACCTTTCCCTGATCACAAAAATAAATAAATAAAGGCGTAGCTTAAACAAAGAGGAGTGTGACATACTGACACACAGTTAAATAAAAGATAGGATCGCGGAGGCTGTCGACTATGATGCAGTGCTAGATATGAGGCTAAGAGAGAACTGAGGCCTTCCTTCGAAGGCTTCATCCATGCTCCACAGAGGAGAAAATTGCTGGTGAATTGCAATTTTCTGTTCGGTTAAGTAACAGACAGATGATGGAGGTACTGAAAGAAAAAGAGGAGAGGAACAGGAAATGGAAGGAAGGCAGGCAAGGAATAAGTAAGGAGTGTTGGGCGAAATCCAGTGTACATGACAGAACACAGTAAGAGGGCACATTCGAGCGACTGGAAAGAGTTTGAGAAGATTCATATTATGAAACGTTCTGAACACAGTCATATGGGCCGTTCGCACACAGAACACTCTTATGTTTAAAAATGTGAGGGGCAGTAGAACGAAAAAGAACACCTGGACCCTCTAATTTTAAAAAATGTACCTTATTTTAACCGGATGCACAAATAAATATTTTCTAAAATAATTTTACCAAGAAACTTCCCGCATTCATACACAATGTGTGATTACAGATGTGTTTTTATCTGCATTTTACAGCAGCTTTTAAAAAGGTTTCTGAATCCCAAAAATGTATATCTTAAAGGAACACTCCACCGTTTTTTGAAATAGGGCTTATTCACCTTCTTTCCTACATTTAGATAGGTGGGCAAATGCATTTTTGTCTCAGTGCATGCATTGTTTTAGTTTGACAGGGTCGGCGTGAGCTTAGCTTAGCATAATGAATGGAATCCTTTGTTGCCAGCTAGCATGTCCTGAGTAAAAGTGATATAAAAAAAAAAAAAAAAACTACCTAATTACTTCTTGTGGCCTGTGTATTCACAACAAGCACAAATAGCGATGCAGATTAACACTAGGCGATTTCCTAGGCAGATATTGACTTTTATATTAAGGACTATATTAGGGGGAAGCACAGGCGAAGCACTGCTACTTGGGCGTGATATCTCTGCGCCCAAGTAGCAGTGCTTCGCCTGTGCTTCCCCCTAATATAGTCCCAAGTCAAAATCTGCATAGGAAATCGCCTAGTGTTAATCTGCATCGCTATTTGTACTTGTTGTGAATACGCGGGCCACAAGAAGTAATTAGGTGTTTTTTTTTTTTTTTTATATCACTTTTACTCAGGACATGCTAGCTGGCAACAAAGGATTCCATTCATTATGCTAAGCTAAGCTAGCACCAACCCTGTCAAACTAAAACAATGCATGCACTGAGACAAAAATGCATTTGCCCACCTATCTAAATGTAGGAAAGAAGGTGAATAAGCCCTATTTCAAAAAACGGTGGAGTGTTCCTTTAATAGCTAAAAATGTGATGCTCAACATGCAAAAGACACTTAAAAAGAATTGTAGTGATGCATCAGTCAAAGACATCCATAAATGTTATCCATTCAACAGCTGTGGCAGACCCTGTTTTTGACCAACTGCCAAGTCACACGCACAAAATTGTGGGATTTCATAAAGTAGGCAGTGAATGATACATCTATGCTAGATAAATTGGATTTGGATGTGTCTCCAGCATTCTTAAGCTCATTCTAAGCCACAGTCTCAACAAAAATACCAGATATTGCAGCGTCCCACTTATAACAGAACCCTGTCTCAGCAAAACGGACAAAAAATATAAACAACACAAGATCTATATACTTTATCCTGAACTTTTACTTTTTTTGAACGATCACAATAAAGACAAGGTTTTTAGTTACCTGCGATCCGATAATTCTGGCTGATAAAACTTGACTGGTCCTGTCTCTTGACTACTACAAGTTCTCGTGATCTCTCAAGCCACGGCTTCTGGTATGCAGTCAGACCACAACTGACTGAACTCAGAGACAATTCTACTTACTCGCAAAGCAGTGTTGTAAATCACTTCACACACACAATTGAGAATTATCCTCATAAGCAGCAACAGACGGAGTGCTTTGTATGCTGGAGGTCGGGGGGAGACTGGATCCTCCTCTATCAGAAGTCTAGAAATGAGCAGCTTATTTCAGAAATGCCAAAAAGACCTGATGTTAAACTTCAAAATGATAAGATACCAAGACATTAAAGACAAGAGAAGATATTCAAAATGTCATGCAAAATGATTTCAACAAAATGCCTTGCTAAAAAATCCATTTTGAGAGGAGAATATATTGTGCTCTCAAATGCAGCATGAACTCAGTTTGGGGGATATAATGCAATAATGCACAGTACAAAAATTAAAACAATACAAATATAAAATACATTTCTACAAATATTTCTAAAGTAAACTGTCCAACACACTAGATATACCAGGTGATTACTACAGCAAAAAGGTTACCATTAATAACAAAAGCTAAAAAGAGCAGGTACTATTAAAAATACTGTATTAAATATTATGAAACTTGATGAGATTATATCAAGTAGTAGAAAGAGGGCTGCCCCCCAGACAACCCTCATTTATTTGCCTCTTTGCATATTTATACCAGCAGTCTTCTCATCCAAACACCTGTGTATCTATGAATCTTGTCCCATTGAAACCTTCCATCCCTCAATGGAAGTGTATGTTCCTAAAAAAAACTCATTAAAAAACTAATTATGCATGTGTCACAAAATACTCTCAAATAAGAGACTCTAATTAGTAATGCAAATGGATCCTGTCCACAACATGAACTGGCTATATACAAGCTACATTAAAGGGTTAGTTCACCAAAAAATGAAAATTCTGTCATTAATTACTCACCCTCCTGTCGTTCCCAACCCATAAGACTGTCATTCATCTTCTGAACACAAATGAAGATCTTTTTGATGAAACCTGAGAGCTTTCTGTCCCTCCAATGACAGCCTAAGCAACTACAGTACCACTTTTAAAGGTAGTAAAGACATAATAAAAGTAATCCATGTGACACCAGTGGTTTAACCTCAATTTTAATAAAATCTTGTGGAGCAAAGAGACACTGACAACGCGCCGACAGACAAGACAGAGCAGGTTTCTGTTGATATTAAACAGACTCTCAGCTTTTAAAATCTGTCAATTTTATTACGAAATTCAAACAATACCATTCTGGCGCTCTTTAATATGGCGTGATCGCTGTAGCACCTCAATTTAAGCGACACGGGAACAGATAATCTTTTCCTCTTTACCACTAGTTATAGCATGAAATAAACATGAATGAACATGAAAGAAGATATGTTGAAAGTAACAGTACACAACTTACTGAAATATATCATGTTTCATGTATCATGTCTCATACATTTTTTAACCATGGAAAAAACAGCTTGTAAACAATGTTTGAGAGAGATGTACTGTACCTAAAATGAATCAAAATGAATCGATATTGAATCACATTTTAATCGTGACCCACAGGCCAGTTCTGATTGAATATTATAGTTTTAAAACAATTGCTTTCCTGCTGTTCTCCAATTCTGGTAGTATCTTGCTGTAACTACTATAAATTCCAGGATCCCTCCCGAAATCTACTGCAGATTTTCATCAAGGCTTTTTTATTTTATTAAAAAATTTTTTGTCTTTAGAGTATAGTTTGTATCTTTGACAGTGAAAGCATTTAAAAACTTCCTTCCCAGTCAGTCATCAGTCTCTGATTGGTCATTCGGCACCAATGATACCAAAGATAATGGCGTTGACGGCACAGGCATAATTGACTATGGGATGCGGGGAGAAATTGTAATGATGGCACTTAATAGAGCAATTATGCCCCATTAGGATAACATCTCGCCCAATAATCTCCCATTAACATGAGCGAGCGCAAAGATGATGACAGCATTTGATTACATGTGGGTGGGCCTATATTACACATTCAAGTGACCGTCTATAGAAATGCCATTTTTTATGACTCCCAAAACATTTCTACCGACGTTGTTTGTCTAATTTACATTTAGAAGACTAATTTCATAGAGAATTGTAAACAAACAGGTTATGGCAGATAGACAAATTATAGCATGCTACTTGAGTAATTTGTTTGCAATTATAGTCTCCCTGGTGGGTAGAATTTATGCCAAAGATTTTTCTTAATTAGTATAATATTGTCACTCACAAATGTTTTCCTGACAATATTAAAAAAATTACTGCAGTGTTCATAAATTACTTGTGCGGCAAGGAAAGTTTCTTAAGAAGGGAAAGGGAATAGCATGCCTGCAACTTTGTTTTGAGCAAAGTCACAGAAATGTTCACCGTACATCCCATATATTGTCAAACGATGTAAGTGACAGAATACCAGAGTAGGGATTTAGTTCTGTAAAGGATAGAGGGATGAAGCAGGAATAAAAGAAAACAGCCACTCTTCCACCACAGTGACTTAGCAAAGACTTGTTTATCCTGGGTTTCTCTTGCAATCCAAGTCATCCGTATCAAAGCCGAGTTCCTGTCAATGTAATGAGGATGTTACGTAACTGACATGACACACACATACATCACTGATGCATTCAAAGGAATGCTGCCTCTGTGTAGGTTATTGCATAATGCGCTTGTTGATATACACACAGGTAAAATGAGAATGTAAGAAAATCATAAAGATTAGGTAAGAGCTGCCGAATCAAATCTACAAGCTGTGTTTTAAAAAATTGGAGCCATTGGTGGTGCCACTTTGATTGTTTCAAACAAACCGAAATCGAGATAGAAAGATTTGTTTCACTTTGGTTCAGCTCTGTGGTCAAATAAAGAGACTTTAGAGGGCTTAATTAACATTACACACAATCCTTCCAGCAGTGATTATGGAGCAAGTATGTCATCCCTTATTGAAAAATGTAGCACTCTCATAAGAATCATTAGTGTCCCACTGATGCATATCAGCCAAGCCAATTAGCCAAATGATTAATACAATCATTCAGCAGAATGAGTCATAATAAATGAATGGAATAAATTAATTTTTCAGATGGTGCTGAAATAATTTCATACTTTCAACATAAATATTATCCTACTCCCATATGCCTGTTTCTAACTATTTGTATCTTCTGGCCACAAGAGCAGCAGAGTTTTATGTGTAGAAAATGTTATTAGGGATGAGCATATAATTGCACTTTGAAACCTTACAGGGATTAAAGTGGGGAAAAGATTTTTATCAGCAGTAGTTTTAAGTGTGCTTTTGGTCAAAAAGACATCTTTGATGCAGGATAAAAAGGGAATGTTGGCTTTCTCTAAAGTGACATTCTTTCAGACACACAGAGCACACTGAATGATATTTGACTGGCAGAATAAACTCTGCAATGTTATTGTAGAATTGATTACTTTCATTTGCTAGAGCATAGTGTCACGCTCTAGAATGATGACGTATCTGCATTGTCACAAAGATGATTTGGAAATGACTTTGCATTAGTCAGTCATAATACTGTCATCTACATGTTACTAAATCTATACACTCCTTTATAGAAAACCTTCTCAAGACTTCTACATTTAGTTCTTCGGTTCAGTTCTATGGGTAATCCACTTATGCCATCCTATATATTTCATGACCTGATTTTGTCAAAGTGCTCCAAGTATAGACTTTTTAACAAAAAGTCAAAAAGTGACTGGACTGTTTTTATGATTCATTTTAAACTGTTTTGCTCTTCATTTTCATCAATCATGTGCCGAACATACATATTAAGTGTAATCAACATGCAATTTAGCTTTATTTGTGATGTCCACGTTTTGGTAATGTTTTTGATATATTTATCAGTCTTCCATGGAAATACAGTACTTACAGATATAGTCAAAATGAGCTAAAGCAGACACAACATTGTTTTCTTTTGCTGTATTCACATAAATGTTCTGTTTGCAAACAGCTATCAACTTAGGTCCTGTTGTCTCAGTGCTGGAGAAAAAGAAAAAAACACTAGCAAGTTTAAAATCTGTTTTAAAAAAGGATGGATAACCTAAGAGTATTCCACAACAGCAGGAGAAACGATTCAATGTTCCATGTCAACAAGGCAGTCAAAGTTCCTATTTTAGGTACCTCACCACAGGTTTCGTCTTTTATGAACTTGTTTTTGAGCCAAGAAGGTCAAAGTTGAATATAGCAGGCTCCCAGTCAACAGAGATCAAATGAACAGTTTCACTCCTCCCTGTGTCCGCCTGTAGTTTCCTGTTTTTACATGGAATTGACAGTGATGGTACCTCCTTTTAAAGAAAACAGTTATGGCAAATATTTTTTTACTTGTTAAAGCTCTGCTGTTGTGTCCTCTGTTTTTCAGCAGGACGCCAGCTGAGTTTCCTCTCTATGGCTCTCACATTATCTGTGTGCATTCTGCTAGACTCACATTCAATTGTATCTGTCTTCAAGAACATTTCCTTCTTATCACCAAGTGTTAGTATGAGAAACTTCTTTATGCAAGTCTCGGCTAAATGAACAATAATGCACCAGATCACCTATAAAACTCTTGCTGTTTAGAGAAAGCTGTTTAGAAATGTCAATGAGATAATAAACTTCAAGCATTCAGTTATTTTATATGCTGCAGGTAAATGTCACACTAGGCCCAGTCAAATAAAACAGAAAAGCTGCAAGCTGAATTTCTACTTTAAAAGATTCTTGCAAGTGCAGTAAAAGATAAGTAGCAAAATACTTGACCACAAGAAAGTGTGACTGACCTCAACATTAGAGAAGCAATTAGACTGGTGGTTCTCAACCAGGGGAACGGGGGCCCAATAGGGGGGCTCAGTAAGATCCAAAGGGGCAGTATGATTACTTTAAATTATTTATGTTTAAATAATATAAATTAATATGCTAACTAATAATCAAGATGGAAAATGAAATAAATGTTTTCCCATTCAATAACTTTTATTCAAAAAAATACAGTTCTTGGAATTTCTGGAATCACAAATTGAATATTTCAAGACTTCCAGTTATTGTTAGTAAAATGTGTTCAAATTCAAATATGGTGTTGAACAATGTGTCAAAAAGGTTGAGAACAACAGAATAAAAGGGAACACTTTTTTTTATAACAATGGGATCTCAAAGTTGTGTTAACAACCCATAACACACCACAAATGCTGTTTTATGAACTATTTATTATCTTACAGGTCATTTTAAAGTTCTTTGCATTTCTGATTGCACAGTGAAGCTAATCATAACTGTTTGCTAAATATAATAACTATAGATTTACTGTTAAAATGTACTTATACAGTTGGTTGAAATACTTTGCTAAGTAATCTGTGTGAACTTTGAGATTCATAAAAAAAAACAAAAAAAAAACTTTGGTTTTAAAGAAATGGCTGAAGATACATTAGTTCTGGGAAAATCATTAACTTTTTCCCCCCCGCAGATGTTGCTTGGTTTAATATTTTGTATCCAATGTATCCAATTAAATGCAGTGAAATTCATACATTTTGTTTGACATTTAGTTAAAACAGTGGATCTACCATTGTACACTGTTAGTCAGATTTTCAGCCTTTGTGTGTTTTTAACACTAAAATAGGGTGTGTGCACATCTACAAGATATCAATCTAGAAATCAATACACCAGATTTGCAATGCATGTCTTTTTCCTCTAACAGAAAAGTACTATGAAGTCTATGAAACTTTTTAATTATTTCAGACAGTTTCCTTTTGATGACATTCTGACTTTGTACTCTTAGCTTAAACTCAGTCTCAGGTGCGAGAATACAGCTATCTCCTTAACACAGCTGCTGTGCGTCTCTCAAAACACCAAAATCTCCCATTCCAATCTTAGAGCCATCACTAATGACAACTAATCTGAAAGAGTGACCGCCAGGCAGGCTGTGGCTGGAAAAGAGATAAGGCGGTTGAAAGTAAGGCATAGACAACCTGGTTGCATGAAGTCAAAACAAGGACAAACAACTGATGGAAGTGACTTAATCAAAGACGAGTTAACACTCCCAAAGCAGTAATCACGAGTTCAAAGTAGCCGGAATAACACCAGGAAACTTGTAATGACTGGTCCCGTGTCTGCTTCACTGGACAGCTTCCCTGCTCTACTACAGCACTGGTTTCCAGAGCTCATGAGAAGAGAGCCGTAACCCTGCAGCTTTATTGCTCCAGTGGCTTTTGAAAATGAGTGTGGTGAGGGTTATAAAGCCAGTGAGAACTTAAATATTCCTGCTTTGACAAGGCGTATGGGGCCTCTTTGGACAAACTGGTGCATAAAACTGTGGTGGTACCGCACGGAAGCATTCTCTTGAGCGTACTTTACACCGAAGTTACACTGCAACACTGTGAAAGGATAAAGTGTCTAAGCGACTTCCTGCTTTGTGCTAAGATTTTACGATATTTGTCAATGAAGAAAAGCCTTTTTTTTTCTTTTTTGTGTGACTTGGGCTTTCAGTGTGACTTATATGATGCACTTATCTCAGTGCCAGACGTTGAAAGTTGATTGAGGTGCAGGCTCAGGGACAGAACTGAATTACGGCTACCAAACCACTGCATTGATCTGTTTCACAGCTCACTTAGCCTGTTATTCAATCAATTTCAGTGTGCTTCTATCAGCTTACCTGTCCCAAATACTCAAGCTGATCCAGCCCACCGCACTGTTAGACCCCTATTGCCTCAGGTTAATGACAAACTCTAAAGGACACAGTGACAAACCTCTATATCTCTTTCTTAAGTTGGATTTGCACCCGTTTTCTTCACATCTTCCTAGAACTGATTCTTTCAGATCTCTTTTGACCATTGGACTTTCTTTTTTTCTCACGGTGTGATCACACTAGACTTCGTGGTCCATTCAGTTACATTATAAGCATACAAATCGAAGAGACCGATACTCTGACCTCAGTTTGCGCTGTCCAAAGTTATTTAGCATTTTCAAAGCCTAGTGTGACTGCATCTTCACTATGTTGTTATTTTTTATGTTTTTATTTATTTTTCATTATCAGGTACACACTGAATCTGAACCCACAGAATTATGTAAAGCAGATTTTAATAGAAATCGGAACACCTATCATTAAAAAGTCTCTAAATATTCCATGCCATTTGGGTTTGGTTTTATTCCATATTTTGGCTAATTTGATTATGCTTTCAGCTGCCAATAAGATTATATTGTTGTTAATGTAGCAGGGCTCTCAAGTGGCACACATTGAGCGTGACAGTCACTCATTTCGGTCTTTTGTCACGCACTCCCGTCACACATTGTATTTCTCACGCGGGAAAAATATTTATAATATATTTAATATGCCGCAGCGCCCAAAATTTCTCTGGCCGTGCCTCTCTCACTATGGAACCGGCAGGAATCAAGCGTGTCTCCGGCCCTGTCCCAAATGGCGCACTTCATGCGGACTTTCGGTCTTGTGGACTTGAATTGCGCGTGCTCGCTGAGTCTACGAGTCCGTAGGGCGTCCCATTCAGCATTTTACCGCTCTGAAGTGTGCTCAGCAGCGCCCCCTTTGTACCCTTGAAGCGGTCTTCCACGAAGCCCGCATAGAAGCAGGCTCCACGCACTTTAACTACCCAGGAATCCTTGCGAAAGGCCAATCAGACAACAGATGGGAGGAGATTTCACTCACGGATAATTGTTGACATGACTGAGAAGAAAATATTACGGTTTTTTTTACCTAAACGTACATTTTACCAGTTGTTACCTACAGTTTATACAAACATTATGGTCATCGAGCAGTGGTTGATGTCTCAAACATAATAATAGCGCGTTTAATAATACGATCGCATTATGATTCATTAAATAAAAAGAACCGAATGGTAGGGCTTTACTGAGTCATATGTAAACATAGTATGAATATTGAAACCTGTAAATTGAAAAAATTAAGTTTAAATTATGTTTTAAAATTGTAATCTTAGTTCAAATGGAACATTATGTATTATTATGTACAACTGTATACATCATTTAAATAAGCATGATATATCTATTGTCTAATGCCCAGGTGATATGCACAATATCAAAATATAGAACTGTAAAATTAGGCTGTGTAGCACAAAAATGTGATTTCTCCTGTCCAACAACAACCAGACTGTTATTTCCGGCATGCCGATCGAGTCTGTCCCAAAAATACCTCTCAATGCGCCCTCGTGGACTCGCGCCAAGGGCCCTATAGGTCTGCACTACATGACGTCACCAAAGTGTGGACTCTGAGGAAGTCCACAAGTCCGGAGTGTGCCATTTGGGACAGGGCCTCCCTTGGAATTCTTAGTCGAGCCTGCCACTTATCAGCCAATCAAAAAAAAAGAAAGGGGCTACACAATAGCTAATCAGAAAATAGCACTATTGTATCTGGGTAAGATTTAAAGCAACAACCAATGAAAAAAAAAGCATATCCTGGAATTGTTCACGTGATTCTACTACAACGTCTTCCGAAAGTTTCGTTCACCCACAGAGGAAACCACTCCGAGCATCACTTTGAGCACAGAGTAAATCATGATCTCCTGTTTTAATGTTACAACAAATGCACAACTTGTTTGACACAAACAGTGACAACTTGACTGCTGTTAGAGAATGTTTCCCAGATAATTAGCATCAGTTTTTCACGAGTGTCTGTAACTTAGCCAGCAGTTTTACAGCCTGTTCACTGACAACACCTGCTCAGAACAAGTAGTCTAGGCCTAGTCATATTTTCGTTATCACACGTTGACTGACATATTGTCACATTATGAACATCTCTCTCTCCAAATAGGCTTAATAATTTTATTAGCACTAAATAAATTAAAGTGTATTGCACAGTCGATGTTATAGGTTACTTTTAAAATCATGTCATATTTTATAATTATATCCTGGCCATGGATGCATTAATCATTGCATCTGTCTTTCAAAGATGTCAGGTAAAAAGCAATTAAGCATCCTCTCATTCGCCCTGAGAGGAAAGTCCCCTAAAAAGGCCAAGTTAGAGGATGCTGGCCCAGAGAAGGTGGCGAAAAGGGTAGGCCCATTAGAGGAGGAGACAGAGGAAGAGACAGTGCAGGTGGAAGGCAACAAGTCCAAAAAGGCAACAAACACGTACAATAAACAACACCAGTCATTATCTCTCTGTTTAAATCCATTCCGCAGAATTCCACAATTTCCGAAAATCAGACAGAAGTCTGCCGATTTTATCTGGGCCTGCGTGTGATCACTTAATGCCAGATGTGCTGATTATGTGATATGTTTGTCCTGTGGGGTGGAATGACAACTGTTGGTGGCAAACTGGGGATCTTTTAACATGCAGCTCCTCTTATTTGGTGTCTCTCTCACACAGGTGCTGATTTGTAGGGTTTCTGAACATAGTGCAATACCCTGATTAGCTCCTGGCTCTGATCCATAGCCTGGGCGGTTTATAACCCACTCTTCACACATGTTCCCACTCACACATTCACGAGTCATCATTAGCCGTGAATGAGCACTCTGGAGTGATTAATGCAAATGCGGCATTGATCTGAGGTCTGTGCTCAGCTGCAGGAGTGTTCAGCTGCAGGAGTGTAGCCGCTCTTTACCTGCCCTGCCTCTGCGACTACAGAGAGAATCAAAGGTCACTCTCATTAGTTTGGACTCACCAGAGACAAAACTCCATAGTGGCCGGATAAGCATACAAAAATGCCATGGTGGCCAGATATGCTAACATTTCATTAATGTGATTAATGGACATGCAATGCTAAAAAAGTTGAGTCTGTATTATAGTATCTGTAAATATTAGCACACTTTTTTTGTTCACGCCATCAACACATTTTGTTTTGTTTTATTTTGTTCTGTATGATTTATGAAAAGGGATAAAATTATCACAGAACCTCAAGCAAAAGTGGCATAACATTGTATATATTCAATTTGTGCATGATTTGCATTGATAAATGCTGTTCTTTTGAACTTTCTAATTAGAATGATTTGAAGGATCATGTGACACTGAAGACTGAAGTATTGGCTGCTAAAAATGGTCATCATCACTGGAATAAATTACAGTTTAGGCCTATATATTAAAACAGAAAAGAGTTATTTAAATTGTGATAATATTTCGCATTATTGCTGTTTTTACTGTATTTTCGATCAAATAAGTGCAGGCTTGTTGAGCATAAGAGACTTCTTTAAAAACATTAAACTTTTTTAATTTGAAGATCAGGGTTAATTGTAATTATTTTGTCTTCTGGGAAACATGTAAGTATATTCTGTAACTGTAGGGCAGTACTAATTTTAAAAAAATATGATCTTTAAACAAAATAAGAAAAATATACACATCTTCATCCTGTTCAAAAGATTTGAGCGATGCATTAAGAGCTGCGGGGTGTTTCCTTCTGGAGCATCAGTGAATGTTTTCACCTTTTATAATAGATGTGTTTGAGTCCCTCAATTGTCCTCAGTGTGAAAAGATGGATTTCAAAATCATACAGTCACTGTTGGAAAGGGTTCAAATATACAAAATATGCTGGAAAACCAAAGAATTTGCGGGACCCGGAGGATTCTTCTGAAGAACAGTGGGCAGTTTAACTGTTCAGGACAAACAAAGGACTCGTGAAGAACTATCACAAAAAAAAAAAAAAAAAAAAAAAAAGAGCTGTGGATCATCAATGTAATTACACCGTAACCGTTCAGTTCAGTTTAGTTTAGTTTTCATGGACTTTCAGTTTGTTTTCATTTGTCAAGTGATTGTAGATTTATATATTAATACACAATCAAATATTTGAATCAACAGACAGCTGCTTTAGATGCTATAAATTAAAAGAAAGATATTTGTTGCTCATTCACTAGGTAGATGCACAGACAGGCAGACAGATGAGGATGGGTGGATGACTAAGCATTAGCAAATGCAAGAAAGCCTTGTGATTCTTATTCCATCCTTTAAACAGGTTGCTATGACAACCACATCCCATCAGTGTGATGGATTGATCTGTGATGGACAAGTTGTGACCCCTCAGGGCATGACATAATCAGCACAGGATGGAAGGAGGAGAGTGACAGAGAAGAGCACGGTGATGATATGTCATCTGGTCACGTTCTGAAGATTACCTATTCACTAGAGTAAATCACACTTTTCCATGTCCAGATTTTGAAAGGAAAAATAACAGGAAGGAAATGGACCTAAATAATGAACCGCTTCAGTGATGGAGACAACTGAGGATTTGACTGCATGGCAGATCAAGCACTCAGATTATTTCGAGTGAAAAGATACACATGAGGGAGGAATGTGATCCTCAGAAACAGCTTTAGCTTTAGTCTTTTGCCTTCTACTATGTATCACAGTTGGAAAACTAAAAAGAGCACTTGCCGTGCCAAAAGGTCACCTGCTAGCAAGCCAAGGACAAGACGACTGCAAGAATAATCTCAAAGAGGGAGGAAGGGTACAGGTATAGGCTCAGGCCTGTAAAAAAGGAAGCTATATTCCCCTTGGGAAAATACCCCACTTGCTTTCCCCTATAAACTGCGGTCATGCCTGGCAGACTGACTGCTGAGGCAGCAGGGACATGTACAGGTTTAAATTTTCATCACATGGACCAGCACATCATTCCATCCAGTTTATTTCTTTGAGATTGCTTCCCCCCTCCAGTGAGACCACCGTGGGCCTCTTCTGAGACTTTCCCAGTGAATTTACAGTGAGGTGATTTTCCTTTCGGATGATCCTGGCTGATTGCAGTAATCATCCTTTTTACCTAGAATGCACTGCTCTGTAAGTAGTCCTCTCAGTACCTTCAGTAAATATTGTCTGAGCTGGATGTTCCTATGTTTATATAGCACAGGGCAGTCAGACGCTTACTGTGTCATCTACAGCTCACAGCTAGGAAAATGTTTATGGGTGATTTTATCAGTAAACATAAAAGCACGATATGCTAGAAGCCTTTGAATTTAAGTTTTTACTTTTCATTTGAGGGGATATTCAAAGAGCCAGCACTCACACAAATGTCCCATCATGCCTCAGGACAGATTAAAGAAAATCACTGAAGTGGATGATGACAGTAAATTGAGAAAACAAAAGCACAACACGACATAGAATTATCACTTGGAAAGCAGATAGATGGTAGAATACCTTTGCATAAAGAAAATTCGGAAAATTAGTTTTCCAGAAATCATGTGTTTCTCCAGCTTTCAAAATTACATTATTGCAGTCTGTAATGATAAAAAACTGCCACATATACTAGTATTGTGCCAAAGTGAAAACCAAAGCAGCACAGCTGACTTAATAATGCTATGGTTAGTCTTACCAATAAATACTTCATATCACATGCCTAATACAGCACCGAGCAGCTGTATTTACTGCCTAAACTTTATGATAAACATTAAAAATGTTAATCATATTTTCAATGGCTTTCAGATTTTTTTAAAAATTGTGCTCACTATATTTAAACCTAAATATCAAGTTTCTAGCTTAAACTGCCCAGATATAGATTTTTAGTTCCCCCTCGAGAATGTTCACTTCGTATTGCGTAGCTATACGCAGTGCAAGAACTCCTTTTCTCGAGAATATTGAAGCCTTTATTTTAAAACGCAGTGCAGCTGCACAGCCAGCACAATGCAGAGCTGACTAGCGTGCTGATTGGCTAGGCTGCGGGAAATGCACAAACCTATGGCGAAGCGGAAAGGACGTGCGAACCTATCAGGGCGCGGCTACAGCCTATATAAGCAGCCCATTTTGCCATAGAGATCAGATTTAATCTCCTTCAGCGACCGACTACGTCTTTGCTGACTCTCCTGAAACCTTTGCCTCGCCGTCGACTTGCCCAGCAGTGGAACGAGCAACTCTGCCTTGCAGCTCAGCGGACGGCGACCTTCTGCTTTCAGCAACTCAGCGCCGCTCTCCTGATTCGCCGTTCCCTTGCGGCCATCCGGCAAATTATATCCTTTGAAAGCCTTCACGTGCGTGCTGCGGCAGCGCTTTGTAGAAGTGGCATTTTCTCGTGGCATTGTTCCAAATGTCACGTGCTGACTGTGCGGCATGCAGAGCCCCTCTGCATTCCTGAGATGGCCACGATGAGTGCGTTTCCTGCCTGGTCCTCGGACACGCGGAAGCAGCACTCAAGCAAGGCGGCATGTCACTTGCCTCTCTGCGCTCGCGGCTAGCTCTCCTTACGTCAAAGAGCGACACCGCCCTTTGCGCCCTCCTGTTTCCCGCCCTCCTCAACCTGCGCAGTGCCACCGATCTAGCCCTGCATGCTACAAAGACCACGGCCCAGGTGATCGGGAGAAGCATGGCCAGCTTGGTCATGCTAGAGGGTCATCTTTGGCTCACCTTGACAGAGATCAAAGACGCCGACAAGGCTGCTTTTCTGGACTCGCAGATCTCGAGCGCTGGTCTCTTCGGCCCCGCGGTAAAGGGATTCTCCGAGCACTTCACGGAGGCTCAAAAGTCGTTGCAGGCTATGCGGCACTTCCTGCCGAAGCGATCAAGCTCAGCGTCGGGTCGCCCTAAGAAAACGCAGACCCCACAGCCAGCTAAACCAGCACCGCAAGCATCTCAGCCCCGCCCAGCGGCTGAAACTCACCGGCTTTCACAGTCTGCCAAGCGCTTCCAGTTCCCAGAGCGTCAGGGCCCCCGACCCAAGATTGCGTTGGACCCTGAGCTTTGGAAGCCTTCCTAGTCGAAAGACAGGAGGGAAAAGGGGGGTGTTCCGCTGCAGCTGGACCACCCCCAAAGAAAGCGACCCAAATAAAGCACTAAAAGAGCACTTTCTCCCTCCAAAATATAAGGGTGACCGGGTCCCTATTACATGGCGGCCCTAGCCACTCGGGCAAAGGACTGGGAAGCCATCCCCGATGTGTTGAAATGGGAATTAAACACAATAAAACGAGGTTACTCGCTGCAGTTCGCTCGCAGGCCCCCACGCTTTCATGCTGTGGTCGAAACCTCGGTTAGGAGCAACATGGCTCACGTCCTCCGTACCGAGGTGCTAAGTCTAATAGCGAAAGGGGCCGTCGAGACAGTTACGCGAGTCAGATTTTTACAGCCGTTATTTCCTGAGTGCCTGAGAAAACGAGGAATGCGCATTTTGAATTACCTGGAGGCCGAATTAATAACCCACAGGTCCTCGCTTCTTGGCCACCTAGAATGCCTTGGGCTCAGGATCAATGTTTCCAAGAGCATGCTGCTCCCCAGCCAGCATATAACCTTCCTGGGAACAGTAATCAATTCTGTCCAAATGAGAGCGTGGCTCACGCCAGACTGCGCTCTCTCGATTCAGCCCAGAGGAATGGTCTCTCCACCCGCAGACGGTTCAACTGATCTGGAGTGTCTTCGGCAGGGCAGATTTAGACCTCTTCGCCTCAAAAGACAACTCTCACTGCCCAACATTTTTCTCAAAAGACAGGGATGCACTAGCCCATGAATGGCCCAGCCTCCCACTTTACGCATTCCCTCCGGTCTCGATGCTTCCTCAGGTCATCAAACGGATCAGGGAGCACAAGTGTGCGACCCTACTGATAGCCCCTCTCTGGAAGACCCAGATATGGTTCCCCGAGTTGGCGCGGCTGCTAGAGACCCTATGGCCCATACCGCTGAGGAGGGACCTCCTCATGCAAGCGAACAGAACAATATGTCACCCTCATCATGAATTGTGAGCCCTCCACGTATGGCCCCTCAATGGGTACCCGGGAACCTCCCGGATAAGGTCTTAAGCACTATCACAGAGGCTAGAGCTCCATCAACCAGACGCCTCTATGCTCTTTAATGGTCAGTGTTCGACAGCTGGTGTACAGCTCGGGATCTTGACCCGGATTCGTGTGACATACCATCGGTACTTTCCTTTTTACAAGAGCTGATGGACGCAGAGCGCACCCCCTCCACGCTCAAAGTATATGTGGCAGCCATAGTAGCCTTTCACGCTTCTGTGGCCGGCCAGTCCTTAGGAAGGAACGACCTGGTCGTGCGCTTCCTTAAAGGGGCCAGGAGGCTTAACCCGCCTCGACCCCCCTCCATACCTGCCTGGAAAAGGGAACGTACTCGGTTACTAACGTAACCTTGGTTCCCTGAGAGTAGCGAACAAGTATTGCATAGCCAGCCGTGCTATGAGCTGCACTTCAGGTCTGTCGCTTCAGTCGATTAAACCTGATTTCTATGAACAAATGGGGCGCTTATATAGGCTGTAGCCACGCCCATTTTATTTACGTGTATGTTATGATATTTTGGCTGTTTTTATGTTTACAATGTAAATACGTGTATAGTATAATGTCCATCACCATATGAGTAGAACTCTTTAAAGTTAATCTTCCTTAATCTTCCCTGCAGATCTGCTACACAATGATTTATTCTTTTAAGTGATAGTTCACCAGAAAAATTTAATTCTGTCATTTACTCACCCTCAAGTTGTTCCAAACCTGCATAAAAACCTTCCTTCTCTTGAACACAAAAGAAGACATTTTAAAGAATGTTGGTAACTAACCAAACAGTTGCTGGTCCCGATTGACTTCCATATTATCTAAAAAAAATAAAAAAAACGAAGGAAGTCAAATGGGGACCAGAAACTGTTTGGATATCAACATTCTTCAAAATACTGTATGTTTTGTGTGTGTGTGTGTGTGTGTGTGTGTGTGTGTGTGTGTGTGTGTGTGTGTGTGTGTGTGTGTGTGTGTGTGTGTGTGTGTGTGTGTGTGTGTGTGTGTGTGTGTGTGTGTGTGTGTGTGTGTGTGTGTGTGTGTGTGTGTGTGTGTGTGTGTGTGTGTGTGTGTGTGTGTTCAGCACAAAAAAAGAAATTAATACAGGTTTGGAAGAACTTGAGGGTGAGTACATTTTTGTTTTAGGTTGAACTATCCCTTGAACTCATAGGGTTATGAGTTAAAGTGATAGTTATGTGATCATAATGATTTGAACTGAGATAAATCTCTCCATTAATCCAATTTGTTTTCCATTGATGGGTCAGAATGGATTTAGACTGCCATTACACTTTTTAATTTAAACTCTTTCTGAGAGATACGACTCCATGAGGCAAACTTATGGAGTCTGGTATTGACAGCATCATTGTGTTCTAAAAGTGTCTTGAGATTCTTTCGTCTTGCTTTTGTTGAACACTCAGCCTTCGCAGGAGTATCTTAAAGCTTAATCTGACTGTCTGGACTCAGACTTGATTGTCTGAGCTGACAAACAATTTAACTCTGTCTGAGACAGCTGAGAAGAAAATGTCCTTGCACATTTTACAGCTTACCCCCATCTTATCTGCAGGCTTGTAATTAGTCTAAGAAAGCAACTATTTCAAGAAAATAGAAGCTTGGCTAGACTTCCTCATACATTTCATGAAGAAAGTGAGATTAGATTGTAGATTGTCTTTTAAGTGAATCCTTCATAAAGCTGAATCAAACTAAACAGTAGTGTTGTACTCAACATTCTTTTAGATAAATTTAAGGAGTGCTGGTCTGGTCTTGGTCTCGCCTTGCCTTACTCTTGGTCTTATCTTGGTCTCAACCCCAAAAATAGTCTTGGTCTTGTGTTGGTCTTAACACACACTAGTCTTTACTCTCAACTACAACACTATTAGATATATATTTTGCTACACTGAAATCAATAGTTGCAATAAAAATCTTTCACAGTTCAATTAACCTGTCTGAAGAGTCATCTTTAAATACCTATTCAGAATGAGACCACGTTGCCTTTCTAATGTACAATTGATATGCAAAATAATTGACCAACGCAAATCATATTCTTAGGCAATCTAAAACAAATACCTCTAAAATGTCCTCAGATTTGCTGACTCGATGATCTACAGTATTGGGATGAAACTGTTATGCTCCATAAGGGAGGGAATGGAAAGAAACCACATTTTTGTGATCCAACTAGCAGAGAGCAGAAGTTTCCCATAACAAGTGGGTGAATGGCTATGCCCAAAACAAACCTTGAAATCTGTTGTGATTGAACAGGGAGTGACTGAATAGCACACTTCAGCTTTATGAACCAGCAATGCTGTGTTGTGGTACTGTCTTACAGTGTTAGCTAAACATGGTCTTTTTTTATTATTTAATCCCTCCCATAATAAAGAAGTAACACATATTCTTTCCAAAGAGAAGATGATGCTAAAATGCTACTGGGATACAGTATTTTGAAAAGTGCTGGCTGGTCTAACATAAATATGTTTTAAAAAATTTTTGCTAATGCTATTTCTGAATGTCTTCGTGAACGTTCCAGTCATTTTAAAGTTTTTTTTGTTTTGTTTTTTGTTTTGTTTATGTGAACGTTAAGGGTAACATTCTATATAATTTCCAAAACATTATGGGAATGTAACTTTTGAATGTTCTCTAAACATTTCTGAAACAAGTACTAACATTTAAAAAATGTTAGACGAATATACAACTATAACGTTTCAGGAAAAAAGTTCATTGAATGATGTATAATGTTTTTGTGCAAACGTTTTGAGAAAATTATTAAAGACCAGATAACTTTGATTGAATGTTCTATTAACGTTACTGGAATAATGTTTGTTCATAACCTTGCCTGAATGTTAGCCAAAGTTCTGAGAACATTCCCTGTTATCCGGGAGTTTAAAAGACAAATCTTCAAAAACAGGAGGTCCAACACTTTATATGCCCAGTCAACGTGAAGGAATGCACAGCCTCTGGCAATTTGAGGAAATGCATTACCAAGCCAACAGGATCACACTTTCATTGAGTAGTAAAAGTTAGGTTGCTTTAACTTCCTTTTCAGATGCTATCACTTCTACACCTCCTTTTACATGCATTGTTCCTAAGAACAATAGCAACCAAGTGCTGCTGTATACAAGCATGGAAACAAGACAATATATATATAAACACCTATAAATAATGATGTCACTGCATAAGAAATATAAGAAATAACAAAGGAAACAAGTGAGTCAAATCTAAAAGTCAACAACAATGTTTAATCTCCAACTCCAGATAATGAGCTCAGAGGCTTCAATTTAATATTAAATTTATAAGTTTACCAGTCACAAAGGCACTGGAGATTTTCATTAAAAGTTTCTGCCATAAACCTAGCTTTCTTGCAGTTTAGTTTGAGCTGCTTCTTCATCGAAACACTACGGTGGGCTGCAACCTTCTCTTTATGCACTGCCCGGACAGCTAATATCATCAGAGCGCTCATCATCAATGATAGGCATGACTGCTTACATTCATCTCAGCGGTTCTTCTCTTGAATATAGCCACTCGAAGTGTGTCATCACTCAAGATTAATGGGACCATAAAATCCTGCTGAGTTGGACGGTTCTACTGGTCATTGAAATTTGTTTTACCTGCAATATTTCTCGCTATCATCTAAAATAATCATTGTGGACAGTGTGAATGCTGGTGGCTGTGTCAAATACACTAATCTTTTTGACTTTTTTTGTCTAGGGGTATTTTGGAATCACAGTGGGCAGACGAGTCTAAATACTCTGTCTTTCTTTGTCTTACATTTTCATCTTCAGAGGATCAGTATTATCCCTAATGATAGCGATATGTCAAAAGGTGTCAATGTCAAATGCTGTTTTGTACTTGCAATGCAACATTTATATGCATATTGTATATTTGAGATGTTTTTGTATTTATATGTGGACTTGGGGTTGGTAAGAAGTCTCTTATGCTTACCAAGGCTCCATTTATTTGATCAAAAATGGTTAAAAAAACAGTAATACTCTGGAATAGTATTATAATTTAAAATAACTGTTTTCTATATCTTAATATATTTTAAAGTGCAATTTAAAAGCTGGATTTTCAGAATCATTACTCCAGTCTCCAGTGTCAGATGATCCTTCAGAAATCAGTCTAATATGCTGGTTTGCTGCTCAAGAAACATTTCTTATTTTTAACAATGTTGAAAATAGTTGTGCTGCTTAATATTTTATGGAAACTGTGATCAAATTTGATCAGGATCTTTTGATGAATAGAAAGTTCACTACTCTAATGACAGTGAAAGGTTGTGTGTGTGTGTGTGTGTGTGTGTGTGTGTGTGTGTGTGTGTGTGTGTGTGTGTGTGTGTGTGTGTGTGTGTGTGTGTGTGTGTGTGTGTGTGTGTGTGTGTGTGTGTGTGTGTGTGTGTGTGTGTATGAGTGTGTGTCAAAATTTTTTTTTTTTTTCATAATTTCCTGCCTATCATGTTGTTCTGCAGCCATTTCTTTCTTCTGTTGAACACAAAGGAGTTGTTAGGGAGAATGTCAGTCTCTGTCGCCATTCATTTTCTTTTTAATATTTTTTCCATACAATAAAAGTGAGAGGAGACTGAGACTGCCAGTCTGCTGAACATCTTCTTTCGTGTTCCACTAAAGAGGAAAAGTCAAACAGGTTTGTAACAAAATGAGGCTGAGTAAAGGATGATTGGATTATTTTATTAATTTTTTTAAAATGTTTTTAACTCTCCTAAATGAGTTAATCTGACTGTAGTGGGCATTGTTAGAACTTGTATTGCCTTCAATTACAGTTTAGTCTGCACAGGTTAAAACAATTCTTTCTACACCACTGTCACTGTCTTCATGGTGTAACAGGCCCTGAGACGAATCGCTTTAACGGTTTAGTTGAATGCACAAACCTTCAGAGTTCCTGGCTCGGCCAGCTCACGCGCCTGCCTGTTCAGTTGGTTCGCGATGATTTGACATCGCTGACACAGGCTTTCCCTCCCGTGCTTGTCCTCGGAATAACTTAACTCCGTTACGGACACTGAACCGGCACCCTCCGGGTTTGGCCGGCTGCCGCATTGCACTTCTTCTGCCGAGTGAATCCTTTTCCTAGGATTGAGTGCTGGATTCTGCACTGATTCACTGCTTGCTGATACCTCAACGACCTTGTGTGAGAAAAAATCAGAAAATAATTCAAACTGAGAGATGAATGAAAAGAGGTTGATGGAATAAACTACATACAGAACTGTAAAAAAAAAAAAAAAAAAGTTCCTGCCCTATTTTTTAAGTACAATCAACTTGGATGTTCAAAGCTGCAGTCTGTAACTTTTGGCACTCTAGCGGTTAATAAACAGAACTGCATGCGTCTTGTGGAGGAACATTGTAGTCGGAGCTACTTCTCTCTGTTTTTGCTCTGTTTTTGTCTATGATGAGACACGCAGGTACTGGACTACTCCGCAGTGGTACGACCAGTACCAGTCTAAAATGGTCCTTATATAAACACATACTATAAGTGTACCATAGTGATTCAGGATAAGACAAAAAACACAGTTTGGAAAATGGATGTACTCGCTTATTATAAATATTAGTAAATTTTTAACACAAAGAAAGTTACGGACTGCAGCGTTAAGTAATTTCAACTTAAATTGCATTAAACTTACTTTAAAAATTGAGTTGAATATTGTATAACTTATATTTAAAAAATAATAATAATTGCTTAACTTATTTTGATGAGTTAAAGCAATATATAAACATATGTTGTCATAACTTATTGATCATATAATGTTTTTCAGTGTGTAAAAACCAGAAAAAAAACTGTAAGACTGTAATATCATCCTCATAAAAACACTGTCCAACTAATAATATATATAAATATATATATATATATATATATATATATATATATATAGTATTTTTCTTTTTAAACAGGTTAAACCAGGCCAAAATATTTTTGTAATAATCTGTCTACCTTTTTATGTAAGTAAATAAAAAGTTAGGACCAGTCTTGAAGAAAAATATTAGAGGACTACATTTTATGACTGGTCTATGCAGTTTATGCAACTGGCCACTGGACTTAAGATAGTTGTTCTCCCAGCCTGACCAGCTGAAAAATGCCCAAAGCCTTCTAAAACCAGCCATCAGATCAACCTGGCCAGGCCTAAATTATTTTACTAATGAGTTTATGATCAACGAGAAAACCTTTAGATAATTTAAATATCCTAATGACATGGCCTTAGTTGGCCTATAGAAAACTT
Source organism: Leuciscus leuciscus (assembly GCF_965113295.1). Classification (NCBI taxonomy): domain Eukaryota; kingdom Metazoa; phylum Chordata; class Actinopteri; order Cypriniformes; family Leuciscidae; genus Leuciscus; species Leuciscus leuciscus. Next base: position 30,477,271 of record NC_138743.1, on the reverse strand, counting down.
TAAATATCTTGGTACAATTTTGGACTTCAGATGAGTTTCTCTGGAAATACAGAGCATGTTTTCAAAAGATGGTCACGGCGACTATCTTCTCAGACAACTCAGCGGCCTTGGTGTTAGTCAGCATATCTTAAGACTTGTGTATAAATCTATTGTTGAGAGTGTTCTAACCTTTCATCTCCCTAAGGTCACTTGTAGGTTTAAGAATAAACTTTCTAGAATTGTATCAATGGAATGTAAAATAGTTGGTAAGCCCCAGAAGTCCTTAACACAACTTTTCACATAAGGGCAAGGAAGAATGTGAGGAGTATTCTGGCAGATACCTCCCAATCCCATCCTCTCTTCACCCAGTATGAGCTCCTAGAGTTCCTCTGGCAAATAAAAATGTATTCAAGAAGTCCTTCATCCCAAATGCCATTAAAATGATTAACTCTGCCAGTGATTGGTAAAGTAACAGAAAGTGACATGAACTATACTTTTATATGTAATGTGATCAATTGTCTATATATTGTTTTATTGCTTTTTAGTTTCTAAGTAGTTGGTTTATGTGTTGGTGAGCAAAAGACAAATTTCAACTCCGGTGGACAATAAAGACATTTCAATTAAAAGACCAGCTAAGACCACCAAACTAAGTTTCCTAGTTTAAGCATTTTTGCCCCAGTAGGATAAACATTATGAATGAACATTAGAATATTTCATGAATCAATGCGTGCTTTCATGAATCAAATGTTAAGAACTTACAAAACAAAATAAAAAACATTCTGAAAAGTTTCATCATGCTATTATCTCACCGTGAACCTCCTGAAATCTGGTCTGCGTCCTCCACCTTGAACCCAATAATGAGAGTGCATGTTTCTGGCTTTAAATGTCCCCGCGTGTCAGACAGAGTCTGATGTGCTCTGACTCACTGAGAGATTTGTAAATTATCCATTTCATTGATGTTAATTGTAATTTATAACTCTAAAGTTTAGTTTTTCTAAAGTTTAGGTTTTCCAGTCTTGCTAGTTGGCGCGCTTCTCAATCCCATGTTGACGATAAATGAATTAAACTCAGGGATCAGTTAGACTGATATTGAGTCACTGGGGGGCGGAGCAGAATCGCAGCTCACACAGCGCGCTCCTGAATCTGATTCATATTGAAGGCGCATCCTTCTCTTGTGAGTATGGGGAGAAATGTAAGAGAACATGAGAACTTGCCACGAGTCGTGGTTCATTCTCACGAGTTTATTCGCTGCACAAGAGAAGTTCCTAATGTCTTTCTGAAAATCGATTTATTTTATGTTATATTCAGTGTATATTGCAAATATTATTTATTACCAGTAACCTACTGGCACTTAGTTTTTCGTTATAATTTTTCTCTTTTCTGTCACAATTTATTTTGTGTGTTTATGCACTGTATGAGCGCGCGCTAGGCACACCATCATGTTGTGTAATTTCAGTGTGGTGGTCAGCTATTTACTATTACTTTAGCGCCACCACATGGCCATTATCAGCAATGGCATATCCATAAAACTGTCGATTATGGAAGTTTATTTCTTGGTGGAGTTGAATAACAAATATTTTACTCCTAAAAAATGCGTAAATTGGTCTAGAAATGTTAAGAGACTTATTTTAGACTACATTTTGAGTATACATGAGTTTCTTTGTGTTTACCCCCACTTCACTGTTGTTAAGAAAGTGGTTTATATGTCTGTGAGATGTAAAACATGACATTATAGACTGTGGTTACAGTGGACACACATATGAGTCTTTTCGAGGGAGCTGTTCATGGTGCTGAAATATATATTTTTGCATGTTTTCATTTGAAAGGTAGCTAAGCTGTGATATTTGACAGCTAGGCTATATGAAGGCTTCTTAGCTAGGCTATGAAGTTAACAAAACATGCAAACGGACAAGGAGTTATTACCTTCTGTTTTCTCTTCAGATAATGACTGGTCAATCCAAATATTGTATCGGTATCCAAAAGGAGACTGTCAAGTTCCACAGGTGTTTCCATCTGCTGTATATTCCATGCATTTTGTGTTGAATCACGTAAAGCCATGGGAACCTCTTGTTTTCATCTGGGGTTTAAAGCCAATTTCTAATTACCAAAATAAAAATTAAACCATGTGACAGGCATCAGAATAAATTGTGATTTTTAAAATGACTATGTTGTCTTTCAGATGCTTCCGCGTATGTTTAACCATCTCCGTCTTTTGCTCGTGCTTACTCCAAACGCGCGAGCACATCCAAACAAAATAAGCGTTAACCATGTGGATCAATTCAAAGCTGCGACGGTGTCTCCGCCTCCCTCCTCTCCTCCGCCTCTCTCTCCCTCTCATTCTCAAATGAGTTTAATTAATTATTTTCATTTCATATCCCACTACTTCACCTGTTACCATTATTTTATTTTATTGATAATACAGTAGGCTAGCCTATAGCCAGAATTTTTACGACATTGCAATGGACTCATACATCATATCTTACTTTTGTATTATTTTAATTTAATACTGTGAAGCTGCTTTGATACAATCTGTATTGTGAAAAGCGCTATACAAATAAACTTGACTTGACTTGACTTTCAGAGGTGGACAGTAGTACATATACTTACTGTACTCAAGTACACTTTTTGAGTAGGCCTATCTGTACTTTACTTGAGTATAATTTTTTTTCTGGAAACTTTTTACTTTAACTTATCGTACTTTTTACTCCACTACATTTCTGTCAAGGTCCTTGAGTAGAAAGTAGTAACGTCAGTCAGGGGATGATTTTGGTTGCAGGGGTTGCATTTTGGTTGGAAATGAAAGTCGGGTTGACGTCAGAACCAGACGTTAGATTGACGCATGGGCGTAGGTTTAGGGGGGGACGCTAGGTACTAGTCCCAATCAATATTTTGAGATGACAAATTTGTCCCCACCAATATTTAGCAAGCTCCTTTGAACTGCTATTTGGATATTTGCGCTGCTATTTGGATCGATTCCAACGGCCAAAACAACGACAGTACAAGAAACGGCGTAATTTGATTGGCGGCGGTGTATCTGACAGGCTACACGCGCGGGCCGGGACTACTTTTGTGCTTGCACTGGCAGCGAGCGGGTGGGGTGTGTGTGTGTGTGTGTGTGTGTGTGTGTGTGTGTGTGTGTGTGTGTGTGTGTGTGTGTGTGTGTGTGTGTGTGTGTGTGTGTGTGTGTGTGTGTGTGTGTGTGTGTGTGTGTGCGTGCGCGCGCGCGCGTCGACGACGCCGACGGTAAGTTACCAGGGCTGTCTCTCTGCCACATACAAAGGCCAGAGTAAAACATTTTAATATTCCGTTTTTTGCCACTTTTTGTACTTTGTAGATAGATCAGCTATGCCACCCAAGAAGAAGAAAGGGGACATACGAAGCTTTTTCATAAATCAGAGTGTAAGTAGGCAAAATAACTAGCCACACAAATAAACTAGCAGTAGTAGTGACTGACCAGGCTTTCAAATGCAGATTCTACTGTGGAAAATAGTATTGATTGGTGATAGTATGTGTTACCATGTTGTTACAGTTAAACCTAGCAGCAGCAATCTTTCAACTAAGGTTAAGAGTATTGATTAGGCTGTTCACACTGATAGACTCATAGAAGTCACGCTATCATGATAGAATGCTACGTTAGCAAGTCACTGAATGTTAATTAGCTGACCTTAACTTAGAATCTTGCAGTCAACATAAACAGTGGATCTGAGACATTTTTCGTTTCTACATTCTATTTATGTAATGTATTTGTGAGTGAGTGTAGCCTAAGAATTTAATATTTAAGAATAGAATATATCAATAGAATTTGATATAGAATAGTAGATACAATTTTAGTATTAATGGAATACTGTAATCATGGATAATAATAATAGATAATAATAATGGATTTGTTGTGTTGAATGCATACTATGATACGTGTGTATTTTATTCATTTGTTCATTATTTAATTACGTATAGAAAACTCATTCCAGGGGAGGGGGAGGGGGATGTCCCCACCAAAGCTGAGGCCAAACCTACGCCCTTGGATTGACGTCAACATTCAACGTCGGACAAACGTTGGATTTTGGTTGGAAAATAAAGTCAAGTTGACGTCAGAACCCGACTGATGTTGGTTTCTGACGTCAACCCGATTTTCATTTTCAACCACAATACATCGTCTGTCCAACGTTGGAGATTGACGTCAATCTGACGTTGGATTCTGACATTAACCTGATTTTCATTTTCAACATTGGGTTTGGTCTTCTAAATGCGAATTTTGTCATTGTTTTGGAACACACTAGCTTATAGATAACAGTAAGGCTCACATATTCATACTAAAGGCCAAAAAACTTTTCAGAGACTTTAAATAGGGCACTATTTGAGGGAACAGCCATTTGGGTGTCCGAAACCATTGTGGACGTTATTGGGTTATCTCACATTCAATCCCACTACTGGAACTGTGTTCTAGAAATACATTTTATATTGATATAAGGGTATGGGGCGTTTTCAGACACAATCAATTTCTGATTAACGTGAATACTAGTCTTCTCGACTAGCTGTCATCCTTTTCTTCTTTTTTACCTTGTAGGATGTTACAACTACAACCCTTACTATTTTTAATATATGCATAAAAACTGTCTGACCTTTGCAGGCCTTGATTTCATACTTCCTTTCCAGCTAACACATTTTGGTTCCCAGAACATTAGTTTTTAGTTCCAAGAACGTTAGTTTTTGGTTCCCAGAATGTTAGTTTTTGGTTCCCAGGACTTAAATTAAGGTTTGTTTTTGGTTAGCCAGGAAAGTATTCTTTCGGAATAACGGAAAACGGAAATAGAATGTTAGTTCTTGGTTTGTAAAACGTTTTTCTAACGTTCCCCTATACCATTTCATCATGTTTATTTTTTATATATTCGTATACAACTTTAATCATAAAAAAACTGTACGTTTATATAAATACATTATCAGCCCACAATCCATGTCTTTGTCGACTCATTGTTTAATTGTTGATATAAAATAGCACAACATGAAACACATTTATATTTACACAAAATATTTAACCAAGTATACAAAAAGATGCACAAAGAATGCTAAAACTCTTCTTCAATCTTCCACCACAGTCATCTAAATTTAACAAAGAAATAAAAAAGGCAACTTAGGTTACATGGACATCAGATTAAACAATTATATTTATTGGCAAGATTGTTGGGCATTTACAGTATGTACAAAACATACTGTACTTTAAGTAGGCTAGATAATAGCCTAAAAAGAACGTTACTTTGGCAAAGAGATACATGAAATTCAGGGGGAAATAAAGCAAATACGTAACAATGAATATAATATAACCAAAAATTTAAAATACTTAATAGTAATAAATCATTTTCTCAGAATTGTGAGTTTATTAATTGCTGTATGAGCCATTTTAGTGTAATTATATATTTGTCCATTGGGTGGCGCTCTGAAATGTAAGCCTATATTAAGGGCACCTGGGTAATGAAAGCACACAGTTTTTGACCATCCAGCAACGTGCTAATGCATGTTTCATTATGTTTCACTGAAACAAGATGGACTATGGACAATGTGTGTGAGCTGTATCTGCAAGATATGGACTTATGGTGTGAACTTGAAAGAATGAGACACCACAGGAAGCTAATTGGAAGCAATGTTTATTCATTAGAGCACAATAGAGAAAGGCACTGTTTGCATCTTACATCTGTGTTCATGGAGTTTTTACGTGTCAAATACTTGCTCACTCCTGTTACCAATACCAGCGGCTTAAGTCGTAACATTAAGTCAAAAACTGTGCTTCTCAGTGAGCATTAAGTCAAAAACTGTGCTTCTCTAAGCAGTGAGCAAATTAAGTCAAAGACTCTGCTTCAATGATCTGCGAGCACACAAGTAAACTTGCTTCCAATGGACTGTGAGCATAAGCTGCTCGTGGACGCCGCTTCAGAGGGAGGCTTCGTTGAGTATGAGTACTTCAAAAAGTACTTAAAGTAAAATTCACCAAAGAGGACAAACTGATTCAAACTTATGCTTTTCTGGATTTCTAGTTCAGCTACATTTTTTCTCAGAGCAGCTGATGAATGAACTAAACATCGGAGGTAAAAGGATTAAAAAAAATTCTGCACTATGAGACAAGCGCAGTCTGTGTCTTGTAATGTTGTGATGGGTTTGTAATTGTTTTTTTTCCCCCTTCATGAAGTATACACTCAGAAGATAATGCTGTCATATCATCATATTGGAGCAGAAGATCATAATGGAGCAGAAGTGGATCAGGAAGAGGTTGAAACACAAAGGGAACTGGCTGAATTCGAAGACATTCTGGTAAAGTCAGTCGTGGTTGTTCAAAAATTCAAGAAAGAAGATAAGGAAGACGAAAGAATAGTTTGATTCTGATGAAATAGATTTTGAAGCATCATTGGGTGCTCTTTAAAAAGGGTGCTCCTTGTTAAAGGAAAATATACAAGAAGCAAGCCAGGAATATCAAAGTAATGTCAAGGATGAGGACCAGAAATGGAATGAAATAATCTCTGGTAAAATAACAAATCATCTCTGCATTGTAGCTGTGCATTGTATATACATTTAAAGGTAGATTATAATCCAATACTCTGATTTCACGCAGCCGCCATTTTGAAATCGAAAGTGAGGCTCCGGTGGGAAAAACCCCGGAAGTAAAGATAAACAACAATGCCTTTGGACTACCAACCTGAAGCTGCTGCCGCGATTTACACTATTGGATGTTAATATCCAATATAGGATATGTATATAGTTCATTCCTGCTTCTTTTTTTACTTTTTGAATTATATAAAAATAAAAAAAGTATTTATAAATGAATTTCACTGTATATAGTCTAAAGTATAAAATAAATGTATGTACAGTTTTAGAATTTACACAACATCATTAAACAACAATACGCCATCGCATTCACGACTCTCCTGTGATTAAAGGCGACACTTCCGGTTTTCTTCCCACCTGAGCCTCGCTTTCGATTTCAAAATAACGGCTGCGTGAAATCAGCGTATTGTTTTGGAAGCATACAAAGTATTTCATTCTACAATGTAATATGCAAAACAGTTACTTTTTTATAATCCTTTAAAAATGATTTATTGTAAGCTAGAGTAAAACTTTCCTATAGTAATAGAGCAAATCCTGAGGTCTAGGAAGGCTAGTTTTGTTTTTCAGGCTGTAGGCACTCAGGGCTTCATTGGTGGCCACCTTACGCAACAGTGCGTACAGCTGCCCCTGGATTTGTACCCCAATGGAGCATAGGTAGTTCACCCAAAATATATATAAACAAGATGACAGTTATCTACCATAAAACCATATGAACTTAAACTCACAATGTAACAATACTACAGTTCAAAATGATGCCATAGCTGAGTGAGCATTTTATTGTAAATAAACATTGACAGCTTAATTGCTAACATTGAAAAGCTCAATTGCTATATTTCTTACCATCTTTGTCCTGTTCTCTTTATTTTCTAATGTTGTGTCAAACTGTTTATTTAAGCTCTTCTACGGTTTGACAAGTCCCATTTTCCAGAATTTCTCTACCTCTGGCACATTCACAGCAGCCAGTATTCTTCTCTGCATTGTAAGGATTTCTTGCTGGTTCTCACAGAGCTCTTGTAATTTCTGCAAGACTTAATTTCTGCAAGGTAGTCTAAGGAGAAATAGAAAATGGAATCAGTTCCCTTAAATGTGTACACGTTTGTGACAAAGTTAAAGTTACCCGACTGGGATATGCTTATAGCTCAAAGTCTACTCTTTTTTTTTTTTTTTTTTGCAAAAATACAGAGATGACATGTTCATGACATACAACTTTGTACACAATATACAAAATGTATTAACAAAATGTTCAATGTCATCAGAATACAAATGAGAATGAGTGAGCTGAAAACTACAAATAAAATTTCACGAGTTCACACTTACGAATGATCAGAGAGTAAATGATTATGCGTATTTGGCGTGCTGTCCGGGGGGAGGGCTCCGAGCTCGGAAATCGGGCCCCAACCCAAACCCAGAGTACTCCCCCCGTGTCTGGTTAGGAAGATAACCATGTAAGTGTGAGAAGATGGGGTGGTGGAGGGATGCTGAAAACTGTCGAGGAATATGGGTGAGTCGACTGCGTATATTTATAGGTTTAACTCATGCTGATTGAGTGGACCTGTTGATTGATGACAGCTGGTTGGAATGACTTGATTGCTTGATCATAAGAACGTGGTAAAACAGGCAACCCTGGTCCAGCACGCCTGGACAAGCTAATCAAGCTCTTTTGGTTAAAAGAGCAAGTGAGATTGATCAGGTCTGGACATAAACTGCAAGACAGTGCACTTCGAGGACCAGAGTTGAGAACTCCTGACATATTAATTAGTCAATAATCACTGATGAAAAAATTATCATTTTTATTTGTATAGATTTATGTAATATTTGACTAATATTCAGTTGTCTTCTCTCTTTTTTCCTTAATTGTGATGTGTGTCAAACAGCTATAATAAACCCAAAAGAGCCACTCAGGCACAGGTCACTCTTTTTCTGTGCAAGTACATTTTTGACTGTCGGACACATTCCCTCTATTTTTTTTAAAATAAAAACGACATATTCAGGCTGCAAGTTAAAGCTATCAATGATTTATTGATAAAGACATTAAAAGGATTGTTCTATGTTGTTCCAAACATGTATTATTTACTTTTTTCTGTGGAATGCAAAAGAAGATATTTTGAATTATGTTTAATCTGTTTTGTTCATACAATGAAAATCCCATTGACTTTTTGAGTCATTTTTCAAAATATCATCTTCCACAGAAGAAATCATGCAGGTTTGGAATGACATGAGTGTAAGTACAAGTTGACTAAATTATTCTTTACGTTGTGTTGATAATTTTAGTCAACTGTTCTCATGCTCTTATTTCATCATGCCCTCAATTGGTTCACTCTCTGTATGTTTCTCTTTCAACAACACCGCCTAAATTAGTTTTTGATAATAATAAACACCTGTAACTATTTTTCCGGAACTCAAATTATTCTCAGGTTTCTCCAGTCATATATAAATTACACTTGGAACAACCCTTGTTTTAGTTTTTTTTTGTAAATTTTTTTATGTTAACATTTCAATTGTTGTTGTTGTTTTCTCACTTTAGAGAAAAAACTGACACAAAAAACAGCCAGGCCGCAGCATCCGAAGGGGTTGATCCTGATCCTGTTAAATCATAATGCAAGAAGCAGAAGAACCAGAATTGTTAAGTCTGACGTCACGCGTGACGTTTAGCCTTTTCCGGGTCCAAGCGCTCCTCTCGTCCAGAAATAACAATGGTGGAACCTGTAAATTTATTTACGATCACGTCCTTCTTAGTGAGGCACCCTTGGCGGTCAAAAAGGGTTTAAATTCCTTTAACACCAACAGAGTGGTTAGTGTAGCTCATCACTCAGGTGGCATAATTAAGGGTAGAGTCCAGGCATCACTTGAAAAAGAAGATTTACGAGGTTGAAGTGAGTTAGCTCGGGACACGGGACACAGCACTGCGGCATTGTAAAAACACTCAATAATAACCAAAACACTAGCGAAAGCGGTAGGTAGGTAGAGAGGACCTGGACTTTGGACCCGGAAAGAGAATTATCGGAGAGTGGTTACGTCATGACTGTGTTTTTTTTTTTTTTTACTCAAAATCTATTTAAAATAAATGCTGCTCTTTTGACAGTTCTGTTCAAACATTCCTGATTTGTTTTCACGATTTACATGCTGACGACGGGATGCTGGCTACTGTAATAAATTATTAACATTATTAACATAAATTATTAACATTATTAATAAAATAAATAACCATTTTTAACATCCCAGGAATAATTACTTTGTAAAATAGATTAAACCAGAAAACAGTTATTTTAAGTTGCAACAATATTTCAGAATATTACTCTTTTTAATGTATTTATTAAATAAATGCAGCTTTGATGAGATGAAGGGATTTCTTTCAAAAGTATTTAAAAAAATGTACTGACCCCAAACTTTTGAACGGTAATGTATTGTGTGTGTATATATATATATATATATATATATATATATATATATATATATATATATATATATATATATATATATATATATATATAAATAACATGACTGTGAATAAATGAAATTATTTGAAACATATGACTTCTAATGTACTACTTCGACTTTCAACAAGTGCAATTATTTTGCATGTATTGTGGCAAATGCAAAGTACAACCAAACTAATCTTGTTGTTTGTTAAGGCCACAGGTATATTACAATACATCTTTGCATTATCTGCAGTATGCCCACACTTTTCCCAGTGTACCCACAGTATGCCCTCCCAGTGTACCCACAGTATGCCCACACAGTGTACCCACAGTATGCCCACACTTTTTACAGTGTACCCACAGTATGCCCACACTTTGCCCATAGCGTGGGCTTGCTGTGGGCCCACAACTGGCCCCAATGGGGGCCCACTCTACTTAGTGTGGGCCAGCCCACAGTCAGCCCACACTTTGGGCTGTCCCGATGGGGCCCTACCTGGGCCCCATAGTGTGGGGCCCACATGTGCCCCGCATTTCACGCTGGTATCTGGGCCCACAGTGGGCTGCCCACAGTGGTCCCACACGGGTCCCTAAGGGGTTTGCTGTGGGCCCACAACTGGCCCCAATGGGGGCCCACTCTACTTAGTGTGGGCTAGCCCACAGTCAGCCCACACTTTGGGCTGTCCCGATGGGGCCCCGCCTGGGCCCCATAGTGTGGGGCCCACATGTGCCCCGCATTTCACGCCGGTATCTGGGCCCACAGTGGGCTGCCCGCAAGGGCCCCATTCGGGCCCCAAAGGAGCATGTTTGCTGGGTATAGCTTTTGACAGTATTTTAACGTCAGTCAGTACACAACAATGACACAGGACGCCAATTCTTTAAGTATCCAAGATCCCCCTTTTGGGGTATTAATGACAGCACCGCTGTTCGAGAAGTCAAGGGTGGGATACCTTGGTTAAAGGACACTAGAAAAACGTTATACAAAACTTGTCCAAGCACATTTTAAGAGCTTTTTTAAAAATCAGCAGAAAGACCATCAAATCCAGATGATTTGTCACTGTTTAGCTCCTGCATAGCACTAAAAAAGCTCAGAAAAAGTCAGAAATCCCTCCTGGCTCAATCTTCTCTTTCACTGACAACTGTGGAAGATCTAGATCACAATATTCTGACTGAAAGAGTTTCTCATAAAAATAAATATCAGAAACTATCATATTTACACGACTCCATTTTCAATTGAAAACTGAAAACAACGTTTTGGCCTTTCATTCACACGACAACGGCATTTTGGGGGCCTGAAAACCCAAGCTTTTGAAAACGGGTTTCAGTGCAAGGTGAATCGATCCACATGGTTAACGCTTATTTTGTTTGGATGTGCTCGCGCGTTTGGAGTAAGCACGAGTAAAAGACGGAGATGGTTATTAAACATACGCGGAAGCATCTGAAAGACAACATAGTCATTTTAAAAAGTGCAAGGCTTTGAAAATTATGCCTTCACCATCTACGTGTAAACAACAAAGACGTGAATTTGTGGAAACGGTGACATCATGCGCATACGTGTTCCTGTGGTGTTTCTTGATAAAGTGACATCACCATCTACTGACCTGGCATGCATAATACAGTGTGTTTAGTCATTTTTGCAGATCCAAAGTCCATACTGAGTTTCAGTGACAGTACATTAAACTTCTATATATAATGTTGAATATAATGTATAATAATGAAATGTGGTAATATTTGCGGGTCCTGATAATAATAAAATAATAAAGTAATATTTCGAGATGCACCAACTGCAATGGTCTTGGCCAATTCCGATTGGCCAACATTTCTTGTTCAGCATAAATAAATGCAATAGAATAAAGAGAGATATGAAATATACACGACTTGAAGTTTTTCAGGTGAGTCTAAGAGTAGGTTAGTTTTCAGGTAAGAAATACTACAGAAATTAAAGTAATCAAATGTAAAATAACACTGGATGGTCTTTATTGTAAAAATTAAATACAGATTAATGCTTACAATTAAAGTTACAAAAGCTATATTCAGTCAGGAGCAGAGACATGGCAGACAGCAGCGGGAATATTAGACTGCTGTCACTTTAAGAGTTTATGCACGGATCAAATATACTGTTACACAAGAACATGCTTATCTTTCTCAACTTTTTACGTTCCAAAACTGTGTTTAACTGAATAATTACAGGCATTTTGACATAATTTTGTGTGTATTTTACTGTTTAAGCACATTAAGCCACTCATTTTGGCGGGTTTGTGTCAATTCACCGTCAGAGAGAAGAGAGCGAGAACACGCAGCTGACATTATTATTGCTTGTTATAACCAATAAACTAATTAAAAAAAAGTCAGTGTAACACTGATTATCGCAACAAGCCTATCTGAAGATAAACTTTTCTCACAAAAATGGTTCACTATTTTAATTTATGTGATTGTAAACATCATACCTGTTTCCTCATCTTCTTTTCTAATGAGATGTGCATTTGGGAGCCAGACTCATCCAATTCATCTTTCTTCAATGGCCTCAAAACCTTTTTCCTCAACAAGAATGAAGGCATTGTTCAGTCTTGTGGTTTTGAACTTTGTGGTCAACAGATTGAATCTGTGGAGAATTTGAAATCGCCATCATCCGTTTGGCCACTTTGGTGCTTTCCTGACCTTACGAGTCACTTTTGCACGAACGTTCTCAAATGGGAATGCACTGCAAGCATCAAGACAGATGAATTGCTTCTGCTGGTACATGTACTATTGGATGGATATATTGTGCACCATGAAGTTCATTTGGTTTGTTGTATTTGCCCAGCAGACATTCACACCTTTCTCCTCAACCTACAACTGATTGGTCAGGATTCACTTTAGCACAGTATTGCGTACAAAGTGCAAACTAGCACAGGTCAGTTGCCTTTCACCTGTCAGTGTCCCCTCATAAATGTGATATAATACAGATGGATATTATGCAGTGTTTGGTCTGTGTACACTCTTACAACTGATTCCAGTCATGTTGCAATCCATCTGGCGAATGTCCGCTCTCTCCCTAACAAAATGGACGAACTACTTCTGCTCTCACGCAAAAACAAGGACTTTACCAACTCTGCTGCTCTGTGTTTCACGGAAACCTGGCTGAACGAAGCCATTCCGGACAGCGCGTTACATCTACCGGACTTTCAGCTGTTCAGAGCGGATCGCGATATGGAGTCAACGGGGAAAACGCGCGGTGGTGGGACATGCTTTTACATCAACAGAAGGTGGTGTACTGATGTAACTGTGTTAAGGAAGATGTGCTGTCCTGATGTGGAAGTGCTTTTCATTAACTGTAAGCCGTTCTACTCGCCGCGGGAGTTTTCCTCGCTCGTTCTCATCAGTGTTTACATTCCACCGCAAGCACACGTGAGTACGGCGCTGCAACAGCTGGCTGATCTGATCACAGAAACAGAACAACAACACCCGGACTCTGTTCTTATCATTCTCGGAGACTTTAATCAGGCAAAACTCACACGTGAGCTGCCTAAATTCAAACAGCACATTACATGCCCCACCAGAGACAATAATATTTTGGACCATTGCTACACCACAACAAAGGATGCATATCGCTCCGTCGCCAGAGCAGCTCTAGGACTTTCCGATCACTGCCTGGTTCATCTTCTACCAACTTACAGGCAAAAACTTAAAACTGCTAAGCCAGTAATAAGGACTGTAAAGAGATGGACCAACGACACAGAGCAGGTCTTACAAGCCTGTTTTGAATGCACTGACTGGAGTGTTTTTGAAGCTGCTGCCAGCGATCTGGACGAGCTCACAGAGACTGTAACATCATACATCAGTTTCTGTGAGGATTTATGCATCCCTACCAGGACTTACTTATCATTCAACAATGATAAACCATGGTTCACACCAAAACTCAGACAGCTTCGTCAGGTCAAAGAAGATGCCTACAGGAGTGGGGATAGGATCTTGTATAATCAGGCCAGGAACACATTGACAAAGGAGATTGAAGTGGCTAAGAAGAGCTATGCCAAAAAGCTGGAAAACCAGTTTTCCTCCAACGACCCTGCATCAGTGTGGAAAGGCCTGAAAGACATTACCAACTACAAGACACCATCCCCCAGCATCGACAGCAACAAGCATCTTGCGAACGAGCTGAATGTCTTTTACTGTAGATTTGAGACCCCCGATCAGACACCCCATACCCGCCCTGACCATCTCTCTACACAGCCATCAACACCTCCAGCCATCCCCCTCCCCTCCCCCCCTGCACTTCAGATCAGTGAGGATAATGTGCGTCAGATCTTCAGGAAACAGAAGAGAAGGAAAGCACCAGGCCCAGACGGTGTTTCACCAGCCTGTCTGAAAACCTGCGCTGACCAGCTGGCCTCTATCTTCTCACTGATCTTCAACAGATCACTGGAGCAGTGCAAAGTCCCTTTCTGCTTTAAACGCTCCACCATCATCCCAATCCCGAAGAAACCAAAGATCACAGGACTCAATGACTACAGACCTGTTGCCTTAACATCTGTGGCCATGAAGTCATTCGAAAGACTGGTGTTAGCATATCTGAAGGACATCACTGGACCCTTGCTGGACCCCCTGCAGTTTGCCTACAGAGCAAACCGGTCTGTGGATGATGTGGTCAATATAGGACTGCATTACACCCTACAACATCTGGACAAACCAGGGACCTATGCAAGGATTCTGTTCGTGGACTTTAGTTCTGCCTTCAACACCATCGTCCCATCACTGCTCCAGACCAAACTGACCCAGCTCTCTGTCCCTAGCTCCATCTGTCAATGGATCACCAGCTTTCTGACAGACAGACAACAGCTAGTCAGAATGGGCAAAATCACGTCCGACAGCCGCACCATCAGCACCGGTGCTCCACAGGGATGTGTTCTCTCACCACTGCTCTTCTCCCTGTACACAAATGACTGCACCTCTAAAGACACCTCTGTCAAGCTCCTGAAGTTTGCGGACGACACTACTGTTATCGGACTCATCCGGAACGGTGACGAGTCTGCGTACAGACAGGAGGTGGAGCAGCTGGCTCTTTGGTGCAGTTATAACAACCTGGAGCTGAACACGCTCAAAACAGTGGAGATGATCGTGGACTTCAGGAGAAACCCCCCTGCACTCCCTTCACTCACCATCATGGACAGCACTGTGACTGCAGTAGAGTCATTCAGGTTCCTGGGCACCACCATCTCTCAGGATCTGAAGTGGGACACTCACATAGACTCTATTGTGAAGAAAGCCCAACAGAGACTGTACTTCCTGCGTCAGCTGAGGAAATTCAACCTGCCACAGGAGCTGCTCGTACAGTTCTACTCAGCTGTCATCCAGTCCATCCTCTGCACTTCCATCACCGTCTGGTTCGGCTCTGCTACCAAAACCGACCTCCGTAGACTACAGCGGATAGTTCGGACTGCTGAGCGAATCACTGGCACTACCCTTCCCACACTCAAAGTACTGCACTCATCCAGAGTGAGTAAAAGGGCTCGCAAAATCACTCTGGACCCGTCACACCCAGCACACTTTCTGTTTGAACTGTTTCAAACAGTTCAAAGCACCGAGCACCAGAGCACCGAGCACAAAAACAACCAGACACAGGAAAAGTTTCTTTCCCCAGGCCATCTACCTCATGAACACTTAAATGTTCCCCTACTGTGGAACAAACATGTGCAATACTTCCCTCAGACATTTCATTATAGCACCTTATAACTTTATATATATTTATAATTTATAATCTTTTTATTTTATTTTTTCTATTTTTTATTTATACCTGTTACTTGTCACTTGTCTTGTCACTTTATATTGTATGTGTACTACTGGAAGCTACTGTCACCAAGACAAATTCCTCGTTTGCGCAAGCATACTTGGCAATAAAGCTCTTTCTGATTCTGATTCTGATTCTGATTATCAGATGACGAATTGCATGATTTAGCACTGTAAAATTGGAGAAAGCATGTGCTGGGTGTGACTTTTCTTTTTCTATTTTATTGTAGCCCAAACTTCTTCAGTAGAAATCACGCCCTGCAGCTAATTTCATTGGTTAAAGTTACAGTTACAGTAGGTTTAGGGATCAGTGTTTGGTGTAGGCATTCATTACTGTGATTAACGTGACCAATACAATCTTAAGAATCGGCTGCAGGGCGGGGTTTCCGCTGAACTGGTTTGGGTGGAAAGTCACGCATGTGCTGAACAAGAGCGTGCACATTTCACACCCGCACTAAAGGAATGGATTTATGGTTGTATTTTCACTTTGCTTAACCACATACCGGTAGTTTAATATTTTCAACTACGAAAAGTCAGATTTATAACATTCTGTTATCCATATCTGGTCATTAACATAACTGTGGTCCTAAGTTCTGCATTTAATTAATTGCATTAAACATGTCAGTCAATGTCTACCAGTTCTGAGAATTAGTTTGTAATTATTCAAATTAATTATAATTATGAAATTAAACAAATTCTTATATATATATATATATATATATATATATATATATAGGCTATATATATATATATATATATAGGCTATATATATATATATATATGGTTGCAAAAAAACAACCATTAAGTAACGTTCTGTATAAGTTATTTTTAGGTTATTTAAAAGTATAACCTCCCTGCAACGTTCTAGGAACGTTGATTTATGGTTGCCAAAACAAAAAACATTAGGGAACGTTCTGTATAAGTTATTTTTAGGTTATTTAAAAGTATAACCTCCCTGCAACGTTCTAGGAACGTTGTTTTATGGTTGCCAAAAAAAAAAAAAACATTAGGGAACGTTCTGTATAAGTTATTTTTAGGTTATTTAAAAGTATAACCTCCCTGCAACGTTCTAGGAACGTTGTTTTATGGTTGCCAAATTTTTTTTACATTATAGGGAACGTTCTGTATAAGTTATTTTTAGGTTATTTAAAAGTATAACCCCCCTGCAACGTTGTTTTATGGTTGCAAAAAAAATAAAAAAAAACATTAGGGAACGTTCTGTATAAGTTATTTTAGGTTATTCAAAAATAACCTCATTGCAACATTCTGAGAACGTTATTTTATGGTTACAAAAACATAAAACATAAAAAGAACATTCCCCTAACGTTAATAATAATAAAAAAAATAAAAAAAAATAAAAAAAACGGAAATACTAGGGGAACGTTCTGTGTTTGCTTTTTATTGTATGAGATTATTGGGGGTCCGATCTTTATAATCCAAGTTTAATTTATTTGTATCATGTCCAATGGTCCTTGGAGTCACACATGCCCTGCATCCCAGGGGAATTCAGCTGTTTTCATCGCTATGTAATCTGGCCACGTATGATGAATATCTGCTCGAAACTCTTAAAGTCGTTTCTGAACGTCAACAAACCTGAGTAAACTCGAAAACTCGAAAGTGGGTCTACTTATTTAGTTATCTGATATTTTCCTCTAAAATTAACTATTAGAGTTGATTATTGGTAGGCCTATATTCAAAATTCTTTGTATTCAAATTGATTTAGTTGTATTATATTGATAATGTAATAAATGTATTCGTTTATTTTATACATTTTTCATTTTTATGAATCTTATTATCTTTACTTTATGAATTGTAGTCATTATTATTAGTATTAATTTATTTATCATTAGTCGTTATATTCCTTATGTAGGCTAGATGATCATTTTTTTATGTAATTGCTTTTATTTATTTATTTATAATCTAGCATAAAGCCTACTCTGATATGTTTGATTTTCCACAATTGCTTAAGTTATTCTGTGTGCCTTATGGGCCATGGTGACCTAATAAGACCTGCATAATTTGTCTTGAGTCACTAAATGATAGCAAGTAGGCTACAAAGAACTTCAATAGGTACAAGTCCCTTTTCTTTCCTCTTTTTTAACGTAGGCACTGCATATCAAATGTTTAATTTCAGAAGACTCAGGGCTGCTTCTTCTTCACGATTTTCTCCCATTGTATTCTGCAAACGTCTTACTTTGGGCCGTTCTTTCTCTATATACTGTAATATTCACAAACTTAGATAAAATACTTATTAGCCTAATACTTCTATTTTATCTTGAAACGACAAGCTTACAATTAAAAAATGTACTTGATTCATTGTTTGTCTCTGTAATTTTACATTTTAATAAAGGTTATTACCTATTAAAATTGGATGTCTGACAATCATTACTCGTCTGCTTGGATCTCACTGCATCAATGGACTGTCAAAATGTGAAAATTTTGGTTTAACGTGAAAGCTCTAATGCGTTTAATTAAAAGTAAAACAAAACACAAACTTACCTCAAACCCAATAAAAATAAGATGTACCGTTTAAATTTGTCCAAAAACTACATCTAATTGCTACTAAAACTTGAGTGCGTTGCCAAAGGCAAACACTAAAGCTGTCCTGTTTGAATCAAAATAAGAAAGAGTATAAAGGTTTTATTTTAAATTAGGTTTATTATTTTCAAACAAAATACGAAAGATTAAATGTAAAGCCATACAATCAGAGATTTCACACATATCAGAGAGAGAGAGAGAGAGAGAGAGAGAGAGAGAGAGAGAGAGAGAGAGAGAGAGAGAGAAAGAAAGAGAGAGCTAGGCCAACAATGTCATCACAGTGAATTCAACAAACCTGATTTTAACAAAGTAACAAAGCCGACTCAACGGTGAAATTTCCCTTCGTCTGATCAAGTGGTCCTGAACATTTCACAATTTTCAAAAGAACTGTTGAACTGTTGAGAACCACTCGGCCAAAGAGGAAGCCACAGGTCACCGAGGAAAATCAGTGTAGAGTGAGCGCCATAGATCCGGCATCTTCGAAACCTGCTTGGAAAAAACAAACATTTGAAACCGAGATTCTCCGTTTTTAAGAGATCTTCTTCGCACAGACAAACTGCACATCTCTTTCCGAAAACACGATGCTTTTATAGAGAGCAAAAGGATGGGGTTTCTCACTCAGGGCGGCGTGGAATGATGATCCTGCCGGTTGGACTCGTCAGAGAGGTTCTTACCCAGCGTGGGTTAGTTCTCCCTAAACCTGCCTGCTTGACCGGTTATGAGCACGCCTTTCCTTATGAGAAAACCACACTTTTTTTGCACAGTTTTCGAGTTTAATCAAACAATTAAATTCACCAATTTACTGATCTGAGTGTCTCGACTGTGCTTATTTACTCATAAATAAATTATTTACTTAATTCACTTAATGAGTGAGGAGTTTAAAAAAAACATACATGCATGTCAGATGAGTTTACACTGTTTTCAACCAGGGTTTTCAACCAGCAGTCACTGGAGAAGAGATATAAACTGTAACTTACTGTAACATGAAGAAAATATTAATATATGCATATTATTGTACTATTAAGGCAATTTTATAGTAGCATTGTTGTTCTGCCTTTAGTTAACTCAAAATTAATTGATAGTCAGTGCAAATCAAAGCAAAGGAGTAATTTACTATAGTAAATTATAATTGGGGATCAATTGTCCTGAAAATACAATTTAATTGTATGTATGTGTATATATATATATATATATATATATATATATATATATATATATATATATATATATATACATATATATATATATATATATATGTATATATATATATATATATATATATATATATATATATATATATATATATATATATATACATATATATATATATATATATATATATATATATATTTGTTTTTATATATATAACCTCTCGGTTTCAAATTCAAATCCATATATAACTCCGTTTCAAATTTGAAGGATCGAGAGATTCTGTATGAAGGAATGGTTTCTTATTTAAGGCATGCTCATATTTACCAAGGGTGCCAATATTTCTGACCACGACTGTATATACAGTATATATATATATATATATATATATATATATATATTGTTCTTTGTCCTTCAGATGAGACGTTAAACCGAGGTCCTGACTCTCTGAGGTCATTAAAAATCCCCAAAAAGAGTAGGGGTGTAACCCCGGCATCCTGGCCAAATTTGCCCCTTGGCCTCTGTACATCATGGCCTCCTAATCATCCCCATATACTGATTGGCTTCATCACTGTCTCCTCTCCACCAATAAGCTGGTGTGTGGTGGGCGTTCTGGCGCAATATGGCTGCCGTCGCATCATCCAGGTGGATGCTGCACATTGGTGGTGGTTGAGGAAAATCCCCATTTCCATATGTGAAGCGCTTTGAGGACCCAGAAAAAGCACTATATAAATGTATATATAAATATATAAAACGAATTATATATATATATATATATATATAAGAAACCATTCCTTCATACAGAATCTCTCGATCCTTCAAATTTCCAAGTCCATGTTGATACACTCTCCATTTAGGGTTCAGATCAGGGGACTGGAATGGTCATGGCCATTTTTGTGTTGATTTTGATATCTGTTTTGGATCCAACCACTGCCCATTATAAGAATTCTAGCAAAGGCTGTCAAGTCTTGATTTTTTTATCTGTTGGTATTTGTTAGAATCCATGATACCATGTATCTGAACAAGATGTCCGGGACCTCCAACAGAAAAATAGGCTCACAACATTAAAGATCCAGCAGTATATTTAATCGTGCACATGGGGTATACTTTTGTATCCCTGTGTGCACCGGACCCATCACATTGGGTTTGCTGCCAATTAAGAAGCTCTTTTTTGTTTTGTTTCATCTGACCATAGAACCCCGTCCCGTTTGAAGTTCCAGTCGTGTCTGACTACTGAATATGCTGGAGTTTGTTTTTGGATGAAAGCAGAGGATTTTTATTGAAACCCTCCTAAACATCTGACTAATCACATAAATAACATATGATGACTTACGATTGTTGCGGTAATGCACCATTACACTGGTTGCCAGCCGCTGTTAAAAACCAAGAAGATTATTGTTGCTTTGACAATGTATTAGTTCACCCTCTTGCTTAACATTACCGGATGATAAAATAGTATGATCAATTAGTATATAACTGAGAGAACACATTTAGATCTATTCAGCTTGAGAATATAATATGGTAGAGATAAATGCATTTAAAACAGCATTGGAACACATTGCAAATTGCTTGACAAATGCATATCATCATATTGAAAACAAGAGAGAAAAAATTAAATATGAGCGTACAAAAATGTTCTACTGAGAAATACGAATAGACTTAAAATAACAATCGCCTTAATGTTTAAGACTCTAAAAGTTTAAAGCTGATGTCACTGTATTCTTCAAGAAAGGATTCACTCGGGATTCAAAAAGACAAATGAATGCCATTCTACAGGATATACTTGTAAAGATGTCATCTTTTAACATGCAAAGTCTAATCAGAGGCTGTTGTTGACATGGCAGACCAGTTCTTTGAGGTCACAGTGAAACTAGCCTAACTGCTAACATTCCTCTGCGTTCAGAATGTGATGGGTCATATAGCATAAGAGAGCATTTTTAAATCATACTAAATGTTTCAACAACATAAGTATAAATACATAGACTATAAATTCACAATCTGAAATATTAATGAACAATGAGTTCTATGAAGCTAAGTGCAAAATTACAATGACATCTTAAATATAAACCAGTCTTAGAAGAAATTGACTCAAAAAACAAAAACAAAAAAAACCTATAAAATCTGTACCTAAAAACTTGCAAGTAATTGAAGAGTTGTCCCACTCTAATAGAAAAAAGATGGTTAGGGTTCTTGAATTTTAAAGAAGCCTTGCATGTCAAAAAGTTTCTATTTAAAAAGAAATGTCTTAAATTACTGGTTATTTCATTTTTTTTCTAGTAAAAAAGTATGCTTACAAACTGTTGAATTCATAAAATGTAATTAAAACTAAAACTAAATGAATTAACTAAATCCATAAAATGATCCCATGATGGGACCCCTATATGTTCTATAGCCTATTTGAAGCGCCTGACAGAACTCTTTAAGTTTCTATATAACCCTTTTTTCAAAGAGCATGTTTTGGCTAAACTTGCTTGTGAAGTAGAGCTAGTTCCGGTGATAGCATCAGATCGCATTTCTTTGTTTGTTTTTTGAAGGCTCACAGGAGTGAGGTGTTTGCAGGCCAAGTATTTACCTAAAGTTCATGTAATGTGGGATATCTTCAATCTCCTATAAGATTAACCCACATAATAGTTCAATGAAACTTGTCTCCAGTAGCCTTATAGCCCACCATTGGAGTGTCCTGAGAGACCATGGCTGACCTGCTGTTCAAAACCTGTTCAAAACAAAATCAATGTTTGGCAAATTTGAACAGCAGGTCAGCCATGGTCTCTCAGGACAGTCCAATGGTGGGCTATGGAGGAAATCGGATGCTATAAACTATAGTAGGAAACAATCACAACATAGAACATTTGTATAGTTTTCTTTGGCTGCTAAGCAACTATATTATATCAGGAAACTGCAAACTGGTAAAAACTGGTCTCAGATGACACAAATGCTATATCTATGAAGTCATCATTAGGCCAGTATAGAGAAATGGGAGGGAGATAAGTGGAATGCCGTCTGAACTGAACCATGGCTCCTCCACATTCTTATTCTCTGAGAGGATTGGTGACATTTTTAGCCTCTGTGACAGATCTGTATCGAAACAGCTCTTTCATGTGTAAATTAAAGATCCAGTTTGTTACCGACAACCCATGTTCTTTGAAAACGATCAACTTCACATAATCACTGTCACAAGTTTGTTCAGAACTTATAGGCTAAAGAGGAAACATATGCATTTCTAAGTAATAGAATATACTGTATGGCCCTTTCTTTATAAAGTTGTATACATTTTTGTGTTTTGTTGAAATGATTTTATTTGAAAACTGCACATGTATACAACGTATCATTTTGCTGAATCATCAGGAAGTTTTAACTGAGGGTTCATGTTAGGAAATGGTTGAAATATTAGTTAGGTTTTTTAGATTAGATTAGAAAACTTTATTGATCCCAATAAGGGGAAACTCATTTGCCACCATTACACTTTACAAACAACACAAATAGACAATTAAACATAAAAAATAAAAATAAAAACAGTCAATTCATGCAAGAAATGACACAACTTCATTAAAAAAAACCTAACTGCAGTATACATTTTTTTTTCAACATTTTAATGTCACATCCGATGTTATAATGTTGTACAGTATAACCAAAACATGGCCAATATTAAAATGTTCAAATCTATGCAATTTCGTCCATATAAAATTAAAAAACTAAAAGCTAAACTGATCTGTTTTAAATGCTAAAGATTCATTTATACATCACAACATTTATAATGTACAGTATGAAAAATAGATATTAATTTTGGTATTTGCTAAAGATTACATTTAAATTATTGCTGTTTTTAAAAACGTTTGAAGTGAGCATTAGATGAGGGTAAAGGTCATTAATAATCTAAATGTAAAAATTGAGAAAATGAGCATGGACAATATATCAGAGGTTCTCAATCTTTTTGAATCAATGTTACGCTAAATGAATAACTCTAAATGTAAAATAAAGCAGTTAGTGTTATTTTCGAGATTCATCAGTAGGGCTGTTTTGTACCTTTAGCTGTGTGTGTAGCAATTTTATTTTTCAGCCACTTGGTGGAGATAGAGACAATGAAACTGCAAATACACGGTGTGATGAATGGTAAGTTGCACTACACTAGTACATGCCTTGAAGCCAGTACAGTTTTATATAATAATCAGAATAAAAATAAAAATAATAAATAGTTTTGCTGATTATTATTTAAGGTGTTTGAGCTTCAATAACAGAAGACAGGTAGCTAAGAACCTAATTATCAGCGCGGATAAAATTCCAGTTGCATTTCAACAGTAGACTACCACAATACATTTTAGGTTTCACATAAATAAGTTATGATGTAAGGGACCAGCAATAATAAGGGAGAAGCAATTGAATATTTTGTCAATCTAGTGTGTGTTGGCTACATGCAAAAGACTGTATAAAAGTGAGGATAAACTCTGGTCCTATAGGTTAAAGAATAAAGCCGCATTAAGAGCCATTATTCAATTTTATTTCTGATTATATTCTCATGTACAGTAAAGGCAGTACAGTTTCTATTTGCAGTCGACTTTACAATTCACAAGAGTGAACTTGTAAAGCACTGACATCTGCTCAAAGAGAGGGTCCTCATTTACGCTTTACTGGGTCTCCTAATGCATGAGATACAACAATATCTCACAGGCAGTCTTCATTATGTCCTATACTGTAAAAATAAGAGTGAATATGAACATGTGATAATTCCATGTACAGTTTGAAGAGAATTATGTCAGGGTGCTGTCTAAAGAACAACAGTGGAAACAATTTAACTCTGGATTCAGCCTTGTGTCCCATGAACATTTATTTAATTAACATAATTTGAGTTAAAGAATCTAATAACTAAGACTCATATAATGTTTGATAGAGGTTTTATACAAAAATACATTTTATCTTGAGGGCTTAATTCTGCTCTCAGAAACTAGCTCATGCAGTGTAAATGGACTAAGTGCGATATGTACAGTATGTTTAAATCATGGCGTTCCTGTTGTACATGTAAGAACTCCTCTGTGAAGGATGACCAAGCAGGAGCTCCTTCTCTTGAACTAGACCGTCTAGCACCTCCTGTTGTCGGTGGTTATGGTAAACCTTCAGGAAGGCTATCACTGTTAGACCCAGCCAGCATAACCAGGCCGACCACAAGCCAAACTGTGGAAAGAAGAAAATATTGACATATCACATATTATGGATATTTTGAAATACATACTGTAAAATCTCAGCTTGTGAATGTAGATTTTATATTACTTGTGGATGAATGTTTACCTGTGCAATGGCAAACTGGTCATAAAAGGAGGAGTTGTCAACACCGAGCTCTAAATCTGTGTCTTGCAGATCCTCACAACTGCCAAAGAGAAATTAACCAAATTTAAAGCAGAAGTAATTTAAAAAGTGGAACTATTTACAATCACAGCCATGCCAATATTTATTATATATCTTATATATACAGTACACACAGTATACACATACATAGCCTACATTGTAGACAGTCAGCCAGTCATGATCTGCAATGCAGCACTTCTGCTTGTGTGATATTGCTTAATTCTAACTAATTCAAAATGGTTAAAACCCGTCTACCTGCTCGGCATTGCCCCATTTTCAGTGACAGCATCACACCATCCACTGAAGCCAACACTGGAGATAGTACCGGCCACAAAGACTATAAAAACCACCAAGAGGGACAGGAGAAGATTCAGGAAGGCATGCAAAAGAGAGCTGCAAAGAGATAAGGACAGAAAAGAACATCATTTACTGCTTGAAACGTTGGGGTGATTTCATAATCAATTTGATGTAAGTGCTTACTAGTCGTGGCCTTTGCAGAGGAAGAAGAAGGTCCGCCACGCCTGTACGGCCGAGAGGATGAGAGACACGATGCCCACGAAAGTGATGAAGCGGCAGGACGACTCTGGTCCCCATTCTTCAACTATAAAGCGCTGTTTCCCCATCGTCATGTTCTCGTTTTGCCACATTCCCTCAGTAAACAGCAGGCATTTCCCCTGAAAGTCATCGCCGTTTTCAGAGAGAGGCACAACGGCGATAAAACCGAAAATAAAAGCTAAAAAATAAAGGATGCACTGGCCAAAGAGAAAATTATCGACGGCCATCGTTCCGGCGACTGCATTCCGCTATTGCGCATGACGGTGAATGTCGGCATCATATTATTGGACGACTAATGTCACCACTGCATGCACTGCACTCTTTACTTTTGATTGCAGTGTTGTCATCGTTGCCTAAGCTATTTTAAATATTAAATGTTAACAAACATTGTTTAGATAGGAAAAATATCGAACGCTGCAAAATGCAAAAATTGTGTTATATTTAATATTCAGTTCAGCACTGGACATTATTTATTTTTTACTTCTGACGTTTTATTTTACACATTTTATAGACAATCGGGGAAATGGAATCAGATTCATATAGCCTACAATACCTGCTGTCAGATGTGTTTAGCATCATTCTTACGTTCTGCAACTTCATTTTATCTCTAAGCTGACCAACACAATTTTTTCCCAATCTTTGACATAGCCTTACCATTGCTATAGGCTACATGTCAAAAACGAATTTGTCCAGTATACTGACAAATACCAGTCTGAAAATACATAAACATACTAGTTAGGTTCTACCCCAAATCTAAACATTTTACGGAGTTTGTCCTTGAACTGCCCCATGTTTTGGGTTGGTTGGGGTTATTTCACGTAATAAATAGGCCTACATATATTATTATTTATTATTGAAAGCATGGGGATGGGGGTGGGGGGTGGAGCACTGATTTTATTCACTTGGGATTGGCCCAGATGGCTTGGAGGTGTTCTGTTAAATCCAAGGGATAAATGGATTATGTGTAGGTCAAAGTGAGTCTGGACAGCAGTCACAACACACTTCTCACCTCTTCTGTAGTCCCTTACCAGAAATAAGCAAAAAAGGGAATATGACAGCACCATCAATCAAGGTCCATGGATTACAAGCCCTTATGCAACTATGTGAGATCTGAGCAGGTAGGTTAAAGAGGGATAGGGATGTGGAAATTTGACTGAAAAAGACATTAGCTATTATTCAAGCCATTATTTTTTTTTATGTTCTTTTGCAATAACTAATGTAATGATCTATCTATCTATCTATCTATCTATCTATCTATCTATCTATCTATCTATCTATCTATCTGTCTGTCTGTCTTTCTGTCTGTCAATCTATCTGTCTATCGATATTGTGTATCGAGTATGACTGAATTGAAGCTGTAATTAATTCAGTCATTTTCAATATGCAATTTCTAAACTTACTGAACTACAATAAGCTTGCACATTACATTAAACTCAGAAATAATCCTTTAGTATTTACAAGAATATGGTATCAGAATATTAGTATATATAGTATTTTTACAGATATATACTATGTATATTAAATAGCCATTTTCATATGTAAAGTGTCTGTGCATTAATTTCTTACATTTTCATCTTGATTTCAGTACCTGCACTATTATGCAGCCAAGGCCGCCATCCAGGAGTGTAAAAATACCTACTCTAAGCTGCTTATGTGGCCCTCTTGGCCTTCTCTCCCAGTTCACTCCCCTCCTCCCTGTGGAACATGTTCCCTGTTCTCTCCCATTTACCCAGTACGTTATATCAATGTAAATTAAATGAGCTTCACACATGGACGTAAAAATGTACTGCTAAGACGGTAAAAGTAACACTTTACATTGACAATGGCAGTTTTAAAAGTGACATTTACGAAGACAAGGAGAGACAAACTGGCCCAGGTTTTATGGGTGCTGAATTGGGTGTCTGTGGTCACGGGAGTCACGCTCTTCAGCCTGGGCTTATTCTTAAAGGTGGAGATCGAGAAGAGGCGGGAGCTGATGTCAAAAGAGATCGACTCGGTGCCAAACATGCTTATCTGTGTTGGCTTGACTGCCTGTGCGATCAACTTCCTGGGGGGCAAGATCTGCTATGACTGTGTGGACACCACCAAGTTCCTGCGATGGAAGTTGCTGATGCTGCCTTACATCATATGTACCTTTTTCTTTACGTTCTGCATCCTCGTGGGCGCCCTGATGTGCTATAGCATGCGCAACGATCTGGAAGAGTCGCTGTTTTTAGGCCTTCGTGACGCCATGCGCTACTATAAGGACACGGACACGCCGGGTCGCTGCTACATTAAACGCACAATGGACATGCTGCAAATGCAGTTTCAGTGCTGCGGCAATGGAGGGTATCGGGACTGGTTTCACATTCAGTGGATTAGTAACCGCTACCTGGATATGACCAATAGCGAAGTGGTGGAGTAAGTCAATTTTAGTCAATGTACTTTCATGTTAAGGGGTTAAAGGCATTGTTCACTCAACAATGAAAATTATGTCATCATTTACTCACCTTCATGTAATTCCAAACCTGTATGACTTTCTTTTCTCTGCAGAACACACATTTAAAGAATGTTGTGACTGTTTTTGTCTCTACAATTAAAGGTAGTGGGGTCCAAAATAACATTGAACCCCATTGAATTCCATTGAGCGGACAATTTCCAAATATGTTCCACAGAAGAAAAAACTCATACAGGTTTGGAACAACATTTAGGTGAGTAAATGATGACATATGTAATTTTCCTTTTGGTTTAACTATCCCTTTAACAGATGATGCAGAAAGTTTAAATAAAGCTGAGGATTATATGCATTTCAATGCACACTAATATTTCAGAGCAATGCATCAACCTTCATCATCAAAACATTTCTTTACTCTTATTCATCTGTGTATGCCTCCATACATCATTTAATGCACTCTTCTCTTCTTCAGGAGGCTGCGGAGTAACGTGGAAGGGAAGTATCTGATCAACGGGGTGCCGTTCAGCTGCTGTGGTCTGCATTCTCCTCGGCCCTGTATTCAGCATCAAATCACCAACAACTCAGCGCACTATCATTATGACTATCAGAAGGAGGAGCTGAACCTGAACCGAAGGGGTTGCAGACAGGCTCTGCTTGAGCACTACACACAGATAATGCAGTCCATTGGCTTAATCGTTCTCACCATCTGGCTTTTTGAGGTGTGTGATATTGATCTGACAAAATTAAAGTCCATATTCTGTAATATATACACTACTGGTCAAAAGTTGGGAACAATTTATTTGGAATAATTGAATAAAATATACTGTACAAACAGTAAAATCGTGAAATATTATTACAATTTAAAATAACTTTTTTCTATTTAAATCTTTTATAATGTAATTTATTCTTGTGATGGCAAAGCTGAATTTTTAGCATCATTAATCCAGTCTTCAGTGTCACATGATCCTTCAGAAATCATACTAAGATGATTTGGTGCTCATTATTATCAATGTTGAAAACAGTGGAGCTGCTTAATATTTTTGTGGAAAGCGTGATACACTACCATTCAAAAGTTTGGGGTAAGTAAATTAATACGTTTATGCAGCAAGGACGCAATAAATTGACCAAAAGTGAGAATAAAGACATTTATAATGTTACAAAATATGTCTACTTAAAATAAATCATGCAGACTGGAGTAATGGCTGCTGAAAATTCAGCTTTGCTGAATCACAGGAATAAATTTCATTTTGAAATATATTAAAATGGAAAACTTATTTTAAACTGTAATAATATTTATCAATACTACTGTTTTTACTGTATTTTTGATCAAGTGAGCATAAGAGACTTCTATCTTAAAATATAATATAAATACACTCACACCAATGAGTCAAAAACATTATGACCACCTGCTTAATAAGCTGTTGGTCCTCCACATGCTGCCAAAACAGTGCCGACCCGCTGAAGGTGTCCTGTGGTATCTGGCACCAAGACGTTAGCAGCAGATCCTTCAAGTTCTGTAGGGTGTGAGGTTGAGCCGCCATGGATCGAACTTGTATAGGTCCAGGACATCCCACAGATGCTCAATTAAATTGAGATCTGGGGAATTTAGAGGCCAGATCAACACCTTGAACTCTTTGTAATTTTCCTCAAACCATTCCTGAACAATGTGTGCAGTGTGGCAGTGCATTATCCTGCTGAAAGAGGCCACTTGGTCTGAAACAATGTTTAGGTTTTGGCATGTGTCAAATTTAAGTCCACATGAATGGCCGGAAGCATCACACACTTCCTCCACCGGCTTATTGTCGTCCCACAGTGCATCCTGGTCCCATCACTTCTCCAGGTAATCGGCGCACACGTACACGGACATCCACATGAAAACGGGACTCGTCAGAAAAGGCGAACTTCTTCCACTGCTCCGAGGTTCAGTTCCGACGCTTTTGGCAGAGGACAGGGGTCATCATAGACACTCTGATTGGTCTGCGGCTACACAGCCCGCTACACAGCCCCATACGCAGAAGAGTGTGATGCACAGTGTGTGTTGACACATTCTTCCCATAACCATCATCAAAATTTTGTGTGACTTGTGCCAAAGTAGACCTTCTGTTTGCCTGGACCAGATGGGATAGCCTTCATTGCCCTCATGCATCAATGAGCCTTAGGCACACAACACCCTGTTGCTGGTTTGTGGTTTGTCCCTCCTCAGACCACTACTGAAATGGCAAGGCCCACAAGCCTTGCCATTTCAGAGATCATCTGACCCAGTCGCCTTGACATAACAATTTGGCCGTTGTAAAAGTCACTCAGATCTTTATTCCTGCCCATTTCTCCTGCATCCGACACTTTGGTTATGAGAGATGATTGTTTGTTTCCCATCTAATATACCCAGTATCTTCAATGTGGGTTGGTCACTTGTAGTCTACTCATTTTCTTTTCTTTTTCCCCCCTCATTTCTCTAGGTGTCTGTGCTGACAGGAGTGCGTTATCTTCAGACAGCCATGGAAAATGTGCTGAGGTTAGGGGACCCTGACTCTAGGTCTGATGGCTGGCTTCTGGAGAACAGCATTGCAGACACTGCACGTTATAACTTCAACATCATCAAGAACCTGGGCAAGTGCTACCAGGTAGATGATGATCCCAACATAGATGTACCAAGCACCAGCCAGCAAGCACAAGAGAACGTGCCCACTAAGGAAATCCCTGTCGCCAGGTAGAGCTAGAGACATTGGATACTGAGACTTATCCAGCCATTCAACAATGGCAGCCTTGGAAAGGCAGATCCAGCTCTGCATTGTAGCCTTTGACTCTTTACTTGATTTGCACAAAGAGGGAAACAAATGAAGAATGAACTGGAACAGAAAAACATCATATTGGATGCTGAAAATGTGATCTCAGTTAAAAGGCAATTGCAATGTAATCCTTGTGCCATACAAAAGGAAAATAGTACATGTAAAATGATTTAAACTGATTTGCATCAACTCAACAGCCAATAATCAATCAATCACTTCATGTAAAATCTCATTTTGCAATTCTAAAAAGGGGGAAATTCCAGTGACTGACGACTTGCAAGGTAAATTGGGATTAAAATGTTAGTAACACTGTTAAACATGGCTATAAACAAAGATGGTAATGGAAGACAAGCTTCCCTGTGCCTCTACCCTGTAATGAATATTATTTTGTTCATCCTAATGATAATCACGTTTCAAGTTAATCTGAAAAGGGTTCAATTATAGGCCTTTGTTCCATTACTAAGGAGGTATTACCATCCATAAACTATAAAATGCCTTTTGGGATCCAACAAGGATCTTTTTTCTCTTTCGCTCACTTACTTTATTTGTTTCATTTAGGTCTATTCAGTTTTACTACTAGTCAATCATTCATATATTACTTTGGAGACTTACATAGGACTGAGCCAATGGGGCTGAATTTGTTTTTCTTTCTTTTCCCCCCCAGATAACTTATCGGTGCTAACAATGGCTTCTGAATGCATTACTGCAGCACTGATGTTTTATATAAATCTCACTGTTTTGCAATGTATTAAACCCATGGTGTTTTTTTAAATTCTTATAATTGTGACTTTATTTTTTACAATTGCTACTTTATTTATTATATTTGGTGTGTTTATTCAAATAAATAAAAATATGTATATATAAGCTATCTTGCCTATGCAGAAAGACAGACATCTGACAAGTTAAAGCCATAATTTTAAAATAAAGTCTTAATTATAAGAAATAAAGTTGAGACAATGCCTATCTACTGCATTACAGTATGCTCTTCAAGGCAAGCTAAGATGCTTAACTTTCAGGCACAAGTACTGCACCAAACCAAATCCCCTGAACTAAAGAGATTGCACTGCACTTATCTTGCAGTCCGCCACCGAGGTACGCATCCGATTA
Organism: Leuciscus leuciscus; assembly: GCF_965113295.1. NCBI lineage: Eukaryota > Metazoa > Chordata > Actinopteri > Cypriniformes > Leuciscidae > Leuciscus > Leuciscus leuciscus. The sequence goes on along the minus strand of NC_138743.1, from coordinate 30,445,613 downwards.
ACAGCGTTCTCTCCATCTTGGATTAAAAAATCATTGACGACTCAATCAACCGCAATAGCTAGCCTGAAGCCAGGTATGACGTTAGAATCCGGAAAACTAATTCGCCGAGGGTTCCTTTGAGATTTTCGGTTTGTGGTTAATAAAGGTTAATAATAGACACATTATTGTGTATAATAAAGCATGTGGTAAACATTATTTGACGATACTTTACACAAATTACACAAACCCATAGCGAAAACGCGAATTTTGAAGCAGTTATGTTCATTTTTGAAAACGTACGTTTTTAATAAGCAACTAGAAACGTCAAAGTATCGTCAAGTTTTGTTTACCACAGGCTTTATTCTACTCATTAGGGGGTGAAAAAACATTATAAACCCCATAGGAAAATCTCGGAGGAACGTTTGGCGAGTCTTCCAGTTTCTGACGTCATACCTGCTGCGCCACTCTATTGTCACGTGTTACTGTTTATGTTCCTTTTCTCAGCGATGGTAAGGTAAACAGGATGACCAATAATTTTTGCAAAGTGTGCAGGGGTATATTTCCATATGATGCTCAAATATAAATCTTTGAAATTAATATATTGACTTATAATGCCTCAAGACAAGACACACAAAAAACCCCACAATGCAGATAACACAAGACAATGCAGCCAAACAACTTTAATTTTCCTAGACATCTTTTGTTTTTTTTCGTGAACAGCATAACGATTTTATATAGAAGGGTATTCAAATTGGATCGTCGTAATCATTTCATACAGGAATACATTCGTTAATATAGGTAGGTATATAAATATTAATATTATTATTATTATTATGTTACCACGCAGTTGTCAAATAGCTAGAAAAAAATTACACAAAGCAAAAATAAATTTGACTGGTTAGGAAATAAAGAATGCAAAATAACATTATAATAATTTTTGTTTATGTTGCTCATGTGCGATGAATGTGAGACATGCGTAAACTACGTACATCATCAAGAATGCGCAAAGGGCGGATGTTGCGTAATCTCCGTACGTTCGCTTTGTTATTGATGGCGACATCATGTGAACGGTTAGTTTTAGACAATTTATCTACTGTGTTTGCTGTGAATGATTTTAAAACAGACCTGTCTGTAGTCATTTAACAAGGATATTAGGCACTGACGTCGAATCAAACATTTGTAAGTATTATGGCCTCCGCCATATTTTGATTGCATGATTTTATTTTATGATTGCATCTCTGTAGAATCTAATGCACGCGAATTCGAACACTGTATTGAATTATGTAACATTTCTATTATGTTTAGTAACAGTGTTGCTGTGTTAGCGCAGTATTTATGCGAAAAAGAACCATTGAAGTAACTGCGCTGTCAACACACACTGCCTTGTAATCATCACGACTGTTCACGAACTTTGATTCAAATGTCCACATCCTGTATCCAAATTTAAACGATGCTGTTTTATTTGTCTTGTTTTATTTATTTATTTTTGGCTGTGATGAGATTGACAGTAAATTGACAGATTGGAGATTATTACATATTACTTTACTACAATCTTTATATAAAGGTCTGCATGTTTATCAGCCTTTAAAAGTAAGCTATATCTGCCATTTGGTTCCGCAAACCACAAAAACATCTTAGTACTTGAGATTGTTTACAACGAAACGGCCATGTCATTGCAATGAGACATAAATTAACCAATCATAGCAAATTGTTGTTCGTTAACTAGTTGTGACCTATCAAATGTTCAAAGTTCATGCCTATTGATCGGTAACGTTACCTTAACAAAACAGTGACAGTCAGCTTGGTGTTTTCCAGTGCGGGCTCTCATATATCACTTTATTTTATTTGTATTAATCATACATAATTGTCTCTTAGCCCCATATAACATACTGTATCACATTTCTAAGCCCTTTAAATAATCAACATGATCAGAACATAGCGGGAATTAACGGTTATACAGAATTGCATTGCATTATTTTGCCCCCTAAAATTAAAACTGCAGAGCTTTGATCATAAAACTAAGCATTTAAATATCTTACTAAGACAGCCTATTATTGGTAGATATTGTGACAACTGATTTATATGCATTTTATGTTAGTAGTACTCTATATTGTTGTAAATATCTAATTTGTTTACATTACATGCTATCAGAATTGTATCTAACTTTTTGGCCATATAAATAACATCTGCACCAAACTGCATATTTTTTGCTGTCTGGGCCTCTGAGTAATTTTTTTTCTATCCTCCTCGGGTGTTTCCATATTCCCTATTCTCACTCTATCATGCTGTATGAGCCATAGAAGCCTGATGTATCAAATATGATTCAAAATATGCAAACCCTTTTTATTTTTGTTTTAAAATGTTGTCTTAAAGGTTCAATAAACTTTCATTAAAAAAAAAGAAAAAAAAAAGATTGTTCTATTATTTCATATGTCAGGCTTTACAGTGTTAATTGTATGAGACCTATATAATGTAGCTATTTTATGTTCATTATGATAAATAAAAATGCCTGTTTTTCACCAGAGCAACATGAAGATGGACATCTTCTCCCTCTTGGTCAGAGCAGCTCTCCTTGCTGTGTCAGTTCTTGGGCAAAACACAGATGTTGAAGAGCTTGCCCGATTGAATGCCGACTTTGCTACCCGGCTTTACAGCAAGATTGCTAGCTCAAGTGATGATAATGTAGCCGTTTCAACCCTCGGGGCTACCTTAGCTTTAGCCACATTAGCAGCTGGGGCTGGTGGGGCTGCTCGCACTGAGCTGCTACAGGGTATTGGTGTGGCCTCCATGGAGAAAGAAGGAGAGCCGGAAAGAGTTCAGACCCTACTCAAGCAGCTGAGGGAGACGACTGCTCAAATCCAGGCCACTGGCCTCTTCGTGAAGCAGGACGTCAAGGCAGATGGCAGCTTCAGCAACCAGGTTAAGCAGTTTTATGATGCAGATGTTCAAAATGTGAATTATGCCAATGGACAGCTGGCCAAAGAGAGTATCAATAATTATCTAAGAACCAAAACAGGGGACAAAGTCAAAGACGTGGTGGAGAATGTAGATCCACAAAGCATGGCGATGTTAATCAGTGCAACTTTTTTCACAGGTAAGTGAAAAACAAATGATTAATGTCATAATTTATATTTTATCTTAATATTCCAAGTAGTTATATATTATCTTCTGCTAAGAAAAATAGTCCATTACAATTAGGGATGCACAATATATCGGCCACCATATCGGTATTAGCCAATTAATGTGATTGTTATCTGCCCAAAGAAAATTAGGCAGATATAATAAAGCCGATGAATAATGAATTTTTCCTTCAGCTGGAGACACTTCAGATGCGCACTGTTCGCCATGATGGTTTTGAATTGCTTTAAATATGATTGAAATCACTTCAGAAAAGGAAAATAGTTAAGTGCAACATGTAAGGTCTGCATAAAATGATACACTAAATTGTGTGTTTGGGACATGGCTTTTATTGGTGAGACTTTTGTTTTTATAATCAGGCTCAAAAATTTGGATTTAGAATTATTGGCCAATATATCTGTTATCAGCTTTCAAATTGAAAGGATTATTGGTTATCGGCCAAAATGTTCATATCGTTGCATCGCTAATTACAAAGTACAAAACAATCATCTTGCATTTGACTGCTGAATGTCTATTCAACTTTTTCAGAGAGCAGTGCAATAAGCTTTGAAAATGATCCTCTCAATCTTTAACAGGTTATTGGCTGAAACCCTTCAACGTTACCTTCACCCAAGAGGAACGTTTCTTTGTGAACAAGTATAACATTGTGCAAGTGCCCATGATGCTCCATTCAGGAAAATACTACCTGGCCTATGACCCCATATTAAAGGTTGGCATTCTGAAACTGCCCTGTGAAGATGGCATTGCCATGCTTGTCCTTCTTCCAGATGAAGATGTGGACTACACCTATGTTGACGAATCCATGACTGGTGAAGTGTTCCGCGGATGGGTTGCAAAGCTGAAAAAGACGTGAGTCATGTAATCAGTCTCTCACATTTTCGCAAATTAATGTTTTTTTCTTTTTTTTAAATGACTCAAATTTCCATCAAACTCATGCTGAGCAGCCAAAGCGAGCAATCATATGACATGCTTGACAGATTCTAGTTACTCTGTAGAAACATGCAATTTCAAGACATTTCTTTTGATCTCTAAAAGATCAATTTTATCTCTCTCCTCAGGAAGCTGGAGATTCAGTTGCCCAGATTTTCACTGAAGCAGTCCAACTCACTAAGTATGAGTCTGCCCAGTCTGGGCATTAAAGAAGTCTTTGGGAGTACAGCAAATCTCTCTGGAATCAGCAGCGATGAAAGCCTGAAATTGTCAGAGGTGTGAGATTTTTCTAACAATACAAGGAGACTGTAAAAAACCATGTCAATTCATTTATTAATGGAACCATGATTTTAACTAGTATTTACATAACCAGGAGGGTGTATGTGTGTGCATATATACTGTACACTACTGTTCAAAAGTTTGGGGATAGTAAGATTTTTTTTAAATACAACATTTAAAAAAAAAATACAGTAAAACAGTAATATTGTGAAATATGATTTAAATTTAAATTAACTGTTTTCTATTGGAATTTATGTATTTTATTCCTGTGAAGGCAAAGCTCAAGTTTCAGATGCTATTACTGCAGTCTCAGTGTCACATGATCCTGCTGAAAGTATAAATTCCTTTTTCTAAAAAAAAAAAAAAAAAATCTTACTGACCCCAAACTTTTACAATGTTATAATATTATAAAACAAAATTATTTAACATTTTTGTATTTGTATAATTTAATATAATTATTCAAATGAATCTGGTTTATTTCTGACATCTAATGTGCATATCAATTCTATGGAATGGTAGTAAAAGAAGTGATATACCAGCATGCATTGACCAATGCCGCTTGATTCCAGGTGGTACAGAAGGTCATCATGGAAGTGGATGAGACTGGAGGCTCAGCGTCCGATGCCTCCACCAATCTCTTTACGAGCCCACTTCCTCCCAGGCTCACTTTCAACCGACCCTTCATTTTCATCGTTTACCATGAGGCCACAAAATCCATCCTCTACATAGGACGTGTTGTCGACCCAACTAAGAACTAAATATGTATAAAGAAACTACCGGTGAATGTGATTTCACCAAGTACATGTTCCTGGAACAACATTCCAATCAACCAATCAGATTTGAGGGACAAGTTTACAGTTTGTCAAGTTTAGGCTTTACAGCCAGGGTTATGTGCTTGTACATCAGTATTATTCACCTATCATTTTCCTCTGATTTTAGGGATAAGTTATGGCTAGGGTTAGTTTTAGGGGTCAGGATAGGGTTAGAATTTTCGGACAGGAATGTTGTTCCAGGATCAACAAAATATCCAGGAACATGTCTTACTTGGCAAAATCACGGTGACCAGAAACTATGGTATAATTACAGTAAGAAACTAGACTGTATCAAATCCTAACCACTTGTTTTGCTTGAATAACCAACTTCGAATTTAAAATGTATTTGTGTATTATAACAGAGTAGTGTTTTTGATGTTTTAAAACCAAAATATCAATATAATATAGACACAACACAATGTCTACTAAGAAAATAACAGTAAATGTATAGTGTTTTCTTAAACGGTTGATTTAGGAGATTTATTGATAGTGTGATGGAGTTAACCACACAGTATAATGCTACATGTGACAAGTACGTTTTTTTGTTTGTGCTTCCGGAGATGTGCTTTGTCAGTATCAGCATTGTATTTGTATTAGCACTTCAACAGGCTGTTCAAACACAACTCATTAAAGCACGTCATATTCAACATGAATTTTATTCATTGGGTACTAAGATGTTGGCGTTAATCAATCAGGTGCTGGGCAGCACCAGGCACAATCTCATTGGTGGGATGGGATGGAGAGTTCCAAAACTCTTCAATCATAAAAATACATAGTGCTTCTTTTTCTCTTAGCCACTTCAAAAATATAAAACAGAGAATTTGCAAAGCATGCTATCATACAAGAAACAAAATAATGAGGCAGTAAATTAAATACATTCAATTACTCCTCAACTCTCGGTTTATCATGTTATGATGTATGGTGTGAGTTTTTGTGAGAAATAAGGCATAGATGGATCAATGCAGACCTTAAATGATGCCCCAGCACATCTTAAGCCGTTTCTGGTATAGAAGAGAATGGACACATCAAAATGGAGGGACACTGCTGCTGCTGCAGAATGAAAAGTCTTATAGAAAGGGGCTTTTAAGTCAGAAGGCAAAGTGGTAATCACTCTCTCCCAGACTGCATTCCAAATGAATTCGACTTCCGCTGTCTGTCAGATAAAAACAGAAAAACAACATCTAAGGGTTAAGCTCACATTGGCTGAATCATTCCAGTTTACAATCATAAAATACCCAACGATTTCACCAACGATGTTATGTGATTACGTACACAGAGAGCTTCCTAGACTGTGTGTCTTTATTCCCATTACTCCGGTGATCCACAGAGCTGCTCGTGTTGCTGCGGATCAGGACGGGCATGGAGGAGGATGATGGGGTGGAGGAGATTGAAGAAGCAACATTGAAGTGGTGCGGTCGAAGGTTATCGTCTGGAAAACAAATTAAGTCAAGTCAAGTCAAGTTTATTTGTATAGCGCTTTTCACAATACAGATTGTATCAAAGCAGCTTCACAGTATTAAATTTAAATAATACAACAAAGTTTGTTTCAAGAGGAATTTATTGATTGATGAAATTAAATTAAATATCCCCAAAATATCCCCAACTGAGCAAGCCAAAGGCAACAGTGGCAAGGAACCGAAAAACTCCATCAAGTGACCTAATGATGTCCTAAAACTCCATCAGGTGACCTAATGGAGAAAAAAAACCTTGGGAGAACCCAGGCTCAGTCGGGGGCCAGTTCTCCTCTGGCATTTATGAGCTAGAGGCCGGATTGTAGTTTGAACTGTGGGATTATATGAATGCCTGGCTGAAGAGATGCGACTTTAATCTAGTTTTAAACTGGGAGAGCGAGTCTGAGCAACGAACAGTATCAGGAAGACTATTCCAGAGTTTTGGAGCCAAATGTGAAAATGCTCTCCCTCCTTTGGTGGTTCTGAATATCCTAGGTATGACCAAAAGCCTTGAATTTAGTGATCTTAAAGAGCGCGATGGATTATAGGGCGATAGAAGATCCGTTAAATAGACTGGAGCTAAGCCGTTTAGGGCTTTATAAGTCAGTAGCAATACCTTGTAATTAATACGGAACTTTATAGGTAACCAATGCAGTGATGATAAAATCGGTGTTATATGATCATATTTTCTTGATCTCGTAAGAACTCTAGCGGCGGCATTTTGGACTAACTGTAGCTTGTTTATTGAGGATGCAGGACAACCAGCTAATAAAGCATTACAGTAATCCAGTCTCGAGGTCATGAATGCATGAACTAACTTTTCTGCATCAGAAACTGATAGCATATTACGTAGCTTAGCAATGTTTCTAAGGTGGAAAAAGGCTGTTTTTGTAACATATGAAATATGATTTTCAAAAGACAGGTTGCAATCGAGTATAACACCCAGGTCTTTTACTGTAGCGGATAAAGTAACAGGACATCCTATGATGTTAAAGTTGTATTGTGCGAGGTTTTGTGGGCGGTTTTTTGAACCGATAAGTATTACCTCTGTCTTGTCTGGATTTAATAATAGAAAATTACGCGTCATCCAATCTTTTATATCTTTAACACACTCTGTCAATTTGGAAAATTTAGCGTTTTCATCCGGCCTTGATGAAATATATATTTGAGTGTCATCAGCATAACAATGGAAACTAATTCCATGTTTCCTTATAATATTTCCAAGTGGCATCATATATATTGAAAATAACAGAGGGCCTCACACAGATCCCTGCGGCACTCCATAGTTTACTGGAGTTATGATCGATTTTTCTCCATTTAAATAGACAAAATGGTAGCGGTCAGATAGGTATGATTTGAACCAGCTTAGTGCTTGTCCTTGAACACCAGTATAATTTTGTAGTCGATCTAAGAGTATTGTGTGATCTATAGTATCGAACGCAGCACTAAGATCAAGTAAAACTAGTATTGAGATACAGCCTTGGTCAGAAGCTAAAAGTAAATCATTTGTGATTTTAACGAGCGCAGTTTCAGTGCTATGATGCGGTCTGAATCCAGACTGAAACTTTTCATAGATATCATTTTGTTGCAAGAAAGAGCGCAGTTGAGCGGACACCACTTTTTCTAATATTTTAGACATAAATGGAAGATTTGAAATGGGTCTATAATTTGCTAGATTATAATGATCTAATTGTGGTTTCTTAATGAGAGGTTTTATAACTGCCAGTTTAAATGTTCTTGGAACATGACCTAAAGATAAAGACGAGTTAATAATATTGAGGAGAGGCTCTTCCACTACAGGTAACACTTCTTTCAGTAGTTTAGTTGGTATAGGATCTAATAAACATGTTGTTGTTTTAGATGAAGTGATAAGTTTATTTAACTCTTTTTGTTCTATAGTTGTAAAGCACTGTAATTGTTCTTGCGGGGTGATAATTGAAGCTGAATTATAAGGCGCGATTGAAGATTGAACGTTTACAATTGTGGTTCTGATGCTTTCTATTTTCTCAGTGAAGAAGTTCATGAAATCATTACTACTGAACTGTAACGGGATATTTTGTTCGGGTGACGTCTGTTTATTTGTTAGTTTAGCCACGGTGTTAAATAAAAACCTTGGATTATTTTGGTTGTTTTCTATTAGTTTGCGGAGGTGCTCAGCCCTGGCCGCTTTTAGGGCCTTTTTATAACGTGACATACTGTCTTTCCACGCGATTCTAAAGACCTCTAAATTAGTTTGTTTCCATTTGCGCTCTAAAATACGGGTTTCTCTCTTTAAAACATGCGTAGTATTGTTATACCATGGTGCTTTATTTTTCTCTCTGACCTTTTTTAATTTAATAGGTGCAACCACATCCAATGTTCTAGAGAGAATGGTGCTCATAGTGCTAGTTAGTTCTTCTAGTTCATCTGTTTGTTTGGGTTCAGGCAGCAGCTGAGACAAATTAGATAAGCAATTTGAGAAATTATCTATGGTGGATGGAAGGATTGTTCTGCCTGGTCGATAACGGGGCGCTGCATGACATATTACAGCAGTACGTAATATGCAAGTTACCATGTAGTGATCAGTGACTTCATCACTTTGTGGAATGATATCTATATCGGTTGGATCGGTTCCATGTGATATAATTAAATCGAGTGTATGATTAAGACGATGTGTTGGTCCGATGACGTTTTGCTTGACCCCAAATGAATTTAATAAATCTGTAAACGCAGCTCCTAGCGCATCATTTGGATTATCTACGTGTATGTTAAAATCTCCAACAATTAATGCTTTATCGACATTGACTAATAGGTCTGAGAGAAAATCTGCAAACTCTTTTAGGAAATCAGCGTAAGGCCCAGGCGGTCTATATACGGTAGCCAAGGCTAGAGATAATAGGGATGTTTTTCTAACATCTAAGAGCGTAACATTTAGTACAAGTACTTCAAATGAAATAAACTTATAACCCGTTTTCTGAGTAACATTTAGAATATCTCTATAAATGGTTGCAACACCTCCGCCACGACCAATCAGACGGGGCTCATGCTTATAACAGTATCCAGGAGGAGTAGACTCATTGATACCGAAATAATCATTTGGTTTAAGCCAGGTTTCAGTAAGGCAAAGTACATCGAAGCTATTATCTGTGACTATTTCATTTACAATAACTGCCTTAGGTGTGAGTGATCTAATGTTTAGAAGACCTAGCTTTAGAAATAGTTTTTGTTTACTAATAGCAACATTTTCTGTTTTAATAACAATTAGATTTTTCCTAGATCCTGCATTAGATTTATTATTTGATCTCACTAAACGAGGAATAGACACGGTTTCTATGCAATGTTCTACACTAGTATTTATATCAGTTGAAATTAGAGCAAGTAAACAACAGCAATTTGAAGGCAAGGAGCATACATCATTAAAAATGATGAAATACTATTAGTTACCATTTAATGGTAGCATAGGACTCTTTCCCGATCCAGGGCAACTTCCTGAATCCTTCACTTTTCTAAAGAGAAAATTGTGAATATAAATACATTTTGTACAGCAATGAAACTACTGGTGATGGGTGATGATGGGTCATGGTAAATTCATGATAAAATTTCAAAACCCAGACTGAACTCAGCTGGTGTAACCCACTGCAATAGCAACACAAGATGATTATGCTACGTACAAGGTTTTGTCTGGGTTTGTCATCTTGGTTGTCGTAGGATGGCCACTGAGGGAACGACTGCGAGCTAGTTTGGCCCTCCGCATCTCCTTACCTGAAAACATTATCAATGTTATCAGTGTTGGGGAAAAAAGCACCTTCCAAATCTGAAACTTTCAGAAAATGTTTACTTTTTTATGTCATTTGTAATGTTAAATACAATAAAATTATTGCAGTAGTTTCCTGCATGTTTATGTACACTACCGTTCAAAAAGTTTTTAACTTTGTTTTTGAAGGAAGTCTCTTATGCTCACCAAGGATGCTTTTATTTGATCAGAAATACAGTAAAACCAGTAATACTGTGAAATATTATTACAATTTAAAAATAACTGTCTTGTATTTTAATATTTTAAAATGTAATTTATTCCTGTGATGGTAAAGCTACATTTTCAGTAGCCATTACTCTAGTCTTCAGGGTCACATGATCATTCAGAAATTATTTTAATATGCTGATTTGGTGCTCAAGAAACATTTATTATCAATGTTTAAAAACAGTTGTACTGTTATACTTTTTTCAGGATTCTTTGATCAATAGAAACGTCAAAAGAACAGCATTTATATGTAATTTTGTGATTTTTTATGTAATATAAACATCTTCACTGTAACTTTTCAATGCATCATTGCTGAACAGATGTATTCATTTCTTTCATAAAAAAAAAAAAAAAATCTTACTGATCCCAAACTTTAAAAAAACAGTGTATATGTTTAAAAAAAAGATCTGCTATTTATTTTAATAATTCTATTAACATTATTGTGCATCAGAGGAGGATGCTAACCAGTAGAAGTGGATGATGTTGCTCCTGATGTAGATGCTGACATTCCTTTACTACCAGACAGGCCGGACTTGCTGTCTCGTTCTGCATTACAAACCAAAAAGTGAGCATTCATACAGTAGATCTACAGTAGTATGCTAGAAAAACATCCAATGTTTAAAAGAGTCACTCACGTTTCTTCTCGGACTGTTTATCTCCAGTTAGCTTTGCCTCACTCTGCTGTCTTTCTAGTAGTTCCTATTGGTTGTTACAAAACCACAAGTTGCACACAGTAGCAACATTTAAAAATTAATTTTTGTCTTTATTCTGACCTCAGAAAATAAATGAAGAGTTCAGATGCAAAAGCCTCTAAATGCCATCTGAAATTTTCTTATAAAATGATCATTTTAATCAAGCTCGTATATTTAAATTCAATAATTTCACTTAAATGGCAATGCAGATTACCTATTAATTGTCATTTAAGTGAAATTACTGAACTTAAATACACGAGCTTGATAAAAATGATCATTCTATAAGAAAATTTCAGATGGCATTTAGAGGCTTTTGCATCTGAACTCTTCAAATACACTTGACTTTGCATATTTACATGGGCTTTTCAGGCCGGATCAGTCAAGAGTTAAAACTGACAAAACCATACTGAAGAAACCATAACTAGCATCCAAGCAAGCAATAGCAGTCATTTCACCGTCTAGGTTAACTATAGCCCGGCTATGAGTAACCTACTTCTAGCCAAAATAACCTTGAATTTGGTTACATGTCGTTTTTGCAAGGTGTACAAGGTGTTTCATTTCTTTGTTATCTAATTGATGACTAGTCTATTCTTGGGCTATGGTTTAGACATCTATTAAATTTTCACGAACAGCCCAAATTTTGCCTTGTTTTAGCCTAGACGTCTGGACCGTGTTTGGACGGCTATTAGACGTCTTTTAAACGCAAAATGCTTGCTGGGATAGCTTGTCTTCATAAAAGGATTTAAAAAAGGGTAAATCTCTCACCATTTCAAGTAAAAGATTCTCCTCCTTCTCCTTTTTTTGGTCCAAGAGCTCTCTTTCATGCCTTTTATGATACTATAAATATGAAGAGTTATTTCAACACTAGTGTTCAAAAAAAGAAAAGGTGTTGAGGTGTATAAAAAAATGTCAGAACAACTAAATGGAAAGAGTTAAAGTCACAGATCTTTTCATACCGGCTCTGTAATGTCCATTTTGTCCAGCTCCAGAACTGTCTAAGAAAACATAATAATACAGTTTAAAAAAATGTGATTACTTCTAATTAATGAAATGATACTTAATATGTGCAGTATATAATAAGGTGCAGTCACATTTACTGTTATTCAGCACATTTTCGTTAGTGAAATCCTGTCATTTTACTCAGAATCCACACAATCTAAAATTTCGAAAGATTTTGCGGATTCAAGTTCATCAAATGAATTTGCCGCATTGACCAACAGAAAGCTGCTTGGTTTGAAAGTGACTTCCCAGTGAGCTGTGCTAAATATGATGCTACACTATTGACAATAAACCTTTATTGCTCATTTAATTTTGCAGAAACTTTGCTAATGTGACCGCCGCACCTTAGTAATGAGAGCCTCACCTTACGCAAAGTTCCCACTACATCTTTATCCTTCTCACGGCACAACAATTTCCGCACACAGAACTCCAGCTGCTGAAGTAGATGTTTGTCTGTTGGTCTGATGGTGGATCTCAGTTTGGGTAACATATAACAGAGTTTGTACCTGATACAAAAAACAAACAATAAGCAGTAGTACTTTAAAGCATTAAAACAAGCAATTAAAATTCATGGCACAGTAAAAAAGGACGCAATAACAGATGTAAAAAAATATGTGAGCTGTTCACCTGACGTTGGCAACGGGGTCACTGACCAACTCAAGCGCTGGAATAAGGAAATGTTTGCAAAAATACGACTTGGAGAAGAGATCTATTGTAATCTCACACAGGTCCAGATAGCGAAGCCTGTTCCAGTAGCTTCTACCTTGAGCAAGCTCTTAAGTTCAGAAGAAAAAACAGTCCTGACCAACTACAATTGCTGAATCTCATTCACAAAAATAAGCAGATCTTGCTTTTTTCTTTTTACCTTGCTTTATTTTGCTGATTATCTCTTGCCGCTGTTCCTGTTTGCGGTTATAGCGCAAGAACACACATAATGTCCTGACAGCTTCTCGCTGGACTGGCAGAACATTCTAGAACAGCATAAACAGAAGGACAGATGAAACACAATTACAATTGACAGGATGTACAGGGAGGAGTGTGCGTGTAAGACGTTTACAGTCGTAGTGATGATGTTGAACATTCTCTGAAAGAAGCGGAAGTAGATCTGGTCTCCGGAGATGACACGGGGCAGACAGGAGTAGCACTGCAGGAGTTTCTCATGACCCCGCCAGTGCAGCGAGGATGCCGCTTTCTGTTCCGCCGCCACCAAAGCAGGCACCAAGTCCGGTATGTTCACCTGCTGTAAGGGCGAGTGTGAAACATACACTTCAGTTCAAAAGTTTGGGGTCAGTAAGATCTTTTTTAATCACAGTTATAAAGTATCACAGTTTCCACAAAAACATTACACAGCACAACTATTTTAACATTGATAACAGTAAGAAATGTTTCTTGAGCACCAAATCAGCATATTAGAATGATTTCTGAAGGATCATGTGACACTGAAGACTGGTGTAATAATGCTGAAATTTCAGCTTTGCAATCACAGAAATATGTTACATTGTAAAATATATAAAAGTAGAAAACAACTATTTTCCATTGTAATAATACTTCACAATATTCCTGTTTTTACTGTATTTTTATATGCATTCAAATGCATGTTTCATGGGTAACGATTCATTTTAAGACACGCCATAGCAGCCCAAGCTCCCTGTAATTATTGACGAGACGTTGGGAAAAAAAAGAGTGAGGGAAAGCAAGAGAAAGAGAGGTAGAATGAATAGGATGAGAAAGGATTCACAAATCCCTGAATAATTTTAGTTTGAGCAAGCAGCTGATCATGCTGTCTTTGAAGTGGAGTGGCAGAATGAGTGGCACTGAATTGTGTGTGTGGTAATGGTGATTTGCCATTTTGCTGTTTGCACAAAAGAAAAAATAACTTAACATAATTAAAAGAAATAATAATAATATTTTTTAAATAAAAAAAGAATATTTCATATAATTATAAAAATTATTTATTATTATTATTATTATTATTTTAGATTTATTTTTGTCCTGACAGGAAGTGAAGAGGGAGATGGGATCGGGAAAGGACCACGAGCCAGGACTGGAACTCGGTTCTTCCGGAGCGCAACTGTGCTACATGTCAGCTCCAACATAACTTACTCTTTTTTAATAAAATAGTAAATAAGTTAAAAAAATAAAAAAGTATTTTTATTGTTTTATTACTGCTAGGACCATAAACATTTCAGGCCAAGCTAAAATGCTAACAGATCACACAAAAGATAATGCTGCCTAAAAAAGCAACAAAAAGTAAAGCACACTTAGCTGGTACCTTGCTCTCAGGACCTGCTCCCTCCCCTCTAGAAGTGGCCAGCTCTAAAGTCTCCTGAAGATTGTTCAACAGAGCATCCAGCACCTGCAGATTCAAAAGCATTGAGCTAATGCTGCAAAAACAGACAAAATCAACAAAGCCTTCTCATCATCAGATGTTTCAGAAACACATTTCTAGCAACTCCAGGAAGCAATTCTAAAATTAGAGATGAGCTGGTGTGAGATCACTGACTATAATAGATAGTCTATAATGTTCGGTTTCCATCATCATTAATCATGAAAATCACTACTGTACGTCTGATGGCTCGGGGATCTTTGCACTATAGCGGATGCTAATGCAGTGTGTGACTAACACCGCTCAGAGGATCATGACAGAATAAACAATACCACACTCCTAGCCTCAGCTAGGGAGGTGCAATGCATTCATTCATCCTACACAGTTGCATGCAACCTCCGCAAAGGCTTACACACTTGAGCATGCGCCCCCAAACACACACACACACACACACACACACACACACACACACACACACACACACACACACACACACACACACACACACACACACACACACACACACACACACACACACACACACACACACACACACACACACACACACACACGTACATGTAGGCATTGCATGTCTGGCGCATATAATTAATTTTTGGTAGTCTGGTGTTAAAAGAGATGTATGCAACTTTCAACGCTGAAATCGTTTTTCAAATATCAAATAATTCAAATGAGCAAAATCAAAACATTGCTCTATTTGTTTGAGCAGTCAATGGTGTGACCAATTGCATAAGGAGGAAGTGTTTGGGAAACCTGTAATTATTTTTGCAATTCCATTTAGTAATGCTAGTGGTGCAGAAATGACACCCTTCACCTTTAAGGTCTACGAGTAGTTCATTTTTTATTAATACATTATAAAGGATGAAACCAAATAATCTGCTTCACACACTCCAAAAGAGTATATCTTTTCTAACTAATGGGCATCCAAATAAAAAGGTTACATAAGCACAGTTGGCCTTGCGAGAAGGAGGTTTTTAAAGGTCAGATGGCTATTTGTTCATGTGAACTCAGCAGTCAGTAGAGAAACACTCTGAATGAGGAAAAAGGTCCTGAGAAAGATTGAATCTTTCCGTGAAGAAAGTTGTACGTCTTGCACAACACGATGTGCCGAAGAAATGACTGTGCTGACTGAAGCTGTTACAGACACCTGAAAGCTTTTTTTAATAAACAAACACACACATACACATACACACAAACCTTTTTTCAGGACTCACCTCTAATGAATCATCCTGCAGCAAAGTGATTAGCTCTTTGTGTACGTAATGCACATTTGGGCCCAGCAATTTGACCACCTAATGCAGAGGAATTAGAGAAGATGGTACTGTGCATTCTGAACAGAGGCATTGCTACTTGTCAAAATGTGAGGCTCATTGTGTACCATGACAAAAATGAGAGAAAATGTGTACCTCATGGAAACCACCAGCTGCCGTCCTTCGTACTGAAATCTCAGGATCATGACAGAGACTTGAGAAGGTACGATATAATTCAGACAGGAAGTGGTTTGGATCTGCAAATAACACTATGGCCTGCAAATAAATAGAGAAGAAATCTACAGAGAAGAGTCCAGTCACACAACAATATGCTCATGAATTGCTCAAGAAAGTAACCTTAAAAACATATACTAATGTTCAAAAGTTTAGGGTCATTATGATTATGTTTTTCAGCAAAGATTCAATAAGTTGATGACTTTTACATTGTTACAGAAAATATTTTAAACATTTAAAATATATGCTGTCATTTTTAACTTGCTGTATCAAAGAATCCTGAAAAAAATGTTTCACAGAAAAAAAAAATTGGTTTACACAAAAATATTAAGCAGAACAACTGTTTTCAAAACTATTTTATAATATTTATAATAATAAGCACCAAATTATAATAATAAGACATCAACATCAACATATTAGAATGATTAGAATGTGACACTGAAGACTGGAGTAATGATGCAGAAAATTCATCTTTGCCATCATAGTTACATTTTAAATACAAGTACACCAAATTACATTTTAAAATATATTCAAATAGAAAACTTTTTCTTAAATTGTAATAATATTTCACAGTACTACTGCATTTGTGATCAAATAAATGGAGCCTTGGTGGGAAAAACATAAAAAAAAAAAAAATCTTACCAACCCCAAACTTTGGAACAATACATTTTACAAAAATAAAAATGACTGGCAATTATTTTTCAATATATTGAAAGTGAATCAAAACTGGGGCTGTCAAGCCCCAAAACAACAAAATAGAAACACCATAAAAGTATTATAAAAAGTCATAAAAAGGGAGCAGAATAAAATTGTATTTGTCATTCAATGAAAATCTTGATATTAACGCTTTCAGTAGCGATGCATGATGAACGGTGACAAAATAGTTATTTTGAGTTTAATTCACTGAATCAATGAGTAAATGATCCAGTTGCAGCCCACTGGAAGGAAACATCATCAGTGAATAACTTATATATAATGTCCAAGTCATAAAGACTACTTTTTTGACACTTTTATCAGGCTTTTGTGTAAATGAATTGAAATTTTTGGGTGAACTGGTCCTTTAATGATAACCACTCTGGATAACCACTCTGAATTATTTTAAATGAGTTTCTTAGACATAACTTTCAGTCACCTTCATCTCAGACTGCAAACTTATTCTGAGTGACTTCTGCTATATATAACCACACTAACAACAAAGGAGCACTTCAGATGTTGATGATGGAGCAGCCAGAGGTCTGATTTCCTCAAATGAGCTACTGAGCTATTCCAGAAGTCTTTGCCTCCACTGACAGATGTTAAAAATAGATGATTGTGCAAGACATTCGTTGGTCAAAAGGCTTTCAAATTATTCAAATATTCTAAAAACGTTTTAAAAGCCAAGCGACCTTAGAACTTTTAAAAAGCATTCATTAAGACTTACAATAAACTGCAGGGAATCTCCTGGACTGAATATTTGAAGGATTAAATACACACCGCATACCTTCTTGGTCTTTCTGAGAAAGTGCTCAATACCAAAACCACCCGTATTCTGAATTAACCTGTTTACATGTTGGATGAAGCCAAGCTACAATTGGATTATCTACAGTAGGTCTATTAATCCGACATCGCAAAAATTAGATTTTTATGATTTGAGTGCCTACATGACATTTTAAAAATACAATTTATTGCTTTAGTCTGAAATCTAACTTTTAAAGTGCATACTTTTACTTTTTGTTTTAAAAGCACCACAGAGCAACAGTGTTTACACTCTTGAAATGGCTCTGCAAATATACTTGGGATGGTACAAAGTACTTTAAACACATTTCACCTTTAAAGACTTCAGGCCGAAACAGTTATGGATGTAAGGCAGGGAAACTCACAGGAAAGTTGTAGGCACAATTCCTGCGCACTAGGGCGTATTTGTTCTCTAGCTCCAGTGGGTAGGGTTGGCTCTCACAATGCCCATTTTCATGCTGCAGACCCAGGCAACACAGCTTCTTATAAAACTCCAGAAACCAGAGGTGTTGCTCGTCAGTAAAAGACTCTGTTAAAAAATAAGGTACAAAAATCCATGACTGTAATCCTAAAATATATCAGAAAGACTTAAAAAGAAAACTGACGCTGACCTGAAAGCCCGTGACAAAGCTTTCCATACTGGAAGGACAAGGAGGCCAGCACTGCTTCATCTCCTTTGAAGCATTTTTCACAGAATGCCTTCACCAAGGGAAATATGACACAAGTCCTGTCATCTGTGAAAGAGGGTGATAGAAAAAAAGGGAGGGTGAGATGCTGACAGAGAAAGAGTGTGAGACATGTTTCAACACAAAAGAGCCACTTGCCCGTATCTGATTCTGATGTCCCAGCATGCAAAACAAAGTGCTTAAGATACAGAAATAAAAAGGAGCTGCGTCTGATGATATGAGCAGGTACACAGCATGTGTTTCAAACAGTACTCTGTGAAACAACAGGAAGTGCAAACGCTTTCACCCAAGTGTGACACCTCTCCGTTTCTCTGTAATCTAACTCTATTTCAGATTGTCTGATTCCACAGCAGAAAAGCTGATATAAACACTGGTAATATCCTTTAAAAAATTAGTTTCATATATTAAAACAAACAATAACCAGCAATATATTTACCCACATATGAAATGTAAATTTTTATTAAAATATCAATTAAAGAATTTACATAAATTGTAATTTTAATAAAATAACTAACATAAGAATCAAACTAATTCAAGAAGGGCTGTAAGTGGCTTACCACTGTCAAACATCTCTAGGAGGTTGATGATGGTGTCGAAAGCTGCAAGTCTCACAGTACTGGCTTCGTCTTGGGCCAGCTCAACCAGTTCAGGGAGCACTTCAACCTTAGTGTGGTCCAGTCTAGGACAGAACAAATCAGTGAAGCTTGCATAAAACGTTAGACTTCTTCCTAAACTTTAGTTTAACAAAAGAAGTGCTTAAGTCTACGCATCAGTCTGTCACATTGTGAAAGACTTGCATCCCTAGGTTTAAACATGTCAGTGAAAATCTCTCAAATTCGGAAGAAGCAGCAAAAACAATAAAGTTGTTAATAAAATGGAAGGAAATTAAGAATTTCTTTATGTAAAATCATATACACTTTACTCAATATTTACAATATGCATGTATTATACAATATACTGTGTTTTTCTGCATAGTGTTCTATCTAATGTCTGTGAATCAAGGTAAGGACTCTTCCATACAGGAGTAAGTCATTCAGACTAAGCAGCATTAGATATTCAAATAACAAAATGTCTCTCTGCTTTATATCTTTTTACCCAATTCCCCTGGTGATGTTCTCCAGCTGGCGACACATGCAGGCGCGCACCTCGTACTCTACATCCTGGCATAGCGACCTGATCAATGGCAAAAGGTCCTTCTTCACTCTGCAGAGAGAAGCCACGGTAGACACGGTAGTCAGCAAACAAGCAACAAAGTGTAAGTGTATCTTTACTTTATGAAGAAAATTATTCTATATTAGGAGTTTCATAAAAACAGTTTGTTTCTGTCATCTTATTTGATTGGTCAAGTGGTGTTTCAACTGTAGAACTCACATTGATGACTCAAACTTGCCAACAACTTTTCCTAATATGCGACAGCTGGCCAGACGTGCCGGGACAGACTGGGAGAGCTGATGTTTCGACAATAGAGGACTCAGAATCTGTGCAAACAACCAACCAAAGCAAAATTTATTTTAATTCACACTAACAGCTGATCCCTAAGACAGACATATCCCATAGGTTTAGAAATGATAGGCAGGAGAAATAATGCAGTTCTCATTACCTCTTGCCTGATAGTTTCCTTTGGTAAAGCATCGATTGCTGACAACAATGTCTCCAACCAAGCATTGCTGACCACTATTAAAAATAAAGATGAAGTATCTATCGGTGTCCATGATATACAGAAACGTGTATATTTTATTCTCGTATACCCTACCATTCAAAAGTTTGGGGTCAGTAATAATTTTTTTAGGCTTTTGAAAGCAGTCTCGTATGCTCACCGAGGTTGCATTTGAGCAAAAATACAAAATATTATTACAATTTCAAATAATGATTTTCTATTTGAATATATTTTAAAATGTCATTTATTCCTGTGATGGCAAAGCTCCAGTCTTTATTATCACATGATCAGAAATCATTCTAATATGCTGATTGAACAGTTGCGCATTAGCATTTATTTCAATCAGATATAAACATTATATTAAGTTAAAACATATTTTAACATTATAAATGTCTTTACTATAATTTTTGGTCAATTTAATGCATTCTTGTTGAATAAAAGTGTTCATTTCTTTACAAAAAAACCCCATTTTATGAACAGTAGTGTATGTTAAATCATCTTCTAATCACAAGACTTTCAAGGATTCAAGCAGTCAATTCAGTCCAAAAAGAATCAAATGTGCAATATATACTTTTCTACAGGAGCTTTACAAGCTTTCTTAAAGAATGACAACCTGTGTCCCTGTGGTCAAGATTTAGTAGAACTATCTGCAAGATTGAGTGGGTGTGTGTCTGGATGAGGACAATGTCATCTTGGAGGACGGTCAGGAAAGATCCTGCTGCGGCAAGCTGCATATCCGCCCCAGCTACATGAAGCACTTCCTGTTGGAGGTAGAAGAGGGAGCTCTGTATGATCATTCATTCACAAACAGCACATATCAAGAAGTCATAGAAGGATCTCAAAACCAAAAAGCAATAAAAGAAACATGGTTTGGCCTACCCTGACTTTTGGCACCACCCTGCGGAAGGTCTCTGCTGGGTTCTGACGCACCAGGAATGGCAGGTTTATGATCACACTGGCCCGTTGGACATCCTCACCAGAACTGAACAACATAGAAATATGGCTGATGATATAAATAACAACAGATGATGGCCTAAAGCTACCAGCTTTGTCACATATCAAAACAATTAAATTGTTGTAGTTCTGCTGTATAACAGAAGTTATTTATGTACTACATATATATTTACTTAAAATATGCAAAGCAAAGTCAGACATGTACTTGTTCAGGTGTGAGATTCTACAGTCTTGATGCTCAATTGCTTGTATTGTTTAGCTTATTTTATTCAACTGAATCAGAAAAAAAAAATCATAGGCCACTAAGGCCAGATTCACAAAAACCTTTTAAGAAGTTCTGAAATGTATTGTCATAAGGAGTCATATAATGGTACATGAATTTTTACAAGTTGATCGTACTGAAATGTGTGTTGGCAGTGCCTGTACACAACCATCATAAAAATCCATCCAGTGTTTTTTTTTTTTATCTTCTTATACAGTGGGTACGGAAAGTATTCAGACCCCCCCCCTTACGAAAAAGAAGTTTATTCAAGTGTTCTATTAGTATACTTCTTTTAAACTAAAAATAAGAAAGTATACTTTCAGTCTACTTTTTATATACTTCTCAGAAATATACTTTATGTACTTCTCAGAAATATACTTCAAATTGCACTTAAGTATACTTGACTTATACTGACAGAAAAGTCTAAGTATATTCAGCCTATACTTGTTGATCGAGATATACTTAAAAGTATAATTAAGTATTCTAAGTATTCTTGGCTTGTACTTGTGTTTACTATTTTGATTGAGTAGCTTATTAAATACTTTTTTAAAAACATAATATTACACACCGTCTTATAAACTAACATGTTCAGCTTTATATAGTAACAAACTTTCGGGTGGAATAGCTTATAGAGTAAATAAAATAAGCATGGAAAATAAGTTTATTCAAGTGTTCTATTATACTTCTTTTCAACTAAAAAGAAGAAAGCATACTTTCAGTCTACATTTTATATACTTCTCAAAAATATACTTAATTACACTTAAGTGTACTTGACTTATACTGAGAGAAAAGTCCAAGTATATTTGGCCTATACTTGTACTCAATCTTTTGATCGAGATATACTTAAAATTGTAATTATTCAAAGTATACTTGGCTTGTAGTTGTGTTAACTCTTTTGATTGAGTAGCCTATTAAATATACTTTTTTTTTTTACATAGTTTTTCATATACGGTCTTATGAAACTTTGTTTGAAAATATTGATTAAAATATTGATATAAAACAGATATGTTTCTAATTCTGCGTATCTGAATTTTTGTGTTGGCTAGTCCACTGGTAGTGTACATATTTACTTTAATTTAATTTCCCCACCATTGACTGAATTTTCCAGCTATCCAGGGGGCGCTATGACACATCTTCTAGTACAGATTCTCCGGATCAAAACACAGAAGAAGCTGAAACAAGTGATAGAAAATTGCTCACTCAAATGTAAAATAATGTGATATCAAACATTAAACAGCTTGTAAATCAAAACTGCTTAATGTTTCCAAATGAAATGAAGCATAGGCCTAACCCATGAAGAGAAAACGACTGTGAAGCTTTGGAGGTGTTGGACTCGATCTACTCCACCTGTGTTTTGATCATCGTTCTGAATCTGATCAAGGCGTAGTCTTTTACAAAAATGTGATTTTCTCAACTATTTTGTTTAAAATGTTGCCTTTCTTTATGAAACTTACTGACATTCAAGTGTCGATAAAAAGGATGCATAAAGTAGAGTTAAAGGTATTTTTCAAGTATAAAAAACTTGTAGTATAAAACTACTAAACTTGTAGTATAAAACTACTAAACTAGTAGTTTACTGAGAGTACATTAAAAGAAAACTTGTAGTATAAAACTACTAAACTAGTAGTTTACTGAGAGTATACTTCAAAGTTGCTACAAGTATTAAAATAGTAAACTACTAGTATAAAACTACTAAACTCGTTGTTGTTTTTGGAGCTCTATCGATTTGATTTATAATTCTTGATTTTTCTCTTTAAACTCGCTTACAACGAACATTTTCTACTTTTCCTCACTGAGAAGCACTACTGCTCAAACCTCATAGTTACAAGCCTATTAGTGATCCAACGCTGCATACTCTTAAAGGTTACGTCCGTGGATCACGGCTACACGCGTCTTCTCCACACTCACTTACAAACAAACATTTTTTTTTTTTTGGCCTATCGTGCGTCTACTCTACACCCCTACCACTAAAAAAAGAAAAGAAAAAAAAACTCATAGTTACAACGCGCACTGTTGAGCAGACGCGTCTCAAGCCTATTAGTGATCCAACGCTGCATACTCTTAAAGGTTACGTCCGTGGATCACGGCTGAATGCGTCTTCTCCACACTCACTTACAAACAAAAAATGTTTTCGCCTATCGTGCGTCTACTCTGCACCCCTACCACTAAAAAAAAACAAAAAAAAAAAACCTCATAGTTACAACGCGGACTGTTGAGCAGACGCGTCTCAAGCCTATTAGTGATCCAACGCTGCATACTCTTAAAGGTTACGTCCGTGGATCACGGCTGAACGCGTCTTCTCCACACTCACTTACAAACAAACATCTTTTTTTTCTCGCCTATCGTGCGTCTACTCCACACCCCTACCACAAAAAAAAAAAAAAAAAAACGGATTATATCCAAGACTTCAGTCATAAATTAGTATTAATATTGATAGCATCACTGGTAGTTTCGTTGCTAACTCACTGTCCATCTGTTAAAATGGCGAATATATCAGATGTAAGTAGTCTACCTTTTGGTGCAGGTGAGGACACATTTGAGCTGCACACACTGCAGTCTGAGCTGGAAGCTGTTGAGAAACAGATCCACGACCTTTTATTGAGACAGGCCGAGCTGAGAGACCGGTGTTTGGCTCTTGAAACATCACGCGCCGATGCACACAAATCAATGTTTAACGTTACTAACCCGCTGACTCCGACCGCGTCTACTCGCGATCAGCCATGGTCTCGTTCACTCCGGCTCCAACACGCCACCACGAAGCCTGGGTGGTTCCGCAGCGGAAGACGCGAGTCAGGTTTAGACCAAGACTTTCTCCGACCCTCCCGGTTTTCGAGTTATCCACACAAAACCGCTTCTCTCCTCTACGCGAAACAGAACGCGATGCTGTGATCATCGACGATTCCATCGTTCGGCACGTACACGCTACGTTAGGTAAAAGTAAGGTGCACAGTCACTGCTTTCCTGGTGCTCGTGTTTCTGAAATCGCTGCTCGCGTTCCCGAGATCCTGAACGGTGACCAGCGCGTCGGAACTGTGGTCCTGCACGCGGGAGTGAACGACATTAGGCTGCGCCAGACGGAGATTCTGAAGAAAGACTTCAGGAATCTGATCGATACGGTACGCAGCACATCACCTGAAACAACGATCATTGTGTCAGGACCGCTTCCCACGTACCAATTAGGGCATGAAAAGTTCAGCAGATTATTTGCGCTAAATGAATGGTTAATGTCATGGTGCAATGAGCAGAAACTGCTCTTTGTAAATAATTGGAATCTGTTTTGGGAGCGTCCTAGGCTTTTCCGTGCTGATGGCTTACACCCAAGCAGATTCGGAGCGGATCTTCTGTCGGATAACATCTCCAAAATGTTAAATACCCTTTGACTAGTAACCAAAAGTCCAAATCATAGTCTCTGCTGCACCAATTTAACTGATATAAATACTAGTGTAGAACATTGCATAGAAACCGTGTCTATTCCTCGTTTAGTGAGATCAAATAATAAATCTACTGCAGGATCTAGGAAAAATCTAATTGTTATTAAAACAGAAAATGTTGCTATTAGTAAACAAAAACTATTTCTAAAGCTAGGTCTTCTAAACATTAGATCACTCACACCTAAGGCAGTTATTGTAAATTAAATAGTCACAGATAATAGCTTCGATGTACTTTGCCTTACTGAAACCTGGCTTAAACCAAATGATTATTTCGGTATTAATGAGTCTACTCCTCCTGGATACTGTTATAAACATGAGCCCCGTCTGATTGGTCGTGGCGGCGGTGTTGCAACCATTTATAGAGATATTCTAAATGTTACTCAGAAAACGGGTTATAAGTTTATTTCATTTGAAGTACTTGTACTAAATGTTACGCTCTTAGATGTTAGAAAAACATCCCTATTATCTCTAGCCTTGGCTACCGTATATAGACCGCCAGGGCCTTACGCTGATTTCCTAAAAGAGTTTGCAGATTTTCTCTCAGACCTATTAGTCAATGTCGATAAAGCATTAATTGTTGGAGATTTTAACATACACGTAGATAATCCAAATGATGCGTTAGGAGCTGCGTTTACAGATTTATTAAATTCATTTGAGGTCAAGCAAAACGTCACCGGACCAACACATCGTCTTAATCATACACTCGATTTAATTATATCACATGGAACCGATCCAACCGATATAGATATCATTCCACAAAGTGATGAAGTCACTGATCACTACATGGTAACTTGCATATTACGTACTGCTGTAATATGTCATGCGGCGTCGCGTTATCAACCAGGCAGAACAATCCTCCCATCCACCATAGATAATTTCTCAAATTGCTTATCTAATCTGTCTCAGCTGCTGCCCGAACCCAAACAAACAGATGAACTAGAAGAACTAACTAGCACTATGAGCACCATTCTCTCTAGAACATTGGATGTGGTTGCACCTATTAAATTAAAAAAGGTCAGAGAGAAAAATAAAGCACCATGGTACAATAATACTACGCATGGTTTAAAGAGAGAAACCCGTATTTTAGAGCGCAAATGGAACTAATTTGGCAAACTAATTTAGAGGTCTTTAGAATCGCGTGGAAAGACAGTATGTCACGTTATAAAAAGGCCCTAAAAGCGGCCAGGGCTGAGCACCTCCGCAAACTAATAGAAAACAACCAAAACAATCCAAGGTTTTTATTTAACACCGTGGCTAGACTAACAAATAAACAGACGTCACCCGAACAAAATATCCTGTTACAGTTCAGGAGTAATGATTTCATGAACTTCTTCACTGAGAAAATAGAAAGCATCAGAACCACAATTGTAAACGTTCAATCTTCAATTGCGCCTTATAATTCAGCTTCAATTATCACCCCACAAGAACAATTACAGTGCTTTACAACTATAGAACAAAAAGAGTTAAATAAACTTATCACTTCATCTAAAACAACAACATGTTTATTAGATCCTATACCAACTAAACTACTGAAAGAAGTGTTACCTGTAGTGGAAGAGCCTCTCCTCAATATTATTAACTCGTCTTTATCTTTAGGTCATGTTCCAAGAACATTTAAACTGGCAGTTATAAAACCTCTCATTAAGAAACCACAATTAGATCATAATAATCTAGCAAATTATAGACCCATTTCAAATCTTCCATTTATGTCTAAAATATTAGAAAAAGTGGTGTCCGCTCAACTGGACTCTTTCTTGCAACAAAATGATATCTATGAAAAGTTTCAGTCTGGATTCAGACCGCATCATAGCACTGAAACTGCGCTCGTTAAAATCACAAATGATTTAATTTTAGCTTCTGACCAAGGCTGTATCTCAATACTAGTTTTACTTGATCTTAGTGCTGCGTTCGATACTATAGATCATACATTACTCTTAGATCGACTACAAAATTATACTGGTGTTCAAGGACAAGCACTAAGCTGGTTCAAATCATACCTATCTGACCGCTACCATTTTGTCTATTTAAATGGAGAAAAATCGACCATAACTCCAGTAAACTATGGAGTGCCGCAGGGATCTGTGTTAGGCCCTCTGTTATTCTCAATATATATGATGCCACTTGGAAATATTATAAGGAAACATGGAATTAGTTTCCATTGTTATGCTGATGACACTCAAATATATTTTATCATCTACAGTAAAAGACCTGGGTGTTATACTCGATTGCAACCTGTCTTTTGAAAATCATATTTCATATGTTACAAAAACAGCCTTTTTCCACCTTAGAAACATTGCTAAGTTACGTAATATGCTATCAGTTTCTGATGCAGAAAAGTTAGTTCATGCATTCATGACCTCGAGACTGGATTACTGTAATGCTTTATTAGCTGGTTGTCCTGCATCCTCAATAAACAAGCTACAGTTAGTCCAAAATGCCGCCGCTAGAGTTCTTACGAGATCAAGAAAATATGATCATATAACACCGATTTTATCATCACTGCATTGGTTACCTATAAAGCTCCGTATTAATTATAAGGTATTGCTACTGACTTATAAAGCCCTAAACGGCTTAGCTCCAGTCTATTTAACGGATCTTCTATCGCCCTATAATCCATCGCGCTCTTTAAGATCACTAAATTCAAGGCTTTTGGTCATACCTAGGATATCCAGAACCACCAAAGAAGGGAGAGCATTTTCACATTTGGCTCCAAAACTCTGGAATAGTCTTCCTGATACTGTTCGTTGCTCAGACTCGCTCTCCCAGTTTAAAACTAGATTAAAGTCGCATCTCTTCAGCCAGGCATTCATATAATATTTTTAATCTTACAGTTCAAACTACAATCCGGCCTCTAGCTCATAAATGCCAGAGGAGAACTAGCCCCCGACTGAGCCTGGGTTCTCCCAAGGTTTTTTTTCTCCATTAGGTCACCTGATGGAGTTTTAGGACGCCATTAGGTCACTTGATGGAGTTTTTCGGTTCCTTGCCACTTTTGCCTTTGGCTTGCTCAGTTGGGGATATTTTGGGGATATTTAATTGAATTTTATGAATCAATAAATTCCTCTTGAAACAAACTTTGTTGTATTATTTTAATTTAATACTGTGAAGCTGTTTTGATACAATCTGTATTGTGTAAAGCGCTATACAAATAAACTTGACTTGACTTGACTTGACTAGTATACTCATAAGTTCACTTGCAGTACAAATGAGAATCATAATTATGAACTAGTTGTGCACTTAAAGTTTACTACTGTTACACATATAGTACACTTAAACATATACTTTTATATACTTCAAGTGGGCCAATTTAGTCCCAAGCGGTATTAAAATAGTACACTTACAAGTTTACTACTAGTACATATTGACATTAGTATACTTAGTACATAAAGTATACTTAAAAATATACTTGAACATTACTACATTACTCATAAAATGAACTTGAGGTATACTTTTTTTTTCGCAAGGGCCCTTAAATTTTTCACTCTTTGTTATATTGCAGCCATTTGCTAAAATCATTTAAGTTCTTTTTTTTTCCTCATTATTGTACATATTGTACCCCATATTGACAGAAAAACACAGAATTGTTGACATTTTTGCACATTTATTAAAAAAGAAAAACTGAAATATCACATGGTCCTAAGTATTCAGACCCTTTGCTCAGTATTTAGTAGAAGCACCCTTTTGATCTAATACAGCCATGAGTCTTTTTGAGAAAGATGCATCAAGTTTTTCACACCTGGATTTGGGTATCCTTTGCCATTCCTCCTTGCAGATCCTCTCCAGTTCTGTCAGGTTGGATGGTAAACGTTGGTGGACAGCCATTTTCAGGTCTCTCCAGAGATGCTCAATTGGGTTTAAGTCAGGGCTCTGGCTGGGCCATTCAAGAAAAGTCACGGAGTTGTTGTGAAGCCACTCCTTCGTTATTTTAGCTGCGTGCTTAGGGTCATTGTCTTGTTGGAAGGTGAACCTTCGGCCCAG
Organism: Leuciscus leuciscus; assembly: GCF_965113295.1. NCBI lineage: Eukaryota > Metazoa > Chordata > Actinopteri > Cypriniformes > Leuciscidae > Leuciscus > Leuciscus leuciscus. Next base: position 30,417,046 of record NC_138743.1, on the reverse strand, counting down.
TCTGAGGTCCAGAGCACTCTGGAGAAGGTTTTCGTCCAGGATATCCCTGTACTTGGACGCATTCATCTTTCCCTCGATTGCAACCAGTCGTCCTGTCCCTGCAGCTGAAAAACACCCCCACAGCATGATGCTGCCACCACCATGCTTCACTGTTGAGACTGTATTGGACAGGTGATGAGCAGTGCCTGGTTTTCTCCACACATACCGCATAGAATTAAGGCCAAAAAGTTATATCTTGGTCTCATCAGACCAGATAATCTTATTTATCACCATCTTGGAGTCCTTCAGGTGTGCTTTCATGTGTCTTGCACTGAGGAGAGGCTTCCGTCGGGCCACTCTGCCATAAAGCCCCGACTGGTGGATGGCTGCAGTGATGGTTGACTTACTACAACTTTCTCCCATCTCCCGACTGCATCTCTGGAGCTCAGCCACAGTGATCTTTGGGTTCTTCTTTACCTCTCTCACCAAGGCTCTTCTCCCCCGATAGCTCAGTTTGGCCGGACGGCCAGCTCTAGGAAGGGTTCTGGTCGTCCCCAACGTCTTCCATTTAAGGATTATGGAGGCCACTGTGCTCTTAGGAACCTTAAGTGAAGCAGACATTTTTTTGTAACCTTGGCCAGATCTGTGCCTTGCCACAATTCTGTCTCTGAGCTCTTCAGGCAGTTCCTTTGACCTCATGATTCTCATTTGCTCTGACATGCACTGTGAGCTGTAAGGTCTTATATAGACAGGTGTGTGGCTTTCATAATCAAGTCCAATAAGTATAATCAATCACAGCTGGACTCAAATGAAGGTGTAGAACCATCTCAAGGATGATCAGAAGAAATGGACAGCACCTGAGTTAAATATATGAGTGTCACAGCAAAGGGTCTGAATACTTAGGACCATGTGATATTTCAGTTTTTCTTTTTTAATAAATGTGCAAAAATGTCAACAATTCTGTGTTTTTCTGTCAATATGGGGTGCTGTGTGTACAATAATGAGGAAAAAAAATGAACTTAAATGACTGCAATATAACAAAGAGTGAAAAATTGAAGGGGGTCTGAATACTTTCCATACCCACTGTATGTTTTCCCCTGTCTCAAATCAAGCCGTTCGATTTTGTGACGTCACAAAATCGACGCCCCTCCCACGATTGTTGATTGACAGCATCGTTTCAACACAGACCCGCCCTCGCTCGTGAGCGAGCTGTCTATCATAGTCCACGCGGTCATTGTTGATACGCTGGAGCACTGTCTATGAGCAGAATGGCATCTAAGCAATTGTGGTGTTCTGTTCTTGGGTGTAATAAGGAACACAGCAGTCATTTTGATGTTCCTAAATCCGAACCGCTGAAGACGCAGTGGCTGAGTTTGTTTTCGAAGGGAATATTCCCCACGATCAACAGAAATGCTTTCATGTTTTCGTGAATCATTTCCCACACCAGACTGCTTTACAAACGAGGTCAGTATAAAGCTGGTTTTGCTAAGAAGCTGCTCCTGAAAAAAGGATCGGTACCAACTATTCGTGTTCCTGCTGCACCTCCAGAAGAACTGAAGTGAGTGTAACGTTTTATTAACCTTTATATTAATATTTATATTAATCTTTGCAAATCGCTTGCTGCACGCTTCACGATGAATGCGGCTGTTTATACTCAGGGTACATTACGGCATGTTTTCTATGTACGACGTTCTCAATATAATTCATAATCCCACGTTTATAATGAACAACGCGTTATGGTTATTGTGTTATGGTTATTACAAAGTGTACGCACAGAACAGAGGGGCTGGGTGAGCAAAGCTCATTATCATTTAAAGACACATGCACTTAAACGCGTGCTGAAAACAGAGCTGTTTTTGACCAGGTAAAATGAGTGTTTTCTTACAATACTAATGAGAATTTTTAATTAAAGTATATTACAAACTTTTAATTTAGACACTAAAGAATCATATTAGCTTGTACAAAAATGGCATTATATGACCCCTTTAAGATATATATTATGATGTTTGTAATAATGTTGCTTTGCTTACTGCAATTCTTTAGTTCAGCAAAATAGAAAATTCTGTCATCATTTACTCACCCTCATGTCATTCTAAACCCCCAAAAACTTCGAAACTTTTAATGAAACCTGAGACTTTTCAGTCACTCCATTGAAAGTCCAGGTAACCAAAACTTAGAAGATCTAAAAAGGTCAGTGCCCGGTTGCATAAAGCACCTTAAGTTTTTCCCTTAAGTATGATACTTAAGGGGCGATTTCCCCTTACCAAAGAGAATTACTTAAGTGTGTTGCATATAATCTCTTAAACGGTTCTCTTAGGTAAGGGAAACATTTAAGTGTTTCACGACAGCGATCCTGGATTTACGTTATAAAAGTCTGTTGTTGCCATAGATACGCAAAACACTAATACTACACTTTCGCAGTTTCATCAAATAAAGTAGGCTGGGATATCGGAATGGACAAAGAAAACAAAAAAGAAAGAAAAATTGGACAGAGGAGGAGACATGCATTCTTCTTGACGAATATGGTCAAAGGAAAACAATTTTTGACCGTTGCGTTTAATTGACGGGAAATTTTTCATTGCTAAGATGGTCCAAAGGGTTCTCCCTATACATAAAAATTATTCTTGGCACATAATGATCTTCAGCTGGTTCCATAAATTCAGCCATGTCGTCTTATTTTTGTCCGACTTATTTTTGTCATAACTTAAGGTTACGATTTCCAAACCTTAAGTTATACTTAGGGAAATGACCGTTAAGGGGTTTTATGCAACACTTAACGCTTTTTAAGGGATTACTTAAGTGAAAAAACAGTGTTTAAGGGAAATTCTAAGTGTTTATGACGTTTCACTTAAAGAAACCCTTAAATAACACTTAAGGGTTTTTTTTTCTGCAACACCCTTAGGTTTAAGGGAAACATAAGGGAGAACTTAAGGGAAAATTACACTTAAGGTGCTTTATGCAACCGGGCACAGGTGTGTTGAATGCTGCTGAAAATTATGTCGTAATTGTACAATTAAAAATGAGGCCCTTACGGACTCATTTTTGTAGAGGTATTACTAAATTTCTAATTCATCAGAAAGTCACTTTTTTGGGGGCATCTATCTATCTATCTATCTATCTATAAATTACAGAAACGTCTGTCTGTCTGTCTGTCTGTCTGTTATTCGCATATCTCTCGAACCGTTAGTCCGATGGATTTCAAACTTGACAGGTGTCTCGCTACAGGCACGAGTAAGTGCAGCGCCAAGTTTGACGTTGTTTGGATTAGGAATGCTAAAGATATCGTTAAATATATCGGTAAAAGAAGCACTTAGAAGGTTGTGATTTAAAAATAAACATTCTGACATAAACACTCTGTCAGCTACACTGTTTACTTCTGAATATTATAGTTTGGTTCCAAAACGTGATAAATCCATTTTGATTAATTTGAGTACAAATGTGTTTTCTTTACCAAGAAAGAGGCAAGATGAAAACCACTATTTTCTGTTTCAAACTTTCACATAGCATCTTTAGGTTATAATAAAATAAAAATTCAAATCCAGATTTTGATTTTCAAAGATTTATTATAAAAACGGATTATTTTCCCCCAAAAATGAAATAAATTCATGACACTTTTATTCCAAAATGCAATTAATCCATTTAATCAATATAAAAGTTATTTTTCATATTGAAACTGTTGAAAATACACAACAAGTAAGTTGATCCACATGACAGCCTCTGAACTCGGTCAATACTAATCTTATAGGGGCTATACAGGCACTGGAGGACTAAAATACATTCAATCAGCCATCGCTAAGAAATACCTCCTGAACTTTTTTGACGGCGATCAGCTGTGAAATGGCTTGGTCCTGCTCGGTTTTCGTTGACTTTGAGTACAAGAATTGAAAGTTTTTTAAAAGATCCTCTAGGGTTAAAGCTGCAGTAGGTAACTTTTGTAAAAATTTATTTTTTATATATTTGTTAAAACTGTCATTATGTCCTGACAGTAGAATATGAGACAGATAATCTGTGAAAAAATCAAGCTCCTCTGGCTCCTCCCAGTGGTCCTATTGCCATTTGCAGAAATACACCGCTCCTGGTCAGAAACAACCAATCAGAGCCAGGAGGAATGTCTTAGCAGTGCCAATCAAGCTTGTGTACGCCCTGATCACACCCCTCTCTTGCACAGCGCGTATCGTCCGTCGTTCAAAAATAAGATTGCCGGTGTGCCGCAGCTGTGCTAATGGCGGACAAACAACCAAAACTGCCAATTTCTCGAGTGGCACCTGCTCATACAACAAAGACAGGTAAAAGGAAAAAGACCGATGACGATAAACAAGCCCGTCGGAGCCCATTGACTCGGTGTCAAAACTCTAGCCGCATAACATACAGATACAATGTCACGCAATGTGCAAGCAACAATTGAAACCTGCTAATTCACTGGCTTGTCATGTTGCTGAAATAATGTACTAGCAAACCTTCTTTAGCATTACATATCGCTAGAATAATTACTTGCATACTGTAACGTTAGTTACCGTTATATTATCTTACTAGCTATTTATAACTTATAGAAAGAGTGCAACGTTATAAAGTTACATTACATTTATTGCAAAATACGTAATGATTTGAGGACCAAGTTTGTAGTCAAAGTATGGGCAGGGCATAGTCAATGTAAAGCATTGTTGATGTTTCGTCCCTACCAGTGAATGTGCCATAACTGTTTATCCGCCGTCATCGGTGGCCCTGCTTACTAGCTTGTGCATTCACGGCAGGCTCCGTTGTGGGGAGGGCTGTAGCGCAGTAGAGAGCACGGGGGAGTGACCTGTAAGTTGTGCTTGTTAAAATTTTCAGGCTAAGTCAACGTTTTCTAAAAACTCCCTAATGCAGCTTTAACGTGTCAGCGTGACAGAAGTTTGATGCTGTCGTGTGAGAACAAGCAACAGTCGGCATCTCATCTTCTTAATCTCCTCACGTAAATGATTAGATTTCGATGGCGTACGTTTCTTCCCTACGGCAGAAACCACCACAGGTTCATCAATGCCGTCAAATGTATTCATTTTTTTGTTTGTTTGTTGATCAAAAAGTACAAAGTAGATAAGGAAAACTAGGATGCCGGGTGTAAGCGCCGCCGTTACTGTTTACAATTCGTGGAATGGTGCGCTGTGATTGGTTGAGCGGATTTATCGCATTCTGCAGAGAAAGGAGACTGGCGTTTGTCACGGTTTGGAAAGAAAGGGAGAAAACATGACAGAATAACACGGCGGATATCGCATTTTAAGTAAGATTAAAAATTGACTTTTCAATACCGACCCAATACAGATTTTTGCGGGAACAATTTTTTTTTTGAAAAATGCCGTTTATCGCGTTTTGGAACCAAACTCTTCATTTTATTCACTGCCATCATCTGTAGTAACCTATTCACAAACTGTTTGCTCTAGAGTAGCATTTTTTCGGAGTTCACTGTGTAACCTGCTCCCTGAATCATCAAGTTCACTGCCTGCTCCCTGAATCGTCGCCTGCTCACTGAATCGTTGAGTTCACTGTGTGGCCTGCTCCCTGAATCATCAAGTTCACTGTAGCCTGCTCCCTGAATCGTCGCCTGCTCCCTGAATCGTCAAGTTCACTGTAGCCTGCTCCCTGAATCGTCGCCTGCTCCCTGAATCGTCAAGTTCACTGTAGCCTGCTCCCTGAATCGTTGAGTTCACTGTGTAGCCTGCTCCCTGAATCGTCAAGTTCACTGTAGCCTGCTCCCTGAATCGTTGCACTTATTCATTTGTGGATGTTAAATGAATCTGTAAGTCACCTACGCCTATTCAATGCCTTCACAGTCTCTTTCACGGGCATCATTTGTAGTAGCCTATTCACAAACTGTTTGCTCAAGCATAGCGTTTCTTGGAGTTCACTGTGTGCTTTCTACCATGCACAAATAAAAATGTCACTGAACTTTTGCTGTGTAATTGTAACAATGAGCACTCAAACACACTAAACCAACAATTACTAAAAACACACACAAAAACTGATTTTGCACGGGCATTTTGCACTAGTTATTTAAAAGTGTAAATCTCCTTGTCCACACAAACTTTTTGCAATGTTTTTGTTCCAAAAATCTACAAGATGTTTTCTCCTTTGGAACAATGGGTAACCATGGTAACCAAGATTTTTCACGGGTTTCCTTGCTGGCTGCATAAATAGGGAAATTAGAGATTTTTTTTATTTATTTATAAGGACAATTATTCAATCCCAATCTTCATATGCAGGGTCAAGACTAAGACTGAAAGGCGTTGCTTGATGACGCCATGAATGAGCGTGGATTTTCATGAATTAGAGACCTTCACAGCAGATGGAAAGCAATCCAATGAGACTCATTATTGGCCGACGCTGTTCACATGAGCACCATGATGTATGCGAGTGATGCTGACGCAGGAGCTGGCCAATAATGAGCCGGCGTTCTGACGTAGAACCTGGAAGCACAAAAAGTATTCTTGTCGCACTTCTAACATTAAGGTTTAACCATTGTATCACATGGACTATTATAACAATGTCTTTATTACCTTTCTGGGCCTTGAAAGTTGCAATGACGCTGCTGGCTATGGCTGGTTAAAAAACCTCTTGGATTTAATAAAAAATGTATTAATTTGTGTTCCGAAGATGAACGAAGGTCTTACGGGTTTGGAACGACATGAGGGTGAGTAATTAATGACAGAAATGTAAATTTGGGATTCAGTAAGTACACAAGTCAAAAAAATTCCAAACATTTTTCTAGTGGTTTTTGGATATTTTTGTAAATTTATGTTTGCTTTTTTTCACTAGTTTTATTGCATGTATATGAGCTTTCTTTGTACTGGTTCAAACTTTGTTTCATTTGTTCAGGAAGCACTTCTTTCCTACTGTAGCAAATGATGCTCTGAGTTGCGTGCTTGCCATCTGTTGATCACAATGGTCTTTGATGTGAAACCAAAGCCTTTTTGTATGTTGCTCAGCATTGGAGTGTCTGCTAAATGCCTCTGATGTAAATGCTTTAAGTGCCAGTGAACTACTGCTGTGCCCAGCATTGAAGCTTCACTGAGTGATAAAACTTGTGATTTTTCCTTTAAGGTCCATTATCTTGTCTCCAGCAGTCAATATGAAGAGCTTCTTTAAAGGTTCTTTAAAAGAGTTGACAAAAAACTCTTCAAAGGTGCACAAAATCATTTTACCCACTTTAGACCTAGTTTTAGACCTAGACTTGAATACTTTTGACAGAAATTATGTACAGTCACTCCAGCCATACTCCAGCCATATCAGTAGCTTAAAAAAAAAAAAATAATACATTAAAAATAAGCTACTTTATTCTAAATAGGCGGCTCACCCCCTCATAGTGGCCACCATTATCATTCTAACAATTCAAAAATGCGCTAATACTGTAAACCTTTTCACCAATACATGTCAGTAAGTTCAAAAACATTTGGTTGATTAGGAAGAAAAGAGAGCACAACATAGCCATGAAAATAACAATTTTTAGTGCACCTTCTATTTTCTTTTTAAACAATCTTGCCATTTTATTTTGGATGAAATGTGCAAGTGATGTAGCCATAAAGGTGAAGAAAATGCCAACATCATGTTCTGATTATATATAGAACCATTGTGCTGTAGTTGTTTCTACCATTGAAGCAGAACCCTCTGAAGCTTAGTCCAGCTGAACCTCCCAGACGTCCTTCTCCGTCTGAACACTCCCATGTCTATCAGTCTCTCGTGTGTACTGTTGTTCTAAATAATGAACTATAAACAGGTATTCATTACTTTTTCAGGGATAAGTTGTCCTTCTGTGTCCTTTGTTGTTAGAGGGTTATTTAATAACCAAGAAACAGCCTGACCTGCTGCCAAGTTTGTCTAAAGGGAGTAATGTGGTCATGCTTTGTGCACTTCTTGAATATGGTCAATAATGTGCAGCACCTTAGCAATGCCTGTGTTTATACACTAAACGACAGAGGTACCACGCAGAGAGAGAAGCAGCTGGCATCTACAGGAGGATGAAAGAGATAACCAGTTAAAGACCAGGTGCTGAATGGTTTGGAAACACAATCCCACTGCCGTGAGCCTCGAGTCTCTGTTTGTTCCGGACAGGTCCTAGCTGGAAAGTGGTCAGAAAGTAAAAAGAGCTACGCTCGCATTTGTAATTAGATTTCCCTGGTGAGTGAATGATATCCAATGGCCTAAACCCAGAAGAACATTTAATGAATTTAGAAGTTCCTTTTTCATAGCTCAAGAGAGTTAATGGAGATCTCTGATATGTTTCTTCTAAAATGAATAGAAAAATAGAAACAAATGAGGTAATTGTTAACATACTCAATGGAGCTATAAAATTGAATGAATAGAGCAAAATAAATAAAGAAATATCACTGGCTTGGATCATTTGATTTTGGAAGAATCTGGTGAGGAATGTTGGAATTCTTATCAAAAAATCTCTGACTGCTTATCAGAGTTTGGCAAATCTGAATTCCTAGAGGAGGAGACAAATGTGAGATTACATTGGTACATTTCTAAGAAGAAAATATAAAAACCAAAAATATCTCCATTCGCTCTCCATTTAATATCTTTGCTAGCTAGGAGAAATAATTGAATTATCTCATTTTACAATCTTCCTTTCCTATGGGGTGGTTATCTGACAAAATATGTTTAGAAAGGCCTATTTTGGAAAGGAAACTGTGAAACAATTCACATCAAACCCCAGCTGAGCTCACGTAGTTGGGAGAGAGCGTAAGTACGAAGCCCCTAAACAGTGGTGGAAAGAAATATGAGAAAAAAGTAAATGCTTTTGCGTTCTCTCGCAAAACGTTTTGCATTCCCCCGAGAAACTTCATTCACTCGTAAACCTTTTGAGCTCTTTGCGAGCGAACACAAAGTTTCTCAGCGGAATGCTACCGTTTTTGCAAGGGAACGCAAAGTTCCTCGGGGAAACACAAAACATTTGCGAGAGAACGCATAAGCATTGACAAAAAAAATTATTTTTTTCATTCACCGTACGAAAGAGCTCGAGCAGACAACACAGTGGCAAAAAGTGGCACACGGTTTGATTTCTCCCCCACCAAAAGAAATGAGTCGGCAGTTGATTGTTGAGCCAGCAGGACTGTAATGAAACCTAAACAAAGCCCACTTAGCAATTAGTTTACAACTGGCAGCCTCTCTAATCCTTCCAACCCCAACAGGGCCAATGATGATGCTGGGGGAAAAAAAGTGAAGACCACAGGCTGTGTGCAGTCTGGCTGTGAACAAACATTTCATTCCCTACATTTTCAAAAGAATAACACTTTCTTTTCAATTGTGCACATCCTTCATTCCATAATACTGTTGTATCTGGAGTATCAATGTTTTGAAGATTGACCAATTCACGTACATACACAAAAAATGCTTTTAGAACCCGATAGTGTAGTTCTACCAGCAGTGCTAACAGGGCCATGGTAACCAAACCTTTGGAATATACAATGCCCTAAGAAGAAACAAGTCCTGACTCCTGACAAACAACAAAAATCATGTCCTAAAACCCTGCAGACTCATCAGTTTGACTCTCAGAAAGAGCATTGACGCATGCGATGCTGCTCCTGACATCAGCACACCAGAATGAAAAAATCTCTCACTCACTGTATCTTAAAGCGGGTCAGCAGAACCTAGACTTTCAGAGTGTTTACCTATTACTCAAACTGTCACTGAAATGCACAATTCCAGAGTTTTATAATCTTTCATATTGTTGCAGCATAGAGTATACATATTTGTGAATTATTAACTACATACAATATTTTTTTTCAAACTGTGCCTCTTGTAAATGATAACAAGTTCACCTTTAGTTTAGAAGTTCTGCTTGAGGGTGAAAAAGTTCCCCATGCAGATTTCACTCGTGTTCAAGTTGGCCATGCAAATTCGCAGCACTGACCAACAGACAGCTGCTCGGTTTGAAAGTGTGTTCTGTGTGACAATGGATTTTTCTGAAATACTGCTAATGTGACTGCACCTTAATGCTTAAAAATTACTTTGATCAAAACTCAAATTCAAATTAAATACAAAAATGAAATAACATAACATTTTATGCTACTGAAGTTAACCTGACAGTATGCAAGGCATTTAAAATATAAAAGATTAATAACAATATCATGACATTAGGCCTCATGTTAGCCTGACAGTTGACTCAGCAGTTACTTGATTATCAAGGTGGATTATTCAAGCAAACAATTACATTGTTGTCACAGAAGACAAACAACTTGACGCTATTAATGAATTAAGTGGATCAACAACTGTGTTGATACACTGAAATATGATTTTGGTTTATATAATACAAAATAAACATCCTAAAGTTTGCAAAATGCTAAAAATGCCTCACTAAGATGGCACCATATTTGTGTAACCATAATCTATGAGGTGTCTACACATCAGAAACACCTCTTCTTTTAACCATTCATCCATTTCTTAACAAGCACTCTCTTCTCTGTCATCGTACAGATGCTCTGGCAGCCTGCTTTTACGTGCCAAATGACAACGAACAGGGGCAATTAAACTGTTCTCAGAACTAGTTTGCCACCCGAGGGAGTCGGGCTGTGGACCATTTAATTAGCACAGGCAAGGTGTAATGTAGAGTTTTATAGGTTAAAGAGGGACAATATCAGATCTTCCAAAAGAGGGAAGTGTCTGAGTTTTGGGTCCAAAAGCCTAACATGAAAGAGTTTTGGATATTTGGTCCAAGCGTTTTGGATATTTGGTCCAAGCGTTTTAGTTTTCATCTCTGCATAGAATGGAGGCATACATCATGTAACCAGATTACAGGTCAACTACAGCTATGTTGCTCTAGTACCGAGAAACCAATATATATATCATGAACTGGTGAACATGGCAGTTAGACTTTGACCCAAAAGTTGACTCCATAAATCACATTTCAAAAACAATGGTGCTCCAACTAGGCTCCTGTAGTGAAAATATGTCTTTATAATAACTATACTAACTCAGCATTCATGTAGCTCAAACAATAAAGCATGGCGATAGCAACATCAAGGTCATATGTTTGATTTCCAGGGAATGCAGGGACTGATAGGAATTTAGTCACTTAAGATAAAAATGACTGCCAAAAGAATTAATGCAAATGTACAAAGATATCAATATCAAGATGAATATATATTTTCAAGGACCTCTAAACATGATAGTTTATGTTGTCTAAACATTTCTCGTAATGCTGTTAAACAGGTATAAGAGCAACACAAGCAGACAATTACAATCTAGTCATTAAAATGGTCTCCTCTGATATAATATTTGTTTGGAATTTTGTAAACAGCTTGGAATATTCTTAAAATTGTCTTGACTAAAACTTCACAAGACAAAGTTTGACCCAAGCATGTCCATTTGCTAACTATAAATTCATGATATTGTAAGATGATTCTGGGAAAATCTGATCAAATTTGAACTCCGTTTCCCCAGTAATCAGCACCAGATCCATTCAACTTTAATGATCAGATAACACCATATCACTGCTAAACCTGCATCTGAGCGACAGTAACATGGAAACTTAAGAGTGGTGACTCCCCAAAGTCCTTCGAGATGAGCATGCCGTTAGTTAGCTCTGCCTACATATCAATGAGAGACCATTCAAGGGATCCATTATTCATAAGACTAGTACAGCGGCGATGACACTACCTGCCCTGACCCACTGAGCTGGATGTTCTGTGCCAGTCAGCAAGCATTGAGTTGTTGTTGTGCGGTCAGCTTACCCAGGATAAAGATTTGGCTAAACAGTTGTAGCCAACAATGCTGGCACAAGTAAACCGTTTCCAACCAAGTGTCAAGTGGAAAGAAAGAGCACTGAGCACAACTGACTTAGACAATCTGGGTTCCAGAGACTTAACTAATGATGCAAAACATGGAATAGAGAATAAACTTGCCAACCTTAGACGCCTCAGCTCCCTACCTGAGCATGAGATGATGTGGCTTGAGAGGTTGCAAGTTAGAATCTTTCTCAAGTGATAACTTGTTTTAATAAATAAAAATTGTAACTGGTTGTCAGTAAATTGTATATCAGTCAGTAATAATAGTGATAATAAAAAAATGTAAAAAATTTAATCACTGGAACAGAGATCAATGACTGAGACTAGAAGGATGGATAATATATAATGAACTATAAATTCTTAATGATCGTATAGTGAACAATTAATCCGTGCATGTGTTTAATATTTTTAATTAAACCTCACCTCTTTCATACATTTTAATGATGTAAAATGGTTACCTAAAAGTGTATTTACACATTTTTAGGGGTGCTGATTGCTGAGTTAGCAATTACAAATCAAAACCAACAAACCGAGCCATAAAAAATAATAATTTATTATAGTACCAGTGCCACAAATGGGTCATATTTTACCTGAGAAGGTAGACTGCTCGCTCTATGTCATTCAGATCTTCATCCACAGTGAGCTTGTCAATCTCTTCTGCAGTCTGCAAATGGGGGAAACAAGATCTGCACTTTACCAAACACACAGTGCTTTAATAAAGAAGGAAATAAAAGTTATTAGCATGAAATGTTGAGCATCTCCATTATAGCAAAGGCGAAGATTCTCAAAAGTAGTGTATCTTAAATAAAGAATGGCCAGGAATTGGGCAAGATTCCATTACAGATGACTCAGCCAAATATGTGAGGAGGCTTGCAGGGAGGCAGGATGCGAGGCATGAGGGACTGCGTGGGAAGAGATAGTGTGGGGGACGGGAGCCATGTGTAGGTGCCTAGTCTATTACTTTAGGGCTCTCAGAGCCACGATGCTTTTCTTTGGAACCTCCCCATTAAAAAAAGATAAGGGACAGAAAACACCCGCCCCCTCTGTAGGCGTTGCATTATTCCCGCATACGTGATGCTGAGAGATGAGGGAGTATCCATGCTTAACTTCACTGCTGCCAGGTACATGATTGCAGAGACCCACAACACGACGTTCACACAACTATACGCTGCTACCGCTGTACATGAAAGGATTTGAGGTAGCAATGGGAATAACGTTATGGTTTGAAGTGGAAATCCTCTATTCCGCAGTGGCGAGAACGAGGAGGCGAAGCAGTGATGCGGACAGCTGACAGAAACTGCGTCACTCAGCAGACTGAAGTGGGCAACCCCCGTCCACCCCAAAGGATGCTAGTACAGTTACTACTTCAAATAAAGATAATAGAGTGTACGACGCGATAATGTCGAAAGGTCGTGGCGCGCGCAACAAAATAAGCGAAAACGTCAAATAGCGTGAATGTTTTCTGTTTTAGTCTTTCCCTAAAGAAATCATCTGCAGCGTCCAAAAAAAAAAAAAAAAACTCCACTGTTTGACATAAGTGTTGAATCATTAAATGTCTAATTATCACGGTATTGTTTGGTAACGTTAAGCAGCCAATGAATATTATACGAAACAAATAGTTTAAAATGTAGTCATTTATTGACAGAAGAAAATGGTAGGCTATTATACATACCTTCAGGCTCCTGCGTATGGGTCTCTCGATGAAAGTAAGGTCCTGCAGGTCATCGATTTCTCCAAATAAACTGGACTGACTCGGTGTCATTTTCCTGACAAACATCTGTCCTAAGTGTCTTCGTCAATGTGTCAGACGCGGATGTCAAAGTCCTGTCATAATTGTGGCTCCTTGACAGTAAATGACTGATGTGATTTCTTTGATGAAGAGAGGATGGTCCTCCCACGACAAACGCGTCCCACTGGTAGCAAAGCTTGATCTAGCACTAATTTATTTGCGTGGTGTTCAATTGTTTGTGCAGTTTCTACACGCGCTTTCAGTAGACGCGCGTGCGCTGACGGCACATTGTAAGGGATTCCTGCGATAAAAGTGTTGCTAACTTTCCGAAAAAAAGGTGGATTTGATGTGCGTTTTCCAACTGGAGCAGCTCGAGACGTCGAATGCTTGTGGTCAGCGCGTGCTGATGATCAATAATAAAATCCTCCCCCCCGCTGATGGGAAAACAATTCAGATATGGCTGTTGTCATATGAAGAAGAGATGCCTGATATTCATGATGGGTGCTAAATGTAAGATCGCACAAACAGCAGCATATAGCGTGAACTACATTCGCAGTTTAACCCGGTCGCACATACCTGTTCACCTGCCTCCGTTAGCTCGCTAATGACACGACAACAAAGTTGGGAGGAAAAACGGCCTGTCGAAAAAGCTCCTCTCCAGAAAGCCGTGCATTTAGCCTATTTAATACTCATCTCAAGTAATCCTCTGTAAATCTAGCTCAAATGGTTAACGGATCATTTCATAAAAGCTACGTCTTTTATATTGTGGATGTGCTAGCAAGCAGGAATATTCAAACCACGCAAACGCACTGCACCAACTAAACAGGTTTCCATGGAGACAGCATGCCACAGCTCCTGAGCGGTTGGAACGTCAGAGCGTTGTCGTTGTGTCGAGGTTCGTCATCGAAATGGATTCAGAACAGCACAACTAATGGTTTCGACTGTTGTGTTGTAATTGATTACGTTCACTTACGGCATAATATTCTAAATATGGCTAATTCCGGGTAAACCTTCGGCTTAAAAGTGTGACGATTTAAAACCAGTGCCTACCACAGTAATTCAGGCTTACACATTTAACACACAGTGTGGTAACTTGGACACAGCATTTTTTTTAAGTCAAGTCAAGTATATTTGTATAGCGCTTTTCACAATACAGATTGTATCAAAGCAGCTTCACAGTATTAAATTAAAATAATACAACAAGGTTTGTTCAAGTGGAATTTATTGATTGATAAAATTAAATATCCCCAACTGAGCAAGCCAAAGGCAACAGTGGCAAGGAACCGAAAAACTCCATCAAGTGACCTAATGGTGTCCTAAAACTCCATCAGGTGACCTAATGGAGAGAAGAAAAAAAAACCTTGGGAGAACCCAGACTGGGGGCCAGTTCTCCTCTGGCATTTAACCACACTAAAACATTGTAAAAGTGAAAACTGCATTAATACAGCGTCTTAATGTTCACACTTGCGCTGAACTGCAGTTGCCTAATAGCCTACTGTGTTGAAATTACCACATTACAAAAAAACACAAAAAAAGTTTAATTTGCCACCCTTTTTTACTTTCCACAGTTTTTACATTTTATTTAAAGCTGGCACATGAAAATTGCTACATTTACCTTGTGTGAGTCATTAAAGTCACCATGAAAGCCCTCATCATTTTTAATCAATTTCTCTCCCTCTTGTAACAACATTTCTGATTACTGGCGCACGGTTAGGACAACCAGTCACTCACATGAGATCCCAGCAATAGCAAACCATAACGTTTTACTCAGATTATACATCACACTATGGAAAGAAAAGACTATCGCAACTTCTGTTTTATGCTGACTTAATTAACTGCAGTCTATGTTTGCAGTCCAGCTGTTAAACTGCAGGTGTATTTTAAAAATCATTTGCAGCATTTGACAGAACTTCAGTTATGTATTGTATCGATCTAAACTTGTATTTCACTGAACTATAACATTTTGTGTCCTAAACTGCAGCTGCATTACACTGAACTATATTTGCCCTGCGGTGAATGCAATTCAATTATGGGGAAGTCAAATCTGAACTGCAATTTTTCTACAGTTACACTACAGTGGACTTCAAGTACGCTTTATCGAAATAGATGCAATGCATTCAACATTAGAACTAACAGTACCAAAGCATTTTAGCAATTTTTTTATTGTGTAGCATCATATTTACGTTGGCCCAATAGTGCATAACACAACGAAATTTAAAAAGCAAACTTGGACACAGGTTTACTCACAACACAACAAAATTAAGCCACAACACAACAAAATCAAGAAATCATGCCACAACACGAGTTTGACCAGATTGATTTACTATAGGTGAAATTTTGCCAATACCTGCCTTAATGTATGTACATGTATAAACAATTATTTTTAGAATAAAATTACTGTATTTCACCCCCAAAAAAATTGTTTATTTTTTTATTTTTTTCATGTTCCATAGGTTGGATACGTTCCTGGTAACCAGATTGACTTACTACAGGTTTTTTCATGTTCCAATGGCTGTAATACGATCCCAGTGACCAGACTGACTTACTACTGGTGAAATATTGACAATACCTCCCTTAATGTATTTACAGTAAACAAATATTTTTATAAAAAATAACTATTTAACCAAAACGGTTTCAAAGGTTGTAGTATGCTCCTAGTGACCAGCCTGACTTACTACAGGTGAATAATGCAAAATCTCACCTGTACTCAGTTAGTCTGTCTGGTCACTAGGAATGTACTACAACCATTGAAACATGGAAAAAACCCTTTAGTTGAATTACTGTGTTTTTTCAAAAAATAATTCTGTACTATACGTATACATTATTATTATTTTCAAAATTTGAACAATTTCACCAGTAGTAAGTCAGTCTTACCCATAGAAACCTATACAAGCTTTGAGGATGAAAAATTACGGTAATTTTGTTTAAAAAAAAAATCTAAACAAATAATTGTTTACTGTACATACAGTAAGGCAGGTATTGGCAAAATTCCAGCTGTAGTAAGTCAGTCTGGTCACTAGGAATGTACAACCTTAGGAACATGGAAAAAACTTTTGGTGAATAGGGTATATGTCGACCGTCCCATGACCAAACTGGAACTCTGGTCTCATCGCATCCGCAATTAAAGTGTTAACATCATGAATTGATGCCGATATCTATTGACTTTTAAGGTAATCAGCTAACCTACCTAGTTCACTTTGTTATTGGTGTTTTATTCTATTTAAATATCTAAAAGTTAGTGTGAAGAAGAAAAAAAAATAGATATAAATCTACATATGCGAAGGGACATTGGTTATGCTCATCTGTGCTCGCTCCTTTTAAATTATCTTGAGTAAAACAGCAAATTTTTTCACAAAGGACATACAAAGACCTGAACTGGAAGCGATGTGATCTGTTTTGCAGAATACGGAAGTTAAAGCTGCAGTTCGTAGTTTTTCCTCTTTGTCGCCATCTCTGTTCGAAATCTGCAATTACAGTTATTTGCGGAATTATCAACTTTACATGGGCTGTGCCTCGGCACAGCACAGCGCGGATAAATCCAATGTTTTGAGGAGAATGTGCGGCTGTCAGTCACCGCGCCGTGTGGATACTGTCATTCAGAATCACAGATTCTACTTTTTGGAATATGACCAACATAAGAATTTTCACTGGAAAATGTCATCTGAAAAAGTAAGTAACATCCACTTTTGTTCTGACCAACTAAGGGGGAAAAAGCATTGCAGTAAATCATTAAATCTAACGATCGCTTATCATATCACGTCTAACCGTGCAAATTATACTTTGTTCTCAAATTGTTAATGTTAACAACATTAGCATTGCGTGACTTCATTTAATATGTATTAGGGCTATACCTGTAGTTCAGTTTCCATTTCTGTGCAGTCTAATTTCTAATTGTCATACATACCAACAAATTAATGTTCCTTAGAACTGGTTCTTACCTGTCCAGCAGGAAAAAAAAGCAGTTTCTGCATCCGTCTTGAACCCCTTCAAAACACGGAATTCACGCCACCTTTCAAAAGCCATTCCGATATTTATCCTTGTTTTCGCATGGGCCCGGTTGCAGTCTCTTTTTTTCTGTAGCCACTCCGAAGTCTGAACGAAGTCTTTTGCATTTTACAACGGGTGAATCTCCAGTTGTCACTGGTGATTGTCGTTTGAACCTTTCTGGATCCGCCATCAAATTGATACGTTTAATTATATCAAGTGCTGTAAGAAAAGGCTATAAATCTCCACCTCCACTAGCCTACTAGCCGGGACACCTTCAGTACGTGTACAGATGTGACGTAATGACGCAAAGACAAGCTTGAATTTCCCACGGAAATCCACCAGTACCACTGGAATTAAAAACATTACTACAAGCTTACCGTTTTGAATCGAGCTAAGGCAAGCATATCGTTTTGAACACTGGCTGGTTATGTACTTGCTCCAAAAAATTTTTTTTGATAATTTTTAACCCAAAAAAGTTACGGACTGCAGCTTCAAGTTGCACATAGCTTCCCTTTCAGTATTTTTTTAAATAACTGTTTATTGTACAAACATTAAAGATGGTATTGGCACAATTTAAACTGTAGTAAGTCATTTTGGTCAGTATTCCTTTGGAACATGAAAAAAACAAACAAACATGTATTATAGTATTTTTTTCCTGAAAATAGTTGTTTACTGTAAATACATGAAGGGAGGTATCGGCAAAATGTCACCAGTAGTAAGTCAGTCTTACCAATACAATCAAGCTTTGGAATTAGAACATGTCCATTTTTACATTTTAAAAGTCATTTTAATTAATACAAATTATACCTTTAACCACTTGGTGGAATTTGCAGAGGTTCCCTTAGGCATCATGCGCCTTGGAAGCACGTCAAAGCATTCTCGTGTGTAAATGTGCAGCTATAATGCACCTAGGTGATTTTGAATTCATATTTCATGTCAATATACAATTGTCGTGGTATTGCTATCTTTGTAAGACTGCCGACTCTATAGAACAGTGGCACGGAAACTAACTTTACAGCTCTCCGAGAGCCCCCTAGTGGTCGGGAGCATTTATGTGTTGTGTTGTGGCTTGATTTCATTGTGTTGTGGCTTATTTCCGTTGTGTTGTGGCTTGATCCCTTTGTGTTGTGGCTTGATTTCATTGTGTTGTGGCTTGATTTCGTTGTGTTGTGGCTTGTTTTCGTTGTGTTGTGAAATTATGTTTGCTTTGCTACTTGGCCACCGTACATATTACTACACAAAACGTCTCGGTTATGTATGTAACCCTCGTTCTGAGGGTATGTAACCCTCCAAATCACCTTCGAGTTTTAGAAAACGAGCCAATGGCATGCAGATGCCTTGGGTCTGCGGAATTTGCATGCTGCGACTCCGCCCCACAGCGTGGGTATAAAAGGAGGAGCGGTGGCAATCTCACATTATGTTTCCTCGCTGTGGAGTCGAGACTGAACTCCAGGCAATTCCAGCGGTACAGCGGTTGTAGAGGGACGTAATCGAGACGTTCCCTTTCGTTCGGTCACTACGAGTTACGTCAGTGAATGATGAAATGGGGGTCCCAATTCAATCACGTCACATCGGCTGTCTTCCAGTGCCCTGCACAAGACTGAGCTCCCTGTCGTGAGACTAGCACGGACGAAGGGCTAGGCTTAACTCAAGAATACCAAGGTACACTGGGTAACATATCCGGGAGGAACATGTAACACAATGCCTACCTGTAGGAAGGACTTAGAATACACATATGACCCGCGTACGGGATGCATATGGAAGACTCAGAGGTATCCAGCCCGCAGGGTGGAATGTTTCAACCTCGAGAGAGAGGGAAAACACGAGCTCGAAGGAGACTTACCGTGGAAATACACATGTGGGGGTCACCCAACGGGGGAACCATGCACATGGAACACCTAGCCAATCACGAGGGCTGAGCAACCGGGCAGCACTCTGGTAACGGCATCATAAGTGTTGGAGGAACTCAGGGTCTTGGAGGAAGAACTCATCTGAGTGAAATAGCGCACGCATCCAGTCCGTGGAGTGGAATGGCGCAGCAAGCGATGAAACCGAGCGGGTCCTATTACGGGCCACTAGTGGGGAGTACATGACAGGACACTGGCTCCACTCAAAGATTATAGAATCTCGCGAATGTGTTGGGTGTCGCCCAGCCTGCAGCTCTGCCAGCGAGGCACCATGCGCGAGAGCCCAAGAGGAAGCCACACTCCGAGTGGAGTGAGCCTACACATCAAGGGGGAATGGTTGACCTTGCGCCTGGTAAGCCAAGACAATGGCATCCACTATCCAGTGAGACAACCTTTGCTTGGAGAGAGTCTTTCCCGTCAGCTTCCCATCATAACAGACAAAGAGCTGGTCTGAGGTCCTGAAACACTGCATTCTGTCTACGTAAGCACGGAGGGTCTGTCAGCCAAGGCTGGGTCTGCCTCCTCCGGGGGCAGCACTTGCAGGTTCACCACCTGATCTCTGAACGGAGTGGTGGGAACCTTGGGCATGTATCCAGGCCGAGAAGCCACACATGTAGGTTCCATAGATCGGGACGAGGGTGCCATAGGGTGCCCCGTCTCTGGGAAAGGAGGTCCTTCCTCAGAGGAATTGGCCAGGGAGGTGCTGTCGCGAGGAGTACTAGTTCGGAGAACCAGGCCCGGGTGGGCCAATGAGGCGCAACCAATATGACCTGCTCCTCGTCCTCCCTGATCTTGCACAGAGTCCATGCAAGAAGGCTCACTGGGGGAAACGCATACTTGTGGAGGCCCCGAGGCCAGCTGTGCGCCAGTGCATCCGTGCCGAGTGTGCCCTTGGTCAGGGAGTAAAACAGGCTGCAATGGGAAGAGTCATGGGAGGCAAACAGATCTACCTGTGCGTCGCCAAACTGTTCCCAAATCAGCTGAACCGACTAGGGAGTTTCCATTCCCCAGGAAGTAGCTGAAACCGTGAGAGCTCGTCGGCTGCACAGTTCAACTCTCCTGGGATGTGAATGGCTCGTACCGGCAGCAAATCAAGGCAATTGACATACCAAAGGCTCTGGGGTCCTGTCCAGGAGCCCACGGCTGCAGGTCCATTGCACATGGCACCCCAACCCATGGTGGAGGCATCTGTTGACACAACAACATGCCTGGAAACTTGTTCTAAGGGCACACCGGCCTTTAGAAAGCTGAGGTTCGTCCACAGGGTGAAGGTCTGACGGCAGGCCGGAGTAACTGGTACTCGGAGCGTGCCCGGTTGCCATGCCCACCTCGGGACTCGTTTGCGAAGCCAGTGCTGAAGCGATCTCATATGAAGCAATCCGAGCGGCGTGGCTGCCGCTGCGGATGCCATATGCCCCAGGAGCCTCTGAAATAACTTCAGTGGAATCGCACTCTTGCCCTCGAACTATCTCAGGCAAGTCAGCAGAGACTGCGCATACATGGCAACTGAGTTGATTTCAATACCGAGAAAAGAGATCCTCTGCACTGAGGAAAGTTTGCTCTTTTCCCAGTTGACCCGAAGGCCCAGATGGGCAAGGTGCCGGAGCATCAGGTCCCTGTGTTCGCAAACCTGGTCTCGAGAGTGAGCCAGAATCAGCTAGTCATCGAGATAGTTCAGGATGTAAACCCCGTGTTGCCAGAGTGGCACAAGGGCTGCCTTGATGAGTTTCGTGAAGACGCGAGGAGACCGGGCTAATCCGAATGGGAGAACTGTGTACTGGTATGCCTGCCCCTCGAAAGCAAACTGTAGAAACGGTCTGTGTCGAGGAAGAATGGAGACATGAAAGTATGCGTCCTTCAGGTCGATCGCTGCAAACCAATCCAAGGGATGAACGCATTCGAAAATGCGTTTCGCTGTCAACATCTTGAACGGAAGCCTGTGAAGGGATCGGTTCAAGACGCGCAGGTCCAGAATTGGCCGTAACCCACTGGTCTTCTTGGGTACAATGAAGTAGGGGCTGTAGAAGCCGGACTTCATTTCGGCTGGAGGGACAGTCTCGATCGCACCCTTCGCCAGTAGGTTGGTGACCTCCGCACGCATGACAGGGGCATTGCCACCGACCATGGTGTAACGGACTCCCCAGAAGCTGGGAGGAGACCGTGCGAATTGGATCGCGAAGCCGAGCCTGATGGTCCTCGCGACCCAGCAGGACAGGTTGGGAAGCTCTAACCAAGCTCCCAAGAGGGGGAAGGAGTGGTCCTGCTACCATCTCCTGAAAAGAACTGATTGTCATCTCTGAGCAGCCCGTCTCAGGAGCGCCGTTTGGCAGGCTGCGGGGCTGGAGCGGGCTGGGGCGCCTTCCTGCGGCCACCTCCATGGCGCAGCCCAGGGCGCCTTCCTGCATGTCCCTGAGCATCTGTGCCTGATAAACCTGCAGGATGGCGAAGGCGGCAGAGGGAAAACTCTGCAGAGTGCTGAATCGCCCAGGGAGAAACACACGACTGGCAGATCACTGCACAGATCAGCAGGCAGTGTGAACTCGCTGGAATTCCCCTTCACACCAACACCTGAAGAGTAGCTCGTCTCGAAGAGTGAAGAACTCAGAATGGCTTGTAGGAATGGCTTGTAGGAGTGAAGAGAACTCTTGGCTCCGAAGCAAAAACATAATGCGAGATTGCCACCGCTCCTCCTTTTATACCCACGTGGTGGGGTGGAGTCGCGGCATGCTCGTTTTCTAAAACTCGAAGGTGATAGGCTTTTAAGCGAAACCCCCATTTCGTCATTCACTGATGTAACTCTTAGTGACTGAACGAAAGGGAACTTCACATTTAACTGTTTGGATTAAAGTAATGCAATATCATTGCAATTCGTTGTTGCAAAGGATGGAAAATTTGCTGTTAGGCTCAAAATTGAGTCTGTAAAATTTCTACTGAATTATCATTGTTGAACTCATGCAGGAGTCTGGTTATTTAAAGTCTCCCTGTAGTCAATAATTGTATCCTCATCTTTTATCACCAAAATTACATATTTAAACGTTAAAAATTATTCATGCCTTAAAATAGCTTTAATGTAACTCTACACCCTTGCTTCCTTCCTTCCTTCCTTTGATTTATTAATATGCAAATTAGCCTTGCCTCCACTCATTCACTCCAGCTCAGAGATCCACTCGTCAACAAACGGTGGTGGAAACACATTGGTATTTCTAATAATTAATATGATTATCCTTTTGCTTAGCTACATTATCAAACAGCTAATAATGTGTTACAAACCATGTTCCTGTTCGTCATCTCATAGTCAGACAGCTGCCTTCTAAAAATCTGCATCTTAGAAACGATTTGAACAACTCAGAACATCAGTGGAGAAAGGCATAGAATTCCTCATAATGTCGTAATATACAGTACATCATATACAAATTCAGTTGCTAACTGTACCCGATTTTTCATACAAACAAAAATATATAACCATAGGGTCTTCCCCTGCTTCGCAGTTAATGATATTCTAAAGCCCGCCGGCACGTTGACATGAGTTCCAAGGTAGTTTGTGACATCAGAAACACCAGTGATTTCAAACCGTGTTTTTGAGACTGTCTGTATTTCATTGCAGTTTTAAGGAGAAAATACTCAGCAATGGCATTGACTTATGAATTTGCACATGGTTTGTCTTAAAGTATATAAAAAACACTATAGACATGTAAAGTTGATTTTCACCACAGGGGGCCTTTAATAGACCTATTTATAAGCACATGTTGCTACAAGCAAATGTGAAGGAAATAAATGTTACTTTGACCTCCAGTGATCTTCACTATCCTTAATATCCCTCTTGGATAACAGGTCATATCAGGCCAGCTGGAAAGGGTAAGTCTCCCTACCTCTGGGATCCCAAAGAATCCAGGCATCCTCCCCCTGACCTAAGTTTCTCATATCACTGCTAGACTGACAAGTCAACTGTACATAATCCTCTCAACATGTGCTGTCTCAGATATCTGAATGTCTCTCTGAATATATCAAACTAAATGTCCAGTCATGACTTCACGATATGTCTGGGCTTCTCTTACGTCTAGCAAAGGAAGGTCCTCACTGATAATCAGTGATTCGAATTATTCGTCCAAGATGAATAAAATGTTATTGTAAATGAAAAATGCATGGCAAACATTATTTTACTGCATAACCTATATTGTAAATAGTGTAAATGTGGAGTTGTTGTTAAGGAACTATTTCTACCTGAATTACTTTAGTCGGTTGATTCTCTCAGGTTGATTTAGTCTTTTTAAATATATTTTTGACTTCAATAAATCCAATATTTAGTTTAGTTATGTATGAAAAAGCTTGCTTATTATACGAGGAGCTCTGTAATGATTTGTACTGCTAGTTATTTTTTAATTTATAATCAGAATAATGAGTGTGAATAAAAAATCTAATATCTATTTTATATCTAGGTATAGTTCACCCAAAAAAATGAAAATGCTGTCATAATTTACTCACCCTCATGTTGTTCCACACCTGTATGAGTTTCTTTAAATCTGTTGAACACAAAAGAAGATATTTTGAAGAATGTTGGTAACCAGACATTTGACGGTAGCCATAACTTCCATAGTAGGAAAAAATTACTATGGCTACCGTCAACTGTCTGGTTACCAACATTTTTCTAAATATCTTCTTTTGTGTTCAACAGAAGAAAGAAACTCATACAGGTTCTGAACAACATGAGGGTGTGTAAATGATGACAGCATTTTGGGTGAACTATCACTTTAATCTTACAGGTAAAGATTTGGATGTTTGACATATTTTAACCACATGGTGGTGCCAATGTACTGATTTTATTCATTAGAAACCAGCAGGAGTCTGTACAATTAATGTCATGCATTGAAGCTTAAATTGTGTAACATGTTTACTATCATTTCAACCTGCAAATCAAACAACAACAACAAGCTGATGCTAAAATGCTGGGTTGTTTCAACCCATGTTTGGGTCAAATATGGACAAATCCAAACTTTGGTTTACATTTTTGGTTTACATTTTTAAACCAAACGATTGGGTTTGTCCATATTTGACCAAACCATGGGTTGAAACAAACAACCCAGCATTTTTTTTTGAGTAAATACGTTTATTTCAATAATTTATAAATTCAAAAGAGTCATCCTATTTTGAACGAATAAATTAAATATTGAATTAAATTAAAAAATATATAATTTTAGAAAATGCATGTGTCTACATTACAATTTAGAGTGATATGTTAAAAAGAGGTGGCTGTGTCCAAGTAATTTCTGAAATGTAGGCCTACATATACAAATCACGCAGTTAGCTAACAATGTATAATTTAAGGCAGAAACAATGAGCTCTTTGAAGGAATTATTACGAGTTGTGGACATAATGATTACAAATTAGGAAAATTTTGCATTGGTGCATGTTGCTTCAGAGTTTGCGGCATCTAAATTCCTCGCAAGAGTTGGCGCCGTCTCTTCACGTGTGTTGGGTCATCTGAAGTTTTCGTAAGAGGCTGGATCCAAACTGGAGCTGACGTACACTCTAGTTACCTCGGGATGGGTATCCTGAGATAAAAAAGAAAAGCAAATGGAAAATAATTAGCGTAGCTGCTGCTCATAACATTAAGCAAAGATAATCATGTGCATTTGATCTGATATAACTGGAGTACAAGGTTACACAATAACACAGTAAACAAATACTGAATGTGTTAACCTCACAGGTCTAGTGAGTTAAAGGATAAAACTTTGAGACATAATACACTGAAAAGCACTTGCATACATGCAGACTATTCTTGCTGCCTTAAGTAATGGCTTAACATCAATAATTTTGAATTCCACCAATATACAGACAGAACTGCATGTTTGGGTCAAAAGATGATCAGAAATATGGTTTATAAACATTACATCTACCTTGGGATTTCATTACTTGCACTGTTTTGAATCTGATACCTTCATTGCCACACCACTACAGATTAAAACTCATGAGTCATGTAATAGAACAGGAGGTGAGTGTCCATCTGAGATGTTTACAGAGTCACAGAGAGGTTTCCTGCACATTCAACCGTTCAGAGACAGCTGTCTCTGAAAATAGGGTCACTCAAGCATAGAGCACATACTGATATCTACGCATGAAGAAATGTGACAGTAAATTTGTAATTAATGCATGTAGAAAGCTGTATAGTGGTCATCATAGGACACAATGTACATCTTTACAGCACAGTTTATTATAGAGTATAATGTTCAAATACAATATACAAATAAAAACAGCCATTATTTCACATAAGCAGGAAACACATTTATAATTAGTCATATTATATTCCTGTTTTTGCACATTTAACTAGGCTACTGAATGAGGTCCAGTGCTGCAAAGTTTGATTTATAGCAAATTTATTCAATTTGTGGTTAAATGTTATTTTCTAGTTCAGGGAAAAGGTGATTTTACCAGTTTCAAATCAAAGTAAACCAATCCGATACTAGTTCTTCTGCTCTTCCCGTTTCTTGGCCCATAAGCAAAGAAGATCATGTCACATCTAGGCCAGATATGATATAATGAATCACATGCAAGCCAGGCAGATATATTTATAAGATTTTCAGTTTTGTTTACATCATGACGTAAAATCAGACTCTTCATAAAGCAAGCAGCAGCAACTGCCGTACAGAAGAAGGAGGAGAACTACATGCACACATTAATAATTGTTGATATTCTGCAGAAAGGTAGGTGGACTTCTTACTTATTATAGTAATGAATTATAATGTTGATGTTAGGACTTATGAAACCTAAGATGTAAGGGACCTTGTGTGCATTTTTTTTTTATGTTTATTATTATTTTTTATGTTTATGCGATTTTTTTTTTTTTTTTTTTTTTTTGGTATTTTGAAGCTAATTTGTCTTGACAGTTTGATTGATTATAACTAGGCCTACGATATTTGAATGTTTTTCGGGGTTTACATTTCTGAGCGTTTTACTATCACAGGTGCAAAATGGCAGCAGCCATGGCTGTTCCAAGGACAAGAAATGAAGAACTAGAGGACTACAGTGCATATGCACACTTGTCTGAAGAACAGCTGCTACAGATAGCTATTGAACGAAGTCTAGCTGATGCAAATTTAACTCCACGGCAGAATCGACAACTGCATGCCCACACAGAGCCAGCTGTCCCTACACAACAACCACGATTTCACCCTAACTCAGCAAACCCACCCAGGTGATTTTTTTTTGATTTTTCATCTTGTTATGCACAACTTTGCTTCAAGTAAACAATCACATTCAAAAAATTACTTTTACATCTCTATATAATGAAACTTTATTGCTGCCCTCCTTTCAGTGAGAGAATGTGTACACAAGATCATTTCTTCAATAAGGACAAAGACAAGGTGATTGCCTGGACAAGGCACAATGGACACCTGCAGGTCACTGTGGAGAATGTGAAGTGAGTGGGAGAAAAGATCTCATTCAATTTGTGTGTGTGCTGTTGTTCCGATTAGCAGCGACCTATTACTGATATTAAGACCAACAGCACAATTGCGAGTGCAATACTGCTTTTGTACAACAGTTCAATAGGGGTTATGCGGAACGCCCAACATTCGAACCGGAAAACAGGTATAAGCATTTCCGGTTTGCACTTCAGTACGCATCTGCAGCGGTAGGTGATCTCTGAGGTAACTTATTTTTCGCTTTTTTAGAATACAAATCTTATTTCTGTTTTAATTAATATGTCTCGAATGCTTAAGTATCAGAAAAAAAATTTGTATAAAAAAAAATTAAATGCAGTCTTCATTTGATTGTTTTAATCGTCTGCAAGCAAATATAAAAGGTTAAACTACTGCTAGCATACTAAGTCTAAACTAACTTACTGATAGTTAGCTAACTCTACATCGGGTGCCATTAGCAAAAGCTACATATACTAACTGACATACCTTCATAATCATGAATAAATGAGGAGGCGTAAAAACGTAAATCCTTTATCTAATGGAGTACTCGGGGCTCTGGACGTCTGTTTGGCAATACGATGTACATCTGAAATGGATAGAATGGGTAGCTCCTGTAAACACTGGCTATAAAAGGTCGCCATTCCTACGCTGTGTTTACCTCAGTAGCTGACGACCGGAAGTAGTTATACCCGTTTTGTAGAACCCGGAAGTATGTTCCGCATAACCCCAATTAGCAGGTTAATATTGAGTAACTTACATTTCAGACACAATATTTCTCATTAATTTGTACATCATTGCTTTTCCAAAATGCATAAATGAATGGCATACTGTATTGTTTCCTTCATGAATTAATCATTGTTTTTGAACTAATTGTTTGAATGAATGACTCACTTGTCGCCACCTACTGGCGCAACGTTGTAACTTACAAAAATAGGTCAATAGTGACAATAGCAATATCATGCTCATAATCTCATCCATTGAGATAACAGTCCTATTCTTAAGATTCTCTTATTTGTTCTTTCAGTGATATAGACCCTTTTCTCTCAGCCATTTGGAGAGGAGATGCAATGGCTGTACAAGAAATCATTAATTCCAAATCTAAAAATATCAATGAACCCAATCTAGATGGTTGGATACCGCTTCATGAGTCTGCATACTATGGCCATATCGAGTGCCTCAAGATTTTGCTCAAAGGTGATGAGTGAATCAATTCAGATTCATGTCCAGTCCAGAATCCCATTCTTCAAAATCACAGTTGTATCCCATCTCTCCCACAGCCAGACCAGATACAATCAACAAACAAACAAACACAAGACAGACACCGCTCATTCTGGCAGTGGGTCGCAAACATGTTTCTTGTGTATTGCACCTCTTAGAGCAAGGAGCTGATCCTAACATTGCAGATAACCAGTGGGAGACACCACTGCACAAAGGTAAACATATGTTTAGCATGATATCTCTCAACAACTGCACATATGACCAGAAAGAGGTCTGAACCATCACTGTTGTTTTTTTACAGCATGTGAGAAACCTAATGAAGAGATTGTGGAGCTTCTTTTGAGATTTGGAGCATCACCAACCAAAACCTGTATTCAAGGTGGTACTCCACTACATGAAGCAGTGAGGAACAAGAAGTTAGAGATTTGTAAGATATTGGTACAAGCAGGGGCAAAGCTGTGGGCCAAAAATGTTTATGGCATTGACAGCCTGTTTACAGCTGCTCAGTGTGATGCTGTCGACGTGCTTAACTTCCTAATTTGTAAAGGTACGGATTTTTGTAAGGTAAGACAAGAGAAAAAATCTATTACTTACTTTAATCTAGTAGCATTAACCAAGTTACCTATTCTTTAGGAGGTAATATTAATACCCAGGCAAATGATGATGCAACTGCATTGTTTGAGGCTTCTAAGAATGGTCATGATGAAGTTGTTGAGATCCTCTTGAAGAAAAGAGCTGATGTTAACAAAGCCAACAAAGCTGGATTACTTCCTATTCATATTGCAGCAAAGAACGGTCATGAGAGGTTAGTAGGCCTACTACACTATATAAGTACCAGTGATGCGCGGGTCAATGTATAAACAACCCGGACCCGACCGACGTTTTCAACTAACCCGCCCGCAACTCGGACCGCAAAAAAAAAGAAAGAAAATATTGTACCCGACCCGCTTCCTGACCCGCATTTTTTAAAAGTAGGCTAGTAAATGCATAGCAAGAAATACACATGACAAAGCCAGCACTTTGGTCATTATCTTTCATTATTTCGGCAACTTTGCTCTTTCTGTTTGTGTATTTGCGGAGCTTCCACTCCCCAGTCTTCACCTTTTCTCTTGCCGCCTCCATCTCTACCTGCAGACTGAGCTCGTGCGTCATCTTCGCGCCAGTTATTCAGCCAATAAAGTGTAGGCCTATGTATTTCATAGAAAATTGCATGTGAGCGGAGTGCAGCGGGAGCAAGCGGGCGGATCTTGGACAGAACGCAGAGCGGCATTTTTAAAAGGATGGAGCGTCGCCCTATTTCCCGCTCCAATTTCGCTCCGCGCACACCAAGATTCTGAAGCATGCTCAGTCAAGCCTGACTCAGTCTACTGTTGATGACTGCAAGATGGATTCTATTTTCAGTCAAAACTCGGCTCAATAATGGAGTTCAAAAAGTAGGCTACTTCAAAAAGGAAAATAAGAAGTCATACAGGTGTAAAACTAACTATTATGTGGTAGAAGAAAACGACATCGTTTCAGTCAGTAGGCCTAAAGATTAATTTTGGAATCTAAAAAGACACATCTCTCGAAAACATGCAGTGTGATATGTGAACACGCTGGGAAGAAAGCAAAAGGTTAGCAAATTGAATACGGTAACTTAAAGTGTAGCCTAAATTAAATACAGCGTAAAATGCAAACAATTGATACAAGCCCATTTAAATTTTAATCCTGCGCGCTGCGCACAAGTTCAGTTATAAGAATGGTGTCCTAATAGTTAATTTAGCCTAGGCCTACTTTTAAAACGTTTATGTATATTTATTTTATATTTTTGTTTATATAAATTTTATTTATATTATTAGGCCCATTTATTCGTTTTATTTTACAGCAGTTTGTGTGTACAATGGATATAAGCCCATTTAAATTGTAATCGTGCGCGTTGCACAAAAGTTAACTTATCAAAATTCTGGCCTAATAGTAAATTTTTTATGTAGGCTATATTTTTGTTTATATAATTGTTATTCATATTTATATTATTAGGCCCATTTATTCGTTTTATTTTACAGCAGTTTGTGTGTACAATGGATATAAGCCCATTTAAATTTTAATCGTGTGCGTTGCACAAAAGTTAACTTATCAAAATTCTGGCCTAATAGTAAAATTTTTATGTAGGCTATATTTTTGTTTATATAATTGTTATTCATATTATTAGGCCCATTTATTCGTTTAATTTTACAGGACTTTGTGTAGGCTATATTCCTTCTTACATAGGCCTAATTTGTCATTTGAAATAAAACATTTCTATTTGAAAAATGTTGTTGTTGCTCATTAGTTCTTTAGGAGGTAAGGCTGTGGTCTAAGCTACAGTGATATAGGCTACATGTAGATTTTTTTTCCCCTTTTTGGAGCGAGCGGGGGGCGATTTGAGTGGAGCGCGGATCAAACTGCGTTGAGCGCTGATCGAGCGATAATGAGCGGAGCGGCCTGATGTAGCTTTGAGCGGGGGAGCGGAGGGGTGGACAGTTCCGTGAGCGATGAGCGAAGATTCTCACCGCTCCACTCCGCTTATGCTCTCTATACTACTATATAAATTACAAAGGTTTAATTGGCATCTTTATTTCAAACGACCCGACCGACCGCGACCCGAATATCATTAAAAATATTTTTGGATGACTCGTAACCGCGGGTAACCGCGGGTGACCGCAGGCACCCGCTCATTTCGGATCAACCCGCGCATCACTGATAAGTACATCCCATGTTTATCTTTATTACACATAGCTCTTGAGATTACGTAAATTTGATTGGTTCTGATTGAAAGCTCCAAATCTGATTGAAATCTGATTGGTGGAGCTTTCTTTGCAGAATCATGCTATGTTCAATGTTCAATCAATGTAGTTTTTCACCAGGAATTCCACTGCTGAACATGGCTGTTTGACAAAAATAAGTTGAAATAATGTGAACTGATGACTTTAACAAAAGCATATACCATTGATTAATAGCCTTGGAGCTCATAGTAGGTCTGTCTTTCAAAATGTATAATTCTTCATTAAAAATCTAAAGTCCCCTATATGGAGAAAATAAATGGGATATTTACTTCTGGAACCCGACTGCACTCTATAGTATACTCACCATTGTCCGCAGCAATATAAAAGTACACTCATCAGTAACTGGCTCTACTTCCGTGTATCTTCTATTACGCCACAGACTCATGCTCATTTCATACACACGTAACTGGCATCTCAGTTATTGATTATATTGAAAATGACCTTGAAGAATTTTATTCATTAAGAAATAAATACCTCTCTTTCTCATCTTCCTCAGCATTGTTGCCATACTAATCCCAAGAACTAACATAGCCAAAGTGAAATACTCCGGCATCAGTCCTCTTCATCTTGCTGCAGAAAGTAACAGAGATGATGTTCTAGAAACGTTGATTGAGGGTGGATATGACGTCAATGCCACGCTGTCAGATGACTGGTCAAAAATGCATGAAGATCGTCGCAGCACGGCTCTGTACTCGGCTGTGGCAAACAGGAACATTGAGGCAGCTACTATGCTGTTAGAAGCAGGTGCTAACCCCAACCTGGACATTTTCAACACCCTGCTAGTGGCTGTGAGGAAGGGAAGTATGGAAATGGTGACCTTACTGGTACAGCATGGTGCTAATGTCAATGCCCTACTGCCAACTCATCCCACCAACTTCCCAGCGGTTTTGGCTTTCTGTATAAGGCACATGTTGATGATGAAGTATCTGCTGGACAATGGCTGCGATGCACTATCATGTTTTAACTGTAAATATGGCAGTAATCCTCATCCCCCCATAAAACTAAGACGGAATGGACATGAAAGAATATATTGTTTGAATGACGAACCATCAGAATACTGTGTACAGGTGCAGATTTTTTATGAGATGATTTCACTGTATTTAAAAAAAACATTTAGAATAAAACTGTCTGTAAGTTTATATAATTGTTTCATTATATTTTATAAAATAAAATATAGAATTTAATCTTATATTTATTACACTCTATATTCAATTGTATAATTTTACTATTTTCTGTCAAATCAAATTAATTTTATTTTAATTTTTTTACAGTTTTGTGAGATAATCTCTCCTCCCTCAGTCAGCGAATTGGCGGGACCCATCATAAACATGTTTCTTGACTATGTGGGTCATGTTAAACTCTGCTCTAGAATAACTGAGTACCTAGACAGCTACAAAGAATGGGCCCATATTAAAGAAAAAACAGGTAAGAAAGTCTTTCTAAAGTCTAAAATTATTGATGTGCAATTAAATAATTGGAACTAAAAATGAAAAACTGAAACCTCTCTATTTCAGTTCTTCCTTGCACACTGATGCATCTGTGCAGACTCAAGATTCGTCAGCGAATGGGAATCACCAGACTGAGGCGAATCAATTCTCTTCCTCTACCAGGGAGCCTAATCAAGTTTTTGAGTTATGAATAATAATAATCATTTGAGGATATCCTGTGATGAACGTCATACCAATCTGAATTGTTTACAGAACTTGCTGATTTGAATTCTTTTGTTACAGACATAGGGTAATCACAGATTTAAAAACTTGAGATCTGAAAATAGACACCATTTGGCATAATTACTTTATTTGTACGGAATTCTCAATACATGTTTGTACATGTAAATAGAATAATATTAAAATGTAAATAGGACAAATACAGTATTAAAAGTCAGAACTATCACACAAGCAAAGCCAGTATATGAAGGGCTGGCTTTCTAGCAATATGTAATTTTATTTGCATAACCAAATTTACTTGCACTTTAAGGCTTTTTATAATGTGACTATAAGTGGATATTTCTGGCCTTTAATCTGCTGTAAACACAATGAAATATTATGTGATGTTTTCTTACGCTGCTGTAATATCATGAAGATTTACTGTACACAGTGTAGGTATTGTACATTTGTTTTGTAAATTAGTTAACATTGATGTAACCTGTCATATTATAGAGCTTTGTGTAACTCGGCAGTATTCCTGTAAGTTTGTGGTGTTCCCTTTCAATATTGGTCTCTCAACATTGCGTCAGAACTGACGCTATGGGGAAACACATTTCTCCAAGAAATACTGAAGCCTGATTGGAACAACGCTGTTGCATTGCAATGGCCAATGGCGTTCAAGAGCACGAATCAGGGGTGGGATCACTCCCTATATAAGATGGTGCAGAATAACATCTCCTTAGAATCATTCTCCTCCACACAACGCAAGTCAGAAGCCTTTCTTTTTCGCCGTCAAGACATTGATTCAAGTGGATGATGCTTCTTCACCGTTCCCTATTCAGCGTTTCAGCGAGAACTCAAAAAGATTTGCAACGCCTGTGTGGGATCCATCGAGCTCCCAGGCGGACATGAGCTGTCGTATACAAACAGTCGAGCATGCAGCCTCAGCCTCCATGGGATCATGATGCTTTACTGTATAAACACTAAGTCACTGTTTTCAATAATGGATTGTAGTGCTGTCTATACTAACACTCCCACCACTCAATGACTTCATATGTATACATCGACTGTGCCGTTGTATTGATTAGGACGTGTAGTGTTGCTTACATTCCCATTATGAATGCTCCCTGACAACATTCAAAAAACAGCTGAAAACCAATCTCTTCCGTGAGCACTTAACCTTATAGAAAAAAAAAAAAAAAATCCTTTCCCTTTGAAACATCACTTATCAGGCTTATGCTACTCTGAATAATACCTGAACTTCGTATTTTGAGCACTTCCTGCGTTGTTGTTGCTTTTGCCTCTTTATGATGACTCGCTGAACTTAGTCCTAATTTGTAAGTCGCTTTGGATAAGGGCGTCTGCTAAATGACTAAATGTAAATGTAAATGTAAATGCTGATGCTGCTGCCATTCAGTTGCTTTTTATGATCAATCCCCCGCTGTACCGCTGCTTTTATAAGATGTATGGTGTGGTTTACACTAATCACTATATAGGTCAGTGTTGCCGCCGTTCATTGCCTTGCTATGATAGTCCCCAGCTGTGCCGCTGTTCTCATGAGAGGGTATTGTGCTGCTTGCGCTATCTGCTATATACGTCGGCATTGCCGCCATTCATAATGTTTTCATGATAAAGCACTGCGCGTACACAGCCGCTCAAAAAAACTAAAATGCGCACATAGACAGATGCAAAAATTTGTTGGAAAAGACATTTGATTGTATGCTCAGGCAAACCGCTATAGAGTTAGAACCAAGCGGCAACCTTCCTGTTTCTCTCTTGAAACCAACGGAAGAGACTTAAACTGCAATTCATCGAATGTCCGCTAGAGACAGGCTGCAAAAGCGAGTGAGTCCCATATGTTAAAATGGCCAACTTTACAGCAGAAATTTTTTTTTACAGTCTGGTGCAAAAAGTGGTTTTGGTCTATACCGGTGGTGCTTGGACCCTGATAATCACTGCTTAGCTATATTTATTTAAAACCTATTTCTAGGTTGACATTCAGGGCTGTTGTGGTCGTTGCAGGGTGCAGGTTTCAATGTGAGAAAGTAAACAAACAGGGACTATAAACTATCCTACAGTGGTTGCAGCATGTAAGAGATCTAATAAACCTAATACAATTTAAATACCATTCTTTCAAATAGTTTATGTATTCAATGGGTATCAGGGTTGGCTAGATACCACAACCATAATAAATAGTGTCTAAACAAAAAGAGCAACAGTTAATCAATATTATTTTTAATTACAGCATATCAGCGACTAAAAGTCTAAAAACAGCATGCAATTATATACTGACAAAAAAAATATTATACATGTGGCAATGATTCTTGAAATTCAGACATGAGCTGCAGTGCAGGTGGAGTCGCAGGCTACGGAGAATGCAGGTGGCGATTGGGAACGTCATATCTTAGTGAGATGAGGGAGGTCGACAAAGTGCACTTTCTCGATTTCATCTTACAGGGTGGCCTCTTCAGCAACACTGTCAAGGACTTTGCCCAGCAGTTCTCGGCAGTAAAGAAGCAGGCCAAGGCGATTAAACACATCTTGCCTCTGCACAATGACCGCTGAGGTCACACTCGTTGTCTGCTCATTGCAGAGGGCATAATCAATTCACCCTAGGCTGAAAGAGTGTGTACAGACATTTTTCAATATTTTTATTTCTGTGTTTTTATAAAGTCTTTGCTTTTGGAGAGATATAATATAGATTGTCCTTTCTGTTTCCGTTCGGGCAGCTTTTAGAGCAAAACACATCAACGCCACTTTTTTTCATTCTTAAAGTGAACTTTTTGCCTCTATGGTGACTGATTCATTGTTTTACATTGCCACCTTGAACTTGAGAATGCAATGCCTCTGGTGTGAGGCATATGGCGCTTCATCCATAGCGCACACACAGAGAGCGCACAAATACCCTTCTTGTGCTTAAATGGACAAATACACATAAAAGTATGGCAAAATAGCCGTCTTGGCGAGTACCAGTATCATAGTCATGATACTGACTATAGTATCAGTATCTATAGTCATAGTCATAACCGAATGTAAACAGTTGAGAAAGAAATCAGATGTGTAATGTAGCAAATTAGCTCAAATGGGAAATATTAAAAATTAATCATAACTTGTTATGATTAATTATGAATATTTGATTCAGTTAATCAGATTAACTTGATATAGCTAAATTAATGTTACAATCAATTAATCAGTTAATCCAGCGTACACTCAGTACTGATTATTTATAAATTCTAAGAAAAGGGTATTTCATGGCCACAGAAAAATTATTCTTTCTTAGCACGTACAGCACTTAGAGTGTGTAGCAAGATCAGGAATCGTTAAATTGACTTTGTTGCAAGCAGAGATTCTGAACCCAATATGTATTGTGCACAAGTTTTTTTAAACTAAATAACCAACACAACTACTTTAAACAAACACATACACACAATCATACACACATGGGTAAAATGGAAAGTGACAGAATGAAACCGGAAACAGAAACAGGGAATGAAGTTATGGACAAGAGTAATTTATGCCAGCAGCCATGTCACCCTGTAGCCCAAGACCGGTTGCCCACTGAAGCTAAGCAGGGCTGAGCCTGGTTAGTAGCTGGATGGGAGACCTCCTGGGAAAAAACAGGTTGCTGCTGGAAGAGGTGTTAGTGAGGCCAGTAGGGGGTGCTCACCCTGTGGTCTGTGTGGGTCCTAACGCCCCAGTATAGTGATGGGGACACTATACTGTCAAAGAGCACCGTCCTTCGGATGAGACGTAAAACCGAGGTCCTGACTCTCTGTGGTCATTAAAAATCCCATGGCACTCCTCGTAAAGAGTAGGGATGTAACCCCGGTGTCCTGGCCACATTCCACCCATTGGCCCTTACCAATTATGGCCTCCTAATAATCCCCTTCCATTGAATTGGCTCCATCACTCTCTCTCCTCTCTCCACCTATAGC
Organism: Leuciscus leuciscus; assembly: GCF_965113295.1. Lineage (NCBI taxonomy): Eukaryota > Metazoa > Chordata > Actinopteri > Cypriniformes > Leuciscidae > Leuciscus > Leuciscus leuciscus. Next base: position 30,380,670 of record NC_138743.1, on the reverse strand, counting down.
TGGTGTGTGGTGAGCGCACTGGCGCCGTTGTACTGTGGCTGCCGTCGCATCATCCAAGTGGATGCTGCACACTGGTGGTGGTTGAGGAGAGATCCCCTGATATGATTGTAAAGCGCTTTGGGTGTACAGTAGTACATATGAAAGCGCTATATAAATGCCTCTTTCATTCATTCATTCATTCATTCATTTAACCATATGAAAAGACTCTGATTTCAAAACACCTTGTCCTAAACCTCTGTTTAGTTAAAATATTCAATACTTGAATTGCCTTTGCAGTTGAAGCAGTCTGTTGTTCGGAAGAGGGTCTTGATGATTCTGTGAGTTACGGAATAACTTGCGTGGTTAGTTTGATTCTGTTATAGTTGGGAGAGAGTTCTCCCGAGTATGCACATGGTTGGTTGTAGATTGAGGCCTGCCGGCACGCTGGAGAGGCCATGCAGAACAGCACACAGAAGATGCAGAGAAGAGGGAAGAGAGCGGGCGGTCACTCTGACAGAGCTAACTCTGTGTGGAGGTCCTACTTCCATGGGTCAGTGAGCCAATGTTAGCCTAAGCTTTCGGAAGGAAACATTTAACGATCCTTTGCCTTAAGCAGATATTTTGCATATGTAACTGGATTGGGTGCTGATTAAGAAACTATTAAAGATTCTTGGAATACTAATATGTTGCATAGGTTTCAACATATAATATGCACGATCACGTAGGTCTTTAAAATCCAAATTCGTAGATACCAAACATATGATCTTGAATAATCGAGTAACACTTTTATGTATTCAGGGATTAATACATAGGCAAAACACTATAAAAGAATGATCATAAAGTGAAATCATATACATGGATGTACATGTCTCGAGTGATTTTTTGACTGAGTAGGAAAAGGGTACATTATTTAATAATTCTATCATAAGGCAGGCATAGAACAAAATACAATACAAGAGACAATATATAGTAATAATAGATACCTGTCCTTGGGATATGCATGGTCATTTATATAAATAATTGTCTATAAATGAATACAGGAAAGTCTGTTTAAGGGCTATGTGTCTTTCCTTGCTTTTCACATTTTATGTGTCTTATCTGATGGAAGCCCTGGTGACTGAGGCCTTCTCTGCTCTAGTGGCTCTTTTCGGGTGATGGTTCATTACTAATAGTAGGATTTAAAGCTTATTTGTTACATGTAACAAATAATAATGTGTCTGATTTGTCGCAGTCACTGCATCAATATATTGGATAATATAGCCTAATAAAGCCTACCTGCTGCTGTCTGTGTCATTGAAGTTAATCAAAGAACAAAAGAAAAAAAAAAAATCACTCACTGATCTTGAGTGAATAACTTTTGTAGCTTTAACAAGGATTAATCTATATTTAATTTATACAGTGAAGATTATGCAATGCTATTTTACGTGTGATTATTCAATTTCTGTACCTGAATTACTGTTTCACCTGAAAAACTTCAAGCACTTAATTCTTAGCACTGTTTATTATTTTATTATTATTATTGTATTACTGCTGGGTCACTTTTCTACAATAATGTTTTACATTTATATTAGTTAGGCTTGTAGTTTTTGCTGTGGTTGGAACCAAGAATTGTGAAATCGTGAAATTTTACTGTTATCTAAAATTTTGGCAGCTTATTTATTAGGATACGTTACATGGGTCAAAACAATGAAAATAAGTAATTATTACACATAATATTCTTTCACGCTCTATGGAGCCCCTAAAGTAGCCTTGGCCACCCCTTTGCCAGCCTATGCATAAAAGTCTAGTTTTTAATGGTCTCTGTATTGTTCTTTCTCCCATCTGGTTACCTCGTAAATCAGTTCAGCAATTGTGCACTTTTCCACAGGGACAGGGACACACTCTCGACTCCTCAGCACAAACCTGAATGAGTGGATGCCTGCTCATGTTAGTGTGACCGCTATTGTCAGCATTCGACAACACGTCTTGTTCCCTCCGTCAGGGAACGGAGATTGCAATAGTAACCAAGACATTTCTGGCCCATTAAAGGCCTTGTAATAAAACAAGGGGACACAAATGCAAAAGTGCAAATCTGCAGACTGACCATGGATGTTACCGTGGCTGTAGTGGATGTTACTCAAACTTCTTGCTTCTTGATAATGTTTGTCAAATTATTCATCCATTATCCAAAATGGCAACTAAAAAGGGTTAAATTGTTACATCAGCCCAAACAAAAATATGATGTGAGTTTATAACCTTGATTATGTGTGCTTGACATTAACATAACAGCTTTACCTATAAATAAGGAATAAGGTATTCACACAATGCAATCCCATGTCCCTTTTGTCTCGTAGCCTTGACGCACTTGTAACCTAACACAGCAAAAACAGCCTTACAATTGAACCCAGTTAGGCAATAAAGGCTTCATTAGACAAAGCCATTGTATGAAGGTAAGTTCTAACATTATTTACAGCTACATCATAGAGTCTTAAATTACTAAGAGAAATTTGTTTTATTATCTTTATAAATCCATATTATACTGGGTCTTTTCAGATAATATATTTCTGGAAGCACATTTCTGCTGTATTCAGAGCAGAGCCCACAGACTTTTTTTTTGTAATCTACTGCAGGTCTGCTACTCCTCAAGAACAGTATTAGCTAAGAGGTTGATAATCTTAGCACACGTCACGTGTCCTCTCCATAACATTCTCTAAACAGCCTGGTGTGGGGTGACAGTCAAAGGCCTCTCTGCAGAGAACTAAACAAGTCCCAGTGCAAGCGTCAAGTGCGACACTGGGGAAGAACAACAACAAAAATTCTCTGTTTGGAAATCTGACTGAGTTAAGGAAGGGGAAAAACATTTTTTAGGGGGTAAGCTTTTTTATTTGTTGTTTGCTTTGGATTGTTATATATCTTATTGTGTTAAGATATATAAACTTAACATGGTTAGTTCACCCAAAAATTAATGTTTTTGGGTGACTAATGTAAGACATTAGTTCATCCTCATGTCTTTCCAAACCAGTATGACTTTCTTTCTTCTATAAAAGATATTTTGAGAAATCTATTATGTTTGAATGCGTGTACAAATTAAACGTTTTTTCATGTCCACAATGCTTTGTTGCTGTATTCTCACAGCAACTACATAAATGCTTGCTGCTGCTGTTTAGCCTAAATGCTTTGTAATTTATTTCTGAATGGAATGCAAAACACGACGCTTGGTTTTAATACTTGTTTTATACAGTTACATTCATTTCAATGCTATAAAAACACTCTGCTAATTAGTTTACGGCATTAGCGGTAATGAATGTGCCATTGGAGCAATGAATGAATGAACGGGGCATGCATGCATGACTCTGAACTGATGCGCAGCAAATTAGTCCCTTTAAGACAAGTCATTTCACTCGACAGCCAACTTTGAAATGCCTCTCAGGCAGAAGTTATGCAAGGACAACTCCTATCTCTTTGAATGGGGAAACATCAAATTCTCCAAAGCTGTTCAAAAAGCTTACAATTAAATTTCATATTTGAAAGGTCTCATAAATTTCGTTTCTTAGCAAATATTCGCAAAACACACCACAAATAGAAAAATCTGACATTCTCAGGAGTGCAAACACAATACGCACTGTTTTCTACAAATCTTTTTCACCAGTATGATATTATTACAGTATTAACTGAGGGTGCTCTTGCTTTCGTTTGAGGAAACCTGGAAACCTGCCTTGACACTATTAATTATCGTTCTTGATAGCAATTTTTCTCTGGCCCAACTCCTGTCCACACAACCAGCTTTTGCTCTGCCCACATACAGCAATGAATTATGGTCCTTGGGTGGCCCAGATCTCAATACAAGACAAGAGCCATGCATTAACTAGCCCTGGACTGGGCCAGAACAAGTTTTAATATTGGTACCGATTCACAGTCTTTAACCAGAAACCCCAAAACTGAGCCATACCTGAGCCTTATCTAGCCCAAAATAACACAGAATCTAAAAACATTTTATTTTTTATCTATAAAATCAAGCCTGGAGGAGGCTCAGGTTGAGGACGAGAGTCCGGGAGAGGGATCAAACGGAAAGTCCAGGGTGGTGCAGGTGGTGTGATCCAGGGAATGGCCTTGAGCAGGGACAGATGGGAGGCGAGCCAGGCCACAGCCAGAACTGTGATCCATGGCGATGTCGCTGGAGGGAGGAGCCGTAGTGGAGAGAGTTCTGACGCCACCTTAGGAACGAGCAGAGGTGACGGTGACATTGGAGAAGAAGCCAACCACGCAGACGAAGATGCCAAAGACCTTGGCGCCATGACGGAACCGCAGTGATTACCCCCCGAGATGCAAGTAGGGATCTGGAGGGCAGAGGCAGAGCCTGAGGATGGGCGGAGCCACACCACTGAGAGAAGGCTGACGTGGTACTGAGGGGCTGATGGGAGAAAACGATGAATGGGTTGCAGAAGTGGCTGAGGAGAGGAGACTAAAGAGAAACACAGGAATTGACAGAACACATTAAATCCATTGTAGCAGTTTGGGGAGGAGGTGGAAGAGGGAGGCTGGGGGCAACAGGTCTGATGATGATGATGATGATGATGATGATTCGGATTCAGGCAGAATCAAAGGAGGTAGGGAATCCTCTTTTTTTAAAACGCAAAATAAATGTTCATTAAGTCCAGTAGATGCTCGCTCACTTCCATACACTCGTATTCCAAAAGGACTCCCACGGCAATAGATGGTGCAGTCGGGTCACACACCTGACCTGGTCAGACACACGCAGCTAAGGTGATGTTCTGCTCGGTCGCTTCTGTTGGCGCTGGCTCACACATCACGGCTGAGGTGGACTCGGACTCATTGTCTGTGGTGGGCTTGTGCTGCTGCTCCTCGCAGTGGGATGGTATCTGACTGGGCACTGGATCTGGAGTGGGGCTGGCGTCGTCGTCAGCTGGTCCGACGGTCAGTGATAATCCACAGGAAACCAGCACCAACTCCACATTCTCAATGAAGCTCCCTCGAGGACCCTCCCCAGACAACTGAGCCTTTGTCACAGTGTTGAGTCCCATGAAAAGGAAAGAACAAAGGCAGTTGTCGGGGAAGTTCAACTGATGAGCAAGGTCGAGGAAGTCTTCCATATGTGCCTCGAGGGAGGGATCTCCATGCTCAAGGCACAATAACTGAAATGAGGGAGAATCCACGATGAGAGGGGGAAAAACTCAAAATAAAATCCACAAAAACACACAAGATGAGGGGAAAATATTATTTAAACAGATCACCACGTAAATCACTTCTAGGTTGTGTCTTCTGTCACGGTTGTGTAGTAGCAAGCATACGAAGAAGAAGGTTCAAGCTCAAAACAGTGTTTAATAACATCCACAACTAAATCCAAAGGAGAACACACAAGAATTGATATACAACTGAAAACAATAATGATTAAACACGCACACCTGAACTGAGTGACGAAATCAAATCTGTAACTATGACAACAAACAAGGCAGGGAGAAATGGTGCAAACGCAAAACGCATGCTGCATCTCAATTCGCCTACTTATACTACTCCCTAAAAGTATGTACTCTTTTTGTGAAGAAAAAGTGCATACTTCTGAGTGTGTAGCAGAAGAGTAGACAAGCTTTAGGACATACTATTACGTCATACAATTTTTAACGGTTGCTCTCTGTCACACGCATCCCGTCACGCAAACTGACCTGTCAATCATCTTGTCAAAGATAAAATCCTTCACATTTCATTTCCTTCCATATCGGAGAGAAATGCAGAAGCACTTTGATCTGCAGTCGCGAGTCTTTCATGCAGAGAACTCTCCTCATATTAGTGCAGAATGATGCATTTAAAAGTTAATGGCCAAACGGATCTTTATAAAAGTCCACATTGTTATTGCAAATGAAATGTAATACGGATAACAATAAATAAATATTTTTCTAACAGGTTGAACTTTGATTAGTCACCCAAACCTTCATCTAAACCTCTCACCGTTGGTCATGCATATCCGCCATGTTTTGTAGTTTTTTTTAACACTTTTCACTTGCGTTTGTAGCTCCTCCTCCAAAGTGCTGGTTTGAGATGCGCCTTGCCAGAGAGTAGGCTTGTTTGAGATGAGCAAAATCTGCGCAGAATCGATCACCGGTGATCAGCGCGAGATGCATGCCGGTTAGAAATGTGTCCGAGTGCGGTCCGCCTTGCTCTGATGTCATGCTGACGTATGTCAAAAATCTCTCGCGATCGCAAGGCGCACGTGTCGGATTCTGCAGTCGAGCGCAGTTGCTCTCCACTGACTGCGCTGATCAAAAGCATGATGGGAAACGACTTGCTGACGACACAGCTTAATGCTAGGCTTGTTTGAGAAGAGCAAAATCTGCGCAGAACCGATCACCGGTGATCAGCGCGAGATGCATGCCGGTTAGAAATGTGTCCGAGTACGGTCCGCCTTGCTCTGATGTCATGCTGACGTATGTCAAAAATCTCTCGCGAGCGCAAGGCGCACCTGTCGGATTCTGCAGTCGAGCGCAGTTGCTCTCCACCGACTGCGCTGATCAAAAGCACGATGGGAAACGACTTGCTGACGACACAGCTTAATGCTCATTGGTTTAAACAACTGTGATGTAGGCTATATTGTTCTCTTTTAAATGTTTGATTTTAAAACTCTAATATCAGGTTTTATGTGTATATGTTATGTGTGAATATTCCCAAACTATCTGACAGTGCGATCTCTTTGGGTTATGCAATTTAATTTTTATAAAAAAAGAAAATAAATAAAAACACATATGTCTGTATTAAAGAAAAAAAAAATTTGATAAACATGTATTTGGAATGGAATTAAATAACAAGTACTTTGGGTGTATTGTTCATTTAATTTATTTTCATATAAAAGCAACAGAACTTGAATTACATCCAGTTTATTAGCAACACTGTGCACGAGCGTGAATCCCGCGATATCCGCCTTTGATCTCACAGGTGTCAGATCCACTACGAGAAGAGAGATCTGTCCGGCTTGCCTGCGCTTTTTTCACTCCTCCCCTCACTGCAGCCGCCTACTCTCGCATACATTTCAGGCGAGGCAAGGCGCATCTCAAACAAGCCTGCTCATTGGTTTAAACAACTGTGATGTGTTGTTCTCTTTTATAATTCTCTTTAAGTTCTCTTTCTAATATCATGTTTTATATGTATATTTTATGTGTGAATATTCCCAAACTATCTGACAGTGCGATCTCTGTGGGTAATGCAATTACATTTTTATAAAAAAATTAAATAAATAAAAACACATATGTCTGTATTGAAGAAAAAAATATTGATAAACATGTATTTGGAATGGAATTAAATAACAAGTACTTTGTCTTGTTCATTTTATTTATTTTAATATAAAATCAACAGAACTTAAATTACATCCAGTTTATTAGCAACACTGTGCACGAGCGTGAATATCGTGAATCCCGCGATATCCATCTTTGATCTCACAGGTGTCAGATCCATTGCGAGAAGAGAGATCTGTCCGTCTTGCCTGCGCTTTTTTCACTCCTCCTCTCACTGCAGCCGCCTACTCTCGCATACATTTCAGGCGAGGCTAGGCGCATCTCAAACAAGCCTAATGTCTAATAGGAAGAGAATTGGCACTCTCTGGTTACTTCCGGTTTCTGGACTGGCTGCAGTAACACGTCTCTGTCCATGCGGGGGCGCTCGCAGGCGAGTGCAGAATGAATGGAGGTCTATGACGCTAAACCATCAAAATCCACTTTTCTCAGGATTGAATTTTTTGTCTAGTAATTTGAATGTTGTATTCGAAAGGAGATGCAAAGAAATTACACATACTGGGTGTTAGATTTTTTAGAGTCACTTATTTGCTTTAAAAAGTATTTTAAAATGTCAATGACGTCATACACATCGTACGACCAGAGATACTGCTTGACGGCAATCCTTCAGTCGCTTTGGTGCTTTCACGCTCGGCACTTTCTTTTCTCTCGAGGCATCGACAACACAGCTGACACAGGTAAATACACGTGCTAGAAGAGTTTTTGTTTTGTTTGTTTCTGGTCCTGCTTCGGATGCCACGATGCCATCAAGCGGTATCTCTGGTCGTAATCAGTCCTCCACTGACCAATCAGCGTTCATTAGCAGAATGCTAGCGTGTTATGGGCAACAACAACTCAACCTGTAAGAAATCGAAAGGACATAAGTACTCGTTCATTCAATTTTCAACCTATAACCCATGTTGAACTTGCAAAACCTACAATAAAATCTGAGATTTCTCAACGGCAATCGGGTGAAAGAGACAAATTTAGCCGTCTAGCCCCATAGACTCCCATTCAGTCTGCACTCGCCCGCGATCACCTCCAGTGGAACTCTAATGGAACTGCAACCAAGATCGATACAATGGGGCTAATAGGAAGTGCCAAGGCTCTCCGTAGACGGGCTCTGGCCTTGCCTAGCCTGAAATGTATGCGAGAGTAGGCGGCTGCAGTGAGAGGAGGAGTGAAAAAAGCGCAGGCAAGCCGGACAGATCTCTCTTCTCGTAGTGGATCTGACACCTGTGAGATCAAAGATGGATATCGCGGGATTCACGCTCGTGCACAGTGTTGCTAATAAACTGGATGTAATTCAAGTTCTGTTGCTTTTATATGAAAATAAATAAAATGAACAAGACACCCAAAGTACTTGTTATTTAATTCCATTCCAAATACATGTTTATCAACAAAAAATTCTTTAATACAGACATATGTGTTTTTATTTATTTGATTTTTTTATAAAAAATAAATTGCATAACCTAAAGAGATCGCACTGTCAGATAGTTTGGGAATATTCACACATAGCATATACACATAAAACATGATATTAGAGTTTTAAAATAGTTTTCAAACATTTTAAAAGAGAACAATACATCACAGTTGTTTAAACCAATGAGGATTAAGCTGTGTCGTCAGCAAGTCGTTTCCCATCGTGCTTTTGATCAGCGCAGTCGGTGGAGAGCAACTGCGCTCGACTGCAGAATCCGACACGTGCGCCTTGCGCTCGCGAGAGATTTTTAACATACGTCAGCATGACATCAGAGCAAGGCGGACCGCACTCGGACACATTTCTAACCGGCATCTCGCGCTGATCACCGGTGATCGGTTCTGCGCAGATTTTTCTCATCTCAAACAAGCCTAATATTAGCCTAGTGTGCGCACGGATCCACACTTTTAAAATCCACCGGAAATAGTAGACCATCCGGGGACTTCTGGCATACTCTTTTCAACACACTATGCTTTGGGACACACTTTTAATCTCACATACTGTTTAGGATGGATAGTAAGGACATTGAGATGCAGGGAAAGTCCAAACTGAGGTGACTTATGACAGGAGAGGCTTCACTACGCTGAATAGACCGCTCACTCATTTTCATTCACTCCCTCAAGTGTACTACATTAGTGGACTAATCTAAAATCTTAATTAAGAGTTAATTTCCACCTTCGTAGATACAATTTCGCCAATCTAACACCCCCAAAACACCCACCAGACTTACAAATTCAATGGAGAATTCGGGCACCCAATGGAGAAAAAAATTATATTAGCACTGGGCTATTTTTGGGGTAGTCTCGCGTAGCCAGACTTTCAGACTGACGGCAGAAGGTCTGGACTCTATCGCAGCTTTTCTAGGCCAAGTACCACCCAAGAGGACGTTTGACTGACATGCAACCAATGACAGTTCGTTTTGTTCCGTGTCATGTTTAGGGGTGTGACCATATAATGTTGATGTCCCTACAATAACAGACCAGCATGCATCTAATAAATTATTCATTCAAGAAGGTTGTGCAAGTTTACTGCAACAATGGAGCCGCAAACTTTACAAACTTTGAAAATCCAGCATTTAGTTGATCCTGGTAAGCGCTCATTGTCACAGTTGTAAACACAACGGCTTTCTTCTCCCACGAGGGGTTTTGGCGTCACGGCATTTGTTTCCAGGCGGACCGATGAAGAACCCGACACACAAGTCTCCTGGACATCCTGTAGAATTCAACCAATCAGATCGCGACTTCGAAACTCCTGAAGTGTTTCCAGAAAAGTGTGCCATATGCATCAGACATTCAGACAATGGTCCGTGGGCGTGACGTCTGAGGCTGAGACTTTTTTTGTGCTACTTTTGACTGGCCATTGGGTCATTGTTCTCCCACCAACAATCGGCCCTCATGTTGTTTGTTGTTATCCATGCTGTGCCGGCATTGCCATACTTGGACCAGCTTTGGCTGACAGGACACATGCCGCTGCCAACAGGAGCAGTGCCAGCATGAGGCCACATTCAAGCCAAGACTGTTTGCTATGTGGGTGGATGATCTACTTACCTTTAGCCTACTAATATTTTGACGATGGAAGCATCCAACAAGTTTGTCCTGTAGTTGTGAGATTGTATATATGGCCAAAAACTAATTCTGATGCCAATTCAGCTGATTGCATACTTCCGTATTGTAATTAAAGTGAATATTTGTTCATATATTGAAATGATAAATGTTCACATTGCATGATCAACTTGTTAGCCAACACATGACTCATCTCATTTAATTAAGCAAGACACAACAGTGTTTTTATACTTCACCACAACATCTGCTAGCGTGCTATTGCTGTTGATAATATTTGCTTGCAATGTGAATTTGCTATAGGCTACATGCTGCTGCTGATCAAACGAAAAAAATATTCGATTTTCTTATAGCAAATACTAGCTGCTAATATGCTTAGTAATTCACTCGAAGCATTAAAACAGGACTGTTAACATGACACATGATTTTAAACCTTGTGTATGAACTTCATGAAGAATTAATAAGGCAGACCACGCAATATTGCATAGTGATATAGCACGACAATGACTGTTCACTTATCTTAGATGTTGAATTTCAGAGGAATTTTGAAAGTGCGCTGCACTGCTACAGCAAATGCTAACCAAGTATTTGAAGGTTGAGTCACGAGCTCATTAGCTACTGATACAGCATGAATCAATCAGCTGTGCCTGATACAGCAAGAACCAATCAGCTGTGCCCTAGAGAGAATGATGTGATTGCTAAAGGCCCCGATATACTCAAGGCAAAGTTATTTCTCGTTCTTTATTTAGGGGTAAAACGAAGTTCGAAATATGTGAGCAGCAATATACTGTTATCGAACATCTGACGCCGCCCACACTGCTGAGCGCGACGGTTAGATGAATATGTAAATATGTGCTGCAAGCTTTCCTCACAATAACAAAATAAACACAATCTCAAACAAAAGTGAGAAAACAGAAGTACAACTTAATTTTCTACTATAAAGCATCTCTCCAGTGTGTTCATGTTTTCAATCATGGGTCACGTCTTATCTCAACTGATTCGTGAGGAGAAATGAACTGGAAAAGACTGAAAAATATGGAAAAGACACGTGAAAGAAGGCGGAGCATCAGCGCACACGGCATGGACCAATGGTAGTACAAAGCGTATCAGCCATCGCAAATTTTTCAAACTTTTTTTGGACTCCACACAAAGTTCGTTTTGGCCTGATTTTGTTTGAAATGACTTCATAGCAGTTCGTTCTTCGATTTCGCTTTAAGTATATGGGGGCCTTTAGAACCTATCAGCCTGCGCCATCTACAGAACTGTGTATTTGTTCATTCTTTGTTCATTACTTCACAGTGCATTAACAAATGTAAACAAATAAAACTTTAGATTTTAAAAATGTGTTAAAAAATATAAAAATATAAAAAACCTAAAATCTGACAGATTTAAAGCTACAATATGTAATTTTTCCACCGCTAGGGGTCGCTAACCTCTTACAATAACAAAGGCGTTGGTTGATGACGCAGTGATAAGCGGAATGATGGGTCTTGCTATCATGCTGAATGGATCTAATAATGTTTATGGATGAGTGAAAACATTCATGTTTTTTAACATGACTGTGGTATGAAGCAGGGCGCGATTGTTAGTAAGAGACAGATATCAGCGCCACACGCGAGTCCCGCGGATATAAAGGAATAAGGACATTTCGTTCTATTGAACTACCCGCAAGTGCTGAATTCCTACTCACACAGGTCAGTTTATTTGACAAATTAAACTTGTGAGGTAACGCAGCGCTGTTTCACTTGGTCTACACTATCACATTAAACTGCATTTGAGTGTGTTGAAAGTCATAATGTTATTCTATGTGTTAGTTTATCTGTATGAGACTAGCAGTAAGGTAGATCAACATTAGAATAATACCGTAAAACTTCAAATAATAGCCGAGTCCCAAATAGACGCCTGTCTCTTTTACACGCCTGGTGTGACTACAGGTTTAGATAAATAAAGGCCGGTCTCAAATAGAGGCCCGGTCTGTTTTTTAGTTTCGGGTTGTATTTAATCTTCTAAAACCCGTCAGATCGTCTGTTTAAGCCAGTTCTTTGGAGCAGATTGCGCACACAAGAGAGCCCTGCGCATCTGGGCGGGAGCTGTTAGCGCAAGCAAGGCAGGCAGAGTTAGCGGAGGCCGGAGAGGGAGAAGTGGAGGAGAGTGACGAGGAGGAGGAATTCGCCAACTTGTAGTTGAGGATCGCGGTGATGATGATAGTGATGAATAGGGTCCTTTTGTATCAAATAATTGCAGTTGTTTTACAGGGTAGCCTTCACTCTTTCTTGTTGATGTGTTTCGGGCAACTAGTTCAAGCAGTAGCAACTAGTAGAAGCAGCGCCGCGTCGCGTCTATGACAACTCGAGGTATCGCACACCGGACGCGTACTTTGTCAGTTTATGGCCAGCAATATTGTTATGTTTAAGGATATTATTGAATTAAGATCCTGTCTGTACTATGCTATGACTGTACTGTACAATTAAATACAATTGTTGCTGCAGTCTTAATTCACTTTACCTCAGAGCGTCCGTTAACTGAATGAATTGAGAATATCACCTGAAAATCCGATACATCAGCAATTTTCATTCAAGCAGCTGATTTCTGTAAATGAATGTAAAAGTGAATGTATATTGCAGCACAGGGTGAAGTCAGTATATACATTAACGACGATTTGAGATAATGTACACTCATAGAGAATAATGTTTTGGAATTTTAAAGACGTGGCGCTGCGCTTCTCGTCTGGTGTGCGACCCCCTTTAGACATACGGAAATATAGTAGGCTAATTCTTACATTAACTGATTTGTAAAAAAAAAACACAGATTTGGTAACCTCCTACTGTCATGCTTTCCGTCTATCAGCCTATGCTATTTGGATCGTTATCTCTAGGCCTACACTCAATGAACAACATCTCAACACTAAATTAAAGGCCTGTCTCAAATACAAGCCGGTGCAGTTCGGCGATTTGGGAAAATAAATTATTTTAAGTTTTACAGTATACTGATCATATTCTAACATTTCATCATGTTGAGCTATATAACACTGATTAGTTTGATGTACATTTGCGCGTCTCTGTCAAGTCGAAGTTTGTCGCGGACGTGGAGCTCTCGGCATTTCAAAAACGCCACGCTGATATTGATCCTCATTTTAGTTCTCCTTTTGTCCCAAAGTCTGCTTGCCATGGTCCATAATGTTTGAACGAAACAACAACAGCGTGAGCATGCTGCTAGATGTAACGCAGTTGTCCACGTCTCTCGCCATGGTTACTGTAGCAGTACGAACGGAAACCAGGGATAACGCGGATATTACGTCATTGACAGGCAACAAGGGGGACAGGGCGACAGGGACGAGCCATTATTAAAAATTGGAATTTCTCTGAAATTAAAAATCTTTGGGAACTTTTAGGATATTGTAAGTACACAATTGCAGGAAATATATCACACTGTGCAAGTGATTTTTGGATAATTTATTACAAAAATCTTACAAATTGTAGCTTTAAATCCTTTAGTTGTATCTCCTAATCAAGCAAATTAAATATGCAATAATACACGTTAGTCCAGTTTCATTACATAATGAATGTTTTGGTTGTCTTAGGGTCCATCATGGCTGTCGCCCATGTGTCTATGCCAAGTACCACAGGAACCAACCTGGAATTTGCTGACTACAGTCTCTATAGCAACCTGTCCGATAATGAGCTCATGCAGCTGGCAATCGAGCGGAGCCTTTCTGATGCCCAGAGCTCTGGGCCGGGGTCAGAATACTCTAATAACCCTGCTGCTCTGAACATGCCAGCATTACCATGCCAAGCTCCACCATCACATCGCCGTCCCCAGCAGCAACTAGAACCAACTGCGTGTCCTGCCAATCCACCCAGGTACAGTGTGATGTGCTTCAAGTTGAAATGAGGTACCATCATAAATCAACTCTCACTGCCAGTATAAAAATAACCAGCGCTTAGAACATCTTACTCACACTGACCTTTAGTGTGTGGCCTATATTTTCAAATTAGCTTCAAGCTAAAATTCTTTAGAGATTAGATTTCAGATAAATATATTACACTATATTGCCAAATGTTTTAGGACGTCTGCCTTTACATGCACATGATCTTTAGTGACATCCCATCCCTGATCCGTAGCGTTAAAAATGGTTTGCCCACCCTTTGCAGCAATAACAGCTTCAACTCTTCTGGGAAGGCTTTCCACAAGGTTTAGGAGTGTGTTTATGGGAATTTTTGACCATTCTTCTAGAAGTGCATTTGTGAGGTCAGGCACTGATGTTGGACGAGAAGGCCTGGCTCGCAGTCTCCGCTCTAATTCATTCCAAAGGTGTTCTATCGGGTTGAGGTCAGGACTCCCCAGTCAAGTTCCTCCACACCAAACTTGCTCATCCATGTCTTTATGGTCCTTGCTTTGTGCACTGATTCACATTCACAGTCATGTTGGAACAGGAAGGGGCCATCCTCAAACTGTTCCCACAAAGTTGGAAGCATGAAATTGTCCAAATTGTCTTGGTATGCTGAAGCATTAAGATTTCCTTTCACTAGAACTAAGGGGCTAAGCCCAACCCCTTAAAAACAACCCCACACCATAATCCCCCCTCCACCAAACTTTACACTTGGCACAATGCAGTCAGGCAAGTACCGTTCTCCTGCAACCGCCTATCCCAGTCTTGTCCATCAGATTGCCAGACAGAGAAGTGTGATTCGTCACTCCAGAGAACACATCTCCACTTCTCTAGAGTCCAGTGGCGGCGCTGCATCCGATGCTTTGCACTGCACTTGATGTAAGGCTTGGATGCAGCTGCTCGGCCATGGAAACCCATTCCATGAAGCTCTCTACACACTGTTCTTGAGCTAATCTGAAGGCTACACGAAGTTTGGAGGTCTGTAGCTATTGACTCTGCAGAAAGTTGACGACTTCTGCGCACTGTGTGCCTCAGCATGCGCTGAGACCGCTCTGTTATTTTACATGGCTTACCAGTTCGTGGATGAGTTAATGTTGTTCCCAATTTCTTCCACTTTGTTATAATACCACTAACATTTGACTGTGGAATATTTAGTAGTGAGGAAATTTCACGAATGGACTTATTGCACAGGTGACAACCTATCACGCTTCCACGCTTGAATTCACTGAACTCCTGAGAGCGACCCATTCTTTCACAAATGTTTGTAGAAGCAGTCTGCATGGATTTTATACAACTGTGGCCATCAAAGTGATTGGAACAACTGAATTCAATGATTTGGAGGAGTGTCCCAATTCTTTTGGCAATATAGTGTAGATTAGATATTTCAGTATGTGATTTATGCAATACATGAACTTATCAACTAGACTACATTTAAATGTAAAATAGAGAGACACATGTTGCTTCATGAAATTTCTAGTCATGTTTTGATGATGCAGCTCATGGGGAGAGTAACAAGATCACTTACAGATGCCTACTGCAGCCTCTTCAATGGCTGACACAACTGCTTCACACCTGTTCCTCTTCATTTCAAGGCAAACTTTATCAAGTGCAATCATAGTTCAAGTTCACATGCCACCATGCATAAAAATAGACACTATCCTTTGCTGTGCCCCAATCTACTTGTTTGGATCCACCTCTAGGCTTCCAGTTGTGGATTTTGATTTAATTTCAAAGATAACATGTAAAGGTAATTTAATTAGAAATTATGAAAATTATTATGAAAATGTGATTGTGCAATAGGTAGAGATTTAAGGAGATTTAATTAAATTAAATTAACCTTACCCATCTGAATGCAATTCTTTTTTCTCCAAAAGCGAAACAATAAAACCACAGGGTGTGTGTTCGGTGAGTCACTTTGTGACTGGTTCTGGCAAGCGAATGGTGGCGTATCGAAGATATGATGGAACGATGCAAATCGCACCTGAGCCTGAAGAGTGAGTGATCACCTAATTACCCACATGACAGTATGATCTCATTATA
Organism: Leuciscus leuciscus; assembly: GCF_965113295.1. Taxonomy (NCBI): domain Eukaryota; kingdom Metazoa; phylum Chordata; class Actinopteri; order Cypriniformes; family Leuciscidae; genus Leuciscus; species Leuciscus leuciscus. Next base: position 30,364,467 of record NC_138743.1, on the reverse strand, counting down.
ACGTTTGTAAAGAAAAGTGTGATTATTTGTATGTTTTCATAGAAGCTGATAAATATATTATAGCCTATATGGCCACCTTATTCAACTGCTCGTTAACGCAACTATCTAATCAGCAAATCACATGGCAGCAACTCAATGCGTTTAGGCATATAGACATCGTCAAGGCGATCTGCTGGAAAAGCAGTGATTAGAAAGAAAGGTATGAGAAAATGGCAGAAATGGTGTATGTAAGTAAAATAATGACAAATTTTTTTGAAACAAAAAAACTTGTTGAATTGCACTAAGTGAAAAATAAATAAAAATAGGCATTGCATTAACCGTGCTTGCTTTTTAATGCATTGTATTTTTAGGGCTTGCATTTTTATGGGCTGAAATTCAACATGGTTGAATATTTAAGCTGTGAATATTTCAATTCAAAACATTTCACACACATTTTCATTAAAAAAAATTCTATAATCCATATTCACCTTCAGATTTCACTTTGCCTTAAAATACAACCTATAATATTCGACAGCCAATTTTCAGTCCATTTTATTTCACCTTAAAAATTCGCTTCCACAAATTCAGTGGTTCAAATTCGACAGCAAATTCGACATTTGACATCTGGGAAAGTTACGTTCATATTCTGAGTCTGCTTGCCTGTAGATATCCCCAATAAGGTGCAAGTTTGGTCTTTTATATCACTGTGGAGATTATTGGTCGGTAATCTACTGCTATTCCTGCCGTTCCCGATGTCAAATGTCGAATTTGCTGTTGAATTTGAAACACTGAATTTGTTGAAGCGAATTTGTAAGGTGAAATAAAATGGACTGAAAATTGCCTGTCGAATATTATAGGTTGTATTTTAAACAGAATGAACATTTTGGAAGTGAAATCTGAAGGTGAAAATGAATTATTGAATTTTTAATAATGAAAATATGTGTGAAATGTTTTGAATTGAAATATTCACAGCTTAAATATTCAACCATCTTGAATTTCAGCCCATAAAAATGCAAGCCCTAAAAATACAATGCATTAAATTAAAATGCAAGCACGGTTAATGCAATGCCTATTTTTTTATTTTTTTTTAAATAGTGCATTTCAACAAGCTTTTTTGTTTCAAAAACATTTTTCATTGTTTTACTTCCATAATGAAGGGAAGAAGACACGAAAGGAAGGGGTTATCATAAAATACAAAGTTACATACAGGATTGAATGACACCTTGTTTTTAATGAGGAAAAGGAATAATGAATACTGTGAAAACTGTGGGGTTAAAGAAAATGCTGAACATGTCAAATTGCACTGTATATTATATGAGATAGAAAGACAGGCGTTTCAAGATGGGGTTCAGGAAGCAGGGCGGGAGTGGAATCTGATGGGGATACTGGGAAAAGAAGGAGAGGGAGAAGGGAGAAGAATCACCAGAATGGCACTTTTTAAATTTCTTAAAGACACAGGGTTGATGGGTAGAATATGAGAACACTTAGCATGATGTTACACATTCCTGTACAGTAGGTGGCGGTATGCACCTTAAAGTTGTTTGCAATCCGCCATTAATCAAGAGAAGAAGAAGAAGATCAGCTGAAGTTCAAACTGAGCATCAGAATGAGAAAGAAAGGTGATTTTGAAAGTGGAATGGTTGTTGGTGCCAGATGGGCTGGTCTGAGTATTTCAGAAACTGCTGATCTACTGGGATTTTCACTCTAGGGTTTACAGAGAATGGTCCGAAAAAAAAAGAGAAAATATCCAGTGAGCGGCAGTTCTGTGGGCGAAAATGCCTTGTTGGTGCCAGAGGTCAGAGGAGAATGGCCAGACTGGTTCGACCTGATAGAAAGGCAACAGTAAAACATTTAAAACAATCATTCGTTACAAATGAGGTATGCAGAATATGTTGTACCTTGAAGCAGATAGGCTACAACAGCAGAAGACATATTATATATAATATTTATGATATTAAATATAAAGGATTCATGAAAGATTTTACATTTCTAGAGCTAATAGTTTTACATTTTAGCTTTTGTGGTCAGAATGTCCTAATTGCATGTTTCAGTGTATGTACGGTATATCCAAATGTACAAAAATGTACACTACCGTTCAAAAGTTTGGTCAGTATAATTTTTTTCATGTTTTTGAAAGAAGTCTCTTATGCTCACTGAGGCTGCATTTATTTGATCAAACGTACAGTAAAAACAGAAACGAATTCAGGGTGAGTGGGACACTTTTTGCCATTGAGATGAATTGTAAAAAGTGTCCTAATCAACCTGAATTCACCATAATATTGTGAAATATTATTACAATTTAAAATAACTGTTTTCTATTTTAATATATTTTAAAAGTGATTTATTCCTCTGATGGCATAGCTGAATTTTCAGCAGACATTACTCCAGTCTTCAGAGTTGAAAACAGTTGTGCTGCTTAATATTTTTGTGGAAACCTAAATTAATGAATTGAAAGTTCTATAGAACATTATTTATTTGAAATAGAGAACTTTTGTTTTAAGCATTAAAAAACGTTTCTTTCACTTGTGATCATTTTAATACATCCTTGCTGAATACATTTTTTTGTTTTTTTACTGACTCCAAACTTGTTAACGGTATAACTAATGACATCAGGCTGCACATGGAACAGTTGATATGTTATATACATTTTAATATTTACATATGCAAGAGCCACAATGAACATCATCTCACCTGCAGCACTTCATGCATTAAAATAAAAGCGGTGTCTTCTCTAGGGAGCTTGAGCCTATTGTTAAGGCCATTTTGGACGGTGCTGTAGGAACAGTGAGGCTATTGGTTAAGCAACCTGGTTGCAACCTTCTTACAGCAAATAAAGATGGATGGATTCCTTTACACGAGGCGGCATATTGTGGACAAGATCAATGCATTAAAATTCTCCTGAGAGGTAGAGTGCGCTCATTTGAAAATGACTCAGTTTAACTTTTGTTTAGCAAAGCTCTAACTGATTGTTCTGGCTTTTATCACGAACACTATTCTCACAGCTCAACCTGGCATGGTTAACCAGCGCACTTTGAAATGGAAGACTGCTTTAATGTTAGCTGTGACCATGGAACACCTTGCATGTGTGGAGAGTCTTCTGGAGAATGGGGCTGATCCTGATATTGCCAATGTGGAGAGGGAGACTCCCCTTTACAAAGGTATCCAATCCATCCATCCATCCATCCATGGCCTTTGACCCTTCAAAGTTTTTTCCTCCCCAAAACATTTGGTTAAATCTTGATGTTGATTTTTTGTAAAAAAAAAAAAAGTTATTTGAATTCTTGTTAATTCTAGTTCCTTACATTGATTATTTTTTTTTAGGTTTAAAAGCCTGGCATACCAGCCCAGATCCACAAAAATATATTTTGTTTTACATTGAATAAGACCTTCAGTGGTGTGATGGAAATTGTATCATTTCTATACATGTCTGTAGCTTGTGAGAAGGAGAACCCAGCAATGGTTGCCATGTTACTGAATTACGGCGCATCTGTGAATAAGAACTGTATTCAAGGCTGGACCGCTCTCCATGAGAGTGTTTGCAGAAACAATGTGGAAATCTGTGAGATACTAGTGAAAGCTGGAGCCAAAGTCAACATGCCCAACATGTACGGAATTACTCCTATCTTTGTTGCTGCCCAAAGTGGAAAAGTGGATGCACTTCGCATGCTTTTAAAAAATGGTAACATCTTTCACTTCACTGTCATTTTCCTTTCTATTTCATTGTTGCTTTGTGATGTAATGCATCTTAAATGTAATGCATCTCAACTCAATCAGGTGCAGATCTCAACAGCCAGGCTGCAGATGGAGCCACAGCGCTGTATGAGGCCTGTAAGAATGGTCATGAGGACGTTGTAGAGTTCCTTCTATCTCAAAATGCAGACGCCAACAAGCCGGGCAAAACAGGACTGATGCCAATCCATATTGCTGCCCAGCGTGGCAATGATGGGTATGAATTAAGAATTCACTTAATAAGGAATTTATATGAATGAATGAATTTGCTTTGGGAGAAATGTTCTCAGGTCACAGTTTATCTAAACTACTTATTTGTATGCGAAGGCCATTGGTTCTTAAGAGTTTAGGTTTAGTATATCTCATGATCTTGCATTAATTTTCAGCAAAGTCCTCGGGTGTACCTACAAAAATGCCAGGGAAACTAAGTAAGTCTCAATGGGTTCTTTACAGCAATGCTGTGGCAAGAGGGTGCTAATCCTGTAACCTATCACCTGAAAACTCAAGCTAACTCAAGTAGTAAATGGTTTTATTTGCAAAATACCATTTAAGATAATTTCTTCATGTCTTGTTAACTCTTCTAGTTTATTGTGTGTAGGGTCTTTTTCTCGCCTAACAGTTAAACTAATCATCCCATAGCATAATTCCTGATAGCATGAGATGTTTAGGGATGGGAATCGTAAATCGTGAATGATCCCGGGTTCTGGTTCCTCTTAACAATTTAAATTCCTTAACAACTCCATTAACAAATATTTTAGTATTTTTAAGGAATATATATTTGAAAAAATAAATGCATTTTACTGTCAAATGATTATAACATTTTCACAATAAATACTTGTTAAACAATTCTTGCGAGTGAAAGTGAAAGTGACATCTGAAGGCCAAGTATGGTAACCCATACTTGGAATTTGTCCTCTACATTTAACCCATCCAAGTTAGGGCACATAAATCAGGAGCAGTCAGAGAGTAGTGAACACACACACTGTAAACCAAGGACACACACCTGGAGCAGTCATTTTGCTGTGGCACCCGGGGAGTGATTGAGGGTCAGGTGTGTTGCACAATGGCACCTCAGTCATTTCCTGCCACTATTCAGAATCGAACCCACAACCTTCGGGTTACCAGTCTGATTCTCTAACCATTACGCCAAGACTGCCCAATAAGAGTCATTCGTTTAGGAATTGGACTATACTGCACTGTATGTTTTTAATTCTCTAGAATGAACCAACTCATAGGAATCAGACTACTCTATTCACTATTTGCCCTGTAGATTCAGTAGAGGTGTGCGGCACCGTTGAATATGTAGTGAAGGAAACTAGTAAGTAGTGAAGTAACCTATATTGGTATTTCAGTGAAAGAATGCATGTTTGTGAACGTCTAGCCATTCACACACATAATGTGTTTTTGCATTTCCACTGCACTGCTTTTCTTTTTTCTTTTTTTATGTAAACATGCGCTAGACTGACATCTTTGACCGTCTTGTGTCTTTTGCAGAGTCTAGTGTGAGACATGTCGCCATGAAACTGAAGCTGCGATAATCTATTCTTCCCTATTGTAATGTATATCTGAGTTAAACAGCTTCTCGAACTTGGTTTTGTCCATCAGGAATTGATTGAGTTGTTGGATCGTTGTGGTTTGCTATTGCTGTGATCTCATTGTCACGGTTCATGTTTCTGTGTGTTAATTTTTGGCATGATTTTTTTGTTTCTGTCTCTGGTCTGGTTGGCTGTCAGCGTTGCCGGCAACTCATTGCGCTGACAGGCCAACCACACCTGCTACTCATTTGGTTCTCCCCTATATCTACCCTTGTGTTTGCAGTCATTCTTTGTCAGATCTTTGTTGCTCATGTCCTGCCGTTTCTTTTGCCGTCTACGGCGTCTTGTGTTCCCTGTTCTTGTGTTCTTGTTTCTTGTTTGGATTACCTGATCAGCGCTGCCAAAGCATGTTACTTCATCATCGCGATTCTACAACACCTGACCATCTACGTTCTGTTTTCTGTATTACTTTAGATTTAATAAACACCCTATTTGACTGCATTTGCTACTGGATCCAGTTGTTATTTCCCTTGAAATAACGATCTGACCAAGATGGATCCAGTGAGTACTTTGAGCTGAGAGACATTATGGACAGCAACAACGCTCGTATGGAACGCCAAGAGGATCAGATCATGGCGACGGGTTGAACAGTTCAGGCTTTGGTAGCACAGGTTGCAGAGTTGTCTGCCCAGTTCCAGCAACTGAAGACAGAGGCAGCTAACCCGTTCACTGCGCCTAACCTAATGTCAGTTCCCCCCATCGGAGATCTTACTGCTCGTCACAGCGAACCTTGACTACCGCCATCATCTGCCTATTATGGTGATCCAAAATCGTGTGGTTCATTTCTGGCTAAGTGCTCTCTGTTTTTTGCTCTCCAGCCCGTCTGCCTTCCCATCAGAGGGCTCTAGAGTGGCTTTGGTGAACACGCTGCTGACTGGCCGAGCAGCTCAATGGGGATGACCTGTTCCGCGATGAGCTGAAGAAGGTGTTTGACCGTGCTGTCTCTGGAAGCGGTACGGGTGTTGGCAGAGCTGCAACAAGGTAATCAATCTGTGATCTGTGTTTCGCAAGCTGGCTGCTCAATGCAACTGGAACGAGGAGGCACCGTGGGATGTTCCTGAATGGGTTGGCTGACCGTTAACAGAATGAAAGCTATGCCCTGGAAATAGCATCTGCCTTGGATGGATTGAGTTGTCCCATCCTCGTGCCAGTTGACACGTCATCAGAAAGCACAAGAGACATCGTTGCAAGGGGGAGCAGAAGTTATTTTGATGAAAGATATGCACGAATAAATCATTTATAATAAATTGAAATTTTCCACTTTGATTTCATGGGGACTTTAAGTTGAATTTCTAAACTTGAACTCGAACACTGTTTTTAGAACGCACGAGACACTGCAAAAGATGCAAGATGGGAGCGCAACAGTCAGACATGTCCATCTTGTGCATGAATGTTTACATTAAAAAACAATGGAAATGCAGCGCAGTGGAATTAAAAACTGTGTGAACGGCCCCTAATAAGCCCGAATGTCGTCCACTTCAGCATATTTTTTTTTTACACAAATTCTCGGTTCCCAACCCTAGAACTGGTTCTCTAAACTTTCATTATTGCTAATCACTATACATACAAGCTTTTTTAAAAGGTTTACATGTATTAATAGGCTTCTTATGAAATAATTTTCCCAATTTTATAATGGTCATTTCACCCTAATGTTGTCAAATTGTAACATGACATTCAATTGTATTTTGGTGCACACTAGCAAGGCAACACTCAAGAACACAAAACGTCTCGTTTTCAGCATTGTAGCCATGCTGATCCCAGCCACAAGTAAGGCCAGAGTGAGACGTACAGGTATCAGCCCTCTCCATTTAGCAGCGGAGCGCAACAGAAATGATATTCTCGAGATACTGATCGAGGCCGGCTTTGATGTCAATGCCACATTGTCTGAGGATCATTCTATGATGTATGAAGATCGACGCAGCTCTGCTCTCTACTTCGCCGTCATGAACAACAACATCGATGCTACCACCATGCTTCTGGAGGCTGGTGCTAACCCAAACCTCGACACATTCAACCCGCTCCTGGTGGCCCTGAGGCAGGGTTGCGTACAGACAGTGACTTTGCTGGTGCAACATGGTGCTAATGTCAATGCCTACATCCCAACTCACCCAACTATCTTTCCAGCTGCTGTTATGTTCTGTATGAAGTATCTGACCTTACTGAAGTATCTGATGGATAATGGCTGTGATGCGTTGTCATGTTTCAGTTGTGTTTATGGCAGCAATCCTCATCCACCTATAAAGACTAGGCGTAACGTAAGATATGATGTAGATGAAACTACGGAAAATACCTGTATTCAGGTGAGTGGCCTGAAGCCAATACATACAGTATCATTTTTATTCTGAATTGTGTATAGTACCACATTTTATACACTTTTTACTAGTTCTGTGAGGTGATCTCCACCGAAACCTACTCCCGCTGGGCAGGACCGATTATAGATGTGCTGCTTGACTATGTTGGGCATGTGAAACTCTGTGCACGACTCGTTGAACATCTGGACAGTTATCATGAGTGGCAAGGCATCAAAGAGAAATCAAGTATGCGCACCCATATCTTTTGCTTAAATTATTAATATATGCAAATTATTTTAGTCACCTGTGTATTCATTTGCTGGTTCTGATTGCAGTGCCTCCACGCCCACTCATGCAGCTCTGCAGACTGAAAATCCGCAAACTGCTTGGTATCAATAGACTGAAGAAAATTTGCAAGCTTCCAGTTCCTCCAAGGTTGATCAAATTCATAAATCATCAAGAACGAGATCGAGAATTTTAAGCCTGCTTTTGAGTGTTATCTCTTACACAGAGTACAGAGAGAACAATGACATTAGAAAATCATAAACTTCTGTTTACAGAACTTACACTGAGCTAAGTTTATAGAATAAATGCCATTTACATTCTGAGTAAATTTTTGCACAAATATAACAAACAAACGTGCTGCTTAATAGTGTAAAAAGGCCATAAATGTTTTTAGCAGACATAAACTGAATTTTACTGAACATTTATTAAATAAATTTAGTGGTTACATAGTACTTTGTCTATATATGTATGCTTAGAAAAAAACAATTATATGGGGTGTTATTGGTGCCAAAAATGACAGATTTGCAATGTAGTAGAAATGTATTGAACGTATTAAGAAATATCAAAAATGGTAGGTGGATCCTGTTGTAAAACAAGAAAATCCACATCCAGGCACTAGATACACCTGTGACTATACATTTCAGGACCTGACCACTAGATGTCTCTTGAGAGTAAAAACTGTCAGATCCCTGAACATCTATAGTCACAGGCAGTGTTTGAAATTAACTTTTTCACTCACCGGCCAATTTGGCTACTAATTTTTTAGGTTACCGGCCATTCAGAATTTCTAGCCCCCCCAAAAAAAAAAAGACACCAAATTAACTACATCACTACATTATACATATAATTAGGATTTCATACATTCATTTCTTATTCAAACTAAATCCTGTCATCCAGCATCCTCCCTTCCTCTTTCATCCTCATCCTTTTCACCAAAAACGTGTTTTGAGAACATCCCAAAGAACATCAAAAAATGTAGGACTTTGGAAAATAACACTGTCTTTTCTGTTAACCAAATGCTTTTTAATCTTCGCTATTTCTTCAATGCAAATGAACAAGCGCGCCGGTATATGTTGCGTAGTGACGTGCATGTTCAAGTAAGCCAGATATGCACAGATCCTGTGTAATATGCTGCATTTATCATGATGACTCACAAGTTTGGTTTATGTGCTAAATCTGTGCAGAATTGGTTTACACAAACTTCCCCAGCAAAGTAAGTAAACATAATAAGTAACACGCAAAATTGGCTAGTGATTTGACAGCGTTACTCGCCACAGTTGATTTTTGGTTAACTCGTTTTGTTTCGTTTAATTTCAAACCCTGATCACAGGTGTATTTAGCTACTTCTTACTCTCTAGTGTCTAGCACCCTGACGAAGGCCTGTTTGAGTTTGGGCTGATACGGGTTGGTGTTTTTTAAGATGTAGCACTATCTTACAATAAAGGCCTTTCTAACTATGTGAGTGCCTGGACGTGGATTTTCTTCTTTTTTTTACAACAGGATCCATCTACCATTTTTGATATTTTGTTCCCCCTCTGGAGCACCCATAGTTTTGTTAGTGAGTACCAGAGGCGCCCCTGGTTGAGATATTTTCTTCGTATTAAGAAATATACTTGATGTTTGTGTATAGTTTTGTATTTTTACTTTTGACTAGTTTTCTTAGTTGGGTGTACATTTTTTTCTAGTATTTTAATGTTTTGTTTGCTTGCAAAACGAACCAATACTCAGTAATGCATCACACTCTTCCAACTTTAAATTCTATGTACAGTAGGCCTACATTTTAAATGGGATAAATTTCCCTGATTCAGTCAGTGCTTTATTAGTTGTGACAATGCATGTGTTTGAACAACTTCCAACCATATGATTAATGATAGCATTTTTGGGCAAAGTATAAAAATTACATATAGTATTTTTTGGTCTTCACTGCTATTGTGTTCCGGTGAGAACGTACAAGAAGCTGAGCTCGTGAGGCGCTGTCAAAACAGCTCATTGCAGCCACTGATTATATTGTTCATACAAAGCATCTCTGCAGTATATCATTTTTTTGTTTATTTAAATTAAAAGTTATGTTCTGATCTATTATTTTCTCTTGCTGTTACATTTTTCAATGTTTCTGTTACGTGTATAGGCAGCAGAGACAAAGAGAGGTGAGAATACAGTTGTAGCAGTATTTATTGAAACCAAAAAGGGTCAAAACCAGGAGCAGGACCCATAATTAAAAGAGCAGGAACTCAACAGCTTCACACAACATGCAAAGACAACAACTGACAAACCAACACTGAAACACTGGGGAATATATACACAGGATAACAACAGGTTAACAAGGCACACTTAAAACTGTGGAATTGAATCAATGGAATGAATCACTATGGTAACAAAAAAGACAAAGGTAAACAGGAACTAAACAGGAAAGGGGAAGTAATGATATAAGTAGAGCAGAAAATGCATTTCAAAATAAGAGTCCACAACAAGGAACCATGATACAGGGATCTTGACAGTTTAAATGGCATTGCAAAGTGAAATTGCAGGTGTTTTATAATTTTTTGTGCAAATATTTGGTAGTCAGAGGTGGTGTGGGGAGCACCAGCGTGGCCAAAACGTTTGAGAACCACTGAGCTATACCCATTAATAGGCACAGTATACTTCCTTGAAAATAAATTACAGTACAGCACTACTGGCACAACCCATAATGAAATAACCCTTCACGATAGAATATATAATACTTTACAATGAACACTGTTTACAAAAAAAGATTACAGAAATTTGATATCTAGATGAACTATTCCTTTACAACTAAAAGATCCAAAGAGCAAACAAGTTGGTTCTTCTAATCTCAAAGCTGTGGAGCATGTGGAGCTTTATTAATAATGGAAAAAAATTATCAAGGATAAACACTGGAGAGTTATATATGACAGTTTATCTGTTCAATGAAATTCCTTACTCACCCGTTGAGTAAAAAAAACACCATCTCCGTGACACTTTTCAAATCCCTCAGTTCTCGCTATCTCCGAAAAGCCAAGCCAATGCTGATTCTCGTTTTATTACGAGCTCTGTGACTGTTGCGTTCTTTTTTTGGCGTAAAAAAATTAGGCGTAAAAAACAACAACAACAACAACAACAACGTGTGATTCCCCGAAGGTTCGATATTTAGCGTGCTATTCTCTGTCATTGTGAATGTGACAAAGAAACTGTTTTAACAATTAAGTGGCATGGCATCTTACACACACAAACCACTGGCACATGCAGCTATGCTTAGTGACAAGTTCAGTGGCACATCCGGTTGTCATTGGCATGTGCCAGTGGATAACACTTGTGACGTGCCGATGGATTGCGCCGTGCCACTGACATTGTTACCGAGCATGTCGCCATATGTTATGGCACCTCCCAATAACCTAGTGACCCATGCCGCTGTTTGCCGGAGCATTATGTAGATTGTGTAACATACGCACTTAACGGCAGTACGACATTTAATTAATAATATGTTGCTTGTTTATATATATATTTACATAGTACATTTTTTTTTTTTTTTTTACTAAATTTGGCTATTTAGGATTTAGTATCACAAATAGATGTAAATAAATAACTCCTCTGTCAGTCACTATTGGAGGAGGACACAATCCATCAGCACGTCACAAGTTTTAGTGGCACATGCCACAATCCACTGGCACATGTACAAGTATCACATGATGCAATCCATCGGCACGTCGCAAGTTTCAGTGGCACATGCCACACTCCACTGGCACGTCACATGATTTAGTGGCACAAGCGCATCTTTTGACGTTCCACTGGCACAAGCCAATAAAATCCAGACGTGCCACAAAGCACATTAGCATTTGCCAATGGCTTCTGTGCGTAAGATGCTATGCCACTTAATGTTAATATACTGCTACATATTTTCAATGCCACTCCTACACCATACACACGTCCAAGTGGCCCGGAGCAACTTTTCTTTATTTACGGATCTGACGGTACACCATCCCACTAGGTCTGAATTATAAACACTTATAATAGGCTTACCACAGAGAATGAGGGTAAGAAAAAAAGTTAGCCTACATGGTGCACCTTTAAACTACAAGTTAAAGCATAGGCTACTGTTTGCATCACTGCTTTCACATTATTGACACAAAATCACAGGTTCTCATGTAAATGAATGATAAAATATTCATTTTTGGGAGATATCACCTGAACAGAAATATTACCCTTAACTCATCAAGTTGAGAAAAGCTAGGCTAGAGCTTTTTCTTCCAGTTCTTTTACTCAAACTACTGCATTTTACATACCTTTTTCGAAAAACAATTAATAATAAATTAAATATAGAGTAACTTTTTTTCAATAACTCGTTTGTGTTAGTGGCGACGAAAAGAAAACGTGTTAGTTAAAAACGTTTTAAAAAACTTGTTCGTTAAAAACGTAAAAAACTCAAACGATTCAGAGTAGGATATAACGTCACGTATGGGAAATTATTCAGTATTTTCATTCATTCATTCATTCATTGCTTCATGTGACTTCAGAAATCCAGCATCCAAACTGCTATTTATTTATGTATTTACTGCCGGAACCTGATGTGAGATGATCCACCAATCAGAGCCTCCTTAATCTCAATCAATATTTTTGATTGGTTAAAATGATTGGAGACGTGTTTTTCCCGTGGGTGCTATGATATGAAATAAATAGTAAATAGTACTAATATTTTTTTTTATTTTTTTTTACTAGTTACTAATTTACATAATGTTGCCAGTAATAGTAACACCGAAGCTGTCTGTATGCCCTTGAAGGTGGGTGCTACCCCGACCCGAACTTTTTCAGGTCAGTTTTGATGTCAGCCAGAAAAGGCTCTTTCCAGATGGCCAGACTGCTTGTTGAGAGCAGAACTGATGGCATTGCCCAGATTCCCAGTATGTCTTCTTCTTTTCCAGCCAATGCTATGCTCTGCTTGAAGTTCCTCCTGAAGTATCTCATGTACATCAACATTCTGTCCTGACTTTTCGTATTGTTTAAATGTATCATATTTATTTATTTATGTATTATTTGTATTTATTTATTTATTTATTATTATTGTGTTTGTGTATATATGAGGTTTTTAAATATAAGGTTCTAATTTTCTCATCTAATTTTAAGTATTAAATTAAATATTACATAAAATTCAGATATATTATATAAAACAAAACAAAAAATGTTACTTGGCACATCTAACATTGTCTTTTACAAAAGGGCAGAATGGAAAAACAAACTCTGTGGGACTTTTCCCTGTGTTTGTTGCTATGTTTTCTTCTCAGGCAAAGGCTTAAAAAGGCAGTTTTCGATGTATGATTTATTTTTACATGTTTGCCGCTTCTTTTGAATCTGATCTAGTACAATAATGTCACCACAATGAATGAAACGACATTGCTAGATAACATTTTAAATATAGTTTTCAGCTGTTAACAAACTGGTTCTATTATATTTGATTGCAATGTGTGACAGAAATTGTGCCTTAATAATTTAGTTTAAATCCCATATGTTGGACCAGGCTCAATGACTATTAAAAAAAAATAAAAATGTATTTTAGAAATATATTCAAGCCAAAGTGAACACTATTCACAGGTTTTGTTTTGGTAATTATTTAATGTCTTTATAAAATAACCACAGGGTGGCAATGTAACTCCATAGCTAATAAATTGAGAAAACTAGAAGGTCCAGATAAGACAATTGGTGTTGCTGACACTGATGCATGAGTAAAGACATTTGTTGTGTATTATATGCTTATAATTTAGTAGTAGTATTTGAATATATTAGATATTGAACATTGTATAGCCTATAGTGTAATATTTCTTTGTATATTAATAGAAATGCATATGTCAGTTTAACCTAGAAGAAATATGAAACTAACACAAAGCACATATGATTTCATCACTGATTTATAGGTATTTTCTCTCTCTTTTTCTCTCCCTTTCAGAGCCCAGGAACCTGTCATCACTCTATCCCACAACTGTCCACTATCATTAAAATTTGTGAGATGGGCCAAACCACAACACTCGGTGTGAGCTTTGTTTTTGTTCATCAGTTTTCCATTGCGGCATTTATGTGGATGAATGGCCTTAGAAAGGTCAACGCTGAACATTGATTACACACCTCGCTGTCAGAGGGGCATGGGGGAGAGGGGTAAGTGGCCATTCGTTTTGTGCAAACTCTTTTAAATGGCCAGAAATCTTCAAAAAGTGCTGGCAGAAGAGGCAGGAGCATTGTAGGGCTCTCCATCACACTCTGGCACCGGTTGACACTAGAGCTGTTTAAGGGCTGACTTTTCCCCAGGCATCCAAAACTGCAGAGTGTGACTGCGGTTTTATTTCATGCAGTCAAATGGTAATGAAAGCTAAACCTACCTCAAAACATACACTGTAGGAAAAAAAACTGTTGTTTTTTGTTGCCCCCCCCCCCCCCCCCAAAAAAAGGGGGAGCTGTGGTTGCCAGAATAATTCTGTAAAAATACAGTAAAATTTATACATTTACAGAACAACCTGTACATTTTACAATATAAAACTGTAATTTACAAAAAGAAATACTTAATAATTATTCAAATTAAAAAGGCATCAAATATGAGCTGTCTTACAGGGAATTCTGGGAATGACAGTTTATGGCTTTTCACTGTAAATTGTTTGATTGTGTTCTTTTTTATTTCCAAAAATGGCACATTTAACAGTGCTTTACTGTAAAATTACGTAAAGTTAGATCTGTAAGGGAACTTACTGTTAACCAATTAACATGTTTTTACTGTAGCATTTTTACAGTGTTAAAATTACAATCATTTTTTACAGTGTACATTTTTACAGGGCTGCTCTCGTCAAATTTTTTATTGTCTAATGGAACATTTTAACTGTCTATCCAGATTGAGACTGATAGGCTATTCCTTTTATTCAACAGTTCAATAAACAAGAAGATATATTTAGTATTTCACATTGTAGCAAATTTTGCCCACTATATTTTTGCTCCGCTAATGAAAATAGCTCCAAACTAAGCCAAAGCAAATGCGTTTCTGAGCAACACACGAGGTGTTTTTCATTCCTGAATGAATCGTTTAAGTGCATGATTCAAAGACTTGCTTATAAAGACAGTCCAATTGTTTCATTCTTAAATGAATCAGTGGTATTGAAAAGAATCAGTTAAGAGGACTCCTTGACTCACTCAGGTTGTTTCATTCCTCTGAATCAGTAATTTTGAACGAATAGTTTGAATGAATGATTCAATGATTAGCTCATAAACATTTAGTATACGCAGTTCTATGAATATGCAAATTAGCCCCGGCTCCACTCACTCACGCTAGCTCAGAGATCCACTCGTTGACGATCAAACGTTGACTTGATTGGTTCCAAGGTAGTTTGTGACGTCAGAAACACCAGCGATTTCAAACTGTTTTTTTGAGACTGTCTCAGTCATACTCAGACATGCTCAGCAATGGTGTTGACTTATGAATTTGCACATGGTTTGTCTTAAAGCATATTAAAAACACCACATAGACATATAAACAACATTAAAAGCTTGATTTTCACCACAGGGTGACTTTAAATTAAGCCTTGTTATTGAACAAATCAGTCAAGTGGATGATTCCTTGACTTAACCACTTACAGTAACTGGTAGTGGAATAAAAAATAAAAAACGCATTTTTTAAATGTTGAATGTCTTTTAATGTTGTGATTTTTGAAAGGCGTGTCACTCGCGACACTTAAAAAACACAATACGCAAGTGCAATGCTCAAACACGGCTGCCTAGTGCATGTTTACATGAGGTGCATCCCAATTTGCGTACTTGTGCACTATTCTATGTTGTTTTTGAAGTATAAATAGTGCGAGTAATTTGTTCACACTAAAAATTCCCAAAAGAAATAGTGCACTTTAAATGCGCAGATGATTAATTAACCGGGGGGGGGGGGGGGAAGTGTGGCATGTTGGACACTTCATGCACTGTTGCAGCTTTAATTTATGTAGCGGAGAGGGAGGGGCTGTCAGAATCTGTTGAATGACAAAATAATAACCTTATAAAAGTCAGACAATACATAGTTAAGTACTGTATATGAAGACCTCCAATGCAAAAGCCTCTAAAAGCCACCTCTGTCAAAAATGAGATAATAATATTGAGGGAGTATACCTTCATCAAATATTTTCACTTCAAACTCACTAAATCGCAGCCTCAGCCCATTCAGAAATGCCGGTATTTGGGTAGAAACCTATACATAGGAGCCTGATAAAAATGTTAATATTGAACAAAAATTTTAGACGGACTTAGAGGCTTTTGCATCTGAAGTCTTCATATAGTGTATAAGTGCATAGTGTAGTGTGTCATTTGGGACACAACTAAAGAAAAACAATGGAAAAGCAGCACAGTGGAATGCTAAAGCAAGTTCTGTGTGAATGGTCCCTTGTTATATCAGCTTATACAATCAAATTTGTGTAATAGAACTAACTGTAATGTGTACTGTAATGCACAATATAGTTACATCCCAGATCTGGGTGGATTAAACTGGTTGAACTGAAACCAATAACTGATGGTAACCTTGTTGAGGTTTCTCACCATTGAACCAAGTCTGAAAACATCTCTTCAAAGAACAGCCTGTACAACAGAGAGGTGCATTTTTCACAGATGTTGTTGTTGTTGATTCCGAGGCTTGGACCAATGAGATGCAAATGGGTGCAGCCACATTAGCAGTGGTGCATTGGTTTTGTTTATGGGGACAGCAGAAGGATTATCCCCTCCAGTCCATTTCATTTGATCCATATGGCCCAAAAGGCCTTAGCTTCAGCTGTGCCACAGCTTTGGAGCCACGGTTGAGTTTGTTATTGTCCCAACTCAGGCTGAATGCAGTGCTACAAATCCTGACAATATAATATGCGCAGTCAGTGCTCTCTCTACAATGACACGGACAGAAAAGCAAAGCTTCTTTAGTGTTCTGTTTACTTATTACAAATGTTGTGCATGCACACTGAGCAAAGTTTAATTTAATCTATCATTTTCATATGATTTCTCGGTGGAATCATCGATTACAGGGCTGTCATGATGAAGTCATATATCTATAGATTTGTGTCATCGTCTAAAAGTGGACCCCTTTCTCTCTATCTCTCTCTCTCTTCCCATGAGCAGGAGCTGAGTAGAGCGATTTACAGGCTGTCGGGTTGGCTTTGTTCCCGTGTAAGTCAAGTCTCGGTGGAGAAGAGACGCATCAGTGCTCCAAATGGCCCCAGCCGTCTCATTGCATTATCTTCAAATGGCACGTCTGATGGAGAAGTTAGAGAACAGCTCTCCTAGCTTCTCTCATTTAGAGATGCCTCCCTTATTAACATGTACTGCACCTAGATAGTTGTGTATATGTTCGTGTGACAAGATTTTGGTATTTGTGGTTATTCATGGGTTTGTGCTATGTTATATGTCCTCTCAATCTCAAGGAACGGCTTGAGATCAGCACTGCATTAATACTGGGTCACCTATTATAAAGGGCGATTATGAGGAAGCTTTGAAAGGTGAGAGAATCAACTCCTCATTCTGCCAGCGGCAAATGCACGACTGCCTGGAGGAAAAGGAGCCATGCACATGAAAACTTGTTGATGAATTCACGAATGCCTGCACTGAAACACTTATTTATTTAATAAATAATTATTATAATATATGTAGAATAATATAAGGTATCGTTGTTAAGGCATTTTCATAAATATTTGTATTTATTTATGAGTTATTTAGGCTATTTATTGTTATTCATTTAAGATTATTTTTTTTTTTTTTAATGCAAGTCTTTTATGCTCACCAAGGCTGGATGTATTTGATCAAAAAAGCATAAATTATTATAGTAATATTGTGAAATATTATTAAAATCAAGATATTTGAATAATTAAAATTAAAATAACAGTTTTCTATTTTAATTAAAAATCATGCTACTTTTTTCAGGATTAATAGAAAGTAAAAAAAAAACAAAAAAAAAAACATTTATTTGAAATAGAAATCTTCTCTAACATTGTAAATGTTTTTACTGTCACTTTTGAGCAATTTAGTTACTCAACTTTTGAACAGTAGTGTATATAGTAGTAGTATGGCTTATAACCTGAACAATATCTTAACTATTTATTTCTGAGTTTCAGTGTTTTACATACATTTCAGAGACCTGTGATGTACAATGAGAGCATTGGGTCTGAATAATATGAAGCCGCTGACAAATAACTTTGACTGACTAGAAGCCGCACTGGTGCCTGACTAATTGACAGTGTAAACATTGTAAAGCATCAGCTTTTTCACGTGAAACTGACTGACAGAAAGCAGACTCGGCCTTCGGGTTCTCCAAGCAATTTATCATCCTTAGCCACACTGGGGTAATTTATCTGGCAGCAGAGAAAATATCTTTACACTGTGGTTCTTATTGGAAAGACATCTTGATATTCCACTTTTCTAAACTACCTGTCAAGCAAGGTGTGTCGGCAGACAGAGGTGAGCCGACGACATTTTCTCCCCACGGTTTCTCTCATTTAACTCCATCAACGGATTCACCCTTGCCTGACAGGGAGGTTTTACTAACTGTCTTGGGTTGAACTTTAACTTGAATAAAATGAAAAACAAATATTATACACGCAAATATTATATTAAAATAATTTTTTTGTCATAAAAGAACTAAAATAGAAAACGTTTTATATGCGCGTGAGAGAAATCTCTCCTTTATAAAGAGTCCAACAAGGCCTTGTTGTTGCTAGGTATAGGATATTTTTAGGACAATAATTATATAGAGATAATTATATCTCAGATAGCAATTAATGGAATATAATTATCCACAACATAAAACCACAAAGCGTTCCAAGGTTGACAGATATCAGGCATCAACAGTGTAATGAAATCAGATATTTATAAGCATACACTGTTTACATATTATAGCCAATCTGCTATTTTCAGACTGGAAAGATGCACATGTACAATGGAATTATTCTTCCAGTTTAAATTATGACAGACCAAATTATTTTTGCAGACAAATAAGCACAAGATACAATTCAGTAGTACAATTTTATTTAAAACTAAAAAAAGTCAGCAAGTTGCAATTAAATTAGTTCAATGCACAATATATAATTGTTTTACATTTTGGTATGTGATGCATACATTGTGCAACAACCTCTGATTACTCAAATATACATTAATGGCTTGTTCCAGACAAACAATAACACTTATTCTGTTCTGACGACACATCGATTTATACTTATCCCTATAAACATGTTCTCTTACTCTGTACACACGATAGACTGTCAAGAAGGCAAATATTGATATGTACATTCATGCAATACAATTCTGAGTATCTTTGTACAGTATAATACACATATATCTTCAGTACGTATATCTTGTTGAACGGGTGAATGACTGTACAGTAGAGTGTGAGAATGTTTTACAGCATATGAAGAGGGATGTTTGTTTACATACGCTTGTATTTTATGTAAACATCATTGCTCAGTTGTATATGGTTTTATATTATGATTCGTAGTTCAGTGTTACCGTATGCATGAACATTGCATCACTGTTTTCTAAATACAACAAGCTCCTGTCTATAAAACAGATATTTAGATACACTGGATATACAGTTCTAATAAAAATAAACTAAACAATAGAGAGGGTTTGATTGAGAGTGACATTACAAGCTAAATTTAGGGTTAAGCTTGTTTGATGAATCACCTTGATACATCTTTGAAGCATTCACTAACCCACGTGAAATCACAGTATTAACCACTTCAAAAATAGCTATAAACCATCTTAGTAAAAGTATGATAAGTACCATCCTAGATTTTAAGAGTTGCCAGAGGGGTCAAGAAGGGACTTGATGTGAATCTAGAATGATTTGCAAGCATTCCCAAGACTCGAGATGGACAACAGGCCACAAATGATGACATGATTATCAAATCCAGTTACACTAGAGCACTGTTTTCTGTTATATTAACCTCACTGATTTCTGTTAGAGGAAATGACTAATGTAAAAATGTATATATTCCTCATTGCTTTAAGTTCTAGAAAAGTTCTAGAAAAAAACATAAAGTTGAAATTTAACATTTATTAAAAAGTGTTTAATTTCATTTTACCATTTTATTTCTTGCTTCCCATTTGCAATATTATCGAATTGGTGCAAAATTATGGACCACTTTCATATACAAATGTTAAATATTTGAGAACGGGAATGTGCGGCTACTGAAAGGTAAACTGATTCTGGACATCCATCATATTGTGTCCATTACATAAATATATAACACAGAAAGCCAAACTTCTATATTATTAAAAAAGTTAGAGAGGTCACATGTTATGACTTTTAAAATCTCAACTACTCAAACAATTATTCATCTCAAAATTAATAGTTAATCCATAGTTCATACTGTACATAATGTTGTCTAAGCAGCCAGACATTGCTTGGACATTCACAAAAACTATACATTTCAGTTTTTGGTGTCTTTTATCTTTATAATTAGACCAAAAAAAAAGTATAGATTTTAATATCAGCTATTTATCAGCCATTACATGAAACATGATTGATATTTTTCACATGTAGGCTACATCAGCCATATTTAGCTTGTTTAAAATGTATACATATCTATAGAATGATCAAACTTCAATCAGCTAACTAATAGCAATGCTAACGCTAGCATTGTGTTTTTGTATTATCAGCATGCACCTCAAAAACTCTATCCTTTCCAATTGCATAGTAACACAAACCGCAACAAATTTCTGGATGTTTTCTTGTTCTCTATTGTATATTTGGTACACAAGTGCAGGATGAACCAATCCATTTGGACGCTCTAACAGACTCTATTAAAACAATGGGGCCAATGCGTAATTTATCCATTCAACACATTTACACAATCTACATGAGGTGAGAGAACCCTTAATGTTCAATGAGGGACACTGCAGAGACAGAGTTAAAGACAAAAGAAGACAAGAATTTAAAAACATCATTGCATTCAACAGAAAGTGCATGCGTTTATTTTATTTGTTGGTGTTGTATATTGTCATCAGGTTGAGTCTCGTGATACTCGTGCAGCTGCCAACATTGCTAGGAGTTTCCAAGTCTCCTCAAAGCCTGCTAATAACTTGCCTATACAGTCTTTTCTTTAAACATCGTTCTATGTCCCAAGAAGGGCAGCCATGCGGTTTACAGTTCTTAAATTCATAATATACCTTGCGTCCTTCTCATAAACCCAAACAGAGAGACGGTGGTGCTGTAGCGAACAGAATGTTCAGCTGTACATGCCTTGCTGTAACATGGCCACTATACTCCAGTGTTATTGGTTTCCACTACCTGCTGTTTACAGCGTGAGCTCATGGCATACTCCCCTCGGCTTGTGCCATTCTCTTCTTTTCGGAGGGGTTTCCTGGAAAAGAGAACAAAAAGAGGACACTTCAAACAACTAATTTTGCTCAGAGTGAGGATGCTATTGATCGGTCGTAGAGGCCTGAGCTAAGTCTAATGACATACAATGTCTCAAAGGCAAACAGGCAAAACGGAAAACTAGGAATATAAAATGCAAATAGTAGGGTTAAGATGGCCTAAAGATCAATGTGCATTTACTTTCATATTTAGACGTAAGTTTAGCATGTGCAGGAGGAATGAAAGCATTTGCTAAGTAGTCACAGCACAAAATGTGAATTATATTAAGCATTTGTTTTTACTAACATGTATATATATTTTAAAGTGTCATTAATGTTATATACTAAATCGACTATTCTATTTAAAATTGTTTTGACAATTTTGTTAAATAATTGAATAACCGATGTCAAACAAAACAAAATCCCAATAAAAGAGGTTAATCTGAAATGGAAATGTATTCTGAGTTATACAGTATACAGGCATGCAGTGTTTCCCCAATAATTCTTTTCAGGGACCCCTGACTACTCGTGTCGTGGAGCGGGCGTGTTACGGATACGTGGTGTTGTCATAGCCTCCAGACCTGTTTTACACCATACATATTTTAGTAATGAAAAAGCATGCCTAATTAATTGAAATCATGAAACTTATACAATTATTAAACTTATTCAACATTTGCATCTGAATATTTACCTATTTAATTGCCAATTTTAAACAAAGATATGTCATGATAGCAACAATTCAAATTGAATAATTAGCCTATAGTTTTTAAAGCAAAGATGTATGAAATATACACCATTACTGAATAATAACCCCATGAATTACATTAACTATTATATTTTAAAAGTGTTGAGATGAGATTTTGTGCCATCTATGATCAAGGGAATAAATTAAGGTTCATCATGCCCCACCTAAAGCAGGATAAATTTGAATCACAATGTTTTCTGTGTACTATATTTGTTCTATTTTTCTGCAAGCCTAAGTGCATGTGGCACTTTTGGACCCTCCTTGAGACACTAACAAAGTCTGGGTTGATAAACAGCAGCACAGGTTATCAAAGTGAGTTATTCTGCAGTTTAAATGACTTCCCGCAAGCCGTAATGGCTGCTAGACTTAAAAAGCTGTGGTATGCACCCGGCCTGTCCATTCTTTATTACAATTTGAAATATACAACCTGCCTGCAGCCAATTGCCTTCATAACTGCATTAAAACCCAGAGCTGCCCAAACAGCAGAGCATGCAGATCCAATCTGTTGAGATTTTGTTAAATCATGTTACATATTGACTTATTGGTAGAGAGGGCCTGAGATAAAAGCTGGTTATGTCGAGAGATGGATGCTAGGGATACAGATTTTGTAAAATACCAACATGAATATAAGTAAAGGTTTAGAATAGTTGGGGCATATGCTTCAGCATTCACAAAGTCAGGATGCATTGATGGAACAGATGTACGAAAAGCAGACATGAATGCAGCAATCAACAATGTTCAATAAGCTAATGGAGTACACTGATGCCAAGCAACCACGTCACCTCTAGAAAGACAGCTCAACGGCTGGCTTCCAGAAGTGAAGATGCCAGTCAGAATCTCCATTGTGAAAATGATTTTCAACAATACTAATAAATATTTCAAGACACCCCTAATATAACTCAGAGGTTAAGTGCAAGCGTGTGCCTATATAGAAGCCATTAGTCCGATTCCTTTTTTAGAAAATCCGAATTAGTTTAAGTGAAATCCACTTTAAAGCCTTTTACCATAGAAACGACACTAAAGTTGACAATGTGAATCTCACCAAATTCACAAACTATTGAAATTTATATCAACTAGGAAATAACACAGCACAACAATGCAATAAATACTATGATATACACTACTGTGTATTGCTTAATATGTGGAAACTGTATAATTAGCCAGTTCAAAAGAACAGCATTTATTTGAAACAGAAATCTTCTGTAATATGTGACCCTGGACCACAAAACCTGCAGTCACAAGTAGCACGGGTATATTTGTGGCAATAGCCAACAATACATTGCATGGGTCAAATTTTTCGTAAATTCGTAATTAAGTAAAGATCATGTTCCATGAAGATATTTTGTAAATTTCCTACCGTAAATATATAAAACATTTATTTTTGTGAGTGAATGCAGCACAATCGCAAACATAAATGGACAACTTTAAAGGTGATTTTCTCAATGTTTTGATTTTTTGGCACCCTCAGATTCCAGATTTTCAAATAGTTGTATCCCGGCCAAATATTGTCCTATCCTAACAAACCATACATCAATGGAAAGCTTATTTATTCAGCTTTCATATGATGCATAAATCTCAATTTCAAATTGAGTGACTGGTTTTGTGGTCCAGGTCACACATATTGTCTTTACTGTCACTTTTGATCAATTTAATGATAATTTTTTTATTAATTTCTTTAAAAAGTAATAATAATTTTTGAACAAAATGTAAATGACAAAATACTAAGTATTTACATAAAACATTTTTTAATGTTCTATGGGAAGACATGCATGATTGCATCTGAAGTCACAATTATTAACATACGGTACATATGGTATTCAAAGATCCTCCCATTTATTAAAGTGTTGTTAAACAAATATAATTTAATTTTTATTTTCCACCAGAGATGGCTGGGTTTCAAGGCTTAGAACTTTGTGGAGAAAATAAATGTGAATTAGATGAAAACGCTTCAAAAACCCAGTGTCGGCCAAATTACTAAAACTAATTAATTACTAGCTACTAATTACATCTTCAACTGTGTAATTTTATTATTGTACTAATAAATCTCTCTAAAAAGTATTACATTACTTATTACTTTCTATATACTATCCCATATCAACCTTGTTTAACAATACAATGATAGACATGAAACTGCTCTTTTAATTCTTTCAAATAAATCATATAAAATGGCATAAATTATTCTTGAACTGACCAAAATATTTAAAGGGAAAAGGTTAAATTAAAAACATACAGTACATTTTAATGTTAGATGTTAAATATTGATGTTAAATTCACTATTGTTTTATATAGAATTGTTCTATAGAGTATAAAGTATTTAATGCAATTTCATCAGAAGTATACTGTAATTAAATTACAGTAAATTTAAGAGTAATCCCTTACTTTACTTTTTCAAAGAAAAAGTAATTAAATGAAAGTAAATAATGACTTGGTAATGCATTACACCCAACAATGCCAAAACCCATTAAAAGTGTGCGGCTAGTAAGTTCAACAGTAAACTCGCCAAAAACTTGAACAATAATGAACAAAAATTCTAAATACCAATACGAGAGATTCCACATCACATCAACGATTAGGTCAGGAAAAAAATGAAAATGATCATGAGAAAGAAAACAACCTGACCTTTACAAAGCCCATCTCTACTGTCTGCAGATCTCTGGGGTCTGTCTAGAGGACAAGTCTAATTTCATAAACAGAGCTTGAGCTCATTAAAATTGACCTGTTTCTTCCAGAGAAATACACATATGAGATAGCAACTTGTTGAAGGCAGGCTGCTTTTGCAGACAGAATAAGATAAAGAGCATTTTTTTTCATCTGACTCATATTAAATGTCATTTGAGTGTGGAGCTGAGCTACGGCTTCAACATCCATCCCTTGAATGTGATAAATTGTGTGTTCTATCGATATGACAAGGCCATGCCTGAGCTATATTGTACATACATAGTGAACTGTCTCTGTGAAATTTAAATCAAAGAGACAGAATGACTGTAAACCTATTAATTATGATCTAAGGGGTGTTCATTTTCATCAGGAGTTGACAATTTTGTCAACTTGATTTATGCAAAAAAGCAATGATGCAACAACATCCACCGATGGACCCCTGGATGTGCGCTACTGTTCAAAAGTTTGGGGTCAGAAATTAATTATTTTATTCAGCAAAGGGGGGCATTAAATGGATCAAAAGTGATGGTAATTTCTGTTTCAAATAAATGCTGTTCTTTCAAACTTATCAACATGCATCAAATAACCCTGCAAAAAAAAAAAAAAATAATTAAGAGGCACAACTGGTTTCAACATTGATAAAAAATTTTACTCGAGCACAAAATCAGCATATTAGAATTATTTGAGGGATCATGTGACATTGACACTAAAGCTGAATTTTCAACATACTACAATATGGAAACAGATATTTTAAATTAATGATATTACTGTGTTTTTGATTAAATAAATGTAGCCTTGGTGAGCAAAAGAGACTTTTCCAAACAATAAAAAAACTTTTGAATGGCAATGTATAGTATTATAACAATTTGAAAGGGATAGTTCAAAAACACCAAAATTTAAATTTCTGTCTAAAAGTGTGTTCTCCCTAGTCCAGAGGCAAAAAGTTGGCAAAAAGTTGAAACATTCTTTAAAATATCTTCTGCAGAAGAAGAAAATGCCATACACTCTGGAACAACAAGAGGGTGAGTAAATGACAGAGTATAATTTTTTGTGAGAACATTCCCTTTAAATTATAATTAGGCTATTTGCTATGTTGATGGATTGAACATAGACCTAGTTTCATCCTCTTCAGCTTCTAGAAAGGATCTAGTAAAGGGCTCCAGACTGCAACCACCTTTTTTCTTGCCGGTGCGACTGCATTGTTTTAAACGTTGCACTGTTGTGACCACCACACTGCCCAGAGCTGCTATTTCTGTTGCATATGAAAAACATCAAACGCCAAACAAAACGAAAGCGGAATGAAACCACACTTCTCATTTGAGCTGCGCAACATGGACAGTTTATCAGCTCGGACCAATATCAGACAGCGTAACGCGAGCTCACGTCAGGTTTACTCGCCACTCGATCTCGATCACATGACACAGTTACTACACAGCGCTGGCTGGGAGATCCAGTGAAAAGCGTTTGAATTAGGCGCATTATTAATAACATTGCTGCAAGATCTAGTGAAAAGTGTTCAAATTGCGGCAGAGAATTCTCTATTATAAACATCTCAACTCATGATCAGTGCTTTACTGTCAAATGTGCATTTCCAAAAAATAAACATGTAATATTAGTTACTGCACTTATTAGTGCAAAATAATGGTAATTTTATGATTAAATTACCTTTATGATTAAAAATCCCTTATCATTAAATTAGTCTGGAGCCCTGTATAGTATTTCAAACCTTGAGCAACAAATACAGCTATACCTTCAAATAAATTCCACCAAGTCTTTTCAAGATTGATTAAATGTTTAGAGGTAGCTTGCGCTCATCTGTTGTGATAAACACAGTCTCTGTCTCTTGGGCAGGACTGATGAGACAATCCCGTAGCTCTGCAGGGGCCATCTGTCACAAGATGCCCCAGGCTGCAGGGCTTTCCTATAAAGACATCCTCTCGCTTTGCATGATTTACACATGGGAAAAACTCTGCCTCATCTGATTTTTGAGGGGTGGAGTGGGGAAGAGGGAGATGGGAAGAAAACAAGATCTTGCTTCCCCTCTGTCTTTCAGAGATAAACACTCGGGGAGAAATAAAACAGTCACATAATCCTTGGGTGCATATCGAGGTCACTTAAGGACTGGGCTTCGTCTATTTGACGCTTGACCGCTAGAAAACTGATGAAAAATTCGATGGAAATGGAAAATGTAGACTCGATAATGAACAGTCAAGAATCTCCAGGCAAAAAGGCATATGACAGGTAAAAAAGACTCTTTGGATTGATCACATCATGCAAGTCTTCTTGATTCACATACACTCTGTCTGGAAGTCTACTGCATACAATTACTGTTGATGCCTTTTCAGCTCAACAGTAATTTTCCACTGAGAGCTTGTTTCTGTCCCCCCTCCAACCTGCTAAAGGCTCATGGCAACTCCAGCAGTCGTGTGGATGTCCCTCGAGTCGTGTTGCTCTACTGCACCATGTGCAGATGCCCTGACAGTCGCCCAGTTTCTCTGTGGACCACTTATGTAACGTGCCAGGACGGGAAGCTGAAACTCTTTTATCTTTCCCCTGAATCAGCACTGAGCGTACTCGCTCGCACACCCTCTCTCGCTCTGTTTCTGCTCTCTTTACCACCTTTTCTCACTGATGAACAGCAGCACCTGAGAGGTCCTCGTGGCCATTCCCCAGACATTTCAGTACACTGTTCGGTTGCCTGGATCTTACGTGACCTCTCTTCTGAGGTCGACAAATAAATCCTGTGGGAAAACGTGGGCCGAAAATGTCTCTCGGACTGAAATAAATGCTGATCTGGATGGAAGTTAGAAAAACAAGTGATATCTTATAGAGCCATTCTCTTCCTGTGTACAGTAGATTCTGTAGATTATTTATACCGCAGTGACAGATTAAGCAATTCAGCCTTTCCTATTTGATTTGGAAGCATTTAAAGTTTGATTAGAGACATGCTGTGATGAGATGAAAATTAAATGTCAAATGTCAACAAATTATGTAAAATAAAAATGAGAAGAAATCTGTGCAACTTCCTTTTTTTTAGGTTTGGATGCAAGGTAGGCAAAAAAACAAAACATTTCTTTAAATATAAAGAAAAAATATTATACACTCAAAGGTTTCCTGTTTGGTGAACACATGGTTGGATGCTCGGTGGTGCAAATTTGTCCTTTCTTGTTGAAAATATGCCCAACAATATCGCTGCAGTACCAAAAACAGCCACATCCACACCTCCAAATGTGGAACTGGGCCCTCAATAATACATGACGTGTAGTACACACATGGCAAAGAGCTACACAAAACATTACAGGTAGAGGTAAATATTTTATAACCTTGCTCTTTGGAATATGCATCAGAATGTATTCATTTCCTCTGAAAATAAACAGAGCGGGCTGAGATTGTTGCCACATGACAGTAGGTTCAATGGATAATGTACTGTAAATGCAGTACATGGTAATGTCCTCATCATATCTTAATAAAGTGGACATAATATGTAACCATTTTTTTCAAGATGTTATTAATCATATTAATCAGTAATTTATCACAATTCATCTGTTGGCGCGACTGATCCCCGTTCATAAACCCCACGTAATTTTCTTTACCTTTTGTTTACAATCACTATCTAGACAACTGTCCACAAATGCTACGAAAGTTCACAAATTTGACATCTTTTGAAATGTCTAGGGGTTTAGCTTCAGTATACGGTCTCTGTTTTATGATATACATGCTTAATATGCAACAGTAATATAGTAATTCCTTCAAAACATACAACAACTGTGCAAATACTCCAAAGAGAGCAGAGAAGATTTGAGTTTGAGTTCAGGTATGTCATGATTGTGGCTTAAAGGGGGGTGGTGGGTGGGTGTTTGTAACATGGGTTAAGCAAATGTAGAAGTTAATAATAAAAAACAAAACATTGGATTGAACTGATGTTTCCATTTTTCTCTTCTAACATGACAATCAGGCAAATGTATAAAAAAAAATTGAACCGTGGTAATATTTTGTTGATGTTTTAAACATTTAAGCATGTTTTCACCAGTATTGTTAATTGGTGATCATGAGAATATCTGTAATGTTTTGTGGTATTAGTTGGAATGTCTATCTTTAAAAAGGTTCCATACTTTTTAATAAAATTACAGAAATCAGTATATCATCAAAATTTCACAAGATGGTTAAAAAAATATTTCAAAATTAACATCAAGCTGGTACCCTCATGTAAAATAACTCTCAATCCCTCACAGAGCGATTATTTTAGGTCTTTATATCCATCCTGTTAGGAATCTGGTTAAGTTTCTTGTAATTTCTTGTAAAATGTAAGTGCCTGAGCTTAACCAAAGCATTTTTATGAAAGTCTTGTACACTCTTTTATAGAAATTACAACACAAGATTTTTTTTTTTTCAAAAGTTACTGCATAACAGAAGTTGCCCAATAGTACAACATTTAGAAATGCCTAGAAACGTTTATCATTCTCAACTAATACACTCAAATATTAAATATTAATAAGAAAAGTCATCCATGGTGTATGTGCACATTTTTACCCTGGGGATAAAAAAAACAAAGGCTGATGGAACATAATTTTGCAAATACATTTTACACATTATCACAGCACTATTGTTATGAACGTTAATATTACAAAAGGCAATTTTAGCCTTCTTAGCCCCAGTGTCTCTTAGAGCACTTTAAATCCAAGCCTGAGTCTAATTAGCATTTCAAATGTGACTTAAGTTCACCCAAAAAGTTATTTTAGGATGTAGTGACTGTAACTATGCATGACAGCATTTAACAGTGCTGCATGTTCAGCAGAGCTAAGAGAAGAAAAAAGACAGCTTGAAGTTGTGTTTACACATCCTATCCAGACTGAGGGTTCTGAAAGTCCATTTGTTTAGAGTCTTCGTTATCATAATTGCACTAACGTTCAATGACCGGGATGCTTTATCATTCGTTTACAGCGGTCAAAAAATCACGAAGCACCCCATTTCTCTCCTCTAAGATCTATTCTTCACTATATGCACTGAGCAACTGTTCAACAAAACTGCTTTAGCTTTCCCCTCCAGTGCCTCTAATTCCATTAAACTCATTACAATAAGTGAGCCGCACCGGTCTTCAGCATGCAGAAGCCATAAAGCAATGATTGGGGTAATAATCCGAGCCTTCACTGGGACATTTTACCGAGTGTTTGAAGAAGCACCATTCGCGGTGCATCGGTCATTGGGCATAGCTAAATGATGTGTTCGCATGCATATAAAGGAAGGCATTAAACATGTCTCTCTCTCTTCATTTTGGCAGACTGGGCAAGCTCATTAGCGGAGAAATAGCTGCCAGCTGGGTTTTCCTTTGGGAGTTGGCTTCCTTATACCAAGTTCTCAGGCAAAAAAGAGGCAATGTGTAACAAACGAATTTACCAAGTGAAATGATTCCAAAACAGAGAGCTCATAACAAGTCCCCATTTAATAGCCAGGAGGGGATGTTCCACAGCTTTCATAAATAAAAGATTAATTTCCAGAAGACTGGAATGTTTTAACATTAACAGCTTGGATTCCACCTCCACTTAGTTTCACTTGAAAATCTGAATAGTATCAATTTAATGAGAGTAGCTTCAGGATGACATGAACCAGGCCAAATATAGTCCAGCGATAGTTACCACATGGATTCTGGTTGTTGTTGTTTTTTGGGGTGAAGCAATCAGTTCTGGCCCTGGATGCCAAATGGTCAATAATTAATGCAGTAATTTCTCTCCCTTTTAGTCATGAGAATAACCTGATTATCACGTGCATGAGACTCACATGAGTTGTGATGTTTTATATATGATATCTGTTGGTTGCCTCCTGTGTTGACCCACCAAATAAAGAGTGTTGTGGTTAAGGGTCAAAACCTCTAAACTTATAAATGGGTGGATTGCTCATGACATCATAAGAAGTGAAGCCACTGCACCATATTGGTATTCCAGAGTATTTCCTCACATTCTATCCTATTAATTAACAGGAAACCATCTGAATTGAATGAAAACATTACCTAGCAAGTCAGTGTTTTTATATCTGAAGTCTCCCTGTACATTCTAACAAATCAGGAATTTCCCCTACTTATTAAAAGTTGAGTCTTCATTATAGCAGCGGATATCAGATCAGCGGTACAAATTTTTAAATGATTCTTCTGAAATCTGCAGATTTATGCTTTGTAAGGCATGCACATACTTAATTTGCCATGTACATTTATTTATTGTTGTTATGTAATTGTGTTCTACAATATTGATTTTATTCATACAGCAACTGTAAATTATTCAAGTGATTTCATTAACAGCATGTATTTCAAAGCAGTAAAGATATATGTGACCCTGGACCACAAAACCAGTCACATGGGTCAATTTTTTGAAATTGAGATTTATATATCACCTGAGAGTTGAATAAATAAGCTTTCAATTGATGTAGGATTTGTTAGGATAGGACAATATTTGGCCGAGCTACAACTATTTATCAAAAAAATCGAGACATTGAGAAAATCGCCTTTAAAGTTGTCCATTTATGTTTGCGATTGTGCTGCATTCACTCACAAAAATAAATGTTTTATGCACTCTAAAAAGTTTTACAATGATTTACTCAATTTTTTGGGGGGTGAAACATTTTTACACTTATACAATTTGATTAAATTTTAAAGCAGTGATATCAATTACAATACACTGTATGAACTGAGTAAATGTAAGTAAAAAAATGAAGTAGATCTGAGTAACAGCATCTGGTACATTAACAAATAAAACTGAGAAGAAATAATAAAAATAAAAATAAAAATATATATTTATGAGTAACATTAACTGTTTTTATTTATGAGTAATATACATTTTTATTACTTTTAATATAAATTTTCTCTAAACCTTTGTAAAATACTATTCCATACAACCACCGGTATACATGACACTGGCCTTTATTGTCGATGAGTAACGTTACATCAATACAGCATGTTTTACATTGTTTTAACATACAATATTGCCTACATTTAAACTCATGTAACAAACATTTGAGAAGTAAAAATGAAGCATTTAAACATTCAGGTAGCCTAATTCAAGTGTAATCAACCGGTCTGTTATCCAATTTCCACCGGATCAGCGCTGGTTCTTGTGCCGGAGATGGACTTCTACAGGTGAACTTCGAACTTCAGACCGCTGTCCTGCGTTTCACTCATATCCGAAAGATGCTGCGACTCCATAACCTGCCAATAAACAAACAGTGTAATGTTCTGAGAACATTTTATCATTCAAATTAGTTATATTCATTATCTTTAGGAATAAAGTTGTGTGTTTTATGCAAGCCATCAGGCATTTCAATCAGCGAAAAGACAGACACTCTTTTACTTTAGGTGACTCACATTGCATCCCAGTATGTTGTTTTACATTACATAAAATGATTTAAAGCAAAGTAATGATTTTATCAAATAAAAAAACTAAATAAAACATACACACACCTGAATTTCACAGAGGAAATGCATCAGTTCTGCGTCGCTGAGAAGAGAAGAGAGAACTGTTCTGGAGACTGGAGAGAGTTCAGACAGCCCGCGGCCCGCGCTCACTCAACCGATGAGTTGTCGTCACGTCAGAGGGTGGGGGAGGGGTGCATTGTTTTAATTGAGTAAACTTACTCAATTTCTTAAGAGTGTGTTAAATACATTAATAATATTGATTTGAATTACATAATATTTGTGGTTCTTGAAACAGATCAGTTTCCATTCTCAAATATTTTGATAGAAATTTCACAAATATATTAAGTGTATTATAAATAAATAATTGGTTAGTCAAATACTAAATTGTTTTAGTGAAAAAAAAACTTAACTATAAATATAACAGCAAATTTTAGATAAAATTAACTGTTGGATTTTTAGTCAATTATTTTGGTATGTTTAACTCAAACAATCAAGTAAATGATATTCAGAGATTTTATTAAGTTAATAAAGTTAAATATTACTGTGATATTTACTAAACCACAGAATTATTTTTTCAGAGTGTATATTTATCGTTGGAAATTTACAAAATATCTTCATGGAACATGATCTTTACTTAATATCCTAATGATTTTTGGCATACAAGAAAAATCGATAATTTTGACCCATATAATATATTGTTGGCTATTGCCACAAATATACCAATGCTACTTGTGACTGGTTTTGTGGTCCAGGGTCACATATACACTTAATTCAAACTGTCATGCTAATAAAAAGCCATAGAATTTGAGCTGACCTGTGGCTCTTTAACAGATTCCAAAATCTCCAAGAGTCTGAAGTGGATGTTGGCCAACAACAAAATAGGAAATAATACACACTTCACAACTTATTCAGAGAAATAAAGTACTGAATATGGATTTAAAGATATGAAGCTTTATTTCCAAGCATTTACACTGTCACTCCAAGCAAGGTGATGCATGGTAAACCTTGGATTTGAATGCAATTTAGTGAAATATAACAATCAGCCTTTTGTGTATTGTAATATTTATTGTATATTCAAATCAATTTATGCTAATAATCCCAGATATACGTTCATGCTTAATATTTCCTGCATACAGTAATGTACATAAAGAAATCTATTTTGTGTTAGTTCCCTGTGTCAGCAGTGTGCCCATAGGTGGAGCGGGTGTAAGGCTGGGCAAGGTTTTATCCTTCCCCTGGCCACGGACTTGAGACTAGCATGGCATTTTCTCACTCAGACCGTCGACTGCTGCTGCTTCTGATTGTATTTAGAGGCAAAATCTGTCCATAACTACAGGTCTAAGATCAGTTTTCTCCATAATAATAGCATATTGGCAAAAGAGATTTGGGGTTTGTGCTCTTGAGAACGTCAAAGGTTTCTATTTACAACGTGTTTTTGCAGCATTGAGCAATGCTGATGATATCAACTCCAACAGTCAGCAAGGATGAAACATCTAACGATTTATTATAAACCTGAGCCAACTCTGGAAATTTGCAAATTGCTGTTAATCCTTAGTATATTTTACAATCAGCGAAATATAAGGAGGAGGAATGTTTGGTTGCTGTTAGAGCTGCACGATTAATCGTTAAAAGATCACTATCTCGATTCAACCCCCCACACGATCTTAATCCTGCATTTCTGCGATTCTGCCAATGATATTCAACGAGATAACGCGCTAGGGGTGGAACGGATCACACTAGATTCGGTTCGGCACACATGTGATTCGCGGATTAACTGCTAAATTTAACCATCATTACACGAGGCGCGTGTCAGAAAGCGCTCGAATGCAGAATTGATTCCTCTTTCGCGTTTCCTTGCCCTTGAACACGAACACAAAATTGTCAAAATACCGGTGTAAATGACCGTCTCGACAAGTATTCTCTCATTTATGTCATGTGAACAGCTGAGAAAGAAATGGATATTTGTCAGTTTGTTTCGGTCCGGGCAGTCGGTCTTAAAGTGACACTTAATTATATATATATATATATATATATATATATATATATATATATATATATATATATATATATATATATATATATATTCTGTGTCATTGATATAAATAAAAATAAAATACAGCTTTACCAAAGATTAAACTATTTAATTTATACAGTGATAAATAGTGTTATTTTACATTTAGGCTTCATTATTATTTCTGTACCTGAATATGTCACGACTCTGTGATGAACCCAAACGCAGACAGTATGCAATTAACAAGGTTTATTAATGACAGGAAAAACAGGGAAAACAAAACCCACGAGGGGGCAAACAACACTGGTAGGGAAAATAAAGACTAACAACACTAGACTAAGACTGGACAGTTAACTAGACTATAAACTCACAGCAGATACAAGACTAAACAGCTCTTTGACAAAACTCTTAACAGGATACTCACAGGGGTGATTACAAAATGAACCAGCACAAGACAGCAAACACAAGGGGATTAAATAAGGGAGAAAATGATAAGGACAACAGGTGATACTAATAAAACAATGATTACTAACGAGGAGAACAAGGGGGTGGGGTTAAGTGACGAGACAACACAAGCACACAGCCCAAACAAAAGGCCATGTGCTTGCACACAAAACATGGGTCTGTCATGATCCTGCCTCAAGACTAGAGAAAATCAAGGACACGAGGGCAGAATCATAACAGAATATACTGTTAGACTTTGTAAACTTTGTTATTTAGTATTCATCTCTACTTGTAATTTGTGTATTTGTTCTTATTTTATTACTGACTGTTCACTTGTTTTAAATAATGTGTGAACTTTATCAGTTAGGCTAGTGGTTTTTAATGAAGTAGCTATCGAAAAACTTCAAGTGAGCTTTAAGTAATAAATGAAAAGCAAAGTTATTATAAACTTATCTCAATTAAAAACTTATCTTAAACTACAATATGAGATGGTTAAAAACAAAACTGCTCAATCACAAAGTACCAGCGGCCAGACGAAACAAACGTCTATAAAAGCAACGCTATTCAGCGCAACACCATACCCAAAAATGTTGATAGTGTTTCTTGCTAAGAATCTGTAATAGGTCTAGCCTGGCATAATACCTTTGAATGTTGTCAATGTTTAATTGTCATTTTTTATTTATTTAAATATTACATTATTTTTGTTTACTGCATTTATTTAAATTTGACTGATGCAAGAGTATTATGTCTTATTTTGTTTCTATCTTGTTTGGTGATGGTAATGTTCAAGATTTGTAGATCTTTAAAATAATAAAGCTTTTCAGAATCGTGAGAGAATCGTGATCTTAATTCCAAGCAAAAAAATTGTGATTCTCATTTTAGCCAGAATCGTGCAGCTCTAGCTGCTGTAACACCTGTCGCGATAAATCCTAATAATAAATGGTCAAAAGTTCCAATGACATGCTGTACTACTGCAAATAAAAATCCATGATATAGCTCAGTGGCTCTCTTGTGTCTAACTTCTCATTATGGCCAGTCTTGACATCTTATGAGATTTTATTACATTGACAGGTTTTCACAATTTGATGTAGCCAAAATTGTTTTGAGTTAACACTACAGCTCAGAAAAAAAATAGACAAAAAAGTGTTGAAGCTACTGCAGAAAGTGATATAGTGGTATATATTAAAGGTCCATTTTTTCCCGTAAAAAATGCTGTGACACCAACCTGACAGCTTTTATGATTACCTAAAAGAAAAAGAGATATGATACATCACAATGCAAAATAACAATAAATCTGTGAAATCTATGTGTTATTGTAGTATTGCCCTGGGTGTTTCAAAGAGAGTCTGGGAGCCTCTTTCCTTTTTTGCTGTGTGAGTGATTTGGGCTGTCTGAGGCCATTTCCCTGTCTGCAGCTGATCTGACAGGCCTCTCAGGTTTCCCTTGACAGCATGTCACTGGTACCAGACCAAAAGAGCAGCTTAAGTCTGACACACCACGCAATGCTTTCTACTGCGCCATCAGTGCAAAACACATTAGGGTTGTTGCGATAACCGCAATATCGTAATACCGCCATCCTGAGAAACCAACCACAGAGGAGTGCAAGCAACCGCAGCAACTGCGATGTTCATGTGTTTTCTTTTTTCATAAGGCTATGCCCTTCTTGATCTACCCTTCATGCATGTGTATTTAATGTTAAATAAGCAAATAATGATAACAAAAGTGAAGAATGTATTTTTTCTGCAAACTGGCTCGTTTTTACTTAACACTCCATGTATAATTGTGATTTGTACAGGGGCTCCGTAGATTTGCATTAAACAAGCCTAAACGGACAGCGAATGAGGGAGAAAGCTGGTGCGTACACACTTATTGATATAGTAAAAAAAAAGTATATATTTTTAAATGTTGATAAATTAATATCGCATATTGCAATATTGAGCAACTCAAAATCACAGCAAGGGAAATTCCTTAACCATGACAGAGGTGAATAAATCATTGTCAATTGTTTTTCCTAATGTAGGAAGACGACAGCTTCATGTCAGTTCAACTAAAACAACATTCACAATTCATGTTTCAGATAAGAAGATATCATCTTCTCAGCCTTGTTATCTTGTTACATTAAGGAAGCATGAAGCTGACACAGATAAAACGTTAATGGAATCTTCTTTGTTTACCT
Organism: Leuciscus leuciscus; assembly: GCF_965113295.1. Lineage (NCBI taxonomy): Eukaryota > Metazoa > Chordata > Actinopteri > Cypriniformes > Leuciscidae > Leuciscus > Leuciscus leuciscus. The sequence goes on along the minus strand of NC_138743.1, from coordinate 30,327,814 downwards.
GTAGGCTTTAAAAAACGTAATTGTCCATACTATGAAAGTCAATGTTTTATATTGACCCAATTATCACATTTGACTAATAATTTTTTTTTTTTTTACATGTTTCTGAGAAGTAAAATCAACTAAATTAATACATTTGTCATAAAATATCTAAAACTATTGAGTCTTACCTCTTGATGGCCTTGTAGCAAATGATGACAGTCAGGAGGAGAAAGACCACAGATGCACAGCTTACTGTCCCCAGTACTAAGATCTCCATCTCTCTCCTCCAGGGTATTATGGGGGATACAGTGGAGGGAGCCACTAGAAGAGAGACAAAGTGTTAAAAAATAGGGCTGGGTTAAAAAAAAGTATTTCTCGATTATAATCATTCAATTCTCATTTTGAAGAACCGATATTGATTCTTAAATCCCAAGAATATTTCAGTCTCTGCTGTTTTCAGCTGATGAATTAAAGATTTGTATCGTACCTCCCCTCCCATCCAATAAATCGCAATAAGCTTTGTGCTTTGTCAATTCTGATATGAAACAAAGGATCAGATTTTAAATTCATGGCATGACAGATCACGCCTCAGTTCAAGCAAAGTAGAAAATAAATAAACATGAATGAAAATCAGAAGGTATGTTGAAAGACGTCAATAAAACAGCATGAAAATAATGTCACGTAAGCCATTCAAAACTCATTAGCCAGCTGGTAAATGACCTAGAGCATTTTGCTAAATATATGCACTACATTGCAAATTAATTGTATTTTTACTTAACCTGTTCTTCAATATTTATTTCTGAATAAATTCGTCATGATTTCATGACAGCACCATTGAAATATTTATTTATAAAAAAAAATATATAAAAAAACAGAAACTAAGAAAATGTACTTTATAATTGTAACCCGCCTAAAAAGGGGTTAAGCAGTTAATTGTGTGTAATTATTATCATTATTTATCCATACTTTATGTTTATGAGTAATGGGGGTTTTATTTTGAAAAATATATTTTATTTTGGGGAAAACCGGAAGTAGCGCGCTAAAATACTTCCGTTAGCTTCACATCGCTAAAATCAGATGGAGCACTGCTTCGGTTTCTCCCGCGAGTTCAAATAAACTGAGAAGAAAAGAAGTTGGAGAGCCGTCCAGAAATCGCTTTTATCTGTCCTGGCTTCTCATACTGAAAATCCTCTCTTGGTCAGGTCTTTTTTTTTGATGAGGTGAGCAGAAATTCCAGAAGCTCCAGTCCTTGAATTATACCAGGTGAACCATTGATCCATAGATGGCGAGCCTTCCCAATGAGCCGTGAATCTCCACCACAGCATTCCGGAAGCCTGTGGTAGGATTGTGTCAGTTCAACTAACCGGCACCAACAACATTTTCCCTGACGAATATTTACCTTGACTTTGACTATTTCCCTTGACTAACTGACTTGAATTCTGGATTTAACTTTGGAATTCCTAAGGAAAATTTCCAAGGAACATTTTCAACAAAGAAAGGACATTTTATTTTATTTTATTTTATTCTAAATTTATTTTGGGCCCATAGGTATTGTGAACAAAAATTGTTGTGAAGTGTTGAAACATTTTGTTGAATTAAAAGTTTACACATGTCAAACGTTACACCTGTGTTGCTTGGTTATTACTGTACTCTCAGCTCCTACGAACCTAGGGTGTACATACTCTGAAGTGGGTTACACGGTAAAACTTGGCGAGCCAGCCAGGAGCTTTGAGTGAGTAATAACCAGGTTTCTGTTCGTAAAAAAAAAAAAAAAAAATGTACATTTTTGCTTTTGGTTCTTTTTCTGAAAATGGATGTGATTGAAAAAGAAAGTATTAAGGTCCCCAATGCCGTCATTGTGTCAGGTTTGACAAATACCGATGTAGACGAAGAGATTTATGAAGATTTAAAGCAATTTGGATCTATTAACAGAATTGTGAAGGTTTTAGACAAAACCTCTGAGTTTTATGGTAAAGCTCTTGTAGAATATGCATCTGGTGCTGCTGTGGAGACACTTGAGAAAAATTTACCCTTTGATAGAACCAGTGATACAGATGACGATGTTGTCTTCCACGTTGAAGCTTTAGCCAGTTCATACTCAAGTGAAAAGGGTACCGATATTACTAAAACATTTCTTTCTGACCTCCAAAATGTTGCAAAACTCAGTGGAAAATCTTTTGAAAACCTGCTACATGACGAGTTAGCACGAATCACTGGATTACTGAAAGAGCAAGGTGGGTCTGGCAGACCTCAGGTTACAGTTGTGGCACCTGCTGGAACAGCCACAGGTCCCGTTTCCCCTGATGCCACTCAAATGGACTCAGTCAATGATGAGCAACGTCCTCTTGACCCCCTTAGCCCTCCTTTCAGACCTATGGCAAATGCTATGCCCACTCAATTGCCAGTATCTTCCTTCTTGCAAACTGCTGAACAACTTACTCCGCCTGAGGTGCAGCGTGTAGTGGTCGAACACATTGTCAAAAGTTCAGACCTCTCTTCGCAAATACACGCACCAGCAAAAGTTAGACCTTTTTCCGGCAAAGTCCCCTGCCCAAACTTTGAAGTCGATTATGAAACTTGGAGGAACAGCATTGAATGTCACTTAGCTGATCCTACCGTTTCCAGTGCACAGCTGGTAAGACGCATTGTTGATAGTTTGCTTCCCCCTGCCGCTTCGGTTGTCAAGTCGCTTGGTTACCATGCAAATCCAAAAGCTTTCCTCGATCTGCTTGACTCAGCTTATGCCACGGTGGAAGATGGGGACGAACTTTTCGCCCAGTTTCTAAATGTTAATCAGAACTCAGGCGAGAAACCTTCCAACTATCTCCAGAGATTGCAGACCCTTTTGAATAGAATTGTGAAAATGAAAACCATTTTGCCTCAAGATTCAGACAAGCAGCTCTTAAAGCAGTTCTGTAGGGGCTGCTGGAACAATGTGTTGATTAATAACCTTCAGCTTGAGCAACGCAAAAATAATCCACCCACTTTTCCAGAGTTTTTACTCCTTTTACGCATAGAGGAGGACAAACAAACAGCGAAAGCGAACAGGATGAAGCAACATCTGGGGTTTCAAAAACCAAAAACTCAAGCCGCAGCGCAAGTGCATGAGGCATATATGGGAGACACATACGATTCACCTCAGTCTTTCTCTGCCGAACCACCAGCTATGAAACAACTTCAAAAGCAAATTGTTGAGCTACAAGCTCAAATTGCTGCCCTATCGAGTCCTAAACAACAGACAGCACCTGCAAACAAACCTGCAAAGGAAAAGGAAAAGGAGAAGGAAAAACGAAAAGAGAAACCCGTTTACAAAAAGACATCAACATCAAAACTTACCTCAGGAGCCGCATCCACAACAGTCAAATCAAAGCCAAAACCATGGTACTGTTTCAGTTGTGGCGAGGATGGACATATTGCCACAAACTGTGATGATCCTCCCAACCCCACATTAGTGTCTGCAAAAAGAACTCTGCTAAAAGAGAAACAACGAGCTTGGGAAAAAGACAATCCAACCCTCGATAAACATTTAAACTGAACAGTGTTTCTATTGAGGGACAAATGGAAACAAATCAACCTGAAAGTCCCATAATTGAACCAAAAACCAAATCGAAAGTCAAGTTAAAAGAGCACAAAGTGACAAAAACCGGAACCTTACCTAAAGGGCTAGTTGGTAGCAAGAGCACCGCTAACATTAAAGTTAATGGGCTTGAGTGCAATTCACTACTTGATACCGGGTCGCAGGTAACAACTATGTCACTGTCGTTTTACAACCGTTACCTTTCAGATCAGACCATTCACCCAGTAGCTGACTTACTAGAGATTGAAGGGGCTAACGGTCAGTCAGTGCCCTACCTGGGGTATGTCAAAGTCATACTCCAGTTTTCCAAAGAGTTCATTGGTAGTCAGCCTGAATTAGAGACACTTGCCCTCGTAGTGCCAGATGTTAGGTCCAACAGTCTCACTCCGTTGTTAATAGGAACTAACACCCTCGATCCACTGTATGAACAGTTTTGTGATGACAATACATTTCGAAAGAGTGCTTACTGTGGCTACCACCAAGTCCTGAGAACTCTACAAATCAGACACAAGCATAGTTTAAATGGCAGACTGGGTCTCGTTAACTTGAGAAATAATGAGCCAAGTGTAATCTGTGCTGGTGAAAGGATAGTGCTAGAAGGATATGCAAATATCGACGACGCAAACAATGAACAATGTGTTTTGCTTGAGCAACCTACAGTGTCATCCTTACCTGGGGGAATTTTTGTCGAATGTTGTCTCATTAACGTCCCAAGAGACACCCCATACAAAATACCTGTAGTGGTAAGGAATGAAACTGATCGAAACATTTGCCTTCCTGTTAGGTGTATCATCGGTGAACTTAGCGCTGTTAAAGAGATTGTTCCAACTCAGAACACTGCTAGTTGCAGTAGCCACCAACAGCCCACTAGCCAAACAAACAAGCAGCCAAGTTCAAACCTAACCTTCGACTTTGGAGAATCACTTCCCGAGGAGTGGAAAGCTCGTATGACAAACAAGTTAAACACATTTTCAGACATTTTCTCTCATCACGATCTCGACTACGGACATGCAACAAAAGTGAAACATTCAATCAAACTCAAGGATGAGACACCTTTCAAGCAACGGCCACGTCCTATTCATCCTCAGGATTTTGACGCAGTGAGGCGTCACCTGCAGTCTCTCCTTGAAGCAGGGATCATTCGCGAATCACAATCTCCTTTTTCATCTCCAATAGTCATAGTCAAAAAGAAGAACGGTGATGTCAGATTATGTGTAGATTACCGCCGATTGAATATGCAAACGATCAAAGATGCGTATGCATTACCGAATCTTGAGGAATCTTTCTCAGCCTTGAGCGGATCTCAGTGGTTTTCAGTAATGGACCTGAAAAGCGGCTATTACCAGATTGAGATGACTGAGAGTGACAAAGACAAGACAGCGTTCGTGTGCCCTCTTGGGTTTTGGGAGTGGAATCGTATGCCACAGGGGATCACAAACGCGCCCAGCACTTTTCAGCGTTTAATGGAAAAGTGCATGGGGGACATCAATCTGCGCGAGGTGCTTGTGTTCTTAGACGATATTATTGTCTTTTCCAAAACGCTAGAGGAGCATGAAACCCGTCTCACGAACGTCCTGTCCCGCTTGCGAGAGAACGGTTTAAAGTTATCTCCTGAAAAGTGCCGTTTCTTTCAAACTTCGGTTCGTTACTTAGGCCATATAGTATCACGCGATGGAGTCAAAACCGATCCTCAAAAGACAGAAGCACTTAAGACCTGGCCAAGACCTCAGACCTTAAAAGACCTTAGGTCATTTCTTGGGTTCTCCGGGTACTATAGAAGGTTCGTGGAGGGGTATTCTAAAATAGTAAAGCCCTTAACCAACCTCACAGCTGGCTACCCTCCCATGCGTAAAGGTGCAAAGATTACCAGTGTAGCCGCCAAGTACCATAATCCCAAAGAACCTTTCGGGGAAAGGTGGACCCAATCCTGCCAAGACGCTTTTGACCAGATCATTGAAAAGTTAACATCCGCGCCTGTTTTAGGGTACGCAAATCCAAGATTGCCTTATGTTGTTCATACTGACGCGAGCACAACAGGCCTGAGCGCAGCGTTATATCAAGAACAGGACGGCCAGACCCGCGTCATTGCGTATGCGAGTCGGGGTCTCTCGCAGTGTGAAGCCCGCTATCCAGCCCACAAGCTGGAATTTTTAGCTTTAAAGTGGGCTATTACCGAAAAATTCCATGACTATTTATATGGCAACGTGTTCACAGTCATTACTGACAACAACCCTTTGCAGTACGTTCTAACCAAAGCCAAACTAGATGCTACTAGTTATCGATGGTTAGCAGCCTTGTCTACGTTCACTTTCGACATCAAATATCGTGCAGGCAAGCAAAATCAAGACGCCGATGGCCTGTCAAGGAGGCCACATGGTGAACTAATCAGTGACAGTGCATCTCAAGAAGAGAGTCAAAGAATACATGACTTTACCTCATACCATCTTGCACCTGTGAACGTTGTCCAAGCCACATGTCAACTCCACACTATTTTTCAAAATGACCCTGAACTGTCTCCATGTTACATTGAGTCACTTGCCGTGCATCCAGATGCTATTCCCTCAGCATTTTCCGACGATGAAAATCTCAGTGGTCTTTCAACCGTCCCTAAGTACAGTGAGGCTGAGATAGCTGAGTTGCAACGAGCTGATCCGGTAATCAGTGTAATCATACAGTCTTGTGAGTCAGCAGAACCTGTCCCTGATGGTAATAACTGTCCTGAACTCCAGCTTATGCTCAAAGAAATGAGTCGATTTGAGATAAGAGACAGTCTGTTGTATCGGAAAAGACAGTGTGACAACAAAACCATCTACCAGCTTGTCTTACCCAAAACTTTGAGAAACCCCGTGCTCTACAGCTTACATGATGAAATGGGCCATTTAGGAGCTGAAAGAACCCTTGAGCTAACCAGATCTCGTTTTTATTGGCCAAAAATGTCTCTCGATGTTGAGTCCAAGATTAAAAGCTGTCCAAGGTGCGTTAAAAGAAAAAGCCAACCCGACAAAGCCGCACCATTAGTCAACATACAGGCAAGTCGCCCGATGGAACTGGTCTGTATGGACTTTTTGTCCATCGAACCCGACAGCCATAATTGCAAGGACATTCTGGTCATAACTGACCACTATACAAAATATGCAACTGCTATTCCGACTCGAGACCAAAAAGCCCTAACTGTAGCCAAATGCCTTTGGGAACAGTTCTTTGTCCATTACGGGTTCCCTGAACGTCTTCACAGCGACCAAGGCCGCGACTTCGAGTCACAGGTCGTCAAAGAGTTGTGCGTCTTGGTCGGTACTAAGAAAGTAAGAACGAGCCCCTACCATCCCCGGGGCAACCCCGTCGAGCGGTATAACCGTACGTTGCTCAGTATGTTGGGTACGCTCAAGGACAAAGAGAAAACTAGGTGGCGCGAGTACGTCCGACCTCTCACTCATGCATACAATTGCACAAGGAGTGACGTCACCGGGTTTTCGCCCTATGAGTTAATGTTCGGGCGCCAACCTAGACTGCCCATAGACATTGCGTTCGGACTACCAGTTAAGAACAATCCGGGCATGTCTCACTCGCAGTATGTGAAAAACCTTAAGACATACTTGAAAGAAAGTTATCAGTTAGCATCCGCTAATGCAAAGAAAATCGCTGACAAAAACAAACGCAGATTTGACATGCGAGTAAGGGAGTCAACACTTGATACAGGCGATAGAGTTCTAGTGCGCAATCTCCGTTTTCGCGGAAAACATAAACTCGCCGATCGATGGGAGTCCACTATTTATGTTGTACAAAAGAAAGCGGGAGATATGCCTGTGTATATAGTCTGTCCTGAGGGTCAGGAGGGACCCTTGCGCACACTCCACCGCGATTTATTGCTCCCTTGTGGATTTCTATCTGAAGAGGATGAGGAAATGGCAACGCCAAAGCAAGCCTCAAAACCCAAAACAAGGCAAACTTCCGTCTCTCCAGAGGAAAATACCCCTGATTCTGATAGTGATGATGAATATATTCAGAGTTATTACCCCACAACAATCAAAACAACCACAAGGATTATTCAACCAAACAATGTGAATTCAAACACGAATGCTACAAAGGAGAATCTCCCAAAGGTTGAGGAATCTGAAAACTTACCTATGGACTTACCTCCCGGAATCCTGGATCAACCTGTGGAAAAACGGAGGACAAATCAAAAGGGAAACTTAGCGGAAGTGACACAAAATGAACTGGAACCTGAAAATGAACAAGAGAGTGGACTTACCGAAATGGAACATGACCTACCGGACAACTACTCTCATACCACAACTCCTGAGAGAGTCGAACAGTCCAAAGACACTGAACGGAGACAATCTACTGAAATGGACAATGCTGAACAAGATGCAAGTTCTCTTGAGCTAGCAGATCCTGATGCTCCTAACAATCAGACTGCTGACCAAATACGCAGATCTGAACGGGTGAGAAAGCCACCTGCTAAGTTTACTTATCCACAGCTTGGTAAACCCCTGATTTCATTTGCACAAACTATACTAGATGGGTTTAACAAAGTTTTGGTTGAAACATTTGAAGGTGCCCCTACCCTTGTACGAACATGAAGGGACTCATGTTAATTAAGAGGGGGAGGATGTAACCCGCCTAAAAAGGGGTTAAGCAGTTAATTGTGTGTAATTATTATCATTATTTATCCATACTTTATGTTTATGAGTAATGGGGGTTTTATTTTGAAAAATATATTTTATTTTGGGGAAAACCGGAAGTAGCGCGCTAAAATACTTCCGTTAGCTTCACATCGCTAAAATCAGATGGAGCACTGCTTCGGTTTCTCCCGCGAGTTCAAATAAACTGAGAAGAAAAGAAGTTGGAGAGCCGTCCAGAAATCGCTTTTATCTGTCCTGGCTTCTCATACTGAAAATCCTCTCTTGGTCAGGTCTTTTTTTTTGATGAGGTGAGCAGAAATTCCAGAAGCTCCAGTCCTTGAATTATACCAGGTGAACCATTGATCCATAGATGGCGAGCCTTCCCAATGAGCCGTGAATCTCCACCACAGCATTCCGGAAGCCTGTGGTAGGATTGTGTCAGTTCAACTAACCGGCACCAACAACATTTTCCCTGACGAATATTTACCTTGACTTTGACTATTTCCCTTGACTAACTGACTTGAATTCTGGATTTAACTTTGGAATTCCTAAGGAAAATTTCCAAGGAACATTTTCAACAAAGAAAGGACATTTTATTTTATTTTATTTTATTTTATTTTATTTTATTTTATTTTATTTTATTTTATTCTAAATTTATTTTGGGCCCATAGGTATTGTGAACAAAAATTGTTGTGAAGTGTTGAAACATTTTGTTGAACTAAAAGTTTACACATGTCAAACGTTACACCTGTGTTGCTTGGTTATTACTGTACTCTCAGCTCCTACGAACCTAGGGTGTACATACTCTGAAGTGGGTTACATAATGTTATTATAAAAACTCCCTTATGTGCAATTTAAATACAAGTAGCCAACAAATCAGTTAATTTTAACCTTTAATATTATAGTGATGTACCAACTAGGGTTCCCTGTTTATAACCATTAGTTAAGAGAGATTTTTTTTCCTTGAGAAAATTTGCCATCTACTGAACCTGATTTACACCAATTAATCGATATTAGGGATGTAACAGTATGAAAATTTCATATCATGATTATAGTGACCAAAATTATCACGATTATCAAAATCATCATGGTTTTGTTCAAATGAGATGAAAATGTTCAAAAAGAACTGAAACGCACACTGAAAACATTTCAACAAGTTTTATATTTGGAAATCAACAAACAATAATTAATATTAGCATCTCTATGCATCTCTTTTTTTAAGCATACACATTAAATTATATGACCATCGTCAATAGCAACGCATTATAACACAGCACACATCTCTTCTATCACCGCAGACGCGCTCTCTCGTTTCATTAAAATGGCATTATAAATGAGGTTAGTGGATAATTCAGCAGCAAATGTTACTATAGTGGGGAAAAAACAAAAAAAAACATTTAGTTTGGAACAAATAAAAGGTAAAATGTTCCACATTGCTCTTTGTATTGTTATAAAATACATTGATGAAAAACAAATGTATTTACATATAAATGAAAAGAAATGTATTTTAAATGTATAGCACAGCTTTTTCATGAGGCAACAACATTTGATAGATAGGACAGAACAAGAAAGACCATTAATAATATTAATATTTTATTGGGCAAAAGTATTAAAGGCCTAATATGAAAGGCTTCAATAGAGTGCCAGAGCGCATCCCGTGCGCAGAATGATGCGCTTGAAGCAACACTGAGTCATTGCGCGCAGTGCTTCGCATTGAAAAGTTCAGAAAACAAGGGGAAGATAATCGATGTTGATGCTTAGTGTATCATATCTATTCAACAGTTTATCAAGCCTTTTCTTTTAGCAGTTGTAAATTTCAGTTACTGTGCGCGTAAAGAACAATTAAAGGAACACTCCACCCATTTGCATTAAGCTTTGCATTGTTAGAAACCCAGTCATACTATTGAATGGTCGTGCAACACTCTCTCATTTTCCCCTGAGACGGGAGAAATCTGTATTTACCTCTTACACTTCCTCCCACAATGACGCAAAAAACGTCATTTTGCGTCATTGTCGGAGGAAGTGTAAGAGGGGGGGATTTCTGTTGAGACTACAAGCGCTAGTTCCCACCCTTTCAAACCCGCCCATAGGCGGTTGGACCTAATGCGCTAACAGACCTATCACAGATCAGTGCCAGTGCGTTTGATTTCACCGGCAGAAACCTGCAGAAAACATGGACGAAGGTACTGAATACGCAGACGGATGCAATATGGAGGATTGGGATTTTGAAGAAGTTATGGTAGAAACGGATGTTCGTTCGTGGCTACCTTTATGAGCCACAATATAGCGACGAGCAGTTGAGGGCTATGGAGGAACAGGAGGCGGCTGCAGTTTCAATCTAACTGAATTCATTTCGATTGGTGAATCTGAATGTAGTGTTTACATGAACGCTAAACAAGTGATCGGTTGATGTGCATTTTAACATTGCTAAGAAAATTCCCGCTTCTCCGTGAGAGATACGAGACCTGCGCGTCTCAGTAATCACGCCACCGGCCTCACGCCGTTCTCCCGCGCCCCTCAGCCTCGTCCTGCTCGCCACAGTAAACATAATCAATGGTGACTGTAGAACGCAAAAGCCGAATCCCGGACATTTTGGGCGATCTCGAAATCTCAGGCAAACTCACTAGTAGCCTAGCCTTGTTGTTTTCAACTGCGCTTTCTTACCGGTAGGCGTGGCCTCCTAGGGCAGCGAAGCAAGTGCATTCTGGGAGTTGTTGTCTTTCATCCACATAAGCCAAAAATACATTTTCTGGCTTTTCTCAGTCTAGAAAGCTCCAAATTCAAAAATAATTTCACATTTCTTCTACATAAATTACCTATTTTAAATACACATTCATCTTTCCAGAGGTGAAGTATCCCTTTAATTGTGCTCTCTACTCAAGTGTGATCTGACACCTGGGAGAAAGACTCCAAGAGAAACAAACTCCAGCGAGATAAAGTACCGTTACTTTTATGAAAAACCATTGACCATTTGGACCACAGATAAAGTATAATAATGGGAACATTGATCTAGGAGTGAGTTTCCTCATGTTACTGTCGTAACCGAAGGCAACACGCTGTTTGAATGCTGAATGAGAACTGAGGAGAGATGAGTTTCCATTAACTTTAACAACTTAAATATCCATTTGTACCTCACATTAAGCTATTGAACGGCTTCAGAAGTCTTGGAATATAGTGCACGGAAACTTTATGGTGCTTTACAATATTTTGTATATCTTTAGTGGGGCTTAACAATAACAGCGAATAGTACGTAAAATATCAGACGTCACTGAGAAGCTGCAGCCACGGCGGGGAGGATTTTTGGGTGATGAATCTCCCGAGCGCTGTCACTGCTTTCAGCCATGTCTTCTCGTACAAAAAAACAACGTAGCACTGCGGCTGCGTCAGACTGAAGCTGCCTGGACAGGATTTACCTGATAACTTACCTTGTTTTCAAAATCGCGATAACACGGTTTTCGTGATAATTAAATTTTGCCCCATTTAAAATTTGCATTGGAAAGCTGTTGCTGTGAACCTACATCATGCTGTCAAGAGCTCTCCATGCAAGTCAAGCAAGCCATCATTAAGCTTCAAAAACTAAATAAATCAATCAGAGATATAGCAGGAACATTAGGAGTGGCCAAACCAACAGTTTGTGTGGTAGATGATTGCAGGATCCTTTCCATGCTTAAAAAACCCCAAAACAAAACGAACAAAAAAAACACCTTCACAACATCCAGACAAGTGAATAACACACTCCAGGAGGTTGGTGTGTTATTGTCCAAGTCTACAATCAAGAAAAGACTTCACAAGAGCAAATACAGAGGGTTCACCACAAGGTGCAAACCATTAACAGGGTTCCAGACTGCGACCATTTTTTGAGAATGTGCGAGTTAAAATTTTATGTGGTCGCATTTGTGCGAGTGCATGGTCGTTAAATTCACGCATGAATTTTCCTGCATTGAACTTGTTTTAGCGCCCGCCAAAGTTCATTTTTGTCCCGCCAAAGTCTTATTTGATCGGTGAGTAATGTAGATGAACTGCTGCGCGTGACAGGGCGCATGTTTAACTGAAAGAACGAGCAGAGAGAGAGAGAGAGAGAGCCGGACGTGCGCGCGCACTCTCTCTCTTCGGAGCCAGCCGAAAGTGTAAACAAGACCTCACCGTCTCCAAACTAAGCGCTGTCTTGCTCTCTCTCCCTCGCACATATTAATCAAAATAAATCGACACGGTGGTAAAAGGTCGGAAGACCAAAGTTTCATGTGGAGCATTCAGAGATTTTTTTCTTTCTTTTTTTCTGAATTACCGCTGGGTGTGAATTGTGCTAAATAAGTTGCCTCATCTTCTCTGAAAAGCGTTCCGGACATTCAGCTGACATCAGAGCATATGAGCGGAGTGGAGCGGTGAGAATCTCCGCTCATCGCTCACGGAACTGTTCACCCCTCCGCTCCCCCGCTCAAAGCTACATCAGGCCGCTCCGCTCATTTTCGCTCAGCGCTCAACGCAGTTTGCTTCGCGCTCCACTCAAATCGCCCCCCACTCGCTCAAAAAAAGGAAAAAAATCTACATGTATAGCCTATCACTTGTAGCGGTCCCCAAACTTTTTTGCGTCACGGACCAGTTTAATATCAGACAATATTTTCACGGACCGGCCAAGGTGTGGCGGATAAATACAACAAAATAAAATGATACGAACGGCATAAAAAATGGAGTATTTTTTTTAAATAGCCTATAATAATAAACGTGAATCCAATATGTGTAGGCCATATAGCCTACTAGCAACTTTATTAGCAGCGTCCTCTAACATCTCGCCTAAAGACAACTGAGAAAGTCTGAACACATACAAAATGCCCTCAAAAGAAAAAAATCTCCATGTTTTCGGTGCTGATGCGTTCATGTAACATGTAGGCCTGGGTGGCACTGCCAATAACGCACCTAAAAGCTGTCACAACGAACCGGCAAAATGAATGATTATGTATATGTAAAATATAGCAGGAGACATTTTAATTGTTTACTAATAAACCATTTTTTTTATGTCTGTGTCGGCTGGAAAGATGACTCGCGATCTTCGCAGTATTGAACGCCCCAGAGAGAAATGCACATACGGATTACATAAGAGAGCAGTCTGTTTTCTTTCGTTTTGAATTGTTCTGTTTAAAAGTAGACATTTCAAGCTTTATATATATGTCTCAGGTCTGTCAGGCAAGTAGGCTATACGCTGAGTTTCGGTTCATTTATGAGACAAACTCCAGGTTCACCCGCCGGCGCCTTCGTGTCGTGATTATCTATTTTCTAATATATTTACTTATTTATTAAATCCAGACAATAATGGTTGATGAAACACTGATCAAAATTAAGATACAATTAATACAAAACGAAATTAAATTTAAAGACAGGCTTTGTGCTTTCTGTTTGAGGTCTCAGTGAAAGTTTTAAAGCAGTCTTTTAGTGCCGCTGTCAGAGCGCTCACGTCCGTAACGGAGAACTGTCCCATCTGTAACATTGTTTTTTTTGTTTTTTTATATACATTTCTAAATATGCGACTTAGGCTATGCCTATATATGTTTTTTATTCTTCATGGCGCATTTTTTGAATGATGCGTGGCGTGAGCGGAGCGGAATTGGAGCGGGAAATAGGGCAACGCTCCGTCCTTTTGAAATTGCCGCTCTGCGCTCTGTCCAAGATCCGCCCGCTCACGCTCCCCGCTCGCTCCCGCTCCACTCCGCTCACATGCTCTGGCTGACATAAAACAACACTTTAATTAAACGAAAAAAACTATCCAGTGATAAAATGTTTTCTGTGTTGACACAAATCTTGGATGTCCATGTCCTAACTGCTGGGATAATCACACAACGCGCACGACACGTCCAATTCGCGATCTAATGACTCCTTCGAACCGATTAATTTTAATGAATGGTTAAAACAACGGATTTTTCCAACAGTGAACTCAGGAGACGTCTGAATCGGTGTATAACTAATCAGTAACACTTTACAATAAGGTTCTATTTATTACATAAATTACATAAAAAGTACAGTTTGAAACCACTTCTTTTTTTGAAAAGCATATGACAAAATTTTTCCACACAGTGCTGTCAAGAATCGATAAGAGAATCGTTAAAGAATCGGATCGATAATCAGAATCGTCAGTGGCATTATTATTGATAAAATCGTATCAATTCCCATCCCTAGGCTATGTGAAGACAGTAAAATTATAATCAAACATTAAAGAACATACATGTTTTTTTAATAGTTTTTTTTTTGAGAGTTAAAAGATTAAAACATTTTGCTAACACGAGGTCTTGTCACTGTCAGTCTTTTTACATCAGTGCAAAACTAAGGTATGCAGATTAAGACCCCTATTCATCAGCATGCATTGATTAATCCCATGGCATGTATAAAAAAAAAAAAAAAAAGGTGCCACCAAATCATATGCTGGTGCGACCAACTGAGAAAGTTGGTAGCACCAGTGCAACCAGTGGAAAGGTTAGTCTGGAGCCCTGATTAATAAGCCTCAAGAATAGAAAAAAAAAGTCCCAGGAGCTCCGAAGGATAAGAGGAGGAGTAACGACAGTGGAAGACGAGAGAAGACCAGGCCTGGGACATTTAAATTGAGTTTTGTCTATGTATGGGCGGCAGTCGGCTATGAAGCACTTTTGTGCTTTGTGCTATGAAGTTTACTTTTGTTTTATTTATTTTAAAACTTCCATTTACAGTTCACCGGTTCCCCCTTCTTCCCTGTGCCTTGAACTTTGTTACATTTATATTGAAAAGCATTTTAAATAGCATATTAAAATATAACACTTGGAAAAATAATACCTAAGGCTTAAGAGGTAGGGCCTAATAATTTTACATCAGATCCCAAGCGTTTTTTTTTTTTTGTGTCAGTCACAGAGAACACAGAAATGACCGCTCAAAAGACAAACAAGGTGCGGGACAGCGGGAGTATTTTGAATTAGAAATAAAACAGAAAAGTTTTATGTAAGCTGTGCCATTTCAAACTGGCATAATTCAACTAGAGTCTTGCATAACCATATTCAGCACATGCACATAGATGTGATAGCCGAAGCAAGCAAATGCCCATCGCGTATTCACTTCAACTCAGAAAAAATAACTGAACTTCAGAATCTCAATCAGAATGAGCTTTATTCGTCAAGTGTGCTACGTTTGGTGGCATTTATTATATTGATTCATAGATTAAGTGTTTCAAATGGATCATATATACACACAAGTCTTTAGAGGGTAGGGCTGGGCGATATGGCCAAAAAATCATATCTCTGTATTTTTTGGTTAAATGGCGATATACAATATACTGTATATCTCTGTACTTTCTAGATTTTTCTATTTGGATAAAGAAAATCTGTATTTATAAAAAAAAAAAAAAATTCACATCCTGCCCAACAACAAATATTTGTATATAGCCTATGTATATTTTAGTCCGAATTATTGCGCTACTATTCAATTGTGCTCCGTCTGTTTGGCGCGCATGCGCGTAGCGGCGCTCAATCACGGAAGCTTTCATTTTAGCGGAGATTCACTTGCAGAAGGCTCATCCTCTCCTGACAGTGCAATGGACACATTTGTTTGACTCTCTAACATTTACAGATGGAGAATATACCTGTGAAATGTAAGTTAAGCACTGAGGAAAGCACCACATCTCAAACGCATTAAACAGTGCAAGTATTTATCTGTCAGTCAGCAACAGTATCTGTCAGAGCGAGCATCTGACAGGGCAAGCTGCTTTAAACTTGTTAACTAT
The DNA here is from genome assembly GCF_965113295.1 of Leuciscus leuciscus. NCBI lineage: Eukaryota > Metazoa > Chordata > Actinopteri > Cypriniformes > Leuciscidae > Leuciscus > Leuciscus leuciscus. The sequence continues at coordinate 30,311,901 of NC_138743.1, read as the reverse complement.
ATCTTACCAGTTATTTTGAAGCCCTTAATATAAGCTTGTCTCATGTTTAGGACAAATTGTAAAATGTACTTTCACTGCAGCAGCTCACACTGCGTCCTCCGCTATTTTTCAGATGTGCTCATATCAAACTACTGTATCGATATAAACAGTATTGTCTCATTCCATATCGTAAAAAAATAAATAAAAATAAAAAAATAAAAAAATAAATATAGCGATATATTGTAGAAACTCTAAATACCGCCCAGCCCTATTAGAGGGGTTCTTACTTTTAGACTTATCGGGTTACAAAACTTTTGTTTAAACAACTGTCAAGTAAGTCGATGCGCACAGCCCTACTTTGGATCAGCAGTGTATCTTAGCTATTTTCGATCATCCCACCCATCCCTAATGTAGAGAACAGTACTTTTACTATTATCACTCTCAAACTGGTCTCTCACACCAATACAGCTTGATGGCCCAATCACAAGGCTGCAGCATTCTGCTCTACTCCATTTATCATTCCATATCCGAGAGGCGCTTTATTTGGACCATTACGCAGCCGTTTCATCCAGAAACATATTAGTGCTTCAGGCTGCTCTACCTTCCCCACCACTTTAAAGTTCAGATGAGTTTTCTCTGGTTGAGAACTGATAGTGGCACCCTGCTTTACTGAGCAGTTTAAATGGTACTTATAAAAATCCACAGGAGAATGCTAATTAACAAGTTCATTGCCCTCATGAGCACACAGGGCTTCTGCCTCTTCTCTCTCACTCTTCCTTCCTCTACCTCTTCGTCTTTCACTTTCCACCACTGTATACCTCCCTCTCTGCCTCTTTTTGCCTTTCTGTATAAATACTTTTGAGAATTAAGCCTCAGATTCAGATGTATTTGTTCTTAAAGTGCTTGGGATTGAAAGTGTTTGGGATTGACAACCAAATTTACTAGTAAGTTCATACAATAGCTTTCAGTAGCTCAAATACTGTCTGTATGATAGCGACTGGAATGAAAACACCAGTCTTTTTACCCCTTTTGCACTGGCATTATTACCTTATGCTTAACAAGGCTCCATTTATTTGATCAAAAATACAGTAAAAACAATTATATAGTGAAATATTGTTACAATTTTAAATATCTGTTTTACATCTTAATATATTTTAAAATATAATTCATTCCTGGTGGCAAAGCTGAATTTTCAGCAGCAAAAAGTTGTGCTGCTTAATGACAGCGTTTTTTTGTAGTTATTGTTAAACTTTCCCACATTTTACGGGTTAGACTTCGTTTTCACTATGAAGCACCGCGTCTTCTTCTATTGGATTGGATCCGGGAGGGCAGCATTACAGTTTTGCGCAACAGCGCCCCACCGGTCAATCCGTGTTATTGCAGGCCCTTTAAAAAGGTCATACGAGATCAAAAGTCAATGTTGTTGATAATGTTGAGTAATCATTTCAGTTAGTATCGGTGCAGATTCAGATTCATTTATTTAGTGCCATGTCAGCATTCAAAGCTATTTTCATGGCAAAAATTAAATTACAAAAATACAAATAAACAATAAAAACCAAAATAACAAAAACAGCAAGTCATATTATACAAGATTTTTTTTAAATTAACATATGATAAAAAATCCAAAACCATTTCAGGCATAGCCTAATCTTACTAATTAAGTCCTTAAGTGAGGTAACTTCATAAAGAGCATTCTACTTGTATTAGGTCCAGGACAATCTAATAAAATTTGTTTAACAGAGAGGGGAATCTTACAAACATGCATAAAGTTGGGTCTTCACCTTTAAGCAAAAAAGCATACGACATCTGGTGTAGACCACTTGATCAAGTCTAGTTTTAAGAGTGATAAAAAGTCTGTTTGTAATTTCTGGATGAGTTTCATATAGCTTATTATTCTAGCACATATTCCACTCTTCTTGCCACTTATTTAATATGTATCGATTAATAATCGGTCTGATATCTGAGGGAAGAATTCGACATTCATTAACTTCCTGATTAAGAAGTATCTCTAGTTTAGAGTTCTTACCAGCTGAGCACAGTCTTTAGCACAGGAATCAGCATTATTTCAATGGAAAAAGAGCACAGGTACACTGTGACACTGTTACACGGGAGAAATACTAGAAACATCGCTCTGTTATTCCTCATTCTCTCAAACCTCCCATTAAATAAAAGGCTGTGAGGTATTAGCCAGCAGCTTTGGAGTATAAATCACTGAATAATTCTCCCTTGGGTCGAGACCAATGCATCAGCAACTTCAGAATGGCTTCTCTCTTGCGGTTTATCATCCTGATCGATGACCCCAAACGGACAGAAAAACGCAAACATATAACTGTGAAAATAATTCAGAGCAGAAAGTAACTCTTATATTGATCACCAAGTCAGATTCTTTACTGATGAACCACAACACAGCCGGAAATCAAAATACATTATAAAGAAGGCAGAAAGAAAGGCCTCAGTGACCTAATTTAAATATCAAAGTGGACTTGCCCATTTGTTAAAGTCCCCCTGTAGTCAATAATTGTATCCTTTAAAACTCATCTTTGATCACCAAAATTACATTTTTAAATGTTTTTTCCTGTGAAAAAAAACTCATCTTCATGCCTTAAAATAGCTTGGATGTAACTCTACACCCTTGCTACATTTAGTATATGTGGATCTATGAATATGAAAATTAGCCCCACCACCTCCACTCACACCGGCTCAGAGATTCACTTGGCCAACTTACTGAGGTAAACGCTGCACAATGGTGTTGGTCTTTACAACGTCGGACACATAACGGCATTTAATATGATTAGCCTTATGCTTGACTATGTTATCAAACAGCTAATAATGTGTTGCTAATGTTACACAAACCATGTTCCCATTCCATATCTCAGAGTCAGGCAGCTGCGTTCCAACAATCATCAGAAACCCTTTGAACAACTCAGAACGTCAGTGGAGAAAGGCATATAATTGATTATAACATCATAATATACATCATACACCCGCTATATTGCTAAAACTACAATATTTCATATTAACAGAAAAATATACCAGGATAACCTGGCTTCTCTTGAGAGTCCCTGCTTTGCAGCATTGTGATGTCAGAAACACCAGCGATTTCAAACCGTTTTTGAGACTGTCTGTAGTTCATTGCCGTTTTAAAGAGAAAATACTCAGCAATGGTGTTGACTTATGAATTTGCACATGGTTTGTCTTAAAGCATATTAAAAACACCACATAGACATATAAACAACTTTAAAAACTTGATTTTCACCACAGGGGGACTTTAAAACATCTACATAAGAATGTATACTGGTTGATTACACAACTTTAATGCCAATACATTAAGACTCCAAAGATCAAGCACATTTTCCAGCAGTGATTTTATTTCCTCTTATTTCAATGAAAGATCTGTCTGCTTCTAGGCCCTCAGTGTCTTTCTGCACATGCTCTCAGTCTGATAACTTACAGCAAAGAGTGAAATTACTAATATTCAGTAATGAGTGTAGTGGCAGCCTGGAAGACAAGGCCTGTCTTCCGAAGACTCCTTAGTCTCAAATGGCCCAACACACACTATGTTCTTACCGAGAAAAGATGGCTGCCCGAAAGATATGACCTCCAGTGGAAATGAGTGTCTAGCTTGGATGAACTCTGTAATTGGATCCTTGTGCATTTGTAGGGAATGTAGTGGACACGCATGGGAAAAGGGACACTGTGATCCAATAGGAGCCTTTTAGACTCGTAAACAGATCACTCAAAAATGAATATTCTGTCATCATTTACTTGCCCTCATGTCAAACCAAAAGATCCAAATATCTCTGTGTTCATACAACGAAAGTCAATTCAGTCCCATTATATGGACAAAAGGAAAAATATTCTGCAAAATATCTTCTTTTTATAGTAAACCATACTGGTTTGGATCAACATGAGGATAAGTTTTCATATTTGGGTGAATTACCCCTTTAAACTTCGATAAAATGCCAGCAAATGCATCATTGTCTATAAAATTAGATTGCATGTTCAATTGACATCCGTTTCCATGTACTTCACACTGCATAAAATGTAATATTTACTAATATGTGTAAACATACACTACCATTTAAAAGTCTGGGGTAGGTAAGAATTTTTTTAATGTTTTTGAAATAAGTTTCTTATTCTGCATTTATTTGATAAATCCATGTTTCAACAGCTACACTAAAACTTAAAGTTAATGCCAATCCACAATAAGCAAAACCACAAATGAAAACAATTTTGTAATTCAATGTTAAAGCATGTGAAATTTTGATGCAACATGCACACTGTGAATAGTAACATCTCCTGTCGATGATAAAGGAGCAGCAGACATATCAGAGGGTTGGTCTTATGAAGACAGAGAGAACCAGGCCTATTAGATTAGGCTATTTTTGTACCTGCTCTCCTGTTTAATGGAGTTACATGGCTCTGGATTGCCTGGGCAAAACTGATTTTAAAATAAGAGGACTGACAGGCTTCCAGATATAAAAACAAACAATAACTCCATCTGAGTTGAGCTCTGCACATTTTTCTGGTAGACTGCCAAACAAGGAGCAGTGTCAGGGACTTTTAAGTAATTTACAAGAATTTTCAACTCCAGATGAATTCTTACCGCTCAGTTAGAGTATGGGCTCAAGTTTTTTTACTCTCACTCTCTCTTTGGTTGCAGTACCATCTGCTTGTACTTGAATGGTCTCAGATATTCCACAAGCAAGAAGTGGATATCACTGGCTTTGATTTTGCACATATTCAGATGCCGAGACCTTCGTTCTGCAGAACTAGAGCACCCAGTGTACCCACTTTGTATCCTCTGTCACCCGAGCCACAGACCTCTTGCGTTTGATCACAAGCGCAGGTAGAGAGGGCCTCTGCTCTACTTGTACAATGGGAAAGTCTGCAGGCGGAGGGAAGGAGCAATCGTGGGCCTCCATCCCTGTGGGTGGCTCATCCACACTCATGACAAAGTGCATCCGAGCAAAGGTCAGTGCAGAGCCTGCAGGCAACTGCTGCTTCCCCCATCCTACCTAGTTAGTCATCAACGGGAAAACATCACTCCATCATCCAATGACGATGAGTGGAGAAATGAAAAAATAAAAAAGATGTACAAAGATGATTCAAAAGCTGTGGGGGTGTGGAAAGCTAGAGGAGACGGTGAGGGTGATCGATGAAGGCGACACTCCAAAGTCTTTGGCACACATCCTAAAGCACTCTTTAATTAAAGCTAGGAGCCTGGTGCAAGGCCAGACCGGCGAGCACGTCCCGTCCCCGTTCATTTGAGGGGATGTGGTTGAGCCAGACCGTGACTCCTGACATTCCACCACAACTCCTGACATTTTCAGCGGCATTGGGCTAGATGTGCAAGAGGAAGAACAAGAGCAAGAAAGAGATATTGCGTGACTTCAATGTTTCCTGTTCATGTCTTTACACGTGTACATACTAGAATTTTACAGATTTTTTATTTTTTCAAAACAATGAAAATAATGTTTCTCACAGTAACTTAATTATTGTCAAGTTTTGAGTTAAATATTATTTTACATAATTTGCTTGCTAAATGTTTCAACCATCTCAGACTACAGCACTGAAATCTAATCCCACCCAGATAGAAATGTCTGTGACTGGATTTTTTTTCTAATTTATTTTGACCTCTGGTGAATACTGTAAGCTAATTTTCTCGTTGTGCTGCCTGGTGCATTTTCATTATTGATTTAGACCTTTTGCCAAGTTTCTGAGTGAAATAACAGTTGGTCGTTCAACTGCCTGCTGGCATCCTTTCCAACATAAAAAGCTAATTAAATCAATAAGGAAAGCCCGATCCCGGAAACAGCTCAGAATAGCCAGTTTAGTAGAAGGTAACGATTCTCGTCTAAATTGAGTCCTTCTCTTAATTATATACTAACATTATAAATAAATGTAACACCCACATCCAAACAACAGACCAATCAGCATTATGGTAGTAGCGACAGAGATCCCACTCCCACCTGAATCAGACATCCTCTGTTAATAATTTTAACATAATTTAAAAAATATTTTACTCTATCAGTACTTTGTGATTATGGCTGCAACATGCCTCTAGTTCTCTTTAACAAATTTTATTTATTTATTATTTTAGGTTTGATTATTGATATTCTTTTGGGCATTCTTTTTTGAATGCCCCTGGGTGTCCACGGTTTGCAGTGTGTGTCTGTCTGTGTGTGTCAAGTCAAGTCAAGTCAAGTTTATTTGTATAGCGCTTTTCACAATACAGATTGTATCAAAGCAGCTTCACAGTATTAAATTAAAATAATACAACAAATTATTTTATTAAATTAATTAAATTGTGTGTGTGTGTCTGTGTGTGTGTGTGTGTGTTTTCACCACTCACTGCTCCTGATGTGTGTGCACTAGGGCTGGGCGATTTTTCAGATTTTTTCTATTAATTAGCATTTAAAATGTCATGAAATCGAAATCATGAATCGGATAATCTATAAAAAAATAAATAAAAAAAGGTTGAATTTTTTTGCCATATCGCCTAGTCCTAGTGTGCCCTAACTTGGATGGGTTAAATGCAGAGGACAAATTCTGAGTATGGGTTGCCATACTTGGCCTTCACTTTAAAGTGCATCCAAGTGAAACGACTTATCGGAAAAAAAGTTGAGCGAGGACTTCTATCCATCGGGTGTTGATTGGATTTTGGGGACATAGAGGCAGATCTGAATGCAAGCTTAAGGTCGATAGTAAGAAAGGGTGGAGATTAAGCAGACTAAATGATTCACACAGGTGGCAAAACAACTCAGCCAAGACATGACACAATGTACAAAGTTCACAACATTAAATCTTGATTCTAAAAAGGGCAGCAATTCGTTTTATTATCAGCAAAGATATGTGCCTATCCCAGATAGCACTGTTGAAAGCAACGGTTTTAAAATCCCATGATGTTTCTCCTAGGGCTTTACCTGCTCTACACTATAAGGACCTGTATCATAAATTGTATTGTATCGTGAACTATAGTTGGCAACACGCAGCCCTATATATGACACTTAAAATTGATTCTTCATTGCAGAAAATAATCTGAAAGTTGATGAAACACCTTATTATGATTTATATTACATTCTCAAATAGCATTTTTAAGTACAGGTAAAGGCACACTACAAATAAAACAGTCAAACTAAATGCAAACTGCTGCATCATGAGAATCGTGATTAGCTTCTCTACTATGTAATTAACCTAAACTGGAAAGCATTAATCAGCAGTACATAAAAAAGCTTTATGGCCTCGAAGCTAAGACTCTTCGAGGGTCTTGAACTTATTTGCAGCTTAGCATTCCATCTTGTGCATACAACAACTGCATGGCTTTCAGCCAATGATTGTCAATCTACTAATGCTCCTCAAATTTCCAATGTCCAATGTAACATTAGCAGATAAGCTTGACAACACATTGGACAGAAGGGAAGGTACGAGTGTGTGAGTAGAGGTGAATGGCTCCTTAATCATCAGATTCTCTACTCTATGCCAGGTGAATTTCTCAATTTCACAGTCAGCGAAAAAAATCAGCGGGAGTTACACCCCTCATCCTCCTGCACTATGGTCCAGTACTCATACAGCGGACAAGATCTTGTGTCTATGAAGAAAGGTAGCTTTGAAATTTCCTCTGTTTGAAAAGATTTATGAACAACCCCAGAATGATACATCTGAAACCCAAAATTAAAATTAAATCAAAAAGTGTAAAATAAGCCTGGCTCACCAGCATCTGCATTGCAGTCCACACTTTGACATAGTAAAACATAAACAATAAGTGGCTTTATTCGAAAGTATACTGGTCAAAAACAGAAGGTTAATCTATGAACTAAGAGCAGCAACAGGAATCGGAGCTAGCCAAACTGTAGTGATGTAAAATGTAGACAACATACATGACCATTTCTACATCTTGGAAAACACTGCAAATACACACACACACACACACACAGACACACACTCTTTCAGCTGCAAATACTACACATTCACTGAGAAATAAAACAAAATGGCACTAAAATAGTTTACTGTGAGTGAAGGGGTCCTATTATGCCCTTTTACAAAGTCTTGGTTTTTTTTGGGGGGGTGTACTAGAATATGTTTTCATGATTAATTGTGGTGTTAAAAACACAGTAAACCATCTTACAAAAGCGATAGCTTACAAAAGCAACAGAAAACAAGCTGTTCTCCATAAAATCTGCAGTGCACAGATAAACGTTGGGGTTATAAATGTTCCTGAACAGTGTTTAAAAAAATATTTTAACCACTCTAAGGGCCCTATCATAAACTCGGCACAATGCAGTGTGTTGTAAAGTGTTTTTTGCTAGTTTCAGTCTGGCGCAGTTATCATTTTCACGTCCTGCGCCACGTTGTTTCAATGGCAAAATGCATTTGCGCCCATTTGTGTCGCCCATGGGCTTGCTGGTCTGAGAACGCGGTGTGTTCAGGTGCATTGTTGGTGTGTTGCTGTTTTGAGGCAACTGAAATAGACTGCGCCATTGACCAACAAAAACCTGGTCTAAAATCAATGGCGCATTTTTATTTTTTATTTAAAGGGCGCATTTGTAATATGCGCCAATAGGCGGGTCCACAACACGCGTACAGTCTGCTTATTACACACACAGGGACACGCAGCAGCACACAAACTAGCCAAATATTAAACATAAAAGGATTACAATGTAAAAGATTAATATTGTGTCCATAAAGATATGGTGGAATCCGGCTTATCCCGTAGATAGTCTGCTTGCCCGCTTTCCTCATGCAAGAGCAGGTCTGTTTCCTCTCTGAAGAAGCGTTCAGTCTTTCCGCTTGCAAACTCCACCATGTAAATAGCGAATCCGCCATGATGGCGCGAGTGCAACTGGCTTTTAAAGGGAATGGGAGATGAGACTCTGATTGTTTTTTTGCACGTTAAGCCCAAAACACACCCATAACTCATTTAGAAAATAGGGACAACCATGTGCCGGTTAGGCCGACCATTTTTCCCGTCATTAAACTAGCAAAAGTGTATTTGGACCATGCGCTTGTGCACTAAGTGCACTTGTGCCATGCGCTTTAGACCATGCGCTTAGATCGTTAAAATAGGGTCCTAAGTTCTCTTTCTAACATTCGTTCGGTATCTCACTATGGGAACGCCTCTGGGCGTGACCGATCGCGGAAGCACCAATTACACCACGTTTGCCAACCATGGCAGACCAATCACTGCAGCGATTAGGGAGTCCTGCCTCCCTGTATATAAACCGCAGCTACCTGCCGTTTCGTCATTCTCGCTCTCTTCCCCGTGGAAGATTTCGGAAGCTGTCCTCAGCAGACTTGGGAATTATTGCTTAACAGTTTCTTGACGGAGCCGAGAGGTAACGTCCCTAACGCAATCAATTTCTTAAGTTGTTGAGTGACTTCGTCACTTAAGAGTAAGATAACTAACATGTCAAGACGAGTTTTCCTGCTCTTAAGTTTTTCCTTTTAATCTCCAAGTTTTTTTCGGGGCGCTCACCACGCTCCAGAAAAAGATAGAAAAGAAGAAAGCTCTCTAATCGCAGCACAGCTCCGTAATAGTTGTCACGTTGTGGTGTAACTTACCGTACGAAGAGAGTGCAAGCTCTATCATGGCTACTGCGATAGAACCAGAGAGCCCGGGAGGAAAGGGTCGTCCTCCGCACCCGTGTGCTTGTGGAATGTGGATTTCTGCTAGGGATGCACACAGTCTCTGCATCTCCTGTCTGGGCACTAAACACGCTCAGGCTGCGCTGTCCAACCCCGAGGGCTGCCCGCACTGTGCTGCATTCCCGACTAAGATCCGTGAAAGGAGACTTCGCGTGGCAGTCGCGGGAAAATCGGACCCATGCCTCTCTGCTCAACCCAGAGAGGAACCCATGGATTGTCCTCAGACCACCAGCTCATGGGCAGAGATGATGGAGAAGGTGTCACCCGTCCTTCCCCCGCTGTTTGATGACCCGTTAGCGGGAGAGGAAGATGACGATGACGAGGTATTGTCGACCATCCTCGAGGACGAGGATGACGACGAGGAAGATGCCATTCTTCCCCCGAACCAGTCCCGGCCACCGAGTGCACAGGATGAGAGTTCACCCTCCCCTGTACAGGTGGACGCTGATCTCATCGAGGTCTGTCGCAGGGCCGCGGCTAGATTGTCTATCGACTGGCCTTCTCAACAAGTAGGTCAAGGGGCTGAAAGAGACCTTTATGATGGAAAGAGGCTCCCGTCACGTCTCCCGCCGGCCAGGCAGTTTATTCCAGCCGTCCCGGCCTGTGTGGCGGAGATGAAAAAGTTTTGGGACAAGCCTTTTTCACATCGAGTGCCCGTTAAGGGTTTCTCAAGGCTAGATGTTCAGGGAATGGACGATCTAGGGATGGCAGATCCTCCCCCTGTGGAAACATCGGTAGCGAATCATTTGCACCCGAGCCGCAGGGCAGCGCTCTCTTCAACCGGAGCCTCGCTGCCAGGAAAGACAGAGCGCGTCGCCGCCTCTGTTTTTCAAAAGATCTACAAGTCAACTGCGCTGTCTGTTCGCGCTTTGAACGCGACGTCCCTCCTTACAGCCTATCAAGCGGAGCTATTAGAGGAGATGGGTCGTCAGCTGGACTCCGGATCTCCCAACCCAGTACTCTGGGAGGAGATATGCGTCATCGCAGATTTAAACCTGCGCACGTCCCGCGGAGCAGTTCAAAGTTGCGGTCGGAGAATGGGCTTAGCAGTTGTGGGAGAGAGATCGCTGTGGCTGGGTTTGTCAGGACTCTCGGACAAAGAGAAAGTGGAGTTTTTGGATGCCCCTATAGATCCAAAAGCCATGTTCGGCTCGACGGTAACGGCAATGCGTCAGCAGTGTGACCTGCGGAAGAAGGAGGGAGAAGCTTTCCAGGTCTGTCTCCCCAGAAAACCGGCTGCTCGGCCTTATCACCCGAGCCGGCCGAATTTCAAGCCCTCAGGGAGAGGTGGGCACTCTGATTATCAGCCTTCCCGCCCCGCGCCACCGCAACAGCAGGGCAACGCGGCTCCGCAGTCAAAGCCCGGTTTCGTTCGGCCAAAACAGTCGTTCGCGGCCACAGCCGATCGGCTGCCCCTCAGGGGAATAAGAAGAGGCGGTCTACCTGATACGCCAGTTCGGCGACAGGAAGGGTTGGGAGACAGCACCCAGGGTTTATCTGTCCTATCCCTTCAGAACGATTCCTCTCTCCCTCCCGCGGGGAAAAGGAGAAGGAATGCAGAGATAAAATGTGTTCGTGTTCGTGTGGACAGTTCAGAGTTCAGCGTGTGCGGGAATGTGGCCAGTTTTCTACTAGTGCCCCCCAAGAGTTTATCCCCCCCTCCACCTTCGAGGTCTGTTATGGGGGGAGAAGGTCTAACGTTCACAAGCATCCCATTAAAAATAAAGTTTTCTCTGACGCATCCAGGTCAAGGACCGAGGGCGCAGAGTGGGATAAAAAGAGAAAAAGATCACAAAAAAAATCACAAAAACAACCTCTAGTGAACAGAGACGATTCCCAATTTTGTGATTCCCAAGAGAGGGGGGGGGTCTCCGTCCCATTCTGGATTTACGGGTCCTCAACAGACACCTCAGAAAATACAAATTCAAAATGCTGTCTGTCAAAACGCTGTGTCAAAATATTCGGCAAGGAGACTGGTTCACCTCGGTGGATCTCCAGGACGCATATTTTCACATAGATATTTTTCCTGCGCACAGGAAATATCTGAGGTTCGCCTATCAGGGCACAGCATACGAGTTTACGAGAATACCGTTTGGCCTGGCTTTAGCCCCTCGAGTATTCAGCAAGTGTGTGGAAGGGGCCCTGACTCCATTGAGGAGATTAGGGCTCAGGGTTTCAGCATATCCGGACGATCTTCTCATCTGCGCGCCGTGCCAACGGCAGGCAGAGAGCGACACACACACACTAGTGACGCATCTGGAGAGATTAGGTTTCAAAATAAACCAGACGAAGAGTTGCCTATCTCCATCCCGAGAAATAGTCTACTTGGGTCTCAGGTTGAATTCTGTGACGTTTCGAGCTTTCCTATCAGAGGATCGCATCAAGACGATTCACAGCTGCCTCTCCCTTTTTCAAAGAGGGAGATCAGTCTCGTTCAGGATGTGTCTTCGGCTACTAGGACTGATGGCCTCAACTGTGTCAGTGGTTCCCCTGGGACTACTGCGAATGAGAGATTTTCAGAACTGGACAGCGTCACAAGGCATTCGCCCCAAGAGCCGCCTCAACCGCAGAGTGCGGGTATCACCAGAATGTGCGAGCGCTCTCTGTCATTGGAGAGCCCCATCCTTTCTCAGGACAGGATGCCCTCTAGGTCCTATTGTACTGAGAAAAGTGGTGACGACGGATGCATCTCTCACAGGCTGGGGCGCAGTGTTCGAGGGCAGAACAGTGAGAGGAGTTTGGTCTCCGACACTGAGAGAGAGGCACATCAATTTTCTAGAGCTACTGACAGTGTTTCTAGCTCTGAGACATTTTGTGCATTTTCTCAAGAATCATCACGTATTGGTCAGGACAGACAATACAACGGTGATTGCCTACATAAATCGGCAGGGAGGAGTTCGGTCTCACATGCTTCACATGTTAGCGAAGAGACTAATAATGTGGAGCAGCAGGTCTCTCCTCTCATTACGCACGACGCATGTCCCGGGAATAATGAACAGGGGAGCGGATCTACTATCGAGAGGGAATCCTCTGTACGGGGAGTGGAGACTCCACCCGCAGGTGGTCCTCATGTTATGGGAGAGATTCGGCCAGGCTGCCGTAGATCTCTACACATCGCGCGAAGACGCGCACTGTCCCCTGTTCTTCTCCCTGGCTGGCGACGATGCACCATTGGGTGTGGATGCGCTAGCCCACGAGTGGCCAGACATGTTGCTGTACGCGTTCCCGCCGTTGAGCTTGATCGAGCCGACATTACGGAGGGTTCGGGAATGCAGACATGTGATGATTCTGATCGCGCCTTACTGGCCGGGGAGACTGTGGGTGGCGGAGATTGCGCACCTGCTCTACGACCGGCCATGGCCGTTACCAGTGCGCAGGGATCTTCTCTCACAAGCTTGGGGGGAAATTTTCCATCCCTCCCCTCAGAAACTAGCTCTCTGGGCCTGGCCCGTGAGAGGGTGAATCTGAGCACAGCCGGGTTACCTCCGAGGGTTATTGAGACGATTCAGAACGCGAGGGCTGCCTCGACACGTTCTTTATATAATCTCAAATGGGGAGTTTTCGAGGAATGGTGCGCAGAGAAGAACATTGTTTCTTTCCTGTGTTCTGTTTCGGACGTGCTGTGTTTCCTTCAGGACCTCCTGGATAAAGGCAGGGCTTTTTCCACGGTTAAGGTTTATCTGTCCGCTATCTCGGCATGTCATGTGGGTATTGATTCAGGCACTATGGGCCAACACTCCCTGGTCTGTAGATTCATGAGAGGTGCACGCAGATTGCACCCAGTATCAAAGCCGCTGGTACCACTATGGGATTTGTCTGTGGTCTTGAACGCGCTCTCAAAACCCCCTTTCGAGCCCATTGATAAGATAGACTTAAAGCTGCTCGCTTTAAAGACGGCTCTACTACTCGCTCTTACAACAGCTAAGAGGGTGAGTGAACTGCATGCTTTATCAGTTCACCCCTCATGTATGAGGTTCGCTCCGGGTGGTCAAAGAGTACTTTTTAGAACCAACCCGGTGTTCGTGCCCAAGGTCTACGATCACGCGGATAGAATAAAACCTGTGGACTTGTTGGCTTTTCACCCACCTCCTTTTTCTTCTCCAGAGGAGGAGAGGCTAAACTGTTTATGTCCGGTTCGTACGCTGTATATGTATGTACAGAGAACCCGCACATTGCGTAAGAGCAACCAGCTGTTTGTCTCGTGGGCTGACTCTTACAAGGGAAAACCTATCTCCCGTCAACGTTTTTCCCACTGGGTGGTAGAGGCTATCGTGTTATGTTACAATAGCATGAATTTAGAGCCCCCAGTAGGTCTACGAGTGCATTCTACTAGAGGAATGTCTACATCCTGGGCTCTATTTAAAGGCATTTCGATTCAAGAAATTTGTGCGGCAGCCAGCTGGTCCTCTCCGCACACATTTATTCGTTTCTATAGACTGGATGTAACAGAACCCTCTCTGGCCCACTCAGTTCTGGGAGTGAGTAGTCAGGTGGTATAAGATGATTCTCTAAGGGCGGATTTCTCAGATTATTCTGTTTTCTCCGTCTGGGTCAGTGATACAGTGTTTATACTTTAACCCTCTCGTCTTCAGGCTGCTTCGTCAGCATATCGGCAATACGGGAGTTGTCTATATCCCATAGTGAGATACCGAACGAATGTTAGAAAGAGAACGATTAGGTTACTGACGTAACCCAGGTTCTCTGATAACATGAAGTGAGGTATCTCACAACATTGCCCTCCTTGCCTTTTCGCACGGAGAAGAGATATGCGGAGAATGACGAAACGGCAGGTAGCTGCGGTTTATATACAGGGAGGCAGGACTCCCCAATTGCTGCAGCGATTGGTCTGCCATGGTTGGCAGACGTGGTGTAATTGGTGCTTCCGCGATCGGTCACGCCCAGAGGCGTTCCCATAGTGAGATACCTCACTTCATGTTATCAGAGAACCTGGGTTACGTCAGTAACCTAATCGTTTATCAGCCTTAGAAAATAAAAACAGGGCCCTAAGTTCATTAGCCTTAGAAAGGAAAAACAAACAAAGGACAAACAAAAAGTTTTGGAAACGTTGTGGAAAAAAATAGTGTCTTCTCTAATGCAGCTCAACCAGACCTAACAGCCTTTTTTTGCGTATTCCGTGGGGGCAGATTATTTAAATTAGGAACATTGTGACTTCATAAGAGCCGGAAAAACTATGTTGTAGTCCAAACAAGTCATAGTTTTTGAAAAGGGGATTCTGTTAAATAAAATATCTCCCTTTGGACTGGACTTTGAGCTTTGCAACCTTGCAGATGTTTTTTATACAAACTAACTAAAGTTGAAAAAGTCGAAAAGCATAATAAGGCCCATTTAAGTATGCCAATCTTTAACTGTACACCTATTCTTTTACATTGTTATGTATTGTAGCACTTCACAGAAGCAGAGCCACTGACTGCCTTCTCACTGTGTAGAACAATTTTACATTTCTGACACAGCAATTTTCCCTATAGCAAGCTATCCTACTTCCACACATTTGAATAATTCAGAATTGTGATACGCGGGAGAATTTTCTGCAATCCGTCATGCTGTACAAGCAAAAACATTGCCTGGTTATCTCAGAGATGTGCTGTCACCTGCCGTGATTTCACCTGATGAGAAGATATAGACAGATGAATTTGTTTCGCTTTGTATGTGTTTTGTGTCACAATGTGTTTTTGATTTGGCTACACTTAATTCCAAAGATACTGAAACGCTTAACTAATGTTGACATGCTTTGAATTAGCATAAACAGGCAGATACACTTGCAAGACAAAACAGCCCTCCGGACAGGAAGACATAGGCTTTGCTTTTTCTCTCCCTTACTTTGATTGTCAGGAGGGGGAGTCAAGTCGACAGGCCCGGAGGGAGAGCGGCTGACAAGAGCAAAGAAGTACTTGCCATTTCAAAGCTCTCTGTGTTATCCTGTTGTTTTTAGGCAGCAACTTTTTGTAAAAAATGAATAAATAAACAAAAAACACAAAATCTAAAATTACTGGTTTTAAATGCTATAAGTGAATTTAGACATCACAACATTGTAATGTACAATTTGAGATTTGCTAAAGATTAACATTTAAAAGTGTTATTATTATTATTCAAGTTTTTAAAGATTAACCTTAAGTTAGTGCGTGTTAGATGATGGAAAAGGTCAAAAAGAGGAAATCCTACTTCCGTTTTTGCGACCACTACTGCCACTGCAAACCACATCTTGATTGCCACAAAGGTTAGCACCATACAAATAATATCAAATTCTTCACAGCTTAAGGTAAAAGCCTGTGAAGACGGGCTCTTCGGGCTTTTAGGCTACTATAATTTGTCACAACGACAATACTAGTGTCTCTGAGCACCTCTGTAAGGTTAGCTGAGTTTGCCATGCGTTTCTGACTGCCACACATGCCCTTTTTTGGGCTTAAAAGAGTGTGTTCTTTTCCAAGAGCCCAGGAGCAATTCCATCTAATCTACTTCCCCTCATCTACATCCTCAGCAGTTCTGTTAAAAATAGATTCAGACTAATCTTGAGATAAAAAAATATGTACAATTTGGCAATATTCTGGGTTCAATTAGTACTATGTGTCTGCTCCAAAAGGATTATTATGAAGACAATACAATATAGAGCAATACAGCATTGCATTATCCATTGTGGACGATTATTGGACTAACTGGTTAAGACGATGTGTTATAAATGGCGACTTAAAAAAACCATCTTGTTATTTTATTGCCACCAATATTCATTCAAAGTCAAATTGACATTTAATCCTACTATTAGGTTTAGGGCGGTAACACTTCTTATTGCAATCGGGCCCTCTGAAGCTGCCTTTCCTTTTGCACAAATATAATACATTGCTCAGTTTAAACCTTTTATCACTGCTTCAATAACGACAGGTGTGGGAGTCCTCATTAAATGCAACTTCCTCATGAATAATTTTAATAAGCTAATGTTAAAGTCATTTCGCCCCTAAAGGCAAAGCCTGTCACCAGCCTTCAACTGGTTACTTATCAAAACCGCCCTTTACAGTTAAATCCTCAGCCCTTGCACGGTTGTTAATAGCTATGTTGCATTTCGCCCTCAAACATTTCATGTCACAGACTGAAAACATAAAAGTCTTTCAGGCTGCTCATGGTAAACATTGATTTTGTTCGCTTCAGATCTGAAGACGTATCAAGCATGTATGCATGAGGCAGGTATCGATGCAAGGCCCATACTAATTTATTTTTCATAAATTCTTATGAAAATTCTCTATCCCAAAGAGCTTGCCGTTGTTGTGAGAGAACATTACTCAGGCTTAAACAAGAAGACTAAAACTCTAGAGGCAGATTGATTTCACAGCCCTTTCAATGCTAAGGCCTCATTGATCTGGCTTTTCTGAGCGCCTGACAGGGAACCCTGATGACAAATCTAAAATTTCCTCCCCCTGTAATAAAGCGGATTGAGCTTTGTGTCAATTGCAACCAGCAACGTACATTCCGGCCATGTCCATTTCTCAAAACGGGAAATGTCAGGAAATGAAAATTGTTCAGCAAGAAGAGCAATCTATTAAACTGCTTATAAGCTACCTTCAAAAGGAAGGCGAAAAAATATGATTAAATGAACTCGCCCGTCTTTCTGGCAAAGCGTGCAGTCACAGCCAATTCATTCATTTTGGGGATTGAACTCACTGCAGATTCTGACAACATGACAACTGAGATAAAAATCTCACTTGTTAGAGGAAATCCTAGATTGCCAGATTTATTTGAGAGACACAGAAAGCTACCTTTCAGAGGTGATGCAGAGAAATGTGTTTGAGCTTACAAACTGTGTTCTAGGGCTGCCCCTGGCCAAAGACTAGTAGTCATTAATTCAAGCCATTGGTCGACTAATCGCATGTTTACATTAATTTACTTAAACATATGCTGAGGGGTTGGGATACTAAACCATGAGCCTTTAATAGGCTATATATAGGCGTAATATAATAGCCTATTCCGCGCTCAAGTGCACGCATAAAGGCTGTGCGCTTGATTAAAAAGTAATGATTATGAATGTGTCTGAAAAAAAATAGCAAGGAGACATTTCAATTATTTATTAATAAACTAGTGTTTTCTTAGTCAGTGTCGACTGCAAAGATAAAGTTGACGATGCTGACTCACCAACTCCGCAATATAGTGGACACTCAGTATACAATCCGGTCTTTAACTCATAAATGCCAGAGGAGATTTTTCTCCATTAGGTCACCTGATGGAGTTTTAGGATACCATTAGGTCACTTGATGGAGTTTTTCGGTTCCTTGCCACTGTTGCCTTTGGCTTGCTCTGTTGGGGATATTTTGGGGATATTTAATTTAATTTTATCAATCAATAAATTCCACTTGAAACAAACCTTGTTGTATTATTTTAATTTAATACTGTGAAGCTGCTTTGATACAATCTGTATTGTGAAAAGCGCTATACAAATATACTTGACTTGACTTGACTATAGAGGACATGCAACTTTCATTCGGATTCCATAACCAGAGAGTATATGTTTTCGATTCGAATTGGTTCGTTTAAAAGTAGACATTTCAAGCTTTCTATAGATATCATGTGTATTTTCATGTGTGTGAGGCAAGTACCGTATACGCTGAATTGCGGATAATTTTTGTGATGAGCTCCAGTTGACGAAGACTGAGACGGCAGAAAGGGCATCTTGTTTGTTTTCTTTATTTTAAAAAAGCACAAAGTTTTGTTGTTGATGTGAGTTTACACAAATAAAAGAACACAAATGATTGCACGGCGCCTCCATGTCATGCAAGCACGCTAACACTCCGCACAAACACTTGGATATGCATCAAATAATAGCGCACGTTATCTAGGGCCCTATTAAATCCATTTATCTAGGCAAAATTTTACAAGATCTATGTCCGTTGTCTATAGCATAGTGATGTATGAAGTCACTTTCAAACCAAGCAGCTTTCTATTTGTAATGCAGCAAAATCTCATGACCAACCCTGAACATGAATGAAAACTGCATCAGGAATTTTTTGCACTCACACAAAATTCCCTCTCCCGCTGGGTTTCACCAGTGAAATTTCACCAGGCAAAGGTAAATGTGACTGCACCTTTAGTAAATTAAGCCACGTTAAGCATTTAAGAGCTTTGCGCTGTTTTTAGTGATTGAAATACTGCGGCGGGTACTGTGTGTGGACAAAACTTGCAGTTTGTTCACATATCTTTATTTTCCTTCTTTAGAGAGGTTATCTAAATAATCATGGCTTGAAACATATGTAGAATTAACAGGCCTGAGCAGCAGTTCTATGGATGTTTAGCCCTCCAGGTCTCACGTTACTGAAAACTATGAATCAGGACTGCAGAGACATAATTACAGGGCAGAGCTACTCACCAGTTGGTGCCAGGAGCCTTGGGGGTGGTGGAGGAGGGGGTGGAGGCGGTAACGGTGGGTAGGGCCTACACTGGCATGGCAACTGGCAGCTTCCTTCCAGCAGTGCCACTGTGGTTCGAGAGCATGACTTCTGGAGCTCCCCTCTTGCAAACTAGGGTGAAGAAAGCAGCACAAATTAGATTAGTGTTTTTGTCACTTTCATCACCATGCCATGTATAGTGCAGCAAAAACTTGCATAGTAAAAAGAGATTTTTCGCAATAGTACTTAGAATTTACAATGAAGAGAACACCACAAGCACTCTCTTTTTTCTCTCGGCACGCTGGCGAATGGGAGCTCCCTCCCACTAAAGTGGAGAATGAAGGGTGTGTGGAGGCTGAGGTCTCTCAAAGAGAGCACCCACCCACACCGCAGAGCCTCGGACCCCCAGAGGAGTGGGAGTATTGAGGGGTGAACCCTGACACTGCCTCCCCCTAATAGGCCATCCTGGAAACACTTTTGCTAGTCTTGTGAGCACTGTTGTCACAGGGGACAGTAGTAAAGGACCAAAAGCCAAGTCTCCAGAAAACAGATCAATTTCAATGACTTTAACCAGTGCTGGAACTGAGAGGAGAGTAGAATAAAAAGTATTCTAGTAGTAAATACAACTATTAGATGAGTAAAATCAAAATACTACAAGTGCATTCAAGTGAAATCTTCAAACACTAATTTGAAATTCCCCAAACCTTAGCATACTGATTGAACTGTCGTAGGTTAATGACTTTAACTATATAATATAAATGAAATATATATATATATATATATATATATATATATATATATATATTTAAATGTACATTTATAAGATAATATATATATATATATATATATATTTATAAATCTGATCAATCTCAGCGCAGTAACGTTAGATAATCCAAAACTGTGACCGTTATGCACGTGCATTTTCGCGACGGTTCGTCATTGTACTTCATTATGAATTATCATCAACGACTGAACTGCTAATTCCAACTTACCTGCAATAACGGAAGAAATACTGAGAGAAAACAGTGACTGAACAAAAGCGGCAAAAAACCCAAACTAAGCGGCAATGAATTTCGGATAAACATTCCTCTTCTGTCTCTTCACAGTCCACCTGGTGAGGACGCGAGTCTGAGGCGCATAAAAGTCATTTATTATCCGCTTCTCAAGGCTTACCAACGATGTTTTCCCCGAGTTTGAGCAGATATGGTGTCTGAAACATGCTCGTCCAATTAGAGCGACAATAATTGGTGACATGGAAGGGTTTGAAGCGACATAGGAAGGACGCTAGCGCTGTTTCTGAGGAAAGTTGTTGATCCTCCGCGCGCTGCCGTGGCGCGTGCCGTATCCACACAAGAGTTGCGAAGCAAAGTTCTCTCCGCGCGCGATTCTATGTGAGTCGAGCGTTGAATCAGGATTCATTTCTTGCCAGGCATGATGAAATGATGTCAGTACACGGCACAGAAGTTACGGACACTCAAAACAGCACGGAGAACACACGTTGACTCGGTGAATCGCGCGGACGCCGGTGCTCAAATAGGTCCCTAGACTGTGGATTCACCTCTTCATTACTTCTATAGCACCAGCTGACATGAAGGCGTCCAGTGAGAGACGCGCGCCAAGATAACGCACTATTGTTAATGTGATAGCCATTTACATTAGCGACGAAATCACACGTTTTCTATCGCTTCTGGATTGAGCTAAAGAGATTTATTTAACGAGGACCCTAAGGGTTACGTTTGGTCAGGTCACGGCGTTAGACAGTGAGCATGTATTCGGGGCGAGTTGAATGTACTCTGCAGAGTAGACAGACACAGAGCACATGAGGCAGTAAGGGAGAAAGCCGAGGGGGAGGGGGGCAGTTTGCCATCCACAGCTTTTGTTTAGGTGGCAGAATTTTAATTTTAGCTTGGCTTGCGTGGTAAATTAAATGACGTAGCTTGTGTGTGTGTGTGTGTGTGTGTGTGTGTGTGTGTCCATACTATGTATTACCATCCAAATGGGATTTGATTAACAGCAGAAACAAAGTTCTAATTAAAATACTTCAATAAATTAAAAATGACATGAAAGCCAAAATAAATAAATCGTAAATGGCAGTAAAAGTGCAAAGTATTGGAGCAAAGTAGTAAAGTCACGAACAGGAGCTGCAGGTTTTAGTAGTCTAAATAAACACTTATAGTTCAATTAGGCTTGTGTCTGAATCATGATTTTTGGTTGATGGAACAAACGCATTGGTCCTTTCTAATTAGGCTATAGTGTGATACAATCTAATTTACATAATGCATTGGTGCTAAAACTAGTTTAGACCAGTGCAAAACATGTGTGCTTTGTGATATTACATAAGTTTAAATGTCTTTGAATTATTAGGTCATGGAGGCAACAGCATACTATTTGAACATTGATATTACATTCTGTTCATTTATATGAACATTTTCATTTATGTATATTTTCTGTTAATGTATAACTTTGTACCAGAAATGGCAACCTTAAATGTAAATATACAGAGGTACAGCATACAGTATGTTTAGTATGGCTGTACTGTTTTGTATCTGGATGTCAATAATTTAGCTTGCACAACATCAATAATACTTTCAATCTTTCCAATCTAATACAATCTTAAAAAATAAAATAAAATCACAGATGTTTGTTTATATGTATATACGTTTATATATAAGCCATACATAACAGTATATTTTATATAAATAGTATATATACAGTCAAACCAAAATGTATTCAGACACCTTCAACATTTCTCACATTATCACAGTTTATTCGCTATAGTTTAGAAAATGGTAATAAAATATGACAAGAACTCAGAGTTATCAAATCAGTTGATATTTCACTGGTTTTGGCCATCCTTCTGTTAGACTGTCTGACAAATGAATTAGGTTGAAAAGCTGTCAGCTGTTAAATTTAAGTACACAATTAGATAATACCAATTTAGGTCAACCACCAAGCAATGCAAAATTTTGTTCGGTCTATGGTGTAAAAAGGTCGCATTAGCAATTAAAGAAAAAACACTTTAAAAAACATGGTCAGGTCATAGTGTATGAATAATTTTAGGTCCCAAATTTTAATAAATTTTACTGGTAGTCCACTGTATGAAGAAGTTTTGGGTATGATATGTCACAGTTTACTTTATTTTGCTGTCCTCACTTACATAAATGAACTAAAGTGTCCTGCACCCACTTGTTAAAAATATCAAAAATTATATCTGGTATCTGAATACATTTTGGTTTATAACAGTATATTGTCTACCTGTCTATATAAGGATTTACCGTAAATTGAATTGAAAAAACTTAAAGAAAAAATGACCAATAATTTTGTTTATATATCTTTGTAGTTATTGACAAATTATTGGGAGGATCTTTTTTGTTAATTAATTAATTCTCCCACCTCTTCTTCTACCAAACTGCAGTGTGTGGTGACAGCTTACACTTTTGCACTAAACCCCCTCCTTCATGGGATTTAATTAGACTGCGGAGCCCTCTGATGTGATCATCCTAAATGAGGTTGCTCCAGTAAATCACCAAAGCAATAAATTCTACCCAGAATAAATTGAATCTTAATTTATAGGTCTTGTTTTATGGACTGAGTCAGAGTCTGCCAGCACCTCAGACACCGTGTCTCCAATGTGTTGCTTCTGTTTAATCACAGCGATCATTCATTGGCTCTTAAAAATGAACTGGCTGATATTTCGATTTATTCACTTGGTAAACACCACCAGGATTATTTAGTGCAGTTTAAACTCACCTTTAACTAATGATCTGAAAGTAATTACAGTAATTTACAGTGTTATTTAGTCAATATTTCATTTAAAAATCTTCCTGCCTGGGTATACTTCTCATAAAAGAATCAGAAAACCAGTGCGATGCTATTAGAAATGCAGGCGCCATATGCGTTCTCCTAAGTACTGGACAAACGTAGTCGATAGGAATCAATGTGAGTGCTTGGTTTTAGTGATAGGCTCTAGTCCAAGTTAATGCCATTTCATTAGTTGAGACATGGCATCCTGAAGAGTAGATTAGTAGGAATAGGGGTCGCAGAACAGGGAGGGATGTATTCAGACAATAGCTGATCCTACAGCTTGATGCCAGGAAGTCCTGCTTGGTCTGCAGCGGCCCTCTCCCCTGCCTGCTGACAACCCTAAAAGGTGCTGTAATCTAGTTAAAAAATAGATTGATGGCTCTTTGTACATTGAGGTAGATCTGTCCGATTGTTCATTCAATTGAGTACAGGCCATTAGCCCTGTGTTCAATCAAGATGAGCTCACGCTGATTATTTTCCTTCCTCTCTGTCTTTTCGATTTCTGTCCCTTATCTCCCGGTCTTGAATTCTTTATTTGTTCTTCCTCACCTTAAGAAACCCTCAGTCTATTCTGGGCTTTTTTCTGCTGAAGATTAAATTGAATTGTGAATCAAACTGGCTGTATTCACTTGGCAGATTCAATATGGTTTGAGGGAACCTTGGACCTTAACAACCCCATGGTTCTGTCTCAAGTTGGCACCAGCTTCATGGCAATAAAGTAGTTTTGCAGGCCATCAGAGTGCTCTCAGTAGACAATATGTCAATGGCGTTGTTATAAAAAAGATCAAAGAGACCTCTGGGAATTTGTACTTAGGAAATTTTATAGGTGTACTCAAGAGAGATGATAGCATAACACAATCTAAAATGATCATAAACAAAATACTTAAGCACTCACTCAGTCTTCAGCCTATTTTTGGAACCTTTACTGCATGAAGACAAAAGGCAGACAATTATATCTGTGTTGGTCTGATATATTTAAATTTCATTGATCCTGAGAGAACAATCTGAAATTAGTCTTTTGGTCACTAAGTGCATAAACTGGTTGTTTTGCCGTGTTAAATCATTTATCTGCTAATGTTTGTGACAAATAGTCATTGATGAATATGCAGTCACGATAAGATAATCTATGGCTCAATGCAATTAATTTGAGTTAGTCTAATTAGTGCTTTTACTATTTTTAATGTAGCCAGATATTGCTTTTGAGTACAATGTCTCTCAGTCAATAAACTAATAATTTTTTTATCCGTTTGGGACAGCCAGGTTTGACAGATTTGTTGTCGAGGACAAAATGTTCATGTTCAGTTTTAAGAAATAATGTGGCTTCACCCATTTTCTGAAAAGTAATTAAAATGAGGACCATCTTGCATGTCATTCATAATAAGCGCATTTGCAATTATCTTCATTTCTAAATTGAATCGGTCACTCATGTGGAAATACTACATATATTTTTATGACTGAAGAATTAAGCAATTCAAAAGTGTGCTTGAAAACACTATTGATGATAAGCCACATCATACTCAATTCTAACATTGAACTCGATGAAAAGTTTTTAGACATGGACCAGACTTGCTATGAACCTCATTTATGTGTTTGTCATAAATGTTATATTGAATATGACAAGGACATATGCTAAAATTAAGCCCTGCACTGATTTCTAATTTGATATTGTTAATATGTCACAATATACTGAAATCAAGTCAGCTGAAACTTCCACTACACGCTGACTTTAAACCGGATATGTTATTATTTAGGTAACTTGCTAAACATATTGACTGAGTAATTTGATCAGCAATATCAAACTGTTGCTTCACCTTAACAACAGTTGAGTTGTAGGATCGCAGTTTAAAATAAAAGAGCACCTCTTCATCAAGTCATTGCTTTTCTCTGAAACAGTTGCATTGCAAGAATGCTATCCTTGATTCCCGCTCTAATTGATAAATTGTATATATAAGTTAGGAAATCAAGACTTTGATAAATTCGTATACAGTATATGTGTGTGGGTAACTTGTCAGTCCATCTTAAGTGGATGAATCCCGTGACGCCATGAATCCCGGAACATAAACAAATGCACTCTGACCATTTAGAGGGCCATTTTATTCACATTTGACTTGCATAAACACATTTTGGTACACTCTGAAATGTTGCCTTGTGAAAGCCAACCGAACTAAGGAGAAAATGCTAAATTGTAACATTTTAAGTCCCGTTTCAGAACAAAGCAAATGATCTACAGGAGTGAAAATGCCTTAAAAGTATTGTTCGCCCAAAAATAATGTTAACATTTACTCACCCTCAATCCATGTAAGGCTGAATAACATAGTGAGAAAAAGATTGTGGCCTTTTAGATGAATCAAACAACAACAGCCTACCTCTTACTCTTGTCTTTCAGATAAGACTTCCACACCACTGCATTACTCCATGTCAGCTCTAATAACATGTTGCAAATCATTTCTTTGTGCTTGCATGGTCTCTTCATGATGTAATGCTCTATTGAAGCCTGTGGAGAGCACTTGGATATAATGCAGCTGAAGCACAGTGCCCAAGTCCTGGGGGGGTTGCATGGGTAGACTGTGTCCTGAGATGGAGGGGGCAGTGGTGATAGATGATGTTGTGACAGCCATTCGTTTCTTGCTGAGTTTTTTCCGCCCCAGGTCAAGGAGTGAAGTGCAGTGGAGTCAGCACAGCCATGGCACTGTGATTTAAGGCCTGTGCTTCAACAGTAAATCGATCTGAGTGGAAGAGACTGAGTGGCCAGCAGCAGAGAAGCGAATCCAGCAAGGTATCCCTCAGCTCCCAAGGAGCACATTGCACTTTCTGACAGTGTAGACGTAGCGCTGCCAAAAGCCTCTGCAAGCCCATGCAATCCTTGGAGTAAATCTCTACAGAAGAGTCTGTTCTGCGATACAGTACATAAAAATGATCAGCTTTCTTGTGCAACATTTGCCAGAATCACTGTTTCCTAGTCAGCCATTATTTGTTGTACCGGAGCCATTTAAAGACTTTAAATATTGCTTAGAAGTCTTTTAAAATAAAAATGATATAAATATTGTATAATATTAACCGCTTTAAAGCAATTTATAATGTATCATTTCTAATTTTTTATGGGATTCACTGTGAGCAGCACCACTTTGCAGTGTATATCTCGACCAGCAGTGTCAAGTTCCAAAAAAGCACTATAAACGTAGTCGATGCAACTTGGGTAATGTAGAGGCAATACAACTTGCTATACAAACTTTTATGGTGCCTTTTTTGTCAAATGAAAAACTTCTGTGAGAGTAGTAGCCTACATTTTCATTGTCTTAGACACAGAGTATTTGCTCTGTGATTAATGGTCTTTTACTTTTTTTCACGAGCCAGTTCATCTCTCTTCTAACTGTCAAGGTAACTTTTAAATCTAAGCCGAGAACAGCTTTAAGTGCCAGTGCTGAAGTATGCTTCACCCACTACTGCGAAAGATAGTTAATGGCACTTTACAGATAACAAGTGATCTACGGGAGCTTTTAGCATTATCATTAAGAGGTATTGCATCATATGTCTTTGCATTCACCTCTTCCGTTGATCTCCGCATTCAATCCAATGAATTTAAGTATTTCTGAACATGGTGAAGTCCAGGTCTTGTAATAGCCATAAGTAGTAAGTACTTTAGATGCCCATGGATTAGATCTTGCGGCATGAGCAGAAATAAACTGTAGGCATTCTGAGTTGAACTGATGTGAAAATTACGGAGTGATTTACTTTAATGAAATACTTGACTGGACTATTGACTCCTCATGACTTAAACAAAAGCAATAAATAACTTAATGTTTATAGAATGATGTAAATGTGCAGTTATATTGGGCTTTTCTTATGTCCACAAATGTCAAAGCCAAGAAGCATCCCAAATTGTGGTTCCAGAGACAGTCCTTTCAAAATTGGTCGCCGGTACAACAATAAGTGTAATATCATGAAATGTATCTGTGTAGCTTGAAAGAAATGATTGCGCCAGAATACAAGGTTCATACTGAATGGTTGTCACTGGAAAAAAACTAAAAACTTTTTGGAACTTGATGTATAGTTATGCCATCGGAGCCATGGTAACCAGAAAAAAAATTGACCCAAATTTATACAAAATATTTTTCACGTCTAAATACGCAGCTGTCTGATCTTCACCAGCATGTAAAAGATCAGGTTTATATACTCTGCATTGGCACTTAAGTCCATTTTGTCCAAAAACATTACACGTTTGGTTGTTTGAAAGATGGTTAGCTAATATGTTATAAGCTCTTTCTTGAACTATGTAAACTGTGTTTCCTGATCAGTGATATGTGATCTTTTTCATTTCAGATCACTGCATCTCAGACTCATTTCTCACATTAAGGCAATAAGCATTTATACTTACAACAGTGCTGGTTCTGTGATTACACTTCAAATTGAACCATTTAGGCTACAGTTACATTGTTTATCGTTGTTATTGAACAATAAAATAGCTATATAACATAGAGATTAAAGTATGATACTGTTCAAAAGGTTAGGGGTCAGAATTTATTTAAAAAAATTGAGAAATTTGACTTTTATTCAACAAGGACACATTAACTCAATCAAAAGTGACAGTAAACAGGGTTTCTAAAACACCCAAATGTGCAACTGGGACACATCATCAGTGATAAAACAAACTGTTTTCAACATGATAATAATTAGAGAAGTTTCTTGAGCACTAAATCAGCATATTAGAACGATTTCTGAAGGATCTGGGGACTGGAGTTACGACTGCTGAAAATACAGCTTTGACATAACAGGAATAAATTACATTTTTAAATATATTCAAATAGAAAGAAAAAAAAGAAAAAAAATTCAAAATCATTAAGAATTCTTTCAGACCCCAAACTATTGATCGCTTTTGCAGTATATATTTTTAAAGCCATTTATTTGGAAAGAATTGGCTTTGTTTTTAACATAATAGGTGCTAAATGAATTGTTAGACCGAAGGAATTGAATAAAACATGAGCAGAAAATGTTGTTTAAGTCTTATTTTTACTTGTGCTATTATGGAGTACTAGTGCATGATAGAGTCTGGTGTGATGAATTGCTGACCTGACCTTTGTCCTTGCCATTCTGATGCATCATCGCCTGGCTCAACAGCACAGGTCAGTACAGAGAACAAATGGAAAGATTATAGGGGAGAGCAGGAGGTGAGTTGTCAGTAAATACAATGAACTTAAATGTCAGAATGTAAAATAACTCACTGTAATGAACACACACACACATTATGGGGGCCTCATTTCCTTTTGTTTCTTTTTGCTTTCTTTTTATCTGGCTTTCCCAAAATAATGATGTCTATTTACAGGGATGGTTCACCCAAAAATATAAATTCTATTATCGTTCATTTTCATTTGAAACAATTCTATGCAAGGACAACTTTAAGCCAAATGATACCTAGCTAATATCTGACAGACAAAAGGTGAAACGAGGCGCTCTTGCATAAATTATGACAGAATTTTCATTGAGTATACTATCCCTTTAAAGGGGTCTCAGTTTGGTTTCTTTAAAGAGGACTCAAGTGTGACAATTGCCTTAGTTAAATCTATTTTTTCTTTGAAAAATGTCACAGTATCAAAATGTCAGACCATGGCAAAAGATCAAACATGGCTTAACTCCAGAGACCTTCCAGAGATGTTGTGTGTGGTATCGCAGGTCTGCAGAGGGGAGATGTTTAATTTCCTGAAAACTAGCCGCCTAACATCAATAGCAAAAATTAACATGAACAATGTGATGCAACCTTCTGTATTCGTGTCATCACACAGTGTTTTTAAAACATCCATTGGTGCCTGAGATATCAGTGTCTGTCCTTGTGTTCTTTTGAACGGATTAATGACTTCTTTTCATTTATTATCTACAGGTAAGGGCCTTTGAAAAGATGGATGCATTGTTAGCCCAACCATTATTAACGCCCAGGCTCCAGCTCGGCCTTCGTGATGAAAGAGAGCAAACTGAATGTGATGGTAATAGACATAGATCCACAGCTGTGGGATTGAGGGCCTCTCTTTGTAACCAAGCTTCTCTTTCAGTTTGAATTATTGAACTTCGATAGCCAAGAGCATCTTTTGTCTGTCAGACATTAGCTAGGTATCATTTGGACATAGATTAGAATTGTGTTTTAAATGAAATTCCAGCACAAAAATAAGTTCATTCCTAAATATTATTCTAACTTTTATGTCATAAAATCTCTTGGTTACCACCCTAAATATTAAAAAGTCTTAGGGTTCGTTTACATGACCCGTTTTCAACTAAAAATGGAAACTTTTTATGAACTTTTGCCGTTCATTTACACGACAACTGCGTTTCGGGGGCCTGAAAATGCTAACTTTTGAAAACGGCTCTCGAAGTGCACGTTTTTGAAAATGATACTGTTATCATCTCCGTGTAAACTACAAAAATGCGAATTTGTGAAAACGGTGACGTCATGCGTATTACGTGTTTCGTCTATAGGCACGTAGTGATTCTTTACAAAGTGACATTGCCAACTACTGGCCTGGCATGCATAATATAGAGTTTTTAGTCGTTTTCGCAGATCCGTGTGAACAGGGATAGTTTTGACAACGTTTATCAGCAATCATCTGTGTGCAAAAAACGCACAAGGAAATTTTTCGTTTTTTGGTACATCGTTGTCGTGTAAACATACCGTAGTGTATTGGCATGTCAAAAGGTTCATTAAGGATGTGTCTATGGAACACAAAAGCAGATATTTTGAAATGTTGTGCAGATTGTGTCCATTCAATGAAAGTCAATGTTGTTTTGGACCACATTGATTTTAACTGAATGGGCAAGAAAACACACACAATGCTTCAGATATCTTCTTTTGTGTTCCACATAAGGAAGAAAGTCATCAACATCAGGCTGAGTGACAGATTACAGTACATTACATAGTTAATATTGTGTTGTGTATGTTTATTTATAGAATGAGCTACAAAAATTATTTGACAGCAATTATTTGAGTGTGTATCACAGATCCGCGGTTCTATTTTTAAAGCCTTTATTATTTTCTTTGTGACTGGCAGGATGGATATCACCACCCCAAGGCCTGTGTCTACGGATCTAATCTGACAGGCAGCATCTCAAAGCCTCCTCACTCCCCATAGTGGATCATGGATTGTGACCAGATTTGGTCATATATAGCAACATTTAATGTGGGGGGATCAGTGCCATTCATATACACTGGAACAATAAAAATGATTGAAAATGTATTTGAAAAGATTTGACCATACAAAACTTTCAGCCATGATAGGATGTTGCTGGGTTGTTAATTAAACTAAAAACTAAAACCATTAAAAAAAAACATATACTTGAAACAAAACATACATTAACTGAAATAAAATATAAAACTTTTAGTTAGTTGCCAAGGCAACATTTAGCTGCACAATTTATCGTTAAAAATCGTTAAATCGCAATCTCAAATACCCACGTGATCTTATTTCCAAATGACAACGATTCAGCTAATGTCTATCAAGCCTCTGACAAGTACGATCACAGCGGAAACATTCAAATCTGCGTTTGAGCTAATTCTAATTATCACAGAAGTACTGGTCTGATGTCTACGGTAGCGATCAAAATAAAGTAAATAACCTTTTGAAAGTAACTTGACACTTCGAATAAAGATTGTATTAATTAGATTGTTAAGCCAGAACGGGGCGACAAGTAACTGTTAAAAAATGACTGTGTCTAAAAGCTTAAAACACTGCTTTCGGCAGATGCATTCCAAGATATGAAGCCAGGCATCAAGGCATGTCTGAATTCAGTGTTAGCTTCACTTCCTGTCTCCTGAGATCCCTTCATCTGATCGATTTTTTAATGCAGCACGTATCCTTCGCTGCCTTTGATATCACACAATCCTGTGCGTTCCATTCTGAGACAGTTAAGCTAAAAAATAAAGATGCCATCTGAAAGTTGTGGTTGGTGGTCAGTTTGTGTGTAAATGTAAGTTTTTGACCAACGTTTTCCACTTTTGACGTCATTTCTAGTGAGAAATTAGTATTGTAGAAATTAAATATATTTACCGGTACTTAGTTTTCACCAAAGCTCTCTCTATTTTGTTGTATATCATTAAACCATTGTGTTGCCTCCAAAGTCAGTTTTGTGAGTTACCATTGTCATATCCTGATAGGGCATTGAGGCAACAAGTCAAGTGCCTTATAGCTTTTGGACGCAGCCAATGGACGCAGCCAATTCAATCTCTTGAATCATTCATTCAAGAGATTTGTTCAAACATGTTGATTCATCCAGTAATGAGTCATTGAAAAACAATTAATTCAAATTAATTAAATATTATAAAATAGACTGCAGCAAATAGACTAACATTTTATCCGAAACTGCTTTGTTTAGTTGTGTTTTCAGAATCGTGATCTCTATTTTGATTCTCAATCCAGAATCGTGCCGCTCTAATATCTCATGTTCATTTAGTTTAACTTGAAGTACTAAAATAACAAAAACTAATAAATAAAAACTACAAACGTATTTAAAACAAAAACTAATAAAAATGATGAAACCACAACAAAATTACCAAAATGTTTACTAAAATTACAGTGAAAACAGAAAATAAAATAAAATCTAATTCTAAATATTAACAAAAACCATAATAGTATATCGATACAAAAATGACACTGGTGTGTCGGTATGTGGTTGCTAGGGCGTTTTGAATTTTTTTAAGAAATTGTAATGTCCAATAACATCAGTTTTGCTAAAAGAAGCAGGAGCATACCTCTCCTTAAGAAGCTGCATTCATGTCTGTATAGCGCAAATGATGCTTGATAAGTTACACACTGAATGCTTACACTGTAAAAATAAAAAAATTACTTCCCCAAGTCAAAAATTTCAAGTGACCGATAACATCTAAATTTTTCAATTAGTCTGACGTATTATTTCTCATTGAGCCAATGTTAACAGACTATTGCAACAAGAATTTCACTTGGGCCAATTGAAAAATGTAGATGTTATCGGTCACTTGAAATTTTTGATTTGGGAGGGTTAGAAATTTTTTACAGTGATAAGGTTTTGATAGCAAATTAGCATCATCAGGGAAGTTGCGCATTTTTCCCAGCAATCTTAATGTTGTACATTTTACAAATGCAGCTATTCTAGCCTATCATCATTCGGTCTAAGAAATCCTTTCACTGTTATAGGTTAGCACCAATGATAATTTCTTCAAGATGAGAGAAATTGACAAAAAACACACTTTTTCCGAGAGTCATAATGTAATAGTTTCTGAGAACTGAGACCCAGCTGTGAGAGGAGTCGGGAAGCCTGGGGAGGACAGAGAGCATTCGTGATTGTGGTATAAAGGAAGACAGTGAGTGGGTTTATGCTGCCAGGTGCATCTGGCAGGGTCAATTATGTGACTGATTTACCTCGTCACAGCGGTACACTTGGCTGTGGATAGCAGGGCATGAATCACTGTCCTCCAGAGGGGGGTCATCACTTTGAATGTAAACCTGTGTCCACTCTGCATCCCAAGTTTGTGATTGGTAAGATTTTTTTTTTAAGTTTCTGTCTTTTGCATAGACCCCTTTTGCGCCTACGTCACAATTACGTCACGGCGTTAGCTGGAGGCAAAACAAAGGGAAAACTAGGCAGCCAAAACAAACCAGCACTGATTCGGCTACATAATAATAGTTAAAATAGTATTATTATAATTAAATGTCATCTATGTTGTGTTGTTGGGTGCAAGAATCGACGGAGTACAGGCTCCAATTTGACATTTTATCGCATAATGTTTTCTAAATTGTGATTGTGATTATTTGTGAATCATCTATGATTATATAGCCTACATTGTTGTGTTTGATTGTGACTAGACTTTTTGAAGAACCTGGTAAGAAAGAATAATCAAATACATAGTTAAAAAATGAATTTGCTGTATCTGGAATTTTTATTTCTAGAAAATATTCACATCATTAAAATTGCACTGTAATGTCATTCTTTACATGGTCGTCTTCTGGCCTTGGCGCTGACTAGGCAGAGATTCGGATCGTACCACACAACACAAGTCTTGTACGTGACCATTCAGCAGGCATCTAATGATTTATATGCCCTCAGTTTCTCTTTCTGCTTGGTTTCTCTGTCAGGAAGGTGTAGATGTCAGGCCACTCAACTGAGGTAGTGTTAACGTTAATCCTGTCAGATCGTCCATCCATTGAGTGTGCGTGAACGGGTCGGCCAATCTGGTTCCGTCCGTTAAAATTAACTTTTGCAAATAACAATTGCGGTCCTGGACAGTGAGTGACCTTACGCATTAAGATAAAATCTAATTTTCTCCAGTCATTGTTAAAAAACAAGCTAACAAAACTTGCAAACTAGCGTTAGTGAAGCGGCCAGGGGAATCGTTCTGCCTCCACCTATGAATATATTTTAAAATAAATGTAATGGAAAAGCTGAATTCAGTCTCCAGTCTTCAGTGTCAAGTCAAGTCAAGTCAAGTATATTTGTATAGCGCTTTTCACAATACAGATTGTATCAAAGCAGCTTCACAGTATTAAATTAAAATAATACAACAAAGTTTGTTTCAAGAGGAATTTATTGATTGATAAAATTAAATTAAATATCCCCAAAATATCCCCAACTGAGCAAGCCAAAGGCAACAGTGGCAAGGAACCGAAAAACTCCATCAAGTGACCTAATGGTGTCCTAAAACTCCATCAGGTGACCTAATGGAGAAAAAAATAACCTTGGGAGAACCCAGGCTCAGTCGGGGGCCAGTTCTCCTCTGGTATTTATGAGCTACAGGCCGGATTGTAGTTTAAACTGTAAGATTATATGAATGCCTGGCTGAAGAGATGCGACTTTAATCTAGTTTCAAACTGGGAGAGCGAGTCTGAGCAACGAACAGTATCAGGAAGACTATTCCAGAGTTTTGGAGCCAAATGTGAAAATGCTCTCCCTCCTTTGGTGGTTCTGGATATCCTAGGTATGACCAAAAGCCTTGAATTTAGTGATCTTAAAGAGCGCGATGGATTATAGGGCGATAGAAGATCCGTTAAATAGACTGGAGCTAAGCCGTTTAGGGCTTTATAAGTCAGTAGCAATACCTTGTAATTAATACGGAACTTTATAGGTAACCAATGCAGTGATGATCAAATCGGTGTCACATGACCCTTCAAAAATCATTCTAATATGCTGATTTTCTGCTCAAGAAACTGGTCTTTGAATATGAAGTTAAAAATAACAGTGTTGATTTAAAATATAAATCTTTTATAATATTTTAATTATTTTGTCACATTTGATCAGTTTAAAACTGATATAATGTATTAATTCTGAATAAGTATTAATTTCTTTATTAAAAAAAATATATAATAATTATAAGAAGAAGAAGAAGAAGAATTATATATATATATATATATATATATATTAGTCAGTGATGGACTGGGCAAATACCACTATAGATGTTTGCATTCACTTTGTGCATATGGACCTACTATGTGAGTGTGTGAGAAAGAATGAGAGATAGATCCAGCTGTTTACATACTTGCTCAAACTTTGAATCATGTTGTCCTTAAGGTTAAGTAATTTTCTGGCAGCACTGTCAAGCTCAATGTGCACATGGACTGTTTGTTCCCACACAAAATGAGATCTTCCAAAAAACAGGCACTAGTATTAGACACAAGGACATGCACTGGATAAAAATATTGTTAGCTATTATGCTGCAATTTAAATAAATCCTTGAAAATGTATAACAGCATGGACACATTAAGTCTTGGAAAGTGAGGCTTGATGTTTCTGCACTAAATCTGGCAGTCACAAACAAATAAACACCAGTAGATGTTTCAAATCTGAGCTTGAGTTAATGAGATGCTGCAAAGCCGAAACCTTAAAATAGTTTGATTACAAAGCTGATTGATTTTACAAATAAATGGACATGCTGGTAAACCACACATGAATGCTGACAGGCTAATTAAATATTGCAGTAATGTGTAAGCTGACCACAGATTTTATCCAGTGTAACTGAATCAGTCACAAATCTGGTAGCAGTCAGTTTCTCTGCTAATATGAAGGACACTTTGTCCTAGTCATGCTTTTGTCCTGATCTCACTCATCTCATCCATTAAATCACTGATCATCTCTAGTAGTGCCATCAGCACATAAATGAGGTTGGAGGTTGAAAGACTAATTACACATTAAGGTATATATAAATATCTATATATACATACTATAGGGTTTCAAATGCCTTGTACATAGCTGTGCTTCAAATTACTTACATGGTTGGTTGGAATATAAATGAAATATCCACACTTTACACAGAGAATATCCAAAATTTAACAACCAAATGCATCCAAAGCTACAACTGAAATAAGAATATGACTGAAATTTCAGATAATCTTCTGTTTCCAACAATGCAACCACAACCCCACTTATTCAGCCCCTATTCAGCCTTTTCTTAGTTACTTATGCATGCAGAAATCTGACATTTCCAAACAGTAAAAATTGCGAATGCATAAAATCCCCAGCTGTCTTTGATCTAATTAAGCTGAGTTTTCATTCCTCGTTTGTCATTTTGATTCAGTCTATAGCACGCCAGTCAGGCAGAACCACTGACTGATCTCCGCCTTGAAATCAGATGTACCAAACGTGATTGCACACATGTGAGTGATGTGTGAACATATGCCCATCAGCCATGAAGCATTATACAATAGTTAGTTCTGCTGTTATACCAAATTCTGTGATCGTAATAGGCACTGTTGTCATCCTATCCCTTAACCTTCCATCACTACAGCACCTACTAAGGTCACATGATTCGGTGCAACATTTGTCCTCACATCTGATTGGTCAAACAGCGTTCCAATAGTTCCAAACATAATAGTCTAACAGCACTGGGACTTTTCACTGTTTGTATCACTCTGCTTGTCGGTGTTTGCGTGTCCCTCGACTTTATCCGTGTTTTGTTTTATTTAGATGTTATGAATGAGTCATTGAATCCTTTACTTAACTGATTTGATAAAAAAAAAACTGATTCATTAAGAAACAAAACTTTACATTTATGCTACATTTAGTAGACGCATTTTTTCCAAAGCAACTTACAAACAAGGAACACAACAAGCGATTCTTGTCTTTGTGAGTGAATCCAATTTATTCAAAAACACTGTCTGTATCTGAAATCATCCCCTACACTCCTTACCATGACGGCAGACCGAGCCAGTTGCTTATTATATTACTCCACTAAATAGTCCACTGAATGAGTGAATGAAATGAGTGAGTGAATTTGGACACTGCGGAGTGTGCCGTGGAAGTGCTACTGCTGATGCCATATTCTGGCGAGGCCTCATTCATGAAACACGAGCAGAACAAAATTAATCGTTCGTAAAGCCTTTCTGAAGTAAATTTTCCAATTCATGAAAATGTTCATATTATCAAAATGTTAGTTGGTATGAAAGAAATGTACACCTGCTCCCTACCACGTGTAAATGGAACATTCTGTGTTCTTTCAGGCAAACAGATGACAGTGCATTTGATGCATATGTAGCATAATAATATTTCACAAGTTCGTTTGCCTTGTCTTTTTGGGGTTTTTTTAAGCTGTGAGTTGAAAACTGTTCAACTTTGGGTAAAATGCAGCGCTCGTCACTGTCACTTTTTACCAAGCCATCAAATCACAGTGGAAGAGAGGAGGGACAAATATTACATATACCAACCATTCTTCTTGTACAATGACTGAACAACAATGGAGAAGATAATATTGCTGGTTACTGCATTTTTATATTCAGTAATATTCTTCAAAATGTGATAATAGTAACACAATACTGCCATAGATATTCCAAAACATAGCAACCAAAGCATCTCAGCTGGAAAAACGTTCTGCCTCCAAAGCACTCTCAAGCACCACCAGCTGGCCGTTTTTCATAAGAGAACCAGGCATTTTTTCAGCTTGATAAAATGCTTTGGTGGATGCATGTTGATCGAATATTTATTGTTAGGCATATGGCATATTACTCTCTTTTGCATTTATGCAATATAATGGAGCCAACCCTGAGAAGGGAGTCCAGAAGATTCCACAGCGTTCCTGGACACGTCATTTGCATAGTTGTAATTCATAGGCTGGAATTATTCTCTTTACAAATTATTGGAATCTATTAACATACACACGTTTAACTATCAAATCGGATGTTTACGAAGCGTTTGTGAATCTGGAGTTGAGTTTTTGGGAAATTACTCCAAATTTACTCATATATTTATGAAAGTTTCATGAATAAAGCCCATTGTGAGGGAATCCTTGAATCATTCACACAACAGATTCTCTAAAAAAAGAAGAAGACGATTAATTCAGAAATGAAACACCGACACTGTGTTGCTCAGGGATTCAACGACTAATTCCTTTTTGACACTATTTAGACTTTAGTTTCATTGCCATTGTAAAAATACAAAAAATATATATACTAGGCCTACATAATTGGGTCTAAAATATTAACTTCTTGTATATTGAACTGTTGTAAAAATAAAAAAAATAAAAAAATAAAAAAACACGGACAGTGTTGCAGTTGTGTTATTGGTCTGAATATCAGTAAATGTTAATGTTGCCTTTTATTTGCTGATCTGAGCCACAATTCAAGCAATTCATTCTAAATTCATTCTCAGAAAAGGGACG
This sequence comes from Leuciscus leuciscus, assembly GCF_965113295.1. NCBI lineage: Eukaryota > Metazoa > Chordata > Actinopteri > Cypriniformes > Leuciscidae > Leuciscus > Leuciscus leuciscus. Next base: position 30,274,494 of record NC_138743.1, on the reverse strand, counting down.
ATATGGGTTTGTTTCTGCAAGTCACAGGGTCACTATTAAATGCAGCTTTGGCAAAAATGTAGCACAAGGTGCTCTTTAACAGATGTTCTCATCAAGCAGAAAATAATTGCCAACAAAAGGCTCTTGATCCAAAAATAACACACCATCCTGTAGTGACATTGTGGTTAAGGCTTGAACAAGTTAGAGAAATGGCACTGCTGTCTTTTACACAAAGGCTCCATCTGCTGGGGGCATCGAAACACCAAGTGATCTGGATGATCTGGGTACCCTTAAAATGACACACTTTTGCTGTCTTTATGCTGATTTATGTTGACCACCATGGCCGTTACTAACAAAAAGAACATGTGACTTTGCAACATATGTTTAATTTCGAAGCCTCTTTGAATGGATTTGATTTGTCAGCTTTTTCATATCACAAAGCTACGTGTAGCCTCTAGCAAACCCAGCAGTGAGTTCAGTGAAATGTTGATAATAGCATTTATCTCTCTTGTGAAGCTGTGATAATGGCAATGCAGTTTCAGCAATGATTTTTTTTTCCCCCCCTTCCAAGTCTTCATGCTGACTCTAAATTATAAGAAACAAAAGTAAGCTTATGTAAGAGACTTACTTATTTTTATACTGGTCATAACTGAGATTTGTGTCTATATTTATGAAACTTTTAGATGACTATTTTTAGTTTGAAAGTAGAGACCTACAATGAAAAAAATGGCTTGATGCCTTATTCATTTGGCTAAATTTAGAGGGGCTGTATTAAAACAGGGCACTCAGCTACGGTCTGATGCTGCTGTGTTCTGGGTTGGACAGGATTCCATTCTATTTATTCTGTGCCCCGTGTGCTATTAATAATCTGCCACTCGGATGTGATAGTGACTTGTTTGGGGAATGACCCGAAATATGGATGTGGTTCATTTAGGGCTATGCCTGTCTGTGTGTTTGGGTGTGTGTTACATAAATTCTTCATAATGCTATACACTGTCTTGACTTGACAGAGTCAAAAAGAATATATAAAAAAATTGGTTTATTTGTTTGCCCAAGATATTCTAAAACATTTATTAAAATATCTAATTAAATAGCTAATTTTTTAATTCTTGAAAAAGAAAATAATCTATCTTTATAATCTAACTGGTGATATACATGTCATCACATTCTAGCTAAACTTCCTAATAGGTTTAGATTCAGCATAAAAATTATTAAGTTTGGACAAAGAATAGGACAAATTCACCACCCTTTTACATTTATTAATTTATTGTTTGTTTGTTTGTCTGTCATCTGGGGGGAAATCTTAGAGCAATGCAACCACATTGCATGTTACTGAATTTATTGTTCTTAAATGGGTCATGACATGGATTCTTTTATTATTTTAATATGTTCCTTGAGTTTCACTTACAATGTTAATAAAGTTTTTGCACAAATGCACACACACACACACACACACACACACACACACAGTACCGGTTAACAGTACTATTTTTAATGCTTGAAAAAGAAGTATCTTATGCTCATCAAGCCTGCATTTATTTGATCAAAAATACAGAAAAAAAATGCAAAATTGTGAAATATTAGTACAAATTAAAATAGCAGTTTTCTATTTGAATATACTTTAAAGGATTAGTTCACTTCAGAATTAAAATTTCCTGATAATTTACTCACCCCCATGTCATCCAAGATGTTTATGTCTTTCTTTCTTCAGTCGAAAAGAAATTAAGGTTTATGAGGAGAACATTCCAGGATTTTTGTCCATAGTAGTGGACTTTAATGGGGTACAACGGTTTGAAGGTCCGAACTGAAGTTTCAATGCGGCTTCAAACGTAATCACGTTGAAAGGTCATGAGTGTTCTGGTTCAAAAAGCTAGGGTAGGGTGAAAAATTCCATCTCATTTTCTCCTCTAACTTCAAAATCAACCGAAATCTTTGTTTTACCTTTTTTTGTAAAGGGTTTTTGACTTAAGTCTTTGTATGTTCGCTTTGTAAACACTGGATCGGTAGGCCTACTTCCGTCTACGTCACGCGTGACCTTTCCAACGTGATAACGTAATGTGTGGCGATTCGCAGAGCTATTGCAAGACGAGCATTTGTGGTTAAAAAGTTAATTAATTTTAAAAAAATGTAAATGACCGATCGTTTCACTAGATAAGACTCTTATTTGGCTGGGATCGTAGAGCCCTTTGAAGCTGCATTGAAACTGCAATTTGGACCTTCAACCCGTTGGTTCCCGTTGATGTCGCCTAGGCCTAGATGGAGAAAAATCCTGGAATGGTTTCCTCAAAAACCTCAACCGAAAAAAGAAAGACATAAACATCTTGGATAACAAGGGAGTGAGTAAATTGTCAGGAAATTTTAACTCTGACGTGAACTAATACTTTAAAATATAATGTATTTCTGTGACGCAAAGCTGATTTTTTTTCAGCTATTACTCCAGTCTTCAGTGTCACATGATCCTTCAGAAATCATTCTAATATGCTGATTTATTATCAATGTTTTCCAACATTGATAATAAATCAGCATATTAGAATGATTTTAACAGTGCTGTTAAAAATATATTTTTTATAATCTGTGATACTTTTTCAGGATTCTTTGATGAATAAAAAGTTTTTATAAAAAAACAGCATTTAATTAAAATATAAATCTTTTGTAACAATATAAACTACCGTCAAAAAGTTTGGGGTCAGTATTGTTTTCTTTCTTTTTTGGAAATAAATTAATTTAATAGCCTACTTATATTTAGCAAGGATGCGTTAAATTGATAAAAAGTTATATAAAGATGAATAGGCTTGATGAGCATAAGAGACTTCTTTTAAAACCTTAAAAATAGTAATGTTTCCAACTGTTTATATTAACTCGTACTATATATGGGGGAAAATATTATTTTTAACTCTTATTCTGATTCTAGGCATGTCCTTAAACGGCCACTGTCTAACCTCATTGCACAGGAAGTAGGAACAGGTATCAACGCCCTGAAAATATTATCCATAAAAGCCAATGATGGTTACTTACAGTTTGAGATGCAGCTGCTGTCAGATTATCTGGATCTCAGATCCAATACATTCGGCTGCTTCATCTGACTGTCAACATAAGATTTTTTACATAATGATACAACGTGATCCAGGATGCCTTTAAAGGGTAACTAAACCCTAAACCAACTTAATGATCTGTAAGAATGGGGCTTTATTAGTGCTGTTCATTGATTCGAGTAACTTTTTTGACATTTGGGTATAAAGTGTTTTAATTTTACAATATATGGTGTAAAAACGTCTGAGTGCTGCCCTCTTAAGGTTGAACGGTGGCTACTGCAGTTGAATTTTCCTATTGGATGTTTGCGGTGGCAAGTGACGTAAGCGGTGGCAGGTGACGTAAGCAGGTTCCAGCTCACCACGCCCCTGGTACGAGCTAGCGTAGATTTATCTGTATTGTACAGTGGGCAGGAGGGTACGTAGGTGTAGTGTTGCTGGTTGCAACAGCACTGCATAGCTTTCCAGCAGACTTGTAAATTAGGCGCCAGTGTTTGCATGCACTTGGCCTGGAAGACCGTGAGTGTGAAACCTGCATTTTACGCGTGATTGCTTCTCCAACGCAATAGAGGTGGAAATGGGCTTCTCCACACAGCTCGCACAGTCGCGCTGAAAAGCGACGCAGTGTCAAACGCTGCTCCTCCGGCATGGACTCCACCACCACAGCGGCGTCTTGATGTGAGTGATCATATATATTTTAATCTCAATTTATGGTTAGGCTAAAGTTAATCCTCTGGGGTCGACAAACGCGTCGGCACATTTTGCTGAATTTTTTCACATAGCGGCAAAATATGAATATGCCTATAGAGAACGCGCGCTATTGACATCAACTCGATAAAACTCATCAGATGCATGTACTTTACGTCGTCTTGCGACCCTGTGAGTCACTCTGCATTTTAGAGAGTCTGACAGCAGGTCTCAGGTGCACGCCCCCCCGCTCACGGTTCGTCCCCTCTATCTCCGCTGGGGTCTGCCCACTTTTCTAGCATTTTTCAAATATTGCCAGTGGGTGGAGTCAGGCTCTGACCAGGGGTTTAGTTACCCTTTAAAATAAACCATCCACTTGTTTCTACAGAACGCATCAAAGCGAACGTCACTTTACTCTTCCATTTGTCCTGTTGTCAGCAGAATCAGTCGTGTGCAGTACCTCAGAAATTGAGTACTGTATCAAGTGTAAACAGCATCAATGATTTTAATGACTTCCATTTGCTTTTGATGCTACACTCTCACAGTATGCTGCTTTTCCTTCACCTTGCCTTGGCACTGAAGAGCGACCGTTCACGTGCGATCCACTGACTTCACTCCTATTGGTTGTTGGTTGTTGCTCCCGAAAGTCGCTCTTCATTTGCATAAAGTTGAACCGATCTCAACGATCTCTTTCTCAACCGTCCACAGAGGAGGAGCTGGACGTCATTTGACTCTGCAGTGAGTGGCCTACCACTTGCAAGCAACTTTACCACTTGGGGACACGCCCAAATCGCTGGAAATCGCCCACTCTCCATTGAAATGAGTGGGATCGTGTCGCTATGATGCGATAATGTATAACTGTTCGTCAGAGCTTGATTAAATAAATGCTTAGTTTATTATGAGGACGTTTTAAGCTATGAAACTTGTAGGATGTTTTAATGGTACAAAGTCCTATTATATATTTCATTTTAATATTGGCAGTCTTGCCTCAAGTTTGTAGTGATAATGACATGTCAAATCACCAATTGCATTTTACCTTTCAATTTGACAGGGATGATGCATTTTCACCATGAAAATGAAATAATCAAAATTTTCCATTTTGGCACATTTAATAACAGCGTTATTAAATTATTTTCCATAATGAAATGGTTTGGTTTGGTTTTAATTTACTTTTTTTTTTATCATTTCATTGATTTGGGCTATTTAAAATTGCCCAAAAATGCCTTTTTGGTCAATAGTCAAAAGCAAAGTAGACTTATGTCATGACCTCTTTAAATTAGCATGTATTTATATTTTTAAATGTTTATATTTACATGTAGGCTATTTTATATTTAATAAATATTGGTCACATTGATCCCTATTGCTTTAAAATCTAAGCTGCCTTGTGTTCATGGTTTCATTCACTACCAGTGTTACACCACAAGAGAGCACTAAATCAGTGCACTTAATGTTTGCTATTTTCACTATACTTAAACCATACATTTCTAAACTTTCTGGTATATTCAGAATATTATTTGTTTTTTTAATGTGTTCTTTGTATTTAAATTTCTCACCTACTAATACAGCTTAATGTGTGTGTTTTCTCTGTATTATTGACTGAGTGCATATCTTTAATGCATTTTTAGTTCACTTTCTATAGGGAGTCAAACTGTTGATGTCTTAAAAAACATGCATATAATTTGAGCTGTTTTGATTGTTGATATGTTTTCATTACCAATCTTTTTCTGCTCAAAAATATTACTTTAGCTTTTTAGGTCTTTATTTCATATCAAATAAAATGTTGTTTTCACAGATATGTAATATATGTCAACAAAAACAGGATGGAAAATAGTCTTGTGAAGGCATAACAAAAATTTAATTAAATGTAAATTTGCCAGAGTGTGGGAAAGTGTGCGCCTTATGACACCTTAACTGTATATGCATCCTCATAGCAAACAGATCCCAGAGAGCATTTTGCCTAGAGCTCACTTATTTATCATACACACATGCTGCACAGTGCACACACACACATACTCACACACAACTGGTGTCACGTATCTTCAATCTTACTCATCCCTGCCTTAAGGCAACATTGTGTGTGTTTAAAGCTCTGTGGTCACATTAAACCCTGATCACTGTCTATTTACATTATTGAGAATTAATCTCATGTGGTGTAATGCATGAATGCACAATGGATATGAAATAAATCCAGTCCTTTCACAATTTTTTTTATTAATTTTTATTAAACAGAAATGCTGTTAGTCTAAAGCAGACAACTGCAGCTAGACAGTCCTGCACAGTCTTATTTAGCTGTGACCAGGAAGGAAAGAACATTCTGTCCCGAGTTGTGGGAATATCAGGAAACAATGTTTGCTCTAGAGAGTATTGCCGCTATTTACATGTTAATCTTTGAGAGATCAGCTGCAGCATGCCAAAAAGAGAAGGAAGCATAATTCTTTTTTTTTTCTTTTTTCTTTTTTTTTGTATACATCAGGTGCACGTTATTAAATCATTCTAAAATTAATTAAATATATACACCAGCATCACTCGTCACACTTTTAATCTTTGTACACTATAGCATCTGAAAAACAACAGGAAACACATGGGTTGGTGATGGGTAATCTGCTAATGATAATAAAGCTCTACTTGACTTTCCATAATCAACAGAGCCTAACACAATAAGCAGTGTGTTTTTCTGGGGCATTAGCTACAGGTCTCACAGTACTTGGGGGGTCTGGTTGTTCCATTTCACTGTGGGTCATATTGGATTTCACTATATTTGGATGCAAAATTCTCTCCTAACTGAAGACACTGGGATGAGTGACGCACTATTAAGCCAGGGGCATCACTAAAATGAACGTATTGTAATTATACAATCAAACTGCTGCTTTAAGTTGTTATACACTAGGTAAAGACAAAAAGTTGCAAATTACATTACTAAAGGGGGTAATATTGACATAAATAAAAATAGGGTATATAGACTATCAAATAATATAATTTAGGCCTATAATTTAATCAGATGCATATTTATGCTCATTTAACAACAGTTAGGGTAACAGTATAAAACTTGAACAGGTTTATATAAACACAACAACAACAACCGAGACGAAAACAGTAGTTGAATGAATCATGATTATTGTGAATTGTTATTGAATAATTTTTGTGAAACTAATCATTGAGAGGACTATTTGGGATGAACCGATTCACTAATGTATCGGACTTTCCATTGCTACATATTGAAGAGAAGACCGTTTATCATAAACCGATTCACTAGAATAAATCAGGCTTTCCAACGATATGTGACGAGAGAGGTCCAGGATGAATCGATTTACTAAAATGAGTAAAATTTTCCATTGCTATTGGAGAACCGTTTTTAGAAGAATGAATCACACTAGTTAGCCTACATATGAGAGAGAAAGAGTTCTGCGTTTGATTAAAACAGCGATAACGTAAAGTAGCGGGAAAGCTAAACTGTTATGACTAGCTGTTATGATAGTTATGATAGTTCACTTTGAAATTAAATTTTGGTATGTTTTAGCTTACCTCAAGGGCATCCAAGATGTAGGTGTCTTTTTTTCCGCAGTAGTTTCAATTTTGATATTTTTAGGTCAAACCGTTCTTGTCTGTCAGTCATATAATGCAGGTCGATGGTCACTGTCTCAAAGAGCATGCACAGAGTCCAAATTAAAACAATTCCCCATCGTCCAAATTAAACAATTCCCCATCGTAAGTACACATTGATGGCCTAAGACACGAAACGAGCGGTTTGTGTGAGAAAACGAACAGTATTTCTATAATTTTTACCTCATGTACACAGCCACGTCCAAGTGATCTGAGAGCGCGGGCGGGTATAGATATATACACTAGATGTCGCCTTGGCTACGGTTTCGTTCCATTGAACTGCAGTAGCCAAAGAACGGTTTGACCTAAAAATATCAAAATTGAAACTACTGCGGAAAAAAAGACACCTACATCTTGGATGCCCTTGAGGTAAGCTAAAACATACCAAAATTTAATTTCAAAGTGAACTATCCCTTTAAATGATGAAAAATTATGATATAACAGCAATACTGACCAGATTAGGTTATTTTGTTATATATTTATTTTATTTTATATATTTTGACTAGAAACGCATCTTGCTTCCTTTATGAAGATTTGAGAAAATAAACAGTTGTAAAGGATTTATTTAAACTAGGTTAGAACATAAATACATTTATGTTGCCACAATGAGGCTGAATCTCAACTTTCCTGCTGTTCTGGAAAAATAAACAAACAATGGGGATTCTAAAGTGCTTGAGACAAGGGTCACTAGCCTGTAGAAAATGGATGCATCCTACTTAGCAACTCATTTTAGTGACTAATTGAGTCCCATGTCGAAATCTCCAAGACTTGGTTCGTTTCACTGTTCCAGACCACCAGAGGCGGTCAATACATGGTGGAAGGAGTCACGTCTCGCGCATCCCATCGATTATCTCGTATCAATTCAGTCACACGTGACTTTGACCGATGACATATCAGTTTCCGAATACGTCATGGTTGGTCTCTTTAAATCGGATATAGGAAACAAATCAGAATTGGGCATCAAGACCTGCAGTGTAAACGAGGCCTTCTTGTGGAGAGACATTTGGCATTTGCTCCCCGCTGTAGTTGTGTCTCGAGAAAACAATCACCTTGCACATTCACAAGGTTCTGTAGAATTAATGTGGCTCCTACTACTTTTAGTTCTGCTATATTGCCAGAAAACACTTGAGCTTCATATCCTCATGACTGGGCTACATTCGTCTTCCACCATGTATTGATCGTCTCTGGCGGTCTGGAACAGTGAAATAGAACGCTGGTTACTGTGGTTCTATGAATCGTGAAAGACCGCCAGAGTCTCTGATCACTCGGATTGAGAATGACTAAGAGACCGACCGTGACGTATTTGGAAGCTGTTTCACGTGTGACTGAATTGATACAAGATTCTCGATGTGATGCGCTGGACGCGACTCCCTCCACCATGTATTGACCATCTCTGGCGGTCTTCCACCATTCATAGAACCACAGTTACGACCAGTAACCAGCGTTTAACAGAGAAAAGATACAAGTAGGCCTAACTTTATTGATCCATTTTGCTGAAATAAGTCCATTTCCTGGCTGCAATCCCCATTAATTTCCCCCTTATAGTAGACATGACTAAAACTAAACCCATGCACAGTGTTGCAAAGTTTTTTTTTGGGAAATAGGTTACAGATTACAAGTTACCCAAATGTAATAAGTTGTGTAACTATTTCAATTGTATCGGTGATCCAAAGATGCAAGAATAATTTATCAAGAAACTCCAACAATGCTGAAATAACAAATATTAGATATGGCATGGTTACCAACCTTATTCAAGGAGGAAAAACGTTAGCTATATATTTTCTGTCAAAGGGTTCATAAATAGAAGTGTGGCTGGTATGATGTCTTTAGCAAGCTAGCAGACTAGCTAATTTGTTATGAATGGAGATTAACATCATTAAATAAACTACTGGACGTGCACCAAGCAATACAGAGTTACAACAAGTCTTGAATACACATTAGTAGCATGGTGTGGCAGGCGAGTATAGGCAATGCCTTTCCGACTTTATTTAATGACTGCTTACACATGCTTCCTCAGGTTCGACATTGAAACCTTTGATGTCAATAGCATTTTAGTTGGCAAACATATTTTGCACTGAACTGTTATATTTGCTATACAAATTTGTTAACAAATTTTTGTTAGTTGTGTGGCTAAATATACATTTAAAAAAAGGCCTGTACATGTGAATAGCATCATGATTAAAAACTTTTTAAAAAATTACCGTTTTGACCGTCCTTAGCCCATCACATAATGAGGTTTCCTTTGCTTCCTTTGAGGATTGAAACACTCATGGACAAACATTGACTGTATCATGTTAGTGTTTGGATGTTATCAAGCACATCAGTGTTCTGTCTAGTTTCCTCAAGTATACAGACCTTTCGAGATGCTCAATGTGGGTGGTAGCTTGCCATTTAGCTGGCAGCTATCACCTTGCAACTCTACTGAAGCTTAGCAGAGATGAGTCAATACCTGAATGTGAGACTCCTGGGTAAACCTGGGTGTTATTTAGACCAGCAGGGTGTGCAGGTCCCAAAATCCCTAAAATAGTCACAGGGACACTGTGCTGTAAAAAGATGAGATGTTGAACTGAGGTCCTGACTCTTTGTGCTCATAAAAAAAATCTCAGGGTGTTTCTTAACATTAGTAAGGGTTTAATCTGATGCCCTAGCCAAATTTGCAGACTGGCCAGCTGCAGCTCTGTAAGGGAATGTGGGGCAGTGCCCCACCCAAATATTCATCCATAGACCTCTATATAAACTGAATAAATAATAAATTGTAAATTCACTCTCAGACAAAAAGGTACAAAAGCTATCATGGGGCGGTACCCTTTCAAACCCTTTGCCCCTGCTGTAAGGGGATTAACAGCAAAGACCCAGAACCAGAAATGATTAATTAAGACAAGAGTCAGAATTATAATAAATTAAAGAAAAGTTTTACTGAAGATAGTTTGCAGTTTCATCACCAGAAGTCAGCTTCAAGAGTTCGTAGACCGCCCCGCTTACAGTTACAAAGATCACAGCAGTTATACCCCTCACCAAGGTCTAAGCTATACGTCCTTGCTTCAGGTTGAATGATTCTGATTGGCTAAGAAATAGATAAACATAGTAGTTTTCCGCACATATACAGATAGACTGAAGCATATCTCCATCAATTATGCGGCTGACACTCGGACCCTGAAGTTAGGCACGTTATGACCTTCCAGGTCGCAGATTTGGGTTGTCGGCGCCAGCCTGTCCTGAACAACAACTCAGTCAATCTCCAATACTGCCAGTGGTTCCTTAACCTGTAACCAAAAAGACTAACACACAGCTTTTCCAAGGTTGGATTTGGCCAGGCTCTAACTATAAACAGGAGAGTCAAGATAATACGTTCTTTCTCTCAAGGATAGGACACTTTAGTCTAAATGGAAAGTAAGGCTTTAACTGAGAAATGGTCCCTTAAACTATAGACTCCAATGACGCCTGTATGTTTTAACACATGTTGAAGACCTTTCTCAAACACAAAACGAGCCCATATCTCATTTCTGGAAGTGTGGGGCTAAATGAGCAAGCACTGTTGCTGCATTCAGATATCAAATACAGACATTAGAGAATACATGAAAATAACATTTCAGTAATCACACTAGTAGCTTCTGTAACAAAGTAAAATCTCATAAGCCTAGAGAAGTCATTAAAATCATCCTAAATAGTATTCGAAATTTGAATTAGTGTGTCCCAAATTGTAGTATGTTGAAATGAGTATTCCAAAGATACCCGGATGGAAGTAACTGCAGTTTCAATGGTGACAGGATGCACATAACTAAGCGGCAGAGCTGTCCCTTAAAGTTATGACAAAGTAGTATGTCCCGAAGCTTGTCTGCTACACACTCAAAAGTACTTACTTTTTATTTACAAAAAGAGTATACTTTTAGGGAGTAGTAGGCTATAAGTAGACAAATTGGGATGCAGCACAAGATCCCACCCTCCCTTCAGAACGTCTCCAAAGCCACCCCTCCTCCAAAAGACATGAACGCTCACAGCAGAGTCTGCAAAGCATCACGAGAGGCGGCGTTAAATTACCTCACGTCTCAAAGCACATAACATTACAATAATAATGAATGCAAACAAATTACAAAGCTCTCACTTGTACCACCTGACTGCTGCAGATTCATTTTGGCATTGATAGTGTTGACATAGAAACGGGGGACTGATTAAAAGAATTTGCCTACCCAATTCTATATATTCCGTGTATACTTCTAAAAAAAAGCCCTCAAGCCAAGAACATTTATCACAGTGAAACACAAGTTAAAAAACAGTTGTAAACAAGTTATCAATCAAAACAGGTGGTTTTAAAAAAAACTTTATTACAGGAAAAAAAGCAGTCATTTTGCATGAAGTAAGGGCCACTGCTTACAATGGCATTAAGGGCCACAGTCCTAAGGCATTAAACACCATGAAATTATATTTCTCATTAGATTCAAATGGGGCCTTTTCTCCCTCTCAAACAATTGTTTAACTGTATTATTTTATTATTGGATAATTGTGTTAATGTATTGTTGTATACTATTATTATATTACTTGTGATGTTGCTCATGTTATAAAGATCTACATTTTTCACTGGTGGTGAATAATGCTTTAGAGGCAGCCAGGTCTGTCTGTGGTACACCAGTGTGCCACTGGTGTTCAGGATGGTGGGGGGTTTTCTTCAGGATGGTGGGGGTTTTGCTCTCTGACGATATTCTGGGATGTGGTGCAGAATCCACCCGGCAGGGGCCAGGAGGGCAACGGCAAACACAGACATAATCAAGAAACTTTGCTGCAGAAAAACACAGGAATGCACACATGAAATTGAACAGCTTTACTTACAGAATTTGCACCACTATTTAATTCAAAAACAGTAATATTTTGAAATCATATTATTAAATGTTTGTCTATTTTAATATGTTTAAAAATGTAATTTATTCATGTGATGGCAAAACTGTATTTTCAGCAACCATGACTCCATTACACCATTACTTCTTTTTTTTTTTTTTTTACAATTATCTCAACTTTTGGAAGTAAAACTCAAAAAAGAAACAAAATATAATGAGTTGTGATTTTCTGCAGTTTTCAGTCTCACTTGATCCTTCAGAAATCATTCTTGATTTGGTGCTCAAGAAAGATTTTACATTATTATCAATGTTGAAAACAGTTGTGCTGTGTGATATTTAAAAAAAATATTTAAATGCATCCTATACGGCTGAATAAAGTCATTTCTTAAAAAAAAAAAAAAAAAAAAATAGTACTGACCCCATATACATTGTATTTGTATATATATAATTATCTGAAATAAATTTGATGTTTTAAATGTTTTAAACTTGATTTTACATTCTAATTCTGTTCTTGGGGATATTTTGGGGATATTTAATTTAATTTTATCAATCAATAAATTCCTCTTGAAACAAACTTTGTTGTATTATTTTAATTTAATACTGTGAAGCTGCTTTGATACAATCTGTATTGTGAAAAGCGCTATACAAATAAACTTGACTTGACTTGACTTGACTTGTCCAAACACAAGGATTATGTTCTCCAATACAAAGAGTCATCCGAGCTAATCCCACATTCAAAATATTTGTAAGCCTTTTTTCAAAATGTACACAATTCAATTAATAGTAATATCCAACAAATTAAATTGAATAATCCCTACATATTACTCATATTATGAATTAAATTAGTAAAAGCTTAATAAAACATTTTGTGTAAATCTTAATGGAACAAGATAATGGACCATTCAGTTTTATGTGATTCATATTCAGAAACGTGGGGTGGGAGAAAATGTGTTTAAATTTAAGTTTAAGATTCATAGAAAAAAAAATGTAGTACGTTTTTTTTTACTCATACTTAATTCATAATATAAACGGGTTATTTAATTCAATTTGATGAAATTTTACTATAAATCTTGAAAAAAGTTTTTTTGAGTGCATTATCTCCATTGACCTCAGTTAAACTAACTTTAACTGATCCCATGAATCTTTGCAACCTTTTAGGATTTTGTAATTGTTTCACTCACCCCAGGTCCGATCTTGCTTTTAGGTGGCTTGCTGTAGATGCTGGAGTTCCGCTTCTGGACGATATCCCTCGCCCTGCTGACTGTCACTGGCTGCACAGCTCCCCTCAGAAAGGCCAGCATCCCTCCAGCTGTATGGGTCAGCACTAAGTCTGGACGCGTCTGAGAGAGAGAGAGGTTAAGGGAGAAGGAAAGAGGGGATGTTCACTGAGTGCAACCGCTGGGTTTCCTGCCTCAGGACTGCTGAAGAGAAAATAGATGTATCCTGTCATATAATGGACTTTATCTTCCAAAACCAGCCCACTCTTTGGGAGGGGCCTAGACAATACGACCCCCACTAACTTTTCTTTAATGCCCCTTTCAACAAGATGTGAAATGAAACAGGAGCATATAACGTCATTATTTATCAAAGAACCAAACATGACATATTATTGTCCTTGATTTACATCAACTATAACCCATATACAATTATAAAAAGTTATTCTTAACCTTATAGACAAGCAAAGCACATTTGGCTCATAAGATATTTCTCCCACAGATCGTAACTATGTTTTCTTGTACAATTAATGTCTTGTGTGATTTACACCATGGTTTGCAGCCGCTGTTTGACAGCATGTGAGTTCACAGGAACATAGGTAGCGAGAAACACCTGGCTCTCTGCTTAGTGTGCATTTAGGGCCGTGTCCAGTACAAAGAGTTACAAATTACAAGAGATCTGATTAGAGGAGCAGATTAAAGGGAGATAAAAGTGCAGAAAGTAGTGCAGCTGGCTGTGTGTTCTGTCAGCTGTCAGTATGGCCTGTGGTATTGTACCTCATTCATAATGGTGATCACATTACAGAGGCTTGTCTTTCATGTTAGAACACCGCTTGCCATTCAACACTTCCACAGTTTGTCCACAGTGGATACACCCTACTCTTTGTTTGGTTTATGTACTGGGTGTGAGCAATCTTTTTGTGTCCTGTTATTATGCTATTTTGATATCTTCTGTGGACAGAAGAAATTGTGGCTGAGGATTTTTTTTTCCTCCCAAAACCATTAAACTTGATCTGAAAGTAGAGGGGGAAACATCCTGAAAACAAGGTAGCTTTTTGAAATCATAATCTCCATACCAACCTTTGTTGGTGATATGTGAGAGGTGTTAATAAAGTTATTGAAATGACAAATAAGTCTTTTTTTTTATATATTATTTTTAAAATTAATTTAATCTACATTTGCTTAAATTATGAATGATGCCATGAAGATTTATAAAAAATAAGGCCATCATTTGAAGTCACCTAGTGGACATAGTGGAAAAAACCCTAATGAGTGAATAAACATATTATATTATATTATATTATATTATATTATATTATATTATATTATATTATATTATATTTAGGGCTGTCAAAAGATTAATCACGATTAATCGCATCCAAAATAAAAGTTTGTGTTTACATAATATATGTGTGTGTACTGTGTATAATTATTTTGTATATATAAATACACACACATGCATGTATATATTTAAGAAATATTTGCATACATATACTGTATATATTTATATATAATTTATATTATATATAAATATAATTTTTTTATATATAAATTACACATTTTTCTTAAATATATACAAGCATATGTGTGTATTTATATATACAAATTTAATTATACACAGTACACACACATATATTATTTAAACACAAACTTTTATTTTGGATGCGATTAATCGCGATTAATCTTTTGACAGCCCTAATTATATTATATTAAGAGTAAGTAAGAATTATTATATTTGAAAAAAATTGAATTAATTTAATAGAATATCACACACACACACACACACACACACACACACACACACACACATATATATATATAAATACTATATTATTGGAATATAATAATTCTTACTAATTCTTAATATATATATATACAGTATATATATATATATACTGTATAATATCATAGGTTATTATTATTATTATAAGTTTATATTATAACATATAATATATTATTATTATATAGCTTTTTGTGATCAAATATTTATTGAAGGGAAAGGAACAACAAAATATTAAAGCATTTCAAAATCAACAACAACCAGTCAAAAGAAAATATGTATATACTGTATCTCTCTCTCTATATAGTATACACACACATGCACAAAAACAAAATAGACATATACATTTCCAATATACATATATATGGAGAAAGAAAGAAAAAAACAAGGGGAATAACTCAATTTCAGGAACTTGAATTAATGAGTACACAGAATTAAAACAACTTGAATTAAATCAGGTAATGAAAAGAGATCATCTCACCCAGGCTTTCAGTGACTCAGACACAGTGTGCCAGAGAGCCTTTTCATTCGCACCATTAACTCGAGCAGTAGACAATTCTAGAAGAATCACATCCAAAAATGTAAGAATCCAACATTTAACAGAAAGTGAATGAGGAGGCTTCCATCTCAATGCAATCATCTTTTATTATTATATAGCTATAATATATTATTATAGTACAATGTATAAGAACATAACTTATTTGTAATAGAACCTTGTCTTTACTGTCTCCTTTGGTTGATTTAAGAACTAATAAAAGTATTAATTTATTTTAAAAATCTTACTAACCCCAAACTTAAAAAAAAATAAAAAAAATAAATGTATAGATATATAAAATTATTTGACTGAAAAATTGCCTTTAATGTATTACTTCACTACATTTCGACACTATTGTCTTTTTGGCCCATAGGTCCAACCAACACAGAAGGTTGATTGGACCTTTTTGCTGTGTGCCTAATCTGAGCTCGAGCAGATAGATGGCGTAGCGACATTGCTAACCGAATTCTGAAGCTTAGCCCTCCCCTCATTGTTTTACTGAATAAGAGGAGGATACAACACTACATGTAATATTTGCTCACGGAAACTGAAAGCGAAGAGCACAGACTCTAATTGAGCTGTTTTGTTGTTGAACGAGGCTTTAAAAGCGAGTAATGTAGGACGGATGGTGTAACGTAAAAGTACTAGCAGCCTGCTAGCGCGTCATATATGTGTTTGTGTGTGTGTATGTGTGTGTGAACCTGGGACGCGCAAGGGGCTTTTTTATTTTATTCAATAACACTACGAAAGAAAAGTGCGAGCGAATTTGCTCGGCTAAGCAAATATCAGAAGTCGCTGGCTTGGATTTTGGCTCGTTTTATGAGCAAGAAGAGAAGAGTGGAGCAGTAAACTTGACTCAGGTAGGGCATTTTTTCTCCTTTTTTGCTTTGCTTGCTAATCTGCCATGGCGAGCTGCTGAATTAGCTACATTTACAGTTATGCCTTGTGTATTAAAATCACTACAGTCCTTGACTGTTTAGCCGTAATGTTGGTTATTATAACCTGCTAAACTTCATATAGTAACCTATTTCACTCTTCCACACAGAACTAGTAAGCAAAGCTTAGTTATTATGGTTAGCTTGAATGCTAAACCAAAAGAAAACATTAACACTACGTAAGTTCTTTAGTTTATTGCACAAAGAGGTTGAAACAACCAGATATGCCTTATTTTAGTAACTTTTTCACCCAAAAGAGCTGTTAAGAACCACCTGAATGCTAAAACCACATAAAGCTAGGCTAGCTCAGAATGCGTAGTTTTCAGTTATTAGAGATGTAATGCCTTCATGTATGCGGACACGTCATTTAATAAAGAGGAAGAATCATACTAGGAATAAGCTTGCATGCTCAAGTGGAGCTGTCAGTAGATACCAGCATGCTGTAACCAGTTTGGTTTCAAATATGTGACTTGCTTGATTTAGGAGATACTCTTCCAGTTGCCCAGCAATGAGATCAAAAAGCTTACTTTGCATGTTTGAAATGTTTCTGCTTATAAAAAACTTGTATAGTCCCCACGAGAGAGGTTTATTTTTTATTTTTATTTTTTTTATCATCTAACAGGTTCTCCCTCACTGACCTGCCTTTGTTTGTATTTAGAAAAGAGGCAACTGGACTCTGCCTTATTTTGGACCTCTGTAATTGGACAGGGTATTGTTTAGGAAAATTAGTGGACAGGAACATATTCCCCTGTCTTTGTCTCGACTGTTTATTTCCTCTGGTATTCTGGAAGTCATCAGGGTCTAATTAAAGGTAAAGTTTTAACTGATGACCAAATTGGTTTACATCAAGTCCCATCCTGTTTGGCCCCCCCGAGTTCATTCACCTCTACAGTATCTCTCAGTTTCCCACATGGAGCCTCTTGACTCCTCTGTTCACAGGAGCCTTAACATTTGTTGTGAGATTTGCTAATGAAGAATTGTTTTGCACCCCCCCCCCCCCCCCCCCCCCCCACACACACACACACACACACACACACACACACACACAAAGAGTAGAGACGGTGTGATTTACTGATAGCCTTGTGCCCGCCCATGGGAATCAAAGGTAAACGTTTTAATGAAACAAAACCAAACCAATTCTGTGCGGTTTTATCTGCCGCTTCTTTGTTGAGAGAATGTCGTCCTTAATATAGCTCAATCAGCAGCATTGTTGTTCATCAACGTGGGTAATTCAAGAAACAGTTGAGTGAAGAGAGCAGTTTGTGGTTTGGGTCCTGCAGTATGTTGTAAATGTGTTGTGACTGTGGTCAATGTGTAGGGGTTTCCCCCCTCTTTTTTCATCTTCCTGTGATGTAGGCCATCCTTTCCTCTGCTGCTGTGCTGCAATATGTGCTTGTGCCAACAGTTAAGTCAGATTTACGTCTGACGGTGCTGCAGTTCTGTGTTAAAGGGATAGTTGACCTGAAAATGTGAGTTCTGCCATCATTTACTCACCCTCATGTTATTTCCAAACCTGTAAGACTTTCTTCTGCACCAGATATGAGATTTTTTTAAAGCATTTTTTTGAAGATCAGTGACCACAGCTCAATTGGAAATCTAAAAGTTGTCCATATGACTTGTGTGCTCTATACTACAAGTCATATGGTTTTTAAAATCTGCAAGTCATATGATTTTAAAAGTCATTATTCACTGATAATCTTCCCATCCAATGAGATTATAATCTAAAAACTGCTGAGATTGTATTCAAGATAGATATAAAGATATAAAAAATTGTATTCCCTGATCCAGTGGTTCCCAATTATTTGCTTGCTGCAGTTTGTGTTAGCATCTCAGTGAAAAATGTACTTTCTATTTCCTCATAGCTTTCTGTATGACTGGAATTTAATGCAAGAGTCAGAGGAACTGCTTTTGCTGTGTATTTTTTGTTGTTTTTGGTTCTTCATTTAGTGCTATAATTGTGTGGAAATGAGCAGAGTAAAGATTCTTCAAAACGTTAATTTTTTTGTTTTTGTGAGCTGTTTTAGCTAGCAAAAAGCACAATGCATAGTGTGCATGGCACTAGATGAAACATGTGGGCAGGGCTTAACAACAATTATTAGAATTTTTTTCTGCTGGCTTATTTGGGCCAGTCAATAAGTTTTTTTTAAGAGTCTTTTATGCTCACCAAGGCTGCATTTGATCAAAAATACTGTTAAAAATGTAATTTATTGCTGTGATTTTCAGCAGCCATTGCCGAGTCTTCAGTGTCACATGATCCTTCAGAAATCATTCTGATATGCTGATTTGGTGCTTAAAAACATTTCTTATTTATTTTTTTAGGAAAGTTCAAAAGAACAAGCATTTTTTGAATCAGAAATCTTTTGTAAAATTATAAAGGTTACTGTCACTTTTGATTAATGTGTCCTTTTTGAATATGAGTATTAATTTCTTTAAAACAAATATTTACTGATCCCAAACTTTTTGGTTTTTAAACCCATTCTTGATGGATATTTTCAAGACTATCTCCAGTCATTCTTGCAAACCTAATATACATTAGTCAGCTGGATATAATGTTAACTTGGTGTCATTAAAAAGTAGAATTTTCAACTCGTCCAATTTGTGACAAATGTTTTAGTTTGCAAGACATGAAAACACATGTACACAATCAGTGAATGGCAAGATGTAGTGACAACGCAGCACTGACCTGATAGGACAAGTGACAGTTCTGCCAACTGTCCCAAAACTGTCTCACACTGAACCATTCAGGCCATCCTCATGTTGAGTGCCTGTGGGATAAATGCTTCACAGCTGACAGTAGATCTAGTCAGTCCATCAAGAATCCTTATAAAATCTTTTGCTGTTATGAATTAGTTCACTGTCTCTCTGTAGCAATGTGCCAGGGTTTTGCAGACTGACTGTGTTGTGTGTTGTACTTGTGTACAATGTAACATGAGAAGTTTGCCAGTTGTATAACCTTGAAACTGCAAATCCGATTGCATCGATTAACCATGCCCCAGGTATGATTCAAAAATAAGGTTTTATTGAGCTTTTGTTTACAACGCATTCATAATCTTATAATAATGTTATCGCAACAAAAATATGATAAGATGTGTCCTCATGGTCAGTACAATGATGTTTCAGCTCATTTGGCTTTTGCATTTCAGACAAAAAAGGAAATGTGCTGCATTATAAGGACGGCATCCTTATTCATTTGGACTTTGCTGACATAATTGCTATAATGATCTGCTATTTTTTTTTTTTACATTAAGCCAAAAAATTGTAGTTGGCTGATGGATGTAGAAATATGAATGAATATTTTTTTTTTGTTCAGTGTGCTGTCTTTGAAGGTCCCTGTAGTTCCACAAGCACACTGGCTTGACCTCTGGCTGCTGTCACTGGAGAGAGAAATTGGATGGGGAAAGGAAAGTGGGACATGTTTTCATTTTCCACTCCCCCTTGTTGTCCTTGGCAACCACCCCCACCCCTCCCCCCTTCTCTTAAAATGACAGGCTGACTCAGGTCCCAGTATTTCACCTTGTCCAATGGGTTGTTTGAGCACTCTCTCTTTTACAAACACACATGGGAATTAAGTGCTCACTTCCTTTGTCTAGCCCTCATCATTATCATCTAATGAAACCCCGTGCTGTTCAAGACCAAGATTTCAGCAGCGGATTTATTTCAAATGCTGGAAGTGAGCTTTAATGCCGTTTCACCAATTCTCAGAGAAATGCCATTCTCTAGATCTGCCATATGTTACAGGAGTGAAGTTGCATCATTAAAAGTAATGGTAAATTACAGTGCAGAATGGGTTTACTATATGAGCCACCTCCTGTGCCTGTTAAGTGTTAACTTGCAGGTTGACCATGATCACATGTAGCCTAGCTGTTTTTCATAGATGGGAATATTTTTGACATTTCAGGAAGTTAAACTCCTGTGCTCCACATTGAATCAAACTCTGAACACAGAGCATAGCTGGACGTTTTATCTTTTTTTTCACACTTTTTTTCATTTGATTTTTTTTTTTACTATATTGAGCATCCTCAGGCCTGATATGGCAAGCTGTTTTAACATTTAGGCTCTAGGCTCATGCCACTAGTACTTCTTTTTTTAGATACTAGTATCTGTTCTAGTCACAACTGGAATACATACTATCCAAAACTGAATAGTTGATATCTGAATGACAGATCCCATGGAAGTTAATTGCAAAAATGAACGATAATTGCTGAAGCTTTTATCATCGTATATGGTATCATCACTTATTGAATTAGGTTAGAATAAAGTGTTGTCCTAACAGGTTTACTAAACATTTTAAAGAATATAATATTATTTTTTATAAATGTATATTGTATTTAAATGTTCAAAGCAAACAAATGTTTCAAATAGCAAAAGAACAATAAAGAACAATAGGTAACACTTTACAATAAGGTCCCATTAGTTAATTAGTATGCATTAAGTAGGCATTTCTAAACAAAACAAACAAAAATCCTAAACAGTCAAAATAGTCATCAAAGATGAGTTTGGGCCCTCAAAGCAGTGGCTTCTGAGAATTTTTCTATAAATTTTTATTTATTTATATTTCAGCAGTTGAGCCCAATTATATATTAATTAAAACATGAGATCAGATGTTTTATCAAGCTATTATTATTTTTACATTTATATGCAAGGCAGAAGGCCATGTGAAAGAAAATATACTCTATAGTAGTGCTGGGCGGTATGACCAAACATTTATATCACGGTATTTAAAAAAAATTATACCGGTTTCACGTTAGGCTATATGACGGTATTTATTATTATTATTTTAAGCATGACTGGGTGTTAACCACATTTTCTACTGATTGAGAGAGGAAATACTGCAGTAGATTGACTTAGAATGCTCTATTTTACTGTCATGAGTGAGTATTGTAGAAACATTCCACACTAATACAGGTTTAATAGTTGATGCCCCACAAAATGATGCTGTTTACAAAGAGGTGCCAGCAGGAGGTGCTTTAGGAGCGGCAAAATGAGCGGTTTCCCCTGTAACGGCTGTACACAAACCAGCAGCGCTCATAAACGCTGCTTTATCAGGAAAGATATAAAAAAAATCTAAATAACATCGAAACTTTTCTAAAGACTGTCAGTTCCCTTCAAAGATGCATTCATATAAAAACACCCGCGCCCAGGGCAGGACTTAAGGGGCTGGGGGCCGCTGGGCTTGAGTTTATGTTTGGGCCCTACTTGTGCTACAAACATCATTATGGAGTAGCACAAATTACACAAAGGTTCCTAGAACAATTAATATGCAACATGCCTATAGTCAAAGTTTAGTGGTAGGCTACTATTAAATAGTCATTATAATACAATATAATGTAGGATGTGCTCTCTCGGTTGAGAGAAGATCAAAACTCTAATAATAAAGCCAAGAAAAAAAACAGTATTTTTAAATTCATTGTCATAGCTATCTGTCCTCTTATGTCAGATTCTTAAATTTAGTCAACAAATTCAATCAGAATGCAGAGACACGGTGTATTAGCCTGGTTAAAACCAGACCATTCTCAGTAGTAACTGAGTTATGGTCTGGCAAAGCTTCATTAATAACTCATTTCCAAAGGGGCGTCACCAACGGACGTCGCTTAAATGCCTCTGGGCACAAGTGGATAGACCTGAAACCAATCAGAGCGATCGTCATCGTGTAAAGCCATATGCTGCGTCCCAATTCGCCTAAGTTACACTACGCCATAAAAGTATGTACTCTTTTTGTGAAGAAAAGGTATTTACTTTTGAATGTGTAGCAAAAAAGTAGGCAAGCTTTGGGACATACTACTTCGTCATCTTTATCGGACGGATCTGTCGCGTGCATCCTGTCACGTAAACTGCCCTGTCAATCATCTTGTCACAGTTAAAATCCTCTATTAAATCTAATTTAATTTCCTACCGTTTCGGAGAGAAATGTAGTAGCACGTTCATCTGCCAGTGGGTCTTTCATGGAGACTGTCCTCATGTGTTTGCAATTTTAATATGCATTTAAAAGTTGGTGCGCTTCACCAACGGACGTCGCTCAAATGCCTCTGGGCGCAATTGGATAGACCTAAAACCAATCAGAGCGATCGTCATCGTGTAAAGCTCGCCCCAACGTTTCTGATTGGTGCCGCGATTTCGAGGGATTAGAAATGGGCTTGAATGAGCTCTTTGCCAGACTACTTGCAGAGCAAATCTAAATTTGCCGGAAGTTGTCTGGGTTTTTCCAGGCTAACGGTGTATGGCTATTATGACAAAATAAAAGGAAGTCGGTATCATCAATAAAATACATTTTTGGATTGACACAAGCTGTTTAGACATGGCATGTATGGATTTACACAGCAAATTATAATTGCTTAAATTATGTTAAGAGATTCATGTTTTAAATGTAAAAATTTTAATGTAGAAATATGAAATGATTGAAAAAAATGAAAAGTCTACTTTTTAACTTTGAAACTAACACCGCCAGTAGGTGGCGGCAAGTCTCCATCTTAATGAGGGAGTTGTATCCTTTATTCAACTGATTCGTTCAAAAATCCTAATTCGTTTAACCTAGCAAACGACTGTATTTATGAATGGGTAGCCTAATTGAATCATTTACTCGTCTGATTCTGTCAAAAATGCAGATATTTTGAGGAACAAAAGACGTGTTGCTCGTAGGGGTGCGCCAAAATATCGATATGGCGATATCTCGCAATATTTACTCCCGCGATTGATTCTCGATGCGCTCTTGCCAAGTATCGATCTTAAAAGCCGTTAGGGCGGGCGTACACGGTGCGAGTTCGGACACTCGGGAGGTCGTGAGATATTGCACACGTTGCGAGTCAGTTTAACTGATAATCGCGTCAAAGCAGCTGGTACACGGCACGACTGTCCTGCATGAATTTTATCCCGAGCCGGCAGCAATCACGTGAGCTTTCACGCTAAACACAGAGACCGTCATGTTGCATGCATGCAGGCAAAGCTTCAGATAGAAAAATGACATAAATGTGTGTGCAAATGATTTGTTGAAAAGGCTCGGCTTGTAATTCCTCTCACACGCTGCGAGCCGCGACCATGCAAGCATCATCGATTCCACTCAATTTCTCCCGAGTGAAAAAATTCATCTGCGAGCAAAACAAAAATAGTGTCTGTGACTGTTTTGTTGCAACTGATAAGACACAAGTTGTTTTTGTTATTGTGTTTCAGCCAAAAAAATAAATGGAGATTCATTTTCCTAATTTAAAAAAAAAATCTTTTTATTTCTTAAAACATGATATATTGTGAGTTATTACTGATAATATATCAATTATCGCAGTATCGCCATATCGTGATATTATCGGTATCGTGAACAATGTATCGCGTATCGTATCGTGAAGTACCCAGTGATTCCCAGCCCTAGTTGCTCGGAGGCGCAACGGTTCTGCTGTTTGTTCTGTTTTCTTTGATGGAGCAAAAACAATGTATCTATAAAAGTTACTCATTAACTTTATTGAACTGTTGTATAAATGTCACATTTGCGATTGTGCAGATGTTTGGAAAAACAGCACTCTTGCTGGTGTGATAACTCGCACATCATAAGCTTGTGTTATAAATATATAAAACGGGAACTCGTTAGGAAAAAAAAAAAAAAAAAAATTAGCCTCAAAGCTCTCAGTCGGAGGATATTAAGGCCCGGGTATTTTATTCCGTGCTCCCCTCCGTCTTTCAAACTATAGGCCTTATTTGCCAGAGAGCGGTAGCTCTGTATATATCTGACATCGCTGTGGAAGAGTAATTTGCTGGTGATTTACTTATTGTAGAGTTAAAGGGGTGGTATAATGTCCTTTTCACAAGATGTAAAATAAGTCTTTGATGTCCCCAGAGTGCGTATGTGAAGTTTTAGCTCAAAATACCCCACAGATATTTTTATATAGCATGCTAAAATTGTCACTTTTTGAGGGTGAGCATAAACTCAGTTTTTCTGTCTGTCTCTTTAAATGCAAATGAGGTGCTGCTCCCAGCACAGGGGGCGGAGCTTCAACATCTCGTGTCCTTTTACTAGGGGTGCAACGGATCAAAAAACTCACGGTTCGGTTTGTCGGATCAGAGTCACGGATCGGATCATTTTTCGGATCAGCAAAAACATTTTTTTTTTATTAACACTTTTAAATTATTAAATTAAAATATATAAAATCAACTTAAAGTGCACAAGGCATAATATCTTCTTTTTAACATAATTAATGAAAAACAACTTAAAGTGCAACATAAAAAGGCATCTCCTTCCTTTAAACATGGACCAATGCTTTATGTGTTTCCACTGTCATATAGGGCTGTCAAAATTGCTAAAAAATGACGTTCGAATATTCCCTCTAAAAAACACATATTCGAATTATTCGAACATCTGGTTGCGCATTTTGTCAATGACGTGCATTAGGCCTATGTCAATAACAGGACAAATTAATACAAAGAGACATAACTTCTTGTATATGTAGTTCATTTAAGTTTAAACATATTTGACAACGTATTACCTTGCTCGCTCGCACTCGCAGGCACTCTTTCTCTCTCGCCGTCACCCATGCTGCGTTCACACCAAACGCGAATAGAGCGTCTGGCGCGAGTGATTTCAATGTGAAGTCAATGTAAAGACGCGTTTACGCACGTCTGGAGGTTTTGCAGCGCGAATGAGGCGTCACGCTCTCTGCGGTTCATAACGCTCGCCATGACCACGCTGTGTGTGGACTGAACATGCGCACAACTTTTTTTTCATAAATCAATCCGCGGATCACGTGAGTGCCGAACCGAAGATATTGATCCGAACGGATCACGGATCAATGATGATCCGTTGCACCACTACCTTTTACCTCACATAGACATGCACTGAAAATTTCAAAAACCTTTATCCTTTTATGTTCAATCCGGAGTCAGACAATGATATAGAGACTCAAGAAGAAGTGGCAACATGTAGAATGCAACAGGACATTTCTGAATGGTTAGTTGATGAATTTATGTATCTTATGTGTAGTTATCTTCTAGTCATTGATTAGCATATTCTGTCATGATAATCTATAAATCACGTTCCCGGGGGGCGGGATTATGTGAATTATTGGGTTCATGATGTCACTTACCCGGGAGAAATGTCGTGTAGTCCATACCAGCTGATTGTTGTAGTCCTTAAAAAACGATTGCTTTTGATTTTGAGAGAAGCACCGGCTGGATGTACATTATCCCTTACTTTTATTACACGGCTCTGTGGAATACTTGATTCTGATTGGTCAATAGTAACATCCTGCGGTAAATTATTCCCAGATAACAACCGCTCAAAACAGATAATGCAGGCTCATCTGGGACACTGAAGTCAGCAGTGCTATACGCCTTTCTTTCATATCATAACAAAAATAAACACTGGTATTCGGTATGAAACGGTATACCGCCGAGCACTACTCTAAAGACCTTATGCACCAGAGAAACAAGGGCGCCGCCATCTTTAGAATATTGTCTTTGAACTTCCGTTTTTGCGGTCGCTCTGTATATTTCTATGGCGCTGCTGTCCAGGAGTAATTAGCTTTTGAAGTGGATTTACTTAATGTAAAGTTAACGAAAGTTATCATGAGGATTGTAATGTTTAAAGCAGATGACTTAACAAATGTCAGTCGACCGGGAAGATTTTAAAAGTTCATTAATAAACACGCAAAATCGCTGTGAAAATACAGACCGGAAGTCAAAAGTCAACGAGCGCAGCGCTGAAAAGGGGTGGGGCTACATAAGGTCTATTATCGTTGTTCTAAACACTGTTTTTAACCGCAGGTAAAGGAGTGTTTCACACTTTAGATGAGGGTTTAGCAAACCCTGCTCTGCCTTATATTCACGCGCTTTGTCACGGAAACATTTCGTCATGTCATTTCTGCGTATGACAGGAAAAATGTCAAACGGTGATGGGAAATGCGTAAATTGGGGAGAAGAGACTGTTTCATTCTTACCTTTATAGTTTATATATATGATATATATATATATATATATATATATATATATATATATATATATATATATATATATATATATGATATTACAGTCAGCAATATGTAATGAGGACGCACAGTGCTAGAGCCGTTATGTAAACCGGTCACATGCTGTTTGTCCAGTCAGTGACACTGACACAATATGCAAATAAGGACTTTAACCTGGGGTTTAGGGTTGTGCAGTGTGAAATGGCAACTTATGAATACCCAGGATTAACTGTTAACCCCCGGGTATAGTATGAGCAGTGTGAAACGTGAAAGACATCCCAGGATTCTGTTTACCCAGGGTTTAGAATGACCCAGGGTTAACTATTTCAAGTGTGAAAAGTTCTTATGGGCCTAAAGTCTGGACCATTTTTATATTTTGCTTAAAATAAGTAGACCTATCTACTAGAGATGCACCGATTACAATTTTCTGGGCCGATTCCGATTTCCGATTTTTCATTAAGTTTGACCTGCCGATAACGATTTTAGCCGATTCCGATTTCATTTTTTCTGACCACTTTACAGCACACACAAATATTTATTTTATATCTTTTCTGTAATAGAACATTTTACAATTTGCATAGTACATCTTTTTTTGAACAGATAAATGCTATTATAGAACTATATAAATATCTCCAGGTGTGGGTAATTCACACACATCTAAAGTGCAGTGTTATGGAAGAACCATTTCCTTTTCACATTCAATATCCAATAATTTTTTTATACATGTATTTAGCAAACTAAACGTCTGTATGAAAACAGGGAATGGTGATAAAATAATATATAAATAAAAAAATTAATAAATATAGCCTTGCAGTATAAAGATATTTCTCAAAGCACACACACAGGCCTATTGCAATCACTTGTACAAACTGAATAATAAAACAAGTTTAAATGGGTACATTTTCTATAAATATTGTTCTTCGTTTTCTTTTCTGGACATTGCCTACTCCAGTTCTTGTTAAAACACACACATTCTGTGCATTTTGGGCACTTTTTTGTGAAACCCTATTTAGGCTATTTTGTCCATCAAAAGTGTGTTTTCCCTTTAATTGAGCGTGAGCAGTGCAGCAAATAGACTTGGCGCCGAAAAACGCGCTTCACTGCTCGCGACGCTCCTGCTTGACGCTCACGCGCTGCTCCTGCTCTCGTTGTGATTAACATGCACGGCGAAAAAAAAATACGCGCTTGCGGTCTGAACGGACGTAATTCACGAGGTTTCCTACATGTGTGTTCCGCGTGCACGTGTGATGCTGATGTTGCGCGATGTTAATCATGCGGCTCCCGAGTGCATTTGACCGGCATAAAATCGGTATTTGTCAGACTGACCGGCCGGTCGCCGGTCACAGCCGATCACGTGAAAATCGGCCAATTCCGGTCACCAGCCGATCAATCGGTGCATCTCTACTATCTACTAAAAACAAACAAACAATGTACATCATAACAAAAACGTGCTTATCATGAGAAGAAAACAAATATCCCGAATTAAAATATTGTTTATCATGTTAATTGTGATTAATCGTGCAGCCCTAAACTGCAATCTTATTTTCTGCAGTGTTTTAGCGAAAGTATCAATCTATATGGTTTCTGCTTCTGTTGTTAAAATAACAGTGTCATCTGCAGCTCTTAATGTGGCGCTTGGGAGAAAGAAGCAAAGCGCAATTTCTAGATAAAAATATTAGAGGAAATAGCTCTCGAAATATCATTACCATAAACGACCAGTGCTTGTGGTACCGCTCCATTGTGTTAGAACAGTAAAATGGTGCTACCGTTGTCATTATATTTCGTGGTCCGATTTGGAACCGCTGTCCACTCTTTGAGGATGCCTAATCTAATAAGTACTATCTTTTAAAAAGTACTAGTACATAAAGAATAAGCACTAGTATCTAAAAAATAGGCATTAATATCTAAAAACAAATAAGTACTAGTAGCATGTAAATATAGATATTAGTACGTTTGATTAAATGTTAAAACTGCTTGCCATATGCCTGAGGGTTGTTTCAATCATTCAGGAATATTGCGTTGCGAAGTCTCTAAGTTAACTCTCATTCAGCATTACTTTTGTGGTTTGACATCACTCTTGTATGAGACCTCAGATCTTGCAGGATTTTATTCATTCATTTTAAAGGCATGAAATAGGCAAAAGTGGTTTGTTGGAGTGTGTGTTCAGAAACCACAACTCACTGCTGGAATGCCCTGCTTGGAGAGTTGCGGTCAGGGTATTCTTTTTTTTTTTTTTTTTTTTTTAGTTTTCTTTTTGTTTTGTTTTTTGGCCCAGACAGACTGGTTATTTACATTTTACTCTTGATTAAATCAGCTTTTAATTAGGGTAAGTTGTTTTATGATATATTGTGTTATTGAGATATATTGTGTTATTGAGATATATTGTGTTATTGAGATATATTGTGTTATTGAGATATATTGTGTTATTGAGATATATTAGTGTTATTGAGATATATTAGTGTTATTGAGATATATTAGTGTTATTGAGATATATTAGTGTTATTGAGATAAATTGTGCTATTGAGATATATTGAAATACGAAATAACTACTACTACGCATATACTTATATATATATATATATATATATATATATATATATATATATATGCGTAGTAGTAGTGTAGTATAGTATATATTTTATAAAAAATATAAAAACCTAATTTAAAAAAAAATATATATTTTATTTTATTAAATTTGTATATTTTTAGCACAGATACTTTAAATTGACATGCTGTGTTGTAGTTGGTTGTGTTAAGTATGCATAGTACACGACAGACCCTCTTTGAAAAAAGCTGAATGCCCTTTAAAACACCGCCAATATAGTAATACATTAACAGATGGGCATCTTTGGCTGTTGCATTGTGTCTCACACTATTTGTTTATTGCAGTCTGATAAATAACTATTTGTTATTTAACCCTCTGGGGTCGAAGAACACGCCGGCGTGTTCTACAGATTTTTTTATACTACAACTAATTTTTCAATAAAGAATCAAAAATGGTGTGCTTTTGTCTCTGTGAATATCTTTCAGAAATGCGCCACAAAAATTACCTGAAACTTCGCGAATACTTGCCACACAGACGAGAGATATGTCTTTAGAAAGCTTGAAGCTTCTACTTTTAAATGAAGCAAGTCATATCGAACAACAAATATTCTGTAATCCGTATGGTACCAATGAGGTACACTTTCTCACTTTTCTGCTCAGTATCTGTAAAGTGTTGCATTATTTAATGTGTTGTTATTAGCCTACTTAAACTTATACACATTTTACTAGTTGGACTTTTACCAAACTTTATTACCAGACTACAATCTCTAAAATCGAGTGAACCATGTTGAAATACAAAATATATTTCAATATACATCAATAATTATGATCATTCATGCCTCCTCGCATACAGCCTTTCTGACACATAACGTGTCTCACAAATTTTAAATCAATAGACTGTTTTATGTGAATGAGTGGCAGGATGATTTCCACATCGTTTTAAAGCAAAAACGGCTACAAGATCCGGTTTACAAAAGTCTTGTGAACGAATATTCAGTATGGGTTTTATGGCCTTATTTCAGTGACTTTTCTGAACTACAAACTTTTACATAGCCTACATGCTGCTCACATATATTGTAGCAGAGCTTGTGCTGAATACAGTGTAATCAGACTTAAGTCATGAAAATGTTATATGTAAAGGAAATAAGCACAAATGTCAGGGCATGTCAAAGTATTTCCAGGGCCCAGAAAACACCTCATACCCCAGAGGGTTACATTTTCCTTGTGAAACCCATCCAATCTAGGTCAGGTTATCTCAAAACTAGCCTAAGAATATCAGGGCTTTCTCAAGACAGCTTAGTTGCCTAGTCATTCAGGCAATTTGCAATTGATTTAGAAAATATGCAGATTTGCATATTGTTAATGCTCAGTTGGTTTTTAAGTAGCCAATTGTTTGTTTTGTTATTTGGAAATGGTTTGCAAACATAGCCTAATAGCTTTATAGTGTTATAAGTAGACGAAACTATCCACATGGCCGTCTAAAAATGCATTGCTAATTCTAGGCTGTAGTCTCAGCAGGGATTTTAGAAGCACTTTACAGAAAAACTAAAATTTTTGACTGACTGGCTTTCTGATGGCAATGATAGGAGGCTCTCAGTGACCCATTTAAGGTTTTTGATAATGCATTAGCTGTCTACCCCACATCAGGCTTCACTGAGACTCCACGTGCCACTGAGATGATGGTGAAGACTTCACTCCATCAGACACACTTAGACTCTGAGACACATTGGGGCTCCTGGTCATCCTTCTCACTGCAGGCTATGTCTTTCTTGCGTGTGTCTATGCCTAAACTGTTTGGGGGTGTAGGTTCACGTTATATAAGAAGTTATATACGGTATATACGATTTCTATACATTTACATGCCTGTCCTCTTCCCAGATTCCTGATTGCTTAAAATAAAAAATAAAGGAATTGTTGATTCTAATGCTCTAATTGATAGATTGATCAATGCTGCGCGGTAAAATGCAACGGCTGTTTTCAAACTTTTTGGTTTGATTAACGTGTTATGCGTAGCCTATGATGTCATTTTCTTTTCGAGTGACGGTTTATTAGCATGCGGAGACAATGGCGGATGCACAAAGTTCAATATTACACTTTTTCAAGAAATCACGGAAAGATGAGTGAGAAGGAGAAAAAGTACAAACTACATCTGCCTACTTCACCTTTCCATGAGGATATAGCGTGTGAAGCAGCACCCGTGGCTTCCCATTTCCAGGACACGCATATTTCATCAGTGGACTGTTGCGAGACTTTCACGATACAAATCGGCACAATGCCAAATGATTTTGTCTCATTATATAACAACGTAAACAACTTAAAATAATCCGTCATTTATGGTCATACAGATAAGAGTAAGACATCATTAGTCTACACTCATAATAAAAACAAAACACCCTTACATTGTGCTTTTGAAAAATAAAGAAAACAAGCAGGATAACGCTTTCTGCCGACATGGTTTCCTTTCCATGTCACAAAAATTAATTGAAACTCAGCATACTAGCAAGTAGGGCTGGGTATTGACACAATTTTCACAATTCGATTCGATTTCGATTCACAAGCTTGCAATTCGATTCGATTTCGATTCAATATTGATTATTTTGGATATCAGGTACAATACATGGCAAATTTTCTCAAGGAAAACAAATCTCTTAACTATTACTGTAAACTA
Source organism: Leuciscus leuciscus (assembly GCF_965113295.1). Classification (NCBI taxonomy): domain Eukaryota; kingdom Metazoa; phylum Chordata; class Actinopteri; order Cypriniformes; family Leuciscidae; genus Leuciscus; species Leuciscus leuciscus. Next base: position 30,242,753 of record NC_138743.1, on the reverse strand, counting down.
TGGGAGTCAGTTGTAGCCTGCTAGGCTTCATTAGCCTATAGTATTGAAGGTAAAAATGAACTGATTTGTATACAAACACTTAAATTACACTGTTATTTATTTTTATAATAATAGTTATATGAAATATAAACATTTAAATGGTGGCTGTCATAAAAACTTGCCAGATTTATTCAAACATGCAAATATTGAAGAACGTTAAAAATTACAACAAATATGTAATATGGTGCATATATTTAGCAAAATGCTCCCCTCTAGAGTAAATTTTTCTAGCTGACTAACGAATTTATGGTCACTGGATATGGTTTTTCTGAGGTAAATGTGACGTTACATGACGCTGTTTACTGACGTCTTTCCACGGTTGAAACACTGAGCGATTCCACGTGACATGATACGGATTTCGAAGTTGTACTCTATCTTTTAACACACTTAAAGATGCTCATTCATGTTTATTTCGTGCTGTCACTGGTATTATTAAGGCGGAAGAAAAGATCACGTGCGCTCCGCGCTGCTGCTTCTCTTGAGCTGAGCTGCGCCAGAGCGATCTCACACCACAGCGCCAAAACGATATGTTTTTGAATTTCGTAAGAAAATGGACGTAATTTGAAATCTGAGACTTTGTTTCATATCAATAGTATCAAAGCACAAAGATTTTATTGCTATTTATTGGATGGGATGCGCACTACAATGTTCCAGTCATTCATCAACTGAAAACAGGATGACTAATCGATTCTTGGGATTTAAGAATCGATATCGGTTCGTAAAACTGAGAATCGATTAAAATCGAGAAATCAATATATTTTTTTACCCAGCCCTACTAGCAAGCTCTTGTGTGCCATCTGAACTCTTGTTTTGGGTTGGTGCGTGAATGGTTTAGTTCTGTTTTTCACACAGGAAAGTAAAGTCTAAGAATTTATTAACCACTTGCTAATGATAGACATTATTTAGTCGCCCAGAGTGAAGGGAGTGTATATGCGAGTGATTTACTCATTTTGTCGAGGGTTGATTTACTGTAACACCCCTAATAACCTGTGATTATGAGGAACAGATTGTACTTGTTTACAATAGTGTTTAATCACTTCAGTGCTGTGCACTAGTGTTGTCACGATACCAAAATTATTGTTTCGATACCAAGTCAAGTATTGCGATTTCAATACTTTTTCGATACTTTTCCTGAAAAGGGAGAAACACTCTCAAATATCATTGCTGTGCTTTATTTTAAATCCGGGACAACATTCTAATCATATAACACTCTAATAAATGAACATATGAACAGCAGATATATTAAACATTTGAACAAAATATGAAATATAAAAAATAAATTAGAGCAATGACATTCAAGGTAAAAAAAAAAGATAAATTTAGCAGCATTATCTCATTTATCATAAGAAACATAAGAGCTTTATCTTGATTCTGAACTTTGAATAAAAATATGAACAGCGATTATATTAAACAATGTTTAATATTGGTAACATATGATAAGCCTCATTGGTGATATATTTGACATGTGGGGAGAGAGTTGTGGAAGGCCTATACTTCATGTTAAACATAAATATATAGCAGCAAAGACAACGTCAGCAGTGTTGACGGCAAAATAGGCTACAGAATAATTCGTTTTGTATTGAGAGGTGCAATATTTGAAAATCGATAATATTTTTTTAAATGACATTTATATTGTATTTATGTCAAAACTTTCAAACATCAAAATGTAATTTATTAATATGTATTCGTGTCAAAATGACATAGAAACATCTTTTCCTATTCAATTTTGCCTGGAAAAGCTTCCAATACGCTTGCGTGTCGCGTGAAAAATAGGCGTCGGTTCTATTTCTAGCATGCACGCGTTTTCCGCGCGTCTCGAGCTGTGCCCAGACGCGTGTCACGCAGGCAGTTAACATGGGAGCCGAAATAAAAACGGACACGACACGCAGCCAGTGTGTTACAAAAGATTACAAATCTGGAACGCGGTCATTCTTAGAAGTATCGATACTAATAAATTAAGGAATCGTGACGTTTTTCATTTCCGATTTACTTTTGAAGTATCGGTGCACCGTGCAACAGAGCAAGGTAGGCAATGTACTTCCATATGTCACTCCTCGCGTCATCTTTTTCTACGAGTCGTGGACCACTTGTGCTCGCACATGCAGCCATCTCGCTGTAGTCAGAGCCATTTCTCTCTATGGCTCTGGCTGTAGTGTTTTGTCACATGACACTGACAGCGGCAGGTTCGTTGCTGCGTGCGTCAGGAAAAAAACACAGACGTCCATAGGGAGGGATACTTTTTTTTTCAATACTGATAAATTTAGGTATCGTGACGTTTTTAATTTCCGAGTATCGCCATACTTTTGAAGTATCGGTACACCGTGCAACACTACTGTGCACAGGTCACTATACAATGAAAGTAGGTATAATGTCCTTCGATTTGCTTTGTAAATTGTAAATCTTAGATTCTTTGTAAATCTAAGCTGGGGGTATACACCATACATGGGTAAAGTGCTTTTCTTGAAGTCACAATAGCCACTTTTCCACTGTTGTGTCAGGGATTACAGCGTGCCAGGCGAGGCTAATAGCCTTGGATCTCGAGTCTCGAGGCCAAAATCAAGCTATGTTTCCACTGTCGGGCCAGTAGCCCGCACCTTAAAACCCACCCTTAACACTCCCTGGAAGTGCGTTGGGCGCACTCCCACTAGCATGGGCGTAGCTGACTGAAAACTAGCTAGATCGCAAAATGAGCACAACAGAAGCAAACATTTAGTCTTTACTTAAAGACTCCAGCTTTGATATTTGACCAATGATTACAATAAAAAACAATGTTGGTGCCAATAATATAAATACATCAATAATGCTGAATAAAACTGGTATTTCTCATTCTCATATAAAAATAGAACATGCATACTTATTCAGTCGCGCCTGTTTCCATTTATTTGTGATCCCAGGAATGCACAAAACAACTCCATTAACCCCAACCCTAACGGACAGAAAACAGGAGTTATGAGTTAACCAGGATGCATGTAATTTGACATGCAGATGCATGCAGTTTCTTGTATTTTTCATATTTATATGTGTATTTATTATTGCAATGGATAAGCTTTTAGCATAGTATATATTACTGCTTCATACGGTGATCAGAATCTCGATTTGATCGCAATCGGAAGTTACTTTATACACTCGCTGATGTCTGAAAGTGAGTTTTGAGCTGAAAATTGTCTTAAAAGTCTTAAATGTTGAGGCCTGACATGATAACGTGGGAAGTGAGCAGCGGTGTCGACCCTCTCCTCCTGACTTAGAAAAACTCCGCCTTTGTTCATGACCACTCCTCAAGCTTTGGACCGAGGTATTCGGCGGGCCAAAAACCCCTGGCCGTTGCTTCCGAGGAAGCCCAGAGCAGGCCCAATCAAGCCCCGGAAGTAACAGTGGAAACGTGACTGGCTCTGCACTAGCACGTTCACTTTTGGCCCGACAATGGAAATGCGGCTACGGAGGGCAGTCAGAAGTCCCCTCCTCCATACAGAGATAGAGATATTTCCCCTACTCTAGAATTCAGAGAGCCCCCACAGCACTCCTCTGCTTCACAGAAATTAGGTTTCATGATCACAATGACTCATCTTAATGAGAACAAAGTCATATGAACAACTTTTGTCTTGCCCAGTAAAGCCTCCTCACTTCCTTTGTTTCATCTGGATCGAAGCATTTGTCCTGATAAAGTGAACGCCTAGGCTACCTGTATATGGACTGGCATATCAGGTCTTGCTCAGCACAGAAATACTTCACAAAAGTCTCTCCTCAGGGAGGAAGAAGATCCAGTTTCAACTTCATTCTTGACACACTTTTTAGTTGTCCAGTGTGGTTGGAGTTTTTGTTTTCTTATAAATTGCTCTGCTTTTCTAGAATGAAGACTGAAGAAAGCTGCCATCCCAATTTTTCCTGTCTTTGGATCAAGCTCTTAAACTGTGGTCTTAGTGGATGCAGATGTCAAATACATTATAATGCTTGTCAGTCCTGTGTTGATCTAATTCTCTGTGGTTTTTAAGAATAGCCAAGGTCCTGCTCTATTTAAGTCTTAAAGTCTTGTTCAGCAGAGCGGTCTTCAGAAACGGCATGCTGCAGTGTCTGATGGGTACGATTACATTTATTTTTTTGTCTCTTGTACAGCAGAAGTATTCTGCCAAGACTGATAGTCCAGTAATAAAAACTTATTCATTTTAGTCAGTAGTACTTCACAAGCTTCAGGTGTCACAAGTTCACAACTATGTAGGACTAGGATAAAATAAAATGAAGCAATAAAATACCTATTTAAGTTTTCCTAAATCAGGTTTTAAATGGACAAATTAATAGACATATTTAAAACTATTTAATTTATTTAATTAATGTTTTAAAATGTGTACTAAAAAGTATTATTTATCTGCTATAAAGAGTTTAAAATATTTTTATATTTAAAAATAATTTATTAATTTATTATTTAATCATTTGACTACATTTTAAAACATGATTTGAATAGTGCTATATGTCCATTTCTTTATTTCCATTTTTATGTTTGAATTATTAAATCGATAAGTGTCACTCCTAGTTCTCCATATGCAAAACAGTTTGGAGTCATGATATCAACATGGAGCTTCCAAAGAAATGTATGGTACCCAAACCACTAAATTTAGTCTGGCTGATTGTTGAAAGTGCAGCTAAAAGCGTAGATATAATTACATAGAAAGGACACCATTCATTAAGGTAATTCTCTCTATTGCTTGCGTTTCTCTCTGTCTTGCTGTTGTGGTGCAGAATATGAGTGGAAGGTGAAAAATGGATTTCGATTGTTCATATTGTGAGTTCCACATCTGGTTTAGATTTGGCTAGTGCAAAAGAATCCCACACAGAGTTCATTCATCCCAGGTTTAGTTTAACATTAGGTACGTTTCTTGCACTTCAGAAATTTGATGTAATTTGGACTAAAGCATTAATTTGTCTTTTTAAATTGTCATGTAGGCTACATACTTTAGTCCGACTAGTTCTACCAGTCAGTTTTTTGTGAAGCTGGACTAACAGATCTATAATGCAATTGTAGCTGGACTTCATCCAGCAAGACAGGTGATATACAATGTGTTTTTTCAAATATTAGATTTATGCATTTTCATGTGTATTTGAACAGACAGATGAAGACTGTAGTGTAGCTCAACTAGGCAAAAAACCCGCTGTATTTACTGTGCATGTATGCTTTCTGTCTCGAGGTGTTAATGAAATTGAGCAAGTCTCATTAGTCAAATATTTACATTTGGTTATAGATTTTTGCAATGGCATATTTGCCACTGCCAGGCTGTACCACTTTGCCTCACCATTCAAGGAAGCAGTGTTCTAACCACAGCCAAGCTTCCTTCCACTGTCATATGTGACTCAGTCAAACATTTGTGTGATCCGGGAAATTCCACACCATTCTCCTCCTCCTTTCCTTTCTCCTCCTCCTACATTCATTCATGCATCACTGAAAGGGTCATAGGCTGAGTCTACTGGGAGTGCGAGCTGATGAAAGTCCTTTTTAAAAATTTAACAGTGGTGGAATCTTGCCAAGGACGGGGACAGAAATTGTACCGTTTTTCAGATTCCTGGTTTTACTTTATTATCTATTCTATTCCAGTGGCTTAATTCATTGAACATATTTGGGGACAGTGAAAACTGAATTATGCGACCCAGTATATGCTTTGCACTCTCTAACGCGCAACAGTTATTTAGACTAATTAATATTGACAATGATATTCCAGCAGACTCATTTATGTTGTCAGCTAAAATGGCAAGGGGTGATTTTTAAAGTATTAACAATAATGCTTGAGTCAGTGAGGTGGTAGATTGCAGTATTGATCAGCTGGCTTCTCATTCGGTCCTTCTGTTCTTATCTGTCAAAGTGTAGCACTACCGTTTACCTCCAACACTGTGATTAGATAATCCCAACACCCTTCAGCTCCTGCACTTTTCACTCGGTAACAAAGTGAAAAGATGCACACACATACATCAAATAAAATAAAAGCGTACTATTTTTTTTCTTTTTTATATTTCTAAAAAATGTATATTGTCAAATAGGCCTAAGTCTACAAATTTATATTATAATTGATTGACTCACACAGGATAATATTGAAGTTTTGTTAAATGCATTTTATTGGGAAATGGCTATTTGAAAACTCAAATTTGTATGTAGAAAATCCAAAAGCCATGTCGTTTTTAATCCGTTTTGAATTTGCTTAGGACACCAAAATGAGCATGACAATATTTCCAGCCCAAGTTTTATTTATAGTAAAGACATTCTGAATCTCATACTGCCATATGAGTTTGAAGAAATTAATGAAGTCAGCATGGCATTTTCCTTTTTGCGGAGGAGAGAGAGATAAAGATGCTTAGATGAATGGAAAAATAAGCACAAACAGGAAGCAGGCCAATTTGCCAATGAAAGCATAAAACATGGATACTTGTCCTTCTGACATGTATGTAATAGCAGAGGTTGTTAGTGTAAAGTTGTGAACCATTCTCACATCAGTGGATCTGTTCTTATGATGGTGCCATTGAGAAAAGTCTCTCTTTGTCATGCAGGCTGTAATTATTTCAAGACAAAGGATTTAAAATATTTTATACCCATAAACCTGAACCTGTACATGATCTTCTAGAGCTAATCCCATGAAACCCACATGTAATGTCCTGATCAAATTTCTCCCCAACACCAAAAAAAGAGTAAAACAAATAGGCCTATAATTTAGCATAAAAAGTAATTTACTATTATGATCCCTAAACTTTTCCCATTGTTACTTTTTAAAAATTTTATTCAGGAGTCAGGACACTGAAACCAGATTTTTGACCCCTAATTCTGAATACTGAAATGCATCTGGTATGGTCTTTTATGGTCTTATGATTTTTGATGATTCTCATATGTTTACTGTAATAATATTTTAAGTTAACAGTTTAAAATGAAAATGAATTAATATTTAAATATTTAATTTATAAGTTAATTGTATTTCATGTTATTTGAGCATAGGACTGAATTTTACATGATGATAAAGAGAGGGTAAAAATTGTAGACTATATCCAAAATATAATTTTTCTTTCTCTCTAGTCATCTTTTTTTAAGCGATGAGGGGGCTGGGGTAAAATGTGACCTGGAAAGCACTTCGTGAGATTTACCCAGTTACATATCACATTTCCATCAATGAATAACCAATAAAACACTGACGTTTCGCCTGCGAACAGTGCTGCATTATTTAGAAGTGCCTATCTGACAATGCATGAATGAATGCAAAGAATGATGACTGGGAAAAGCTTTGGCTGATGTGTTTGTCAATTCTTTCCCTGACCGCTGTGGCCCAAGCATATTGAACATCATCATCAGTCAAGATAAATCCATATTAATTACCTTGAAATTCATGCCAAAGACAGTTCTCGTATATACTGTTTATTAACTTTGGAATTTTTGTGCTTTTGCTTTACTTCTTAGGTCTGTTACACCTTTTATTAAAAGGAGGAACATCTTGTATTTGTCGTCTAAACATTGAAGTGTTCCTCTGATGCTTTTTAGGTACCTTGCTATAGCAACAAATCAGACTTGCCAATTCTGGCATCTATAAAAGGCTACTGGAATGTGTCCAATCTCCTTAGAAAACATCTCATTGTCTTGTGCTGGTCTGACCTTTTAGGACCTAATTAGATGATGTTTTATGAAATTGTATTTGCTGAATCTCACATTTTGAGGACGGGTTGTGGGCTTGAGTGCTGTGTGAAGCATTCCTCAAGCTCCCTCCGGAAAAGGGCGAGCCTTGTCTGTCAAGGCACAGTGTCTTCTGATAAAATGTCATGCCTCCTCCTCATCATAAAAAAACAGGTTTGGGGAGGGGAGGGGGGGGGATGCTGTCCTTTAAAGGTGCTATAGCCTCTTTGTGTTTCGCTCACTGAATATTGTTGGACTTGACGGATAAAATTTGATCGCGTGGCATTTTCACTGTTTCTCTTCTTCGCCCAGCTTTGCTCAAATCTCTCTGGAATTTCAGTAGAAAAGCAGGACAGGGTGGACCAGACGACCTGCAGCTGGCCTGGTGTGGCTTGGCTGTGTCCACGCTCATTAGTTTCACATGAGCCAGACCGCCACCGCTCACAGGAAACTGCCACGGGGTGCCCGTGACCCCTCCCCACCCCCCATCTCTGTCTCCCCACCTCAGAGAGAACTACAGACACCCTGGAACAGAGAGTCCTTTATACCAGTGATTTTCAATGGACATTGCTTATGCTCAGTGGTCTGGTAAAGTGTTGTACCCCAAACACATTTAACTTTTCTCTCACAGTCTCTTTACCCTCATGCTACCATGCAAACTGGATGTCATTGGCATTCACGTGTGGCAGTGGAATTTAGTGCATGTTATGGCACAAGAACCTAGGAATACATCCTACAATGTCTGTTTGTTGTTATTGGGTCAGGAATATTCCGCTTTGTGATTTGGAAGATTCAGGCTTCAATAAAAATAAAGCAAAGTCAACTGCATTTGTTGTCAGCATTATATTTATTATCTCAAAAAATTATTTGGACTAGTTCCTTGTCTTTTTTACTGGTTACTGTGAGGCACAATTTTGTAAAAAGAACTACTGTTTAAAAGTTTGGGGTCAGTATAGATTTTCAAAGAAAAAGAAAAATATTTAGCAAATATGCAATAAATTGTTCAAAAGTCGGAGTAAAGACATTTATAAAGTTACAATATGTTTCCATTTCAAATTAGTGCTGTTCTTCTGAACTTTCTATTCATCTAAGAATTTGTTTTCAATATTAAATGGGCTATATGTAAGAATTTTCATGCATTAATTGCTTTTTTTTATTGACAATGTGTGAATAGGTTGTAACGAAACTTAAAAAACAAGACCTTCCCCAAGACCTGTGTTGTCTATGAAAGCCTGTAGATTTATATTTCCCAATATTACAGTTTTTACTGTATTTTAATCAAATATAGCCTATAAATATATTAAATGTGCATAAGAGACTTCTTTTTCAAATACATAAAAAAAAAAAATCTTACCAACCCCACATTTTTAAGTGTACATTAGTTCTGCTAAATTGTGTATTATTCGTGTGCGTAATTTTTGTGGTTGTTTTAAGGTTTAAGGTTTGTCATCATGGCAACAGTGTTGTCAAATTGTCAAGACACCACAAATACTGTCGATTGAGCTTAACTTGTATTGAATCTGTAATATTTCTTTAAGGCACTGTTGCAATGTCTGATGCCCTTTTTATGGTGTGCTAAGTTGTTTTGTGTAATGTTTTACTGTGTAAGAACATCTTTTTATAAGCATTGCAGCGCTGCTTCATTTCTAACCACAGGGCCTGATTTAATCCACAAACACCCACCATATGGGGCACACCCAGTTGGAGTGATGATGGCAGCCTTTTTCAGGGGAGGATCCACACAGAAAGCCCCTGTCATCAGACATAGTCAAGCTGAAGAACAACAACCGACTCTCTCCTCTCTGCGTAGCATTTAGGAATAGCCCAATATGAAGACAAATCACAGTGTTTCAAAAGCAGTGCTTGACTGTTTCAGACATGAAGAGCCTGTTTAGACAGCCTCTCTGAAACAGGTGCTTCTGTTAAAGCTGACCTTTCTTTTATCAAGCTTATTGTGATCCTTCTAAACCAGAGAGAAAAAACATTGATCAAAGATCAATTTCCCTTTTCCACTGAAGTCGATTTAAGATTGGGAATGAAGCTTGGTCAGAGGCAGCTACAAGGAAAAGCACCTCTTGCAATTGATGAACGAGTATACCGGCTGATTTATGTGACCCAGTTTGAGGTTTGCAGACGCATAGGGCACACATTTCTCCTCCGTTTCACTCTGTGGTCTCTCTCTCTCTCTCTCTCTCTCTCTTTTTTTTAGATTCATAGATTTATCCAAATAAAAGAAAACGTTGGCTTTCTGAAGCTTTAAATGTTGCTTTAGGTGGAAGCATACCCAGAAGGCTTTGAAAACCTTGAGGTGCATTATTGATACTTTCCCCTGCAGCAACGGTGTAGAGGCTCCCTATTGATTTGCCTAATGTGGCAAAACTGCTCCACTCTCCTGCTTGCTTGCATAACTGTTGTCTGTGTCAGCGCCTGTTCTTGGAGCTCTGCAGTATTAAAGAACTGTTCATTTATTCCCTCTCTATTGCTGTCACTCACGTTGAGAGACAGTTGTTGCATCGGACACTGAGATTATCATTTTTCACTGCAGAGTGTTTATAATGAGCCTTCTGTCCCTCAATGTAGGCCTTATCTTTAACTAACGTTTTCAGTTCTTTAAAGCAACTTTATTAAACCCTGCACAATGCAGTGCTACTTCACCTGATGGAGGGTTCGGCTGTGCTTAGTGAATACAAATTCAGCAATGCTCGTCAAGTTCACAGTCGCTGTGAATTCGCAGTAATTGTAATTGTAAATTTGATGTGTTCTCCAGTGGCAGAGTTTGCCTGTTTATGCTTTGCTGGAATGATGAAATATGTGATAAACTGTTGCTCAGCTTTATGCCTCACTCTCTAAAGATTTTCTTTTGACTGGAGCTTGTCATTTTCTTTTTTTAGTTAATGATGTGACATTTAGACTCTTGTTTCAGCTTACAGTACCAGTGAAATAAGCTGTTAGAGAGGTGAACACATCAGCTTTTTTTTATTAAGACCCACTGGATGTCAGAGACCACTCACATATGCAGGGTAAAAATATATGAAAAATGCATCAAATTGACTTTTTAACAGCCTTGACATTGAACTTATCTGGTCTACTTTAGTTAGTTGCTTTAATGTTATTGACACTGTTAGGATTTCCTGTTCTTGTTTAATATTATTTTTATTATTATTATTATGTCATGTCCTTATTTAATAATAGTAGCTATTAATAATAATAATAAAAATAATAATAATAGCTATTATGATTATTATTATAATTAGGGGTGACTGTGTTCATACACTTATCTCACGAGGCAAGACGATACAAAATATTTGGTTCACGAAAACGAGATGAGACTTAACTTTTTTTAATTCTTTTTTTGTCTTTTATTTGTCTGAATGTCACAAAACGCAAAATAATGTTGGTGCATTTTGAAATGTTTTAACTAAAGGTTGGCCCACACTAAAAGATTTTTTTTTTTTATTACATTTTCTCAGATTTTCAAAATGTGAAGAGACCACAAACATGATGATAAAAACAAAATCATAGATTTAACTGTTTTGTTCTAATAGTGTGTGGAGTGCTGCGATCTGACCAAGACAGCACACCACACACCAACAGATTACATTCACAATCAACCAGTCCTGACCGCAAACACAGGAAATCTAGTAAACAAAATGGCAGACTACGGGCATAGAAATTTTGGTTATGTTATGCTTCCGTCAGCTCGCTTTCTGATTGGGTATTGTTTCATTCCACATGACAAGCCACAGAGCGTGCGCACGTTTGTCCTCAGGGTCCCCACACACAACAGGATTTCTGATTCACCAATTTGAGATCGGTGCATCCCCGACGTTCTTCAGAGCAGATTCAATCACACTTAATACACCTCACGCCACAGGAAAAATATATGATAAAATAATCTGTAGAACCATGAAGATAATCGAGCCTTTACCTAGCATTGTCCTAGTATTGGCGGAAGGGGAGTAGTGGGCCCAAAATCGTCCTAATTATCTTGTAGTGTCTGGGTGGCTTGATCTAGGGCTGTCATGAACAAATATTTTGGTAATCGAGTAACCCGTTGATTATTTTGACGAGTAGCCTAATCAAATAATCTGATCATAATCTGAATTTGCATCCGTAAAAAAGGGCATATAATGCAGTTCATGTATTCTCGTCTGTGGAATGAGCCACTTCCGGTATGCCGGTTATAAATTGCAGTCAATGATATTTTTTTAAATCGAGCACTCTATATTGATCGTGGATTTGTAACAGCCCTAAATTAATTATCTTGTAATGAATGCCACTTTAGTTCTACTTTGAGTATGAATTATTATATGCAGTAAAAGACAAAACAATATAATGCACGCACTGTAAAAGTTTTTGCCACAAACTCAACTCCATCATGCTGATATCACGAGACTGCTTTTCACCTCAATGAGAAATATCATGTTTTAATATCGCGAGATCTTGACGCACAAGATCTCGTCATACCCCTAGTTTTTTGGGGTACCCCATTATTATTGTTGTTGTTTTTGTTGTTGTTATTATAAAGATAGGAAAACCAATACATTATTAATTATTCATAATTATTAAAACACTAATTGCTGTAATATTAATAATATATATTTTGTCATTGCTTGTCATTATTGTTTGTATAGTATTGTATTGTAGACACCAATATTTAGAATCAGGCAATGTCAAAATAAAGTGAACCTGCAGAGCTTTCTTTTCTCATGTTATAAATAATCCACACTGTCGACATAAAGCTGAAACCACTGCAACGTCATTTCTTGTCAGTCAATCCAAGATGTTGTTCAGGTCGCCTGCCACAGTGGCTGGCAGATAAGCAAAAATTACCTGCCACTTTGCAAAACATAACGTATTGGCTAGGGGCAGGTTTTAACCTTGCACATCTGCAAAATTGGAAATATTTCAAGGACAAAGATCACAAAGTTAAATGATAGCCCCTTTTTGCCAAGTTAACTTTTCATTGTTTTTGTTGAAAACTTTGTTGAAAGGGAAGTTTCATGCTCCCTCCCAACCATTCTTTCACAATTTGAGCCTGACGAATCTTGACATTGTCATCCTGAAATATGGACATGATGTGTCTTCCTACATGGTTAAGAAATGAAAAGCTACACACTCTATCAATTAGGGTTAGAAGAATTGTTGCCAAACATAGGCTATAACATGCTAGAAACATAATAATCTCTGCAATCACTGATCCAACCATAGACACTTAAGCATTTGCCTATTTAAATCCAAACATCAACTTTTTTGTTCTTTTTTTTTTTGTCCGAGCAGTAAATATCGTTATTGTGAAATAAAATTTCTCATATCGTGGAATAAGAATTTGGTCATATCGCTCACCCCTATGAAGTAAGTAGTCATTGTATTTTAGCCAGACTGGGGAACGTTGCTGGAGCTGCTGTGCAACTGACCATTTATATGACCTGGATTTCCATCAGCTGAAAGCACATTGCAATGCATTTACCCTGTAGACAGCTTCGTTCACACCCTGTCAGAGGAAAAGAGTCTTGGTCGTTCTGACCTCTGGGGATATCACAAACAACACAGTCCAGCGTTAAGCAAGCAGATCGGGATCTGTGCACAACATCTGCTTGGTTTATCTGTATAGGTAGATTCTTTCTGGCCTCCTTAGGCTTTCTGCTTGGCTCAGCCTGAAATGCTTCACTTTGCTTCTCTCTCAATGTCACAAATTGGGTATATAAAGCGTTTGTCTCCCCAAACTGTTATGGGCTCCCCCTTTGAGGAGCTTCTGGCAGCGCAAGTTTGAAATGTAGATAAAACATGTAAAAGAACATCTAAATCTAAACATCTAAATCACAAAAGAAATTGTGTTGTGCCGATTGTGTGAACTTGCAGGCTTGAGCGCTGAAGGCCAAAGCAAGGTCAACAGGCCAAAGTTTGGAGATTACAGAGAACTGAAAAGAGACATGAAGTACTGTAGACATTGTTTAGCTTGAGTAAACAAGCCAGTTGTGCCTCTGTGTCAGATTGCATTAGCATGACATCAGTGGGAGGGTTTGAGTAAGTCAGAATCCTCCAGCAGTATTGTAATGGCCTTCAAGAGCAGAAGTAAACATCAAAGCTCTTCCTATGTAGTCTGTTTCATTTGGTTGTAGTGTTCATTTTGTTTCTTCTTTTCAGATTTGAACAAGAACAGTTCAGTTCAATTCCATTTTACCTTTGCGCTTTTACTGTAAAAAAAAAAAATCAAAGAAATATTTTTAGAAATGGGTCATATTAGGCTATATTTATAAATTATTTTATTGTCATTTAATAAGAGTAATTATTATTGCTATAATATAAATAGTTAAGTGCTCACTTTTCTTTTATTTTTTTGCCCAAATTTCATGACTATCTTGTTGACTTTGTGTATTAACTCTCCCCCTTCCTCTCTCTCTTGCCCAGGAATGACGGACATCGGTGCAGTGTCGCCACATTCATATAGGTCTGTTTGAGTGGAGCGGTGAGCTACAGTGCGTCGACGCTCGAACGGAATGATCCAGCAGGGTGACTAAAAGGAGGAAGAAGGGGGGAGAGGATGGGTGTGAATGCCTCCAGCTACCCTCACTCGTGCTCCCCTCGATTCGGGGGTAACCCACAGACCCAGCAGACCTTCATAGGTAAACTCTCATATGAATGCTGTAACAGAGATATTTGTCCTTCGTTGTTTAGCAACTACTGTGATTGATGACAATATAAAAGGTCTGACAGCCTGAGCACTATTACATCTTTTTTTAGCTATCCGATTGCATGTGTCAGCGGGATACAAGACCTAAACTCTTCGAATCACATTGCAATACGATGATGTGTTTTTCAATTACAAGAAAAGGAAATCTCTCTCAAAGACAGAAGTTCCTATTTGACTAGAATATAAAATAGTTCTACATAGTTTTTGTTTAAAAAAAAACAACAACAAAAAACTCAATGATCATGTTTAGAAACAGTTCAACAGCACAGAGAAAAAGAAACTCATTAAATTATTGACTTCACCAGTCTTCTTATTCTCTCACTGTAACATCTTGTCTGTATTAATTTAAAGGCTTGGAAATTGTATCACAACTGTCAGCAGTTGCTTCGTGTGGTTTTATTTATTTATTTATCCCCCCCCCCTTTCAGTATCCCACAGAGTCTGGCTTTAACGGCATATTCTGATGTGAATATTTTCATGTCTTTGCTGTCTGTGAGATCAGTAAAGTAATGGTGCTTTCAAAATGCTAAGCCATGCATGACAGTGGGCCTACAATGAGAAATGGAACATTGGATTGAGACGTTAAGTGTCGTCAGGGAGATATTAGCCTTGCTGGGGAGGACATTAGATGACTTCATAGTTTCCTTTTTTGGCAGGTGAAAATTTAGAGATTTAGAGGGGGGAAAAGTTAAAAGTACACATTAAGTGGTTTGGAGATGCATACTTTCCTTTTTGAAATTGGAATTGTTTATGCAGTGCTACGTCAAGTAGTGATCTCTTGCATGCACTATTTAAAAAATTAAACTTTTTGAATTTGTTTAATTGTCTAAATTTCTTCAAAAAAATAGCACAAATTTTTTTGGGTCTAATCCTAATGGATGTCTGTTATAAAGAGACAATTCTTGAAACGGAGTTCAATTTAAATTAGTACTTTTTTTTTTTACTCATTGCATTCAATTTTCTCCACCAGTCTTAAGCTATTAAAAGTCAATTGCATTTCAGAATTGTTCTAAAGCACTTGCAAAAAAGCAAAGCTCTGTGGTGTTGCATTTATTTGGAATAAACTTGAATTGTAACATAGGCAGACCTCACAATGCACATTTTCCTGCTGACAAATTTGAAGACATCCAGACTCTTACATGGCATGTTTCTTTTCTGTCACCAGGCGCCTCCTATGCACCACAGGGTTATGGCGGCGAGTCCAAGCTCTACAGCCTAGAACATGGCCCTGAAAAACCTCAGGACAAGAAGAAAAAGAGCTCCGGTTTGGCTACGCTCAAGAGGAGGTTCATTAAGCGACGCAAGTCCAGTCGTTCGGCCGACCATGCGCGACAGATGCGCGAGCTCCTCTCGGGGTGGGATGTGCGTGATGTCAACGCCCTGGTGGAGGAGTATGAGGGCACGGCGGCACTCAAAGAGCTCAGTCTACAGGCGGGTCTGGCCCGGCCCGAGGCTCGCACACTGCAGCGTGATTTGGCCACCCTTTATCAGCACAAGTACTGCACCGACGTGGACCTGATCTTCCAGGATTCCTGCTTCCCAGCACACCGTGCTGTTCTGGCCGCCCGCTGCCCGTTCTTCAAAACCCTGCTTTCGTCGTCACCGGGTTATGGGGCTGAGGTGTTGTTGGACGTTGGGACTGCGGGCATGGATGCGCCCATGTTCTCCTCGTTGCTGC
Organism: Leuciscus leuciscus; assembly: GCF_965113295.1. Lineage (NCBI taxonomy): Eukaryota > Metazoa > Chordata > Actinopteri > Cypriniformes > Leuciscidae > Leuciscus > Leuciscus leuciscus. Next base: position 30,226,712 of record NC_138743.1, on the reverse strand, counting down.
ATTACCTCTACACGGGTGAGCTGGGCTCGGAGGACGTGAGGTTGCAGAACGTGGATGTGCTGGTGAGACTGAGCGAGGAGTTCGGTACGCCCAACACCTTAGAAGCCGACATGCGAAACCTCTGTGAGCACATGCCGTATTTTGACTCGCTGCTGAGCTTTTCCTCGGACTCTGAGCTGGTGGAGGCCTTCGGAGCAGGTGGACCTTCTCCTAGCGGCATGGGAAGTGGAAATGCAGGGTTGAGCCACAGCTTGCCTGATGAGGAGCTAAGGGCCCATAAGGCAGTGCTCTCGGCACGCTCACCCTTCTTCCGCAATCTTCTGCAAAGACGCATCCGCTCGGGTGAGGAGATCACTGAGCGCACTCTACAAACCCCCACCCGTATTATCCTCGACGAATCCATAATTCCCAAGAAATATGCCAGAGTGGTCTTGCACTGCATGTACACAGATGCGGTTGACCTTTCACTGGTGCTGCGCGGGAGCCCTTCCGAAGGCAGTCTTGGTGAAGTCCAGGCGCTAGTGGCTGGGAGAGGATGCATGAGCCGAGCCGAAGAGGCCATGGAGCTCTACCACATTGCCCTCTTCTTGGAGTTCAGCATGCTTGCTCAAGGTAAGTCTTCACACCTTCACACCTACCTTGTTTGGTCCGGGTTTTCAGACTTTTCGGTTTGATCCGAATCAAAATTACAGGTGTGAAACCTCCCCCGGACCACGGTCTGGACCAAACAGACAAAATTTGGTCAGACGAAAAGAAGTAGTCTCAGTCCGGATCAAACTGAACAAAGGTTTGGTTCGTTTCTAGTGTGAAAGCACTTTCTATATGGTTTGGACTTTCAGACCATTTACAGGAAGTTCTGGTGGTTCTCGCAGGATTGCTTGTAGTCTTCTCCTCTTTTCCTGCCAGCGACAATAAAATGTTCGCACAACGAGGACGTTCATTTGGTGAATTTGAACTAGCTTCGAGTATAGTTGGTGCTGCAGGTAGTAATGGCGTAATAATAACAGTATAGTGGCAAAAATATACGTCTGTTCATTCATTCTTGTCAAAGTTATTTTATTTTTTTTGCACTTCAAACAAACAAAGTCAATGTACAGTCAGAACTGCAATATATACAAATAGAAAAAAACAAGTGGGGGGGCTAAACATTATATAAAAATACCAAAGGATTCACAAACAGAAACAGTTTTAATTGCTTTCTTATTGTGGGAAAGATAGTCTTGATTATATATCTGCATTTCTTTTTCAAGAACCAAACACAAATTGACAACACGCTGACGACAGACGCACGCCCGTTTACAAACCAATCATTGTCAAGATGCAGCCCACATAGATGATGAAAACAGGGCGCAAGTATGTCATGTAAAGTTCTTCAGGGCGCTCGCATAATTGCAATGTGAAACCAAACCAAAACTTACCGAATGCATAAAATGTATCAAAACATGAACTTTAGTTCGGACCTTGGTGCGGACTTTCAGGTGTGAAAATACCCTTAGCCTCTCTTTTATCCATTATTTCTAGTCTTTCTCTTTTGTTTCGTTGCTCTACAATCGCCCAGCTTTGTTTACTGCTTGATTAATTCACAAGCTGTCAAGGGACAATCTGAGGAACAGGGTGGGGTTGCTATAGTTTATGCGCCTCATGTTGGGATTACTGTTTGTGAGAGACTCCCATATGTACCCAACAACGATGTACTGCAACCTCTGCTCTCCTCTTAATACCCTCATCCAATTCCTCTTATATTAATATTACTTAGGGAAACAGGGTTTCTAAGGAATGTAGAATTTGTCCTGTTGTTAGGAGTGTATAGTTAATATTAATAATGATCAAAGTGAGATAAATCTGCTTCAGGGCCAACTTTCTGAAGAAGCCCTATATTAAACACTATTAACCTTGTGTAATTATGGCAGGAGGTAGAAGAATAGGTCACCCACCTCAACACTTGCATTTTAGATTTAAATTTCTAATTTCTTTTTGTCAATGTTTTCTGCAGGGTTCAGCTATTGATTTATGTATAATGTCCCGAGTCTGTAGTTTCTAAAAATGACTGTTTATTAAGCCAGTTCTTATTGGTTGGGCTGTGCTCATTGGTTAGTCTCTGTGATATAGCTAAAGCATCTTGATATTTTGTATGCCTTTTGATGAAATTTGATATGGCTCTCTATTACATGTTTAAAAGGTTTATGTATAGCCACTTATTTGTTAAGTACATGCAATATGTTTTATGCTAGAGTTTAAGAGTGGAAAAGAATGTATTTTTATAGCATAATTTTTTACTAAATGAACCATAATAATATGAAGAATGCTATAGATTGTTTTCATTAATGCTCTAACACAACACTCTATGCACCAGTAACAATATACCTATAATGTTCAAAAGTTTGGGGTTAAAATTTGTTTATAATCAGTAAAGGCATTTATAATGTTACAAAACATTGAAAAAAACTGTTTTAAACCTTGATAATAATAAGACATTTTTCTTGAGCACTAAATCAGCATAAAAGGATTTCTGAAGGATCACATGATACTTAAGACTGGAGTAATGGATGCAGAAAATTCAGTTTTGCCATCACGGGAATAAATTGGATTTTAAAATATATTAAAATTGAAAACTGTTATTTTAAATTGTAATAATATTTCACAATATTAGGGCTGTTACTAACTGTTCATTTGTTAGAGTAATCGGTCAATTATTTTGACGAATATGAGTAATGTAAAAAAAACAAAAAAAGTAATAAAAATAAACCTAAGCAAACAATAGCCTTTAAAATGACTTAAAATACATATATAATAACAATGAGGAAATAATAATTGGTTCAAATAAGACAAATAATCATATAGTTTTATTAAACAACACTGTTAAAATACATAACGTTTTATAACAAATGCCTGCAGAGAGTGCCAATGGCCTGGGGATTGTTGTTGTTACACTTTACATCTCAAATCCTTGTTTAATATTGGCCAAACATTTAACTTATTTGTCCACTTAATCTTTAATATTTGGCCACTTCTTTATGAAAGAAATGCTACAGCCACTCTTATTTCTTAAACAAGAATATGTGGACATCAAAACATGCAAACTCAGAGCCAGGGTTTCAACTTTTAAACTTGCTGTTGGTGTAGGTTTATAAATGATTTACCTTACAAATCTGATCAAATGACACATATTGTGTTCCCACAATGTTACTGTTTTACTGTATTTTTGATCAAATAAATGTCAGCCTTGGTGAGCATAAGATACTTCTTTCAAAAACATAAAATCATACTAACCCCAAACCTTTGAACATTAGTGTATGCATCAATATGACCAATATCCATATTAATTTGCATATTTATACATGAAAAATGCCACTCCAGAACCGTTTTTGAACATTTAAGTGATTTGAGTTCAGTCAGTTTACCTTTTGGGCCATTTTTGATACTTGAAAGTTTGGGAATGTTAATATAACGTTTCTGATTTAAAAGTCATGAGACGATGAGTATCACAAATCTACTTTGGTCATTACATGGTCTTTTGGAAACTTAATGATCAAATAAAAAGGCATTAAAATCATTGCAGTATTCACTGTTACTTGAATTTTATTTCACCATCAAATTCTACTGACGATATAAAATTAGCCCTACTCACTGGAGGAAGAAATAACTTCCTTGAGTGGTATCTTAAGTAGTTCTCAAAGTAATTTACATCTAATTTATCTCTGCCTCCTTGCCCAAATCTGCCGGTGTATTAGTTCTCAAAAAGAGCCCCCATGTTGCACATTTACTGGCTTGTACATCTCTTGCATGCGTACTTTGTATCATCAGCCCCTATTGTAGAATTAGCCAGATTATCACTATTTACAGCTGAAAGTGATGGGCTTCAGCTGTACTGTGCAAAGATATGTTTTTCAGAGAGCCAGCCATCCTTTCAATTACTAAATCTACAGCACAGGTCTGCAGCGTCCGTGTCAGCTGATCCTTATGACCCATTGGTCAGCTGTGGTTTGTAACAGATAGCGATCCGATTCAGTCCTGTCAGCATAGCCTGATGATGAGCTCAGGAGGGCTTGTTTTCTTCCTGAACATGGTGCGCCATTTGCCACATCATTTCTAGATTTCTTTTCCAAGTGACATGAAACATATGGCAATTAAATACAAATCGCTTGTGCAACCCTGACTTTGATTTGACAAACTTATCTGATTATTTTCAGAAAACTTGAACAGCTATTTTTATATGGTACAATGTTTGTGATGCATGAGATTTTCAACACACAATTTTATGATTCCACATTACTGCATTTGCATTAGTCATTGCATTTGCTTGTTTGTTTTGCAAGGACAAGTCAGTCAAAGGAAGCCCAAGATGGAGTACTCGGCACTGAACACAAGCAATCATTGAGGTCATTTCAGTGCGTGTGTGTTGATAGCCTCCGGTGGGAGACAAAGGTGGCGATGACCTCTAGGAAATAGAGGCACAGCAGTCATTTTACACCCTGTCAGCAGCTGGCCAGTGGATGGTACATGGAAAAGATAATTAATGTGCTGACCAGACAGACACACGTTGATAAAAAGCCACCCATTGGTCTGGAACCGGCTCTGCAGAGGAAAATCACTCTTGTTCACACTAACTGCGGGAAATCAGCTCCTGCAGCTGTGGATCTTGTTAACCTCTTTGTTAAACCTAAGCAATTAATTTTAAGTCGACATATGGTGGGGATGCACAGATGCCATTAACTTGTATCAGTTGTGTATGGAGAGAACTTTCCTAAATGTTTTGTCCTTTCTCGCTTTGTTGGATTTAATTGCTGTGAATTGGTTTGTTTGCCTGTTTAATGGGGAAAATAGACACTTTTACAAAAAAAAAATACTTTTCTTTGAGAGTAAAGAAGCATAAGAGATGTGCTCGCTTTTTTGGCCTCTGATGTGTGCGATTGACTGCCGTATGTTTCCCCAGCTTGCACATGAGTCAATCAAATAAAAGGAGCACAATCATTTTCATAACAACAAAGAACAAAGTCATGTGATTTTCCCTTCTCATTGCTCTCAAAATTGACGTCAAGAGAAAATGTGAACTGGTAGCTGCAGTGAAAGTAACAAAGTCTTGCCCAATGTACTATTGACCTAAAGTTATGTGTTTCATAAACCTAAATAAGCTAACTTGTATCATTATCTTTGGTATCTCTTAGGAAATACATTGTAGAAAAGAGTAAATAATGTATTTTGTTTCATGATACCATGTAGGGCTGCACAATATATTGTTTTAGCATTGATATCACGATGCGCATCCGCAGTAGTCCAATATCAGGATGTGCGATATCAAGTATAGGGATCGTAGTTGATTTGTGATCCGTACGGGCCAGCTGCCCCCCGGTTCGGAACGTATGTGATTCGTCATTAATTGCAAAGTTTAACCATCATAGACTAAAAGTTTATCATTTGCATGTATTTTTTATACATGTCAGTTTAAACATCACGGAACTCACGCTTTGTTTTCTGTGCACGCACAGACCGGTCTGCACGTAAACACCGAATTCGGTTCTCTTTCTCTTTTTTTTTTCTTTTTTTTTCTACACGTGCATGCAAAATTATGTCAGAATTACACACTCGACAAGTATCCTCCTAAACAGTCGGTTATGTGTTGTAAACAACTGAGAAAGAAAACGGATGTGTATCATTATATTGGATCCACATATTCGTCTTAAAGTGACAGCAGCCTAATATACCTGCAGCTGTTTGTCACCAATGTTAATCAGACAACGAAAAAGAAAAAGAAAATCACTTTTGTAGCGTAAAGATTAATTGTATTAATTATATTTAATTTATACAGTGTAGACTATGCAGTGTTGTTGTGTCACAACCATGTGCAAATTAACATATTAGGCCCGCTTTTACATTAACGGTTATTCAGTAACTTGGCACTTGGCCCAACGTAATGAATGACATTGGCTAACCTCAGAGTACTGTCACACTCTCAATCGTAACAGAGATCATTTACATATAAGTCTTAAAGTGCATTAGCAAATTAAACAGCCTGTTTAATTCTAATGGTCAGATAGAGGGTAATAATTGCTCCTGTAAAACTAAATGACGGCTCTTTTTTGCAGGAAACCTAGCTAACTAAGTGGACCTCTGGGTGAAAAATTAGCATCTAATCAGTATCTTACAGGATGGATAAGATGATGCAAAGTGGTGGTACAGAACCGATATCTGACTTTAGCACATGAGACCGTTATCAAACAGTGTGATGGAAATAGGCCGACTTGAAGTTGTTTTGGTGAGGGTTTGTGCCGTGAATGAACTGATAGACCGAGTGACACAGGGCTGAGCGTGACACTGCACCTGTGACGATAACATTAACTGACAGTGTGGCGTGCCATAGGTCTGTTCTGTAGTGCAAATGAAATGCTGCATCGATGGGCCTGCAGGGTGGGAGCTAGAGAGAGCTGTGCACATTTCTTCCAGTTCTCAGCACCTTTAAAAAATGCATTGCTTCTCATTTGAAAAAGAGACATCTGGGTTTTAACAGAGAAATTATTCACAAACTGAAAACCTTTTGTGCATTCCAGTATGTGTTCATTTGTATTTTTCATTCTTTGTTCCGCTTACAGTTTTGTGTCACTGTTCATTAAGTTGAATGGTTTTAAAAGGATGCTTTGATATTTCATCATTATCTAACAATGAAAATTGGACTGCTGGAGCATTTCAAAATTCCATAAAGCAAGGTCTTTGTGATCTTGGTTTTTTCTTTTTTAAAGCTTTTTAGACACTCAATTTATACTTTAATTGAATAAAACCATTGAAATAATATTTTTATTCTTTTTTTGTTTGTCTGGTTCCAGAGTGTAAATGGTGATCGACTGCATATTTTTATTATCTGCTAATGAGCTAAAAACAAAAACAAATCATCAACTATTTATTAAGATTGTTATGCTTTCTTGATAATATTGCATACTTTATTAGATTTAAAGGTATTTAATTTCTTGGGATGCACTGATATTTCCTCTTTTTTTTTTTTGTCGCTATAGCTATCAACCAATATTCTGAAAATAAACCAATCAATCATTTTAAATGCTACAAGTGAAATTAGGTACCACAACATAAAGCATGAAATATATTATTTTGAGATTTGCTTAAAAAGTGACATTTAACAGTGTTATGAAATTTGTAGAATATTTAAAGAATAACGTTAAGTGAGGGTTAGATGATGACATAGCCTAGGTAATCTAAATGTAAAAATAGACCAAATGAGCATGTACAATAATTTAGTAAACAATATCGACTATCAATAAATTTAATAAATGTCTAACATTTAATATGGTGCATCCCTCAGATTTTGGCTTCCCTTTTCTTATGGCTTATTCATTATTTAACATCACAATTTGTTCTGATTTAAGGGAAGGGAATAACAACAATCTTGTGGGTAACAAACACTGTCACCTCATCGCCTCTGTTCCTAGAGAGAACAGGTCTAATATTGATATCTTTGGAGAGAGAGAGTACTTTTGAAATGGCAATGCTTTGATGCTTGTGCGAGTGGTTCAGTCAGATGTCCTTTAGAGTGTGTTTCAAACTCAATACAGAAACCCTTCCTGCCCCCAAGGCACCATTCTGATTAGTATTAACACAGATTGCTGGTGGTGTTTCCATTAAGCCTATGAGAGACAGTCAGCTCTGTAATGATTCTGTCTGTTACAGCTTGTCTGAAAGGTCATGGAGAATTTGAACCTAGCACCTCTCTGGGGCTCCTTCACTCTTTCGCTTCTCATTTTCATCTCTGTATCTTTCAGTAATTTCCATCTTTCACATTCAGTCATACAGAACGGGCTAATTTTCCACTATCTCTGTCCTTTTTGACATTTACCCTCCTAATCTTTACTCCTTCTCCCATTTTTCTTCCTCTCAGCATGTCACAGTTTCTCTCCCCGACTGGCTCACTCTGTCTCTCCTCCTCCTCTGTCGATTAGCCTGTCTACCCCTTATATCAAGCTCCGGGGCTCTGGCTAGGTAATTGGGGTACTGCACTTGTTCAAGGCTAATGGATACCCTAATGATTAGTCCTTCACTGTGTCTGCTCCCTTCCTGTGTTGCGGTGGTCCTCCAATATCAGGTGTACTCAACTGTAAAATGAGCTCAAGACTACCATTAGGTATTTCACATCACATGGCCTTGTTGTTAGCTTTGAGTCCTTGACAAAATGTGTTTCTTAAGAGGAAAACTATTTAAAATGTGTACTGAATATGTTATAAAACATATTCAGTATGTTTATTACTACACCACTTGCTTGTGGTTTAGTTTTCTGTTGAAATTAGTTTTACTTTTTGCGTTGCATCTCTTTATTTGTGTAGTGCAGATCCCACTAATCCATTTAAATTTTAGCAGTTTAGTGTAAATGCAGATTTTGTGCTGTTAATTTGAACAGATGTTTTCATTCCCAATGTTAAGAATCTGCTCTTAAGCAAACATTGAGAGGCTGTTTGAAAAAAACGACACTGTTTATCTGCATTTCCCATGTTTATAGATATGGTAAGGAGATACAGAGTCCACAAAATAACATTTGAAGTACTGATGAAATCTGCTGCGTTTGCTCTGGACTCATTACCATCAAATCTTCTGCACTTGGCTGCACTTGGCTTTGCTTTTGAGTGGAAAACACTGTATGTTGTTTGTGCTAAGTCTTCCCTGCCATGCATTGCTATTGTTTTGCAGACTTTTGTTTCTGGTCTCAATTTAGGACACTCATCTCATGTTTGAATAATTATTAACACCTTGGTGTAAGTTCTGCAATCATTCTTGTGGTTTGAATTTGACTCGGACCTAATCATTAACTTTCATTAACTCGCATTGATTTGTTGCTCTGTGTTCATGTCCAACGTGAACAATCTACACATTGATCACAAAGTCAATAAAGAATGATGAGATTTTTGGATGCTGGGTGACATCCCCCCTAGAGGCTAATATGATACTGTTTTCGGCAAATGACAAGTTTATGGTTCTGTGAGCAGAGATTATAATTAACTGGGACGGGTTTATGAGGGAATACTCTGCACTGCTTTGCTGCTGCATGCTAAATGGTTTCTTGCCATGCAGTGGAACAGATGCAGTGCTACTCTTAATCTTCCGTGTGCTCCAGGCTGGAGACGTGTGAGCCGCCACCCTCAGGCTATGTGGTGCCCATCACAAAAGAGAAGACATTGTCATTAGGTTTCAGACACCTAAACAATACACCTTAGCACTTTGCAGGCTGAATCAATCAGTTAATCCTCCTTTTTTTTAGGCATAGTATATTTGTCAAACCAACACTAGACTCGTGTGAATGGCACAGAATATAAATTAAGACATCAAGTGTTTTGTTTAAATTTAGTTGAATTTAAAGTAGATGTTTGCATGTTTAACGATGGCATACGGAAAAAGTATTCTTTTCCAAGCTTGGCCAAGAAACCTTTGGATTCCCAAGTGATCCCATTTTTGTTCTGTTATTGTAGCAACATGTACCAGCCCCTTAACAGGATGTTGATCAAAACAAAACTGTGATTGGTCACTTCACATCTCTATCAGATGGCCTCTTCTTGAATTAGTGGCTGTTCATTGGCCAATTGCAGTGGCTATAGAGCCGACACCTTATGTTGTTAGGCAAAGGTCTGGCTATGCAAGATGAAATGTGGGGGTACAAAAGACATTCCAAACACTCTCACATACAACTATGGTGACTGATCATATATTTGGAGACATAAGGTACAAGTTGTGGTTTTCAACAGGTCAGGTGTTATGGCATAAGACTACAAATGCTTGTTGTCTGTTATTTGTCTTCCTAAACATCATATGAGTGTTTGCATGGAGAGTCTTGAAAAACTGCTTATTTACTTACAAAATATGTAAGTTCGAAAATGTAATTGTCTCCAGAGCTTTGAGAGAGGCGTCTGCTCTGACGCAGGCTGCCATCCAGTTGAATATTTAATGGTACTGATCAGCACAGTGTGCCTGAACACTTAAAGGAGTAGTTCACCCAATAATGAAAATGTTGTCATTTACTCACCTCATTCCATCACCATGTTATTTTTTTTTCCTCCTTTGTAGCTTGAAGTGAATTATTAGGCAGAGCATTATTAGCATTTATTATCTGAGCTGCTCTTCTTCCATACCATTAAAGACGTATAATGATTTATACTGCCAAGCTCCAAATACGATGTGTGAGGAAATGACTGAAATATAAGTTATTTACTGATAAGCTTACCTTTCACCAAAGCTCTTAAAAAAATCATTAACACTTATTAATTTAGAAAATGTCACCTATACACTGGCATTCAAAAGTTTGGGGTCAGAGTTTTTGCTCACCAAGGCTATATTTATTTGATAAAGCAAATACAGTAAAAACTAATATTGTGAAATACTATTACAATTTAATTGAACTTTAATTTATTTCATTACTCCAGTCTTCAGTGTCACACGATCCTTCAGAAATCATTCCAATGTGTTGATTTGGTGCTCAAGAGACTTTTCTTATTATCAATATTGTAAATAGTTGCTGCTTAATATTTTTGTGGAAACCAGGATGCAGTTTTTTCCCCAGGAGTCTTTGATAAATTGGAAGTTCAAAAGACCAGCATTTATTTGAAATAGTCTTTACTGTTACTTTTGATTAATGTGTTGCGTCAGATACGATACAACACATCTTTACAATTTTGTACACAAACTATTGTTGGAACTGAATTTATCATAATTCCTGTTAGAAAGGGAAAACCAAGCTTGCTCTCTAGAGATGCTTGGCTTGGATTGCATTGGAGTTGAAATTCTCCACTGCTCCAGGGGTCTTTGTATCAAGCACAGAAAAAAAAAAAAAAAAAAAAAAAAAAATTGGTGGCATTTACTGATTAAACTGAACTGAATGCCTCTCCTTTGACATTCGGTCTTTGACTGGAAAAGGAGACCGAATGAATTGAAATGAAGAGACAAAACAGATCAAATCAGTAATTCAAGGCACAGTTTGAAGCAGCATAAAGGAGTGTTTTAGATGTGAATAATTGGGTAAATTATTCATCGGTTCCCTCTGTGACATTTAAATGCATACATTTTCATTAATATTTTAAACATATCTGCATATATTGTGATAGAATATATTCTTGGTGTATTTATGGACTTTTCAAGTGTTATATTAGTCGCGGTGATGAGAATTATTTCAGCAATGGGTAAAATGGATAGAGGGCAGATACAGGTAGTGCCCTATTCTGAGAGCATCTCGATCACCCATTTCTTTTGTTTTAAAATCTTGATTAACTTCGTTTGGACACAGATTTGTATGTTTAAGAGCAGCTGAAGCTCTGTTTATACCTAAATAAAATGCAATGTCTTTGTTTATTCGTCTTAGGCTGTGAAGACATTGTGGCAGACAGCATCTCGCTAGACTCTGTGGTGGCCATCCTGAAGTGGAGCTCACAGCCCTATGGCTCCAAATGGGTTCATCGGCAGGCCATGCACTTCCTGTGTGAGGAGTTCAGCCAGGTCATGACCTCCGATGTCCTCTACGAACTAAGCAAGGAGCACCTGCTGGCGGCCATTCAGTCTGATTATCTGCAGGTGATGACCGTACACCAATTCACCCCGAGTTCTTTTCAGATTTCCCAGTGCAAGATTGTCCAGTTCATGATTTCCCAATTTAGGGAAGAGCTGATTGTGTTTCAAATAATCAATCTTTATAAGTGAACAATTTAATTTTGTTAACTGAAACATGAAGAATAAGGGGTTGTTCACACAGGACATATTATTGGATCCTCAGACTTGCTCTTGACAAAATATATTCATGTTTGCAAAAAAATCTGCTGCTTTTTTAAAAAGGTTTCCTCGGAAAAAGGTTGGGAAATGTTGGTCCGATTGAATAATTTTTTTTTAGCTTAATCTTACAAAGACCTTCACTACAAGGTCTCTTACATGTGATTTTTGTGCTTTTACAACAAGGTCAAGCTTATTTTCTCTCTGGAAACATACAGGGGTAATTCAGGGTAACTGCACTGCATCATATTGCACTATTGGGAAAATTGTGTTTATTTCAGTCCACAAATCAATGCAGGGCTTAAGGCCTATCTATTTCAGACAGCAGAGTGTTAGTATCAGTCTGTTTATCGATCTCTGTTGATCAGGGCTCCCTTCTCTTGAAGGTCACCTGCTTTTGTTTTTGGACAAATTAGTTAACTGTATCAGATGACCCCCTTACGTCTCCTCAGTGAGCTTATATAGAGAGCTGTAACCCCATCTGGGATTTGGCCTGGCACACAGAAGTCTGTTAGCGCCTTCACACTCATGTGTGCTAGCTCTTCAACGTTTACAAGTCTTTGCTTACTCTACCCCGGGTCAAGCCTGTTGAAATGATCTAATCCCTCTAGTGACTGAGAATTTGTAAACAAACATGAACAGAGACTATAGTGTTGGTTTGATAGATATACTATCCCTCAGAAAAGGGATTAACTGATTGATTGATTCATTGCCATGATCATAGAAGACCTGTAAAAATAAGTGATTTTTATTAATTTTTTTCAGGTCTGGAAATGAGATTGAAGTTAATGAAATCTTAAGTCATTGTAATGTCTAATGAATGTACAATGTTTGTAGTTATGCTCAATTTTACATTATATCATTAGCTAGAAATTGCTATTGTCTAGACGAGCTTTAGTAGAGTAAAACTTTAGTGGTATTTTCAGTTAGTTAACAAATCGATCTGAATGATTCATTTGTGAATCAATCTAAATCAAAATGATTTTTGAAAAGTTATGTGGGCTTGGCCTAGATATATAAGAGTTGTTGGTTCACAGAGATCAAGGGCTAAATGGATAGTTCACCCAAAAATGAAAATTTGCTGTTCATTTCCTCATCCTCAGGCCGTTCAAGATGTAGGTGTAATTTTTTCTTCTTCAGTAGAACAGTAAAGAAGATTTTAACTGAAACTGTGGTCTTTGGTGATTCATATAATGCAAGTCAATGGATACCGTCACTTTGAAAGTCAAAAAACCATAAACGGGCAAAACAAAATTAATACCTGTGTCCCCTGGCCATATACTGAGGTCTTATAAAGCAAATCGATTGGTCTGTGCAAGAAACTGAACACTATTTACAACATTATTACCTGTGATACACAGCCTCGGCAAAAGGTCATGAGCGTGTTCATGGCAGTCTGAACTCTGAACCACAAGCTTCCTGTCGCATAATGACATTTGTGCGGGAGCAAACTCAGACGTGAGCTGAAGCTGTTTGTTTACAACAGAGAGGGAAGATGCGTGTGTTGTATTGTTCATCAAAGTGGTACTTATTTGCTTATCCTGGAAGCCGCAACCTATATAAAAAATTAAGATTTCATTCGCTTGCATGATCTCAATCGGGAAGATTGACTTTTCACAGATTCCCAGTGTCTGAGCTGCTGCGCATACGTCATTATGCGACAGGAAGCTCACGCTCCAGACTGCCATGAATGCGCTCCGGACTGTTTGCTGAGGCTGTGGATTATAGGTAATAATGTTGTAAATAATGTTGAGTTTCTTGCACAAGACCAATCGTTTCACTTCATAAGACCTCAATATATTGCCAGGAGCCACAGGTATTCATTTTGTTTCGTATATGGTTTTTTGATTCTCAAAGTTACTGTAGTCATTGAGTTGCATTAAATTGAATCACCAAAGACCACGGTTTCAGTGAAAAATCTTCTTTACTGTTCTACTGAAGAAAAAATTACACCCACATCTTGGATGGCCTGAGGGTGAGGAAATTAACAGCAAATTTAAATTTTTTGGTGAATCTTTCTTTAAAGTGAGTCCACCCTGGGTCATGTCCTAATCCAGTTCCCCCTTTCTCTCCCTCGCCCCAAAATTTCCTGTCTGCATTCTCTTGTACCATAAAAAAGGCAAAAAGCCCCAAAAATAAAAAAAAAATAGGAAAAAGTGTAAGGAAAGGTAAAATTTGGTTTGTAAAAAATGTAATTTAGTTTGAGGGATAACCGATGTCCATTAAACCTGGATCGGCTTCTGTCGATGAATGAAATGAGATTTTGGCTGTGCAATATTCCCAGTAAGAGATAAGATAGCAAAATCATTTTGCTCAGGTTTCACTGGCACCTGCAGGACTTGCTGCTATGAAATTCATTGGTTTTATATATCCTGTTTTTAGAGATTGTTCTGTTGTATTAAATGTGCCATCTTTAAAGGGCATATTGCAGGTTATGTTAGTATATTGTCAGTACCCAGTGAGTCAATATATAGGAAAATAATGTAGGGACTAGATTCTCTTTAAATGTATGCTTATAAAACGCTATTAAGGCTATGTTTTTTGTGAGAATTTTACTTCTGCATCTGACAAACGCCACACACTAAGTGATCTTTGACAAATCCGTGACCATCATGTTTCCTCCGGCGGCCGAACCACATGCTGACGACGGACCGGGCGGTCCCGATGAAGGTGCTGTGACAGTGTGCACCGAAGGAACCGCACCAGTCCGGAGTCTCACTTGGTTCTTGCTTCGGCATCCCACATTGAACTCCATCATATTGCCGGGATTATACTCATCCGGTCTTAAGTGAATGCTACACACTACCGCGTTTTTCGAAGCAGATGCAGAAGTGAAGTCCCGTCTCTTCACCTGCACAAAACGCACCCAGGCACGGAGGATAGCACCGTCATTTTTCTTGTTCGGAAACCTGTGGACTCGACGTCCTGACAGGCTATAATTTACCATGACGATGGAAAATTTAAATACAATAACTATCAAAACGCACTGAATCATGACCGTTCCTACTGAATACTAACCTACTCTGCACTGAGCAAACGCAGAGCCCAGCAAACAACTCCCTCTCATGACATAATATGCTTTTTTTAATATGCGTAAAAACACTTTTTCAAAGCGGTCAAGGAAACAGTCACGTTTTCTACTAAATTTGTGCCCTTATGTCTTGCAAAACCATTTGAAATCATGCACAAATTTTTTCATACAAGGTTATATATTAATTTAGAAAAAAATAAAACCTGCAATATGCCCTTTAAGCTTGCATACACCAGTTTCCTTCAGCCTTGCAGCGCTGGCTAAATTCAGTAACAAACTTATACTGTTCTTCTCCCCTCTTCACAGGCCAGTGAACAGGACATCCTCAAGTATGTTGTGAAGTGGGGCGAACACCAGCTCATCAAGAGGATGGCCGATAGAGGTATCACACACAGACATTTGTCACTAGATACGCATTAAAGGAATAGTCTGTCATCTTTTTACTCACCTTCTTATGTTGTTTTGTTTTTTTGTATAACACAAAAGTATTTATATACTGTCGTTCAAAATTGTGGGGTCAGTAAGAATTTTGTAAATGCCTTTGAAAGTCTCTTCTTATGCTCATCAAGTGCAATATTGTTTTAATATATTTTAAAATGTAATTTATTCCTGTGATAGCAAAGCTGAATTTTCAGCATCATTACTCCAGTCTTAAGTGTCAGATGATCCTTCAGAAATCTTTCTAATATGCTGAATTGGTCCTCAAAAAACATTCTAATTATCAGTGTTTGAAACTTAAAATGAATGTGTTTGTAGAAACCATGATACATTTAGTCAGATCCTTTGAATAGAAAGTTCAAAAGAACATCACTTATTTGGGAAAGAAAATTAAGACATTTATAATATTACAGAACATTTATAATCTTTTGTAAAATTGTAAATGTCTTTACTGTCACTTTTGATCAATTGCACATTTGATCTTCCTGAATAGAAATATTCATTTCTTTAAAAAAATTAAAATAATAACCTTCCTATCCCCAAACTTTTGAATGCTACTGTATATTTCATTACAATAATTATTACATGGCTCATTCCATGTGTTCATAGTGACCATGTCTGTCATACTGAAAAGACAAAAATATCATGAATGTGGTCAGTATGACTTGAAGTGTTGTGTACAAGTTATTGATTACTTTTATGGTGATATCCGGAGCTTGACAGCCTGTTATCCCACAGTTGTTGTATGAAAAAAAAAAAAAAAAGCAGCTTGGACATTCTGCTAAACTACTTATGTGTTCCTTGGATGAAAGCAAGTCCATACAGGTTTGGAATGAAAGTAATGTTCAGGCAAAATTTTTAATCCTGACTATTCCTTTAATCCCTATCTACTCCATACACACACGCACACTTTTCTCTGGCCCAAACTTTTTTCTGTGCTGCTGAGTTTGTCCCTGTTTTCACCTCTTGCCATAGATGGTGGTCTAAACTATGCCAGTCTAATGATTTATTCCCCAATCCTCCTAATGTCTAGTAATGACTCTGACTGGCTCAGCACTGAGAAATCAGGCCAAGTGCTCTGCAGTACAGAAGCGTAGCATATGGCTGGCAGCTCCAGACCTAGGTCTGCACTTGCTCTGTGTACCCAACAGAATCAAATATACCCAGACTAACAATGACTTAAATGTTTATAGCTGGTGCCAAACCATCAGCACGATCTTTGATTGCTTTCCCCCCAGAACACATTCTAAAAGGAAACAGCAATGCAACACTACACCTTCATTTTGTCATTAACAGTCTTTATACATGATCCTAATTTGGTGTAGATAGTAATTCAGGGTCCATTGCAGTGCAGCATCCCTTGAACAGAGGAGCTTTAATTCCTCGCTCAAGGGCACAGCAGCAGCCAGTGGTGCTGCATAGTGATACCGCTAATCCTCTGGAAGTGCACACCCTCCCACCCTTCATTGTCTAATCTATATTGTGGGCTAGAAAAGTTGGGCCACCTTTTCCTCCAGCTTAAATATTTGTGTGTGACTGTGTATGTTTCTGTGTGTTCCCCAGAGCCTAACCTGTTAAGTGGTACTGCACATAGTGTGAATAAACGTGGTGTGAAAAGAAGGGATCTGGACTTGGAAGAGCTTAAAGAGATTCTCTCTCCGCTGCTGCCTTTCGTCCGAACTGAGCACATATTACCCACCAACAGTGAGGTCCTCTCTGACACTGTAAGTGTGTTTGTGTCATTGGTTTGTACAGCTTAAACAGGCACATTAAGGGCCTGTCACATTAGATTTAAACACAAAATTCCATCCATCCATCCAATATAAATACTGTTGTAATTGTTATAATGAAATTACTCTGTATTGATAGATGCCCCTTTTTTACATTTTGAGCCCCTGTCCCTGAGAAACTGATCTTTCTATTCATCAAAGAATCCTGATAAAAAATATTAAGCAGCACAACTGTTTTCAACATTGATGATTAGGAATGTTTCTTGAGCATCAAATCATCATATCAGAATGATTTCTGAAGGATCATGTGTAGGGTTGGGTATTGGTTGGGTTTTATCCGATACCAGTACCTACTCTGTATTTTTCAAACTGTTCCGGTGCTTAAACGGTTCTTAAACCGGTACTTAAGAAAATGAAACCGCACACACTTTATCAAAAAAAAATAATACCTGTGTGTGTTTTCTGAAAAAGATTTTCTGATTTCTGATTAAATAAAAAATGGTGCCGTTTAAAAGGCTACTGATGTAGCCGAAAACACTTAAGTTAAGATAAAAATGTTGTCTTCTCATATTATTTATTTATATATATATATATATATATATATTATATTATGTATTATATATTATAGACTTTTACAAAACAGAGAAATATCTGACACTGAGCAGAAATATTTAACACACATAGTATAGCCTCATATAAATATACTTGATATACTTCATACTTGATATGCAAGATTTGCAGTTGGCATTAAAATACTAGACTTACCCGAAGAGGAACACTGCAGCTGAACTTGAACTTTAGTCAAGAGTGTCAGAGGTTTTGGGTTCTAATCCGCATTCGTAGTTTTTTGTTTGTTTGTTTGTTGTTGTTTTTTTAAACCGATTATGCTCATCAGTGGTTGTATATCAAGCAGGGACACTTTGTGTGCATTAGGCTATATTTTGTGATTTCACCAGAACGAATAGATATGAGGCGCCGTCTAGGGCTTAAATCGAACTTCATTCACGCACACATAAAACGCTTGCATACACATATACTAAGTAGTCACACATACATGTATACTGCTGAATGCTCCAACTATATGAAATGCACAACGTCACATCTAAAGTCGCTCACGCACACACACATAAACTCTACACACACGAGACGCGCGGAACTCTCCGCGCACATACTCATCTGAGACGCGAGCACACACACACACACACACACACACACAAAAACTCGCGCACATACTCATCTGAGACACGAGCACACACACACACACACAAACTCGCGCACATACTCATCTGAGACGCGAGCGCGCGCACACACACAAAAACTCGCGCACATACTCATCTGAGACACGAGCACACACACAAACTCGCGCACATACTCATCTGAGACGCGGGCACGTACACACAAACTCTCCGCACACAAACTCATATAGCCTCATAAATAGATCGATCTCTGCAACGTATTGAAGCGCGCGTCCGAGTGAAGAAAGTGTGGTGTGCGCGAGCCACAAGAGAAAACACTGTATCCGCGCCACTGATCGCAGCGGCAACGAGCACTTTGATCATTTAATGTTGTTTAGATGTTTTGTTATTGGATCATTCGTGCCGCGAGATGTTTTATATGTGGCGGTGAAAAAAGTCAGGCACCGAAAGCTGCGTTCTTATTCGGTCTCGATACTACCGTTTACGTCGGAACCGGTTCCCTATTGGAACCGGTTTCGGTACCCAACCCTAATCATGTGACACTGAAGACTGGAGTAATGACTGCTGAAAATTCAGCTTTGCTGTCACAGGAATAAACATTTTACACATATTAAAATAGAAATGGTTATTTTAAATTGTAACAATATAACTAGTATAACAATATAACTGTTTTTACTGTATATTTGATCAAATAAACACAGCCTTGGTATAAGAGTATAAGAGACTTCTTTCAAAACCATAAAACAAATTACACACCCCAAACTTTTGAATGATAGTTTGTCCTTTTAAAACGTGTGTTATATAAATCAGGATGATGGAGAAAC
Source organism: Leuciscus leuciscus (assembly GCF_965113295.1). Classification (NCBI taxonomy): domain Eukaryota; kingdom Metazoa; phylum Chordata; class Actinopteri; order Cypriniformes; family Leuciscidae; genus Leuciscus; species Leuciscus leuciscus. The sequence goes on along the minus strand of NC_138743.1, from coordinate 30,207,751 downwards.
CACCCATCATCCTCCATAAGAAATTTTTCATGACACTACAAGCCAAATGAGAAACATGTAACTATTGTTTTTATGTACAGCACACTCTGAATAAAAATGATTAAAATGTCAATATTGATGGATGTATGAATGAGTTATTCTGATTCTCAGTGCTATTCTGTAATAAAGAAAACAGACACACCATTGCTCTTCTTGACTTCTCTCGTCACGTATCGGTAAAGACATTTCCTCTGCCTTTAACAGATGAAGAGGGGTCTGATCAGCACCCCTCCCTCTGACATGCTGCCCACAGCAGAGGGAGGCAAAGCCAACGCCTGGCTCCGGCAGAAGAGTGCTGGCATTTATGTCCGCCCACGGCTCTTCTCTCCTTATGTGGAGGAGGCCAAGGTAGGATATACTTTCTCACCTCGCATACAGCAGAATATTTAACCGCTACATTAAAATGAACAGATGAAGACATGGGGAAAAGTTATTGAAAGAAATATACAATTGAACTATTCACTAATTCTTTAATTTTATATATTAAAGTCTTATAGACTATACTTGAAATCAAATAATTTTGAAAAGGCACTTGGTTTATAGAATAACCTTAGTTAGTTACCCATTTCATTATATGACTTACATCAAACTTTGTGTATGTGTGTTCCTCCAGGCGGTTCTGGAGGAGATGATGGTTGAGCAGACCGATCTGGTTAGGCTGCGCATGGTTCGTATGTCCAATGTACCCGACACACTCTACATGGTGAACAATGCCGTCCCTCAGTGCTGTCACATGATCAACCACCAGCAAATGGCTGGCAGCCAGACAGCTCCGCCGTCTGTGGTTGCTAATGAGATACCAGGTGGGTTAAGCGCTCATTCATGCCTTGTAATCATGCATTGTTTTAGCCAATCTACAATTTCAGTCCCATCATTATGTCTACTATGTATCTGTAATACTCGTTTATACTTGATCAAATTAATCACTCACAAACACCACAATCAAGTCATTTTAGAGAGATATTTCACAGAGGCCAACTATATTGTCCTAATCTAGATGTAGTTGTGACTCCCATAAATCAAACCATGAGACATTGATTTCTGAAGTTAATTTTGCAGTTTGTTTTCAAGAAGCAATTCAGTGTTTATATATATACATGTATAATGTGAGTGGGAACATTGGCCTTGTATGTTGGCAAGCTTTGTGATGCTGTGGGTGTTATATAAAACAAAATTCAACACCAATTTAAAAAAAAAACTTTTTGTTGTCAATTATACCCATCTTTTATACATCTCTATTTATGACCTGTTATGCAGTATTATTAATTGATGCACTTATTCATCTGTATTTACACATTTATTCTAACTTAAGTCATGTGTTTTCCTTTTCTCACCCGGTCTTTCAGTGCCCAGGTTGGCAGTAGTGAAGGAAATGATCCGTAGGCTGCAGGAGCTGCGTCACACAGACCAGGTGCAGCGAGCGTATGCTCTGAACTGTGGTGAGGGCGCCACAGTCAGTTACGAGCTGCAGATCCGTGTGCTCCGAGAGTTTGGCCTACCTGACGGGGCTGCAGAACTCCTACAGGTAACCCAGCACATCCTGTTTGAGTGGAGGCACTGACAAGTTGCTATGGCTACTGTGAATCTCACTCTGACTTTCATGTCAGTTAGTTTTACCCCAGCCTCTGATGAATACAATTTTGTTATCTAGGGATTCTAGAGGCACTCGTACTGATTTTGTAAAAAAAATATAATAATAATTTAAAAGTTAAAATTTAAATAACTGTTTTCTATTTTGATATATTTTAAAATGTAATTTATTGCTTTGATGTCAAAGCTGAATTTTCAGCAACCATTACTCCAGTCTTCAGTGTCACATGATCCTTCAGAAATCATTCTAAATGAATTCAAATTTCATCCTTCCTTAATAGAAGTATTCATTTCTTAAAGAAGACTGCATTCACGTACTTGTGTAGAGTATTTTTCGGGCATTCATGTGTTCTGCATCACTCCATGTTGCTTTGACAAGCATGTTTCTTCAGTTACTGTGCTCTTGGTTTAGAAGTGCTCTGAGCCCTTGAACTACTGTGATGTCTTGTTAGTCTCACCATTAAGTGACCAGTGAACCTATGTTGGAACTCTTCAGCATACCAGACAGCCTATTAACTCTAATTTTTGAAGCATGTCTAGCACAAACATGCCCTTACATTGATGTGTGCTGTGTTTTAGAATCCGCACAAATTCTTTCCTGAGGAGCGTTTTGGAGACGAGAGTCCCGTCCTGGCCTTGCGCCAGTCAGGTCGCTGCCGGGTCAACAGTACACCAGCTGTGGAGAGTATGTTCACTGACCTGGAGGCTCTGGTGGGCTTCCACCCCCCTCTGCCCCCACCTCCTCCACCCTACCATCCTCCGACCACCCCGGGCCATGGTCAGCAGCAGTTTAAAGCAGGCTGGAGACCACGGGTCCCCAGCCAACCTCCCTCCAGATCTTTCTCCTACCCCTGCAATCATGCACTCCTTCATAGGCAGACCTCTACAAAAATGGGCAGCCCAGTCTACCCACCAGGAGCCAAGCCCCTGCCCCCAGACTGCACTAACGCACAGGGGGGAAGGAATCTTCATCCTGACAAGCAAATGGTGATTAATACCAATATATTATTCTTTGTTATTATTACTATTTTATACATTTATTTTTTTGCAATTTTTTTAAATATATTTTCGTTTACATTTTAATATATATTTTAAATTACATTTAACAGAGTTATTAAATTATTAGTGTTTTTAAATAATCTAAATGTAAAAAATGGGAAAATTAGCATCTATACATACAACATTGACATACAGATTAAATTAAATTAAATGTATTTATTATTATTATTATTATTATTAAATAATAGGGGTGTAACATTGTGTCACAATATATCGCAATACAAAAATGCAACAATATGTATCGTAGATGGTGACAATATGTATTGTGTATAAAATGAAAATTACTGTGCATGAAATGATTCTATTTACAGAGTTTTAGTGTCAGTACTACATTAAACTACTACATATATAATGTTGAATATAATGTATACTAATGCAATGGGGGAATATTTGTGTCCTGATAATGTTAAATGTCTTATGTTACCAGTCAAAAGTGGCCTACATTATTTTAAATATATCTAGTCAGTGAAAGAGTGCAAGCACATTTGTCTAAAAAAATTATTCTGTTTTCAGCTTCAGAATCATGAATATTTTTATTCTGGTGTCACTATTGTCTATCTGTGCATTGGGTTACCAGCACCAAATCCAAGCCTATTCATTTTACACCCACATCGTAACACCAAATGTAGCATTTTAATCAGCTGTTTTTTGTTAACCTTTTACCATATGTCTTGGAGTATCACAATAATATTGTATCGTGATATGTATCGAATCGTGACATGAGGGTATCGTTACACCCCTATTAAATAATAATAATAATAATAATGGATGATGGCCAATATGATACTGCTATATCATGCTTCCCAAGAGATAACCGTTGTATTTTAACTTATTCTTGCAGAACATGGAGCCTGTCATTAACGAGTTCATGCCAGACATTGCCATGGGTGTTTCGGCAATGAGCCTAAAGGAACGACGACTTCCGGAGGTCTCTATGGAGGTGGAGAGTCATGAAGCCCACCCTCACATTTCTACTGCTCCTCCCATGTCCCACAGCTACTCTAGCCGTCACCCGCACTCCTCCCGCAAGCGGCATGCAGCCGAACCCAAGCCCGAGGGCCCGCAGCCTGACTTCCCAGATCTCTACGAGTTCCCGGGCCGCCACGTGCCTCCCTACTGTGGACCAGACCTCTACATCCACAGCCGTCAGGCAGGCGGAGGGGCGCCGCCTCCGTCCTACTCAGAGGCTTCAGAATCCCTCCGCCTGGATGTGCTGGAACAGCCTCCACAGAGACTAGACTTGGCAATTGTCTCGCAAGGGGGCGTTGTGCAAGCCGTGCAGAGGTCACGGCCAGTAAATGAGACGGACCTCACCTGTGGCCTCGGCCCCTCCACAGAACAGTATGAGGAATGGCCCACAGGCCGCCGGCCTGCTCCAGAGGGAATTGGGCTGGGCTTAGGGCCGAATGTAGGGACTGGGGACGAGGGAGGGTTGGGGGCTCGAGACCGCAGGTCACCCAACAAACCCGACTACCCATACAGGAAGTCTGCTCTCTGACCCCTGATTAAAAAAAGAGACTGAGGACTAATTTAAATGCTACTTGTAAGCAAACAGGTGAGGCACCAGCAGTCCTGCACTTTGTATTCTTTCGAGGGACAACAGTATCTTGACGTGATGAACGCCCATAAGCTACGTGAGTGGCTGCTTTTCTGATGGGAGATGCTAAAGGGAGATGTCACTTAAACCGCTCTAAAGTATAGAGTGAGGAGAGCTTGGTTTGGTTGTGTGCACCCTGAAAAGAGGTCAAAATTAGTTTAGTCTGATTCATTATGGTTCTCATATTTTCCTCACATGCTGCATATTAATGTACAGATATCACAGTATATTTTATTTACTTTAATTTCCTTGAACATACTAGGATGACTGGAGAAAATATATATTTATCTAGATGCACAGATTTCGTTCCTTAGGAGTAAATTTTAAAAATATGAAGGCAATAAGTTGCAAACTCATTACTTTGTCTAGTCCTTGAAAAACGGCTCCTCCTCCTTTTGAGGACAGAGTGGCAGTAATAGCTTGTGTAATCCGCTGCATTTGCTGGCTTTTACATTAGCCTGTGCAATTTAAGAGCCGAGATGGAACATAAAAGGGAAAACAAATGAAATCCCCTGTCCCCTATGAGGCAACTTATCAGGCATAACAATGGCACAGATGCACCATTAAATGTGAATGGAGCTTTGTTTTACTGTGTTTCACAACTCAGATCTGCAGATTCATTCTAGTGTATTTAACTTTAAAAGCTATCTGTCCTCTCAAACAAAAATTTGGCACCCTCTTTTGCATTCAGATTCTCTTTCCAAGGCTGCAGTTACTGGCATTCCTGAGAGATGGCAAAAGCGGGTTGATCATTATCAGCCTCGTCCTCCAGAAATGTACAGGAATCTCAATCAAACCAACCTCACGCCACATCCTCAGTCCTCTAGTTTGGTGGGACAGCAGACGTTCATTAGCTTTTCTGCGCTAGTTCTGTCAGCAGACGACCAATAATTATGATGTCACGAACAGGCTTTGCAAAAAAAAAAGAGAAATCTTAGAAAGTATCATGTACACAAAGATTTAGAGCATTTACTTTTGATTTGAACACTTTAAGAAACAATATCTCACACACTGCTGCACACCCTATCTATAAAAGTGACTTATTTTAAGCTTTTTTTTTTCATCTGAAATACCTGTATTCTGTATTCTATAATAACTGTGCAATAGGCAGCCTTTATTTTAAATACTCATTTTGCTCTCTTCTCCCTACAATACAAATATTTCTCGATTATCATACTGACACAATTATGCAGGCTAGTTCACCCAAAAATGTAATTTGTCACCATTCATGTTGTTCCAAACCTTTATGACTTAGTTTTTTACTATAGAAGACATTTTGTCCATGCAATAAAAGCAAGTGGGATCCAAAAACAACAACATTGGACCCTATTGACTTTCACTGTATGGACAAAAAACAAACAAACAAAAAGCCTTGAGACTTTCTTCAAAATATATGTTGTGTTCTGCAGAAAAGCCAGAAACTCGTACAGGTTTGGAACAACATGAGGGGGAGTAAATTATGACAGAATTAGCATTTTTGGGTGAACTATCCCTTCAAGATAATTAACAATAGTCTTTCCCCACAAGTAATGGTACTGTATTTTCACATACTCTCAAATATTATTATATAAGCATCTCTGGTTGTATTAGACCAGGTGGGACCTCTGTTGAATATCCAAAACAATCCTCAGTCATATCCATCCCACGTTCCTAACTTTGAGTGCTTTCATTGGAGCACAAGAACTGTTTTGTTGGTTGAAAGCACAAACGTACTGAGAAATACTGAGTCTGTCAGATAAAAGTGCTCAAACATTTTATACTCTGGTAAAAGGCTTGAGTTTTGGTTGGATGGTCTATTATTATTATTTTTGGACTGTTAAGAACTCACAGTTAGACCAAAGATGGGTTGGGGAGGATGTTTGTGTTGCTTGTTGAATCTCGAAAGCATTTTATTTACCAGGTTTCTGTCTCTCCTTGTCAGCTGAATTGAAACTGTCGGCTTGAGATTCATGTTAGTTACACAGACTCTTTGATGACTGTGACCATAGAAGGAACATTTATCATCGATTGATTTTGTTGATCCCTCCACAGGTATTTTGGCCTATAAAGATAGCCTTAAGAGTTGATGTAGGGTTGGTTAGTACTGCTGTATCTGCAGTTATGGCCTTAAGACCTCACCTTGGGAAACGCAGTTCTCCATCTTAAATCACGCAAGGTATTCTGTGCCAGAGAGACTTTCTACCTCTGACCAGCTTCTCTCAACATGTACTTCAGTCAATTTGATTTTCCTTCTTTATATTCTTAAAACTTATTTAGACTTCTAGAGCCTCACCTTGAACATTTATCACTGAGGGACCAGAACCAACAGCCAGAAATAAAATTTTCTCCACTTTCTAGCATATTTCTAAGGTTCCTCTCCTCCTTTCTTTACACTCGCTTTTTTATTAGATTCAGCATTACAGCTCATTTTTGTTTTGAAATTGAGGACTGTGCCATCTTGCATGATAACGAACTCAATCAGGTGTTATGGCGGTAAGCTTGTGTTATTCTTCATCTACTCTTAGTTATTCCGAAATGTTAGCCGGCTGGTGCAACAAATGGGTCCTTCTGGACTCCTACTGCAGTGCACCTCTGAGTCAAGCCTGAAAGAGTCATGAACCCTGAGTGGGAGCGCTCCAGTTTGCCATCCCGCAAAGCCTCGGAGGGTCAGATCCAAAAATAGATCCAGCATAGACCCTGGCTGGGGTACAAGTGATATCCTTAGAGAGTTGAAGTCGACTGAGATTGGTTGGAGGCTGCTCGTCTCCTCTTAATGTCAAGGACGTGGTTCTACAGTTCTCTTTACGCCAGGCTTATCGGATACGTGAAAAGCTTCAGTCACCGATGCACATGGTTAAACCTTTCCTTTGGAATATGAGCAAACTTGATAATACACTAGTTTCAGCTTTCAGTAAGCAATTGATGATCCTCTCAAAATGCAATGCGTCGCAGCCTACTTAATCCTACCTTCCCTGACCTCATTCTGCAGCAAAAAGAGGAGGTGTTGAACCAATTTATTAACCACTTTTATTCAGAATAAATAGATGTTTTACCCTAGATTTGTTTCACAGAGCAGGTGTCTTCATTTTACCTTGCAGATCCTCCAGGCTTCATGTCATCATGACAATAACGATTCGATGTACCTGGCATGCGAATTGTTCTACCAGCAGTTTGCATGTTCTCCTTTTGATGTGCCGTAAGCTCTTGTCATTTAAATTCTCAGTGTTTCTGGTTTGTAACTCAGTATTTTTGAACTGTGGGTCCATCCCTCTGTACCAATGCCATTTTGAATTGGGTCATCTGAGGTCTGATGAGCAAAGACTTCTCGGTATGACATTTCTCTCTCTCTCTCTCTCTTTTTTTTTTTTTTATGTAACAGTTGCATTTTTAGTTTGCTATTTTTTTTAGGTGACTGTTACCTGTAACTCTAAGCATTGAGTAATTGGCATCAGCGCTTCCCTTGGAGGCAGCCTAGAGGAGATCTGAGGTTTGTCATGTCATTCTAGTGAATCACATTCGCTGCGTAACCATGACCCAAAATCGACAGATGGATATTTAGGCCTACTGCTGCTACTCAGAGGTTTTCCTGCCAGCGGAGAACATTATTTCTTGACGTCAGTGCCGTTCCCAGCGATCTAGTCCCGTATAGACCCAGCCATGCCTTAATCTTAAGGGGGAGCTTAGGAAAACTCCTTAGATCACCTTCGCCTCTGCTATACTCAGGCCATTTTGAAGATGCTGAGAAATCATTTATTTCATGTTATAAAACACCAGTCAGATCATTTTGAGGGTGGGTTCTGATTGCTGCAAAAGTCAATGCACACAGTTTGAAGGTATTATTTCACGTTTGAGATGCACACTGACCTCATAATTAATACATTTCTATCACAAATGCTATTTATTGTCATTTGGGTTTAGTCTGGTTTGTGGGCTGCTCGCCTGAGAGACTGTTAAGAGAATGGATTGGAAATGCATTTGAGCTCCCAGATGAGAAGCTTGAATCATTGTTTAGTCTGTGTTGTAGAACTCAAACTAGCCATTGTTTGACGTCAAATTGTCATTGTCTAAAATGATCGGGTTCGTTGACCATCTTAAACCAAGGAATTAAAGCTAAAACAGATGAAGGTACCCATTGCACTAAATTTGTATGTGTAACACTTGTTGTGGAATAGTGCCCTCTGTTGGCTCTATTGATTTATTTTTGACTGAAGTGTCTTGTTTATTCAGTTCTAGATTCACAGCCGAGTCATTTTTCTTAAACATTCATTCCTAATCCTTTTAGTATATTTGCATGGCGTTGCGTTATTTATCTCCAAAGTGCCGCAAGGCTGAACTGAACCGAAGGTTTGTGTTTTGGATGTGTGAGGGGCAAGGGAAGTTGTGTTTGAAGACTTTCAAGTCAAGATCTCCAGGTTCTCTCTTGTGCTATCTCTCTTATGGAGACGATTTAGTGCCTTCCCTGCCTGAGGCTGGGCTTCCTCCACACCCCTTTTGTCTTATGCAAGCCCTTTCTACAAACCTCTGTTAAACCGTCTCTTTGTAATACTGTAGCCAACGCTTAGTGTGCATAATGTTTATTTTGTCTTTCTTTTTTTTTCTTCAAAAAAATATTTTTCAAGATTTTTGGTACCTTTGATCACAGGCCTCAGAAATATGGTGTTTTGTTGTATGTAAAGTGTAAAGTTTTTATAAATATATATAAAACATGCGATATCTATTTGAGACTTTGTGTGTGTGTGTGTGTGTGTACATATATGTGTGTGTATATATATATATGCGCACACACACACGCATACAAAAAAGCATTCTTTTGTGGAGTTGTGGAAAGTGTCTATTTTTCTATTCTTTTCTTTGGCCGGTGTAGTTATGAACTTTACTCTGCAATTAGGTGACTAATGTCTTGGAAATAAATAGTTTTGAGTTATAATGCTTGTGTGGTGTTTTTCTTTTTCTTTTTCTTCATTCATTCAAACTGCCAGATAATCAGTGAGTAACACCTTGCCATTAGTGGGAAATGGGAGGGTAAAACACTGGGTCTCCATTCACTAACACTGTGCATACAAACATTTTCATGCAGAAGTCATAATTCATCTCGTACTGACATTAACGTTTAAACTTAGAACCAACTGAAGCCACACTTATGCAAAATCACATACTTCTGGTGGTAATTTATCAACCTATATATATATATATATATAAAGTTGATTTAGAAATTTGAATAATTTCAGAGTACAAGAGGTCCGAAACAAGTTCACGTGTAGTCTAGGCCTGATTGTGTTTTAACTAGTTTTGAGAACTAAATGTTTGGCTTTAGTTGAAATGGAAGCTCTGCGCGAGCATGAAAGATAACAAGCTAGAAAAGTGAGGTTGTGTGAAAAGCCCTTATAAGGACATTGTTTGGGTGCATTTATGTAAATGACTATCACTGCAGGGACTCGCTCCCTCATGATACAGGAACAGGGCAAACGAGATGCAAAATTTGAAAAAAAAAATCTTGTTTTTTAAAAGATAAATAAAATGTATTGCTTTGTATTTAAAATATGCTATATCCAGTCAAATTAAAGCTTGATTAAAAAAAAATATATATATATAAATTAAATACTAGTGACTACCACTTATAGGCCTGTGGTACCAGTATTTGAAGTGAATTTCTAGCTCTAAAATTAGTAGAAATATGCAACTTTAAAGAAAAATTAAGAAAATTACAGTTCTTAAAGTGTTTAATTTTTTCATCTTTGCCCCTATTTCCACCAAGGGAGAATAGTTTTCTCTATTCTATGTCTGTGGTGTTACCATGAAAGACTGTAACATCACAGACATACAGAGGCTGCCATTTTAGAAATATTAATAAGACTGTATTTATCAAAATTTTGATGAAAATAAAAAAATTAAAAAAATTCTGAGTTATCAGTATAACACCACAGACTCTTAATAAAGTGCGACACATGAAATTTATAGAAATTTTGTAAAATGAATGCGAATCAACCCCTCATATCCACAGTCACCTGCAATGACCTTTACACAAAGAAAAGTCTAAACACAATCCAAAACTCTAAATATAATTTTCTTTAAATATAACTAAATTTTTTAAACAATTTAATTACATTTGTTAAATTACATCTTAATCACAATATAACATTTTGTTACACATGAAATCTCTCAAACTCGATTAAATATGAATTTTTTTTAAATTACATTTAAACAGTGCACAAATGGTTTTCACCCTACAGAATATATTATGCATTTTATGATTTTTTACAAAAAATGTATCTAGTGGCCTTGATTAGTTTTACCCTTTTGAAATGGTGTGTAAAGCTTGATTGGTTATTAACAAAAACGTTAAATTCGATTTAGAAATCCTAGAGGCTTTACTGACTTGTTCAACTAAATCAAATTTTTGTGCAAATGGAGGCTATTTCACCCTAATGGAGAGTTTCTGGGATAAACTGAGACATACATCACAGGGCCCAAATGTATTACCATGTTTATTTCTCAAAGGTAGGACAATAAAAAGTAACAGAATCTACACATGAAACAGGTTAAAACAAGATCAAATAAAAAGGGTTACTAGATCACAACAATGACTGAAATGAATAACCTGAAAAAGCACATAGGTTTGTGTTTCCTAAACAGATTTTTCCAATAGGCTGTAGAACTATTAACCCCGACATACATAAATGTGAACATTAGCCATCTCTTCAGAACAATTAATACTGAATGCAGTCATGTGATTGTGACTTTCCTAATAGCCTTTTTCAGTATGTAACGACACCATTTTAAATTGTTTAAAAGAGAGAGCTCCTGAGGATTGACTGCAATTGCTGTTTTATGACATTATAGAAGTGCCTTTCCATACATCCATTGTTTTAAATCTTTCTGGACACTGAGAGCCAATCATGACATGTTGAGCTGAACGTTATTGCGAATTCAACCCCCTATTTGGAATGGCAGGATTACAGGAAGAGTATTACAGCTATATATCTTTGGGAACACATCACTAATATACAAGGTCAAAATCATAAAAGCGTATGAGGGCCTGAATTTAAACTGCATGTTTATTTTATAAAACCAGGAATGGCCTTGGAAAAAAAGCTGGAGAAAAGGAAACATGAAAAGTTGGATGTAGCTGGTATGCTTGAAGAGTCAGCGTGAGAGATGGTTTAACTGCAGTAGTACTGGTCTGCGTTGGCTCTTCGTCTCTTGCGGCTTTGCTGCTGTTCAAAAAACTGGCGGATGTCCTCGGGTGTCACCACCTAAACAAGGAAAGAGAGGAGAAATGTAACTCTAGATTGTACAAACTTATCTTCAGCCCAACAGCACGTTAAAAATATTAATAATGAAAGCCTACCTTTCCTTCTGCTGCAAATCTCTGCAGATAGTCCTTCAGTTCTGTCTTCATGTCATTATATTCTGAGGAAAAATGTAATGGGAATGAATTGAATTGATAGTATATTGGGAGTAGTTCAATTTTAAATCTCACATCATGAATTCGTTTTGCTTCCACACTGATAAAGTTGCCAGTAAACCCGACTAACCAGGGGCGCGACTGCACGTGGGTGTGAAAGATCAGTGTTTAAGTTTACTCATTACAGACGTGCATATTTGATTAATAAAATGAGTTTAATGTTTTTGTTGTTTTGACCCATTATTCAAATAAATAAGCTGCAAAATTTTAAATAGGCCTGCCAGTGACATTGGATACCACAGCAAAACTACTATAATCAAAGACTTTACTATAGTCAACTATACAGTTCAAATGTTATAAAATTAAAATAAAAAAGTACATATAAACTTTATTACAAGCAATGGCCAAAACAAATTTAATAGAACAAAGATGAAACAGATTAAATGAAACCGATTACATAAACACAGCTTTAGTGTGTAACAGTATTCACGTACAGATATTGAATTATATATGAAAATGAAAATGAAAATGAAAACAATTGAAAATGTAAAATAACAGTATTTTATTCCGGGATGATTTTTGGGGGTATGAATATAATTTATTCTGATCTGAAGCAATATTCTCAGTGTATCAGCTTTTACATACTTAAATCTGCATATTTGTGATATTTACCTTTATAAAGGCCGATTTTTATTTTTAGCTTATTAAATGTATGCATCATGTGTCATGGCAAGTTCTTACATTTGATCAATAAATTCAGTTAGCCTATAATAATAAAACCAGGCTGTTACCAATCAAATTAAATAATTTAGCCTATACACTGCAAAACTGCAACTGCTATAAATTTCCTTATGTTATGAGATTAATGTTTTAAATAAATGTTTGAATACACAAGAAGAAAAATGCAATGATACTTTTAAACATGAAACTAATCCGCCAGTAGGTGGAGGCAAGTGGCCGTCTTAATAAGTGAGTCGTTCATTCAAACGATTCCTTCAAAAACGCTGAATCATAATCATTCAGTAACAAAACACTACGCTGATTGTTTTCCTTTGGAGATATTTTAACAGTCAATACGGTCTAAAATGTAAGTAACTTAATATTAAATAGGCTACTTGTTTAGGATAATAAACATTTATGATAATTAAATAGGCTAATGTTACTTGTTCGTGATAATATTCAGCAAAACAGCTGCCTTGGGCGTGTTATGTAACTATATCATACGTTATAATAAAAAAAAGTATGTTTCTTAAATGAATTTAAAAACCTCAGTATGTTTCTTCTGTGAGATTATTGTGTGCTGTTGTGCTTATTTGTTTCGATTTATCCACGAAAGAAAGTCTCTCACAAAGAGACAAGCAGCGCGAGCTTGTTACCAAATACACTATCCATTATCAATCACTCTTTACACTGAATGTGGATAATAAAATCTGAATCATTCTCGAGCTACGATGCTTCCCTAGTTATTTTTAAGCTACTTGTCTGGCCGGGCAAGTAAAATTCTATTTTGCTTGCCCCTTTAAAAAAACAACAACACTTGTCCCAGACAAGCAAACAAGCGTTAATGTCGAGCCCTGAAATGCAAAGTTGAACCAAAGTTAACCGTTGTTAAATGTTGATCAATTTAAAGACTTTAAAGTTGTTGTTTTTTTTAAATAGGTTCCTTATTATTTTACATTTTCCTTTTTCTGCTCTGCGCCCCAGAATGCTTCCCACATCTAGGCCTATCCATTTTTGGTCATGGGACAGACTTAAAGTAGTCGGAAGTTGAGAGGTTGATACTGATATAATAAAATAATCAGTTAAAAATGCTAAACAAAAGTTAAATAAAAACGTTTCCTTTCATAATTTTTTAACAAACAATTTCTGATTATTTATAAAGTTTTATTAAAAGGAGATTTTCAAAGAATTATTTTGCCACAATGGCACCCCCCTCCCGTCCGGCGCCCTTATGCTCTGCACACACTGCACACACTGCACACACTGCACACACTGCACACACTGCACACACTGCACACACTGCACACACTGCACACACTGCACACACTGCACACACTGCACACCCCCGTTGATGCGCCACTGCTACTAACCGTGGATGATCTCCAGCTGTTGAACCCGATTCAGGTTGTTTAAGGCCGACATCAAGGGGTCACGACCCTCGGCTCCACTCGCTTGTTCAGCCTGTTCTGTGGACTTGCCCTTGTTCTCATACGCCAGGACGGTGTCCATCTCATCCGTGAGGAAAGACACTCCTGTGTCAGCATAGAGGATCTAAGCAAACAAAGCCAAGTAACATGAGATCAGGAACAAATAAGATATCCTCCTTATTCTCAAAAAACAATATATACACAACTTTATCTATCTATTTATATGGTTAAAAATATAGTAAAAAATATATACAGTGAAATATATATATATATATATATATATGAAGAGTTCAGATGCAAAAGCCTCTAAATGCCATCTGAAATTTTCTTATAGAATGATCATTTTTATAAAGCTTGTGTATTTAAGTTCAGTAATTTCACTTAAATGACAATAGGTAATCTTCATTGCCATTTAAGTGAAATTATTGAATTTAAATATACGAGGTTGATAAAAATGATCATTCTATAAGAAAATTTCAGATGGCATTTAGAGGCTTTTGCATCTGAACTCTTCATATATATATATATATATATATATACACACATTTTTTTTGTCATTTATTTCTATGATGGTAAAGCTGAATTTTCAGCATCATTAAGTAAATGTGGAGTGTAATGGGTGTGTTTGAGCTGTACCTTGCAGTCGGTGCATGTGCAGAGTTTGGTCCGCCAGGCAGACGGCCAGAACACGGCACCCTGAGGAGCCCGGCTCCTCCCCGAAGCCTTCATCTCTCTCAGCCTGCAGCCGGAGCACGAGCCCTCCTCTGAGGAACCTTCAGCTTCCTCCTGGTGTTTACGCTTGCAGGCGGATGTCCCGTTGACCTGCACCTGTCAGCAGAGAGAAGGTCATCAAATCTTGATCACTCGTTCCTCTCTTGCTGTGTAGATGTTCAAATAATTGAATATTCCCCAGTCATACAGCTGGGTTGGCATAATTTCTAACAGCAGCAAAACAATGTGGTGTAAATTCAATTTGGCTTGATTCCTTCAAATTATGGCTTGAGAACAGATGACGCATGAGATGTGTTAATTCCCCGATGAAAACACTCTTTCTGATAACTACCGCCATCTTGTGGTGAGACTGGTGAGACAAAGGCAAAACTGTGTCTAAAACGGCTTTAAATCTTTAGTGTATCTAGTATCTTGAAACACTTGTTCACTCTGTTGTTTAAAGGAGATTTAAGTTAGGCTGTCAGCAATAAAACAGACTGAACAGGAATGAACGGAAGAGTTGCCATTTCATGAATCAGCCTCCTACTCCGAGACAAGACGACAGCCATTACACAGGAGAGAGCGAGTACCTTCTCATCTACAGGGTTCTTCAGGTTCTCGGTTTTTATCTTCTCTTCATCATTTTCTACCTCCACTTTCACGTCCCCTTCTCCTTTGCATGGGCTTACTTTTGTTATGGGTGTAGCTGATGCAAACAAGACAAAATAAGCCATCACAAATGTATAAATGTTTAGAGAAAGATGCTAACTGACAAATGATATGTGAATGTACACTACCGGTCAAAAGTTTGGGGTCGATATGATTTTTTTACATATTTTTTAAAGTCCATCATGTCCTCTATGCTGCATTTATTTGATTAAAAAATATTGTGAAATATTATCGTTTCCTATTTTTAGATATTTTAAAATGTGATGGAAAAGAAAAAATGTAAGCAGCCGTTGCTCCAGTTTTCAGTGTCACATGATCCTTCAGAAATCATTCTAATATGCTGATTATTATTATCCACGTTGAATACAGTTGTGCTGCTAATATTTTTGTGGAAACTGTGATGCATTTTTTTCAGGATCGTTCAATGAATAGAAAGTTAAAAAGAAGAGCATTTATTTGAAATAGAAATCTTTTGTAACATTGTAAATGTCTTTACTATCACTTTTGATTAATTTAATGTGTCCTTGCGGAACAAAAGTATTAATAAAAAAAAATACAAAAATCTTGAACGGTAGCGTACATTTAGATTCTCTCCCTTTAAAAAAAACAACAACTTTGCAGTCATACTAAATATCTGTAAATGCAAAATAGCAGCAGATAAAGGTATAACATTACCTGCAATATGTGCAGCATAGGTCCACAGGAAAGGTGTTTTATTCATGCATGACTCGCAGATCATCTCTTGTAGTTCCACACAGTCTGGCACTACACAGCCTAAATGCTGATAGAGACACACATACATGTTTTCAGACATTTCACCAGAATAAGTTATGTTCCTTATCTACACACACACACACACTAAACCATATTCAGGTCCTGCCGAAGTACAATATGATTTGAAACTAACCCGACCATGGAGCCAGTCCTCACACACGATACACTGGATCATCTCATCTGCAACCTGGAGAGAGAAATTCACTCTAAATTTGTACATGTATATAATCTGTATAAAATATACTCAGTGTATGAGCCTATCATTTGAGGACATCAGCAAGTAGATATAGTTGCAGGCCAGAGACATCCAAAATGGGGTGTAAACTGCCAAAGTGGGCGGTACCTCCAAAAAGGGACTTTTAACTAATGTAGTTGACTAACATTTCAAAATAAAAGTTTGTAAATTAAACAGTTTCTCGCTGAAATATATGAATTTAGCTTACATAAAATTTAGGTATGCGTTAAAGTTAGCTTCATGGCATCAGAGAGCCGCAATCTTGAACGCGAACTCGCTTTATTGGTCTTTGGCTATGACTGTTAATAGTTTACTTCTAGTAGCTGTTGCTTAAAGTCCCTAATGTCATCAGTGTACGCCTGAACAGAGTGTAACACCTGTAAAACCAACACGTCTACTCCAAACGTACAGTACAGTTACAAGCAGAATTCGATTGGAATACAGATTAATAATTTTAAAAAGTATGCAATGCAGTAAATGATCAGACAACAGAACTATAGGTGACAACAAAAATATTATAGAAAGGAACTCAAACTAAAATGCACATTACCTCGTCTTCTGGATCTGGGTAGGGTCTGTCACATGTGCAATACAAGCCAAAAAAATTGTGGCTGTATTTGTTCCCTGAATTCACTTTCTCTTTATCCTGCATAACAGAACATTTTAAATAATCACCATCACTACAGTTAAAACTGAAAGACACAAACTCAAACTAATGGTAAAACATAACTTACCGCAAATAGCTTGCACTCCATTTCCCCAAACTTGTCGTTTCCACAATCACATCGAAAATTCCTGTAATATTAATAACGTTTACATAATGAATGCAGCTTCCGCATAACACAACCTCTGCAAGTGATTTAAAGTAAGGTCTGTGTGCAATTAAATCCAAACTGTCTATTAAGAAAACTTGATGCTTCATTTTATTTTCTCCAGATCTCCATGTGGAATTTTCCTTGCATGAAACGCAAGTTGTGACAGTCTTTACTTCTTTATTGTGACGTATATCCGAGTGAAACGGCTTCTCAAACAAGAAAGAAAATGTAGGGCAGGACTTGATTTTGTCCGTTAGGAATTGATTGGATCCTTTGCATGCGAGTGACAGGTTGTCCTGCCTTTAATCAAAGTTTTAAAGATTATGAGGGCACATTCATTTTTGCACATTCATTTAAACCTATTTTTCTCGTGACAGGTCTCGGTTTCACTCACATTGCCTAAGATGCTGCCAGTGACAAATATGAGAATATGTAAACTGCTAAATAATCTCACTGCCATAATGACAAAAGTATTATGAATAAAAATGTCAAACTAAGCATTTCAGCTTTGCTTAAATGGGTTAGAGCACCAGCAAAAATTACAGCTGGTTATTGTAGCAATATTCACCTCTTAGTATACAGCTCGAAAAGGTCATGACCTTCATGGCACTTGTAGGAACATGCCAGACAGATGCCAGCTGGCTCTCCTCCCTTTGGTGTGCAGGTGTTGCAGGCATACAGAGCCTGACGCTTCACATGTCCCTGGACAAAAAGAAAATCACCTTGTTTTTAGGACATGTAGCTTCTTTTCATCCTAAGAATATGAATGTAAATGCAGAGCATCTGCTGACAACTACTGTTAGATGTTTAACTGTACTAAAAATGATTCTTATTCCTGCTATGTGTTCATGCAATAAGGTTTATTTCCAAACAAATAGACGCTGCATCGACGAATTAAGCATAAGAATTCAGGTATTATGCTAACCCCAAACCAAAACAATCCACTTTATAACACTTTATAAGAATAACGTTAATCGGTAAGATGAAAAAGCCTGTGTCAAGTTATAATCAGCATGCTAAAAACAATATTATACAAGAAGGCTGTGTTCATATAACACGTCAAACCTCTGGATACGAGCATTTCTCTGAGTCACTCCCTCCCAGAACCGCGGAGGCTTCATTCTCCAGTTCTTCATCCTCCTCTAGGACGTCCACCAGAGATACAGTAGCCTCCTCCGCTCCATCATTTGCCGCCATCCTTGAAGAGACGAGCGCAAAAAAATCTTTCCAGTTCCTGTTCCAGGGCACGAAACGAGACCTGTCAACGAGATCACGTTTTATTTGCGACTCTGAGAGTCCACTGTAATATTAAAAAAGGAAAGGTGTGTGAATGTGTCAAGAGGTTTGACATAACCTGAGGAATTTATAGGGATTAACTGTGACAATAACAAAACCAATGCTGCTTCCGGTTTATGCAAATACATGATGTTTTGGCGGGAGAGTTGCAGGGATATAAACAGTATATAGTTATTTTTTCTCACTAACGTGTATTAAAACATTATACCACATAATCTCACTGATTCTGGATAAACAGGAACATTTAGAAATTTCGCGAAGCCAATTCGTTGGGTCAGGGTTCAAAGGGTAAATCAGTGTTGCCATGTCAACTTATTATACCACTTATTATTAATAGTAAATCTCTTATACATATGGGTGTGTGATTTTTGGAGGCTTGGGCCTATCTCTAAAATACAGTCACATTTTAGGGTTTAACTTGTGCTTCAGTCTGTAGTCTTAAAACCTGAAAGGGCATTTCTTAACCCTATCCATCTGAAAGTTTTTAAAAATGGTTTCCGTGAATGTGCACACACAAGAAAGAGATTTGCTTCTTTTATTTAGATGGCCAAGTGTATATGTGAAATATATTAGCTTTTTAAAATTGCTGATATAATTAATTTATGCAGAAAGTTGTAACTTAGCCTAGCTTCTGTTTTATATCTATTCTATTTTAGATTCTATCCCATTCCATTTTTATATTTTCTGTGTTGATTAATGAAATGAACCCTCAGACTAAAATGCATATTTGAGCTGTTTTAACTGAAAGCAACTGGAACTGACCCATAGTAAAATATGTCAGTGCCATTGTATTGTTTCAAGATGCACACCAGTAATGTACATTTTTTTCCTTTTTTTTCTAAGGCATGTTTATAAAAGCTACTTAGATTTCCTAATTAAAGTAAGGCCTAACCCTGGCGTAATCTAAGCACTGTCTGTAAAACCAGGCCTAAGCGTTTCGTTTCTCCATTGTTCAGAAATAACGCCTCCCCAAACAAGGATGCGTGTATTTCTTGTAAGATCTGGCAACCGAGTGACAGTGTGCGTCTTCAATATGGCAGCGTGCGAGCTGAACGGAGAGCTGAAGTACAGAGATGGACAGACAAACCAGTTCACAGTACAAGTAGATGGCGATTTGAAATCACTATTAACTGGCATCAAGAAATTAAATGCCGATATATCGGTAGTCTTGACGGCTCTGGTGGAGCAGGAAAAGGGTTCAACGGACAATAGCAGAGGGGTTCTGGATGGTAAGATGCTAAAATGAAGACTGGGTCGTTCGTGGGAAACCAACAAATATAAATAAAAAACACAACTCTTGCAAAGTGGCTAAAACCTGTGTGTATTGTTGTGTAATGGTTGCACTGCAGGTGTCAGCGAGCTCCTTTCTTCTGTAGCTTATCAGAAATGTTCATTAGTGACCTAACAGGCTACCATTTTTTATTTACTTACTTTAGGATAATACTTTATTACTTCCTTATTTTTATTACAATTAAGATATTTAACTGTCAGTGTCCCGGTAGCAAGACATTTGCACACTTTTTATTTATTGCCTTTTTTCCCCCTATTCCTGGAATCATCATAAACTGGGTATCACTCGAAAGCTTAAAGGGATACTCCACCGAAAAATGAAAATTCTGTCATCATATACTCACTCTCATGTTGTTTCAAACCTGTATGAATTTCTTTCTTCTGCTGAACAGAAAGGAAGATATTTAGAAGTTATTTTAGAATGTGAGTAACCAGACAGTTTTAGATACCATTGACTTCCATAGTATATTTTTTCCTACTATGGAAGTCAATGGTATCTAAAACTGTCTGGTTACTCACATTCTTCTAAATATCTTCCTTTCTGTTCAGCAGAAGAAAGAAATTCATACAGTTTTGAAACAACATGAGGGTGAGTATATGATGACAGAATTTTCATTTTTCGGTGGAGTATCCCAGCATTCCAAATTTCTCCTTTGAAACCCGTTTTAAAATTGGACATTGCGTTATGATGGAAACGGTATTTTTTGAGATATCAACTTCAAATTTGAATGCAATAATCTGCTGAATGTCTTTAATAAGTGTCTGTGCTCAAAAAAGGTGCCAGTAAACAAGTTCAGTAATTATTTGTAACTTTTCTTTCTCTTTTTGAACCCATGTTATAGATGATGAGGACGAGGACAGTGACGAAGAGGATAGTACCACTACCACAGGAATGACCACCAAAAAAAAGTCAAAGTCAGAACCTCCAAACAAGAGGATAAAGACCTTACGGCCGTGATCTTCAGAACTGTCATTCTTCTGTTATGGCCTTTATTGCATAAAAAGTTGTTTGTACATAATTGCTCTCCTTTTAACTTTTATGACAGCCGTGAGTTTAAGACAGCATTGGGATTTTGCCTTAATTTGTTTCCATAAAAAATATCTGATGTTATTTTTGATAACTTCAGTTTCCTATAAAAGGAAAAACATAATAGCGCAAAGGGGAAATTGTTTTATCATTACACTTTTCCTGTTATAAACTGTTACAAATTGACATTGGTTATCAGTACTGAAGTTTCTCGGGGTAATAATAAACCATTGCGCAATAAATTGTCAGTGTAACAATTTCAAAAGAATATGCACTGCACATTACATTTCTTTATTGATTTTTGTCAGAATCCAGAGTTGTTTCAAAACACAGTGTATTAAGATTGCAATGGAAAGTAATCAACAGGTACCTTTAAACATTATAAATTCACAGTCAAGCCCTTTTAGACAAAAACAATTTGCCTTTTTTTAAGCATTTCAACCAATCAAAACCATCCACATGTAACCAAAGGCATTGTAACCACAAAATAAGTGATTTTAAAGATCGAAACACTTGGGTCTGTGGCACATCTGATGTTGAGACCCATGGTCAGACTCGACAACCCACCACACCCATAACCTTTGCCTTTCTTATGCAAGATAAGATTATTCACGCTGTAAAATGATACTGATATCCCTCAACAATAAGACATGAGATTGAGTACACTATTTCACAAGACATGAATATGAACTTGTTTTCAGAAACACACAGATGTCTTTTCTCTGAGGACACTTGAATATCACTATGATACAGAATTAGTATTTGTCAAATAAACACAAATTAAGAAATAAAAGGAAATGTACTATCTTTCCATGTCTAGAGCTGACAAGAAATCATACTTAAACAAAATACTAATATTAAAATGTATTCATCACAGATTGTTTTTTTAATACAAAAGTTTTTTATTACAAACTCTTTCATTGTTCTCTACTTGAGTGCATTTTATTTTCAAAACAAGTAAAAAGATGGACACTTATAAACAAATGGGAAACATGTGGTACCACTGTCAGTAGTTTTCTTATTTTCCTCTAATACAGTGTCCACTGGAGTTGAGAACAAACAGCTGGAGCATTAAATTGACAATAAAAATCCATTGGCCTATGGAAACATTTACACTCCTCGATTAATTTTGATTCATAGGAAATCTACCCATCTTTAGAAGTGTAATTCAAGTAGTTCATGCATCCTCATCAACATTCTCCACATCTTGGACTATGGCTTAATTGCCTCCATTTAGGCTACTTAAAGTTTATATATCAAATTTAATTTAATTTCTTAGTTTCAATTAAATCAAGATGAAACTTCTAGAAAAGGTACTTTAAGACTGAGCCGACATGGAAAATACTTCTGGATCCTGTTATTAATCTACTTTGATTAAAATGCAGACCGAATTTGTCAATCAGTTTGAAAGAGTATGAAACCTTGATAGCCTATAAGGCTAAAAACACACACACACACACACACACACACACACACACACACACACACACACAAAAAAAAACTGGCGTGGAACTGCAGATGACTCAAACAGAAAAAGAAAAGAAAAAATTCAAAGAAAATAATCACAAGCACTTGTCCTCATTTAATTCCTAAAACAAAAGAAGTTAGGGCCAAGTCTTAAAAATGTATAATCTTATTTATGAATGCACTTTTGTATCGCCCAACTGTATGGCACCAAGATCTGATCCCACATCTTTAACAATCACTTCAAGTGTCAATCAGCTGCAGCCTGCTGATCTGATTGGAGGCCTTGGCAAAGGTTTGGTGACGGTTGCAGAGAACAGCAAGGCAGATAGGCAGAATACAGTATCCTACAGTCTTGGGGTCCGCCCTTGTGCAGGAGTATAGAAAGAGAAACACCTGGAGGTAGGGAATGAGGAAAATGGTGGCCCACACCCAGAAGGGCAGAAGGAGAAGTCTCGTTTTCAGAGTCACTGTCCATGAGGTTGAAGAAGGGGAAGAGGAAGAAGCATCTCCTGACCATTTTGTCTGAGCTCCAGAAGCCTTTTCAACGTGTGCCAGTGCAAGTCGGTTGTATGTTTGGCTGATCTCAAATATATAATACACTGCAGCGACGCTGGCCAACAAGTACAGTCCGACACCTATCCACCCCATCCGCTGGCGGAAATTCATCATTCTCCATGCTCTTCTCTGGAAAAACAAAGTCAGAGAAAGAATGCATTCAGTGCAACCGCTGACAAGAAACCAAACACTTACATAGTTGTGAACCCATGTGATCAATGGTCTGATTACTGCTTAGGTTTCAGGAAATAAATGAAAGGAGCTCAACTTCAACTGTAAACCACCATTATATTATCAAATATAAAACGTACTGCAAATCACATTTTCCTAAACAATTAGCTTTTTTGACGTTGTAACACATTACTAATCTAATTATTAAATATAACCCTGAAGAAACAAACATGAAGTATTTTAAACAGAAGAAGGCTCACACACCATATGGAGATTTCCTAAAGCTGTTGACTAGTAACGTTACTGTTGTGTCATTTTATAGCAATACGCCCCCATCATATCGACTAAACACATGATTTCATTATGATACATTAAGTGTTACTTACTGTGATCACACGATCAATCCATTTTGCGCGGTTTTCAGGGCAATGCGTTTCTCAGTCCAAAACACACAACCCTGTCACAGGATTGTTGTCATAGGACCCACTTCCTGGAATGGCAAACATCCGGGAAGTTCCTGTGAATCTTCGGAGACTTTATTATAAACCTCACAAAGGACTCTACTGCCCCCTAGAGCCTTCCTGTCATATATGCAATGATTTTATTATTTTTTTGCTTACAATTTGAGTTGATTTGCGTTCATGTTAACTGACAGAACTGGTATAATCTGAATCAGCAGGTCATCTTGTTTTTAATTTTAATTTGAAACATTCACAACAACTTTTTGTCTGTGTTGCCCTTCTACAGGAACCACAAATATTGCACAAAGATTTTTAGAATTGTTATGGTGGTAATGGGGGTAGAATAACAATTATTTTGAAAAAAAATTGGGCCTAAACACATGATGCTGGTGGTGGGTCTGGTCTTGTACCTAATATACATTTTCACCATTCTCAGTAGCGATAAAAGGTAGATTACACGTTTGTCAGGCGGGACCGGTCGTGTTTGCTGCTGAGAGGAAATCATAGCAATGGTGAACATGTGGGAAGTATGTCGACAAAGCTTGAAAATACTGTCAATAGTGCTGGGTAGTAACAGATTATATGTAATCTGGATTACGTATTCCAATTCCAAAAATGAAGTAGCCTACTTGTTTTAGATTATATTATGTTTTAAAATACTCGTAATCACATGATTATCTACATGTTATTCTCACAATTCTCTCAACCTTTTGGTCAGCTGAACCTCTTTGACTTAATATATTTGCTTGAAGAACCCTCTGAGATTTTAAGGTAATAAGATACAGCAGGTCAATACTAAAATTAGGATAATAATGATGATAAATAATCATTTTAATCTAATTAAGTTCACTGTTCTCTGATGTCAGTTAATGGTCACATGACATGCAGGTAAACAAATAAACTATATTTTAATCTTTTTAGTAAGTTTTTTACTTTGATTGTGTGATTGATGTAATTACTTCTCTCTCACAAAACTGCAGTTCCATCATGAACCCCATCTGGGAAACCATGATGTAATATTTAGGCCTATGCATTTCATGTTGTTGATAACAAAGAATGGAATATATATTTTCTTTCTCTTTGTATTTTTATATCAATATGGTACAAGATTATCCTATTCAAATCAATGTGATAAACGAGTTAGCTCAAAAGTAATCTAAAAGTAATCAAAAAGCAGAGGTGGAAGTAACGAATTACAACTACTCACGTTATTGTAATTAAGTAGGCTAGTTTTTTTTCGGGCTACTTGTACTTTTTTTTGTATATTTTTAAATCTGTAATTTTACTTGTAAGTACATATTAAACTACCTTTCGGGCCTTGAAAGTGGTTATGACGTTGCAGTCATTATGGCTCGTTTCCACTGAGCAGAACAGTACGGTACGGTACAGTACGGTACGGTACAGTAGGGGAGACCGGGGACAGTTGCAACACTTTTTGCATTTCTCTCAATTACTCAAGAGACTATTTGGACTAGATCAACCAAATTTGTATATATTAAACTTGCATCTGTCTGCTAATTACCCATACCATTTAAAGATGATTATATATGACATATCGTTCACAGTATTTATTTGAATGGAAGAAGTCAGATGTTGCAACTGACCCCGACCCAGGGGACAGTTGAAACACAACCCAGGGACGGTTGCAACATGTTAAAAATACCTTAAATTTCATTAATTAACTTAAGCTTTTTGTCTCATTGAGCAAAGAATTCTGAAAATATTAACTGTTTTAGGCCTACTATAATATTATAGTATTATTTATTTCAATAATATTATTGTAGCCTATTATTTATTTATTTAGTCATATTTATCAAATAACAGTTATTGAGTTTTGTTTGTTCATGTGTAGAACATAGGCCTACATAGATTCAGTGTGCAGGAGTTACAGATGCTATTCAATCTCTCCATATGTCAGTGTCAGACAGGAAGAATTTAACAATTTGCAATGCAACAAACCTTTATTAAACACGCAATTTATAACATGTTGCAACCGTCCCCGACCCTATCAGCCATGACAGAACATCATACTCCTGCTAGACACACTGACTTTGACACATGCTAACCATGTCACTTAGAAGTCAACAAAACAATAATTCAAACGAAGTAAGTTTTGATTAATTCATACAAAATGTCAGGACAGTATGACAAAAATATATCTCATGAAAAAATTTACTTTCATACCTCCAAAACAAGTTTTGTTCAATAAATACATCAGCAGATGTTGAATATGTCTACTGTCTTCTTGGTGGGTGGAGGGTCTAACTGTGCATGTGCAGTATGAGTGTCATCACTCTAGCTTGTTTCTGATTGGAGAAAAAGGACATGTTGCAACCATCCCCTGTTGCAACTGTCCCCGGTCTCCCCTACGGTACGGTTCGGGTCTGTTAACCATGATCTGGCTAGCGTTTCCACTGCCAACAGTACCCTTACTTGATAGGCGTGGTGTTTCGATCGACGTCATTTTCGCGCTAAGAAGAACATAGTAAACTACAATGGATGACATATACAGCAGATCTTCTTCTTGCTCCTCGACATGTTTGTCACAAGAAGACAAGCGCCGACATTAGGCTTTTCTCAATATTAAGTACGCAAAGTTTGTACTTGCCATGTGCGACTCCTACAGCGCGTTCTTAAAAGCGTCACTCAGCTCGCTCTGCTACTCCGGTTATCTCTGTTACTCTGTATGTACATTTTAAGCAACAATAAAACGAAATATGTTATAAAACACTACTCTGCCTCTTTTCGTTTTCATTTAAATAAATTAAACATTATAGGGACACAAATGTGGTTCATGCTCCCTGATTATTCACTGCACGTTATACGTTATTCTATTTATAACAAAACGAAATTTAAAACACAACCCTAACGTTGTCGTTAACTGTTACCTCTTTTCGTTTAAATAAAAATTACACATATTACAGGCAATATATGCATTTGTACAAATGTTGCAATAAACATCAGTGATAATCTTGTAATAAGAAAATGACAAGAAACCATATTTCTTTTTGTAGAATTTCAGTTTTATCAATAATAGCCAATATAAAAGTTTAAGTAAAAGGTACAAGAAGCTATACAATAAGAAATAAAGCAAACAATTCAGTCAAATGTCCAAATGCTGCGCTCTAGTCTAACATTACAACAGTAAAGTTAAATACAAATAGCCTATAATATGAAACTAAACTTAGCCCTCAGCCAAAACGATTGACAGGGAACGAATTATATATTCACGAGACCAAAGATCGCCTGTTAGGTCTGCACAAGACGAATTATATCTCATGTTTAACCACTACCGTCGGAGTCATCGGCGAACGTCAGAAGAACTAACGTTAACTTAGCCGAGGAAAGGCTCATCCAGCCGGGAAACATGAGCGCCGATCGCCCGCTGATCGCATGGATCTCACAACCGGGGAAAAACAAATCATCTTTATAAATAAACCACAGATTTGAGCTTTAAACAACTACATTCTCGCCTGAAAAACTCTTAAAATTACATTTCGTGACACAGTAACAGTAGTATTATATTAAACTGTATATTAAAAAATGGCGCTTCTTATGTTGTCATTCCCCTCGTAGTCGTAGCACGCGCAAGTGACGATTCTCTGTCAACCAATCAACGTCCTGCAGTGAGTCTAGCTCCACCTTTTAGTACCGTACCACTGTGCTAGGTACCCCAACGGAAGGGTACCCAAAAAGTGGTACGGTACGGTTCGGCTTTTTGGTACCATTCTCAACTTTTGGCAGTGGAAACGCAAATAAAAGGGTAGGGGAGAGTGGGGTGATTTGTGCCAGGGGGGAAGTAGTTCCACCCCTTGTTCTGGAAAACCATAGAATAATTTGGTCATGTGACCACATAATTTTGAAAAGCAATCAATTTTACTCATCCTCCAAAGAAGAGAGATACATGGCATGAGAGTTAAGCACATTTTAGTGCAAAAAAATGTTTTTTCCCTTTCAAAGTACATTTTCTATGATTAAGGTTTTTTGATTGTAGTGTCTGGACAATTATAGACAAGTTTGAAAACATTTCACACATGTTTTAGTGCTTTAGTAGGCTACACAATGAGTCTATACAGTAAGCATGATGTTAGCTCTTAACTGCTGGATCATGCTAATTATTCAAACTTGTGGGTCTGGGGTGATTTGTGCCAAAGGGCATGGGGTAAGTTGTGCCAGATCCAGACCACCTAGAGACTTACATACTCACAGGGGATAATCTTGAGAAGTGAGGAGATGGGCATGCCTCATCAGTGTTTGACTTAGGCCTACCTGCTATTTGTTTAATTTAGCTAACACTGATTTCAGTTTTGAGTTTGCACTATGTTAATAAAGATAAGTTTTATTCAGTTTTTAAGTGGCCTAAGTCACAATAGGATGTTTAGAAATTAGCCTAGTAACTTTATTCTTATGTTACATAATTGACAGACAGTGTTCTGTCAACAGGCATCTATTGCCAAAGCCTTTTTTGCCTGAAATGATTCACAAATATCATATATTGTGTTGCTATGGTGCTCTAAATGGTTGCTAGGGCGTAGCTTGATAGCTTCACAATGATCCTGAGAGACTGATTGGTCGTCTGAGTAAAATGAGCCCGCCCCCTTGTCTCTGTGACACTGTGATCCAGAGTTGTGTTCAATACAAAATCCCTATGCAATTGACCATAGTAGGAAAAATGCATGCTATGGTATTCCAGGGTGACAATATCTAAATAAACCTTAAATTAGTCATTTTGTATTGAATTTGTCTTGCTTTCATATAGCATACGGTTCATAACAGTAAAATGTTCTGTTTTACTTCAGAAAGCACTGGCACAATTTACCCCAACATATTTCCCCAAAAGGCACAACTTACCCCGCACCAGGGGCAAGTTGTGCCATGAGACCACTTTTTTCCCAAAAGCTATATTTCTGAAACTATTTATTTCAGATCCAAAGTAATTATTCTCAGGGATGCACAACATCCTGAAATACATGCACATCCTTAAGTTGAAGGCATTACTGTCATGGCCTCACTTTAAAGTCACTTTGAGTAAAAACTGGCACAACTCACCCCACTCTCCTCTACCGACCCGTACCGTACCGTACCGCTCGGTGGAAACGCGCCATAAAAGTAATCAAAAAGCAGAGGTGGAAGTAACGAATTACAACTACTCACGTTACTGTAATTTTTTTCGGGTAGGCTACTTGTACTTTTTTTTTTTTTTTTTTTTTTTTTATATCTGTAAATATTAAGCTAAGTAGCCTAATCTACTTCGCTACTTGTAAAATCAACGGACCAATAAAAAACCCAGATATTTGGACAGAAAAAAAGTTGCCGAAGCCGCAAGTTTTGAATTTGAAGAGCTGGTCAAGGCAAGGAGCTCAGAGTGATTAATGGACTGAAAGTTTGGAGAAACAACAAACTACATAGTAGCAGTGGTGGACAGTAACGAAGTAAATGTAATTCGTTACTGTACTTAAGTAGTTTTTTTGCGTATCTGTACTTTACTTAAGTAATTAAATTTTGGAAGACTTTTACTTTAACTCCACTACATTTCAAAGTCAAATATCTTACTTTTTACTCTACTACATTTTCAAAATCAGTCGTTCCTTTTTATTTATGAGTGGATAAAAACTTAACTGGTCAAACGAGCCACCAATCACTAGCCTAACGTGCGTGCTTTGTTTTGAACTTGCCTTGGCGCTATCTGCGTGAACCAGAGCCGTTAAATATGAGAGTTGCGACCATAGACAGTAGGCTATGAGGTTGCGACACACTAGGCTTGTTCGACTTGAACCGGAGCTGCACAGACCGATCAGTTTATGACATCGCGAGAGTGATTGAAAAGCATACAGAGCCGTCTACACTAGTACAATCGATCTCGCAGTATTTTAATATCATTCACCGAATGGTCTGTGCAGTGTGCAGCCGCTGTGATCTCGCCTCCGCGCGGTCACGTGATTCGTGTAGCTCTCAATAGTTCCAAACAAATCGCGTTGCCAATGATTTTAAGCGGGGCAGAGAGCAGCAGCAATTATCGGTAAATATTGGGGCATAATGAACATTGCTTATTACGTTGACACTAAAATTACATGCATATAATAGCATTTTTTTTTCTGGGGAGTAGCAGAAACACTGCATTACGTTTTGGTGTTTAATTTTGGAGGGAAATTGGCTACTCCCATAACGTAGAATTTTTTTTTTATATATATATATACAAATATATATATATATATATATATATATGTCTTCCAAAATATATACAGTAAATACTGTAAATGTATTGGGAACAGTGCCCTTCCGTCCAAAATTAAACAAACAAAAAATGTATTCAATTCAAATATATATATATATATATATATATATATATATATATATATATATATATATATATATATATATATATAGACTAATTAATGTCATTTTATTAATAGATTGATGTGCCAAGAGTGACATTGGAGTCTTCACGTAGACTGAGTTAAGCAAGAGTCTTGTGACAAAAATTATAATAGGACATTATAGTCATAAAAAAAATCATAGTACTTGGATACTTAAGTACATTTGAAGGCAAATACTTTTGTACTTTTACTCAAGTGAATGTTTAAAGGCAGCACTTCTACTTTTACTTGAGTAATATTTTACCTTGAGTATCTTTACTTTAACTCAAGTACATGGTATGTGTACTTCGTCCACCACTGCATAGTAGTGTTGTCAAAATATCTATATATTTTGTTAAATATCGATACTGAACTATCTGACAATACTCAATATCTGTTCCGTTACCCATTTTCTGAGACCATCTGCGCGTTCTCATTATCTCATCTCTCCGACAGCGACTTTGACACACCCGCCTCCTGTCAGCGCAGGATTGCAGGTAGGCCTATAGCGCATCATTTTAATCATAACCGCAGGTTTCTATGGCATATTTTAAAGGCAAATGTCGCGAGCGCAATATTTGTAACGCGAGGGGCGGGCACATTCATGTAATCGCAGAAAACTGGACACGAGCTCTCAAATATACGAATGAACTGGACTCATGAATCTCTCCAAGTGTCACTGCAGTCAAATGACGTCCAGCTCCAATCTCTCCATGCTCTTGAATTAAACGTTGTCAAAAGTGATCAACCTTGGATGAAAATGCTACAGGAAATCTTATTGGCTGTAAGTGAAATGCACCAGGAAGTCTTTTAACAATCAAATGTGGATCTTTTTTCTTTTCTTTTTTTACAATGTGAATGTATGTTAGAAATGTTTCGGAATGGGGCAATTGTATGATTTGTACATATAAATAACCTAGTCTGCATTACTACTTTGTACAGACATTACAGGTCAAACAGCACTATGTTCGATTTTTAAATAAACAACATATTATATGGCTCTTAAAGGGTTAGTTCACCCAAAAATCCAAACCCGTTCCAAACCCGTAAAACCTGTTCATCTGACCCTACATATACTGCAACGTCATAACCACTTTCAAGGCCCAGAAAAATAGTAAAGTATCTTCATTAGTATCAAAATATCTTCATTTGTGTTTCAAAGATGAACAGGTTTTTCGGGGTTGGAACGACATGAAAGTGAGGAATTTATTACATAATTATCATTTTTGGGTGAAATATAATAACCCATTAACATGCACTGCTGCATATAAAAATCCTGCGTTTTCATTTTTAGAATACCTCAACTGTATTGAGGTAATTTATTTTATTTGTTCTTATTTTATTACTCACTGTTTACTTGCCTTTTTTTGTAAATTCAGTTCAGTTTGAAATCAAGCTTCCTTGTGCAGTGTGAGCTATTGCAAAAAAAAAAAAAAAAAAAAAAACTATTGTAAAGATAAATACACAGTGTGAGCAAATGTTGAAGTTAGATTATTGTACTGGTTATTGATCGATGTTTAAATATGTAAACAAAAGCCTAAATTAAAATCATTTCATCGTATAAAGCGGACGTGTCTCTTCAGAAGACTTGAACTGTTACTGTTACAATGAGTTTTGTGCTTTTTGAAGCTTGAAAATAATGATTGCCTTGACAAAACGGATGGACAAAAATGTAGATATTAAAAGATCTATATGGCAGTATACAGTATATGGTGGTTTTCCTGATGGTATTGAAAATGATACTGAATATTGACATTTTTCAAGGTGTCGTATTGAAATTCCAGTATCATGACCAAAAATGTCTGTAACCAAACAGTTGATGGACCCCAATGACTTCCATAGTATTTTTTTTTTCCTACTATGGAAGTCATTGGGGTCGGGTCCATCAACTGTTTGGTTACCGACATTTTTCAAAATATCTTCTTTTGTAACCAAACAGTTGATGGACCCCAATGACTTCCATAGTATTTTTTTTTCCTACTATGGAAGTCATTGGGGTCGGGTCCATCAACTGTTTGGTTACCGACATTTTTCAAAATATCTTCTTTTGTGTTCAGCAGAAAAAAGAAATTCATACAGGTTTGAAACAACTTGAGGGTGAGTAAATGATGGCAGAATTTTCATTTTTGGGTGAACTATCCCTTTAATGCCCTGCGTCAATAAGGTAAAATCGGTGGCTAAAAAGTAACTAGTAACTAGTACTCTGAGTAGTTTTTGAGAAGAGTAATTTGTACTTTTACTTAAAGGACAAGTTCGGTATTTTACACTTAAAGCCCTGTTTTCAGATCGTTACTGATGAAATACAATGGTTAAGATTGAAATTTGGACAAATGCTGCTGGCCCGAGAATTTTCGGTTTCTGAGGTTTTTTGACACCAGTAGGCCTACTTTTACTTGTAATACGCTGATTTCACGCAGCCGCCATTTTTAAATCGAAAGTGAGGCTCCGGTGGGAAGAACCCCGGAAGTAAAGATAAACAACAATGCCTTGGATTACCAACCTGAAGCTGCTGCCGCGATTTACACTATTGGATGTTAATATTCAATATAGGATATGTATATAGTTAATTCCTGCTTCTGTTTTTACATTCTGAATTATATATAAAAAAATTATTTTATTTATAAATTAATTTCACTGTATATAGGGGAGCGCGGGGCACAACCTAACGCGGGGCTAGTTGTAACACGCTTGTTTTAAATACTTCCGCACATGCTTGGATGATGAAACTTTGTGTATTTACTAGTTGCCATATCAACACTATATAGAAAAAAAAATTCCGCCAAAATTTTAATTTTTTTGGAAGAAATCCATAGACATTTATTAAACCATAGCAAAAGTAAATTTCTTACTTAAGTTAATTTTTCATCTCTATCTTTTGTGTTTATTTAAAATAAGACAAATCTGATATTATTTTAATCTCCAAGATGTTATTTAACAGTTGAGATAGTTATTTAATGCTTCGCTAACTAGCAGAAGACACTAGCAGGGTTTAAACCCCAGTTGTGCAGGCGGGGGCATGTTGTAACACTGCGTTACAATGTGCCCCTATTAGAAATATGCTATTATATTCTATACTTTTATTAATTTTATTGGGAAAACGTGAGAAAAAGGTGAATAAAGACTGAGAGTCAATGTTCAGAAATGACTAATTATTTATTTGTTTTGAACTATGTTGTATAACTGTGTTTTCATGTGTTCGTAGTCAAAACTCAAAAAAAAAAAAGATATTTAATTATTAAAAATTGCCATTATTTTATATGAAAAAGTTTTTTAATTGTATTTTATTTAGAAAATATTTTAGTTTGTTTTGTATATATTTTTTATTAGATCAGATAACATTTTAAGCTGGCATATGTTATGTTACAGTGTGCCCCACACATGTTACAATGTACCCCACCTATGGGGCATGTTGTCACATTTCACTTCCATTCTTTCGGGGTATGTCAAGAAAAAAGTATATACTGTATTAATAAAACAAAACCACATAATTGTACTAGACATGTGGGAAATTAATGTGGGAAAAAATAAATACTCTGAACCATAAGTAGATTTACACAAACTGAGAAAGTCAAAAAGCGTTAGGTTGTGCCCCGCTCTCCCCCTAGTCTAAAGTATGAAAGAAATGTATGTACATTTTTAGAATTGACACAACATCATTAAACACAACAATACGCCATCGCATTCACGACTCTCCTGTGATTAAAGGCGACACTTCCGGTTTTCTTCCCACCGGAGCCTCGCTTTCGATTTCAAAATAACGGCTGCGTGAAATCAGCGTATTGAGTAGGCTATTATTTCAGCAATGTAACAGTAGGCCTACTTGTACTTGTAGTATGAATTTTCAGTACTCTTTCCACCACTGTCAAAAAGTAGTCAGATTATATTACCTTAAATGTGTAATGTAACAGATTACATTACAACTACAATTTTTGTCATGTAATTTTTGTAATCAGTAACAGACTACAATTTGTAATCTACCCAATTTTACTATAAATTATATATTATAGACTAAGACAAAACTATAGTTTTGTTTACAAATATTTTATATAATTGGCAATTACCAATAGAAATAAATTACTTTTAAAACTGTTAAAACCCTGTTAAAATCACTGTGGTTACAGTACTTAGGGAGGCACACGTCTCTACCACTCACGGCACCTTTTTTTTATTTTCCTCATCTCTTATTTTGAGAGATTTGAACTTTAGTACGTACAACAAATACAAATGAATGAATCCTGGAGCAGTTGTCTTGCAAAACCGCATGCAAGTTTTACCCGTGAACAATGATAAGCCCGCCTCTGAAAAGAGGGTGTGTCTGGGTGAACAAGTTTCGTTGCTGTCCTCCAAATGGCCAATCAACATTACATCGCTAATCGACAGCATTGCTAACTAAGTAATGGACAGACCATTTGGATATATAGGGTTTTCACTTCTGAAGTTAGACAAGGGACATAGCAACGCACCGGTTTCTGTGATGTGTCATAATGTGTTTGTAATGTCGATACGTGTTGCTGTCATATAAATAATGTGACGAAGTTGTCATAAAATTGAACAAGTATTTAGACAGAGAGACTCGCATTCTGGAGGGCATTAGCAAATCTGGATGGACTACTGAGGACAGTCTAAAACTGTGACTTTACGAGAGTCGTAACTGATCAGAGCGCATTGATTCGCCACACTGATTCTGTCAGGTAGGTTCAAACATGCCGTCATGAAACGTTCTGTATTTTTTTACATTAACCACTCAACTATTCTTGCTTTTCGTTTAGTTCACGACCATGCTTGTCGATTTCTTTATTAATACACTCTGCATATTATGGACTGACATATCTCCCTCTCCAGAGATGCAGACGTTCGTGAAAGGAAAGAGAGTTGGATACTGGCTCAGCGAGAAGAAGATTAAAAAACTCGGTTTCCAGACCTTCGTGGATTTGTGCAGGTGCGTAAAAGCGCATCTCAGCGCGAGTCAGAAACCGGACATATCAGTCTATCCAAAATGCCTGTGGCAAGTTGTTTTCATATTTGTTCCTTTAACTATTTACTTATGTTACTAGAATACATTTTTTGACATAGCAGTAGGCTAAGTTATGCAGAAGGTAGGCTTTTTCAATTTCACCAGTGAGTTTAATTAGATTATAGCTACTATTCACTTAGGACTAATGTGTGTTCCAGTTGTTGCTGGTACCTATTTACGTTTTAACTATCCAAGAGATGCTAGTTCCTTATGAGATATCATCTATATCTACGTTTTAATGCTAATGAGAGACCATCTATCCCAAGTGTGACCAGTAATGTTTCTTATCTCCCTAGTTTCAAGTGCTTTTTTTTTTTTTACTTGTCACAAGTAAAATTCCTAAATAAGAGTAAAATGGTACTGGTAACAATTTGAATACATACTAATGTAGCCTATATTAAATGGCTGCTAGCACCTGTTTCATTGCTGGTATGAAAACTGGGATTCTTTTGAAGTACTATTTGAAATGAGTAGTAGTTGACATCTGAATCTCTTATCTCTTAAACACAAAAAGTTGCAAGTAACAATGGAATGGTTACTTGGCACCATTGGAATGACAAGTAGCAAAAAAAAAAAAAACTAGTAGCCTATCTAATAAATAGTTGCTAGCCTAGTGATTGAAAAATAGTTAGTTTGGATTGCTTACTACTACTAAAAAACAAGTGCTAGTAGGCTAATATTAAAATATATACAATTTAGTTTTAAGGAATAAACATAATATATACTATTTATTTTTAAGGAATACACATTGAAACTGCTTGCTATTTAGTATTAGCAAAATAAGATATTTATTTCTGGGAGGAGCTATCTGGAGAAGTATCAAAACATGAGTGTATAGAGTTTATATTTACTACTTATAATATCAGTTATAGATAATTGAAACAAGTGTGGGGCGTATAGAAATAGTGTTAAAGGATATAGGAAACATGATTCATCACACCTCCTCATGTCCTCTTTCCTCATCAGTCATCAACACAGTCTCACTCACTTTACTGTATTACTAAAAACTCATTACATAAAGCTATTTCTTCACTATTTCTCAGTGTCATCTCTGTTCTAGTTTTTACTTCTCTTAACAATTAAAGAACTTTCAACAGAACTCTCTTCCTGCAACCCTCTACCCTCCCCCTAATAAACCACTACTCTAATGGAAGTCAGAATAGATTTGAAATGTACCCACACTCTCACTGTACCAATCATACGACACTTCCAAAACATGGATATCAACGTAGTCAATCTTATATAGATCTTGTATAGAACTTGTAACACTGTCCTATTCTTATAATTAGTTGGCCATAAAACTATGTGGAATATTTGGTCATAAAAAGACAAAGGCCTGGACAAAGTTCACCAGTTACCTGGATTAGCACCAGGCAGTTAGACAGTCTTCAATTCCACAGACAGTAACATTGTTTGCATATCTGTTTAGACTCTATGCATTCCTAAGAGTCGACAGCAAGATTGTGCCTGTTACTTAACTGATTCAAAGCTTAATCGTGTGTTACCTAGGTTATTCAGTTCTGCACTGCATTGTCATCAATATGGCTGTAAAGTCATAAATGTTCTGTTTGCTGAGGGAGGCATTGGACGTGCCTTAGATGCATATCTGTGCGGATGATATATCGTGCGTAGACTACGTGACGTTTCTGAATGAACATTACGTGTTTTTGAGTTAATGTAACGTGATCTCCTTTCTTTCATGAGCATGTTTTAGCCTACAGATAACCGGTTTGCAATAGGATTTTACCTAAGCTTGTGCAACATGTTCAGTGGTTGTTCTTCTTTTTGACTGGTGTATTTGTCTTGGGACTTGGGATGTTTTCACCTATAGTTCTGAGGATTTAGAAACAAACTTCTGGCTCAGCACTTGTCATTCATTAAATCACAACAGGTTTGTCAGCTGTTGAAAACAGTGTGCACTTAGTTATTTTCAGGGACTTGACAACCTAAAGCTGCCCAACTCATGAATTTGCAAAAATACAGATATTCTCACATCACAAGAACTGATCAATCAGACACATGTTACATAAATGCATCATCTGGAAATGGCTGGAATTGGAGAGGAAGGATTCCTAATTTTAAGCATGTGCGTGTATTTGTATTTGGAGAGGGAACTGTCCTATTTGTGAGACTCAACAGTCTTGTTGAGCGTTGTCTCCCTAATAATTTGTCTCATTGTGAAGTTCTCATTATTCCAAATTCAATTGAATGTTGTTTATTATGCAAGTCAACAATGCACTGACTACATGACACATGGAATCGATATAAAATATTCATAGTTTGTTTTTCCTCTTTTTTTGTTTTCCAGGAAACAAGGCATAGAGATGATCCAGGTAAGATACCCTTTTGACATTTTTTTTTTCTTTTAAATGAATTTCCATGGCACAAAAAGCCTGTCCATTAATGTGAGGTCGGTGCCACAATACTCTTGTCTGCAGCTGTTCTAAACATTACAAACGTGCCTTTCATTGAATGTAAATTAAGCTATTATGCCTGGGGACACTTCAATTGAAAATATTACCATCAGAGTATTACGTACTATTACTGTTACGTGCATTGCATTACTAGACAAATAAGCACCTATACATGCAGGTGGAATTCTACATTTATTGTATAATAATAATGCCATATTATTAATGCTCATATTATTGCATGAACTTTTTTGTGGCTGTTTTACTTATCTTTGCCATTGAATAAATGCCAGTAAACTGCTTATAGAGACATTTTTAGCATCAAATGGTTCTCAGCCAGTGCCTAATATAGCCTAACATAACAGAAACATAAGTTTGCCTTTATAAAATTGCATGGAAATTGCACTGATTAGCCTTTTCTTGGCTAATACAGTTTGTATCAGGCTGATCAGTCTAAGCTGAAGCATTGCCTTAATAGATTGTACTGTATGTTATTTTTCCGCTTATCAAGTAATTCTAAGGACATGCTGAGGACATTAGTGCAGTGGGATAGCAGAGTACACAGAGGTCTTTAAGTCTGGCTTTTGTTCCTGCTTAATCTAGCATACTTGGCTTCAGTCAAGAGGATGATTTTCTGGGAGAGTAGATTAAACCCAATCTGTCCTTTTTGATAACAATGCAGTGTTAATTATGTTGATGAACAATTTTCGTCAACAACGTTTTTTCATAACTAAATAAAAACAAGTTATGAATGACAAACGTCTATGATGAAAATCTATTGACATTTTCGTCGACGAATATAAACAAGACGAAATCTTAGGGAGGGACGATTTGGGTGGTAGATGCGCACATTTGAACTGCAACATGCTCGTCTACCCGGCGGGACATAAGTTAGCATATACTTGCTGCATGTCTCATAAAACGTTCACAAATGTAAACGTCTTGGAGAAAGAGAAGAGCAGACATGGATAAATCTGAAAAAGCGTGATGACGTTTCTCAGGCGGCGCACGAGTAATGAACTGAGCTCTCTTTCTTATCTTTTTGCGCTTGAACGGACAAATACACTCAAAATGATGTCAAAATTTCAATTTTGCCGAGTATTCACATAAACACAGTTGGTTATGTCTTAGGTGAATGTAAACCATCGGATATGTATCAGTGTATTGGATACGTGCATTTAGCCTTAAAGTGACAGCAGTCAAATATCCTGCTGGAGTGTTGTATGGAAGTTCTTATAAAGAATGCATATATAATTCATTAAAATGAAGGCCATGTTATTGTTTATTTATGAGAAGTGGTTTTATTTCATTTTTAAAATAAATAAAGACATGTTGTATGTCACAGGATTTAGGCTAAATCTGTGTCTGGATTGCATATTTAAATCTTAATATCATTCATATTAACAGGTTAATATATGTTTTCTCCATGCAAGAGTATATGAAAGTTTGTATTACAACTAAACTAAACCCATTATATTTTAGTCGAATAAGTGTACTGTAGATAAAATCTTCTAATATTCAGTAGACTAAAATAGACTAAATCAATTCAGATGACTAAAATATGACTCAAACTAAATGGCATAGTCAAAAGACTATGACTAAAATGGAATAAAAATTTGCTGTAAAAATGAACGCTGTAACAATGGCACTGTAAAAAAAAAAAAATCTAGGAAAGAACACCTGGCTTTGTCAGGGACGAGAGCGTTGTATTTTTGTCTTCTACAGATGTCCTTGGTCTCTAATACTTACAAAAACACTTAGTACCCCATTTAATGCTGATGAACTGTTCTTGCATGCCTTTTTTCAAGTTAGGCTATCACCATGATTGCTCAAGCATAGAGAGTTAACAGCATTATGGGTATTTGTTGAATGATACTGTTGCATTTGTGGTACCTTTCCTTTGCTTCACCTTGGCATTGATAAATCATTAGACGCATGACTCACAGAGATGTAAAAGCCATTAGAATGTATAGTGTGACAAGTTTAAGACATTATGATTTTGTGTGAGACCACAATGAAAACCTTCAGGTTTAAAAGAGACATAAAATGAAGAAGAAATATTTAATATTAATTTTCAAAAATACAAAACTAGAAAAATATGAATCTAAAAAGTATTAAATTATAAAAATGCTAAACAAAAACATTTTCACTAGTGGTTTCAGATTTTTGGATCTAATGCTTTATCTTGGAGTAAATGACTGGCTCTTTGTGGTAATGTTTTTAACAGACATATGAAGACAGTATTTGCACATTCCAGTGGGACATGCCCTTGTCAACCATGTTTATATTGTGGTGGCCCTGAGATACGTAAGGGCCTCTTATAACAAACTAAACTGGTTGAAGTGAAAATGAAGTGTAGATTTGCTTGCAAGCATAGAACTCAAGGGCCAATGCATATCAATGGTTAAAAAAAAAAAAAGTATGTTTATGGACAAACATTTGTTCTTTACTGTTTTGCCATGAAAGTGCATTAGTTATGATAAAAATTCTGGGAACACAGTCACCTTGTTTTATTTTGGGACTTGCATGTGAAGGCTGCTAGACTAAACCAAGGTCCTTGTTCCTTCATTCTAGTCCTTTATTAAGGAGTCAGACCCTTATCAGTGAAACGGTCTGGATGAGTGAAACACTGAGGGCTTTTCTCCACTCCCAGGATGCATAATAAACACCTTTTTGCTAACCAGCATGTAGGGCGTGGATACCAAAGAGAGGAAAGAATGGACTTTGACCTGTTTACACATCATACAATAGGCTACCCAGCTGCACCCAGTCATAGATTTTATATGGTCTCTAAAGTACTTCACAATCTAGCAATCAGTCCATAGGTTTATCACTTTAGACAGGGGGAGTGTCATTAATTTGATTAAGATAATGTGATCACTAAATCATTAAGACACTAAAAACGATCTTGGGGAGACGGCTGAATCTCATCACTTCATGTCATCACTGGTTTGAAAATTAATGTTTTGAATATCTCACATGATTTATGGCTTTAGGTAGTGTATTTTCTATGAGCAACAAAAAAAGTAATTGTCAGCCTGTCCTACTTTGTTTATTAAACTATTTTAAAGGTTCATAGTACATTTATATATAAAGAACTGCAGTTTCAGCATGTCACAGAGATAAGATAATTACACTTTCTCAAGAACATATACCCACACTTGTTTTAAAAATATAAAAGCCTGAGGGTCAGGAGAGTGACAAAAATACTTTTTTAATGTTTTGAATGAAATCTCTTAAGTTCATCAAGGCAGCATTTATATAATATCGTGAAATATTACAATTTTAACTTTTCTATTTTAATATATTTCTTCAGTGTCACAGGGTTCTTCTGGAATTATTCTAATAGTCTGATTTGGTTTGTTCAGAAGAACATCATT
Source organism: Leuciscus leuciscus (assembly GCF_965113295.1). Lineage (NCBI taxonomy): Eukaryota > Metazoa > Chordata > Actinopteri > Cypriniformes > Leuciscidae > Leuciscus > Leuciscus leuciscus. Next base: position 30,167,303 of record NC_138743.1, on the reverse strand, counting down.
TATTTGAAATAGAAATCTTTTGTAATATTATAAATGTCTTTACTGTCATTTTTGATCAATGTAATGCTTCCTTGCCAAACAAAAGTATTAATTTCTTTAAAAAATCGTATTGACCCCAAACCTTTGAATGGCAGTATATATATACATATTGATTAAATTTTCTTTTTTTCATTCCTGCCTACTCTCTAATGATTAAGCCACTCAGTAATCAATTGTGCAGAAGCCAAGAAAATGACACACTGTACTTAGACAGACTTTTTGTTTGCCATCACCTCCTTCGTTTACACTTAACTTGGTGTAATGTTATCATGCCCCTCACTGATTAACAGTTAACAGCAAGTTATATATTTAGTTCTGTTTTTCAGGAAGACATCTGTTAGATGAGGAGTGGGAATAGAAGAATGATAATAGCAAAGCAAATTAGGCCTCAATTTCCAAGAATCAATAATCAGCTCTTTGCCTGTTTAAAGAGCTACTTTAAAACGCTAAGACAACATTAATGTGATGTAACACATGGCTGTCTCATGCTTTATATCAGATGGTGTGTGTATCAGCTGAGTATCCTCTACAAAAAGGAAGTAGAGGGGGGGTCGTCTCTCTGAACTGTCATGATGTGTCTGTGTGGAATCTGTGTGTCACTTTCTCTTTGTCATCTTCTTTACGTCTGTTTTCGCAAATTGTTTGTCACACATCAGTGCTGGCTATTACAATGTTTCCAGACATTGTCATATGAAACGGAGCCATTTAGGGAATAAGCGAATAAGCCCCTAAGGATTACCACTTTCTCTGTTTCTGGTGGTCCGCACAGCCCATAGTCCTTTATTTGGTGCTGCTTTTGAAAGAGGAAATCTGGACTAGGTCTAAGTATTTTAAATAAAAATGCACTTAGGGGTGCACATGCCCACATCCCCTTTTAACTGCCTAGGTCATGTATAAATGCCTCTGACGTTTGACAAGAACCGTTGTGGTCTGATCCAAAATAAATATTTTCACATCCCCAAATGTTAAACCCAAAGGAACCACGTGTTTTTTTGTGTGTGCCCCAAGCAGCCTTTCTTCATGTTGACGACATGTAAAGCCTTCAGAACACATTGTGCTGTCTGTCATACACCGGATACTATATTGTTTCTGTCCTATTTTACGAATCTACATTGCCGTGAATTTAGCTTTCTAATATCAATCAGAGTTTGGTAAATGAACACAGGCTGAAAGTGCACTTTCCCCTTCCCTTGTTGTGATGTGTTAATCTGAGAGTCACAGCCATGGCATGTACCTATAGGGGCTGTGTCTAATAAACAGAAAATAATCCACAAATTGGATTTGACTGACATAGAATTCACAGAGTTTAGCAATCAGTTTAGTCTGAGTGACGGTACAGATCACACCTCACATCATAACCGTCTGTTCTTCAAAACATCCCCCGCCTTGAGCAAACTGATGTTATATCTTACAAATAATGCTCACAGGGGCATTTACAGAAAAATACATTGTTTGCCTATTTATATATTGACATACGAGTTCTCCCAGAGGGTTATTGCTGAAAATATGTCTTGTGGATGTTTACTAAACTCTTGACCTTGTTCTCCCGGTCTAGCTGGATCTGAGCCAGCCAATAGAGAAGCAGGGACCATTTGATGTCATCATCCACAAGCTGACCGACCACATTGTTGATGCTGACCAGAATGTCACAGAGTCTATGCTACTTGTTCAGGGTGTTCAGGTAACTAAGCAAATCAACTCAAGTAGCCATACATTTGTCATGCTTCAATCATTTATATATGAATCGTTGAATTTCAGTTGAATTTTCCATGTCTTTTTCCAGGACTACATAGATGCTCACCCTGAAACAGTGATTCTGGACCCTCTTCCAGCCATTCGTACCCTGCTGGACCGCTGCAAGTCATACACTCTAATCCATAAACTTGAAGACAGCATGCAAGGTCTGTCTACAGCACAGAGACACAAAAGTACATGAATATAACGTAATCACGCAAAGTACAGCTGTGCTAAATACAATTATTAAAGATGGGCAACCCAATTATAGTGGTATCCCCCATTTCAGATAAGCCCGCCCTAGAGGGCAGGAATAAATTGGATATGGACTATTTCCACTTATTCTAAATGTTGTAAAGGGTTCTGTAAACCAGGCCTTTAGATCCTCCTTTGTTCTTCAGGGGTGAACCATCACGAGGAGGGCAGGTTTTTGCCTTTGCGCAGGGGAAGTGTGAGGCTTATGGAGGGCTTATGTCCTAAAGCTGCTGAGTCGTTCATTCTTTGTGCTGCTTGCGCACTGCATTCACTGGCCACAGAAAGAACAGGAGGCCCGCCGGCTCACTACAAGCCAACAGAATCACCAGCTGTGAGAATGGCGTAGTGCCTAAGGAATTCCATCACAATCTGCACTCTTATTCAAAATATTCAACCTAAACATTCACACACATAGGTATTTACAAATATACTACCATTCAACATTTTGGGGGACCGTAAGAAGCTTTTAAAATAAGTCGTTTATGCTTACCAAGCTTGCATTTATTTGATCAAAAATACAGTAAAACAGTAATATTATGAAATATTGTTACATAACTGGTAACTGTCACCTTAATAACTGTTTTCTATTTCAATATATTTTAAAATGTAATTTATTCCTGTGACGGCAAAGCTGAATTTTAGTGAAAATCGCGAAAAAAATTTCCAGGATTATTTGATGAATAGAAAGTTCAAAACTGCATTAATGTGAAATTGTGAATATAATTTTTTCGTAGCATTCTAAAGGTCTCTTCTGTCACTTTTGATCAATTTAATGCGTCCTTACTAAAGAAAAGTATTAATTCATTCAAACAAAACAAAAAAACATACCAACCCCAAACTTTTGATTGTACAGTGGGGTTTCAATTTGCATTCTTTTAGAATTTATTACAACATTTTCATTACAAATTATAATATCAGGATCCCATTTTGAGTCATTCAATTAAAATGACCATGAATTGTAGAATATCTTCTTTGGTTAGTCCCTCTTTTGCTTTCATGACAGCCACACTCAAGCTGCGTAAATTCCACGTGTTTATTATATAAATGGCTTTCAAAATAGTTCAGGGAAAAAATCTCTTGTATTCAGATCAGAGAAGCCGATGTTGTCCAATCAAAACCATATCATCAATGTTCTCCCGAGAGACGTGTGGGTAAAGGAGTGTCAGCTGAGGGTTAGTGTGAAGTTAACCATCCGCCTTGGTGCTTCCCCTGTCTCTAAGAAAGAGACGACTCTGTTTAGGATACAAAGGGAGTGACTATTTTCTCGGACCCATTCACCAGGCAACCGCCTCTATGGCTATTAGCTTATGAAACAACACTGCAAGGGATTCTGGGAAAAGAAAGATAACGCAGCCCATATGCCCTCTGTATTACTCAAGATCCTTTTTGAAATAACTCAATTGCTCAATACATGCATGTTTAGCTCTATCAGAAATTGCCATCAATGACTGATCTTGTTAAATGAGACCATTTTTTCCATGAGCTAATCGACCGTGAGTCCATATGAATAGAGGACAACAAGCTGTCGTGGTAATGTTTGAATGTAAAACAAGTACTGCGTTACGTGACTTACTCATGGGATTTGCAGTAAAGCTCAACACTATTTTGGAAGAGTTAATCTTGAGTCAGTTAACTTAGTTGTGTAAACTGGTGCTCATCATGTGGCTTCATAATGAATCATAATCAACCCATACCCCAATATCAACCCATATCCCAACCCACTTTAGTTTATCTCATACATAATTGTCACACAGCATTTGTGGCTGTTTTAAAGGTCACTGCTTGTTTGATCAAATGGATTCATGTTCCTTGTCTAATGTGAAATGAGACGCTTTATATCGCTGAGTTGCATTGAGCCACTCAACATAGAAAAATACTGTTTTTTAAGGGGCTATAAATAGTCTGCAATTTGGCTCTTGGAAAAGAAGCTGTTTATAAGATTTAATTGATGGTTGCAGATCAAAAGCAGGCTGAAAATTCACAGATACCCCAGCGGTTTAGTTTTAAATGTTTCCATGGATCCAGTAGTAATATTATCCTGTAGAAAGTGTAGTCATCACTTAAAATATGTGCAGGCTACACATCATTAAGATCCCCATCTAAACTTGGTGTCTACCAGGAGTTATGCTCAGGGTGTGCTGGTTAATCTTGTCAAGATGTTGTCGTCTGGCCCGTTAGAGAGAGAATGTGAGATGAAATCAAAACACATTGAAGAAAACAACTGAAAATACACCACCTTGTGTTCCTGCCAGATCTTTACAAACGAAATCAGAGTGGGGCCAAACATGATCAGGTCCATAAAGAAGATGTTGTCAAAGCTTTCTTTACATTGACATAGAGTTTCTGTGTTTAAAGGGATAGTTCACCCAAAAATTAAAATTCTATCATCATTTACTCACCAACAAGTTGTTTCAAACCTGTATGAGTTTCTTTTTTCTGCTGAACACAAAAGAAGATATGTTGAAGAATGTCCTTAACCAAACAGTTGATGGACCCCATTGACTTCCATAGTATTAAAAAAACAACAACAAAAACACATTCATTATATAAAAACATAGTGACAAACTTAATCCTAAAAATAATTTTCAGAAAAGTGTTTAATAATACTTCCAAGGTAAAAAAAATTCTGACAAATATCATGAATCATTAATCCATAAATATTATACTGTACATTTTTGGAGAGTCACACCATGTGACATTTTATAACCTGAACCACCCTTGCCTTATCAAAATATCTGATATTGTTATCTTTGGTTGGTCCTAAAAAAGGTTTTCAGATTGTTCAAATAAAATACAAATCGTACAAATAATAGTAATACAATTTCACAGTAAAAAATGTGTAATAAACGGTCATGCCAAACTAATAATTACATTATTTTTTCTTCAGTATGACATCAGGGAAGTTGTATCACCCTGACATTTTTTTTTTTTTTTGGACAATATCAATATGAAGAGGTGTATCAAGTCACTGTATGAATGAAATGCATTTTTAATGTGTGTTTTTTCTGTAGATGACAGAATCTGCTCACCTCCATTCATAGTTCTCAAGAGTGAATGTGGCACTGAGACTCTGGAGCAACTCCACAAACATGGAATCACATTTCCTTTCAGTAAGTTTGCCATTTCAAATCAGCAGTAATCTTCATGACAATTTATATACATCGATTTGCACACATGCCTCTCAATCAGAGCAGGGGTTTCTCTCGACAGTCCATTTGACTTCAAATGAGCTGTTTCTTATATTTTTGCTCATGTGTACTGGAGCGACACACATTTTCACACTATTTCTGTTTGATTGCAGTCTGCAAAACCCAGGTAGCTCATGGCATTAACTCCCATGAGGTAAGAAGACACACACTCCAGACTTTACTCTTCTGTAACCTGCACTGTTTTTCATATCTCTTATGTGTAATAAGCTACAGATAAGTTCTGTAGACCACGGTGTTATTCAGATCTTTTACATAAGAGGTGCTATATGATGTTAGTTAATCATTCATATCTAACACTAAAGGGTGTCTCATTAAAATGATTTATTTTGGGCTTGGGTATCACAACTTTTTATGCAGGATTTACAATTTAGTAAAGTTACAGAACCGAAGAAAGGCCTATTTTTGACTATATATATATTTTTTAAACATTATATATTCTTTGCTATCTCAACAGCCACTTCCACCTCATAAAATCCACCGAGTGAAAAAATGTCTATTTAAAATACATTTATTTCATACTAAATATAGTACAAATTACTGACATATCGCTCGAGACTTACTGATATAAATATTATAATGAAACTTTATTTGGAGTACTTGCACAATGCACATTTCTTAATATAAAGCCTAACATTTGTTTTAATATCACTATTAGTAAGGATAGTATGATCTCTGTATAATATCAGTCTTTAAATGCAAGATATTTCAAATGTACCTAAAGTATACTATTAATAGTTCTACTTTAGCACAATTAAATATACTTAAGTATCTTTAGTTGGACCTCAGCACTATTTCCAGATAACTGAAGTGCATTAAGTACAAAATAAGTGGTTCCAATTTAGCAGACTTTAAGTATATCAATTTAGTTTACCGAAAGTACAATGGCAGGGTATTTATATTAAGTACATACATATTTAAATGTATTTATAGTATACTTTGCATAAAATACTGCTTTTTGGTATATTTATTTTTCACTAGTAAAAATTCAAAAATTCCCCTATAAAGAAAGTTTAATCCCAGACCCAGACCTCTCATTGCACCGATTCACAAGAAACCCTTTGTCCTCTTGGATTATTAACAGGGGTGCCGCCTCCGTCGCTATGGTCACCATATCTTTGATTCACAGTGACTAATGTACAGGCAAAGTCTCCGATCCCTCGAATTCCTTCAGAATACTTGCTTGAAGACACTAGTAACTCTGTTTTACGGTGTTGACAGTGAGGGGTGTACTGGATTAATGTGTCACCACCGACTGCTGAATGACTGTGTTTGTGCAAACGGGTTGATGGTCATGTGTTTTATGACAGTGAGCACATAGGTTTACTTAGCTAAAGTAGATAAAACGTACATGCATGGATCGAAAAGGGGTTTTGGTGTGGCTCTTTTAGTGTCGTGAAAGTACACTTTTCTCTTTTGCTTCTTTCATTTCAAGATCACAACAAGAATTTATGTATCATATCATGGTAATTTATAACCAACCTGCTCTGTAATGTGTTGATTTGGTTTCTGCTCAATAGATGGCCATCATATTTAGTGAGGAAGATCTGAAAGACATCAAGCCCCCATGTGTCCTCCAGAGCTTCATCAACCATAATGCAGTGCTGTATAAGGTGTTTGTAGTGGGAGAGGCGTACAGCGTGGTGCAGCGGCCCTCCATCAGGAACTTCCCATCTGGACCCACAGGTCAGTTGAGTCACTCCGACATCCCTATGATGGACGATTCAAAGTATTTGATGTATTTTACTGGATAAGTGAATCAGAAGGCAAACTAAGAATCAAATCATTGTTTTTTTTTAAAGAAATTAATACTTTTATTCAGCAGGGATGCAAAGTGACAGTAGGGCAATATATCTTGAGCAGCAAATCTGCATATTAGAATGATTTCTGAAGGATCATGTGACACTGAAGACTGGAGTAATGATGCTGAAAATCCAGCTTTACGATCACAGGATTAAATCATATTTTAAAATATGTTATTGTTTTCACTTGTTTTTTAATACCTTGGTGAGCATTAAAACCTTTTGAAAGGTAGTGTATACAGTTTTATAATAAATTACTTTGTATTCATCAAGGTTTAAGTTCTTTTCATGTAGAAATTGCACTCTGTGTGTGTCACAGATGGGACACAAGTTCACCGGGCGGCATCAAAGCCAATAAAAACACTTTATAGGGTGCCAGGTCGAGAAATGTAGACATCGGGTCTCTTTCGGCTAGTTTTAAACATCCACACAGGCATATATGCTAACAAACCTTAGTCTGGAACTTTTTATAAGGTTACCTTATGTTTGAAAGCTGTATCGGAAACAAAGTGAGATTGACATTAATGGCACTCGTGAGCAACTCTGTGTGACAAGCCTCTCAGCCTGTCTCGACCATTCTGTCAACATATGTTGCTGATGTTTAGACCCTTTCCCTCACTTACAGAAAAGTGGTTGACGTGGTATTCGTTAAATAAGCAACTCAAAGCTTTTCCTCTCAGATGTCAGTGAGGTTTGGTGAATGATGCCCCCGATGGACAATCAAATTCACTGTTTCCCAGATGTTGTCATTTTTGTTGCAGAAACTTTACACACAGTGAAGGATTTGGGATTTGTCTTCGATGAATAAATGTAGCTTAAAAGGACTAAAAAGTAGCTTAAAGGGACCTTTTTGTAGCAAAAAGGATAAAATCAAAATACGTTTACAGTATATTAAAGCTGCATTTCTTTGATTAAAAGTATAGCAAAAACTGTAGTATTACATTTAATTTGTTACTTTGGCAAAAAAGAATTTTCAGCAGCCATTACCCCAGTCTTCAGTGTCATATTTGGTGCTCAGGAAACATTTTTTATTACTATTAATGTTGAAAGCAAAGCAGTTGTGCTGCCTAATATTTGTAAAAAAAAAAAAAATCAGGATTATTTGATGAATATAAATTATTTTAAACAGAAATATTGTGTTACAGTATAAATATCTTTACGGCCTATTTTGATCAATTTAATGTGTCCTTGCTGAATAAAATAATTAATTTCTTTAAAAAAAAATCTTGATGACCCCAAAGTTTTTTTTTTGAACAGTAGTGTAAAAAGTTTATACTCTGTATTTGAAAACTGAACAAGTTGTGTGTTTTTTATCCTCTAGACAGGAGAGCAATATCTTTTAACAGTCATCATGTGTCCAAACCAGAGTCCTCGTCTCACCTGACCTTCGTAAGTCAACATGCCTCATATTTATTACTCAAGTAATGCTAAGCTTTCCTTCAATTAAACTCTTCTGGAAACATTGAGCGAAATCCTTCAATTTAGACATTTTAGTTTTAATCTAAAAAACAGTCCTGTTAAAATTTAAAGGAATATCTCAAATGTTTATATAAAATTAAAAAGCCTCATAAAAAGCACATTTTCACATATTGAATCATAACCGTACATGTTCAACAAACAGGCATTTCATACTTTTTGTCCCATTTCTGGTTTCTTCAAGAGGGACAACATGGAGGGCCAGTACTGGGCACCCAGAAATGATGTCATTCAGAAGATTTCCAGAAGGTTACGACAGGCCCTCGGCATTTCTCTCTTCGGAATTGACATCATTATCAACAACCAGACCGGCCAGCACGCCGTCATCGATATCAACGCATTCCCAGGTACGTGTAGTTCCTCACAATCTTTGGAGTGGGTAATATTTGTTATCTTCATGCACTGAACTATTTTCCCACTTTCAAAACCAGCAATGCAATAACAGACCACATGGTGTCAGTATGGAATAATAGAGGCCTTTTCATGTATTGTAATGTATGTATGTATGTATGTATGTATGTATGTACATGTATATAGTATAAGATTTTGTGACTAAATGAATTAGACTGTTCACTCTATAAAGCTTAAGAATCATTATTCAGCTCAAGTCCCAAAGGGAGGTGTAGAACATTTTGAAAGGATGGGAAAAGTACATTTGAAGCCCTTCATTTAAGAACTCTAATCGTATGTGCAGGCACAGCTGTGTTTGTCGGCTTGCAGTATATTAGAAAGCCACCTGGCCTTCCCTCCGCTTGTTGCCATGGTGATCTTGTGTATGTAGCAGGGAACGGCACTTTGAAATCTCTCAGTGGTGCATCCCACGAGTCCCGTTACACCGCAGGAGTGAGACAACAGATGATATCTTCCATTTTTTGATCTGCCTCTCAGAGCATTCACCCGTTAACTACCGAAATCTGAAACAACCTTTATTTTTTCCCCCCAGGTTACGAGGGAGTGCCCGAGTTTTTCGGTGACCTGTTGAGTCACATCACCAGCGTCCTGCAAGGCCAGGCATCTAGCGGAGCGGCATGCGGTCATCTGAGAGTGAATGGGATGGCGCAGAGCCCGTCTGTGGCCTGCGGGATGCACTGTGGCTTGCTGGGAAATGAAAGCAGTTGGTTGATGGACAGCGAGGGGATAAAGAAGGGTCCCCATCAAGGACTGAGTTGCGGCGGCGCTTGCATGGCTCCAAACTTTCACCAGCATGGCAGATCCAGTTTAGCAGCGGAGACGTCTTCGCAGTGACACGGAGAGCCAAAGCAATATGAATATTTCATTACTGCTCACATACCAATTAAACCCTTATTAAAGGGTAGGTGTATAGAAAAGTCCTTTGTGCCAGATGTGAATTGTGTTGGAAATTATTAAATGTGTATTGATTGTCTTCTCGTTTATTTAATGGTTGAAACGGGCAACCTGATCTTGAAAATGTATGTGATTATTTTTTTTAATGAATGTTGCACTGAAGATGATTTTCAGAAAAAAAGGGCTTTGTGGAGGAACTGAAAATATTATTAATGTTAATATATTAATAAGATACTTGAAAGGAAAATATGTGTCATGATTTGGGTGTAAGGCATTGCACTATTTAAATAAGTGTCCAGCTGGCACTAAGGCTTCTCTTCTTAGGTATATGTTAAATTCTGGCCCATTAAGAAAGCTTGAAGTCCATTAGTGCTCTCCGAAGCAATCGGCTGGCAGGTCATCTGTTAAAAGGCAGCAGGAGAAGTTCTGCCTGTTTTTTAAAAGATTCAAGGTAAGATTTTTTTTTAAGGCTAATCATTTCACATCTAGAGGGCCCTGAAACTTTGTCCTTTCCACACTGGCAGGTGCTCTGAGATTGTATAGGGGTTGTTATGCATTGATTTCAAATGGAAAACACCCCAAAATGAAAATTCTTTCATGATTTTATTTCAAACCTGTGACTTTCTTTCTTCTGTGGAGCATGTTTCAACTGTTTTAGTTCACACAGTGAAAGTCAATGGGGTTCAAAACAACACTGAAGCTTTCACTGGACAAAAAAGCTATTTTTGTTAATATATCACCTTGATAAATAATGACAGGTCATTATTGGCTGAAATATCCCTTCAAAATCATTGACAAATTAAATTAGCTATTTTGACCATTTAAGTTGGTCAGTTTTGTGCCTCATCGAATTGTGTTGTATTTGTACATGATGTATACTTTGTAAATATGTTAATTTTTTTTTTTTTTTGACCAAAAAAAAGGAGCCTCTGAAATAACATAAAAAATTAAATGGACAATAAAACCAAACTTACACATTGGCAATTATTTGATTCAGTGTTTGTCTGCTGTTTTGAGGTTTGGTTCTGACACGCACGTTGAACATTGCATGGAATCAGTTTGAAACACTTCATTTTGACCTTTATTTGTTTTCTTCAATCCCAAAAAGAATTCAATTACAGTCATCACCATACCTAAAAAAAAAACATTATTGCCTATGGATCATAAGACTCCATAATATCAGGTACAATCTGTATATTAAAATTTCAACCTAGTGTGATAATTCTGGGTAGTTTTTAACAAATATTTGACATTTACTGTACTCAACGCCCTAATTTCTTCAGGAAGCAAGCGCGATAAAGCAAAGCGGTCGAGCTGGGAAAGGTGAAGCGATCTGACTCAAGACCTTAATGTTTGACACCAGAGGAGTCGCTTTGAGGGTTCATATAACACGCGGAGGGAATGAGCAGAGGATCTGCGGCGCTGAGATAAGAGCTTACGCTGCTGTGGACTGAGCAAAAAGGTGAGAGCCTCATCTCGTGTTGACATGCCTTTCTACTGAAGGAGAGATGAAGGGCAGAGTGGAAAGAGAAGGAGAGCTGGAGCGGCTCACACTCGTCTCAGATCATGAAGTTTCTGAGCCACACTTTCTAGTTCAGACTCGATGGCAGCCAGACTCTCGATCTCAGCATCCTGATGACAGAGGAGAGACAAATCAGGCCATTGGTGAATTTTAAAAGGGTTTATGAACATTTATATTCATACACTACCGTTCAAAAGGTTTGGGGTTGGTATGATTTTAGTATTTTTTATTTAATGAAGTCTCTTATACTCACCGGCTGCATTTATTTGATAAAAAATAAAATAATAATAATATTGTGAAATATTATTACAATTTAACTGTTTTAATATATTTTAAAATGTGATTTATTCCTGTGGAGGGAAAGCTGAATTTTCAGCATCATTACTCTAGTCTTCATGATCCTTCAGAAATCATTCTAGTATGCTGATTTGGATCTCAGGAAACATTTCTTATTATTATCAATGTTAAGTTGTGCTGCTTAACATTTATTTGCAATAAAAATCTTTTGTAACATTGTCAATTTCTTTACTGTCGCTTTTAATGAATTGAATGCATCCATGCTGAATAAAAAGGATTAATTTATTCCAAAAAAACTATTTGCAGAGCAACTAGGAATAGTTCACCAAAAACCTGACAATATTAGAGATTTAACTCTACACAGTGTGTTATACAGTATATATATTATTTGTGACGCCTAAGCATTTAAAACATGTGGTTTTACATATACTATTAGTGGGTTGTATTTTTGCTTTTGTTTTTTGTTCAGACAAACAGTACAAAAACACTGTGTCATATAATATCGGTTTACTGATTTGGAATATGATTTGTATGTACTATTTTGATACGTTAAGAGGTTTTTTTTAGTTTTTTTTGGAGTTTGACCAACAGTGTCACTATGAACCATGGATTTATTGAAAGAGTAAATTCTACTTTTGTGTTGCACAGAAAGAAAAAAAACTTTTTGGATTTGATCATTTAAGAAAATGTGTCAACTAGGTGTCATACCCCTGTCTTCCTGCTGCCGCTGCCCTCTTCATCTCTTTTGTCCTGTGGTTCAGTTCGTGCCATGAGCTGCAGCTCCTGCTCCTCTGGGCTCCTCCACAAATCTCCACTCTCCTTAGAGTGATGTGGCGCTTCCCAGTGTTCATCCAGTTTTGGGCTGGTCTCCACTCTCTTGTGGGACGGTTTGCTCACGCGACTCCAGCGCTTTACTCCAACCTCGCTCTTCTTCTTCTCCTCCTCCTCTCCTTCCTGCTCATCTTTTGAATGTGTTCTCTCTGTTTCAGCTTCCTTGTGCTCCTCTCTGTCCTCCATGATGGATTGTTTTACATCAGGATTTGCTTCGAGATCATCTGTGGCTGTTTCCCCTTCAGATAAAAGAGAGCAAAGTTATGATTATTATACTATATCTTCTCTATCTCTCTTTATCTCACTCTTTTCTCTCTTATTATTCTACACACACACACACACATTTACTTTAGTGCAGCTTCAGCAAAAGCAGCACTCTTCTAAATGAAACGCTCTCACTTGCCAACTGACCGCTTGATTCCTCTTATCCTGAAAAATAAACTCTCGTTCTGCCACTTTATCTGTATTGCACAGAACACAGATACCCAAATCATTGTTTCTATTAACAAATACACTAAAGTAAAATCACCCAAAATGTCTGGCATTTTTCACCAAGTTCCTCTGAGATCTGAGGGCCACTTTTAACAAGCTGCAGGCAGCTGGCTGATCTGGGCAGCCTCCAACATCAATTATTGAATCGATTCAGCGAGCCACAGCACAGCGTGGATTTCATTTCATAGATGGAGGCACTGTCACACTGGCCTGTTCATGGAGCACGGCTAAATTCCCCCATCAATCTTGATTTACCATCCCTCCCTACTGACTCTTTTTAACCTTGTCCTGTCGTAGACACAATCTCCTGCTGTTATTCCGAACCTCTTCAGCAAAATGAGTTGTGCCTGTTATATGAATTCTCCCCGGGCATCCCTGTAACTCACACTTTTCACAGAGTAGTGATTATGTTGCTATTGATCGAATATATCATTAGCAGGAGCACTATGGCTATTTGTTCAGCGTGCTGGGCTTAAAGGGATACTCCACTTTTTTTGGAAATAGGCTCATTTTACAACTCCCCCAGAGTTAAACATTTGAGTTTTACCGTTTTCGAATCCATTCAGCCGATCTCCGGGTCTGGCGGTACCACTTTTAGCATAGCTTAGCATAGATCATTGAATTGGACAGGACCATTAGCATCTCTTTTTCGCAAAGTTTCTTGATTATTACGCAGGAATGAGAGTATAGTTCCTAGCCATATCAGCCTAGAAAATCGCAACTTTTAATTTTCCGTCGGTCTTAGTACACGATGTAACTACAGAAGAGTCAAGTTTTAAATAGGAAAAATATCGAAACTCTTTGGTCATTTTTTTGAGAGAGATGCTAATGGTCCTGTCCGATTCAATGATCTATGCTAAGCTATGCTAAAAGTGGTACCGCCAGACCCGGAGTTCGGCTGAATGAATTCGAAAACGGTAAGACTCAAATGTTTAACTCTGGGGGAGTTGTAAAATGAGCCTATTTCCAAAAAAAGTGGAGTATCCCTTTAAAGCTGTACTGATCATGAATGGATTATGGTCATTTGAGGTCATTAATGTTGCAATTTTGGGATTTTAAGATACACTTAGGTGCTCTAGCGGTTAACTGAACACAACTGAATGCGTCTTGCAGAAGAACATTGTTGCCTGAGCTACTTCTCTGTGTTCATGTATAATATGACGAGTCACGCAGGTACTGGGCTACTTTGCAGCGGTTGTCATCCAGTCAGGTTTAAAATAGTCTGAATATGAACACTAATTATAGGCGTACTGTAGTGATGCAGGATAAGACAAAAGCACAGTTTGGAAGGTGGATTCATGATGTACATTTTGAACAAAAAAAGTTACATAGTGTACATTTAATGGCTATAGGCCTATACAGTTACAATTGTAAATATGCTATATAATGCCACAGTTGTGAGATGAAAAGGCACAAAGTGGAGACAAACCACCATAATTCAAATCAAAATAGACGAGAATGTATACCATGACTAGGGCTAGGTAAAAAGATTGATTTTCTGTTATAACTCAGTTATTCATAATTATTTATTATAATTTTACAATGTTTTAAGAAAATAAAACATGAAAAAAAAATGTATTAATATTTTTGTGCTATATATACAGAAATCATATTTAACAAAAAGACAAAATAATGGCAAAAAAAGCTCTTTCTATTGCCAACACAAAACAATTATCTAATGCCACCAATGTCCGATTCCTGAACAAATGCTTCCGATTAGCTGGTTTTTAGTGAATCAGAAACATACAGCACCAGTGTAGTCCGATTCCTGAAACAAATGACTCTTATGAGTCAGTTCTTTTAATGAGTATTTCAAGAAGATCAGTTACTGGTTTAAAACAGTCTGAAACCCTGTGTTTAGAGAATTAACAGAGAGATTTTTTTTTCATATTCAAGCAAAGTGGCTTAGTACCCCTAAATGAATCTGAAACATTAAAATCAAATCAGAATCCGAAATCAAAATTGAATTGAGAGTGTGAATCGGAATTTAATTGGGAAATCTAGTAGTATAGAGCATCCGGGTATTCTATTGGTGCTGTGTAGGAGCCTGGAACAGATGACACTTCTCTCTTTTATTTTTTTGTATTTTACATTGTGGCAGGATTGATGACACACATTCAAGCACTGTTCATCTATCATTTGTACATCTGCAGTGGCTTGTTTCCAGGTATTGAGCCACCACAAGCTTCTCAGCCGGAGGACCCTTAATTTGAGAAGCCCCAGAGCACTGGCCCTGTCGGGACAGTCTATAATGTGTCCTTGCAGCTAATCTACAGTAAGATTGCAGCTTGCTATATCATATCATAATGAATGCTGTTCTAAACACAAATATAAACTCAGAAAGTGGCACATATGGCATCCCACAAATCACATTCATCATTACCCTCTTTATGGTGAGGCGGATCATTTTCCTCTTCCTTTTCCAAGCTGGAGAGTTTCTTCTCCTTCTGTTTCTCCTCATCCCTTATTGTGGCCTCCTCCTGTGACTCTCTTTTCTTCTCTGGGTTCATAGAGTTGGAGATGTGATTGCTAGGACTCTCGTCTTCTTCACGCTCCTCTTCCTCAGAAATCTGGTTCAGTTTTTTAGACTCCTGCTCTGTCTCCTCACTCTCCTGGGAGCTCTCCTCTCCTGCTCCTCTCTTCTCTGCAAATTCCTTTGGTTTCTCCATGGCAACCAACATTGACTGATCGTCTGTGGGATGGTAAATTGTTATGTTGAGGTTAAGAGCACATTTGTGTATCAATTTAATCTGAATAAATATTTTTTATTCTATTATTCATTCCTGTTTCCTGCAGGATGGATGAATGGATGAAACTGTAAGATACTGTATATTAACACATTAGCTAGATAGATAATGATAAAGAAAAAAGTTGATAATTTTGCTTTAATAAATGCATCCAGATATACACATTAGCTAGATAATGATAAAGAAACATTTTAATAATAATGATGGATGGATGGATGGATGGATGGATGGATGGATGGATGGATGGATGGATGGATGGATAGATAGATAGATAGATAGATAGATAGATAGATAGATAGATTCAATTATTTTTAAAAAATGTGAATTACATTCACATTCACAAAACTGCATTTTTTTTCTCTTCAGGTCAAAGCCTTCAGGTTTGATTCATCTATGAAAATAAATAAATAAATAAATAAATAAATAAAATGTATTTATTTATGTATTTAATATGCATTATTCTTTTATTCAATGCTGTTTTCTTTCAGGTCAAAGCCTTCAGGTTTGTTTCATCAATAATGAATTCTGCTACAGTACCTTTTCATGGAAGTGCAAGGCTGTGGAACAAACTGTTTAAATGGTTTTTTCTTTGGATCAATCTTTCTGACCTCAGTGCAGTGCTTGCAAAAACACATATAGATGGTGTGTTGTTAACCAAGGAAAAACATGTTAACCTTGTGACCACTGACTGCTTACCTCCACGAATGAGGAGACTGACATATGAGCCGAGTGGGAAGACTAGATGAAAGTGTATTTGCAATACATGCAGATCATAGAAATGGATGACACAATATTCAAGGTCAGCTCTTTTGAATGAGGTCAAATGAGGTGCACAACAAAGTACACTGACAACCCACTCACAAATGAAGGCATATAGTAAAACACAATCAGTGTTTACTTAACACAGAATACAGATTGATATTTAGCCCCCACATACTTGTGCCCACAGACTTCAATGCTGACATATTTGATTAAAAAGTCCATGGGGGTGGTACCACTGTGCACTTGCACTAGTAAGAAACAATGCCCACTAGAAGAGGCAGTTGTGCCCTCTGCCCTGATTCTGCTAATTGCAGCACGATAGAGCAGAACACAGCAATTTACACTAAAATATGCTTCAAGAGCACTGGATGACTGTCTTCTGTCCTTTGAAATGTGAAAAGCAATGCAAAATCAAAGTAGCATTTTCATGTGGCAGTTTTCTTTGATAGAATCTAGGGCAAGGTGTGACCTTTGAGCCCTCAGATGCACTGCATGAGAAACCATCAATCCTATTGTGTTAAATATAGCCACATGGACTCGGGAGTTCTTTGGAAAACCGTTGTCGATTAATACAGTATGTCGCTACATCAAGAAATGCAACTTGAATCTCTGTTACGCAAGGAACAAGCTACTAAACATCCGTTCTATGCAGAGATGCTGTCGAGTTCTTTGGGCCCACACTGTGGAAATGTGTGCTGTGGTCAGATGAGTCCATGTTTCAACTTTCAACATTGAGTTCTCAGTCACAAAGACAAAAGGGACCATCCAGACTTTCATCGGCAACAGGTGCAAAAGCGAACATCTGTCATGGGATGGGGTTGCCTCAGTGCAAACAGCATGGGTGACATGCATATGTGTGAAGGTACCATTGATGTGGAAGGCCTATTTGGGATTGTACAGAGACTTATACTGCCATCAAGACGACATCTTTCCTGGGAAGCATGACAATGCCAGGCCTCATTCTGCACATGCTAAAACAGTGGTTTCTAGACACTCTTCACCGATGTGCTTGACTGCCTGCCTGAAGTCCAGATCTGTCTCTTATTGAAAATGAATGACCCATCATGAAAAGGAGAATCAGACAACGATGACCATGGACTGTTGAGCAATCGTCTTGTACCAGGCGAGATTTGGCAAAAATTCCACTCGCAAAACTTCAACAATTATTATCCTCAATTACCAAACTATTGAAAAGTGTAATAATTAAAAGGAAAGGTGATGTGACAATGGTAAACATGCCTCTGTCCCAACTCTTTTGGAGTTTTGGAGAAAATCTAAATTTGTAATTTTGTACTTGCTCAGTACAAAACATGGGAAATCTTTTCTTTGTACTTTTGTCAGTTAAACAAAGGTTTGAGATATTATTATTATTTTTTAAATCACAGATTATTGATTTAATTGCTTTTTACAAAACTTTTCTGGAAATGTAAAAACTATGTAAAGAAAAAAAGATGTAACAGACTTGTATAGAGTCATGTATCATGACAATTAAGAAGTGGATTCATCTCACCTGCAGTTTTCTTCATGTCTTTAGGGAGGCTGGTCACATGATCAGGTGTGTCTCCTGGGTGTCTCTGTGCTCTCTCACTGGCTCCTGAGAAGCAGTTTGGTGGAGACACGGTCACAAGCAGGCATAGCAAGTTTCTTGGCAATAAAACAGAATCTATGAATTCTCTTTTAGAGTCGTTCAGCAGTGTTATACAATTCTCCACTCTACATTTCAAATGACCTAATGCTGCCAAAAAAGCCATTAACACCCGACTGTCATTCTGCTGCCATTAGCATTTCTCTATAGGAAACAGTTGGTTCATGCGGACCCAATCAAAATCTGGAGCATCTGCCTCTTACCCTCCACAGCGATATCTTGCATCTCTCGGAGAAAGTTGCGGTGGCGCAGGATGCTCACAAGCCTGTCATCTGCAAAATACACAGAACACCTAAACACAGCTCCTACTTTTTTAGCAGTCAGCACTTTACTTTGATTTTTACATTATTTGCATTAATTGCCCTGAAATGTACTGCCTTCGTCTGAACAGCACTATTAATCATCAGGCCTGCTGAGACAGAAGAGAGAGAAAGTGAGAGCAATAAAGAGGGAGAGAGGACAGATTTTCGTTGAATTAACGTTGAGTCAAGCTTTTCCCTTTCTGCTGACCGACAAAGAGAGCACGCAGAGTCGGCTGCTCCCTCCGTGGCAATGCTATTCACTCTTCTCCATACTTTCCCTCTCAAAATATCTCTTGTCTTATTTCTCTGCCAGGCTTATTCACAATCTGTTCAAGTTAAGGTAGAAAACTGGCAGCTGTAGTTGACAGAATATTACTGTAGTTGACGTAAAATGGACAAGCATTAGGGAAGGGCATGTCGGTGTCTGTATATTTTTACAGCTACTACTGCATGTCTTTAAATAATAAAATTTTAATGCACTAACTTACTTGAACTATTTCTATTTGTTACTGTATTAATAATAAAACAGGTGGCTTCAAGCAGGACATCTTGGGAATGCTCCTTTTTCTATGATTCATATTTTATTCTTATATTATTTAAAAAAAATTATGTTGAATTATATACTTGCACATTTTTACCTCTGAAAACAATCCATTTTGTACAGTATTTGTACATTAAATTTTAAAATTGCATTTGGTAAGTTAAATTACAATTAACTATGTTTTTAGTATAAGTTTTACATTGTTTTCTGTTAAATATCCTAACATTCTTACAGTGTATTAATGAAATTCTCCACTTATCTGTCCTCCTCTCTCTCGTTCTGTCAATCCCTGTCCTTCACCTTTCTTTGTCCTATAGACTCATTGTGTAAGCCTCGCACAGAGTGTTTGATTTCACTGTTGTAAGCGTTATCTCAGTTACAATACCTGGCTTGTGAATAGAATGATTGATTTTTCAACTATTAAAGTATCAAAGAAAATGAGCTTCACACTAAGACTGCTAAAGTCTTTAATTACTTTGCTCCATTAACTTGAGGAAACGTGCAGTCACAGCAGCAACGACAGCATATATTTATCATATTGGGAAGGTCACTGCAGATGATAGGGAAGAGGTGCACCCAAGTGCAGCTAAATATATGGAAATAGTAGTAGTCCAGGTGTCACTATTGCAGGCACTCACCAGAGCCGAGAGTGTCAAGGCAGTCCTGGGACGCTGGGATGGGATGAGGCTTGGACAGAGTATCCGCAATTACTTCCACAATACATTTCATCACCTATATAAAGACAGAGAAAGGTTGGGATAGGGAACAGCAAGACATTTTTAAGCTATTATGTCATACATTATATAGACATTCATGAAATCAATGTGACAGAGGACATTTCTGTAGTGATTCTTTGATCAAAAGATCAGCTTATAAGTGAAACAGAATTTTTTGTAACAATTTAAACGTCTTTCCTGTCGTTTTTGAATGGGAGTGTGTACATATGGACTCTATACACACATTCATGAGATCAGTGTGACAGAGGACACACAGTAGCAGCCGCTGCCAATAATATCTCAAAGCCTGCCATATCTAACCATCCGTACTGTCTTACATTACACTTTCAATCAATGTCATTTCCTCCTCAGTGCTTTCATTTCCAACACACACACACACACACACACACACACACACACTTGTCTCTCCGATTTGTTTGGCTGCACATTCCCCCATAGTCAAACATTTCTTTGCTGTCAGGGAAAAACAGCCTCCCTCAGTAAGACCAAAGTGTTGCTGAAATGGCGTTATAATTTTACTGAGGAGAACAGCATCTGTTTGCAACTTGACATTGGTGATGTTGTTTTCCCCAAAATGTCAGATTTGTACAGATTTCTAGATTTTCTAGTGACCTATATTAAAACAGACCCTCTCTTGAGGTGTTTTTCACTGGCAAGGACAAGAAAGAGGCATTTGACAATCTCATATAAGTTAAATGAAAGCAACCAAACATTCATTTAAGTTTGAATTCAGTTGATCAAAGCACAGCTTGCAGTCATCTGTAGTTGCAGCCTCCTCTGAGTAAGCACACATGGCACCAGCTGTCACTAGGCTGAAGTCGTGTTGTTGAGTCACTGTCTCGCTTATGTTGCTTTCCTCCACACTTCCTGACAACATGGACTATTGCTGTGGCCATTCTGTGCATCCTTATGCTCTTGTTTCTCAAAAGGCTGCTCAAAATACACATTAAAATAATACTACCTAATACGTACCTTCACATCCTTATCATCCATGTGACCTGGGGAGACAGGCACTGAGAAGACTAGAAGTAGAGAGAATGTTTTGATCAACAAAATATGGAAAAATATGATATAACCAAATTAGCATAGAATTAACCCTGGGTTAACTTGACGTCTTTTAAAAAGTCAGCTTTAATATTTAGGTTAAGTAACTGTAACGGCGACTCGTGTAGCAACAGACAACCAATCATAAACTGCTTTGATGCTTATCTCATTAAATATTCATGTTCTTGTACAGTCGCAGAAACTTTCACGCGCTTCGTATAATTTGAGGGGAAACCGTTACAAATATAGAACGAAGAATAATGGACACATTATTATTTTTGCTGTATGTTTTATAAGTCTTAAAACAACCAGAGCGGTTCTGCATACGACATTTACACAGATAAACAAGCGGTTATTAAAACTGGCTGCGCTGTATTGGTCCGATTCATTTAGCTGAGCTTATGCAAACGTTAACATGCAATGGAACATAATAAACCACAATAACGCGTACAAATGTCAAGTGTGAAAAGCTAATTTGCGTTCCTCGCAAGTGTTATCCGCTGTCCTTGGTGCTGACAGAGACATGGAACAGCTCGCATTTATAAAATCTACAGAATCAACAACACATCTTCCAAAATAACACAAAGTATTCCCACAACAACTTAATACGTTACGTGAACGTTTGCACATCTTGCACACTTACCAAAATTCACCAGCACCACGAGACCAGCGCATCCTCGAGCGATCATTTTCTTAATGTGAAGCGCAGGCAATTAACCGTTCGAACCGTTGTGCCAGAAGAAAGCGAATGGACGTTAGTACTTTCCTTTCCTCAGAGTGAATGAAAACACTCGCTGATTTATGGATGCATTATGCGCATAAGGCGTCTGCTCTTATTTGTTTCGCCGGATCCACAGATCACAATGCCTCAGTGTCACTACTCGCAACCGCAGCGATGCCGCCTTATATAGAAGACTTGATGAAGAGGAAATGACATCAGTATAATGTACACCTGCTTAGTTCACCATCTACTAAATGATAAAGAAAAAAAAAAGTTCATAATATTTTGCATCAATACATGCATGTGTATACTGTATATAGCCAGATAGATAATAATAAAGAAAACAGTTTATAATTTTGTTTTAAAGGGATACTCCACCGAGAAATGAAAATTCTGTCATCATATACTCACCCTCATGTTGTTTCAAACCTGTATGAATTTCTTTCTTCTGCTGAACAGAAAGGAAGATATTTAGAAGAATGTGAGTAACCAGACAGTTTTAGATACCATTGACTTCCATAGTAGGAAAAAAATATACTATGGAAGTCAATGGTATCTAAAACTGTCTGGTTACTGACATTCTTCTAAATATCTTCCTTTCTGTTCAGCAGAAGAAAGAAATTCATACAGGTTTGAAACAACATGAGAGTGAGTATAATGACAGAATTTTCATTTTTCGGTGGAGTATCCCTTTAATATATGCATCCAGATATATACACATAAGCTAGATCATGATAAACCATTTTAATAATAATTTTACATGGATGGATGGATGGATGGATGGATGGATGGATGGATGGATGGATGGATGGATGGATGGATGGATGGATGGATGGATGGATGGATGGATGGATGGATGGATGGATGGATGGATGGATGGATGGATGGATGGATGGATGGATGGATGGATGGATGGATGGATGGATAGATAGATAGATAGATAGATAGATAGATAGATAGATAGATAGATAGATAGATAGATAGATAGATAGATAGATAGATAGATAGATAGATAGAACCATTAAGATATAGGAAGTCTGATCATGGTGTGCTTGATTTTCCATCTATTAATATTCTGCTTCAGGCTAAAAGGCAAGCAAATGCATAAACATATTATCACTTCTTATCATAATATCACCCTCTCCTAAAACTCCAAAACTAGGCAAATCAAAGCAAAGCATGATTTCTGTCAATAATAATAACAATCATAATAATCATAAATTGGTGGTGGTTGAGGAGAGATCCCCTGATATGATTGTAAAGCGCTTTGGGTGTACAGTAGTACATATGAAAGCGCTATATAAATGCCTCATTCATTCATTCATTCATAAATAAATAAAATAATTAATTAATACAAATTTTTAAGTATTTGAAAAATACTAATTCAAAGGTCATAATCTAGTACAGGCCCAAACCATAATATGGGTCAAATCTGCTTTGTCAAACTGATATCATCACATATGTCAACAAAAATGTCTTATAACATTGTTACACAAAAGTCTTGATTGACTGGTTTATGAAGATAAGATCCCATGCATTATTCAAAGACGACCGCTTTAAGATCATGATTTCCACTAAGATGTCTGTAAAATATTAAAGGAAAATAAATTCAACTTGCAGTCATTTGGTCCCAGTAAAAACAAACTGAATGACCGGCTGAGATAAAGCTATACTGTATTGTTTTGCATAAATCTTTGTGCAGAATACTAAACATAAGTCGATCAGTAGTGCCTGCCATTCAAAACAGAAAGTAATTCAATTAGGGACAGCATTAAACCTTGGCATATGCAGTAAATGATGGACCTCAGGGGAACCATATGTGATTACCCCACCAACTAATTTACTGAGCACAGTAGAGATGCATTAGAAAGAGAGGTGCAGGGGATGAAATAGAGGGAATGTGATCAGAAAGCAGATTATTAGATGTGGGATCAATTCACAGGCAAATCTGATAAAACATTAGTGCTTAATTGTTTGTTTGCCACTTATACTTTTATGTTTCCATAGGTTGCTTTGATAGAAATATGCTTTGTTCATTGCAATAGTTAAATGTCCTTGTAGCTCATGAAAACTGTTTATCTGCCATTCGTTGTGCATTCGCTCAACAATATTGGGCTGAGGGCTCTGATAATGTGCACATTAGAGGCAGCTGCATTTACACATTTTATCCCTGTTGGGTTAAATGATGTTGAGTTAAGCATAGTCAAACCCAAAATTTATTCAGTCACCTTCAACATTTCTCACATGATCACATTGGCTATAGTTTCGAAAATCAGTTGATATTTCACTGGTTTTGGCCATCCTTCTGTTAGACTGTCTGACAAATGAATCAGGTTGAAAAGCTGTCAGCTGTTAAATTTAAGTACACAATTAGATAATACCAATTTAGGTCAACAAATTACAGAGCAATGTTTAATTTTGTTCAGTCTCTGGTGTAAAAAGGTCGCATTAGCAATTTAAGAAAGAAACACTTAAGCAAAACATGGTCAGGTCATAGTGTATGAATAATTTTTGCTGCCAAATTTTTATACATTTTACTGGTAGTCCACTGTATGAAGGATTGTCACAGTTTACTTTATTTTGCTATCCTCACTTAAATGAACTATAGTGTCCTGCACCCACTAGTAAAACAATATATAAAAAATATATATATATCTGGTGTCTGAATAATTTTTGTTTGACTGAACACAGCAAAACCTTTTTAGGCAGCAGACAAGTTGACCATTGATTTGTAATGAGAATATAATGCTATTTCTCTATTCTGGACACACTAAAATTGGATGAAAATCGAACAGTCGGTTGGAGTTGGAGTATGTGATGGATTGCATCTAATGGCCCTCAAAGAGGAAACAAGTTTCCTGTTTATATCAGCTTGAAATGGACAAAAAACATAATTAATGTAAACTATTGGAGTTTTTCCAAGTATTAAATCAAGTTAGCCTATATTAAAATGCATAAATTCTACATTTGTCCTAGCTGTAGAAATATACTACTCAAAACTGTGCAGTGCTGTTTCTCAGCCATGCATGGATAGAAGATTCATTTTTTTTAATGTACCCAGCTGAACAAGAGACTAAATGAGCAATTTGCGGTTCTGTAGTTTCATTTCAAACAGATTGTTCATAAGTTGCATAACCAGAAGTTGACTACTTTCTGAGAAACGCCCGTCATAATGTTTCATTGAGTCCAATTATTTCTGATTATAAAAATACATAATTTAACCACAGAAAGCAGTTTCTCAGAGCTGGGTTGAACCAATTATTTGTTCATTTTAAGTGTATTTGTAATAAATAAATAAATAATTGCAACTCCCAATATGCTTCACTTCTTAAACAACAGTGCATTTGAATTTGTTTTTATGAATTTTTTGGGAGGAAATTAATTCACAAATAAACCTTAGATTCAATCTTGTGATCTCAGAGATAGCAAACCATCAACCAAATGTAGCCTACCTCAATCAATTATCATAGAAGCATAAACAATCAAAATACATTATTTCCTGTGGAAAAAAATATATAAATATCTGCAGATTGCGAATTTCTTTTAAAAAGCAAGACTAGACACTGACAGCCTCGAGAGTGGGTTAATACAAATCCACTTTGAATGATACTACTACTACCACTAATAATAATAATAATAATAATAATAATGAATATGCAGCATGGGCAGCACAGAAAATATCTCTCTTGCTTTTTTGATTAAGTAACCTCAACTAAGAATACAGACAAAATCAGACTGACAAAACATGAATATATTTATTCATTAAGGACATAAATGTGAAGAAACCACCATGTAGCGGCTGGACAGATCAGACACACAATTATTTATTATATTTAATAATCCACTTGGGAGTCGCAAGACTCGATTTCCCCTCAAGACTGTAACAAGTAATGGCTCCGTGATGTCTGGCCTCCCGCTGATCATCATCAACCTTTATAATGATATAAAGCCCCTTCTGACACTATCCAGGTAACTAGTGAACCTCAGAGACATTCCAGCAAATGTGTATGATTACGGTTTTGTAAATTGTCTTTTGTATTGTATACTGTTTTTTGCATTCCTTATGATAGAATTATTAGATAATGTATAACTTTATCATGCTTCATATCAAAATAATATATCACCTCCTCATAACATACATTGTATTCTTGTTAAATTAATCAAAATGATACAACCGCCGGCCCACTCTGATCATGCAAATGAGCCAGCTTCCAAACACAGGAACTTTTCCCACCTGAAAATACACCCTTTTCATTGGTCAAGCCAAACTCAAGAGGCAGAAGTTAAAAGGGCATTATCTCAGTGACCTTCTCTTTTCTGGTTCTGGTTTCTTGGAGACATCTGGTCCGACCGTGACGCCGTGGGGACCTCACTTCGCCCCGGTGCGCAGATGGAGGGGTCTCAAAGTTACAGCCAGCCATGTTGTTGTAACCTCCCATCCGGAAGAGAGGACTCTTCCGACCACAACCGAGTCAGACTAACACCGCCGAAGTTCGTCATTCTTCAACATGGAAGAACCTGTTGCAACTTCACCACCATTGAACAACTGAACCATCATAACTTTCTTCTGAGACTGCATATCCTGTACCCAGTACGAAAGGTTATTTTTCTGTGGCCACAAAAATATCCTTTCTGAGAGTCGATGGACGATTAAAACTAAGTGTTCACTGGACAAACAGGTTAATTGATTAAATAATAATTCCGCTACATCAAGTTAATTTTATTAACTGATCCAAATATTTATAATTATAACGAGTAATACATAATTATTCATATTTCATTGAGCTAATTTGCTACAGCCCATATAATTGTATAGCTATAATTTATTTTATTGAATACTTATTCTTTTTTTTTATTTGTTTTGTGTAGGAAAGAAGCTTGTTTCCAAGAATCTTTAGGAGCTGCTAAGAACTTTTAAGAATAACTATAAAGAAAGGTTATTTGATTGGTAATGGAAGAATGTATTGACCCATGAAGAACCCTCAGCATGTATGGAAAAAGTAAAAACGTACTTTTAAAGAAAAAAAAGGAAGGAAAAGAGGTAAGTGTCCCTTCTGAAATCTTTATTTGAGAAGACCAAAAGCACTTCTCAAGTTGTAGCATCCAAAACAATGATCTTATTACTGTGGTGCACCATACTTATGTACTTTTCACCATGCTCTCAGAAGCAAAACAATTGTTCTCACTCAACATTAAAATCCTTTATCCGCAGAGGCTTAATGAGTTTACAGTGTAACCTCTGGCCGTTTTTATTCAGACAACCCGGAATCAGCTTACACAGTTACCTTTCGTACCTAAATGAATTATAGCAGCATTACGCAGAGCTAAATGTGGCTTTGCACCTGCTCTTGTGCCATTTTGGTTGGGTATATCAGAAAAGGTCATCACATTAGCATATATTGTTCTATTCTGAGGTTTTAACATTTCCATTGCAGAAACTCCACAGAGCAATTAAATATGATGCTGATTGGAAGTCCATTTTTCTTTTTTTGACAACTTGTTTTATTTATCTTTCACACCCTCATATTCAGTTTTATCATAGATCATCCTGCAGTGGCTCAAGTCTCAAAATAGATCCTCAATGGTTCTGAGAGTGTCAAAGCATTGATTTCTAGCACAAGTAGAACATCAGGTGGGCAGACATGATGTACCATGATACTCCATATGGATGTCCTACAAGGAGGCCAGATTTACAGCCAACCACAGTGGAAGGAAAGCCAAGGCAAGCATGAGGTGGAGAACGGCTAGTCTGACGCCAGCTGACGGGCCTGGCTTTACAACAGTGGGTCTGGTGTAAATGTATGGATGACTCTAGGATTTGTCAGTTTGAACAAGAAAAAAAAAAGGATGTAATAATAGAATTAGCAAATGAATCCATAATAAAATAAAATATAATTTCTTACCACAGGGGGGCAAATAAGCTCAATAGAGTTAGAAAAGCTCTCCACCAGAAACTTCTCCCCTTCAGGTTGAAACTTGCCACAAAAAAAATGAGAGAAACGATTTCAGAATGACAAACTGTGCCTATATGATCAGATAATCAGAGGTTGTGGCTGATGTGTACATCAAAATTATATTTTATTCTATGTTTTATTTATTACATATTTTGTTATGTATATATTTTTATATATTATTTTATTTTATTAAATGGAGCGTTGTGAATTTGTGAAACCAAAACTTACCATGTTGTTCCACAGTCCCTTGGCTAGCTCCTCGTGTCCTTTCATAGTAAAGTGGAAACAGTCCGGGGTAAAGAAGCTCATGTCAATCTTCCCATTCTAATCAAGGACAAATTAATGAGACACAAACCTTGAACAGCACATGCACATATTAATGGAAACGTTCAATTTTAAACCTAATGCAAAGCTAGCAGAAATGTGGCATAAATCATAAACATAACACAATCAGTGGTCACTTCTTACAGGGAGTCTTGGAGGGTCTGCGTGTTTCAAGAACGGCTGCAAAACTACAGCAAAGTCGTTCTTAAAGAAACGGTCACTGTGCAAGAGCTGCTCCAGTGCTTTCTAAAACAAAAGATATTTTGGGTAACATTTTATTTTACAGTGTCCTTGTTACACATGTACTTACTGTAATAACGTAGTAAGTCCATGTTGTTAGTTAATATTAGCTCTATTCAGTACTTAAACTGTATTAGTACACTGAAACAAAGACAAAATGCAACCACATTTACCACACAGTTTAGCACCATATTTGCAAATGACAGATTTGTAATATATCTGTATAGATAATTGAGAAAACTAATCCACCTGGAATTCTAGGTTGACTCCAACCAGCTCCTTTAGATCAGCGGATCCAGCGGCTGGCTTTACCAGACAGGAGCAGAATGACCTGGAGAGATCAGAGCATTGAATATGAGAGAAATGATCCTGTAGCACTGAAAGAGCATAAACATTCAAAGAGATTTTTGATTTTGAATTGCTAATTGTGCATGAAAATAAATACACAATGCATATCGAGTATCCATGACATCATCACATTTGATTTAATTTCCTGTACCTCTGGAGCAGACATCCTGGGGTGGGTTTCTGTACTTCCCTGAGGGTCTCCATCGGCAGTATCTGGACCACGTTCACTATCATTCGAGGAACCTGCAAAGGTGATAGAAACTTTTATTAATGCATTATGGTGATCAACAACAAAAAAATCTGTAAAGTTATATGATATTACACACGATTTCCATTTCAAATAAACGCTGCTCTTCAAAGTATTCAAACGCAGTATTCAAAGAACACTGAAAAAAAATCTGTTTCCACAAAAAATATAAGCACAACTGCTTTCAATATTGATCATTAAAAAAAAAAGTGTTTCTTGAGCAGCAAATCAGAATTTTAGACTGATTTCTGAAGGATCATGTGACACTGAAGACTGGAGTAATGATGATGAAAATTCAGCTTTGCCATCACAGGAATAAATTAAAAACATATTTAAAATTAAAATAATTCACCCATAATATCACAGTTTTTACTGTATTTGTATTATAAATGCAACCTTGGTGAGCATAAAAGATTAAAAAAAAAACCAAGCCTTTGATATTATATCTCGAGATCTGCTATTACCTCATTCATCAGCATTTCCAAGGACACAGTCATGTAATGGACAAAGTTCTCCACCGAAAACAGGGACTGTGTGCATAAATAGAGGACATAAATTTAGAGGCTCTATAAAAACACTCCTAAAGGACAATATGTCTGAATATAGACTCTTTAAAGGTCACTTTTACTGCCTAGAACTGCTATTTCTCAAAGAGCAAACACATTTCAAGGCGATATTACTCATGTTGATGATCATCTCTACAAGCGTCTATGTGTTCACAATCAATATAACATTTGTTTTAAACCTCCTATAGTTCCCGCTTTGACATTTTGAACAAAATCTGTCAATACTGTAGAAGAATCTTCTGTCTGTAGTTTGCCAAACAAACAGCTTTGTAAGCAATGCCTTGTCTTTGCAGTAATCACAGATGTCATTCATCCCAATTAGAATGGTCAACAGTTTCCAGTCTTCATCAAAGTCAATATCCTGTAGCAAAAGATGGAATCACAATAATGCCAAGATTTCAGCATCTGTATTTGTAATAAGCAAGAGAAGCAGAGGACAAACACATTTAGTTTCGGAAACAGTGTATTCAAAAGCAATAATGCATTTACCTCATATGTTTTCAATGTATCAATCAAATGTCTGACTTGTTCAGGAAGATTACTAGGAAGAAAGCAAAACTCATATCATCGACTGATACAATAGCACATTCGCTAAATTAAAGGTCGCAAAATACAGTTAAAGTAAAAAGATCTTGATGGCATATTTTCAGGTGTTTGTTCTTTAACAACCATTTATGAAGAATGACTAGGGATGTACTAGCATTTACAAGGTGTTGTGTCCGGTTACAGCCAGGTTAAATCCAGTCTCGCAGAGGGGAGCTGGGGTACCATGGACCGTCTTGGTTGGGGCGGGACCCACTAAGTGGGGGTTGAAGAGTCGAATGATGTCTAAATCAAAAGCACAGAAGGTCACAAATTCAATTCAGCTCAATTCACCAATTTTTACTTTTCATATGACTGATATTGAGGCAAAAGGACATACTTGACAGTGTAATGACATCTTGAAAGGTTCCATAGCCGCCAATGCTTTAAAAATATGGAATAATTACAAAACAATTACAAAAATTCTGGGCAAATATTTGCACCACATTATTAGAACTTCACAAAGTATGAGAAATATCATCATACTGGATATAAAGTCACTTTATTTATAAAAGCATGTTATATTAGTATTAGTAATACATTTACCTCCATGACACGTGACGAAATTCAATCGGTATGCCAAGAACTGTGGTTGCATTTGCACCAATGGCTGTCTACAAGTGAGACAATTACTATTAGAGATCATAATTGCTTTATTTGATAAACCCTTATATTATCAGTAACTGCATCAATAACAAATTTATGTATTTGTACAGCTTAAAGGGATAGTTCACCCAAAAATGAAAAAATGAAAAACACAAAAGAAGATATTTTGAAGAATATGGGCAACCAAACAGGCCCAAGGCTCCATTGACTTCCATAGTAGGAAAAAATATATATATACTTGAGTAATAAAAATACTCAAAATATCTTATTTTGTGTTTAACAGAAGAAAGAAACTCATACAGGTTTGGAACAACATGATGGTAAGTAAATGATGACAGAATTTGCATTTTTTGGGTGAACTATCCCTTTCAGTTGTTAACCTCATTTTGCCTCATGAATAAAGATAGTGTAGAATGAATTCTGTTGTCAGCCAACTAATGAAAAGTCCACTAAACCGAAAAAAGGAAAGAGTAAATAATCACACTCACTGTCAGTGAATCCCCAAGGGCAGCGATCACTTTAATATCTGCTGCCCTCACCAGCTCAACTACAAGAGATACAGCGAATCAGAAGAGCAAGTACCAAAACATTATATAACACAGTTTGTCTGTGGTACAACAAGAGCCAGCATTCATCATCAATAATAAACATCAGTGTTAATGAAAAAATGATGAAAAAAAAAAGGTTTTGTCTCCAGCATGACTATCATTGGCGGCCTGTAAAGTCAAGCTTGGTCGTACTGACTTCAGATCAGTAGTGTGTATTCATCATTGGCAAATCTTGTCACAATGTGGAAAAATAGTCTAAAACGCAGACCCTAGACCAGCCTACCTGAGGTTGGCACAGAAGAGGAGGGGCTCATGTCAGGACACGTGAACAGTGGATGTTTGAAACTGATTGGCCTGGTCTTCTCAGGAAACTCCTGTAAGAAAAATAACATGCTAAACAGGCGGTTTCTGTGACATCACAACCAAAACATTCAGGCCACCCCATAGATAGACCACCTGGAGTACTGAAATTATGTTTACATTATGATTTATCAAAGACAAACTAATTGGACAGTTGTATTGATGACCTCATGAGAAAGAAAAACATCCTCAACCATATGATAAAGCCCAAAAAAATCCCATCACAAACGCACCTTTCTAAGCGCTTCCTCGCTGTAGTGACGGAGTCCTTCCTCATATTCCAGCCTCCACTTGTCACCTTGAGATAAATATTACGATCCATGAGTACTTGAGCCTTAGCAAAAGTCAAAATATGATACAGACCGGCCTCCATTGGTACAGCACAAGCACAAAGGCCTTCAACACAGGTTCACATAAACATCTCGCTCCACCAATTTGGAGTCCTGGCATCCCAGGTCAATCTCACACATGTATCGTGGGCCCTGCGCTCCAGCTTATCTTCCCAGCTCTGGATGCTTCTAGTACTTACCTTTGACAGGGCAGAGGGCTAGCAAACAGGTTGCCACGGCAATGAAAAGCCACTCCATGGTGGAGCGTTTCCAAGCTGGTTAGCACAATGGATGTGCGTGCAGAGAGAACGGGGCCATTATATCAGTGCCCCTTTATCTCCCCCACCCAAAACAGCTGAGTGACGAAGTTCAGGCCCACCGACATAAAGCATGATCCAGATGCACATGCAACTGCCAGGGGACTGGTGACCATTCACAACTTCAGAGAGCTTTACTGGAAACCATGTAGCACTGGGGCCTGGGAGAAACGGATCCGCAGCGCAATGCAGATCAGGACCAGGAATCCTTTCAGAGAGAAATAAATAAGGTGGCGGTTGATGATGTGCGCACTGGATGTTTGTTTGGACTGAATAGCGTTTGTTGGTCTAATTATTTTAAGAAAGGAAATGACATTCGCTGTGAACCCATTGATTTTTATTAGTTATTTAGAAACATTGCCAGTTGAAAATGTTATTATTTGCTCTTTTTTTTTTTTTGACTCATCCGTTGTCATCTCTGTATTATGAGCGGCTTGATTTACATAGAAGAATCTGTTATATGATTTTTATAGTCTCAAACCATTGCTGAATTACGTGAACTCCACAAAAACAGACTAATGCTCTGGTGCATCTTGGCATGAAAAACAGTCCTTTACATCCTATTCACATATGTAGGCTTACATTACAGATTTCTTTTCTTTTTTTTTTACACCAAACTTTGTGGTATTGCTATATTTCCTGAAACGACAGACACATTCCATCGCCAAACGATCAAATATTCTAGACATGCTCACAATTTAAATTATCTGAAAAAATATTTTCCTCTGAAAAAAGCACTATGATTCAGCACACAAAGCCACATTCTGAAGCAAATTAACCCCTCTTCAGGAAGCTGATGTTACAGAGCGAAAGACCTTATATGATGATAATCATCAAAAATAGCTTTGAGAGCATTCAATGTCTTGATCTGAAAATAAAAAAGGAAAAAGGTCTTGTAATACCAAAACTTAGCATGATAGCAAACAGCAACCCATTTAACAATTAAAATGTTTTGCATGTATGCAGTGGAATTTATCTCTTATCTTGGAAACTTTTGGAAAGGTTGAAGGACTGCTGAAGAAAGAGGTTTAACAATCTGAAACATAATGGACACCAGCCTTGAATCTTTACCATAAATATGCTACAGACACACAAAATGAGGTCAAGGGCCATCTCAATGATTCAATGTTTGGCAGGGTGAGCGTTTATGGCAATAAAAAGCCTTTTGGCAGACTGATAACCTTAGATTACTTACCATGTAGTTTATTCATCTGTAACTGCTCAGGTTTTAATCAAGTGAAATCTACACCTATGTGTTGGTGAAAACAACTTTTGTCCAAATACTGACATTATAAATAATTTGTATATAATAATTTCTGGAAAAAAGAAAAAGAAAAAAAGAAATCTGCTAGCAAGCCACTTAAAAAGGAACACATGCTTAGTGTATCAACTTTTTTACAAATAGAAATTCAGAGCACAGCCCATCTCGCACTCTGCATCCCAATGAGGCACGGTGTCCGAATCCGAATTTGCACCAAACTAACAAGAACAAAAAAATCTGAATGGGTTGCACAAAATAGGTATGATCCTTGACTTTTAGCACAGTGGCAAGCAAAATTCAGAAACAACTACCGTAGTTCCTTCAGCAATGTGATCTTTTTCCCCCCACATAGTGAGCGTTGATTTGCACAAATATTATTTCACCTGGCAAAACCCTGAGGCGCACGTTTAAGATATCGTAGAAGTTCATCTAGTTTTTCCCCCAAGCCACAGTAAAAAAGACTAGAGAGGGGCTGGACAGGGCAACAAGAGTCCTGAAAGCTCTTTTGGGGTTTACAGGATTAAAGACCACAGCAGGGTGTAGGTGTCAGCGGCTGTCCCGGGGAAAGAGACGCTAATGGGCCTCAATTCGGTCTCCCGTACCCCTAGTCCCGTTCGGTCACCTCCACCCTGATCCCTGCTCTCTCATTGTTCCTCAGGCTCTTCGGCGGGCTGCTCCGGCTGGCCTGGAGGTCTAGGAGGCGCTGCAGGGGCTCTGGGTACGGCTTGGTGCTGTCTCTGCCGATATGCGATCACTGTGCCCAAGAGCAGAGCAATGACAGTCATGAGGTAGAGATCCCACTCTGGACCCAGTAACTGGTCAAGATCCACCTGAGATAGAAGCTCCTTCAGCTGAAGATAAAAGATGCAAGTTATTGGTTATTCCTTTGACTTGAGACAATGTCAGATTTAAGGTGGATCCTCACTGAAAGATGCGACTTACATTGAGATCCTGCAGGTACTGTAGTGCATAAATGAGGCCCAGCTTGCACAGGGCCAGGAACACAGGAACTTGGGCATCGGGACTGGCCTCTGCAGCCATGTCATAGAAACGTTTAGCCAGATGAATGTCCTGTGGAGGAACAACCGAAACCACTACAGTTCAAATGTTTGGGGTCTTTACAGAGAAATTAATACTTCTATTCAACAAGGATGCATTAAAAAGTGAGAGCAAAGACATTTATAATATTACAAATGATTTCTATTTCAAATAATGCTCTTCTTTTAACTCTTAATCAAATTCTGGGGGAAAATGTATCATGGTTTCCACAAAATGATTAAATAGCACAACTGTTATCAACATTGATAATAATAAGAAATGTTTCAAGAGCATCAAATCAAGTGACTGAAGACTGCTGAAAATTCAGCTTTGCCATCACAAGAATAAAGTACATTTTGAAACATGTTAATATTTGAAACAGTAATATTATTTCACAACATTATGGTTCTTACTGTATTTTAATCAGATAAAAAGTCAGCCTTGGTGAGCACAAGAGACTTCTTTCAAAAACATAAATTCTTACCAACCCCAAACTTTTCAACAGTAGTGTGTACGTGCTATATGTAAATATACATGGAGATCTCACCTGTTTGATACCGAGGCCCTTCTCATGCATATATCCCAGATTGAACATGGCCTGTGCACTATGCTGTTGCTCAGAGGCCAGACGATAATGAATGACAGCGGTCTCATAGTCCACATCAGTGCCATAGCCATAGAAATGATAGTCACCCAGCTTGATTCTGGCCACTGTGTATCCTGTAAACAAAAGATAAAACAGCTAATGTTACAAATGTCCTGGATGTTCAATAGCCTCATGAAAATTAAAATGAAATTATAAAAACAGAAGCAGAGGAATCCTGTTTCAGCCTGAAGGGGTTTATTTAGCGATAATGACCGTCTGACTATACATGATCCAGCTTGTTACGTGGATGTGTAGCAAATAAGTAAATAAATTGGCATGAAACATTGAAATTATTTTTTGCAGAGTAATACGAGATATGCAAAATGATGACAGTGTAGAAGACTGGTTGCTAGTAGCTACAATGGTCAAATACAGTTAAGCATTAATTATACAGAAATATCTGACCACACATAATGCCACGAATGACCAATCAGGATCAAGTATCTGAGAGAGCCGTGAAGTAAGCAGTTATATTTGTCTCACCATAATGGTTGTAAGGCCATCAAAGCACTTTGGCATTTTGTTAGAGTGAATGTAAGGGTTGAAGAGAACAGTCTAACCTTGAGCAGCTGCTCTGGTCCAGTGGAGCAAAGCCCGTGGGTACGTTTCATTCTCATTGAAGATCTGTGACCCCTCTGAAAAAAGAGACACATACACAGACACGGAGTCAGATTTACCTTCACAAATGTGAAGTAGCTTAATTTAGCTGGGTTTTCATTTGCCAAGAGACAGTAAACATGAAAGGAAAGGCTGACGGATCTTTAAGTGGTCTCTCAGGCTCTGCGCAGACTGCTTTACCATCACGGAAGATTCTGTGACCTTCTTTGTGCATTCCCACATATTTTGACATGAATTTGCATGCATTTTTTTCCAGTCATTCTTGATTACTAATAATGATGTTTTATTTTAAAAACAAATCATCATATAAAGATTTCCAGGCCAATTTTTCCTTTGCATTTTTGAATTACTATATTTAAATAATTTTCCTTAATCAGCTATATGTTAGTTTTTAAGAAATTAGTAAATTATCTAGCAAAGTCAAGCCAATTAATATTTTAGAGCAGAAAATAAAATAAAATAATAATAATAACATTCCCTTTAGAAAATAATATTTTCTATAAAATACAAGGCATGACTTTTCCAGGCCTAATAAAAATTAAGATTTTAATCATTTTCATCCTGTTCTTTATTACAAAATTCCGATTACGGGCAGCAGTTACAGCTTATCTAAAATGGGGGGGTTTTTTGAGACTTTTTTTGCAATAAAGATAAGGTTTTAAAAACAAAATTCCAATTACAAGGCAGATGCTGGCTGAGGTGAAAACTATAAGGACAGATTTAAAGGGTCAGAAAGATCCAGGTTTGCTTTCTCAGACCAGCTTTTAACTAGAAACCACCATTAACATGCATTTAGGTGTTGGGGGTTTGACGCCCTCTGGTGGTAGAGCCCATACTCACTTTGATCGAGGATGAAGGCCACATTGCTCTGAGCAACCTCGTAGCCTTGTTCGGCCAGCAGTAGATACTGTACTAGAGCAGAGTCCGGATCGCCCTCCTTAAAGCTTCCGTATGCCGCCATGAGTCTCTCAGACCAGCGGCCGCGCTCACACACATTCTTGAAGAGCTGCTCTCACAAATACACATACATTAAACACTATCAGAAAAGCTTTTTGAAACATGGCTATGCATCATGAAATAATAATGCCTCACCTCCACTGCAGTGTGGCAGGAGCGCATGACCCCAGTCCCCGTGGCATGCATCTGGGCTAGATTATAGAAGGCCAGGATGTGACCCGCTTGAGATGCCAGGTTAAAGAATTTAAGTGCCTGCTTATAATCCCGCTTTACCCCAATGCCATCTAAAATATGAAGAATGAGAGAGTCATAAAGGCACTTTTCATACTCTCAAACACCCACTAGCTGAAATGACTAAGACACTCCTCAGTCCTCAATGTTTGTCAAGATCATGTCAAAGCAGAATGCAGGTGGGAGTTTGGCATGGCAACAATCACCTAGGCAACCAAGCCAAAAGAGTCTGCGGTGATTTAAGACAAAAATAAGATAAATCGCAACTGAAGTAATGAAACAGTGAGCTAGAAAGATAGGTAGAGAGGGACTTTTTTATTTTTTTTTAAATAATTAATGACAGTAATAGTTGTTATATTCTCCGAAATTTGGAATGTCTGATGAAATGCATTTGATATTATTATTATTATTATTATAACAACAACAACAACAACAACAAAAACAACAACATTCCACAATTCTGAGAACCCTCTAGAAGACATTTCCTAAAAGATACTTCCCTGTTCTATATTCTGAGGCATCTGCTGTGTAATTGCTAGGAATATGCACACTTTTAATACTTGCTCTGAAAATATGAGCAGTAAACTTATTTTCGTAGATCATTATTAAATGAATCACAATATTAACATATAAAAGGTAACATTCATGAATGATGTGTTTAGATGTTCGAAATTAGTGGAACCCTGTAGGTATACATTTCATGGCCTTTACTGGCTCGTTAAGTTTGTTCCCGTTTATAATAAATGACTGCTTATTTTTCCTCTTGCAGTGAAAGCAGAAAGAAACAGAAGTGAGGGGAAAAAAAACACAACCACATAATTTGCACATAATCTCCCTCTCCAGCACACACTTACTGTAGTACATGGTTCCCAGCTGTAGCTGTCCATCCACCCAGCCCTGCTCTGCAGCTTTCTGAAAATACTTCAGTGCCAGGTCATAGTTCTGCAGGAACGAGAAGAAACAATAACTGAAAAGGTCATTTAATGATCATACAGTGTTTAGTTCAGCTCATCCAGGAAACTCACCACAGGAACGCCTCTTCCATACAGATAAGCCATACCAAGACCACTCTGGCCAACTGGATTACCCTAAAAGATCAAAACAAAAATAAAGGATTAGAGGAGAACATTTGAAAATAACAGTTTCTGAATTTTGACAGGGGAAAAAAATGTATTCACACCAAGTCTGCAGCCTTTTTGAAATATTGCAGGGCCGTCTCATTGTTCTGAGGCACGTACTCGCTGCCTTCAGAGTACATCTGAGACAATAGAATAAGAATTAGGAACAAAAGATGGACACAAAGAGGTTGAAAGATTAAGCAACACAGGACAAGAATGACAATTTACAGTCCAATAAAAAAATAAATTAAATAAAAAAACATTGGAACCTTTCCAAGGAATGCCATTGCATGTGTGTTCCCTGCATTTGCTGCCTGGTTAAAGTACTCATATGCTCGCTGAAAATGGATGTCAAAAAGAAAGTATAAAATCATTTTTTCATATAATTTTATTAAATTATTACATTTGCAGAGACTGAATACACAATATGCCTGAACAGAAATTACCTGATGATTCTGTTCAACACCTCGTCCTCCATGTAAATGTAACTGTCCCAGACCCACCTAGGCAAAAAATGCAAATGTGACAGTAATCATCAAAAATACAGGTAGATCAACATACCGTTGAAGCTGACATGAAACAGAAGTTGTGATTGTCATTTTTTCCCCTATTGTGACGTATATCGAGAGAAATGGCTTCTCAAATGAAAGAAAAAATAAATAAAATTAGGACTGCTGGATGTGATTTTGTCCATTGGGAATTGATTGGATTGTTGTGGTTTGCTATTGCTGTCCCGTCCTCGCTCCAGTAAACACATCAGAGAAGAGGAAGTTATTTTGATTAAAGATTATGAGGGGACATTAATTAAAAAAAAAATAATAATGATGTGCATGGATAACACATTTATAATGAACACTACCCTGGAAATCCAGAGTTCTCACGAGAGCACAAGTTTTGCTCAGCGAGTTACTCTTGTGTCGCGTAATGATGCTCATTAAATATGCCCTTGTATCCGAGCTGCACCAATCACATCGGGTTATCTGATATAGGCGGGCCAGAGACGAGCTAAACAGATGACGACAGTGCTGTGACGAAGTAAATTGCAAGATGGCTATGGATGAACACCAGTTGTTTGAAACGGCTTTGGCCGCTACAATGAACGAGTTAGACTTGGCTTTTTATCTAAAAGAGGAACAGAAGACGGCGCTCGAATCGTTCCTTTGCAAGAAGGGCGTTTTTGCTGTTTTGCAGACCGGATACGGCAAGAGTCTAATCTACCAGTTAGCTCCGCCGGTGGGGCTTGTTGTGATTGGTCGTAGTGTTATCCAATTGCGTGCAGTGAGATTTTCAAATGCATGCTTGGTGCCGCCCCTCGAGCTGGCCGATTTTCATTAGTGGATGCCAGACCATTAATCTTTCAGATTTAGGTCTGGATTTCCAGGCTAAATAAACACTGCAATATTCCAAAAAATAAAAGTATTGCTATAAGTGACAATCTATTCTCGATTTCAATAATGCCACAGACAAAACAACATGGTTTTACTATACCTGTGCCTGCACATCTCCTTTCTCAGCCAAGAACTGGTAGTACTGGATTAAATCCTCCTCTAGCATTCCACTGCTAGAACCCGGATTTTCCACTTCATCCAAGAGCCTGATCCGCTGTACTGCACTGCCCCCTGTCAGGGACACGTCGCTGGCCACTAACACAGACAGACACACACAGTGAGGACAACTAAGTGGTACCAGTGATTAATGGTGGGCGTTATAACCAAAATCTATCAGCACAGCAAGAGTAAATTGAACCCAAAAATGTATTACATATTACAGCATTTCTAGGTTTTTTTTTAATGTTCACACTGCTCAGAAAACAACCCTTTCACATGTATTATGTGAGAAGTAAATCACTATGTAGAAAGTCAATAAACTTATTTTTAAACAGACTGAACAAAAAAGTCAGAGGCCAAGATAATAGTAAGTAACAAGATATCATCCTTACAAGTGGCCACCAGGGATCTTATAAATTATGTTGTGCTGAAATTAGATGCATTTAGATGTGTATGAGGATTGCATCTGAGGAAGCACAGCGATGTAACAACATTTACCATGATTGGCCACGAGTCTGTAGTGAGTGAGAGCAGATTCACAGCTCTGAGGAACCCCAACACCTCCCCAATATCTGTAGCCCTGAAAAGAAAGCATGACAATTATCAGACAGCACAGCCATGAACTGCAGGGCAAACACAAGCCTATGCGATACCAATGCATTGAGAAAGTAGTCATGGATAAATGCCACAAGGTCTGAGGTTTCAACTTTGCTTCATGTAACTGAGCCAATGTGTCGGTCAGAATTTCAGTAGTTCCGAAGGCTTGTCTAGACACTCAGCTTGATGCAAGTGAAGTCAAATAAGACTTGATACATTAGATAAGCAAGTAATCCAAGTCTTGTATCCTGGCTGGAACAAGATCCTTCCTTGTTTAAAGTCTAGTACAGAAAATCATTCTTCTTACCAGAATCATATGAGCAACTAGGTTTCCACCCAAAGCTCCAAAGGTGTAGTACACCAATGCCTGCAATTAGGTTAAATACAGTATTTTCAATAAACATGCACATTTAAAGTAAGCATACTGTGCTTGATAAATGTCATTAGGGGATACCTTTGCTTGACTAGAGTTCACTCCTAATCCTGCAGCATATAGGAAACCGAGTGCCTGTGTGAACACAAATTGGATGGGACCTCAATTTTAAAAAATAGGAATAAAGTTTTCCTGATGCAGATGCAATAGCACAGCATTGATAAAATAACCAAGCACACAGCTGCTATTCTGAACAAACAGCTTGAAATGAGTCACAGGACAAAAAAAGCATCAGTATTGACATTAAATATGACATTTAGTAAATAAACAGTTGCTATTACAGTCTGAGCTTTAGGGGAGCCCTCCAGTGCCAGTTTCTCAAAGATCTCCTTCGCCTGAGGAACGTCCTGGGGTAAGTAGTCTCCCAAAAGCATGGCATATGCCACCTTCTCCATAGCCTTAGCATGACCCATCTCTGCAACTTTCAGGAGTTTTTCATACAACCTGTTATACAGAAATTAACAGAATTATAGCGTCTGGGGTCGGTAAATTTTTTGCATTTTCAAAAGACGTCATAGTAACTACATTTACTTGATGAAAAATATAGTACAAACAGTATATTGTGAAATATTACATTTACAAATTTGTATTTAATCCAATTATGTCAAAGCTGAATTTTCAGCAACCATTACTCCAGTCTTCAGTGTCACATGATCTATTAGAAATCATTCTAATATGGTGCTTCAAGAAACATTTGTTATTATTATCAACAATGAAAACTACGGTGGCCGAGAGAGCTCAACACGCTGCAACTGAAGAAAACACATGCAAATAGAAAATTACCAGAAAATTAAGAAAACATCTTCATCCTCACAATGCAACCAAATAAAGAAACATGTTGCAAATAGCACGGATATGTTTCAAGGGGACCCCAAGAAGTTTTTTTACAGGATTCTTTGATGAATAGAAAGTTCATAAGAACAGCATTTATTTTAAAAAGAAAACTTTTGTTAACA
Organism: Leuciscus leuciscus; assembly: GCF_965113295.1. Taxonomy (NCBI): domain Eukaryota; kingdom Metazoa; phylum Chordata; class Actinopteri; order Cypriniformes; family Leuciscidae; genus Leuciscus; species Leuciscus leuciscus. The sequence goes on along the minus strand of NC_138743.1, from coordinate 30,126,022 downwards.
TTATTGTCTTTGCGGTCACTTTTGATCGATTTAATGCAGCCTTGCTGGATAAAGAATTCTTTTATTTTTTTAAATCATAAAAATAACTAAATAAATATCTTACTGACCCTAAACGTTTGAACAGTAGTGTAATTAAAATACATTGGTTTTACACCAACAGAGAAACCAAAACTATCTTACACTGTCAGAAAATAAATCTGCAAACACTGTGCATGAAGGTACACATATTCACCCTTTAGGGTTCAGAAAGTGTAGCTTGAAGACCTAAAAACAACAGGAAAACTTTTGATTGAGCACTGCAAGCAATAAGAAATATACATGGCACAGCACTCACTCTTTCTTCTGGCTCCTCCGGTTGGTGCCATTGATCACCCTAAGTGTGGCCTGGTACAGTTCTTCAGCCTCTTCCACCAACCTCCTCTGCTCTGCCTGCTCCTCCGCTGTGAGGACACATAGACACACACAATTGGTATAACAACCGCAAGTGCTAAAAATCATGACTGATTTATAAAGACCGGTATTTTTAGAATTGACCTTCTCATATCCAAGCTAATTATGCAAAAGAGTATGAGTAGTAAAAAGCAAAGAATGTGCAGAGAACTCTTTCGCTTTCAGCTAAAGTAGTATCATATTTCATGTAGACTAGAGTCACAATATGATTCATTTTTACAATATAAAGCCCTCTAAAGTATGCTACCAACAGTAGCTCACTCACTTTCGCAGAAGCCCCATCTCTTATCAGTGCTGTAGTCGTACGTTGTGGCACACCACAGCCTCCCGTCTCCTCTGCCTTCAGTAGTGCACTCCAAGAACTCTTTCCCTTGGAAAAGAAAAGGAAAGACGCAGGGCTCTCCAGAGGCCGTTCCACCGGTCACCACTGGAACTACGTCACAAGATAAACACCAATGAGAAAATAACACAATAACCAGACACTTTCACAGGAAACACACACAGGTGAATGCATGAGTGAGCAAGTTTCTTTTCTCAACAGACACTGCAAGCTGGCGATGAACAGAAAAGAAGGATTTTGTGCAGTTAAACTTAAACTTAGGCAACATATGACACAAATACTAGTATCAAAACCTTCATGGTGGGAGTAAAATAATGGATAAAAAGTAGAGAGAGATAGATAAAATGATGCTAAATGCACAGAAAAATCTAACTACTGAGACTCGAAAGCTATATATTAATCAGGAAGCACCTGCAGACCCCATCTGGCACTGACTCACCTTCTTTACGACGTTCCTCTGGTGGAGGGGGCTGACTTGGAAGATCTTCCTTTTCAATCCCCTCAATCTCGCTTTCCACACCAGTGTCTGTTGTGCTGCTGTCAGGCTGGGCATCTTTAGGAACATACGCATGTCCCGACAAAATTCTGGAGCCATCCTTATCATCTGTGCTCTGATTTTGACAAAACCATTGATGCAATGAGATGCAAAGATCACTAAGAAAATAGCATTGTTTACACAAACACGTGTGTGTGTGTGTGTGTGTGTGTGTGTGTGTGTGTGTGTGTGTGTGTGTGTGTGTGTGTGTGTGTGTGTGTGTGTGTGTTTATCTTATGTCTTGATGCTGTATTACCTGAGGCGCACCAACCTGCGCATCTCCTTCCTCATCTGGTATTACTTCTGCAATGAATGCACCAAACAGCCAAGTTTACGGTTTATATAGGGCTAGACTTTACATACAATACATGTTAATACATTCGAACTGTTAAATAGCTTTACACTTTAGTTAACGTCTAAATAAACATGTACTTTTTTCTAATAGACTAAGCATTGAATACTTTAAGAAGTGGAATAATGAATACTTTACTGAACATTGAATACTTTAAGAATTTGACTCACCACCAGCTGTCACATCCAAAGTCACAGCTAATGCCACAATAAGGACCAGACAAGACTTCTTAATGGGATTCATGTTGCCAGAGTGTGCAAAACGCAGTGAACGACTAAAAATCTGACTTTAATAACTAAATCAGCACATCAGCTATCTGTTATCCTAACTAGCCATCTAGCTATATAAATGTGTCAGTGAACTGCACCTGACTGCATAACCCACTAGCTATAGAACTTGACCAGCAAGCCAAAACTTCTCCCAAAAGCCCAAACGGATTACAGCAAAACAATCCATTCGCATACATGTAACATTAACACAGTAACCAAAGCATTTGTAGCTAGCAGCTCAATGTAACTAACTCAGTGACAGCCTATCAACACACAGCTAGCAGAGCTAAACACACAGCACCTTTCAGAGACTATTGCTGTGGCGCTTGCGGACCTTTAATATTATTTCCAGGACGATTTCCGGAATAATGTTTCCAAGGCAACTGCAATGTCTATCAAATTCAACAACACAAGATAGTTCAGCCGTCTTTAGGGTTTCTCGTGTTTCATCATATTTCTGTTCACTAACCGACCACCTATTTCCTAATCCGCGGCGGTTTCACCAATCAGAATACGAGACCGTCGGTGATAGCCAATCGTTGCGCTTCAAGAGTCAGTTGACCAATCAGCGGTGCACACACAAGAGTATTCCGGCTGCTGAGATACGCGAATGGAGCAGAAGTGTACACGACAGTTTGCAGGATGTGGGAACGCCTGTGAACAGCTGACTCTCTCTCAGCCGTGTGTGTGAAGTAAACAATATGGTAGATATAAAATATGAAATAATATAAATTATTAGTATACATTTTTAAATTAATGTTTTAAATAGTCTTCAAATATTATATAGTCTAAATAAGTAATGTTTCGATTGATAAGCATGTTTAAAGGCTCTTATAAGTTAAAACATTTATTTCCTGTTTTATTACAACACAGTTTCCGATATTCCGATAAGATCTGACATACCGTATATATATATATTTTTTTTTTAAAGGTATCATGATCATACACTTAATTTGACTTTCACTTCATCACAGGCAAATATAATCTCACTTATAAAACACTCAATTTTAAATTGTTCAATATCTATATATGTAATGCCCAGACATAACATTCAAACATAGATATTACATTCAAACATGACAAAATCTCTAATGCAATGGAATAACAAATACAAAAAGAATTCAGGCAACTATTTTCATTGAGAAGGCACAGGTGTTTGTGGGCATCCAACTAACTGGTGCAGGCAGGATATACACAAGTGTTTCATATTCACACTTCCACAGATGTCATTTCTTTAATCCAACCCCTGGTTTCACAGATAAGCCTTAAACCTATTCCCAGACTAAAATGCATGTTTGAGTTTTAACTGAAAGTAACTTGCACTGACATATCTTAAAATATGTCACTGACTATGTTTTGTCTCAAGATACACACCAGTAATGATTTTTTCTAGTGCATGTTTATAAAAGCTACTTAAATGTCCTAAATTAACGAATCCTGGTTTAATCTAAGCCTCGTCTGTGAAACCAGGCCTACGTGTATTATGTCCCGAGTTTCTGGCATGACACAACATGAGCTTTGGTTTAGCAGAGTAGTGCTCCATATCCAAACGTCTGTTTAATGGCATCAAAGTAGTATCTCTGCCAGCCCTCTTTCATCCTTTCCTCCTCATTGCTGGGAACTCCTCTGGCCTCCAGAATTAGCTCTGTCTCACTGCCTTGATTCACAAAGTTTAAAATGACAGTTGCTGCATGTGCTGAAAGAGAATTAAAAATAAATCATAACTCAGATTAAAGCAAACAGACCCAACAATAGTGAAGAACAATGGCTACAAACAGTCCACAATGAGCAATACATTCCTCAGACTTCATAGATAATCCTTAATATATTCAAAACAAGTAATATAGAAAAATAAAATGTATTATTATTACTAATATTAAAAGTGGAATATGAATTCATTAATAAGATAATCAAACGATATTAATATAAACAAAATTATAATAATAAAATAAATACATAAATAAACAAACAAACAAATAAATAAATACCAGCTGGCCAACTTGAAAACCTCCATCTCATGACAATTTTCTGGTCTTGAATCTAAAGGGAAAGGGCAAGATTTTTGAAATCAATTTTGAAAATTACTGTCATCAACAAAATTATTAAATTATTATTCTTACCAGTTCTGCAAATTGTCCGTGAACATTTCCTTCCAGTATTTGGAATTTGCCACCCGAGCACCCATCCACAAAAGCATAAAGATGTGTAAATGCCTGTACCATCTACACCATGAAAAGACAAGGAGCAAGTGAGTTCCACATCAAATAATCTATGCATAAAAGACCACCAGAATACATCTACATGTATTGTTTTGATTGCATTTATATAGACTGACAGAACAATAGGAGAGTGATTCTGACCTCTTTGTTTAGGAAAATCCTGTACAACTCTTCTGGCGAGGTAAGGAAGGTGTCTTTCAGACTGAAAGACACTGTTGGAATTTTGACTCCAGTGTTGGAAGAGTTACCTGTAGTGGAGGACCCAATCTGTGGGGTTGGGAGATCAAATATATATTTATATCTTCAATTTTAATACAGAGGTGAAAAGTTCAAGTGAACACATATAACTTGATTCTGAAAATAAGCACAAAACAATTAAATAACTGAAACAAATAACTAAAAGAAAAACGCCTATAATGTTATACTTGCTGATCACACAGCATAAGTTTTGTATATATATATTATATCTAGCTGTTACCAGAAATGTTTATGAGAACATACTTGGGTGTTGTCCAGTTTGACCTTGGCTTGTGGCTCCTGATTCTGTTTGTTAAGTGCATTTTCAGTTGGTAAAATCATACCCTGAGAGAACTCTGTAAAAACAAGTCACAAGAATGTGATTAACTATACAAAATAAAACAAAACAGGTATGACTAATAAATGACGTTTTAGAACCCTCACCCGTTTTAAGATGTTTGACATAGTTGCCCAGTGCCGCTCTGACTTTCTTGACTCCCTCCCTCCTCATGAGATCAGTCAGCGGTGTGCTTGGCTGGTCTTTACACAGTGAAACACAGATCTGTACATACAAACATAAGTTAGATTTTCATGCAACAAGCTCGTATTTTATTGGGAGAGAGGCTCACTTACATCTAAGTCATCCATGTCATTTTCATCAGAGAGATTTGGTATTTCCACAGTGCCTTTATATTTGATTCCAATTTTATTTGTTCCTGAAGTGAAGAAAAAAAGATCTTGAAGATTCACCAATGCACCAATTATTATGTTGTGTACGCAAACAGAACTTCCATTCACCTGTCCATGAGGCTTTAACAACCCACTCATAGAAGAAGATGAGTTTCCCTTTGCGGTTGTTGATGGAGGCCTCGCCGTCTATATTGCTGACATCTGTAATTTTGCATGAGCCTTCTTCACCCTCCACATGAATCCCAAGAAGGAGGTTATTTATTACATCTTGAGACCAACTTGTGACATCTCTTTCTGTCCTGTAAGAAGATTAAGAAAATTATATAATTATAAACATAATTTATTTTATTGAAGTTGCATATGATTCATGTTTCAAAAGAGAATTATGCAACCATTCATTTCAGTTTCTCCAAATTTGGGGAATAAATCAGACTGACCAATTAGACTGTCTCTTTAAGAATCTTTACAATGGCATACTTACTGTATGTGGCATACATTGGCGCACACACATACACATGCGTTATATGTGTTTGAGTTGTATTGGAACCAATAAAATAAGTGCTTTTATTGTTTCGATTGACTCCTGTGGGACTTTACTTATAAACTCAAAAAAGAAAAACCACAAGGGAGTCTTTACGTCATCCCTAAAGAACTTCAATCTGTGGGCGGGTGAGTACTTTATGGTTTAGGCTAGATTTGACTATATTTTGAAACATACCTACATTACATACATAACAAAGTAAGACATTTCAAGTGGGACAGTTCAAAAGTCTTACTCTGTTTGCTTTTCATCAGAGCACATCAGAGTCTAATTCTGTCTCGCATTCATACTTCCAAAAATAGCTTGTGCCAGCCCCTCACATTCAACTACAGGACATTCCAGAGGCTTCTGCAAACACTGGAAAAACTAACCTAAGGGCTCTGAGAATCTATTAGAATGTAGGCAGTAGATAAGAAATATCAAAGTTTCAGACGTTCTCTGCGATGTGACATGCAATATTCAATTTTAAACTGTCTAAATGATTTATTTTTATATGTTACATCTGTTTCTGTCCGCACATTCTGTCCTCACATTGAGATTGAATAGTTGAGCATGTGAACGTAGAAAGTGATCAAAAAGCTCAAAATCTGTGATCCATAACAGAACATATATATTTTCCCCTATTGCCTACATTTATACATATTCAATTAAAATCTAGATTAATAAATATGAACCCTCCATATGATGGGAAATAGAATTTCATTTATTAAGAGACACTTCATAACAGTCCAACAGCATTAGAGGTATGCCCTTAACAACGCTGTATTGCAAAGAGCGACAAAACATACTCCTCGTTTTCCCAACTGGAGGACATGCACGTGCTACTTACCAGTGCCAGTTATTGACATTTGTCGCATCTGATCTTTCTTCCACAATCCAGCGCGGGTCCCCCTCTCCCCATTTGGCCATGACAGAATTTAGCTGATTTAATAGAAGTGAGATGTTCCGATAAACTGCGGATGCGGCTAGTAGCTCAGATTGACATATGTAAATTCGTGCATAAACGTATGCAGCTGCAGCTCAGCTGATTTGCTGCGTCGATGAAACTTGCGTATAAATATTCACGAGAATATTTAGGAACAGAGAAGGACGGAACGAGTAGGCCTAACTAAGTGCACAAAACAAAACTGTTAAGAGTGGGAAATCATGAGGAGGCACGGAGCAAAAGATAAAGATGTAAGTAGTAGTCGAGAGGTCAGTTGTCCGCTTAACTAGTCGTCAGCTGCCCCCCACAGACCTTTATTAAGCCCCTTAGAAAGTACCAGAACCCGAGAACCGGAACTGGGTGAAGAAGATGAGAAGCTTCTCCGAGAAACGAGAAAGTTGCGAAGTGCGGAGCCTGCGGACCTTCCTGGGAATTGATCCTCATTACCTCAGTACAACCCTATCTCACCCTCCCAAATATCATATCTGTACTGGACTGAAATTCAGGCAACCCTGAATTTAAATACACAACACAACACGTTACCATTTCCATTTTTTTTTTTTTTTTTGGACATACTACCTGCTACAATATTGCATAGAATATGACTGCAAAAGATGCAGATAATATAATATCGATGAATTAAAATAAAATGTCATTTAGGGTAGGCTAGCTACTTTCCATGACAATGTTTGTTTAAACCGGTTTAAACACTGAAGTAGGCCTAGACTTTTTTTTAAAGTGCCCTTTTTAATAATGTCAAATTAAAAGTTTTACTTTAAAGTGTTTTTAAATCATTATGTTTTAGAAAACTTTTGTCAAACCTTAAAGAAGTACACATTTTGATAGTGTAAATGATCGATTTTGTAAATTGATAGTGTGATTTTGACTAGTAGCTAATCAAAACACATGTAAAGAACTTGATTATAAATTTAACTGTATTTTACATTTAAAATTATAGGCCTACAAATATTTTCACACGACATACAAGTTTCAATAGAAATGACATTATATATTTTAGTTAACTATATGCAGTACATTCGTTAGTACATTTTAAACAAATTTCAAAGACAACAGAAGTAATTATGAAATTACATATAAAGTGGGACAAAAAGTGATTGCATTTGATAATATTTTTTTATTTTATTTTAAATATCATGCAATTAAGTGTCAGAAAACATTACATTTAGTTCGCAATTAAGGATGTTCTTTAAAAGTAGTCCTATATTATTTTTTTACAAGGGACACAAGATGAGAAAATTCAGGAGAAAAGTCTTAATGTTGCATGTCCAAATGTCGTGAAATCTTACTAAATACTTTTTTTTTTTTTTTTTTTGCTTTCATAACTTAATTAATCCACTATTCTAACCATTCTTACACAATTTTACCAAATCATTTTACATAAGTAATATGTTATTTTGGACATTCAAATACAATAGCCTATACATAGATTCATATAGTAGGCCTAAACTAAACAATATTTAGGAGAGTGAAAGAAACAATTTTTTACTAAATGCGCCAGTTATATTTTTTCAAATGTTTAGGCTGCTATTTGTCATAAATAGCTTGTTAGCAACATGGTGCAAGCTGACCATAATGAAGGGTTACCAATGTTTTTACCTATATGGTTACTATGGTTTTAATACAAAGTTGACAGTTAAACCTGTTGTTATGCAAAAACTATGGTAAATTGTGCTAAGGGAAGGAAAGTGCGTTGAAACACTGAAACTCTATATCCATATATATTAACCAACATTAAATTTACTCTGTTTTCTTTTTTGTTAAATTATTTCTGTTACTCGATTCTCCCAAACCAAATGCATAGTGTGTCCAGCAGGTGGAGCTCAGGTAAAGAGTGCTGACTGATCTTTGATTATCAGTCTGATCTGCCATGTTGTTGTGCAAGAAAGTGTAATGATGATTCTACAATTATTGGCATTTGACAGTCATTAACTCACTCCCACTGTCATTGAATTAGAGATCTTAAATTATTTCGTTTTGATGTTTTCTTCATGTTTCTCCTTACAACTGCCTGATCACCCTTTGAAGTAAAAAAGTAGCCTTTCAACAGAAATTAACTGGACTGACATTCTATCAGTTTATCATATCAGAAAAAAAAGTTAACCATTATTTCAGGAAGGCTGCTAGTGTTAGTAGATTGTTAACTGTCAGTGTCTTGGTAGTAGGACACCTGGCGCACTTTATGGCCTTTTTTACCCATGCAATCACATATTTTTACCCTGGTAATCCAGAGTTCTCGCGAGAGCACAAGTTGAATTTGCTCAGCGAGTTAATCTTTTAGATTTAGGTCTGGATTTCCAGGCTAACATATTTTAGTAATCGCCATAAATTAGGTATCATTCAAAAACACTCAAAATTCATCCTGTGAAAACAGTTTTAAAACTAAAACTGTATTTCCATTTAAACAATAGCCTACTTAAAACTGTTTGTCAGGCTCAATTTTTTTTTTTACATCAACTTCAAATTTGGAACACAACTTGGTTAGACATATGGTTTATGTATAGTCCAAATTATTAGTCTAATTATTAGTCCAAAATATTTTGTAAAATTTAGGTTTGTATTCCAAAGAATTCATGAATTGCAACCTAGGTGGCTGCATATATGGAAAAAAAACACCTAACCTTAAAAAAATTCTAACAAAAGGTTTCGCAGCTGTTTTTTGTAGTATTAGGTGTCCTTAATAACATACTAAAAGTTTACCAAAGTTTGACCACTAGAAAGGTGTAATTTTCAAGATGGCGTCCAAGATGGGCAGGAAGCCTTTAAAATATCCTAACTCCTTCATTATTTGACCTAGCCAGGTAATCTTGGTGTCTAACCCCATGTTTTCTGGGTCTATGAATCCATTGGACTTGTCTAAATTGCACTGACATGATTACATACTTGTGGAATACATGATTTTGTGAGATAACTGTAAGATTTTATCTTTGTTTGGGGTGAACCAGAGATGTAAACGATTTAGCCTATGTCATGTAACTCCTACTCAGTACGTGTTTTTGGACACATACCCTTTTTTTGCTAAAACACAAACTTGACATTCAATAAAAGTTATTGCACCCAAAAGTAACTTAAATTGGAGTTGTATAACTTTGATCATAAACAACTCTGAATTAGCCCGAACAGAGACCTGTGTGTGAACCCTCTAACTTGGTCACTTATTCAAATTTGAATAAGGTAATACATATGTAATACATCCTCTATAGATGTTTTTGAGTATAAAGGTGGCATTATACTAAACCTCAGGTAAGATAGGTCCCCCTTTGGGGGAAAGGCGTATCAGTATGGGGTCCTTCCATTTGGTCCAGCTTTGGCTCCGTGGACATTCTCCAAATGCATGGATGCAGCTCTGGGCCCCTTGAGGCTCCAGGGCATCCGTGTACTAAATTATCTAGACGACTAGTTCATTCTGGCTCATTCCAGAGAGTTGGTGTTTCGTCACAGGGATGTTATTCTCCACCACCTCCGGTCTCTTGGTCTCAGGTTGAATGCTCAGAAGAATGTCTTAACTCCTTCTCAGCAGACCACTTTCCTGGGTGTCCAACTCGATTCTCTCTCGATGCAGGCCCGTCTGGCCCCTGCTCGAGTTTCCAGTCTCCATGCGTGCTTGGCCCGTTTCAGGCTTGGCCATCATGTAGCGGTGGGCATATGTCGCAGGCTTCTGGGGCTCATGGCAGCAGCCTCTCCTGTGCTGACCTTGGGTCTCCCTCATATGAGACCATTCCTGTGCTGGATGAAACTCAGGGGCATCCGCCCTTCTTGGTCTGCCTTCTGCCTGCTGAGAGTGTCACGCAGTTGCCTTCACGCTCTTTGGAGGTGGAAAGACTCCCCCTTTTTACTTCAGAGGGTCAAGATGGGTGTAGTTTGCCGTTGGCAGGTTGTCACGACGGACGCCTCTTTGACTTGTTGGGGTGCGGTCTTCGAGGGCAGACCGGCGTACGATGTTTGGACGGGCGAGCTTCTCTCGTGGCACATAAATTGCCTTAAGTTGCAAGCTGTCTCTCTGGCCCTGGATCAATTTCTCCCGGCCCTGATGGACTCATGTCATTGTCAGGACGGACAACATGGCAGTGGTGTCCCATGTAAATCGCCAGGGGGGCTCGTGGTCGCGCACCCTCGACAGGCATGCACACCGCCTCCTCCTTTGGGCTCAAGACGGGTTTCTTTCGCTGAGAGCAGTTCATGTTCCAGGGGACCTGAACATCGCAGCGGACTTTCTGTCGAGACAGAAGCTCAAGTCAGGGGAATGGATGTTGCACTGCAAAACAGTGGCTCTAATTTGGAGCATGTTTGGCGAGGCGGACCTCTTTGCGTCGCAGAGCTCGACACAGTGCCCCCTATGGGTTTCCCTGTCTTAGCTCATCCGACACCTCTGTGGATAGATGCCCTCGCTCATCCGTGGCTGGAGTTGAGACTGTATGTATTCCCTCCGGTCAAGCGAATCCCTGCAGTCCTTTGCAGAGTGAGGGAGTGTGGGATCCGCCTCCTTCTGGTAGCCCTATTCTGGCCATCCCAGACGTGGTTCTCGGAACTGAGCTCCCTGGTGGAGGAGTCCCCTTGGCAGATTCCTATCAGGAGAGATCTGCTGTCTCAGCTCCAGGGCAGGAATTGGCATCCTTGACCCGAGATATGGAGGCTGTAGGCGATAAGAGGCAATCGCTAGCGACAGTGGCGTCTGGTCTTCCCGCTGATGTTTGGGAGACCATTGATAACGCTCGTGCGCCTTCTACTAGACTGCTGTATTTCTCTAAGTGCAAGGTTTTTGAGTCTTGGTGTCCGGCTCATGCAGTGGACCCTGTCAGCTGCCCGGTCGGTTCAGTGCTGGAATTCCTGCAGGATAAATTTGTGGCTGGAGTGGCTGCAACTACCTTGAGAGTTTATGTCAGCTATCGCTGCCTATCGAGAGTCAGACGAGGTCCCCTTAGGTAAACGCTGTCTGGTCTCCTCGTTTAAGCGTGGAGTTAGACACTTGAGGCCTGCACAACCTATTAGTGTCCCCACCTGGGATTTATCAGTTGTTCTGGAGGGGCTATTAGAGCCTTCCTTTGAACCATTGGAGTCAGCTCCGGACCGGATTCTTACTCTCAAGGTGGCACTTTTGTTAGCGTTGGCCTCTCTCAAACGCGCAGGCTCTTTCTGTGAGTGAGCCTTGTATGGAGTTTGCCCCAGGTCTTGTGAAGGTGTTTCTATGGCCTAGACCTGGTTATGTCACCAAAGTTTTGTCCATGTCATTCCGCTCTCAAGTTGCGCCACTGAGGAGGCGCCCGCGCCATCAGCCAATGAATTGGTGTGATTCTATACGGGTTCAGACAATCAGCACATGCCTTCACGTGGCAGCCCTGTTTTGACTAATTTGACAGTACCACACAGTTCTAATGAATTTATTCTTTATTGGAATCAAAAGAATGCTTATGAACCACAGAAACCACCAACACTAGGCAAAACGATCTGAGAAAGGAGAAATATGCAATTACTTAAGGCGAGACACGGCAGGCAAAAGCATCTTTTTTTTTTTTTTCACTGGTCAATTTTGAGATTTTGGGATATTTGTCTTCAACAACATGTCTTCTTTCAGACTTGTGGCGAAAAAGAGTCTGAAATACACATTTAGGTCTTTATTTTACTACACTTTTTCTGTTTGCGTCTGTAGATTTCTCATAAATTCAACAAAAGTTGGCGTTCTAAATCATCCCGCTGCTCCGCGATTGCTGGAGCACCCTGCACCCTGTCATCACATACACCGTCATTTTTTTCCCATCTAATATGTGAACACAATGAACAAATTATTTTGAACCTGGCTTTATCCAATACTCAGATTTAGTTTTTTTTATATATTATGCAAATAAGCGCATATTTAATTAGATACTGCCTAATTTGCATATTTAAACATTAAATTACAGAAAACTTGTAATACATTTTTTTCTCATCTTAATGTAGACAATCAACTGGGAAAGTTTCATGGTGATATCTGCTAGTTAAAAATTGTACCCTATTCACCTGTAGTGTTTCGCCTTAAGGGAAATTTTACTTATTTTTTGCATAAATATACTTGTAACCAATTGCTTTAATATATAATTATACTTGTAATCACTTATCTATCATGCAAATATGTTAATTAGAATATTACATGGCCCAAACATGTATCAGGCACCAGTATTCCTGGTCTAGGAGGAATACAAAGGAGTAATGTTCATTTTAAGGGTCCTGACGGCCGCCATTTTGAAAATGGGGCCTTTCTTGGAGTCAAACTTTGGTAAACTTTTAGTATGTTTTTAAGTACATCTGATACTACTGTAAACCACTGAGAAACCTTTTGTCCGAATTTTTTTGGGGTCAAGCCATATTTGCAACTGACTAACCATTTAAGTTAAGATCTGTGGTGAAAAAAGGTGGGTGACAGTTAACAGGTTATAGGGTAAAGATTAACATTAACAGGTAAACATTATTATATATCATGTTGTTTAAGGATTTGCTATATTTTAAATGTTTTTTCTTGGCAGGAAATGTATTGAGCAACTTAAAAGAACAAGAAGAAATGCCTTTTAAAATGGCATAAACAGATTCCTTTCAAATAGCCAACATATAATCAAATGAATTATTCAGAGGAAACTGCACTAGCAGATTCAGAGGAATCTCATGCACTTGACCAGATTACCTGAACAGGAAGTGTGTAGTTCTGCTTTGTGTGCAACAGTGTTGTAAATGTAAAATGAATGCATGAAATTTTTTTAGTTTTGACACGTGTAAATACGAATCATGTTGTTAATAACTGTTAAAATAATTATAATTATAGACAAGAATCTATAGTCTAATCAGTAAGAATATGTTCAGATCACATTTATCTGAGAGCCACAGTCCTGTCACCATGCCTCAGCAAGGAAGACTTTGAGAGCCACATTGGTGTTTTCCTTTTTCAGTCTAAATTGACTTCCCCCACTTTGCTGACTTTGTTCTTCTTGGCAGCTGCCATCAAGCACAGCAACTGCAGTGATATCCCAGGAGGAGTGCAGCAGTGCCCTCCAAGAGCAGACAGTGGTGTGTTTATGAAGAACAACCTGGCATTTCAAATGCTTTTAACACTTTTATTTTTCTAAGATAGAAATAAAATAAGAATAGATTGATGGCTGAGACTTTATGGGGCCGACAGCAGATTTCTTCATACAAGATGCTTCAAACATCTGTTTGTTGCAAGCAATTTAAGCCATGTGCAAACGGCCTCCATCCAAGAGTTTAAATTCAAATGGTTAACAACTATTCATAGAAAGCAAATATAATTTTTTATTTAATTTCTAGATATGACATGCATCATGGTGTAAAATCCCAATTTTAATGCACAGCTAAAGTGGTATCCTTTATATGGCAATTCATTATACCATTTATGTTTGTGTATTATACGCAATATGGTGAATACTATAGCATATAATGCCAAAAGAAAAACATCTATTCACATGCATTCAGAGTTTGCCTTTAGGGGGCAATGTCCATCTTTTCTATATTTTGAACTGCCTTGGTTTACTCCACATTGCCTGTCGGTTTTTATCACTTTACTTTAAAAAAAAAAGCGTACTTGACTTGTTTTGGATGCCGAGTAAATACACAACACGTTTCCATTTCCATTTTTTTATTTTTTATTTGACATACTGACCTGCTACAATATTGCATAGAATATGACAGCAAAAGAAAATGCTTTATTATTTACAGACCTCATATAAAATCTGTGGTCAAAACAGATAGCAACAGATCAAAAGACAGTTTCTGGGGGAAGAATAAATTGTAGGGATTAAAGTCATTGTTTTATATATATATATAAATAAATAAAAATACCAAGCCATGTATTCATTCAAAGTTATATAGGCTCACTACATTGTGTCATTTGCCAGTAGGCAAAACAGCACTTTATATTCATTTTTTCATATTGCACTTGGGACAAAGTGACATTTTGAGGTTTCTGATATTACAATTTCATTAGGATATATATATCTTTTTTTTTTTTTTTTACTTCGCTTAAAAAATAATCTGCCAAATTAACAAGATGAGGTGATGTTTAAAGCTTGCTATTTTGTGCATCACAACCAAGCAAATTTGAGAAGGACCAAGAAAATACAAACTCTTGCTGCTTTTTGTATTCTCTGTGCAACCGGTACATCAAAAGCACCGTACATTATTTGAGTAAGCCGTTCACGAGTTTACAACACAGTGTGAACTCCTTTTCACCGCTCCTCTGTACATTACTGCAATACATGCTGAGACTAAACCATAATGAACATTAGTTTAAAACCAGAGGCTCCTGGGGCTGATTATTGTAAAACAAATGTCCTTCAAGAGACTGAAATTCAAGCAGCAGGACAAATTACATTTAAATGAGGCCAACAACTGAAAGCTCTCCTCGATTAACTTAACCACTTTCGCATAAAAAGTTAAAAGCTGCCTAAACTGCCTGGTCCAAAGGGAACTGAACACACAGTAGAGAACACCCCATCATTGTTCAGTTCAGAGTCGGCACAGATCAAAACCTTTACAAATATTTCAATGATAAACATCTCTTCATAATTCTGCATCATCTATGTACATGTTAATTATTACTAAGAAGAGGAGGTGAAGTACAAATCACGCTTCAAAAAACAAATAAACCCTCCTAAAGACCGAAGTCTACTGATGATATTTCACTCTTAAATAAAAGCAATATATTATCTCATGATCTTCAGTCAAAAAAAAAAAAAAAAAAAAAAAAAAAAAAAACACAAGAAAATGTATAAATACAAATATATATATACAAACAACACAAATAAAAAGAGAAAGAAACAAACTGATCAAGCTTACAAAGCTTAAAAAGCTACACACTTATTAGGATCCACAGCTCTCAGCATTAAAAACAGGTTGCTGATGTAACGCCAATGGTCACACCATAACCTGGTTATGTCTATCTAACACAAGTATGTTTTCTAAAATCTGTGTGTAAACTTTGTGTGTGGGGTTTTCTCTGCGGCGGTGCATGTCTTGTGAGGGGGAAGGCAGGGTGGGGCGTCTGCGAGCCTGAGATTAAAGGACGACGAAGCACTTCTCTGCTGCCACCTTGAACTCTATAATTAGTTTACTATTATTATATGAATATCTCATTGTATTTTTGTTGGAATGCCTAAATTTAATCCAAATTAAGACTAAGTTAGTAATGATCAGAGAGCCATCCATAGGCAAGGGAACACATTCCAACCAAATTGAACCGCTTCTTGTTATTCTATTCCACATTAAGAACAAAACTCCTCCCTCAAATCAAAACGATTGGTCGGGAAGAGAACGGAGCCCCTCTGGGCCCCTCTCGGGGGGCGGGGCTTGTTTTGAGCGCACCAATGCGAATGAACACATACCAGCTGTTGTCAAACTCTCAATGTAGCATTTACCACTAGCACGGCTCTCCACGTGACAGAAGCTGTTTGCTTTAACTCCCCCCCTCCCCCCTTAATCTCGCTCTCTAGTTCTTCCCCTCCCCCTTGTCTCTGCCCTGTCTTAATGCAGACCGCAGCTTGTGGCTCTTTGCATTCGATTGCACCAACTTGGAGTTCAGTGGATGTAAATGCAGCACAAATATGAAGTGCCTTTGCTCTGGTCTACCATCTTGTGTTGTAGCAGTAACTAATAACTTAAAAGTTGTGGATGAGATGGCTCAAACAGGCCTAAAACTTGAGGAATAAAGTAAGCAGGTGAGACATCAGTTCGGGTTAATCGGTTTCTCGCGAGTAAGCTTGGACATTCAGAAACGGTCTTCGAGACCACAGCAACAAGATGCATCCACGATCAGCTTTTTGCAGTGTAGATCACAATGAAGGACAGTATGGAGGAGATGTGGAGCCACATTCGGGTAATGGCTTCTTTAGAGGACAGAGGGTCGTGCTAAATGCTCAAAAAAAGTGGCAAACAACCCATGTAGGGAAGTTCATAGGGGTAGAGCAAGAAACTCCGGCAAGTCTATGTGCGGTTCCACAGTGTGCAGTTCATCGTCGGCAGTCTTCATTCTCCATTATAGGCACTATGTTCATACGAGGGATTCGACGGTGGCTGTGTCTGACAATCATGTACGTGAAAAGTAGAAATAGCATTAAATTCCAAGTGATTAGAAAATATATATCACTTTTTACACAAGCAACAGCTCGTTCTGAAACCAAAAGTCAGAAACGTTTCGGAAAAAAGTTGAATAGAAAGATCGAGACAAAAGCATTTCTTCTACAGCTTTAGCTTTGGACTGAATCCTACCATTTGAGGAGAGGCTTTCCTGTGAACACAGAGCCATATATAAAACAATCAGCAGTTTTTTTAAAGTTATTTGGAGAGAAACCATTCAAATACAGATGTAACAATGACAGTCTTTGTATAGAGAAAGAGCTCTTGGTATCTTGAGAGGTAGTGTGAGTGCTGCATGTGCATGACATGATCTGATAATTGTAATTACTGACAGTAAATGTAATGTTTCAGAATTGAGTGGAAATCACCCAAAAAAAGCTACGGAGCATCCATTATGATCCACTTTTCTTCCATCTCCTCCTCTTAAAGTCACTATTCAATATAAATAAGTGTCAATGGTAATACTTCGTATTTGTTTCCAAAGTCCCTGCATATTCATATCTTCGTTTGCTTAAATATGAAGGATGGCAGCGTAAGCTCGGCCATCTGAAAAGTCTTAAAAATGTGCATTTATCCTACAGTGAGTGTGTGTCAGGCAGTTTCCTTTTATTATATATAAATATAGCAGTCCTTTGTATAAAAATAGATAAAATATTTGTTTGTTTAAAAAAAGAAAACGCGCTGTATTATTCATTTTCCATAGAAAACATCGGGATGGCTGAATGAGGACACTGTGGTGCGAGCTGTGGTTCAGGAGCGCACCAGGATCTCCATGATGTGGTCCAGGTCGTTGAGGTCTGAGAGACAAAGCTGCAGGCTGCTGTTGGAGGTGCAGCTGGAAAGGCTCTTGAGGCCATCATCCACCCCACCGCTTCTCTGCGCAGGACACGGCAGAACAGAGATGTCAGAGGAGTCGTACATTGACGTGTCGATGTCCTCAAATATGTCATCTAGTGCCAAGTCTGTCAAGTAGCTGGTGGAATTTGTAATCTCAAATGAGCCGAAGAGTGAATCCAACGACCTTGTGTCGTCCTCATCAGTGAAGGATGGCAAAAGAGTCTCATTTTCGGCACCGCCCAACTGGACCTCCTCATCATCATCATCAGCCGTTGTGAGGGGAAATGAAGGGGACAGTGCTCCAGTTAGGGGCTGAGGACAGTCTAAGGGCACGGGAGGCAGGTCAGGGAAGTGCCGTGGGGTCGAGGCATGAGGGAGTGAGGGGCCGAGCAGGGCTGGTGGCAAACAGGTTTCCCCCTCCTGTCTCATCTCCTGCTGAATCTGGCGGAGGGTGTTGGCCAGCAGGACCGAGCGGTGTAGGCTGGGTTCAGCTCGCCGCTGGCAGCTTTGTAGCTTGTCCAGACACAAGTCCAGCACCAGCTGCCTCTGCTGAGGATATGGCAAGTCCTGGGAAGGGTCCTCACATGTGCTCAGCTTACGTTTCACCCCCCTGCCCAACATGTACCTACAGACAAGAACAAAGGAAAGTTAGGAAAAACTGGACAGGAACACTTCGTTAGCTGACCTACCTTGCAGTGAAATCAAACAATGCATAAAAGGAGCATGACAATTACTTGTACTTCAAGCTTCATCTGACAATATAGTTTGCAAGAACACATCAGAGGGATGTTATGTAGCAACTCCAATGTTAATTCGCAAGTGAGACGCATTGAACAAGCCTCTCTATAGATCAGTCTGATCACAGAACAAATTAAATCCCATAGGTGGGTCAATGACACATAAAAGTGTCCACAATAAATAGAACAAAAATAATCTCTCAAAACAAATGGGCAAAGTTTTTTACAAAAATACTTTTTAAGAAAGATTTCAATATAGTGAGTTATGTGGTGTAATCAAGTAAAAAGAAGTAATATTTATGACAGAAAATGTTTTCCTTACACATTGAATAGACCTTAGTCAGGTACCGGCATGTTTAATTTTCGACAGGAATGAATGAAAGTGGGGCTGTGAGGAATAGAAGTACAGCTTGTTCAATGGATTGCACCGTTGTTTAACAACATGCCAGTTGTCCAGCTGACAAAACTTCTTTATAAAAACTAGGGCTGCCCCCCAATAGTCGACTAAATGTTAATCGATGAGAAGAGGCTTAGCGGACCAAATTTTAATTATTCGGGTATTCACAGAAAAAAAAGTCACAGAGTCCGACGGACAGATCATTAACACGGCTTGTCAATGTGGTAATTATGTCGGTCAGGAAATCCAACCGTTCGCCTTTCATCCATCGACATCAAATATGGCTTCTCATTTGAAACAAGTAGTTACTAAATTTTAGCCACTTTACATAGATGCTCGCTAGCTCTAACATTAATGCTAAGATAAATGTGCACTATTATTAGGCACATATCCAAGTGCTAGTGTGGAGTGTGAATGCTAAATTAGTACAGAGCTAACTGAATGACATGTTTAATGTAGCATGCATTTCTCTCTATAGACACATTCACTATACTGTGGAGATGACGAACCAGCATTGTTCTTTGCCGCCAACATTGACTCAGAAAACACTAGTTTATTAATAAATTAAAAAGTTCAGACAGTCTCCTGCTTCTAAAATCTTTAGTCGGGGCAGCCCCAATAACTTTCAGTAGATAAAATCTACATCAAACATTTTGAGGTTTTGAAAGTTGTAATTTCTGTAACTACATGTGATCTAGGACCTTTACAAGAATGCTTCCATGTTCTACTGTTTCCTGCAGAGTCCACTGCGCAGTTTTCTCCAGTTATTAACTTTGCATGATGATAACCCAACTGTGAGTGTAACAGCACCATGACAGTCATCAGTGCAAACAGACTATTGCTGAACTCTGTTCTTGACGAACACTTTTGCCTTGAAATTTGACTTATCTGAAACTCGACTGATAACAAAGCTTTAACCCGACACAGCTCCTTCTCATCCCAGAGTGGGGCTTCCAGAGAGGTGGATGCATTAGCTGAAGCTCCTCCTGTCTGCGACTGCAGTACACTTGAGAATAAGATCATGCTTCATTAGCGCTCCCTTCACACAGCGGAGGAGGATACGCAGCACAGGAGCGCAATGCTTCCTGCTGCAGCTCTCCAAAGCCTTCTATCCTGCGAGCGATACTTACAAAGCAAAGACCTCCTTCAAGTCTAATACATTCTTAAAAACCAGCGTCCCAAAAAGGGGTTTTCACAGCGATGCCATGCCATAGAAGAGCCATTTTTTTCTGTGCATTTGAAATGTTATTCATGGAACTTCCAATGCTAATAAAGAACCTTTATTTTTAAGAGTATATGGAGACTGCCATGACCCTTACCTGTCAAATCTAAATCATAGAAGCATGAGGCAATTGTGTGCTACAAAGCTACATATTCCAAACCACATTTTTTGTTTGAGCCAAACATTTATGCACAAAGAAGAGCGAAATGTGGCTTGTGGGCACACAATTTGAATCCCAACCATAACTGCTCTGTCAGATAGCCGCCTCGGATCTAATGAGCTGGAGTTTGAGTGGAAAGGGCTGTAAATGTGAGAGACTGTCTATCCACCTCTGCGCTCTCTGTTGTGTAGGCGCCCCCCTCTCTACATCCATCACTCTGAACGAAGGCAGACATCCCCCGCAGGTCTGGTCACTGACTGCTCTTCTCTCTACTGCAGGGTGCACAGGAAGCTGCAAGAGCCAAGAAGAGCCTCTCGTGTTCAGAAGTGAGATGGATGCAATGCATTATACTGCGAAGTCTCCATCCCATCATGTAGAAAAATATGCAGTCTGAAGTCTTAGTTTAGGTAATAGATACAGTGACGTGAACGATATCAGTCTTGAACCTTAAATGAGGCATGAAGGGAAAGACAAGGAAGAATAACATTTAATTAATTAAAAGAACAACTTACACCATTTGTTATTAAAACAAGTTTGATTAAACACTTTCAATGCTCAGAAACAGCCCGAGCATGTGTGGCGCATGCATGGACTGCAGCGTTCAAGTGTGTCACGCTGAGGCTAGCAGTTATATAACCATCCATGCTAGCAGAGCACTCTGGGCTATATTCCTGCTCAGCCCTATAGGTGCCTTTCACAAAGTAGTCACAAGGCTTCGAAAGGGACATTTTGTATTCCTGCAGATTTCACAGCTGAATTCCGGCAGGAGCACACGTGTCTCTGTCAGCAACAGAAAGCTATAAATGAAACACGAGCGAGCAAACCACCACTACGCAAAAACAATATAACCAATTAGAATATGAAGTGGAAGAATTTATATTAGGTTAGGTATATTAGGTTATAAAGGTTCGAAAAAGGTTATAATGACTGATCCTTGCACATTCAATTTTGCTTTATAAAGCTTCTTTAAAGGTGCCGTAAGCGATGTTGGGTGACGTCAATTCTTGTTGACGTTCAAAGTATTGTCAAACAAAACGGGGGCTATCTCAACCCTCCCTCCTCCTCATCCCGTCCCCCTCCCCTCCGTGCTTTTCCAATGTAAATTCAGGACTTTGTAAATTCAGGCGTTCCTTCTCCCTTTTCTTTGCTATTTGTTCATCGGAACGTCGTCTCTTTGGTCGTGTGTCGGCC
This sequence comes from Leuciscus leuciscus, assembly GCF_965113295.1. Taxonomy (NCBI): domain Eukaryota; kingdom Metazoa; phylum Chordata; class Actinopteri; order Cypriniformes; family Leuciscidae; genus Leuciscus; species Leuciscus leuciscus. Next base: position 30,104,789 of record NC_138743.1, on the reverse strand, counting down.
ATATCAAAATTCAAGAGAATTTAATTCTAACGTTAGTCGTTGTCTAGGTCTAGGACATCTCTCCTCTAGCTAACTTCCCTCTTCGTGCTTCTCTCTCCTCCACTCCCCACACCCCCCTTCATGTGCACACACACCTTCATGTGCACACACACCTTCATGTGCACACACACCTTCATGTGCACACACACTAACCCCCCAACCCCAAATCATTCTTGTCGGTTATTGGCTGGAACACTTTTGTTATGTTTGTTATGTTTCGTGGTCCAGGTTGGGTCAGTTTGTTTTTGTTGCCATTTGTGGGGTCAGGGCTGCCTACAGAGACCGCGTTTTTTACAGTGTGTTCAGGGGACAGGCAGCTAGTGGATAGTGAGGAGATGTTTGCTGTATGTGACTAAAAAATGTTTCGGCCTAAAAAAAAACACGTGACATCGCTTAGAGCACCTTTAAAGAAGGCAACTGAACAACTTGGAATTTGACCTGGTCACTATAAAGTCACGCAGCTTTAAAGCAGCAAGACATGATTTAAATTGGGCCCCTCTGGTTAGACGGGCCTGTGTGGTCTGCTTGCCATGGCAACAGCGGTGGATGAGAGACTGGCGCTTGAGTGGCACACAGAGTCTGCAGCTCAAAGACAATAAGCACAACTACAGAGACAACCATCAAAGTGGGTGAACACAATAGGATCCATAGAAGCAGCATTGCAGCAAAATATGTTGGGTTGCATCAGTTCAGGTCTGCACATATACATGATGGTACTTCAGGCTTTTTTTCCTTTTTTTTTTTTTTTTTTACACCTAGTGGTAAATCATAAGTGAGGCCCACCATGACTACACAATACAATGAAACAGAGACCAACCGATACTGAATTTTTATATGCCTAATAACCAAAATGCTGAACTAATTTTTTATATTTCTGCAGTTTGACAATAATAACCATGATCATTATTTGTTAATAATAAATAACACTAACACAATATTATAACCTTTATTATTACTTATTAATGAATTATTATTGAATAAAACTTTAATATTAACAACGATTATGTTGTCCTTAATGTATTGGTTAAATGTTACTGTGTGAAGCGTAGTCTCAATAAAAGACTACTGTACTTGTATGATGGCGAGTAAAAAAAAGAAGAAGAAAACATAGAAGAGCCGTCAAGTTAGTATTCATACTGATTGTGAAACGCGCAAAAGAGGCTGAACATCTGAGAAGTGCACTGTACTTTATACTGCTACTACTTTAACGTACAGCAGCAAACCAAAGCATAACTGAATACCAACCTTGTGCCACACAAAGAGATAAAACAGTTTCACTTAAGGTAGAGAGATAAGGACTTCATTTCCATCACTGTGTGGTTAGTACCTAAAATAAATAAATAAATGAACTGAAGACCACAAAGTGACAGACACAGCACTGAAACGATCTTTAGTCACACTCTGAGCACAAGATAAAGAGTTTCTTTAACTCATATACTGGTTTGCATTATGATATTTTCTGTACAAGACCAAATCAAACTGATGTGGTTGTAAAAACATTTTTAAATCTTTTTCTCTTTCAGTTTCCCTCCCTTGGCCCTCCCACTGCCCCATTAGATGCAGTCACGATAAGAGGAGAGCAGGAAAGTCTTTAAGAAAAAAAAGGAGCGAGTAAAAAAAAAAAAAAGAGAGGATGTACGTAAGCCAGAGCGAGCAGGAGAATCAAGAAAGGTTAGTCAGAGAGAAAGAGGGAGGAGAAAGATGGATTGAATTGAGGACTGTAAGTAAGTGCACAGGGGGTTGACTGAGTAGGAGGGAGGGAGTAGGTGGCAAATGCCATTGACAAGCCGACTAAGTCTTGAATAATGAACCATTGGGTACACAGGCCGGATGTCTTAGTTTGGGCAGCTTTGTAACTGGGCGGCTCCAACAGACTGAAAAAGTGACTCAGGGTGTTAGTCCCGCTGACGGACGTGAACAGACGCTCATATACAGCACGCTTGTCTTTATCAATGGTCTATCCTTTGAGTTAGTGGTGGAACATCTAGAAAGAGATTCAGATGGATTTTAATAATTTTTATTAACTCTTTCCAAAAGATGGCTGAACCTGAAACTGCACTTTAAGTTTAAATCAATTTAAATCACAGTATGAACACGCATAATTACTCCTTAAAAAGTGATGTAAAATTACACATTCATTCGAATAATAAGAATGTTGGTAAAACCGAAAACACTTGATTTGCATTCATGTAATGTTACTCTTGACTTTCGCTTTTGCGTTGTTTACGAAACATGCATCTGAAAAATCGTAAGGATATTTTATTCTTTAAAAATAAGTTACGTTAGAAAAAGAAAATTGTCCATTCACATTTCGACTGAACGTTAGTCGGGTCCAAATATCAGTGTGGCAAAATCGATCCCGTTACGCAACCGAGACCACGTACGACTTACAGGAGAAAGAAAGCGGGAGGTACAAAAGTTGTGTTTATATGTTCACAGCGATCTAGAAAAAAAAATAAAAATTTATTGTGTATAAACAAATCATTTTGCAAGGACTCCTCCGGTTGTAAATAAACTAGTGTGTAACGGAGTAGCAACTACTCAAAGCTCAAGTATCATCATCAACATAAACTCGAGTTGTTACGTAAAACGGGACAGTGCTAATCAGTGCTTATATGTAAAATAATTTTCAAAAACAAAATGATACCTAAAAGATCACCGACCAGAATCAAGTGTCATTCAGAAAACAGTTTATGACTACAAGTCTTTACCTTGACGAGGAAAGGACACCACCATCTCCGCCGGGCTCAACTTCCTTCTTCACAACAGGGGACTCCACATCCAGTCGACACATAGATACAGTGGGAATACCGTTTTTTCTTTTCATGGACGCCTCGAACGTTTTGATATCCCTTTGACCCATACCATTATGTTTGGCTCAACCAGTTGCTTCGTTGTTTAGCGTTTATTACAACCAACTACTCTCGCAAGACGTGAGCGCGCACTGCTAGCCTCCGCGGCTAAGCTCACAGTGATGCGCAGGGAATTAGCCAGTTAGCTAGTTCGTACTTGGCAAAGTACGGTCTCTGTCTAATATGGAACTACGAAATGAATTTACACGAGTTACCCGAACGACCGCTACATTCTCTTTGCTGATAAAAATAAGACGCACGTTTGTTTAAATCGGTCGCTGAACTCCGCGTTGAGCTTCTGGTCCAAAGTCTGAACATTATTTTGCGCAAAACTACGCGACAGACCGCGCAGGCACGAGAGCCGAACTCTCGATATACTGTAGAATCAACGGGAAAAGAACTCAGCTGATTGACGGTCTTCAGATGGCATGGCTGTGATTGGTCGAACGCGACCTCAGACCCGCCTAGTAACTGCCCCTTATTGGTGGAACGCGTGTTCTGCCCCCACCCATCTAGTCTATCACATTAGTCCCTCATACATGCCCACAGACCGAAAACGTGACTGTTTGGAGCACGGGCTACCGGACTATGGTACATCTACATTGTAAATGGCACGTTTGTGGCTTTTCATTTCCTTTTTGCTTTTTTTTTGTTTGCCAAGCAAACCATATCTATTTTAGGAAAACTATCTGAATACTATACATGACGACAGCTATATTTTTGTTGAATTTCTCTAAATGTTGCATGGTAAAGCTTATTTATTTTAGTTGAATCTGATACGTTAGGTAACAAAACCTCACAACAAGTGGGTTGGATAATACAACAATTTCTGACATACAACCTAATAATATCCGCGAGCGAGCGGAGGGGTTTAAACATTGACGTTCACTGAGTCAAATCTGCCGACGTCATTTGCGTCAGAATTCACTCCGTGCAGAATAAAACAATGACGTTGATTTTTAGGAATGGATGTAGTACTGTACGTTGTCTCTGGTAAAATGTGAAGTTTTGTGCATATAATATTAATATACACGTTTTTGTGTTTTCCTGACATTACTAACAATTAATAGTCAAGTCAATTCTCCATTACATGAAAACATTCAAACCAGTTTAGAAAAAATAAATAGACACCAAAACCATGTCATCACTTTATACCCAACTCTTACTGGATAATCTTGCCACTTCAAATGTCACACTTCTCACCCAACAAATGTTCTCTGTGCTCATCTACAGACGTTGATGACTATGATGACAGCTTAATAATTACACCATTAATAAAAAACATTAATAAAAAACACACAGAATTGTTTTCATAAGATGTACCTTTTATTAAAAAACGTTAAAAAAGCTACAATGCTCATATAAAATGTTTATACTCTATACTAGTTTAAGATCATACAATAAAAAAATCCTCTTAGATTTTAAGTGAGACACAATGTAGAAGAACACAATTATCAAAATGTAATAACCTATAATTTGCACAAACATAGTTTATGCAAAACTTTACTTTAGGCAAAAACAAATAATATATATGTAACAACTGGAAAATGTTGGGCAAAATAAAACCATCTCTTGTTGACTGATTCTGAAGTATAAAAAAAGAATACTGTACTAAATGCATTTTAAACACTTCATACATAGAAAGTGTTATGACACTCAATGCATAGAACTAGACAAATGTCTTCTCATTATGAGGGGTCTAGAGGACTAATAGACAGATATACTTATGCCATTCACCCATATTAAAACAGTTAACTTGCTTAAAATCAATACTTAAACCAATGATTGGTGCAAATCAACTTACAAAGCACTAATTCTGTGACCGATTTACTATGAGCAAAAGGCTTTGGTCAATCAGTCCCCTAGAGTTAAAAAGCCACCCTGAGTTTGACCACAGCCAATACTCACCGTTTGCAGTAAATAAATTAAATAAATTAAGTCACAATATAGAATGGGTTGGCCCCATTATACTTCATTTGTTGATTAGACAAAATATAAGAACGTTGATGTCTAACAACAAACAAAACCTACGGCTGAGCTGATTGACAGCCAACTGCAATCAAACCTTGAGAGGAAAAAAAAATACTTTGTGCAAACAAGCACATAAAATGTAAAACATGCATCATTGTATGTATATTTGGTGCTTTTTTGCATACTGTTGTATTGAATTAAGTTCCTTCAGTTTATGGATTTTGATAAACAGAAAAGTTGAGTTGTTGCACATAAGAATCTAATCTCTTCGTTTAAAATCAATCTGCAGAACATGTACATAATGTACAGTAACATATTACAAGAAGAATCTATTGTAAAAAATATATATTTATGTACACATTTTAGACAATCTTTTGTCTTCTTATGAAAATATCCCAAGCTTTACAACGTTTGTATACATCTTGTTCTGCTCTCTGTAGTGTCATGAGTATAACAAATAAATTAAAAACAAAACAAAACAAAAAAAACACACACACCATGTCTGGACAGACAAATACAGAAAAAAATTATTAAAACATACAAAGGGTATGCAAATAATATGACTATGGTCAGCTCATAAAATCAAGGCCATCCTTCACAAGACATCAACCTTTTTCCCTGAAAGGACTCCAGACTTTACTTGCATTCCATAAGGAACAGAAAAGCCATAAACATTAAGACAAGCGTGTAAGTCTCTGAATAAGGTCTAACCTAAGAACCCACAATGATTTCCATGATGTGATCCAGTTCATTGAGATCAGAACGACAGTTCGGTGTTGACATTATGGAAGGAGAACCGTGTGAAGGTCCCAAGCTGTCAAGGAGGTCATAAGGGCCCATCTTGGGTGCACTCTGCATGCCGGTCAGCATGGTGTCCAGATCATAGTAGGAGGTGTCCACATCGGAGAAAAGCTCCTCAAGAGCAGAGTCTGGACCCGGTGAACCGTTTTTTATTTCAAATGTCCCAAAAACTTGTCCAATGGTCTTTGGACCCTCAGTGGAAACCTCATCCTCGGTGTCGATCTCCTCATCTTCTCCTGAACCAAGTCTAGAGTCTTCAAGGACCTCTTCATCCCTCTCTATGCCACTGAGCTCATTCTTCTCCCAGCACTGGCCCATACGCCCTGCCAGGTAGACATTAGAAACAGTATCTCTAACTGAAACCGAGCACAGTGTTTCATCAGCTACCACCTCCTCTTCACGGCAACCTTCGTAGCTGATAACAGAAAAGACCTTAGGTTCTGCATCCTGCTCTCGTGACCGGCAAAGGACCTCAGTGGCCACCAAACGCTCAGAGGGGCTCTGGCCTGCACTGCAGAATGCTTCAGTGACCATATGCCAGCTGCCATCATGGGTCATCTCCTCCTGAATCTGCCTGACCGTGTTGGCAATGAGAACCGAGCGGCAGAGGTTGGGCTCCACCAGCATGTGGCATAACTGCAGCTTAATGAGGGACATGTCCAGCAGCGACTGCCGCTGCAAGCTGTACGAGGATGCCACCCTGGCACCCAGCAGGCCTTCTTCGGATATCTCTTCACCACCATCGGAAAATTTACGCTTGGTGCCCTTGGAGAACATGTTTAGCCTACAGACAAAAGACAAAAAACAAAACAAAAAAAAACAGGATATTGATGGTTAGTTCACATTCATCCACTCCTGTTTAGGGAATCAAGTCAATCCTGACAATATCAGAACTATAATATAAAACCAATAGTGGAGTTGTCAAAAAGTACCGACTTCGGTACTGAAATGTAAAAAATGTGACGCTATGAGCGCAATCGTAAACACCTCTGATTGCCCATTGTACTCACGCGCTCATCAGATATGTCTGTGATTGGCTACAATGATCAGCGCTTCAAAAACAAGTTGTAAATCTACATCAATGACGCTTTTCACAGAGCGCTTACACATTACAGACGGGAGCGTTTGAAAGCAGGCGGCCCGGTTTCAAACACTTGTGTGCTCTCAAGCACTCCCGTGCCTTGATCATTGTAGCCAATCACAGACATATCTGAAGAGCGCATGAACACAATGGCCAATCAGAGGCATTTACGATTCTGCTCAACAGCAGTAAAAAAAAAATATTTCAGCACAGACTTGGTACCGAAGTCGAGACTTTTTGACAACTCTAACCAATAGAAATGTCAATGACAAAGGATCAATTCAAGAAGCATCATTCTATGAAAATGCAGTTAAGTGAATTCAGCCTAACAAAAAACATACGAACAACAAATCCAAAGATCTTACAACACCTAAAAAGTATAAAAATGTGCAGTGAGTATATTTAAATAAATCATATAATAATACATATAAAATGGATAATTAACTAATGTATGATTAATTACTTGCATATTAGAATAATAAATTCTATTCTAAATTAAATACCGGATCTTGGTGAGTAGAGCTTAATAAACTATGGATCAACTAAATGCTTTAGTCTAATTGAAAATTAATTAAAATGCAACAAACTCCTACATTTAGAATATTTTTGAGGCCACAGATCACATCTTACATTCATGGTCAATCCACAGCCACCTTAAGTATGAAAAATTAATTTTGTAAAGTAGACATTTGCCCATGAGGAGGATCTTTTTTCTTTTTTAAAGAGATTTAAAACTAGATTTAGTTAACAAAATGTTGAAATTATGCTTCAAGCCTTTGAATATGAATAAAAATGGAGGTGAAAGTAGATACCCCAAACAGAAAGTCTAATGTGGAGAGCCACAGTACTGAGACGAGGAGTCCCTGTCTCCGTGGCCAGCCAACCAGGGTTACAGGAGCCTAAAAGTAACAAACATGCATCCAGTATAGGAAAAACACATGACACCAACCAGCATGACAAAGCACATTATCTGTCATCACACCAGCTCTTGACCGACTGAGTGTTTGTGAGCATGTGTGTATGCATGTAGGGAAGAGAAGGGAGGGGGCACAGGGACCTCTGATCAGCTACTTTTGTCAAATACTGGTGGGTAGGTGAGAGGTGGGGAAGACATAAGACGAAAGCTAAACAATGGTAATGAGTTACATTTTACACATCAAACTCTATGCAAAAACAAGCAAACCAACAAATTCATTGAGTGCAAGCACACACAAAAATCCACCACATAAATTGCAAAGTCATTTCATGTTAAGAGGGATGACTTAACATAATGGAGATGATTTGCTTGACAGTTACCAAGATCACACACAAGAACTTTAAACCCATAACCACATTGTTAACCAGATATATTAATGGCATGGTGGTTTGCCTACCTGAAGCATGGGTGACATCCCAGCACTGTTGAAAAAAAGACCAGAGTGCAAGCTGACACACATCCACTGCAACTAAAACTACAACCAACATTTCGTATACCAGCACTGTATTCTGTTTATGTAATAGAGAGTGCTGCAGGAATGAGTCCTAAAACCCAGAAACGAGTTAGCATTTTTTTAACCTCTGATTCCATCATCCCAAAATCAATAGGTTTATGGATAAATACCTAAAAAATAAAGTCTGATAAAAAAAAAACTCAAGATATCTTCATTCATGTTTTATTCTATGACATTAAAATACATCAGTAATACACCACTCCTGATTTTTATGCTTGTATATGTCTTGAAAAAGGCAGTTGCTAACAAGTGGGTCTACAGAGGCTATCAAGGATATTAAACATCAAACAGGAAAACGAATCTACCGCTTTTACAGCATCATTGTATTTATACCATCTCAAACTTTCCAAATTGTAGACTTTAAAGAATAATAGATTTGTCGGAAACCCATTGATGGTGACGTTGAAGTCAAATAACCATGGTATAGTTCGTTTATAGTAACTTTATACTTCTGTCAACTGCGTTTAGGCATCACAATTCATAAAAGTTGTTTTCATTTGTGATGAACAAAACGAGTGAGAAGAATAATTACATTTTGTTCATTACAAAGATAAAAAAAAATTCCGCATTTATCCAAATGTCAATGTAAAAATACTATATGTTTTTTTGTCAATGGTACAGGGTGATGCTAACTTCTGGGCTGGCCTACAAAAATGTGTTATCCCTGCTGCACTCTATATCTAGAAAGATTTTCAGGAGATCTTCATTTGCCCTTAGGTATAAGAGTTAAGGTATTCTACAGAACTGACATTCTTATTCTACATTGCAAGTTGTGACACAAAATTAATCAAAAGAAATAAATATATTTTTAAAAAACCCTTCCAGTAGCTGGAGTCTAAGCTACATCAAACTTACAGCGAAGTGGGCAATGTGTAATTCATCCACAGTGAACGTATCATACAGGCTCCACCCAGACAGACTCACTTCCCCTCCCCCACCGCACTGACGTGGTCAAAAGTGCGCTACTGGGTAAGTAACAAAATAAATAAAAAGCCAGTGAAATAAACACCCAAACTCTTAATACGAAGATTCGATAAACAATAATCCACTAGATGTATATAAAAAGGAGGTTACTCACAGACTCCCTGACATGCGAGACGGGGAAACAAAGGTATAAACCTCTCTGCTGAGACGACAAAGATGGAAGCCATTTTGATTTTTCAAACGGGTCCGCTGGCTAGTCAACTTCGCCTCGTTTACGGCCAACCCAAACAGCATCTTCAACTTTTCCACACGTTTACCGTGTCGACAAAATGCACATGAGAGTGAAATATATACTTCGAAAACACAAATGACATGTAAAGGCAAATAACAGGGGCGGCTAAACATGGACCGCACGGTCACTTCCGCAAACATGCCGCTTTTCGAAATCGACCGCGCATTTAACCATCGCGGATCGAGATCTTCTAAAGCGGCGCGACTACATAATATTTATTTTATTTAAAAAGCACATCCCAGTAGGCTAAGACTTACCTCGTGTTTTTTTGGTGGCGAGCGTCATAAGCGTTTCGTAGGCCTGGTTTAATACTGAAGCTGCAGCTCCTTCGGCCTCACCAGCACAGATTGCAGTGAGCCTAGCATACGGCAAGCAGTGAGAGGCAGCCAGCTGCAGCAGTGAAAGGGCCGATGGGGGCGGACGCTTTTGCATCTTGATCGACAGCAGGCCATCGCAGGAACGGGGAGCCCCGAACAAAAGCGTCTGTGATTCTACCCATGGGCCCCAACTTCAACAATGCACATCTTGTTTTTGAGGAATCTTAAAAATCAAATGGACATGCACGATTTTATGATTTCACAAAGTTCACACCGAGTTATTTATTGGTCCCATTTCTCAGTCATTCTCACTGCAGCCCGACATTCAGAAAATCAATTAACATATGAAACATATAACATATAACATATGAAAGATCCACTTTTTATTGAAAAGTAAATTGAAGACAGTGCCAGAAATTAATTTTGTTATAATGTGGCTATATTTGCACACATGGTTTTCAGGGTTCTTTTTCTAAGATGTGATGTATTCATTTTGTGTAGGCTATAGGCTAGTCTAATTCATATGCTTAATCAATTAATTTAACATTTAAATAGTTTCTGTATCCTGGAGAATATACAGATGTTTGAGAGGCCATTGGAAGAGATACAAACTGTAAAACTGAAAATAAAAGCAATATTCCGAGGAAAAACAAAACAGTCAATTTTTTTCCCTTAGTCTGTTGGGAACAGCTGGAATTTTTCAGAGGTATTTTTATGTTACCCTTGCCTTGCACTTGAAAACCAAATTTACTTGTAGGCCTATAGTATTTTTATAGATTTGTCAAAAGCTTTTGATACAGTTAATCTTTACATTTTGTTGGAAAAGCTGTATAATTATGGTTTTCATTATATTACTTATAAATGGTTGGACAAATTAAAAAAAATGTAATAGAAGACATTTTGTTTGCTTTAAGGGTTACTATTCTAGCAAAGCAAGATTACTCTGGGTTTCCTCAGGGGTCCATTCTTGGACACTTACTATTTCTTATTTATATAAATGATTTGTCTAATGTTTCAAATATTCTTACTCCAAGAATGTTTGCTGATGACACTACCTTAGTTCTTTCTCACTCAAATTTGAATTAATCGATTAAGAATGTAAATGATGGTCTTATTGCTTATGCTAATTGGTTTAATTTAAATAAATTATTTTAAAACATAAATAAAATAAAAAAAAATTATTTTTAGTGCAAAAAATTATACCCTAAGGATTTATCAAGGTGCCTCAAGTGTTGACTACAAAATTCCTGGGAGTTTTTGTTGATGAGAGTTGGAGGGAACAAGCTGACTATGTGAGCAGAAAAATACATACATTTAATACATACGCCTGTATGTAGGCATCTTGTCTTCTTACTCTTAACTATAGTTTAATTTATCCGTATCTCTCATATTGTATAGTTTAGGGCGAGCACTTTTCCTAGTACTCTTCAAAAAACTATTTATGATATTAATGTTTCTCAAATATGTGTTTTCATTTATAAAACATATTCAAGTGAAGGTAACGTTCCAGAGCAGTTTCAGATGTAGTTTAAAATAAATTCACTGGTTCATTGTCAATTAATTAGTCAATCTTCAGATTTTCATCTACCTACATTTCTCACTAGAGGTCAATAATCAATATGATTTAGGGGCATTAAATTGTGGAATGGTTTATCCCATTTAGCAAGAACATTTTCTTCTTTAAAATGTTATAAAATATGTATAAATTATCATTGTATTGCTGCATTGTAACTGTATTTTCTTGTTTTTCTTGTATATATTTTATATTTGTGCAAATAAACTAAAGCTAAAAAAAATAAAAAATAAAAACTATATGTCACTGCGCCCCACTGCCCTTTGTCAATCCAAATGATTTAAGTAAATAAAATAAAACTCATTAGCCTATTAATAATCCTAAGTTTAAAATGTATCTTTGACCAGCATGTATTTGCATTCACTTTTACAGTTCTACTGTAAGGATGAAGTTAACTGTTTTTCAAATGATAGTATAGAAATTCTGCACATAATTTTGACCGAATGCTAATGGTAAATAATACCCCAACTGTGAATTAAAAGTACAAAATGGCAAGTATTATTTTATTATAAGTATTTAGTTAATTTGGCAGGGCCACTGGAAAGTACTCAGCTGTCTGCCTTCCGTGGTCTGGCAGTAAAAACAATAACATGATTCATGGTTTTCCATATTCTGAAGAAGTGAGCTGTGACTCATTGCTATGATACTGTGAGGTTTGTCTCTGGTACTCCAAAAAAATTCAATTTACATCAAAAGGTCAGTTTGTGCCAAATTTTTGCCAGTTTGTGGTGAATTTGTGTTCCTCCTCAGTGACTCTAAACAGTGAGGGATAGTTGACCTAAAAATGAAAATTACAAATCAATTTCTCACCCTCGTGTCTTTCCAAACCTGTAAGACTTTCATTCATCTTCGCAACACAAATTAAGTTATTTTTTATGAAATCTGAGCGATTTCTGTCCTTCCATTGGCAGCTACGCAACTACCACTTTGACGGTAGAAAAAACGAATCCATATGAATCAGGCGGTTTAGTCTAGATTTTTTGAAGAGACACGATCGCTTTATAGGATGAACAGATTGAATTTAGTCTTTTATACATATAAACATTGATCAGCGCACATAAACAGAAGTTCAACTGAACCTGCTTGACTTGCGAGAACAAACCTCTTGTGGAATCTGAAACATGCTGCATAACACTCGAGAATGAACCTCATTGGTTCTCGTACGTCAAGCGAACATGCTTGAGCTTCTGTTTACCACAACTGATGTGTGAGTTGATGAATGTTTATATGTGGAAAAAAAGATTATTTTCAATCTGTTCATCATATGAAGCCATCGTGTCTCTTCAGAAAATTTGAACTAAACCACTCAATTCATGGATTAGTATTACAATCTCTTTATGAACTTTTTGAAGCGTCGTAGTTGCGTAGACTGTCAATGGAGGGACAAAAATCTCTCAGATTTAATCAAAAAGATAAGCTTCATTTGTGTTCTGAAGATGAAAGAAAGTTTTAGGGGTTTGGAACGTAATGAGGGTGTGGAATTAATTAAATAATTTTCATTTTTGGGTGGACTATCCCTTTAACTGCGTGACTCCATTTTGCTGACAATAGTTCAGTCCACTTAAATCAGGTGACTGGCTTATTAGAAAACATTGAATCTTAGAGGGAATTTGTCTCCAGATCAATGCTGATAAGACTTAATGATGGTGTTTAAGGATTTACATTCGTTTAATGGATCTGCTTATTTGACCATGATTAAAAAAAAAATCTCCGTTACATACTCTAAAAGAAAAAGAAAGTTTATTGTCACATAACAGATTTAAACCGAATCTAGATTCATTATTTTTTATTCGGTGTCTCCATCTAGTGGGTTTGGATGGGGAAACCCCACACACCAAAGGACATGCACGCACTCATGATGATTATAGTTTACGTTTGTAGCCTCGAATCTTATTTTTCGACGTTTTTTCTTTCGTCCTTTTTTTGTCTCAAAGTAAGACTGTTTCTAAATAATACATTTCATACGTAATGAAATTGTGACAAACGTGCACTTTAAACAAACAAGCTGTAAAATAGACCAAAGGTCAGAATTCTTTGAACGTTTCCTGCCACCATACTATGAAGCACACGACGGATTGTCATCAGGTAAATATATATATATAGGCTATATATTATTTTTTTCCAATTCTGTATTTAAACTATATTTGTGTTGTTTGTGTAGGCTATTTTACGATTATTATTTTTATCACGGTAGCCTACGTGTTGCACCAATTCTTTACTTTCACTTTCTCTTTTTAGATTTCACGACACAACTTTTCTTGAGCGGGTCTTTGATAAACACCCTCTGTTGAATCGACAACTTCAAGACAAATCTTTTGCAGTGTCTCGGAACGTGTTGTCAGCAAAATGGCAGAGGCTATACTCGGAGATCACGACCAGTACAGCTGCTCGATATGTTTGGATTTGCTGAACGATCCCGTGACAATTCCTTGTGGACACAGTTATTGTTCGATCTGTATTAATGAATGCTGGAATACAAAGGATCTTAAAGGGACCTATAAATGTCCACAATGCAGACATGCCTTCAATTCAAAGCCTCCACTCAACAAAAATACAATACTTGCTGAAATAATGGAGAAACTGAGGCTACGAACAAAGCTACATATGTCAGAGGCTGCTCAAAGTCTTGCTGGACCTGGAGATATTGTATGTGATTTCTGCGCTGGAGAAGTGTTCAAAGCTGTCAAGTCTTGTCTGGAGTGTCGAGCCTCTTACTGTGAAACACACGTACATCCACACTATGATGTTCCAGCCCTGAAGAAACACAAGCTGGTGAAAGCTACCGTCATGCCAATATGTTCCAAACATGACAAGCTCCTTGAGGTTTACTGTAGAACAGACCAGGTTTGTGTCTGCATGCACTGCTTAATGGATGACCATAAAGGCCATGACACAGTGCCATCTACAAAAGAGCGTGATGAGAAACAGGTGAAGATGTCCATCATTTCTTTCTTTCTTTCTTTAATGACTTGTTAATTAACCCAATTATAAAATGCTATTCACAAATGTTTTCAGTGAAATTAAACAGACTGTGATGGATTTGTCCTTAGATGAAACTCACAGACACTCAGACAAAAGTCAAGCAGACAATCCAGGCAAAAGAGAAAGAGCTGCAGAAGATGAAAATGGACATCACATCCCATTCAGTGAGTTCTGGTGCAAATAACTTTAACATTTAAACTGAACGATTCTGCATTAATCAGCTGACACAAGGGTTAATTACTGGGGTGATGGATCTTGCAATTGTAAACAACATTTAAGAGATAATATTTTCTTTTGCTTTGGTTGTCCTCAGGATTCTGCGAAGGAGGCTGTGAAAAACAGTACGAGAGTCTTTACTGAATTGGCCAAATTTATTGAGAAAAGAAGTAATGAAGTGATTGAAAAGATTAAAGCTCAAGAAAAGGCTGATCTGGACCAAGGTGCAAAACTACAAAAGAAACTTGAGGGGGAAATTACTGAGTTGAAGAAGAGGGAAGGAGTCCTAGAGACACTTCTACAGACAGATGACAACATCCACTTTCTTCAGGTACAACCACCATAAGCAATGTGATTATTTATTCAGAGCCAGCATTATAAGAAATAAAGGACTGTTCTAAGTGTGACTATTGACAGTTCTTTTAAAAGCTATATTAATAAATGTTTTAATATTTTACCCCCACAGAATTATGAGTCTATGCCCTCTTCATCTGGATCTGATGAGTTTCCCAGTCTCTCATTTCAGCCGTGCTGCTCTTTTGAGGACATAGACAAACTTGTAGGTGAACTTATTGGGAGACTGCAGACTACTTGTATGCAGGAAACAAATGAAACAATTAATAAAGGTAAATGTATTCATAAAAAAATTATTTTCATGATTTCTTGCATCTAATTGTACTTATGAGTGATGAAATGTTTTCTGTAATCTTTTTCTTTCAGTTTCAGATTTGTCAACAAAGAGTCCTCCATTTGACATTGCAGTTGGAGACACAGTCCGCGTGAAGCCGTCTGTTGTTATTCCAACACACAAATGGGGATCAGTTTCTTACACTAGCATTGGTGTTGTTAAAAGTGAGAGCCTTGACTGATATTTATCTGATCATTTATATTTGACATGAAAATTTGCACCATTTGCACAATAAGTGAAATAATGAAAATATATGTTGCCGTCTCACTGAATGCCCATAGTACTACAGAGTGAGAAAATAGGACATAGTGTATATTAATGATTTTTGTTGTTGTTGTTGTTGTTTTTACTTCTGCAGAAATTCAGGGCAAGTTTTTGACTGTAGATTTCCCAGAACAAAAAAACTGGACTGGTGTAGTTTCAGAAATGGAGCGTGTGACCAGTGCTGGTTCAGGTAATCTACTGTATTCATGACACAAAAGCATGCAGAAACATGTAGAACATCAAACTGTTAGAATATTACATATTGCATCTGAGCAGTTTGTAATATTTTGCTTCAGATTTGTTAACAAAGAACGCTTCAGGCGACATCAAGGTTGGAGACAGAGTCAGAGTAAAACCTTCCGTTACTACCCCAAAACATAACTGGGGTAGAAACGTCACACATAAGAGTGTGGGTGTGGTAAAAGGCAAGAACTATACAATTTTCCTTACACAAATCATTAATTATCAAAAAATCCTCACTCGAGTACAAGTGTAGTGTTACAATATGAACTTGTTCTGTTTAGACATTAAAGGTGATGACAGTCTGGTTGTTGACTTCCCTGGACATGCAAACTGGAAAGGAATTCTCTCTGAAGTTGAGCGAGTAACTAATGATGATGAGATTGGTAAATAAATGTTTGAAAAGTAGCAGATCCAGGAGAAATATGAAATAGAGATTCTACTTCTATAAAACAGTTGCTTATCTAAAGGATGAAGCACAAAGTGTTAAAAAACAACCACATTTGCTCTATATAGTCTTCCATCAAACACTCATCTCAGACCTCCTTGTAACATTTCAGGACCTTCAAGTCTAGACTCCAATATTAAGATTGGAGACACAGTCCGCGTGAAGCCGTCTGTTGTTACTCCAACACACAAATGGGGAGCAGTCACTCACAAAAGCATCGGTGTTGTTAAAAGTAAGAGCACTGACTGACATTGCTTTCATCACTTATATTAGTCATGCAAATGTATGAAAATCATGAATGGGGAAATAAATGATTGTAGGCTCACTGAAAGAGTGAGAAAAAGCAGCATACCTTATATTAATGATTTGTTTTACGTTCGCAGAAATTCAGGGTGAGTCTTTGACTGTAGATTTCCCTGAGCAAAAAAACTGGACTGGCATAGTTTCAGAAATGGAGATTGTGGCCAGTGCTGATTCAGGTAATCTACTGAATTTAAAGACATTGCCATTCAAATAACTGCCGACATTTTCTTCGCTGCTGCTTAAATGTTGTGTTGTGCCCTGAAATATGCCTACTGTAACATTTTACTTGTTTCAAATTTGTCAAAAATAAACGCTCCAGTTGGCATCAAGGTTGGAGACAAGGTCAGAGTGAAAGCTTTTCTTACCACACCAAAACATAACTGGGGTGCTTATGTCACAGAGGTGGGCGATATACCAGTAGACACGATTAACTGGTAGAAATTTGTCAACGGGTAGAGATTTTGGACGATCGTCTCTATCACGGTTACTCTCTCACGTGACGATGCTGTGCTGCACTGTCACGAAAGCATATCGTTTACATGCGTTTTTAAGCATTTAAAAGCATTAAGCGTTTTTAAGCATTAAAAACGAGTGATTTTAAACCCCTGAAACGCAATAAACAGCGCAAGAGAACTCATTTCGCTATTTGCATGCGCTGTCTGAGAGACTCGCGCGAGCACATAAAGCCTGTGAGTACTGAACTGAGTTCTTTTTGCTGCACAATTGGGCTTCAACGGTTAAATACACATACTTACGTGTCAAAATGCTAGTCTTTGCAAGTATCCTCATAAACACAGTCATTTATGTCTTAAGTGAATGTAAACAATTGGGAAAGAAAACGCATGTGTAACAGTATATTGGATCCGTGCATTCGATTTCTTAAAGTGACAGCAGCCTAATATACCTGATGTGGTCTGTGTCATTAATGTTAATCAAACAACAAAAGAGAAAATCTCTCACTGCTCTTGACTGAATCACGTTTGTAACTCTTTGTAACATTGTGAAGAATATGCAGTGTTTTTTTTTTTTTATATACATTTGATTAGGCCTACTTTATACAATTTATGTAGTATTATTTGTAGTGCTTGATGTTTTTCAGCTAGGTCTATTTAATTGATGTCTTTGTCCTATTGTAGTTTGTTGTCCTATTTCTTGTAATTATTTTCTTTGTTCTTATTTTATCACTGACTGTTAACTTGTCTTCTGTAAGCTTTGAGAAGTGCTTTTTTTAGTTTTCTTGTGATATTGAAATTGGTGTCAAGAATTATGAGATTTCAATAGTATTAAAAATGTTGATATCATAACCTTATTCAAAGAAAAAAAAATCTTTATTGTTATAAACTGTATATTGTTATCGTGAAATAAAGTTACTCATATTGTGATATATGATCTTGGTCATATCGCCAACCCCTTTGTCACATAAAAATGTTGGTGTGATATAAGGCAAGACCTGTTTTTTCCCCTCAAATAAATCATCTATTATTAAGCAATCCTCACTCAAGTGTATGCTTTACAATATGAACTTGTTCTCTGTTTAGACATCAAATCTGATAACAGTCTGATTGTTGACTTCCCTGAACATGCAAATTGGAAAGAAATTTACTCTGAAATGGAGCTAGTAACCAAAGATGATGAGTTTGGTAATAATACACAGTATCATTACAGTGTGTCAGTGACATTTAAGTAGCAGCTATTAAGTCTCGTCTCAGACCTTCGTAACACTCTTTGTATTTCAGGATCTTCAAGTCTGGAGTCAAATATTAAGATTGGAGACAAAGTCCGCGTGAAGCCGTCTGTTGTTACTCCAACACACAAATGGGGAGCAGTCACTCACAAAAGCATTGGTGCTGTTAAAAGTAGGTGAACTGACTGTCTTGATTTAATCATTAATGCATACATATTCAAAACATTGTGATTTATACTAAAATAAATGAAATGATAAAAGTTTTTTTGTAGACTCACTGTGTATCATATTTGAGGAGTTGATGATGATTTTGATCATTTCTTTTAAAATTCTGCAGAAATTCAGGGTGAATCTTTGACTGTAGATTTCCCTGAGCATAAAAACTGGACTGGTTTAGTTTCAGAAATGGAGCTTGTGACTGGCTCTTGTACAGGTAATCTTCCAATGCAAGTTTTTGCATCTGATTGTACTTGTAAGTGAAAATGCTTTCTGTAATATTTTACTTGTTTCAGATTTGTCAACAAACAATGTTTCAGTCGACATCAAGGTTGGAGACAGAGTCAGAGTGAAACCTTCCGTAACTACACCAAAACATAATTGGGGCGAACATGTCACACACTCGAGTGTGGGTGTGGTAAAAGGCAAGATCTGTGTATTAATCTCATAGTCAGAACAAACTTAAGGAGATATAAACTACTTTCATATTTTTTAACATATCCACAGTACATTTACATTTAGTATACATGAAGTTGCTCTTGGAAAAAAAAAGTATTTTAAGTAGGTTTGTCCTCTGATCTGGCTAGATATCAAATTTGAGGATGTGATCGTGGAATTTCCGAAACACAAAGGCTGGAAAGGGATTCTCTCTGAGATGGAATTGATAAATGATTTAGGTCAGTTACCGTAAGAATTTTTTTCTGAACTAGTTTTTGTTTGCGACCAACCTGCAATCAAAATCTTAAGCCTTTCTGTAATAATTTTCCATAGATGCTGAAGTTTCAGGATCCTCCTAGATCATGATGATGTGACCGTGGACCTCCCTGCTCACCTTTTGCGTTTGTGACTGAGTTTTGATCATAGAAACTTGTGTCTTTTTGTTTCGTAGGTTTGTAGTCATGTATCTCTTCCAGACGATTCCTTTTTGTTCACATCTGTCTTACAGTCCTTCTGAACTCAGGAGTGTTATTTGATTAGACATGCATAAATATTGCGAAACCAGTTTCGAAACTAATCCTGTTCCCATTTTGTTCTGTTCTTCATTTTGACTCATGTGATTGCATATTTTAATATAGCCTAGCTACATGGGTGCTATCACCCATTATCAACTGAAATTTATGTTCCAGCTCAGGGAATGTGCACACACACAGAATATTGTTCAGTTTTACTTTAATAAGAATTTTATTTAAAATTAAGAGTAAACTTAATAAACTGTGCCCTTATATTCAACCTGTGGTCAAAACTTGTTTGTTTTTTTATACGGTATCTGTGACCCTGTTTTCCCCCCTAGTTGAGGTTGTGCCAAATAAACAATCATGACGGAAGCTAATTATAACTCATAAATTAGTTGTGTTGACCAACGGTTTAGTTCGTGTAAATTTTTACCTTGCGCGACAAAACTACATTTCCCAGCATGCTCTGTGGCTCATTTACCCTTTATTACCATCCATTTACGCATTTTCGCTCTTTATTGTGTTGCATAAACGCTAAAATGATTTCTTGTTTGTTTATAAAAGAGGACAAGGAATATGTAACATGTAGATTAAATACTTTGGAGTTCGTAAGTAGGCTAGCCTAATTTTAAGAGGAGTTGTTAAAGTTCATATTAGCAGATATTAATAGGCCTAGGTTTCTCCATCTAGTGGTGATACTGAAAACTTAAAAGTTCAAAGATCTACCATCTTAACCCGAAGCACGCGAGTCTCTTTTTATGAAGAAAATTACAAAATATTGTGTTTTTTTACGCTCCCAGCTTACATAAGCTACAATTAAATTTTTTTATATTGTGTAAAGTCTACAATGACCAATCATTTCCTGCTGTCAGTTTCGTTTTCAAATGTTTACTTTCACTTATAAGCTCACGGTTCTTTTCTGACACAAGTCGTTTTTGATAACGACATGGCGGAGGCTATACTCGGAGATCACGACCAGTACAGCTGCTCGATATGTTTGGATTTGCTGAACGACCCCGTGACAATTCCTTGTGGACACAGTTATTGTTCGAGCTGTATTAATGAATGCTGGAATACAACGGATAAAGGGACATATAATTGTCCACAGTGCAGACATGCCTTCAATTCAAAGCCTCCACTCAACAAAAATACAATACTTGCAGAAATAATGGAGAAACTGAGGCTACGAACAAAGCTACATATGTCAGAGGCTGCTCAAAGTCTTGCTGGACTTGGAGATATTGTATGTGATTTCTGCGCTGGAGAAGTGTTCAAAGCTGTCAAGTCTTGTCTGGAGTGTCGAGCCTCTTACTGTGAAACACACGTACATCCACACTATGATGTTCCAGCCCTGAAGAAACACAAGCTGGTGAAAGCTACCGTCATGCCAATATGCTCCAAACATGACAAGCTCCTTGAGGTTTACTGTAGAACAGACCAGGTTTGTGTCTGCATGCACTGCTTAATGGATGACCATAAAGGCCATGACACAGTGCCATCTACAAAAGAGCGTGATGAGAAACAGGTGAAGATGTCCATCATTTCTTTCTTTCTTTAATGACTCGTTAATTAACCCAATTATAAAATGCTATTCACAAATGTTTTCAGTGAATTTAAACAGACTGTGATGGATTTGTCCTTAGATGAAACTCACAGACACTCAGACAAAAGTCAAGCAGACAATCCAGGCAAAAGAGAAAGAGCTGCAGAAGATGAAAATGGACATCACATCCCATTCAGTGAGTTCTGGTGCATTTAAACTGAACGATTCTGCATTAATCAGCTGACACAAGGGTTAATTACTGGGGTGATGGATCTTGTGATTGTAAACAACATTTAAGAGATAATATTTTCTTTTGCTTTGGTTCTCCTCAGGATTCTGCAAAGGAGGCTGTGAAAAACAGTACGAGAGTCTTTACTGAATTGGCCAAACTAATTGAGAAAAGAAGTAATGAAGTGATTGAAAAGATAAAAGCTCAAGAAAAGGCTGATCTGGACCAAGGTGCAAAACTACAAGAGAAACTTGAGGGGGAAATTACTGAGTTGAAGAAGAGGGAAGGAATCCTAGAGACACTTCTACAGACAGATGACAACATCCACTTTCTTCAGGTACAACCACCATAAGCAATGTGATCTGCGTTATCATAGGCCTACATTATGTGCAGCAGTCTGGTTCTGGAAATAAAAATCCCATTCATTCATAGGGGATTTGATTTTTAATGATAACTTATAAACCTTTAAAGACAGAGATGTGATCTACTAGTTTGTTAGTTGATGGTATGCTTCTGTTGAAGCCGTCTGGTGCAAAAATACATTGCCCATGATTCTGCGGAGAAATCTCCACCAATCAGAGAATCAAAACAAACAAATCATGCCAAAAGAACCCTTAAGCACCCGCCCACTCCCATGAAGCACTGCGACTGATGTAATCCCCCTTCACTCTCAAACTATTTAGATATTTACATATATTTTAAACCTAAAATATGCTGTTTCTATAGCTATACACAATCAAGATCTTTTAAACAATATTTCCGTTTTTAATTCAATTATGTCATTCACAATGCTTCAAGGGACTTTAGATCTTTCTCGCATTAAAGCCTTTGAGGACACAGTTTTTTACCTTTGACTATCCAATTATCAAATACTTTTTTCATTTTTTTTTTTAGATCAACGTTGGCAATTTTGTGATTCTTCTCATAGCTGCTTGTTTTGGTTCATGACTCATAACTCTTTAACAAAGACTTCATAAAATTCCCTATGGGAAAAATATATCCGTAACCAAGGCAGCTGAAAAATTTACTATTGCACTATTACACAGCTGTCTGGCATACTTGATTCTGATTGGTCAATTGCGGCATTGATTGATCAGTCACACTATTAGTGCTGTACTGTATATCAGTCCACTTATTCAGATAACTGAAACCGGTGCTACTTTCATGTTTCGTATCACACCGCAAACTTGTCTTATGTTTTACATGAACTAAACTGGCAAAATGTACCATCTCAATAATATATTGTAATAAAAAATAACCTTGTAATGTTGCTAGATTTGGATTGTTGTACTACATTTAAGTATTCCTGCATATGACACATTAGAAAATCTAAACTCAAGTTTTATTAATTAGACTATTAATGCATTTTTTTCTGCAGAAATATGAGTCTGTGTCCTCTTCTTCTGGGTCTAATGGCTTCCCCAGTCGCTCTTTTAAGCCTTGCTGCTCTTATACGGATGTAAGCAAACTTGCCTGTGAACTTAAAGAGCGACTGGAGACTGTTTTCAACCAGGAAATAAATGAAACATTTAAAAAAGGTAAAATTACCAAGGTTTACTTTCACTGGTCGTATTTGTATTGTACCTATGATGAAATAGGCCTAAAATATGTTTCAGATCTAGCCACAAAGATCAGTCTAGTTTGCATTAAGGTTGGAGACAGAGTCAAAGTGAATCCTTCTATTAAAACCCCAAAATATAATCGGGATAAAGGTGTCAGGCATAAGAGTGTGGGTGTGGTAAAAGGCAAGATCTGTATAATTCTCATGGTAACAAATGGTACATTATGGTGCAAGGCATCACAAATGAATATGTGCTGCACACTCATTTACATGTTCTTCTTTTAGATATTTACAGTGATGAGAGTTTGGTTGTCGACATTCCTGGATCCGCATGCTGGAAAGGGATTCAGCCAGTAACTGATGATGATGAATGTGGTAAATATACAGAGCAGGACTTGAGTTTTTGTCATCTAAATAGTGGCTGGCCTGCAAACGTCTGATTAGATCTGAACTGTATAAATATTTTTGCATGGAACCTTTTCTACAGAAATGTGAGTGACATTTACAAACGGGATGCTATACTTTTTAAACCCAGCTCCAGATAGTGAGGCATTAAAGGGATAGTTCACTTTGAAATTAAATTTTGGTATGTTTTAGCTTACCTCAAGGGCATCCAAGATGTAGGTGTCTTTTTTTCCGCAGTAGTTTCAATTTTGATATTTTTAGGTCAAACCGTTCTTGTCTGTCAGTCATATAATGCAGGTCTATGGTCACTATCTCAAAGAGCATGCACAGAGTCCAAATTAAAACAATTCCCCATCGTCCAAATTAAACAATTCCCCATCGTAAGTACACATTGATGGCCTAAGACACGAAACGAGCGGTTTGTGTGAGAAAACGAACAGTATTTAGATCGTTTTTACCTCTTGTACACAGCCACCTCCAAGTGATCTGAGAGCGCGCGTGCATCCTGTTGTGTGACGTGTACGCAGACACTAGATGTCGCCTTAAAGACATTCGTTCCAATGAACTGCCGTAGACAAGGCGACATCTAGTGTATATATCTATGCACCAGTCTGCGTACACGTCACACAACAGGATGCACGCGCGCCCTCAGATCACTTGGACGTGGCTGTGTATAAGAGGTAAAAACGATATAAATACTGTTCGTTTTCTCACACAAACCGCTCGTTTCGTGTCTTAGGCCATCAATGTGTAGTTTACGATGGGGAATTGTTTAATTTGGACGATGGGGAATTGTTTTAATTTGGACTCTGTGCATGCTCTTTGAGATAGTGACCATAGACCTGAATTATATGACTGACAGACAAGAACGGTTTGACCTAAAAATATCAAAATTGAAACTACTGCGGAAAAAAAGACACCTACATCTTGGATGCCCTTGAGGTAAGCTAAAACATACCAAAATTTAATTTCAAAGTGAACTATCCCTTTAAGAGTTTGAAATTGTCAAGTCAGTAAATGATAGCCTATAAAAATTAAATTCTGCTCATTTTATTTCAGGATCCTCAACTCTCACCTGCAATATTAAGATAGGAGACAAGGTTTATGTGAAGCCATCTGTTAAAACTCCCAAATATCTATGGGGTTCAGTCAACCACAAAAGCATTGGCAGTGTAATAAGTAAGAGCATCATCTGCTGTCACTGATCTGACAGATTGATACGGTTATTGTTAAGAACTGTCAGAGTAGTATTATTTATAATCATTCACATATTAGGCTTGCCCATTCCTTTTTAGGATATTAAAATATATTCTCTCTCTAGATGTGCATGGTGAGACTGTGACAGTAGATTTCCCTGAGCAGGAACGTTGGATTGGAGAGGTTTCTGAAATGGAGCTTGTAGTCAGTACTGATTTAGGTATTGCTGATTTGATATATTTTGATGCCTGTATATAATTCTCACTGATAAGTCTAGACGTAGTTTTGTTATTTTTGTACAATTTCAACAATTCATCAGTGGTCAGTGTGTGCCACTCCACTTTCAAGACAATATCTTGAAGAGATAACTAATCTGTGCAACATAGCTCATTGTTTTATTATCAGTGGCCTGATTTATGTCTGATCTAATTCATGTGTAGTACATTTTTCCCCTCTGTATTTTTTTATTACACCCCTCTCACTTTTCTCTCACTCATTTTTTCTCACTTTTTACATGTATTGTTGCCTTGTGTAATATAATAGTCTAACTTTATGCCTAACTAGTAACACTACTTCTTAGGGTCCCCCGCTCAAAACTGCTTCAAGGTAGGAAACAGAGTCAGCATAAGATCTTCAGTGAAAGAACCAAAACATGGATGGGGATCAGTCACTCACGACAGCATCGGTGTCATTAAAAGTAA
The DNA here is from genome assembly GCF_965113295.1 of Leuciscus leuciscus. Classification (NCBI taxonomy): domain Eukaryota; kingdom Metazoa; phylum Chordata; class Actinopteri; order Cypriniformes; family Leuciscidae; genus Leuciscus; species Leuciscus leuciscus. The sequence goes on along the minus strand of NC_138743.1, from coordinate 30,079,819 downwards.
ATACAGACAATACCTGTCAATGATTTTACTAAATGCTAATATCCTGAGATACCTTAGTCTGAAATTATACTATAATTTATGCATCACATACACATCAAATAATTTTAGGGTTATTGATATCTTCTTCTATTTTCTGCAGACATCAAGGGAGAGTCTTTGACTGTGGATTTCCCTAAGCAGAAAGAATGGACTGGTCTACTTTCAGAAATGGAGCTTGTGAGCAGTGATGTTTCAGGTAATCTGCTGGATATTAGTATGTTATTAAACAAAAACATGTAACCACTGCTATGGTATAATTATGATACTAATATCGTTTTTAGTAATATTTTGAATTTGTTTTTGTCGTTTTTATTAAATGTATTTTTTTTATTAAATATGTTTAAATATGTCTATATTGTTCTCTTACGAGAGGTCTCTCGTACTGCGTAAGATATCTTACGCTAGGGGAAAATCCTTTTTCCGCGAGATATTGAAGCCAAAAATTATCCTTAATTTTGTAATAATGCAAAACGCGTTGCGGGAGCATGCAGACATAGGCGAGGCAGCTCGCGTGCCTATTGGCTGCTCTGCGGCAACTGCAGCAGCCTATCGAGCGAGGCCTGGCGTGACGCCAGACCCAATCAGGGCACTTCGCGCCCGCTGCGTCACGTCCCGCCGAAATGGGCGTGGTCTAGGCCTATAAATACCGCTCGCAGGCAGCTATTATCTGATTTTTCATCCTTCAAGCGAAGCACACGCATCGCTGGAGCTGGAGAAGAAGCCGCGCCGTCTGAAAGAGAGCACCTTCAGCGGGACGAGTCACTGAAGTCGCTGGCCGCGCCGCCTTCCTTGCCTTCCTGCTGCGCTATCCGGCGTTATATCCTTTCTCTGCTACTGTGTTTATGTATGTGTGTGTGTGCTCGCCGCCGCGACACACACTCTCATTGCACTAAAAGAGCTGGGCGTCTTTTTGAAGACGCCCCTTTTCCTGATCACGCAGCTCTCGCGCTCGCTGATGGCGACTGCCCTCACTGCGAGCTAGTTACTGCCTATGGTGACTCTGAGGACTCACCTGGCATCCTTCTCCGAGACTGCTCCTCCTGACGCTCTTATATGCTCGTGCATCCGAAAGCCTTTGTGTTCCCCCCTCTGGCTCAGTGGCGGAATCATAGGTTTTCCTCACGAGAGACCGGTGTTCGAATCCCGGTCTAGTGGCAGTTAAAATTATGCCGCCAATGCTTCGCTCTGTCAGTTCCCTGAAAAGCGACTGCAGATGTGCATTTTGCAGCCAACGAGCGCGTTGTACAACCCGCTCGCCTGCACCCAAACACCGTTTCTATGGTTTCCATGCGTCACTGGCGAAAGGAGAAAAGAGAGTGTTTCTGGTCCCGCCGCGGACGGACCGACCTCCTCTTTCTCATACATTTCTCATTCCCCTCTGAAGTTCGGGCGACTGGAAATGTCAGTATTGCAGTGAGCAAGCCTGTTGTAATACACGCATGCCTGCAAACAAACGCCAGCACGTTGATGCTCTCTGATAATACTCGCGCTAACTGAGTTACAATGTGTCTCCCCCTGTGGCCCAGTGGCAGACTCTCAGGTTTTTGCGCGCGAGAGACCCGCGTTCGATCCCGGGTCTACCGGCAGATAAAATTATGCCGTCAATGCTCGCTCTGTCAGTTCCCTGAAAAGGCGACTGCAGATGTGTATTTTGCAGCCAACGAGCGCGTTGTACAACCCGCTCGCCTGCACCCAAACACCGTTTCTATGGTGTTCCGTGCGTCACTGGCGTAAGGAAAAAAGGGAGTTTTCTGGTCCCGCTGCGGACAGACCGACCTCCTTTTTCCTATACATTTCCCATTCCCCTCTGAAATTCAGGCGACTGGAAATGTCAATATTGCAGTGAACGAGCCTGTTGTAATGCACGCAGGCCTGCAATAAACGCCAGCATGTTGACGCTCTCTGTTTCTATTGCAACTTCTCGCTCGTTCAGTTCCAGTAAATGTGACTGTTCCAGTGTATTCTGCAGTAAACAAGTCGGCGACGCAGCACGCTTGCCTGCACACAAACGCCGCTTTTACGGCTACCCAGATAAATCCCATAAGTGTGAATTTTCTGGTGTCCCGGCCACGGCCGATGGTGTTTTATGTGTAGAAAGAATGCCCACTGCCCAGTACCCATCTCTACACACAAGCACAGACCGTCACACAGGGCTCGCGCACATGAATCGACATGAAGATCGATTGCGCTTCAAACATGGTGAATGTGCCCACTACCCAGTGCCCACTAACACCACGTTATGCATGTCTCACGGTTTCTGTAAAAACGAAACCAACGTGCATTCGCTTCACTCAAGCGAACGATGCTTTCGGTGTGATAAATGTGCCCGCTGTCCCGCGCCCACATCCACACATAGACATGACAGTTCCTACGGGAACCGCCCAGCCCTCCCCCTCGCGGTTGACCACCGCAGAGGAGTCGAGCGCGGGCTATCTGCCCGCTGTTATCAGCGCGCCCCATGCCTCAAATGTCACGAGCGCGACGCTTGTGTTACAGCACGCCGAAGCTTCTCCATCGCTGAGCGAGCGGAGCGCGCTTCGTATTCAACCCCTAGCTATTCATGCAGACGCATGGGCAAAGCTGCGGGGTTTCGAAGTGGGTGCTGGACATTATAAAAAGAGGCTATTCGCTACAGTTTCGCCAACGCCCTCGCCGCTATGCGGCGCGCGTCGAGACCACGGTAAAAGCAGAAGTAGCACATTTACTTCGAGCCGAAGTGGCGAAACTATTGAACAAAGGGGCCATAGAGCCTCTCTCTCAAGTTCAGAGCGAAGGAGGGCTATACAGCAGATACTTCCTGGTACCGAAAAAAGACGGGGGTCTCAGACCCATACTAGATCTGAGGCAACTGAACAGAGTGCTTGTGAAGCGACAGTTCAGGATGCTCACGACCAGACAAATCCTCGTGCAGATTCGCCAAGGAGATTGGTTTGTGTCAATAGATCTGAAAGACGCGTATTTTCAAATACAGATAGCGTCACGTCACAGGCGATATTTGAGATTCGCCTTCGAGGGCCAGGCATATCAGTACACAGTCCTGCCGTTCGGTTTGTCCCTGGCACCCCGTACGTTTACGAAGTGCATGGATGAGGCACTCGCACCCCTCAGAATGAGAGGCATGCGAGTACTGAACTATTTGGACGATTGGCTGATTCTAGCGCAATCTCGCTCAGTGCTCATAGAACACACGACCGTTTTACTCGATCACCTCGAGAATTTGGGTCTCAGTGTCAATTGGGCGAAGAGCTCTCTGTCACCCAGTCAGAAGATATCTTTCCTGGGCACAGAATTGGACTCGCTGTCCATGATAGCGCGACTATCACCACAGCGCGCGGTAGACATTCAACGCACAGCGAACTCGTTCCGCTGCGGCGCGTCTGTCCCGCTCAAGACATTTTCAGAAGATGCTGGGTCTCATGGCCTCAGCATCATCAGTGCTCCAGCTGGGCCTGCTCCGCATGCGCCCGCTGCAGTTTTGGCTGAAAGCGCGAGTCCCACGCCGAGCGTGGGCATCCGGTTTGCTTTGCCTCAGGGTCAATCAGAAGTGCGTCACAGCTCTGAAACCTTGGAGAGCGAACGACTGGTACGAGTCAGGTGTAAGCCTGGGGACTTCCTCGAGGGTGAAAGTGGTGTCCACGGACGCGTCCACCTCGGGATGGGGAGTGCTGCTCGAGGGCAGACCGTTCTTCGGCCAGTGGTCGGAACGGGAGAAGCTCCTGCACATAAACTGCCTCGAAATGCTGGCAGTAAACAACGCGCTGACGCGTTTTTGTCCCCAAATAAAAGGACGCCACGTCCTGGTCCGTTCGGACAACATGTCTGTGGTGTCCTACATAAATTGCCAGGGCGGCCTCAGGTCCAAGAACCTGTACAGGCTAGCAGAACGCCTCCTGGTATGGGCTCAGCGCAACCTGCGCTCGCTCAGAGCAGCGCACGTGCCAGGGCTCCTGAATATAGGACCAGACAGACTGTCCAGGAACAATGTTCCGGCAGGCGAATGGTCTCTACACCCACAGACAGTCCAACTGCTGTGGAAGAAATTCGGCAGAGCGGAAGTAGACCTGTTTGCGTCTCAAGAAAACGCTCACTGTCCGGAATTTTTCACCAAGAGCAGGGACGCGCTGGCCCATGTGTGGCCCCGCCGCCCGCTCTATGCTTTTCCCCCCGTCTCTCTCGTGCCTCAGGTGATAGAGCGGATCAGGGAAGAAGGATGCTCAGTATTGCTGGTAGCACCGTTCTGGGAAAACCAACCTTGGTTCCCAGTCGTGATGCAGTTAGCAAGTACTGCCCCGTGGCCAGTACCAGTGAGGAGAGACCTCCTCTCACAGGCCCACGGCTCGATCTGGCATCCTCACCCGGAATTATGGTCCCTTCATGTCTGGGCCATCAACGGGTACATGTTGGACTCCCTAAAGGAGTATTAAACACGATCACGCAGGCTAGAGCTCCGTCTACGAGACGGCTCTACTCCTCGAAATGGTCAGTGTTTTCGGGCTGGTGCACAGCCCGTGGCGTGTCACCCACAGACTGTGGAGTGACGGAGGTGTTTTCCTTCCTACAAGAGCTGTTGGACAAGGGCAGGGCCCCCTCCACGCTCAAAGTTTATGTGGCGGCTATAGCAGCGTTCTCAGGAACAACGCTTGGTCAGTCAATAGGAAGGAACGATTTAGTCATCCGCTTCCTTAGAGGGGCTAAGAGACTGAATCCTCCCAGACCTCCCGCAGTCCCTGTATGGGTCCTTTCTACGGTTCTGGAAGCCATGAAAGGTGCGCCATTCGAGCCTTTACAGTCAATTGATTTGAAACATCTGTCTTTCAAGACTGTGTTTCTGCTGGCTCTCACTTCAGTGAAGCGCATAGGGGACTTACACGCGCTCTCTGTGAGCGCGACGTGCATGGAGTTTGGGCCTAATGACTCGAAAGTTATACTCAAACCTAAGCACGGTTATGTTCCAAAATCCCTCAACACACCGTTTAGGGCGCAGGTTATCTCCCTGTCAGCCCTACCGGTCCCTGATGAGGAAAGAGACGCGGGCCTCCTTTGCCCAGTCAGGGCATTACGAGCTTATGTGTCTCGCTCGTCTGTTTTCAGACAGACGGAGCAGCTCTTTGTTTCGTTTAGCGGGCGTTCTAAGGGACTAGCCGCGTCGAAACAGAGCCTATCCAGATGGATAGTTGATGCTATAGCGCTGGCATACGCCTCCAAGGGCATGCAGTGCCCGTTGGGTGTCAGTGCGCACTCCACGAGAGGCATGGCCTCTTCGTGGGCCTGGTCGAGTGGGATTGCCTTGCAAGATATTTGTACGGCGGCAGGCTGGGCCTCCCCGTCTACATTTATAAGGTTCTACAACCTAGAGGTTCCCGCCCTGCAGGCCAGGCTGCTGTCGGTCTAAGTTAACCAGTATTATCTGACCTGATGCTCTCAGCTCAGAATGCTGCGTCTGCTGAGCACAGCTCGATGATCGACAGTGAAAAGCAGCAGCACGAGATGTGCCTGGGCAAACTGTGTAAGACCCACATTTCCCCGTCAGTTCAGGCCGTACCCCGCCCTGTCTGTATGATGAAATTCGCGTCTAATTGACGCTGCCATATGTGGAAGAGTGCGGCTCCGCCCCTCCCTCTTCCCGGACTCCTTGTGAGTTCCCTGGGTGATTGTGCACTATATGTACCCCGGGCTTTCGCCCTTGGGTCTTTGGTGTCAGATCTCAGCATGCACGGCGTTTTGCATTGGGTCCCCTAGCGTAAGATATCTTACGCAGTACGAGAGACCTCTCGTAAGAGAACGTACTCGGTTACTAACGTAACCTCGGTTCTCTCTAGAAGAGGGAACGAGTACTGCGTATCTTGCCGTGCATGCACACGCTCTGGTTGCTTCGATGATGATAATAGATAATAGCTGCCTGCGAGCAGTATTTATAGGCCTAGACCACGCCCATTTCGGCGGGACGTGACGCAGCGGGCGCGAAGTGCCCTGATTGGGTCTGGCGTCACGCCAGGCCTCGCTCGATAGGCTGCTGCAGTTGCCGCAGAGCAGCCAATAGGCGCGCGAGCTGCCTCGCCTATGTCTGCATGCTGCCGCAACGCGTTTTGCATTATTACAAAATTAAGGATCATTTTTGGCTTCAATATCTCGCGGAAAAAGGATTTTCCCCTAGCGTAAGATATCTTACGCAGTACTCGTTCCCTCTTCTAGAGAGAACCGAGGTTACGTTAGTAACCGAGTACGTTTTTATACATTTTTATTTCAGTTTTAGTTATTTAAGCACATCAAGTTCAACTAAATGAAAATGCAACCTTTGCAACTTGTTGCAATAAAATAGTTTATAATATATATATATATATATATATATATATATATATTATGGTCTTTGTTTTAGTTAATTATAATAATCCTGATCCATTCCTCCATGACTTTAACATTATTGCAAATATTTCTTTAAGAACCCCTCAGTTTAAGCCCTGGAGCGAGGGTCCGTGTTAAACCCACCATCAGCACTCCAGCACACGGCTGGGGAAGTGTCAACAAGCACAGCATTGGAGTGGTTATAGGCAAGTGTTATTGGCTAGTTAGATTGTGCTGAAGAACTACAGTATTTAAAGGGGACCTATTATGCCCCTTTTTAAGAGATGTAAAATAAGTCTCTGATGTCCCCAGTGTGTCTTTTTAAAGTTTTAGCTCAAAATACCCCACAGATCATTTTTTTATAGCACGTTAAAATTGCCACTTTTTGGGGGTGAGCAAAAACACGCCGTTTTTGTGTGTGTCTGTGTAATAAACTGGTAAACTTTATATCCGTAAAGCAACTCCTATGAACTTTAATAAAGTGCATGCTCTCCCTATTGTATCAGTCCGGAGACTGTAAGCTGGATCTCGAACAGTTTGTACTGATCCATCCTTGAGTAACAATTATAACCACGGTGTCCTCAGTGACTCAGATGTCGGAAGTCTATGGAGACTCTTATGTTTGTTGGTTCATCCAACAATTGAACATTTGTAAATAATAATAAAAAATTGATGCAGACATTGTAAATCTCTTATAAAAGTGAATTTTGCACAATAGGTCCCCTTTAAGTAACAGCTAGCTTTTTCTCTTTTATAAGAGTCAATGACGCTTTCTTAGAACATAGACAATCGATAATGACCACAAACAGAAATGTCAAAGTATAGCAGTAAAAATGTCTTTCTTCCCAATGTCTTAACAGCTATTGCTGGCACCAAAGTGACTGCGAACTTCCCTGAGCAGTCTAATTGGACTGGCATTGTCTCAGAGATGGAGGCTGTACCTTAATGATGATACACAACATTCAGGAGCTGTTGATTACATTTTTACTGTGCAAGGGTTTCGAATATGGAGATGTTTATGAATAATGAGGTTGCTGTTAGTTTTATGCACAGATTATTAATGCCCACTGGGGTCCACTTGGGTGGCCTGATCCTTACAGTCTCAAAATACCTATGGTAAGACTTTATTTTACAGTGTCCTTGTTACACGTGACATGTAGTTTCTATTGTAATAACTATAAATTATGCATAATTACATACAACTAACCATAAACCAAACCCTAATCCTACACTAACCCTATAGTAAGCACATGTATTTAATTAATATTACTCAGTACTTAAATGTATAATTACACTGTAACAAGGACACCTTAAAATAAAGTGTAATGGACCTATTTTAAATGTGAAGTTAATTACATAAAGATTGCATATAAAAAGGCATTTTTCCACGATCATTATATACTAAAATGAATGTGTTAACATATGCTAATATATGTCTTTTTAATTTATTTACAATATATGCTAATATGTAGCTTAAGTGTGTTTATGTTCTTTTCATTTTTTGTATGACTGCTCACAAGTAGGATTGGGTTTCTTGGGTTGACTTAGAATTGCTATTTCTTTTATTCCTTTTAATATATTTTGGAATGTTTTTGTAAAGAATTGTAATGTTTATGTTTTAAACAAATAAATCTTTTCTTTTCAAACCCTGAAATGGTTGGGTTGTAAATTATTGGCAGCATTGCAGCAACTCTATCAAGTAAAAAAATATCGAGATCATTTTATTCTAAAACATCACACAAGTTGGGAAAAAAAGATTGCATAAAGATGTGAAATATGGGTTAACAATAAAAACATAACAGATTCTCACTCTTTGTGTGTGTTTAATGCTCCTTAGAGAGCATTTGAATAGACAGAAGAGTTTATCCATATTGGCGGAAGACTGTAGTGGAGACTGTCATTTTTTAATGCTTATATCTTCTAAATGTGAATTTTGTCATTGTTTTGGAGCACACAAGCTTATAGATAACCTTGAGGCTAACATATTCATGGGTTTCATCAGGTCCCTTTCCACAGGTGTATAAAATCAAGCACCTAGATTATGAATGCAGACTGCATTGTGCTTGATTAATACACCTGTGGAAAGGGACCGGATGAAATCCATGAATTGATAAAAAAAAAATAAAAAAAAATTCTGATTTTGATCCCCAAAAAATCAGCTGCCGTTGAAATAGTGATACTCATTTGTCATTTAGTTTTGGTCCAAGTTAACAAAACCATATTGTTAAAAGTTTTTTTGTTGTTGTCCTGTGTCTTTCATTTGGTCAGCTCTAAAACACATTTAGTTGGACAAATTGCATAAAAGAGAGTAAGATTCACTGTAAAAGACTACAGTTTTCCGTTTGCCAGTGTTTCCTACAACTATCTGAGACAAACGTTCAATTTAAGGGTCACTGGTGTGGTGATAAGGAGATTCAATATTAATAGAATTCTTTCTACAAGTGATCTGGAATAATTCCATTTGTGAAGACAAAAACAAATGCATATGGTATAATTTATTTATTTGATAAAACATTCAGAGAAAACACATTTCTTTCTTTCAAATAATATAATTATTATTATTATTTAACAAATAATAATTAAGTTATGGATAATGCAGACACAGGAGAGGAATGTGGATGATGAACAGTGATTTATTGAATAACAAAGGTGCAGGGATGAGGTGAGCAGGGTAGTGGAGTCCAAAGGGTCTTGGCGGAGACACAGAGGGAAGGAAGACGCTGGAGACAGGGATATCACTGGATACAAAGGGGAAGAGTCCACATACATCAAACGAGGTCGGACAATGAACTGTGGTGAGGAGTGTGCATTTGTAGGGGCAGTGATGAGGGTGATGATGAGGTGTGTGTGATTGGAGATGAGTGTAAAGTGTAATGCAGAGGATGGTGACTAGGTGTAAATTTGACAAATTACTGTGATGTGAAAAAACATTGATATATTATCTTGAAGTGTATTACATAATGTATGTGTGTGTGTGTATATATATATATTGTTATATAATGTTAGCATTTCTTGCTGTCTATAATTTAGCTGAATAAAGAAGCATTGCATTAATGCTTTACAATAATAAGAATCACCATGGAAATGAAAAAACAAAACAAAATGCTGAACAAAAAATGGTTTTTTTTTTCTTTATGAACAACTTTTTTTGTGTGTGTGTGTGTGTGAATGTATCTAATGATCCATTTCCATTCAGTGTAACTAACACTTAGAAAGCAGCAGTGGTACGATTTACAGAAACAGGTTCTCTCACTTTGCGTAATGCACTATTTGAATCCAGCGCAGTCGGAAAATCTGATTGACTTCTTAAGTTCAAAAAGCGGTATTAGAGAATGTGTTGATTTAGTGTGCGTTTCAGCTGTATATTATCCATTTTTTAGCAAACAGAAACATCAGCCTGCTTAATGGCTGTATTTTGATTCACTTTTTGTCTCGGCTAGCACATTTGCACAAAACAATACTGTGATAGTCTTAAAAGCATTATCAAAAATGTCTTGAAAATGTATTGCATTGTGAGCCATTATTTTCCATAAAAAGTGTTCATTTCAAAATGTGTGTATTTCAAGTAAATCCATTATCTTTGTGTTGTGGTGCTTCCTCTTAAAAACCGAACACACACGATGTGAATTATTTATTAGTATTTATTGTTTATATTTTGGTGTTAAGACAACCATCACAAATTTAAGATGATCCTCTGAATCTGCCAAAGAAGAGGATGCTGTTGGTGGGGTTGTGCCTGATGTAGAATAAGAACGGGTGATCTGCCACGAAGTGCTCTTCTCGAAGCATACAGAAGTTCACAATGGCTGCTGTAGCTGCTGCCGCCTCTGTGCCTTCTTCATTCACATCAACAAATGCCTTATGGGCCACCGCTGAAATGAAGAGGCCACCCTGACTGCTCATGCCTGTCAGATCAGCCTTTCCTTCCAGGAAAACAGAAGTCATCCCCATCCCCATCAATGTTTCTGCTAAGGAGCTCTCAACCTCCAGTTTGAACTTTGGCAAATAGACTATGATATCTGTCTGGGTGTCCATATTGTTTCTGTTGGTCCATTCATGAAGCTTGTCAAGGGTCAACTCACTCTCCAGCTGTCAAACACACATATACAAAATACTACTGTTGAGTCTCTGAACATACAAGATACCAAATATAATCAAGAAGATCGGTACAAAAACATTTAGCCAACCTTCAGAAGAGGGTCAGAGCCATCCTGAGTTTCCTCAGGAAGAAGGATCAACATGCTGAGCTCCTCCTTCACGTATGGCAACTCCAGCACTTGCAAGCGGTGCTCATAGATGTAGTTGAAGGGGAACTTTTTCTTCTGGTTCATCATTTGCACTGGTTGGCTCTCATTCTGATAAAAGACAGATACATGTGCAAATGAAAGAGTGAACAGGAAGAATATGACTCTGTCAAGTAGGTATGATGTAGTACATCAAGTGTAAGGAGGATGCAATATTTTGCAAACAGACTTTGATTTTGATTCAGCACAGTAATGTTTCTGGGTTAAATAAGAATTGCACCTGGTTTATTTTAAATGGCATTTCTTTAGTGTCTTGAGCATTAAATCTCTGCAGCCAGTTCCCTTTGAAGTAGATGGCATTAACCAGAGCTAGTCTGGTCATTCCAGTCACCATTCCTGGTTTGAGAAGATCTCTGATTTTATCTGAAAAACACAAGTTTGTGTTTCTGACTTCACATCTGTGACTTTTTAAAAAGGTTTTCTAGCAACAGGTCCAAACAAATTATCTCATCCAAAATATAACTGTATAACTGTTCTTCTCACTCTCAGTCTGCTCTTCCACCCATGTGTTAATGAGCTGTCTTGACTTGTCCGATGCTCCAATGAAGTCCACAGCCTGAAGGTCAGCGTGGTACAGCTTCAGGGTGGACTCCAAATACTCCTGCAGGACACATGACAACACATTCAGCCAAAAAGAGGCCTCAAGAAAGACCTTGAGATTAGAAGGTTAAACAATAATGGAGCCAAAATGTTACACATCTTGGATTAGCCTCAAAATGTCTCATTTTTAAAGGCAGAATGGTCTCACAGGTAAGAAGCTGAAGGTTTTCTCTCCATAAAGGCGGTTGGCCAGTTTGAGGATGTAGGAAGCTGATGGACTGTTGATCGATGAGGTGAGGGTCTCAAAATGAGAGTGAACATCAGAGACAGAACTGAAAGACAAAACCTGCACAGAGAAATAATTTTTAAATAATAATACATCGCAATTTTGGCATTGTGATGTATGCCAATAGTATGAGTGTAAAAGTTTTTCAGCACACGTACATTAACTGTGTTTGTTTACACAGGAGAGGCTTTGCAAATATTTTACACTACTAGCATATTATCAGATTTCTCTTTTATTCAAAACAAAAACAAAAACATGCCTGTGGAAAGACTAAGCTACAAGTGTGCACTGAAGAGCCTGTTCTGAGCACATTTATTGAAAGGAATAACTAAATCAAGGATTTCATATCATTTTCTTTGAAGTTTGAGGTCCGTTGTCAAGCCAGGAATGTATTATCTAAATGAGTCTGTAATTAAAACAAATACATGCAACATGCTGAGGATAGGCACAAGTTAGCCTTTATGGCTACAATCTGGAACATTTTATTCTAGGTCCATTTTTCTTTAGTATTTTGAGGCAAGCTTCTTCTAAAAGAGCCACTGGTGGAGTGAGAGAGCAGCTGTTATCATTTGTTTACATTTGTTTACATACTTAACCTCTCCCTCTCTCTGTTGAGTCAGTCGCTCACTGGTTATATCACAATCTGCATGCAATCTTCGGCCAATAAAATGTTCTGCTGTATCTAGTTAATCTATAAAAGTTAATACTTTGCATTCAGTATTGAAGTGAATTGCAGTCTAAGCATATTCAACAACTTTCTAAAAGACTAAAAACATCTTATTGACAATGTATTCAGTCAGCATAGACACTGCTGTGTTCATGCAAAGAACATTGCCATTTTCTAATATGCAGTCAATATGTAACTGCAGTGACTAGTTCCTACCAAATACTTCTATCATGAATTTATTAGCTTATTGTAGGGAACTGAACTCATTTAAACTGAATGACAATAGGTTATTCTGAAATAGAGCACGGTTTGCTTTGGAAATTATAATGAGATGGCCACATCAACATGAATGATAAACTGAAATGTCAGGAAGAATAATGATAATTCAAAGAAACTCAAAGTTACACAGGAAAAATTTTAAACTGCCGTAATATTTTCTCAACCCTTATTAAAACAAATTTATTAATGAAAGCATTCTCAAATCCTTTGTAAAATCCCCAAATCCCCATTCTCAAATCCCCAAATCGGTGTAACTCACTGGGTAACCATTGCATAACTGTGTGCCATTGTTTGAATATGATAAATGCATCTCTACTAAGCTCAAACAGTGTTTAATCTTATAACATCTGGGCCCCACCCCATTTTTTCAATCATAGGGTTGTTTTTCTCTTTCTTGTTTTGTGCTTTGTTTTCGAGCAGGATTTCCCAGTCACCGATTTTGCGTAATAACTTGTAGATTCACAATTACAAAAATTCATTGGAAACTCTCACAGCCCTTGCTTGGTCTCCTGCCGCCTATACATAATACCTTTGCCATTTCTTTGGATGTGTCTCCTCGGGCTCCTAAGTAAACCATGCTGAGCGCTGCGCTGATGCTCAATGGGGAAAAGAACAAGTTTCCCTCGGCGTTGCTCGCGCTCAGAGCCCGGTAGAGATCCAGAGCGAAGAGACTGTTAGCACGAGCGATACCCTCCATGACTGATGATGATACTGCAAAAAGAGCCCAAGTATTATGATAGCACCATATTTTATCCCATCGTTACAATAGCGCTTCTGACAAAACAATTAGCCTACGAGTCAGATAACCTGTCAGGGAAACGCGGAAGATATAGCCTACATTAGTGTTCATTATGGGAAACAAAACTGCAGTTCTGTGCGCCATTTTTTTAGACACACATATGTGTATTGATTAAGTAGCCTATTACTTACATTTAATGAAAGATGCTTGTCCCAAACGTTCGTCTGTGTGAGAGAGAAACCTGCCCTAGAGTCATGCGATATAAATGATCAGCAACGCCCATAATGAGCAGAAAAAAACTAGAGAAGCAAACTGCATAAGTTACAGGTGAGTCAGTCTCACACTCACCCGCCCTTTTATTACCTTTTCATATGCTTCCCTTATTTTACTGCATGATTTCCAGCCAAGTTCAAAAGTGAATAAATCATTTTTTGGAATGGTTGTGTGCTTGTTTTGGAGAGAGACCGAAAGAGAGCGAGAGCGAGTGAGAGAGTGGACAATAGGAGATAGACTTTATGTTTTGTCAGCAACACAACGCAGATGCATTCAGTGAATGTGACTATGTGAATGCTCTGGACTAATCAGTTGGACTTTGTGCATAAAGGCTGAGTCACACAGTTGGATCAGAGGTTCTGCGCAATAAAACCGTCAAAGGCTTTTCACAATAGCTGTGTTAGTCAGAAATGCTTCTTCCGTCTAGTGTTTTTCAGCCTTTCAAAATGGTTCTTTGTTTTTTATTGATCTATTGGGCCTAGATTGATTTATTCAGGAGACCCGAGGTTTCTACCTTAAGAGATAACACCAATCATTTGGCAGGATAAGGAATTATGAATGAAAGAGTTGACCTCACTATTAATGCACATAATATAGCCTACAGATTGAGCAATTGAATTCATTGCTCAATCGACATTGCTCTGTTAACTTAAGGTTGGACCTATAGCCTACACACACACACACACACACACACACACACACACACACACACACACACACACACACACACACACACACACACACACACACACACACACACGCACACATTCTTGTAGATCTCTTTTTGTAGATCAACATTCATTGACACAATACTCTCTCCAGCTCCTTACCTTATTCACTTACAGGACTCCCTTGTAAAAGAGACTGTGTCTCAATGGGATTTAAATAAAGGTTATATATTACCCTAACCCCTAACTAACTGCCTAACCCTTACCCTTACCCTAAACATATACCCTTAATACAAGTCTTTACCTTCAAACTGGCCTTTAAAGGGGTCTCAGAATAGTTTGGGATCAGTAAGACTATGTTTTTGAAAGAAGTATCATCTCAGCTCAAAGCTGCATTTATATATATGCCTATATCAGTAAAAACAGTGATAATGTGTCTTCAGTTTCACATTCATGATCCTTCAGAAACCATTCTAATATGCTGATTTGGTGCTCAATAAACATTTCTTATTATTATCAATATTGAAAACTGTTGTGCTGCTGAATGTTTTTTTTTTAATCTTTTTGAAGATGTATTGATAAATAGAAAAAGTTCAAAAGAACAGCAATTAGTTAAAACAGAAATTTCACTTTTGATCAATTTAATGCGACCTTGCTGAATTAAACTATTAATTTCTATTTTTTTTTTTATCTTAACCTACATTATTCAGCAATTATACAGTCTACTAAACAAAACAGCTGAAAACCCTTTGATTGTGAACAATAATTATTTTTAAGAGCTGAGTAGACGGAGTACTGTAATTTAAATATATAGCCTACATATTTAATATGCAAAGTAGTGAATTGGGTGCACACTGCAAAGAATGCTTGAGGACTCAACAGCAGCACATAAATTAGCCTAATAAATTACAAGGGATTAGGCTTGCTGCGGTAGTCAGTGTTGCTGGTGTTACCGGTGTTACCGGTGTTACCGATGCTCAGCCGAAACACCCATTACAACACTTGCCCACCACGGCACGTGAGAGTGAATGGTTTCTTCAAGCATCTTGGAGACGTTCCCGCAGTTCTTCTGGATTTAGTCTGTCTCAGTTTTTTCTGTTTCTTCATGTAATCACAGACGGACTCGATGATGGTGAGATCAGATCATGCCGGCTGTTGTCAGACTCCTTGTGCATACACAAATCTCACTGGATTATTACAATTAATGGCAAAAAGAATGTTTGGAAACGTAAACTGATATTTCCTACTGACACACTACAGCAAAATAAATAACTGACTTAAAACCATATTACTGTAACAAGCCTAAGACTTTTGCACAGTACTGTATGTCCCTGAGTTTCTGAGATGAGAGAAATCAGGCGAGAACAAACTGTTGATCAGCTATCCAGGTTCCTGGGCTCACAGCCTCAAACACATATGAATGACCTGACTGTGAATGCATTACCTCTAGCGGCCTCCAGTGGCCACTCACACAAGGTAATGTCGGCATACCACCATGTACAACGATCCACAACAGGTGTAACCGTTGATGTATAAGAGGAAGCTGTCTGAAAGGGATGTCCAGGTACTAACCCGGATTGTATCCATAAAACATAAAACCACAGCTGCTCAACTCACTGCAGAATTAAATGCGCACTTCGGCTCTCCTGTTTCCACCAAAACAGTTAATCGGGAGCTCCACAGAGTCAATATTCATGGTCAGTGTTTTGGTGTGGAGAAGCACCAAAGAGGCTTAACACCCGTACTGTTTCTGCTCAGAGTGAATGCACGGGGGGATCAGTGATGGTTTGGACTGCAATATCATGACATTCCCTATTGTGCTTGATAGCCACTTCACTGCCAAAGTACCATTTTGACCATGTGCACCTAATGGTTCAAACATTGTACCCTAAAGGGGGTGCTGTGTATCAGCATGATAATGCACCAATACACACAGCAAGACTTGTGACAGTTGAACATGTCCCATGGCCTGCACAGAAACAAGATCTAAAATAAAAAAAGATGAACCACTTTGGGGTATTTTTGAGGAGTGAGTCAGAAAATGTTTTCCTCCACCAGCATCACATAGTGACCTGGCCACTGTTCTGGAAAAGGAATGCTTCAAAATCCCTCTGGCCACTGTTAAGGACTGTCATTCCCAAGGCGAATTGATGCTGTATTGGCTGCAAAAGTAGGCCCTTCACCATAGTAATAAACTATTGTCTTCTAAAAACAGGTGTTTCCGTTTCATTCAGATTCATCCAACCACTGTAGATGTTTTGTACGCAGGCAGACAATCACTCACTTACAAACATACACACACACACACACACACACATACAAACACAAACCATTGCTGCTCTTGAATTACACACAGACAGCAGCACTTACTTGGACGTCAGAATGAGGTTTAAATAAAACTCATCTTGTCAGCACCATGGTTTGCTGTTTCCACACCTCACACTGCATGCATACTTTATCCAGAGTGTGTGTATGTGTGTGAGTAGCCTGGTAAACCCTATTATGGGATCAAAATGTCCACACAAAGATGGCAATATTCAAAATCCTTTTCCTTGAGGGGACATTTTTTGGTCCCAATGAGGAAAACAGCTTATAAATCATACTAAGTGATGTTTTTTGAAAGGTTTAGGGGTAGTGTTAGAAAACACAACATGTGTGTGTGTGTGTGTGTGTGTGTGTGTGTTTGTGTGTGTGTGTGTGTGTGTGTGTGTGTGTGTGTGTGTGTGTGTGTGTGTGTGTGTGTGTGTGTCATATTAATTAGCCATATAGTGTGTCCTCAGAAGTCAGCTAAATATGACAACCTCCCTTTGGGGGCATCCCCAATTAGAAAACTGATTCATCTTAATGAAAACAAATAATGTTTTTCTCTGATGACACAAAATATTTTCTGCTAGAGTTAAGTTTTGGAAAATGATTAATGTGTAATAATAAGCTTCATATAAAACAATAGCAATCTACGGTATGTCCTCATTTAGATAGCTAACTAAATGGGTAGGCTATATACATGTGAGAGGAGAGAGATTTAGTCAGGAGGGACTAAAGGGTATAATTTGGCTCCCTGGAAGTAAGGGAGGAATGGTATGCCATGAAAATACTGTATGTAACATTGCTCAGTGGCTGACAGACAGGCAGGCACAAACATACACATCAGTTTCCTAAGTGTACCAAACATCTGCAAATGTACTGAAACACTTACCCCACCAACACACAGACACACAGAGATACACCCTGACACATGCACTTTCCTTGACCCCATTCCCAAAACAACTGAAGAGATGATGTTGCAATTATAATAATAATTATTAAATCATAAATAATCAAATAATATATACATTATGTAAATATAAATGAAATATTTTTAGTTTTCTGTTATGTTTATAAAAGCATGTGACCGTGAAACTTTAGAACCTTTTTAAATGCCTTACATGCTCATACAGGTTTATGAAAGGACACGAGCAGCTGCAGTTTGGCTTTGATCCTGCTATTTTCAATGAGAGCACAATCCATCATATACAACAGCACAAGTGCAAGCTCATAGCATAGCTAACCCATATTCCAACACAATAAAGGAATCTTTATAGCTTTAACCACGAACACCAAGTAAGAAGAGATCATCAACTGTCTTAAATAAGCCAAGGAGAATTTGACATGGTGCTTCTGTCTGCCTAGATTTTCCATTCTCAAAATTATTATTTATCTGCAGATGTGGATTTGCCATATTGCCTAAATTTGACCACGGGTGTTAAACCTTGAACAGCATTATTAAAACAGCATTTTTGGGGGAAAAAGTGCACACTTAAGTCTTAAGCCACGTACACACTGTTAAGTTTCAGGAGTGACAACCGCATTTAAATGTGGGAATGAATAATCGTTCCGCTGATTTGCTTGCAAGATCTGGCAACACGAATGAGTCAAGGCTCGTGTGCTATACTTTCCCTGTGATTTCTTCTTGCACTGCACAGACGAGAGACACATCTCTGATGCACGTTAAATACACGTATTTTAACGTTCATCAGAGATGCATCTCTCATAAATCTCGTCGTACGTCATTAACTAGTTCGGTTCCGTACACACTGCGTAGATCTTTTGTATCTTAATGCACTCCAGTAAATTACTGAACTTTGTGTGTACAGAACAGGATTAAGAACTAAAAGGTGAACTGACAACCGAATTTAACTGCAGGTCGTGGCCATATAGTCCATTAGGTGGTTTCTCACTGACGTTTCAATCACAGCTGAAGGCTATAAATAATATGAGTGACAAGACAAAGGTTTATTAGACTTCACAAAGCTAGGGAGCAGGTGCTTTAGACTGAATTTTCTCTAAATGTACTGTAGGAAAATATTATTGCCATTAAACATTTCAGTTAATAGGCTACTACGTACAAATACTATTTTTTTTCAAACAAGTCACTGACTTCACTTCTCGTCAGTAAATTCTTTCACCATCCTCATGCTATTTGATTCATCAAAATGTAATTAGGCTATTTATGGGGTATTTTTTATGAATTGATGTGTTTTTTAAAATAAGTCTACTGGGTATCTTTACTCTAAGATTTCGTTCTTTGTTTGGGTTTGTTGGCTATTACGGTCATGAAATTGCCCACCCGTGCACTGCACAAGCACACACACAGGAAAGGGGAACACATGGCACTGAAATTCCACACCCTCTACAATAAAGTTTAACCCCCTTCCCACTCCCTGCCCTTCTCTTACCCCCCACACCCCTCCACCCCCACCTCACATTTACACTTTGACTTGTCTCTGACTTTGCTGACCCATTTCCACATCCCACAGACTCTCTCTCCTTCCTTATTTGACTGTGTGCCACTTATACAGTGTATACTATGGAGACAAGACACCATGTCTTAGGCTGTTCACAGATTTATGGATAAACATCCTTGATATAAAGTATATAGAATGTGTTTTACAACAAAAGGAAGAAAAAAGGAAAAGCCGACTTGTGACTTGGGAGCGACTTGTTAACCGCCTCATCGAATGTAAGTGGAAAACAAATTACATTATGTATGGTATCAGTGTGATATTCTAAATATGCAACAATACTGTAATCAAATATGCTTTAATTGAATGAACAGCTGCTGTAATGTTGCATTGACAAGCCTTTACATTTAGCATGCCTAATGAACTATCAAGATGCATTTGTGTCAATAAATGTTTGTGTTTAATCTATTGGTGTAAGTGGAAAGTGTATTGTATGTGCAATTTTACACTGCACGGTTATTACCATAAGGCAGCTGCAAAAGTGATGGTGTTGATACAAGATCTGAGATTAAATGTTCCCTGGTCCGTCTGAGTATAGGACAAAATGGCTCCACAAACTTTATAGTCATCATATTTATTGTCATTTTACAACAGACATCAAGAAATTGCTTCTGAATTTACTAAGAACCAACATAGATTAAACCCAATGTGAAATATCCTTTATTTGTGCTGTAGTTACATCTATTGATCTTGGTGTATGGAAGCAAAGCTTTAAAGAAACAAGCCCTGGCTTCAAAACTCAAATGTTGGGCCAAACATATGTTATCAAGTGAAAACTGTCAGTCAAAAATAATTAAGAAGAAGTGACGTCAAAGAAGCAATGTTCCAAGAAACACCCTGCCAAAATCTCACTGAATTCTTGGCTGGGTGGGGGTTAACGTAATGATATATTCTCATAGGGACCATATCAAAAGAACATCCTAACTCATCATATCTAATCTGTTTAACAAACACGACAATTTCATTTAGTAGGCCTATCTAATTTAGGACAAATTTCCTATATAGAGATGTAATTTGATGAATAAAAAAATAACTTAAATGCATAGTTCACCCAAAAATGAAAATTTGCTGTTAATTTATCCACCCTCAGGCCATCCAAGAAGTAACTTTAAGTCATTTTTTCTTCTTCAGTTGAACATTAAGCTGATGGTGATTTGTATAATGCAAGCTGACACTGTTTGTTTACAACAGAGACGGAGGACGGACTGATGCGTGTGTTGTGTTGTTCATCAAAATCGTACTTACTTGTGCTTATTCTGAATGGAGCAACCTAAATGCCTGATCTCAATCGGGAAGATTTACTTTTTTTCACAGATTCTAAACGTTTGAACTCCCGCGTGTCATAATGTGACAGGAAGCTCGCACTGCAAACTGCCATGAACGCACACAGGACCGTTTCCGTTTGTTGAGGCGCTGTCAAAAGAGCTTAGTGCAGCCACTTATATATTTTTCATCCAAAGCATCACTGAAATATATATATTTTTTGTTTATTTACATTAAAGTTATGTTCTGATCTATTTTTCTCGCTTACTGTTATATTTTTCAATGATTCAACAACATTACAAAGTTAAAAGTACAATCTGTAATTTTTTCGCGCCAGAGGTCGCATTTTCAAAACAATAACAAAGGCGAAGCTTGATGACTATGAAGGAGAGTTGAACGATGGGAGATGTCGTTTTCACCATAGATATCATATAATAAAGGCTAGATGTCTCATCCGCGCTGCTGGCCAATGGAGAACGACGTCCGCACACGGCGGCCATCTTGCCACAGGGAGCTCGCTCACTCGTAACATTGTGTTTTAATGGTGCATGTACTTTTAAATAACCATAACTTGCTCAATTTTCTACCGCTTTTCAAACGGTTTGGTTTGTTATAAACGTCAGAGATGTAGTTATGACACTGCATAGGCTACATATGATACCACAGAGCTCGCCAGAAAGCTTCCCTGTGACAAGTTGGCCGCCCGGTGATGCCGTTCAAGACTCCGCCTTAAGACATCTAGCCTTATATGGATATGGTTTTCACTAGAGATGTATGGAATTCACAAATCATATAAATTAGGCTATATATCAACTAATAAATTTGGTTTATTAGCCTGTTACTATAATATGTGACTATTTGTCGAATGATTTGGTGGGTTAATGCTGCACAGTTTTACACGTTTAAAACAAACGTACTAAAAGTACATTTGAACAAACCCACAGTATTTGCAAGTAATGGCTAAATATTTTTGTGAAACACATAGGCCTACGGCCATATGCTTGGTCACCAGACTTGATTAAAAGCATTACTGAAGTACAAAGAAAGTTCCATATAACTATGTGTACAATAAATAATATACATTTGTTTACCTGTCTATTAAAACACATGCGAGAGCAGAGTCTCTGTCAAGTCCAAGTTTGTCGTGAAGCTCTCTCCATCTCGAAAACGCCACACCGATATTGAACCAATATTGTTTTATTTTGTACATTTATTTCGTTTTAATAATCGTGAACCATGAAGACTGAACGACACAACAGCGGCCTGCGCGATATTGTATCATAGATATGTATAGATTGCTCATCAGCGGCTTATGGCCCATTGAAACAGCCGCTAATGAGTGATCTATGTATTACAACTATGATTTCTACAAGCGGAAACCGAGGATAGCGCGGATATTACGTGATTGATATGCGACAATGACAAGGGACCAGCCATTATTTAAAACTGGAATTTCTCTGGATTTACAAACCCTTGGGAACTTTTGGGGTATTGTAAGTACACAACTGCATGAAGTATATCACACTGTGCAAGTGGTTTTTGAATATTTTATTACAGAAATCTTACTAATATAAAATTTTTAGTTAAATGATTTAGTAGTCAGAGTTTTTTTTTTTTTTTAAAGGGGGCATGACCAAAAAAATTGAAAACCACTGAAATACACTATCACACTCTCAGTTTATGGACTGCCAGGCAGAAAGCATCTCAAAAGCCTGAATGGCTTGATCACAATGAATCTGATCACTTGTTATTTTACCATTCACAAAAGATAGGGCTATGATCGGCGTGATATCTCAGGACAGTTATTTCAGTGATATCTTTCAGAGAGTATAGTTTTTTCAGTACTATTTCCATAAAATAGCCTACCCAACATCAGTATTTAAAGAGATAAACCAAAAAAAAACAACAACGTAATATTATACAAATGATAAATACTGGCACAAACATATTATTTTGTTTGGTTAGTATCTCGGGACGTTCTGACAGAGAGTCAAAGAGTTTGCCTTTCATCACTAAGCCATTCAAAGCCCTTTAATTGAGATTCTGTAACACTGCACCAGAGAATATGAAAGCAAGGCTAAGACCACAGTACACAGTCCCGCACTCATTGCTCTGTACAGGACAAAACACCAACAAAATGGTCCACTATGAACATAACTGGAGAAAAAAAGAATATATATATATTTTGAATGTTTTAGTTTAAGTCAGCAATACTTGTTTTTTAGAACAAATCCAAATCATAGGAGTTTTTATAGGATTTGTTTGACTCCATATCAAAGTATTATGGAAAGAGACCTAAAGTGAACCTAAAATACAGTGTGACATAAGGTATCCCATACTAATAGAGAGGATACAGTCAGAACAAACATTCTTATTTAATTCTAGGGAATAATGCTTGACCACAGGCGCCAGAGCTGATTGAGGCTTGTGTCTGGTTTGAAAATAGAGCGTTTTTCCTGTTGTTGGGGTGTCCCAGCCCCAGGGGAATCACTCCACTCTATGACTTTCTGTTACCTTAGGGCATGCAGATGGATCAACATGCTATGCACAGAATGGCATCTCAACTGATCCCTTGGAAACAGAACAACACGCTTAGTTCCTATCAGAGTATGTTGAGCTAGAGCTGATGTCTAAATGCAGCTTGAATCATTGGTGACAGATATAGTGCATAAATTGAGTTATGTTAAGAGAGTCTTTTGGAGTCACAGTATTTTTTTTATTTTTTTTTGTCACATTGTAAAAGTACTTACCTTTAAACAAGACATAATAATTGATGATAATTATTTGAACTATGCATTGTTCAAAAGCGGTATGGACAAACGTCTTTCAAAATAAGGATCACCACCTGGGCCAAGTGCATAAAGTCAAATGCGCAAAATGACCACCTGACCCCCACAAAGCTGCTTATAGCTGCTCACCCTGAACATTACCCATCCCAGATGTCAGCACTGACCTGCACCCGCTCACTGACCCAAAACACATAACCATGAACTCATACATATACATAACATGACACATTTCCTAACAGTCTGTTTTCGTGTGTAATGAAATCCAGAAAAACAACAGACTTCTACCTTTATGTCTAAATAAAGATGCTTAGATTATTGGACTATTAATATATCCACCTTATTATTTTGCAATGTGGAAGTAAGCTATTTTCTGTGAACGTGTGAGACTTCCGATTCATTAGCCACTATAGATAAATAAATAACTAAAATAATAACAAAGTGCATGAAACAGTAAAACTATTTGGTAAGAATAATACATTAAAAACTATATGGTAAGAAATAGCTGTTTGCAATAGAAGCATAACAATGTCATAACGAATGACGGAAGCCAGACATATAGGTGCGTCCCAATTCAAGTGCTTATGCACTATGCCGTTTTGTAGTAGTGTGAGTGTGTTCACACTGAAAATTCCATATATAAAAAGTGCACTTTAAATACCCGAATGATGCACTTAATTAACCAACAAAACAAATGGGTGTTTTTCAAATGTAAGGCTGCATTCCTAGTTTAGTCAATAAAGCTCAACTTGAACTAGTCCTTCTAAGGCTTGTAGGCTAGTGTCCTCCTCAGCATTAAAAGGATGGTTCGGAGTAAAATCAACCTAGGGTCCTTTGCACCATGACCTCGAGCCAAACACCCCCCCATATGCCTTTTTTTCCCTTGGTCAAACATTATTAAAGTTAGACCTTATTTAGAGATATCAGCCGGATGGCTTAGTGCAGGCGCTAATGGATCCAAGGATGTATCTCGTAAATTACCCCACTAATAATGCCCAGAATGGTACCAAACTTCTACAGTAGTACAAATAGGTTCTGTACTCATAAAACAAGGCATTGGAAAGTTTGTAAGTACATCAGGAGTTTATTTAAATAACACTTGCCTGATGGATCATGCTACTGCTAACCTGGACGTCAAGGTCACTTTCATGATTTGGGAAAAGCACATAAAGTTCCTGGCAGAAAGTGATGCATAAGGATGTAGCAGAGTGTGCGGGCGTTGTGGACCCGTCTATAGGCAAAGGATAGCCATAGGAAAGTGAGAGCACGCACTTTATGACAGTTCATCGAGTTGTTTTAAGTTTCCCAATTTATTAAGCACCCACTGAAAAGGTGTGTATATATTTGTTTACTGTTAGTTGTAACGAGCGTTTTGTGTACTTTGCTGTGTATGTTGATGATAATGAAAGGGATAACGATAGAGAGAGAAGTTATGGATAAGACTTTAATGCGCACTTCTCATACTGTGTTTATTCAGCTCTTACAGCGATTTTCTGGAGTAAAACTAACGCTTCATCATTTGTGTGATGTACAATAAACTTCATTGAAATCATCAGTATATTTTTGGCCATCATTCGGAAGGGGTCCGCTACAGCAGGCTTGTAATAGAGGATAAAAGCAGATGAAAAATACGTTATAACCGTAATTAAACTAAAATATACCTGCTCTATCTCCATACAGCATATATTCTCTGATTCTATGGGTACTGAGAGTTTCTGTTTTGATATTATCATTCTGTGAGATGAGATTGTCCTGCCACTGAGCATGAGCTCGTGAAGCTCCGCCCTCTGTGCGACAGCAACAGCTCATTTGCATTTAAAGGGATACACAATAAAACGATGTGTTTTTCTGAGCCCCAAAATGTGACAATTTAAACATGCTGTAAAAAAATGATCTGTTGGGTATTTTGCAGTGGTGGACGAAGTACACATACCATGTACTTGAGTTAAAGTAAAGATACTCAAGGTAAAATATTACTCAAGTAAAAGTAGAAGTGCTGCCTTTAAACATTCACTTGAGTAAAAGTACAAAAGTATTTGCCTTCAAATGTACTTAAGTATCCAAGTACTATGATTTTTTTATTGCTATAATGTCCTATTATAATTTTTGTCACAAGACTCTTGCTTAACTCAGTCTACGTGAAGACTCTGTCACTCTTGGCACATCAATCTATTAATAAAATGACATTAATTAGTCTATATATATATATATATATATATATATATATATATATATATATATATATATTAGGGCTGTCAAAAGATTAATCGCATCCAAAATAAAAGTTTGTTTAAATAATATATGTGTGTGTACTGTGTATAATAAAATTTGTATATATAAATACACACACATGCTTGTATATATTTAAGAAAAATTAGTAATTTATATATAAAAAAATTATATTTATATATAATATAAATTATATATATATACAGTATATGTATGCAAATATTTCTTAAATATATACATGCATGTGTGTGTATTTATATATACAAAATAATTATACACCGTACACACACATATATTATGTAAACACAAACTTTTATTTTGGATGCGATTAATCGCGATTAATCTTTTGACAGCCCTAATATATATATATTTATATATATATTTGAATTGAATACATTTTTTGTGTGTTTAATTTTGGAATGGAAGGGGACTGATCCCATAAGGTATAATACATTTACAGTATTTACTGTACATATTTTTCACAAGCGTCTATGGTCATAATTATAAACATCCTAATGTTATGATACATTCACACATAAACCTGCACAATGCCATTGAATATATATATACACACTACATTATGGGAGCAGCCAATTTCCCTACAAAATTAAACACCAAAACGTATTAATGCAGTGTTTCTGCTACTCCTCAGAAAAAAAAATGCTATTATATGCAAGTAATTTTAGTGTCAAGGTAATAAGCAATGTTCATTATGCGTCAGTATTTACCGATAATTGCTGCAATAATAGCTGCTGCTCTCTGCCCCGCTTAAAATTATTGGCAACACAAATTGTTTGGAACTATTGAGAGCTACACGAATCACGTGACCGCGCGGCGGCGAGATCACAGTAGGCTTGTTCGACTTGAAACGGCACACTGCACAGACCAATCGGTGAATGACATTAAAATACCGCAAGAGCGATTAGAGAATAGACGGCTCTGTAAGCTTTTCAATCGCTCTCGCGATTTCGCTCTATACTTTGATGTCATAAACTGATCGGTCTGTGCAGCGCCGGTTCAAGTCGAACAAGCCGTGTGTGTCGCAACCTCTACTGTCTATGTTCGCAACTCTCATATTTAACGGCTCTGGTTCGCGCTTAGTAGATACCACCAAGGCAAGTTCAAAACAAAGCGCGCACGTTGTAGGCTACTGTGATAGGTGGCTCGTTTGACCAGTTAAGTTTTTATCCACTCATAAATAAAAAGGAACGACTGATTTTGAAAATGTAGTAGAGTAAAAAGTAAGATATTTGACTTTGAAATGTAGTGGAGTTAAAGTAAAAGTCTTCCCAAATTTAAATACTTCAGTAAAGTACAGATACGCAAAAAAGCTACTTAAGTACAGTAACGAATTACATTTACTTCATTACTGTCCACCACTGGTATTTTGAGCTAAAACTTCACATACACACTCTGGGGACATCAGAGACTTATTTTACATCTTGTGAAAATGGGTATAATAGGTGGCCTTTAAACAACATGGCGCAGGACGTGAAAATGATAACTGCGTCAGGGTGAAACTACTAGCAAAAAAACACTCGTGTCACGCTTGGCGCTGTATTGCATTGCAAAAAGTACACTGATGACCTACTTCTTCCGCTTAGGCTACTAAAATTAACATGTACCACCCGACTCCCCCCTGACTGATTTGTTACTTTTTTTTATTTACTTTTTTTTAACTTTTTTCTCTTCTACTATTTTCAGCTCAGAAGACAAAACCAAGTTTACTGCCGACAGGAAGAGGAGGGGTGTTAGGTCCAATTAAACCACCACTGCCCATGCACTGCATTTCTTAACAACAGAGCCATGGAGGGGGAGGAATCACACGTCAAGGAGCTTGATGTGGGTCGACTTGACGTTTTTGGACACCTTGAACGAGTAGAAAGAATGCGTTGCTACTGGGAGCTCAAACATGTCCAACTAAAGACTCTAGAACAGGTAACTCCAACAGATATGTTAGACACACACGTCATAGGTGTACACACTAGCGTTTAAAAGTTTGGGGTCAGAAAGATTTTTTAAAAGAAATAACATATTAAACTGATCACAAGTGCCATTTATAATGTTACAAAATATTTATATTTTCTGCTGTTTAAATGCTGTTCTTTTGATGTTTCTAATTATAAAAGAATACGGAAAAATGTATTACTGTTTCCACAAATGTATTAAGCATCACAACTGTTTTTATCATTGATAATAATAAGAGGGAGGGAGGGAGGGTCGGCAGTGATGTGGGGCCGCCCTCCCGTGGGCTCACCACCTGCAGGAGGGACCGTAAGGGGCCGGTGCATAGTGGATCGGGCAGTAGTCGAAGGCGAGGGCCTCGACAACCCGATCTCTGGACATGGAAACTGGCTTTAAGGACGTGGAATGTTACCTCGCTGGCGGGGAAGGAGCCTGAGCTTGTGCGGTAGGTTGAGAGGTACCGACTAGAGATAGTCAGGCTCACCTCCACGCACAGCTTGGGATCTGGAACCAAACTCCTTGAGAGAGGCTGGACTCTCTACTACTCTGGAGTTGCCCATGGTGAGAGATGGTGGGCTGGTGTGGGTTTGCTTATAGCCCCCCAGCTCAGCTGCCATGTGTTGGAGTTCACCCCGGTGAACGAGAGGGTCGCTTCCCTGCGCCTTCGGACAGATCTCTCACTGTTGTGTGTGCCTATGGGCCGAACGGCAGTGCAGAGTACCTGGCCCTCTTGGAGTCTCTGGGAGGGGAGCTGGAAAGTGCTCCGACTGGGGCCGTATGTCTTGGACACTTGGGTGAAGAGAGGGGCGGAGCTGTCAACTGATCACCACCTGGTGGTGAGTTGGATCCGATGGCGGGGGAGGAAGCTGGACAGACTCGGCAGACCCAAACGTACTGTGAGGGTCTGTTGGGAACGTTTGGCCAAGTCCCCTGTCAAAATCAGGCCTGGGAGGGGACATGTCTTCCATTGAGGAAGCAGAGGCTGAGGGCTCAGAGGGGGACTCGTCCATCACCCAAGCTGAAGTCACAAAGTTAGTTAAGAAGCTCCTCGGTGGCAAGGCACTGGGGGTGGATGAGATCCGAGTACCTCAAGTTTCTGGATGTTGTGGGGCTGTCTTGGCTGACACGCCTCTGCAACATTGCGTGGCGGTCGGAGACAGAACCTCTGGACTGGCAGACCGGGGTGGTGGTCCCTCTTTTCAAGAAAGGGGACCGTAGGGTGTGTTCCAACTACAGGGGGATCACACTTCTCAGCCTCCCCGGGAAAGTCTATTGCAGGGTACTGAAGAGGAGAATTCGGCCGATAGTCAAGTTCAGGAGGAACTGTGTGGTTTTCGTCCCGGTCGTGGAACACTGGAACAGCTCTGTACCCTCTCCAGGGGGCTGGAGGGTTCATGGGAGTTTGCCCAACCAATCCACATGTGCTTTGTGGATTTGGAGAAGGCATTCGACTGTGTCCCTTGTGGCGTCCTGTGGAGGGTGCTCTGGGAGTATGGGGTCCTGGGCCCTCTGTTAAGGGCTGTCCGGTCCCTGTACGACCGGAGCAGGAGCTTGGTTCGCATTGCCGGCAGTAAGTCAGACTTGTTCCCGGTGCATGTTGGACTCCGGCAGGGCTGCTCTTTGTCACCGGTTCTGTTCATAATTTTATTATGGATAGAATTTCTAGGCGCAGCCAGGGGCCGGAGGGTTTCCGGGTTGGGGACCACACGATTTTGTCTCTGCTTTTTGCGGATGATGTTGTCATGTTGGCCTCATCAGACCAGGACCAGCTTCAGCTTGCACTGGGACAGTTTGCAACCGAGTGTGAAGCGGCTGGGATGAGAATTAGCACCTCCAAGTACGAGGCCATGGTTCTCAGTCAGAAAAGGGTGGCTTGCTCGCTTCAGGTTGGTGGAGAGTTCCTGCCTCAAGTGGAGGAGTTCGAGTATCTTGGGGTCTTGTTCACGAGTGAGGGAAGGATGGAAAGAGTGATCGACAGACGGATCGGTGCAGCTTCAACAGTAATGCAAGGCAAGGCAAGGCAAGGCAAGTTTATTTATATAGCACATTTCATACACAATGGCAATTCAAAGTGCTTTACATAGAAGAAATTAAAATAATAAAAAGAAATAAGAATAATTAAAACAGTTTAGAAAAATAAAAAATAAAATACAGTACAAACAGTCAGACGAACATTGGCACAGTGCTCATTCAGTAAATGCATAGCTAAACAGAAGTGTTTTGAGTCTGGATTTGAATGTGACCACTGTAGGAGCACATCTGATCTCTTCTGGAAGCTGGTTCCAGCTGCGGCTGGCACAATAGCTAAAAGCGGACTCACCATGCTTAGAGTGAACCCTTGGTATTTCTAGCTGATATGATCCTAATGATCTGAGTGATCTGTTGGGTTTATATTCAGTGAGCATATCTGCAATGTATTGAGGTCCTAGGCCATTGAATGATTTATATACCAGTAATAATACTTTAAAATCAATCCTAAGTTTAACTGGGAGCCAGTGTAAAGACCTGAGGACTGGTGTGATATGTTCATATTTTCTGGTTCTGCTCAGAATCCTAGCGGCAGCGTTCTGTATGAGCTGCAACTGTCTTATGGTCTTTTTGGGAAGGCCAGTGAGGAGTCCATTACAATAATCCACCCTGCTGGTGATGAAAGCATGCACAAGTTTCTCTAAGTCTTGTCTGGAAACAAAGCATCTAATTCTTGCAATATTTTTCAGATGATAGTATGCTGATTTAGTTATTGCTTTGACATGACTACTGAAACTAAGCTCTGACTCTAGTGTCACACCAAGATTCCTGACTTGATTTTTGGTTGTTTGACCCCTAGAGTGAAGGTATGCGTTCACCTTGAGAACTTCATCTCTCTTCGTTTCCAAACGCAATAACTTCAGTTTTGTCTTTGTTTAACTGAAGAAAGTTTTGACACATCCAACTGTTGACTTCATCAATGCATTGGCACAGGGAGTCAATGGGGCTGTAATCGTTGGGCGATAGGGCTAAGTAGAGCTGTGTGTCGTCTGCATAGCTGTGGTAAGAGATTTGGTTGTTTCTCATTATTTGGCTCATTGGGAGCATATACAGGTTAAACAGGAGTGGCGCAAAAAATGCGGTCAATGTTCCAGTCTGTCGTGGTGAAGGAGGAGCTGAGCTGCAAGGCGAAGCTCTCGATTTACCGGTCGATCTACGTTCCTACACTCACCTATGGTCATGAGCTGTGGGTCATGACCGAAAGGACAAGATCCCAGATACAGGCGGCCGAAATGAGCTTTCTCCGCAGGGTGGCTGGGCGCTCCCTCAGAGATAGGATGAGGAGCTCGGCCACTCGGGAGGAGCTCAGAGTAAAGCCGCTGCTCCTCCACATCGAGAGGAGCCATTTGAGGTGGCTCGGGCATCTGTTCCGGATGCCTCCTGGACGCCTTCCCTGGGAGGTGTTCCGGGCACGTCCCACCGGGAGGAGCCCGGGGAAGACCTAGGACACACTAGGGGGATTATGTCTCCTGGCTGGCCTGGGAACGCCTCGGTATTCCCCCGGAAGAGCTGGAGGAAGTGTCTAGGGAGAGGGAAGTGTGGCTGTCTCTGCTTAGACTGCTGCCCCCACGACCTGGCCCTGGATAAGCGGAAGAAGATGAATGGATAATAATAAGAAATGTTACTTAATAACCAAATCAGCATATTAGAATGAATTCTGAAGGATCATGTGACACTGTAATGACTGCTAAAAATTCTGCTTTGCCATCACAGGAAAAAATTACATTTTAAAAGTACTCAAATAGAAAACAGTAATTTTAAATTGTAATAATATTTCACAATGTTACTGTTTTTGATCAAATAGATTGAGCTTTAGTAAGTATAAGAGATTTCTTTCAAAAACATAATAAAGTCTTTCCAACCTCAAAATTTTTTAACTGGTAGTGTATAAGCCAGGGTGAAATTGCTAATTGTTTGTGCATTATTTCAGCTAGTTGTGTTGTGCTGTTTTAAATGTGCCCATAGAGGGGGCTGTATCATCATGGATCACACCCATTATATCTGAAGGAAATTTTCTGTTTCTGTTTGCAAACTGATGACATATTCTCTGGGGTATTTGACAGCATGCTACAGTTAATTTGAAAATAACTATCAAGTTTTATGCTTTTTCACTTACTAGCTGATCCATGGTAATTTTTTAGAGATTGGACATGGTCATGTACAATAAACCTACTGTTGGCACTGTGAATGCTTACTGACCGTCCAGGAGGGGGCGACAGTTCATGAAATATTTTACTGCATTGCTTGCTGACTCACTAGGCTAGGGCTTTGAAATCTAACAGTATGTCTTGTGACTACACTTAAGACATTTCTTATAAAGTATGAATGATCATATTTGAGACTATCTATCATCTATATATTTGTTATTATATAGGATTATATATCATCTATACATTTTTTATTTTAACAATCATTCAACTGAATAATAATGTTAGGGGGTAACAGTTCAGGTCTTTAAAACAGTCTTTAAAAGTTGTTTTAAAGAAGACCCGGAGTCAGAATTATAATACATTTAAGAAACGTTTTACTGAAGATAGTTTGCAGTTTCATCAGCAGAAGTCAGCTTCAAGACTCACACAGAAGTTTGTACACCAAGGTCTAAGCTACCTTAGGGCTTGAACACCTTGAACCTTGCTTCAGGTTGCAGTTTCTGAGAACACATATTCTGGCTAAGAACACATAGTCTAAGCAAATTTCTACACATGGATAAATAGGATAATATGTCACCATTAGTCAATATAGTTGTCGCACGATTCCTAGATTTAGGTCTGCGGTGACCTCGGAGGTCGGAGAAAGGCGTCTTCGGGTCAGTTGTTGCATGCCGAAGTGTCCCATAGCTCCTATACAAGACCTGCACAGAACATCCAACGCACACACAAAAGCCTGAGCTAGCTATCATCAGGACACACCAAAACATACTGATAATACATTCCCTCCTCAGGAAGAAGTGCAGATACTATTCACTTTAGTTTCTAGAGAAATACACATGAAAGAGGTAAAATTCTGTACATCAGGTGAAGTCACGTATAGTTGGACCCCGGTAACCGTAACTCGTCAGCTAGAAACAGATATATAGACAACACATGTTGAGGGTCACATCAGAATGTACCTAAAAGCAGCTGGTTAACACTCACAGCAAACATATGATTAAAAGTATATTTGAAACACTCATTGAATATAGAAATGATTTATGTAGAAATGCTTATCCTTGATTATTAATCCCTCATTACATATACATTGAAGCAGCAGTGGATTCCAATCCACCCCCTTCAATAATAATAATAATTAACCGCATACGTTAATGCATTAGTTTTGACAGCCCTAATATATATATATATATATATATATATATATATATATATAGGGCCATCTATGTAATGTGTCCGATTATGCAAGGGCTGTGTATGTTAAATGGGACCATATATACACTGAATATATATAGAGAGTATCTCACAAAAGTGAGTGCACCCCTCACATTTCAGCAAACATTTTAGTATATCTTCTCAAGTGACAATACTACAGAAATAAAACTTGGATATATTTTAGAGTAGTCAATGTGCTTGGTTCCACTTGGAACAGGCCTCGCAAGGGTCAATCAAGAGTCCTCGTGCTGTGCGTCGGGTGCAGAAGCTGGCTTCAAAAAACAGACGCATGAGTGCTGCCAGCAATGCTTTAGAGGTTCCAGAAGTGGAAGGTCAGCTTGTCAGTGCTCAGACAAATACGGCACACACTGCAACAAGCTGGTTTGCATGGCCGTTGTGCCAGAAGGAAGCCTCTTCAGAGCCTGGCTCACAAGAAAGCCCGCAAACAAATTGCTGAAAGCAACCTGTCCAAGAGCATGAATTACCGGAACCATGCCCTGTGGTCTGATGAGACTAAGATAAACTTGTTTGGCTCAGATGGTGTCCAGCATGTGTGGCTACGCCCTGGTAAGGAGTACCAAGAAAATTGTGTCTTGTCTACAGTCAAGCATGGTGGTGGTAGCATCATAATCTGGGGCTGCATGAGTGCTGCTGGTACTGGGGAGCTGCGCTTCATTGAGGAAAACATGGATTCCAACATGTACTGTGACATTCTGAAGCAGAACATGATGCCCTCCCTTCAGAAACTGGGTCGAACGGCATGATAACAACCCCAAACACACCGCCAAAATGACAACAGCCTTGCTGAGGAAGCTGAAGGTGAAGATGATGGAGTGGCCAAGTATGTCTCCAGACCTGAACCCTATTGAGCACCTGTGGGGCGTCCTCAAGCGGAAGGTGGAGAAGTGCCACGTGTCTAACATCCAGCAGCTCCGTGATGTTATTATGGAGGGGTGGAAGAGGATCCCAGCAACAACCTGTGCAGCTCTGGTGAATTCCATGGCCAGGAGGATTTTGGCAGTGCTAGATAACAATGGTGCTCACACAACACTTTGGACACAGTTTTGACATGTTCACTTAGGGTGTGCTCACTTTTGTTGCCAGCTATTTTGACAATAATGGCTGTAAGTTGAGTTATTTTCAGAGGACAGTAAATATATACTGATATACAAGCAGCACATTGAAATTTATTACGTATATATATATATATATATATATATATATATATATATATATATATATATATATATATATATCAATGTATATTTTATATTTCTGTGTATTGTAACTGTGTGCTAGATGACCTATAGGTTGCAAAGCAAAGTCAGATAGGAGTAATCTAAGAACTGCAGTCTATTTAAATCAGATTGCTACTGTTACGGTTTACCCCCCAACATGTCTCTTATCACTTTGTGAGTGTGAGTGCACAGCCTTGGTCTTTTGAGTAGCTGTGAGTGTGTGCTTGAATGTCAGTGTGCACGTGCGCATATCTCTAGTCTGATTATAGTAGTCACACATGCTGAGAACCCATGACAAGTTGCCGTTTCTCTTTAAAATGTTCTGAAGAAGGCTATCAGTGGACCTGAGATAGGCCGGTTGAGTACGCTGCTGTCTACGGGCTGTATATGTGATGTGTCATATTATACAGGCCACGTGTAATTCGCCCCATTGTGAGTGTGTGAGTGAGCACTTTAAGTGCTGTGTCTAACGTTAAAGGATACACCGAGTTCTGCTAACTGTTGCCGTGGAGCCAGAGTTCCACCTGTCCGCCTCTCGTCTCGCTGACTGACAGATGTTTTGCTCCTCATACGGGGAGCGTTCTCTCTCCCGTTTACCCATGTCTCTCCTTTGCTGTGACAGCCCACCTTTCGTAATCTGTTGCTCGCCTGGACAGCTGATGTCAACAACCGGACCGGCGTTAAAAGAAAGAGAGAGAGCGAGAGCTAAACAAAGTTAAGGAGTTTAAAAAAGAAAAAGCAACGGTTGTAAGAAGGCTTGCTTGGTGTGAATGCAGTTGCCATGGAGAACTTCTTGCAGGATAAGGATTTCTGGATTGTAGGAAGTGTGTGTTTGGTTGCATCCATCCTATGGAGACGATTTTGGAATTTATTTACATACAAGAGGAAAAGAGACACTTCTCCAGAAAGTGCATCTATTGACATTCAGGTAAAACTCATGAATATATCCAAAACTGACATTAAAAAATTGTTATGTGCTAATCCACACTTAGTTAGTTGTATTAAATGAAAATGCTATTTATATGCGGTTATAAAGCACTTTTTCATCTATGGAGTAATGGCTGATGTATTAAAATAGAAAACCATTATTTTAAATTGTAATAATATTTCACAATATTACAGTTTTTTTTTTTTTTTTTATCAAATAAATGCAGGCTTGATGAGCTTTAGAGATTTCTTTTAAAAACATAAAAAATAGTAATGTTTCCAAACTTTTGACTGGTACTGATATATGTATATATATATATATATATATATATATATATATATATATATATATATATATATATATATATATATGATAGATAGATGGATAGAAAGATAGATAAATAGGCCTTGTTGGTTCCTGACAGTAGTGCGACGTCTGTAAAGAAAATATAGAACATAAAAATGTTAACTAAATTGTACGTCATTTTCCAACTAATTTTCTGTTAAGCATTATATAATGCAGTGCTTCAGTAATAACATTAGGCTATTATGAATGTAGGCTTATTTAATTGAGTATTTCAGAAAATCTAGTTTTTAGACTTTTAGACTGGGGGTTAGGGTTAGAGATCCTGGGTTATCTGAGAGTCTGGCTGGGGCGTAAATGGATGAACCTATGATACTCAGAAGAAATAGATCCTAATGCTAAATAAAATAATGTGATTGATGTGTCCATTTCAAAGACTCCTCTGGGTTATAGAAGTAAATGTGTACATTTTATTTTGATTTGAAATTGATTATCTTTGTACTTTTTCAGCTGATACTGATTATAATGCACAGGACTTGTAGAACAAGTGGACAGGACACTAGACTTTTTTTTTTTTTTTTTTTTTTTTTTTTTTGACATAACATGACATTGTATGAACCTAAGAATCCCCAAAAGACACTTAACCTGAGTTTTAAAGTAAAGCTACACACTTAATAAATCAATTAATAAACCACTGAGTAAACACAATTATTATAGTAATATTTTGAAACACAATGAAATGACCAAACTGCGCTGTTAATACCTATGTGAAAAGTGAAATGTAGAAGAGAGTACATGTAAAAGGAGTAAAGTTGTACTGTGATCCACTGTCTTCGTTCTCTCGTGTTAGTTTTTGACACCGTTGTAATTTCAATTATCTGCCCTGCTACCCAAGTGGCATTTGGAACAACATGTGTCTCAACTACAAACATTAGTGTTGCTTTCATAGTACATGAGGTAATTATAACTATGACTTATTATTGTTAGCCATGCTAGTTGTTTGCTTTTTACAATTTGTAGAAAAAAATTAGTAAAGGGAGTGAAAATATAAACTTTTTTTACCCATCAAGTTCTTTGAAAATGTAACTATCTATCTCAGGGGCCCTCTAAATCCACTTTCCTGCAGAGTTTACCTCTAGCCGTGATTAAACTCACCTACCTGCAACTTTCTAGGGCTGCGTTTTTATTAAAGTCTTTATTAAAACTTTTTTTCTGCCCTTCCCTCATCTCGTTCACTTGATGAAGTTCAACGCACTTCAAAATGGCGGTGAAGATTCCCCCAAGGAGAAGTACTTAGGGAAGTTCACAAGTGTGTCTAAGGGTACGATTACACAACAACAATGTACTAAAATTGGAAAAGGTTTTCCTTTTCTTTTTTCGCGTACAGGTCCACAAAGTTGTCAAAATGATCCCCTTTCTCACAGATCTAAAAACGTTATATTATTAGCCCTGTAGTTTGCAATGTCACTTTGTAAAGAAACACTATAGACTGAACACATCGTACGCATAGGCTTGGTGTCACAGTTTTCACAAGTTTGCGTTTTTGTAGTTTACACTGAGACGGTAACGGTATCGTTTTCAAAAAGTTTGAACCTGTTTTCAAAAGTTTGCATTTTCAGGACGTACTTGTACCACCTGACTGCTACAGATTCATTTTGGTCATTGATAGTTCTGCCATATTCCGAGTCCGAGGACGTGAACAGCTCTGAATAGAACGTCACGTGTTGTCATCTTGAGACTACGGTCATTACGACATGGTGTGAACGCAGCATAATGCAGCCTGTAATAGTAATCCTGACGACCTTATTTAGTTTGTTCAGGTGTGTTTGATTAGGGTTGGAGCTAAACTCTGCAGGAAACTGGACCTTGAGGGCCAGAGTTAAGAACCCCTGAGATAGTTCATTTTGAGTTTTGATATTTTAAGATAAACATGTAATGTCTAATATCTAATAATCTGAAGCAAACGTGGGATTTGTGCCTTTAATGCTTAAAATAGTCATGGGACTCCAAAGTGTACTATATATAGTAAGTGGTAAAGTAAAAAAAATTAAGTACATTTTTGTAATCTCTGCCACACTGTTCTGGCCTTTCAAATAATTTTACTCACAACACAAATCAAAGATTTGCCACAAAAAAGTACAAAATATATAAAGTAAAACTATAAGCATTGACATATTAAGAAAAGACAAAAAAAGGTTTTACTCCTGAAATAACCTGTCCCATGGTTTAGAACAGTGTGTGCTAATGTGAAAATTCTGTCTTAACTCAAGTCTTGTCTTCGGGTCTGATTTAGAGGTGTCTAAGGAGGGAGAGGGTTTCTTACTGACATCTCTGCATTGTGAAAGACTGCAAACTTGTTAGTTGAGTGTCAGGTGGCAGCATGTGGCCATATACATATTGAGAAATGTGTCTGGCATCTTGCACTCAAAAAGTATTTAGGAGTAAATTTAAGATTTGTGTATTTGAATAGCATATAACATTTCCAAACATTTGGATTACACAGTTTTAACATAAAATAAACACACATAAATTAAACGGGTAGAATATTCCATGATTTTTTTTAAAGCAGATATCTTACCTGTTTCTTGCCTGTTTTATGTGGATGAATGACAAATATTCATCACATTACGTGTATTAATTTATGTTTTAACTGTGTAATCCAAATGGATGGTAATTTTATATGTAATTCAAAATACATAAATCTTAAATTTGCTCATACAGTTGCTCATACAGTTCTGCAAAAAAAGGTTTTTAGCACTTTTATAATGTTATTGCATTCATTCAACATAAAACTTTAAACTAAGTTTTTCTTTAAAATGGTTCCCCGAGATAACGGGAATGAGCAGTGCATGGATGTGTTGGGACATAGGGGGAAAACTCAGTTTTTCTCTGAATATTGAAGTCTGATTGGTTCACGTCTCTGCACTTGCACAGACAAATAGCTTTTCAGCCCGCTAAAACGGACAGGACCAACTGCCTATTTAAGTCGCGCTAAAAGCCATTTTGAGACAGAATTTTTAGACTGTAGTACTAGTGTCGACTCGTGCAAATGCTCAGTAGCACGGCAAGCTACGCAATGCTCGTAGAGATCACTGACCGAGGTGACATTATGTAACCAGAGCATTCCCTTTTGATACGGTTCACTTGCATTGCGTCGATGTTTAGACACATATGAGGAACGGACTGCAAAATGCTGTGCTACTAGCACAAAACGGAAGCTGTCTTGCCAGGCTGCAGCCTGGGGGCACTTGATGACAAGGGCCCCAGGCAGACTACTAGAATCAAGGACCTAGAATGTCTCCAAAATGGCAGGCTCGGGTTTGGTACTTAAGCTTGTGGGTGTGGGTATGATGCCTCCTAAAGAAACCCCTGAAGGTGGTGGCCGATTAGGCAGAAAGGACCTGTGCCTGATGGGCAGGGACCTCGAGGTCATAGAACCTGGCAAAGGTGGACGGCGAGGACCAGCCGGCCACTGCACAGATATCTGCTATAGAGATTCCACTAGACCAAGCCCAAGAGGAGGCCATTCCCTGGTGGAATGGGCCCTAACTCCAATAGGGCACTGCAAGTCCAATGACTGGTAAGCTAGTGCTATCGCGTCCACTATCCAGTGAGACAGTCTCTGCTTCATGACTGGCAGCCCTTTAGAGTGGCCTCCGAAGCATACGAACAGCTGCTCTGTAGAGCGCTCGATGTACACCTCGGAAGGGAGAGCAGAGAGTGAAATGACTTGTGCCTTAAAGGGTTTTAAGGACAACTTTGCTGTCTTTGGGCACTCGAAGCAGGAAGCATCCACTGAAAGAGCAAGCAGGTCACCAATTCGCTTGACCGATGCCAGAGCCAGAAGAAGGGTGGTCTTTAGCAAAAGAGGCAGAAGGTCGGCTGTCGTAAGCGGCTCTAACGGAGGGCCCCGGAGCGCCCTCTGTGACAATGGACAGGTCCCAGGAAGAGACCTTGTTGGGGCAAGGCGGATTCAGCCTTCAGAAATCCGACCACCTGGTCGTGTCCTAACTTAGCAGGTCCTTCCTTAGCGGGATTGGCCATGGTGCTGCTGACAGCAGCTGAACTATACCCGGGAACCACGGCTGGTTCTGCCAGAGTGGTGCCATGAGTAAAACTGAGCTTCTGTCATCCCTAATTCGGCTGATGACCTGAGGGAGCAGTGCTACCATCTGTGGGCTAATACGTCCTTTTCCCTCAAAAAGAATATCGGGCAGTGGGCTTTCTTTTTGTTGATGCAAAGAGGTCCACTTCTGCCTGGCCGAAAAGGCTCCAAATGGTCCAGTTATCAGCGCTGTTCTCAGCTGCAGTGCTGTCAGTGCCGTTCTTGTTCTCCAGTGCGAGCAGCTGGTCTCAGTGAGTGCAGTCCCAGGCAAATGATGCACTCTGTGAGCTCAAACATTTTGCATCAAACGTCACTGCTTTTTTAGAAAGAAAATTTGCTCTTTTGTTCTTTCGCCGGAAAGTCAGCTGCGAGCTGCGAGCCGCCATTGGGCCGCTGCAGAGGCTTGCTTCGACGGCGAGTAGAGAGGCTTCTGTGTTGTCATCTTTGGAGTCAGTGAGGAGATGATCTTCACGCTGAAGGAGAAAAAATCTGACAAAAAATTACTTTGAGTGTGATTTAAATAGGCAGTGGGCCCCGTCCGTTTTGGCGGGCTGATAAGCTATTTGTCTGTGCAGGTGCACAGATGTGAACCAATCAGGCTTCAGTATTCTGAGAAAAACTGAGTTTTCTTAGCCCACTGGCATTTTTTTTAAGCATTACGGCTCATTCACACCAATGACGATAATTATAAAGATAACGATAAAGATATAGTTCTAAAAATCATTCTAAATATAAAAGAATAGTGGAGTCCACATAATTATAATGATAACGGCACAGAGATACAATTTCGTTGAAATCATATTCAGAACGTTTTTTTTTTTTTCTGCTGATGAGTAATAAAAACATTGACAGCCAATCAGAATCCATTCTGCTTTAGAGCTTGGCAGATGACAAAACTGCAGCACAAGCTTTAGTTATCGCTCATGGTGTGAACGTGCCTTTAACACTTAATAAAATTAACCTATTGCCAACTGACAAATAAGTGAATATATGATAACTAAAACATAATAAAACTTAATATTTAAGCAGTTTTGCTTCTAAAAATAAAAATCTTAGTAGGTCTATTTGTAAAGATATTTAGATGCAGTGTATTCTACATTTACATTTGTGCATTTGGCAGACACTTTTATCCAAAGCGACTTACATTGCATTTCAAGGTACACATTTTACATTCTCAATATTATAATCCTATTTTGGATTATAATATTCTCAATATTATAATCCTATTTTGTGGCAGAATTGAAGAAAATTAGTCATGAAATGGAGTCAGAAGGGGGTGTTGGATGGTCTGGTAATGGGATAGTTCACCCAAAAATGAAAATTCTGTCATCATTTACTCACTTATCATTTTTGGGTGAACTATCCCTTTAATAGATAGTTGTCATCACCTGAAGTGAGTTCATCAGTGTTTCCCTGGGACTCCCTCACATCAAGGTGCACACACACTCAGGCAGTGCCAAGCACATATACTGAGAGAACACGGGGAGGGGGTACTACTCAGTGACCTTCCTGGGATGGCAGGTTTGAAGGGAAAGGGAGGGAGGAGAGCGAGGATGGAATCCCTCAGGGGATGGGGGGCATTTTGTTACCTCCCACCCTGAAATAGCCTCCTGTGCATGCTCTTCTATATATATGCATACATTGACAATGAGACCTAGTAACACACTCTTGTGGATACATACATGTGCACATATATGCACACACAAATCAGTTTTAAACCTTTCTGCTTACAGTTTGTAGAATGGTGTGCAGTGTTGGTGTACCGTTACTGGTGCACCTGTACATTTGTTCTCTCTCACACTCGCATATGCACATTCTCTGGCCAGTGCACACATGTCCACATGCTTGAGCCATCATGACACATCTAACACATTTATAAGGGGATTAGTTTTGAGGCATTAAAGAGGTGATTGACACTCAGTCTCTTCAGGTAGTTAAAGAGGTATTCAGCAGCAGTCTGACTTTATGGGCTGTCATCACCTTCAGACTGTTTTTTTCTTGGGCATGGCTCGTCTCACAAGAACAGAAGAACACTGCGCTCATATGAAGTTACTTTTTTTTTTTTTTTTACCATGAATTGACATTTAATATGCATCCTTGATGTTTCTATTAAGTTCCCACAAAGTAGATTTCTGGCATACAGTATGTTATATAGTCTCTGCCCCCTTGTGGTGGATCAGATCAACTGTCAAAAACTTCGAAATTTAAGATTTAAAATTTATAAGAAATGTAACTGAATTAAATATTTATTTATTTTTATTTACAATTTACTGACAAAAATGTATATACAATAAACCTTTTGCTAATAATCTTATTATTAAACCTGAAGGAGTTTATAGTATTTTGTTTTGTTTTTAACATACACTTGAGTTAAAATATAATAAATAAAAAAATCTGTTATATATATTCAACAGTGTTTTCTTTTCATTAACCTCAAAAGTTTGATTACAAATTTGTCAGGGTGCGAAAAATCCACTTCTCATTTTATATGCAATTTTTTTTTTAAAGATCTAAATGTTTTTCTCTGATGTCTTAACACCATTTTTTGCAGCACTGAAGTTATGACATATGCTGTGAATGACTGTCAGAGAGTTTATACAATCAGTCTGCAGCTGCTGAAGTACAAATTATGTCTCTCTGTGTGTCCTCTGTTTGTCATTCTACACATATTCTACATGCTATATAATCCCCAGCTCTGTGCCCATCTTGTGATCATCTCTTCAGGGCCGTCATATCATATTCCACTATTATGTAACACATGCAATGCTATTACATTCTATTCCATCTTGTTAACTTTCTATGTTTATTTATCAGCCTCTTTCCAACATGAGTGCTATACACTACTGGTCAAAAGTTTGGAATAATTAAGATTTTTTTTTTTTTTTTGAAAGAAGTCTCCTATGCTCACCATACCAAGGCTGGATTTATTTGATCAAAAATACTGTAAAAACAGTAATATTGTATAATTCGAATTTAAATAGAACATTTGAAAATATAATTTATTCCTGTGGTGGTAAAGCTGAATTCATGTGTGTCACATGATCCTTCAGAAATCATTCTGATATGTTGATTTGGTGCTCAAGAAATATTTCTTATTATTATCAGTGTTGAACACAGTTTCCACAAAAATATTGAGCAGCAAACACTGTGATACATTACCATTCAAAAGTTTTGGGTAAGGATGATTTAAATTAAATTACTAAATAAAATATAAATAATACTTTTATTCAGCAAGGATGCATTAAATTGATCAAAAGTGACAGTAAAGACATAATGTTAAGAAATATTTATTTTTCAAATAAATGTTGTTCTTTTTAATTTCGGAAGACTGGAGTAATGATGCTGAAAATTCAGCTTTGCCATTACAGGAATAAATTACATTTTAAATATATTCAAATGGAAAACAGTTATTTTAAATTGTTATAACATTTCACAATATTAATGTTTTTACTGTATTTTTAATCAAAGAAATGCAGCCTTATTGAACATATACTTAAAAAAATCTTAATTATTTCAAACCTTTGACTTTTATATTTTTGGAAAAGCTTTCGTTCCTTTAGAGAGCCAGTGGATAAAGGTCACGAGTAAGTGACAGTCTCTCTGTCCTCGTTGACTGAACCCTTGAGTTTTAGGCAATGAAATGAATCTCTATAGCAAAACGCATTCCGATATAAACATTCATAAATGACACATCGAGTCTAGATGGTTTTGTAATCTGTAATTAAATCACACAGTCAGGCATGTACATATACAAAAACACCCCAGCACACAAAGGAATGTGAGCACTTAGTCTCTTTTTATAAGCTCTTGTTGTCAGAATGGTGGAGCTCACTTCACATTATCAAGTTCCCATTCCAAAGGTGCCACCAATCCTCCCAAGATTACTGAATGTTCAGCGGCTATTAATACATCAGCCAATCAGTAAACAAACCATTACTGCTCCAAGCAATCAACTGCTTGCTTGTAATGAGGTGGCCTATCACACACAGTGTGACGCATAACGATCCAGGTTAAAATAAGATTATTGTATTAAATGTTATCGGTCCCTCCGCGTGACTGTTTTTTTAATATATACAAGCTATCGGGTTTCAGTGTAGCGTGTGAAAAGGCCATTTAGCGGGACTATATCTATCTGTGTATGGTAAAAGTATACTGTAGCACCTGTTTGTGTGTGTTTGAGGATTGTCTCCGCTTACTGTCATTCTCTTACTTGTGTGAATCTGGGAATTTAGCCGATTCTTTATTAAATTCATATTCCAACGGGTGACTAAAGAATGGATATTGGATGTCAAGATTCTTCTATATTGCTATAAGGTGTTGTGAAAAGCTTAGAAACTAGGCCAGTTCACTGCTTGACAGGATGAAAGATAAGGAAGATTGCGGAAAAGGTCTTGCATAGGTTATGTGAGCTGGAGGGGTGGTGGAATGATTTAAAAGGAAAATTCCTGTTTAAATTCAAGTTAAGCTTTATTACCACATACTCCTCAGATTGGTTTTCCATGAACTTCCACAACTTTTCAGGAATCTATGGGATTTAAAAAATATTTTTTCAGATATTACATTTGCGAAGAATCATTTCTAGCCAATGAAATATTTTGAGCTGAATGTAACTATAGAAATATTTATATTCATTGTAGAAATGACCGTCTTTCAACGTTGAAATATGGTTGAAAATAAGTGGTTTACGACGTGATTTCTACTAAGTAGTTTCGGCCGGACTGTTTGACTATGTGTTTTCAACTGATCATCTATGATACCACATGCTTTCAACTGATAATCTAAGACAGGATAAGTCTGTTATACATGCTAAAATAATGGAGAAAAATGAACTACCAAACCATGTTCATTATTATCTCAAATAAATTTAAAGAGTTTTACATATTCCATCAAGACGTTAAAGATCGACCTGTTTTCAACGTTGAAAAGTTGTAATTAGACGTTGAAGATTTGCGTCTATTCAACGTCTAATAGACGACTTTTTGCTAGCTGGGTAAAAACATTTTTATAAATATTACACTTGCACGGAGTAATTGCTTGTCTGTTAAATATTTTGAGCTGAACATAACTTTAAAAATAGATCTAGAAAAAGTAATACATCATTTATTTA
The DNA here is from genome assembly GCF_965113295.1 of Leuciscus leuciscus. NCBI lineage: Eukaryota > Metazoa > Chordata > Actinopteri > Cypriniformes > Leuciscidae > Leuciscus > Leuciscus leuciscus. Next base: position 30,035,587 of record NC_138743.1, on the reverse strand, counting down.
TACTAGAACAAATAAATAACTAATGAAATATGTAAGGACTTTTTACGTCACTGGAAATCAAATCGCAGTTTTAAAATTCCCTGATATTGTGTGACTGTAGAAACTAACATTGTGGCAAACATTTCTGTCAACACATTTTCTTTCCTTTTAAAAGACTGGCTGTAAGGTTCTGTATCATATTGTATTCTTATTAGCATTTTTCTCATGCATAGTAGTTCGAATTCAGTATCTTTACAGAGCTTCTCCGAACAATAAAACAGGGAACCACGTTGAAAATTGACCTCTGAGCCATTTCAGTGTCTCGGCAGCTATTCTGTCCCAGTTCTTCCTCAGCCGTGCACACCTGCTCTTGTTCAATCAAACACTTTCACTCGGCTCATTGTGTTCTCTAGCCTGGAACAAATGAATCAGGGTTATGTAAGGAACATATGGACACAGACCTTTATCTGAGGTGTTGATTGTCAGTCAATCAAGGGAAATCTACTGGTTTAACAGTCTCTTCATTTAAAGGTTCTGTCAGTGGTGTTGATACGTCACTCTTTGAGTCCATCAAGCTCTGTCCTCGCACCCACTCTGGTTTCAGTGTCTTCACACCTGGCTCTAGGGTTCACGCTCTAATCGTACACAGTAGACCCTCCTCCAGATGATAACACTGACCACTCACACACACCGGCCAATAGGCAGAAGCATGTTGATCGCTATAAAAAGCATCGGTTTTAGAAGCTAGAGGCACCAGACAGATGGATAACAAGAGAGAATGAAAAGGGGAACCAATGATCTGTAGGTTGGAAAGCATTGTCAAGAAGACGTGAAGAGGACAAGTTAAACTTCTATTTGTTTTAAACCTGTTGTGTTAAAGCATTTCATTATGAGTTCTAATCTCGTGAAGTCTCTTGCTCGGGTTTATGACCCCAAACCACTTCATGCTCAGAAACGATGCGGAAGAGCCACAACGAGAAGAGCTTCGCTTTCTACTTCAAACAAACGTCTATCTTCACCACTTTCTGATCAGCCTTCATCAAAATCCTCCTCATCTTCTGCTCTTGTGCATATTGAAGGACAAGTCAATGATCTGAGTGATAAGATGGACAAACTCCTCGCCTTGCAGGAAGCGTCTTTAAGACAATTGGATGCCATCGGTCAAGATCAAGGAACAGCTACCCGTGGACGGAGCGTTGAGCAGATGTTGTGTGACATGCGCGCTGTCATAGAAACTGTTCGAGAGAAGGAGGAACAACAGGATCAGCGACTTGATGCTTTGGAGCGACTGGTTAGCAGCATTCAACAGGTTGTCAGTTTCATTGCTGAAGTGTTGAAACACTCGAGATTGGCTGATCTCTTGAAAAACACACACTCAAAATCCAGCAGCAGGGTGAGTTTAAATGTTTTATGCACCAATTTAGTGTTTAAAATGTTTAAAAGCACTCATTTAGGTACGTATTCCTGAAGTACTGTGGAAAACACTCATAAACTATACTCACTTAACCTTAAAATGATTTGGCAATACTCATGCCAAGTTGAACTAAATTGAAAAGTTAAATTGAATAAGTCACAAAAACACAATTTTGTTAACAAAAAAAACAAAAAAGAGGGTCTTACATAAAAGACTTTGTACACTAAAAATTACGTCGAGTCACCTTCATTTATATAGCGCTTTTAACAATATAGATTGTTTCAAAGCAGCTTTATAGTGATAATAGGAAATTAAAGTAACAGAGATTTTTTTGGGCTTTACAGCAGCTGTAGGATAAAGTTAGTTTTGATTGATTCACTTCCGTCACAATGATCATTAGTTATTAGCCTAACGACGCGTCGACGTCGGCTGAGTCCTCTAATCCTATACTGTAGGTATGCGCATTTGATATATATGTGCGCAATCGTGTAGTCCTTTACAAACCAACCCTCAACAAACTACTTCTCTGGCCTTAAAATTTATAATACCGAATTTTTAACGCTTCCGCGTACAGCCACGTGAACCGGAATTATCCCGACAACGTTTTATCTGTACAGAGGTAAAGGGAAGAGAAGGAGGCCTTCACAGGGGAGGCCTGCACATGATCAATAAGTTATGACAACACATGTTTTTACATTGCTTTAACTCATCAAAATAAGTCAGTTTTCAAATGTTTTTGTAAGTTATACAAGACATTTTTAAGTCAGTTTAATGTAATTTAAGTTGATTGTACTTAAAAATTTAAGGTAGCAACTTTTTAAAATATTTTTATTTTTTCTCCTTATATTTGACTGGAGTATTTTAAACATTTGCTTTTCATGTTGTGTGTAGTTTGTCATCTTTTATGTGGCGTAAATGTTAAGTTGGATGCATATACATTAAATGTTCTGTATTTATTTTCCAAATGAGTTTGGTTTAGCTGCATTTCCAACTGGGGATTTTCTAGAGCATGAGTTGTCAGTTTCATTGTCCTTGTCATTTACTTGAGCCGTTTATAAAACAGACTGACTGATGACGTGATGAGTGATTCGCAGTACGAGCTCAAGGACACTCATTGCAGATGATTGTGTGTGATCAGAAATATCAGGTTCATTGCACATTAGCAGCTCAGAGCATTCGAGTGAAAATACATGTCACTGAATAATTGCTTGAAAGCAGGTGCTTTTATTTAAAGGTGTGTTAATAAATGATAATCTTGTGACCATAGACTTAAACTTGTGTAAAGTCACTCTTCTTTCTTTCTCTCCTGTTGTTTCTTTCTCTCTCTAGTTTAGAGAAAAGGATGGGAAGGAGAAATCTAAAGTGTACCCAAAGGGACTAAAAACCCAGAAGAGAAAGAAACCACTGGAAGCATCAGGTGAGAAAAAAAAAAAACACACAGTGGGGTTCAAAAACTAGAAATCACATTGACAATCTATAATTCAAAATCTAATTTGAACCTGAAATTTTGTCAGATTTAAAACAAAGAAATGTTTGACATAAAAATGAAGAAATGTTTAAGGCTCTGTGCTATATGCTGTGCTGTATGTAAGATGCATACAATCATGCATACAATCAAGATGCATCCCCCCCTTTTTTTTCAGACTTAGTGCAGGCTGGTTTTGAAGAAGTGCAAAAGCTCAATCAACAGAACAATCAGCTTTCTCAATGCACAACAGAGACAGCAGCTGGCACAGTTGCACACCTGGAGCAAAAAGAAGACGGCTATAATGATAGAAAGGATGAGGCTGCAGTGGAAGACGAGGCAAGAGAGCAAGAAATCGTTGCTGAATTATTGCCGATAAAAGAAGAGGGGAAAAAAGAGGAAGAGGAGAGGTCAAAGAAAGAGGAGGCATTATGTTTATCAGAGGAGAGGCAACTAGCTGCTCCAAATTCGTATGGCCAGACTGATGAAAGCACACCAGACAGGTACATCCTCAATATTTTGTTCAGTAAATGACTTTTAAATAAGTATTCAGAAGTATTAAACCCTGCAAAAAAAAAAAAAAAGAAAAAAAAAATATATATATTACAAAACAAATAATGTGCTTAGAATAAATAAAATTACATTGATTCAGTGTAAATCATACATACTGTACATACACTCATTCAAAAGCTTGGGGTTAAGATTTGTTTAATGCTTGGCAAGGATACATTTATTTGATCAAAATTACAGTAAAAACAGTAACATTGTGAAATGTTATTACAATTTAAAGTAATTGTTTGCTACTTTAATATATTGTCAAAATTATTAATGTGACAGCAACGCATACTTTTTAGCAGCCATTTTTCTCAGTCTTCATTGTCACATGATCCTTCAGAAATCATTCTAATACGCTGATTTGCCGCTCAAGAAACATTTCTTATTATTGTCAATGTTGAAAACTGCTGAAAAATATTTTTCAAGATTCTTTGATGAATAGAAAGTTCAAAAGAACACCATTTATTTGAAATAAAAAAACGTTTGTAACTTTATAAATGTCCTTTGCTGAATAATAAAAAGCTTACTGACCCCAAACTTTTGAAGCATAGTGTCAGTAAAAAAAAAAAAAAAAACATAAAAATAAACATATTCCATTAAAATGTTTAAAACATCAATACAATTAATTTATGTAAAGAAATATATTTTTAAGTATTTTGATATACTAAAATAAGATGTATTTTATATTTGATACCTCTCTGTTAATTTATATTATCTTTTAATTTATATATATATATATATTACACTCGTGTAGCTGTGAGGAGAATCTGGAAATAACTTTCAGCACTAAGAGGCATGTTGCTGACGAGACTCTGACAGATGACCTTAAAAAAAGCAGAGTGGAGGAGGCGTCAGAGGAAGAGGATAAGGAATTAAAGGAGGAAGAGGAGGCAGGACTTGAAGCTGCAGAGGCGGGACCAGAGAGACCGGAGGCGGGGACAGAAGAGGAGAGGAAAGATGCAGAGTCAGAAATTGACGAATATGCCATTGGTAAGAAAATTGGTGTAGGTCTGGGAATAATGTAGATATATTTCCCTTTTCTAGTTACATATTCTAATATTTTCCACAGATTCTTCCCCTCCCCCACCTGCACCATTTGAGCACCGTCTTGTGACACCCAAAACCCACCAGATTACCAGCTACTACACTATCAATAAAGAGGAAGTTCTCGGGGGGTGAGTTACAGAAGATATTAATCTTACATCATATTAGGATGCCTGCGATATTAAACCCATGGCATAAGATTCCTAAGCATTCTAAGAGCTTACAGGACACGCGATACACAAGGGGATGTGTGTGTGTGTGTGTGTGTGTGTGTGTGTGTGTGTGTGTGTGTGTGTGTGTGTGTGTGTGTGTGTGTGTTGGAAAGAAAAACTTTAAGAGAGAGAGACGTTGTAAGGCCTGCCCTATTGGTCCAACGGCAGTTTCCTATAAGCGGGTGAAGGTTTCTGCATGGCAAAGTAATTTAGTTCCAATTAAACTTTTATCTGACTCCTTTTTATCACAACCTCCAATTTTGGTTGGAATGCCAATTGGTTATTGGTCATTTATATAATAGTTTAGCTACACATTTGATTATTCTATTTAACTCTTTACTTTATATTTTACCCGTTCATTAGGAAATCTATGTCGCTTTGAGGTCCTCGTGCCAGCCTTTTAACGAAAGATAAAAGTTTATGACATTCAGTATTACAGGCTGATCTCAGTACAAATCACGCTGAGCCTCTTGAAACATCTCTTTAATAAATCAGCCCAAGACAGAAACCTCTTTCACATGGAAACACAATGGGAATTTGCATCAATCACGGTCTCCAGAGTTTACACCTTTTGAGGACTGGATGGCATTAGCATGAAAGACCCACCCTCCTCTGTAAGGAAGATATCTCTAAACTCTTAAAACCTTTATTAGCTTTTTGGTTTACCTCTGTGGGGATGAGACCAATGTACCTGTCACTGAGACACTGAGACATTTCAAATGATACCAAGCATGAATAGTGTTGTATGATAATTGTTCACATTAAACCATATAGATTTGTGGGTGAATTTCAGGTTATCCCAGCATGAGGAGTGAAGAAATGGGTGATGAGGAGATGTGCGTGTGCGTCTCGGATGGCGTTGTTACTAATGCAAGAGAGTGTTCAAATGTTAATTCTCAGGAGAGTCCTTTGTTTCCTCGAGGAGTAGTTTCTCAGTCCAGACTTTCTGTCATCCGCCTAACAGTTTTTCCAGTCTTACAACGTGCAACATATTTTTAGACCTTGGTGAAAGTGAATAGCTAGAGAAAGGAGATTTAGGGAATATCCTCTGCGGCCTTACAAAAAATGTGGGAATTTAGACTTTAAATGTGGTGTGTTTGTGCATTAAATATGTGTGTTTTTTAATTTTTAATTTTATTGTCTTATTTTAATTTGGAATAGAGGACGCTTTGGGATGGTGCACAAATGTGAAGAAAAATCTTCTGGCCTCATATTAGCAGCCAAGATCATCAAAGCCAGGAGTCAGAAAGAGAAGGTAAATGCCTTTGTCCATTTTAAGACATCAGTACTATGACTCTAAGGTGGTGGTTCTGATTTCTCAGTTAAGTTTTAGTTTTAATCAGCCAATCAACTTATGGACCACTTGGTGATATAATGACACTGTGTGCTGGTGGAGTCAGTCATTTACTTTTATAGTATTTGTTTTGTGCTTTTATATATATATATATTTACATTTACATTTACATTTAGTCATTTAGCAGACGCCTTTGTCCAAAGCGACTTACAAATTAGGACAAAATTCAGCGAGTCATCATAAAGAGGCAAAAGCAACAACAACGCAAGAAGTGCTCAAAATACGAAGTTCAGGTATTATTCAGAGTAGCATAAGCCTGATAAGTGATGTTTCAAAGGGAAAGGAATTTTTTTTTTTTTTTTTATATTATATATTTTTTTATATTTTAGTTAGTTGCCAAGGCAAGGTTTGTGTTGTCAGGAGGTAGTAGCAATGATTGATAACAGGAGGACTTTAAACTGTTACTTTGACACGTTTTAAAGAAATGAGGGACAAACCTGTCAGTCTGGGAGATTTATGTCGCAGGTAGACACACCTTAATAAGGCCTTCAGGACTTCTGACTACCGTTTTACAAGCCCAGTTAAACTCAAGTGACAAACCTACTCTCATAAACCTGCTTAACCTTTATTCTGTGTGTAGATTAGGGCCTTAATCAAGAACTAAGCTTTACACAACCTATCACACAGGTGTGAAAGTCTGAGGAACCAGAAATCTTTGATTGTATAACCATTTTGTTTTACATGGTACTTTCAAGTTTTTTGATTATACAATCATGATAATCTTATGAAATACATGTAAATACCTTGGTGTTTGATTGTGGTAATCATTCAGTACCATGTTACAAATTAGTATGCATGGTATTTCTATCCGAAGCCTAATGCTACAGTAAATTTTGTTTCCAAAATTTGACATTTTCATCTAATATTTATATTTTATGTTATTTCAGCATTATTTCAATTAACAGAAATAATTTTTTAATAGTTTTAGATTTAGTTAACATGAACAAGAGTGAGAACCGCTGCTTATAACTGTGTAGCAATGAATCACAGATTTTACATGTTTGTGTTGTCAGGAGGTAGTAAAGTGTGAGATTGAAGTGATGAACCAGTTGAATCACGCCAATCTGATCCAGCTCTACGCTGCCTTTGAATCTCGATATGAAATCATTCTAGTGATGGAGTAGTAAGTTACATCCACAAACACACATACATCTCTGTCTCACATACAGACTAACTAAATCTCATTCATGCTTTCTTTCTCCTAGTGTATTTAAGAAACACTTAAATGTGAATCACAGAATGAACTTTAACTTGAATCACAGAATGTGCTGCTCACATATATTGTGTGCCTTGTGTCCCGCCTAGTGTTGATGGTGGAGAGCTGTTCGACCGGATCATAGATGAGAACTATAAGCTGACCGAGTTGGACACAGTGCTGTTCATCAGGCAAATCAGTGAAGGGCTTCAGTATATGCACAAGATGTACATATTACACCTTGACCTAAAGGTACCAAACATTATTTTAAATAATATGTGATTAAAACAACTGTAGTAGTAGTCTGAATACATTTTACTGTTCCAATAGCCTGAAAACATTCTCTGTGTCAGTCGAGAAACAAACAAGGTCAAGATAATCGATTTCGGGCTTGCAAGGAGGTAAGTATTTGTATCTGTGTCTGTGTCTCTTCATTTGTATCTTCATGAATCTGCTGTTTTTCTCACACCGATTTGTTCTTCATCTTCCTTTCAGATATAAACCCAGGGAAAAGTTGAGAGTGAACTTTGGTACTCCTGAGTTCCTGGCTCCTGAAGTCATCAACTATGAATTTGTCTCATTCCCAACCGACATGTGGAGTTTAGGTGTCATCACTTACATGCTGTGAGTCTGTACCATAGACATCAATGAACAATCATAATTATACAAAAGGAGGATGTTTTGTGAAAACGTACTTATGTTTGTGTTTATAGTCTCAGTGGCTTGTCTCCGTTCCTGGGTGAAGATGATAATGAGACACTAAATAATATCCTGGCATGTCAGTGGAGCTTTGAAGAGGCAGAGTTTGCCGACATCTCCGAGGAGGCCAAAGACTTTATCACACGCCTGCTTGTGAAGAGCAAAAGGTTTGTGTGTCCCCAGAAATTGGCTTAATCTGACGAAAAAAATCTGACTTTTATACCAGTTACCAGTATGCATATTTCTTTTTTCATGCAGTTGGAGAATGAGTGCATCCCAGTCCCTGAAACACCCATGGCTTTCAGACAGAGCGCTTCACTTCCGTCTTCACCATCAGGTTAATAACAGCCTCGAGTTTTTGGCTAAATTAGAGCATTAGTGAATTAATGCAAATTAAGATAATTAATGAATGTGTTTCTCTTACAGAAAAACAAGTGTCACTCTTCACATGCCCCTCCTCCAGAGGGCTAAACAGGTAAGAGATGCACGCAAACCATTAAGTCGACGTGAAATAAAAAATTCACTCCATCTGTTTTCTAAATGCATTATATAGATCCTATTGAGAATATCCGTGCATCCATTTAATAAAACTTTTAAAAAATGATTTGACCTTGTAATGTTTAATTAAAATGTCATTACTGGACCTTCTGGTAAAAATGACTTCTGGTGACGTATGCAGGAATTTTACAATCATTTAGTCTACTTAAACTTTTTTTTTTTTTTTTACTTTCTTTTTATTATAAGGATCTTTCACATTTCACAGTTTACATTGGAGGCAAAAAAAAATAAAAAGTGAATTATACTTATATTATTAATTATGCACTTTTCCAAATGAGACATTTGGTTCGAAAACAAAGGATTATAATTGCCTCACATATATATAGTCTACTTAAACTTAAACTCACCTTTGCAAACCCACATTTATCGGCATCAACTTTTGAGCACAACGCATCTTAAAATCCAATCAACAACCGATGGATGTAACCAAGTCCTACATTTTCTGTTTCTACTTCCCTTTCATTGTGACTTGAACAATTAGCCGATAACAAGAAATGATAAAACTCAGTTGATTTCACTTTGTGTGTCATTGACTGTCTAATATGATTAACATTTCTTGGGGATAACATTAATTTTCATGTTTTTTGCAGAAGTGATAATTGGCTCTCCTTGTGCCGTGGTGACAAACTGGACCAATACTGTTGTACCTGAACAACTACACAACATCTGTTTAATATTACAGTCACATACTGTACTGTACATGAATGTTACCAGCTTACCTCAAACTAAAACAGCATTCAACACATTAAAAATACTGCTCTCTTCTTGAATTACAAAAATATTTCATAAAATGGTAACCATTTATGGCTGCATGACAAACTGGCCCTGTGCTCCAGTCTCGGTTTAAGTGGGTTTTAACTGTCTTTTAGCTGTTGTCTTATTAAAAAGTTACTACAGATAGTTAATACTACAGTGATTTGGTCTCGCATGTGCACTTTATAATAGGACAGGACTGGAAGAAGGATGTTTATGGCTAAAAGTGCAAAATAGAAATCTTCATTCATACTCTATATGCACAAATGTCTTATCATGGTAATATTCTCTCTGTCACAGGTTTATGGTAACATTTCAATCACGCGATATTTGTGAGGGCATTGGAGTTTTGTTTTGACTGAAATTCGCACAGGAACTACCGTACTGTATTTTACACTTGAAAGCCTAGATACCTTAATGTAATCCTGCAAATGAAACGTTATGTCTTTTCTGATTTTCTGCCTTTCAGGAGGTCTAAGTGACAAAGTTTGGAGTTTTTCTGTGTGCTTGTACCTACTGTTATCTGATACAAATAGCCATGCCCCAAATGCACCTCTCACTTACCACATTTTATTCTATAATATCATTTAGAGGGTTTCCTCTAGGGCAAATGTATTGTACAAAACGAATTGTTCAGAATCCCATGAGCTTTAAATGCTTAGCTAATGCCTCAAGCTGCTGATATCAGACTTTATTGTATTGTTACTTTTTTTTTTTTTAAGCTTGAAATTTGAGACTGGGACACTGGATCCAAGACTGGCTCACTCCCTCTCTTTGTAGTAAACATCTCACCTTCCATGAAGGCAAATGAAGAAAAAAAACAGAACACTACCTACCGATATTTTGTGTGTGGTTCTACATATGAAGACAATGTTTTGCTTTGATCACCCTGTCTGATGTTTACTTGAAAAGCTTTCACAATATAGTGAATGGGATATACTTTACTGTAAATCAGCTGACAGCTAACAAAGTAATGTTTTTAGATAACACTAGCATTATGAGTGAAAGCTGAAAAACCCAAGTATCACTTTTTGATGTTTTTGAGAAAGTTTCATTTTTAATCATAAGTGAGAAAAGATTTATTTATTGTTTTATTGTTATTTATGTTTGATTTCTCTTTCTGTATATTTGAGGACTGGATTAAGGAAGGCTGAATTATAATAACTCATAAACTAGCAGGAAAAATTAAAACATTTCAATACTATATTAATATTATTTAGTAGGCTATATTAGTGCCTTATGTGGTGTATGTGCCTCAGAACTTTAAATATTATCTAAATTAAACTAAATATATATTTAAAAAAAACATTTGATTGTTTCGCTCATTCCTTCCTTCTTCTTTTATATGTACTTGCATGGGGGGCAGTCGTGAATACTGGAAATGTTGCACTTGAGCAAGGCTCCTAACCCCTACTGCACCGGATGTGTGTGTGTGTGTGTGTGTGTGTGTGTGTGTGTGTGTGTGTGTGTGTGTGTGTGTGTGTGTGTGTGTGTTCACTACTCACTGCTCCTGATGTGTGTGTGTGCTCTAATTCCAGACTGGAAGACCTGCAAAGCTGCTTAGGCCATTTTTTCCAGCAGTGATTTAGGCCTAGAAAAAAATCTAGTTATTATTTATTTTTATTTATATTATTTATAATAATATATATATAATAATATATATATATATATATATATATATATATATATATATATATATATATATATATTATCGTGTTGTTATTATTATAATAATAAATATAATAATAATAATAATTAGTAAAAGTAAAAAGTTGTTCCTCCTGAACATCGAGTCCTTTAGAGGCCGCTGTGATACATGTACGCCCTAAGCCTAAGCTTTGTCTCCTCTTTATTATGTGGTGCGTACGTCACTGGCGCTCTGGTCTGTGATTGGCTGCTGAGTGCAGGTTTCTGATGTGTCTCTCAAGGAGTGCTGGAGTTTCGGATGTTTGCAGGTTTGCATCAGTACGTTATAAAAGATCGCGTAAAGTGGAACCAAACCCCATAGACTCAGTCCGAACCGAAACCAGCTCCAGACAATGGCTCAGTGTCCAGCAGCAGCGTCGGCCAGTGGTGATGTGAACGGAGGCAGCACGACGAGGAGGAAAGTGGCCATCATTACAGGCATAACCGGTCAGGTAATGTGAAAGATCGTCTCGACATATGCGACGCGATGTTATATACGGATAGTTTTCCTAAAAATGAAAATCTGTCATATTTACTCATCCTTATGCTGTTCCAAATGCTTATGACGTTAATTGTTCGGTGGAAAACAAAGTGAGATATCATGTCAGGCTGAATGACATCCTCAGTCATCATTCAGTTTCAGCACAGGAAACAAATAGAGAGAATAGTAACAGTCCTGCCATTAGGGTGAGTAAACGGTGACAGACTAATATTAAACAGTTTTATCCTAAACACATACTGACTGCAAGGCTATAGATCTCCTTACGGTTTTGTTAACCATGGTAACCATAATTGTCGCTAAAATACCATAATTGCTATACATATAGTAATCTTTGTAGACCTTTAATACTTTTATATGGACATATATAATATATATATATACATGTATATAACACATTCATTATTGTATTATTATTATTATTATTGTTATTAATATTGTATTATTAATAGATTCATGATCACACGTGGACATTTCCTGACTCACTGAATGAAGACAAAAACTGACAACTAACTTGCACTACTGCCAGCCTCTTGCACAACATTCTTATTGCATAACTGAAGATTAATATTTGATGCTATGTGTCATTACTACGAAGATGACCATCACTTTCACTTAAAGCTATTACTGTATGTGTTAGAGCTCTGCCCTTTTCACTGTTACCTGAATGGACTTGCCACTCCCAAACATTAGAAAAATAGTATCTATTACGTGTACTCTCCCACTTGTTGTTTCTTTTTGTATTCATTTATTATTACAGTAGGTGCGTCCAATTTTTTGTGTACTTATGCACTATTCTATGGCATTTTTTGTAGTATAAATAGTGCGAGGAGTGTGTTCGCACAGAAAATTCCCAAAAGAAAAAGTGCTGACAATAACCGTATAAAATTCATACACTAGTTAGTAGAGTCCATACATAGTGTATAGTGCGTCATTTGGGCACAGCTAGGTTGTGTCGCCTAAAGAGAATGCACGTCTGTACAAAATATGCCCTGTTCTGTCTGTAATGCTGGTGACGTTTCATTCCACTTGTATGTGGCTGGAATGAAAATGTTTGTTTTGACAATTTGCATACGGTAAGCAACGTTTACAGCTGTCGTGTACATAAAGGAGAGTCTTATGCGAGGCCCATAATTGCCGGCTGTTGCTTATCTACCCCCACTTACGCGCTTTTCGTTATGAAATGAACGCAATGTTTCATTATACACAATGACATATGTAACGAGAGAACTCCGTAACACATATTTGATACCTAAAGGTTCACTGAAGATGTAAGCAGATAGCAAGCTGTTGTTTTCCAGATTGCTGATTGAAGACAGTTGAAACTGTTCAGAATAGGAAGTAGACAAAAGGGCATAGGCTAACTATAATTTCGGTTGAAAATAGTTTATTTGTGAATGTTTGGGATATTTAACAGTACATTTCCAAAACTGAGAAGAAATACAACACATAAAAGTTTCTGTGGCTGTAAAACCATATGAATATTTAAGTGCCGCTAATTAATTTGTAATTTTTTAGTAAAGGCTACATTAACTACACAACATTCTCTAGTCAAATTAAAATTATGCTCCGGTCAGGAGACAGAAAGATGAGGAAATGTTAGCTTTTGTAAATATTAAATGAGTGTAAAATACCTGTTTCAGATGATGTGTGCAGAGCCTCTCCCAGGAGACTTTATTAGTTGTCTCACATTGTTATTGTGCAAACACAAGGGGTTTCTATATTCTTCTGAGGAAGCTTGAATCTGCCTCACCTTCATTTGTCAGTTGTGATGGTGACAGTTGGCATTGTCTGAGGAGCCTTTTGAGCTGCTGGTATTGGTGAGCTACTTCACTGTTAACAGTAATGTAATGCTTTGGTGTACAGGAGAATAAAGCAGAATAACTTGCTTTTTTTTTTTTTTTACAAGACAATGCTCCTTCTCAAATTGCAAAGACAACCAAAAAGTGGCTTGAGAACAATTCCATCAGGCTCATGTTTTGGCCTGGTCAGAGTCCAGATTGAAACCTTATAGTGAATATTTGGTCTCACATTAAGCTCAAATGAACAGAGATACTTTTTCTGTGAGATCATGCTGTACTTTTTCAACATTATTTGAAAAATGGTTGATATTATCAATTATATATTATCAACATTATTGCAAATTTTTGCAAATTTTTTAATAAAAAATACATTAATTTATTTCACATTTTGAGGTGCTGCCCAGAGAAAACTGACGTGGTTTAATTGTGTAACACTGTGTCGTCTGCGTGTCATACATGCCATCATGTTCATTGTAATGGAGCTCTTTTGATTAACAGGAAAGACCAGCTTTTAACGTTCGTTTGGGTGCATGTGGTCAGGAAAATCTCACATAACTTGAATGTTTGCAGTACGTGGTGTTTAACATTTAACATTAACAGACTGAAGCAGGAAGTTCCTGGTTCTGGCGGAGCTAGGGGGTGGCCAGGGGTGGCCGTGGCCAACCTTGGTCTAAGCTCGCTGAACCGTCTCTTTAAGACCACAAAAAACGTGAGACTTTTCAGACGCACACTCCAACTTCACCTCAGCGCCAGGCGCAAGTCAAACGAGTGCGGAAATGTGCAAGTGCCGAATGAGCTTCAGCAGAACATCACACAGTGATCTGCACATAGTAAATATAGAGTCAATCTTTCTCAACTGGTGGGTTGCAAGACCGTTTTGAGTAGGCCTAAGTCGAATAGTGTGCAGTCAACCACAAACGTAATTCTCTTTTTTTCTGATGCTACTTCTATTTTAGAAGATGTGTGTGAAAGCTTGTGACACTTCTGTCAGATGCTGAGAAAAAGGGCGTTGTCCTTATTCAGTTGGCTATCTTCGGTAAGATGAGATGTTGTCAGGCCAAATGTCAGTAAAACTAACTAACTTTTCTGTCATACGGCTGACAGCTGTTGTATTGTGCTTGCGTACGTGCAAATGTGGCGTGCTGTAGCCGTAGTTGTCGTCAATTAACTGATTGAATCAAAAAGGCGATTAAAGCTGTCAAAACTGCATGCATGTATTTGTTATATATGCGTCACATGTGTCTGGATTAAAATATTCTGCTATGTGAGATCACAATATTAGGCACAAACTGATGTTTTAATGTCCAAATAAATGTGAGCACTGTGCATTTGTACTAGACGATAGGCATTAATTTTGCGTTAATTTGTAAAGGACAAACAAAAATGGATAATTTTTAAATCCATAAAATAACTAATTTTACATTCTGGCTATACATTACATTATGAAAAACATAACATTTTACATTATGTGCTGTTGACTTCCGCCTAGTTCACATTCTTGCACATGGGGATTCAAAAGAGAACTTTTTAATTTAGGTATGATAGAACTGTTGCAATTATTTATTATGACAACTAATATAGAAAGTTAAACTTTTTTTTGACAAACTCAGAATTGGTTGAAGAGTTCATTGATTATATAAAACGCAGTGAAGGTTGAATAATCTTTGGACTACAGTATTTATCTGCATGTTATCTCATCCATGAAGATACAACAATGTAGAACAAGCTATTGGATATTTTGAGAACCAGAACCAATCTAACTGAGCAAGTTGAACTTTAGCTATAGTGTGTGCCCTTTTATTACTATTTAATTAATTTTAATATGAGGTGGTGGGTAATAATAAAAAAATATAAAATTCACTCATTATTCCATGATTCCCAATTCACTACTATCTCAATTACAATTAAGTACAAATTAACTTTATTCAGTTGTGTAGGCACTAAAACAGTCCAATACATTATCAAATTATTTTTTATGATAAAATAATTAAGATTTCTGTGCCACCCCAGACTGGTTGCTGGCCCTTGCCTGGCCACCCCTATGAAAAAATCCTGGCTCCGCCACTGACAGACTGAAGCAGGAAGTTCCTGGTTCGTCTCATTATAATAAAAAAGGGTCAACTTGGGCAGGGCGCAGCAAACAGTCAGAATGCAGTTCTCTTGATGAACAGCAGAGGGCGCTCGAATGACAGAAATCATTCATACTGAAGCGTTCTGTCCGATGCAGTTTGAAGAAAATACTATTGATAGTGTTTAGTTCTCACATGTCTTGAATCTGTTTTTCTAAACAAAAATTAGACTGCATTGTAAATCTGGCCCAGTTAGCATATATTGTTGTTGTTTTTTTATATACAGTAACATTTAGCATAACATGTTTGAAAATGTTTCTGCCAGTTTACGTTGTATAGGCCTACACTAGAAAACGGACCAATCAGCTAAAAGCTCGATGACTTAAGCAACGGTACTAAAGCACCGACTATTTATTTTAAAGGCCAATGTTGATGGTTATTATTATTATTGATGTTCTTAGAAACAAAGCAGACAACCCTCACTGGACGCACTTTACCGCCTGTGTCAAACGCAGCTTCCATAACCGAAATGAATAGTGAAAACTTCAATTTTGTGTCTTTTTGATGTACGCACTTAATTATGTTAAAATTGTTGCGCCCACTTGTGGTTCACAAGGGAACACGGAGCCATTTGTTTGGAATTATGCTTTGATGCGGTAAAGAGAGAAATACTGTTTTACTGCGGTCACGGGCAAATGTACGGGACCTTTTTTCACACATGCAAATCAACACGCAATACGTGCACAATCACAGATGATACGTCACGGACAGAGAGACTGACACATGGGCTGGTTTGGTTGGGCAAGTTAAGTGGGCTTATTTGATTAGCTTTCATTCTTTCCTTTGCCATTTTGGTTTTCTCAGCATAAATGCATCCACAGTTTGCCACGAACAATTAGCCTGTGTCTAATGCAGAGGTCTAAAGGGCTATAGATGTATCTTTATGTTGTGTATTTCAAAGTTTTTCCAAATTAGCCAGACGTTTCGTACATGTGGTTTGACTCAAAACAAGAGATTAAAAAATGATTTTAAGTTTATAATTCGGACATAAAGTGATTAACCCGAGATGGTGGGTTACAAGGTAGGCCTGTGTGTGCGTATGCACAGACTGGTTGGAATGTCGTGTCCGTCTAGGTTTCCTGTCTATGAACGTAATCTGCGGGAAACAGGCAACGTTTCCCAACAGTCTCAGTGTGACGATAAGCTGCTTTTTATCAGGGTTATGAGTCCGCGCTGCAGTTGGCACTGCTTGTGTCACACACACACACACACATGCACAGAGAGCCTCAGGTGTTCAGACATTGAATGTTATGTATGTAAATCTCCATTGAACGGTGTGAAAAGGAAACGGAAATGCATCTTTAAGCACATCTTTTCCTCTGCGGACATATATACTTACATTGCAGGCACACATGGCTGTTAGAGCTTCTCTTTTTTTTCCCAAAGGTCTTTGGGACTCTGCCTATATCACCCCAGCAGGAAGTAGGGGGCGGAATGCCATGGCCGGGGCGGAATGTTCCAAAGTTCTAGAATGTGCGGTCGGGAAGTATGAGAGGGGAAAAAGGGAGAACGAGAAGGAGACGAGAATAAGAATGAAAGAGACTCAGCAGGCCTCGAAAGTTGCTTATGTTTTAGGTTAAAACATGTCTTTAGGGTACGGCCGTGTCACTTTTTGACAGTCAGGTGGATTCAGCGGCTTAGACTGAGCTGTCAGACTTGTACTGACTGACATGATGGCCTTGTTTGCTTGATTAATACTGTGTGTGTGTGTGTGATGCACACCGATGATTCAGTAAGCTTGTATTACACTGGCTTACAGTGTGTGTGATGTAGCTCGCATAGGCACTCCTTACTTATTTGTTAGCCGTCTTGCCAACTGTTTTTCTTGCACTCTTTGCAGGCTATGTATAGAGCTCGAGTTTTTTGCCGTTAAATGGATAGTTAATCCAATAATGACAGCTCTGTCATCATTTACGCATCCCCATGTTGATCCAGACCTGTATGATTTTCTTTCTTCTTTGGAACACAAATTAAGATATTTTGAAAAATGTCTATTTGTCCATAATGCCCAGTGGGGCAGGAACAGTTGTTTCGGACAGAAAGTCATACAGCTTTGGAACGACATATGGGTGAGTCTCGACATGAGCATGTCCGTGTGCGAAAATGCGTGTTTGTATAATGTAGGCGTGTATTCGCTGTGGTCTGGCTCATGAAATCCAGAAAGAAATGGTCATTGTGTTGCATACTCTCTTGGGTAATGCTTGCCGTAAATGCGTGTGTTTCTCAAAACCCAAAATAATTCTCCCTCTGTGTGGTTTCAGGATGGATCCTACCTGGCTGAGTTTCTGCTGGCTAAAGGTTATGAGGTGGGTAAGCCAATGTAACCCTTAAAGACATCGTCAGAAATCATTCCCACATTGATCTGATGCAAATATGTCTCACTGCCTGTTAATAATCAAAAATAAGAGTTCAATAGGTTGCATCTCATTTAAAGTTAAACTTTTCATTTTCATATTTTTTTTGCTCATTAAACAGTTTTTACAAATAAAGAAATGCACTACTGTGCATTTGTGAAATGTTACTACGGTAACATTAAAAAAAAAATAAGTTTTTGGAAGAAGTCTATTTTTTGTTCACATTTTTTCAGAATACTTTGATATATAAAAAGTTCACATTTATTTGAAATAGCAATCTTTAGTAACATTTATAACTTTTGATTAATAAATTTTTTTCCTTGTTGAGTAAAAGTATTAATTTCTTTTTTTAATGACCTCAAACTTTTGAACGGTGATGTCTATACAGTTTATTTAAAATCATGTACACTTAGATGAGATGAACTTTTTGGTGTTTTGGACAGGTTCATGGTATCCTCCGCAGGTCCAGCTCTTTTAACACGGGCCGGATTGAACACCTCTATCATAACCCTCAAACGCACACAGAAGGAAGTGAGTTTCCCTTCCTGGCTATAATAAAAATCATGTTTATTTTGTTTTTAAATGTATAAATGTCTTCTAACCTGTGTAAAATATCACTAGGTATTGGATCCTCTAAGTGTTGTAAGTTGTTCATTCAGTATTTTTTATTTAATTTTGTATGTATGTATTTTCCTTCATGATTTCAGTCTAAATGTTCTTAAGAACTATTTGGATGGTAATTATTTATTTTGGGTTGGTCTCACACAATGCAGCTAAATATGGTTGTCCCTGTTCTTTTAAGTGCTTAATCCCATTCTGAACAAACAAGAGTGGGCGTGACAACAGTTTTCTACGACACAATTCACTCCTCAAAATTATGGCGGTTTACAAAAAATGGCTGACAATACTAGTATCCTTTGAAGTCAAAGTACTGACAGCCGTACCTACTAACGGAATTTTCTCCTGGATGGTGGGAGAAGAACATCGACATGTACGACTCAAATGGTAATAAAGTCACTGACTAGTCCCTATGTAAAACATTTGCCATCCAAATAGATCTATTGTCTGTATCTGGTTTTAAAAGGTAAAAAGAAATCAGAATCAAATAGAATGAAATTTAAAAGTTTTGCACAAAAATCCAGACACAGATTTCTTTCCAGTAGGAAACTCTATATATTTTTCAGCAAATAATTGTATAAACATTTTAGACATGGTTATGGTTATGATCTCTTTGCGTTGGGTCTGGTATGCTTCGCTAAGGTGACAATCTTTTAACTTAAGATGTGGAGGATAAAACTCTTTCTAAAACTTTCCCCGGCGGTAAAGCTATATCAGATTGCTTTATGTGAAATAAAAAATGATTTTATTCCGTCCATCATAGACATGAAGTTGCACTATGGGGACTTGACTGACAGCACTTGCTTGGTGAAGATTATCAATGAAGTCAAACCCACAGAAATCTACAACCTGGGAGCGCAGAGTCACGTCAAGGTAAAACACCCTCATTCTCTCTGTATTTCTCAATCACACAGATCCTCTTTGTCTGCTGACTCTCAAACTCTCCTTCTGACCGGACGCGCACACACACACACACGCGCGCGCAAACTGTTTCATAATGACTTGGGTTTCTTTCTTAGTGTCTGTGAGGTGAACAAATGACCCCATCCAAGTAATTCTTTGGAAAGGAAAAAGTTTTAACCAAATACAGAAGACTTTCTTTCACTCTCTGTTCCTTTACCCACACCCCTAATGTCTAGTCATCTGGGATGAGGTCAGGGGGATGTTAGTCAGAGAGTTGGCCATCATATGGTGTGTGTGTGAACTTCTGTGTGGGTGCTCCACAGGGTATTTTATGGGAAACAAGCACAACCGGCAGTTAAAGTGAGGGAGAGGAGGGAAGAGAGGAAGATGACTGAATAAGAAGATCAAAAGCAGAATGAGACAAGACATTGCGGAGGGATGTGAATGAGACGTTAATATTGACATTGTTTCCTTCAGATGCTCATGACGCTCTGATGTTCAGTCACAGGAAAAAACAATTAAAAGTGTTCATCTGGTGTTAGAGAGAAATAACAGTGTCATGTTTTTGCTGTAGCCTAATACGTTTCAACCAGACTTCCAAAGACCCCACTCATGCGGCATGCGTGACGTCAGCAAAACTGAGAAAGTTATTATAGGTTGATGAGAGATTATAGTATCCACAATAAGACCAGAGACATTTTTTAAGAAAGTGAATAAGGGTCAATTTTGATTTCATGTTGTCAAGCTCAATCATAAACAAACTACACAGAATGCGTTTTTGCATTGCACTGCTCTGCTTTTCCATTTTTTTATATGTAAACTTGCCCTAGACTGACATGTTTGACTGTTACACTTTTTTTTACAGCGTCTTTCGCCTGACGCAGCATTAAAAAATACGTTGCTAAAGTTCAATAATTTAAAACACTCCTTCCCTGCGTCTCATGCTTTTAAAACATGTTCTGCATGAACCGCTCCTAGAAAGCAAGTTTTTCCTGCTAAAGCTTTCACATTATTTAACCCTTGTATTTGATAAATGGTGGCATTAAAGGGATAGTTCACTTTGAAATTAAATTTTGGTATGTTTTAGCTTACCTCAAGGGCATCCAAGATGTAGGTGTCTTTTTTTCCGCAGTAGTTTCAATTTTGATATTTTTAGGTCAAACCGTTCTTGTCTGTCAGTCATATAATGCAGGTCTATGGTCACTGTCTCAAAGAGCATGCACAGAGTCCAAATTAAAACAATTCCACATCGTCCAAATTAAACAATTCCCCATCGTAAACTACACATTGATGGCCTAAGACACGAAACGAGCGGTTTGTGTGAGAAAACGAACAGTATTTATATCGTTGTTACCTCTTGTACACAGCCACGTCCAAGTGATCTGAGAGCGCGGGCGGGTATAGATATATACACTAGATGTCACCTTGGCTACTGCAGTTCATTGGAACGAAACCGTAGCCAAGGTGACATCTAGTGTATATATCTATACCCGCCCGCGCCCTCAGATCATTTGGACGCGGCTGTGTACAAGAGGTAACAACGATATAAATACTGTTCGTTTTCTCACACAAACCGCTCGTTTCGTGTCTTGGGCCATCAATGTGTAGTTTACGATGGGGAATTGTTTAATTTGGACGATGTGGAATTGTTTTAATTTGGACTTCTCTGTGCATGCTCTTTGAGACAGTGACCATCGACCTGCATTATATGACTGACAGACAAGAACGGTTTGACCTAAAAATATCAAAATTGAAACTACTGCAGAAAAAAAGACACCTACATCTTGGATGCCCTTGAGGTAAGCTAAAACATACCAAAATTTAATTTCAAAGTGAACTATCCCTTTAAAAGTATATGGATACTTTTGGACACTCAAATCACTTAAAAATGTCTGAATGTCAATGTATTTGGTACGACAGTGTATTTGGTAACGGTGAACAAATAATTATTTTCTTAGAACTGTTGCTGCTTTTTTGAGTCATTTTTGGTGGAATCAAGTCAGTTCCCCTTAAATTCACACAGGTGTACTAGCAAAGTAGCGTTTGTGAAATGTTTTGCTTAAAAAGTGCGTGTGTGCTATATATATATATATATATATATTTAAAATAAATGCTAATTGGTTTGATATTTTGTTTACATAATTCAAAGACATTCATACATTTTTAAATATGGCTTAACTGTTCAAATACTTTGTAGAGCCACTGTTTGTCTAAAATGATTCATGAGCCTTAATGGTTGGTTTGTAAGGATGGAAAGATCCAGACAGCACCTGCAGGCTCACACTGAACGCGTACAGTTAAATACAGCAGCTGCCGTAATATGGAACTAAATAATTCAGATGGAAACTGACTGAGAAACACTGGCCAACAGACAGGCATCCATTCTATTAATTGGGAGGTGTTCTGGGTGTCCCATCAGGAGGATCATCTGCTGTGATGACAGATAACAGCAGGATGCTCACTGTCACAATAGAGCTTTAGTACAGCTGTGGCTCTCCAACAAAGAGAATAAAAAGTACTTTAAGCACAGACATGAGACTGAGGGAGAGTAGTTCATATTTGAAAGATTGCTGTCATACTGTGACAACCGCAATCAGGATTGCTATGTGGAAAAATAAACAAGCTTGATTTAATTATACCTTCAGTTTAGGCTTGTTAACTTGTAAATGTGTGTGTTAGCCGGGTATGTTCATTAAGGATGGGCGTTTCAATCAGTGCCCGCTGTAATGAAGTGGTAGATCACTGCTACTCTCTGATTGTAGTTTACATTTTGAACTCACCACACTTTGTTTGGATATGGCAAAAAGAGTGGCAGAGAAAACACATACACACACATCCTCGGTTTCCAGTTATTACACACAGGGGTCAGCAAAGTGCTATTTTGTTTGAGAGTACCGCTCGGCGGTTTTTGGAGGTTATTTGTGTATTCTAACAGGAATGTTTCAGGAAGAAAGTGAGGTGCTTTTTTCCCTCCTTCACATTCTGTCTTTGTCTGTGAGCATCCATAGTCCTGTTTGAGTTAGACAGATAAATCTGAAGGATATATGACGGAAAGACAACAAGTGTAAAGACTTGTTGAGCTGTGAGAATTAAAATAGTTATTTCTGTTTATTTCAGAAATATTTTTAAATTTAATGTTCTAATAATTTATGTAGAACAAACTATATATTTTTAAAGTTGTTAGAAAGAATTTGTTTTAAAAAGAAAAATGATGGCATTGAAAAAAAAACGTTAAAATTTAATCAAAGTATTTTTTTAATATATACAGTGTACAGTACAAACATATACAATGTGTATATATGTATATATATGTGTATATATGTTATGTGTATGTATATATATGTGTGTGTGTGTATATATATATATATATGTATATATATATATATATATATATATATATATATATATATATATACACACAGTGTATATATATATATATATATATATATATATATATATATATATATATATACAGTATATGTGTGTGAAGTAAAAGTTGTTTTATTTTTAATATTATTACTACTACTATAAATTGTATTTAATTTACGTGCTAATATACACTACCATTCAAAAGTGTGGAGTCAGTACGATTTTTTAAAAAGGAATTCATACTTTTATTCAGAAAGGACACATTAAATTTATCAAAAGTAACCAAAAAAAAAAAAATATATATATATAATTCTATTTTAAAAAGTCTATTTTAAATCAATGCTGTTCTTTTGAACTTTCTATTTATCAAATAATCCAGAAAAATATGAAGCAGTACAACTGTTTTCAACATTGATAATACTAAGGAAAGTTACTTGAGTATCAAATCCGCATATTAAAAGGATTTCTGAAGGATCATGTGACATTGAAGACTGGAGTAATGATGCTGAAAATTCAGCTTTGCCATCACATGAATAAATAATGTTTAACACATATTAAATATTGTTGAATTTTTGATCAAATAAACAGTAAGCACAAGTGACTTATTTCAGAATCATAAAAGACCTTACTGCCCCCAAACTTTTGAACAGTATCTCTTTAAATGGAGTAGTACTAATGATTCTGTTTAATATAATATAACATTATTATTTTTAGTTTTGTGTCTGAATAAAAATCCAAAAATATCTAAATCTATCAAATCTAATAATTAATTTAGCACATTAAAATGGAAAATCTATAGCACCTGTTAGACATGCTTAACATGAAATATGAGGTGATAACAATAAAAGAACACTGCATTATTCAGGTGGGATATACCAGCTTCAGGAGCTCTGTGTGTGCAAACACAATGGAGAGATAAAGGCGTTATTTACATGTGAATGCAGACGGTTCTGACTGGCATTTCAGCATGTTGTTTGGCGACAGATAAAGAAAAGCTGTAAACCATAATGTCGACTTTACCACCAAAAAAAAGCACAGTGTGCTTTATATTTTGATGTTTGTACAAGTTTAAACCTTGCGGTTATTATCAAATAAACACAAATGGAGCTGCCTTGTGGGATAGCAAACTACAATTAGTCACGTACGACCACATCAAACTTAGATCACATGATTCTGAGTTGAAGTGGCACTTTTTTTTGGCTGAGATTGTGAGGCAAGTAACACACACACACACACACACACACACACACACACACACACAAACACACACACACAAAGGGCTGCAGAGTGTGTATTTGAGAGAAGAAGAAAAAAAAAATCATAAATTAATGTACCCCGTTTGATTAGAGGAACTTTAATTCTTTCCGAATCACTTTTTGACTTTTGACTTTAATTTTAAAGCAATTAAACTGAGAACACATCTGAACATCTGTGCTACGTTGGGCTGTGTTGTTCTGAGTTGACCTCTCCGTCAACTCCAAATGGTTAGTATGTTTCTATTCGACTCTGAAAGTCTCACTGTGAATGTGTTTTTGTGTTTGCACAGATACCGCTCTTATAGTGCCGGCAGAATCAGTTTGCTCAGAGTGTTAGGTATGGTGTGATTGGCATGAACTTTGTGTTTGTGTTTGGATTAGTGCAGAGCTGTAGCTAATATACCGGTGTTCGACTAGAACGTGTTTTGTGTTCGCTTATGAATGTGTTTGATGCACAATGTAAGTGTTGTCTAGGTAAGACTTTAGGCATTGTACACATGCTTGTAGACAGATGTGACAGCGAATGCCGGAGTGACACACTGAAAGATAACTCTTTCAGCTCAAGAATCATTTCCGCTAATGACGACAGCATTTTTTTTATAAAAAATGGTTGCAATGTAGGAGACTTTGTGTTACACTGAGCCTAAGTTTCCTTGTTTCCTAATTGGGTATCTAGAGGACGCAAGCGCTCACGCTTTCACGCAGACACACGCAGTTAATTGCTTGTGTAAATCATTCCAGTCTTGTCACCTGCAAGGACTGACGTCACCGCCAACAAACAGGCCTTTATTCAGTGGCGTTACATCACGTTAAAAACATGATTTTGATTTATCTAAATGACAGCACCTATTAAACTAGTGATTAATTATGAGATATAAAAATCTTTGCACTCCCATTTCTGCCACTCTTTTAAGGGTTGGAATACAGATGCATTTTTAAACACATTTGTGTGGTAGACATGATGTATAAAATGCTTATTCAGACACTGGGAGCGGTAGAAAAAACACATGATATGTAATCTTTTTTTTTCTGTATTTGCTACTCGGTAGACAAATCATTATAATCATTATGTATATTTTTATAGATTTATTACATTATATTCATTATAATCAGTGGGTCATTTTTATTTATTTATTTATGTATGTTTAATGAATGTCCGACTAAGCATTTGTGTGCATATTTTGTTGGCCAGTTACAGACACTTCACTTAGTTTGTGAATGCAAGTGTTTTTTTGTGTGTTTTTTTTTTAAAGATGACCCAATAAACTTGTCATCTTTGGAAAGTGGCAACATAAAGCACATCAAGCAGTGTTGTCAAAAAACAAAAACAGTTTTGACATCTCTAATCTCACGTAAGCTTTGACTGTTTCACATTAGGCAAAGGAACGAGTGTAAGATCTGTCATAGTCTTTTTTTTTGTGGCAATATTCAGTCTAAGAAAATGGGTTAAGATGGCTTGACTTAACGTCAGCTCATGTAAAAATTGGAAGGACTCTGATTGACACTTCATGGTACACCTGAAAAATATGGCAGTTTTTGTGAATTCACTGGCACAAGCACTCGACGCTTGATTGAGAGGTGGAAAATAGCCGTTTGCAGAATAAAAGCAGGTATTGCAATGAACAATTCATCCTTTGTGTGGTATAAACTGACACATTCTTGTCTCATGCCCTGCCCTAAAGGTGTTAACAAGAGAAGCCTTTATTATATACTTGTGTTGATTATGCTTATTCTTATTTATTAGTATTAGTATTATTATTGTCATTACATCAGGGAAAGATGTTGAACAGAAGTAAGGACTGAAGGAATAAAAATAAAGAATGATAGTTTGGATCATAGCATTACCAGAGATGTTGGCTCAAGTGACTGGAAGACTAGAATCAGGAAATATTCAACGGCAGATTAGTATAGTGTGTGATTCCAAAGTAAACTCTAAAAATGATTAATGATATTTAAGATTATGATGAATTTAAAATAGGATGCAAGAGAAGGCTTAAATTCAAAAACTTAAACCACCAGTTATCACGTTATATTCAGAGAAATGTTATCGATGTTTGTACTGTACTCAACGTTACTATTTTACGTCTTTTATTTCACGCAGACTGGTGGAAAAATCTCAAAGCGCCACGTTGTGCTTTTTCATGTATGGCAGAAACCTCTCTGCTTCCTTTTTAAGCTGTGCAAATTATTGGACTCTCTCTGGTGCCATTTGTCTGCATGACCTTTAGATCTGTATTCTGTAAGTTCAAGATATTCAAGCAGGGCTCAACAATAAGGAACAATATTTTTTTTGTCTAAATTTGTACTGCCCTGACAACATTTTTACACGCCTTAACACATAAAAGATACTCACTTTATTTTTTAGAAACATATACTGTGTGTTTGATCAATTTAAAGGGATAGTCCACCCAAAAATATAAATTCTGTCATTTTATTCCTCACCCTCATGTCATTCCAAACCCAGTCTTTTGTTCATCTTCTGAACACAAATGACGATATTTTACTGAAATCTGAGAGCTTTCTGTCCCTCCATTGACAGCTACGCGAACCAACCCGTTAAATTTACAGTATATTTTTATTTATGTATTTTTATATATACATTAGCTTAGTTTTGGTTGTTGTATTGTATTGTCATGTTATCCAGCTAGATCACATTACCTCTGTGTTGTATTTAAATCAGAATTCAATCTTCAATATAATGCAGAGAACAAAATGTTTGCATTTGCCAGTCATAAAAACAAGCGGGTATGAAGGGTAATCGATTGGACAAGTGACAGTCTGTCTGAGATTGTGAGTTGTATTATTTCAGAGAATAATACAACTCACGTTAGTGGATGGCATGTAATGACAACACACATTTGAGGGTAAAAAAAATTATATGGTAATGAATTTGGTCTGCAGAAAGACCTACTAGACACCAGAGTCTATAATTACAGCTATTTATAGCTTGGAAGCATTCATCATCTTCTCTCAAAATAAGCAGGTCAAGCACTCGTATTTGATATTATGGTATTTTTTTGTGTTAATCTGAAGCGCAAAGTTCTTTTAACTCAACAAAACTGAGGCGGATGCTCAGCGTTGCGGATTTTGGCATATCAGTTTGTGCATTGTCAGTTTCAACATTGTTTAGTATAGGCTGCTTGACATACAGATAAGCACACACAATTGCTCACCTCATTCCTTTGAGCTCCTAAATGACAGCACCTGTCATCTGTGATGACACATGTGCTGTGTGTGTGTCAGAGAGTTGGTTCAGTCAGAGACCACTCACATGTGGTAGTTGTTGGTTGCTGTCAGCGCAAGGTTAACTGTCAGGAGCTGAACAGAACCTTGTGTGTGTCTGTGCTGTTCTCAAGCAAATGAAATAGCATGATGAAAAACGTGTGGTCGGATTATGTGGACTGCACTATGCTCGTCACTTTAGAAGTGTTTGTACAAAGCCCAGACCTAAACACCTTTGGGATGAATTTGAATGCCGACTGTGAGCCAGAACCCATCACCCAACGTCAGTGTCTGAGCTAACTGACGCTCTTCTGACTGAATGGGTACAAATCCCGCAGCCTTGTTTTAACATCTAATGGAAGACCTTCCCAGAATAAATTCATGTCATTTTTTTTTTTTTTTTTTCATGTGTTTGAAATTAAATGTTCTGCAAGGTCAGTCACTTGCTGTTTTCTTTAGTTTTTTGTTAGTTTTAGTTAGTTTATTTATTAGAATATATATATAATAGTTATTTATTTTCTTATTTATTAAATGACATTTTTTTTGGAGTTTTGTTTTAATAAAAAAATTCTTATTTAAAAACAACACATTAAAATCAAATTTAATGTGATGTTTTTAATTTATTTCTGTTTTATTTTTTTTATATAAATTAGAGAATAAAAGAGGATGCATCTCTAGATTAAAAATAATTAATAATTCAGTTTATTTATTTATTTAAATTTAAATCAAATGACCAAATGAAATAAAAATCTCTAGTTTTGTGTCAATGAAGGGGGTACTTGAGCCCTACCGATGGAGCTGCGGGGCTATACGAGACAAAAATGGTTGAGAAACGCTGTCTTCTGGAAACATAAGATGTGGTAAAAATAGAGCTTTGTTTTTACAAGGATGGAGACAGTTTAAGGACATCTGTAACAGGCTAAATGATTCCCTAATTATTCGCAGTCATGGTTTCTCCCCTCCCTCCCTCAGCTCTCACACACTCAAGCTTGTATTGGCTCTGCGATTGCTTCAGACAACTTGCGCCTGGGGCAACCCCAACCGCAGCCCATAATGATCCAGGCTGTTGCCATGTTTACATGTGTGTTTATGTTTGAGGGAACGAGTGAATGATGAGGTGAGCGTGTCTGGTTGAGAAGGCAGAAGAGCGAGGGAAGTTGGTGTCATCTCAAGCATAGATTTAATTAGCTGATGAATTCCAATCCTGACGTGCCGAAGCCGTGAGGAGTGTAGGAGTAGTATCGATTGGGGGGGGAAGGGGGGGGTAGGTAGAGCCAAAAGTGAAAAGGGTGTTCGCTTGTGCAGAAGTCGCCTGGGGCACGGGGACTTTCCCAATGGCAGACATTAATTCTGCCCCCCTGACAGTTCCAAGTTGCTGTGGAAACACGAAGAAATTGCTTTCGCTGCACAATTTTCTACAAGTCTCCCACTCACTTTCGGATAACGTGTAAAATGCGGCCGCACTTGCGTAAACAACAAAATCCCTGTAATTTCCACGTCTTTTCTTAGCCTACAAATGCATACAGGGAGCAATTTTGAGTTCACAGCACGTTCTCTTGCATCAACGCAATGGCTACTGCTACTAGAAACAGCTGGAACGAGCAAATTACGGTATCGGTGTTCCTCTAATAGCACTATTTTGGCATATTTGTGACATTTGAAATCAGTGTACTGGCTGTTTGTTTGGAGAAAACAATGCCCAAGAAATGAAAATTGCTTGCAGGATGGCAAGATGCCGTGAAGGGCTCTCCGCAAGGCACAATCTAAAAACATAAATCTTCTTGTACCTGACAGAAACATGTCTCTCTTAGTTCTAACTGGTATGATTGAATGTTTTGGCTCACATTTAAGAGCATGTTTGCACAGTCCAAAAAACTTAAGGCTAATTATCCCAGCAACGGTAATGATAGCTATTGGACGACCGCCAAGCAACACATCTAAAGTCAATCCATTCCAGCATTATAAGGATTATTTTGAAAGTGATGCGAATTTGCGTTGCGAAGACACTTAAATATAGTTTCAGTCTCACGATAATCAGCTGTCAGTCGCTTTTTGTTTTCATGCTGAGGTGTGGTTACAGATGCGCACTTGGGTTTTTCAGAACTAATTCAGATCATGCCTGTTGCAGAGGGTTTGTCTCATCGGAAAATCGTGTAGGTGCGATTCTGAGAAGTGTGTGTCAAATTTGAGGAACAGGTTAGATTAGTTAGTCTCTCGTTCTCTTTCTCTTCCTCAGTCCCTGTCTGTCTTTCTCACCATATCTTTACCATCTCAGTTTCAGTTAGGGATTCCCCGGCTCGCTTGTGTTTGGGAATTAAGTATGTCTGAACTCGTTAAATTAGAGCAGAGGCCTTCTCTCTCAAAAACACATCATGTAATAATTCAGTCGCATGATGTAGCACCCCAAACTATTTGCAATATTAAAGTAGTTCACCCAAAAATGTACATTTATTAACTAACTCATACCCTTGTTACATATCCCATGATTTTCTTTCTTTGTGGAACACATGGTTGTTGTTAATGGTTGTTTTCTTCCATGCAAATACAATTACTAGGGTTTCCAGTTATCAAAATGCGAAAGTACAAAACTGGTATTGTGCACTATATTAATATTACAGAGTTTTGTGAGAAACAGGCCTAAATTAAAATCTAAATTTACAGATAATCTTGGCATCTGCTTGTTCTCTTTCCCACTTTCACTGATTTGTGAACCTTCTTCTTTGAGTCAGATCTTATCAGTGAATCAGTCCACAAAACCTGAGGTTCAGATTGTTAGTTGATGGTCAGTTTTGTTAATGTGATAGTTTCAAGCACACTATTAATTCAAACTAGAGAGGTTTCCTAGATAATGTGACTAAATGTAAAACAGAAAACATGCAATGTTGTCAGATATTATTTCGTTGTTCTTTTGATTACTTGCAAGTTGAATGCACCAAATACAGTTATTCATACACAACATTTAGTTGTTTTACCCAATTTACTTGAGCTAGAAGACAAACCCTTTGATGCTCTGTGTGTTTTCCACTAACAGCAGAGCATGCAACTCTATGCAAACAAAGACACTTGATATCAACCATCAAGGACAAGAATGTTTCTCTCAGCTTTGAGGGTTTTGTGCCGAGTTTTATTACCAGACCCTTACTTGTTTTCATATTTCCTTAACTTGTTTATGTTGACTCTGGCAACTTTTTGGCTTAGGTTATTGGGTTATGTCATAACACTGAATTTCATTTATCCATTTACTTGTATACTTTTGCATTATGTCTTATGCATACACGCTTTGTGTTTGGCAGATCTCCTTTGACCTGGCTGAGTACACCGCAGATGTTGATGGGGTGGGTACACTTCGGCTGCTGGATGCTGTGAAGACCTGCGGTTTAACTGAGACCGTCCGCTTCTACCAGGCCTCCACCAGTGAGCTCTATGGGAAAGTTCAGGAAATTCCCCAGAAAGAGACCACGCCATTTTACCCACGATCCCCTTATGGTCAGCACACACACATGCAGTTCCTTTATACTTTTAATTTTTAGTATATTTATATGTACACTACCGTTCAAAAGTTTGGGGTCAGTAAGATTTTTTTGAAAGAGATTAATAGTCTTATTCAGTAATGCAAATTTAAATTGCCATTAAGTCAAGACAACTCACCTTTATTTATACAGCGCTTTATACAATACAGATTGTTTCAAAGCAGCTTGACAGTGATTACAGGAAAATGATTCAGTGATGCAAACGGTTCATTTCGGCTGTACAACAGCTCTAAAAGAAAAGTTTCATTATTCAGCTGAAGTCAGTTCAGTGTTGATTCAGTTCCATTGTAAAGATCATCAATTTTTAAATTAGTACACTGTTTTCTGCAGAGCTGCTTTATAGATGAAATGATGTCATCATCCAGCTCAGTTCTCGTCCAATTGTGTCAGTGCAGTCAAATCAATAATATTGTTGAATTTTAAATTGATCAAAAGTTACAGTAAACGCATTTATAATGTTTCCACAAAAATATTAAGCAGCACAACTGCTTAACATTGATAATTATAAGAAATGTTTTTGAACACCAAATCAGCATAGAATGATTTCTGAAGGGTCATGTGACACTGAAGACTGGAGTAATGATGCTGGAAATTTCGCTTTGCCATCACAGGAATAAATTACATTTTCAAATAGAAAACCGTAATTTGAAATTGTGATATTTCGCAATATTATAGTTTTTACTTCTTTTCATGAAAGAAAATGCATCCTTGTTGAGCATAAGAGACTTATTTTTTATTTTTTTATTGAAAAGATCCCAAACTTTAGAGCTGTAGTGTGTATATATATATATTTTATCATTTGAACATCATCATGTGTCTGAATTATTGATAACATTTCTTTAAAAGTGCTATTGCAGTAACCTTCTGTCTCTCCCTTGTTTTTATCTCTCTCTTTTTTCCACAGGTGCTGCTAAGCTCTATGCATACTGGATAGTGGTCAACTTCAGGGAAGCCTATAACCTCTTTGCTGTGAATGGGATCTTGTTCAATCATGAGAGTCCTAGAAGAGGTCAGAGTTTAAGACACACACCACACACAAGATCTGCCTACATACTGCAGATAGCTTTAAAAAAATAATTGAATATTTGGTTGTTCTAGTGCAGAGAAACTGAAAGTACTTTGCTTAGGGGCAACTTTACGTGAAAAGTAGGCCTGGTGCTGTTTTATTTTCATTGGTTGTGAAAAATGTGCAGTAACCAGCAGCCACTTCTATGTGTTAGACCTCATAACTTTATCACCTCATTCATCAAAAGATATGACACACATATATAATTTTGTCGTTTGTCAGTCTTAACAACTCCAACCCCCTTTTATAACATATTAACAGTGAGAGTTTAAAAATGTAATTCTTGCACACAAATACATTTAGAATTCATAAATGCTTCCAGTATGTTAAAGGTTCTCTCAAGAAATGGAAGTTTTTTTTCATCATTTACATGCCCTCATGTCGAATGTACACAAAAGAAGAAACTTTCAAGAAGTTTTTTTTTTTTTTTTTTGGTGAACTTTCCCTTTAACTTAATTCAACTACCCTACAGTTCAAAAGTTTGGTGTCAATGCGATTTTTATTTATTTATTTATTTATTTTTCATTCTTATGGTCACCAAGGCTGCATTACAGTAAAAACAGTAATATTGTGAAATTTTACAAATTTTGGGATAGCTCACTGCACATGCAAATATATTTGATATTCAAGAAAATAAATTCACTTTAATGTATTAAGAACCAAAAGATGGATTACAATGAGGCAGTCCATTTATCATTTATCAGTCCATTTTGTGTTAAATTGTCTATTTTAGGTGTCAAGCTTTCAAAGTTTGCTGAGTAACTAATATTTGCTTCTAGACGAAACCTCTGGAGTGTTTTTTACCCTGTGAATGCGCTGTCAGTGTTGTGATGGCAGTCACAGCGCGACAGAACTGTTTACATTGGAAGTGTGTAGCGTGACGCAGCAACTAGATGGCTTCCATTATAAGTGCTTGAAGTGGCGACATTTTCAGTGATTGTAATCGGAGGGACAGTTTTGTTCTATCACATGTATAAAAAGTGTTTAATTTCTAATTCTGAGAGAATTATACTTATCTAGCCAACAAATCAGGACATCAAGATGGCTCACTAGGCTCACTACAATTGTTGTGTCCGAAACCGTTCACTCATTCACTAATCCCTATACAGTGTATGGCATTTGAGTGCACTAAATCTGCAAGGAGTGAACGAAATGAAGTGAGTGAATTTGGACGCTGACGTATACACTGTGCGTCGGAGAGCTGGAGCTGTCGCAGAAACGGCTTCGTCACACGTAGTGATAAAACTCCTTTTATCTTACGTTACTTACTTTATAAAATAATATTAACAACAATAACAATCATAATGACTTTATTTTGTAATTATATATATACCTCCGTGCCAGCTTTGTAGTTTCATCGATTGAAATTGTTGAGCGCCTCAGGCGACTGTTACGATTACATTCAAATGAATATGCTACTTACAGATGATTATTGAATATTTTTAAATCAGCCACCAAATTATTATCTCTTCTTTACAGTTTAACGAATTAACAACAATGCCACAAATGATTAAAACACCTGGCTGTTAGTAAAACACATTAAATTGAGTTAATGCCTAAATAATATATTTTAATAAAAAATAAAAAAAAATATAAAATGTACCTTATTAATATCATATCATTTCATTTCATTTTAAAATTCATCTATATAATATTGTCTCAATATTTTAATGTTTTATTCAAGTAATTATTAATAAATATTATTATCTCTTCTTTACAGTTTAAAGAATTAACAAAAATGCCACAAATTATTAAAACACCTGGCTGTTACATTAAATTGAGTTAATGCCTAAATAATATATTTTAATAAAAAAAATAATATACCTATAAAATGTACCTTATTAATATCATTTCATTAAAAAATTCATCTATATAATATTGTCTCAATATTTTTATGTTTTATTCAAGTAATGATTAATAAATAAAAAAACTTTTAAAAAAACTAAACTAAAACTAGCATGAAATAAATGTTAAAGCAGAAATAAGAAAGCTGTAAAGCAATTTCTGGTTTAAACTTGCTCGCTCCCGCACTTTCACGGGAGCTCAGTCCTCTCCGCAATGGATTGTGGGGAAATAGTGCTTCAGCAAGTGTACATCGAATGTACACTCGAATTCAGAGAGGATTGTGGGTTCACATTCTACATAGAGAACGAATAGGGAATGATGTCGTTCACTCAGAATCCGGACACCACTACAAAATGGCCGACACCCGATATAGTGCACTATATAGTGGATAGGGAGCAGTTTCGGATGCAGCTAATAACAGTGCTGCAGACTACAGTGAAGGAAGTGATGCAAGAGTCCAGGGAGAATGTTGTGTGTGGCCAGCTTCATTGTGATTGGTTTACGGGGGAGTATCATGACACAACATTTGGTAAAGGGTGCAGCCATGACATCTTCTCAACAACAAGAGTGTTGTTCTGTGCCCCCACCCACAACCTCAGAGCACAGGAAGAGCAGTGATATCATCCGCTAGCGTTAGTGGCAAGAATTTTTACGCCGGTGAGACAAACATTGCCAACTAGACTTGTAACCAACTGTGTGTGTGTGTATGTTGAAGGAAGACGAGGAAAAAGGGAGTACAGGGGTGGAGGAGGGTTAGAGATAGCTAGACAGGGGGGAGAGATGGATGGGATAGTGTGAAAAAAGCCAACTTCATTTCCTGTCCGATCGCCGTGGTAGCCTCCCGCCATTGGGCGGGCCGGCGATGATGAGTTAATCTGGTTTGGAATTCACTTCGGAATTTCAGCCGGTGTCCACTTACACCAATAAACAAACCAGCTTCGAAAGAGTTTACGAAAGATGAGAAGAGAAAAATAATCTGTTACAAATCCACCACAGAGACGTCTGGGGTGTGTGCGCATGTGAAACTAGTTGCACTTTGACACCTATTCAGATTCGTACGTCTAATAGTGTGTAGTTCTAGATGAGAGAAATGGTCATGCCAGTCAATCAGAGAACATCTAAAGGGCTCCTCCATTACACACTCATCTCTCGTCTTTTTGTTTGCTCACATTCCCTCTCTCCTGTTGAAAGACGAGCGTTTTAAGAAGTTAAACCTCTCCAGGTGAGAGGGGCTGCACCTGTATGAAGGTGTCGACGGACCTCTCACCTATCGCAGACACACACACGCGCACACGTACACACTGCTGGATGAGCTGTGAGATGTTTTGCTCTTTCACTTCTTGACTACCCACCTCACACACCTGTGTTTGTGTTGTCGTGCAGTCATGGCAACAAAGAAGGGAAGTGAACGAGATGCTCCTTTAATGTCTCAAATTAAACATCACTCCTCACCTTGTATCTCTCTCACTCTCTATCTCTCCTACACACTCCCACATGCACTCCAAAGCTGGCATAGTTTGTTACTTTGCACTCAACAATAAGGATTTTTTTTCTGCTTGCCCGCTTGGGCCAGTAGTTCACATTCTCTTCTTGCCCCGCAGTGTTTTCACTGGCCCCAACACAATTATTTGTATTATTATTATTTCATAAAAATATTATAAAGAGACAAAAACAAGGTCAAAAATAGACTTGCAATCTTTGTCATTTGACCTATATTTTGATTGATTGATTGATTGATTGATTGATTGATTGAATACTAATTTGAATACTTTTTGTCTGTAAAAAAGCTTTTGTCTAATGTAACTACCTAGGACTTTTAGGTATGTGAGGTTCATTGATTTTTTTTTTTATCTTAAAAAAATATAAAATTATATTTATAATTACAATTTATAATATAATTTTTTTTGATGGATAGAATTTTATATTTTACATTCATAATTGTACATTTATACATGTAATTTTTTTTTATGAAAAAACTATTTAAAAAAATGTTTATTATAAATTTTTACATATGAATGAATTTTTTTAAATCAAATTTGCAATAATAACTGGAAGTTATACAGTCCATAGTTACCTTTTCACAACCAAATGTCACAGAAAGCGAGTTTCTAAAGCATAATGATGCATGTACTGTACATAATTTAAAAAAGGAGAGTAAAACACAGTACTTACCCAGTACGGCAAGTGACCATTCAGGCCCGAAACTGTCTCACACCGACTCCCTGGTCTGCAGGCCATCTGCATTTTTGAACCCTGTTACTGTTTTTCTGTTTTGACACCGCAACTTTGCCGGTTCTGAAAGAGATCAGGGTGCTGGTGTGTGTTTTTGTCATTCGTTTAAATGAACGTGGCAATCCGATGGTAGTGCGTTCTTGTGTGTACATCTGCATGAATGTGTGTTCAGACATGTGTCAAGAAACAGGAACAGGGCCTTGTACTGACAGTCGTTTTTTTTTTCACGTGCTGGAAATATCTGAGTGTCAGTGACTGATAGACCAGACATCTTGACTGCACTTTATTTCCACCTGGTTTGGCAGGGCGTCTTTCCATCCATTAGAAATTTCGCCTTGATACTCGACATTACCCTTGCTCATTACTCTTAAAATGTGCATTGACAGAGCCAACACGCACACCTGCAGGTCTGCCGCCTGCTTTGAGGCTTTGCCGTGCTCTTGTCCGCATAATCACGGTCTAAACCAGCCCTAAACTGGGTTGTTTTAGACTTGATGAGAGCTCCCTGCGGTCGACTCCCTGCGACTCTGCTCCTCGTCACAGCTTCCCACCGTGTGCTAAGAGACGGCCTAATTACACTCCGACTGGAAACAGGAGCCGGTGCGCGGAAATGGCCTGTCTTGGACTTTTAAACACACTTGCACACAGACGCATAGCCGACCCATTATTGCTGACCAGGGTTTGGTCAATCGGCTACGATTCGCTTTTTTTTTCTCCCCTCTTTTTTTTTAAATGAGTGAACCGAAATCAGATCCTTGAGTCCCCCCTGTGGCGTGTCTGTGACGACGGATTGACCCGGCTGTTTACAGTGTGGTATTTTAAACTGTTCTTCTCGTGCCAAGCTCAGGCACCTGGTCGTGAGCTGCGTTTAGCACGGATTAGAAAGAGCCCTTTGTGATAGCAGCAAGCCCGCGCACGGGGGGCCCATGACGGACATCCTGCCTTGGAAAGAGTCCGTTCACTTATGATTTTTTTTTTACATTTTCATTTTAGCTTACTTTACGGATCAGGGCTTAGCAATAAAGATGACCCACTGGCTCAGAGCCACTGTGAAAAAGTTTCGGGTCAGAGTTTTTTCATCACTATAAGCGTTTTAGTACCTTGCAAATGTAAACATGGTTTTCTATGACATTTGGTTGTGAATTCTGCTTACTACAGAAACTATACATTGCCTTTTTTTTAATAAAGAAAACTTAACGTTTGATAATGCGATTTATGTGTCAATAGTGTGTAATAATAAATAATATTTGTAACATTTACACTGCATTTGGCAGATGCTTTTATCCAAACTGACTTGCATTGTGTTCGAGTTATAGATTTTCATGACCTTGGCGTAGCTAGCGCCATGATCTACTGTTTGAGCTACATGAATGCTTAAACATTATTTTAGATAATTTTCAAATAAATTTATATTAATGCATTTGGCAGAGCTTTTATTCAAAACAATTTATACTGCATATAAGGCATTTTATCAGTTAATGCATTTCATGGGAATCAAACCCATGGTCGTGGCGTTGCTAGCACCATGCTCTACTGTTTGAGCTACAGGGATGCTTCTAAATGCTTATAAAGGATTTTCTAATATATTTACATTTACGCATTTGGGAGACTCTTTTATTCAAAGCAATTTACACTGCATTTAAAGTAGACATTTTTCAGTCATTTTATATGAAAACTTGCAGGAAATAAATACTGAACAATAGCTGAAACCGTTACATATTTAAAATTATTCATTTACAAAATGTAAGTATAAAATTATGAATTTAAGTTCATGAAAAATGATGTGGCCAGTGGAATACGATGGCAGAGCAAGTAGAAATCTAGCCTAACCGGGCAATCAGGAAAAAAATCCTTACTCTTGAGTCTGATGTAACACCAGTGCCCAACAAAAAAAAGCATCAAACTTAGTGGAAAAAAGCTTAATATATTTGTAATGTAGATATTTGAGAATATCAGTAACTCAATTTAACAATGTTTTTGCGTGGGTATGTTTTAGCCTGCCCAAATTTGTAGTTGACTTTTGTTTAGAAATAATAGGACATGATCTTCCCGGCATTGCTGATTTTCTACAGAAAACTTTTATGGCCCAAAACGCACACGCATGCTGGCTTTAGCCCCAGTCAAGAGCGTAATAGTCGTCATTCACTTATACACTTAAGTAAGTGTGTTCCTGTTCTGACCCGGGCCTGGTATTATAGGCGGTGGAGGTTCTCGTCTAGAACTCCCACCTCTGTCTGATTCTAGCTATAGCACAACTCAGCAGGACATGAGACCGTCCAAGGTTTCCCACAGATGAAGCATGTGTGTGTATGTGTGTGTGTCTGGCAGCTCAGTAGGACTTTGGACTGGCTTACAGATTCTCCAGGGTGGTCCACTGACTAGACAAGACTCTGATTTTATCCCTGTGTGTGAATGTTAGTGCGTTTTTATGCCTGTGTGTATGAGAGGGACACATTAACTGCTCGTTTTGGCCGAAACACACAAAATGAATGCAATTGACAGGTACAAGAAAAAATGAAAGGATGAAAAAAGAAAAATGAGGGAAAGAGCCTGACAAGGCAAAGTGAATGCTTCATACTAATATTTTCCCAATTTGTGTGTACATTTTTTTTCAGGTTCGAATTTTGTAACTAGGAAGATCAGTCGGTCTGTGGCGAAGATCCATCTCGGGCAGTTGCAGTGCTTCAGCCTGGGCAATTTGGACTCTAAGCGTGACTGGGGCCATGCCAAAGATTATGTGGAGGTACTCGCACACACTCACAAATCCAGTGTTCAGTTGTTTTGAGGACTTTTTACATGTGATTGTGTGTAGGACTGAATGACTACAAATAGCAACTCATGTACGTCTACGTCTCCAATAGACGTCAAGTTCTTCCATGCTACGTTACGCACCAAACTGTTGCCACGTTGTCTGTATGAGTGTGAGGGCTCAATTGAGATTTCTGCCTTGTATTTTGGACTCAAATATCTAACACAAAATCTCATTTAGACTCATTTTAATTTAATCTGATAATCAACATACTGATTTAGCATTAGTTTGAGATGAGGGCATCTTAAAAAAAAAAAAAAAAAAGGATATGTAGATAGATATCATCTATATTTATTTTAATCATTATATACATTTACAGATCTTTAATATTAATTAATTATATGAAATCTGATAAATCATGAATATATGTTGAAAGACAGGCTCATTCTCTATATTTTATAAAAATGGTGCACATGCTTTTGTATTAGTTGTATGCAACACATTGATGATTCATAATATGAGGTAGTGATGACTTGCCCTACTTTAAAAATCAAAAGTTTGGAGAAGGGTTGTGTGAGAATTCATTGCATTAGGTCTGCTGGATTGCATAATTGATTTCTTGTTCTCATCATTTAGCTTGTTGTTACTGTTGATGCAATGTGCATTCCTGTTTAATAGCTGTCTGCATTCTTAGTTATTACTGTTTTTACAAGCATTACTATTTGTAGTAATGACTGATACAAAGCGTACATCAGTTCAGTTGTCGTCTGTTGCTATTTTTTTTTTAAAGAAAGGAATCCAGTGGTCACATGTTATTTCTCTATAATTATTTCAACATGTATCAGCCAGCTTTTTATGATAAAGATCACAAAATTCCTGATAAACTGGAATCCAGAATGAGAGCAACAGTGCATGAAATCATCAGCAACCTATTGACATGATTATTTCTCTCTTGTTGAGTAGTAATTTGCAACTGCACTTCCACTTCTGCTGTCTGTTTATGCCATTGTCATCCTAATTCGGTCCGCCCATTGAATCGAGTCCACCAAGGGACCCCAAAACAACTTCATTGTAGAATGTGATGTTCAGCATTTCTCATTTTTGACAAGTTCACCGCTCAACATGCAATAAATGAAATAAATTATATTTATTTTAAAGGGAATGAATTACATTTTAAAATATAGTACAAATAGAAAACTATTATGTTTATTAATATTTCAAAATATAAAAATATTTGACTGTTTTACTGTAGTTTTGATCAAATGAATGCAACTTTGATAAACATTAGACTTCTTTTAAAAGCATTACAAATTCTTAACTTCAAAACTCCAAACTTCTGAATGGTAGTGTATGTGTGTGTATGTGCATTCATGTGCATTCATTAAAAATAAAATTATATATATATATATATATATATATATATATATATATATATATATATATATATATATATATATATATATATATATATATGAGTTGTGTGTGTGTGTGTGTAGCCGATTGTATAAAATATATAGTGGAAAAAAGTAATGTTATATTCATATAATTTAATATACAACTATAAATTCAGATTTGGAACTATACATTAATTTTGGTCTGCCATATGTAATATGTATTTTGAACTTGCACTTTCTTTTCAATTTGCTTGTAATTACCCTCTGAGTGCACAACCATGCTGTCGTGTTTATCCTGGATTAGAGAGACCTTTAGTTCCTTTAGGTTTTTGCCAGAGTGGGAGCTTTAGGTTTGTGTGTGTATGTGCATACATGTGTGAGCTGCTCCAGGTTTCCTGTGGGAACGCTGGTATTCCAGGCGGCTGAATCATGCAGCCAGGTTTATGTGGCTCAGGACTGGGGCAGATTTCGGGAAATCGGACCAAAGCTGTGAGCGTGTGTATGTTTGTGAGAGTTGTGTGTGTGTGTGTGTAGATGGAGTAGATCAGTGCGGTTTGCTACAGAAACAGTCCATGTATTCTACTCCATGTATTTTACCTCCAGGCAAAGTGCAAAAATGTAAAAATCTTTTTTCAGATCCATAGGTTTACATTTTTCAGTTGTCAATCATCTTTTGTTGGCACTGTAGATTCACGATTCATCCACATGCTATTCGAGTCTGTGCAAAACCTTTAATGATAGACATAAGACCTGTTTGAAAGTGAGTTTGTTGTGATACACACTGGAGACGCACGCGTCTTTGAACATGTCAAGTGCCATCAGTCACCATTACTGTTTATACTGTCATAAATGTGTGTACACAACAGTTAAAAAAAATTGCGGTCAGTAGGATTTATTTAAAAATAAATTCGCTGCTGAAAATTCAGCTTTGCCATTACAGGAATAAAAATAAATAAAGTTATTTTAAATTGTAATATTTCACAATTTTACTATTTTTACTGTATCAATTAAATTCGGCCTTGGTAGCAATAACAGACTTCTTTCAGAAACATTAATAAATCATAGTGACCCAACACCTTTTAACTGTTCTGTGTGAGATCAAAACCTTTTCTATTCATGTCTGTGCGGCCGAGTGTGTATTTTGAGTATAAGCGTACAGATATGACTCTATGTAGTTGAGGCAGTGGGAGATGAACACTGTATGTTTGTGTAAACTCTTGAACCGCGGACAGTTTTAATTGGTTCGCTGTTTGTATGACTTAATAAGCTGTTTGAAACGTGAAGCTTTATAGTTTTATGGAATTCAGACTTTCAGGCCTCCACTAAAAACATACATAAAATCAGGGCGCAAATGAAGTGAAGTTCAAAGATTCCTGTGAAAACACACAAGCTGAGCTGATAGCATAAAACTCTCGACGGGGTCTTAGAGGTTGCTGATGTTTTTGTTATTTTTAAGATGATTTCACCTCAGACCACTTTGTTTCTCCAGCAACAAAATGATTTTGTCCTCGTTCTCACCTCTCGCGTCTATCCGCACCACCGACCAATCGCGTACTAAAGAGAGCTCGGAGACGAATCACGCTGGTCTTTATGAGAACACGACGGCCAATCAAATCACTCATTAGCTCGGCGACCAACTGTACCTGCAATGACCCTTCACTCAGAGAGACTCTTCTTTCATAGTCGTAATGCTTTGTAAGAACACTGCATTGGGATTTTTACAGTAAGATGAGGAGATTGTTTTCAGAGGAGGCTGGGAAACCAGCTGGAACTTTTGCAGCCAATAGGATATTTTGTAGTGCACATTTTTTGACGACTGTGTAAATGTATGTGTCTGTGTGTGTTGCATGCATCCATAAAATCAGTGTAAAATACAAACATATAATATAATGTCCTACTCAAAATAGACTGATAACATATCAGCCACAGTTTTGTTGTTTTCACAAACAGTTTCATTCATTATTACATGTATTTCTATTTATTAGTATTGTTGTTAATTGTTATTATATTTAAAATCAGTATAATATACATATACTACATACAATACAGTATATACACTAAGGTTCAAGATATTGGGATCAGTAAGGTTTTTTTCTTGTTTTTTACAAGAAGTTAAATTCATACTTTTATTCAGCAGGAATGCATTTAATTTCTGTTCAATAATGCTGTCCTTTGAACTGTCTATACATCAAAGAACCCTAAAAAAATTGAACAGCTTTGCATCAGTCACACACAGATATATGTATATGTCATAATGTCCGACCTGTGATGTAACAAACACTGTAATGTCAGAGTGTAAGTGAGACGGGTATGTTTTGTGATAGGCGGCGGGTGGCTGTATAGGGGTTGGTAGGATTTGATGCTCTGATGGGTATTTTGGTATGAAGTGGGTGGTTTTGTGAGAGTGTTTTTTTTATTTTGGGGTGGGGGTAGGAGGTGGGGGCCTTAAACTCCAGTGGCCAGCATCCAGCAGAATAAATAAACACAGCTGCAAGCTGAGACCACCTTAATGTGTGTGTGTGTGTGTGTGTGTGTGTGTGTGTGTGTGTGTGTGTGTGTGTGTGTGTGTGTGTGTGTGTGTGTGTGTGTGTGTGTGTGTGTGTGTGTGTGTGTGTGTGTGTGTGTGTGTGTGTGTGTGTGTGTGTGTGTGTGTGTGTGTGTGTGTGTGTGTGTGTGTGCGCGCGCACGTATTCATTCCCTCATTTCATGTGGGAGAACTTGGAGTACAAGCTTTAAAAGCCGCTAACGTACAGATACACACAAGTACACACACACCCACAATATGTAAGGTGATCTAGGGAAAGGGCTGATTTTAAGGTTGATTTAGCAGAGCATTTAACACAGGGCATTCCTGAGCTTGTGTAAAGCTCTCTATGCTGAGAGGAGGTGTTTGTGAGCGACTGTTAGACTCCTCGGTTTGTGTGCTTCTCCTCTCATATGAAGAATGTGGGTTTATTCCACTGCATCTGTGTGTGTGTGTGTGTGTGTGGCAGCTGGCTGTCTGTGTGATTGACATGGCTGAGCTCTTCCCCACTGTGATGAGGATGAAAGCAGATGCTCTCGTTTCGTTTTCTCCCTTTTTTTCTCCCCTCTCTTCACATGCCCTCTGTAACCAGAATCCTCAACTTTCAGCCTCTCACCGAGCTGAAGATATGAGGGAGAGAGGGAGTGGGAGAGGGGAGATAGGGAAGGAAGGAAAAGAATTATTGAGTGGAGGAGAGTCTTAGAAAGTGGATGAAAGAGATGAATTTTATCACATTGTTCTGTTATCATGCCTGTGCTTTGGCAGTGCGGCGCAGAAAATGAATATTGCAATACAGCCTCAGTGAGTTAAGAAGCTCTTCGCTCTTCGGCTTTCTGTTGCTCAAATCCATTCAGTCTATAAGGGCGTTTTTTTTTTTTTTTTTTTTGTGGCTTTGTTCCAAAATCTAGTGAGCATATTAATGCCTCTTTGGCGCGTTCCCGACTCAAAGGCTGTTCCAAAAGGTCAGCACCTTAATCATGATGGCTCCAACATACTTCATACTCGAACTGATATTACATCAATATGTAATATATAAAATAGTTGTAGTACAGTGTAGAGTATAGTTATAGTTAAATAAAACCCTGATA
Organism: Leuciscus leuciscus; assembly: GCF_965113295.1. Lineage (NCBI taxonomy): Eukaryota > Metazoa > Chordata > Actinopteri > Cypriniformes > Leuciscidae > Leuciscus > Leuciscus leuciscus. The sequence continues at coordinate 29,992,093 of NC_138743.1, read as the reverse complement.
TATTATTATGATTTTTTTTTTTCCTCCTTTCTTCTGTATTGGACTTTATCTGTTGTGCTTTTTCCCAGAGGAAATAAATAAATAATACAAAGAAGGTGATCTCAGAATGCCTTGCGACAAGCCCAGTTAAAAAAGAAATGCCAGATGCCACAGATGGGAGAAAAATGTAAATTATAAATATATTTAAATTTTAATTTAATTCAAATGTATATTAAATATTTTATTAAATTATAATTAATTATTTTTAATAATTGTTGTTTTATTATTATTATTATTATTATTATTAATAAAATACTGTGCAATTAAATATTTAAATAAACTATCATTCAATAAATAAATACATTAATCTAATTATTACACTATTTTAATGTTTTAAAAAATGGCAGTGTCACATGATCCTCCAGAAATCATTTTAAAATGCTGATTTGGTGCTCAAAAACATTTCTTATCATTATCAATGTTGAAAACTGTATCGTAATTTATGTTTTATAATGCTTATTTATTTCCCCATTAGCTTATCAACATGCTAACATCAAACTCTGTTTATTATAAGTCTGGTTTCCAGTGAGGAGTGCTATTTTTGTCCTGCACTGCTGCCTATGTAGAGCGTTCCAAATCGGTCACTTCTGAGGCTCCATTACAGTTCGAAGGCTGCCTACGTAGCCGGTGGGCAGAGAGACAGCTTACTAGGTTTTGGAGCAGAACTTGTTTGTCTCTTTCTTCTCTTGCACACGCACGGTTTCTTTTTGAATTAATGACTCCAGGGACGTATCCAGCCTAATGGTCTGCGGTCTGTTCATTCTCTGGAATAGATATGAAGACTCACCACCGTTTCTAATGCCGCTGTAATATCAGGCTCCCTCAGCTAACGTCTGTTTTCTCTTAGTGTGGAGTCACACCCATACGCTCTCGATCCCAGACCTGGCTGACCTCTCCGTCACCTCTCACCTTGTCCTTTCTCACTGAGTTACAGACCTCCTATGTCGCTCCATTTTCTGTCCATTTCATTTTTCTCTTGCGTACTCAGCAGCCAAAGTCTGTCATTACAGTGGAGACACTCACACACGTACACACACACACACACACACACACACACACACACACACACATATTTATTCACACTCCATCATTCAGTGGAGTCGCATATTTCCCCTGACAGCTTCTATATTAAGCTCCAGAGTTTTTGTCTTTTGCAACATCGAGACCAAATAAGTAAATCTAACCCTCTGTTGACTCACCACAGAAAGTAACGAGGGGTGTGTGTCTGTGTGTGTCTGTGTGTGTCTGTGTGTGTGTGTGTGTGTGTGTGTGTGTGTGTGTGTGTTGTGCCATTCATGACTGTGTACCATGGTTTGCAACAGCCCACATTTTCCCACTTTCCTCCATGTTAGCACACCAGTTTTCCACAGGGCCGAGTCTAACCGTGACACAATGTTACCGCAACGTTAATCCTCACTAAAAAGCTGCGTCAAAGTTTCTGTTTGCTTTTTGTCCACCTTTAAACAAAGACACACAGTTTTCGCCATGAAGACAGATTTTAATAATAGTACAATGTGACTGCAATTAAAGGTATAGTTAAGACAAAAATTTTAATTCTGTCATCATTTGCTCACCCTCATGTCATTCCAAACCTGAATGACTTTCTTTCTTCCATTGAACTCAAAAGAAGATATTTTGAAAAATGTTTTTGTCCATACAAGTTGAAAGTCAGTGGGGTCCAGTGTTGTTGGACCCCATTGACTTGCATTGTATGATAATAAAAAGTGAACACTGTTGAATAAAATGTATACAGGTTTGGAACGACATAAGGGTGAGTAAATGATGAAAGAACTTTTTGGGTGGACTATCCCTTTAAGCATGTACATGAGTTTTAAAATAAATGTATTAATCTTATCTATTAATTCTTGGATTTTTAGTTAGTGTCAATGACATGTTCATACTGTGTTGCTGTATCACTGTCAAGGGAATTCAACTTTAAAGTAACAAAAAAGTGTATTGAAATGGTGTAAAAGTTAATAGATTAATCATTTGAGTCTCTCAGCAGTGAAGGTGTGTGTGTGTGTGTGTGTGTGTGTTTGTGTGCAAGTCTCAAGACTCAAGACAGGCCTTGTTTGTCCATTAGAGCGTGAGAGGAAGTCCAGACCACACCGTTTGAAGTGATGCAAAGTTCTGGTGTGTAAGTGTGTGTGTGTGTGTGTGTGTGTGTGTGTGTGTGTGTGTGTTTGTGAGTTGCATTTACTTACTGGAAATGAAAATATCCCACATCTGTCACGTTATTCCACTCATAAATAATTCATATTTGCTTTCTGTCTCTCTGACTCTCTCTCTTTTTTTTCTTCTTCTGTCTTTTGGTTTTGTCCTGTAAAGCTGACAGATGTTTCTGTATCTGTCACTCCCGTTTCATCATTTATTTATCCAGAGTCACTCGTGTGCACAATTTTTTTTATATATCTGTCATGAATTATTAATAAGCAGGAAAGACCATTAATGTCGTACATTATTGGATGGAAAAATATAGGTACACACAGGCACTTTTCTTTTGTAATGTTGGGGTTTGCCAGTAAAAATAACAGTTGTTAGGGCAGCATATGTCACATGGACACACATCCACACAAAGTCACTCTCTCTCTCTGAGTTTTGAGACTGAAGGAACAAGTGACACAGGAGAGAGAGAGAGTGAGTGTGTGTGTGTGTGTGTGTGTGTGTGTGTGTGTGTGTGTGTGTGTGTGTGTGTGTGTGTGTGTGTGTGTGTGTGTGTGTGTGTGGTCAAGAGAAAGAGACTGTTTGCCAAATGGCATGTGTATGCAGAGAACAGAGTACCACTGTAACACATTATTCTGGAAACACTAAAGGAACACAGTGTGTGTGTCCTTTGCTCTTGATCTGTCTGTCCGTTGAGAATGGAAGATAAGTGTACTGCTCTTACGGCCTATAAATACTGCACACTGCTTTTTTTAAATTGTAGGATGAGAATGTATTTATTTACTACTTTCTTTAGAAATAGTAAATCTGCACTTTTTTTTTTTTCATTAAATTGATCAAAAGTGACAGACTTTGATAATGTTACAGTACAAAAATAAATGCAGTTCTTTTGAAATTTATATTCATTAAAGAATCCTGAAAAAGATGTATCATGGTTTCCACAAAAACATTTAACTGTTTTCAACATTGATATTAAATAAGGAATGTTTCTTAAGCGCCAAATTACGATTTCTGTAGAATCATGTGACACAGAAGACTGGAGTAATGATGTTGAAAATTCAGCTTTGCCATCACAGGAATAAATTACATTTTAAAATACATTTTAATAGAAAACGGTTATTTTAAATTATAATAATATTTCACGATATTACAGTTTTTACTGTATTTTTGGACAAATAAATGAAGCCTTGGTGGTATATATATTATTCATATTAATATTATGTTTATTAATTCCTATATTCCCTTATTCATTTATTATATATTACATTGCATTACATTACATTATTGTTTTATAATTTTTCTTTACCCAACTCTTGTACAGTAACAGAAGAAATACTAAAACCACTTCTTTTTTGTGTGTGTGTATTACCCACAGCTGAGTGTGTGTGTGTGTGTGTGTGTGTGATTTCTATAATCTGGTGAACAAATGTAGAATGTAATAAATCCTGTAGAAGCTCCTGCCGATCAACCCACACTCACTGAAACAGGAGAGCTCAACTTTCTCCTTTGAGAGTGTGTGTGTGTGTGCTGTCCACATTCACAGTCTGCTGTTGGGTCATCAGTCAGCTGTGGTAATCTTTGTGATGACAGGCACTGGCTTTAGCGATGAATGGAGTTTCCATAGCAATACGTGACCACGTTACCTATTTATCTAAAAATCTGATGTTGTGACGGACACAGGCGGCCATCAAACTACACTGTCATGTAGGAGGAGGGAGATTTGTGGAGCCTCGGCATGATGTGTGTGTATTTGCGTGTGTGTGTAAATGTGTTTGTGTGCGGCACTGTGTTTAGATATGTGGGTAATATCATGCCCTGCTATATGTCTGTCAGTGTGCCCGCCTCGGGAATTCAAAAGCATCCCTTCGGTGACTACAGGCTAATGTAACTGGCCATCCTTTGACGGCCCGTGTGTATACGTAAAGAGGTGATAAGTGACTTAATGAGTTTTCTTACCTTTTCACCCGCTGGATCTAATGGAGCATCTCACACACTTAACTGACAAGTTTTAAATGATGCTTTCAGGACTCCATCATCTTTCATCACGTGTGTGTGTGTGTGTGTGTGTGTGTGTGTGTGTGTGTGTGTGTGTGTGTGTGTGTGTGTGTGTGTGTGCGTATAGATTGTTAGCAGTTTGTTGCATGTCTGGGTTCAATAGTCTTTGTTGAGTTGCTTGAGAAGTGAACACAATAGCCTTTCCTATATGTGCATACATACAAACACACATTCACACACGTACGTCCTTATCCAGCCCGATCTGACCTGGCCGATCCAGTCACCTCCTCATCTGGTTCTGCTTTGCCCCTCCCTTAAGGCCAGGAAATAGTTGAAGAGCCATGTGTTTCCCTGGGGCCACATTTCACAGGTGCACCACTGTTTGTCTCTTGCCTTTTACATTTGTCTTAAATAATAGAAATAACAAATACATCTCTACACAGAGAAACAGGACCCACTCTGAGCTCCACACAGTGCTGAATCTCCACGTTCAGTCATGCACACACACTACTGCACATCTGTCTGTCTGTCTTTCTTGATCCCTCTGTCTATTTATGTATCTGTCGTTCTGTCTATATGTATCTATTGTTCTATCGATCATTCTGTTTGTCTGTGTTGTTCGATAGGTCTTGTTCTATCTATTGTTCTATCTATCGCTGTTGTTGTATCTATTGTTGTTATATCTGTCTGTCTGTCTGTCTGTCTGTCTGTCTGTCTGTCCTATCATATCTGTGTCTCTGTTTCTGTCTGTCATGTCTGTCTGTCTGTCTGTCTGTCATTTCTGTCTGTCTGTCTGTCCTGTCTGTCTGTCATATCCTATCTATCTATCTATCTATCTATCTATCTATCTATCTATCTATCTATCTATCTATCTATCTATCTATCTATCTATCTGTCTATCTGTCTGTCTGTCTGTCTGTCTGTCTGTCTGTCTGTCTGTCATATCTATCTGTCATATCTATCTGTCATGTCTGTCATATCTGTCTGTCTGTCTTTTGTTCTGTCTGTCTGTCTTTTGTTCTGTCTGTCTGTCTTTTGTTCTTTCGGTCTGTCTGTCTGTTTGTCCTGTCTGTCTGTCATTATTTGTCTGTCTGTCTGTCTGTCTGTCTGTCTTTTGGTCTGTCTGTCCTGTCTGTCTGTCATTATCTGTCTGTCTGTCTGTCTGTCTTGTCTGTCCTGTCTGTCATTATCTATCTATCTATCTATCTATCTATCTATCTATCTATCTATCTATCTATCTATCTATCTATCTATCTATCTATCTATCTATGTGTCTGTCTGTCTGTCTGTCTGTCTTTTAGAACAAAAGACAGACAGATGTCAAATGTCTGTCCTGTCTGTCTGTCATTATCAATCTATCTCTCTGTCTATCTGTCTGTCTGTCAAGTCAAGTCAAGTTTATTTGTATAGCGCTTTTCACAATACAGATATTATCTATCTATCTGTCTCTCTGTCTATCTGTCTGTCTATCTATCTATCTATCTATCTATGTGTCTGTCTGTCTATCTGTCTATCTATCTGTCTATCTGTATGTCTGTCTGTCTGTCTGTCTTCTCTTTGTATAATTTCATACATTCTTACTCCTTTTTTTTCCGTTCACCAGTGCACATGTGTATGCACACACTGGCTATACTACACGGTAGTTTGAAGGGTCTGGTTAAGCCAGTGAAACTAGAGCACTTTTTCATGTCACGTTTAAACATCTTAATGACACTGCAGTCTGCCATGCACCCCCTGCATTAATCATCTCTGCACTCTTACGTTACACACTCACACACACACTCATGCAGTATCCAGATGTGCGCGCTGATGCGTTTGATTGGATAATAGGCTTGGAGGGACTGTTTAATGGTCGAAGTCTCTGCTTTAGGGTTTTGGGGTGAAAGGTCAAACACTGCTCTGCCCATTAAACCTGACCGGTGGGTGTGGGGGGTGTGTGTGTGCTCTTCGGTGGGTGGCGGGATCTTCGATTACTTGTAAATTCACACACAGAGAGGGTTAAAGAACCTCTATTTTATTGCACAATAAAACATTTTCATACTGTTTTGTATAGGTTTACAGTCAACCACACTCTATTTCTCTCTTATTATCTCTGCTGTACTGATTTAATATCATATCATATTATATTTGAACTGCCAAAGAATAGGTTCATGCGATATGATTACTCTCTCATACACATACGTAGTCTGGACATTATCAGATATGATGTGAGGGAAATAGCATGCTGTTTTTCCGTGGGTTTGTTGGGATGTTGACTAATATGTCCCTTTCTTGATAAAGATAAAGTAGTTATTGAATCACTGTTTGAGTGTTGTCATGCCAATACACTTCATTATTGTGTGAATGTGTGTGCGTGTGTGATAGAGGGAGTGAGAGAATGCTAACATTTGCGTAAAGGGCCTGAATGGTTCCTCTGTTTAAATCTCAGGAAATCAGTAGAGACTGGCTGCTTAACTGAGTGAGTGCTTCCTGTCTCTACAGGAAGTGCAGGCTTTTAGGAGGAGGAGAGGTAATTTAGAACAAGAGTGTGAGTGTTTGTGTGAATGTATTATATAGATACCCTGTCTGCTCTCAACTGAAATTTGAGGAAAGCTTATAACATAGGGCCATTGAAATATAATTTCAGTCACGCAACCTACCCTTGTTAGAGGTAAGCATTGTCATGTCATGTCATGGGGTAAATAGGAAGATAAAACAGATTTATTTATTTTTTAAAGCATGTTTATATGATTCATATATTCATAAAACAACCAGGCAAAAATATTTCAAAAAATTCTATATTTTGTGATTAATAGTATTTCCTGCATTAGGAGTCAAAGCTCAATATAATTATTAATTGAGTCACTGACATCTGACCCCACAGCTACTATTTAGATTTTTTTTAAAAAAAAATTATGGGTAATATTTAGTGAAAACATTTACATTATTATTATTTTATTTTTTTACATTTTTAATTCCCCAACGTGTGTGATATACATTTTTAGACCTGAATACATTTAAATTGACTAATAATTTTTACTTGCCATGTAGAATATTTACTTTGCAAAAAGCAGTTTTTTAAATATTTTATCACATGACACAAAATGCAGTTTGTTATATTAGAGCCATTGACGTATCTTACCCCACTCTCACCTACATCACCTACATACAAAGTTTATATATGTAATTGTCATCATTGTTTGCAAATATGCGATTTGGGGTTTTTTATTGCACAAAATCCATGTGTTTTGCGGATTTATTGCGTCTCAACCTCATGTTTGTTATTATTATCATCATAAGTTTCTCCATAATGACTTTTTTCTTTGCAATGTTTAATCAAAAAGTCATTTGCCTCATTTCAGGCTCATGCAGCCAAACACAATCAAAACCTGATCACACAAACCATGTGGGGTGTGCAGGAAGCCTGAACATGCTACACACACACACACACACACACACAGCTGGATCTTGTTATAATCTTTACAGTAGCTGACTCGCTCTCTGTTATTAGAATTGTTTTGTACTGCTGCCGTAGCTCAGAATTTATGCAGTACAGGTGTTGAAGAATCACACACACCATCACGCATGTGATCTATAGCTACTATGTGTACAGTCTGGCATTTCTCCTCCTACCCTACACACACACACACACACACACACTGTCTGACTCCTGACTCACACACACCTCCCTACAGGTTGAACATATCATGGTCTGTCTCGCTGAAATTGCAACATATGATTCTGATTTCAGGGCCTTCAAATCCAATATGAAAAAAATGTATTTCATTATAACTTCATATATTTCTGAAGGCTGAGTGTTTGTGCACACATGCATGTCACTGTATGTTCATGAGGTTGGATGTTTCATTGAATGTGTTTGTTTACATCTCACTAGGTGAATATAGAGTGGTGGATTTGTGTGTGTTTGTGTATGTGTTGGTAGACATGGCATTTCCTCTCTGTGTGTTCAGATTGTTGGAATGGAGGTTTGCCAAGGCAGGAATGTGAGTTTAAACGGCTGTGCAATCTCAGAATATTTCGGCAAAACAGAGTTTGAGTGCTGTGACCAAACTTCCTCTCTTTAAGAATTTGAATGGTTTTTGTCATTAACAACTCCTTTTAAATAATTTATTATAAATCAAACTCACAAGTTTCTCGCAAAAGTAGTTTGTTCTTTTTTTGGCAGCATTTTTAAACAAACACGTGTCTTGCGGTATTACCTGTTGACTTTAGAAATGTTTTCATTGAAAACGAAGATAAAATCATTTCTTGTACATTGCTATCTGAAAAAGAAAAAAAGAATACTGAGTTTTATTAGGTATACATGAGCTTCTGAGATACATATCCACATTACACACACACAGGGAATATAGAATAACTGAATCCCAGCTTTCCATGACCAACAGCGATATAAAAGTGGCGTCTCAAATTTTACCTAGCATTCCTAACACAAAACCTCATACTTCAACATACATTCAGATTCACACAAATGGTTATTCATTAAGGAAGCACAATGTATCCATGCACAATATCAATACAACAATTTACCATTGTTATAGTTTTTTTGTTTTTTTTATTACTGTATTGATACTGGAAGCGGATAATACTCTTCAAATTTTTTTCCAAACAAAACAGATACATTTTTGACCCTGGATCACAAAATGTTATATCTTATACATAAATACATTAATATCTTATGTTGCACGGGTATATTTGTGGCAATAGCCAACAAAACATTGTATGGGTCAAAATGATAGATTTTTCTTTTATGCCAAAAATCATTAGGATATTAAGTAAAGATCATGTTCCATGAAGATATTTTGTAAATTTCCCACCTTAAATATATAAAACATTTATTTTTGTGAGTGAATGCAGCACTATCGCCAATAGAAATGGACAACTTTAAAGGCGATTTTCTCAATATTTAGATTTTTCTGTACCCTCAGATTCCAGATTTTCTCGGCCAAATATTGTCCTATCCTAACAAACCATACATCAATGGAAAGATTATGTATTCAGCTTTCAGATGATGTATAAATCTCAATTTAAAAAAAAAATACCCATAAGACTGGTTTTGTGGTCCAGGGTCACATATAAGGTTTTTGATACCTAGTTTTATTTCACAGTGTAAATGTCAAAATGGCCATCATATTTGTCATTTTCGGGCATAATATAAAAACAAATCAGTGATTGTACCTGCCAAAATGTCACTGGTTTTCATATATTTTTTCAGTTTATTATCATCACACTCAAATTGAGTAATAACCTTGGTGTTTTGTGAAACAGTGTGTTTGACACTGATGATTATCTGTGGTAATGGTTAACAGCTGATTATCTTGTTTAAATGCTTAGATGCCATCACGCACACACACACACACACACACACACACACACACACACACACACACACACACACAACCACACACACATTTCATCAATGTCTGTCCTAATTTTTGAAAATGCTTTTTTTTTTTGTCTAAATTATGAATTCGAGTGAAATATGTTCCTTGTAATCCACAAACACATATACACTAAGCCGCTACGTTCACATAAACACACAACGAATTTCCCTGATGTCTCACTTTCACCCTTAAACGCATTTTAATGCAGATCTCAGAGGTGGTCTGAGTGACCCTGGGAATTGTCAGCATATTTTACGAAAACACCTCCAGAGAAGAGCTCCTTCTTCTGGTTTGTTTTGTTTCGTTTTAGTTCTCCGATTTCATTGGAGTCTGCGGGAGTCGCACAACTTATTTTACTTGTCCCGTTTTTTTTCTCCCAGGCTAATAAGGTTTTAATTAGGTTTTAAGCTGTGTATTTGAAATAGACTGACAAGAGGTTAAACCATCCCAGATCAGGTGTCTTAACTCCACCCAACCTCCTCGAATGAAATCGGATCGATTAAAGAAACCGCTGCAGATATTAAAGCCGAATTAAACAAACAGGTATCCGAGGTTCAGGCCGATGCTGATCTTTAACAGTTATCAAAACAGCACATTCTGCACATGCCTCCACCGCTGCCAGCACCTCGGGCAAAGCGCAAAACACTGACAAGGCTTTTGTCCTCTCTTATTCTTCAGACAAAACCGTAGGTGAAGAATTTGACAGTTTATTGGTTGGTGACTTTTGACTCAGTTTCAGACATTGAGCAGGATCTGGCTCCCTCTCCACCTGCATAGAGCTGCTGCAAAACACCTGAAACCTTTTATTCTTTCCTTCTCACACTTCCTTTAGAGGGCTTCTTTTGTGTTGTGAATATCACTGCTAATCTGTAGATTATAGGTTTGATCTTGTGGATGTGTGCCGATGTTTGTTTAAGCCTGGTTGTTGGTAAAGTGAGATGATTATAAAGTCTGTGCATGCATGTTGAGTTGAACAGGTTTATTGCACATTTTAGAAAGATTACAGAGTTTAATAGCCACACACTTGCTGCTGTGCATTCATTTCACCTGATATAGACGCGTACCAGCTTGCAAATTCACCGTTTTATTATACAAACTAAGCACCCGCACAGTTATAAGGCTAATATTTAGTTTAAATTTCATCTTTTGGAGTATCATCAGATTGGTTAGACTGGATCTAGCTTGACTGATAGCACTAGATAGGAAGTGGTTTCATCTTTTAAGGCAAAAATGACCAACATTTTTGCAAAATGTGCACATAGAAGATGCATTACTATCTTTCCTCGTTGTATTGTTCTTTGCTTTTTCCCTTCAGTGAAAGTTGTGTCTATGATAGACTTTAATTTCTCTTCCATATCTTCCAATCAGATTAACCATTTTAGCATATCAAAATTCGGTGTCTCTTTCTATGAAGTATAATGTATCATCATGATAATATCTCATGTGTTATGATGCATTCGTAATATCTGTGGTTGTACATAATTGTAACCGTCGTTACAATGTATTGTATCTATTTCTGGTTATACTTTTAATGAATTTAATGCATTACATGATCAAAACCAAATTTGATCTTTAGTCACATTTTATAATGCACTAGTTTAGCCTATGTAAGTGTATGAATAAGTAAAAACATTTAGGAAAACGTATAAAAAGTACCTTTTGGAATGCATCATACATATAGGAATCATATTAAAAGTGCAAAAAAACTCTAAAAATTTAATCTGACAGTAATTGTCCTGAAATTTGATATTGCTATGCTAAACTTGTTTCAGTGGCTTGTTTGAATTAAAATTTTAATTTAGCGAAGCAACTGTTTTTAAGAGTTTTTATATGTTGCTCAACAAAGTGCAACAGTTTCAGCTTCAGAAGACGTGTCTAAATTCCCATTTAAAGCAGCAAATATTTTTTTTCAAGTTAAATAAATCTACTCTTCCTCATTAATTGACTTGTTGGTTGGTGGATGATTAGTTAACCCTCCTGACCTATCCCAAATTCCGACTTAATATTTTCTGTTCTTTCTCTCTTTTGATATATTTTCATGGTTCATATCAATCTCATATCAGATCTTTTGCTCGCCACTTTTTCAATTCAGCATTTGCCGAGACCTCTCCGCTACAGGACTTGATATTTTTGCACCTCTGACCAAGAAAAGGCAGATCCTTCTTTCTGTCTGTCTTTGTGACAGTGCTAAGACAGGCAGGAAAATGACAGACTCGCATACACACACCTCCTCTTTGTTCATTGTACTCCCGGCAGTAAAAACTCACCTGGGGAAAGCATCAGCGGTAAGATTCGCCAGCACAGCATGCCTCCACAAATACAACTGTCATCGCTCTGTCTCACACACATTCTCACACACGCATTGTTCATTGGGCAGAGGTCTTGGCCACATAAATGTTCATTCAATCTGTCTCACACTCACAAATACAATTAAAAGCGTCTTAATGTGTGAGAAAATTCCCGACAGTGTTACAGCTTGACCTTTCACTTTTATATGACCACACAAAATGAAGCCACCTGTGAAACAGACAGCAGAAGAACAGAGAGAGGACGTGTGTGTGTGTGTGTGTGTGTGTGTGTGTGTGTGTGTGTGTGTGTGTGTGTGTGTGTGTGTGTGTGTGTGTGTGTGTGTGTGTGTGTGCGTGCCGTCTCATCTGTGTTTATTGCGAACATTTATAGAACTCTTCTGTTTTCCCGCTTGCAGAATTTCTGCGGTCACAGAAGTTGTGCACTGCTAATGGATGTGTATGGGAGTGTGTGTCCCTGCTCACACACCTGTTCCTCATTTTCCAATTTGTAACCAATCTGCTCTCAACGAGGGGCTAAACGGCCCTGATAACCATCTTGACTGCTCTCTCTTTCTCTTACACACACACACACACACACACACACACACACACACACACACACACACACACACACACACACACACAAACACACATTTCACTGTCTGAATGCATATGAGTTCCAGTCAATAAACTGCATCTGTAACCGTTTTTTTTATTTTTTATCTTCCATCAGATTAAATTATAGTTTTTTCCTGTCTCTACTGGTCAGTCAGTTTCATGATCGATATGTCGATCTACAATCTGGCTCTTCAGCCTCGGTGGTTGTGAGAAAGGTACCACTCAAACTTATAGGACAGTGATTTCCAAAGTGCATCTCAGGATGTGCTTTAGCAGGTATTTGAAAAGATGTTAAACAAAATGTAATTTCCCAAAAAGAATTTTTTTTATAAAAAATGCTACACTCAAATCTGTAGGACAGGTATTTGGAAGCATGTCAAATAAGGAGTACAAAGTATAATTTATAAAAAATAAAAAAAAAACGTTTTAAAAAAAAAAAGCTAAATATAATACAATTAAATTGAATTCATTCATTAAAAAGTAAGCAGGTATTTGAAAGGATGTCAAATATAAAATGAAATTGATAAAAAAAATTAATATAAAAATAATTATTAACCAAAAAGTTTTTTAGTGTTGTTAAAATGCACTTAAGCCTTCGTTAGCCAGCTTTCCATTCATGTATTATCATCTAAATTTTGGGGCATTGCATAAAACATCCTGAATGGAAACATCAAGATGCAAATAAAATAAAATAAAAAAATTATCAGTTTCTTTTTTTTCTTATTCAATAAGAAGACATACTTATAAATTACAATGGAAAACATTTGCTAAATAAAAACCTAGATTGACATCAAATATGTCATGTGACTTTGCTTCAATCTGTCATGTGGCTTTTCCAATGGCGACAGCTTTTTCCCCCCTAGATATTGTGGAAATTTTGTTCTCTTGAACAAAAGGGATGGAAACTATTCTCCAGTTTTTTCCTTGATATTCCAATTTTTTATTATTTAAATGAATGAAAATTGGGTTGAAGGAGGACCATATATGGACCATTGAACAGATCCACTAATGCATGAGCTCAGATGATCTGACTGGAACTTTGCAGTTTTGTACATTTTGTATCGGCCAGCACAAGTAATGTGAGCTGTGTGTAAAAATCCATTTAAAGGAACATTAATGAAGTAACCAGGTGATCCGCAGTCAAAAACTCTCATCGTCTCTCTCACTCAGTCATTTAGTGGTCAGTGCTAACTTTCTCTCTTTGTCTACTCTTTCACACTCTCTCTCTTTCTCGTTCAGTGTATGTGTGTGTGAGCAAGTGTCACCATATGACAGCCTGTCTCTGCCTAATTCAAACCACCTGCATTAAACAGAGTACTTCTGTGCTCCACACAAAAAAAGACTGTGTCTATGTGTGTGTTGTGGTGGGTAGAGGGGAGTATTTAAACTTTCAGCAGCTCCAAAAATAAAAATAGGCTTTTAAAAACAGGCACCCTTTTAAACCAATGACTCCTGGAGCTATAGAGTCAGTTTCAGTGTGTGTGTGTGTGTGTGCGTGTCCTTCCCAGTGGATAGTTATGAATAGTTGTATTATTATGTGCAAGATCTACCTGAAAGACCTGAAAGAGAAATTCTTTACATGCCATAAAGTGAGCTGAAGTGTGTGGGCCCTTTTTTCTTTTTTCTTTCTTTCTTAAATTTTTTTTTTATTGTATTTTTTTGCAATTGTTAAATGCATGTTTGGTTGAATTGGATTCAGTGTTGCAAAGAGAACTGCAGGTTTGTTTATTGCAGAGTACCAAACAAATGTTCATAGGCAAAAGGTTATATCGTTAATGAGAGGGATTTTCTTTTCTTTTTTTTAAGATGTTTTAATTTCCGTTTTATTAATAATTTAACAAGTTAATAATGTTTAAATTAAAAAACTTTTTAGTTCATATTTTACTTTTTTATCAGTTTGTACTTTGTATTTCACTTTTTTTAGTTTACCTTTTGCTCAACTTTGTATTGTGTATTTCACTTTTTACTTTACTTTTGTTTTGTAAATAAACTTTTTTATTTACCTTTTTACTTTTAACTTCTTACTTTAAATTTTTTGTTATTTTTGTACAGTTTTGAAAATATTAAGAGTATGAGTAAATTTTACATACCAGTCAAAAGTTTGGACATACTTCTCTGCAGTTTTGGACTACATTTGTTTCTCATGATATGAATTATTTGATCTAAAGGCTTAGTTCTAATATAAATTATGCCTATGAATTTTTTTACAAAACAACACATTTGTGACCCTGGACCACAAAACCAGTCACAAGTCGCACGGGTATATTTGTGGCAATAGCCAACAATACATTGTATGGGTCAAAATTATCTATATTTCTTTTATGTCAAAAATCATTAGGATATTAAGTAAAGATCATGTTCCATGAAGATATTTTGTAAATTTCCTACTGTAAATATATAATAAAAATATTTTTGTGGGTGAATGCAGCACAATCGAGAACATAAATGGACAACTTTATAGGCGATTTTCTCAATGTTTCGATTTTTTTAGCACCCTCATATTCCAGATTTTCAAATAATTGAATCTCGGCCAAATATTGTCCTATCCTAACAAACCATACATCAAGGGAAAACTTATTTATTCAGCTTTCGGGTGATGTCTAAATCTCAATTTCATAAAATTGACCCATGTGACAGGTTTTGTGGTCCAGGGTCACATTTTTGCATGACATTTAAAGTGTACTGAAATGCGATCTAGACAGCGGATGGCTACTTTGAAGGAGATTAACATTATAATTTATTTTACCACTACGTAATTCCCATACTTTGATTTGTTCTATTTCATAGTTTCAATAACTTTACTGTTCTTCTAAAATGTGGAAAAAGAGTTATATTAAATAATGAGTTGGTGTGTCCAGACTTTTGACTGGTATACATGGATAAATGTTGATCACATTTCCCCTTAAAAGATTTGCTGTCCAGTTAATGTAAATTTGCTTGAAAAATATGATTGGACGCATACGGTCACATGACCATCGATTGCGTAATCTGTCATAATTTACCATTCCAGACCTTAAGATGATTTGAATATTTCAAGATACTTCATTCTAAATTGCCTGCGGGGGAATATAGTCGCACACGCCCAGATGCATAAAAACAAAAGAGGCATTGAAGCCGAGAAGAGGATGTCATCACAGTTAATCCTTTGTTTTCTCTTTCACCTTTTTTTAAACTCGCCACCCTCTCTTCCAAGTTTGTTTGCTTGCATGGACGGATGGCAGAAGGAACACTGACACAAACTGCCGTACATGTCATTTTTGGAAAGCTCAGTCTCGTCCTGATCCACTGGAGAAGGAAACTGCCCTTGAACCTCACATTCTGCTCTACCTCTGTGACCCTTTAAAGTAATCCGTTAAACAGATGTACAGTATGTGTGTGTTCACCGATCTATGCACAGGTCCTGGATCAGATGGCAATTTTTAGGCCGATGTTAAAGGAAGTGACTTAACCTTGGATTGAGCAAAGCTGTCCGAACCTGAATGACCTTCTTCCTTGCAAAAAAAAAAAAAAAAAAAAAGATATTTTGGATTAAAAGTCTGTTTTTTTTTCTCCATACAATAAAAGTCAGTTTGGGCCAATTTTGTTTTAGACCCCATTGACTTTTAGCATATGGGTAGAAACAGTTCAACCATTCTTCAAAGTATCTTTTATTGTCTTCCACAAGAAAAAAAAATTAAAATACAGGTTTGGAACGACAGGAGGGAAGTAAATAGTAAATAATTAATGATTAGTAAATCATTTTTATTTTGGGGGGTGACCTATTACTTTTAGGTAGACTTTTAGGCATCTTTTTATGTGTTTTTAATGACTTTTTCTAGCCAGGTCAAGTCACGTTTATTTATAAAGCAATTTATTTATATTCACCAAATACATTGAGATCAAGCGAATCAATCAAATCAGTTTTTGTTTCATTAATACAATGAGTAAATACTAACAATATTTTAATTGTTGGGTAAACTGTACCTTTAAAATGATATTTAAAGCATCAGTAGTTGGAGAGAATCTAACATGCGACAGAGAAGGCACGATCATATAGGAACCAACAAAAACAAGTTATCTGAAGACCTTAGAGACCTAGGAATATGATATTTTGAGACAAAAGCACAATATATAATGAGGTGCTAAACCATGTAGACAAATAATGAAAGCATCCTTTGCTTTTTTGTACACAAAGTGTGCACATTTGCTGCTGAAATACCCAGAGAGCCTCAGTGTGTCCAAACTCCTCCCAAAACGGCAGGAGAGAGTGTGTGTGAACAGGAAGGAAGGGGAAGGGAGTTGTGCTGCTGGCCTCTCAGCTGTCTGTCACAGCGCTAATGATCCTCGGAGAGAGGTGTGAGGGAGGAATGGAGAGAAGAGGACGGAAAGCAAGGGATGTTAAGACAGATACAGCACGAGCCGGGTTTCGCTTCAGAATATTTTTCCTGTCGGATACATTTACAGCGGTGCTAAACCATCTCACATTTCCCCGAAAGTCTTTGCTGACAAATCCAAAAAGTTGCCAAATAATAATGGCTGTAAAAGCAAACCTAACACGGTGGAGAAGATTACAACAATGAATCTGTTCCAGTGCTTCACTCAGCTATCAGTGTGTATGTCTGTGATAAAGAAAAGAAGAGAGAAAGCTGTTTGTTATGACTAAAATAAGATCAGAGAATTGTGCAGGCCATTTCCTCCCTTCGCTTGACCTCTCCGTTTCATGCTATGTTTGTGTCTCTGGCTTTCTCTCACACACATGCACACACACGTTCACCTCTGTTAACCTGTAGGTTTCATCATTTAGAAGCTGTATTGGTTTTTAAATGACATTTTTTACATTCCTCACACTAGCCTCAGTGTGACATGGTAATTATTACATATTTTATGTGTGTATGTGTGGTTATACTTCTCACAGATCACCAACTGCCATTAAACCTTTGTTTACATCAAATTACTTGCCAATTTTCTGGCAATTTTACTAGGAATTGCAACATTATATGATTTATGTCAAGCTGTAAGAAGTCTGACCCCCTCTTGATGTCAGTGACATGCGTCTTCTAAAGAAAACATCTGTCACAACTAACAAATTTCGCCTCAGGGTAAAATGTACTGTCAGACGTTTATCTTCTCCAGAACTTTGTGACAGCACGTATGTAGAATATTCGTTAACAAAAATATGAGGAACAACATTGCATTGTGTTGTTGTCATGTTTTTGTGACAAACACTGAGAGCTGTGACAGTGACTTGAGATGTTTGCCTCAAGTATGTTTAAAAATAAAACATAGGGGCAATATATATATATATATATATAAAAAAATACTGCAACATTTCTGCAACATTAAGCATGTTGAAATGTGTCCAATGCACTTGCCTGTAACCATTCAGGTGTGTGATGGGTGTTTTATGTATAGCTTTTAATGAAATAATGTAAAAAAAAAACTAAAAAAGCTTTCCTGTAGCTCAGTGGTAAGAGCATTGCGTTAACAACGCAAGGTTGTGGGTTCGATCCCAGGGGATTGCACATACCTATGTATAAATGTATAGGATAATGCAATATAAGTCGCTTTGGATAAAAGCGTCTGCCAAATGCATAAATGTAAAATCAGTTTATTGGTCGGTTAAATTATGGCTGGTAAATGTTCTCAGTTGTGGCAAATTTTGGATTCTCCACATGTGCGTGTTTAGGGAATTTCTACATTTCAGACTAGACCAAATCAAACAGAAGCTCTGAACACAGTGGGTGTTTAGTGGTGTGTGATGTAGAACAGTCATTTTTAATGAATCTGCTGACATTCAAAATGCAGTTTGACTGCTTAGACTTTGTGCCGTTATAAAATCCAAAGCCGAATCAGTTCCCTCAGTGTGTCTCTTTTTATTGTTTTCTCTTTCTGTCTGTCTGTCTATCTCATTTGAGAGTTTTTTTTAAGTGAGTGCTGCAGGAGTGAAATATGAATGAGTTGGGCGGCCAAGTGCTGTGCTCCCACTGCAACGTATAAAACGTGCTGATGGGGTCTTTATCCCTCCATCAAGCTGAGGGGAAGAAAAGAGCGCAGTCCTGTCAAGGGAACCGTGCGATTCTCTGGCCAACTGGCTGAATGCTGAAGCCCTGCAGTCAGAAAATGTGTATGAGTTAGAGAGGGAGCTAAAGCCAGAGAAAGAAGACAGAAGAGTATTACCCATTGACCTCTTGGCAAGCGTTCTTGTTTTAAGTATCTCACCATTTATTTCTCTAAAAGCACTGCCTCTTTCATCTAGATCACCATTTAGATTTAGTCTGTGCATTTGTGTAGTGGTTGTATGGACTTGGGAACTCTGTGCTTTATTCCCACAATTGACATCCCATGAGGCCTAGCGTTGACGTCAGGATGCGATGGCCGTGTGTGTTGGTGTGTGTAAGATCGTAACCACATAAAAGCACATCCTACTGGGAGCAGATGTGTCTGCGTTTAGTGTGTGTCGTGTGTATGTGGGGGAGTCTTGATACTTGATCCCAAATATGAACCTGAGAAAATAAAACCGTTTTGATACTGTTAGTCCTATGAAGTCATTATATAATTTGGATCTTGATATGATGTCTTCAGTCACATTTTATTACACGTTTTTGCACATTTACAAGGTCAGACAGGGAACATACCAACTTCGTAAATACAGCAAAATTTAAAATGGAATGGATTTTATGGACTTTAACCAAGATGCAAATCAGGACAGTATTAAAACAATAAATAATTTCACAGAGGGCCATAAGCTTTCCATCTTTAAAACTATTTGAAAAATGTTCACAAAATCACGAAGAAATAAAGCGAAGCTTCCATTTCTTCCATTTACATTTGTGAATATATTTACCCACCAAAATTACCATGTTTACAAGGTCAGCATTGTGGCATGCATCATCTCAAATTTATAATAATGATATTGATCTCTGTGTTTGTTTGTCTTCTAGGCGATGTGGCTGATGCTGCAGCAGGAGGAGCCTATCGATTTTGTCATAGCGACAGGGGAAGTGCACAGCGTACGGGAGTTTGTGGAGAAGGCCTTCAAACGCGTGGGCAAAACTATTGTGTAAGAGCACGCATACACACACACATCAAACACAGATTAAGCCCATCTGGTTAATCTGGCACATCTGGTGTTGATTCGCAGACGGGCTGTACAAGACCACAAAACAACATGCAAACACGCCATAAATATTGTAAATATGTAACACACATGCTAACAGCTGAATTGGGAAACAAATAAGATGAAGGAATGTGTTCAAAGCTTTTGTTCACGCACTCAGGTGGGAGGGGAAGGAGGAGAATGAAGTGGGCCGCTGTCAGGAGACCGGAGTCATTCATGTGAAGGTTGATTCGAAGTACTACCGGCCAACTGAAGTGGTGAGTTGCTACAAGACTGTTTCTTCACGCGTAGACAAAGGCTGGAATACACTACACTACTTTCGCTAAGATTTATGCCCCGAATCTGATTGTACAGACTAGTTGCCGAAAATCAGAGCCAGTCTGCAGATTTGAGTTGACATATTTGACAGAAAATCACTTAGTCTATGATATGCATTGCACAGGCTCCACTTTTTTAGCTTCACACTATGATTCCTTTCAGTTAGAGCATGCATGAGTTTGTTGTGTTTGGAATCACCTTAAAGTCTGGTAGTGTGTGACCCTCAGTCATTTAATGTATGATGCCTAGTGTTTTAAAATCTGTTGTGTAGTTGTATTGTATTCCAGCTTTAAAGGAACACTCCACCGTTTTTTGAAATAGGGCTTATTCACCTTCTTTCCTACATTTAGATTGGTGGGCAAATACATTTTTGTCTCAGTGCATGCATTGTTTTAGTTTAACAGGGTCGGCGCTAGCTTAGCTTAGCATAATGAATGGAATCCTTTGTTGCCAGCTAGCATGTCCTGAGTAAAAGTGATATAAAAAATTAAAAAAAAACACCTAATTACTTCTTGTGGCCTGCATATTCACAACAAGTAAAAAATAGCGATGCAGATTAACACCAGGCAATTTCCTATGCAGATATTGACTTGGGACTATATTAGGGGGAAGCACAGGCGAAGCACTGCTACATGGGCGCAGAGATATCACGCCCAAGTAGCAGTGCTTCGCCTGTGCTTCCCCCTAATATAGTCCTTAATATATAAGTCAATATCTGCCTAGGAAATCGCCTAGTGTTAATCTACATCGCTATTTGTACTTGTTGTGAATACGCAGGCCACAAGATTTTTTTTTTTTTTTATATCACTTTTACTCAGGACATGCTAGCTGGCAACAAAGGATTCCATTCATTATGCTAAGCTAAGCTAGTCAAACTAAAACAATGCATGCACTGAGACAAAAATGCATTTGCCCACCTATCTAAATGTAGGAAAGAAAGTGAATAAGCCCTATTTCAAAAAACGGTGGAGTGTTCCTTTAAGAGCATCCAATGTGCCATTAGAAGAGATTTATTATGTGTTTGATATTTTATAATATGCAACAGGTGTTGACTTCTAGATGTGTAGTGAGAATATATGTTTCCAATATAACACCGATATTCTGACCGCAAAGGAGGCTCTACTCTGGCATGGGCTTGAGTACCTGGAAGTAACAGCAATGATTGATCATGAAAATAATTGTGAAACTATTTCAACTTCAAAACATTTCATACTGATTGACATATATTAACTACACAATAATGTATCAAAAGTAATGTATTGCTTATTGTGTGGCATCAGTAGACAGCAGTTTGTGTCAGTATTGTTCATGGTGACTTGCACTCGATTTAATCAGCAGTTCTCAGATCTCTGAAGAGGATTTGAGGGCGTTCAAGCAGGATTTCTTTATTTCAAAAACTATTTTAAATCTTGAAAAATATTAAGCAGCACAACTGTTTTCAACATTGATGATAATAAGGAATGTTGCTTGAGTATCAAAACATTGGTGACCATAAGAGACTT
This sequence comes from Leuciscus leuciscus, assembly GCF_965113295.1. Taxonomy (NCBI): domain Eukaryota; kingdom Metazoa; phylum Chordata; class Actinopteri; order Cypriniformes; family Leuciscidae; genus Leuciscus; species Leuciscus leuciscus. Next base: position 29,970,693 of record NC_138743.1, on the reverse strand, counting down.
TTCAAAAACTTTTGAACAAGAAATTTAACTAACCCCATACTTAGTTGTAATCAAAATTATTCAACCCCCGTTGCAAATCAGGTTTATTGGCAAAAAATTAATATTGGCAAAAAAGTAATTAAAATAGCTCAACACAACAAATGTTTCAAGTGGTTTCCCCAAATTCAACAAAGTGCAACTTTTAATGACTTCTGAATCTCAAAATTATTCAACCCCTTCATGGCAAGCATCTTCAGTGCTTAGTAGAACACCTTTTTGCTGTCATGACCTCCTGCAAATGAGATGTATAACCAGACACCAGCTTCTGGCAGCGATTCTGAGGAATCTTAGCCCATTTCTAATGAGCAATGGCCTGCAGTTCCGTAATATTCTTGGGTTTGCGTGCTGCAACAGCCTTCTTTAAATCCCACCAGAGATTTTCTATGGGGTTCGGGTCAGGTGACTGTGATCGTCACTGTAGAATCTTCCAGAACTTCTTCTGCAACCAAACCGTGGTGGAATTTGAGGATCATTGTCCTGTTGGAAGGTCCAATGGTGCCCAAGCTTCAGCTTCCTCCCTGACGGCATGACATTTTCTCCTAGGATTTCCTGATACTTCAATGAATCCATTTTGCCTTCCACACACTGCAGGTTTCCAGTGCCAGAGGATGCAAAGCAGCTCTAGAGCATCACAGAGCACCACCATGCTTAACTATAGACCGAGTGTTCTTTTCAGGATATGCTTCATTCTTCTTCCTTGATCCATAGGGCCGGAAAGTTCCAGTTTTGTTTTATCGCTCCACAGAACTGAATCCCAAAACTTCTGTGGCTTATTTATATGATTTTGAGCAAATTGGAGCCGACTTTTCTTGTGCTTTTGGGTCAGTAGTGGTGCACGAGTTTCGGCATGGAAACCATCTGCGTTTAGTCTTACTGTGCAGCTGAAACCTCAGTGCCTGTTGCCACCAAGTCTTGCTGCAGGTCTTTTGCAGTCACTCAAGGGTTTTTCTGGACCTGCCTTCTCAGAAATCTGGTTGAAGCCATTGATAGCTTCCTTTTTCTGCCCCGTCCAGGTCGTGTAACCACTGTTCCTTTAACTTTGAACTGTGAACTATGCTTCCAACAATGTCTTCTTGGAGCATTTAGTGCCTTCGCTATCTTCTTGAATTCTGTTCCTTGTTTGTGAAGGGCGGTGATATCTTCTCTTAACTTTTTGGACCATTCTTTTGACTGCGCCATATTTCAAACATGCAGTCAAACGTGACACTCAACAAACCTAGCCAGTTCAGATATTTCATGTGTTCTAGCTCAAGCACACCTTGTGCAACTAATGAAGCCCTTGATAAGTTGCATCAGGTGTGCTTGAGACAACACCTGTTTTGCAGATTTGTGCTGCTGTGAGGGATTCTGTTCATGGGGTTGAATTATTTTGAGACTGCAGAAGTCATTATAAGTTGCATTTTCAGTTGAATTTGGGGAAACCACTTGAAACATTTGTTGTTGAGCTTTTTCAGTTACTTTTGTTTGATTTGTTCATTGCAAACAGCTAAAAGTCTGTACATTTTGCCAATAAACCTGATATGCAATGGGGGTTAAATAATTCAGGTGTCGATTACAACTGTAGACAATGAAAATGTAAGTTCCTTTCAAGTATTCAAGTAGACAAAATGATCAAAATGCCCATCCTTACTCTGACATGCATAAGACATGTAGATGTCAGTTTGTGAATGTGTGTGGTGGGTGGTCATTTAGGAATGAGAAAGGGCACCACATTTTTAAAGAAAACATACGTACTAAATGATTGTTGACAGATCAGAGGTTTTCTCCAAGACACATGCTTGCTTTGTATGGGTCAGCGGGGTGTTTCCAAAAAGCTCTTTCAGTCAGAAGAAAGAATCATGTTGAAGGTGAGACCAAAAGATGTGTGAGTGAGTGTATGCAGTCTGAAGATGAGTGACATCAGAGGATTAAGAGGAGCTGGTGCAGAAAGAAGGAAATCTGTTTCAAGGACAATCATTGGACAGTGTTATGTAATATCAGTACAAGATACTTAAAGACACAAGCTGAACAGGTCATCCATCAACACAGAGGTGAAATGGGAATGTGACCTTTAACCTCTGTGATAGGAAGTAAATCACTGCATTTCCTCTGGAGGCAGAAGTGTCAGTGCTGGGTGCAGGTCACTTCTGAGGATGAATGAGAGTGTGTGTGTGTGTGTGTGTGTGTGTGTGTGTGTGTGTGTGTGTGTGTGTGTGTGTGTGTGTGTGTGTGTGTGTGTGTGTGTGTGTGTGTGTGTGTGTGTGTGTGTGTGTGTGTGTGTGTGTGTGTGTGTGTGTTTGCGATACATTTACAAATACGTTGTCCACAGGCTACATGTGTACATGTTTCAAACCTGTTGAATTAAGCCTATAATTAATCAAATAACTTATTCTGGCTGAATAGAAAAAGGACCTTTAGGACCATTTTTTTAACTGTAATTTTTACTTGGTCCTCTTTGCCAGCACACTTGCATCCCCTGAAAGGAGTAACTGAATGAAATACACACACCTATTAATAGGAAAGCAGTGAGTTGAATACACTACATGTTTTTCCAAAGAGACCCTCTTCAATCGTCACTCAAACTGCTGTTTTTGAGCCATCCTAATCTGTTTTCATTTATACACCTGCATGATTTATGAAAACATAATTACTGACAGATAAAAATCTTCTGGCTGAAAGATCCCACGTTAGAGCTAAAAATAACTGTCACACCCAAAACTGCTGTTAGATGAATGGCTCTATGCATTATTATCATTCCCAAGATCAACATATGAAGCCTCTGAGTGATGGCTATCATGTCAGACGTAACTTGTGGTTGGAAGTGCGTAAATTGCGAGCGAATGATGAAACCCAAATCGGCCATCTTTATTTGCATAACCTTTAGAGATCTCATAACGAGCGTATCTGCGTGGAAGCGTGTGCGTAGGGCAGGATTTCATCCGTGGCTTTGCTGCAAATGCATCTCGCTTTTACTGGATGTGTTCTTTCAGTCGACACACACACTCGCTCACATTCCTTAAGGAGGTATGCGTAGTTTTAGCTTCACAATGAGAAAAACAGGTAATGCGCTTGGCCTTGTCTGTCCATCACACGCCATCTACTCGCTCAAACAAAGAAACTGTGTGTGTGTGTGCGCTCGTTGAAATAATATGCTAACTTGCTTTAAGGCCTGAAATACCCCGATTTAAATGAAGCTTGAAATATTGAAGCGAATTTCGGTACCTTTTTACGATTTACAGCAGGAGAGCAGTGTAAAGTAAATAGTGGCCATTCTTTTATTTCTCTCTCGCTCGCTTTTATTGTCCCTCTTGCACATACGCAAGGACGAGGCGGATCGGGTGCAATAACGAACACTTCAAAACCGAGCGGTCTGTCTTTTAGCTGATTGAGGGGGTTTAATAGTGAAAGCTTGAACTGATGAATGTGTCCCCCAGACGGCCGCTGAAGACCGCTGCGTGAACCCTGCGGTCCCAGCTCTGCCTTTCAGTGAATATGATTTTGCACATCCATTTCATTCTTTCGGATGCTGATTTAAACCATTTTTATGAGGCACTTTGGGGAAGGAGGACCAAAGTTAGCCAAAGGCTTTTTTTTTCCACTTTTTCTTTTCCAGACAGTCCCCAGGAAACCCTCATGGTTTTTTCTTTTCGTTTTTCATTTTGAAAGAGAAAGGAGCACAAGAGAGGGCATAATTAAAAAGTAAAAAGCTTTGATTTATGCGACAAACTCCACAGACAGCGAGTTTCTCCGTTTACTCACTTACTGACTCATTTATGAATACCCTGCCGAACTTGTGTGCACATCTTAAAATGACACAATAAATTTTTTTGATTGTGAACCGTGCTGTGGTCACCTTGTTATATGATGTAATTTCAGCTGAAAATTGGTTTTCAGAAAAGTGAAACTTTTTACAAGATTTGAGAATGTCTCAATGAACATGGGGTTATGGGGTGGCATATACTATGAGGATTATTGAAAATAAGTATTAAGTTGTGTGTGAACGCATATGAATGCTTTTAGGATGTGTCTGCCAAGAATATAAATGTAATGAACAGTAAATAAGTGTAAGTGTGAGCGTGCATGCTGATGATAGACAAAACACAAGCTGCACACAGGCTGCGGTTCACCAGCAAGTGTGTATTTCATCAAATCAACTTACAGACTTGACGACCCTGAGGAATTGCCCCAACATAATGATGGTATAATGTGGATTATCAGAGATTAGTATACATAAGTCAACATGTTTCCTCTGGCAACTCAAAGACACAGTGCACACATATCTCTTAGAGACTTGGATTTGAGATGGTTGCTCTTTTGTGGCCTATTAATTTAATGACATTAGCATAATTATTTACTCTATGACTATAGGCTTTGCTAGTAATTTTTTTATGTCATAATACAAATAAAATATTCTAGTAATGGTAATTAAAATAAAATAGAGATATACTATATTTATATACACACACACACTGTTTGGATTTAAATAGGCAAATGCTTAAGAGTCTATGATTGGATCATTATTACTGTGATTATTATTATTATTATTATTAGATTATTATGTTTCTAGCATTTTTGGCAACAGTTCTTCTAACCCTAATTGATGGAGTGTGTAGCTTTTCATTTCTTAAACAACCATGTAAGATGACATGTCCATGTCACAACCATGTCCAGGATGACAAAGCCAAGATTCATCAGGCTCAAATTGTGAAAGAATGGTTGGGAGGGAGCATGTAGAATCATTTTCACACATGAATTGAGTTCATTGAAAGTCTTTGGGATGTGCTGGAGGAGACTTTACAGAGTGCATGACTCTTGCATTGTCAATACAAGAAAATTGATGCACTAAATGTTGTGACGTTATTTCCATCAAGAAGTGCATCCATTTTTGGTCAAGATCTTGTATTGACAATGCAAGAGTCATGCACTCTGTAAATGCTATAGCTTTCAATTGAACTACATGATATTTATTACATCATAAGTTGGTAGACAGTATTATTGGCACAAGTGCATTATTATGATGTGTATATATAGTGTATGCTTGTGCTTTGTGTAACATGTAAGCGCATGCTTATTTTTTTTTGGTTTCTGTTGGAATGAAAGATGGCTTTGACCTTTCACTCCAAGGATCAGGATGGGCTGATCTTATCTGCTCTGTGGCAGAGGTCAGGAGCGAGATAAAAAGAATCCTGTAGTGAGCAGCACACACACACACACTCACACATGGAGGCCCTCACTCTGTGAATGCAGGAGTCTATCTTATCTGACCCATGCTGAGCGTCATAGTACCAGCATGCAAAACACAGCTGCATCATCACTTACCTGCAGCTTTGCTTTTAATTTGAATGCAAGATCCATTTTATTTCAGGCTTCAGTTCAGTGGCCAACTGATCTGCGTGCTTTTGTGTGTTGGTAGATTTATGTGTGCGTTGAAGGCACCTCTAGCGGAGTTTTAGCCTCCGATGTCTGTCGTGATGCTTTATGGGTAGTGCAGTCTTTAGGGTTTTCTGGGTATTATAGTTGCTGTGGTTGAGAGGCTGGCTCTGTGTGACAGTTTTACGGTGATATGCAGTGTAATAGGTCAGAGTTGTTAAAGTTGAGTGTGAATGATGTTGTAAAGAGTCTGGCCGGGTGCCAGGTGGAACTCAAACCTGCAATAAAGCCGCGCTCTTACCATACAGCCTTTCCTCATGATGACCGTATATACATCCACTTTTATTTACCTCACACTTTACGGTAGAGCTTAACTCTCTTTCATAACATTACATGGCACTTTTTAAAAACGTGGGGTCCTTTTTCTTCCCGCCCCGGGACGTTTTCTTTTACCGTGCTACTCCGTCTCACACTCTGTTCTCGTTGATGCATCGGGGAGAGAGAAAAAGAGAGGGAGAGAGAACAGAACTAAAAAAATAAAGAGGGAGAGAGGGGTGTACGTTCTCCCCTGGCCTACTCTCTGGTATTTCCTGAAGGACTTTGACTGAGCGGAACCACCCTGGGCCCCACGGAGGGGAAAGAGAGAGAAAGAGCTTTTAAAAAAGAAAGAGAGTTGAGAATATAACACTTAAAAACCAAGCCAAGTGTATAGCTTCTCAATAAACAGGTGAATGTATATATATATATATATATATATATATATATATATATATATATATATATATATATATATATATATATGTTTAGAGGTGAAAGACACTCCCTTTTGAGAGAGAAAGTGAAGATATTATATCAATAGATGTCTATTACTGAACTAAAATGTGCAACGTTAAAGAATTGAAAGCATTCGTGGCGTAATGTTGATTACCTCAACAAAAAAATCAGCTTGTTCCACATTTACTTTCAAAAGAAGCAAAAGTTAGGAAGGTAACGTGAGACGTATGCATTGAAAGTGAATAAAGCCTATTTTTGGAGGATTTAAAATGAGAAATGTGATGATTATAATTTTATAAAACCACACATAACTTCCATTAAAACTTGAGTATTATTTGAGCTGTAAAGCGGTTTCGATCATTTTCACAGTCATTTTAGGGTTTTTAAGAGTTATGTTGGCATGGTAACAAAGTCGTTGTTTATAACTTTACGCAGAAATGGTTATGTGAATTTTTGTAAAAAAAAATGTTAACACTAAAATCATGTTAACACACTTATTGTGTATGTCTTGTATGTCTATACTATTGAAACAGCGAGGTTAGCATTTGTAGACTGGCCCCATTCACTTTCACTTGCTGCGTTTCCATTATCCTTCAAATTGAATTGAAAATATGCCCAATGGAAATATATGTAAACCTACCAACATCCGATGCCATTATTTTTGGAATGACTTATTCCAAATAAGAAAAAATTATATCTGGACTTATTCCAAAAAAAAAAAAAATTATTTGTGGCATAACATCGGTAAACGGCGTCATTTCGCAATCGTTTTTTAGCGACATTTAGAAATATTGCAAACATTTTTTTGCAAATCTGTAATGGAAATCAGGCTACTGTAAGAGCCAGTGTTTGTTTTTTTAAAGGGGTCATAAGTCAAAATTAATTTTTGTGACAATCAACATTATACCACAAATGCTGTAGACTTAGATGAACTTGCAATAAACCTGGAATATTGTGTGGAACGTTTTATAAGAAAGTAAATTAGTGTTATATTGTAATTGTAATTAGTAGCAATTTCTGAATGAAAATTTGTTTCAAAGCAAATCCTACACCAATTTTTATTTAATTTTTTTTATGTAGGTTTGAATCGGTTGCAAATAAATAAAAGTTACATTAATGAAAGTAAAATTTGAAATACACTATTTAGCATTAAATAAAATGATCAGACGCCTTAGTAGTTCAGAAACTTTTTTTTTTGCAGGTGTCTTAAACTTTGAAAATGTGTTAACTTGTGTAGCAATGTTGGGTTTGTTTTTGCCATGTGTCATAATTTCCTCGTGTGTGTGTGTGTTCTGTGTGTAGTGGGAAAGGGGAGGTTAATTGTGGGCTGCCCTCTGTAAATGGCATGTCCCAGGCTCGTTATCTTGATTGAGTAATTAACTCTGGCTCTCGGCACTCTTACTCACACTGTCAGACTGCTGAACTCCTGACACCTCGCATTCCTCACTCCCTCTCCCTCATGCTTTCTCCTCTCTCGCTCTTTAACTTTCACACAGCTCGTCTCCCCGAGCTTTCAATTTATCATCATTTTCCTTTCTCTCCATGCCATTCCTGTCTCGTCCTCTTTTTCCTCCTCTTCTCTCACTCTCGATCACTCCAGACAAGAACGTTTTTTTATTATACACATGAGTTGGAAATGTGACGGAGCTCATGATAATAATTCTAGTAGTTTTAAAGTGATAGTTCACTCAAAAAAAAAAAACATTCTGTTATCAGTTACTCACCCTCATGTCGTTCCAAAACTATGACTTACTTTCTTCTGTGGAACACAAAAGAATATATTTTTTTCCTAAGTCAATACCAGTCCAATTTTGTTTTGGACCCCATTGACTTTCATAGTACGGACAAAAACAGTCCAAATATCTTATTTTATGCTCCGCAGAAGAGGAAAAGTCAGATGATGATGAAATGAGATCATTTCTGGGTGAACTATACCTTTAACTGAGGTACATGTGTGTCATGCCTTTCGGTTGTCGTAGCTCTTCACGTTCTCTCCCCACCCATAGTGAAGGCATAATAACAGGTGAGATGAAAAATGAAAAAGTATCTGGGTCATTTGAATAGGGTGAATTATGTACATGTTGGCAGGCCGGACTCTTGTATGCTCAGCTCCGCTGCGGTCACTCTGCCAAAACATGTAGACTCCGCTCCAGAAGATACAGCTCTCCGAGGCTTGTAAACACACAAACACACTGCCAATACCACATGTAAGCACATACATATCCTCTGTAATAAACACACCATTGAATACATGCAACTCTTACTGATGCTTTCATGCTGCGATCGTGTCATTCAAGTCTGGCTATTAACACATTGACACTGAAGTTATTTAGATTCAGATGTTCTTTTGCATTTAATATAGTTTTCCCGCTCTGTGATTTGGCTGTAGTTTGAAAAGGGAAATCATTGGAGTCTTTGATCCCTCCTAAACATCCTGCATCAAATAACCAAACTCACTCACACAAAACTGCACAGCACATAGCAAAGTCTGTCGAACAGCCGTGGATTTCTCGTTCGGTTTCACCATGTACTTTTGATTAAATGATTCATCTTGCTCGTGTCTCTCACATAAACATGCATTTAAAGTGTCAGACACTTAGGGTCAGTGTGTCTTTGCTGGAGAGGGTTTACATGATCAGATAAATATTTATTAAACTCTTGAAGCAAGAATCTGAGATAGAGGCATTCACCCTTGTGTTAATTCAGGTTTTTCTGCATTGACTTTTGTCTCTTTTACACGTTCGGATATCTGTTTTAAATATATATATACAATACCGTTAAAAAATGTAAGGTCTGTATGATTTTATTGTTTTTAAAAGAAGTCTCATGTTCACTAAGACAGTTTATTTGATTAAAAATACATTATAAATATTAAATATTATGTAAATAATATTATGTGAAATTAAATATATAAATGTGAAATATGACTACAATTTAAAATATTTAAAAGTGTCACTTATTCCTGTGATGGCAAAGCTGAATTTTCAGTAGCCATTACTGCTGTCTTCAGTGTCACATGATCATGCAGAAATCATTCTAATATGAGGATTTGATGCTTATTAAACATTTCTTATTATTATTAATAAGTAATTTATTTGTGCTGTTTATAGTTACATAGTTTTGTGGAAACCATGAAACTTTTTTTTTATTTTTTATATGTATATATATATATATATATATATATATATATATATATATATATATATATATATATATATATATATATATATATATGGGATTCTTTGAAGAATAGAATGTCCAAAAGAACTTAATTTATTTGAAACTGACATTGTTTTAGTCTTTACTTTTACTTTTGATCACTTTAATGCATGTTTGCTGAATAGAATTATTGAGCATGTGTTTATATAAAAGTATACATTTGCATGTAAAGTAAATTTAATGCCATGGTATATATTTAGAAAATAGGATGCCATCTGATAGTTTCATTTCAGAATATTCTTTTAATTATCTATTGTTCATCAATAGAAGTTTGACAGACTTTTGAGTGCTTTGTCTAACTGGTCATACTGATTTTGTGGATTTGGCCTTTGACTTGTTGACCGTTGCTCAATCTGTGTGTGAAACAGATAGTTTGAGCATGCTGTTTTGTCATGAAGCATGTCTCAAAAACATTAAAACTCACTGAAATATGCATGCAAATATGCATCTCAAATGTCATGTGTAGTCATGCCATAACTTAACAAAAGTTTCTTGATGTGTGTCATGGTCCGTCTCTCCATTAGTCCTGAATTCCTTTACGTTAAGTGTTCAGTCACACACAATAAAAATGCGCCCAGATGATGATTATCACTTTTATTTATTTTTTTGCATTTTATTTGCCATATATGCAGGTACGGCTTCTGTTATAATCCCAGACACATAAATATATAGAACTTCTTTGAACAAGCAAAAAACGCCCAGCGTTTGAAACTAAACTGTGAAATTGTGCCTTTGATATGTCTTGACTTGCTGACTTTAGCTATTGCACACAACGAATGATTCACATGCGCACGGTTTCATTGCTTTAAAACTCTTCTTGTTTTCTTTCCTTGCAAATGCTTTGTAAACTTACGTTGTCAAGACACAGTACCGTAGTAGTTTGCATGTGAAGACTTGGATGGGTGACAAAAGCAGCTGATGTTAATTTAGCTTTCAGAAAAGTGAAGACTAATTATGATTAATATGCCGCATTAATACATGTCTTGATTATGATGGTTGCATGCTGTTTCATATGTTGATGAATGAATGCTATTTTGCTAATTAGACTTTAAAGTATGGTTATGTCATTTAAATGATTTAATTGGAGCTAAAATGGAACCATGAGTTTGTGACTGTAACTTCTCAGGGTTCAACGTTAAAACATGGGCTTTGGAACAAAAGCTCCCATTTGTCAAGGCACAAATGTGTGCGTGTGTGTGCGTGTGTGTGTTCTTGCTGCTTGTGTAATCAGATAAGCAGCAAGGACACCCTCAAACCCTTTACCGCCACCCTGAGAAGCACCCCAAAATGTGTGTGTGTGTGTGTTGCCATCCCAGCAGGAGAACAGAAGGGGTTAGGCCACAAGAGTCACATAATCCATCATGCTCTGGCACTGGGAGAGGGCTGGAAAAGAGGGGGTGCTGGATGGATGGCCTGCCTCGGCCCTCACCTTCCCCCAGAGACATGGAGCTTGACACCTGTGTGTGTGGTGCTGGCGACTGTATGTGGGTGTGTGAGAGTGAAGAGTGTGTGTGTGTGGGGGGGTGTACAGGTTGGGAGGTCCAGTTTATAAAGGAGGACTAAACCACCCCCCTTTTTTTTCACTTTGTTTTTTTCCTCATCTTACACTCTTTTGGTCTTTTTCTAGGACTTCTTGCAGGGAGACAGCTCCAAAGCCTTTAAGGTACTGGGCTGGAAACCACGTGTGACGTTTGAGGTGAGCGTTTTTGTAAAAAAAATAATAATGTGGGTCACTTCCAGCGCTCTCGAATTTGAGAAATAATCGTTGTATGTGTATTTGAACAGGAGCTTGTTAAAGAAATGGTGGACGCGGATGTCGAGCTCATGAAGAACAACCCGAATGCCTGATTCTACACGCCTTCATCTCCATGCTTGTCAAAGACGCGGCTGTCATGTGTTTGTGTGTGTGCGAACACTAGAGGAAGCATTCAACTGCATTTCTGTTCCTCCGTCTATCGTTTTCACTCCTGATTCAGCTTTCTGATGTCACTTGCACTATGTTTTGAGGGTCCCCGGTGTTGCCTTTTTCATTCTTTAAAACGGTCATATTTACGGTCATGTGTGTTGATTTTTGGTTTTTCTATCTAAATGATTTTTATCCATTTTATAAAGCTGTTTTTATTCATAATCATGAAAAAAAAATATATATAAATAAGGGATTAAAGGGTTTGTAGAGCTTTTTTAATGTCTCTGTTGCGGTTTTAGCCATTGGTTGGAACATTAAAAATTATTTAAAACAAAAATACAAAATAATTCTCAAAGAGTCTGTTTGTGGTTCTCAACCTTTTTTTCTCCTTGTTGTCCAAGATGATTGTCAAGATATTTTCTCTGGTACTGGTAATTATAATAGATCTGCTTGCTTTCAAACTTCATCTTAAAAGACACTAGGAATAGATGAAAATGATTAACCTTGTTGTTTTTGTTGTTTTTTTTTTATAAAAATGTTGAGGTGGGACAGATTAACACAAATATAGGTTTAAATGTTTTGTTTTGTTTTTTTTTGGGGGGGGGGGGTTATGTTGGCCTATTTATTTATTTATTTAGTAGGCTAGTCATTCCCTGAGGCCTGGTCTACGTGTTGAAAGGTTTGGTAAATTTGTAATTTCAACCAACATTTATGTAGCGTGATAACAGTGATTTATTACTTTTTGTAGCCTAGCTATAGACTATTGCAGACTTACTGAGTAGAAAGCTCGAGATTACATGGTTAAAGTCAGTAAACAACATTTCGAGAATAACGGTCAACTTTTCATTTTCATTCTCTGGCCTCAGAAGTTAAATGCTGTATAGCCTATAGTGAAATGCGTCAGAAAGCGGCTCGTGCCAGCTTTCGCGGGTTGCCTGGCGGTCATCGAGCCCCTCGCGCCGAACACAACCGCTCTCTTGTATTCGGAGGGAAACGGGCGTCCACGAGGCCTCGCGGTCCCTCATTCCAGATGCGCGAGCACGGCCCACCGCGCGCAGCTTAGGGAGCAGTAACTCGGCCTTGTAAAGCAGCTCATGTTTAATCACCTCTGACGTCGGGCACAGCTGGGCCACTGAACCCTGACAGTGAAGACATTTCACTGTGTGCGAAAATCCTCCGTCGTGTTTATTTGTAATGGTGACACGGTTGTCCTCATCAAAGTAACAACAGATTGAAGAGACCTCTGTCAGCTGAAGTGTCCTCGAGCGAGGAGAGAGAAAACCCGGTAAACTCTGACTCAAGAGGCCACAGATATTCTAGTCTATTCGAAGTGCCAAATGAGGGTCATTTGATACCAACGTCTAAAGAAAGTGGGGTCTTTGAGACCCCCACAAGACAGGCGATTGTGTATTTGTGTTTTTGAGACGACATCTCTCTCGAGCCAGTAGAGAGCCATTTAAGCGCCTTCAACAGCGCACCAGTGTGTGTGAGCGGGCCTGATTGAAACCAGACGGCGCCTCGCCGTTCCGCGAGCGTAAAGAGCACTTTTCCACTGGCCGGGGTCGCGAGCTCTACCACATACAGGTGCACAGGCCGCGAGCAGCCACTAACTACGTTATATATAGGCCTGCCGGCGAATTTATTTTTTACGCTTGAGCGGGGAAATTTTGGGTATTTTGTTTGACTACCCAGCTGATGTTCCCGTAAAAGCAGTGGGAAACGTGAAATTCAATTGAACCAATTGATTAAAGTATCATAAAACTTTAAGGGACGTGGAAAACCTTAACATTGTTAAGTCTCTGAGTTTATTAGTAGGCTAGGCCTTATGTATTTATATTTTCTGTTGGAAACTGTCAATAACATCACAACACATTAAAAGAGAGTTAATACAGAAAGAAAACTCAAATTATCCTCTGCCAAAACTGGTTTGCTCACAAATGTTGATTGCTTACAAAAGTCATGAATTGAAGGTGTTCAAAAATGAAATGTTATTAAACCCCATTAATATCTATAGAATTAATTTCGTCTAGGAAAGAGAATTAGCCTATACGTCAATCATGTGTAATTGTTATCTTATATTTTACATTGTTATGCCTATATATCATATTCAATTTATTATATTTCTCTGGACTTTTATAACTATAACTGTGTATAATTAGTCTCACACCTTGACCGGTATTGTTTTTGTTTCTGGATTATATTTTGGAAAAGCAGAAATTATTTTCTTTGACATTAAAGCATTACAAACATTTGGATATCATGGATAAATAACTTTCACTCTCATCCGTCTCACAATTTGTCCCTTTGTAATTTTTTTTTGCCATGCAAAAAAAGAAAATAATTTTGTTTAAATCCACTCTTTCAAGGTAAGTATTCAAATAACTGGGTAAGTATTTTTCTAGTGTTTATTTTTCATCGTCATGCAGAGATTGCCTTGATAATCCTCTCGACCTTTCTCACAGTCCACGGCATTAGGCTATACTATAGTCTATGTTTACTTCAGTTCTATTTGGAATTCGGAATTGGACATTTTGAATTGGGAAAGTTAATTGAAAATTATTATATTGTTCTTAAAGTTTTAGGGTTATCCTTTACATTTAAGTACAATTGTTTTGCACTGCAAGATTATTATTATTATTTATTGTTATATTTTTGTTTACAAGGTTTTGAATTATTGTTAAATATGCGTGAATTTTTACCAGGCCTATTAGTATTGAGAAAAAAAAATCGTTTAAGTTCGTTTTTTTAATATATATTTTTTTCTTTTTTCCTTTTTTAAATTGGGCACAAAGCGTTTCCTCATATGGCTCATGGGCGTTTATTTTATTTAGCTCAAATAGGCTAGTAAAAGGAAAAAGAGGTATAAATCAGAAAGAGGTTAATTAATATAACTACTGTAACTTAATGATATGAATGTTAGTAACATTAAGCATAGCCTATATGTTCACTACAACAGAATTCACAACATTGTGTGTAATTTAGCCCTGAGCGCAGGCCTCATATTTGTTGTTTGCCTAATCAAACCCTTTTTTATAGTTTTACATTTGTGTTAAATATAAACAGATTTATAAATTCAAATATCAAATCTAGAAGTAGCCTATTAAAGAAGTTTGGGTTGCGCATTTACACTATAGGCTACTTCATTTTTTTTATTTAGGCCTATTTTTTTTTTTATTGTTATTAATATAATTGTTAATATAATCTATATTATTTACATGCTATTATCATTATTATAATAATCAACAAACCTTTTTTATGAGCACAAACTGTTAACGTAGGCTAGAATAAATAAGCAGCACCTCTCAAAAACGCACTTAAAACTATTGAAAATGAACTGGACAGATTGTCCTGCATTTAACTTAAAGAGACGCAAAATGTAAAGTAAATAGTAATATAGGCCTATATATTACACAGAATAGCACGCATGATAGGCTACTCGTCGACTAAAAATACACAAATAATCACACTTCTTTAGGCATGTTATGAGTTCTGCATCTGGTTAAAACGTGTTGCGTTAATACCAAAAGACTCTCTCTTCTGTATCATATTCCCCTAGCGCGCAACTCAAGCCTAAAACACGCAGCTGATCACAACAAAGACACCTTTTCACTGGCACGAGCCCCTAACACTGCCCGCGCGCACCTGTAATGCATTTGGCACTTAAGCCCTTCATACGAAGTCAAATCGCCTCGGGCTGACCTTGCTATACGCACAGATACTTAACGCTGTAAAGCTCATTCACAGCCTGTTTTTCTTTCTTTCTGTCATTTTCCATTTCTCTTCCTCTGTTTCTCTTCAGTTGCTTCTCTGGATTTAAGGCTTGAGGCCTATTCACAAACCTTATTAAATCACACCGTAATCACAAAAACACCACAGCAAATAAATACAAGCGTGCACTGTTGCAGGACATCAAATCACCAATATTATTTCTTATAGGCTACATTTTTAAAAATATATATAAAATGGTAATCCGTTGTTTGTGTCGGTATGAGTTAACAACAATAAGATTAGGCCTATGCATGGCTTGAGTTAAAACACATTTACGTATAGGCCAATAATTTGTATCTAGCCTATTTGTTTTACACTTATAATATGTAAAAAAGCAATGTAGATAATATCAACAAAGCACAGACTCATAGACCGAGTTAGAATGCGTTTGTTTGGAGGTTTTTGCTGAATTAATCATTTGATTTATCAAGCCCATATTTTACATGGCTGGCTCAACGTGTCTGGCCTACAGCAATTCTTTCATCTGCTGTTTATCAGCTTTTTCATCTATTATATGTTTACAAATGAAAACTTGTATCGAAGACAAGATTGCAAAAGTGCATTTCACTCCAGTGTGCCAACAGAACATTTGTAACAGAACAGAGCAAAATCGCTCAACTAAGCTAAACAGCATAAAATAAAAGGACTGAAAGTTTTATCCCAGTAGCTAAAAAAATGCATTATTAATATTAAAGCTTACAAATAAAAACGTAATCATATCCTTTTCTCGAAATGATTAGATTAGAAACAAATGACATAAAGAACGTTTATATCAAATTATAAAAATGAACGCTGTGAGGGAAAAGGGGACAAGCGACTGTCAAAAGTGCTAGATTATTCTTTTTGTTTACTTTGACATTATAGTACTGAATTTGTTATTTTTTACTAAAGTATAATAATATTAATAATTATTACAATTTTGGTGTGTTTTTAATGTTAGTAAATGCATTTTTTTTTTATGTTACTAATAAGTTAAGGATTCCTTGCACGCGTAAGTGACAGAATAATTTCCAGATGTTTTTAAACCTTTGACCCCCACCCCCTGTCAAAAGAGTGTCTTACTAAGAAATATTTTAGGAAGAAAATAGGAAAATTCACAAACGTTTAAACAACGTTTTAAAAATATTCCGTGCTTTTGGTGGCCTCTCAATAACAAGCTTTGACAGTCATTTAAGTAAACAATGGATTCAACAGGCATTACAAATCGATAAATCACTCGAGAGTTTAACTCCAACAAGACGTCAATTTATTAAGCAAAAAGTAACTTTAGATATTTTCAAAAAGTATACGAAAAAACTGTAACTCAGTTGTACACTCGTTACCTTTCTATACTGAATTGATTATAAATACATTTCCTTGAAAAGTTGGTCCACCTGGTCTTATACATGAAATAAATTAACACATTTTCTTTTAATCCCTTCTTGATGGACGAGCAGGGAGAGAATGTTTATGTGCAGCGGAATTATCCTACTTACCAACACAAACTCGCATATCAGCCCGAGTTCACTGACCTAAAGGCTTCCTTAAATTACAAACACATGGAAAATAATACGAATATATATATTAAAACAATTTTGAAATTCATAAAACTTTTGGTCAGAACTTGCTGCAGTCGTATACAAAGGCTCCGGGAGCTCGATAGAGTGGCTGACTGGACGGGAAAGCCATTTGACAGCTATTGCTTCCGGTCACCGGAGAGCTGTTCAGCGCTATCCGCTGCGTCTCGAACATCTCGCGCACCGCGTGAAAGTTCTGCTGCTGGCCGGGATAGCTCGCGCTCAGGTGTCCCAGCTCCCCGGACTGATTGAGGTACCAGGGTGCGAGTCGGTTCTGCTGCAAGTGCTGGCTCTCCTGGCTCGAGCTCTGGTGGGGGTGTGAGATAGAGGAGGCGCTTGTTGTGTTTGTGTATTCCGGTAAAGTGTCATCCCCGTGGCCGCGGTCCCCTGTGTACAGGCTCGTCGCTTGCATGTTGCAGTGATAAGTGGCGGGCTGGCCGCAGGGTGGACTGTAATGGGCGGGCTGCGGGGATGGCGAGTAGGTCAGAGACACTGAGCCTGGTAGAGCGGCGCGAGAGGCCGGCAGCTCTGCCGCGTGCTGCGGGGACCCTCGAAGTCCTGTCATTATAGTATCCATACTAAAGGCCTGCTGTGGCGTTTGCGACTGAGGACTCCCGCTACACGCACTCCCACCGCTCCTGTCTGGACTCTCCGTTTTGGGCACAGTGCTGAGGGGTGGAGTGCTGTCATGCGGGGGCGTGCAGGCCCCGTTCTCCGTCTTTATATCCCGGAGCTTCACAGGTTGCTGTGCTTCTTGCTCGCACGCTTGCCCCAGGTTGTCCTTGCCCTGTTGGTCCCGCTCCTCTCTGTCCCTCAGCACGTCCTTCTTCTTGAAGCGGCGCCTCCGTCGCAAGAAGCTGCCGTTTTCAAACATGTTATATGAGTCCGGATCTAGAGTCCAGTAGCTGCCCTTACCTGGCTTCTTATCATCTCTTGGCACCTTGACAAAGCACTCATTAAGCGACAGGTTATGCCGTATGCTGTTCTGCCAGCCTTGCTTATTGTCCCGGTAAAATGGAAAGCGCTCCATGATAAACTGATAGATTCCATTCAGTGTGATCTTTTTATCGGCTGAGTTCTGGATCGCCATGGTGATGAGCGCGATGTAGCTATATGGCGGTTTCACCATATCCTTGGGCTGCTGTGCAGGGGCGTACGGCCCATACGCGCGGGCCATGCCACCGGGGTACTGCTCGTGCGCTGCGTGAGAGTACATGCTCATAGTCGCAGGCATACCGGTGTATCCACCTCCGGCCGCGGCTCGATAAAAGCCTTGATCTCCGGTGATATAAGGCACAACGCCTAGAGGGCTTTGGCTAGACACGGGGTAGCGCGCCTGCATCATACCCCTCTCTCCAACGAGAAAAATAAGGTAAAAAAAAAAAAGTAACTCGGCAGACGTCTTAATTCACTTCGAGAAAAACATCCAAAGCATTCCAAAGTCAACCTTTTCCTTCAGTCTCTTGTCTCAAAACTTTCACCCAAAGTTTCTTTCCAGTCTGATTTTCAGGTCTTTGCTCTGCAGGCGAATGAGAAGCAAATGTTGTACGAGGAGAAAGTCAGTGAATAGGGAAAACCTGTGAACTTCCCGCATCCGTCACTTCACAGGGACTTTTTCACCGAATTACCAATTCTGCCTTTTGGCTGCGCTGAGCGCTCCTCCCAGAACTCATCTCACGACCAATAAGCGCTCGAGAGCTGTTTGTGGAAAGACTGTACCCGAAGACCTTTTCCCTGTGGGCATAGGCATAGTCTACCCTTGAGTTAAGGATAAGGGAGACGCAAACAAACGGAAAGAGTAGAAATGCTGACAGAAAACGAGAAAATTCATATAGCTCCTTAGCTTCTTATCACGTGAAATAAATAGAATGGCTTATATCATTGAACTATGTTATAAAATGACATTTTGTATAAAACTATATGGTCAATAGGCTATTAAATACACGAGGCTAAACAGATTTAGCTACAATATTCGCAAAGATGCTTCGTTTTCTTTTCTTTTTTTTCTTTTTCTTTTTCTTTTTCTTTAAACATGGTTGCAGCCCTGAATGACTCCCTGTTTTCGTTCATGTAGCCTATATGTCATGATTCATTTCAATCATTTGGCACTAATAGATGCGCTGGAGGGGTGAAGTAAAGCGATGTTTGTCTTCCAGAAACATGTAGGCTAGGCTGCATGGGAGCAAAGCAAAAGTTCTGCAGGCCAAAAGGTGTCTTTTAGTCTTTTTTTGGTGATAGGTTGACGAAAAGCCACCCAAGCAGTGATTTACAGTTATTCTTTGTCAGTGCGTTTACTCACACTTCATTGCTGCTTTAATTTTCTTTAAATGTTTTAACATGTCGACATAGCTGTACGTTTACACACTGAGAAGTCGCACCGATTGTGACATTTTTCTTTATTCTTTTCGAAAATGAAGGGATTTAAAAGTGGAATTTTAGATAGCCTTAATGACAACGGGCAGTTTAATACATTTGTTCAACTTGACTGTGTAACATGCTTTTAAGTTGTAAAGTATTTATTTGGCCTATTAAAAAAAAATGTGTGCACTTGCAGAAAAATAGAGAAGACAGAATGGAAACAGAAGGAAAGAAAAATAAATAAAATTGTTATTCTCTTTGGCAAAATAGTAAAATATTAAATCAAAACAGGCTATTATAATGAAATATTAAATTATACTAAAACATAATTATCAATTCATTATAATCAATGACAACAATAATAGCAATATAAAGAAATAAAACAGCCATATAAAACTTTGAGTAGGCTAATAATTAGTAGCCTATTACATGTTTATATAGCCTATCAGTAATAATTATAATAACATACAAAGAAGCGTTTTTATTCATTTCTATTTCATTTTTTATTTTCTCTGCTATTTGTTTAATGACTTTACTTTTTAAGAAGGATTGAGTTAATTCTAATTGACAAATATAATATCCTCGGTTTCAAATTAAAAAAATGTTTTAAAAAAAAATGTCACAAAGCATCATTCATTTAGTTTAGTTTTTTTTTTACCGTCTATATCAAATAGGCTAACTTGTGTAAATGTAAATTTACGTTGGAAAAGTTCTTTAAAAAAAAATTAAATCCTTGGAGCCGGCTTAATGTTATCATGGTTACTCGGTCAAAATTACAATTTGGTTACAATTTCCTGGCTCATATTTTTCACTTTGAAGTTATTCTTCCTTTTCTTGCATTAATTCCTGCTACTTTAGCTAATTCCAAAACCGAGGAATTAGGCCAATTCAATTCAATGCAATGAGGAGAAACAAGCAAAATGAGTAGCGAGTCTGTTGTTGGTTGGCCAAATTCACCTGCTAAATGTGTTTCTGTCTTTGGTCGCCCCCTTGTGGCCATTTTGTACAAGCACCCATTTTGGGCGATTTGTTTTCTAATAACAGCCATACACTACCTAGCATATACCCATAGGCGGATTAACCATATGGCGAATTGGGCAAGTGCCCAGGGGGGCACCACGCAAATATTTCTTTCTCTTTTAAAACAAGCGATTAATTCTCTAACGTATTTCTAGCCTAGGCCTAGGCAGGGGTAGGCTATATGTTCTAAATTCCCTGAATGTTTTGTTGAAAGTTTATTATTTTAATTATTTTATAAGTGTTCGTGTGTGTGTGTGTGTGTGTGTGTGTGTGTGTGTGTGTGTGTGTGTGTGTGTGTGTGTGTGTGTGTGTGTGTGTGTGTGTTCGTGTGTGTGTGTGTGTGTGTGTGTGTGTGTGTGTGTGTGTGTGTGTGTGTTCGTGTGTGTGTGTGTGTGTGTGTGTGTGTGTGTGTGTGTGTGTGTGTGTGTGTGTGTGTGTTCGTGTGTGTGTGTGTGTGTGTGTGTGTGTGTGTGTGTGTGTGTGTTCGTGTGTGTGTGTGTGTGTGTGTGTGTGTGTGTGTGTGTGTGTGTGTGTGTGTGTGTGTGTGTGTGTGTGTGTGTGTGTGTGTGTGTGTGTGTGTGTGTGTGTGTGTGTGTGTGTGTGTGTGTGTGCGCGCGCCAGATTCACATTATATTGCGTGAGCACGCGAGTGTTTTCAATTAAACTTCCAATGGAAGTAGAGCTTTAAAGGGATAGTTCACTTTGAAATTAAATTTTGGTATGTTTTAGCTTACCTCAAGGGCATCCAAGATGTAGGTGTCTTTTTTTCCACAGTAGTTTCAATTTTGATATTTTTAGGTCAAACCGTTCTTGTCTGTCAGTCATATAATGCAGGTCGATGGTCACTGTCTCAAAGAGCAAGCACAGACAGAGTCCAAATTAAAACAATTCCCCATCGTCCAAATTAAACAATTCCCCATCGTAAGTACACATTGATGGCCCAAGACACGAAACGAGCGGTTTGTGTGAGAAAACGAACAGTATTTATATCGTTTTTACCTCTTGAACACAGCCATGTCCAAGTGATCTGAGAGCGCGGGCGGGTATAGATATATACACTAGATGTCGCATTGGCTACGGTTTCGCAGTAGCCAAGGCGACATCTATTGTATATATCTATACAATAGATGAACTATCCCTTTAAAGCTCTACTTCCATTGGAAGTTTAATTGAAAACACTCAAGTGCTCACGCAATATAATGTGAATCTGGTGCACACACACACACCGCTCGTTTCGTGTCTTGGGCCATCAATGTGTAGGCTACTTACGATGGGGAATTGTTTAATTTGGACGATGGGGAATTGTTTTAATTTGGACTCTGTGTATGCTCTTTGAGACAGTGACCATCGACCTGCATTGACTGACAGACAAGAACGGTTTGACCTAAAAATATCAAAATTGAAACTACTGCGGAAAAAAAGACACCTACATCTTGGATGCCCTTGAGGTAAGCTAAAACATACCAACATTTAATTTCAAAGTGAACTATCCCTTTAAGCTCGCGCGTGAGCGTGAAGCTAAACTTCTATAACTGAAAACGCTCGCTCTGCTCCGTCCGCGCTAGGCTACTGGAAACGCACCATTTAGCACTCCAGGGCTGAATCCGAAATCGCCCCCTATACCCTTAGGGCGTTATTTGAGGGGACAAATATACCCACTGTCGTTATACATCGACAGTGCAGGAATGTGGGATAGAATAAGTGCACTAAATACCCCACATTCCATCCCACAGTCGATGTACGCTCAACGACTGTCACTCTAGGTGTCAGTGCCCAGGGGCACCAAATAGTCTTAATCCGCCACTGCACATAGCCTACCTATTCATGGGTTTCATCAGGTCCCTTTCCACAGGTGTATAAAATCAAGCACCTAGATTATGAATGCAGACTGCATTGTGCTTGATTAATACACCTGTGGAAAGGGACCAGATGAAATCCATGAATATGCTATAAGTATGCTATATTGTTGTTGACGTACAACATGCCATTTTTTATATCAGATTTGAGGTTAAAATGCATATTATAAGAAAAAAATAGTATGCTATATCAGGTTATAACCGGTCTCACCATTTTCACAATTGTAAAAATTATTTTAATATATTGGTTAATTTTAAATGATCTTGCGGTGTAAGCTTTGTGTAGCCTATCAATATTCCAATGTAGTATTATCAACTACCCATTTTACTTGTAGTTAAACATTTAAATTATATTGTTGCCCTATTAAAAAATAAGGCTATGTTGTAACTTAAATGGTACAAATGGTGTGTTTATACTATAGCCTATTGTGAATATTAATTTCATGGTCCATTCATAAGGTCAGCAGTTTGCATAATGGTGCCAAATGGAGCATTCAATAAGAAATGAATCTCTGGTTCTCCTTTTGCGTTTGAAGAATGGGACGCTGCACTGGTCCACAGATGTCAGGCTGCACGCGAACAGGCAAGACCACACACTAACTTCTTCAAACAGTGCGGTTAGCTACAGCCAATGGGTTAGGGATGCAATCAGCTAATTTACTGAAAGGAATGTTCCATCGCAGTAATCAGAAATCATTCATTATAAAATCTTGTATTTTGTTTCCTTCCCTCTAAAAAAACTATCACAAACATTGATTATCCCAAGTCTTGATAGCCCATGGCCCACTAAAAATAGGCCAAATCAGATATTAATAATACTAATAAAAAAAAAAATGTATTTAGTTTGATTCACATGGAAAAAATCTAATGAAAACCTAAATAGAGATAACGGCTCTGGCCGCTAGGGGGAGCCCTTACACCCCCTCTATAACTGAAGGCAAGATCATTACTTCAATTAAAAGCACACACGAAAAAAGGGGGAATGTCTTTTATTTGCCCTCAGTTTTACTAGCACTATTATGACATTTTAAAACTGAAAATGTCATGATATATAATATCATTATAATGTTGATTTCTTAGTCTGAACTCATAAAATATGTGACTTGTAGGCTAGGCCTAAATGTTTTTGTTTATGGTAATAAACACATTGCTGGTCATCATTTTAGCTTTTTGTTCTGCTCACCATCTTCCACCACAATACCAGATTCTGTCTCATATGAGCCTTTGAACAAAATATGAAAGAGCTAAAACACATGCGCTGACCGATGCTGCAAGATCGTCTCTTTAATGAAAATCATTCTCAACCCAGATTATGCACACAAATCCTTGTAGATGTCTTCTGAATCTGTTGTACATTAGATAAAAAGTTCTGCGTACATTGTTAGTTCAGAAAACACATCTTAGTGAAAAAAAAATGGGGCATCTCAAAATGTCCAATAAAATAGTTCGTTTGAATTTAATTGTTTATAATTTTTTAATTTTGAATCTGAGCTAGCAATGCTGGTACGGGGGGGGGGGGGGAAACACCGAAAGCTGATTTGTTGAATTTAATTTTGATTGTATTGTGCAAATCACGTCATTTACAAAATGTTCAGACAGACATAGGCTGCTTAAATGTGTCTTTGTTTAACAGTCAATCAGCAACGAACTCTTTGCTCTATACAGAAACACATCTGGTGCACAGTTTTCATGGCATGTATAAGAGAGCATGAAACTGAAAGACAAAATGAATTCAGCAATCATTTGGTTCAGGATTTTTATCATTGTGAAATATCACAAGATTTTAGCCACTCTTCAGTTCATCTAAGGCCAAAAGGTATAATTTCCATTTCGCTGAGTGGTCACTGTTTCACACTATCCAATCACATCTTATTTGACTAATTATAATATACAATATATTGATTGAATACAATCTATTTTGTAAAATTTCTTGTTTGTTGAAATGAAAAATGCACTCCAGATCTGCTTTAACCCCCAGATAGCCTAATAGTTATCCCAAGCTTTGATATATTATCATATGCACTAGTGATTCTTTCTGTCTATGTTTACATTGTCGTGATTTTAAGTGTCTATATAAATACCTCCAGTAGCCTATGCTTTAATAATGATGCTTTGTATTTTCTTGGATGATAACTGTGTTTTGAATACGGGTGCGATTGATGTGGATGAATGAAGCTGTGAGTATTATCAGTGTTTATTAGTAACTACAAATGTCCATTGTTATCCTCTCCAAATATTCGCTCAGGTATGCCGCTTTGTTTATACAGTCAGGAAGAACACTGGCAGTCGAGTGTATTCCACAGGTCGCTACATCTAGTCACCGATAGATGGCGGTAAAAGACCGTGCAAAAGCTTCGACTGATGCGCCACCAACAATCAACCGAACCAACTATCTGAAATGAGTTGAACTTGTTTTTGACATTCTCACGGTAATACCCGTGTCCTTTTGCTGTTGAAGGTCAAGAAAAAAAATGATTTTGTTCAGTATTATCTCCGTTCTCCATTTGCACGAGTCACATTCATTGGGCCATTGCTGAAGTAGGCCTAAATTAAATTGGAAATGCAAAATATGTTCATTGCTTTGCTGCGGAAAATTACAATTACAATGTTTTATCAAAAATATCGTAATTTCTTCGAATTACACCTGTAGAGTAGACTAATTTATCATATTGGCAAAGCGGAAAAATAATATAAATTTTTTTTTCGAAATGAAGAAAGCCTATTAAGACAGTTAAAACCCAAAACTGCAATCAGTTTCACAAAAATATGTAATGTACATGCGTCGTAAATGGAAATGTAATTATAATCTATTTTAAATTATCGTGAAAGCGCTTTACAATAGGCTGTGGTCTCGATGTGGCCTATTCTTTCAGCATTTCTTAACATTTATTAATGTTAGTTGATAAAAATGTTTATGTTTGTAGCAGTGCATTAAATGATGTTAACAGATACAACTTTTGATTTTAAAAATGTAGGCTACTAGTAAATGTTAAGATTAATATGAATTAATAAATGCTGTAGAAGTAGCCTATTGATCATTGTTAGTTCATGTAGTTATAGCCTAATGTTAACAAATGAAACCTTATTAAAAAGTGTTACCATTACCGTTTTACACAATGTCCTAAATTTCATTTTCTTATTCCTATTTGTAGTAAAGATTTTACATCATTAGCTAGGCCTACTATACACATGATAAAGTCATATTATATGGTTGTTGTGAAATTATGAAACGCAAAAAAACAAAACAAAAAAAAACCCAAAAAACAATATGAAACTGCAGATGTAAAAAGTAAAAATACAGAATCTTTTTTTCTTTATCTAGCCTATTTTTTTTATTTTGTAAAAATTAAAAGTGTGACAACTTACCGCGACCTTACATGTATGAAATATATAACCTTTGGTTAAAAATAGGCTATTGATTATATAACGGACTCACTGTATATTTAGCTTGTTTACACAACCGCTATTGCAAAATATGACGATAGAGGAATATAAGTTTGGAGGACATAATTCACAATTATTCGGTGGATGTTTTTGGTCAACATTAAACAATTAAACATTAAATAAAGAGATATAGATGTTGTGACACCTAGCCATAATTTCCCCATAGCACATCAAATTTGCAGTAGCCTACTGTAAATCATAGATAGATAGATAGATAGATAGATAGATAGATAGATAGATAGATAGATCTACTATTGGTCAGGAAAAAAACACACTGCTTTCCTTGAAATGTTTTATTTCTAACTTCCACACATCACATTATACTGTACAGATTAAGTGAAATATATACTTAAATGTGCTTAATTCAACCTCTACTGAAATGTAACCACAAGACATAAAATGGTCCGTCCATGACTTCATGAGTTTAACTGTTTCATATGCGCTCGATGCCAGGGTCTGGTTTTGGAAAATAGGCCTATTTCCAATCGCTTTATGAGTGCAAAATAATGAATCCTTCATTAATTTTCTTTACCTCACAGTTATCCAAGTGCTTATCTTTGTGCAACTTGCTCCGCAAACAGCGGACTAAATCACGCAAGGTTTGACGTCTTGATTCACACTCTGATGGTGATGATGGTGATGATGATGGTGATGATAATATCCTCCAGCAGAAGGATGGAAAGACGTAATTCCGTTAAAATTCAACATGAAGTCCTTCCGTTCTCCGACTGGGGAAGAATGTGTCGGATAGCGCGATATTCCCACTGGGGACAGATAATATGCACAATGAGATAAATATACACAAAATCTAATATTAAATATTGTTCATTTTACATTTATCAGCTCCTATGAGTAGAGCTTTTACCCCCACATTTAAAGTATAATGTTCCATATCTGCCTTTAATGTTTTGTAATTAAAACAATTTTCTTTTACAATATTTTTTCTAATTATGTTTCTCCATCAATATTCAATAACATTATATTTTTATTTTTTAAAAATAAGTCTTTCATGAGCTTCACACATTTTTCTTCATATTTTATATTGACGTGAAAAAATTATGATTATTGAACCCTAGGTTGTAATAATAATAACAGCAAAATTATTATTATTATTATAAACTTGTGTAGCTGGTTATAAACGTATAAATAAACGTATTTTGCTACCCCACACATAACAATGTGGTCGGACGTAAAAACAATCTTGCGAAATATGTAATTTTAGCCATACTGCACAAAGCATAGAATCCAACAGCTAACTCAAAACATTTTGTACAGTTTATAGTAATCTTTTTAAGTAAAACATTATGCCTTTTGGTATTCTGAGATATCTTTCTTTTTTCTATCGTGCTTTTCATTCTGATTTTGGCTACAGAATATAATAAATACAAATATTTCAAAGTAGGGTTACACTTTATTTTAAAGTGTCCTTGTTACAATGTAATTATACATTGAATATTGAGTAATATTAACATAATGTAGCTTACTTAGGGTTGAAGTTATGACTATGGTTTGGTTTGGTTTAGTGTTAGTTGCGTGTAGCCTAATTATACACAATTTATACAAATTGTAACGTGTAACAAAGACACAGTTACCCAAAAAAGTTAAATAAAAAAAATGGTGGCATCTAAATGTTTCCGAGATTACTTGCCGTTACCTGACATGTCTGTGTTGTCTCTCGCACTTTGCTGCATATAACCCTGCTCCAGAGAGTAGGTGAATATCCCGGGATGCTGCCCTGTGGACGGAGAACTGCTCGTGACTGTAGACGGCTGTTTTAGGTATGGAGAATTGGAAGAAGCCCATAGTGCCGTGCTCTCTGAATACGACGAGTGACCATCAAGCGCGCCCGCTATTGCAGTAGAGGACGGAACTGGGCTGGTGTTGCTCTCCGCGCCATAGTCTCCGTTCCCGGGCACCGGACAGCTAGCCATATAGCCATGTCTGGAGCTGGGGGACATGTGACTGTGGTGCCCGCTGCTCATTGACTCATAACCATTACCAGACAGATCCAGGTTATAGCCACTGCTATGGCACGCAAGTGCGCCGGAGGGAGTTTGGTAATCGAAGCTCTGAGGTAAAATGGCGGAACCGAACCCAAGGCCATTCATCATTCTGTACATTGGTTTCATAGCTTGACATTTTCTCCTAAACCCTCGCGGTCTTCGCCGAAATGACCCTTCCTCGAACATAAACTCACTAGTGGGGTCTATGGTCCAGTAATGTCCTTTACCCGGCCGCCCAAGGCCTTTTGGTAGTTTAATGAAGCACTCGTTCAGAGACAAGTTGTGTCGAACAGAGTTTTTCCAGCCCTGATAAGAGCCTCGGAAAAAAGGGAAGCGTGTTTGTAAGAATTGGTAAATCTCACTGAGTGTGAGTCGTTTTGTCGGCGCGCTCTGAATTGCCATGACAATGAGCGCAATATAAGAGTAGGGCGGTTTCTCCGGGCGTCGCAGTCCTGAATTAGTCTTTTTGCTTTTGGGCACGGCGTCATGGTCCTCCAAGCTACCTGTGGAGTTCATCAGTCCTGGATGCAGCGCGCTGGACGCTGGACTGGTCCTCATCGGGGGCGTTGACCGCAGTGGTCCGTGGGAGCTCTCAGTCGTCATCTGTCCCGCTCTGACGTACGAACACAGCTCGTTGACAGACGTTGACGTTGACAGAAGAAAAAGGTAAAGCAAAAACTCCAAAATATTGAGATGTTAAAAAACCAATAAAGTTCAAGAAAACAACCGAGTAGCCTATAAACACGACACTTATTCATTCGAAAACGTATGCTTATTTAATCAAGCATTCTATGCAAAGCAACTGTCTACTTTTCCTGGCGTTAAAAGTTGTGGTCAAAATCCTGCTGTTTGAGAGAAAATATCCAAGGAATACGCACATTCGTGGTCGTTATCAACGTTTTACTGCGGGTCTTTTTCTGCCACTGTCTCCGCGCTGATCCGGGTGGCTGTAATCCCTTTTTGAGAACGAAATGGAAAGTCTTGAGTTCGTGCAGCGCCTCAACTAAACAAAACCCGACAGCCAATCACTCAATAACTCTCTCCGGCTTTCTCCACTCAGATTGCTCCTCCTTCCTCGCCTCACCCACCCCCTTAAACCCCTAAGACTCCAGCAAACTCAACTCTTTCTCTCTCTCTCCAGAGCCTCATGCACACTGTCCACCAAAATCAACTGACCCTCAATCTATCACTATATGCGACAACAAACTTCGTCTCTCATCATCATCATTATTATCATCTTTCTAGCTTGAGCATGCTTATTCTTCTGGCTTATTTATAAAACATGTTTTGGTCATTTAGCCTGAATGAGTCAGTCAGTGTTGCACGCTAAATGGGAATAAACTTGGGTATAGTAGAATTATTATTTATTTTTTAATAAAGATTATCTTAGCTTATCAAATGAGTGAAAGCAAGGCCAATGCCAATGTTTACCACTTTCTGGAATTCGCATTTGCGACTCGAATTTTAATTGGATGGATTCCTCTAATGGCCTTGGAGGGCTGTCAATACGATAAAAATCTAAATGGGCTTTAGGGGCCTTCATAAACGTAGCAGGACTAAAATAAATAAATCATTTCATCAAATGAGGAGACAGTGATCAGTGAGAGGCGAGTGGGAGAAGATGGGAATGACTTTGGCTCGAGTGGAAGCAGGTCGTCTCTGTTGAGAGCTTTGGGTAGGATACCACACACAGCGCTCCAGTATCAGCTTACGGGCCCGGGGCCACAGCACATCCCTCGAGTCCAGCGTTCATTAACAAAAGAAAAAGCCAATTAGCCATTTGGACGTCGACAGCTTCCGCCAGCAAAGAAGGGTCACAGCAGTCTTCATATAGGCTAGACCCGTATAAATATTGATTTATTTATACAAACGTAAACTTCTAATTAATACATATAAATATAGTAAATATAATGCATATATATTATATTTGTTATGTGAGAAAAAACAATGATCTATGTGAGAAAAGAATTAGAGCAAATATCTATTTACATTAGCTTAGCTAGGCTATGTAATCGAATTGTGAAATGCCACCGTTTTTTTATTTTTTTATTTTTAACTGGGCAGCATTTTATTAGCATACAAATGTTTAAAATCATATATTATTGAATTATAATTCATATTATAATTTGCCGTTTATTATAAAAATAAAAAATTGACGATAAAGACACAAAAACAGCATTACTTAAATAGCACGCATATGTTATCTCTCGCGCTCTTTTTCTCCCCTCCCTTTTTAATCACCCAACTCTTTTAAGTGTTCTTTTGAACAAAGCGAATCAACAATGCCCTAGTTTAGACTTACCGTGAGGATGTGGATAAAAGCATGTTCCCGCGCTATATAAGCAGTGTTTCGGCGGGTTTCCCCCGCCCGCTGAGCGCCTGACCCCCGCCGAGTCCCGGATACCCACGGCTGCTCTGGAGGAAACCGAGCTCTGCACGAGACTTTGAACACAGGCCATCGCTAAGAGTGTATGTGCGTAAGAAAGCATCGTGCTCCCTTGCGCAAATACACTCACTGAACTATTTTCATTACCGACCTAATTGAGCCTCTGTAAACAAGATTTATGACTTATTCTTTGTCAAACGAATACGCATCAAAGGGTCCAGTCAAGTTTGATCTGAGACGATTTTGTGCTTATAATGTGAAGTATCAAACAATTTTAATGAAATGTAAATGAAATGTTTTAGGGTAAGCACTGAATTATTACAGAAAATGGGCGTTAACAATCTCTAAATTATTAGAATTGTAGAGTGAGAATATTAATGAATAAATCATTAGAGATTAAGACAAATTTTTTTTTAATCTATTGATGCTTTATTTATCATGTTTTATATTTATTTAGTTGTAAGCCTTCATAAGCCTTATAAAAAATTCTTCCCACGAATTTTGAAAACTTGTGATGAAACTATTCTTTTTTGGGGCATGAAACATTGATCTTTTTTGATGAAAGCATTTTTTTTTACAGTGCGTTCATTTGGCTTGCACTGCATAAGAAGTGTATGATAAAATACATTGTAATTTGTCCGTATATTTTCATCTGCTCTTTTTGTCCTGATTTTTGTGTGTGTAGATAACAGCGTCATAGGCCTGTATGTTTATTTAACTTGTTGATGTGACAAGCTTGCATATTTATAGCCTGCGAATGAGCGCTTCACTTGTAGCCGAAACGCTGCAGGTCTTGATAGATTTTAATTCTCAGCTAACGGTTTTTCCATAAACAGGTGTGTGTCATTCCGCGAGTTCACCTGCAGGTTGCAGCATCGCACTTAAATGGCAAGCATTTAAAAGAGTGAGAATTTAAAGTTTGCCAGCAGAAACCAATGCTGATTTGCGAGTTAAATACGTGACATAACCACAGAAGTAGGCCTACATAAATTTGGGAGCTTTCCTTAATCTTAAAAAAGCTAATATTATTGCAATAAAGTACGATCAACGTCCTGCGTCTCGATTTCTCTCAACTTGTATCATTTTGTAGGGCTACTGATTGTTTGCTTTGGCGCTTTATACAACAAAGTATTCTCTTAATTCGTTAATTAATTAATTAACTAATTAATAATTCGTTTATTCATTCATTCATTCATTCATTGAGGAGTAAGGAACAAATAAATAGGCCTAAGTGGAGAAAGACAGGTCCTCACTCTTTGACCTGAAAATTACAGGGCTGTCAACCCAAGGAGATGACGTGACTGAGGACTAAAATTGAAAAGAAAAGCGATGGCCCTCTTTCAGTACCGCGGACAGCGCAAAATATTTTCATGTTTGAGACGAGCAAAAAAAAAATGTCGTGTAAAAAAGTAATAAATAGGCTACACAGAAATTAAATAGTTAATAATAAATGTACAAAATAAAATTGTTTATATTGGTTATTCTATTTAATGATTGATATATTAGTTAGCCTGTAGCCTACTTACCTTGCAGGTTTGAGATTAGAGTTTTACTGAACAAGTATTTGTGTGATTTTAAATGGAAGTCAATTCATCTGCAAGCATTTTAGATTATTTTCTATCAACAGCCAGCAAATATATATAGGCTATTAAATGCTAAGTTATATAATTTAACCGAATAATCACTAGGCCTATACTTACCTTGCAGGTTTGAGATTAGAGTTTTACTGAATAAGTATTTGTGTGATTTTGAATGGAAGTCAATTCATCTGCAAGCATTTTAGATTCTTTTCTATCAACAGCCAGCAAATATATATAGACTATTATTGTTTATAATTTAACCGAATAATCACTGCTTACGATATTATTTTTAAATGAACGATATTAATATATTATATTAATTATATAGGACTATAGGCCTATCGATATTAAACTGCACGCATAGAAAATGGCAAGAAAAGCGTTCCGATTAATTCGAATTTAACATTAGACTTTTATTTTGTCTGCTTATGACTCACGCTTAGGCGTAGGCTATATGTTGATTTTTCATTTGAAGAGAAACTGTTTTGAAACGTAGTAAGTTGGTGAGTTGACAGGCCTTGTAATTTTACATTATGAAAAAATATTGAATACTTCTTTATGGGAAATTTAAGCAGTGTGCGAACTGTGCAAGCTGGGGTCAGCTATCTAATTATCGGGACCTTATATCGATTTAAATGAACATTTTTGTGATTATCCGTGTGTTATGTAAATCAGTAATAAAGTTTTGCATAATGATAATAAGTGGGCTATTTTTGCATATAAAGAGTTCAGATGCAAAAGCCTCTAAGTGCCATCTGAAATTTTCTTCTATTTAAGTTCAGCAATTTCACTTAAATGACAATTAATAGGTAATTTTCATTGCCATTTAAGTGAAATTACTGATTTTAAATATACGAGCTTGATAAAAATGATCATTCTAGAAGAAAATTTCAGATGGCACTTAGAGGCTTTTGCATCTGAACTCTTCATGTTGTTTGGTTTGATAGTGATCCTAACAGAAGATACTTGAGCGGCGTACGGTTGCCATGGTTACTTCCTCAGTTGACGTTGGTTACTTCGCTATTCTATTTGTCGTGACAATGCATTTTTTTTCTTACTTTATTATCTCTAATTTCAATTAACTGTTTAATATTTAGAAAATGTACATCAAATCAATCAGAATTCAACCCCACACCCCTCAGTTTCAGTGTTTGCATGTGCCTTGCATGATTGTTGGTAGCACAGATTTCATTTCAGCAAGTCAGAATCATTGTAAAACATTTTAATTATGAAGCTCTTCTGACAAGAGCCAGTGACGTGTCCAATGACCAGTGAACTAAGTGACATTCAGAAGAATAATGATTGAAAATGCTTGCAGGACTAATTTCTCTCATATTTTCTTTTATTGACGAAACGAAGTACAACTGCATATGTTGTCCAACTGACTGAGCACAGCTCTGAACAAACCATCACATTTACACAGACACCCAACACAGTTTTACAAAGAAGCAAACTACATTTAAATACACATTCTGTCTATAATTATTGACATGGTTATGCCATCGTTTACAAGAAATGAAAATGGAATCAGTAAACACTGCACTGGCGCGGCATTGAAGACATCTAAACAGCAAACATGCAGCATTGCAGTAATGTATTCTTTATGCATGCTGGGCTTTAAAGTCACGATAAAAAAAAACACATAGGCCCAAAACACAAACCGTTTCACACCATGCACATAACCGGTGTGTCAAACACCAAAGAAATTGCGTTTAAGCGTGCGAATGTCTGTAAATGTTCATGTTCACTTGTCATTTCATGACAGCAGAGAGTCTATTCTGAAGGGGTGATATCCAGTCTCTTGAACAGTAGTAGTGTGAGAATGTGCCAAACCCGGAAGGGGATTCGATATGTCCTGCATTCGTTTGATGTTAGTTATGTCCACCGTATTACACCTGTAGATTGGAAAGGCATTCGACACCTCAGAACTGACCTGGAATCCGCTCTGATGCGCCACTGTGGACGGAGGATAGCCCATAACGACTGGCAGAAAGTGCGGAGCTGCTGACAACATTAGCCTGGTACCAAAACACGTGTCCTCTGTGCATTGCTCCCTCCGCATAAACGGTTTACTGAGGATGCTGTCTATGGCGAACGAGCTGGAAAACTTGGAGCTTTCGTCGCGCGCTGGGAGCCGGCTGTCATCCGCTGGCGCGCGCTCCTGAGATTCCGAGTTGCTCAAGTTCTTCTTACTGATGCGCTTCCTCCTCCGGCGGAAAACACCGTCTGCGAATGTGTATTCACTGTGTGGGTTCAACATCCAATAATTGTCTTTCCCCCACGGACGCGAGGGATCTCGCAGCACTTTTAAAAAGCAGTCGTTTAATGACAAGTTGTGCCGTACAGAGTTTCGCCACCCCGTGTAGCTGCCCCGAAAAAACGGGAATTTTTTCATTAAGTACTCGTTTATTTCAGCAAGTGTAAGGCGGCCGGTGTTGGAATCGCGTATCGCCATGGCAATGAGCGCGATGTAGGAGTATGGTGGTTTGGGTCTACGCGTGTATGGTTTCGCCTTCCCGTCCGAAACGGGGGCACTTGGTCCTGGGCTGTTGGCTGAACAGTCTCCATCCGAGCCCAATTCCTCCTCCGTGGACAGTGGTGAAGACACGTTCACATCCATGTCATTGCACAGGTCCAGAGGCTTGTCCACAAGGCGACTCGCAGAGAAAACCTCCAACTTCATTGTAAGGCGCCTCTTTCACTTTAAACGGAGTAGCTTTTTATTAAAGTCTTCTGCTGTTTGTTTTGAGCAACACTTTCGGGAGAAACCCGTCTGTATTTCAGAACGGAGTACACCGGCGGCGTTAATATAGGCTAATCGCTCTGCAAGGACGGCCCACAAGGGCGGGGCTTACAGGACAGACCTATCAATCACAAACACATTCACGCGAGCTAAGGATTTAGAGATGCTCACCTGCCCCCGTATAAGTGCACGGATAGAGTGTGAGGGGTTTGTGAGAAGTCGTGAGGACTTTTCTTTTCTCAAAAATAACCTGTGAGGACATTTCACTATTCAAAATTATATGCTCAATAAATAAGTTATGACAACATATGTTTTTACATTGCTTTAACTCATCAAAATACTCGTTTTTTTTAAGTCAGTTCAATGTAATTTAAGTTGAAATGACTTAAAATTGGTTCTTAATATTGAAAAAGATTCGTTATTATTTAAATTTAAATCTAAAACAATCAAATTAAAACATCATTTAATTGTACATGAAAGTGAAATCGACATGTGAAGGCCAAGAATGCAAACCCATACTCAGAATTTGTCCTCTGCATTTAACCCATCCAAGTTAGTGCACACACACACAAGCAGTAGTGAACGCACACACACACACACGCACACACACGCACGCACACACACACACACACACACAGCAGTGGGCAGCCTGTGGCACCAGGGGAGTGATTAGGGGTTAGGTGTGTTGCTCAAGGGCATCTCAGTCATTTCCTTCCTGTATTGAGAATTGAACCCACAACCTTCAGGTTACCAGTCTGACTCTCTAACCATTAGGCCACGTCTGCCCCTAATGGTTAGAGGCATGTGTGTTTTAGGAAATGCATCATCATAAAATGACTTGTGATGATTGGAAGGCTTCTCATTATTTACAGGCCTATATATTTAAATGTACCTTTTAAAAAGTTCAAGGATAGCCTCTAAAACCTGAAATCACCTACATTGTGAGAGCCCGCCAATGGCCCCCACAATGAAAACAGCTTAATAAACATGCTAAATATTGTACGTTAATGTGAAAAAAATAAATAAAAAGGGTTTAGTTAAAACTGTTAGAATAGTGTAAGTGAAAAATCCCCACCATGATAGAAAAACCTTTGTGAAAGTTTGGCTGTACTTGTAAGGGCCATATATTTTAAAGTCCTCACAAACATAATGAGAGAAGCTGATAACCAACAGCTCGGTTTATTATGGCCCTTGATGATTCTATCATCAGAAAGAAAAAGAAAAAAAACATTGATTAATGGATATGATAAGCAGTTATTGCAGGGCTTCGAAGCTGATTTCCCCATTCTTCTTTTTCACTGTACACACACATAAATACACTTGCTAGACAAAGCGAACATGCGTGCTAATTCATTTGAACTGTGAAATTGGTAAGGTGACCTCGCCACGGTATGCGGAATGTCGAACCTGATTCTGACGCACCCAATACCTGACATCAACGTGTCACTCACGATCACTCTTTGTAAACTGAGTTTACATGTTTAATGAAACAATTTGCTCGTGGCAGTTGCTGACTTTCGAAAGAATGGGGAAGTTTACCGCAATTTAGATGAGCTTGGACGAGGGCCACGTATATGAAAGGCGCCACGGAGATCACACACAGGCCAGAGAGAATATTACAAAAAATAGAAGGTGTTTTATACAACACCTGTAAAAAAAACTCTCTTATTCTCTCACCAGAGGTGAAGGCACAGTGAAAGGTCATGAAATTTCATAAGTTCCTAACATGCCCTATAGGTGAGTGATAATCATTTAACTGTCTTTTGAACCACACCTATAAAGCCTTTGGGATATTTTTTCTTCGAGTGAATCCAAAACATTCTCTTGTGCACCGATGGTGTGTGTAATTTTCTGGGTTCATGGGGCAGGCAAGCAAGCCTGTGCGACTTGTGGTGTGTGTCTATAAACACACACACACACAAATACACATACATACACAAATGATATAGTCGTCCATGGAGAC
Organism: Leuciscus leuciscus; assembly: GCF_965113295.1. NCBI lineage: Eukaryota > Metazoa > Chordata > Actinopteri > Cypriniformes > Leuciscidae > Leuciscus > Leuciscus leuciscus. Next base: position 29,934,729 of record NC_138743.1, on the reverse strand, counting down.
AGTCTAAGCATGTGTTACTGTTGAGTTCTCGGTAACCTTAGCATTATTTTCCACAACACATACGATATTTTGAAGAACACTAGGGTCCAAAACAACAATGGACCCCATTGACTTTCATTGTATGAACAAAAACAGTTCATAACTTCTTCTTAAATATCTCAAAATATCTTCTTTTTGTCTTCCGCAGAAGAAGTAAAGCCACATAGGTTTGGAATGACATGACGGTGAGTAAATGATGATATATTTTCTTAAGGTGTGAGATCAGAGGTAGATAAATTAGTTTGGCTGGGGTGCTTATACATAAGCGTACATTTATTATACTGCTAAACTCATCCATGCATTGAAAAGGTTACAGACCTCCATTGTCACAGGCCTACTATTGTCATTATGTAAACCATACTTTTGTAAAAATCATCCATTTTAAAACTAAAAGGACTTGCTAAATCTACTCGCATAAACCACACACGAAACCCAGATCAACTTCATTTGTAAACAACAAAGACTTTTACTTTGATGAATCGTCTTGAAATAAATGATGTCCTGATGTAAGATGCTGGCCACATTTCTTTTAAGAGACCAAAATGTATTGGAATATCCCTGGATATATTTAAAGGCCTTGAATGCTTCAACAGTCAGAAACTCAAATAAATATGAATTTAGCAGCTTGGCTCTGTGTGCGGCTCCAAACCGCTGCAGTCGGATTGAGTTTCGGCCCTGTGCTTACTCCTTTCCCTTTCCATTCCAAGACAAAATGATTTCCAGCAGGCTGAACACTTGAGCAGACCTAAAACTTGAAATTTAAAGGGCATGTAAACTAATCTTTCTACTTTTTAAATGTAATCGAACACTAATAGAAAGAGAACATATTAAATGGTTGGCAATTTGATTCTGTGGGCCTGCAAAAGTCACCAGCTGTCTTTCTTTGTGACAGCTGAAATGATCATCCTCCTCATACCTGTTGTGTTTAGCTTCAGTGACCATCTGATAACTTTAAGTTCAGGCCTTCTGTCTGCGATGCGATGTGTGTGTGCACAGGTGTGCGTGTGGTTTATCTTTTTTTTTTTTTTTAAATGCAGGTGTCATGATCTTTCTCTACACAAAAAGTTCAAAGTCATCTATTTATCTTCTTTCTGTGTTTAGATAGGATCCAGCACTTGATCTACACTGCTCTTATCTGTTTAACTTTAAATACTGACGAAGCCATCAAGCATTTCAAGAATTAGTTTGGTTGTCTGCGTTTTATTTAGCAGAAAAACATTTGGGAGTTAAATACAAGATTTAGTTTAATCTTGTAGCAAATGTAAAAATGTCTATTTTTTACACACACACACACACACACACACACACACACACACATATATATATATATATATATATAATTAGATCCATACAGGATGCTTTTAATCACCCCACAAATGTCAATACGGTCAGGCTGGTATTGCACATGTCGGCGAGGTTAAGATTTGTATTTAGCAGTTTGCAAAGTGACTTGCAGCATACTTACCACACATATTACAGATGATAAATGGGATTGAGTGCTTACAAGGTCACATAGTTGACGAAGGTCATGTCAGTGGGTAATACCGCGCATGGATCATCTCTTAAGATTTGGATTACCATTTAACCACCACCAGATGCTATGATTACTACAACATTCTAGCTTTGGCACACAAAATGACAGTAAGATGTTAGCGCACCGCTGAGCTAACAGCCGAGAGAAATGATACCGCAGCCGAGTCTACGCTCTCATTATCACAGAGGCTTTGGATTGTATAGCAGTGTGTGGCAGCACCGGTGTTTGTATGTGTGTGAAAAGTATTTCATATTTGATTACATCCCAAAGACACCCCTTTACAGAGCTGTCATGAGAGAACACGCACCTGTTTTATGCCTCGTTTGGTTCATGCTATACGCTGAACCTAGCATTTCCCTTTCTTTTTTTCTTAATGAATTCCTTAAATTTTCTCCTTCCTCCCACTTAGGTTCTGTTTTTGTTATCTTTGTTCCAAGTGTGTAATTTGATACAATGAGTAGTTGTGTGTTTGTTGTTGAGTGGATATGTGTTTACATCTGCAAGCGCGAGAGGCGTTTTATCGCTATGAAGTGTGAAACCTAATTCTGTTTTAGAGTGTGTTTCTAACTCTTTACGTGACAGAAAGTGTATAACGTGACGTGACAGAGTTGCAAGGATTGCAGGTGCATGGTGTCATGTTAGAAGCTGGTCTCTGAATGTGGTTTTGAGTCTCTGACAATAAAAACAACAACAACAAAAAACGTTTATTTCGGTTTATGAGTGAATCAACAAGTGAGGAACTAAACCCTTCATGTTATCGAGTACTTGCTGGTATTAAACCGTTTGCTTCCAGAGCTTAAAAGTGTGTATTGGATTGAATTTACCGTTTTTCTGAATTGCTAAAACACATTTCTTGAAACCATCACTCACTTTCTCAAAACCTTAAACACAAAAACAAATTTTCAAACCACATTCATCACTGTTAGACTTTGCCGTAATTTTACAGTTACTTACCGCAAAAAAGCCCAGTAAAATCAGTAGTGCTACTGTAAATGAAGAAGACAGATTTTTTGAAGTTTGTATATGCATATTGTATTTATGTTTTAGGCATATTAAAATATCATATGATAATGTTTTATATTTTTCCCCCCATCTTGTTCTGCAGATGAAAATCATGAATCTGCATTCTCATTTTTAAGTAATGCAAACACTGGATGTTTAAAAGTTAAATAAAATAAATAAATAAATAAAAACACGTGGATGGAAGGATTTAAAATTAGTTCTTAGTGAGAGACCAGAGTAATTTTTATATTAGCATTTTCTCCAATAACAAAAAATAAAATAAAATAAAATAAATAAATATATACAAAAATTCACAACTGGTTCCCATACAGGCAATATAAATTATATAAATGTATTTTTATTTTATTTTAAATTAATATAAACTTTATATATATAAACTTTGCTTACACCTCACAAAATTGTAATTGTTGCAAAGCCCGCGCAACAACCTGGCAGAATGTAAACTGAGGTTTGTACGGACGTCCCTGCTGAGAGAGAGTGGATCGCTATAGACGCCAGCTGGGGTTTTTCTGAGGTAAGTACTTTTTACTGAACAAATGTATAAGTTACTTTTACAAAGTAAACCATTACCAATATCAATTAAATAGAGCTACATTTATGAAGAAAGTAAATAATAAAATCTAATAGGCGTTTAATAACAGCTCACAGGACAGTCTAATTTTCCTCGAAACTGCCACTTTAATATCCCATTAAATGCCATAGAATTGACTGACTGCCTTTTCCGGTAGATGGACCCAATCTAATACTTACACAAACAAAGGTTTTCTGTCCTTTTTACGACCAGTTATGGCATATTTTACTCGTCAGTTAAATGTGTGGCGTTTTGAAGTAAGTTAGGCCTAGCGCGTTTTCTCAAAGGCACTCTCTTCCGCTCTCTCTGCCCCAGGCCCGGTTCTATGGGGGTGCTATGCACCCTCAAACGCAAGCAAGAGATTGCTACTTTGATACTGTTACTTGATACTGTTATAATATATTGGCGAAACAGATTTGCCGAACCAAACGCTCCAGTGCATATTTGTGCTTTAGCTTTATTTGTTTTCGTGCTCTGGAGAACGCAGGAGTTTTTATTCAGTGCCGAATTATGCAGGCTCGCGAAAACTCTCATTAACAAAGTGTAGACACGATGTAAGAGATGTGACAGCTATACGTATAAATGCTGGATTCACTCTGCACAGGACCGAAATATGACATGTTAAAATAGTAAGGCATTTAAAGCAATGTAAAGGCGGACTATTGAAAAATAATATTCATTGCAAAATATATTTTTTAAATTCTATGCCAATTATTGGTAAAACTGTCATCTGATTGTGTAATTGATCAATCTAGCAGTCATCCTAGATCTGTCATTTATCATGTTCATAACATATAGTCATTTGCCAATAATCATTGCTGAAAAATAATGTTTCTTCCATTTCTCTCTTTTCCCTGTGTCAACAGGAGCTAACAGCCCCAGAGGCTCTTTTAAGAGCCTCAGCACTGAGCATCTTTGGCTTTGTAAGTATGTTTTGACTAACTATCAGATGCATTATGTGATTAACATATTGTAATGCATAACTTGCAGCATAACTTTTTTTAGGAGAACTTTTGTGAATCAAGAAACATTTCTGATTATTTTCAGTTGTACACTTTTTTTTCAGGATTCTTTGAAAAGAACAGCATTTATCTGAAATAGAAAGCACTACTGTTCAGTCAGTATTTTTTTATTTTTATGGTTGTTGAATGAAATTAATACTTCAATTCGGCAAGGATGCATTAAATTGACTTAAAGTGACTGTAAAAACATTTGTAATGTTACAAAAGCTTTCTATTTCAGATTTAAGTTTGAAGGGCCATAAAGTTACTCAGTGTACCTTTAACGTAATTGTACATTCAGGCAATTAATAGAGTTCCCTAACAAGGGATGTGCAATAAAGCTATACTATTTAAACTAACTCGACTGGTAATAACTGCTGTTGCACAAGTTGATTCCTCGTCTGTCCATGAACAAATTTAGATTAAATAAACTCCACAACTCCAAACTCAACCATTTCTCACACATTTACTCTGTTTTTTTATTATTATTTTTATTTATTTATTTGTTTGTTTGTTTTTTCAGATCAGCCATCAGTGGTTTACCGGTATGGAGGCCAGTCAAGACCAACTGGGATGCTTTTTTTGCGTATTGTCATGATCCCTGCTTTGATTTGTTATGAATTCAGTTCTCTTTTTGCATCCTCCTTTTGATTCTAAACTGAACTCAAATGGCACTGCGAATTGGGAAGAGACAAACATAAATTACTTAATTGGGGAAATTGAGAGATGAAACCATGCTGGTGACCTCTGTCTGTGGTGAAGTAGTGAGTTTGACGTGTAATTAAACTCGAGGTTCTGTGGGGTGCGGACTGGATCGATTCCATTCCTAGAGCTTCAGGACAAATCTTTGGGGTGCGGACTGATGGGGCAGTGAACCCGAGGTTACCCCGTGAGTCAGTCCTAGAGCCTCTCATGTACGATTTTAGGGAAAAATCTGTTTTTTTTGGATACGTTGATTTCTTAGGCGTGCCGCAAGAACACCACAGACACAGTGTAATCACCATGGGAAAATCTCAGAGTAAAACTGGGAGTTGTGAAAAATATGATACACCGGTGTATTGCCAGATGAGAAGTTTATCTATGTATTATCTTTTTACTCTTTTAATTCATTTTATAACTGTACTGTAATTTTTTTTATTGTTTTTATAACTGTTTTAAAGTGCCCCTATTATGCTATTTACTACAACACTTACCTACAACAGGTTTACGTGCATCAAAGGTAAAAAAAACTGTTGAATTTTCTCATAATAGATCCTGGCCAAATTTGCCCCTTGGCCTCTGTCGATCATTGCCTCCTAATCATCCCCATATACTGATTAGCTTCATCACTGTCTCCTCTCCACCAGTAAGCTGGTGTGTGGTGAGCGTTCTGGCTGCTGCACATTGGTGGCGGTTGAGGAGATTCCCCCCTTCTATGTAAAGCGCTTTGAGGTCTCAGAAAAAGCGCTATATAAATGTAACAAATTATAATATACATTTGCACATCACCACATTTTTCAAAGATTCTTAAACGGCTCGTCAGATGAATCAATCTCTCTAAATCCCTCCTTTCCAAATGCTACTGGCCAGACAGCTCAGTCTGTTGTGATTGGTTTACTGCGTACAGCGCGCGTGTCTTAAACAAAAACACCCATTGCCATAACAACATCAGCTGTCCTGAGGCTTCCTACACCGTAAACTAAACACAGTAACGAACAATGACGTCGATTTTACCATATCAATCCGAACGCGAGTCCAGTAATGAAACACTGGAAGAACTAGTTATTCATCCCGAACCTCCATCACAAGGACGACTCAAGCAGGACGTTTCTCAGTGATACACTGCATTAATAGACACAGTTATAGATAATCATGGCCCACAAACTGATTAGCATAGGTATTTAAAGGGTTAGTTCACCCAAAAATTTAAATTCTGTCAGTAATTACTCACCCTCATGTTGTTCCAACCCCATAAGACCTTCGTTCATCTTCGGAACACAAATTAAGATAGTTTTGATTAAATCTACACTCCTCCATAGGCTTCTTAAGGGATTGGAACTTGCTGGCCCAGAAAATGTATTAAACACATCGTTAATATAGTCCAAGTGACTTCAGTGGCTCAATCTTAAGTTTATAAAGCGACGAGAATACTTTTTGTGCGCAAAAAAAACAACAAAAAATAACGACTTTATTCCACTATTCATTTCCTTCTCTCTGGGCCTCGAGTAAGTTCACGTAGTATAACTGCGCATCGCATCTGTGTTGTACGTCACACGCATCACACACATGACCAGCGTCGGCCAATAGTGAGCCTACGTGTGACGTACAACACAGACACGCTGAGCTAAAACACTACGTGAAAAAACTCGAGGCCCAGAGAGAAGGAAATGAATAGTGGAATAAAGTCGTTATTTTTTTGTAAAGTTTTGGGTGGGCCTGTTGAAAAGTGGGGCCGTGCCTGAGCTACAGGACATCGTCTTTCAAAACATGACCTGCGCGAAAGAGAAAAAAAATGAATGCGTCATTGCACCCAGCACTTCTGAAAATGCACTTCCGAATGGGTCTCTGTCCCCAGCACATTTCAAACCAAATTGGCGCCCATGGGAGAATGGAAAGCCTTTTAGTTCATGGACAAAAAAAAATCAAACAGCCAGGTACGTGTCTTTGCACAGTATGTCACAGGAGACTTCAATATGGCAATAATGGCAAAAAAGTGCTAGGTCGCCATCAATCAGAAGCTAGTCACAATGCTGCCGTTCGTACTCTATACAGTACACATGCTCCCTGCCTGGTTTTCATAGATTAAAATAGCTTTTAAAATAATCCTACTGGCAATATTAAAGTGGTTTAAAACGTCTCCCCTTAAAACGCTATTGGTCTCCTATTTAAAAAGTTAAAGGAATATGAAAAACTAGTAAAACTAGCGCTTGGCCTAAAAAAAATCTTTTTTTCACTTTAATCCCTGTGCATTGAACTCCGAGATTTGAGAAGCTGTCGTCAGTGACATAAAGGGAACACAGCAAAAGTTTAGGATTATACTGCTATGATATCATGGTAAAGATGAACTTTAACCACTGATTCTTCACATGCTCGTCCTTGGGCAGTGAAAATAAAACTGGCTTTACCGTCACATTGTAGAGCACAGCGTCTTCTCAACATGATGCTATCCAGCATCCACAGGGATCAGCTGTGGTGTTTGAAGGGTTTCAAGTTTTCCCTGGTGTCAGCAATATGCTAATGTTTTGTCTTGACGTCACAACTAAATGGCTTATGACTCGTTTGAAAAACGATTAGGCCTCAGAGGCCTCGTTTACACTGCAGGTCTTGATGCCCAATTCTGATTTGTTGGCTATATTGTTTTTTTTTTTGTTTTTTTTGACCGTCCGTTTACACGTTCTTTCAATTGTGACCCATATCCGAATCATGTGTTTACACTAGCCATACTATCTGAAACATCGCGCATGCTTAAAGGGTTAAATTATCTTACACAGATGGACGAACGCAAAATATGTTTGATGCTAGCTCTGCGATATATGCGAAGTTCGCCAAACATCACCATGATTATGAGGCGGAGGAGGACGAAAAGTGCAATCATTGCAGCCTGTGCATTTGCTTCAGTTATTGTGTGCGAGAGAGATCTCAGGACTGGTAGGAGCATATTGTGGCGAGCTTTAACGAGAAGCAGTGGGTCCGAAATTTTAGGATGAGCAAGCCAACCTTTGATATGTTGTGTCAACGTTTGTCCACATTCCTCTCCTACTACGACACAACGTTTCGACAGGCCATCCGTCCCTTTACAGACGCGGATCGGGGTTGCTCTAGTCATTAAACCGCAGAGAAGTAGCCTAATGCCTCAGAAAATCCGATCTGCCTGTTTACATGACAGTCGCATTGGCACATATCCGATTTATATCTGATTTATTTTCACATATGAATGAGGCCTGAAACCGATCTCGAAATATCTGAATGCATGCACTTTTTTCCTGTTTACACTGTCATAGAACACATCCGATCTGTGTCACATGAGCAAAAAATCTGAATTGGGTTACATTTCACTTGTAAACGAGGCCTTAGAGCTGTTACACACTACATGAAAGGTCATTTTCAAAAATCCATAATGGGGCACTTTAATTTTCCTTGCTTTTATTTTGTGATTATTTTAATTCCTTACTGTGTAAATTGCCAAAGTGTATGACGTGCTATATAAATAAAACTAGGTCTTGCCTAATGTTGCATCACAATAAATAAATAAAATGGATGTAATTGATTGTGAGAGTGAATAAAGAATATGCTGATGTACATGGACTCAAGTCGCTTTTTTGGAATTTATTAAATTCAATATCCATGCGGTATGGACATCATACTGTAAAATTAAATTGCGGTAAGGGCATCTTACTGTAAAATTTAATTGCAGTAAGGGCATCATACTGTAAAATTGAATTGCAGTAAGGGCATCTTACTGTAAAATTAAATTGCGGTAAGGGCATCTTACTGTAAAATTAAATTGCGGTAAGGGCATCTTACCGTAAAACACATTTACAGGTAAGCTACTGTAAAGGGGAACTTACAGTAACTTACTGGCAATAGTGCTGCCAGTAAGTTACCGCAAAAATACGATAAAATGTCTAATAGTGCAGAGAACCTCTGACTGTTCTGGCAAAATCAAACAATTGCCTCAAAAGCATTTTATCTGTGCTCAAAATCAAACAATGCTTTCAGATCATACACACAGCGAGCCAAAATTATAAACACTACAGATCATTCGTTAGACACTACATAAAAAAAATGGAGAACACAGAATCCAAAGCATGCAGTTACAGGAAAAAAAGCATATTGTAACAAAGTAAACAATTTTTCCAATTAAAAAACAAAAAGAAGTATAGTAGTAAGGTGAATAAATGGTACACTGTATGCACTGCAAGTGTAGTATTGTAATGGATATTGTATAGTAGGCCCATCGAATGTCTGTTTATTCAGCTGTTGCATACTGTGAAAATGCAGTGACCCAACTGCAAAAGCCAAAAAGGTTACAGTAAAAAAACTCTAAATGAAAAGCATGTTATAGTCACTTAGAAGAGTTGTGCAACTGCAGAATCATGGTCAATGAGAGATTGATTCTGCTTCAGCATCATGTCTTCATGTTGGGTCCGGCCGGAGGACTTTGTCCACATCACAGACAATATCATCTTTGCCGGCAAAGGGAAAAACCCTAAAGCCAGATCCAGCCTTGACAACATTCTCCACACCTGCTCTTCCTCGTCCTCATCCTCCTTGTTCACCACTTCTTTTACACATACTCTTCCTTCTCTCCCTCTTATATTGTTACCATCCATTATTGTTATCAACATTCAGTGCAACATGCAATTCAGAAAAACTGTAATATTTAAAGATTTCATTTAAACAATTTTGGCGTTCTGGACCTGCATTTAGTGTACCTAAGTGTCATATAAAAGCTGTGTGTGTGTGTGTGTGTGTGTGTGTGTGTGTGTGTGTGTGTGTGTGTGTGGAGTTTGATCAGGAAACAGTGACTACAAAATATCAAAATATAAAAGATCTGTTTTGAGAACAGTCATGACTCTGGGTCGGATTTCTAATGTGTGTATGTGGGTGTGCATTCATGTGAGAGGAATCCGAAACACGTAAACTTTGTGATTTCCTGTGTCTACTGAGAGTAGCCATGTGTTTAACAACAAAACGTCTGTCCCCATTGTCTGTTCAGTGTGTGTGTGTGTATGTGGCCTTTCTCTGCACTTTTTAAAGCTCACAGACGCTCACCGAGGGCTTTCACCTGAGGTGATGTTAACTTGCCAAACCAGTAAAAGAAAAATAAACAAACATACAGGGGTAGGCAAGCACTGTTATTACAGAGAGGTTATGGAGAGGTGATGTATGTGTGAAAGAGTTAACCTAAAATCTGTTAAAGTTATTGTGGTTGTACAGCAGTAAAGTGAGGACTAAACGGAATTGTTGTGGGTCTACATCCATTAGTTTGTGTATCAAGATGGCGGGATGACAAGTTTAGGATGTAGAAGAGATCATCTCTGTCGCACGCTGATTTAGATGGTCCTCAGCTCTTTATCGCTGCTCCTCACACGCTACGGCAGCTCTGCTTGCATGCAGCCCGGAGAAAACATTACAAAAGGTATTTTCTTTAAAAAAAATCTGATATTGGATTATCTGATATGAGTTGCACTCTATGTCACGTGTTGACAGCTTTAACTCCACTCTGTGCTGAGCAGGAGTCATTTTTTAAAGAGAAATGTAAGCAACAGGCTCCCCCCACCCCTCCACCCCTCCACCCTTATGGTCTGCCGGTGGATCTGTGTTTACCTGGCGAGCGTAGCCGTTCTGCTGTCTTTGTCTAAACTTGAAAGGGGATCCAAACGCTCGCCCTCCTCACGCACTGTGCTTCGCACGACACACCCCGCCCTCGCTTTACTGCTGCTGTGATTTACTGTAAAAGAAACCAGAGAGGGTGTTTGATATTCATATTTTGTTACATTAATACATAGTTTAAATCTGTTTTGAAGCACAGCTGTGTGTCATTTACCTAAGTGGTGCAGAAATATGTGTGATTAAATGATAAACTGTCCTTACTGTGATTAACATCACAGCAATAAACTTTTCTACAAAATACATCAACATGCTCTTTAAATTGTGAAACTGAAAATTTGTCCATACAATGAAAGTCATTGGGATCCAACCATTGTTGTTCTGGGCCCCATTGATTTTAATTGCATGAACAAATAACAGTTCTTAAATAGTAAAAAAAATATATATATATTCTTTTGTGTTCTGCAGAAGAAATAAAGTCATACAGGTTTGTAACACCAAATAAAGATGAGTGAATGATGGCATAGTTGGTTGAACTATCCATTGAAGTACACTCAATAAAGTGGCAGATGCTATTGTTGGTCAATATAGTCCTGTATTGATCCAGTGTTACTCATTTATATTTGTCTGGGTTATTAATCAGAGGAAGTAACATTGGAGCAAACGGATCTCCAGATGCAGATTACAGAAAGAACAGGGTAATTCAACATCGATCCATTAACACACACACACACACACACACACACACACACACACACACACACACACACAGATACATTTGTGCCCTGCTGAAAATAATCACCATGAATGATGTGCAAGATAACTGCTCTTTATGAATAATGTTTTCCATTCCTTTTGTGTACACTTTACTTTTGTCTAAAGTACAAGTTCTACCGGCAGTGTTTTGCAATAACACTAGTCCCGCCACTAGTCCCGCTAGTCAGGCCTGTACCTTGGTGGACGGAGGGTGTTTACGATAGGAAGTTGATAGACACACACACACACACACACACATATATATATGTACATACTTTTATTTATTATCTATATATACTCTTTAATTTTTTATATAGGCAAATTTTTATTTTATAGAACATTGGAGTGCATGTAGACAGGAAAAGAGGAATGGGATCAGGACATGACCCAGGCCAGACTCAAACCAGGGTCTTTCGTGAGCCTTGTTATGCAAGTAAAAACATTTTTGCATAGTCTGTGAGTGTGTATGAGCATGTGTTTGTGTGCGTGTGGAGAAGAGAAAAAGTGATGTGGAATTCTTGGCTCATGTCAACACTTCATTACACAAAACAGTTCAGCTAAAGGTGAGACTAGATAATGCAATCAAATGCCAACAGAAAATGTTTTGTCACCTGTTCTGCACTGTGTCTTGACACTTTTTAGTTGACTTTACTACATTACTACGTTATTCAGAAAACCCTATGAGATAAATTGATTTGTATGAGCACTATTTTGTCAAGCCAAAAAGGAGTTTGTGTAGTAGGGAAATCTTAAAATAATTTTCACTAATTTCCCTCATTTCTGCAGTTACCTTTCTCTTTAGTTTCACTCATTCCGTTTCCAAAGTGAGAATGTTGTTAGATCATCAATACGGCTGAATTTTTGAGAGAACATCACAGAAATTGACTCGAAAAAAAAAAAGGGGTTTGTTTGAAGTCACTATTATTGTGATCAGTGTTCCCTTTGGTTGGGCACTTGGAGATTCTTCTATATTCCTTCTGTTCATACCAGTGTGTCACAAGATATTAAACCCCAGTCAGCTACCCCACTTTGGCTCTGTCTCATACACTGAAGGCACCTTTATTCATGCCTGAAAGACCACAGATTCATGGTGACCTGCCTACCAGACAAATCAGCTCTCACACAGCTTTTTTCACAGCACTATAAAGCAGGATCCCTGAACACAGAAGTATCAATGCCAAGCATTTGTTTGTAAACACTAATTTCGTCTTCACAAATGGGTCACTTTAGGGGTGTAATGGTACACAGAAGTCACGGTTTGGTACTTATCTTGGTTTTTGGGTCACAGTTCGACACAAAGGTACAACAGAAGCAACAAATCCCCAATGCTATAGGTTTCTTTTCATTTATTTTGAAAAAACAGTAGTGCAAATTACAGTTTGTTCCATCTAGCGGCATTTAGTCCCCCCTGAGGTAGTTGGTACAGTACAGCCTCCTTTATTGTATTAAGCACTAAGCAAGCAGTAAACAGAATGCACTCTTTTTTCTTTTTTTTTGTAGGGCTGATAAAAAGCAAAAGGTATTTGGTCTCAATAAGCTACAAAACTGAAAAGCATATCTTGTGTTATAAAAGTACAAAATAAATAGAACAATAAAAAAATTACTTGTGCAGAGATTTGTTTTTGCACTCCTGTATTCTCTGTATTAGCACATCTGGAAGATGTTGTTTAATATGTCTTTGCATGAGTGGGCCGGGGGGGGGGGGGGGGGGCCAAGGCCCCCTTATTTACAAGTCCCCCCTAATTTACATGTGATTTACATGACAATTGCGGATGCACAAAGTTTAATATCACGCTTTTTCAAGAAATCACGAAAAGATGAGCGAGAAGGAGAAAAAAGTGGCATCTACATCTGAGCCTATACTTCATATTTCCACAAAGATACAGCGAGTGAAGCAGCACCGGAGGCTTCCCATTTCCAGGACACGGATTCATCAGTGGATTGTTGCAAGACTTCAACGTCACAAATCGGCACAAAAATTATTCTCTCTCATTATAACAGCGTAAACAACTTAAAATACTCTGTCATTTATGGTCATACAGATAAGAGTAAGACGAGATAATTCGAAACTGTAAAGGGTCTATTTTTATTTGTGTGCATGCAATAAAACAAAACATTGTGCTTTTGTAAAATAAAGAAAACAAACATGATGCCGCTTTAGGCCATCCCAGTTTCCATTCTGTGAAGTTTGTGGAGTGCTTCACAAAAATGAATCGAAACTCCGCATATAAGCTACTAGCAAGGTCTTGCGTGCCATCTGAACAATTGTTTTGGGTTGGTGCATAGATTGTCTCTTCTTCCTCTGCTCTTTTTTCCTGTTGTGGCGGTTAGCAAACAGCGTTGCATTACCGTGCGCGCCCCCTTCTGGATTGGAGTGTGGATCGCCTGTGACTGACTGTATTCGTCATCTGACTGATGCACCGAACCGTCCATATTGTGGCGGTTCGGGAGGAATACATGTATACCGTTACACCCCTAGGTCACTTGCATTATTCACGTCACTACAGAAACACAGCTGGTCGTGCCCCCTTGGGATCGGTCTTTAGTTTTAGGTGCACTTTGTGACCCAGTGTGCGAGCATGAAACTCATGACATTTCTACTTTTGTGGGTACCGTTTAAAGGAATTTCCTAGGATAAAGTTTGTGTGGTGGCTGGTTGGGCTTCACCACACACTTTTATCTTTTGGATGTCACTGTAGCCTCAGAGGCTCATTCAGTCTGTTTGGCTGGTACCTGATTGCCCAATAAATGTAAAAACCTGGTTCAAACTAGATCAATTCACTTGAGAAACAACTGCGTAAGATATGAAGAATACAATATTGAATTTTGAAGTGTAATATGTCATACTTTACCGACAGATTTTTCAATTTACAAACTTATTTATACAAAAATAAATAAAATTGTTTCTGTAAAGTAAATTTATATTTTTTATAATTATCAGGTTATGGTATGTTTTTTTTTAATGTTTTTTTTATGTTTTGTGTGCTCATTTCCCTCATTATGGGAACAGTGTACACTACTGTCAAAGGTTTGGAGCCGGCAAGATTTCTTTAATGTTTTTTTAAGAAGTTTCTTACATGCTCACCCACGCTGCAAAAATACACTAAAAACCTGCAAATGTGACTCTGGACCACAAAACCAGTCATAAGTCGCACGGTATATTTGTGCCAATAGCCAACAATACATTATATTTGCCAACAAAACAGTATATTTGTGCCAATAGCCAACAAACAGATGAACTAGAAGAACTAACTAGCACTATGAGCACCATTCTCTATAGAACATTGGATGTGGTTGCACCTATTAAATGAAAAAAGGTCAGAGAGAAAAAATAAAGCACCATGGTATAACAATACTACGCATGTTTTAAAGAGAGAAACCCGTATTTTAGAGCGTAAATGGAAACATACTAATTTAGAGGTCTTTAGAATCGCGTGGAAAGACAGTATGTCACGTTATAAAAAGGCCCTAAAAGCGGCCAGGGCTGAGCACCTCCGCAAACTAATAGAAAACAACCAAAACAATCCAAGGTTTTTATTTAACACCGTGGCTAGACTAACAAATAAACAGACGTCACCCGAACAAAATATCCGTTACAGTTCAGTAGTAATGATTTCATGAACTTCTTCACTGAGAAAATAGAAAGCATCAGAACCACAATTGTAAACGTTCAATCTTCAATCGCGCCTTATAATTCAGCTTCAATTATCACCCCGCAAGAACAATTACAGTGCTTTACAACTATAGAACAAAAAGAGTTAAATAAACTTATCACTTCATCTAAAACAACAACATGTTTATTAGATCCTATACCAACTAAACTACTGAAAGAAGTGTTACCTGTAGTGGAAGAGCCTCTCCTCAATATTATTAACTCGTCTTTATCTTTAGGTCATGTTCCAAGAACATTTAAACTGGCAGTTATAAAACCTCTCATTAAGAAACCACAATTAGATCATAATAATCTAGCAAATTATAGACCCATTTCAAATCTTCCATTTATGTCTAAAATATTAGAAAAAGTGGTGTCCGCTCAACTGGGCTCTTTCTTGCAACAAAATGATATCTATGAAAAGTTTCAGTCTGGATTCAGACCGCATCATAGCACTGAAACTGCGCTTGTTAAAATCACAAATGATTTACTTTTAGCTTCTGACCAAGGCTGTATCTCAATACTAGTTTTACTTGATCTTAGTGCTGCGTTCGATACTATAGATCACACAATACTCTTAGATCGACTACAAAATTATACTGGTGTTCAAGGACAAGCACTAAGCTGGTTCAAATCATACCTATCTGACCGCTACCATTTTGTCTATTTAAATGGAGAAAAATCGACCATAACTCCAGTAAACTATGGAGTGCCGCAGGGATCTGTATTAGGCCCTCTGTTATTTTCAGTATATATGATGCCACTTGGAAATATTATAAGGAAACATGGAATTAGTTTCCATTGTTATGCTGATGACACTCAAATATATATTTCATCACGGCCGGATGAAAACGCTAAATTTTCCAAATTGACAGAGTGTGTTAAAGATATAAAAGATTGGATGACGCGTAATTTTCTTTTATTAAATCCAGACAAGACAGAGGTAATACTTATCGGTTCAAAAAACCGCCCACAAAACCTCTCACTCTACAACTTTAACATCATAGGATGTCCTGTTACTTTATCCTCTACAGTAAAAGACCTGGGTGTTATACTCGATTGCAACCTGTCTTTTGAAAATCATATTTCATATGTTACAAAAACAGCCTTTTTCCACCTTAGAAACATTGCTAAGCTACGTAATATGCTATCAGTTTCTGATGCAGAAAAGTTAGTTCATGCATTCATGACCTCGAGACTGGATTACTGTAATGCTTTATTAGCTGGTTGTCCTGCATCCTCAATAAACAAGCTACAGTTAGTCCAAAATGCCGCCGCTAGAGTTCTTACGAGATCAAGAAAATATGATCATATAACACCAATTTTATCATCACTGCATTGGTTACCTATAAAGTTCCGTATTAATTACAAGGTATTGCTACTGACTTATAAAGCCCTAAACGGCTTAGCTCCAGTCTATTTAACGGATCTTCTATCGCCCTATAATCCATCGCGCTCTTTAAGATCACTAAATTCAAGGCTTTTGGTCATACCTAGGATATCCAGAAAGGAGGGAGAGCATTTTCACATTTGGCTCCAAAACTCTGGAATAGTCTTCCTGATACTGTTTGTTGCTCAGACTCGCTCTCCCAGTTTAAAACTAGATTAAAGTCGCATCTCTTCAGCCAGGCATTCATATAATCCTACAGTTCAAACTACAATCCGGCCTCTAGCTCATAAATGCCAGAGGAGAACTGGCCCCCGACTGAGCCTGGGTTCTCCCAAGGTTTTTTTTCTCCATTAGGTCACCTGATGGAGTTTTAGGACACCATTAGGTCACTTGATGGAGTTTTTCGGTTCCTTGCCACTGTTGCCTTTGGCTTGCTCAGTTGGGGATATTTTGGGGATATTTAATTTAATTTTATCAATCAATAAATTCCTCTTGAAACAAACTTTGTTGTATTATTTTAATTTAATACTGTGAAGCTGCTTTGATACAATCTGTATTGTGAAAAGCGCTATACAAAATAAACTTGACTTGACTTGACATTGTATGTGTCAAAATTATTGATTTTTCTTTAATGCCAAAAATCATTAGGATATTAAGTAAAGATCATGTTCCATGAAGATATTTTGTAAATTTTCTACCGTAAATATATAAAACATTTATTTTTGTGAGTGAATGCTGCACAATCGTGAACATAAATGGACAACTTTAAAGGAAATTTTCTCAATGTTTCGATTTGTTTGCACCCTCAGATTCCAGATTTTCAATAGTTGTATCTCGACCAAATATTGTCCTATCCTAACAAACCATACATCAATGGAAAGCTTATATATGCAGCTTTCATGTGATGTATACATCTCAATTTCTAAAAATTACCCATGTGACTGGTTTTGTGGTCCAGGGTCACATATTATGATATTATTACATTTTAAAAGATCTCTTTTCTGTTTTAATATATTTTAAAAAGTAATTTAATCCTGTTAATCCTGAAAAGTTGAATTTTCAGCAGTCATTATTGTCATGATCCGACAGAGATCATTCTATTAAGCTTATCTGCTAACTTGTTTAACTTGTTATTAATTAGAAAACCTTTTGTAACCTAGCAACTTACATAACGGATGTTCCTGTGGTGTTAGGCATTGTAAGCCTTTTCCAGAGTAATATTTTGAGTAGCTTAAAGAAGATGTTTACCAGGCAGTTACACCGTTTGAAACTGTTCTCTCACTTTCTTTCTTTTGTTTTCTAACTCCTTTTTATTCATTCACTCTCTCTCAGACATACACAGATACACACCTAGGTCAAGACAACCAAACTTAAACTCATACCTGTTGTCTAACCACACACAATGATCTATTACATTTTTTTGGAAACAAGCAGAGATAGCACTATATCGGCTTGCCTCTCCGGTGTGGGCTTTTTTTACCAATGAAGATATGCTGACTTTTGCAGTGGAGATGAGCCATCCAGCTCTCAAGAGGAGCCGCTCAGGAGAACCCTCACGCCTGGAGCGAGATTGCAATCTCCGTGGTTGCGCGAGAACTATTTAGGTTGTTTTACAAACACACTTCACAGCACACAGGGACGAACAAAAGGGCGTCGCACGAAACCCTCAGAGAAGTCACAATGGTTTATAGTAGCATTGTTGATCAAGCAATCAAACCATGATTAATTTTCTCCAGAATTTCCAAACATCTCGTGCCGGCAAAAAAACAACATTCCCTCTCATGCACTTTTTAAAAAAACTTGAAATAGTTCTTTTTGTGTGCATTTTGCAAGGACTTGCACATTGCAGAATTATGTTTTCAATTTAATGCTCTCCCTCTCAGACCCCTCTTACAAGGCACTCCATTCCCTCTTCATCTAAACAAATTCAAGCAGGGCTCGCGCTGAGTTCCGGCAGCCCTGGCGCGTGCTACCATAAACAAAACTCCTAGGTGGCCTGTAGATTCTGCAGAGAGAACAACATTTGCACATGTACAAAAGGCTCAGATATAGGCCAGATATATGCACAAAAACACCAAGATTCTCCTCTCATCTGGTCTAAAGTATAGCAGTGAAATGTATTCATTTATAAACAGACTGAGCCTAAAATAAATAAATCAGAGCTCTCTCTCAGTGGTTGGTGGATCTCAACTAGGAGGCCTCAACAAACTTCCAAGGGGGCCTCAAGATTACTTCAAATTATTTAAAATAAGACAAAACAAGCATTCAAATAAGCTAAAATATCTAGATATTCCTTAGTATTATAATTAATATACATCTTTTTAGTTGCTAAGCTCTAAAATATTTTATTGGGTAGAAATTGTGAGTGGGAAGGGCCTTCAAATATTGTTGTGGACAATAAGGTTGAGATCCACTTCTCTAGCTACGTAATTGTTCGCTCTTTCAGATTGAAACTCTTGTTGATTTTGGTTGTTTCAATGACTGCCACAAAATATATTTACCCACAAGGTTTTGGGATTGGTTACTGTGCACATAGCAAAATGTATGTTTAAAAAAACATATTAAGTGTATATAATAAAATCTAATCTATATGTACAATGCATATACTGTATAAAAAATAGTTTGTTTTTAAAAAAAGGGGCCCAATTTATCTGGATTCATCCTGCTTATTTCTCTAGCACTGCATTACTACATGAAATAAACAAACATCTAAGACAACAATCAGGCTCTCAATTGAAGATCAGTGAAGAAATATGATTGAAGAGGCTGGACCTTCTTAAGAAAACTCTGAATATTAATGAAAATTTCTAAATCCCTATTAGAAATAAAGAAATACTTTGAGGGATCAAAAGACTTCAAATGCTTGCTTCTTCTCAAGACAAATGTCAGAAACTTGTCACGTTCAGACATTTTATTTTGTGTGTGTGTGTGCATGTAGGCCCTATTTGTTTTGTATTGCTGAATGAGACTGCTATAGGCTACGTCAATGTGAAACATAATTCTAACAAATTGTACAAAAAAGAATAGGCAATATATATTTTTTATTTTTGGAAAAAAGTATTCCTATACCTGTGGCTGCGTCCGTAAACTTAGGCTGCGGACCTCTTGCCTCGTGCCCTATCAGGCAATGACTGTGCAGGGAGCAATTGGTACATCACTCAAGTGATTTTTGAGGCAGCATAACTACAGCAAAATAGAGAGAGCTTTTCAGGCATAAGCAATAATCACTACAATCGTGATTTCTCACTAGAAATGACATAAAAAGTGATATTTTATGCATTTACACAAAATTATTTTTGAAATGCCACATTTAAAAAGTGACATTTACACGCAAACTAATCACACCAACCATAACTAGGCAATCAGACGCCATCTTTCTTGTCGCGGAATGGAACGCACAGGATTGTGGGATCTCAAATGCAGTGAAGGATGCATCTATATGCCTTCTCAATCTCAGGAGACATGGATGTGAAGCTAACATTGGATTCGGACGTGCCTTGATTCCTTCCTACCTTGGAATGGAGCAAAGCCATTGTATCACGTATACACTGTAAAAAAATCCAACTTACGTTTTGTATGACAAATTCAGTTTTTAAAGTTTATTCAACTATTTAACATGAAAAAAGTTGAGATAACTCAAACACGTAAGTTGAGAAAACTCAAAAATGTCCTGCAGCTGGTTGCCTTAAACTTTTAAGTTTTGTCAACGTTTTTTTTTTTTTTTTTTTTACAGTGTAGGCACATCAAATCAGACTCAGATACCAAAACAGATCATTATATCATTACGGAAATTAAACACTGTGCATTGTTGAAAATGTAACTGTGGACCCTCTGAAATCATGCAACCCAGAAAATGCCTGTGGCGAGAAAAAGAAAAGAAAAATATATTAGCCTACGTTACTTCTTGGAAGTTCCACTGCAGTTCAAAAGATAAATGTTGAGTGAAAAAATCAAGTAAAATTTTCTCCGACACAGATAAACGTGACTGTGCCAACATTTCCTTACGTTGCTTCATTCATGTAGGCCTATTGCGGGAGTTCGGAAATGAAATGACCGGTGAGCGGCACTAAAAGGCTAATGGTCTTTTGAGATTAAAATATAATATTCCCTGACTAACCAACAGTGTTAACGAATGTGATTTAAACATATTCGCTGAAGCAACCATGCCGTTATACCTTTTTTACAGGACTCCTGAGCGCTCACCATCGAATCTTCATTACCAAGAGAGCTACTGAGCCGTTACTGCGTCGGAAAAACAGTGTTGCCATGGAGCAGGATAGCCTATATGATGGAAACATTAAAAGGTATGCCTATAGTTTATGAATCATGCAATATGGTAAAAGTGTTTTGAAGCGATAACATATTATCCAAGGAGTCTTTATCAATCGATAATCTGTCCCTGCAATCATACTGTAATTTGCGTAGGCTCTAAAAGTAACAGTTGGCGTTTTACATTTGCTGAAATTGTTAGTAGAGGCATGTTTAAACAATGAGTTTGGACAATTTTTAATGCATATAGGCTACTTAACGCATCTTTTTTTTTTTCTGGATTTGTTAATAAGTTAAAAAGATGCTATCCTGATCCCTTTTTTCTTTTGTGGTATGAAAACACACTCATTTCTAGAACTCAAAACTTATTTTAAAACTTAACTTTTCCAAACAAACATTTGCCACCGTAGAATTTGTGAAACTAACAGGGTGGTCAAAAGGATGTTTGCCTGATTTGCTTGTTCGTATTTCATGCCAAATATACATACTAAAATGATGTGATTATCTGATGAGCTCTATATTTATTTTTTATTTTTATTTTTTATTTTTTTACCTTCTCCAACTTCCAGGTGAGAGATTAAGTCTGAAACATCTAAATTCCTGAGATTCTTGGATGTACGTGCCTGCACTGCAGTGAGGTGAGTGTGTCTGAACCTCAGGGTTTCTCTTCCACACCCCAAAGACATGATGACAGATCTCAGAGTGGCTCTCTATGTGCTGCCTTGTTCAAGGTAATGCTGATTGAAATTTTTGACTGAAGATGTCACCCCTGCCCTGTCACCTTTTAAGTTATCTTGACCTTTCCTCAAGGCATTTAGCACATTGACATACTCACCGAACACAAAATAATGTGTTGATGTTTATTCGCACATCAAGTCCAGATCCTCTCATAAGTAAAACAATCCCTGAAGGGCTCATTTAGCAGTGGCGGAGCCAAGATTTTTTCATAGGGGTGGCCAGGCAAGGGCCAGCAACCAGTCTGGGGTGGCACAGAAATCTTAATTATTTTATCAAAAAAAAATAATTTGATAATGTATTGGACTGTTTTAGTGCCTACACAACTGAATAAAGTTAATTCGTACTTAATTGTAATTGAGATTGTAGTGAATTGGGAATCATGGAATACTGAGTGAATTTTATATTTTTTTATTATTACCCACCACCTCATATTAAAATTAATTAAATAGTAATAAAAGGGCACACACTATAGCTAAAGTTCAACTTGCTCAGTTAGATTGGTTCTGGTTCTCAAAATCTCCAATAGCTTGTTCTACATTGTTGTATCTTCATGGATGAGATAACATGCAGATAAATACTGTAGTCCAAAGATTATTCAACCTTCACTGCGTTTTATATAATCAATGAACTCTTCAACCAATTCTGAGTTTGTCAAAAAAAAGTTTAACTTTCTATATTAGTTATCATAATAAATAATTGCAACAGTTCTATCATACCTAAAATAAAAAGTTCTCTTTTGAATCCCCATGTGCAAGAATGTGAACTAGGCGGAAGTCAACAGCACATAATGTAAAATGTTATGTTTTTCATAATGTAATGTATAGCCAGAATGTAAAATTAGTTATTTTATGGATTTAAAAATTATCCATTTTTGTTTGTCCTTTACAAATTAAAGCAAAATGAATGCCTATCGTCTAGTACAAATGCACAGTGCTCACATTTATTTGGACATTAAAGCATCAGTTTGTGCCTTATATTGTGATCTCACATAGCAGAATATTTTAATCCAGACACATGTGACGCATATATAACAAATACATGCATGCAGTTTTGACAGCTTTAATCGCCTTTTTGATTCAATCAGTTAATTGACGACAACTACGGCTACAGCACGCCACATTTGCAAGCACAATACAACGGCTGTCAGCCGTATGACAGGAAAGTTAGTTAGTTTTACTGACATTTGGCCTGACAACATCTCATCTTACTGAAGATAGCCAACTGAATAAGGACAACGCCCTTTTTCTCAGCATCTGACAGAAGTGTCACAAGCTTTCACACACATCTTCTAAAATAGAAGTAGCATCAGAAAAAAAGAGAATTACGTTTGTTGTTGACTGCACACTATTCGACTTAGGCCTACTCAAAACGGTCTTGCAACCCACCAGTTGAGAAAGATTGACTCTATATTTACTATGTGCAGATCACTGTGTAATGTTCTGCTGAAGCTCATTCGGCACTTGCACATTTCCGCACTCGTTTGACTTGCGCCTGGCGCTGTGAAGTTGGAGTGTGCGTCTGAAAAGTCTCACGTTTTTTGTGGTCCTAAAGAGACGGTCCACCCCTGGCCACCCCCTAGCTCCGCCAGTGTCATTTAGGTAATTGTTAAAGATCGAGACTGAAGATTTAAACAGTACAGTACACTGACTTGTAATTTCCAGTTTGCTGTGGCAATGTTTTGGGTTGCAGACCCCTGTCAGGTGTGACTCATGTCTCTAACCGAACTGTTGCCTCAATAAATTGTCCACCATGACAGTATTCTGGACTTTCACTTCTCAATACGTCTCCTACCAATGACACTAATGGCTGTCAGACAGATTCAACACTGGTAAACTGTGCATGTGGTTATTTGCAATATAATGCAAGTATTCATGTGTGCATCATCTTGAACCTTTGCTTCACTTTGATTATGTTGATAGTGAATGAAGTTATACAAAATCCAGTAATTATCTTCCAGAATTTTAATGAACTTTTTGCAGAAGTACATGCTATGCTTGTTTTTTTAGACAATTTGGTTTTCTCCCCCCCAAATTTCAGAAACCCAAATGGACAGTATTTGATATTAAACATTGTTACTGATAGACTACATAGTTACAAAATTTGGGGTCGGTATGATTTTTAGGTTTGGAGAGAAATTTATACTTTTGCAGCAAGGATGCATTAAATTGATCAAAAGTGATGGTAAATACATTTATTATGTTACAAAGAATTGTTTTTCAAATAAATGCAGTTTTTTGAGCTTGCTATTTATCAGAGAATCCTGTAAAAATGTATCAGAGTTTCAGAAAAAAAGCAGAACAATTGTATTCAACATTCACAATAATAAAAAATGTTTATTGAGCGGCAAATCAGCATATTAGAATGATTTCTGAAGGATCATGTGACACTGTAGACTGGATTAATGATGCTGAAAATTCAGCTTTGCCATCACAGGAATAAATAATGTTTAAATTGTAATACTAATATATATATATATATTAGGGCTGTGAAACGATTAATCGCGATTAATCGCATCCAAAATAAAAGTTTGTGTTCACGTAATATATGTGTGTGTACTGTGCATAATTATTTTGTATAGGCCTATATAAATACACACACATGCATGTATATATTTAAGAAATATTTGCTTAAATATACTGTATATATATATATATATATATATATATATATATATATATATATATATATATATGTATATATATATATATATATTTTTTTTTATATATATATATAAATAACAAATTTTTCTTAAATATATACATGCATGTGTGTGTATTTATATATACAAAATAATTATGCACAGTACACACACATATATTACGTGAACACAAACTTTTATTTTGGATGCGATTCATCGCGATTAATCGTTTCACAAATAATAATAATTATTATTATTTATTTATTTTCAAATAAACTAAGCCTTGACATTAACTGATTACCTGGATTAGAGCATGAGAATTATATGAACGATGTAATTTTAAAAAGATGAATTATTGTTTTAGTCTGAGATCTTATTTTATGCTGAAATTATGCTGAATGTGACATTACATGGCCTATAGATGCAGAGGTGGCTGAATGAATTTTAAGGAAACATTTAGTCCAAAAAAATATATTTGTGGAAAAAAAGAAGATTTAAAGCAAACAGACTAAACTTTCCTTTAGTCTTTGTGTGAACAGTCAAGCAAAGCATTTTTTCCTGGCTTAAAAAAAAAAAAAAAGTGATATAGCTAAGTTGATGTTCGTAGTTGGGTAAAACATTGTTCTTTTTCATGCTGAAGTGACTATTCTAAATATGTTTTGGGAAAATACAAGCATATACCCAGCAACGTAAACCTCTTCAAATCCACATCCACACACACGTGCACACACGCACTTCTTTCTTGTCATGCTTAACTCCAAATTGTTACATTTGTATATTTTGGCTGCTCCTGGATCAAATGCTGTTACAGGATAAAGTATTAACACAAAAGGCCTTGACTTCTTTATGAGCCGAAGTCCTTTGAACCTGATGTTTTACCACAGACACGCACACACACAGTCTTGTTGTAATGCAGCGATAGTGTTCTGAATGGCAGATTAGTCGTTCCGTTGGGCTTTTTGACTCGGGCGGTTTCTGTCTCTCTGTTTTTAAGTAAACTAATCTTTGGGCAAATACTCCAACTGCGTCTGAGGTCTTAATGTATTTAAAGAGCAAAACCTTACACATGCAGGCAAGTTTGAAGAGATCAAAGCCAGAAACACAATGTGGCAGATTTAGAGTGAGTCTCGCTCTCGACGGGGCCGCTATTGTCTTGTTCTTTCTCTGCCAAAAGTTCTTTGAATTCCTCGGCAGTGTAAACCTCTCTTTGTTTAGCGCAGGTTAACAGATGATATGTGCTCTTGAACATTGCCCTGCACCTCTCTGTGCTGTATATCTCGCGCTCTCTCTCTCTCTCTCTTTCATTCGCTTCTCCTTTCTTTGCTCCACTCTATTCAAAAAGACTTACACACCTACATCAAACAGCATGGAGTCATAAATGGATGCTGTTTTGAGGTTGTATTCTGACTGAGAGCTTTCGCAGAGGCAATCCACCTGCAAACATCTCTTTTCTCTCGTCCCATCGTTTCTCTGCTTGCTTCTTTTTTTTAAAGTGGTTGTTGGGTCCTGTTGATGTGTGTAGGTGTGGCCCAGGTGTGTTTGCGTATATATGTGCTGCGAGTGCCGAGGAATGTGGCTAAATGTAACCCGATAACATAAAATATCAACTGCGCTGTAATGTTTAATGCAACATTACCGTGTTGCTATGGCAGAGGCCTGTTTATTACCCTTGAAAGAAAGCTTTGACTGCCTGATGTGATTTTAAATAGCCTGTCTGCACTACCCATGTGCACGTGGGTGTATTTGTGTGTGAGACAGTTCATTTGTTTAACTGTGATTAATTAGAGAAGCATTGACATTGAAACACTTTTGATGATAAGGCTGAAACACACACACTCACACACACACACACACACACGTGTCTCATTAGCCTTTCAAAATCTTTCCATTTCATCGCTGTATCAGTGGTTGAGAGGAGTATATTTGGTTAATAACACACCTGTGCAAAGTTATTCAGATCATCAGATAACGGCCTCATGATCCTGCCATCCCAGTTACAGGAACACCAGATTCCTGGGACTCCCTTTCATAGCACAGGAAACTGACATTTGGCATTGGCATTGGCAAGAGTGACCAAAAGTTTGGCTGTAGCAGCCCAACCATGAGTATTGACTCTGTTGAGCTCCCGATGAACGTTTTTGGTAGTGCGAAAGAGCCGAAGTGCGCATTTAATTCTGCAGTGAGTTGGGCAGCTGTGGTTTTATGTTTTTCGGATACAATTTGGGTTAGTACCTGAACATCCCTTTCAGACAGCTTCCTCTTATGTCGACAGTTACAACTGTTGGATGTGGTTCATTGTACGT
Organism: Leuciscus leuciscus; assembly: GCF_965113295.1. Lineage (NCBI taxonomy): Eukaryota > Metazoa > Chordata > Actinopteri > Cypriniformes > Leuciscidae > Leuciscus > Leuciscus leuciscus. The sequence goes on along the minus strand of NC_138743.1, from coordinate 29,908,503 downwards.
GGAGGTATGCCGACATTACCCTGCTACCATTGCTCTCCATACACCACAAAGACTTGCTGTCCTGTAGCGAGACGCGCACCAACAATTTGTCCTCTTTTGAACTTTGATATGTCTCTGATTATGTTCTGTGGATTACTAGTTTATGTACAACTGTGTTATTGCTCTGCTAATTCAACCTTCACACTCTGCTCTTACTGATGGAATGTAAAATCAGTGAAGACTGACCACCAGGCTACGCATTTACACTCACCTAAAGGATTATTAGGAACACCTGTTCAATTTCTCAATAATGCAATTATCTAATCAACCAATCACATGGCAGTTGCTTCAATGCATTTAGGGGTGTGGTCCTGGTCAAGACAATCTCCTGAACTCCAAACTGAATGTCAGAATGGGAAAGAAAGGGGATTTAAGCAATTTTGAGCGCTGCATGGTTGTTGGTGTCAGACGGGCCAGTCTGAGTATTTCACAATCTGCTCAGTTACTGGGATTTTCACGCACAACCATTTCTAGGGTTTACAAAGAATGGTGTGAAAAGGGAAAAACATCCAGTATGCGGCAGTCCTGTGGGCGAAATTGCCTTCTTGATGCTAGCGGTCAGAGGACAATGGGCCAACTGATTCAAGCTGATAGAAGAGCAACTTTGACTGAAATAACCACTCGTTACAACCGAGGTATGCAGCAAAGCATTTGTGAAGCCACAACACGCACAACCTTGAGGCGGATGGGCTACAACAGCAGAAGACCCCACCGGGTACCACTCATCTCCACTACAAATAGGAATAAGAGGCTACAATTTGCATGAGTTCACCAAAATTGGACAGTTGAAGACTGGAAAAATGTTGCCTGGTCTGATGAGTCTCGATTTCTGTTGAGACATTCAGATGGTAGAGTCAGAATTTGGCGTAAACAGAATGAGAACATGGATCCATCATGCCTTGTTACTACTGTGCAGGCTGGTGGTGGTGGTGTAATGGTGTGGGGGATGTTTTCTTTAGGCCCCTTAGTGCCAATTGGGCATCGTTGAAATGCCACGGCCTACCTGAGCATTGTTTCTGACCATGTCCATCCCTTTATGACCACCATGTACCCATCCTCTGATGGCTACTTCCAGCAGGATAATGCACCATGTCACAAAGCTCGAATCATTTCAAATTGGTTTCTTGAACATGACAAAGAGTTCACTGTACTAAACAGTCACCAGATCTCAACCCAATAGAGCATCTTTTGAAGGCGAAGGCAGTTCTGAAGGCGAAAGGGGGTCAAACACAGTATTAGTATGGTGTTCCTAATAATCCTTTAAGTGAGTGTATATGTGTGAAACCTCCAACACTATATTGGCCAGTGTTTCAGTTTCACTGTCCAACCCTTGTAGATATAAATCAATCGATAGATCGCTTTTAAACACCAGTTCACCAACATAAGCCATTTTAGTGCCTCAAAATCAATCATATTCTTGTTTGTTATGGACTTTTTACATATTAAGTGCCATTTCTTTTTTCTCTTAAAGTGCTTTTCTCATTATTATAATCGCTGTATGTGTAAATTTGCTGGCAACCCTTGAAACAGTGCTTGTAAACAAACCTTGAGCATTTACAAAGCTATCGTTTTATCACGTCATTTCTGCTTGTTGTCTTTTAAAGGATTACATGAGGGTATTAAAGAGAAAAAGTTTTCAATCATTTCTGTCCTCTTCTTTCTGTTTAAGCCCCTCAAGCAGAAATTACTGATAAAATCCATGTTTGAATCCATGTTTGCCAAATCTTTTCTAATTGCAGTTTTTTTTAAATGTCATTTTCATGTTGCAGAACATTTATTCGCAAGTCAGCTCTTCAATGTTAATAAAAAAAAATATATATATATATATATATAAAAAATGCATTTTTATGTATTGTAGAAGTATTTTATTGTATTATATTGATGTTGGAGTATTTTATGTGGTTTTAGAAAAAAAGTGAAATGCTTATGTGCTCTTAGACATATAGTCATGATACACGGTACATTTTGAACATTTTCAGAAAGCAGTATAAAAAAACTTGTTTCAATGATGTTTAAAAATAGCTAGCATGCACTCTACAATAATGCAGCACTTAGGGGAGAGCGGGGCACAAAGTAACGCTTTTTGACTTTCTCAGTTTGTGTAAATCTACTTATGGTCCAGAGTATTTGTTTTTTCCCACATTAATTTCCCACATGTCTAGTACAATTATGTGGTTTTGTTTTATTAATACAGTATATGCTTTTTTCTTGATATACCCCGAAAGAATGGAAGTGAAATGTGACAACATGCCCCATAGGTGGGGTACATAACATGTGTGGGGCACATTGTAACATAACATATGACAGCTTAAAGGGATACTTCACCTCTGGAAAGATGAATGTGTATTTAAAATAGGTCATTTATGTAGAAGAAATGTGAAATTATTTTTGAATTTGGAGCTTTCTAGACTGAGAAAAGCCAGAAAATGTATTTTTGGCTTATGTGGATGAAAGACAACAACTCCCAGAATGCCCTAGGAGGCCACTCCCAAGCCGCGCCTACCAGTTAGAGAGCGCAGTTGAAAACAACAAGGCTACTAGTGAGACTCTGACGCATATGAATCACTCATCCGTCCATAAGGCTAGCTACCACCGGAGCTTGAAATTCATTTCACACAAAATGTCTAACGTTAGTTAGTTGGCGAACTCATTAATGAATTACTCCTCATTTGTATTTCTTTCGAAGTGGTGAATTATTGCATGGTTACGTTACCGGGATGTTCAGTCAGATGCGGTGCGAAACTAGGATGGTTCACAACACAAACGTCCGTGTCCTCGTGTGATTCAGAGATTTCGTCCAGGAGAAATTGGCATCGTTTAAATGCTTTGCAGCAGACGGACTCTATCTCTGTGTTCGTAGCGGTTCGTAGTTGCATAGTGAGATCACCGGCGCCACCAGTCCGCCCCCAGCTCGAGCCAGTCTGGGCTTCTCGTCCGCGACAGGCAGGTCTTCTGCCTCGGCTGCTCTTCGCTATGCGGCTTGTAAAGGTAGCCACAAACACCTGATTCGAGCATCAGACTTCCGAAATCCTCTTCTTCTACATCATATTGAGTAACGTTACCCTCCGCTATTGTCATATCTTCACAGCTTGCTCCACAGTGCCTGTTAGCTTAGCTTCCAAACAAGATGGAGGATATTGCTTTTAGTTTCAGAAAGTGAAGTCCCACCCACTGATCTGTAATAGGCCTGTAGCGTGAGCGGGTCCCGCCCCCTGGAATAATGAGGAGCTAGTGTTTGTAGTCTCTACACTTTTCAATGAAATGTGACTTCCTGCTTATTATGACGCAAAATGATGATTTTTACGTCATAATAAGCAGGAAGTAAAACACTTAAATCCTTATTTCTCCCATCTCAGGGAAAAATTAATGAAAAATCCACGTTTATTATAATATATGACTGGGTTTCTAACAATACAAAGCTTAATGCAAATGGGTGAAGTGTCCCTTTAAAATGTTATCTGATCTAATAAAAAATATATACAAAACAAACTAAAATATTTTCTAAATAAAATACAATTAAAAAACTTTTTCATAAAAAATAATGCCAATTTTTAATAATTAAATATAAACTCATTTTTGAGTTTTGACTACGAACACATGAAAACACAGCTATACAACATAGTTCAAAACAAATAAATAATTAGTAATTTCTGAACATTGACTCTCAGTCTTTATTCACCTTTTTTTCACGTTTTCTCAATAAAATTAATAAAAGTATAGAATATAATAGCATATTTCTAATAGGGGCACATTGTAACGCAGTGTTACAACATGCCCCCGCCTGCACAACTGGGATTTAAACCCTGCTAGTGTCTTCTGCTAGTTAGCGAAGCATTAAATAACTATCTCAACTGTTAAATAACATCTTGGAGATTAAAATAATATCAGATTTGTCTTATTTTAAATAAACAAAAAATAGAGATGAAAAATTAACTTAAGAAATTTACTTTTGCTATGGTTTAATAAATGTCTATGGATATCTTCAAAAAATAAATAAAAATTTGGCGGAATTTTTTTTCCTATATAGTGTTGATATGGCAACTAGTAAATACACAAAGTTTCGTCATCCAAGCATGTGCGGAAGTATTTAAAACAAGCGTGTTACAACTAGCCCCGTGTTACGTTGTGCCCCGCGCTCCCCTACGTAACACTACTGTCACGGTTGGTTGCAGGAAGGCAGACAAAGAAGATAATATCCAAAACAATGTTTTAATAATAATAATAATCCAGAAGACAGGTAAACAGGCTGAGCAACACACACTTACAAATAACGGAGATCGGACAAAGACAGAGTGAACAGGAGGAACTAAATAGCAAACACAGGTGATGGTAGTTAATAGGACACAGATGAACTAATGATGTTTATTAATGATGGTAACCAGGGAGACAGACTAGTGGCGGGAAACTGAACAAAGGAACGTGTGACAAATGACAACTAACTGAAAAGTCCATGAACACAATGGCGACAACAACACTGATAAGTTATAACACAGGAGTTTATGACGTACAAAGGACATTTCTTGTCTGAATACTTGTCATTATGACTCATGGGGCCCTATTTTAACGATCTGAAACGCAAGTGTCAAAGCGCAAAGCGCAAGTAACTTTGTGGGCGGGTCTCGGCGCTGTTGCTATTTTCCCGGCGGGATAAATGACTCTTGCGCCAGGCGCAAATCTAAAATGGGTTGGTCTGAAGTAGCTTCATTATTCATAGGTGTGGTTTGGGCGTAACGTGAAATAAACCAATCAGAGCGTCATCTCACATTCCCTTTAACAGCAGATGCGCTTTTTCCATAGCGGATTGCTATTGTAACGGCGGATTTGCCAGGCGCGCGCCAGCAGCGGTTCACAGCCAAGGAGAGCAACGCTCTCGTCACGGCCGTAAAAGAGAGAAGTTACATTGAAATGGAGAAACCCACCCAAATTAACTTCGGTTAATTTGGGTAAATGTGTAAGCTAGATGTATGCTTTTATAATAAATTGTTTATCTATCTATCTATCTATCTATCTATCTATCTATCTATCTATCTATCTATCTATCTATCTATCGTAATAATGTATGATTTGCAAAAATGAAAACTGCTGCTTCTGTGTAGATGAGAGAATCAAAGTGCGCGTTGTGCACACGCTACATTGATTATGGCCAAGCATGCGCCCTTAAAATAGCATATGAATAACATGCGCAACGCGCCACTGACTTTAAACTATTTTTTCCTGGTTAGTGGCGCAATTGTTTTCTAAACCTGCAAAATAGCAAGAAGGAACGTTTGCGCCGGAACACGCCTCCTCTTTGCGCTGAACCGCCCCCGGGAGCGCAAGTGTATTTCTTAGTTAACCGACGTGCTTCTGTGGAGGGAAAAGTCCGCTTTGCGCGGGTGCAAAATAGGAATGATACATGCGTCGGTGTACAAAGTCACTTGCGCTGGGTGCAAGATAGGGCCCTCTGTGTTTATTTACATATTCCATCCACTACCGTGTTTAATAACAGTTTTATAACAGTTTAATGTCATCTGACTACAGTTCAAGGCCAAAGAGAAACATGAATCATGAAGGTTACTGAGAAAAATAGGACTCTCATACACAAAGCTTTCCTGTAATAGACACATACGCCATACGCACACATCACTACGCAAACATGGCCTGACAGACACAAGCCCTGACTGGTTTTATTATCAGTCAGCTGGCCATTGGCTACCATTCATTTCCAGTGCCTAAAGCTTCAGCATGAAGTCAGTGGTTATTATTCAAAGTCCTGTATAAATGTAGCTAATCAGAGGGAAAGATAAACACACACAGTATAGCAGTGCGCTTGTAAAGTTATGTAAACATGCTGATTAGGGTAATGAGAGATAAGGATACGGGTGTTGAATTGATTTTGATTTCTTTGTATGATTTATATATTTATTACCAAAGGGCAGACTAATAAACCAATCTTGGTTAAACCCATTTTCTTAAAAATCATTTAAAAAGTCATTTTAAAGCCTTCTAGTCAAAATGTTACTTAATTTACTTTAGATTTATTTGGCTTTCAGTTTATCTCTAGATTTTTACGTCATATTTCTCTTCTTCATCACACTTTTGTCAGATTAATCCTTTTATGTTGATTAATTGCGCACTTAATATTTCCACCGCTGTAAACACAGTCATATTAACCTGTTCTCCATTCTAAAGGTCTCACGTCTATCTAAACCCAAAGGTTATAAATGGCTTGTTTCACCTCCAACCAGACTGATCTTAACCCCAGAGGTCTAAATGACATTTATGTTCAGCTCAGACACAGAAAGCATTTATGAAACCAGGTTTTCTTTCACAGAAATATTCGTTCATTAATTTATGGTTAACGCCGTTTCGCCAGTCACAACAGTGCCGGCAGTGCTTCACCCTCACTCTCTGCCCCATTGGCATCATGGTACATTAGTTTTAGACAATAGGGTGGCAGTGATTGATAAGTGGAGATTTCAACATTTTGTACTAATTATATCACAACAAAATCATTCAAATACTTTGTTGTCATCTGACCAATGTCCAGACACGTCGGCAACAACGATCACACCACAAAAGCACAAAGCACAAATTCGATTTTGGCTTTTCGAAAGAGTTGTTTTGTCAGGTGCAGTTTGATTTGGTGGGCACATGTTTATGGAGCTGGGTGGCAGGATGGCTTAATGTGTGTGTTTGTGCTTACATGCAGAAATGAGCATTTACAGGAAGTTTATTGTCACTACATCTATTCCTTTCTGGGATCGGCTCCTGTTTAGGTAATAACTTACTGTGTAATCCTGAAGGCAGATGATTTGGTGGAGTAGCCGCACACACACACACACACACACACACACACACACACACACACACACACACACACACACACACAAGCACGCACACATTCACTCTCCCCTCACTCTCCTTCTCTATCACTTTTTATTATTTTGGTGCAATATACTTTAATCACCTTGAATGGTTCTAGGTTATTTTGACTTCAAAATCACATGATCTTTACCACAGGACTGATTCATTGAAGCTTTCACTGCTGTTCATCATCAGTAATCAGTAATCACTTTCATCAAAACTCAAGTATAAGCAATGATGTCAGATCATTATGTACAATAGGGAAAACACTTCCTCATTTAAAACTGTGGTTACTTCTACAGACTCAGACAGAAAGAAAACCCTTGAGGTACAGTTAGATTCAGCAACATTAGACACCCTTTAACTATAGCTCATTAATAATATAATATAATATAATATTTAAAGGATTTAGTACACTTTTTTTCATTTTACAAAATACACAGATGATATACGGTGATAAATGATAATGGTAAAGAGATGATAAATATGGAATATTTAAATATTTTTAAACAGTCTACAAAATGAATAGATAATATTTGTGAAGTACTGAGACAGCTGAATAATTTAGTTTAAATGGATATAGATATTTACTGTAGTGACATTTTAGGTTTTACAGATTTAACTTAAATTAACGCATTTCATTAACCGTATCATATAATATTAATATACCAACCTTTACTAATATCTGCTTTGTACCGTTGTAATACACTCACAACCACCAAACCACATGATGAATTAAAGATCATCACAAGTAGCTTTTCCAAAAGCTGAGAATGTAATATAAAAGGAATGTAAAATGCAAGGTTAGATCTATTACAGTTATTCATAGTAAGGAAACTTACTGTTTTTTACAGTTTTTTTTTTTGTTTTTTTGTTTTTGTCTACATGGACTAGGGAATTTTTTTTTGAACAACAGACATGTAATTTAAATCCTGAAGTTGACAGTTAGTCCAGGACAGAGATGGATTGAGACACCTCTAACAAAGGGTTGGAGCTTTATATCAGTTAGAGACATCTTATCTCTGCATTCAAATACGTGTTTCATGAGTAACGATTCATTTTAAGACACGCCATAGCAGCCCACGCTCCCTGTAATTATTGATGAGACATTGGAAAAAAAAGAGAGAGGGAAAGCAAGAGAAAGAGAGGCAGAATGAATAGGGCGAGAAAGAGCAAAAAGACCTTCACAAATCCATGAATAATGTTTGTTTGAATAAGAGTGCAGATGTTTGTTATGCCGCAGCTGATCATGCTGTCTTTGAAGTGGAACGAACTTGAAATGAGTGGCACTGAATTGAACTGACGTGCATTTTGAGGGAGTGAATTAAACTGCATTTGAGAAAGAGAGAGAGAGAGGCTGTGTTGCGTGCATGACACACAGTGTTGGAATGTGGGCCGCGGGCTCTGTACAGCCATCTTATGTGAACTTTTGTAAACAAACTTATAGCAGGAGAGCAACCAGACCACACACAAACACACATATAAACACAGATATGAAAGCAGTGCTTTAAAGACATTTACAAAGACAAAAGAAGACTCATCATATCCTTTAAAAATATAAATATGTATTATTTGATGGTAGTATTTGCACACAAACAATACTAGCTATCATACACCAAAATATCTGCAAGCTTTCTCATAAATCTTTTTAATGGTATAGATAGATAATAATAATAATATGCACAATAAGGATTTAAACAAGGGAGATAGATAGATAGATAGATAGATAGATAGATAGATAGATAGATAGATAGATAGATAGATAGATAGATAGATAGATAGATAGATAGATAGATAGATAGATGCTATACATGTTTTTTATTCATGCAATGTAAATCTTTTTAAAGGCTGCAAAATAAAAATTCAACTTTAGAGTCATTGTCTCTTGTATGTGGCTTTATTTATTTTTTATTTAAAGTTACAATTTGAAAATGATCATGTTCAAATAAATGCTAAAATTAAATTAAATTTTAAAATGCTAATTGCTGCAACACAGGCTCATTGGAAAAAACGTTCCTGTGTGGTTAGTAAGTAATTATCATTAGAATGAAATGAAACTTTTGAAGTCTATGGTATATGTCCCTTTTAGACAGGCAGGTAAACATGTGTTTGTGTGTGTGTGTGAGTTACAGTATGCTTTAGGTATTCTCTGGTAATCATTACTTTGACTAATGTATACCTGGAACACCATTACCCCAACAATCCTGTTCTTATTGTGATTATGAAACGTATTAGGCGTTTGCAAATTTCTACTATTTCATTTCCTGCTGGACGAGGGAAAAAGAGTTAAAGGTAATTAAAGCAATGGAGAAGATTGATTCTCAATTTACATAGTCCCACATTGTCCTTTATTACATCCCACTGGGAGAACACACACACACACACACACACACAGAGAGAGAGAGAGAGAGAGAGAGAGAGAGAGAGAGAGAGAGAGAGAGAGAGAGTTCCTGTTCAGCATAAACACACACCTCATTTATAAACCACGACCATCAACACATAACACATTAATTATGAACTTTTGGGATTTTCTTCTCATTCATACTTCCCCATTTGACCTGAAATAAAGCAGGGTTTTACTATGATAAACAGGGTTTACAGGGTCCATTGACGCTGCATGTTTAGAAAATTCACCAGAAATGTTAATGTCATAATATCAACATAATCAGCAGCACATGTTCACGATTTGTTCATTAGTTCACACATTTTACATTGGGCCTGATTTGCATTCAGTCCGTTTATCCCCTTGTCATCAGCTCCTCTTATAGTAATAATGTTCCTATCTGCCCTCCCTCAGGTCACACACACAAAGTTGGAGAACAATGTGTCATAAGCATTTCCATGTCCTGCTGTATGTTCCCATAACCTGCACCACAGGCATCTTTGATACAGAGCGTCTAAAGAGTCACGTCATTTCCATCCTCTGTACTGTATGCGTGGAGAGTTATTTATGCCATGCATTTGGCTTTTCGGTTATCGTCCAGTGTTTGTGTGTGTGTGTGTGTGTGTGTGTGTGTGTGTGTGTGTGTGTGTGTGTGTGTGTGTGTGTGTGTGTGTGTGTGTGTGTGTGTGTGTGTGTGTGTGTGTGTGTGTGTGTGTTCCAATGTGAATGTCTGCAGGTGAATCAAAGTTCAGATGTTGTCTCTGCCCTAGTGAATGTGAGAGAGGGATGAGTGGGTTGATGACACATCAATCAGGTTTATATTGGCATTAAAATACTAAGTGATTTACACAGAGTGGGTGGAGATAAAATCTCAGTCTGACAGAGAGAAAAAGAGAGGGAGAAATGGTGCCACATGTACAGACAATGTAGTTGGTAAGCAAATATTTATCAAAAGCTTTGCTAAGGTATCAGTATTACAAATTCAAACAAACCATTTCAAATACTTTTTGCAGTAATAATCTATTATGCCACCCAAAGAATCGTTCAGATGATATAGTTTAGATTAATAATATTTACATAAACGATTATTTATTATTATTGCAATAATAACAACAACAAATTTAAATTGACCTGAATTGTTTCCACTGAGCAAAACAAATCCTCTTGATATTTGCTCTTTTCCGATGTATAAATGATTCTGAAAAAACATTTGTTTATTAGATTTTTTCATGTCCAATAATAGACACCAAGACTAAAGCAACATACAATTCATCATATTTTAACTATACGTATGAACTAGAGTTTAAACATATTTATGTGAAGATTTTGAAAAGATCCCACATACTGTAACAATGAGCAGTGCTATAAGAATGTAAAAAAGGTTGTCAAATGATAAACTGAAGTTTCCAACAAAATTGGCAGTGAGTGTTTATGTGTATTTGCTGGTTGATTTTGCATGATTGTGTGCACTGTAGCATCAAGGCATCAGTGTGTGTGTGTGTGTGTGTGTGTGTGTGTGTGTGTGTGTGTGTGTGTGTGTGTGTGTGTGTGTGTGTGTGTGTGTGTGTGTGTGTGTGTGTGTGTGTGTGTGTGTGTGTGTCCTATGGTATCCCACACACCAAATATCCCCAAAAGGATAGTAATACCAGTAATTTTTTTTTTTGTTTTTTTTTTTTGTCTCCATGAGGAAAACAGCTTATAAATCATACATAATTAAGTTTTTTGAAAATGTAAAAATCTAGAAAGTTGTATGTGATGGGTAGGTTTAAGGTCAGGGGACAGAATACAGTTTATGCAGTTTAAAAATCCTTATGTCTATGGAATGTCCTCATAAAACATGGAAATCTGTGTGTGTGTGTGTGTGTGTGTGTGTGTGTGTGTGTGTGTGTGTGTGTGTGTGTGTGTGTGTGTGTGTGTGTGTGTGTGTGTGTGTGTGTGTGTGTGTGTGTGTGTGTGTGTGTGTGTGTGTGTGTGTGTGTGTGTGTGTGTGATGAATTCCTTCTTATTATCATAAACATCTTCTCTGTCTCTCTCTAAAGCCAATGGAAATCTAACTAAATAACAGCTTTATAGTCACTTTGAAGACAAATAAATCATATTATTATTAATAAACATTCATATTCATAAAACATTAACATTAGAATTTGTAGCTCAGTATTTTAGATTGGAAATGCTTGCACAAATTTCACAATCTGGCACACGAAGTCATGAGGTTCCTGATATCCTTCAAGACCTGATGTCCATTGCAAGGGACATTAAACTTTTTTTTAAAAACTCCTGTGTTCTACAGCTCTGGAAGATCTTCAAGTTAACTTAATTAAGTATACTATTAAGATTATAATAGTTGTATGTTGATGATGCTACCATGAACAGGAAGTAGCCAACTTCCTGTATGGTGAGCAATGCATGTCTTCTGTGATGCCTGAATCACAATTAAGTTATGGGTCATATTATCATTGTGATTGGTTGATCAGGGACCAATCAGTGACCAGTCAGTATACTCATATTATAAAAACATAAAAATGTATTGGTTTGAACCAAAAACCATGTGATGCAGGGTCTGAAGGGGATAATAGCAATAATAATTATTTTAAATGGACATTATAAACATTATTAGTGTTATTTAGAAACATACATTTTATGTAGGCCTATATTTTAAATTATATAACCTATATATGTATATATATATATATATATATATGTTTAAGAGTTTGTTTTATGTTAATATTAATCATATGATATGATTTTATGATAAATTAATAATTTATAATATAGCAATGCAAGTTTGAACTACATAATAAGGTTGAAATGAAGGCTCCTCACTCTTACAAAATAAAGTTTCCAAAAGGTGGTTTTCGCAGCAATGCCATAGAAGAAACATTTTGGGTTCCCCAAATAACCTTTTAGTAAAAGTTCTTAAAAGGACCGTTTTTACAACATTTTAATAATCTGAAGAACTTTTTCCTCTACAAGGTCCTTTTGTGTGATGGAAAGGTTCCATGGATGTTGACGGTTCTTCATAGAATCATAGATGCCAATAAATAACCTTTATTTTTAAGAGTATGGGAGTGAGTTTGTTGAAGCAAGAAGACAGAGCTGGATGGTGTGACCCCCTCCTCTTTTCTTTCTTTCTCTGCAGTACAGGATGTCTTTCATCCACCCTTTCTAAGAGGATCAAAAGACCGTTAAAACTGACCCCAATGTATTTTTCTCTCACACATAGGCCTATGTCGTTTCCTCTGCCGATATCCCTTTTATCCAGAATGAGCACCTATTTCCTTTTTTTAATTCTTTGCTCATTACTCGCGCACCCGCTTATAGCCTACATTAATGGCTTAGGCCTATAGCCTACGTTTAGAAGAATGTCCTGCCAAATTCAAACACAGTTTACGCTAAGCTTCCTCTATAGCTCATTTTTACGCTAAGCTACCTCTAGCTAGCTCATACATTTAGGACAGCCACTGTAGTAGCTCTGCTTGTATAGCCTAAGTATAGAATTGTAAATAATCTTTGTTAATAATAGCCTACTTAAATGTATCGGCTATCACATTTCCGTGTGATACTCCCTGGCACACAGAAACCATTCACTCATTATTTTCTACATTTTAACAGGTTATGCACGTCTTCTGAAAATGAAGTCCATGACATGCGAACTATAGCCTATATGATTCAGATCCTGAGAGACTTGAAATAGGTGCTCAGCAATCTCTGCTTCTGTAGCGCCCCCAACTGGTCATAATTGGCATAAGCACGTCCGTAGTGAATGGACAGTCAAAGGGTAGTTCAGTTCTACAAAGACCAGTTCGTTTCTACTTTATAAATAGAACTCTCACTATGTGTACATTATGGTAATATGCGTCTTTTGCCACTATTAATATCGTAAGGCTTAAAATAATTGTTATGCGTTAATTTGTATTATTTTTTACTTAAATTCACTCTTTTTCAATCTATTCTTACTGAAAAAACATATTCTACAATAAATACAAATATAAAAAAATTATAAAAACAGGCCTCAGGTGTTCAGGGTGTTATCACACTGTCCTTAAACACAGGATCAGCAAATAATAGCCTATACCTATGTCCGCAATAAACCGCAATGTCTCATGCTGTTGTTTTCTTTTATAAACAGAAATTATAAACAGAAAAATACAATTACAAAAACCCTTTACAAATAAAAATACTCTTCACTATTAGGTAACCTGCATAACCAAACTTTTAAAGTGCCTTTTGGCTCGGCTAGAAAGAGAGAGACCTGAAAGTCTTACAGAATTCCCCATTAAATGATTTAAAACTGATTATTTAATTATGATGAATTCATTTTAGTGCCTCGGAATAGTATCTGCATCAATGCAACGTATTCAGTTCAATGCACTGTGCAGTTCATCAAGACATCAAAAGCTCAAAATAATGTTATTACAGTAACAGTGTTCTGTGAGAGTAATGTTTAGGTGTGTGTGTGTAATAGGAAGTCTATTCACAGCATTTCCTGTGCTGGCTCAGGACCCATGGGAACACAATGACGAACACATTCAAGCAGAACAATGATGAAGAGAAACTAACTTCATTCTTCTGCCCCCATCATATGCACACAGTGTCATCTGAGTGTAAAAGTGAATTTTAAAAAAAACATTTAATAACAAAAATCTATGAGTTCCACAAACATGTTGTTCATCCACCATATTACTGGTGTTTGTGGTCAGTTTGAGTCGTATTGCTGTGTTGTGACCCATGGTGTAGTAATTGCCGCTCTCATATCAGAAATGTAGATCCATCATCAACAGTGGGTAAGCTGAACAAACATACAGTGTAGATCTTAAGTGAGTTATCTTATTTTACTAACATTTTCTCTGTTAATTAGCTGGATGGATCTTTGGCGGTGGCCCTCTTGAGAAAATAGCCGAGGCTACATGACGTGTTTACACATGCTGAACATCCCCTGTGGTGCCGTCACACGCAACACAGCGCGTTGAGGCCGCAGGAAAGTCAAATTGGATTTGATTCCTCAGATTAGTTCAGAATGATTGAAAAATTGTAGTTCCCAAGAGCCCAAAAGGCCTTATCTGAGGGAAAGTATCTCTGCCGTGCACTATTTAAGGAGATAAGAGAGGGCATTATGGCGCACGGTGCTTGGGTGGTCGCTGTTGTGTGGTGTTATGGTGCGGCGCTTTCCCAGAACAAGTGGAAGTAACGCCATATGCATTGAAAATGGTTCATAATCTAAATGTGACCTCACAGGGTGACTTTGATGTTGAACTTTGTGTAGTTGAAATACAATTAGTTGAAATGAGTGTTGCATAATAGCATGATCCCAAAGTAAAATCTGGAGCATTTCAGTTGATGTCAGGTTTATTATATAAAATATTTTATAGCTTTCAAGTTATAAACAGAAAATTCTATCTATCTATCTATCTATCTATCTATCTATCTATCTATCTATCTATCTATCTATCTATCTATCTATCTATCTCCCTTGTTTACATCCTTATTGTGCATATTATTATTTGTATACAAAAGTAATACAATAACATGTTTTAGTTTTCTTTCACTCATCTTTCTCAAGAAATTGAGAAATTTCCAGCAAACACCAACAGTTCAGATCATCAGTCTGTGTTTTCACTGTCGGCACTGTCATTTGTAGGCATTAACACTTTTAAAATAAAGCAGTAATAGCACAAACCTTTGCTCTGTGCTGTGGCTCAGGTTGATTAATTATTCATGTAGTGTCATGTGATTCGTCATGTGGGCGGGGCCGCAGCATCTTAACCGGAACTGTTTTTCAGAGGAAAGAAGAGTTGTATAGTGATTCTCTTCACTGCCTTTATTCCTGTAAGTAATCGCATTTTTTTTTATTCTTCCTCGATTTGCTGGTGATAAAACGGGGCTGTTATTATGAGGAAAAACGTTGTCTCAATGCATGCGTTTTCGTCGGCTTTTCTGTCAGATTGTTTTTAGCATTAGCCAGTCAGCTATTGTCTCATCTGTCAGAGCTGCTGTTTATGTAAAACAACCTCACCATAACGAGCAGTGTATGTAAATGAGCTTTGTATTTATTATATTTATGAAAATTCTTGTTTGATGCAATTAAAGCAGATAAACTGCTTTTGTTAACACTCTCCGTCAGTTCAGATTATATTGTGAGTACGTTAATTACAAACTCAACACACAGCTACAACAGTATAAAACCTCAACAACACAATATTCATGCATACATATTTTAACAACGCGAGAATATATATATTTAATTTGACTTGACTGGAGCCTGATAACGTTTTCTGATATGCTGATGTGTAATCAATATCATTTGTTTCAGTCGGTTTGATTAGATTCCTACGACAGATCTAACATCTTGTTTTGTTTTGTGGTCTTGAAACAAATTAGCATTCAGACATGTGTTATGTTTGTGCTTTTCTCATCTTCAGTTATGTGTTTTTTTTTATGATTTTCAGTCAGTGTTAAATATTAGCAGAAACTTATAATGCAACCCAGGGCCCACAATGCTTTGCAATAACTCTTTGATGTTAGATATTTTGTATCTGAAATCATAATGTAAATTGAAATCAGATTATAGTTAATTACTAGTAATAGTACAAATTTTATTATTTCATTTGTTGACTATTGAATGCATGTTTTTTTTTAAAGTTTTTTTTAATCTATTTAATGTCTTGCAAATACACAAACTTATGTCCATATTAAAATTCCTACAGATACAATAAGTCAATAAGTATTTGTCATTGGCAATAAATGAAAAAAACTATACTGTTGTGTTGTGTCTAAAAAATACTGATTTTGTTAATGTTGAAAATGTGTATGCAGTCACCAGTATGATGTTCTCATGTTGAATAGTTTGTTCAAGCTCCTGCTATTACATCTGGTCTGTGAGTGTGTGTTTGTAGGTGGGGGTCGCTGTGTTTTGGATAGGGCCGAGTGTTGATAGGAGGATGCTTGGTAATTTGTCTGGGACAAGCTCTTTATTCCATAGAGACTCTCAGGTGTCAATCATCTAAGCAGTCCGTCACTCTCAAATGTTGCCACACAGAAGTGTGTGTCTTTGACTTTTACTCTTTTCACTTCCATGATCAGATTTTGCTGTATCTGAACAGTAGCCTAAATGTTGAAATGTAATCATTTTAATTGTTTGTTTAATATGATTTGTCTTTCTTTCTTTCTTAATTTATTTTCAAAATTGTCACCCCCAAAACATGTTCATCAAAGATTTATTCAAGCCATAGTTTATGTTGATTCTTTCTTTCTTTCTTTCTTTCTTTCTTTCTTTCTTTCTTTCTTTCTTTCTTTCCCACTGCTTTTTGTTGAAACATGAATAAAAAATATGCCAAGCTACTTTTTTTAATTTTCTTATTTTTTTAATCATCATTATCATCCTGACGTGTTTGTTCATGTCCCCCCCCCCCCCTTAAAAAAAAGTAATGATTTTTAAATGAAATCATGCTCATCATAAAAGAGGTTTATTCATGTCATAACATGCATTATTGAATTTTTTTTAATGCATTTTTCAATTAAAGGAATGCTCCAGACAGAACGATGAGCATCATTGACTTATATAATCTATAAAGGCAATGTATTTGCACAATATAACAATTTCCAAAGTATTGTCATCTTCACCATAAAAACCCTGCAGTGAATATACATGCCAATTTAAATACTAGAAGTGGCGAGACGTTTTCTGAATCTGCACTGTGGACTCTCTGAGAACTCAACCATCACCCCTTCCCCTTTATCTCTCTCTCTGGCCCATGCCAGAGACCACACAGACACAGAAACACACCCTCCCAGACCACACAGAGACAGTCATGGGGTCTTGCACACAAAGCGCCCTGGAGCTGTCAGTCTTGTGCTCCATGTGGGTGTTTATATACGAGAGAAAGTTTGTGACAGTGCAAAAGCCACAGGAAAAACTGCCATGATTACTGAACTACTTGTAATATTGTATATAGTGAGATATCGGTGTTACTCCGAACAGAAACGTGCTTGCTCAGTGGGTGCCGAATGGGTAGATTTATTTGCTCATGTCTAACGTTTTTAAATGCACTGAACGTGCTGAATGTTTTGATGTATTGCCGTCAGCAGTGATGAGTACGTCGAGTGAGCTTAAACAAAACAGAATTTGTCTCATTTAGGTGTGTGAACAATGTCTCGTGCCCGCCAGCCTCCCTTGGTGACTGGCATCTCACCCAATGAGGGCGTGCCGTGGACCAAAGTCACCATTCGCGGGGAGAACCTGGGCACTGGACCCAATGATCTCATCGGTAATACACATGCACACAGTCATTGTTACAGTTACAGATACAAACCCTCCTTTTTGAACAAACACACTGCTGTTTAAAAGTTTTTCTTCTTTTTTTAAAAGAAATGTTTCAAAAAGTTCAGCAAGGATCCATTTAATTGATCAAAAGTGACAGTAAAGACATTTGTAATGTTACAAAAAAAATTCAATTTCTAATCAATACTTTTTTTTATTTATTATTATCGAAGGATCCTGAAAAAAAATTATCCCGGTTTCCACAAAAATATTAAACAGCAAAACTGTTTTCAACACTGATATAATGATAGAATGAATTCTGAAGGATATGATGCTGAAGACTGGAGTAATGGCTTATTGAAATAAGTTAAAATATATTAAAATAGAAAAGTTATTTTAAATTGTAATCATATTTTACCAATATAAATATATTACTGTATTTTTGATACAAGAAAGTGCAGCCTTGATGAGCAGCATCAGCGACTTCTTTCAAAAACCCCAAACTTTTGAACAATTGCGTAATCAATTTTAGATATCTTCTAGATTATTTTATTTATTAATATAGCAGATGCCTTTATCCAAAACAAAGTGAAATGAAGGAAAAATACAAACACGCAACTTCTGTGAAGCTGGGTTTCTTCATACAGGAGTGATCAGTTTGTGAAATCTGGGGAAAAAATGAATGAATCAGTGTTTGAGTGTTTTGAATTTGGAGATTTAAATAGATGCTTTAAAAAAATTATATTTTATTGCAACCCAATGAATCTGTAAATAAGCTAAAGTAATGTTTTGTTCAGAAAAGCAGCTACAATAAGGTTTTGTTTTCTTTATTGTTGGCTTAATCCAACACAAATCAGGTTTTTTTTTACTTTGAAAAATATAAATAAAAATCAACACATTTGATGTTCCCAAACTTGATCCACAATATAAACTAAAATCTGATTTAAAAAAAAATATATATATATATATATATAACTGATTTGTGTATATATTAGGGCTGTACTCAACCAAAGAAAATCTTGGTCGACTGAAGTCCTGAAATTTTCGACTAAAAATCGACTAAAAATGACGGTAGAAAAAAAAACGTTAAATTAATTAGATGCGCACTGTGCGCAGTACTTGGTAGCCTTGTTGTGCGACTAAATGAATTATAAATAAACATAAAAAACTAGTAGGCTATTTGCAGTATATTAAATCGTTTTTGACCTAATTATTTTGCACTGAAATGAGTCTGACACTCGAGTCTGTCGGCTCTGACAGCGTTGCATCACGTGCACCTGCGCAATATCATAGCTTATGATTTCCGAAAATAGTACTATGTTGTCAACTAGTGATATCATCACAAGAACTGTTGAGGAATATGCAACATAATTTAGACAATTATTTTTGTCATATGTTATAATAATAAGTTATAAGACACTATCATTTCACCGTGCATGTCCTCGCACCGAGCGAGGCTGAACATGAGCTCAGCTTCGCAGCTGAGACACGAATAGACTATTAACTTAAAGCTTTTACTCTTAATAAACACAAAAGGCACGTCCACTTTAATAAAAAAAAAATATTTATTAAACAAACCAGATCAAGAGCAGAAACGAAATAAAGTGCATAACTGAAAAATAAAGCATCCTAGGCTCAAAACTAACACAACCAACAGCACAGCGCAATTGCGCATTAGGCACCAAATTAAATAAAAAAAAATTTAGGTTATCACACTAAAACATTGAAATATGCAAATTCTGATATGTTCATATATCCTACTCAAAACAGACAGGGCAAGCTAACGCAGACAAGTGAGCTTACCACTTTTAGAAGATAATGATATGTCATGTTTGTCGTCGAGCTTTGTCGTTTTTCGAGGAAAACTGTTGCTTGCAAACTTTGCATTCGACCTTTTTCCTGTTATCAATTTTAACAAAATGCTGCCACACTGTCGATTTCTTTGTTGTTGACAAGAGGACTGACTATTAAACGCACTCACAATTAAATAAATATTATTCAGCATCAAACCTTCTATAGTTATCGCTCTCTCTCTTGGGTTGGGCCAATCCAAAAAAGGTGAAAACAAGGGGGGTGTTCTGAAGACAGACTGTTACAGTGAAACAAGGGTACTCTGAAAACACCCCCATTAGCAGTTAGTACTTTCCACCTGATGAAATCTGCGCGCCTCAGCGCGGCAAAACTGATGAAATGAACGCGGCCAAAAATCGACCAATCAGAATTTTGGTCGAACCAGAACGTATCGACCAATTAATCGACTGGGACAGTACAGCCCTAGTATATATATATATTTTTTTTTTAAATAGGCCTGGACAGATAGATTAAATCATATTGGCATCATGATAGACATGAGCTGAGGTAAAATTGGCCATTTGATTGACTTCTTTTTCTCTTGGTCATTGACCATCTCCCACACCACAGGTCTGTCTATCTGTGGTCATAACTGTTTGCTGACAGCAGAATGGATGGCAGCTAGCAAGATAGTGTGTCGAGTTGGTCCCGCTAAAGATGACAAGGGCGAGATCATCGTCACCACCAAGAGTGGAGGCCTGGGGACGTCCACTGTCTCCTTCAAACTGCTCAAACCTGAGAGGATCGGTGAGACACACATTCATAGTGCCCTCAAACTCACATACGCGCACACTCTGTGAGATCTATCTTACACTGCCAATCTAACACCAATTATGCTTAATAGCCTGACATCTTGTAAGGTCACGTAAACACCTTAAACTGTGTCCTTTATTTGCCGGAAAGGTTTGCTTAATCAAAAAAACGATTGGCACACCTGGTTTTATCCCAGTTGAAGTCACTTTTGTTTTTATGTCAAATCAAAGAAAATGTTGATAATTTTCTATCTCACATAAACATGGTTTTCTTGAGTTATCAACATAGTGTTGTAGATGTAAACACACTCGATTTCCGTTATAGGCAAAATCACAATTTTGGTTTGATTGATTATACACTCTTTAAATGTACACACATGCTCTTTGAAGATGGCAATGGATTTTAAGTGCTCAACCAATGAGTATGTGCATGTTTTTGTATGTTTAGGCATTCTGGATCAGTCTGCGGTCTGGGTTGATGAGTTGAATTACTATGACATGAGGACTGATCGGAACAAAGGCATCTCTCCTCTCTCACTGAGGCCGGCCAACCCTTTGGGCATCGACTTTGACAAGTACAGAAACATTCACAATTGAGTTTGTGTTGCCCTCTTATGAATTTACAAAGTATTAAATTTACACCTACAGTTACAGAGTACACACAGTGCTGTGCTCCACTCTCACACACATATGTGCTTCATTTTGGACTGTGGTTAAAACACGCACTCACATAGACCAAAACAAATGCATTTCCACACACACTTCTCCCAAAAAGCACTGCTCTGTGTTTATAGAAGTGGACCTCTGTGTTTATAAGGAAGGAGGTTCAGCAGAAAGTAGAAACAGCCCATTGTGTGCATGTCTTCTACCTGGGTGATGTCATTGGTACACTATTTCCTTTGATAGGAAGTGAAAATCTTCCTTTCCCTGACCTCTGCAGCAACCTTTTACTTATTTATATCGATATATTCAGATGAGTACACTTCTGTTCAAAAGTTTAGGGTCGGGAAGATTTTTTAATGATCTCTCATGCTCACCAAGGCTGCATTTTTTAATATTTAATATAAACAGTACAAAGAGTGAAATAATATATTTTAATTATCATTTTATTTATATATAATAACATTTTCTATTTTAATATATTTGAAAATGTAATTTATTCCTGTGATGGCAAAGCTGAATTTTCATCATCATTACTCCAGTCTTTAGTGTCACATGATCCTTCAGCATTCATTCTAATATGCTGATTTGCTGCTCAAGAAGCATTTCTTATTACCAATGTTGAAAACAGCTTTGCTGCTTAATATTATGGAAAATATGGGAACCATAATATTTATGGAAGCAATAATATTTTTTAGGATTCTTTGATAAATAGAAAGTTCAAAATAGCATTTATTTGAAATAGATTTTTTTTTTGTAACATTATAAATGTCTTTACTGTCACTTGATTTATTAAACAGGTCCATGCAGAATTAAAAATGCCTACTGACCCCAAACTTTCTAACAGTATAGTGCATATGAATCATATGCATTTCATCAGTGTATTCTGTGCCACATCACAAGACACAATGGGTTGGTTAAGCTTATGTAATGCTGTTTATATGCGGACAGATCTGGTTTGTATCCTGTCTGGTTTTTCTCTATCATCTGTAGTGTGGTAGAGCAGGCCTATGATCTGTGGTGTTTGGCATGATGGGTCTCTGTGTGTCTAACTCTGTTTTTCTGTTCTTTAGAGGGAAGGTTCCTCTGAAGGATCTGGAGAACATGTTCCCTGGTATGAGTGGAGACTTCACCAGCGAGAATTTCTCTGCCACCTGGTATCTCATCGAGAACCATTCTTCAACCGGGTTGGTCTATTTACCGTCTGTCCATCTTTTAATCTGCCAAAATAGATTTGTGTGTAATGTGGTGTTAATGTTTGTTGCTCTTGTAGTTTTGAGCATCTGCGTGTGGCAGTGGGAAATCTTAAGAAACAAGCTAGTAAGAAGAACGAGGGCAGTCTGGCCTACGTGAAAGGAGGTCTCAGCACTTTCTTTGAGGCTCAGGATGCTCTTGCATGTACGTATGCTTGGTTTTTAAACGCATATAAACACAACCTAGTAAGTAATTTCAAAGACTGCATGATGAAATATTATTCATGCATTCGACTGAAGGAAACAGAAGCATTTCTGAAAGATAAAGAATATTCACTGGGAAGTAATATAGGGTGGGACTGGATTATTTCCATGAGGATTTTGTTGCTTTAGGTCATGCTGGAATTATTGTGTTAAAATTACTCATCCCGTAAACACAATATCGTAATGATCATTGATCATAATTTAAGTTTTATTTGTGAATATTGACTGTACAGTATAGTTTTAACACATTTTGAAGCGAACAAATTTTATACTGAACATCATTGTAAAATTACGATCCAAAATTACATATTGTTTTATTCCCCTCGGGTGCTCTGATCAATGAAATCATGTCTGGATAGAAACATTTGTCATAGTAATAAATTATTTAATTTCCACAAAATGTATTATTTAACAGTTTTGATTTTCGAATACTGCAACCTAAACTTAATTTCTTATTGAACTGTCTGGATTTAGACCTTTTTTGACAACTTTTTAACACCCACATTAAGACAAATGCAACTCCTGATAATGTCCCAGTCCCTACCAAACATATTATTGTAACTCAGACTTAAATTACATTACATAAATCCCATCAGAATGGAGATACTTTCAGTAAAATGTGTCAGCTAACTCACTGGGTTGGTGTTTGTATAATAAAGCTCAAATAGACACTATGAATACTAGTGACATTTAACAAAATTAGGTGCATGTGTGTTTTATTCACTTCTTGTGTCATTGTACACAGGTGTATGTGTTTTCTCAAACTGCTCTCATCAGAGGTCAATGTCACAAAATGGATATTTTTGTGTGTGTAGGACTTGTCTCGGGTCACTTGTCTTGAGTCAAACAGAAGAGCTATTCTTAGCACTGCGTATCCATGTGATTGACAGGCATGGGGACGGATAACAAGGCGTGGTTGTAATAATGTTTAGATGAGGTTGTAATAAGGTTGTCATTGTGCTGAGAGGAAACGAGAGAGCAGCAAACGGAAGCTGCACTGATTCCCAGAGAAGACTCCCAAAACTTACCAGGCAGAAGTCAAAACATACCTCAGAGACAGAGGAAGCGTACCACACAGCATTCCGGACCCCAGGGGGAGCCGGGGGTTAGTCCTGACGTCATTGTGTACAGAAGTTTCCCAAATCCAGATGTGGAGAGAAAAAAATAGACTTCATTTAGTTTTAGGTTTTTTTACTTCCAATTTAATGGAATATATAAATATATATATATATATATAGATATTATGCAGACAGTCAGTCCTAAAGCACACATTTAATATGTATATATATATACATATATTTATATGTATATGTATGTGTGTGTGTGTGTATATACATATTAAATTTGTGCTTTAGGACTGACTATCTGCACTGTTGTTATGCCAATGATGAAATCTTATCAGTTTGCAGGGTCTCTTAAATTCAGTTTTTTTTTTTTTTATCACATTCTAATGTGATTATTAAACTTCAATAGGCTATGATTGATTTAAATAAATATGAGTTCTGCATGTTCAAAGTCAAAACACACCCACTATTGCACATTCTACAGTCTTGTGGTTTCAGAGTAGTTCACAATTAATGAATACCGCACATTTATGGCAAGTGATTGCTTATGGTCTACTGTTGATGAATGATGACAGTGTTTACATTATGGTGTTTATATTGTAAAATGCTATAGATGGCTGTAAGAGTGAATATTTTATCTCACTCATCTGAGCAGCTTGTAGTAGTAACGCATAGACATTTCTATACAAAATGAGAGTATTGATTGTCTTTCTGGCTCGTTTGAAATTAAACGCTTTTTCTTTTTTTCCTTTCTTTTTTGTTTGTGCAGGTCTTAAAAAGGGTCTTAAAGTCTTAAATTATATATATTTTTTAAACTGCAGATACGAAGTGTTTAATAGAATGTTTAAAAGAACAGCATTTTTTAATAGAAAAGATTTTTAACATTTATGAAATCTGAATGCGTCTTTGCTGAATAATATTAATTCCTAAAAAACAATTACTGACCCCAAACGGTAGTCTAAACCCTCTCAAACATTTCCTTTTTTTCTCCTTCTTTCTTTGTCTAGCTATCCATCAGAAGCTTGAATCAGACGGCACTGAGAAGGTGGAGGGCTCTATGACCCAGCGACTAGAGAACGTTCTTAACAGTAAGACATAAAACCGAACACATGGTCAGAATCGCACACGATTACACAAAGCAGCTAAATTTAGGATCAGAGTTGCATATGCATTCTCTTTGGACCATCAAAGCCACACATTTCATGCAGACCTCGGCGTGTTTCTGTGAGGTGCGTGTGCGTGTGTTCGAGACCACTCATATCCCAATCATATCTCCATGTCAATTCTCTCATGTGACGGTGGGTCAATAAACACGCTCGTTTCCTGCGGGCCGCACAAATAAACCAGTCACACACACTGACATGCTTTCATCGCCGACCCCTCCTCTTCCTCCTCACCACCCGTCTTTACATGTACATTTAGATGTATGTTCTTACCAAAGCCACTGAGTGGCCAAAAGCCTTTGACTCTCTCAGCCAATCACAAACAGACTCATTGGTGGAAAAAAAGGCTGGTCAGACTTTTATAGTGGTCAGGAGGCTGGTTCTTATTAAATCGGACAAAGGGAATCCAGAATTGCTCTGACCACCCAAGAAGAGATCTTGAATTTATTTGAAACTGAGGAAGGATGATTAAACCACTTTTTATCAGCTGTTATCCTTTTACACCCTTTTCTCATTTCTTTCCATTTGCTCATTCCTCTCAGGAGCAAGTGAAACTGCTGACACCCTGTTTCAAGAAGTGTTGGGCCGAAAGGACAAGGCCGACTCAACACGCAACGCTCTCAACGTTCTCCAGAGATTCAAATTTTTGTTTAACCTGCCACTCAACATTGAACGCAACATCCAGAAGGTGGCATCTCCCGTACACACACACACACACACACACACACACACACACACACACACACACACACACACACACACACACACTCTCTCTAACTCTCTTACCTACACAATTATAATACTGTGGGGTCAGTAAGATAAAAAAAAAAAATGTAATACCTTTATTCAGCAAGGATGCTCTAGATTGATTAAAAGTGACAGTAAAATCATTTGTATTTCAAATAATTGCTGTTTTTTTCTAATTTTCTATTTAACAAAGAATCTTAAATGTTTTTACAAAAATATTAAGCAGCACAACTGTTTTTAACAATGATAATAATAAGAAATGTTTCTTGAGCATTAAATCATCATATTAGAATGATTTCTGAAGGATCATGTGACACTGAAGACTGAAGTAATGATGCTGAAAATTCAGCTTTGGCATCACAGGAATAAATTACATTTTAAAATAAATTAAAAATAGAAAAATGTTTTTTGAATTGTAATAATATTTGAAAATATATAATAAAAATAAAAAAATACTGTATTTTTGATCAAATAAATGCAGCCGTGGCGAGCATAATAGATACATTTTTTTTCAATTGTACCGACCCCAAGCTTTTGAACGGTAGTGTAAACACTCAGCAATATATACAAATGATCTCTGAATGCTAAACTGATCTCTGTTTCCCATCCAGGGGGATTATGATGTGGTCATCAATGATTATGAGAAAGCCAAATCTTTGTTTGGGAGCACAGAGGTCCCAGTCTTTAAGAAAGGTGATGTGATGTTCACTGATAATATCTGATAGTATATGAAGAGTTCAGATGCAAAAACCTCTAAATGCCATCTGAAATTTTCTTATAGAATGATAATTTTTATCAAGCTCGTATATTTAAATTCAATAATTTCACTTAAATGGCAATGAAGATTACCTATTAATTGTCATTTAAGTGAAATTACTGAACTTAAATAACAAGCTTGATAAAAAAAATTATCATTCTATAAGAGAATTTCAGATGGCATTTAGAGGCTTTTGCATCTGAACTCTTCATATGTTAATATGACATGCATCCTTTTCATCCTGTACATTCACGTTAGCTGGAGTATTGAAAGATCGTCCTGCATGTGTGTTTGTAGTGTATTCAGAGGTGGAGACTCGGATAGAAGCCCTGAGGAAACTGCTTATGGATAAACTTCTGGAGACACCATCCACTTTACATGATCAGAAACGCTATATCAGGTGTGTGACAGGCGACTTGCAGTGACAAACTGCAATTCCGTTTCTTAGTGAACTGAAACACAATATCAGTGTCCAGTGACAACTAAGAAAAAATTTAATTTACATAAATTAGCAACAATGCAATTACTCCAATGCGAGTGAAGAGAGTGGAGCTCACAATGTCCATCACTTGTTGTGACAGGTTTTTTATTTTACTTTTGGATGCCAGGGACCCCCAAATCAGATATTTCCCTGGTGGGGAATATTTAAATCATTTATTTAACTAAAAATAATAATACAAAATAAAATAATATATTTTTAAGACTTTTTTTTTTTTACTGTCCCCAAGTCTTTGAACGGTAGTGTAAATATTTTATATTGAATTATAAAAATGTTAAGTAATTACATTCCCTGCCTTTTTTATTATATATAGTATTATAAATACTGAAATATTGCAGAATGTTATTATTTTGTATTACATTTTTGTATATAACTGCCCATCCTATTTATGGTCAGATTTTCAAAAGCTTTAATTTATGCGACCCAATAGCATTAAAGCATTGTTGACCTGTCATTGTAAGAGGGGCTTAAGGGTGTCCTGAAAAAAACGATGTAATTATATGCATGATGATCTAATGATCCTCTTTCTCTTTTTATTCAGATATCTGTCGGATCTCCATGCTCCAGGTGACCCGGCATGGCAGTGTATAATCGCACAACACAAGTGGATCCTGCAGCTGATGCAAAACTGTAAAGAAGATTTTATCAAAGAGCAGAAAGGTACAGACACAGATAGTTTGAAAGAAATTGGTGGTTTCTCTACCACTCCGAAGAGTGAAAGCAGTGTGTGTGTTCTGCCCTGTGTGTGTGTGTGTGTTTAGATAGAGAGCAGCCCGTGTGTGGTCTGGTCATGACCCTATAGAGAACAGGAAGTCCACATAGCTCTATAGTGTGGCAGAGCTGAGGGGGGTTTGCTGTAGAGAGAGGCAGACATCAGGGAATACAAGAAGAGAGAGGAGCATAGATAAACACAGGAGATGATTGGACACCTGGATCAACACCAGCACTCATTTTTTATATAGAAAGAGAGAGAGTAAACATCCAAGTGGCTCAATGGTATACGTCTTTATCTGTGTGAGAGAGAAACATGACATGTGTACACTATCGGGACATATTGAGTGTTTCAGACTATATCAACATCAACAATTTAATCAAGGCTGAGGAAGAGTCCGGAAAGACCTTTAGTGCCATCTATTGTCAGAGAAGAGAACTACCAGTATAACAGTACCTACCACAAGGTTGTAGATTTGAACCTTACCACAGGGTGATTGCCCAATTATAAGGGTTTTGTAAGTCACTTTGGATAAAAGCAGTCGTCTCATGACTTGCACACAAATCACAAGGAAAGAAAGAAATGATATCCCATTAAATAAAAAATTTACCTTTTAATTTAAGCGTAAACTGCCAACCTCAAGCAAAACTCTCTTTATTTTTGCAAACATGATTGATTGTTAAATGCTGAGGTATGTAGATGAGCATTCATCGTGTCTGTCTGTCTGTCTCAGTGGGTGGTGTTGGGTTAGAGCTGGATCGGTCCTCAGCTCTGAACAGGATCAGCCTCTCAGCTCCAGTGAAGAGAGGAGGCAGCTTCCAGAAGCCTAAAGATGACTGTGAGTACAACAACAGAAAGATCAACATGCATTACTGTTTGAAAGATGTCGCTTATTCTCACGAAGGCTGCAAATATTCGATCAAAAAGTACTGTCTATTTCTATTTTAATATATTTATTCCCGTGATTTCTACTTGCACTTTCTGTTCATTGAAGAATCCTGAAAACAGAAACAGGTTTCCAACATTTATAATAAACACACACACACACACACACACATTATATATATTAGGGCTGGGGGGATTAACGCGTTAATCTTAGAATCTTAATGAAACCATTCATTTGAGATGTTTAACGCGTAAAAAAAAAAATAACGCAATTAACGCAGCACTTTTTTTTGCCTCGTTTTAATGATTTCCTGTTGCGGCTGCTATTGAAAAGGCCGAAAATATGCCGTCCCGCCCCTCCCGTGTTCGGCGATCAGGTTTCATTCTCACGCAGCTTTCATGAGCGGGTCTTTCCCGCTCCGTGTTTGCGCCGCGCTCTCCGTTGTGTGTGTGTGTGTGTGTGTGTGTGTGTTGGAGCGCTGCGCTCTCTGCTCAATGTTCTGCTCTGTCGTTAACAGCCCAAACGCTCGAATCATGTACCGATCACACACTGGAAAAGCAAAGTCCGCTCAAATATCGCGAAATGTCTCAGTAGTAGACTTCTGTTTGCAATAGCCCTACTGAGCTGGTATAGTCATGCTGGGCAACAATGGTAAAATGACCTACTCTGATCACATGCTCTGGTAATAATAGCTTTGTAGGACTATATTTTATTTGGATAATTAGTAAAAAAAAAAAATCTGTTTAATTGATTATGTTGATTGATTATTGAAAAAGAATAATATATTGATGTTTAATATTATTTTAATATAGGGCTATTTTCTGTTCCTTTTTTTCCTGTGTGGTTTAATTTAATTAGGTGATTCTAAGTTTAAATATTGATGATTACAAGCTTGGGGGAAATGCAATTAATTGCAATTAATTACAGCAAATTGTGCAATTAGTTAAAAAAAATTTAGCGATTCCCAGCCCTTATATATATATATATATATATATATATATATATATATATACACACAACTGTTTTCGACATTGTTAATAATTTTCTTTTATTGTGTTTCAAATCAGCATATTAGGATGATTTCAGAAGGATCATGTGACACTGAAGAGTGGAGTAATGGCTTCTGAAAATTCAGCTTTGCTATCCATGGAATAAATTATTTTTTAAAATAATATATTCAAATATATTCAAATAACAAACATTTATTTAAAATTTTAATATTTCACAATATAAATTTTTTTTTTTGGCTGTATTTTTGATCAAATAAATGCAGCCTTGGTAACGTGCCTAAGTATACGATACTTAGTTAAAAAATATTGCTAGCCAAAAACATTTGAACATAGTGTATTTCCTTATTTGCTGATTTGGTCACTTTGTGTAGAATTTCAAATCATGTGTTTGAAACTGAGCCTAGTTTGGGCGAGTTGTGAAACTCACAGAAATCTCATTGTCAGCCATCATCCTTTCATAAGCAGAATGCTGCTGTCTTTGTAACAGTATATCATACATATTTTCTCAGCGTGGCACTATAAGAGCCCTCAGCAGGTGAGGTTCGTGGAGAAACTCTCAGACGTGGTCATCAGTCAGCTGCCCAACTTCTGGAAACTCTGGATCTCTTACGTCAACGGCAGCCTGTTTAGTGAGGTAGTTATACACACGCACACAAATATACCTTCAGAGTGTTCGAAATAAAGGCTAGTGTAATCACTCAGACTTGTTGACTGCGTTGTCTTGGACAGACTGGAGAGAAGTCCGGTCAGGTGGAGAAGTTAAAGAAGAACGCTCGGCAAAGACAGAATGACTTTAAGGTTAGTAAAGCAGCTGGAATGTTTTTGTGTTTATAGTCTGGAGATTGAAAGTGTGAGCATGAGTCACTAAGGTCTGAGACTAGTGATGCTCCATAATTTAGTCTGAAATCATAGACTGAAACAGTGATGTTTCATTAGCGCTGCTAAAAAAGACACGTTTTTACTCTGTCAGTGTCCATTTCCTTCACACAGCGGGGGTAAGCTACAACAGCTAAACTGTCAGCTGTGTGGATGCTAGGGCTGGCTTGACAATATAGATTTTTTGTTTTTAATCAAATTTAATTTTTTGATGAACCAAGGTCTTAATTGTAGCATGAAATAAACATGAATAAACATCAGTAGGTATGTTGAAAAAAACAATACAACTTACTGAAATGTATCACGTCACATGTAATCGCTCAAACAGTGTTTCACCCGTGGACAGACATCAATAAAACAATAAAACAGCTTGTAAACAATGACTCGTGATGTTACATTTACAGCAGGAAAGCCATTCGGTGTCCATAGCTTGTTAGACAGCTATAAAAAAAAATCTAGAGAGGAGCATTATGCTAAATACAGCATGTGCACTATATTACATATTCATTTTGTTCATTATTTAATGTTTGTTTGAATAAATCTGTCATGAAAACAAGTTTTTTACACCAACCATTTAAATGTTTATATTTCAAAAAGCTATTTGGATGTGCGATTTAAATCGTTATATACAACTTAGTTTTTGTTTGAGTTTTGATAATAAATACATTTATTTAAGTGATAATTAGAAACTTTATTATCAGTTTCAGTTTGAATTTCGGTTTCGTTGTTTGTGTAAAAAATGTAATTTGTTGCATCACTCTTTGAGACAACCTATGTGTGAAGGCAAGGGTTATTTTCACTGTATAATGTGTTTGATTGGCACATTTGATTGTGTGTAGGGCATGATTGAGGAGGTGACCCGTCGTCTGGTGCAGTTAGTTCGAGGAGCTCTGTTACCCTCCTCTCTTACAGAGCTGCAGTTGAGGCAGTATGGCGGCTGGGACACCAAAACCCCTCTCAGTGGATGCTGGCTCACGCAGGTCATTCATACCGTCAGGTACATGTGTGAATTTGTTGTAGGGATGTAGGAATAAGTGATGCGACAAAATGAAAATTTGTGGTTTTAATGATTTTACATTAACTAGAGAATAATTCAGTTAAACCAGAATTATTGTACATGCAGTTATTTTCCATTTCACAGATTCTGTTATTGGATGTTAAAATAACTGTTTCTGTTGGCATTTTTAGCTTGTTTTTCCATTCGAAAAAGCTGAAATTATGGTGTATCCTTTGTGGGAATGATATTTGACCATCCTCTCCTTGTATTTTCATATAAAGCTCATTTGATGCTCTCTCTCTCTGTCTCTCAGGTTGAGTCATGAGGCTCTGTCAGCTCTGGAGATTCCCAATGACCTGCTTCAGGTGATTCAGGATTTACTGCAGGACCTCCGTGTGCACTGCCTGCTGACCACACTACAGCACACTGAAGAGGGTAAAACTACATTCACTGAGCTTTTAGGAAATGTCGCCGTTTCAGTTCAGGCAAACAATTGCAAATGTGATTGCTGAAATGTTCTGCAGAATATCTGCTCAAAATTCACAGAATTTCAGTACATCAGTAGAGTTTTAGAGCTGACACAAGCGGAAAGTAACCTTTTCTTGTTATTGGCCTTGTAGATAAACATCTGCCACTAATGTGGAATTGTAACAGTAGAGGGCGCTATGGAGCTCTCAACTAAATGGATTTGCATTCTTGTTCAGTATAAACAGCCCAGTAGTTTTTAAAAAAAAATTGTATTAATAAAACAGCTCTAGTGAATTAAAGTTTTGTTTACTCAGTCAACATCTGGAGCAGTATAACTAATTTTAGTAGCCAAAAATTATTCAGATAATTTCAAATCTCAAGGCTCAGTCTCTGCGTCTTACTTTTTCAGAAGGCTAGATTTCCCAGTTAAAGCAATTCTCTCAACATTAATGTTGAGAAAGCTAGAGAAGTACGTTTTTACTGGTTTAATGTAAACTAAACTTTGTGTTGTTTAGATGTAAAGAGACTTGCAAAAAAAGAAGACTGGGTGGTGGACAATGAGGGAATTACGTCACTGGTACATCTTTTATGCTTTTATTATATTCCATTCTAGTTTATTTCATTCTAATAACTTGCAGATTGAAAACTTGTGGATAAACGGTGTGTGTGTTTCAGCCGGCCCAGTTTGAGCAGTGTATGGTTCAGATGCTGCAGTCTCTGAAGGAGCCCATGGAGTGTAAACATGGAGAGATCAATGTACAAACCCTCACACAATACTCATCCCCAGCCTTTCCACTGCAGATTATATAGAGATTAATCAGTCAATGTGTGTCTCTCTCTTCATCTTTAGATCTTAAATCTGGATGTGGTTCAAGACAAAGCTTGCGAACAGTGTGTTTCTATCATGAAGGTATTGTGTGTTGGTATCTGTTGTTTTTGGGATTTGTAAATATAATTTCTGCTGTTTGAAAAGTATTTTTGTGTCTCTGCTCGGTTTAGGTCTTTATTAAATGTCTCGAGCAGCTCAGCATCAAGACTGATGGAGACATCGACAACTCTAAGTGAGTTTTATTGTCTCTTTAAATATGTATATAAAAAATAAAATAAAAATTCATTTAATAACTCGAAAAATGTCAAGTGGTGTAACAATTATGTTGAAAAAACGTTCTTGTTATTTGACAATTAAATGGCTTCTTTTATGTTGGGTAGGCCATTCTGACTTTGATTTGGTGGACAGTTTTTTCAAACTGAGGCCCGGTTTGAAAATCTTAGATTATTCAGGACGAAAATGAGTGTTATGTCACTGACCTGTACATGTAATGTTTAGGCTGAATGTTTAATTTTACAGTGGGAGTGGACAGTCAAAGTCTTTCTCTTTCAGTTTGTCTGTGGACTTGGCTTCACCTGATCTTTTTGGAAGCATCAAAGAAGACTTTAGTTCAAAACCAGTAAGGATGTTCTTCACCTCTCCTCCTGATTTCCACCTTTCGCCATGTTCCATCTTGTCTTTCTCTCTCTTCAGAGTACTAATGCATATTACTGTGTGCTAAAGATACAAATAAATAATTTCATTATTCATATATTAATATAAAATAAATAAAAATGTCTAAGCTGTGGCCTAGCAGTTAGCACATCAAGCTGGTTTGACTGGTTTGAATCTGGCTTGCGTCGAGTACTCTTCACTTTTTTTAGTCGTCAATCCACTTTCACATGTCAAAAAAGGCAAACTAAATCAAACACAGTATGAGTGAACTGATTAGCACCGCATGTAGTCCAAAATGTGGTATTTTATTCATGGTAAAGTGAACTGCAGAGGTGGATGTCACTGTATACGACAGGATATTTGACTACAGAGAATAGGAAGTTAGTGAAGATAACAGCCTCCTTCACTCTGCTCTGAGATGTTCAGCTTGTTTTAAACGATTAGTCACACAGGCCCTGACTGAAAGCCAAATAACACTGTGTTGATGTGTAGTATCAGAACCACAGAGTGTCACAGTTTTACTGAAAGCTGAAAGCCTGGTAGATGAAAAGATTGAGAGAAAGAGAGAGCGAGAGAAACCTGCTAATGGGGCCATGTGTTTAAATTTTCAAAACGAAACAGCATCTCATCGATTGAAGATATTCAGAGACCTCATGTAACCTTGAAGTGCTTTGTGCTTATTCAGTAATGCTTTAGGTGCACACATTTGCTTGAGTAAAGTTTAAACCACATAAATAGAGTTTACAGTGACCCCATAATGTATCTTGATACTGAAGTCAGGTATTTAAAAGGACTGAATGACTTTACCGTATATATACAAAATATTAAACCAAAGTGGCATCTGTAAAGTGAAGGTCATTTTTAGTGGTTTAATTTTCCTAGCAGGCCAACCACATTAATATTTGACAACCAGAAAGTGTAAAAATACTTCTTTTTTTTTTTTTTTTTGTAAATTCTGAACTATATATTATATTTGTTTGTAATTTGAAACATGGGGTTTTGCTTATAATATTTGTTTTATATTTAAACGAAATGCCATTCTGTTTAATATTTTGTCATATAATGCACAAAAAAAAAAAATAATCATGCGCTTTTTTTCCAAAATACTTTTTGTGGCCACTGTATTTTCTTGTTATTTCTTAGTTCTGAAGAACCCTTTTCCTGAGAAAACATCCTGTGTTCCGTTATGGATGTCTTTGTCACAGTTTCCATCTGCAACACAGCAAACATTCGAGCATCACGCACAGGAGTCATGTGTTGTGAAAAACAGCAGCTTTCTCTTCAGAGAGCACAGTGCTGCTGCCGCTCACATGGGGTTTCCCCTAGCCTGCAGTGGAAGAGCTGCAGGTTTCCCCTCTATCTCTCTCTCTTTCTCTATTTTACTCTCTCTTTCTTTCACAGACTGGTTCATGGTTCACCAGAGTTTAAATAAAGGCATAATAATACCCATCATATCTATAATACTTATAATTAGTTTTTCAAGAAAAATACCCCAAAATATCTCTCTCTCTCTCTCTCTATGTATGTATGTATGTGTGTGTGTTCATGTTAACCAAATCAGTTGCTGTGTGTGTTCTGACCCGTGCAGGAGCAACGTCTCCTCATCATCCTCAGTAACTGTCAGTATCTGGAGAGACACACGTTTCTCAATCTGGCTGAGCACCTTGAGAAGAACGGCTTCACCACTGCAGAGAAGATCATCAGGGTACAAAGACACATGCACACTTCCCTTTTCCCCTCTTACTCCAGTCCACAGTTGGCATTTTCTTTTTTCTAAGCGATAACAGGTGTGATTCTAAGTTTGGTCGTTTATGTTTTCTTTTACTGAAGTGAGAGTGACTCACACAGATTGTGGAGAAGCTCAAGGGTTTTTCATGATAACATTAGAGCACACTCACTTGAGGTGGCTTTTGTGCCCTGTAGGGAGAGCTTGAAAGCTCTTGCGAAAAGGTTATGGTTGGCCTTTCCAGTAAATGCAGATCATAGTGAATGAGTGTGTTGGGCTTAAAGCGAATATGTAGATAAATTTAGTGCGATGAGAAATCAGATCTCTCTGAAAGGTGAAATGCAGAGTAAACTCTGAATAAGAGCCTGATAACTCAAAGGAGAACTTCATTACATGATCACAAAGTGACTTACCTATTTCTCTTAACACAGATGATAAATAAGTATTGATTATTGATCGTGCCTTATAGTTTCCAGGATGATTAAGAACTGCGTCACTAATAATTTTGCTCATTAGGATAAAGGATTTGAACGAACCCCTAACTGTAAAGCAATCCAGCGACTACCAATGGGATTGCAGAAAGTGATCTGACTGATACAGTTGAATATGGTTCTGTCAGTCTCTTATATATAGAAACTTTTTGGGGTAGTTTTAGTTTTAATTAATTTTGTTTTAATTCTTTTTATATTTTGATTAAATTTTATGACTTAACCTGCTTCTAAACATACTTAATCACTAGAAAACATTTAAATAACCCATTAAACTTGAAAGTATTATGCAATCATTTAAGACATTTCTCCTGAAATATAACTTTTTTGGCTTAAATCGTTCTTTATCATTGAGTCAAGAACACTAGGGTGCTATATAGAATTCCATTGAACCTTTTTTTTTCTAAGCCCACCTTAACAACTGCATAGCAACACACTTAAAACACCAAGTAGTAACATTCTGGCAACCACGCACAACACTATAGCATTACTGCAGGAGATTTACATGAACAAGGCTTTTTCATCTTATATAAAAGTCTAACAACATTTAGACAACTTCTCAGAGAACATTGACTCTCATCTATCTTGGCAGATGTCCATCTCTGGTATTTTACTGAGATCCCAGAGATTTGTCCCCTTTTAAGATGGTGCTTTCCATTTTGGTTTTTGAGTACTTCCCTAAAGTTAAACACACATCAGAATGATGGACATGCATGAGAGGTCTCTACTCATTCTGCAAGTAGTGTGTGATGAGCATTGATTGTGTGTGATGTTTATGGTTTCTTAAGGTCACATGCACTTCTGTGTTGCAGGATAAAATGTTACATGATCTGAGACATCAGTGGTTTGTGATTAAACTGAATGCATGCCTATAATCTTCAGGTCAGCACAGAGGCATTGAGACAGCTGGACGAATATCTGTTTGAGACATACATAGAGAAAAAATCTGATCCTATTGTCGGCTCGCTGGAACCTGGCATCTACGCCGGATACTTTGACTGGAAGGACTGCCTGCTACCTACAGGTATCACACACCTGAATCATGCCATGTGCATATTGACAACACTCTGTGGATGTTTCCAAAAAATGTTGTCTGCTTGAATGTCGGAAGACCATCACCATGGAGAGGGTTCTGGAAGGATCAAAAAACACTCTTGAATCTGCAGTTTCAGTCTGCTGTCATTGCTTTTGTGTCACAGTTTCAGTCGTGGTAGTGTGTGTATATTTAGTATGATTAGGTCTAGGGCTGGGTATCGATTCAGATGTTACAATTCGATTCGATTTCGATTCGCAAGCTCTAATTCGATTCGATTTCGATTCTCGATTCGATTTTCGATTTCGATTCTCGATTCGATTTTTCCCATTTCGATTCTAAATTAATTTCGATTCGACTCACTCAATGAATATTAAATACAAATCCTATATTTATTAAAAAAAGAAAAAGAAAAGAAAAAAAAGTGAACAAGTTTTCAAGTGTTTAATTAATAAAAAGAAATTAAGAGCTACAAACCTGTATATTAAACTCTTTTTATTTTAGGTACACTTGGGTACATTAAAACAGAACCCAACTCTATATTTCAAATGCATACAATGAATAGAGAGGATTTTGATGCAAGATGAAAAATTGATGCTGAAAATTGGACAAGTCAGAACAGTCGCATGTCTTGATCAAACAGGTTAACAATCCTCACATAAACCCACATATAAAAACGTTGCATATAATATAATATGTGCCCTTCCTGTCTAACAGCTAGGCCATACAGAAATTGAATAAAATGATCAAACAGTCTGTGTTGCATTAATTATAAATTATATATTGACTAATCAAAGTTACAAAAGTTCTTTATTCAAGAGCAGTGAGTGTTTTTCTCTGTTCTCTTTGTTCTTTGATTAACTTAAATGACAGAGATAATTAGTGGCTACAGTGTACTGTCCCTTTAAGACCAGCCGCTGTTGACAGAGACGCGGAACTCACACGCGGACTCATTCTCTCACGAGGCACAACTCTTCACGTTCGTCATAAGACTGCTCTTATGTTATAAAGATACTCGACAAAAATACATTTTGGCATAATTGTGTGTGTTCTTCGTTCAAGCGCGAAAGATAATTCTATTCTGTGCTGTCTTGTGCGCACGCACGATATCATCGCAAGTTTTTCTGTCACAGTCACGACAGCATTTTGGCAGCATTTTGGTCATATAGCCTAATTGCGTATAGGCTTGTCATAGCGATTGCGATATGATTAAACGTGCAGCACTAATTGAGGTTATTTTATGATTTAGATAAAACTACCATAAAATCTCACAGCATTAGCTATAAAATTGAGTTTGCAAGCCTATGAACAGTGGAGGAAAACTAATACATAAAGATGGAAAAAAATCGATTCTTGGCGTTTGAGAATCGATTTTGAATCGACCACATTTAAAAAAAACGATTAATCGAAAAATCGATTTTTTTGCCCAGCCCTAATTAGGTCTGTGTGGCACATACTTGACTAAATGCTATTGCTTATGTGAATCATTTGTGTACTTGCAAGGACACTTCCTGCTTCTTCTGAAACATAAGTACAACTGTGTAAAACCAATTAACTTTCCTTTGCCACTGCTCCTGTTTATTTACAAGTCATTTAGGAAAATCATCATCTTTAGCTCCAAATTGTAGTACACGTTAAAGCTGCAGTCCATAACTTTTTGGGGTTAAAAATTATCCAAAATAAAATTTTGAGCAAATACATAACTATACAAAACGATCTGCTTGCCTTAGCTCGATTTAAAACGGTAAGCTTGTAATAATGTTTTTAATTCTAGTCGTACTGGTGGAAAGTCCAGAAAGGTTCAAACGACAATCACCAGTGACAACTAGAGATTCACCCGTTGTAAAATGCAAAAGACTTCGTTCGGACTTCGGAGTGGCTACAGAAAAAAGGGGACTGCAACCGGACCCATGCGAAAACAAGGAAAATATCGGAAGGGCATTAAATGTAGTCACGCAATGCTGATATTGTTAACATTAACAATTTGAGAACAAAGTATAATTTGCACGTGATATGATAAGCGATCGTTAGATTTAATCAGCGCGATTTACTGCAATGCTTTTTTTCCCTTAGTTGGTCAGAACAAAGTGGATGTTACTTACTTGTTCAGATGACATTTTCCGGTGAAAAAAATAATAAAATCAATCATTCCGAATGACAGTATCCACACCGGCACGGTGACTGACCGCTGCACTTTGTCCAAACAATTTTGGATATGTTAAAGAGATGGTAAATGGTACTCCCACTGTGTGAACTCACTGACCAATGTCTGCCTTGGAGCAGATCAGTTCATTAATATTCCTATAATGTAACCAATATTCATGATGCAAGCCATGCCTGACAGTGTTTTCTCTGAGCAACTTAATTGTAGGATGAAAGACGTGACAACTAGGCAAAACCATATCATACTTCTTCCACCTTCTACATTTCCTTACCCCGTTTAAACCTTAAATAGCACATCATTTATCTTCCTCATTCTCTTTGTTTCTGACTCAGGTGTGAGGAGTTATTTGAAGGAGGCTTTGGTCAGCATTATCTCTGTTCACGCTGAGGTGAGATGCACAAACCTTCAGCTTGTCTCTGCTTCAAAAGATTCCCCGTTAGACATCTTACACCTTGAGAATGTCACATTTCTGTATTTAATAGGTTAAAAGGCTTTATAGGTACACTTTCAATTCTAAAAAGTAGGCACAACATTGTTGCCTTATAAGTTACCTGCCAAATTCTAAGGCAGCATCACATTGTCTTTGTGGTTAAGACAATCCCAGAATTCAAAGCGACAAGCTTAGTGAAAAAAAACATGACTGAATGCACAGTCAGCTGTAAATATAAACTACAGTTCAAAAGTTTTGGGTCAGTAAGATTTATTTAATTTATTGATGGCAAAGCTGAAATTTCCCCTACCATATATATATTTTTATTCAGCTCTAAAACCTATTAATAAAAGTTGACATTCTCAAAGATTCTTTGTTCCTTGCTCTATCAGGTTTTCACGATTTCCAAGGAGCTGGTTACTCGTGTTTTATCAAAGATCATTGAAGCTGTAGCAGAAGAAATGAGTCGTCTGATGCAGTGTGTGTCCTCCTTTAGTAAAAACGGTGCACTGCAGGTACAGCTCACTCCTCACATACACTTTTCTGAGCAGTTAGCATGTGATCTTAAAGGGATAGTCTGTGAAAATTAGATAAAGTTCAAATTTACTCATCATTATGTTGTTCCAAACCTGTAAGAATGTCTTTCTTCACAAAAGAAGATATTTTGCAGAATGAATGAATCATCTGATGAGGATCTTCAACTGATTGGTTACCCCCTTGCTAACCAAACAGTTGATGGACCCTACTGACTTCCATAGTATTTTAAATTTTTTTATATAGTATGGAAGTCAATGGAGCCATCAACTGTTTGTTTACCCATATTCTTTAAAATATCTTCTTTTGTGTTCAGCAGAAGATTATTTAGGTGATCTATCCCTTTAAGCTATTGAAATCTGCACCATCATATATATATTTTTTCATTAATAATTCTATCTCCAGGCACGTCTGGAAATCTGTGCGTTGCTAGACGCCATAGAGCCGTACCTCACATCAGAGAGTCGGTAAGACGTAAACATGTTCAACATTGATTCATGTCTCAATACAAAAGCTAAACTAGCTTACACTAATGAAAAATAAGAAACAGAAAAGCATAACTTGGGCTAAACCAAAAAGTGTTTGTATATGATCATTTGTTTCCTTGTGAGTGTGTGATGTTCTTTTCTGTGTCTCAGCTCTAGTTTTAAACAGGCATTGGAAGCGCTACCACAGCTACAGAGTGGAGCCGACAAAAAGTGAGTTAAATCTCAAATCACAATTACATTGTGCCTTACACTGACAAATAAATGTTAACTACAGGTCATCAGAGATCACTGTTCACTGTTCAGTTTGTGAAACCCGAGGAAGGGGTTCTAGCAGACCAATCACAGAGCTTGCAGTCCACTTACAATTGAATTACGTCAGGGTACGCCGTATGCTACGCGTCCTACACACAACCTACGACGTAGCTACGGCGTGAGTTCGACACACAAGTATAAATTGGGCTTTTGGTGTAAATCATAAATCACTGAGCAAGTCCTGATAATATAAATCAATTCAAATTGTGAAACTTTTAGAACTAGTGGGAAAGCATTATCTTCTTTATAGTGATCAACCTGCACTTAAAGTGGGAAAATAAGAAATTGCAAGAATGACTTTTGATAGCATTCATTTGAATGGGTTGAAAGTCATGAACCGATTGATAATGTTTTATATCATATGCCATAATTTTCCAGCTAAACTGTGTTTATGAATTAATGTCATGCAAGTTGTAAGATAACCGGATATATCCGCAAATTAAAAAAATAAATCTTAATATTTAAATTAATAAACATTACAGTACACTTCTGTTAAAAATGTTGAGGTTGGTAAGATTTTGTTTGTTTTAAGTCTTATGCTCACCAAGGCTGTATTTATTTGATCCAAAATACATTATACTATTATACATTATACCATTTAAATATGTTATTATGCTGTAAATATTAATGTAATTTATTCTTCTGATGGCAAAGCTGAATTTTCAGCATTATAATAGGTATATACAGATATGTTTTGTGATGATTTTGTTTATTTGAGGGTACATTTGGCTCTTTTCTAATATTTCTCTCTCGATTTCTCTCTCTCTCACTCTCTCTATTCTCAGACTCTTGGAGGAGCTACTGAATAAGTTTAAGAGCAGTATGAAGCTACAGCTTAACTGCTTCAAGCCTGCCTCTTTTCAGCCAGTGAAGCGATAAACCTTTACAAAACCCCAACATTTCAACAACGCCTCTGCGATGTAACACTTGGAGACCATTTCAGTTTTAAAAACCATTAAAAGCCAATCTAGTGCAACTAATATAGCCTTTAATATAGCCTTTTCTATCCACTGAACAGTGCTTGTGTTTATGAGGATGTGGCAGTCTGTTGATAATTAATAGACACATTAATATGACACGTTGTACTGCCTCTTTGTCCATCTTTTTGACCACAGCAGGTAAAAACCTAAATAAATCTATGTGCGCTTACACAAAAGTGGGTTTTCTGCAAACGGTATTGTGCAAAATAGTTGCTAGAGCTGCCAGGATTGTGCTTTTGTGTGTGTGTGTGTGTGTGTGTGTGTGTGTGTGTGTGAGAGGTAGAAATAGCAAGAGTTTTGCTCTTTGTAGATGAAACTATTGAGTTCTGAAATGACTCTTGTTCTCATTTCATCAAAAGAGTCGTTTTGTGCTGAGTCTATTATGACCACACTCTCAACGATGCTTTAACACACCCTGTCTAGTGTGAGACAGAAAGACACACACCCTGCCCCTCCTCAGCAGTGTTGGGGTATTTTTACCTGTTCTGGGAGGAAGTGTCAGTATTGAGAGATGTCCTTTACTGTAAACCTCTATTATTTGCTGTGTAACCCAGAATTGGTATGTGGTTCAGGAGTTTATGATATAACTAACTAAAACACAAGTTAGGCACTGAGTTAAAAGGAAACTATTAAGCTTTTTACCTTCCCTTTAGTGTGTAATGAACAGCTGTTTGTGTATGTAAATGATCTATAAAGTTACAGGTCAAAAAAACAAAACAAAAAACACTTGCCTGAAACAAGTAGGAATACACTCGAAGAGGAACACACTGAACTTGCTTAAGGTATTAAAATCACAAATATATTTGGCCATGAAGACAAACTCCAGCATATTTTATATGGGTTTTATTGTATTATGCAAAAAAGGCATAGAACAACAAAAAGCTCACAGGAAATAAGCATGCGTTGATTACAATGTAATCAGTTATTAATATTTTGTTGGTTCTCCCTTGTTTTTGATTACAGCAGCCATTTTCCATGGTATTGACTCACTCAACTTAGTGCATGTGTTATGCTTAACTTCTTTCCAATCCATCTTAAAAGGATAGTTCACCCAAAAATGTAAATTCTGTCATCATTTAGTCACCCTCATGTTGTTCCAAACTTGTATGAATTGCTGAACACAAAAGAAGATATTTTGAAGAATGTCGATAACCAGACAGTTGATGGACCCCATTGACTTCTATAGTATGGAAAAAGAAATACTATGGAAATCAATGGGGTCCCATCAACTGTTTGGTTACTGACATTCTTTAAAATATCTTCTTTTGTGTTCAGTTCATACAGGTTTGGAACAGCTTGAGGGTGAAGTTCTTCCCAAAGATGAGCTTCATTGGAAGACCTGCATGACTTATCACAACTCAGGTTTATAATTTCCCAAAGGTTTCCAATGGCTTTAAGGTCAGGGGATTGAGGAGGCCACTTCAAG
Source organism: Leuciscus leuciscus (assembly GCF_965113295.1). Taxonomy (NCBI): domain Eukaryota; kingdom Metazoa; phylum Chordata; class Actinopteri; order Cypriniformes; family Leuciscidae; genus Leuciscus; species Leuciscus leuciscus. Next base: position 29,866,015 of record NC_138743.1, on the reverse strand, counting down.
ACTTCAAAATGCTGAGCTTGAACAACTTTGTTGTTTGCGCGGTGTGTTTGGGATCGTTATCATGTTGGAAAAAATGCACATTTGATCTCCAAACAGATCCTCCATACTTGGCTACATAGGGTTCAGCAGGATTCCCAAGTATTGGTTCGTTTTCAAAGTGCCAGTAACTTTGTAGATCCTTCCTACACCTGCTGCAGACATGTGTCCCCAATACCATTATGTTTGCCCTGCCGTGCTTAATGGCGCCACGCATGCTTTTGGCATTAACACAATCCATTCATCTCATACTAACATACCTGACACCATCCAATGCTAGATGGTTATACATTGACTTGTTGGACTGCAGAACACGGCTCCAATCTTTCATACTACAATCCTTATGTTCTTTGGCAAATGCAAGGTGTTTTTTTCCAGTAGTTAAAACTAATAAATGGTTTCTTGAAATTGGAGAATGGAGGTCCCATCCAGGTCTTTAGAAGCTGTTTTGAGGTGGTCCCACATTCAGGTGATTTTCATCCTTCTGTTTGCGTATTAATTGCTTAATAAATGCTTACTAGTCTTCCTTGACAAGCCACACCACTTAACATTCTGCATGGTATTGGTCTCACTGTGCTTTGAAGTAATTCTATGGATATTGTGACCATTTGCATCCAGCACATGAGCAATATCCAAAACCAATTGACCAGATTTAGTCATTTTAACAAAATCCTCCCTGGTTGCAGAGGACTGCTTCTTCCATCTGGCCATTTTCATTAAAACCCACAAAATAACATCTAATAATATAGCTAATACTTGCCACAGGGTGATTTATTGAATTATAGCCTAGGAATAATGAGTGCAAGATTGGTATGACCACTTGGCCAAGAATGACGTCCACACAATTCGATATGTTTTATTGCATCACAAAAAAATTATAAAACTTAAAACTATAGAATTTTAAACTCCAGGCACAACTTCACGACGTTGAAGAATTCACGAAAAGAGTTATGATATTGTGAATGAGCATATTATGTTCACTTTAAAATCTCTCGCAGGCTGCCGTCAAGAAAACGCCACAATGATCTGGATATTTGTTTTTACCGTCGTCTCATCGTAACTCGTTCTATTATTTGTGTAAACCTGAAAAGGTGCTGCGAAGTGATGCGAAACAAATTTTTTTTCCCAACACTTCAAGTCTTGTTTGTTGATTTCTATTCTTCTAAATTTAGAGTTGCTTAACACCCACTCATTTAAGGAAAGCAGTTTGACAAAATAGCATCAAAGCTGTGTGTGGCACCAGGTGAAAGAGTGGGTGTATTGATCTCAGGCTGTACAGCTTAAGGGAAGTTTTTAATGATTGCACCTTTCCACTCTGTAGGCAGCGGAAAATAATCCAAAACATGTTTATGAGCTAATGTAGAGCCGTGAACCCATAAACAGTGGAAAACTCAAAGAACTTTTGTTGGTGTAAAAGTTTTCTCAGGATGTCCCATGCATCCCAAAGCTAACAGTCTCATCCTATAGCATAGTTTAAGACTTTTTCATCCGGATATTCACTTCTCAAAAGAAATAGGCTGAGTAGAATTATACATAACATTGTTTATTATAGCTTTAAGGGTAAAACAACAACAACAACAAACTTGAGAAGGAAGAATAAATAATACTTCTGTCAGTCTGCCTCTTCCTCTGTGATGTCATCAAGCCGAGACTGCCCGCACCATCCTGTCTCCAAACCACAAACACCATCCTGTGTGTGTGCTGTCATACACACCCTGTGTCTATATTCTGTGCAGATAACATATTACTTCTGTTCAATGTAAACGAGGGCTTGAAGTCCCCCAAATCCTCACATGTTCATGGGGATTCCAGTGTTTATAGTGGGGGCTGAAAGTAATACCCTCCAGCCGTTTATAGATACACAGTCAGCCCACAACACCAGTGATGGAGAGACTCACTTGTGTCTGTTCCTGTTGAAGCAAAAGTTATCCTCAAAGCATGATTAGTGGAAAGAAAGTGAAATACCACTACCATTCAAAAGTCTGGAGTCTCTTATACTTATCAAGGCTGCTTTTATCTTATCAGAATACAGTAAAAATTTTAATATTGTAAAATATTGTTGTTTTCTATGTAAATCATTTTAAAATGTGATTTATCCCTGTGATTGTTAAGCTGAATTTACTCCAGTCTTCAGTGTCACATGATCCTTCAGAAATCATTCTAATATACTGATTTGCTTCTCAAGAAACATTTACTATTATTGTCAATGTTGAAAACAGTTCTGCCGCTTAATATTTTGTGAAAACCGTGATACGTTTTCAGGATTCTTTGGTAAATAATGTTCATCAGGACACCATTTATTTGAAATAGAAATCTTATAAATGTTTTTACTTTTGATCAATTTAATGCATCCTTGCTGAATAAAAGTATTCATTTCTTTCATAAATAATGTACTTACCTGACGTTCTGTACGGACTTTTGAACTATAGTGTGTGTTAAAGCATATTTGGTCATTTTATTTTTATTTTTTTTGCTGCCCATGTTTAATTTTCACCCCATTTCAGGAATGAGTGCACACAGTCAGTTTTTCACCTTTTTTTATTAAAACCAAAGTTGGGATACATTTTGAGGCCTTCTGGACACCTCAATGACACAAAAGCAAAAGTAGTGGAATAAAAAGTATAAAATTTTGTCAGAATTTATAAAAAGAACTGCCGTTTGAAAACTGAAAGGTTTTCATACTTTTTAAATGCGTAGCCTATATACATCCAAATCCTAATTATTTGGCTTTTACTATCTAACTGCAATACATCACAGCTCAAACAAATGTAGCAATAAACAATCAGTCACAGCTAATATTCACACTTTACATTCTTTTCTGTCATGTCAGCAACAACCCACATATTTGACAGTAAACCGACATGATACAATCATTTATCCTCATGAGTTGTACACATATTTGCATCTTTCTCAGTATTAAACATGACACATAACAACCGTCTGCGTCTGATGCTGTCTGTTGGCACTATAGATCATTCTGGTGGGATTCTGCTCAGTTCTAGAGTCCTGAAGCTCCAGGTGCACCGTAGAATTCCAACATTTGCCTTTTACACTTTAGCTTACAAAACTTGTGGGAATTTTACAATAAACCAAGGATTAACAGTCCCAGGTTATATTCTTCCATGTTTCACACAGTTCATCCTGGGTTTGTAATTAGTCCTGGGTTGTCAAGTTTCGAGGTTTTATTTAAACCCTGGGTTAACATTCTTGCATATTGATTGGACAAGGATGGCACTTGGTGAGCCTGCAAGCTATTTTACCGTAATAACTTCTTGTCCATTATCTGTTGATAAGCAGAACGTCTTAACCTTGGGTTAAAAATGGCGCTAACCTCCTTTCAAAATTACAAGTGTGAAAATAGCTTAACGGGATAGTTCATTAAAAAAAATGAAAATTCTGTCATTATTCACTCATGCCATTGTAAACGTGTATGACTTTCTTCTGTGGAACATGAAAGCAGATAATTTGTGAAATGTTATGGACTTATGTTTTTGGAACAACGTGAGAGTGAATAAATTATGGCAGAATCTTTATTTTTGGGTGAACTATCCCAGTAATCCAGGATTTCAACTTTCTTTAACCCAGGGTTAAACAAGACTTTAATCCAGGGTTAAGCACAGAGTGACAAGCCTCCAGGGTCAGTTTTGAGAGCCGTTGTTATGGTGATGCGTAATGACTCTGTGGAAATCTTGGGTCGGGGAGATGCCGTGTTCAGGGGGAAGGTGTGAAAGCTCATGGCTGCGGATGTAGTTCATGCTGCCCGGGTGACTGAGGTAGAGAAGCTGGCGAGCAAACAGTGGCTCAACCTGTGACACAATGACAAAAGCAAATTAAGCAAATTACTACATTAATCATTATGTTTTGTTCATAACTGTTCATCAGTGTTAAAAAGAACCAAAGAAATGCCATATTTTAAAGGTTAAAGACGAACCTGCACTGTGAAAGTCCGTCTTGGCCTTTGCGCATCAGTGCTCTCATCATCAAAGAATAGCAGCACTTGGGAACATGGCGCAGGACGAGCGTGCAGGGCGTAACTCTGCAACTCTACAGGAGATATGGAGGAGGAGACAGTTTATTCACAGCCAATGGCAAGTGAGATCAATAAATACATCGGCAAATGGTTGAAGAGGGAGATAATGACTACCATTCAAACGTTTGGGGTCAGTACCGTTTTTTGTTTTTGAAAGAAGTCTCTTATACTCACCAAGGCCTCATTTATTTGACCAGAAATACAATGAAAACTGTAATATGTATCATTACTCCAGTCTTCGGTGTCACATGATCCTTCAGAAATCATTCTAATAGGATGATGTGCTTCTCAAGACACATTTCTTATTATTATCAGTCTCGAAAACAACTTAATATTTTTGTGAAAACCATTTTTATAGATTATTTGATGAATAGAAAATTAAAAAGAACAGAATTGATTTGAAATACAAATCTTTTGTAACATTATAAGTCTTTACTGTCACTTTTGATAAATTTATTGCACCCTTGCTGAAAAAAAGTATTCATTTCTTAAATGAAAAAAATCTTACTGACCCCAAACTTTTGAATAGGGTTGTATACACATACGAACACCCTGAATGTTTTTGTAAATGTCTGCATGAAATGTGACAGAATTTTCCGATGTCTGGTTGAAATGTCTTGAATCTTATATATTTGACTGCATCCTTGTTACAGTGTGTTAGTTTGTAAATGGCAGGTAACTGAACATATTTTTTAAGCCATTGGGTAAAGCATATGATCTCATCTCTTTCTGTAATACAAATGAATTTTTTCTCTTTTCATCTCATTCTCTATTTTCTTTCCATACTGTGAGCTTAAGGTCGAACGTGGCACATGTGATTCCTGTGGTGTTTGAACTCATGTACTCATCATATGCTGGAAAGTTCTGTGAGAATCACAACAATCGGTGAATCTGTTACAGAAAGTGGGTGTGAGTGAGTTGTAACTCATAGATGACTGACTGTCACTAAATATCAACCCACAGATAATGTGACACACTGTTTACTGTAAAAGCTTTGATGTGTTTGTTTACTGTAAAATGTGTGTATGATGATGTATACAAGCAGTGAATTAATTGACAGAGATATAAAGGTTTACAATAAATGGTTCTCAGTTTTGCTGAGAAAGATGAGTGATAAAGTAACCAGATAACGTCATCAGATAATTTGTTTGTCATAATCTTAACGTAATTTATCTGAAATGCCTACATTACCATGCACTAACCTGTTATGAACAGATGAGTGTCCAGCAGTTTGCAGTTCTGCTCTCTCTCCAGCTTGTTGGGTTTATCAGACGGTGGAGCGTGAGCTCCCTCCCAGTACACCCTGCAGGGGCAGCGGCGGCGGGCGTAGAGCCCGTCAGGAGCCATCCAGAGTATAACACCACGCTCCAGAGATGCCCTTTCAGCATGAGGGAGTTCAACCAGTTCGGGAGCCCCAGGAGAAGCGAAGGCCTGTCCCTCTCTGCTGGGGCCCAGCTGACAGCCCTCTGGACTATTCACTGTTACCTCTCGCACCAGGGCATCCCGGTAAAACACCACCACATTTAAGCGGTAATCTAATCGAGAAGAAGATCAAATAAAAGTAACTTTAATATGGTCTTTAAACTCGTGAGTTAAAAAAAAATATATATCATAATTGGAGCCGTTGATGGCAAGACAACTAGGAAAAAATATGCAAAACTGAACAGTACCATATCAGCTAGCTATCAGCCAATATTAGAGGGTTTTTTTACATTTAGATTACTTGTCATCATCTAATTCTGATTTGAAGGCAGTCTTTAAAAACACAAAAGTCAGCATGAAATGAAAATTCACCCCGTCTATTTTCTATATGCATGTTATTGATCTTGTGAAGAATTAATCCATGCATATCTTTCTTTCTTTTCTTTTTTTACCTCGTTACTTAAATTAAAATGTCATCATAATCAAGTCAATCTTCTCTCTGGTGACAGTATGCCGGACTTCTCCAATCATTTAGTTGACTTAAACTAAACCCTTTCTTATAACTGACTGCAAGCATTCATTTAGATCTGCCTCCATTCAGCCAACAACTGATGGATAAAAAGTCCTTTTTTTTATTTTATTTTTTTATAATCTGTTTCACTCAGATGTGCGTCACAATACAGTAGAAAATATCTGTTCTGTAACATTAAATGTGATCTTTCTCAAATCACAAAATGAATATCCATTTTTCATTCTCTACATCATCATTCTGTGATGCTTAAATGATGTTATGCTGTTGATGATGTAATTGCCTCATCACCTAAAAATGATTACAGACTTTTAGTTATTGGTCAGAATTTTTAACACTGTTCCACTTTTCTTTTCAAACCCATCTCCGAAATCATCTAGATGATCATCTCGATACAAAATCAGTATCAATACTTGAAGAGCAATCAATCCATTCCTATTAAGCCTGTCAAAGTCTCTGTGTGTTTATGATTATGTTTGAGCGTGTACAGTACCTGAGAGGGCCAGAGCCTCAGCGGATCTCATGCTGGTGTCCAGGGTGAAGGGTGACGGCTGTGAATCTGATGCATTGCAACTGAAGAAGGAGCCACTGAACTGGTACCCTGCGCATACAGAAATACCCCATTGCAATTGCTTGCTACATGAACTTTCTTGTATACTTTCTCTTTCAAGAACACACAGTAAGACAGTACCAGGGTCCCAGCGTGAAGTGTAGGGGCTCTGGCTGTAAGGGATCTCAGACAGGCTGGGGTAATCCCTCCATCCTCTCTCTGCTGGAGAAATGTAGTTGCACACCTGTAATGACAAGCGCATACAGTGATCCGAAGGGCAAAGATCTGAACACACGAGCCAAAGTAACAACTAAGATGATGTTTGCTTCTAACCTGAGAAGGTGCTGGTGCATAAGTTGGGTGTATTGGATAACTAGGTGAGCTTGAATTGGACTGTGAATCATCAGTAGATCTGGAACCTGCAACATTTAAATATTGTATATTTTCATTGTTTTCATCAGATATCTAAAGAAATATTTATCAAATAATCAGCGGCAAACAGCTGTTCTAATCTGTTTGATGTCCTTCATTTACATTATGAAGAAATATGAGAGCACTGAATATGGACTACACAAGCTTGCGTGCTCATTTAGAATGCCTTTGATGTTTTTCTTCTCCCTTGCCTTTTTTGGATCCTTCCGGAATAATCCTATACACTTTATAGGGGTCCGATATGTCAAGTTGACTGCGCTCCACAATTTCCTCAAAGTCATTGCTCTTGTTAAGAGCACACCGAAGACGCGTTTTCCAAGTTGGTGGGTCAGGTTTGTCGATCCCCTCCCGGTACTTGCCTTTGAATAGTGCCCAAGCCTGCCGGAAAACAGATACAAGGATGTTAATAAAAATGAAAAATATTCCAAGTAATCTGGTATAAAATACATGTGGCAAGTTCCTAGGAATGTAATCTTTGTTTTATGCTGGTTTTTATGCAAAATATTTTTTTTTGTTTTTTTTGTTTACAATATTAAAAAAAAAAATTTTTTACCAGACTTTTTTTTAAATGTAAAAAGCACTTTCCTTCCATCTTGAAAAAAACGATTTTATTATTTTTTCGTTTCGTTTATTACTTATAATGTTATCGGTTTTTTTGTTTGTTTTTTTTTATCTTGAATTTTTGAATCCTGAATATCAAACATTTTGACCTGAAGAAAAAAAAAACTGCCATTCTCATAAAAAAGGGCAAGATATTTGATTTTGCAAACACTACTTATGTAAACACCGCACTACTTCACCCTCTGGTGCTCATTTTTGACCAAAAGAAGTAAGGTGGTTTTATTTTTTACTTCATCGGAATGGTATGAAACTTGGTAAAGGTTTTGGCACTTACTATGTGAAGACAAAAAAATCATGGACATGATTCAAAAAGGTTAAATGGTCCTGAAAAAACAGTCACACTTGTGCTCCAATGGGAGACAAATTTCATCTAATGAAATCTTTTGGTACTGCGGCCTAACAAAATCTTACTGAAAGCTCGTTTTTTGAGATATCAACCTCAAATTTGGAACACAACTTTTTTTTATGGCTTTGATTTTCTTGCAGTTTTAGAGTAAAACGTGTTTTTGAAAATATAGATTTCATATAAAAGTGCATTTTTCATAACAATAAACGTAAAATTCTGTCACTTTTTTTAAGTTCACTTTTTAAAACTTTTTTCACTTCAGCAATCATTTTCCAAGTGTCTTATTTAAAAAGAGATCAAACTTAAAGGGATACTCCACCGAAAAATGAAAATTCTGTCATCATATAATCGCCCTCATGTTGTTTCAAAACTGTATGAATTTCTTTCTTCTGCTGAACAGAAAGGAAGATATTTAGAAGAATGTCAGTAACCAGACAGTTTTAGATACCATTGACTTCCATAGTAGGAAAAAAATATACTATGGAAGTCAATGGTATCTAAAACTGTCTGGTTACTTACATTCTTCTAAATATCTTCCTTTCTGTTCAGCAGAAGAAAGAAATTCATACAGTTTTGAAACAACATGAGAGTGAGTATATGATGACAGAATTTTCATTTTTCGGTGGAGTATCCCTTTAAGGCTTTGCTTTAAAGCATTCAAGATTTACGACAGTTCAAGTTGGAAATTCAATTTTCAGGTCTATGCTAAAAACGTGAATAAATGGGAGTATAACTACTGCGTAAATACAACGTAGTACCATAAAACCCTAAAAATACAAAACATTAAATAAAAAACATAATCGAACTAAAATATAGTTACATTACTTTCATTGAACTTTTTTTTTTATAAAAAATTGGTAATTTTTGGCCACCATGCGAAGAGCATGAGTGATATGTTTTTACTGTCTCCGAACAGTTACACCATGGACACTTTTTAACTTTAAGGCCTACAAAACATGTACAATTTTGGATTGGAAATTGGAAACATGCGTTGTCTAAGAATTGTATTTGAATGTATTTTATAACAAAAACGAGCGTTTCGTCATTGACTCGTGTAACAACTCTGTTCACTGTTTGCAACACGAGTAGGCTAAGATCCCATGGGAGAAGTAATGCGTTACTGTTACTGACGTTTCTCTTCCCCTCCATGTTCAATCTGCCTGTAGCCTACCTTAAAGAGCGCCGCATCCTCATCCCTGTTGTAGTCCTGCTTCCCCGCGTGCTTCCACGGAATCCGAAAGATGCTCTTCTCGTCATTCTCCCACACGAGTCCAGGGTATTTTCCGGTGTCCACCTGCTCGATCAGCCACTGACGCAACTTTCCGTTACCGGAGCCCCCCGTCATCGTGCGCTCTTCATCCGAACACATATCTGAGAAGAAAAACGTATTTCATTCAGATCTTTTCATTACCCAATTAAATCGAAATGGTTAAAACAAGTACATAAATAAATAACCAAAAACGCAAGTAAGTCTGAATTGAAAACGAGTTATGCCTACTGCAGAAAGTAGTAGCCTACTGAAGCGCGTGGTGCCCTCTTCCAGAGCTTTCGAGTTTTGAAATGTGTCAGTACCGTAGTTCAGCTTTCGACCGCGACTTTTCTTCAATCGTTTGCATTGACAGGGGCGGAGCGTTCGCCACACACACACACACACACAGAGAGACACACACACACAGTCACAGGATTCCACGCACCTGCAGCGCGTGTGAGATACACGACGGACGTCCCGTAAGCGCGCGGGGGCTGCTCATGGTACTAACCCACGCACACCAAAGCGGGACTTTTGGCGTTTAATAAAAGAAATTTGATTTCTTTTAATTCGATGACGTTGAAATGTCAGCTGTGTTTATAGATAGGCCTATCATTTTGTGCATTTGTTTGTCCAAATTTTTGTCTGGATTCCAAGTGGGCACATGCAAGATTAACCAACTATACAGTAATTACCTGGCTCGTTGAATAACACAGAATAATCAACAGATTAAAAAACGTTCTGAAAATATTAATAAATCGTACTGATTTGTTTATGGTTCATTCAAGTGACGCGAATACCTATGTTCCAGATGGCTCAGCCTCTAATACCATTTTACACCACCTATATTGTCTTTCTTTTAAATATATAAACGTAGCCTACTTTCTTAAGATTTAAAATTTAAAAATATCACTATTGCGTGTCAAACATTTTTTGACAATCACAAATTAACCATCTAGGCCTATCGCTACATTATAAACTATCACGATTTATGTGGCTTGTCATTTTACAGGCTAGCTAGAATATCAGCTGTGTAATTTGTTTGGAAAAGTTTTTTTTCCCCCGTCATCAGAAAGCTCCAAACTATGTGAAAGTATTTCACTAGTGGTGTCTCAGTGGCATTCTCATAAGGCTGATCAGTGTCCATTTGTAGCCAGCAGAGGGCAGTAGGCCTACTGGACCATTCTCAGCAATCTATAACAAATAATGAAATCGCAATAAAATAAATGTTGCTCATCCTACAAAAGTCATTTTCTTCCAGTAGTAGTGGGAAACTATGGTTTGATGGGATAACTCGTTCATAGTTCACGATAATGCTGTCATAAAATTGTAAGATATCAGATATTAATGTTTGCCCTCTTACCCCATTTTCATTGAGTCTATTAAGATACTTTTTTTAATGGATCAAACATGTCGAGGTGAGGAAATTTGTAACCTTTATTTGCCCAAAAAAAAAAAAAAATATATATATATATATATATATATACACAGTATATATATACATGCTTTAGATATATAATCACAAGCTTTAGATTTCAGATAAATGCTGTTCTTTTGAACTTTCTATTCACCATAGCATCATGAAATAAAAATGTAAATAACTGTTTTCAACATTGATAATAATCATAAATGTTTCTTGAGCATCAAATCATCATATTAGAGTGATTTCTGAAGGATCATGTGACACTGAAGACTGGAGTAATGGTGCTGAAAATTCAGCTTTGATCACAGGAATAAATTACACTTTACTGTATATTCACATAGAAAACAGCTGTTTTAATTTGGAATAATATTTCACAATATTACTGTTTTTGTTTGTATTTTTAATCAAATAAATGCAGCCTTGGTGAGCAGAAGATACTTTTAAAAACATAAAAAAATCTTACTGACCCCAAACTTTTGAACGGTAGTGTATATCAATTAAAAAATTAAACACCAGCAATTATTAATTATTTTTATTATTCGAGATAGTCATTCTTTTTAAAATAGCTAGGCATATGAATGTTATTTTAGGCCTAGCTAAAAGTGTCAGAAACAGTTCAATTCTGATATAAGATATGTAAGCCTGTGATAAATTACGTTACATGGCAGACATCATTTATGGGGGAAAAAGGTCTAGCCTTATGGTTTTGCTTCATCTTGCAGGATATGGGGTTTATGAATAAAAAAAATATATAGGCTATATAAATTGATACATTTCTTGAGTCATTTGAAATTCAAATTAAAACTTGGAAACGTTTTACCATTATTCATTGTTTGGCGGCTGCTGGTCTTTCAAAGAGGGGAAGCTCATTTTCGGCCTACATCATAGAAATTTTCCATTTATTTATACGTAAATTCTGCTCTATGTTCCTTTTCAAGAAAATGCTCTGTGACCCTGTCGTACAACTAGGCGTCTTTTCCAGTGACTTGACCAGTGTCCTCTCAATGGCCAGCAGAGTTAGGTATAATTGTATAAATGTAATAATATAATAAAGGTATAAATAATAATATAATAAAGTATAATAATACTAATAATAATATTTGTTTAATTATTACTAATAATAATATAAAAATATATAATAAGAAATAATGTAATAATATAATAATAAAGATATTAATGTATAATTGTGTGAAATGTATTATGAAAATTGGCTAGCAATTTCGACAAGTATGCATACAATTTTATTGTATGAAATCGCTGTCAATCAAAAGGAGATGCAGCCTTTCGACAGACCCTCCAATCATCACGCAGAAGCCCGGAGTCCAGCCCACTCCTCCATTCACTCCCAGAGACGCCGAGCGTCCGTGGGCGGGACATAATCGCAGCATTTATCCAATGACCGTCTAGTTTCGAAGCACTGAAAAAAACTGTTCAAAGAAGCCCCATTGAAGTCAAACCATCATCACTTAATTGCCCTATTTTTTGGGCGAAAATTGCTTTTTGCCTATAATAAAGCCGTAGCAAAATATCAAGGTAAATAGGCTATCACTTTTATTGTGTATATGCATACGAGATACGTACACTGATTAGTTAGTAGATCGATTTTAAACTTGAGTTTGAGTTAAAGTCATTCTGGCCCAAAGTGCCCATAGTTGAGAAAACAATTAATCAGAACCGAAACTCAAAACCGAAAGCCCCGACCCTATGACGTAATGTAAATAAAATGGCAGCGGCCTCAAGAGTGAAAGGTACACGCTTCTGTGTTATTATTACAACCACTTTTACCTGTTGCGCTCTTTGTTATACAGTAAAGTTGATTAGTTAACGTGGAGTTTAATTATTTTATTATCATCAACAGCAAAGACGAACACGGCTTTATTATAGGAATTGTCATAGAAACGATTAATTTCCGAGGACAAGAACAGCTCTGATTACCAAACTATCCGAGTTGTCATCTTGTAGCGTTACCTACTGACACGTCCAGCACAATTTTGTAAGTAGGCAAAATCTGGTGTTTGTGATGTCCGCCATATCATGATATGATATGGCGAACTCTTGACGCTAACGTTACGCAGTTCCCAAGATTACTGTCACTATGTGATGAATGAGATGAGCTCATGTAATTACGTTAATTTACACGCTAAAGGAAGAACAAGGAAGAAGAGATGACATAATCAAATAGAGTATGTGAGTTTCATTTGTCCCGGAAACTCCCAGCAAGAATGGCTGAAATAAAGTGTCCCTGTGAAAATGAGCAAGATTCTCCGGACGACGGGTTGGATGAAACTTGTATTTTCTGTAGGATCGCAAACGGCGACGATCCATACACTGAGATTCTGGCGGAAGTAAGTTGATCTTTGTCGTGGGAAATAACCAAGATTGGTTCCGTGACCGATTGAATGAATGCTCGTGATACGTGAAGGGTGGGGACAAATTGTTCTTTACTTTTTTACTTAGTTATTATTTACTTTTATATTTACTTTATTTAATAGTTTTTCCATTTATTTAATAGGATCCAAAAGTTTGTAAAAGTCTGTACACAATAGTGTAATAAAATGTAATTTACTTTTATCAAGTGTATTTACTTTTATTTAGGTTTTCCCTCTGTTTTCTGGAACATAAATATACAATGTTTTTTATTTTATAATACAAGTACATATAATGTACTTTAAATGTCAAGGTAAATAAAACATGGAATGTGATTCTTTGACAGGATGAGGAAATAGTTTGTTTCAGGGACATTTATCCAGGTGCACCTCATCATTACCTGGTTATACCAAAGCAACATATCCATAGCTGTTTGTCACTCCAAGCAGAGGATATAGGTCTAGGTAAGATTATGTCATTTTTGAAGTTGCATTTGACTAAAGTGAGTAAAGTTGTTTTGCGAATGGCTTCTGTATTTCTAGCCCCAGCAGTAACAGTAACAGACAGATAAATGAAGAACTGATCCCAGGTTTATAATTAGAATATTATTATCATACAGGCTATATATATATATATATATTCATTATCATGATTGTATTAAGAGATGATATTAAACATTTATTTTTAATAAAATAAACCATTAACACGGTAGGTTTTTCAACAATCTAAATGTGATTGTCTTGGGCAGTTAGGAGGATGGCAGATATGGGAAGAGATGTGCTGAAAGCCAGTGATGTCAAAGATTTTGAAGACATCAGGTACATATTCTACAACACTACTATTACATTAATCAAGTGTTTATTTGGATGAAGCCGTTATTAAATGAGAACATGATTGTATTTTAGTCTAGGTTTCCATGTGCCTCCATTTATCACCGTCCCCCACCTGCACTTGCATGTTCTTGCACCTTTCAGTCAAATATTTAAATGGTCAAAGGAAAAGTATACAAGCTTCTGGTACCTCACTGTGAGTAAACTAATATACTTCTGGCATTTCTTATGATCACTCTTGGTTGCATATGAGTTCTCATTGTTTCTCTGTGTTATGTCTTATAGGAGGAGAAGTTGCTTCACAAACTGACGAAGAAAAAAAAGTTGGATGATCGGAAAATGATATGTAATATATGCATGCAGCCGTGTGAAACTATGTGAGATTTATGACAGAAGAAACTTGAACTCACAAGCCACTTTAGTTAAGATCAATGGTCATTGTTTATTTCATTGTTTGGTTTCAGCCTCAAAAGCCAGCTTGTCACTTTTTTTATTTATGTTTTTATAACATGCAAGTATTTTAAAAACTGAAATGGATGCACTAGAACAGTCAATTACTATTTATAAAGTATTATATACGTGTAATAAGTGTAATCATTTGTTATTAAACGGATGAAAATTTTAATTTTGTGTTGTTGATTGTTACATATTCTGTTGTGAAAGATTTATACAGTGAGCCATAAAATAGCTCGTTAATGGATTGTCACACCGTTTCATGCAGTGTTCATGTCACATGTGTGGCACGTATGGTATTTTCTAGGAACAAGGAAATGTTATGTGAGAAACAACTCCTAAATGGTAAATAAAATGTGTAAATTATCTAAAAAAGAGTCCAGTGCCTTTAAGTCATGCAGGCAAAGTAAAATGTTGTGATTATACCACACAAGGCAATCAGAATAGAGCTGTCAACAGATTTGGCCTAAATTATTTTAAAACCTTTATAGAGAATGCGAACCTACGTCACGCTCACGCTGCGTTGCATGCTGGGGCGGCGCCGCCATCTTGGCAGGATACCAGAGGATAGGAGGATACTATATCCGTTGGCATAGTTACTTCAACAGTGAGATATAGCGGCAGAGAGAGCAGCTTGATATTTGTTTGTATTTTGCGATACGGCGCAGTTTCTTGGGAATAAATGGAGAAGGAGGAAGCGAAAGGAAGGGGGCTCTATGGGGAGAGACTAAATAACAACGGCACGCCGCGTTATTTAAAAAAAACTGCTTGACAATAAACTGACAGCAGCCACAGTGAGCACACCTGATTGCAAAAGCAACACATTTCAGCTCCAGATCGCCTTTTATTTAACACAAACTCGGCTCATAACATGGACGCAGTTACTGCATGAGCCAGAACAATTAAAATGTCTAAAATACAAGCACACAGTTCAATTAAATTAGCCTGGATGCCAGCCCACAACATTTGAGGTCGGGAAGTTCCGGGAAGTTCGGTCTGGACCACTGACCTGTATATAGAATGACATTATAGGTCAGTGGTCTGGAACGGCTCTGGTCTGGACTAACGTAATCATCCACGTCACCAAAGAGCGCTTGGGTTGAATCTCTATGGGTTGAATTCGTTTACAACAAAGATGACTGCCGCTGGAGAATTGAGATGTGTAGATTCAATACATTCATCCAATACATGTCAGTCGTGTTTGAAATTACTTCTGTGGTTTCATGTTGCTTCTTAACACAGAGTGAGAATATATTATTTTATTAAATTCTATGGTACAAGCTATGTTGATTAGCATTGCATTAAAGGGATAGTTCACCCAAAAATGAAAATTAACCCATGATTTACTCACCCTCAATTCCTCCTAGGTGTATATGACATTCTTCTTTCATATTAATACAATCAGAGTTATATTAAAAAATGCCCTGGCTCTTCCAAGCTTTATAATGGGAGTGAATGGCAGGAAAAAAAAAATTAAGCCCAAAAAAGTGCATCCATTCATGATAAAAAAAATGTATACTCCATATGGCTCCAGTGGGTTAATAAAGGCCTTCTGAAGCGAAGCCATGGGGTTTTGTAAGAAAAATACCCATATTTATAACTTTATAATCTAAAATAACTAGCTTCCGCCAGACAACCGTGCGCATACTACGCAAGTCGACTTGCGTCACAACAGTTACCCGTGGCGTATGTATGACGTAGGATGTATGATTATCGTAAGTTTAGACGCTTCTCGCGGTTTAAACAAATAGGCCTGTGCAACAAACTGAAGCTCCTCTTCTATTATATAGAAATCCTCCGACATTTCTCTTCAAAATTGCTAATTCGCGACTGGTGTTTTGTTTTGCTCTTAACTCTGCGCTTCCGCGTTCATCATTACGCTGTACATCGGGTCAGGGGTTAATCTTCCACCATAAATCGATGCGTACGGCTGTATGGCGGAAGCTAGAGATTAGAGTTTATAAAGTTTTAAATATAGGTATTTTCCTTACACAAACGCATGGCTTCACTTCAGAAGGCCTTTATTAACCCCCTGGAGCCGTGTGGAGCACTTTTATCATGGATGGATGCACTTTTTGGGGCTTCAAATTTTCTCCAGCCATTCACTGCCATTATAAAGCTTGGAAGAGCCAGGACATTTTTAATATAATTCTGATTGTATTCGTCTGAAAGAAGAATGTCATATACACCTAGGATGACTTCAGGGTGAGTAAATCATGGGCTAATTTTCCTTTTTGGGTGAACTATCCCTTTGAAGACATACATCATTCTTATGAAAATGCCTGAGATAGCTTGATGAACACAGATATGTTATCGCTATTATGTGTTTGTCTTCATGTTTCATCGGTCAGAACGTCTCTATTTACACGTTATTATATCCATATAAGGCATTTCCTGAAACGTCATAAGTTTAATACTTCTGTGAATCTCACTTGTGGACTTTCTGGATGAATCAGTACTGGGCTTCCAGTATGAATGAAACAGATGACATGAGAGTGTTTAGCGCTCCATATCGCTATCATCTCCCCATTTTGGGTAAAAATTGAAAAATAATACTAAAGTACTTTGTAACGTAGTTACTTGAGTAGTTTTTAAGCAAACTACTTATTTACTCTTACTTGAGTCATATTATTTTTCAGTACTTCTACTTGTACTCAAGTAAATTATTACTTAAGTAGCAATACTTTTACTTAAGTACAATTTTTTAGTACTCTTTCCACCACTGAGCCTAATTTAATAAGAAATAATTCATTAAAGATTTGAAATGTATCATAGGCCTAGGCCTACCTATCGATATTTTCTGATATACTAATTCTACTTAAAATACTGCAAAAACCAAAACATTTTGTCACATGCAATTCACTTAATAATAAAGACAAACCAAATAATAATTACATAATATAATATATTTTATTGAGCTAAAATATTTGTCTTATAAACCTTAAGCACATTCCTTCAGAAAAGAAAAACTAATTGACAAGAAAAAATATCAACTTGCATTGGCAAAACATGGTAGATGCTTTATATTCCGGATATTTAATGTAAAAGGTTCTAGAAAGTGCATATTCAATTAAACCACCTTAGATGTAATAAAAGATATAACAATGTTAGATATTAATAAATAGCCTATCCTGCAATATAACATCAGATTAAAAGTTATTTTGCCTTTATGTTAACTTTTACTTCAAACACTGGGTGTGAATGTGATTTCTAGTATACTGTACGTTTGCAAATGAAAAGATGTCGTCATGAAGGCATGTAGTGAGGACCATGTGTTGTAGTGGAAGTCTTTCATTTTCTTTGGCTTGTTTTACTTGTTTGCTTACTTTGTGGAAGACAATGGTCCTGAAATACAGGAGTCAGCAGATACTGCAGGCCTCCAAAAGTCCACACTGTTCACAAATGCTCTTATCAGTTTTTTGCACATGGAAAGCATCCACAGAACATTTTCTTGAATGGGTTGTTTTTGTCATGTCTCTTTGCCCGTTCCAGTTTGACAAGGACTTCACCAAGCATAGCATCAGTTTTCTGAACATTGTTTAAGATGTAGTCTGTCATGGGTCCTTGTTCCTCTACAAGCATAGCCACGTCCAGGAACACTTCATGAAGGCTCTTGATTCGGCTTTCTAACTCAAGCAGGTCCCGGTGTCGACTCTCGATCTGGTTGAGCGCAGAACGAGCCGTTTTCCCTTCTGACATGACGTTATCGTTGAAGATGTTCCACTGACCATTCTCTAGCATCTCTTCAATCTGGTCACCTGACACCTCTCGGCCCACGATCTCCATTTGCCGCTGAATGTGACGCTTGCACGATTCCTTGTGACTCATCTCAGCATCGTTGTAATCGGTTATTGCGTCTCGGAAGTTGTTGCTTAGGCTGGTGTACTGTGTTCGGGCAATTCTTGCCACAGCAGAGTTGATGCCATGCTCCTCTTCAAGCTCTTTGGCATGGGCATCAATTTTTTTTAGACGTGTCAGAACTTCCTCACCACGGGTCTTGATGTCACCAGCGATGACATTGGCGTCATGCTTTACGTGTGTTGTACGAGTCGGTTCGCTAAGTAAGCGTGTGTTTTGGTCCCTGAGACGCTTCACCTCCAGACGGATGAGCTGAATCTCACGCCTAGTGTCCTGAGCCTCATCGAGCACAGACTCCATCTCATCGCTGTTGTCATAAATGACGGCCTGCTGGTGGAATTCCTCCAGGTCCACATTGCTGAAAGACTCTGAATCCAGCTCTTCCAGATCACTGTTAGACTCTGAAATGGTCTGAAGATGATCCAGTCTGTCCCTCATGATTGCTAGAGGGGAGAATAAACAAGAAAGGACACCATCTGATGTAGGCTAAACAGTCTAAAACAATTTAGCATAACAATCTCTCGTGTAGCCTAGTCTTTGTTTTCAAGCATAAACCCATTTTCCTTCTTTGTGTACCTTCTGAAACTGACTGTACAAGGGGGAGATAATACTTCCTTATCAACACTGAAAAAGTCACACGTCTAACAAGTTCATCTGTGAAACTATTTCTGTCTGGCGTCACTCACCAAACAAGTTTGAATGGATTGAATTGATAGTTCAGCCTTTGTTTCTTCATAAATAGAGTTCTCTCCGATTACGAATATTTTACTAATAAATGTATCGATAAGATATCTAAAAATATTCAACTGAATTTGAGTAACTTAAGATTTACAGTTTAGAAGATAAGAAGACTACATAAACCTGTTTTTCTAACTTTTTAAAAGACAATAAACAAGATTTAATGGAATTTCCTCAAAGCAGCATTTTACTATTTGTTTTCATTGGAAATTAATTTTATAGGCTACATTTTTAAGCATTTTACAGTTTTACACTGACAACATTCCAACGAATATATTTCTTCTATGAATAATTCTCTATTAAATAGTAAAATAGAGGCTGAAAATGTGAAGGAAAACATTTAAATAAACCTCAGTTCCTGCACTACAAAGCACATTACCTTATATTTTTGTCCGAAATGTCTCCAGTTTAGCTTATGTCGATATGTCATCTGAAGGCTGCAGCTCCATCCTCACTGCAGCTGTAATGGGAGGTCGGGGGAAAGGAATGCGCGTTCCAGGGCGTAACTTTGACGCCAAACCTGTTCGTTCAGAATGTCAGACGTGTGTTTCGGTAACACGTGACATAATCTCTATTTATTTTGCGAAGAGTGACTGAATTCGATGTCGTCTTCATATCTTCTATGTCATATAGCCTAGGTCTAATAGCTACATTAGTGGTCTGAGTGGGACTCTGACAATCATGATGCAAAGATAGCCTATTTATAGATTCAGGGATTCAACAGCTAGAGCAACTTCGATCAATTTTGTAAGGCTACTGACAGTGAAAATAAGGATTGCTTATAGGATGCTTTAAATAAAGAAATAGGAAGTTTCGTCGGTAGTTAAGTTGATATTTGTTCGCCATACTAAATTGCTATTTTTCTACTAATACTTAAAATTAATTGTAATAATAGCCTAACCATTAGACTATAGCAACCCATTAGTCGGAGAATAAATGCATTTTAGATGTTAATAGCATACCTTATAGACTAAGTTTTTAGTTTTTAATGACATTTAGCCTACGGTGAGTCATTTTCTGTGTTTTTTAAGCCTTCCTCAATAAATTGTGTATTCTCTCAACGTTAAAATCTTTGACACGATCAGCACAGGTGCAGTAGACTTAAAATGTACAATACATGAACGGCGATAAAATGTTTTTTATTATTATTATTATTATTTTTAACTAAACAAATTTACAATAAAAAGCCTCCTGTGAGCCATCAAGTAGCTTTTTTATTTTGTTGTATCGCTTGAAGAAACGTAGGGGGAGACCGGGGACAGTTGCAACACTTTTTGCATTTCTCTCAATTACTCAGAGACTACTTGGACTAGACCAACCAAATTTGTATATATTAAACTTGCATCTGTCTGCTAATTACCCATACCATTTAAAGATGATTATATATGACACATCGTTCACAGTATTTATTTGAATGGAAGAAGTCAGATGTTGCAACTGACCCCGACCCAGGGGACAGTTGCAACACAACCCAGGGACGGTTGCAACACGTTAAAAATACCTTAAATTTCATTAATTAACTTAAGCTTTTTGTCTCAATGAGCAAAGAATTCTGAAAATATTAACTGTTTTAGGCCTACTATAATATTATAGTATTATTTATTTCAATAATATTATTGTAGCCTATAATTTATTTATTTAGTCATATTTATCAAATAACAGTTATTGAGTTTTGTTTGTTTATGTGTAGAACATAGGCCTACATAGATTCAGTGTGCAGGTGTTACAGATGCTATTCAATCTCTCCATATTTCAGTGTCAGACAGGAAGAATTTAACAATTTGCAATGCAACAAACTTTTATTAAACATGCAATTTATAACATGTTGCAACCGTCCCCAACCCTATCAGCCATGACAGAACATCATATGCCTGCTAGACACACTGACTTTGACACATGCTAACCATGTCACTTAGTAGTCAACAAAACAACAATTCAAACTATGTAAGTGTTGATTAAATCATACAAAATTTCAGGACAGTATGACAAAAATATATCTCATGAAAAAAATTACTTTCATACCTCCAAAACAAGTTTTGTTCAATAAATACATCAGCAGATGTTGAATATGTCTACTGTCTTCTTGGTGGGTGGAGGGTCTAACTGTGCATGTGCAGTATGAGTGTCATCACTCTAGCTTGTTTCTGATTGGAGAAAAATGACATGTTGCAACCATCCCCTGTTGCAACTGTCCCCGGTCTCCCCTACAAGATAACAAATAAACCTCAAAAAGACAGCTTAGGCTAATACAATTTCAAAAAGTCGAAATAACAGCAAACTGAATAAAAAAACAACATAAACCTGAAGAAACTAAAAAAAAAATAAAAAAAAAAGAAACAAGGGGGTTATCATCAAAAAAATACTTTCAGAAGACTACATTATTTAAGGCTTTTTTTTTTTTTTTTTTTTTACGCATGAGTCTTAAATATTCGAAGAAGATCATTAAATCTGTATGGCAAAATAAGAATGAGGAGCGGGTTAGTAGCTTACATTTGTTCTGGAGCTGGCATACTTGCCCTCAGCTCTCCTCTCATCTCTCAAGTGACGCATCTCTGCTGCCCTCTGCCGGACATTATGATCTCTGCGCAACCTGAATTGGGGCGGGGTTTGTGTCTATTACATCATCACCGATCATCACACACACATGCGGTGAAATTAGGTGAATGTATTATTTTTTTTCTTAGACGAATAATAGCGTGAATTTCGTACCCTGCAAAGCTGACTTTGAGAGGAATGCACACAGAAGGACACAATTTGAGGTAGGCCACAGTGATATGAATTCTCAAAGCAGAGTATTTGCGTTGGCAAACATTAAACGCAGGCCAGTTTTCATAAAAAAAAAAAGAGTTTTTCTCCAATAATAAGATGGGTCTAAATTGGGTCTGGTTGAACGTATTTGCAGATATATTAGACTGACCCATTCTTTATAAATGTCGCCTACTAAGTTATATCTTTATCTCTGACTGAATATAACCAAATACAATGAATACCAATTGCGATTTGTGCCTTCTCTTTAAAAAAAAAAAAAAATTGCATCATGATGAAGCAGAGCCTAATAGAAACTTAATAAGAGTGAAAAATAAAAAGCTTAGCCTGTATTTTTAAACGTGGAGCTAAAAACAAGTCTGTCTTGTCTGACAGGCTTTTGGTGACACAAGTTACGGGCTACGTTTGCACATGGCAGACGTTTTGACGTGCATGTTACGTATGACAACAAATATTCTGTTTTTAAGTGCTGGTTGTTGCTACCAAAATGCCTACTGTATATTTTATGTTCATGTGTGTTGGTTTTTCTAATTAATTTACAGAATACATACTTTTTACTTTTCAGTCATATACTTCAGTCATGAGGGACAGACTTGACCACCTCCGAGCTGTATCGGTGTCTAATGAGAGTGTTGCAGAGCATGAATCTGGCCAAGCTCTCCCCCCTTCAGAAAACACAAACCATGATGATCCTCCTCAAGATGCCAACACCAACCCTGACATGGAAGCTGTCTTTGATGAGGCACAAGAGGCTCGGCATCAGATTCAGTACATCAGTCTGGAAGTGAAGCGTCTCAGGGAGCGAAACTCCCATATTTTTACAGGTGCAGTCGGCTCTAGTGCTTCGAATACCTGTGACTCGGATGCTATCGCTGCTGGCATCAAAACCAGTGGACAGGAGATGCTTGCGCACCTTCGCAAAATGGATTCCCACAGGAAAGAGTTAGAGGAAAAGTATGGCGTCAATTCACCGGTGGCAAGAATCGCCCGAACACAGTACGCCAGCATAAGCAACAGTTTCCGAGATACCATGGTGGAGTACAACGATGCGGAGATGAGCTACAGAGAGTCCTGCAAGGCATATATTCAACGGCAGATGGAGATTGTGGGGCGAGAGGTCACGGGTGACCAGATCGAGGAGATGCTGGAGGGCGGTCAGTGGAACGTCTTCAGTGAGAACATGGTTTCAGAAGGGAAAACTGCACGGTCTGCGCTCATACAGATTGAGAGCCGTCATACAGAAATGCTACAGCTGGAGAGACGCATTCAGAGTCTTCATGAGCTTTTTCTGGATGTGGCAATGCTAGTAGAACAGCAGAGCTTGATGATCGACTACATTCACACCAATGTTCAGTCAACGGAGGTGGAGGTCAGGGAGGTCCTTGTGAAGATGGAGCGAGCCAAGAGATATGATAAGAGCAACCCGTTTAAAAAAATTTTCTTCCGGAAGCGATGACATGGCCACAAATATCGCAGTTCAAAATACACTTAGTGATCCAATATATATATCTCACCAGATATAATATATAATGTTAGATTTTTTTTTTTTATTATTATTTTTTTTACCATTTTATATTTGTTGCCATTTCTTTTTTAGGCATTCATCTTCTGAAGGAAAATAAACACATATAATAGTAATTTTGTGCAAGACACTGCCACCCAATAAATATCTCAGAAGTATCACAAATATTGAAATTTGTCCATTTTTACTGTTGGCTGTTTTGGCAAATAACTTATACAGGGATTCAGAAATCCTTTTTTTGTATTGTATTTAAAAAATGTGCATTTTTAAATGAAGGGTTTATTCTTGGGATGGAATGACTAGTTAATTGTGATGATGGATCAAACTATTTCTTGTGTATACTAAAATGTTATCAGCTGTATCTCATTCTATGTGGATTCATTCAAAGTTTCTTGGCAGATGTTATAAATTAGAGGATAACTTTATTACCCTAATTAGATCACATGTGTCTACCTCATGTGGATCGTGATGTCCCTGCTCACATCTATTAAACCAACACATGCAATAATACAAAAACCTTTCTGACTGTGGCATAGAAAGTTGCTATAGGAGGTCGCTATAATACACCCAGAAAATTGTGTTCAATGAACTTAAATTTAAGGAAAACTCTTCCATGCAATTAGTTGACTGCAGTTTCATCATTATATGCACTATACAGAATGAACAAATAAGAAGAGACTGGTGTCAGTACTGACATTATGGTTGTTACTGAGTAAAACAAACTCACAGCAACCATAGCTGCTCACAAGCACCACCAATGTAACTAATTCAAAAACATTACAGAAACTCAACATAATAGAACATAACTGAACATTAAACTAACAACCCTTTACTGAAAACCTAAAATAACACAATCTCCAAATGTTCTCTCCTTGCAAAGCATGCTGGGAAATCCAGATTGTCCTAACACAAATGGATTAAGTAAAGTTCACTTTTAAATATATTAGGTGGATTGAACCCAACAAAGTTAAGTTGTGACAAAATGTTCAGAAATCATGTTGCTTTAGCTGAATTTAACTAATTGTACCTGAACAAGAGGCAAACATTTTTTTTTTATGTACTTTGTGTTGTAAGATTGTGTTCCTGGGACAACTTTGTTAAATATGGTGATAACTAAAACAACACACACAGATGTGCTGCAAATTCTGTTGATTCACCTATAGACACTACCTTTAAAAAGTTTAGGATCAGTAAGATTTTTTTTCAAAAGTAATACTTTTATTCAACAGTTATGCAATAAATAAATCAAAAGGGACAGTAAAGACATTTATAGTGTTATAAAAAATGTATCACGGTTTGCAGAAAAATATTAAGCAGCACAACTGTTTTCAACATTGATAATATGAAATGTTTCTTGAGCAATAAATCATCATATTAGAATGATTTCTGAAGGATCATGTGACACTGAAGACTGGAGTAATGATGCTGCAAATTCAGCTTTGCCAGCACAGGAATAAATCATATTTTAAAATAAATATTTTACATTGTAATAATATTTCACAATATTACCGTTATACTGTATTTTTGATCAAATAAATGCAGCCTTGGTGAGCATAAGAGACTTCTTTCAAAAACATTTTAAAAACAGATCTCAAACTGTTTGAACTATAGTGTAAAGGCTACGAACAAACACAAAACTCATGACATGAATGTGACTGCTGGATTGGAACAGGTTAATGTAATGACATCAATTAGACAATACTGTTCCTATTGTGTGCCTTCAATCATGCTGTTTGAATGAAACTGCCTTGACTGCCAACAGTGTGACTTGGCCAACTTAGTTTGCTGAGAGTCTTGGGCTAAATGTCTTATCTTTGCAAATGTATGATATATCAAATGAATAAAAATATAACATATTAAAACAGAAATAATAGCTCATGTGTTGTACAGATTTGTAAATAGAAAGAAAATAAGTTAACAAAAAAAGAGAAGATGTTGCACAGTAGGTGGTGAGTCATTAGTTCTTGCTCAGACTTGTGAATAATTATCGCATAAATGCCAAGCGCGCATTTCCTCTTTGTGTGTATTGCGCGCGCCACTCTTTTGGGCACGCGCTTGACTTGTCTACTAGTCCAGGTCTGCTCGAGATCACCTTGAGCATCAGACAAGACACCGTGACCACACTGCTTAGCAACTCCAAACCAGGAGCACGATGAGACTGTCGGTCGCTTTTCGCCATGCGCATCGGAGTCACGCGAGCATACGACGTTCACGCGCCGGTGTCAAAGTTTTATACCCGGATAAGAACAGATTCATACCTGACAATATCGCTGTTTCTTATCTATCGGTTCGGGAAGCAAGTTCGACCAGCGGCACAACTGAAACGGTAGCGAGCTTTAAAAGTCATCCACGAAAAAACGATGGACCGCTGTATGAAAGTGCTGTTGGGTAAGAATTAAACACGTTATTAAGTCCCTAATCGGACAAAACTTAAATGTTCTAAAACACGCTGACTGGTTTAGTGATTGTAACAGTTTTGTTTGGTGTATATAGCGACTTATTAAAGTAGCTATTGTGTTGGTGTTGATTTGTTTCCACGTGCTACCGGTGTCTTGGGGCCAGCTGATGTAACTTCTGCCTCCCATTAGTCTTCCGCCTGTATATAGACGTGTATAATACATCCTTTATGCACAATGAACGCAGGCTACATATCCATAACGTGTTACTGTCTGAATTAAATTTTGCTTCTAAAAAGTGACTTTTAGTTTTAACTAAGTTACTTTGAAAGCATGTCGTTATTTGTCGGTAACGTGTCCTCATTTAACCCGCGCTCCTGGTGGGCATATGACAAAACTGACTTTCTTCAATGCTTTCTAAACAGATTTAAATATGTATGTGTTTGTGTTATCAGAAATAACCGACCTTTGTTCAATTTATTGAAAATGTCATGAATTAAAATAACTAATAATGCACCCTTTTTATATCAGTTTTATTACATGTGGACCCTGAAAATTATGGAAGGTAATTATTGGACCTACTAACAAAGTTGAAGCTATGTTTATTATTCAAAAAAAAGTAAAGCAGGATTTACCATGAACCTACATCTTATACATCTTCTAGATAATATTATTTATTTATTTTTTCAGTAAGAATTTCTTTCTTTGGCTCCTTTTAGAGTTAAAAGGGTTAATACATTATTTTAAAGGAGACCTTGGGAGTGTTGTTACACCATACATTTTATATATAGGAGTGAAATCACTGTCATACATGGCCACCACTCCTACAAGTGACAGAAGTTGTAAAACTATAGAAATATAATAGAAATATAAAGAATTTCCTGGACAGTTCTGTTCATTTTAGATGTGGGTTTTATATTGAAGCAAAAAAAAAAAAACACTTGGTAATTATTTTTTTATCGTTTTATTTTTTTTAACTCTCCTGTGATGGAAACTTGTGTATGTCTGTATTTAGACTTTAGTCATTGCCAAATCAAACCCTACAAGTGACCCCTATGTATCTCATGGATATCTGTAAATGGAGTCAAAGGTCAGGTAGCTGCTACAAAGGGTTAAAGTAATCAGATGTCTTTGCAGCCAGCCTTACAAGAGATGCTTACAATGATGCAATAGACTCCTCAGTAACTATAAGATAAGTTTATCTGCTACTAGTTCAAATGTGTTGGCTAACCTGCTTAAAATGATTAAATTCAGCTGAACAAAACTAATTACTCCTAATGTTATTCTAATATTTATTTTATTTAATTTGTCTTTATTGGTTTCTGTCAGACAGCACAGCAACAGTACATCGGTATAGTTGTTATATGCTGCATGTGTGTGCCATACGAGTTTTAAACTTGTAAGTTTAGGGTGAAGGCGCTGGGTGAAGTTGTGTTTGAGTATCTAGAGCAGTTGAAGATCTGCTTGGAATGTAAAAAAATCTGAGAAAAAAAAATTTGATTTTAGGTAATGCTAGAATTTATTGTCTTATTGAAATGTTTGGCCTAAAACTTGTAGCTAATGCTGTATTTGATCTGAGGTTCAAGATGTTGGAGTGTCATTTGATGTTTGATGCGTGGTTGTCATTGATTTTTGGAGCAGAGCAGACAGCAATAGATAACCAAGTTGTTTAAAACGCTTATCAACTTTGTAGGCTTGATAAGTAAAAAAAAAAAAAAAAAAAAATACAACTAAATAGAACTATGTTGTATTTGATGTTTTATGCTCATTTAATTAAAAGTTCTGCCCTGTGAATTGGCAGTTAGTGAACATGCAGAATGCTACTGTTGATGAAATATGCTATGAAACCACTGAGTTGAATGGTTAAATATATTTGTTTCTATCTCATTTACAGTGACTTTGTTCAGAGGAGCAGAGAAGAGCTCAAAGCTATTAGAGAAACCAACCCAGGCCTCAAACCTACGCTTGCCATCATACAGGTGTGACTAGAGAGCATATGTGTGTATCTGTTGGTATGTGAATGAATCTCAGACACTGAAAGCTGGTATGTTTTTACTTCTGATAGGCTGGTGAAGATGACAGTTTGCTGGAGGTGAATAAGAAGATGGCTAGAAAGGTATAACCATTTGTCTTCTCATCTGTTCAACATCACTATTTTCCATGTACAAATACACACTTGCATTTTGAACGGTGATTTATTGAAGGGGTCAAGGTTTAGCTGATCAACACCCCTGCTGGTTGATGCTGTTATTAGACCCTCCACATGTGTGTGTATGCATGTTCTTGTATGGTTTATGACTCATGAGGACATGTGTATAATGACATGGGTATTACAATGTAAACATGGCTTATTATGGCACTTCCTGTGTCCTTGTAAACCAAATGGCTTAATAAACATACTAAAGTGTTTTTTGAAATTCAAAAAAATGCAGAAAGTTTTCTGTGATGGGAAGGGGAACAGAATATACAGTTCGTACTGCATAAAAACCATTACGCCTATGGCAGGTCCCCATAAACCACATATACATGTGTGTGTGTTTGTTACAAGTAACATGCAAATTTTCCATTACATCATAGTTTTTCTATTGACCGAAAGCTTCTATAGATATTATGTACCACCTTGAATTTGTTGTGTTTTGATTGTGTCCACACAGATCGGCTTAAACGTAATGCAGATTTGTCTTCCAGACCAGTGCACAGAGGAGGAGGTCAGTGATATTGCTAATCTATAATGCAATAAATTAGCCTGGTTAAAACCAGACCATTCTCAGTAGTAACTGAGTTATGGTCTGGCAAAGCTTCATTAATAACTCATTTCCAAAGGGGCGTCACCAACGGACGTCGCTCAAATGCTTCTGGGCACAATTGGATAGACCTAAAACCAATCAGAGCGATCGTCATCGTGTAAAGCCATATGCTGCGTCCCAATTCGCCCAAGTTACACTACGCCATAAAAGTCTGTACTCTTTTTGTGAAGAAAAGGTATTTACTTTTGAATGTGTAGCAAAAAAGTAGGCAAGCTTTGGGACATACTACTTCGTCATCTTTATCGGACGGATCTGTCGCGTGCATCCTGTCACGTAAACTGCCCTGTCAATCATCTTGTCACAGTTAAAGGAACACTCCGACTTTTTGGGACTTTAGCTTATTCACAGTATCCCCCAGAGTTAGATAAGTCCATACATACCTTTTTCATTTCTGTGCGTTCTGTAAGTGTTATTTGACGCACCCACCGCTAGCCTAGCTTAGCACAAAGACTGGATGTAAATGGATAAGGTAGCATACTAATCCCAATAAGTGACAAAATAATGCAAACATTTTCCTATTTACATGTTGTGATCTGTATAGTCACAGCGTGTACAAATAAGAAGGCTATATGAGACAGAGACCATTTTTAATCGTATAAATACTGGGAACTATATTCTCACTAGGCGTAGGAGCACAGCTAATTGGGCGGAGTGATTAGCGCAGCACACGAGACGCCCTGTTGATGGTTCAGTAAACAAAACAAACGAACTCTCTGCTCCTCACCACAGGGCGTCTCGTATGCTGCGCTAATCACTCCGCCCAAGTAGCCACTCCGCCCAAAATCCTGTTTCTGTAAAATCCTCTATTAAATCTAATTTCATTTCCTACCGTTTCGGAGAGAAATGTAGTAACACGTTCATCTGCCAGTGGGTCTTTCATGGAGACTGTCCTCATGTGTTTGCAATTTTAATATGCATTTAAAAGTTGCTGTGCTCAAATGCCTCTGGGCGCAATTGGATAGACCTAAAACCAATCAGAGCGATCGTCATCGTGTAAAGCCCGCCCCAACGTTTCTGATTGGTGCCGTGGTTTCGAGGGATTAGAAATGGGCTTGAATGAGGTCTTTGCCAGACTACTTGCAGAGCAAATCTAAATTTGCTGGAAGTTGTCTGGGTTTTCCCAGGCTAGCAATAAATAGCTTTTGTGAATAAATGCATGTAACTGCCAGTGCAGTTCTGTCTCCTTAATTTTTGCCTCTGTTCTACAGGTGATCGAGGAGATCTTGCGGTTAAATGAGGATTCTCTTGTTCATGGCATTTTTTTGCACCTTTCTCAGTCCTTCCTCTCCAGAAGTGTCTGTAATGCCATCAAGCCCCAGAAGGATGTGGATGGGTAAGCTACAGTTTTGTTGTGTGTAAACGGGGTCCAAAAATAACTTTTTGTGGGTAATTTGAGAACTTATTCACTGTAAATATATTCTATCTGACATGATACTGTATTTTGCACGGATTTAGTACAAATATTTTTTCGTGGTTAGAAACTGTATGTTTTGCACACAAAGACACTTCTGTTTGTGTATGTCTTTGCAGGGTCTCTGACCTTAATGTTGGCCGTGTGCTGTTGGGGGATCAGAGAGATGGCTTTGCCTCACCTGTTGCTGGAGCTGTGCTGGAGCTACTTGCCAGGCATGGTGTGTTAGGTTTGTTTATGCGTTTTGGCATACTTTGTTAATATGGATGTTAAAATGTCTATGTCCAAAATGTTTCACTGACATATAATGCTAATTCTACTGAATGTAGTGCCTCTAAAAGTAATTCAAACGATGATGCGTGTACACTACTATTCAAAAGTGTGGGGTTGGTAAAAAGTCTTAATGTTTTTTAAAAGACTCTTACACTCACCAAGACTGCATTTATTTGATAAAGTAATATTGTGAAAATATTTCTACAATTTAAAATAGCTGTTTTCTATTTTATCATATTTAAAAATGTAATTTATTCCTGTGGTGGCAAAGCTGAATTTCCAGCAGCTGTTAATCCAGTCTTCAGTGTCACATGATCCTTCAGAAATCATTATAATAATTGGCTGATTTGGTGCTCAAGAAACATTTCTTATTATTATTAATGTTAAAAACAGTCGTGGCACATATTTTTTTAGGACTATTTAATGAATAAAAAGTTCAAAAGAACAGCATTAATTTGAAATAGTTATTTTTTTTATTTTTTTTTTACATATTTGACTGTCACAATTGATCAAATGAATGTATATCCTGAATAAAAGCTAAAAAGTTTTCTGTCCCCTGACCTTTGGTAGTGGTAATGGTAGTGTTCTTTTATTGTAACATAATACTTGAGTTGAAGTTTTTTATTTTTTATTTATTTGTTTTTTTTAAGAATCTGTTT
This sequence comes from Leuciscus leuciscus, assembly GCF_965113295.1. Taxonomy (NCBI): domain Eukaryota; kingdom Metazoa; phylum Chordata; class Actinopteri; order Cypriniformes; family Leuciscidae; genus Leuciscus; species Leuciscus leuciscus. Next base: position 29,835,297 of record NC_138743.1, on the reverse strand, counting down.
AAATTGACAGCATTTACATTTTTGTTTCTCGCATTTAGATGCCCCATTGGTTGGCAAGATGGCAGTGCTGGTGGGTGTAAAGGGTCCCCTGAAGGTGACTCTTCAGTTCTTGCTGCAAAACAATGGCATGATTGTGCAGACCTGCCAGTGGAGCTCAAAGCACCTGCAGAAACAGGTAAATCAGCTGCTAGATCTGTGGGAGATGGTTTTTTTGTGTTTTTTTTGGTCAATTTTAATGCATAATTTGCTATTTGTACCAGCAGGGGGCAGTGCTGCTTTATTTCATGATGGACATTTAGATAAATCATGTGAGGCTCACACTAATTGGATTTCTTTCTTTCTTTCTTTCTTTCTTTCTTTCTTTCTTTCTTTCTTTCTTTCTTTCTTTCTTTCTTTCTTTCTTTCTTTCTTTCTTTCTTTCAGATCATGGACTCAGATGTGGTGGTATTGTTAGACACAGGCCACAAGGGCCTCCCACCCACCTGGTTAAGACCAGGGGTGGCAGTCATCAACCTTGGCTCGGCCCTAATGGAAGGTATATTTCTTCAAAGTAAAGCTGTAATGCTTGGCAGACATTACAACAATTGATTTTTATATTGCTGGTATATGTAAAACATTCAGGGCACTTCTTTGCTTGTGAAGTGTCATTTGATAATTGAAGGAACTATTTTATTTTTACTACACTGGATGTGAAAGACAAGCATGTGATTTCTCCAAAAATAATTAAGTCAGGCATGTGGCTTTCTTCACCTTTCATTACCTGCCATCTCTTTAAAGGAACACGCCAACTTTTTGGGACTTTAGCTTATTCACCGTATCCCCCAGAGTTAGATAAGTCCGTACATACCCTTTTCATCTCCGTGCGTGCCGTAACTCTGTCGGACACCTCACCACGGGGCTTCTCATGTGCTGCGAGCAAATCACTCCGCCCAAGTAGCAGTGCTTCGCCTTCTGAGAATATAGTTCCCAGTATATATATGGTTAGAAGATGGCTGTGTCTCATGTGACCTTGTTATTTGTACACGCTGTGACTACACAAATCACAACATGTAAATAGGAAAATGTTGGCGTTATTTTGTCACTTATTGGGAGCAGTATGCTAGCTGGAGCCGTTTACCTCCAGTCTTTGTGCTAAGCTAGGCTAGCAGTGGGTGCCTCAGACAGAGTTACGGCACGCACGGTGATGAAAAGGGTATGTATGGACTTATTTAACTCTGGGGGTTATGGTGAATAAGCTAAAGTCCCAAAAAGTCGGCGTGTTCCTTTAATAGAACTTAATGGATATACAGGCCCATGCTATTTCCTCCATAATCCACAGAGATTTCATTAGTGTGTGAACATAAGACACCGCTAATTGTATTTCCTTAGATGCTCAGTCTGGGCCAACTTTTCATGTGTGATCTTATTTTCTAGAACACTGTGATAGTTGGGAGCCCAGGATGGAAGCTAAATCTGATGCAGGAGTTGGACCTCTAAGTGCTGCGCTTAGAATGCAGGTGAGAGGTCTTCTGTTGTTGTTTCTACTTTCTATTACTGTCTTTAAAATAGGCAAAATTATTCTGTCAACTTTATCAAATCTTCAGAACCTGTGATTAGCCAATTTAAAGATTAATGTCTCTTGACAGTTATAACAAATATTTATTATATAACATAAAATAAATTATATTTATAGTCTACAATTCAAGAGTTTATGGTCTAAAAGATTTTTAAATGTTTTTTAAAGAAATTAAACTATTTCTGTTTGAATATATGTCAAGATGCAATTTATTTTTTATTATTGTTTGCTGAGATGTTTGTAGCTGTGTTATTGTTATCTGTTAGCATGTAGTGAGGAGCAGCAGGAGGTGGTTAGAAGAACAGGAGTACCAGTCATGGAGCCTCCGCCCACTAAAACTTCAACCACTCTCACCCGTGCCCAGGTATGAGCAGCCTTGCCTTTTGGTTTCTACAAAATTCGCATCGCTCTGACTTTTGCTTGTGCATTTGTGCACAGAATTAATTAGTCTCTCCTTTTCTCTGTTTGAATGTTTCTGTAACCATCAGTGATATAGAGATCTCCAGGGCACAGACTCCCAAGCCCATATCCCAGCTGGCTCAGGAGATTGGGCTGCTTCCGGAAGAGCTGGAAGCCTATGGGATCACCAAAGCCAAAGTCCGTTTGTCCCTCCTCAACCGCCTCCAACATCAGCCTGATGGCAAATATGTCCTGGTGGCAGGGTGCGACATCAATTTTTACTTCTGTCATTGACGTTTAATTCATATCTCAATACTTCTACTCTAAACTGATGAAGTCAGTCAATCAATCAATCAAAACTAACTTTAGCTGGACAATAATTTTAATCCTAGAGCTGCTGTAAAGCCAAAACAATCTCTGTTACTGTAATTTCCTATTATCACTGTAAAGCTGCTTTGAAACAATTCATATTGTTAAAGCACTATATAAATGAAGGTGACTTGACTTGACTTGACTGATACGACACTAAAGCAATGATACATTTTATTGAACCACAAAGTTCAGAAAACTTTGACTTCATTTGTTGATCAGGTTATTTAATCTGTAAAAAAAATATCTTTTTTTAAATTTTTTATTATCAGTTAAAGGGGTCATATAATGCCATTTTTGTACAAGCTAATATGATTCTTTAGGGTCTAAATTAAAAGTTTGTAATATACTTTAATTAAAAATTCTCATTAGTATTGTAAGAAAACACTAATTTTACGTGAAGCGTGCAGCAAGCGATTTGCAAAGATTAATATAAATATTAATATAAAGGTTAATAAAACGTTACACTCACTTCAGTTCTTCTGGAGGTGCAGCAGGAACACGAATAGTTGGTACCGATCCTTTTTTCAGGAGCAGCTTCTTAGCAAAACCAGCTTTATAACGTTACTGACCCTCGTTTGTAAAGCAGTCTGGTGAAATGATTCGCGCAAACATGAAAGCATTGCTGTTGATCGTGGGGAATATTCCCTTCGAAAACAAACTCAGCCACTGCGTCCTCAGCGGTTCGGATTTAGGAACATCAAAATGATGCTGTGTTCGTTATTACACCCAAGAACAGAACACCACAATCGCTTAGACGCCATTCTGCTCATAGACAGTGCTCCAACGTTTCAACAATGTCCGCGCGGACTATGATTGACAGCTCGCTCACGAGCGAGGGCGGGTCTGTGTTGAAACGGTGCTGTCAATCAACAATCGTGGGAGGGGCGTCGATTTTGTGACGTCACAAAATCGAACGGCTTGATTTGAGAGAGGGGAAAACATATAAGAAGATTTTTAAAAAAACACTGGATGGATTTTTATCATTTTATGATGGTTGTGTACAGGCACTGCCAACACACATTTCAGATCAATAAACTTGTACCATTATATGACACCTTTAATGGAAGATGGATTTATTTTTTTTTTATTGCAAGAACATGAATAAGATAAATACTAATACTTTCAGAGGTCAAAAGCATTTTAGGAAATCTTCAGGTCAATGTTTGTGTGCTTAGTCCAATTCTCACTATTAACTAGCTGCTTATTAGCATTCATATTACTAGGATATTGGCTGTTTATTAGTACTTATAAAGCACATATTAATGCCTTATTCTGCATGACCATGTTCTACCTCCCTTAATCCTACCCAATACCTAAACTTAACAATGACCTTACTAAATATTAAAAAGCAATAATTAGGAGTTTATTGAAGCAAAAGTTGTAGTTAATAGTTAGTTAATAATGAGAATTGGACTCTAAACTAAAGAGTGACTGTGTGTTTTCACGCTCAAGTCCGTGCGCGTGTTTGTACTCTGCCTCTACATTCCTAGAGAGAATGACTGGTGGACCCAGGGATCTTATCTACCGCTGACTCTCAAGCCCACCAGGAGCCTCCCTTTCATCCGTGTGTGTGAAGCGTGGCTCGGTCAGCTCCGATCAGGGGCTCAGGGTCTCTTTTATGTGTGTGGGGAATGTGCAGACCCCTGGCTTTATCAGTGGCCCCTTCCCTCTCCCTAACTCTCCTTCTTTAAGTCCCGCTCTTTGTTCTGCCTACAGATGCTGTGAAGCAGCACTGCCCTCCCCACCCGGCCTACTCAATTACTGTCAACCACTGGCATGCCTTTACTGCACTGCCAAAAAAGCCACTCCACAAAGATGTAGAGAGAGTGAGAGAGAGAAAGAGGGAGGGAGGGAGGATGCTGATGGGGAGAGGGTTTGCCGGCAGTCTAATATAGTGAGATCAGAGGGGAAAAGAAAAGAGAGGAAGGGATGAGGATGAATAGATGTAGATTCACAACCTCCTCTCATTGAATGTGGGAAAGCATGTGCTGATAATGTTTTCGGCCTATGTTTTTCAGTATAACTCCCACTCCTCTGGGTGAGGGGAAGAGTACAGTGACCATAGGTCTGGTCCAGGCCCTCTCCGCTCATCTCAAGCTGAACTCCTTCGCTTGTCTGCGACAGCCTTCCCAGGGCCCAACGTTTGGAGTCAAAGGTGTGTTTTTGTCTGTTTGCTTTACATTAGTTTGATATTTTAGTGTATGGATAACAATAACTAACAGCAATTTAAGGAATCATAGATGCATTTCCCGAAGGTTGTACCAAAATGTAGACATCAGTCCTTTGAATATTTTCAAATCAGTCACTTATTAGGCTGTACACAGCAAGGCAGTTCACAAAGTCTTGGATCAGAGCTAATGTCTGGCTATCTCTGACATTCAGTCTTGTTTTCATTGCTGTGTGTTTGTCAGTCTGCTTCATTATTTTGTCTCCCTGCAGGAGGAGCGGCGGGCGGGGGATACGCACAGGTCATTCCTATGGAGGAGGTGAGTGACAACAGACATCCTGTCTCCCGCTATCATAAAGCCCTTTCCCTTAGTATGCCACAACTGATGAAAGCCTTTGAAGAACTCACACAGACATTGAGACCAAAAAAAAAAAAAAATCACTACTGGTTTCAGACTTTTGGACTATGCACTTTTGTTTTGTTTTGTGCTTTAATAATTGATTTTCTTTTATTACCAGTTAATATCAGCAATTCCATTCAATATGGACGGAAATGTGGATATTTCTTCTTAAAATATCCACATTTTGCTTTTAATGACTCATTTTTCAAAATAGTTCGACTTTTTTGTCTAGTTAAGTTTCATACTACATTTTGAATCCTAGATTTTCAATTTGATCTCAGACTTTTGGGCAACACTAAACGTGTCTGTGTGAGAGAGCAGATACTGCATTTATTAGAAGCTTCAGAGAGCAGATTCCTATCTCTCACTTTCTGTTTCTTTCAGTTTAATCTCCACCTCACAGGAGACATCCACGCTATTACTGCAGCCAATAATCTAGTGGCGGCAGCTATTGATGCCCGGATTCTCCATGAAGCTACCCAATCAGACAAGGTAAACAATCATAATGTACAGGACTGTATCCCTGGGATTCAATGTTGTGGCCAATCAATAGTTAGTTGATCAATAGCAGTGTAATTAAAGGGGATTGTTTCTGGTTCTATACAAGGCTGCATGTTTATTGCTTCCTTTAGCTATTTAATTTTAATTTTTTTGGTCTTATAGGCCCTGTACAACAGACTAGTGCCGTCTGTTAATAGCGTGAGACGCTTCTCTCCTATACAGCTGGCTCGCCTGCAGGTGAGTCTGAAAGAGATCTTTGTACCTCTGACTTTTTTAACTTTTATTACTTTATAATGCCCTCATCATTTGACACAAAAGTCACTAGAGCAGTGGATTTCAATTAGTGGGACGGGAGCTTCAGAAAACCTCCAAGGGGACTCTAAATTACTTAAAATTATGTAAAATAAGACAAAACAAGCATTTAAAATAAACTAAAACTAAAAAAAATTCTTCCCTTAGCTATTTTTTCATATTCATTGAGGAATCAGGCTTTCTGTAATCCTGGATAAACTGGGTATCTAATTTTAAATGTTAAAAATTCAGACCTGGCAAAGTCGTGTATATTAATAAAACCTGTGGGCATTTTTAAAATTACGTTACTTTTTCTAGTTATGCCAAGCAAAACATTCTATCAGGTTGAAATTGAAAAAATAAATACATTAGTTTTTAGTTCTTATCCAGTAATTAGGAACTCTGTAAATATCTGAATGCAGTACATCTGGTAACCAACAGGGGTCCCCATACAGCTACTGCGAAACTAGCGATTTCTTTCTTATGAGGCTATAATTCACAGCAAGTCTCAGCCGTTCACAAGTTTCAGTGTTTTTCTCTTTTTGTTTAAGTGTTGTGTTATGTTGACTGTGACACAGATAAGCTAAGAGACTTCTTAAAACACAAACTGTTTATGTTTGCTCAGGGACAAGATTGGGTTGACTTACACTTGGAAAGGCGAAGCTGGTAAATTTACGAGAGAGACAACCAACATTTCGAAGAGAAATCTAATTAAAAAGATGGTCTGAAAGAAATTTATGACCACACAATTTGCCATTTAGGAAAAATCTCCCGAATTCTTCATCTGAGTCAAGGCCAACACTTAGAGCAGTAATAAAAATGTTTCAATAGTAGGTTTGTTTAAAGTGAATGATCAGCTTTTTCATCATGGTAATCAGTGCACTTGTGTCTGTCTTTTCCTCACTGTTGTCTTCAGCGTCTTGGAATAAACAAATCTGAACCCAGTGACCTCACACCGCAAGAGGTCAGCGCATTTGTCCGTCTTGACCTTGACCCTGAGAAGATCACATGGCAGCGAGGTAGGACCTTGTGCAATGTAGATTGCTTTACTGTTCTTCATATGGTATGTTCTTACGAGAATCCCTCGATGCTTGATGGGTCATAGAAAGATTTAGAGATTGTGGTGCAGGAAATATGATACAGAAGACAGTTAGTCAGCTGAAGCAAGCAGTATGACACAATATGTGGTCATCGGCTACATTTTACTGATTTATTACTACTTTTTCAATCGGATAGTGGAACGCCATTACAAACTGGCCATGTCATTATATTTGCGAGCAGTTTTTTAGAACTAGTCCCTTCTTGAACTCATGCAGTTCCGGGTCTACTCTCCGCACCTGGGAGGGATGCCAAATGTAGACCTTCTGCGTCCGATTATGACGCAGTGGCCTCTGATAGCTGCGATCACTGGGGATGAGATTCAGCTGGATTGGGGTGTTTCCCATTTCACTCGTGGCCGCCTGGGAACATCTGCTGCCTTTAGCCTATATTCAGAAGATAGTGCTGCAATGACTGATGGGATATTTACTCTGTCGGTTCAAAAGTGCACACTAAGATGAGGGGCCTGGAAGATTAAGAACAGCTTTACATCTCTCTCCCGCTGCGAATGCGAAACTGTCTGTGTGTTTGAGAAGATCCTCACAACTTTCTCTGTGACGTTCATAAATGTAATGCTTAAACCGTTAGGGTTTCCCATGTTCATTATAGGAAGATATCACAGTGAATAATGATGTTATTAATCAATCTTCAGATGAAATGTTTTCGATGTGCCATATGTTATGCTGTAGTTTATGTACACTGTTCTCACAGATAGATGAATTGAAACACAGGAGGAATATGGGAGACTGCCAGAAAGCAGACTTAACCACTGTTGTCATTTTTGTTGCCCATGACATGTTTACAATGAGGCTTATAATAATTGCTCTGCATTTCTATGAGAAAATACCAGAGGGTTTAAATTCTTTCCCCTCCATCTTCCTAGCCCTTTGGGAGTTGTGTTTGTCTCATGCTGCCCCCTTCTACATTTAGCTTGGCTGCAAGAAAAAAAACTGAAATTCAAAAAGTCTTTGAGGAATGCATGCTTATTGCAAGGTTATGGTTTTGCTTGGCGTCCATCCCTCTGGGTCTCTTTAGGTCATTCGTTTTTTCAGATTCATTAGATTGTCTCATACATCTCCTCTGCAGTGAATGCCAGATCTGAAAAATCTGTTCAGCTTGCAGCACTTAATGTCCAGCTGAGTTCCCTTATGACATGATTCTCTCCAGCCGTTGTCTTCAGATACAGCGCTGCTACGTTGAGCAGATAGAAGCTGCCAAACAATTTGATGTTATTGCAACCTGAAAACCATATTGCATGTATAATTTTTTTATTTTTTTTTATTTTTTTATTAAAAAAAATCCTGAAATATTGCAATTGAAACATGTAACGAAGTAAGTTGTTGTGGGAAGGAGGCGTAGTAAAATGGTGAATGTTCACAAACTTTAATATATAAATAAACTAGGGCTGTCCCCGACTATGGATTTTCATAGTCGAATCAGAATCGTCATGTCTTGCCTATAGTCGACTAATAGTCGAATCATGTGTATGGGGGTGGGGCTGGGGGCGGGGCTTTAACGTTTCAAAGCCGCGATGTACAGAAAATCACACAAAGATATAGAAGAAAATGTATAAAAACATTTTTGATCAATAAAACTAAGAAATAACATAAATAACTCCAGAAAGGCCACACTGCAGATTTGCATTTCACATGCAAATCAAATTAAATCGGCTAAATTACCTATGCGAGCAGGCCAGCCTACAGCACAACATCGATGCACCGAAAAAATAAACAATTAATTTACTAAATTAAATTAGAACAGAATATACCTTTCTAATAAATAAAAATACAAAACGAAATAAATCAGAATCAAGTCACAAGATGAGGAGCAAATGTGTGCAAAATGCCTAAAGTGCAGGGGAACATATATTAAAAACACAAGCCACAAATAGTTAGATTAGATAACCCTGACAGATTAATAAATAAAATAAAAATAAAGAAATTATTAAAATAACGATAGTAGCCAGAATTTTCAACTTTGTCTTTTTAACTGCAGAAACAACAATAAATGCTAAACTGGAGCAGTCTTTTTAGCAAAAAATGTTCACAGCATCCAAAAATAAAATTAGAACCGGCTGAAAAGTTTTGAAATCACTTGTACCTGATCGAGAGAACAAATCCTGAAAGTCTTTCACTCTGTCTGTCCGTTGGAGTCTTTTCAAATTGTGCGCGCGGATAAAATACATTCTAACGTGAAACCCAGTCTATGCGTGAAACATGTTAACGTTGGCCGGCAGAAGTGCGATCATGGTTTTCCTGATGCTAAATCCAGCCTTGGAGAATATCCTTTCTGATGGTGTACATCCACACTTTAGATTTTCTTATCCCAGACATTGTTAAAGATTTAAATCCTTGCCGCGAAGACGCTCCTCTGTCGGTCACGGATTGAAAGTGAAACTTAAATCTGTCACGGGGTTTTGGGATTTATTCACGCACGTTAAAAAATATTTATTAAAAGCTTCTTTCTTCACATTTTTATATAGGCCTACAGCATTATCATAATAGGCTGAATATTAACGTATTGACATAAAAGCTAGTTTTATGTGAAATCAGACATTGAGCGCCCTCATATAGCTAAAAGTGGCATGATCCTCGTTTCATAACACCTCTGCGAAGATTCGACCGTGAGATTGGTAGTCGAATCAGGCTCCTCCTATCGAAGCATCGAATCTTCGACTATTCGGGGTCACCCCTAAAATAAACACAAAAGGAAAGGAAAGGCGGCAGCCCCTCATGGACGACTGCCGCACACACAAACAAAATGTAACGTACTGTAAAAGTCCAGGCCTGGTCCTATCTCTCGTCCTTTACTGTCGTCGCTCCTCCTTTTATGCTTCCGAAGCTCCTCCGTGAGAGAAACGAGACCGGTATAGCACCCTCAGCCTCGTCTTGCTTGCCACACAATAGATTTAAAATTCTTAGTTTTATCATAGGTAGTTGTATAAAGGAGAAATTCACCTAGAAATGAGAATTGCTATTACATCTTAACATCCATTATGGCTGTCCTAATGCACACTGCCTGGTTAATGAACACATATTTCTTTTCAGACAGGCATTTTTAGTTAATCTGACCCTGTTCACAAAATAGGTCTGAATGATTTTGGCAAAAAAAAAAAAAAAAAAGGTGCAGTCTATTTGTCTGGAGGACTAGGAGTGACCCTTAAAAATAAAATGAAGGCATAAGTACCTCAACAAGTGAACTGTCCAATAGCAACTCGATTGACAAATAAATAAAGAAAAGCATTTGACATATTGACATAGAATAGATATGCTTCTAAATATGCTTTATTGATGAACTAAAATAGAGAAAATTTAAATATACGGTTTTAAATGTCTGTTAATTTGTCAATTCAAAATGTTTAAATAAAATTGAGGAATAAGTTATCAATTAATTAAAGTGTCAATCCTTGTCCTCTGTATATTTGAGGTGAAGATAATCAGTAAATAGTGACAAATCATGCTGCTTCAGGCAACTTGGACTTTTATGGTGCTTTTACAGTATGTCGTTTTTGAAGCATGAAAGTTTCGGTCCCCATTCAATTGCAAGGAAATGAGTGACTAGTACATCCTTAATTACTCCTTTTTGTAGAGCGTCAAACAGTAGAGCGTTGGCACTTCCAACGCCAAGATCATGGGTTCGATTTCCCAGGGAAAGCAAGAACTGATAAGAATGTAAATGTGCACCTTGAAATGCAATGTAAGTCGCTTTGGATAAATGCATAAATGTAAATGTAAAATGGAATGATATAAGTAAATGAGCACACTATTTTTTCGATTGAACTATTCTAAGAAAATCAGGCTTTTGTTTTCTTTTTATTCTTCATTCTGATTTCAAATTGTGTTTTCCTGTTTCCAACAGTCGTTGATACCAATGACCGATTTCTGCGCAAGATCACTGTTGGCCAGGCCAACACAGAAAAAGGCCATGCTCGCCAGGTACGTGCTTCATACTTCTGATTCAATTAACCAACCGTTAAAGGTGATGCATACTAGTTTTGTCACTTTTCCTCAATGATTATTTGCCTCCTGCTGCTCTCAATCTCTTTCTCTATCCCTCTTTCACTTTTATGTATATTTCCCTTAACTGGAATAAAAGTCCTGCAGTATGTCAACTGCTGTCATAAATAATTACTTTTAAACCAAATCAGGCAGATAACAGCATGCTCCTCAATGGGAAACAGTCTAAGTAATAGCAAATGTTTCAAAAAAGGTGTTATTGTGCGCATAGCAAACCCTCTGAGCTGGCCAAGCATTTGCTTACATTCGTCTCCCTCCCACTGTACCAAAACCACTAAAATGTGCACTACAGCACAGCACTTTTGTTCTTGAGAGACATACAGTACAGTATACTATGTGTTTTGGACAGACCGTGTGTATGTTTGAAATTGAAAACAAATTCACTTAAGCATGTTACCTCAAGCTTTGCAAACATTGACTCAGATCACCTCAGCAATTAGGGTGCTGTAAATGGACTTAAATGGCAAGTAATGATGACACAAGTGGTGTGTTAAGCGGCCCGTCTCTCCTGATAAGGCATCTGGCCACCACTCCTCTACTCCCAGCTGTTTTATTGGAGGAGTATTTATTAGCTGAGAGTTAAACCAGGACAGCTCGGTTTTAGTCCAGCTGGGGTTGTCTTGGACACATGTGGGAGCAGTTTACTGTATGTGATAAAGAACCAGACTTGGCAGATGTTGCGGGTCTGACAAATCTCTCCACCGTCTTATTTCCTGACGATTCATTTTGATGGAAATCTCCCTAAATCATCTCTGTGATGTGTTTGTGTGCTGGTCAGTATGTGATCTTTCCCCTCTCATTCTTACAGACCCAGTTTGATATTGCGGTGGCCAGTGAGATCATGGCTATCCTTGCTCTGACAGATGGATTGGCTGACATGCGGGCCAGACTGGGGCGTATGGTTGTGGGCAGCAGCAGAAATGGCCAGCCGATCACTGCCGATGACTTGGTGTGTGTGAGAGAGAACTTGAGCAGTGCTGTCTGTGCAGTGACTTTTAATCACCTGCTCATTTTATGAAAAAAAAAAAATATATATATATATATATATATATATATATATATATACACAATTCTTTGTTAAATGTGGATAAAGTGTATTTAAACTTCTCTGTCCTGTTTTTATTCATATTGCTTAGTTTATTTAGTCGTTAATTGCAAATTGTCAACCCTACCATAGAGACATTCAGCAACTGCTAAATATTTTGACATTGCTTTGCTCTTTGGTTCTCTCAGGGTGTAACCGGGGCTTTGGCAGTCCTCATGAAAGATGCTATCAAACCTACACTGATGCAGACACTGGAGGTGAGACCTCTTCCCTGTTCCTGTACCCCAAACTCTCAGTATCTTTTACACAGTCGTTCGCTTGTGTGCTATTTTTCTTATTCTGTCTCCCTCACACATGCACACATAACTGTCCTATCTTGATGGAAACTCCCAAACTTAATACTCTCAGTGTTGGTGAAGTGATAGGATATTAGATGCTTGACACAGAAAACACACACTCCTACAGTAACACATGCACATCTGGTTTTAGTTTTGGCTCAGTGGGAGTGTGTCTCTGTCTTTGACTATCAAACCCTGAACACTATGAGAAAACTGGAAATGAGAAATAGACAGTGGTGAAAAGCCTGATTGTTGGAATGCCTTTCATCTTTATGGCTTTTAAACATGCAAATGACTAGTGATTGATGTTTGGTGTTTACGGGCGTGTGTTTTTGCACGTGACATGCATAAGAGTTGCATGTTTGTAGAGAGAGCCACAGAACTGCTTTGTGAAACCTTTCCTGCCTGGTTTCCTGTTTCTTCTGTGAAGAGGAATCATATCAGAACAAACCAGGCAGCAAAGGGTTGTGGGAATATTACACTGGGCTATAATGTCCCTGCTGGGATTGGGATGTATGCAAGTATGTGTGTGTGAACGAGTGAGAGAGGAAGTGTGTGAATGCTTAAAGGATATGCATGTGTCCACAGATGGAGCGAACTAATCCTGTTTGATTGACAGTAGACAAAAGATGTGAGATTTGTTGAGAGTGTCTGGAGAAAATGTGTCTCTGATGGATTAATGTTAACTTATTTTGTGTGTCTGCGATGTTAGCTGCAGGTTAGGGACAGAATTCCTGGCTAAATCTTACAATTTCCCTTTAGGGACATAAAAAAAATGTGGAAAAGTATTATTTTATGGGTAGTTTAGATTTCTTTGTAAACCATTTGTTCGTGTGATGCTGAGAGAAACACCAGTCTATATATATACAAACACTTTTATTCAGAAATGAGGCAGCATTAAATTGATCAAAAGTGACCGTAAAGACATTTAAATTTCTATTTCAAAAGCTGTTATTTTGAACTTCATCTCAGAATACTTAAATGTATCATGATCTCAGCAAAAAAATATTAAGCAGTTTTATAAACGATATATAAACCATTTTCAACATTGATACAAATAAGAAATTCTCTGTCAATTTGTAGTTAAACTAGGCTACTAGTTTAGAAAAATTTGAAGTAATTTAGAGTCAATACCAACCTATAGAGTCATAACCAACCTGTTCCTGCCTGCTGTGCTCTTTCTTGCTTGGTTTTTCCTGTTTTCTAACTTTCCTGGCTTGGCATGCCAAATCTCTCCTCTTTTCCACACACACAGGGCAAAGAGCTCCAATCTTTCCCTTTCCAGTTTTTTGATATTGTACTTTTTTATTTCTGCAAAACTTTCCAGAGGACAGTTCACTGGAACACCATACACTCTCTTTCCATCACTCATTCTTTTACTTTGACTTTTTGACAAGCTGCCACTGATGTACACTTTGTGGGCAAACTTGTTGCTGTAAATTGATTTGTTGAATTGTTTTGCAGATGTAAAAAAGTTACTGGTTGACTTTTATCAGTACTGATTGATGTTTTGATGTTTTAAACTGAATCGTTTAGGTTGAGCTATGCATCGTCAAAATCTATCTACAGTTGATGTTTATCACATTTCATCAATTTTATATGAGGGTTCAGTTGGTGCAAGACTGAGATGTACTGTAGATGCACACGGCACACTACTATTTTTTTTTTCTTTTTTTTTTAACAAATGTATTAAAGTGAACTGAATCAATTTGATGAATCATCTCAGGGCTCTGGCAGGCTTGTTACTAATAATTTCATGTCTCAAAACTTGGTTCACTTACCTCTCTTGACTCGTCTTTTGGCTCTTTGAGTCTCAAAGGGTGATGTGCTAATGAAGAATATTTTGTAATGTTTATATCAGCACCTGCAGAAGTAGTGGAAGGAGGATGCCGTGATAAAAGTTTATGTAAATAAAGGAAGGTTGTCTCCATTGATGGAGAGCTTTTTTTTGTTTCAACCTTCCATCCTTTTCCTGAATTTAAATGACTTCATCACTCCATGCTTTGTTTTGTATGTACTCCCTTTCCATCTTCCTGCACTCTCTCTTTCCTGTCCCTTCAGCTGTCAGTGTATGTGGTGGTGTTGCTTTTCAGTGTTTGGGAAGTTACAGAGGACCTCAGGGTCATCAGTTCAAACCCCACATTTTCACTGAGCTTTAAATGCTTTCTGGATGATGATGATGATGATGATGATGAAACAGACTTTCACAATGTTTAAAGTTTACTGTAGTTGAAGATTAAATGGAGCTAACATACAAGCTCAACCACATGTCTTTTAATAAAAAATAAATAAAAAACTCAGATGTGGAGATTGACCACTTAAACCCTATAGCTTGTATTGTCAGTTACCAGCTTTTAACATGCCAATTTCTACTGTAATTTTCAGGTAATCTTGATTCACAGTGCCATTCATTTGTAATGCATGTCTGGCTTGGTTTGCACTGATATTGTTTGTCTTTGTCATGTCAGGGCACTCCAGTGTTTGTGCATGCTGGACCTTTTGCTAACATCGCCCATGGAAACTCCTCTATCTTGGCAGACAAGCTGGCTCTTAAACTAGTTGGAGAAGAAGGCTATGTTGGTGGGTGCACACACACAAACACATTCAGTCGCACACCACTGCTTTTGCTTTTTGTAGTCGCATGCTTTCATTGACTACAGACAAAGGCTATGCTGGGGGTAAGTTAAAACAACAACAGTAGAGTTGTTTTCTGGTTCAAATCATGAGTGGTCACACATGCTTATTGGCATCTACAGCTTGAATAAAATCACAAGATCTGGTGTTGTGCAAAATTCAGTCACCCTACAGAATCCTATCACCCTTAACAACCAACAATTGATAAATAATGTAAATAAACACACAATGAAAAATAATACATGATAGATAGTAGTGTATATGTATTTAAAAATATGAATATATAAAACATTACTGTTTAAAAGTTTGTTAGTAAGATTTTTTGTTTTTGAAACCAGTCTCTTATTCTCACCTAGACTGCATTTACGATCAAATTGATCATCATCATTATATTGTAAATATAAAACCGTAATATTATTACAATTTAATATAACTGTTTTCTATTTTAATACCATTTAATATGTATTGTGGTCTAGTGATGGACTAGCACAATTTTCAAGTCATTACTCCAGTCTTTTTTGTCACATGATCCTTCAGAAATCATTCTAATATGCTGATTTGATGCTATAGAAACATTTCTTATTATTATCAATGTTGAATTAACAGTTGTGCTTCCACGGTTTTGTGGAAACCATGATACTTTTTTACAGGAATCTTTGATGAAAGTTCTGAAGAACAGCATTTATTTGAAACATTAGAACATACTTTGGTAACATTAGAAATGTCTTTACTGTCACCTTTGATAAATTGAATGCATCCTCGCTGATATAAAAGTATTTATTTCCTCAAAAAAAGTCTTAACGTAAACATTTTAATGGTAGTATATAATTTTGACTTGCACATGTAGCAACTTGCATTAGGGTATTTTAAAGGCTTAATGGCTAATCAGTTGATGTTATGCTAAGTGAGTGACTCAATGTCTAAGTGAGTAATTTGCTAGTGGCATGTCTTGCTGTTATGCTAAACTGGAAAAAACAAGAAAGGTTTAATTTAACCATGTATAGCTTATATAATGTGACCATTTAAATTGCGTTAATTGACCATCTTTACGAAGTTATGACTACGATAATTAATAAAATAATTTTGTACAAGTATATAGAATTTGGCACAACACTGAATCCTTTATCTTAAAACCCAGAAGAATGTTTCTTTTTGTTTTTTTTAAAAGCTGAATCCAACTAATCCTCTCAGTGTTGGCACACCTGAACATACAGGCCTACGACACACACACACACACACACACACACACACACACACACACACACACACACACACACACACACACACACACACACACACACACACACTCTTTATCTTGCCATCTCTCCGTCACTTTATCACTTCCTCTCTCCATTTCTCTCTCTCATTCCTTTGCTCCTCTCTATCCTTTTTATTCTCTATCCCTCCCTCCCCTGCTCAATGACATGCCCCAGACACTAAAAGAATGCTGGGAATGGCGGAGGCCCTGTGGTCCACGCTAAGAGTAGTGTAAGCTTCACCCCTTCATTTAAGGACAAGCTGAAGTGTGTGAGCCCAATGAAAACACTGCCTACTAAACTGGCCAAGAGCTGTGTTGAGTTACAGCCTCTGGAATTTGAGATACTTTTTCTGCCAGCGTGTAAATAGTAAATTCTTTTGAAAGGACACTTTTAGGGCTTCACGATTATTTGAAATACGGAAACCGAATTTGCGAATATGGCTTAGTGTGATGATCAAATAGCAAAGGCTGCGATTTAATTAATTAAATATATGGGCTGTGTGTTTCGGAGTGAAGCGCGGCACCGTGTCATTAAGTGCATACGTTTTTCGCACGTAATAACATAGCGTACGTCTCCATCTCCGCATCTGAATTTGGGTCACTTATAACATGCATTTGGGAACACAGCATGCGGCAACCATCTTCTCAATCTTGTAATGAGAAGCATTTATAAACTGGCTGTTGACAAAAAAAGAGAAGCTTTAAAGGACAAGTTCGGTATTTTACACTTAAAGCCCTGTTTACAGATCGTATCTGATGAAATAGAACGGTTAAGATTAAAATTTGGACACATGCTGCTGTCCCGAGAATTTTAGGTTTATTTCGCTTCACCCCCTCACCCCCACAATGGTTGTCTATATGCACTGGAAGATTCCGTCCTAAAAACACATTAAACTTTAGTTTACAAAGACGTGAAACTCACCGAGTGGTCAGGGGTGTTCACTGATATGTTCCATCAAAAATCGCTGAAAAAGATGCATTCCAACAGGTTTTATCGTAGTTTTTGTCCAACTCCATTGACTTAATAGGACGTGCTGTGAGACCGCAGCACCTTTACGGTATTACTCCGCCGCTTCTTCTTCTGCTTCTTCTGTGTATTCAATGAAATGCCCGTGGTTTGCTTGCAATTGGCAAAGGTGCATTATCGCCACCAACTGGGCTGGAGTGTCTATTATTCAAGCTCTCAACGGAAGAATCACGGGTGTGACGCGTTTGGCAAAATAGGTCCACAAAAGCGAAATAAACCTCAAATTCTCGGGACAGGAGCATGTGTCCAAATTTTAATCTTAACCGTTCTATTTCATCAGATACGATCTGTAAACAGGGCTTTAAGTGTAAAATACCGAACTTGTCCTTTAAGGGCTACCTGCGGTTTTCTTTAAAATGAAAAGTTTGATGGTTTAATGTTTGAAAATGAAGAAATTAAGACTGTGGGAAATATTAGCATTGTCATTTTGCAGTTGTACAGTAAAATAACACCATTTTTATTTTACAGTGAAATATCACAATAGTAATATTTCTATTATAATATATTTCATTATTATTATTATTATTAATAATAATAATAATAACTACAACTACTACTACTACTACTACTACTACATTTATTATTATTATTATTATTATTATTATTATTAATAATATAATCACACAGTTTCTGGCCAAATTGTGCAGCTCTTAAAACAAGCACAGCAATCCTGAAGATTTTTTTTTTAAACAATTTACATTTTTATTAGAAAAATCGCAAGCCCCCACACCCCAACCCCCAGAGGACAGTAAGAAAATGAATTGTATGATTGACTGTATTGCGAAAGACAAGAAACTAGGACTTCTCTCGTTTGTTACGTTCAAAGTCCATATTGGACTTGGAGCGTCAGCATCAACAAACAGCTGGAATGCTGGGAGTTTGTTGACTTTTGCTAAATGTTAGTGAAGGAGGGGGACGTGTGTATGCGTTACCTGAAGCCAAGGTATGTGTGGTATGTAGTGTTTTTGCTGTGGGTGAGAGGGAGGACGTTGCCTATATCAGCTGATTATACACAACAGATCTGCTTCACAGGAAAACCACCGCAGTGCTCAGAAATACCATAGTGGCATGGTAGTAACCTTTATTCTACCCAAACTAAACTGATTTCGCTCAGACCTCAGACTGATAGATGTGCTGATAATTCCGAATTCTCTGCAAGTTCCTGAAGGCCGATAACATACTCCCACCTTACATTCTCTCTCAGACCCGGAATGGCTGTAAATCTGTGCCTGACTGGTGTGTGGATAACCTGAGGCCTGGTGATGTACACTCTTTTATAGGGAGCATCTATAGGAGGTGGTTTACTTTCTTATGGCACCTGGTCTTCCCAAGGTCATGAGCGCGGTCTCCAGGATAACGCTCTGATTCCCTGAATTTTTTTAATCAAAAAGTAAGGATTGGCTAAAATGTCCTCACTTTTCTCTCTTTGTCCTCCAATGGTCTAAATCTCAAACTGGTCCTCACAAAGATAGCTGTATATACACAGAGACACACACACACACACACACACACATGCAGAGCCTCAGAAAATATGCCAGACCTCTCTGGTGGAAATAACAACATTACCCTTCCCATTCCCTCCTGCTCCAAAGGCCTGGGAAGTAGCACAGGAAGCTTGCAGAGTTCTGGGAAAAATGGATGCGTGGAAAGACTCCACACATGCTTACTGTTCATTGGCACATACACACATTAATACTGACCTGTTCAAACCCAAACAGTAGATGTCTCTCACACACAAAAGAAAAAAAGTGGCATGCAGGGGGAAGGAAAATACAGTGGAGTTGAAATCATCTTATTGATCACTCACTCATGATGGCAGTAACACATGTGGAGCACTTACATGCTCACTCTTAAAATGGTTGTAATTATATCCTTATTATAATGAATGGCAATAACTCTTCCTGGAATGTGGGGACAATTCGATTATTACGTAATTGTAGGTTGCTTTCATGTGTACGTGTGAGTGTTGTGCTCTTATCTGGCTCAGTAATAATAAAGTATAGATGCCGAATGTTTGTTTACATCAGTATCTAGCACAACAGAGCAGTTTTTATATCAATGTCTTATTTATAAATGCTCTCGTTATTGTTTAATTTCCTGCTCCTTCCCTGCTCAGTGACGGAGGCTGGCTTTGGTGCGGACATTGGCATGGAAAAGTTCTTCAACATTAAGTGTCGGACGTCTGGGCTGAGGCCTGATGTGGTGGTGCTGGTAGCAACTGTACGAGCTCTGAAGATGCATGGAGGTGGACCAAATGTAAGTGTGTGTGCACAATCACATGTCCCTTTATATGCATGACTGCATTAAAAATACATTTGAGATATTTACAATTGTCTGCACTGTATATTTTTAAAGGTCACAGCTGGTGTACCACTGCCTAAAGAATATATTAATGAGGTAAGCAATGTTTATTTCCCAATCTTGCTTCAAATTATTATATTTGTAAGTCTAATGATTTAGTGATTCAATTTTAGTAAGAACAAGATGTTTTGAACACATTTTTTTTCTTTCTTTTTTAACACAACTTATGTACTATCCTACTCCAACAATAAGTGGCGATATTGCTCCCCAAAGGCAGGATGAAAATAAAGAGGGTTGGAAGGAGGAAGGTGAGTAAGTGAATGAGGGTTTGCCCCACCTCATTTGAGCAAAGGCCCAGAGCACATCTCCTCCACCCTCTCCAGCTCCCCTCTTCCTCCCTAATGTGGTTTGGGTTATTCAATTAACAGGGTAAACACAATCTGTGTTGTTGAAGCTAGAGACACAGAGGCGTAATGGGAGTTGTAGTCTAAGAAACGCCGTACCTGCTTTTCATCAGTCTCTCTAAAGAAACCCAGCTGAGAAAATAACTCGAGTGCTTAAGCTAATTGTGTGGTTCTGTAATGAGAAACAGAAAGCACCAAAGCATGTCTCCTGAGCCTGAGACTGGTTCTGAGACTGGTTCTGCTCCATGAGCAACAATTGAGTTAAAAAAAAAGAGCCGGAAGTTTCCTCTGAAAGCTAAGCCGGTTGGATGACGTTCTCTAACTGACTCATCCTTTTAATGAAGATCCTGATGAATCATTCAGATCCAACTAAGATTTTAATGCTTTGCAATTTTGTTCCAATTTCATTTCTCTAAAATGCACTTATTGTAAATCTTGTGAATTAAATGTTAATTACAGACATTTCTTCATTTTGTTTTCTTTTTAACAAATGTATTGTCTGTTTACTTTTTTCATCAGAATTTGCAGCTGGTTGCAGATGGCTGCAGTAACTTAAAAAAGCAGATTCAGATCGCTCATCTCTTTGGAGTCCCGGTGGTTGTTGCTCTGAATGTCTTCAAGTAAGGATTGGTCCATTACAAAAACTCATTCTCCAGCATGCATTTTCTTCTAAAACATGATGTTTAAGAAATATGGTGCATTAAACCATTAGAAAACAGCCATGGCTGACGAAAAGCCAATAATCAATAGTTAAACCTAGTGCTCTGATCAAAAACAGCCACAGATGGTGTCCTAATTTAGCCTTTTTGCACTTAAACGTGTCTTTCCAGTATGTCTGGAAGCCCACAGTTTTTGATGAATATTTAGCCGAAATGTGGTTTGCCCTGTGCCATTTTGATTTGCCTTGTCAGATCCCATGACATTTCGCTTTCTTTGAAGGACTGACACTCAAGCAGAGATCGACTTGGTGTGTCGCATCGCAGAGGCTTCTGGGGCCTCAGCTGCTGTTCCGTGTCATCATTGGTCCAGAGGTGGGCGGGGCTCTGTGGAGCTGGCACATGCTGTGAAGGAAGTTGCATCTCAGGAGAGCCGTTTTCAACTCCTGTACAATCTGCAGGTGGGGCCAGTTGCGATTATTTGTGTAAAAAAAACAGTTGAACATTAATAAAACATTATTAAAATAAGTAAAACCGAATCCCCTCAAAGACAGAGCAGATTGATTCTGATAGGTGGTTTAAATATGATCGTATCTAAAGGTCAGCTGGTTTGAGTTAACCTTAGTGAGTTTGGAGGTTGTGACTTTGATTAAGTGATTCTATGAAAGGCACGGTAATCTCTGCTCTTGGCTCTGGCTGCCCTCTATTATCCTATTAGAGGTCTGGGCGCTTGCTATCCCAATCATCTACATGGGGAACTGACTGGGGATTTATGACCACCAGATAGACAGAAGCCACATTTTAGAGCTGATAATAAAAAAAATAAAAAATAATTCAAACTCCATAACTTTATCTCCCCCCGCACTCCTACTCTTTTTACTCTCTTGATCTGTTCATTATTATGGTCTTTTTTTCTTTTTACAGGATCCTATTGTAGAGAAAATTCGGACAATTGCACAAAAGGTTTATGGTGCTGATGACATTGAGCTTTCACCTGAGGCTCAAGCTAAAATAGACTACTACAGTCAACAGGTGAGAAGGGCTATACATTGCCACTTAACTTTACAAATGCACAAACAGTTTTGATATTTAACCTTTTCTTTTAATAAATATTTTAAAACTTTTAATATTCAATGTTTATCTCCATTTTATCTTTTTTTTTTTGTTATATGCATCAATATAACAGTACATAGTTATAAACTGCAATATTTATATACTTTTTATACAAACAGATAGTTTTGAATGTATTTATTGAAACTGATAGCTGATTCATGGAAATTGACCAACTCTTTGCTACTCAAGTTATATATTTTCGAGTACAAGGATGTGTCTAAAGAAAAAAAAGAAAATTTGTTTAACGTTTTCACAATTTTTCTTGCATCATCTGATGTTTTATATTGGTCATTGATATTAAATGGTTAGATAATCTTGGCCCAATGGGTGCATCTCTCAATATAACAGTTAACGGATGTCAAGCGCCCAGAGCTGATGTTGTGCATGTCTTATGTGGGTATTAACTGTCTGTAAATCTCTCACAGGGTTTTGGTGCTCTTCCTATCTGCATGGCCAAGACCCACCTGTCTCTCTCTCACATGCCTGAGAAAAAAGGTGTTCCTACCGGTTTTATCCTGCCCATCAGAGATGTCCGTGCCAGCATTGGTGCAGGGTTTATCTACCCTTTAGTTGGAACAGTAAGTGATTATCTTTGAAATCTGATGGAAACTCTCATCTTGTTCGTTCTTTTCCATTCTGTCTGCATGTCTACACTTTCCTTCCAAATATATTTGAAGGCTTTAAATCTTTTGATGCCATCCACTACCTCTTCATATTATGTTCTTTTATTACTTCCTTTGCTGGTAAGTAACTGGATGTTTCAATAACTAATAGGATCCAGGATTACGATTGAACCAATGATCTATGACCTCGTTGGGACTTTTAAAAACAGCACTCATGCCAGATTCCTCTGCCTTCATGTTTTTGCTCTCTAAAAAACAATATTGCCTGGCCTAAGGCAGGTATATCTCTGTCTGAATTCCTGACAATGTTTGGTCAAGGCCGTTTTTAATAATGAGAAGTCTATTGGATTCCCACTTAGGATTCATTATGAAACCTGTGAATCAGCCTTCTAAAAACAACCCTTAGAGCATGTGTGGTCAACTTTTAAATGACCCATGCTTGCCTTATGTGTGTGCATGTTTGTGGGTTTTTATTAAGATACTTTTTTTTTTTTTAAAGCTATAAATTAAAAACAATTATATACATGCATCAAGAACAATGTAAAAAATAATAATAATCTGTTGGTTTCACTGTTTAAAAAAAGGTTAGAAGTTTGATTATTTTGATTTGATGATATCATGTGGTGATGCTCTGTTTGAGCATCCTGACCAGCTGGATTTTGCTTCGTGACCCTTTTTGGCCAACCAGTGGTGGACCTGAGGAGTTTGAGGAACCCTGAAAACTGTTATTGTTTTGCGATTTCAATTTGGTGACGCTGCTTAATTTCACTAGTTTTTAATATAAATAACAATATATTTGTCCAATGTTGCTCCATGCTTTGTTATTAATTGGCTCTATCCCTTCCTCTTGCTAAAGTTTCCTTTAATAGTGCCCCAGTTTGATTGAGCCAGCATTTTTGTATCTTTTAGTCATTGTGTGTTTTGTGGGCCGGGTGAGGCTTAGGAAAAGGAAGCTCATTTCCGGGTTGAGAGTGAGGTCTTGGCTACGATGTGGGGTCAGGATCAGGGTGAGGTGTCTGCAGCGTGGCTTGCTGGGAGATGGGTGACTGTGACCCAGCCCCTCCGGTCTGACCACCGCTCTGTCCCCTTTCATCTCCATGGGCCTGCTGCGGGACACACGGCCAGCACTCATGACCTCTCACCTTCAACCCCTCTCAGAATTTGCTGCCAATGCTTTGAACTTCAGTGTAATAATCTCATCATCTCCATATCTGCTGTTCTGCTTTATCTTTTTTATCTTCTGCTTCTATATCATTGATATATAGAGGTTACTCTACAATAAAAATCATTCTGTTTCATACCTCAAAAACAAACTCCTCAGTTTAAATATATGATAATTTTTTCCCCACCCTAATGAAACGCCAGGACATGCCTGAAGTTTTTTTTTACGATGTGCATGAACGTTTGTTTGTTCTTCTCATTTCACAATGGAGTCTTATGTTCTTGACATGCATTTTAGAACTATATACAGATAATAGAGTTTAGCTAGTGTGAGCAGTTACCCACTGAAACAAACTGTTGCAGTTGTTATCTTATGCCTCTGGATCTGGGTGAAATATATATGGGCTCTATTACAACACTGGCCATCTCGGGCATCAAAACACATTACACATGCTGTGGTGGAGAGTGTGGATATGGTGCAATGAAGTTCGCCGATCACAGCAATGAGTGCTTGCATTTCTGAAAGAGGAAATTACAGAGTCTCCTGTTTTGCTTAGACATTGTGCTAAATATTTCCTTTGCCACCAACTCCAAGAAAGTCTGATGTGAAATGGAGTTTCTTCTCCTTCTCCTTCTTCTTCTCCTTCTCCTTCTCCTTCTCCTTCTCCTTCTCCTTCTCCTTCTCCTTCTCCTTCTCCTTCTCCTTCTCCTTCTCCTCCTCCTCCTCCTCCTCCTCCTCCTCCTCCTCCTCATCTTCTTCTCAGTCTTCTTCACCTCTTTCTCCTTCCTTCTCTTCATCGTCTTCTTCCTCTTTCTCCTTGTTCATCTTCTCCGTCTTCTTTTTGTCTTCATCTTCCTCTTCTCGTCTTCTTCTCCATCTCCTCCTTTGTTTTCTTCCCCTTTTTAGCTCTTTTAACAGTGATACTATAAAAAACTTTGTGTTTTTTTTTAATGAACACATGCTCCCTGTCTTTCAGTCATAGCTAGGGTACAACTTAGATTTTAAATGGCATGTAATCATTATACAGGAAAGCCATATCTATTCCAGTCATTTCTGTGCATTTCTGTGTGGCTCAGGCTACAGACAGGTGTGTGTTAGTCTGCTGTTACTTTCAATGCTGGCCCCTGAGGGACAAAGCAGGCATGGGGGCTTACAGGAGGAAGTAACTGATGTCATGCACCAGATATGTGAGGGAGGGGTCAGCCAGAGAACAATGAGACTCAGCGGATCTTAGCTTCCATTCAGCTCAGGAAATTTATTGCCCAAAACCGTGTCTGCTGTAAGCTGCACAATGAATTCCTGATGATACTGCTGGAAGGCTTATGGTGTTTTGGCAACCTGGCCAACACGCTGACATGAACACATCAATAGCAGAATGGTGCAATGAGCATGTTCAGTTAAAACTATTTACAGACACAATGGTCTGCGGTAAAGGAAACATGGCTAGTTGTTCTTGAACAGTTACTACACTGAGTATTGTGTATGGGAATAATTGTGGGGAATATCTGTGCTTAATTTATAATGGCATCTATATTTTTTGTTTGTGTAGCAATGTTTAGAAGACTGGACACAAAGTGAACACCTAAACCTAATGGAAAAAACACACAGTACTGAATTTTATGTGCAGATTTGTATTCTGGCCAATTATGTAATCTCTTGTATGTTTTTGGCACAATGACATCTCAAAACCACACAGCCAAGGGGTTGACTTTGTAAGTGAATTTGTTGATACAGTGTTGCTTTGGTTCAATGTTCTTGGTTGGGGTGGATAATGTCTACCTTCATCCTCTGAAGTGCACATAACCACAGAAAACAAAGGTTAATCAGTCTTGAGGAATCAAAGGTCAAGTATTTCAGATTTATATCGTCCATGGCAGTTTGGAATTGAGTGTAGCAGGACCTTATATCTGAGAGTTTTATAGTTTTCATTCTCTGGGCAAGGTAAAATTGCCGGATAAACGATGTACTGTTTCCTCTGTCTTTTTCTGTCTTGGACTGTTTTTTAATGATAATTTAATTAAGATAATTCCTTTATTTTACATGTCTCACATGTGTGCCAGTCACTTGATTTTAATCTGTGGTATTTTAAAAGATGTTTTTTCTTTTTTCTTTAATGGTTTGACCCCTGGCTTCAGATTTTGTTGTTTGGGACATAAAAAATGATGACCTTCAGTTTTACTTAATTGCGTTTCAAGTCTGCATACTTTTTAAAAGTAACAGAATAATTTTTGAGGGAAACCTTGTGAATAATGATTGCATATATACACTGACCTCTCAGTATTTGCAAAAATATTTTTGAATTAATATTCTAAAACATTAAGATGATTGTGCATCTTCATGTTTTATTACAGTAGTAAGACACATCAGTTTCAAAAGCAGGACAAAATTTGGGTCTTCTAAGAACCACAATTGTCTCT
This sequence comes from Leuciscus leuciscus, assembly GCF_965113295.1. Taxonomy (NCBI): domain Eukaryota; kingdom Metazoa; phylum Chordata; class Actinopteri; order Cypriniformes; family Leuciscidae; genus Leuciscus; species Leuciscus leuciscus. Next base: position 29,809,520 of record NC_138743.1, on the reverse strand, counting down.
TTAAAAAATTGCATTCATTAAATGATTTTAAGTTTTGGTTTTACGGTTTCCAGCATTAGCTTCTGTTTGTAGTTTAGATTTGTCTGCTAGTCTAGTAAAGTCATTTGGAGGTAACAAGATTTGCCTAGAATAGGTTTTTAGCAATGTGGTTTAAACATGCTTCAACTTTTTTTGAAAACAATCTCTTCTTTGAGAATGAATTAGGGCTGTGACGGTGGCAATTTTGTTTCACCAAGGTGGTAAAGGACTGACCACTGGCGGTTTTGCAATTGCAACCATTCAGGAGCACAGAAACTTGTCAATGCTGCTAACCTATTTATAAATAAATTAGCTCCGATAGCATGTTAAAAAGCTACAACAAAGTGGTAATGTTTTTGAAGTAGTTAACACCTTAACTGTCACCCCTTAACCCCTTAGTATGGGTGGTTTGGCAGTATTTGATTTGAATTCATCCTCTAATAAACGCATAAAAGGAGCACATATGTGCGTTATAGCTCGCAGCCGCATCACAAATCGAGAATCCATAATATTTTTCTTTATATCAAACATTTTCAGACCTTTTTTCTCAAATTTAATTGGTGTTATCTTTTGAACTCTTGGCATGAAAACAGCAGTAAACATGAAAAATCATGAAAAATGTATTTCAAAATAAAGGTCTAAACATGGCTAATGAGTATGAAATATTCTTGTTGCAAATTGATAAATCCCAACAAAGATAAATGTATATACCTAGCATTTGTTTACCTACTCTGCGCTTTGCTGGGGGAAACGAGCAGCCCTCTCTCTTGTCTTTAATGTCTTCATATTTTCCCAGATATTCCAAAGTCACTGATGAAGGTTGGAAGAGCGATCTTATCATCCGCTTAAAGGGGTGGTTGATTATGATTACATTTTTCTAACTTTAGTTAGTGTAATGTTGCTGTTTGAGCATAAACAAAGATACAACACTCAAAGTTCAAAGCAAAGGGAGATATTTTATTTTAAAGAAATAAAGGACTACAACAAACGGCTGGTAGGGACTACACGACATTCCTCCTGGGTTAGTGACATCACAAACCCTAAAATTTACATAAACCCCGCCCCCGGGAACGCGATTTATAGATTATCATGACAGATTATGCTGATCAATGACTAGAAGATAACTACACATAAGCTACTTAAATTCCATCAGCTAACCATTCAGAAATGTTGTGTTGCATTCTACATGTCACTTCTTCTTGAGTCTCTCCATCTTTCTGACTCCGGTTTGAACATAAAAGGCTAAAAGTTTTTGAAATGTTCAGTGCATGTCTATGTGAGGTAAAAGGACACAAGCTGTTGAAGCTCCGCCCTCTGTGCCAGGAGCAGCAGCTCATTTGCATTTAAAGGGACAGACACAAAAACGCTGCGTTTTTGCTCACCCTCAAAAAGACAATTTTAACATACTATATAAAAATATATGTGGGGTACTTTGAGCTAAAACTTAACATACACACTCTGGGGACATCAAAGACTTATTTTACATCTTATGAAAAGGGCATAAACCACCCCTTTAAGCAAGACCTTTATATTTAATGTTGCATTGCCGGGGAAAGTGAAACTGAATTGCCAGTGTTATTACCCCCTCATTGAAGTCAGTACCTGATTGCCTAATCCTTACCCCACCCCTAATCCTAAACCTACCAATACTAGGGGGGTAATAATTTGCGGGGGTCAGAATTTGGCACAACATCGGCATGTGTGGATTAGGGGTTGAACAGACAGACCAGTTGACTTTAATGGTCTGCCGCTTGATGTCAACTAGTCGTTGATCATTCATGGCCTATAGAGGGCGCAACTGAATAACAAAATCTTTGAAGTCCACTTTTATCGCTCCGTTTCAGTTAAAATGACAAATACATGCACCGCTTATTTTACAGGCAAGTTAATCACCGCTGCATTACGCACGCACACACAGAAGCGCGCATATCACGTGAAGATCACGTGCACACAATCTTTCAGTAGCGCAGAAATGTATCTGAAATGTAACTGTTCTGATTTATCAATAAAATCGCATAGAAACTGAAAAGTTCTAGCATATATTTCTTAGTAACTAAAATCTACAGCTTCACTATTAGTAGAGAGACGCTGCCAGGTCCAATTCACTGTTATCCACAGTCCAGCCCTGATTATTCTCCCCTTCTAGGGGCAAAAAGAAGACATTCTAATGATAAAACTATTTAAAGTAAACTCCTTAAGGCAGTCATATGCGCAAAAGTTGTTGCTGTGTCTGGAGACCAGTTTGCTTTGTCCTCATATTTTGTTAAAGACCCCCCCTGTGGTGAAAATCAAGTTTTTAATGTTGTATATGTGGTGTTTTTAATATACTTTAAGACAAACAATGTGCAAATTCACAAGTCAACTCTATTTCTAAGTATTTTCTCCTTAAAACTGCAGTGAAAAAAAGACCGTCTCAAAATCGTGGTTTGAAATCGCTGGTGTTTCTTATGTCACAAACTATAGCTTGTAACCTTGTAATCATCATTACTATGCTGCGACGCAGGGGAGTCTCAAGAGAAGCAAGGTTATCCCAGTATATTTTTCAGTTTCTATGAAATATCAGGTACATTTAGCAATATAGCAGGTGAATAATGTGTATGTATATTACAATGTTATGATGAACTATATGCATCTCCACTGACGATCTAAGTTGTTCAAAGCGTTTCTAAGGATACAGATTTTTGGAAGGCTGAGTGAGATGGCGAACGGGAACATGGTTTGTGTAACATTAGCAACACATTATTCGCTGTTTGATAACATAGTCAAGCCAAAGGCTAATCATATTCATTACCGTTATGTCTCCAACGTTGTAGATAGCGATACAAAAAATTCATTACCATTCTGATCCATCGACTTGTAGACGAGTCTGTAAGAGTGAGTGGAGGCGGGGCTCATTTGCATAATCATGAAACTGTTTATACTAAATGTAGCAAGGGTGTAGAGTTGCATTCAAGCTATTTAAGGCATGAATAAAATGTTTTTGTTTGTTTTTTACAGTAAAAATGTTTAAATATGCCATTTTGGTGATCAAAGATTAGTTTTAAGGTATAAAATGATTGACTACAAGGGGACTTTAATGCATTTATGCTTTTAATATGTTGTAGCTTAAGTATAGCTTTTAGAACTGATTATAGTGAACAGGATTTAATTTTGTTTGTGTGACTATGTAATTGTCTTTGTTGTATTAATGATGCTGGAAAGCACTTTTGTCAACTGCAGTAGTTTTAAATCTGCTATAGAAATTAAATGGTTATTTTATTGTAGCCTGGATTATTTTCATATCTTATTTAGAGATACAATACACTGATAAATAATACAAAGATATTACTTTTTAAAAACAATTTTTTTCTGCAGTAGAAAACGTTGTGGCACCAAGATGGAGATATGTGCTATGAAGGGGGCCCTTGGGTTTGCTATAGCTCCAGGGCCCTATGTGTTCTTAATGCAGGCCTGCACGTACCCCTCATTTGGCACAAATCCAAGTGTTTCCATATTTGCAATTAGTTGTTAAACTGTTATTTCTTTTGTAAACTTGTACTTATCGCATGTCCCAATACCCATGTAAAAGTTAGAAAGTCATGTGCAAGGTTTTTTAGTTTTTTGCCTACTACCATCCTGAGTGAATCTCATGGTGCTTTTCCATTACCAGTACCAGCTCAACTCGACTCGGCTCGGCTCGCTTTTCGCTCCGTTTTCCATTGCAGATAGTACCTCCACAATAGTACCTGGTCGTCATAGCAACAAACTATGAATCTGTCTTTTGTTCAGTGTTTTTCTTTTCTTTTCTTTTTTTCTTTTTTTTTTTATATATACCCAGACAAAAAAAAAGATTTGTTTCCCATCAAAATGTTTTCTTGTCTTATACATTTCTTTCAGATGAGCACCATGCCAGGCTTGCCTACTAGACCCTGTTTCTATGACATTGACCTTGATCCTGTGACGGAGGAGATAAAAGGACTCTTCTGAGGACATTTCTTCTGACCCATACATGCACTTGACCAGTAAGAATAAGTCAAGTCACATTCATTTATATAGCGCTTTTAACAACATAGATTGTTTCAAAGCAGCTAAGTTCAGCTAAGAACACAACTATGTGTGTCAACAATGACTTAGTTTTTGTGCTTTGCTCATGCCACACCCCAAAAAGATCAGATTTGATTTAATGTACAAAACTATCTCTCCTTATCGTCCTCTTTTCTTTTTTTTTTTTTTTTTCTCTTTCTTTCCTCCATTCTCAGGTGTTCCTCACTGTCCGTGTAGGCCGCCATTTCATCATACAGCTCATCCAGTGCCTTCTACAAATGAAACAACTGAGGCATCAACTCCTACAATAATAGCTTCCTTTTATGAATTTTGTATTTAGCAGGTTTTCATTTAAATTAACTTTTTAACTGTTTGTTTAGAGTTTTAAGCTGTACTTTTTTTCTTTTTTCTGTAAGCATTTGTTTACATAGTGTTTTAGTGTTTACAATTTAATGACGCACAAAAGCTTTTTAACTCATTCCATGCAGCTTAAAACTCCTAATGCTTTTTTCTGTTTAATTTGTTTCAGGTTACTTATGGAATATGGTAACAGTATTCAAGCGAACTCCATTTATATAATTTTCTATTTGAACACCGTTAGCATTCTCCATTTGGAACCGTAAATAATTTGTATCAGTTTCAGATGTTTGTTACAGCCAAATATGCCATGAATCTGATGTCTGAGAAGCTTTTATTTAGACACTACACAAAACAAAATTATAGGTGTTGTTAGTGGTTTGACACCTGTACTATCTCGCTCTCTCTCTTTGTTATAAATGATTAAGTGTTACATATTGTTACATACAGACTTCAGTCTACCTGTCTACGCACCTGCATGTGAGTACATGCCAGAAAATCTTGTTTTAGACATTCCACCGTTATCTGTTATTCTGAGTCTTAAACTACAGTGTGCTACGTGAGTAGAGAGAAGAATTCCATTAACTGTTGCAATAGTTGTGTATGCTTCAAACCCTTTCCATTGATGATAGATTCTACAATGAAAAAGGCAGTCAGAAAACAAGATGACTGGGCAGAAAAAAATAAAAACAGTATTTCGGTGTAAATCCTTTGAAATGGATTGTGAACAATATATAAAAAAAAATGTATCGATATGCCACTTTTAAAAAAAGTTTGACACATTTATTATGTGTCTGTGAGAGAATGCATGAGTGAGTTAATGAATCGCTAATCCATATTGTGAAGTCAGACTGTTGGTCCACAAAGGTGAAATTCCTTCAGATTAGATTCCTTGGTCTTTTATTAGGATAAAGAGCGGTGATGTATCGAACAGTAGCAGACGACCGGCCCCCACCCAGTCTTTCAATTCTTGTGCCTCTACAGGACACTGTCCAATCAGAGACACCCTATGAGGGCAGCAGTACTCATTCATACCCCTCTCAATGAGAGGCCTTTTGCTCCTCTTTAAGACACCCATAATTAGCTGACCAACTCAGCTTGACATTTACTCAAATACTCACACACACACAACCTGTAATCTCTTGCCCCACAGAGGACAACCAATGGAGTTTTTGTTGGTACCCAAAATAGTAGTCCAGTAGTGTTATTGTTCCATTTTCATGACGTAAAAAAGGAATACATTATGTGTTTGTGTGTGCTGTAAAAAGGGGAAGTAATTATTTTATTATTATGCATATTTGAGATTGGTGCGAGCTCTGATGAATAGGTTCCTGTTGCTGCCAGTGACTGCTGCCATTTTGATCTTTTGTAGGGCGCCCAATATGGAGCTGTTCTTGCTCATTTAATGCATTTCACCCTATACACTAGTGTTAAAAAGTTTCTGGTTGGTAAGATTTTTTTTTAATGTTTTTGTAATAAGTCTCTTATGCTCACCAAGGCTGTATTTATTTGATCAAAAATATAGTAAAATGTCATGAAATATTTAAAGTTTTCTATTTTACTGCATTTTAAAATGTAATTTATTCCTGTGATGGGAAAACTGATCGTTCAACAGCCATTACTCCAGTCAGAGTCTGATCCCTCAGAAATCATTCTAATATGGTGATTTGGTGCTCAATTTATTTCTCTAATGTTGAAAACAGTTGTGCTGCTTAACATTTTTGTGGAAACTGTGATACATTCTTTGATTATTAGAAAGTTTTAACAGCAGCATTTATTCGAAAATCGTGTATCAAATAGCTTTACTGTCACTTTTGATCAAGTTGCATCTTTGCTGATTAATAAAAAGCTTACCCACCCCAAACGCTTGAAAAGTAGCTTATATTAACATTCTGTGCGCTTTCGCAGTTATTATACAGCATCAGCTTGTTAGCTAATAGTGAACTATCTGAATTAGCTGTAGTCTTTCACGTCAATCATTTGAGAGGGAGTTATTAAAGTCTCTGCCTATGTCTAGCATCTCAAATCAGTCATTGTTTCAATTTGGTTAAGTTGTTTTCTGGGTCACAGAGATGCTGATTCATTTACATTTTAAGGCTGTTCTTTTGACATTTAGACAAAGCCATTGGGAATTCAGGCACCAACATTTTGGCGGCTGCTCTTTTTTTTTCTTTTTTTTTTTCAACAAAATAAATTCCCTTGTTGGAGAGATGTTATATACTGCAGATCCGACTCACTATTGCAGCCATGTTTCTAATTGTTATTTAGCAACCTCTGAGTTTTATTTTACATGCTGTAACAGTTTGTTTTCCACCCTCAGTTTATGCAAGTCATTTAACCCTCTGGACTCAACCTTGTTCAAGTGGGTCTGTCACTGTTTGTAAAATGTAAGCTACTGTAAGTGTCTTTATAAAAGCATCAGCTACAAGGCAAATTACTCATTATTTATTAACAATTCTAATGGCTTTACTTTGGTTTTCAACTTGTTACATATTGGGCCTCTTTCTACACCGTAGTCCTGAACATTAAAATTATGAATCAATTAAACACGTGTGACTAAGCATGTTAAGCATTAATTAAGTCTGTGCGAGGAATCACATTGGGTAAAGTCAGTGTTATTTAATTTAGTTAGTGTGCAAGCATTGTGATACAGTCTGAACATGTCTTTATCAAATTACTTTGAGTTCATAACCCACAAAATGTTTAATGCACGTAAAGCACTGCTCTACGTAATAAGAGAATATTGTTTTAAGGATAAAAAAAAGATTATGAAGGCGCTCTCTGATTTGCAATACACGTCATTTTTTTTAAATTATGGATTTAACTACGTGTTCAAAACGCACCACTTATCCACCACAAACTACTGCCTCTAAATAGGAGCTGGGTATTTCTGAAAAGTGAATCTATTCCTTAATTGTTTTTCCCTCTTCTTTTAGTCTAAGTTATTCTTTAACAATGACCAAACTTTCGCTCAGAACATAGGCATCCACAGGAATGGTCTTTGCATAACATAAACATATAATCAAATGACCCAGCCTGATCCTTCATATACTTCTTAAGAAAACAATGCATTATGTATTTTAATACAAAGTCTAGTCATTTTAATCTTAACCCTGGGTGTTGTTTATTTCTCTGAACATGGAGCCAGTGTATCGCACCACAGCAAAGTGGCTTGTGCAAACTCGGTTGTGATTCGCAAGTGTAATTTACACATTTAAAGATTCTAAACAACATGCATGAGCACAGCCAAATACGCAATTAAAGCGGAGACAGAGAGAAACCTCATTGCATGGTTGGTTTAGATGCATGCATGATGTGGACGTAAACTAGTGCCCTCTTAATTCGGGATTTCCTGTGGGACACGTTCCATAGGCCTGTTTTTCTGTGGAGGCCCATCCGGAACCCAATGTTGACATTCCCACTGTCTGTAAATAAAACCAGAACAGAAGCTTAAATTTTAATATATATATTTTTTACCAAGACAGTACCAAGTTATAACGAATAAAATGTAAGTTGTAACACTAACAGACATTTTATAAATATGTCTACATATATGTATATATATGTGTGTATGTATATATATATATATATATATACCTGTATATTATAATTAAACAAGAGAAAATTCTTATTCAGATAATACTAGTTCTGTAATTTAACATTCAATAACATGATTACAAACCAAACTATAACGAGACTGAAATAGGCTACTTATCTCAGAATTGTATTTTGTCCAAAAATGTCATCTTTTAGGCTGCCTCAGAGGTTGGTAGCCATATAGTACCTTTCTAAATGGTGTTACAGTCCCAGGTCTCACTCTGGTTTGATGCTGTAAGGCGTGTCTGGCTGTTCTCCATGTGATACTGATGGGAGGAGGGCTCCTAAAAGTGAACCTACAGACCCGTTTCAACACTTTCCAAAGCAGACAACCCTCGGGACGGACTGCAGGGCTCATTTACACGGGCTGTTGGATACCTACTTCCTTTTGAACGCTCATTATTTTCCTGAGAGTGGAGAAACAGCGACGTTATTCATCATGGGAGCGACACCATCCGTGCAGCGGGACGCGAAGAGCCCTGAAGATGCGCCAGAGGACATCAGCGCGGAGCTCAGCGACGCTCAGGATGGAGAAACCCTAGATGGCAAGGTAACGTTACGCTTGAAAAGAAATATTATCGTTATGAGATGACGTGTGTGGGGATAAAAGAGGGGTAAATCGCTGAACATGCTCACCTAAGTATCCCCGTGCGGGACCCCTTGAGTCAGATGCGTGGCGCAGCTAGTTATGGAGCTTTGCTTTATATGTAAACACCTGATACCTCCTGACAGCTAGCTGGGACTGCGTTTGTGTGATTCGGCTTAGCAGGTAAGTTAGAAGGCCTATTGAGAAAACGTTGAGACCCGTTTGCTTATGCATGTTCTTTAAGTTTTATTTTAAGTTTAATGAGTAGATTTGCAGTAATGCAGTATTGAGGAAGTCAGATGGACTTGTTATTAGCTACAGCAACGGTGCGATATTTTAATTTATTTTATTCTTTTTTTTTTCTTTCTTTTTTGTCCGGAGACAGCAATATCAGATTTCGTCAGTTAAAAGAAAAGTGAGATATAAATGCATTTCTATCTTGTTCCCAATTCCTCATGATGAAGGTGAATGTTCTCAATATTTTATGACATAGTGGGTCTCTCATAGTGTGGCTCTTTGGTCGGTGGTTGAATAAGTTATTTGTTTGACATCATACTAGAATTATCATTCAAGCAATTCTGGCTTTAAATATATTATTCAAAAGCAGTAGTGCTGTCATACTGAATAGTAACATGAGGCCAATCGAAGTCATCCTGATATTTATCACCACACGACACAAGTGTGATAATAGCCTACTTTTGGAGTTCTATAAACAAGAAGTTAGAGTTTAAAAGAGATTAGAGTCAAATATTTGGCTAGTTAGCTTGTAGTGTATATTAGTATTTGTAGGTTTTTTTCTAGGCTTTGTGAGTTGCTAAGCAACAAATAGAAATAGAAGAGGTTGTAAGTGGAGCAACAGTAATTCCCTTTCTTTCTTGTGGTATTCTGTGATCACTGTTGAAGCTCCACTCCGGATTTTCCATTTCCTGCTCACTGATGAGAGAAACCCATCTCAGAGTGATTCTGGGACAAGAAAACACATTGCACTCTAACAACACACTCTTATTGCTATTCATATTTATTTAATGAATTGGTGGCTAATGTGTACAAACACATAATATGTTTTCATACAATCTGCTTATTGGGCATTAATGGTTAGGGTGGGGCTAGTAGTTCATACAAAATCACCACCTTGTAAAATAGTCCCCCCCACCCCCCAAGAGATCAGGTTGGCTCCAACCAATCTGGGACTTTTTCACTCTTGCGTGATGCCTTACTTAATTTAGAGACACAAATTTGCACAATGCTGTTATTTTTTGTCATGTGCGAAATCACGGGATGCATAACTTACACCTTGGTGTTATATTACTTTCAAAGAGCTATGTATCAAAATGACATGGGCTAATGTCCAGGAGAAGGCATGAAGAAATCACAGGGGTTTACTAAGATTCAGAGGAGTGAAAATGAGCATCTTATACTATGATGTATACCGTTACATTCTTGCATTATTTAAAGAGATGCTCCAGTGGGTCTTAAAGGGTTAGTTCACCCAAAAATAAATATTCTGTCATCATTTACTGACCCTCATGTCATTTCAAACCTGTTTGACTTTTTTTCTTCTGTAGAACATCAAGAAAGTTGAACAATTCAAGTTATTATTATTTTGATCACATACACAGAGATGATCAAAACCACAACTGACTGTCCTGTACCTACAACTATATTTTTATATAGTCTTTTGACAATTGTATCTAATATTAACTCGATGAAAACCCATATTGTTTACACGTATTATTTAAAACGCTTTCAAGGAAACAAAATTGAAAATTGACCAAGCCATTCAAGGGATGATCCCACTGTATTCATTTTACACATTCAGAAATGGACACCATATTTGCTTGTCTAGCCTATATGTTTTTTACATCAAGCATTAGATACAGCCTTCTGGAGCTCTTGTGTACAGTTTTAGGTTTGAGAAGACTTTTACTAACTTTTGTAGATAACATCTCTAAGTTGTTCCTTACAGAAGAGATCAGCACATAACAGTGTTAAATATGAAACTTTGTACAACAGATATGATTGTTTTAGGAGAGAGATGTGCAGAAATGTGATGAGACACATTTTGTTCCTGACAACCGTTACAATTTGATGTATTTTTTCCTCTCAAACAAAGTACAAACAAGACAATGACCTTGCATGTTGTTTCCCGAGCATTCCATTCTTCTTCTTCTTCTTCAGCTGTTCAGTTTTATATAAAGTGCTTGATGATGGTCGCTGTTATTGTCTCACCAGCTGAGCTTGAATAGAGCATGCCCCTTTTTTAAAGGCAAGCATATAGGTTAACATAGTTGTTGAAACAAGACCTTAGGTACAAAAAGACCTGTTAAACCCATCCAGTTTTGTGACTTTTCTGAATTCTACGTAAATCTGAATCTTGACTGAAACATGTCAAGACCAGTTTGAGGTATGGAATATGCAAAACTCGAGTGTTTGTTATTTATCAGATAAGGGCCCTTGAACAGGTGTGGTCTGGTGTTTGTGTGTGTGCGCTTTAGCAATACAACTACATGCTGTGTATACAGCGTTTGTGTGAGGCGCCCTACTGGAGATGTGGTTGATAAACATCCTCTCTGGCGCACATAGGAATTTTAGTAATTCCTCTCTCGCTTTCGCTCACCCTCGCGCACTCTATAAATGGGTCAAAACATGGATGGGGTTGAACACCTACTCAGACATCCCCTCACATTTCAACATTTCCTCCCCCTAAAATGCCTCTAAAACACTCACTTTGTTGAAAAACCAACAGCGGCTGAACCTCGGCTCTCGACCCTTTTCAAACTTTTCAGGCTAAGTCCGCGATTCTTTTAAAGACTCAATTGCAAACATAAACTCACAATAATGCCTGTGTTGGCCTTACAATGAGACACACACACACAGGCCTTTTTCCAAACCAACAATGAACTGATTGACAAGTTCATAAACACTCTTTAGTTGTGATTATCTGGATTAGATTCACACTATTCAACACTCAGAAGTAGAGTTTAACTTGAATGTTTAGACTTATTTAACATTATGAAGGATGGCATAAAACCCTTATGTCAGAGCGGTAATGAGAGAGGGGTGGTGTGGGAGCATTTGCAATCAGATAAGAGCCTCATAAAGGATGGGACCCGAGAAGAGGGGGGAGTGGAGAACGAAGAGAACAGAGGGCCCATTTAGGATGGGCTGGAGGACAGGTCCCGGGGCAGAGGGGTGCTGAGTGTGCATCGGCCCGAAGAAAGGGAACTAGGGAGAGAGAGAGAGAGTGATTCAGGGAGGGGGACGTGGGAGAAAGATGGCTGGTCTGAATGGGAACATATCATGTAGAATGAGAGAAAGAAAGGGCACAGGGAGGGAAAACAAGTGGATGGATAATTAGCTTGTGCTTTTCTGCTAGGGGTGATGAGAATGGTAAAGATAAGAAATGGAGATGACGTGAAAGAAATGAGAAATAACATTCTTAGTTCAAAAGAAACTGAACAGATGCTGTATGAGAGGTCATGCTGACTCTCTAGCTGTCACATTGAATACAGGTGGTGTTGAGAAGTGAGATTCAGGTGAGGTGGAAAAAACATACTGTTAGATAGACAGAGCAAATGTGAATGGATGTCCCAATTCTGCCTGATCTCCGGATCTCAACTCAATTGTGTCATCTTATTATGAAACTGTTTATGAAATGTAACTTTAACAGTAAGGTCTAATGTAATAACATTAGGTATCATGAACAATATTTTTGTAATTTCTGTTAACTTTATTCATGCCATCACAGACGAGGCTTAAGTCTAGTCACTGACTGCAATGCATGCTTGAGTTGTCTTAACTGAAAGTAACATTTCTTAAAATATCCCCAAGATGCACACCAGTAATGCTTTTTTTCTAGCTACTTAAATGCCCTAGTTTAACTAAGGCCTAATCCTGGCTTAATCTAAGCGCTGTCTGTGAAACCAGGCCCCAATGTATTATGAATAAACATGAATTAACAATGAACAATATTTATAAAATACCGTTAACCCAGATTAAAAAATGCTGTATAAATTGTTTTTCAATGTAGTTCATGATACCTTATTCATTAACTAATGTTAACAGATTGAACCTTATTGTAAAGTGTTACCAAATAATATTTTATTAAAATCCATGAAGTCTGCACTTCAGCAGTTTTTGAATCTCCGTTCACATTGATTCAAATCAATCTCCTTCTGTGTAACTGAGGACCCTGACTTGAGATCAGTGATTGTTCATAGCGGAACAGTGCTCAATGAGTCCTATGGTCAGAGGATCTGATCCAGGATCAGCAGATGAGTGCAAATAGGAGCTGGAGTAAGATTATGTAATATAGGATGTGATGGAAGTGCACACAGACATCAGGAGATCAGTGGTTTAATGAGGGTTTGGCATCGGCGGCCTGCCAGGCTGTTTGCTCCTCGTCCCATTCACATTAATGCACCAGAGTGGGAGTGGGACTTCCTGAGGTTTGACTAATTTGTTAACCTAAATGTCTCAATCAGTTGAAAAAGTTGTCTGTTTAGAATATTATTATTATATTATATTATATTATATTATATTATATTATATTATATTATATTATATTATATTATATTATATTATATTATATTATATTATATTATATTATATAGGAGTCTAAATAAGTATAGGCCTAGAACCTGCTGATCATATTGATGACGTATTAATTTCTTCAATGCATTGTCATATCACAGTTTTGAATTGCAGTAAGGAAGAAGTAGGCTGTATGAAAAGACCATTAGTCTTTTATTAAAGGAGAGAGGGAGGCACTTAAAGTAGGCTAATTCACTCAGATGAAGGATGCAGATGGAGAGTGAGCTGTCATCAGAGAGAGAGGGAAGGTAGAAAAGAAGAAGAAAAAAACAGATGAGTGAAAGGTGGAATGAGGAAAATATATTTAGTTATGATGTCAGGTTTTGGAAGAATATTTCATCCCTTTAATAGTGATAATCTGTCTATGAGTGTTTAGTACATTTTTGTTGGGTAATTACATTAGTCATTAAAGGGACCACCCTGTTTCAGAGCCGGACTTCCTGTCCAGAAAAGGAAATTAGAGGAGGCATGATGCTAATGAAGTAACTTCCTGTTTAAAGATCCAGTTATTCTCCTGATTATCTGTTGAACTTGTTTGGAGCAGATATATTCAAGCAATTTTTAATAGTCTTAATTTATAGAGTCACATGGAGCTTGTCTATGTCTTGACAGAGGGACATGTCCATTCTCAAGTGTGCTTCTCAAGGGTGAACAATCCACTTTTACTGAAGCCAAACTGAATCACTTTTATAAATATATAACATGCTAAAAAATAATTATAAATATATATGTATGTATGTATATATTTATATTTATATTTTTATTAGTACACATATTCCATGTAGTCTTTCAATTGATGCAAGTACAAAAAAGCAAGTGCAAAAGCAAATTCTTATATAAAGAATAAGAAAAATGCCGCTAAAATTTGTTTTAGATGGATAGCATGTCACACTGAAAGACATGCCAGCTTTATATTTAATGTCAGCTCCCCACACTACCATGCATAATTTGGGGTCCAGTAAGATTCCACCCCCAAGAATTAATACTTTTATTCAGAAAGGATGCATTAAATTGCATAGACCACAAAAATTTAACAATAATGACATTTATAATGTTACAAAAGATTTATTTGTCAAATAAATAATGTTTTTAATTTTGTTTACATTCATTAGAGAATCCTGACAAATGTGTAATTGTTCAAATATTTTTAATATTAAGCAGCACAACTGTTTCTTGAACAGCAAATCAGCATATTAGCATGATTTCTGAAGGATCGCTGAAGACTGGAGTAATGATGCCATCACAGGAATAAATGTAATTTTAAAATATAGTAAAATCGAAAACCTTTATTCTAAATTGTAATCATATTTCACAAAATTGCTGTTTACACTGTATTTTCAATCAAACTAATGATTTTTAATCTCACTAAAAGCCACTTCTTTCTAAAACATTATACTCTTACTGACCACAAACTTTTTCATCTGTATTGTAGATGCACTGATTTGTTTACTAATGTATTCTTTCATTTGTTGTGTACAGAGAAGGTATCCGTGGAGCTTTAATCCACATTTGAGTTTAAATACAGGCAGTCTTCTCACTGATTCTGACCCTGCCAGTGCCTTATCACTCTCTCTTTGGCTCTCTCTAATGAGAAAGGACCTGTTTACATGGGTCAAAAATAGAAGGGTTCTATTTTCACCAGCCAACTCTCACTGTCCTCCTCCATCACATTCACTCTCTTTTGTTTTCCACTCTCCTTCTCCCCTCTCTCCCTCTTTAGAAGTAAAGTTGGCCTCATAAAATGTTAATAAGTGCCAGAGTTACATAAAAACAGTCTTCCAGAATAGAAAAAACAGAGGCCATTCGGGGAAAAGGTAGAACGAGTTTGTAATACACAAGACGTACCCTCTTTAATTAACAATATGGAGCAAAGAAATACTTCTTTATCCTTTTTTCCCCCTTAGTTTCACTTGTTTTCTCAAGTAAATAAGCAATTCCATAGTATTTCCTTATCTTCACTGTAGATGTGCTTTTGCTGATAAAAGTAAAGCACTCTCCTTTTGGAGAAGTGCTTTCATCAGGAGTCAGCATCAATAACGTTTCATTACTGCCCTGCCAGAAAAAGACAATCCCAGTCAACCGCTTACTTTTGTCTGCACTTCACAGCTCAAGAAATCTATTGTACCGCTGAACAACAACTAAAGGCTCCTAGATGTGTTTGCTTCACTGCTTAATGCAAATGTAGTGGAGACTATCGACATTTGAAGATAAGCATCATCGGGAAGCTTCACTAGGATGGATTCTGGAAGTCTTTTGGATTTGAATGTGAATCCTCAAGCACAGGTGACAGAATGCTTTTGAATATACTTTGGCTGCTTTAAATGACTAACAATCATGGGTTATATTATTGGTATCCTCGTGCATTTTGTTTCCAGTTAAGTTGCATTTATGAACAAAGGAAGATGCTGAGGGTGTTATAGCCATAAAAACTGCAGTGTAATGATGTTCTTTTCTATGATAAATTTTATTGGTCTGGCAGATTGTGCTGTCCAGCTGGTCCCAGATTGTTTGCATGCTAGTTTTATTGCTTAGTAATGCTGATTGGTTTTAGCTGATGTCATAACTGTTGTTTCTCTGTAAATGGGCAGATGCAGGACGAACCGTGCTTAAGTCATAGATCCACTAACCCATGCATTGTTTTGTGTGATGCTTGTAGCAATCAGCCTTAAAATCAAAGAGATTATGCAAATATAAACACTCCCACACAGAGTGACAATGATGATGTCAATAAAATTAGGCAGAAGCCACAATCAGTGGATGGCACTGGATGTAATGTCATCACAGACAGGAACCACTCCCATTCAAATGAACCTCAAAACAGATGATCTGATATGTATTTGTTCTTAAAAAAAAAAAAGAGAGAGAGAGAGAGATGGCTGCTGAGCTTTAGCTGAGATTTTTGCAATAATTATTTCACTGCTCTTTTATTTCAGAAATGAATCAAATATTTAATTGATCATGATTCTTTAGCAATTCTTTGTATAACAGTTTGTCTGAAGCTGCAAAACAATCTTACCCATCAAAATGGAACCGCTCTTACATAGAAACTAAAGGGCAAATTCACTAAACTAAACCATTTAGTATGCTGTATTTCAGTGCAAACCCCTGCATCTTCTTCACTAACCACATTTGCCTGGCATGATTAGCATTGCTTTTACCTCTTGTGGAAAGCATTTCCTAGCAATGATGACAGCAGTAATGCATCAAATCAGGGAGAAGAGCATTAGGCTATACTGTATATAGGCGCATCCATGTAGCCGAGTGCAAATTGTTTTTCGGCACAGGTTATTTGGGAGTTTTTGTACTTATAACGTATTTGCATAATAAGTTTAGTGAATCTGGAGCAAAAACGCAGACAGCATATGCAAATAAACAATGCTATATGAGTGCACATTTCAGTCTTTGTGAATCTCCCTTAAAGGGTTAGTTCACCCAAAAAATCTACTCACCCTCATGTCGTTCCAAACCCGTAAGACCTTCGTTCATCTTCAGAACACAAATTAAGATATTTTTTATGAAATCCGAGAGCTTTCTGAACCCCCCTTAGACTGCAACGTAATTGGACATTTCAAGGCTCAGAAAGGTAGTAAAGACATCGTTAAAAAAGTCACAATTTTAACTTTTTGTGCGCAAAAATAAATAAATAATGACTTTATTTAACAATTTATTCTCTTCCGTGTCAGTCTCTGATGCTGTTCACGTTGCACAATACAGCGCTTCCGGGTTCTATGCCGGCTCAGTATTGGCCGGATCCTGCATCAGCATCACACGCACAAAAAATATTCTCGTCGCTTCATAAAATTAAGGTTAAACCACTGTATCACATGGACTATTTTAACAATGTCTTTACTACCTTTCTGGGCCTTGAAAGTGGTGATTACATTGCAGTCTATGGAGGGACAGAAAGCTCTCGGATTTCATGGTGGTGGTTGAGGAGCGATCCCCAGATATGATTGTAAAGCGCTTTGGGTGTACAGTAGTACATATGAAAGCGCTATATAAAAATGCCTCATTCATTCATTCATTCATCAAAAATATCTTAATTTGTGTTCGGAAGATGAACACAATTGGTTTGGAACGACATGAGGGTGAGTAATTTATGAAAGAAATTTCATTTTTGGTTGAACTATCCCTTTAATATAGGATTTTCCTTGTTTATGAATGCATTGCATTTTAACGGTGTGGGTGACCTTTAGCTGTGCCCCTTCGGGAGATGTAGTTCAATGAGATCAATGAGATGTAATTAAAGTGTGGATTCCATTTAACATAGAGTCGTAAGGCTTTGAGAGATTCATCTTTCTACTCTCCTAACAGCTCTTCTGAGTTAAGAGTGAATGATGATATTTGTACCCAGCTGTTTGTGGAGTTTTCATCAAGATCACTTAACAACTGATTTCTAATCATTGATGAAATGATGTGAATAATACAGGAAGCTTGATAGCAGATTGTGCTGGCTGTGATGGAGGAAAATCAATATTGAAAACAGGCCCTATAGCATTCATTTAAGTCATGGCAAAGCATCACTAATGGATAATAATTATGACTCAGTGTTTGTGTGTAAATGGCTCAGACCACCATGTTATTTAGACAGTATACTATTTCTTAATGAGAAAGGATAGGCCTACTTTTTGTGTAGCTTTAGATTTGAGTAATTATTTATTTATATTGGTATGTAAAACTTTATTTACATAGAATTATTTAAAACAGTGTTTACAAAGTGCCTTGACACATAAGTAAACGTTCACATAAATACCAGCTGAGTGCGACGCACTGTGTGTTGTGACACATTCCTCCCATAACCATCATTAAAATGTTGTGTGACTTGTGCCACAGTAGACTTTGAATGCTCATACCAGACGGGATAGCCTTCATTGGCTTGTACATCAATGAGCCTTGGGGGCCCAAAACCCTGTCGCCGGTTTGTGGTTTGTCCCACCTCTGACCAATGCTGGTAAATTCTGACCACTGCTGACCCACAAGCCTTGCTGTTTCAGAGATACTCTGACCCAGTCGCTTAGCCATACCAATTTGGCCCTTGTCAAAGTCGCTCATATCTTTATTCCTGCCCATTTCCCCTGCATCCAACATGTTGATTATGAAAACTGATTGTTTGCTTACCATCTAATCTACCCAGACCTTAATATGTTGTCTTGTTAGGAGATGATTAACGATATTTGCTTCACCTGGGACTGGCTTGTACTGATGAAAAGAGATGTTATTTCAAATGGGAATATAAACAGGTGAAAAAATAAAAGGCCTCAGAATCGAGCCTGGGGGGACACCCACAAGACATCACATTACATGGTATTGTAAGTATTGTACCGTTTACATGTTCCCAGTTTGGTACTGTCCCCATGTTGTTTGTAATCATTTACAAAACGAACGTACAACAGAAAATTGGGTGTACGGTCATTTCCACACAAAACTTGGCATTTATCAATATGGACGTGAGGGGTGGCTACGATCAAATCTCATGTCAGGTCTCAGCTCGTGAACGGAAGTTTTTGAGTTACTGTAAACTTGCAGCATAGGAAATCTGTTGGATGCTGTACACTGGTGGTGGTACGACATGATTGTAAAGCGCTTTGGGTGTACAGTAGTACATATGAAAAGCACTATATAAATGCCTCATTCATTCATTCATTCATATCAGTTCTAGCGTTGCTAACTTGATATTTCAGCCATTCATCATCAAACTAAAATGCAGTCAACCAAACATAAAAGTTACAATGTTCAATTTAAATGGTCTGCTGTAAAATCAGCATGCCGAGCGCCCAACCAAACACAATTTTGGATATTGCAACACGAGTGAAGTACAAAGCCTTTATTACATAATAAATATAATTTAGCAACCAACTGTTAGATTGCGAATATGGAAACATTTGTATTTGTGTCGAATGAGAGATTTTATTTCTATTTTCATTCTTGTTCTGTTCTGAATACCGTTAAATTGAATGGATGTGTTGTGGAGTGAGGGGAACTAAAATAGCCTAGGCTACAGTGTTTATAATGTTTGTAAATGTTTCGTTTTATTTACCCGCATTTAATATTCATATACATTCATTTAATTGTTTATTAATTTAATTGCAATTACGAGGTTAATGTTTTTTTGGTTTTTTTGGAGTGAGATCAATTTCTCTTTCATGACATTACTTTCTCTTCTTGACCGGGTTACGTTAAAATCTATGGGCAAGGCTTCTAAACCGTGAATTTTTAGGGGCGTAATATTCAAATGACGATTGTTTGGAGCTGCCACATTTATCAGTGTACGATCATTCGTACGATGGGATTGGCAGCATACGAATGTTTCATAAATCATCGTAAGATGATTTCTGTGCTCGTTTCTATGTTAATTTGTTAAATGAGGCCCATTGGGTTTGCAGGACAACTAAACAAAGAAGGAAGCAAGGGGAGGAGTTAAGGGCATCCTGTATCAGGCGCATGCGCTGTTTCCCCTTCACTGCAGTGCAGAGTCTCATCCGCTCAGTGCTGTACCAAAAATAACTAGATGCTGTCCTCTCTCTCTCTCTCTCTCTCTCTCTCTCTCTCTCTCTCTCTCTCTCTCTCTCTCTCTCTCTCTGAGGACAGAATTACTCTTCGTCATCCTTGAAAGACAAATCATGACTCATGCCTCTTAACAAACTGCTGTATTCCCTATTTCTGGTAATGGTTCATGTTTTTGTATATGAGCATTGGGAGGTGGATGTTAGGAAGCACATATTAAATTTGTAGCATCCAGGGAGAGTTGTAAAATCTCAGCACAATCATGTATTGATTGAAAGGTCATATGTCGCTCTGGCTGGCAGCCACGCCAGGACATTTGGAAATGTTATCTTCAGATCTATACCGAGAGTTACAGTATAAAGAAAATCCTAGAAGTCCCTGTAATAAACACTGATTGCATTTTCTGGTTTTATTAGAGATGATAAAGATGATGTCTGCAGTTAAATTTGGTTTGTCTCCTCCTTTATTGTGATGGACTGAATAATGGTTCATATACATATGAACATACTATATAATAAGATTCATATACAAAGTTTTTTTTCTGTGCAACACAAAATATGATATTTTGAAAAACTTTGCTAACACAAGCAATTTTGGTGACGGTTAACTTTCACTGTATGGACAAACAAAACACTGAGACATTTCTTAAAATCTCTTGTATATTCCACAGAACAAAGTCAAAGTGATGCCATTTTTTTTATTTTTGGGTGAACTATCCCTTTAGGATTATTTGAAAGTGTTTGTGAATGTGCATGTCTCCACCAAAGCTGGTCACATGCTTCTACCACAGTAACATTGTTAGGGCATAAAATAAAATCAGGCAGCATGTGAGAATCACTGTGAGCTCAACCCCTTTGTCTGAAACAATTCTGCATCTTCTTTGGTTTGATTACAAGATCATGTGGCTGTTGGTGGCAGTGGGAGAACTAATTTCCCTGGAGTTGTATCTAATAAGGTCTTATAAGGGAAAATGGTAAATGCACTTTCTGTCTCTTCAACAACAGACAGGAAATGTAATTTGAAAGTGTAAGTAGTCACAGTTTACGAAAGTGTATTAAAGACCCTGCATCACTGACAAGTAGTTGGTCAATTGGTTAGGCCGGATGCGTGCTGACAGTTAATTGCAGGTTTTGTAAGACCCTAGGCCTAAATATGGTCTAGTGACGGCTATTTAGTGCAGAAATTTTCTTTATAATAGGTGAACTTCCACTTTTTTTTTGCAGTCATTAAACTGATCCAGTTTCACTATCACCGCCAGATCCTCATGTTAAACTCTGACTGTTGTTTCTTTAAAGTAACAGGAGAGTCACATCTGAACTTCTCCTTTCTTCTTATGATCTGAATCACAGGAGGACCCTTGGGATAGAGTGAGAGGAGGAGGTTTATTGTTTCAGTCCGACGGGGAGGGGGGGGGGCTGAATCTGGGACGTCCAGCCGATCTGCCAGAGACACAGGGAGGTCCTGTCCTATCACATTGATGTTTGCTCATAAGGGTGGCCTTAGTGACAGCTGTTAGGGGAGTGGAAGGAACAGAGGACTCCCAGTATCGGCTTGAGACAAATAGTGTGTCAGGAAAATCAGGAAAATGCGCAGTGGGGTGGCTCGCAGCTTGGAAGGCTCTCCGCATGGACATTTATATGTACAAGTTCCTGGAATAACAAAATCGCTCCTTTTTTGTATATTGCTCCCAGTCCGTGCCAAAAAATAAATTCCTCTTTCGTCAAACAAGAAGTAAAGAATTCACTGCATATGTTTCCATGAAACAAACAAATCTGAAGCCAACACGAAGGACGTTTTAGCAAAGCAAGCACTTAATCTCTTCACAGCCTTGCAGATATGTGATTTATCAAGTCAGGGCGAAGAAATGCAAAGCTGTCACTATGCTATTTGTAAATTTGGAGCTCAAATCCCATAAATTTGCCAAAGTCTAATAAGTTTAGGCAACAAGATGATGTGTTTGTCTGCCTTTGAAGCCACAGATTTTCCCCTTCAGTGAGTGAAAACCAGGCGGTTTGGACTGTGACACTCTGGTTCTGATTCAGACTTTGAGAAGGCTGATGATTTGTGGACCTCAAACACTGTTGTGATCTTGAGCAGTGTTACTGATTCAAATTGACTCTGTACATTTGATATGATTAGGCATGTAAGGGGCGCAGTATATTTTGGTGGCCTTATTGTCAGGATCAAGTTGTAATCGCTAGCCTGTTCAAACACTGGGGCAGTTTACCACAGTAATACTACACTGGTGTAGATTGTTTGTGAAGTAAATTACTTAACTGAGATAGACTGAGGTTTGCTGTGTGTTGCCAGAGACTGATCGTTTCACATCTGTGTTTGTGTCGAAGGAGATGATGCATGCAGTTTGTGGTCTCTGAGGCTCCAATACTGAGTATGTGTTACCCAAATTTGGATGTGTATCTGTGTGCTTAACCCCCTACACAAAGCAAGTCTTTCTCTCTTGTGCTGGATGAGTAGTTTTACTGTTTTGAAATTCAACTGGAATTTTGAGCGGATTAAGTTAAATGAGATAAATGTGTGTAATATGTGTATATCAAAAACAGCTAAATAGTTTGTCGTCCCAATAACTGTCTCACTAAGTAAATCTCCAGAAAGCTGTTAGCAATCATTGATTAATAGAGTATGGAAATGATGTAGCCAATTGGTCCTTATCAGTAGTGAATGAAAGCATAGGCCTAGTGTTTTTGACTTTTATTGCATGAGCATTCTTCAAAATATCTTCTTTTGTGTTCTGCTGAATTTAACTTTTTTGGGGTGAACTGTACTTTTAATACTAAGTATAAGCAATAGGTGAATGTGAGAATCCATAGTTTTATAGTTATAGGGTTATATTAATAGTTTGGTGGCTTTTATACCGTTTGTTGTATCAGAGAAGTGTGTTTTAGGAGGTTTGTGTTTGGGGCATCAACAGTGAATAATAATGCATCAATCATGAGATCTCAAATACCAGTCTTAATTGCAATTTCGCTGCAAGAAAATTACAGTATAGCAAAAGCAAATGAGGGTAATAGTCACTTCCTCAGCTTTCCTTGTGTAATCAAATTGCTTAAAGGGATAGTTCACCCAAAAATATAAATTCTGTCTTTATTAACTCACTCTCATGTTGTTCCAAACCGGTATGACTTTGGATGAATTATCCCTTTAAGGCAATAAGAGCAATTAGTTTCTCAGTTTAAATGTATCTGGAGCTGTCTGCTGACTTTAACATGTTCAACCATCAGCTGCTGATTGTAGATCTAAAGATTTAGTTCCCTGTAGACTCCTTTGACAACAGATTCTATCATGTTTCGTTTCCCCACTCTGCAAACACGCCACAAGAGTCCTACAGAGTTCGGTGCTCTGACCTCTGAAATTGTCTGTCTACAGCTTGATTAGTACATCACATGTTTTCTCTTATCACTTCTATAATGATGAAAAATATTTGGATGCGTAGAAGGGGGTTCAAGTCTGGGACCACTAGTGAACATTTAGCTATTTTGAACTTTTCTAATTTGCTACATTTTTCTTCTTATCTTATCTTATTTAACGGATCTTCTATCACCCTATAATCCATCGCGCTCTTTAAGATCACTAAATTCAAGGCTTTTGGTCATACCTAGGATATCCAGAACCACCAAAGGAGGGAGAGCATTTTCACATTTGGCTCCAAAACTCTGGAATAGTCTTCCTGATACTGTTCGTTGCTCAGACTCGCTCTCCCAGTTTAAAACTAGATTAAAGTCGCATCTCTTCAGCCAGGCATTCATATAATATTTTTAATCTTACAGTTCAAAATACAATCCGGCCTCTAGCTCATAAATGCCAGAGGAGAACTGGCCCCCGACTGAGCCTGGGTTCTCCCAAGGTTTTTTTTCTCCATTAGGTCACCTGATGGAGTTTTAGGACACCATTAGGTCACTTGATGGAGTTTTTCGGTTCCTTGCCACTGTTGCCTTTGGCTTGCTCAGTTGGGGATATTTTGGGGATATTTAATTACATTTTATCAATCAATAAATTCCACTTGAAACAAACCTTGTTGTATTATTTTAATTTAATACTGTGAAGCTGCTTTGATACAATCTGTATTGTGAAAAGCGCTATACAAATATACTTGACTTGACTTCTCAAATTATATTATCAGCAGCATAATTTGACTGAAAAGTTGAATTGAAAAATGAACATGAATTTTCAAATGTCTTTCAAAAGTTTGTCCCACATTTTCTGTAATGACAGCAGCGCACGAACTCCACAAGTTTGTGTAAAGTCAAACAAATAGATATATTTTCCAAAATCAAGAACTTGTAGCTTTGCTTACGTGTCATGTAATGTCCCCTCTGGACCTCTCACAATGTATATGGCAATTTTGTTATTGTGCTATGCATCCATTTATTATCTGTAGTCACATAACACGTTTGCAGCAGTGTTTATGAAAATTGCTGATATACTAGCCTGGCCTTTCAGTTTTATGATAGCTACATGAGAATTTGATATATACGAT
Source organism: Leuciscus leuciscus (assembly GCF_965113295.1). Lineage (NCBI taxonomy): Eukaryota > Metazoa > Chordata > Actinopteri > Cypriniformes > Leuciscidae > Leuciscus > Leuciscus leuciscus. The sequence goes on along the minus strand of NC_138743.1, from coordinate 29,785,347 downwards.
GATGTCTGTAGTTTACACCCTGCTGAAGGCCGTTTCTCTCACTGTAATTCATCTTGAGGTGTTTAAATTGCCTTTAAGAGACTGAGGCCACACTGGGAAAATGATGTCTCAAGTGTTCAGGTATTCTGCTAAATATATAAATTATCTAACCGTTCATACCAAGAGGTCAAGGTTTGTCCAATATCGTTTTATTATTCTAGTGACAAAAAAAAATCTAATTATATCTTAAGTTCAAATAGTGATATTCATACACTTATATGGGCTCCACTTGTTTGTTGTCATTTTAATTAAAAGTATACATTTATTAACAGTCCAAAATGTCATTGAGATCAACAGAGTCTTGAAAACCTTCAGAAGGTCACAGATCTGTCAGATGAATGCTATGGTAGTATTTGACAACTGGATAGACGTTTAGAAGGGCATAAATTCTCCTCTATTTTGCTGTCTTTTTCTGTCCAACAGTGAAGAGATTTGCAACCTCTCTGCAGAGTGATTTGTGGGATGGACAGCCGTCCCTGAACCTCTGATCTGCAGAATGGAACAGAGAGACTGCAGAAGAGGGGAGGAGGAGGAGGAGAGAAAAGGAATCTGACAGATGACTGCATTCTAGGGCAGGAGAACAGATGAAAGCATTAAAAAGATGGGGGTGTTTTCAGATAATGAAGTTTTAGGAAAGACATAAGAACAGAGATGCAAACTCATCACGGGTTAAAAGGTGACAAAGATGCGACCCCAGACAATACAAATATTTTTATACATGTAATATTTAAAACACTTTATTATTTGTTTTTAACTCTGCACTTCTGCAGTAAAATTCTCTTTAAAGGAGATCTACATTTAAAATTTTCATTCATGGAGATAATAACACGGGAAAATGTTTTATATTATATAATATACAAATGGGTTATGTTAAAACATGTCTAAATAGTATAAATTATGCTGCCTGATTAAATTGAAAATACCAACATATATGTCATAATAGCAAAATTATTCCCCTAATATATAATTTCATCATGACGATAAAATTCCCATGCCTATCATGTTTTTGACACTCATTGTGTTTTCACGCCAAATGTGTCTAATGCAATGAGCTTTAGTGTCATTGAAAGCAATGAGTACCTTGCATATCGAAAAATTACGCTAAAGGGGAGCCATGTGTGTTAAAAAGTGATGCAGAGGGATCCTGACCAAGCGTCCATATGTGATGAGTTGGGAGTGAGAATGTGTGGAAGAAAACATTGTTTTTGTTGTATTAATGTACAGCATAAACGTGCTTAAAATAGCAGAGCACAAGGGCAGTCACAAATCACGTTTGTGACAACACACACACACTCACACCTGATGTCACACCTCTGTGCAAACCTCCCACCCACAATTGTGTGGTGCCGTAAAGACAGATTGTGTTTACCTTTAGTTATTTCAGTTAAACAACTGTCACACTTAAGCACAGTGACTCACACACTCTGTCAGTTTTTTGTTGGTTGAACAGTTGTTAAATGCCCTGGGTGAGTTATGATCTTAGCAGCAGGCTCAGATTTTGCAGAAACTGCATAACTGGCCAATCAGAACTGTATGCATTTTAAAAACAGCAAGATTTATTTAGCTTAATTTATCCATAGTCCATGTCATGTCAGTTTTTCCCTTCTGTTCACTGTTATAATTGGCATAAAACCTTCCTATATGGATCAGTATGGTGATCTTGACTTTTTTCCGCTTGAAGATTTCAGCAAGTGTAGTAAGTATCAGGCTACAGTTGTCTAATAGTTTTTGCATGGATCTGATCAAGAAAATCACATGTTGAAAATTGAATAAACAACTCAAACAATAGCTGACGTGATGTGATGTCCTTCATTAAATTACATTTGATCTTGTGATTATGTTCAGTCAGTCCAATTCCTCAATAAATGTATTGTGGAGAATGGATTTTCATAGTTTATTTATTGTTGCCAAATATGGAAACATTGTGACAACAATTTAAAATAACTCTTTTCTGTTTTAATGTGTTTTAAAATGTAATTGTTTCTGTGATGCAAAGCTGAGTTTCCAGCATCATTACTCCAGTCTTCAGTGCCACATGATCCTTCAGAAATCAGTCTAATATGCTGATTTGGTGCTTAAGAAATATTTCTTATTATTATCAATGTTGAAACTGTTGTGCTGCTTAAAATATATATATAAATATATATATATATATATAAAATATTTTTTTTGTAAACCATGATACACTTTTTTTCAGTTCAAAACAGTTCAAAAGAACTACTTTTATTTGAAATAGAAATATTTTGTTACATTATAAATGTCTTTACTGTCACGTTTGATCAATTTAAATGTCCTTGCTGAATAGAGGTATTAATTTCTCTTTGAAAAAAATCTTACTGACCCCAAACGTTTGAACAATGGTGTATTTTTGACACCTTAAAAGTTATGGATCGGTTAATGACAAGTGATGTCAGATCAGATGCAGATGAAGGAAGGAAAGAAACGTAACTTTGATAGGGGAATTTGGGTGGGGTTGCCCCCATCCGGCTGGAATTCTGTGAAGGGGCTTCGGAATGTGGAGAATGACTGTCATGAGATAGGCCTGGGGGTCAGAGGCCAGGACGGGTTTAAAGGACACCTGCTGGACCACTGTCAAAGCTGGTTGAGGCTTGAGTCTTCTCACTTATGTTTATTTCTGCCTCTAACAGAAATTAACTTTCTTAATGTAATTGCATTGCTCACATATTTTCCTCAGCCCCACAAGAGAGTCTTTTGTGATTCCTATCACTGTTGTTCTATTATTAAACTAGCCTGAAGCCTTTAACTCAATAAAATTGGGCTGCTCGGAGTGAAATGTCTTTTTTGATAGGATGCTGCTTAATGTCTGTGATTCTTGTTTTCTCCAAACCTTAATGGACTTTAAAAGCCAAGCAGACAGTAGAAAGGGAAGGGAAAGGTGATAAACTATATCTTTAGCATATAGGCCTACTAAAAATCCTCAGTTAACCTTTCAGAAGCTTATTTAAATCGGTAGAGTTACTAGAGTATAAAGGTGCTATTTAGATTACAGTCCTGTCCAGCAATGCTGACAGAATCCTAAATGGGATCGACAGGCCACATTTTAGAATCGGGGCATTCTGTCCTGGCTGAAATATTTACTGTACCTGTAGGATTTGTGAATGCTTGGTTATGTGGATACACCGTCTAAATTCCTGAGCCGGTCAGATCGTCTGTGTTTAAATGTTTCTAAATGTGTTTTCTAGGACATCAATGCTATTTTGAATTGGAATGTAGTCAACATGAAAGCTTGCGCTGAAATTAAAACCATGAATGTCAAATCCCCTCAAATCTTGGTATTCAACTGAGTTCTTCTCTTGCACCTGTTTTAACACTTTACTTTACACACAAGAGAAGTGCCAAACCTTTAGGATGGTGCGCAGCTCTTTTACTGGATCTCCAAAAGTGGTGGCTCCTATTAGAAGGTTTCTATTACAAATAAATGCTGTTGTTTTGAACTTCTGTTCATCAAAGAATCCTGACAAAAACATGTATCACAGTTTCCACAAAAATATTAAGCAGCACAACTGTTTTCAACATTGATAATAATAAGAAATGTTTCTTGACCAGCAAATCAGCATATTGGAATGATTTCTGAAGGATCATGTGACACTGAAGACTGGAGTAATGATGCTGAAAATTCAGCTTTGCCAACACATGAATAAATTACATTTTAAAATATAACAAAATACAAAATATACGTTTTTTTATTATTATTATTGTAATAATATTTCACAAAATTACTGTTTTAACTGTATTTTTGATCAAATAAATTAAGCCTTGGTAAGCATAGGAGTCTTCTTTCAAAAACATTTTAAAAAATCGTTCCCGACCCCAAACTCTTAAACTTTAGTGTATACTATAATGTGAAAATGTTTTAAATAAAACAAAAAACACACTTGATTATTTCTGTATGGTGAAAATTCAAAACCAAAAGGCTAAAACTACAAATGAGTAAAGTCTGGTGCAAAGAGAGAGCAAGAAGCATGTGAGAAATTTTTACAATATATCACCATTTTGACTAGCTACACACTAAATTGTATCGCCAGTGCCCTGCTGAAAAGATTATAGTAAAATTATGACCCTTCATCTCTCTGTTTCTTTCTTTCTAGCCTCTTCAGAAGAATGGACAGATCTCTATTTCCAGTCTTAATGGGAAGACAGATGATCAGACAGAGTATAATGGTCACACGGAGGAGAACCCACCGGCTGAGGGTAAATGCTCTTACTATATGCGCTTGTACATTGTGTGTATATATCACTCTTATATCTTTATTACCGTGTCTGTGTGCGTGGAATGACAATGACTGACACTAATAGTAGTCTGCCTCCCAGCATCAGGGGTCTGTGTGTGTGTGTGAGGCTTAAGATGGGATCTTTATCTTTTTATCTGTGTGCCCTCGTACCCCAGCTGATCCTTCCCATAATCCCCAGCTATCATAGGGATGAGAACACCTACATAGAGGCTACATTGAGTGGACACCAACATAGACCTACCAATGGACTGTGAGAAAACCCTAGAGCAATAATGCATACCGTGTTTATTTATATTGCTTTTTTGCATTATTTTCTTGCTTTTCAACTCAGAGAGACCACCGAGATGCTGCCCCCCAATAATATTTAGTAAGCCATGACCTAGCTGACCCCTTAAAGAGACCGGTGCATGTTTTTAATAAGCTAGCCTCATTGCATGTGTCGAAGTCTTTTATTTTTGTGGTCAAATAACACACTTTTTTTGTGATCAAATGGAGGAATTTCATCACAAACAAACTGAAAAAAGGAATCCAAATTGTAGAATAACATACTGGTAATTAAACCATGCATTTGTACAGAATTTAGGTGAGAAAACTGGCAAGATAGGAATAGAAATGTACATTTCGATGTGTATAAACAAAGAATTGTGAATATAAAATGAGTAGTCCACCATTTTTCTGTAGCTTAAACACTAGAACATGGCAATTACAACACTAAGGTCATGGGTTTGATTCCCAAGAAATGCATGAACTGATCAACTTAAATGCAATATAAGTTTCTTTGGATGGGAAGGATCACAATTTTTCATGAGAATCTATTAGAGGAGTGCCCGATTCGTGAATGAATCATTCAGAGAATATAAAATATAAAATGATTATTTGATCACAAATTGGACATAGTTATTTTTTTCATGAATGTTATTTCTTGTTGTCTGAACATGTCTTAAAAGTATATCAAAGCAAGAACGAAAGAAAAATTGACTGGGAAACAGATCTTACTTAAGGAAATGACAGGAAGCAAGACCAAAGAAGACCAAATAGACTGTCTTCTGTGCCACATCTGACAGTGGAGACACATTCACATGCAAATAAAAACCTGTTCCTTGTCTTTGTGGCTGTAGATGCAGTAAGACATTACCGGTGTGTAGAAAAGTCTCAATCATGACAATACCAGGGACAAGCCATTGAAACACTCCCAAAATTTCTGATGTCAATACTGGCTTTATTTAATCTGCATGATGAATGCCAGCCAAGAGTATTTAAGCCATAATTTTCTTGCGTGCTCAGTGCAGCCATTCATTTTCTCCAATATCCCCAGAGTACCAGAAAAACCCCTGGAACGTGTTATAGAAATGTACTGTGTGTAAAATTAATGTGTTGATATATCTGTCCGTTCTCCATTGTTAAGAAACCTCCCAAGAAATGATGCTGTCAGTTTTGAGTGTAACTTAACAATAGAAACCATGTACGCAGAGTCACAAAAAGTCAAATGAGAGAGAAGTATGATTATTTTGGTGTCCACTCTGCCAGAAATATCTTGTGCAATGTCTCCTCTGCCAAAATCAACAAAGAAAGTAGTGCTCTCGATATAAAAAAAACATACATTTTTACCATTTCCTTTAATCAGCATCTTTTCAATTTTGAATACCCCTAGCTTTTCAAATGGTCACGGACACACAGCCATACATGCACGCTCACTCACACACACCTGATTGAACTGATGCACTTGCGTCAGCATAAAATTACAAACACAGATATTTGTATGACCTGCATGAACAGACATGCATCAGATACATTTATACAAAAGTTTGCAAAAGAATTGAGTTCTCCCACCCACCCACTTACACACACACACACACACACACAAGCTGGCTGCCAGGCGTTTAGGAGGCGGCGGCGTGAGTGAGTCCAGAGAGTGAGCTCAACCATTATCTCATACACAGTCCTCCTCCCCCACCAAGCCGTGTGTGTGTGTGCTTTTACTCTGATAGGATATGAGTCTGTGCTCCATATCAAACATGTTTTAACAGGCTGTATGTGATTATCTATTTATCTCAGGAATTCCTGCTGGCATAAGTGTGTCGCTTTATTGTATATTTTCTTTTTGCTATCAGTTTAGTATGTGTGTTTTTGAATGTTTGACCTATTTCTGTGGAATTGTGTCCACAGAGAGCTCCACCTCTGAGATGGTTGATAATTGCTTCAGCTTTTTTATTGGTGTTCGGAATCTGAATCCAAATCTGAGTGATTTGATGTTGACTGTGTGTGTGTGTGTGTGTGTGTGTGTGTGTGTGTGTGTGTGTGTGTGTGTGTGTGTGTGTGTGTGTGTGTGTGTGTGTGTGTGTGTGTGCATCACTTCGTAGAATCATTTTACCAGAGCTGCAGTATGATTTGTGGTCAGATTCCTGGAAAATTGTGAACATATTTTTATTTTGGTTGACTACTTGTTTTCTAGTTCAAAATGACAAAAAAATATTCAGGTCAGGGTCTTTTGAAACTACATACAAACTGCACTGATTTCTTATGTTGAGGTCTAATAGTAACTTGACGGATTTTCTTGACTGAGTAAGCATTAGTTACTATGAGTATGTTTCAGTTATACTCAGACACACAGATGAGGAAAGTTGAGATGACATGAGAATGGAATGTGAGAAGTGTGGAGCGATGAAGGCCTTGGCAGAAAGAGAAAACCACAGGGAGAGTGTGAATATATATTTGATTAAGTGTAATTTAATTCATTTAATTTGCGCCAATAAAATTGTATAAGAGATGTAAAGACGGCATTAATCAAAAGAAATAAAAGTAAAAGCAGAAAGAGAGTGTAGTTTCATTTTTGTTTGGCTGTTAAACATTCGTCCTGACTATTGGCATAAGGATATTGAAAGTGAGATTTGATCTGGATAGAGAGGGAATACACAGTTCAAACAATCAAATGTTGGCTTGATATTTTACATTACTACATGTTGACATAAAATCTCACTAACTTATTACCTTTAGGTCATTCATGAGAAATTTGATTGTCTCAAATTATGTCATTGAGCCAAGTCATGTTGGGAACTAGTTGTATGGTTTGCCAACCATACTTTTTTTTTTTTTTTTTTAAGATATAAGATACTAAACCTTTTATTCAGCAAGGACACATACAATGGATTAAAAGCCACTAAAGACATTTTATAATATTACACAAAAAATATTTTTCAAATTAATGATGTTCTTTCAAACTTTATATTTATCAAAGAATCTTGAAGATATATATATATATATATATATATATATATCAGGAAAGATATCACTGTTTCCCCAAAAATATTAAGCAGCACAACTGTATTCAACATTGATGATAATAAGAAATGTTTCTTGAACACCAAATCAGCATATTATAATGATTTCTGAAGGATCATGTGACACTGAAGACTGGACTAATGATGCTGAAAATTCAGCTTTGCCATCACATGAATAAATTACATAATATAAAATATATTAAAAAAGAAAACAGTGATTTTTAAATGGTAATAATATTTCACAATATTACTGTTTGTACTGTATTTTCTATCAAATAAATGCGGCCTTGGTGAACATAAGAGTTGGTGACACTTGGTGAACTTTCAAAAGACATTTAAAAAAAATGTTGACCACAAATGGTAGTGTGTTTATATATATATATATATATATATATATATATATATATATATATATATATATGTTTGGATTGCAGTATTAATGACGTAGCTACATAGAGCATAAGTAAACCAAATGGACCAAACAGTGGGATGAATTATGATGTCACTGGTACAAACTGTACCTTGCACTGTGACAGCTCATTGGAGTAGTTAGGTACTCTGTAAGAGTCATTGTCAAAATGTCCTTTCTGAAAATGAAAAATTAGCTGAGGGAAAGAAAATGACCTAATTGTCAAGGAAACTAGTGAGGGAAGAGGAAGCAATGACGCAAAAGAATGAGCGTTCTTCCTGTGCTGCATTCCTCAGCTTCCTCTATCCATAGAAAGCAAAGGAAACGGCAAGAATAACAGGGAAAGCTTGATATAGAGATATAGAGAGGAAGGTACGAAATGAAGAGATTGTGTTTTAAAGATAATGTATTGAGCAAAATCAATTGAAAGTATAAAGCAGGAGAATGCTGGAAACTTAGAGACAGTCTTCTGATACTGACCAGATCTTCACACAGCTCTCATTTCCTTTTCCTCCCATTATTTCGGCATCATCTTCCTGGCTCGAGGAATTCGTGCATAGTTGAGGGCGTGTGTATCTGGAAGTATGTGTGTACGTGTGTGAGCTGGGGTCTACAGTGACGTCGTAGCATCCCCTGCAAGACCCCAGGCCAGTGGGACGCACACCTCCCAATGGTCCCAGCCAAAACAGACTGCCGACTGCTCACGTTTCTGTGTTTGATCGCATTTCCCTGGTGGAAAAGATAACATGGATGTCATTCTGGGTATTGGATCCACCATGCCAGACCATGATGCTGATTGGCTGGTGGTATTTTATCATATCTTACTACATCAGGCAAGATTAGGTCATTAATATTAATTGTGTCTTCATGGTCAAGTCCACAAATATGACTCAGCTTTTGAGTGATACATACAGGAAGATGTAGATGACAAGCTTCCTCTTTCGAGGAATGTCCATTACAGTAAATGGGAGTGACTCACGCTGTCTTTAGTGTGTGAGAGTCTGTTCTTATTGAATTCCATTCCTATGGAGTCACTGGGGACAAAAAGTCTTTCCCATGTGTCAAATCCCTCTGATCTGAGCCCCATGTCTCTGTCTGCTACTATAGATCACAATGAAGTCTGAGGGTGGCTATTCATCAGCTATTCAAGAAGAATTTGCCCTACTTGTCCCCTTTAGCTTTGCACCGAAAAAAACACTTATGTGTACACCCTCTAGTGCTATAGTCCGGTTCAGTTTAGAAACTTAAACATCACAATAACATTTCAATCAAATCATTGTAATACAATTTGTGTTTGGTCAAGTGAATAAATACAGAAGAAGCTTTTGGTTTTTGGCTGAGATAAAATACCAATCTTAACCAGATGAGTTTCTGCATAGTCTTTAGGTTCCAGACCAAACTGGATTAGAGTTGTTATCACCCCTTAAGAAGAAGATTCCAGCTGGAATTCGCACATTCCATGGGAACAATGGCAAGGTGTGAGATGTCTGATTAGACCCTTGTATGCCGAAGAATCTCACTGGCATTCTTCAGCCATCCTCCTTCAACAAAGTTGAATGAAATAAGCTGCCTCAGTTTACGCTTTGAATGGACCATTTGCACTGTAAAGTGGCAGCCTCATTACATAAGCACTAAACTACCTAGTCTGGGACACAAATGTAAATCGAAAGTCACTTTACCTGCTAACCTTTCACTTATAAATAATTCACATTGTTAATAGTAATAAGGGAGACCTTTTTATTAAACAGTAAAATAGTTTTTAAAAAGTCCTAAAATATTTCAAAGCAACTGACATCTGTCAGAAAAGGTTACCATATTTTAACATATGTTCAGGGACCATCCCTCAATAATCTTGAAAATAATTGTTTACAGTTTTTTCACTCACAATGTGGCAAAAAGTTGCATACTTATAGCAGAGCCCTTGGACTGAGAGTGTTGTGGAGAAGGTGTAAATATGTGAGCTCGGTTGAGTGAAAAGGAGAAGAAGCAGAAAGATAAAGATATAGGAGAAGATATTGTGGAGTTCCTTGTTTCACCCTTGTCCATTTTATATGGAGCCTGCTGTTTAGGAGACGGGAAGGGGAGATGGAGCTCTGTAAAACATCATGTACAGAAATGCCTTTGATAACATGAGTAATCCTCCCTCCCTACACACACACATACACACATTTTAACTACGGTTTGACAATTTCTGTCGTTTTGAACAGGGAAAGAAAAAGTTGGAAAAAGGAATGTTTGTGTGAGTGGGTGGAGGGAGTGTGTGAAGAGGAGTGGAGGGGGAAGGAAGAGGGAAACTCATTCAGTAGAGAGGGGCTGAGAACAGCTGAAAAGTTGAGGAGGAGGAGTGGGGGGTGAATGGGAGGGGGAGTGGGGGGGCATGGGTGGGGTGGTCCCACATAGGACATGTGTCAGTGTCTGTTGAAATGTGTTTTACCCTCCCGCTCTCCTCATTCTCACCCAGAAACTCAGAAGAGGAGACGCCTGACCTCAACATAAGCTCACAGGACAGAGAAAGAGAGGGAAACAAGAGTGTAGCTTTAAAGCCAATCAGCTGATCATAGTCTGAGAGGAAGCAGGAGATTTACAAGAGGGGAGTTCAGAAACGCATCACTGTCATCGAGTTAAACTGATTTTTTTCCTGAAAAGTAATTGCAAAAGTTTTTGAAATGCTTGGGACAATAACTCTAACAGGTAAGATGCATCTAAAATCTATGACTTGTTATAGTTGGGGCGTATTATGGTTAATATTTTAGGACAGGGGAGCGATAATAAATTAGATCGGCACTGTAGGAGTTTCTAGATTTTATTTTCAGGTTTATTTTTATTAATAATGGATCATCTTATGAATTTATTCAGTAATCAGTCAATTCAGTAAAATGGTGGACAAATTCTAATACATGATCTGTAGCCTATGGTCTCATTGTGTAGAGGCTAATGGTATTAAATAGCCTACTTGAATATTTGTTATTCATCAAAAAAATATTGACTTTTTCATTCAAGTAATTTATTGCTTTCTCTGACATATCTCAAGTTTTTTTTTGTGTGTGTATGTCTAATTATTTTTGCATTTCATTGATTCTTGCTCTTTGATAGAATCTAGAACTTATGGAATATCAGGGATTTGTTTTTAAATAAAAACAATTTCTGTATATTGACAGTGTGAAGCATTAACCATTAAGTGTGGGAGACCAACCTAAACCTTATAATGTTTCATTTAATTCGTTTTAAGTTTGTGAAAAAAGTACAGCTAGGTGGGTTTATACATGTAATGTATAGAATTCTTGGAAATGTTCAGAGCTGATGGGCTATAGTGGTCTAAGATGTCCTTCTTTTTAAGGAATTTTAATGAGTTTTTAAGCCCCTTAGATCTTAGTCAGGGTTCTCTATAGAGTTGGTGTGGGTGTATGGAATTGATTACCTGCTGCACATGACTTCAGAGAGTGTTTTGATTAGCTGGGGATGTTTATTAGGACTTTTTTGTGGATGTTCTTATCTTTGTTTATATCAGTTTAATCTATTTTGTCCTAAATTGACCATTTAATTTGACTTAAATTGGCTTAAAGGGATAGTTCACCCAAAAATAAAAAATAAAATTCATCACATACTAACCCTCAAGTTGTTACAAACCTGTATTAGTTTCTTTCTTCTGTTGAACACAAAATAATATATTTTAAAGAATGTTGGTAATCAGGAAAAAAGATATGGAAGTGAATGGGCCCCATCAACTGTCTGGTTACCAACATTCTTTCAAATCTATTATTTTCTGTTCAAAAAAAGAAAGAAACTTACACAGGTTTGGAATAACATGAGGGTGAGTAAATTATGACATAATTTTTTTATTTTTGGGTGAACTATCCCTTTAAATTTCATATATGCTCTAAACACATCTATGTCAAAGGGAGTCACAGAGTTACTAAAGTGTAGTTATTTAGTGCAGGAGGTGGGGTAGTTGGCCTGGTGGGGGTCCGACAGTCAGTCTACTGCAACCTCCCTAAACACACAGACTCCACTAATGAACAGCCTATATTTGCATGTAACAGCAAGGGGTAGTGGGTTGTTGACCATTACCTCAGGCCCATCTCAACAAACATCCACCCCTCCCCCATATTTCTAGAAAGCCCTATCACACCACTGTGATTTCAGATGGCATCTTCCCCCACCCATTCCAAAATGCTCACCCACAGTTTCACACTTTAGCAGCCACAACAGACACGCTTTTTTGAATTCCTTGGCTCGAGTTTCCCCAGTATGAGCCACCATTAAGACAAAGGCAAATGTAGGGCAACTGGTTGCTTCACCAAGTCTTTGACCCATTTTGTCTTTAATGTACTCATGTAAAAATATACATGCACATATACAATGTGTCTTTTTACATGAGAATGTGCGTCCTTCATATTCTTAAACTTAACTTCTTAGTGTTAAGTGCCTTACTTTTTGTGTTATAAATCAGTCTTCCATATCACCAAGGCTGAGAAATTTCTGTCTGTCATTCTATATGGCTTCCCATAATGCCCGTTTCCCATTTTACAATAAGGATTTTAATCATGGTAGTTTAAGTTCCAGGATGGACAATAGTTTGGGCCCCCCACCCCTTTTAGTCAAAGAAGGAAAAAACAGAGGCCTATTGTGAGACAAAGAGCACAACACAATACAGTCTTCCTAAGCTGAAGTTTAGATTTTGGTTTGGTCTGTGGGGGGTTTGCTGTATTGTCTTTGCATCCCAATACCATATTGAATTGTGGGATTAGGTTGGTGCTTCATTAAATTTAAATCATATATTGAAAACATGGAGCTCCATTTTGTTTTAAACCTACATAAAATTGATGGATGAATTTAATAGTGATTTTTCATGGAGTGACCACAACACGATAAAGAGCATCAGTATTTTATTTTAATGACCGTCTACTGATCTGAAAATCTGAAAGGATGGTAGGCAATATATAAGTCAGTCCAGTTGTTTCATTGTATGAGTTTCAAGGTTAGGGTAATCAATCCAAGACTTTACCAGTCACATAAAAATAAAATTGTTCTAAACAATGTATAAATCATTTTGACCTCTGGCTTAAGTTGATTTGGTAGATAAATGGGTTTGCTGCCCCTTTAAATCAGCCTGTGTCATATAAGTGCGTAGGAAGGCAAGTAATGTGATATCCATGCATTAAAAATGCTTGGAATTTGTTTTTAAAGTCACTGGGTGGGTTTCAGACCCCAGAGCAAGAGCAAGCAGAGCCAGATGTGAATGGTCCCTTGCTAGGTTGGATGTCAAAGGGAAACTGAGCCTCCAGGAGGCCCACACTACATGCAAACTCGACTCCCTCTTCCTAGCCCCACACCCTCAAAACCGACACACTCCTGTCAAAACACAGATAGTCAAGGGAGGAATTTAAGACATTATAAGTTTGTGTGTGTTTGTGTTCTTTTGTTTATCCCACCTGTTGCAATTTTAGTAAAAATTCTCGGATGCTTAAGAACTGGACACATATACAGGCTTAAGGTAGATTAATAAAGTAATATTACAAACCACCCCCTTCATTATGTGTTTGCTGTGTTTTATTAAATAAGGTAAATTTCATAGTCTACAAGTTTGGCAACATAGCCTGCATAACTGTGAAGCTTACAACATGGAAATTTCCCCTGGTTGCCTTGATGTAAAATCTTGTCATCATTCCCCAGATTTCATTAGGAAAGAGAAAGTGTAAGCTTATTATCAAATTACCATCATATGCCTGATTAAATCTGTACAGGGGGTGAATATTTTTGCAGGTTTTCTAGCAATGTGGCTCTGATTTCCTTCAAATGCCACAACCCTCCATCTTGAAATAATTACATTAGATCATGTATTTTGCTTTTATTACTCTAAATAGTTTTTTCTACACTTAGTCATTTTGAGAATTGGCTATCCATAAGAGACAAATGAGTTTTATAAGGCTTTGAGTGTTATGATATTTGATCATCTGTTAACTCATTCCGTGATGATTCCAATGATAATGGCTTTATTTATTCCATTTGTGAACTCAAGTAACTTGAACAACTGTATCTGAAAAAAATGTACTAGAAACTTCACTAAAACTTTGCATATTTTTCATTACAGTTGGCCAGACAGACACGATCTCCCAAAAAGAAGACAGCCCTGAAACAATTGAGGTGCATCAGGAAGAGGTTACCCCTCAAGTTAATGGAGAGAAAGGAGACGATTCTGCAAATGCAGATGAAATTACAACTGCAGAAGAGAAGGTGGTAGAAGAAAAACAAGAGGAGACAAATGAGGTGGGCTTCAAGAAGATCTTCCGTTTTGTTGGATTCAAGTTCACACTGAAGAAAGACAAGAATGAGAAGACTGAGCCTGTGCAACTGCTGACAGTGAAGGAAGCAGAGAGTGGTGCAGACGCAGCTGCTGAGGAAAAGAAAGAGGAACCTGCAACAGAGGAAAACAAATCTGTGGAAGACAAATCACCAGAGACCACAGAAAAAGAGCAGGAGGCCACGACTGAAGATGTGACTGATAAGGCAGAGAAACCAACTGACCAAACTGTAGTTGATGCCCCATCAGAGACTGAAAAGGCAAGTGATGGGGCAACCGAAAAATCTGCTGAAGAAATGGGGACGATATCAGAGAAAGAACCAGAGTCAGAAATGCCAACTGAATTGCCCACAAGTCCACCCTCTCAAGAGACACAGAGCCCCTTTAAGAAATTTTTCACTCAGGGAATCTTTTCTAACCTGCGGAAGAAGACAAGCTTCAAAAAGCCCAAAGATGAGGAACAAGTCAAAGAAAAGTCAGCAGAGGAGGACATTAAGGAAACTGAGGAGACTGCAGATGGTGTTGTTGAGGGTATAGAGGAAGCTAAAGTGGATGCAGAGAAAGAACCAGCTGAGGGTGAGCAAGTAGAGAAACTCTCAGAAACAGTTGAAACTAAAGCTGAAACTGCAGCTGAATCCACTTCCACTGAGACAGAAAAGACACAAGATCTTAAACTAGAGGCTGAGACTACAAGTGAAGCTGAAACTTTGACTCAGACTGAAACTGCTGAAGCTCCAGCTGCTGAAACTGTTGATGAATCCCAACCTATTGAGGATGCAAAACCAACAAGTGACAAGCCAGATGTTTCAGATGAGGTGACCACTGAAGCTGAAATCCTGTCATCTCAGGAGAAAGCCAAGGCTCAGGGAAGCCCACTTAAGAAGCTGTTTACAGGAGCAGGTCTAAAAAAGCTGTCATCCAAAAAGCAGAAGAGTAAGAAAGAAGCTGAATCAAAGCAAACAGAATCAAGTGAACAAGTTGCTGAAAACATCCAGTCTTCCACTGAGTCTGCTGAGCCCCAAAAACCTGACAGCGGAGCATCTTCTCCAGAAGAATCTGGTGAGCATCTTGTGGGGGAGGTAACTCAAGCTGAGGTGGCTCAAGCCGTGGAGCCTGATGGTGAACCAGTCACTTCTGACAGTGAGAAAAAGAAAGATGGAATTTTACCTTGGTCCTCTTTCAAAAAACTAGTCACTCCAAAAAAACGAGTCAAAAGGCCATCTGAGAGCGAAGATGAAGCCCCTGGAGACAAACCCAAATCTTCTACCCTATCTTCAACTGAAAGTGCCATCTTTGATGAGAAAACTGATGAGCCTAAACCCTCTGAAGAGGTACCATCTGAGTCTAAAGAAGAATCACAAGCAGAATCTAAGGTTGAGACAAAAGTTGAGAAGCCTGAACCAGTCGCAGAGGAGTCAAAAAGAAAAATGGATACATCTGTGTCCTGGGAAGCTCTTATTTGTGTGGGGTCAGCTAAAAAAAGGGCCAGAAAAACTTCTGATTCTGATGATGAAGAACCTAAAATTGAGGAAGAAGTGCAGCAGTCTGGAGAAGAGCAGACGAAGACTGCCGAGTCCCCTCTTGTAAGCTCTGGTGAAGCTGATCATGAGAATTTGGCTTCTTCCCCCGAACCAGAGGAAGAACTTGTGTCTACCTGGGAGTCCTTCAAGAGGCTGGTAACCCAGAGGAAGAAACCTAAAGCAGAAGACAAGTCTGATGAAGCCTCAGGCCCAGAGCAGACAACCTCTGACAGTGAAATCCCCAAAGAAGAATCCTCTTTCTCTTTGAGGAAATTGATTCCCCGCAGGAAGAAGAAGTCTGATGGTAAACAAGAGCAGGTTTCTTCTGACGTTGGCTCTGCAGAGGATGACTCCGACACTCCAGCTGTGGTGCCTCTTTCCGAATATGACAATGAACCATCTGCAGAGGCAGAGGAGGTGAAGCAGGAATCTGCACCAGTAACTCAGACAAAGGCTATAGCTGAGGATAGATCACCATCTTGGATCTCAACCACTGTGGAAAATGTTGAGGATGAGACAGAGGGAAAGCAATTGAGTGACATACCCGAAGAAGGAGACACAGCTGCCACACCCAAATCAACCGATAACACCATTGCAGAGGACATTGTCGAGCTTACATCAGAAGCAGTTACGGCCCTTGAACAAGTAGAGGAGACTGAAATGGTTTCTGCTGTTTCACGCGTTACAGCATCTCCAGTTACATCAGGTGAGACAACTCCTGTCCCAGGTGATGGTGTAGAGAAGACTGATGTCGTACTACAACAAGCTGTGGAAACTATCAGTGTTACCGCATGTGCCATAGCTGTCACCATGACTAAGGAACAGGAAAACGTAGTTGCCGTCATCACTGACGCTCTTCTGGTTGAGTCAGCCATCAAGGGAGAGAAAACAGTCTTGGTTGCACACGAGAAAACAGAGGCAACCGCTGTTTGCACCGGCCTTGACACTAGTGAAATAAAGGCGGTAAAAGAAGAAAGCCTCAATCAGAAGCCTTCAGTAGAGTCAGTCACAGTTGTTACTCAGGCACTAGTCACAGAGTTAGCTATTGAAGACAAAACACAGGAGCCTGAAAAGGTCAGTGTGACTGAGGATAAGGTTCATGAGGCTCAGATAAGTGTAGGTCAAGTAGAGCTCAAAGATGAGCCCATAGAAAATGCAGTTGAGGAGAAAGCACAGTTTGAAGAGATGAAGGAGATATCTGAAGCTGAGACTGTGAATGATCTCCAAGAAGTAGCAGCAGTCAAAGTAGCGCTTATCAATGCTGTACAACAGGAACCAGAATTTCTTGAAGAGCCGGTGATGGCAGAAAAATCCCCTCAGGTTGAGGCTGCAGGTCCTGTTGAAGCAACTGTTGAAGAGTCAATCTGTGCTCAAACTGTAGAAGTCACAGAAGTTACTGTTGCTGAAGGTGAGAAAGTGCAAGAACTGAAGGGTGTTAAAGAGGCATTTGCCACTGTTGAGGTAGCATCTATGGAGGGAGTTGCCATCGCTGAAATAGAGGAGGCCATGGCAACCCTTCCAGAGGTGTCTGCTTCTCAAACTGCTTTGTCTATGGAAGATTGCATTCCTGTTGTGGCTGAAGAATCCACTGAAGAATTTGCAGTCATCAAAGAGACTGTCTGTGTTATAACCTCAACATCTGAGACGACAGAATCCCATTCAGCAGATCTAGCTCATGAAACTGTTATGGAAAATGTTCCTCTTGTTCTTCCCACTGGTGACCACAATATCCAGGTTATAGTGAATGATGTTGAGGTTGTCTCTGCTCAAGGAGTCAGTGAGGGAAACTTTGAAGTAGCCTCAACAAAGGTTAGTGTTGTGTTTGAGGAAGTTATTGAGAATGCGAAAGAGGAAACTGAAGTGATCCAGGCATCCCAAGTGACAGAGGCAGAAATAATTGAGAAACAGAGCAGTGTTATTGTGCAAGAGGTCATTCAAATTGTTGTGGAGAACCTTGCTGAGGCACATGCAGAACAAAAAGTGTCTGAGAAAGCCACTGAGGAGGTAGAGAGCTGTACCACATCAGTGGAAGTCAAACTTGAAGAGCCCCCAGTGGTTTCTGAAAAACCTTCAACAGAAGTCATTTCAGGGGAAAAAGCTCCACTAGAAACAAGCCCAGAGAAACCAAAGGCATCTGATGATAGCTGCAAAGACGACAATGAACAAACTTGCATTGTCACTGAGAAACCAACAAAAACAGTCAATGAAGCCATCCTGATCTCTGAAACAGTCCCAGTCTCTATCACCGATGAAATCCATGCTCAGAATGAGGAGGTTGCCACAGTCTCTGTGGAAGATGTGCACCAAGAAACAGAGGTAACGAAAAGTGAAGTCGAACTAAAGCAAGCAAAAGAGACCAAAGAAAGTGAAGAAGGAAAAAGTCAAGTTGAGTCAGATTCCACAGAAGTGCCAACAGAAATCAAGCAAGAGACACAAGATTCAGAAGTTTCAGAAGCCATACCAGAAGAAAAGATGACAGAAATATCTGCAAGTCAAGACCAGTTTGTAGCTGAGCAGTGTCAACTGGCACAGGAGGTACAGATTGAGACTGCACAGGAGTTTAACGTGGGTTTCATAAATGTCATAGATGCAGATAATGTACCTGTTCAAGACATTGAGACAAACATGAAAGAAGACGGTTCAGATGGTCAGGAATCAGTAGTAGACAGGCCTCAGAAAGACTTGGAAGAGCCTCAAACGAAGATTTCAACACAGGACACGACAAACCAGGGAGAGTCCAGAGATCCAGATTGTCAAAAGACGGATGCTAAAAATGTACCTGCCAAGCTGGAGTCTGCTCCTGAGAAGACAGCAAATGCCATTGCAGTAGAGGAGGTAGTGGAGGAAGTCGAGAATGAGAATGAGCCTGTCTCCACAGAGGTTGTCACAGTGTCATGAGCAGGTTAGTCTTTCTAAATTTATTGAAATTGCTTTATTAATTTTTTTATTTTTTTTTGTAGAACAAAACAACAATAATAACAAAATATTAAAATTTTTCAAAATTAGTTTTGTCCCTCACAAACAAAAGAGTTCAACTAATATTCCACATTAGTTAGTAAACTTCACCATCAAACTTCAGTTTTTTCATGGTGCCTTTTTAAAAGCATCAGTTGATCGTAGTTTTATTAGGGGTGGATTTCCATTCGGTGAGATGAAAAAGCTTTTGTTCCATGTACCAGTATCCAAGGGACCTTCGGTATCAAAGCAGGAATGCCGCTGCCTGACCCTTCACTTCACTTCACTGCTGGGTCTTAAAGGGAAGCCGTGTGAAGAGAGATGAACTTGTGGTGAAAGACCGAGTCTAATTCCCCACCCCCTCCCTTATACGCTCTCTTATTCTCTTCCAATCATCAAAGCTTTTAATATGTAGTTAGAGAACCAATTAATTTAATAAGATACACTGTATGATCAAATACAATCCATGGTAGTGTCATATCAGCATACGAGCGGATAAAATGATAAAAAATCATAAAAGTTGTATTCTATGATATTGATAGATTATTATTTATTCAATTAAATAAGTCTTAAAGTACTGAATGAAGTAAAGTGCTACCTGACTCTCCATGTCAGTTTTCCCAAGAAATGATTAAGGAAGGCACTTGAATGGGTAATACTAAATTACAGTAAGTACATTGACATGTTTAGTTTTTGTGTAGTCGAGCTACAGTCTTCATCGAAAAAATTTTGCATGTCACGTCTTTTGGAATGTGCGCACAAAGCTCTTGATTGTTTATAGTATGATTAAAGGGTTAGTTCACCCAAAAATGAAAATTCTGTCAGTAATTACTCACCCTCATGTTGTTCCAACCCCGTAAGACCTTCGTTCATCTTCGGAACACAAATTAAGATATTTTTGATTAAATCTGAGAGCTGGATCCCTTCTCCATAGGCTTCTAAGGGATTGAAACTGGCTGGCCCAGAAAAGTTATTAAAGACATCGTTAATATAGTAGGCTAGTAATCACACGTAGGCTCACTATTGGCCGACGCTGGTCATGTGGTGATGCGTGGTGACGTACAACACAGAAACGCTGCGCTATTACACTACGTGAACTCACTCGAGGCCCAGAGAGAAGGAAATGAATAGTGGAATAAAGTCGTTATTTTTGTTTACTTTTTGCGCACAAAAAGTATTCTCGTCGCTTGATAAACTTAAGATTGAGCCACTGTAGTCACTTGGACTATATTAACGATGTCTTTAATAACTTTTCTGGGCTAGCCAGTTTCAATCCCTTAGAAGCCTATGGAGCAGTGATCCAGCTCTCAGATTTAATCAAAAATATCTTAATTTGTGTTCTGAAGATGAATGAAGGTCTTACGGGGTTGGAACAACATGAGGGTGAGTAATTACTGACAGAATTTTCATTTTTGGGTGAACTATCCCTTTAATGTGTTTACATCCTTAATGAAGCCAAACTGCATTACCTAGATTAATTAAAAAGATGAATTATTGTTTTAGTCCGACTTGAATCAGAAAGTGCACGTAAATATACTTGATACTCATATTACATTTCAAAATGATTACACATTCGCAATAAAAACATTCATAATCAGAGGCAACTCCATAAAATAAATACATGTATTACCCGTCACCTATTCAAATAATTACACTGTTCAATGAGCCCTAATGTTAAGTGTGACCAAAAAAGGAAGGGGATGGGAGAGGAGAGCTGGGTGTGTCTGCTAAATGTTTGATGAGTGCTAATGCAGCACTGCAGTAGAGCAGACGTTGGTGATATATAACATCGCTGCATGAGCTTTGGTGCAAGGCCCACTCTCTTCTCTCTCTCACTATCCCATTTGCCTTGGTGACTTGTGCTGAGTCATACAACAGAGTGAGACAGTGGTTGGAGGCACAGAAGATGCAGTGCAGATGGAAAGAGCAATGTGTGTATTAATGTGAAATGATAGGTGACAAAGTAGTATAGTAGCATAGTAGCTTGTAATGCTAATTGATTAAAGAGCTGTGAGAAGAGCAAAGGAAAAGAGTGCAAAGTATATTGCAGTTTTGAAATAGCATTTGAATTAACATAAGCAGACTTAGCAGTGTACGTGATAAATAAGCTTAAAATGTTTTGCAAACAAAATGCTAATGTACTAGCATCTGGTTGGCTCTTTTTTTCTCACCACTTTCCTTTATGTCTTGCAGTCTGCATGTAAAAAGCGGTCACATGACTGGGACACCGAGCTTTCCGGAAAGCAGGAAGTGAGTGGCAGCCATGGAGGACATTAAGAGACAGTGCTCTGTCCCAACTCCCAGAGCAAGAGACTAAAGTTCAATCTCTCTTCTCTCTCTCTCATTTAATCCATCCATTCATCCCTCTATTCCTCTTTCCTAATTCACTCTCACTCAGCTACCATATCACTGAGGTCTTGTGCCTCACTGGACTTATCAAGGGATGTCTCCTATTCCCACTTTACTGTTTTTTGCCAAATTGCTTAAGATGCCATGTTTCAACGTGTAAGTTACGATGGACGTTTTAATTTTTTTATTAGTTGTTAAGCAGTCTGCCGAATGGAGAGAATATGTATGTGTGGATCTTGTATGAGCTAATGTGTGTTTGTGATGGAGTAGGACGGTTGTTGTTTTGTATATTGTATTTATATCTAAAATATTCTCTCGGCCCTCTCAAAAACATTCTAACCTTCTACAAACCCATTGAAATCATGATGTCATGCTGGTGTGAAATTACAAAATATTATTTAGTCAAGTAATTTTAGCAAATATGGTACAGATACACCTTCTACAGCTATAGTAAATGAAAAAGTGCATAATATGCTGTGGCTGTAATGTGAAAATGAGGTAAAATTCAGTGAACGCTGAAACACAATATCAAGCCGTTATCATCTCCATGCTCACTGTAGATATACCACTTTTCTGTCCTTTACTGTGAAATGTTGTATTTTTATTATGTATATTTATCATGCACAATCACAATGAACGATTTTACCATTGATGCGTGACATTTGAGATTTTAAAAGAGTCAATTTGCTTTTAGTGGTACCCTGTGAAAATAGATGATCACGATGATGATAAACGCCTGCATGAGTAGGGATTGTTTAAAAAGGGACATTTTATTGTCCTCAACATACATGTGCACTTCACTGTTTGACGGCCTTAGCAAAATGCATGTTTTAACACCTAAAAATGCACCTGAGGTTAAGGGAAAACTGTGAGAAAATTGTGCGAGGAGAATAGTATTTACACCATCTATCGGTAAACTCTCCAACATAGGTTGTCCAGTTAGTTACACATGGTTTTGATTCACATATAAGTGGGTATTCAGAAATAGTGTAGTTTTTTTTTCTTCCGCATTTCTAATCTCTGTAACAAGGACTGTTATTTCTTTGAAAGACATGTAGATGCCTTATTGTCAGTCTCTTTGAAATTAGTAGTATTGTAGCCATACATGCAGGCAAATAAAAGCATTTCAAAATATGTAATGTGACAGTTGTTGCATATTTGGATGATGATGGTGACAAACTGTAAAAGAAAACGTTTAACTGTCAGAAAGCAAATGACAGAGACTGAAAAGGGGGATGCACTATCTTCAATAGAAAAACAGCTCTGCTACTACTGTCACGCTTTGAATGAACAACCCACTCACATTCTTTTCTTAGCTTTTTATAATACAGTCTACTGTGAAGCTCTTTAACATTTGTACAAATTGTATACCTATGTACCTTAAGTCATGTTGTAATATTAACAAATAACCAATGAAAGCATTAAGGAATGTTATATACCAGTAGCATGAGCCTCACCTCTTTTTGTATTCTTCAAGCTGTTAATAGTATGGATACAAAATCATGTCTATATTTCATTCAAATAAAGCTAGTGTAAATCAAGCTGACTAGTTTTTTTTCATTACCCTTTCTATGTGGTTTTGTTTTTGAGCGTGTATCGCCAGGTGGTAGGAGGATACCGAAAATACAAACTGGAGTGAATAAAACTGAATTGGCATAAGTAAAATGTTGGGAATATTTAAGCAGGGTTAACTTTTAAGTTCAATACTTTTTTTGCAAGTTTTGATGTAGTGGCACCACAATGGTGCCATCTAGTGGCTCACATTACTAGATTTAAATGAATAAATAAACCCATGCTGTTTATCCCTCTGATTGTTAATTTCACATGGATGGAGAGGTACAAAGGCAACATATTTGCCCTCATGATTGATTATGTAAGAAGGATCCACAGTTTACCAAAAACCTGTACAAAATTGCCTCGAGCAGAGAATGGGCTTAAAGTATGGAGTCCGTAAAACTTTTTAATATTCTCTAACACTCACCAAGGCCTTTATTATTTTTTCTAAAAAACAGAAATACTGTAAAAACAGAGTAAAATATTACAATTTAAAATAACCACTTTCTATTTATATTATACTTATTTATACTTAACCCACACTTTTGAACGGTAGTGTATATTAAAGAAAACAACATGCACACTTCAAAAACATAAGTATTTATTATCATTATTCACAATGAAAATGCAAAGGAAGTATTTTTTCCAGAGACAACTGTTCATGTTCCTGAGGAGCGACAGATCACAGTATACTTGCCTTGGCTTTGGGGTTTGTGCGTTTGAGGGGGCACCTTTACCCCTCTCCTCCCCTCCCTATAACTGCCTCAATGGGTAACAACTTGCATATGTACAAATAATAAAGAGTTGTAACAAGACTACCAAAAAAAAAGGCATTCCATTGCATGTATGATTACACATAATTTGGACAAGGCCTCCTGTCCATTGACATCACAAATAAAAAAAAAACCCAAAAAATATTATGTAAAATTATTTGTAACAAAATAAAGCAAATGGTCCTTCCTGGGCTCTAACTAGCTATTCAGTAGTAACTTAACTCACAGTGCTCTTAAAATATATTCCTAGGAGGTCTTTAAGAGGAGCAAGATGGAAGAAATATTTAGCATTGATTGTAAATTGCCCTGGTTTAAAATGGTTAAAAAAAGAAGTTTCCTGACATAGCACAAGTATAATCAGAGTAGTCAGGGATCTTTAGTAGATATCAGTGCTTTAACAGCATGACCTCACTGTCAGTTTCATTAGAACATAAAGACCGTCAATGCAGAGAGGACAAACATACAGACACTTGTGCTACACTAAAATGGATAATATTCTACAGTAAATGCATTGATCAATATACAACCTTTGAGATTATAAAATTTTTTGTAAATAAAGCACTGTACATAAAATTTGAAAAGTAGGCTCAAAAATAAGGAAATTAGGAGCATACTCGAGCAAATCATTTCATGGCAAAATTCAAGCTGGGAACAGTGACAGAAATAACTCCCTTCAAGCTACATTATGTACATGTGTACGATTGGCCACAGTGTTTTCTAATTTCACACACAGAAACAACTTTGATTAAACACACAGCACAACTGTAAACATGTTGAACCACAGTGAGAGCAAAACAACCAGATTGCTGATGAGCCGCCAAACAATTTTACGCTGGATGGATGTTTATCATTTAGGTGGTATTGGCACAAAAAAGTACTGTAGTAAACGTGAACAAATGTGAAATATATCGTGGGTCACATTAACTCTAATATAAATTATGTTCGACAAGTAATCTGGCACTGAATGAAGGTTATCT
This sequence comes from Leuciscus leuciscus, assembly GCF_965113295.1. Taxonomy (NCBI): domain Eukaryota; kingdom Metazoa; phylum Chordata; class Actinopteri; order Cypriniformes; family Leuciscidae; genus Leuciscus; species Leuciscus leuciscus. The sequence goes on along the minus strand of NC_138743.1, from coordinate 29,760,939 downwards.
ACAATTGCACCTTGCACTTGCTAACCCAAAGCATGTAATAAGAAATTAGAAACAGAAAGAAAAACTTTGAGATCTGTGTAACTCCTCAGAGGCACTGGAAGATAAAGTTGACTTTGATCCTCGAACCTTTGATGCAAATTTCAGGTTAGTCTGATATTGCATGTCCAAACCGGTTGAGGTAGTAAAAACATTTCTTAAACCAATATCCACGCTTAGCTGCTCAGACCCTAATTTTTCATGGAGGCGACATACAAAATCATTTTTGGTGCTATGCTCATGAACTACGGATTTTGAGGATTTCATTTGTTTTAGTATTCTATTGAATTACCAATCCAACCTAATGTGAAGTCTAGACTGATCTGCACTGAGACAAACGCAGGATTCCAGCAGTTCACTACATCCTTTTCCTGTACAGTTAGACAGAGGAAGAGCTTTAACCGCGACAAAAACTGCAAATGACCCGAGTAACCAACAAAACCCTTGAAAGAAATACAGAATGAAGCAGGAATTTGACTTGTTGGTCTAAACATACAGTAAATCTGTTATAAATATACAAACCAAATGTATGAGTGTTAAAAAAAATAAAAAAATAATGCAGGAAGCAGTACTTTTCAGTAAAAGTAAAATCCCCAGAAAAAAATACATATATATAACAGAAATTTCGATCTGTAGCTTAACTTCTGATCATAATTTACCCACAATTCAAATGCAATACATTAAAAAACAAACTATTTTTTGAAGTGGATGAATATGGAGCTACTCCACAAAGACTTCCTCTGTTTTGATGGGTGTTATCAACGGCCCACCATTGGATGAATCCGAGCCTTCGTCTTTGGCCAGGTTGTCACTGTTCAGCCCACTGACGGCCATTTCTCCAGCCACTCCACCCGAGAGCGCCCCCTGGTTGAAGCACAGGTGCTTGATCACCTCATTGGGGCTGGAGAAGGTCATTTCACACACATTGCATTTGTACGGTCTCACAGACGAGCCTAGAAACAGCGCCTCCATTTGGCTGGAGTCATCTGACCCGCACAGCTCCATGCTCTGTCGGTCCACCATGGTGTACGCTGGCTCCGAGCTCAGATTCATGCAAACGTGCCGCGCCGCCTGGTTGGCCCGGCAGAAGCTCTTTCCGCAGGCGCTGCAGCGGTACGGCTTGCCTGTGTGGATGTACATGTGCTCTCTCCAGTGGCTTTTCTGGATGAACTTGCGGCCACAAGTGGAGCACTCATACTTCCTCCGCTTCACTTCCCGCTCCATGTCAGCCGCACCCTCTAGGTTGTCAATATCAGCAATATCGGATGGAGGAGGCGTGTCCGCCTGGGGTTGTGCCGTGTACAGGCTGATTGCAGTTGTCGTCGGGATGGGCATGGCGGTTTCAGGATGCGGCGAGTCTTTTGAGTACAGATGCTGCTCGCTGTCACTGGCAGCGTCCACAATGATGGGAGTGGCTGCGGAGGCTTCGCTGCCTCGGAGAACTTCCTCCACCTCTGGTGTGGCGGCACCTCCAGTCGCCATGGGGGAAGCCGCACCGACAGACTCTAACACAAGGGGGAGCATAGCCTGAGTGTGTAGAAGCAGGTGCTCTCGTAAGGTTCCTCGCTGAGTGAAACGGCCCCCACAGACGTGGCACGTGTAATGCTTCCTCAGAGAGGTATTTCTTCTCATGATGCTGGGCTTCACATGCAGAATGGTGTTGGTGTTCAGGGAACATGACGGGGCCTCACTTGCAGATGTTTCCATCTCGGACCCTTCCCTCACAAACTGACTGATGCTCGCAGATGCTTCTACCTCCGTTTCTGTCAGACTGTGCCTGTGCTTAGATCCAGGCCGCATCAGTGAGGTAGCTTTGTTTGTGGTGACACCCTTACCGTCGAGTAAACCGCCACCTTCTAAGTCGAACGGCGAGGAGAGATGCGTTCTCGCTGAGAGGCGGTTTGTGAGTGTGGCCTGTTGGTCTGATATCTGAATTCCATAGAGAGAGGACGACAGGGGAAGGCTGACCTCAGGGTGTGCCTGAGTTGCATGGTGGTTAGACAGACTTGCCTCCTGAATAAGAGGGTACGCATGGAGGAACTTGACGCCCTGCTCCAGGCGAGCTGGGTCGATAAGCTGTGTCGCCAGTTTGCCGGTGTACATCAGATTGAGGAGGTAGCTGAAGATGTCGGGCTGAATGTCAGCAGGCTTCAAGCGAACGCAGTCACTGGTTGAGAAGACAAAGAAACAAAGATTAAACGTAAAAAAAACCTCACTGATCTTTGTGCTATGGAAGTGCTTTAATACTGGCTTATTAGTAAAGAGCAAATTTTAGCACAAACACATACATATATATATATATATATATATATTTTTTTTTTAAAGGGTTAGTTCACCCCAAAATGAAACTTCTACCATAATGTACTCACACTCAAGCCATCCTAGGTGTAAATGACTTTCTTCTTTTAGCCAAACACAACCGGAGTTATTATTAAAAAAATATCCTGGCTCTGCCAAGCTTTATAATGGGAGTGAATAGAGCCTGAGTTTTTGAAGCTTCAAAAAGCACATCCATCCATCCATCCTAAAAGTAATCCATTCAGCTCTGGGGGTTAATAAAGGCCTTCTGAAGCGAAGTGACGTCTTTGTAAGAAAAATATCAATAATTATAACTTTATGAACTATAATAACTGGCTTCCGGTAACGGTCGTATGCGAGATGAGTTCCAGCAGAAGAGTGACCTCTGACCTGACTTATGATGTAGGACGTAGGAGTAGCGTAAGCTTAGGTGGGAGTAGATGTGATTTCTCTTTAAAAAAAAAATATTTTAGAATTATAATTCATGAAACTTTATTGAATTATTGAAGTGTTTTGTTTTGCTCTATCCTCTGCTCTTCCGTGTTCGTCAGTAGGTCGTGTCAGAGTTCACTCGTGTACGGCCGTTACTGGAAGAGAGTCATTATAGTTTATAAAGTTATAAATATGGATAATTTTCTTACAAAAACACATCACTTTTATGATGGATGGATGCGCTTTTTGGAGCTTCAAAAACTAGATAGCTATTCACTATTCACTATTCAATATTTAGGTCATTCACTCCCATTATAAAGCTTGGAAGAGCCAGGCTTGAGAGTGAGTAAATTATGGTAAATATTTTTAGGTGAACTAACCCTTTAAGCGATTATTGTGCCTTAAAATAATAATAAAAAAATACTTAAAAAATTTAGTACTAAATATTGGATATTTGTGCATGTTAATTTCCTGTATTACATTTTACATTTAGATTACCTTTGCCATCATATGACGCTCACCTTTATTTAAAATTTCAAAACACTAATTCAATAATAATGATAAATGTAATCTTTAAGGCTGGAATACACTACACAATTTTTGCCCAGATATTTGCCCCGATCTGCAGTCTGGATGAGTTAGTTTCCAAAAGGCAGAGCCATTCTGCAGATTTTTGGCAGATGGAATTTGAAGATTTTGCAGAAAATCACTTAATGCATAAAAGGGCACAGACTCGTGTTTTTAGCTTCACACAATGATTCTATCCAGTCAGAGGATATCGAACACGTTTAATATTTTGGGCTGATTTTAGAACACAATGTTTTCATTTGTCATGCGTCTCCTATCAATGAAGCACATGTTTCTTTCTGCATGAGTTTGTTGTGTTCGGGACAGCTTGAAAGTCAGGTAGTGTATGATGCCAAGTTTATATTTTTGGCCTTTTTATGGCTTTATTGGATAGGACAGTATAGAGATCAGACAGGAAAGCACAGATTAGAGAGAGAGGAACACGATCGGCAAAGGACCTCGAGACGGGAATCAAACTCGGGTCGCCCGAGGTGCAGTTGCGCTATATGTCGGAGCGCTGACCACGAGGCTATCGGCTCCGATGCGATACAGTTTTACACTGTAATCATTTACAAACTCAACAAGTGTATGATGCCTAGTGTTTTAAATTTTGTGTTCTGATTTGAAAATTTGTGTAGTGTTCCAGCCTTTAGCAAATCTCAAAATTATTATCAATTTTAATACAGCAAATTATAATATTGTGATGCCTAAATTCATTGTAGCATTGGAAATGATTGATTTACATTTTTTGGTCATTTATTGGTTATAACATGAGAATTATCATCACCTCACCATATCAACACATCCCTAGCTTAGGCATAAATTGAACTTTAAAAATAACATATAAAGCTTTTACCTGTCCTGGTGTATAAAGAGCATTCTGAAGTAGTTCGAGAATGCAGCCAGTACGGCCTTGTGTGCTTTGAAAAAAACATCGCCGATGGCGACCGTGCAGTCACACAGGAAGCCAAACTCCCTCTGTGCGTTGAGCTGCTGAAGAAGGATAAGACCATGATTGGCCAACTCCATACTTCCACCTACACAGAAAGGGCCAGAGATGACAGTCAACTTCCTGTCTACTACAGACCACAATGCACCAAAAAAAAGACTGAGTGAAAGAAGGCTGTTAAGCTGTCCGTTGACATGGACTTAATCAGCAGTGAACAGCCGTAATTATGAATTCAACACTGTTGGATTAACAAGGAACACTTAGCATAAGAATATTACAACCAACCAGTAATATTGCTCATTCTTAGGGTTAAGGATTTGAACAAACTTTAACCCTTAACCCCAAGCATTAAACTTTGGCACAAACTCTTCCCCCATGATTTGTGCTACTAACATGAACCTTAAACTGTGCGGCTTGTTGAGAATGTGAGCTGTTACTTTAAGAGATAGTATTTAATTACAGTGCTTTTAAGGCAATCTGATTCAGCATTTCATTTACTAAAGCCTAAAACCTAAACACTAATTATATTGCTTCTTTAGACTGGCAAATCTACTTCTCATTCACATTTAAGACTGAGCAATTCCTATTGATCAAGCTGAAGGAAAGTTTCGCTGAGTATGCATGCATTCTCAAAACATTTAACAAACAGAAAAGCTGTATGTGTGGTTTTCATTTTGAGCCTCTGTTTGAAACTTTTCATATTCTTCCTCTCCAAAGATATATCTTGAAATATTTTCAGACCTCTAATTATAACAAATCAGTTTAAATGTATTCTTCATATTGAATAAAATGATAGGAAAGGTTTTAATTCTAGGGTAAGAGAAACAATAGGATAGAAAACTATATTATCTGAATATTTTCATATCATATGAAAGATTCATTAGAAAAGATATTCAAGACAACTAACTGGTTATTCAGCTTGCAAAAAGACACTCAGACTTGTAACCCTGAAAACAGTCCCAACAGAGCGGTCAGATACAGCCAAGGGCCAAACATCTGAGGCAACCTTTGAACAATGAACCCTGATCCCTGAGGTTATTAACCCTCATCTACCAGAACCAGCTCAACAGCTTCTGTGCCTTGAATGTCCATTAGCCTAAAGGTCGATCACTGGCTTTGTGTGTCACATGACTGGCTCTTCAGACAGCATTCCTGAGGCTACTTCCACACAACCGCTCTTGGGTGGAGAAAGGACGCATCCGTAGAGTCTACAGACTCACTGTCTGTGGTCTTTGAAAGCATGGGCTGTAACGTCACATAGCTGTGTGTAAAGACTGGGGGGAAAAGCATTTCTTAAAAATAAAAAAGCTTTAGTTCACATTTAGATGACTCTTCTTCAATCACCCAATCCCATCAGTGATTTTGGACTATACTGAGACCTACTGGCCTTGATGAATGAAGTTTGTTTAATTGCTGCTGCTTTACACCAAAGCAGTTTGTTTGTCTTTTGTTTTGTTCATTATCATTTTTCTGTCTTCAACATACACATAAATTATTATTTTATAAAATTAATCAATCCCAATTATATTTTGTGTTATTGTTATTGGTGCGATATTGGTGGTATGCTCTATAAAATGTATGGTTGCTTTGCAAAAGAACTTTGAACATTGTCTGAAAGTGGTTAATGGTTAATATTTGTTTTCTTTATAGCAGCTACGAGGTTTATAAAACATTACAAAATTTGAATTGAAGCAAAAAATGGTATTTAAAAATTGGACTAAAAGAAAAAAGGTACAAAATGGTGTATTTAACTGCTTTAATGAGAGAAAGAATTACAATCCCATGAAGCATTGCGAATTAAATTTAGTCAAATTAAAAACAAATGGGGGGAATATAATACTAGCCTACATATTTAAAGATGCTGATTATATATTGATATAATCAACTGTTAAAAAGTATGTTCTATGTGAGATGAATATAAAAATCAATTCCCATATAGAGAACATTAATGGGATTTTTACTTTGTAAAACCGACTGTGGATCTTTACTGCTCATTGCATTTGGTCATGTGATGTCAATATGGCAGCACCTATGAGGAACAGGGTTGCCATATCCGCTTTTTTATAAGCGACTTTGTTCTTGTTTTTTAAAGTCACTTATAAATATAATAAATGGGTTGCGGTTTTTATCATTGTTTTTTATTTGTATTATTCTTTCCCGAAGCGGGTATTACTTGGGTACTGCACGAAAGTATGACCGACCACTGTTGTCACCTGCGGTTCTAGGAGCTTCTTCATAATATCATGATTAATCCCCTGAATTTGTTTGAGCTTTCTCCGGCCTCTCTACGGGTGTGTTAGCGCGCGAGAGAGAAAAACATTAATTTCATTGGATAGTTGAATGCGAAACATTTTTAATTTTTGGTAAATTATTAAATGAAATCTGCCAGTCACCGGCTGTTCAAAAACTGAGCTCGACTGTTTAGGCCTATTGTTCGTGAGGAAAATTGCTTATTTTATGCTTAGATTGTAAAACTATTTATTTATTTATTTTTGTGAGATCTGGCAACACTGATGAGGAAGTAGAATACAACTGCTTTTTCTAGAAGACTAATGTCGAATGGGTGTACATAATTTCTAATATTTCATAAAGGTCTGTTCATTTCTTGTTGGTCTAAAACTTCTGATTCGCAAAACTTATTGAGTGGACCTTTAACTTTAGTTTTTTACTCAATAAGTCACCCAGCTTTCAGCAATCATCGAAATTTGACGGAATATACAATGACATGACAGATTTTATGCAAGAACACTTATAAACCGCTTACAGGTGTTTCCTGATACCGAAACATATTTCAAATGAGCATTGCAGTTCCTCATAACTCCAGATCTAAACCAATCGCTACAGCTTCAACTTGCTCTCATTGTGGTTTGTAAACTAGCTCCTCCCACTACGGAGACACGTGGAACGGACAGATCTCCCGCAGAGACCGACCACTTCCGCAATCTGTTTTTCTTCGCAAATAGAAAATAAACCGTCAAAAACTGAAACGTGATGACTGATACGATCACGCGCAGACGCTCGCTGCTCGACAAGCACATGATCCAGCAACCTTATCTCGAATATAGCGAAAATTCACAACAATAACAACGATATAAACCCAGAACGGAGCTTAGCGAGCATCAGAGACGAGAAGCAAAAATAAACGGAGCTTCGTGAAACGGACACACACACACACGGGGGGAAGGGGTGGTCACCGAATAAACTAAACTAAAAACAACAAATACAGAAATGAACAGTTAACGATAAAGGTTGACTAGTGCAAACACGCACGTACCTTTCCTCCGCTAGAGCGTGTGGAGTTCGGTGAGTCGATGTCTGGTACCGGGGGACTTGTCCGTTGGGCTCGCAGCTGCTCTGTTCCTCTCAAACGCAGCATTGGCGGCGATGGTCGTCGGTGTTTTCCGGTCGGGTTACGTTACAATCACATGACTGTCTAAAAGGGCTTAAAACAGCGGTTGTAAAACCCACTTCCCTGGGATGCTAAAACAAACGGTCTTTGGCGCTAAGAGCAACTAAAATGAGTGAACTGGTGAACGATATGTGTGTCTGTCGTTCTCCTCATGTGTTCACGGTGCGACGGAGATGAATGTTGAGCTATCATTCAGGGGCGACGATCGTTGGTGAACGTTACACATAAACGGATTTTAGTTGAGTTGGATAGCCGTAGGTCACGCTACCCACCCCCACATGAAGATAACGTATCGAGACAGATACATGCAGCAGGGCTATTTGCATTTCAGTTGACAGACTGAGCACTTTTACAGCCAAGAGAAACGCGCGTATTATTCGAAGAACGACGATTTCACACCCACTGGATACAATCAACTTAATGAGGCATATTATTATTTTATTTTTTAAATATTATCAATTTAAAAACTCATTATTAAGCCTAAAAAGAACATTGGGATATTAATGGAGTTTTTTTTTTTAATAGCGAACAAATAAATAAACCCATATTTATTTATTCATTCATAATTGAGTGTGTGTGTGTGTGTATATATATATATATATATATATATATATATATATATATATATATATATATATATATATATATATATATATATAGGTGGGTGGGTGGGTGTGTGTGTGTGTAAAATAAGTTTAGTCGCATTTTTAACCCTAACTTATTTAAAATATGGTTCCATTAACAAAATTAATAAATTATTTTGAGAAGGCCATCGGGTTATTTATTTATTTAAATTTTTGCAGGTTTAGTCCTCCATTGGTTTACATCTTTTTATGTATTTGCAACAATTAAACATTGTTTATAAAAATGGTAAGAGTCATATTCATTCTCTTGGTCAAGTCTTTAAAATATACTTGTTTGAAAATCTTAACATAATACCGGAATAAAAAAGCAGATTTTTTTCTTCTTCTTTATCTTAAGGGTGCTGAATAAAAATGTTTCCTAATGATACCAGAAAGATGATCCTTATTCTATGTTCTCTCTAATCAATTCATTTTAATGTAATTATTTGGACCATCCTGAGGTTCTTTATCTATACGTTAGATATAATGCTTTTAAATGCATTTAGCCTTTAAATCGCTACATTTTGTTGAAAGAGGAGTTAATTTAATTTCCAGAATATCTTTTTAAAGAATCACTACCTTGAGAAAATCACTAGTTCCATTCTAAACAGTGCAAGAGTTGAAAAGATTTACATTTTCCTTTCCAGAGTTTGTGAGCTTTCACCATGCTGAGGGGAACAGGATGTGAGCTCGCTTGACCAGGCCTGCTAAAGATGTCAGGAAATGAATAACACTGGGGAATCACATGAACAAATGCATGCAAGAATTGTGAGAAAATGTTTAGAAAATATAAAAGAGTAGTTTACAGCCTTGGAAGTTTAAGACAGCAAAATGAGGATGCCAACTTTAAGTTGTGGGTTTGCGAAAAAAGGAAAGGGAAGTTGAGGGGTGGTGTCTCCATACAGAGAAAACAAGCTGTCTGTTAGGGACATGTGGTCTGGTGGGGTGATAACGGCATCTGGACTATATGGTTTCTGTTTCCAATTTCTGAAAATCACATTAGCATCCTAAAATATGGTTTAGAATTGTCTATCTGTAGACACAATAATAAAATGTAACTGTTTAGTATAGTACCCATATAAAGTGAGCAACATTTCGTACATGTATATTAGATACATAAAACATACCTGATTTATCTTTTTTTAATCAATGACAGTTAATAAGTAACAACCCATTCGATCCATATTTAAGGTCTCTCTTTCATGAAAATGATATCCTGAGAATACTAACCTGCTGAAAACGTTTAAACCAGACTATGCTGGTCTTTTCTGGATAAGCTTTTGTTTAGCATGTGGCCGGCTGGTCACCCAGCTTGATCAGCTGAAAAGTGCCCAAAACCGGCCAACACACCAGGCTGAGAGACCAGCTACAAACCATCTGGTAAAAAAAAAAAAAAAAAAATGTCTCGCCTGTGCAGGCTTTGAATTTAATTAATATTAAATAAATAAAAAGTCACAATGTACTTTGTGAATACTACGCATCTGAATATTGTCATGTCTGATTTGTTTGTGTGACCAACATGGCTTACACAGACCGGCCACTAGAGGACAGTAGTATCAATGATCACGAGAATGACGAGATACTGACAACTCAAATTGGCTTATAATTCCTCGTAAAAACAAAAACAAATACCATGCTCATTTGTGTGATTTAATGTGTTGCCGCGATATGCGAGTGAAGGACACAGCGTGTATTAAATTATTTTATACCTTTACATTACATTGTTAATTGGTCACCAATCGTTCTTAAATAAAGTTTGTTGAAAATCTCTAGTCCTTCCTGTTTGCATTGCTAAGATGGAGGTAGAGGGAACGTTCCCCCCGCTGTCACTCTCTGCTAAATTTGAGGGGTATGTCTTTATAATCATATAGTTTAGCTTCCATGCTCACTGTTGATGTCATTTATATATAATTAGGCTATGGCAAGAAATTAATCGTGTTATTCAATTGCAATGAATGCATGCTGCGTTTAGTCAAATAGGCAGCCTGACAGCCTGTCATCATTAACTTAGTACCCTGCCTTCACACGTAACGTCTTTACTGGTAAATTACAGTTTACAGATCATGTGTGAAAAGGACATTTTCAAAACTACCATGAATCAGTTCTGGCAATTGTATAGGAAGTTTTAACCTTACCTGTAAATGACCAATATCATGATGTGTGTGTGAAAGGAAAAAAATAAAATAAGATTATCGGTATTAGCACGCTTTGCAGTATCAAATTAAATATGGTAAGAAGTGAAAACAGGAGAGAGGAAATTGTATTTACTAGGTTAAGGTTGGGACATTGTGCTCTAAATAAAACATTAAAAATGATAGGAAAACATCAGACTGGTCTATGTGAGGATTGCCACTTGCCAGGAAGAGGAATCTGTGGAGCATGTCATTCTACACTGTAGAAAATATAAGACGCAGAGAGAGTTGATGGAAAATAAACTGAAGGAGCTAGAGGTGCAGGGACTCACTTTAAAAACAACCCTAAGTATGAGTCAAAGAGAACAGGTGAGAGAACTAATATTTTATTTAAGGGAAACGGGACTTTATTATAGGGTATGATGGGTAAAGTTATTTTATTAATTTTTTTTATCCCTGCCCTCTATCCCAACGCATTGTACTGTATAATTAGATACTTATTGATTGATCCACACTCCTGAACAGATGGTGGCGGTAATGCACCAATAATAAGATGGATGCCAACCGCCTTTAAAGGTGCTCTAAGCGATGTCACGCGTTTTTTAGGCTGAAACATTTTTGTCACATACAGCAAACATCTCCAAATCTATCCGCTAGCTGCCTGTCCCCTGAACACACTGTAAAAAAAACGCGGTCTCTGTAGGCAGCCCAGGCTCCACAAACGGCAACAAAAACAATCTGGGCCAACCTGGACCATGAAACATAACAAACAGTGTTCCAGCCAATAACCGACAAGAATGATTTGGGGTTGGGTGGGTTAGTGCGCGTGCACATGAAAGGGTTGTGTTGGGAGTGGAGGAGAGAGAAGCATGAAGAGGGAAGTTAGCTAGAGGAGAGATGTGCTAGACAACGACTAACGTTAGAATTATATTCTCTTGAATTTTGATATGACCGACACATGACGTTCCGATGAACAAATAGCAAAGGAGAAGGAGCACGCGAAGTCCTGAATTTACATCGGAAAAGCCTTCGAAAGGTGGCGAGAACTCCGCCGGCAGAAGGGCTTCCAATCCGACATTCAGGTGGCTCTGTTTTTGCTGGACAGGTGGGTAAATCCAGTCTGGCGTTAATGACTGTTTCAGGAAGCACGGAAGGGAGGGTCGAGCTAGCCTCCGTTTTGTTTGACAATATTTCGAACGTCAACAAGAAGTGACGTCACCCAACATCGCTTAGAGCACTTAAAAAAAAAAAAGAAGAATCTGTAGTCCTTCCTATTTGCAATGCATTTCAAATATGGAGGTGGATTATATCTTTATAATCATAGTTTATCTTCCATGCTCACTGTTGATGTCATTTATATATAATTAGGCTACGGCAAGAAATTCATCGTGTTGTTCAATTGCAATGAATGCATGCTGCGTTTAGTCAAATAGGCAGCCTGACAGCCGGTCATCATTAGTTATAGGTCATGTGTGAAATGGACATTTTCAAAAATACCTGTAAATCAGTTCTGGCAATTTTCCAGTATAGGAAATTGTAACCTTACCTGTAAATTACCGACATCATGATGTGTGTGAAAGGAAAAAAAGAGAGAATATCGGTATTAGCACGCTTTGCAGCTACTACTGCATACTATAGTAACAGCAGTACTGTGTAAGTAACTATTGTGCGTCTCGTGTTTTAAGAGCAAAAACAGTGTCTGATCATCCCCTTACGCCTGCCAGAAGTAAAACATAATATGGTCAAAATGGGACAGATACTGTGAAAATGTAGAGAAATTGTGGATGAAGAAAACGTTGCAGAAATGTTTTGACAGCACATATAATGCCTAGATATGCTGTCTAGATAGGCGACTAAGCAGATTTTTAGACACTTTGATTTCAATGCCTGGTCATGCTGCTGCTGGATGTAATGACTGACAACCAGTACCGCCTATTATCACCTAATATAAAATACTTTATTTACTACTTTTTAGATGTAGCCTTTCTTTCTTATTCCTCAAATTACTAGTGTTAGTGAAAGTTATGTCTCTTTGCGTTAGTTTTTTTTTTTTTTTTTATAACAAAAATATCTCTTTTTGTCTGAATCATAGACTTTTTTTTTTAACTAAATAATAATTACACATTAAATATTTAATGATTTGCTATTTTTAGGTCCTTTGCCTATCTGACTGTGAGAGATAGACTACCAACCATACTCACAAAAGTGGTAGACTCTTTACATCGTAATAAAGACAGTTTCTTCAAAGAATATGGAAAGGTATGTATGATTTTTCATTAGTTACGTTCAACATTTTTACAATATTCAATATTTTCTTATGTTATTCATAAAATAAAATAAGCCTGTTCTGACAGATTTCTCAGATTTAACTTCTAGATGATGTGTTTAATCAGGAGGGCATCCAGGCAGAGAAGAGGGCCATCTCCTTCCTGTCCAAGCTGAGGAATGAACTGCAGACAGACAAACCTGTTCTGCTTCTGACTGATAATGCTGAGGACACAGAGGCCTGGAATGAATACATGGGTAGACAGCAGGACCTGATGGAGGACGGGCAGCCTGTCAGCTGGTTCAAGTCATCATGGCTTTATATGGAGTGCTACATGTACCGAAGGATCCAAGAGGCTCTAAATATGAAGTAAGACAAATCAGCTTAATACATAATGAATACAATTTTAAATTAAAGCTGCAAGCTGCATTTATCGGGGTTCAAGCAATTAAGGCCTTTAAGGCCTTAAAGCTCAAAAGCTATTGAGTTTTATTTAGCAAGCATGTAACCACTGACATAATAGATGGAAAAGACCATTTACAGCCAATACAGGCAATGTACCATAGGAAATCCCAGGGGATTGCACATACCTATGTATAAATGTATAGGATAATGCAATGTAAGTCGCTTTGGATAAAAGCGTCTGCCAAATGCATAAATGTAAATGTAAATTTAACAACTGCCATCATAGATGAAAAAGTCCATTTACAGCCAATACAGGCAGTTTACCATAGGAAATATATGGTTTTAAAGCGTTTTTACAGTTATAGCACCTTTTTGCCTGAGTCTTTTTATAGTCTTGCCTGATCTCCACCAATTATATTAGTAGTACTCAAAGTGTGCCCATGTATATGTGTCAGATTTGTTGTAAATATGTAATTTTGATAAGGAGTTTAGACAATTATATTCAGTGGCGTAACGAGCCGACACACAGCTGTACTTAGCCCTATCGCCTAACGATTACAGCCCCATTGACTCCCTGTGCCAATGCATTGATGAAGTCAACAGTTGGATGTGTCAAAACTTTCTTCAATAAAACTGGGCATGTGCCACACAGGATTCGAACCCACGACCTGAATGGTTCGGGGCTCGTGGCACATGGTTTAGCAGCTTGTGCCACTCAGTTGATGCTGACTTACCAAACTGCAGTGGAGAGGCTTCAGTGTAAGAATTAGCAAAAAAAGCATGTTGACCAGATTAGCATGCCAAGCTATCTTAATGCTAATGTAGCTTATGGTTAACCTGATATCTGAAGAGCATTCGTAAAGTGTAGCATTTAATATCATGATATTATATTTTAATTAATGGCAATGTCCTTGTTTTGTTCACCCATACATGTGCGTGTCAAATTTGGTGAAAATATCTCATTTTGTTTTAGTTATAGACATTTATATGTATGAGAGCATAACAAATGACCCATGGGCGACTTTGATTGGATTTTTTTGCCACTTACTATCAAAATTTTGACATTTGGGCATTATTAGCATGTAGCCAACGACCTATGTTTCCAAACTTCCTATGGTGGTTTCGTCTCGATCGGTCTAACAGTTTCGAAGTTATTGGCAAATGTTTTTTAATCGCTAAATCACAACACTACACAAACAATAAGGCAGAACCTAGCATGTTTGGTATTGTTGGACTCGACAAGGATTCAGGAACATAAGGAGATGACTCGTGTGAAAATAAGTCAATCACACCTAGAGTTATAAGCATGTGAAAAATAAATTGTACCACTAGGTGGCGCTGGTTCGAAACTTCTGAGGCTCCTTCAGGGCATCGTATTGATGAACGCATCGACGTTCATAAAATACAGCATTTTAGTACAAAATTCAAAATGGCCGATGTCGGAAAATTAGATATTAGTCGACTGATTATTTTTGGACAAATCGTTAAGAAGTTATAAGCAAAAATAGCCATTTTTCGTATCTCCAGACCAGTAGGTGGCACAGTGCCGAAACGCAGCATGTCGGCTCTGGTCATGCTTGTGATGACATGTACCAAGTTTTGTCTGAATACGATAAAGCGTTGCGGACATACAATTACTAAATTTCATGCTACACAAATGGTTAAACCATATAATATCGCCGTAACCATATATATATATATATATATATATATATATATATATATATATAAAATATCATCTGTGGTTAGTCGTGGATCATGTATGACATTAAAAATAAAAAAAGGCGTTAAAATGCATTACATTTTATTTGAAGATCCCTGCAGAAACCCTGATGAAGACCATTAAAAATGACTATTCATGATTGTACTAAATTAAATTTAATTGTGATGAGTAAAAAAGTATGACTTGCTTTAGAAATACTATAGCATAGTAATTAGTGAAGTAGTTTACACCATTTTAGTGTCTCTTTTTAAACCAAATAATAATTTCAAGTGTTATCTTAAATGTGCTTTAAGTTGTTTTATTTTTTATATTTTGTTAAATCAGGGGTAATTGATTTAAATACTCTCCGTTGCATTGAAACATTTTGAATTGTAAAATCAATTAATTTTGTTTGTTTTACTTTGTTTCCTAAAGTCCACCAATGAATAACTTTGACGGCTTTAAGGAGGGAAAGACGCAAAGCTTCTTTGAATCTCAGCAAGCGATTAAATGCCTCTGTACATACCTTCAGGAGCTCATAACCAACATGGAGAACATGACTGAGATGCAGCTGCGAGAGAACTTTCTCAAGTTGCTTCAGGTTAGTATGTCCATGCTCTTAGCTGCAGCATAATTCAATGATCCCTGCCATTAAAAACAAATGTTTATGTTTCTATGACATAAGAACACAACTCCAAAAACAAGAAAAATCGATTTCACCAAGCCGTAACCATTAACTTAATGACTCGCATCTTTAATTTAGAACAAAGAATCTTGTTAGCCAAAATGACATTAAGTTTGCGGTGCCAAGTAACATGCCTTGGGGTGGCTGTTGTTTTCAGCATGTGCTTGTCTATTATGATATTAGACTGTTGGGGATAACGTAATGTCACATAATCTTATTTATTGTGTATTTTGTAGGTCTCTCTGTGGGGAAACAAGTGTGATCTGTCCATCTCTGCCGGTCAGGACAACTCTCAAAGATCCAGTCCCATCGATTCTCTGCCTGATCTCCAGCGCTTCATCCTAGTGGATGACTCCAACATGGTTTGGTCAACGCTGGTTGCTGCTCAAGGGTCCGGATCCGCAGGGAAGAAGCATGCGAGAGTGGACATTGTTTTAGACAATGCTGGCTTTGAGCTTGTTACGGATCTGGTCCTTGCTGACTTCCTTGTTTCTGCCGGACTAGCCAAGCAAATCCGATTTCATGGCAAGTCCTTCCCGTGGTTCGTCTCAGACGTCACCAAACAAGACTTTGAGTGGACCATCATGCAGACCATGGCAGCCAATCACAAGTGGATGTCAGCTAGCGGTGCCCAATGGAAGCATTTCATGAAGGATGGCACCTGGTCCTACCATGACCACCCTTTTTGGACCATGCCCCATGAGTTCTGCGACATGGCGCTGGATGCAGCTGATCTCTACAGCACGCTCCAGGGCTCTGACCTGATTCTCTTCAAAGGAGACCTGAACTACAGGAAGCTGACTGGCGACAGGAAGTGGGAGCACACGGTTCTGTTCGATCGGGCGTTGAGGGGGTTCCAGCCTGCCCCTCTCTGTAGTCTTAGGACACTGAAGGCTGATGTTCAGGTGGGCTTACAGCCGGGCCAGGCAGAGAAGCTCAATTCTCAGGATCCACACTGGATGACTAATGCCAAATATGCCGTGGTTCAGTTTTCCAGTCCACACAGAGAACGGTAGAGGTGTTTTTAAAGGAAAGAGAGTGCTCGCTGATGAGGGAATTAACAGGAAGCAAGATAAATGCACTAATTAAAGATGCTGCTTCAGTTACCAACATGCCAAACAAATGTGTTATGTTGCTTTATCTTTGCTTGTATTTTTTTTTATCCAACACTTTTTTTTTTTGCTTGGAAGCTAATTATGTAATGAACCATAACGCTTCTGCATATCAAACACTGAAATTAATATGAACCTAAAGTATGTCCTTGTTGATAGAACCATGAAGTTTTGAAGAGAAACCTGGCAATCTTTTGGTCATAGTTTACACAGTATATGGTTCTCTGTTTGTACTGCTGATGTGTATTGTGTACAAGTACGGTTATTTAAAGAATACAGATGTAAACATTTAGACGTATACATCTATAAATCTCCACAGATGTCTTGTTTGGTTGTAGTTAAATGTTATTGTCAAACTCATTGAGATAGTGAGAAAGGTGTATGTGTTTCTGGCTAAAATGTGTTTTAAAGTATATAAAAGAGTTTTTTGTTTTTTTTATGTAGCCTAATAGTTTTTGGGCTTTGCATTATTGAAAAATTGAAAAAGAAAACATTAAAGACATACTGTTTTAATAAAACAGTTCTAGTAAAGTAATGGCAAAACTGAATGTATGAGGACACAAATTCAAAGGGGAATTTCATGAAATGCAGATGCAATGTTTGTTTTAGCCAAGCGCTAAATCACAATAATTTGCTAATGTCAATACATGTTAACACATTCTGTTTTCTGTCTGATAAAAATATTGGCCATACACCATCTCAGAGTGTTTTTATTGGTTTTTTTTTCATCTTGTACTTTAAAAGCAGGTTTACCGTTATGGGCAGTGTGGAGAGTTGCACCAAGATAGTTTCTTTTTAAGCTTATTTATGAGTAAATTGGAAACAGTTGCTAGTCAGGATACCGTGCGTATGTACTCATACTTGTTAAAATGGTAATTCTGTGTTTTGAATGCAACTGAACAAACTTTAGAAATTCTTTGTTAGAACAAAGAATACAAATTAGAAACCCATTCTGCTTTTTGATCGGTCTTGTTTTGTGTGTGTGTGTTTTTTTCTTTCTTTCTTTTTTTCTTATTATTATTATTTATGTTGATGCTTGGTTTTCCAAGGAGCCTTGCCTCTACAGAGCAGCAAAGAAAAGAGTCAAGGACCCCCAAAGCATTGATGTTACGTAATAAGCACATGAACGCTATCTTTTTGTGTTTAGGGGTCAGCTGAGGACTGCATACATGTGTTTTTCTGGAAATCAAGGCCATGGTTTTGTTCTTTGAACTGTTCTAGTTCTAGTTCTCTTCTGGCAAGAGCTAAGCTCAGATTTAGAGTTAAATATTTCAGTTGGCTTCAAATAAAGGATTTTAGGATGTATTGTTGTTTATGTAGTGTTTTTAAGCTGTGAGAAATAAATAGACAAATAAAAATCAGCTAATTTAATTAGTAGCATTAGTATGTTTGAGGACAGAGATGAATATTTTAATATTTTATTCCTGTGATGGAAAAGCTGAATTTTCAGCATCATTATTCCAGTCTGCAGTGTCACATTATCCTGCAGAAATCATTATAATATGCTGATTTGCTGCTCATGAAACATTTCTTATCACTATGAATGTTGAAAACAGTATTTTTGTAGAGACAGTGCTATTTTTTTTCAGAATTCTTTGATTAATAGGAAGTTCAAAAGAACAATGTATTTGAAACAGATATATATATATATATATATATATAGGTCTTTACTATCACTGTTGATAATTGTAATGCATTCTTACTGAATAAAAGTATTAAATACTTTAAAATATAGATATTTTTGACCCCAAACATTTAAACAGTAGTGTATATTACTATAATACTAATGTCTTCCCTTTTCAAGAGAAATCAAAACTCATTAGCCAAGGCCTCCCATACAAAATTGAATGATGAGCGCAAACACCTACTCACTTTCCATTTCAGCTTTAATAGCTGCCGGTACAGAGGACTGATTATCATCAAACAGACAGACTTGTTTGTCCCTCGTGAACCTCTTGCAAAAATCATTCAACAAAGTTAATAAATTATTTGAAGTATAATTTCTCATGTCTGCAGCATGTAAAGTGGAAATCCAAAGGTTCTGGCAAGTGAATCAGGTGGTGACCTCCTATCTCGTGTTTACCTGGTTGCCATGACCTGCTCTGAAGAGTGACCTCCAGTATCGACCTGTCTTTAATTTGTTTACCTCTTCTTTTTTTCTTCTTCTTTTTTTAGCCAGAGCTACAGACATTGAAAGTAAGAAAGGGCACAGGAAATCAACGATACAGTAGCGAGGGGATGCATCAATGCTAAACTTATAAATCAGAGGGTTGATTTGAATTTTGGTAAGGACGTTGTTTTCATTTTCACAAGAAATGATATTCCATGTGCTCTGTTGATCTAGTGTTTTATAATCAAGCATATCGTTCTATTAGTAGTTTCAGTTGAGTTTCCTGTCCTCTCGGTTTCCTGTTTAATAGAAAAGCACCTCATCTCAGATTGGACTATACACCTTTCAGTTGTAGTGTTGCTCATTGTGTTTTATCCTTCCTTCAGTGTAATATTTCAAGCTAGAAAAAGGAAAAGGAAAAGAAAAAAATGAGAAGGAAAAGGAAAAAACAAAAAAGGTATTTTAAGAAAGAAATAGAAGAAACAGGGAAAGCAGCCTCACATATCTTAGAAAAACATCACATTTTGACTCTCAGCCCAAGAAGGACTGGAGGAGTAGGCAGGGGAGTGGGGCGGAAGCAAAGTAGAACAAGGGAGAGAGATTTTGAGAAAGACAGTGGGAGGTGGAAAAAAAAGACAGAAACAGTCTTTTATGGTGGTTGCTTATGAACAGATTGTACCCTAAGGTTGCGTGTGTGTTTCCATGGTGATGTCTGGAGGGCAGACCAGCGGAGAGGCTGCTGGTGCCAGGCAGCGACACAGGACAAACCTGTACCCGGAGAGAGAAGACCTGGAGGGACTTTCCTCACCGCCCACTGCCCACAAACTCTCACCCATGTACCCTAAGGAGGAGCACAGCGCAGGGGGCACCAGCTCCTCTGTCAATTACCTTGATGGAGCCTATGAGTACCCAGACCCCACACAGACCTACGGCACCACGTCACCCGCAGAGCCTGCCTCTGTCGGATACTACCCGGCTCCCACGGACCCCCACGTTGAAGAACATCTGCAGACGTTAGGCGGCGAATCCAGCAGCCCTCTCATGTTTGCACCCACCAGCCCTCAGCTGTCCCCGTACCTGAGCCATCATGGAGGACACCACTCGACCCACCAGGTGTCCTACTACCTGGACACCTCGTCTAGCACAGTCTACAGGTCAGTGCAGCTTGAAATATGAGCTCTGGTTGTGTTGATGTTTTGGATGCCATTGTAGGTGCAGAATTCCAAGTTCTAAATGAACTAAAAAATAAAGTTGGTATACAAGTTACATTGGTTTTAAGATCTTTTGTAGAAACTGAAAATCATTTGTTTTTATTTCTTAAAATCAAGTTTCTATGGCCATTTTCATGTTGAAATCAAGGTTAAACTACAGGAAATATAACAGGAAAGGGAACTATATAAGATGTTTAAGATCATAAAACAGACATGAAATATTGTCAGGTGTCCAGTTAATCAGATGAGGTTGTTCTGGGGGTCATCTACACCTGATATATGATTCATTGAGGCATAATGTTTGGTCTAGAACTCAAACCTGCTTGGATACCTGCTTACCAAGGTTAATTTTTACAAATGACACCTTACATAAAACCTGGTGAAACCATTCTGGCACATTGTACACTTATTCATTTTGTGAACATGTTTAATTTGCTTACTAACCATGACTTTTGTAATAATTTAAGTACCATTATTAGCCAACATTTACCATTTGAACATTTACACTAAACTATTTTTTGTTTTAGCCATTATAGGTTTTACTATATTTTAAAGGTGAAACTTATTTTAAGACTGATGTGTTGCATATATTTTATACGTATTGAATTTAATACATCTTTTTTTAATGTTCCTAATTGTTATGGCTATAGGTTTGTGAGTTGTGTATGACTAATATTTAATGCTAGTTTCCCTGCAGGACATGTATACATTTTCTTTCTCTTCACAGACTAAATGGTGATGAGATGTTGTTGGTCAGAAAGTACACGCTGATCTCGTGGTTAGAACAGGATATGATACTTTCTGTATGACCCTAAAGAACAGATCATATTTAGCTTATGTGTGTGTAGATTGTGAGAAATCATTGAGTATGTTTAAGGAATACACAGACACATACAAAGCACTTGACCTTTTCGTGTCCGGTGTCACATCAAGTGTTCTCTGACATATACTCTGTGCTCTTGAACTAATTACGGTTTATTTTAATATGTTGTTACTTTATGCTCTATGTTTGGGCTGTTAATTATTAGTATTTCTTGACTTCTTGGAAAAGAAGGTTAGGATTGTAAACACCACTATCCGACATGTTGACTGAAGTACACCCGTCACAAAAAGAAGTGTACATTTGTAAAGTTTCTGATTCAATCCTGTCTGTAGACCTTGAGGAAAGTACTATTAGTGAAAACAACCGTGGTATTGGAATGATCACGTCGTGTCTGAATGCACAGGGAGCACATTTTTCACTTTTAAATAAACTAAGAAGAAATTATTTAAATAAATAAAAAATCACAGCACATGTTGAAGAGACTATTTTTAGTCAAACCTGTTGTTTAAATCTTTTGTCAAAGGCGTATATTACAGTTTCACTTCAAGAAGTGACAATGCATCTCTGCTTTAGGCTGCTTGGAGACCTCAAGTTTGACAGTTGGTGACATTGGACATAACTGCAGTCCATTTATGAGGTTATGCAATATATCTGCTGGACATCAGAATTAAAGATAAAATAAATATTTACAAACACTGGAACAAGGGGTCAAAAGGAAACGGGAATGGTCACACTAGTCCGCTGCTTGCAGTCACGTACATGATCTCCTTTTTTAATAGGAAAATAGGCTATTTTTAATAGCACTTTTAATTTAATAACACTGTTAAATTGAATCTTTAGCAAATCGCAGAAACGATATCTATAATGTTGTGAGGCCTACATTCCCAATGTAATTTGTTCAAATACGATCGTCTTCAAAATCTGTCATTTACCGACCATAACATGGAAATAATTTACCACGCATCTACATCTGCCAGAGTTTTAATAGGCCTACTGAATTATTTGTAAGCGTGCCATCAAGTGAATCAGTAAAACACAAAAGTCAGTTTGTCCTCAATGGTGGTTGGAACTTGGCCTGGATGTTACCATTATTATCCACTGTATATTGACATCTGACCTCTGTCTGTCTCCAGGTCCAGTGTGGTGTCTTCTCAGCAGGCAGGTGTTGGTCTGTGTGAGGTGTTGTGCAGTGCGACTGACAGGCAGGAGATGTACACCGGATCAAGAGCTGCAGGAGGGTTTGATTCAGAGAAGGAGACGCGCTTCTGTGCGGTGTGCAGTGACTATGCCTCTGGCTATCATTATGGAGTCTGGTCCTGTGAGGGATGCAAAGCTTTCTTCAAGAGAAGCATTCAAGGTAGCCAGCATGTTACAACACGCAATCCCTGCTGTTCTGAACATAAGCACGGCTGTGATTCGGCTGCAAGTACTCACAGCTAAGCTTTGCTGACATTCAGAACCGATTGTTTAAAACAAACGTGATTATTAAGTAACTTACTTTTATTGGAGTTAATTTAGTCTATTTTCTATTCTTGCCACTGAAAATAGATCCAAACAAAAAGTGCGCAGTCAATTGTTCCGAACATAGCAAAGTAGCCTAACGTGTTGAAGTGAATTATTAAATGACTCACTCAAAAACACAGCAATTGTCGCCACCTATTGGCGAAACGATGTAAGAAAGAATCACCGAAAAAATCCCAAAAGCTTCAAAGTCTGTTGGGATTAGGAACGCACGAACACGGAGCATCACACAGAACACGTTTTGCGTAAAAAAAACGGGAGATGGAGAGCAGTGGAGAAATGCAAGGTTTAGAAAATCGCCTTTTTGTTCGTAAAAAATGAACTTCTTTTAACTTGAATGACGCGTTTATTAAAACGCTGTGTCATGCGCGAGACGCGGAAAAAGACGCGACGCTCGAGCGCACAGTCTAGCGCGTGTTTACATAGTTAAATAGCAAAGCAGTGAAGTGGAATGCAAAAACACCGATCTCAGGTGATTGACAGGTTATCCCACCCTCGCGCCAAAAAACACGTCATCAGAAAAGAGATAGCCTATCACTGCAAGGGTGATGGGAAGTTATTTTGATTAAAGTCATCATGAAATCAAAATGGACAAATCTTATTTTTAATGGAATATTGCATAATTTCACTAATATTTGACTCGGATAAACATCACAATAGAGAAGAAAAGACTGTCGCAAATTCTGTTTTATGCAAACTTTAAATGTTACGAGGGCACATGAGTTAAAAAAAATAATTATGAGCATGGGCAAATAATTTATAATAAATTGTGCAACATTGGATTAAAAACCAAGAATTGTCCATTTTAATTTTATAGTGACTTTAAAGAACATACTTGCTCAATAAAATGATTGAATTCTAGTAGGCTATACATATGCATAACAATGGCCATTAATAATCCTCTGATAATAATCCTAAGCATCTGCAAGCAATACTAATAACAAATTCATCCTTAGAAAAAGGTTGATAATTTAGAGCACATAGTTTTCTCAGTCACATAATATGTCCAAAAATATATGGGTGCTGGCAAAAAGAAAAAATAATTAGATTTTCCTTGATTCATTGATTCTATTTTCAATTCATGCCCTTGTGCTTTCAAATACAATTTTGAATGTGTGAAAATGTGTAGAATGTAATCATCCTTGCATGTTCACTATTGTCCTCCCTTTTGAAGGTGACAGAAAAAGGTGAAAATCAAAGTCTCACATGTACTAAATCTGACGAGAGGCTGACATGTACAAAGACTGCTCACAGATGTCTCTGCCTACACCTTATTTGCAGTTCTGTATTGTGTTGAAGGGGGTGCAGACCTGGGTGGGTTTGGTGAGATGAGAGGCTGGGTAGATGTTTTGAACTCGAGTCTCGACCCTGACACACAAGCTCCTGATGAGCTCTTTCTTGGGGCAGGTAACTGCTGCTAATTGAACTGCCATTTTGGTGAGGAAAACTGAGCGAGAAACTGGAGGAAAATGACTGTAAGTGTGTGCCTGACAAATGGGTTTTCAGGACACACTGGGTGAGGGGAATTACAGTGAGAATAAGGGAGTACAGAATGATAGAGAGACATGATGTTTAAAGAGAGAGAAGACAGACGGGACAGGAAGGCAGAGAGAAGAGCAGAAGCAAGACAATAAAACAAGAGTAAATACATTTTTACTTCCTGCGATTTGAATTTGAGTATAATTGTTTCATATAATTTGAATTTGAGATCCCTGCAATTTTTTTTTTACAAACAACTTAATACCAGGTTTTCTATGAGGAATAAACAAACCTTTTACTTAAAAATAAAAAAAATAAGATTTACCGTATTTTCCGCACTATAAGGCGCACTTAAAAGCCTTTAATTTTTTCAAAAAACGACAGTGCGCCTTATAATCCGGAGCGCTTTATATATGGATCTGGCGCCTTATATTAATGTCTGTAAAACAACCGCTGACTTAAACCTTGTATACTTTCGCCTGGCACCGGAGCGCGAGCCTCCGCTGACTGCGCGCGCACCTCCCCAAACAGACGAGGCATTTATACTGTTTTATTTTAGACTGAACACCAGACCATACAACTGATTTAGACGCGCAAACTGGGTGCCGGTGTGATGAGATTTACTAATATCCGTCTGCTCGGGCAGATTCGGCTCAAAGTCGTGCATCTTCGGGTGCGGAGGCGCGCGCGCTGTCACAATGACGTCATTTTGCCGCGCGCGCGCCTCCGCATCCGAAGATGCACGACTTTGAGCCGAATCTGCCCGAGCAGACGGATATTAGTAAATCTCATCACACCGGCACCCAGTTTGCGCGTCTAAATCAGTTGTATGGTCTGGTATGGACGGATATTAGTTTTTTATTACCTTCGCGCTCATGCGGACGCGTCGAGTATAAACAAGGTTTTACAGCTCAGCCACTTGTTTTTTCATATTTTTTTGCAAGTGGTAGATCTTGGTTTACATTTGGACTTTGGATGTGATCTTAGGCTTGAAAAGGTTGGTGACCACTGCATAACGCAAACCCAGTCAAACGTTTGACTGCAGTATCTTCTATTCTATGCGCCTTATAATCCGGTGCGCCCTATATATGAAAACAGTTCTAAAATAGGCCATTCATTAAAGGTGCGCCTTATAATCCGGTGCGCCTTATAGTGCGGAAAATACGGTACTTAAAGCAGGGCTATGCAGTTTCGGGAATTTCTTCGCTGTATTCTCGCTTTTTGCTCGCAGGTTTCTCTATAGAGCTCCCCCTACAGCTTCGGAATAGATATTTGACAACACTGTCGAAAAACTCGTTGGCGACTCTCAGATACCAGAGGCTAGTAGATCAACGACATCAAAGCAGATGGGACATTCTTTAAAACGTCGTCTTCGCGCCACGGGGAGGAGTCGGATCCAGATCCAACTCCTCCCACCTTACATATACCTAAACCTACCCATCTCCACCCCCTGATCCCTAAACCTACCCATCTCCACCCCTTAATCCCTAAACCCACCCCTAAACCTACCCATCTCCACCCCATGATCCCTAAACCTACCCATCTCCACCCCTTAATCCCTAAACCCACCCCTAAACCTACCCATCTCCACCCCCTGATCCCTAAACCTACCCATCTCCACCCCCTGATCCCTAAACCCACCCCTAAACCTACCAATCTCCACCCCTTATATCTGGATCCAACTCCGCCCCCCGGATCTCGTGTACTGCATTGAGGTGCTACTGACAGCGTGAGGGAGCGCAATAATGACAGAATTTTAGCAGATTTTTTTTTGCCGTAAAGCAATTCGTTACATCGCGAGACCTGATATCAGGCTCGCCGGCTCAAAGTTGCAAGGGTGGTTTTTCCGCTCACAGGCGCTTGGGGGGTGCGAGACGACCACCATTCAACCCGAAAAAAGTCATATAACTATTCCAATGACTCCGAAGCTGTTCGGTTAAGGTAAAAAAGTTACTTAGTTCACCTTTAAAAATTCCTGCCAAAACAATATGTCCACCTATCTAATATGCTGTTGGTCCTCCGCATGCTGTCAAAACAGCGCGACCCGCCAAGGCATGGACTAAAGGTGTCCTGTGGTATCTGGCACCCAGATGTTAGCAGCAGATGTGAGCACCTGGAGGGTGTGAGGAGCCTCTTTGGATCGAACTTGTTGTTCCAGCACATCCCACAGATGCTCAATTGTATTGGGGTCTGGGGAATTTGGAGGCCAGGGAAACACCTTGAACTCTTCCTCAAACCATTCCTGAACAATGTGTGCAGTGTGACAGGGTGCATTATCCTGCTGAAAGAGGCCAATTCCACCAGGGAACACCATTGTCATGAAGAAGTGTACCTGGTCTGCAACAATGTTTAGGTAGGAGGCACGTGTGAAATTTACGTTCACATGAATGGTCGGACACAGGGTTTCCCAGCAGAGGCATCACACTCCCTCCTCCCTGCCATCACTTCTCCAGGTAAATGGTGCACACACACACGGCCATCCACGTGATGTAAAAGAAAACCGGACTCATCAGACCAGGTGACCTTCCACTGCTCCAAGGTCCAGTTCCGACACTCGTGTGCTCATTGTAGGGGCTTTCGATGGTGGTCAGGGGTCATCATAGACACTCTGATTGGTCTGCGGCTACGCAGCCCCATATGCAGAAGAGTGCGATGCATTGTTTGTTCTGACACATTACCATCATTAACATTTTGTGTGACTTGTGGCACAGTAGAAGACTGTTAGTAAATTGGTAAATTCTCATCACTGCTGATCGGAAGCAACCCACAAGCTTTGCCGTCATTGCAGATGACGGTTTAGGAATTTGAAATTGTTAAAGTGATTTTGTTGAGCAGTAGTTTCAGGGAATAACCTGAGTCTTTCTAATGGGCATGGTGGTGTGAATTGCTCTCAACAGTTCCCAGGGCATCTTTGCTTGCTCCGCAAAATGTCTTATTACACTAAAATGTTTTTGCTACTATGATTTTGTTCACATCCAAATCTTGTTATGAATATTTTGATTTCTCTGTTGTATAATTTCCTATTGCAAACATACCTCACTAGGATTATGTGCATGGTTTTTGGATGTCCGTGTGTATGTGTTTGTGTGTAGGTCTGTGACATTTCTGGCTGTGACACACTCATCTAATTTAAAATTTCATCTGGAGAACTGGAACAGCATGTACCTGCTCTCAGTGCTTAATCAGATCCAAGGCCACTGATGCACTGCACTGCACTCTTTGTCGCTTGTGACAGAACAATATTTACACATCTCTTATACGGAGTTAAAAAATAAAAAACATCTCTGAAAGCTGATCTTAAAAAAGTAGTAAAATGAAGAAAGATCTGGCATATGCTTAGGCATTTTGCTGTTTAAGCAAGAACTTGAAGGTAAAAGAATGATCAATAACAAGCTCTACTTCGTTCCTCTGCCTCTAGGTCACAATGACTATGTTTGTCCGGCGACCAACCAGTGCACTATTGACAGAAACCGCAGGAAGAGCTGCCAAGCATGCAGACTACGCAAGTGTTATGAAGTAGGCATGATGAAAGGAGGTACATCAAATATATTCCTACTTTTCTCTTCCTTTCTCTCTCTTTAAGTCTCACATAAACATGACCTCCATCACAATCATGATTTTAAGCCTATAGGCCTATGTGTGTGTTAAATGTAAATTAAATATACACACATATACATAAAGGCATGTCTCCCATCAACTACCTCATATAATCAGACTGTGACAAGCTTGTTCACATGTACTGTACAGGCTTTCATCTTTCTCTTTTTTCAAATTGTTTGGCCCGCATCTTTTCCATTGCAGGTATTCGTAAGGACCGCGGTGGCCGCGCTATCAGGCGTGAGCGGAGGAAGAGCAGTAATGAGGATCGTGACAAGAGCTACAATGAGCTGTCAAGCCGTGTCGGACTGAGGACAGCTCAGGACAAGAGGAAGAAGAGCAGCGGAGGGGTGGTCAGCGCTTTATGCATGCCACCTGACCAGGTGCTGGTGTTGCTTCTGGGTGCAGAACCACCGGCTGTCTGTTCACGTCAGAAGCACAGCCCCCCGTACACCGAGATCACCATGATGTCCCTGCTCACAAACATGGCTGACAAAGAACTCGTCCACATGATCGCCTGGGCTAAGAAAGTACCAGGTGAAATTTTTCAAAGATCAATTAAAGTTGCTTTAATTGTGAGTGCAGCATCAAAGGTAATTTTTTTAAATGTGAAGGAGGCACTTCTGAGAAAGTGTCCCCGGTGACAGCCTTGCCAGTTTTTGTAACCGTGGCAGCAGTTTTCAACAGCACAGGTGGCAGAGAGTCAAATGACGAGGTCACAGACACAAAGATAAAGAGCATGGGTGTTATTACAGTGATCTGTGCTGCGGCTCAGTTCGATTGGCCTCCAGCTGAGCTCAGCACACATAAAGACACCTGCTGGGACTTTAAGGGAGACATTATATTTGATGTTCAGATTTCTTAATTAACCCTCCTTCGGAGAAAAATAAACAATTTATCTCATGAGATACAGCGGACAAGACTTTAATGTTATATGTGAAGGTGACAACACCAAAATTTCATATTCCAGAATTATTTACTGAAACATGCTAATCATTACTCTTCTAACCCTCTTTTATACATCACAAAGGAAGGTCATTTCAATCATAGAAATGAAATATGCCTTATTTTATTTTTTATTTCTTTAAAATGTATGCATCACTAATATTACTAGTATTAAAGGGGACCTATTATGCCCCGTTTTACCAAATGTAATATAAGTCTCAGGTGCCTCCAGAATGTGTCTGTGAAGTTTCAGCTCAAAATACCCCACAGATCATTTACTACACCATATTGTAAATGTGGAAGGAAAAACATGCTGGTTTCGTGCATGTATCTTTAAATGCAAATGAGCTGCTGCTCCCCGCCCTACTTTCCAGAAGAGGGCAGAGCCTTTACAGCTCGTGCCTCAGATACTCTGCCAAAAACTAACAAAAGATCTGTTGGTTTTGATTATCATCTCTACCGCGGTCACGCTCACATGACATTGCAGTTCTTCGTCATCATGAAAGTTTATTATCTGCATGCATTTTAAAGCCATAATTCCTGATACATGGTTTTCTGAGTGCACACATCCGAAGCACGCGCACAGAAATCCGGCTGTTAGACGGCGTGTCCCGTGAGTATTAAACTAAGTTCTCTTTCACATCTTATTGCACTTAAACTGTCAAATACACACAAGGTTATGTCTAAAACACACGAAGTACACATAAACACAGTCGGTTGTGTCTGTGAATGTAAACAGCAAGTAAAGAAATCGAATGTGTATATTGTATCTGTGTATTAAAGTGAAAACAGCGTAATATACAGTATACTGCTGTATATGCTGTTGATATGAATCAAAAAACAAAAGAAAAATTGAAAATCACTCACTGCTCTTGACTGAACAACTTAGTAGCTTTAATAAGAATACATTTCTTACTTGAATTCTGCTGTTAAATGCTCTGGCGTGGAGATAAACATGGCAGACTGTGTACAGCTCACTTAGGGGAGGAGCTAAGGCAATAGGGCAGAGTCCGTCAGCAGTCGTGGGCGGGGCCTAAGCATTTGTGATGTCACAAAAGCTACAATCTGCAAACGGCTTGTTCTGAGACACTGCTTATGATTTATGGGGATTTAAAAAGAGGATTGGGTGGACACACATTTATGTTCAAACACCATGTAAAAGTGAATTTTGCATAATAGGTCCCCTTTAAATTTGATTTGCAACCCGTCCTACATTCGTGAATGATACCTCAAATCATGCAGCTTGTTGAGAAGAGGTGGGCTGTTACTTTCCTAAGTGATGGTGGGTGAAAAATCCCATAGATTTACATTGAAGGAAGGACCTTAACCATATTTAGGGACCAGAATATATTAGAAACTTGGGGTGAGCCAAGAAATCATCCTAATATGCAAATTTTCTGCTCAGGAAACAATTCCTTTAAAAAACATCTTACTGATCATAAATATGTTAAGGGCAGTGCATGAAGCATGATGTGACTGTTCTCTCCAGGGTTCCAGGACCTCTCTCTGCATGACCAGGTTCAGTTGTTGGAGAGCTCTTGGCTGGAGGTGTTGATGATCGGCCTCATATGGAGGTCCATTCATTCACCTGGAAAACTCATCTTTGCTCAAGATCTCATCCTCGATAGGTACTGGATGTTCTGCACCTTCTCTTGTAGGACAAAAAACAATCTAAGTATTTCCACTTTTTTTTGGCATACATACAACTCATTTAGTTAGGCTAAAGAAAAAATAAAGCTCAAACCTAATCTAATAACTATTTTAGAAACACTTTTATTAATCTATTTGGACATGGAAAAGTGCAGTCACAATTTATAAAGCTTTGAAAACACATTCAGTTGTTTTGATTACATTTAGCCTCGCTTGACTGTTAAGAGGAATGACAAAGCACCAACATGCCGTGACAGAAACCTGTGGGAACACCTGTTATACTCTAATGAAATCCTGGGCTTTTATTTTAGTCTCAGACAGTTTTACGTGATACTAATGCTGTGAGTGTGATTGTGAGCTTTTTGAGATGTCACATTGACCTGATGCATTCCCTTTATGTGTGACTAGTTTTGCCTCAATTTTTTTAAAGAACATTGAGCAGCATGTGGTTTTATCCCCCGCAGAAAGGATGAGCCCTGCAGAGGGATGTGCCTTATAAAATGAGATTGAATGATTGTAAAATGAAAACTAGATTGTTAAAAAGGATGTGAACTATTTACCTGAGAGCCTTGTGCTCCTCTTCAGAAGGTCATGTCACAAGTAGCATGTAATTAAAGAGGACCTGATTGGGAACAAGCCTCTGTAAAGGGCTTTTGAAGAACAGCATCATCGCTGACTGAGGAAATACGAATCTAATCAAAACTAGCATCCGTAAAAAGTGAAGCAAAGTGAGCTTGGAGGTTTATTATAGCATCCTGGAAGACGAAAGAGAAAGAGTGAGTAAAATTGGGAAGAGACTGAAATGACAAGATAAAATGGTTGAATGAGAGAGAGAGAGAGAGAGAGAGATAGAGAGAGAGAGAGAGAGAGAGAGAGAGAGAGAGAGAGAGAGAAAGACTGCTATGATAGGATAAGAACTGATGAAAGACAGAATATCTACAGAGAGTCCATCACAGGTCCAGTCTTTGCTCTCACGCAAGCAGCAAAAAGCACGTACAATGCTCACAGAAAGAAAAAAGAAGGTCCATTTTAAGGCACATATCACGGTAAATGCCCCAAATGATCTCCTAGCATATATAAAGTGCTGGTCTTCCTCTTTACAGGAATGAAGGAGAATGTGTCGAGGGGATGGCTGAGATTTTCGACATGCTTTTGGCGACTGTGGCTCGATTCCGCAGTCTCAAACTCAAGCTGGAGGAATTTGTATGCCTTAAAGCCGTCATACTTCTCAATTCTGGTGAGTCTGTGGTAACAGAAAGTCAAACAGATTATTAATAGGCTCTTTAGATTTGATTTGAGTGCTTGGGAAAAGAAGAAACTTCAGAGCTTCCTTTGATATTATGTAATTATACAGTTCCCTGGAATACTTGATTCTGATTGGTCAATCATTCATTCTCCTCCACACATTATGTTCTAGATAAACAAAAGAGCTTTTCTAAACCAGTGCTATGCTAAACTAGAAGGCTAAACTGTTAGCTTGCTAACTGAAGGCTAAAAACAATGAAAGGGAAATGTTTGATTTTAAATGTAATAATTAAATATAGTTGAATGTAACTTTTTATGTAATTAAGTCAGCCGGTCATTACCACAAAATAAACCCCTTCATGATCCCTTTTTTGGAATCCCTTACTTGTTTAACTGTGCACTACCGTATAAAAGTTTATGGTCGGTAAGATTTTTTCAAACTTTTGAAAGTCTTTTCATGCTCACCAAGGCCAAAAACAGTAATATTTTACTCCAGCCTTCAGTCACATGATCCTTCAGAAATTATTATAATATGCTGATTTGCTGCTCAACAAACATTTCTTATTTTTATCAATGTGAATTATTATAAAAACAGTTGTGCTGCTTAATATTTTGGTAGAAACTGGGATGTTTTTTTAAAACATATATATATATATAAACAAATGTTTTTTTCTAATATTAAAAAGGTCTTTACTTTTGATCCATTTAATGCATCATTGCTATATAAAAGTATTAATTTCAATCAAAAAAATAAATGTAATAATTAATAATTAAATTAATTTAATTATTATTATTATTATTATTATTATTATTATTAATTTCAATCAAAAAAATAAATAAAATAAAAAATACCGGTAAATAAATCCTCAAACCTGTGCATGCTAATGTACTCAGCATCATCTATGCATAAAATAATGTCATCACTTAACATTCTAATGCATATCACACACACAACCCTAAACATGTCCCAGGTGTCAATTCATATGTAATGTTTAAATAGTTATTACTTCATCTTTTCTGTCTGGTCAGGTGCATTTTCATTCTGCTCCAGTCCAGCAGAGCCCCTGATGGACAGCTTCATGGTGCAGTGCATGCTGGACAACATCACTGATGCCCTCATTTACGGCATCAGTAAATCCGGTGCCTCTCTGCAGCTGCAGTCCCGGCGTCAGGCGCAGCTCCTGCTACTGCTCTCCCACATCAGACACATGAGGTAAACTCAGATAGATAACAAATCAAAACATTTAACATCGTACACTACCATTCTAAAGATTTGGCTCTGTAAGATTTTATTTTTCATCATGGATGCATTAAATTGATCAAAAATGTCAGTAAAGACTTTTGCAATAATTATATTCAATTTGAAAATAAATGCTGTTCTTTTGGACTTTCTATTCATCAAGGAATCCTGAAAAAAAAAAATCATGGTTTCTACAAAAACTGAACAACACAACTGTTTTCAAAATTGATAAAAAAAATAAATAAATCAGCACATTAGAATGAGTTATGTTAATAGAGTTATGGCTCCTGAAAATTCATCTTTCCATCACAGGAATAAATGACATTTTAAATTCGATTCAAACAGAATAATTTTCACAATATTCCAGTTTTTGCTGTATAAGAGAGTTGAAAAGGGTGTTTTACCCACTTGATGGGTCCTTCTTCCCTTTATTAGCAACACTAGTAAAAATTATTATTGCTTATATCAGTCAAGCACGTTATATTCGTAATGTTTTTTTGTTTTTTTTTAAAGCAACAAAGGAATGGAGCACTTATACCATATGAAATGTAAGAATCGAGTCCCGCTGTATGATCTTTTGCTGGAGATGCTGGATGCCCAGCGATTCCAATCCCCAGGAGAAGTGCAGCGACTGAGGGCACAGAGTGAGAAAGACTCCCCGTCTACACCATCCACCAGAGGACCTGGAGCCATGCAGCCCAACACTGCCTGTCTCAGCCAAAGTCCAGACCCCTGACTGACCTATGTACCATATACAATCCCAACAGCTGAAGTAATAAGAACCGTGATTCAAAACAAAGGTGGAGTCTCTCCTTGTGCCTTATCAGAGTCCACTTTAGATTTGAATCTAGAAATTAACACATTTGAAATGAACCTATTTGTAGAAACACACAGGTTGGCTCCTAAACACTGTACATCTATGGTCACTTGATTCATGAGTTTTTTGTCAAAGCTTATTACAGGGATTCAAGACATTTTCTCAGACTTGAGAAAAAGGGCTCTTTTTGGTGCATTGAGAGACAGGTTTCTGTAGAAGCTGCTAATTCTTTTTATTTTATTTTAATATCTATTGAGTGGCAGCTTTAACATCACAAACTCACTCAAAATAAAAAAAATTAATAAAAAAAATGTTTTTAAAAGGACAACCAAGAGCAGGTGAAGTGTATTAGTAACTAGCATTTTTGCAAGTAAAATCTGTTTAATTGCTGAACATTTAGACATTAAATATTCCTGTTATATTGACATTTCACTGTCAAATCTGATCTGTCAATCACTGAAGTGGTTTGTTATAATTATTTACATTATGGCAATAACAATAGCTATGTATAATTACAATCAGCTCTTAATATAAAGTAACACGAACACGAATATAAAGTGTGACCAAACTCAAAACCGCAGAGGAGAAAAGTTACTCTTAGAACAAAGAAAAACAAGAAAAAGTAATTTCATAAAACAGTTTATGTTAATGCATCATGATTTAGTCTCGCAATTGAAGAGCTATTTCTCGATACGAATCATTGCTCTTTTTAATGTTAACAATAACGTAATGTTAACTCAAATGGCTCAGTGATCAGTGGTGACATTAGTAGCATCTTTTTTTTCTACAAAGACGTTTACTTATTGGTTGGCTGATATCACAAAATCTTAAATCCTATTTTTGCTGTATTAAAGTGCTGTAATTAGTTTTATGGCCATGTTAACATGACATGTAAATGCTAACAAGAGCTAAATTTCATCAATGTGAAGGACACTGACTGTCTTATATTACGATGTAAACTGCATTGTCACATTTTCCCGCAAATCTGTGAATGTGTTTGGTCATAGTCCAGTAGACTTGTACTTTGCATTTATCATCTATTATATTTGATACTTGAATGTTATGATTGGTACAGTACAAGTTTTGATTATGAAGGACCTACATGTGGAAATGTTAATTTGGCTCAATTAATTATAAAGAATAGTTGAAAAATATACTAAATGAAAAGATGTGTCTTTATTGTCAGCATTAGCAAACTGTACATAGATAAATAGGCATAGACATTGTAATCATAATTAATGTTTTTGTCATATTGTTATATCACACAAATTAACAGATGATGGTAATGACTGTTTTACATTTCTGGACAAAAATAAAATAATAACTGTGAACATGCCATCAAATAAAAAATACATTTGAATTGTCATGCAAAATCTTATTTAAATAATATTGAAAATAACTTTTTTTCTACAGTTTTAAATAAAAAATAAATAAAAATAAAACTTTCTTTAGCCTAAGCAAATAATTTTGGCCATTTTCTTGGACGGTATAAGTGCAGTACCTTATGCTTGTGTCAGTGCTATTTAGTACATAATTATATATGATTTTTCCTCTGTTTCCTTGGGACAGAAGAGGTTCACCAGTCTGGCTGTCCAACACTGGTCTACACTGCAATGAGTTCAAGAGTACAGTTTAGTGAAAAATAAAATTAGCAGCAGTAACTATACAGGAACAGGAACAATCCGCTTTGGCTAACACTAGTCCATTCTGTGTCCTGCAGTGTAATATGAAACATATGAAGGCATTAGTAAAGTCTCATACAGGTGGTGGGCCGTTGGTGTAGCGGAGCATGGGATGAAAAGAACGGGCGAAATTGTTGGCATGGGCACAGCTGTAATCCTGCTCAGTCATGGGTACCAGACAGGTCAGGCCCACTATGAGCAGCAGTAGGAGCTGCAGTGGCAGAGCCGCCCGGAGCACTCGCAGCAGAAAGGGCTGGCAGCGAGCCACAGCAGCGCCACCTTGTGACCCGGAGGAACCAGAGTGAGACGAAGCGCAGCCAGAACCGCTGGGCAACCTACAAAACATCATACCAATAGATTATCATTTATAAGTCCATTCTGATGACACACACGGAAATGTCTCGAGTAACACAGAGCTTCTGCTATTCAGTTTATCATGTGATTCGTTTAAAAAAAAGTTAACCATCTTAAAACCAAGCAAAATGTTTTTTTCCGTGCCTGTCATTGTTTAGCTATTTGCATATTATCATAACTCGCTGAAAGATTGCACACATTAAATCTCTAGACAGATATCGCTTCCCATATTTGTGTTATAATCAAAGACACTTCCATATTTTGTAATACTTAATAATATATTTCATTAAGAAGTCACAAAAAACATGATATAATGCTTAACAAATCAGCAATTCATGTATATTCAAATATTA
The DNA here is from genome assembly GCF_965113295.1 of Leuciscus leuciscus. NCBI lineage: Eukaryota > Metazoa > Chordata > Actinopteri > Cypriniformes > Leuciscidae > Leuciscus > Leuciscus leuciscus. Next base: position 29,725,296 of record NC_138743.1, on the reverse strand, counting down.
AATATATATGAATTGAGGTGTAAGGCATTTCTATCTATTTCAATGTAAATAAAAAAACTTTTGTTAAGCATTACATACATGTTATGTTTGTTAATGAAAGTTACTATTAGGTTTTACACAATATGGCTGCCTTTATGTATTTTTCTCTGATATAAGGCAGAGATGAGCTGGAGAGCATCATAAAAATAAAACTGCAAAAAACAATGAAAGCAACACAAAAAAAAAGTACATGGTTTGGAAAATGACTGATACATTTCAATATTTTCACATGGCATCAAGAATGGAGAAAGATGATGGACCCATGAGGATTTTGAACATAGTTTCTTAATGGTTTTTGTGTTCAAAGTACACAAAGTTACATTGTCAGACTCAATATTATGTTCTTGTGGAAAACCACATAAGATTACTAAGAATCCTTGACTTGGAACCAAAACAAATTCATTTCTTAGAACTGAACAGCCCATGTGGACTCCCACCGCAGAGGATCTGGTCTCTGATCTGAATGGTTCTGATGGTTATGGATCTGGGATCTGGATCTGGAACGAGTTCCATCATCCCCCCTGCATTCTAAAGCCGAGAAACAGGTACCTGTGACGTGGAAGCCTGGCTGAGGATCCTGGTTCTGACACACTACATTTGCCTCGTAGCTGTTGTGCAATGAGCAAAAGGGAGGGAGGGAGGGAGGGAGGGAGGGAGGGGTAAAAGAAAGAAAGAATGTTTCAGTCCCAGCAAATAAAGACAAAGCTTGTGGTGACAAGCAGAGACATATAGCCAGGCCATCAGTATAATCACAAACCAGTAACAACAAAACAAAAGGCGGCAGCAAAATAGGTGGCAATGACAAAAAAAATCTTGCAAGGTGCAAGAAACCTGGCTTTCCACACAGACACCTTCAAACAAATCCACTCAAATTGACTGTGGCTTGATTTGATTCAAAGCACGTCTGAAAGGCAAAGCCAGTGTTTCTTGTATACTTCTAGAGCCACAAATAAACATCTTTTACAGGGGGATGAGGAAGTGAGCAAATATCCCAGGGGATTTTGTCAATGAGAAATATTTAAGTGGAACTAACGTTCCCCCCCGATATAAGCTCAACCGCCTCATTTTAGCAGGACAGTGACCTTCACGGCATGCCCGAAATAATATCAAAAAAAGGGAGAGGAGATGCATTACCGATTGTCGTTTAGTAGAAACGCTGACATCTGAAACAGGACTGACCGATCCAGAAGTCTCTGCGTCATCCGTAACAGACCAGAGGGACGCATCCTGTGAGTTGGGTGAAGATCTGAGTTTTAGCTTTGAAATGGAGTCTGATATTATGGACAATGTCCCTTTTTTATCTGTCAAACTGATGGAAAACCGGCCATTGAAGAGATGAACAAGTAATGAATGAGCATGAAGACTGACCTGTCTGTTCCCAGAAGTCTGGAGCTCTTTTTCTAGCAGCTCTAGGTCTGTGTCCACAGCCTTCAGGAGCAGTTGCAGACGGTTCCCGATGACGTGCACCCTCTCTTGGGCCTCCAGACACTCGCTGCCATGTGCCTGCACCAGCAGCTGCCCCGAGAGCTCCTGCAGACTGTCCACCTTCTGCTCAGTCTCCGTCAGCTCCCGCTGGATTTGCTGCAGACAAACATGTATCAATGTAGTTTAGCTTGGCAAACGTTTTGACTATGGATGATCTCCAATTAAAGCTTACTGTAAATTACAATATATGGCCATACTATTTTCAACATGCTATCTCGTGGGATGCTCTATTCTTAATCTTTATTTATTCTGCATTCAGTATTGGGTAAATAGGCAAATTTGTGTTCAGCCCATGTCCATCCATACCAAAAAGCAGTGACCTGTTCAGAGGTACCTTTAGTGCTCTGTAATGAGCTCGTATTGTATGGCGATCTAGCCCTGATGCGATTGGGATAATCTCATTCCTCCGGCGGTCGATGTTTTCCAGCCAGAGAAGAAGACCATGACTCAGCTCATGGAACTCCTGTAGAGAAGCAAAAAGTGTGAGTGACAGTATTTGCCCATGTGTGTGTGTTTTTAATATACACTACCGTTCAAAAGTTTGAGGTCAGTAATATTTTTTTATGTTTTTGATCAAAATAATGTTTTTCTTATTATTATTACATCATTTCTTATTATCAATGTTAAAAAAAGTTGTGCTGCTTAATATTTTTGTGGAAACCATGATACATTATTTTGCAGGATTTGATGAATAGAAAGTTCAAAAGAACAGTATTTATTTGAAAAAGATATATTTTGTAACATTAACATGTCTTTACTGTCACTTTTGATCAATTTCATGCATCCTTGCTGAATAAAAGTATTACTTTCTTTCAAACAAATAATCTCAAACTTTTGATGGGTAATGTAGCAGGTGCTGTGTGTGTGTGTGTGTGTGTGTGTGTGTGTGTGTGTGTGTGTGTGTGTGTGTGTGTGTACCTGGCACTGCATCAGAGCATCCTGGAGTGATTTTCTCCAATCCTTAAGTGATTTTCCCAGTCGATCCCAGCGTGAGTTCATCTCTTTGAGTTTCGCTTTCAGTTCCTGGCTCTCCTCTGAGTCTGACTGGAGGAGTGCAACGCTATTTAAGTTGATGGACAGCACTTTGGACTTATGGGAATCCATGGCCTTCTGTAACTCCTGTTGAAACAAAATAAAGTGTTTGTGTTAGAATGTTGTGAGTTGATTTTTGAGATTGCATTGTGATATGTATTTAAGTGCAAGTCTTATTTTGGTAATGGTAAATCAGGACTTCAATTGTTTATCTCTGTTGTTAAATTGCTCTGAAATGAAGGTCCACTTACAATCTTTGGACTCTATACATGTTTTAGTTTGTGTGACACTAAAAAATAAACTGGTGAAATAAGATGCTCCAGGATTTTAACAGACTCTGTATGTGGGTCAACGGGATGCTGTGGATTTCCTCTTGTTTATTTCTGTTGCTGACATCCTGCCTGATTTGAAATGTTAGTGTGTGTGTGTGTGTGTGTGTGTGTGTGTGCGCCCAAGACTTTATTTAACCGTGTAGACATATGAGCAACCCACATATGGAGCTGTCAGTGACAAATATATGTTTACAGCTTGTGCATGACTAACTATTATATTTACAGTAATATGAAATAGTACATTTGTACTTTCAGCAACAAAGAAGAAAGAAATAATTCTTTTTCAATCAGATTTTGGGCAACTATTGATAATGCAATGTGGGTCTGCCCTGTGACCAAATCAGCATATCAGAATGATTTCTGAATAATCATGTGACACTGAAGACTGGAGTAATGATGCTGAAAATTAAGCTTTGCTATCACAGGAGTAAATAACATGTTGAAATATGTTAAAATAGAAAAAAGTTTAAACAGCACAGCAGTGTACAGAAACACCTTTCTACTGCAGAACGTTCAGTCTGATTCCTTGCCAAATTAGAAGGCATCTTATTTTTAGCGGTAACAGAGCTGGTAAGTCATGATGCCAATTTGTATGGCATTCACCATGGGTCCTCCTGGGATTTCTAATGGGCTTTTAGGACAGTGGTTCTCGATTTATGTTATAGAATGGGAAAGGCTCTCTAAGTAGCGTTAACCACATACCTTATTTTACCCTAAAATTTAAAACCAATTATCTATTCCAGAGGGAACCAATGGCAAAGTAGCCTTTGATGAAAAATCTGATTAGACGTGTAACAAGGTCATGTGATAATAATATTGTTGGCTTTTATTTTGAAATGTTTATCATCCAAATTATTTAGGAAGGAGCACTTACTAAATCCCTGTGTGAACTGTTCAAATATGCACAAACACAAATTCACAAGTACAAATATGTTCTTATAAACCAAATAGGCAACACAAACCTTGAGTTTTCTAATTCTTTGCTCAATAGTGTGTATATCTGCACTATCTTTCCCCCTCAGCTCTGATAACTTGGCCTCTGCCTGGCCGAGCCACGCCTCCATGCTGTCCAGGTCAGAGGTCATCTGTTGCCATAGCACCAGGTCTTCTCTCTGCCTGTGATCTGATTCAGCAGACTGGGCCTGGATCAGCTCCCAGCGCTCGATGACACCTGAAATAGGACAATTATAACAATACCATCACATTTAAACATAAATGTGTACTCAGCAACTTCAGCGTCTCTGTGCTGGGCTAACCTGTGCTCTGTGTCTCAGTGTTATCAGGGTTGCTCAGGCCTGATAGATTGTCCTCTTCCTCCTCCAGCTCGCCCTCAACCCTCTTGACCGCTTTCAGACTGCCACGGCAATCATCCATTAACCGCATCTGTGCAGAGCAAAGAAACAAATCAAACGTTCATTAACTTTGCCACGTTCTGTCATTACAGACTAAACGGGCTGAGCAGTTCATCGAATCTATACTTACATAGCCCATGTAAGAGGTGTCGTGGCAACCCGCAGTGCCATCTGTCTGCTGGAGGCTATAACGGCTGGTGTCCATCATATTGTCTAATAATCTAACTGCTTCACCTGCGGGAGTTCATGTATTGAATAATGTGGGATGTCACATGACCATCTTAAAAAAATAAGGATCATTCAGTGATCACATTGTGAATGTATTAGGAGTTTTGTAAGCTTTAAAACATGTTACGTTTTATTCATGTTATTTGCTGAATATGGAATGTGAATATTATACAGAGAACTTGCTTGTTCTATATTTAAGACATCTTTAGTTATAACAGTGAAAAATGAAACAAAATATCAGTGTCAATGTTGACTGTTACATGCTGGAATGAACAAGCATAATTATGTAAATCTGATCCATGCATGTGGTTCATGGCACTGCAACTGAAGAAAACACCAGTAAATAGAAAAAAACACCAGCAAATTAATTAAACATCATTTTTGACAACACATTTGCCCACGAATACTCACAACGCAACCAAATACAGAAACATGCTGCAAATGGCACAGACCACAATGTTTCAAGGGGACCCCAACAAGTGTGGGTGGGACATGCTTATTGCTCAATGTCTACTTGTCAGAGGTGTTGAAGATGACCTGAAAGGTGAGTTTTTTGTTTAATTTAACATCCTGGTCGTATGTGCATTGTGAGTATTTTCAGCACGAGTTGTTCACATAATTCTTAATTTTCTTAATGTGTTGGTGTTTTTTCTATTTGAATGTGTTTTCTTCAGTTGCAGCGAGTTGAGCTCTCTCGGCCACTGTAAACACGACCTAAGATCCGCTTTACAGAAGTGACATCACCTTATAATTTTTTTTTTTTTTTTTAAAGAAATAAGTACTTTTATTCAGCAAGGATGCATTAAATTGATCAAAAGTGACATTAAAGACATTTATACTCTTACAAAAGCTTTCAATTTCAAATAAATGCTGTTCTTCTGAGCTTTCAATTCATCAAAGAATCCTGAAAATGTATAATAATTAGAAATGTTTCTTTAGCACCAAATCAGCATAGAATGATTTCTGAAGGATCATGTGACACTGAAGACTGGACAGATGGCTGCTGAAAATTCAGCTTTACCATCACAGAAATAAATTAAATTTTTTAAATACATTAAAAGAGAAAACTACACATTACAAATAATAGCAAATTATTTTATTTTATTTTTATGGACTTTTATTCAGATTTAATGCTTTTTCTTTTATTCTGCTCTCAATATATTAAATACAACAGAAGCCACAGTCTTGCAATCTGGTCACCAGATTTCTAGATTTAATGAACAATATCCCGTGAATTATTTTCACTGGACTACACTTCGAGAGTTTCTCTCATCAAATTCTCAACTCCCTCTTTTGGTTTATTTTCAAGGAGGTGCTTTAAAACTTTATTTTCTCCCTTTTCTTCAAATCGAATGGCTATTATCATCCTTTGCTATGAGAAAGCTTTTAAAGTTGGCAAACGCAACAGACCAGATCTCTCAGAATGTTTGACATGCACTCTAAAAAAAAAATAATAAAAAAAATGTAATAATGCAATTCATGCAATATGATATTTAAAGGGACTCTTCAGCATGCAGTGTAGTTTAATTTAGTATTAATTTAGCATGCCACAACATATTGCCTACCAGAGGAGGACCTCAATGTGTTTTCTGTTAATTTTATATAAGCCTCAGGGCTCTCAGGAATCACTACATCTGTGGAAAAAGAGATACACAACAAGGCATACCAACAGTTTATAGAGAAGACCAGTTCAGGGTGTTGGACACTCAGTTGGAGCATTATCTCATGAACATCCTTCAAGTCAAGCACACTTACTTGTAAGTGCTGCAGTGGCCATAGACAGTAACTCCTCATCCTCATCTTTTTGTCTACCCCGCTCTGTAGACATGGTATGGCCCATGGGGTCCAGGTCATAGTCATGGTCCCATTCCAGAGGGATGGAGTCTACGCTGGCAGGGGTGTCCCGGCCAGAGCCGTTTGTGCAAGCAGGAGCAGTGGCAACTGAAGGTGGTCTGCTAGTTGTCTGGGACATGGCATCATCCTCACCCCACTGAAGGTCTGAGAGGTCACCTGACTCTAATTCACGATCTGAGCCTTCACACTCATCATCGGTTAGCTGTGAACAAGAGGTTGCACGAAAGTTAAAACCCACTTTTACTCTGGCAAAACAAAATTCACTGTATGAATTAAATATACTTTGATCCTTATTAAAGTTATTCAGTCAAGAGCAGAAAGTGATTTTCTCTTTGTTGTTTGATTAACATTAATGACAGACAGCAGCAGGTTTATTAGGCCGCTGTCACTTTTAGACAGAATGTCTAATACACTGACACTCATCTGCTTTTCACCCCAACTGTTTATGTTCACTTAACACATAGCTGACTGTGTTTATATGAATACTCCCCACGATAGGCGTTTTGACATAATTGTGTCTATTTGTCCATTTAAATGCAATAAGCCACGAAAGAGAACTGAATTTGGGATCAGATGCTGTCTAAGAGAGGTGGATTTCTGTGCCTGTGCTTCGGGTGTGTGTCAATCAGTGCAAGAACTGCATTGAGTTCTTTATTAACGGCTTATTGTACTCAACTCTTTTTAAGGCGAGACACGGCAGGCAAAAACATCGATTTTTCATGCAGTGGTCAGTTTTGAGATTTTGGGCTAGTTTACTACTTCAATATGTGTTCTTTCAAGCTGCTATAAAGAAAATGTTGAAAATATACATTAAGATGTTTACTTGCGGCAGTAAGGTTCTCCCGAATTTACCAAGTTAACATTCCAATGCGTCATGCCGAGTTCCGTCTGTTTACTGAAGTCTGTCATGACTGGTATCGTTGTAAAGCTCTCCTGCCCAACACTGTGTAACCCAAATATGGGCATTTCCTTTCATCAGTAACCAATCGTGAATGTCCAAAGGGGGATTTAAAGCTAATGACAAAATCTCATTTAGAGCTATTTAAATCTTTAAATGCTGTTTTCTCAAAATGAGTTTTTTGTCATTCTCCAGTACAAACGTCTCAGCCTATGTAGCACCTGTGTACACCAAACTTTCCAGTTATACACTTAGCAGTATTCTGAAGATATTTTCAGAGGGATTTGATAATAAATCATTCCTGGTCTGATTTATGTGACATTTTAATCCCAAAAAGGCTATGGACAGTATATTTTGATTTCCTAGTTAATGAAAGCATATATGCTGATTTTTTTTTTTTCATCTTGTGTGTAAACAAAATGAAAAAATAATTTTGCACCTGGCTTAATCATGTTCAGATCTATCTACCGAAAATATATGCAAAATTGCGCATATTTAATGAGACAATGCCTAATTTGCATAATTAAACATACAAATTTCAAAAACTTGTAATACATTTTTTTATACTTAGTAATCAACTGAGTAATCAACTGAGTAAGTTTCATGGTGATTTCTATTATTTAATTTTTTTTACCCTATTCACCTGTAGTGTCTTGCCTTAACATAATGCACATCCTGCTCTTTATTTTCATTAATGCATGTTTCTTTCTAAAGTGTGCTACACATTCTGCGTTAAAAAAAATATATAACAAAATGTGTAACGTTAGACTCTTTATCCGCCGTCATACCGCCCAGCCCCTATGTCATATACATGTGAATATGTCTCACCGGCAGGCGTGTGAGTTTCCTGTAGTAGCGTTCCACCCGACCAAACACCTCCCTACAGTATCTCTGCAGCTCATCCAGCTCTTCCTCTATGACAGCAGCATCCAGAGGCTCACTCTTCTCCATCAGTACCTCCCCCTGCCCAAACACACTCTCCATCTTTCCCATGTTCAGACTGATCTCCTGCTGAAATGCCTTTGGCACACAAGTGATCACAAATTAATTTTAAATTAATTTTAAATTAAGTAAATGTTCTACAGAACAAGTAAAAACTATTTTGAGTTTTCCAGGTCTAAAATATATATCATGCATGTTAGTGAATTGTAAATGTATAAAAACATGGAGATAAAACTTTTTTTGGCTGTAATATTAGTAATTAATATTTTATATGTAATTAATATTTTAAAAGCTAATCATTCACACGTACACACACACACACACACACACAGCCCTCACCTTTAGTTGCCTGATCTTGGCCTGAACGTCACACTCTGAGAAATGCTCGATGTTGGTGAGCTGCAAGTCCATCTCAGTCAGCCATACCAGAATACCGTCTCGGGCTGTCTCAAACTCCTCTCGCTGACCAATGAAATGCTGCAGGACAGAAGAGGGACAAGTCAATGAATCACACAGCTCCTCTGTGTAGTTTAGGTTCTGAATCAATAGTGATTGTTACAGAGGTTCTGAATATAATTAAAAGTATCAACAAGGGAAGATTTGTTTAATGTTTTTGAAAGAAGTCTCATGCTCACCAAGGCTAAATTAATTTGATAAAAAACTGTAAAAACATTTAATGATATTATTACAATTTTAAATAACTGTTTTCTATTTCAATACATTTTAAAATGTAACTTATTCATGTCATTACTCCAGTCTACAGTGTCACATGATCCTTCAGAAATCATTCTATCATTCTTCCTGAATAAAATGATCAATTTCTTTAAAAAAACAAAAACAAAAAAACGTACTGACCCCAAACTTTTAAACAGTAATATATATAACGTATATAAGTTGCTTTGGATAAAGCGTCTGCCAAATGCATAAATGTATAACGTAAAATTGATAATACATCACCTTAAGCCTGCGCAAGATGGCTGCTACTCTCTTTTGTAGTATATCCCAGCGTCGGTTCCCATCATGCACCATTTGTCGTAGTTGGCAGGACGAGTCTGTGCGGTTTTCACGTGCCAGCCTTCGATACTGTTTGTTGATCAGCTCTAGCTGGGTCAGACACTCCTGCACCTGTCTCTGAAACGCCTGTGATATAATAGCAATGTATGTAAGACAAGCTGAAAGTATCTCACCATTGCAAACAACACCATTACATACGGTGCAAACAAAGTCTGAGATTCACAAACAAACTGGTAAAACTCACTTGCTACACCTTGTTTTAGTTTGAGTTATGTGAAGCATTTTTAAAAGACATAATTATTTTAGCATGGTTAGCATGGTTTATTAATTTGTTTCAGTCAACAATGACAACTTTCAAATTGTAAAAGACTAAAAGGTTAAAGTGGACTGGATAGTAGCCATTGGATGATAGCAGTGAGACACGTGCAAGGGTGACCCCACTGACCCAGCCTCTAGAAAGTGAACGAGCAAATAACGGAGTCATCATAGTACAGGCTGGTGACAGATACTTGATATCTTTTTTTCTTTCCCAACAGGATTCTTGTCAATATTTGTCTCTATTCAGGCCCCTTTCTATGGAGCCCCTAAAAGGACATGGTGGTGGTAAAAAACATGAGACGGGAGAGAAAATGCTTTTGCGTTCTCTCGCAAATGTTTTATGGTCCACCGAGAAACTTTAGGTTCGCTCGCAAAACATCTGTTGCAAAATATTTGCGAGCAATAGCAAAAGCATTGACAAATAATTTTTCCTCCCATCAAATTTTCTTCCCCTTCATGTCCCTTTAGGGGCTCTGTACCTTTCTCAGTTGTCCTCTAGACCAGGGGTTTCCAATTCCAGTCCTCGCCCCTTCCTGCTCTACACATTGTGTATGTCTCTCTTATCTGACACGCTCAGTTGAGGAGTGGGTTCTATTTGACAGCATGTGCACTACGAAGTGGACTTAAAAGGGTATTTAGTCATCTTAAGAGAGATTCCAATCTGAAGCAGGAGTGTTTGTATACGGCTGTTAACAGGTGTAAAGTGCGTGAGACGCGACAATTACAAGTCAACTATCATGATTATGAGTTAAATAAGATAAAAAGACATATTACCAAATTACTTTTATTTTCATATTAAATATTGCAACATTCATTTATCAATAAGTTTAGGGCTTTTTTATAGGACATTACATTAAGTGAAATTTATCATAAATGTTTATATTGTATTATTATAAACCAATAAAGTATATTATTGGCATCAAACCTTAAACTCCTCTAATATGTTCGACTTGAGATTCGTCTGTGTTTAACATTGCAGGATGTTTCGCGAAAAAACGCATTTTGTCAAGTAAACTTCAACAGATATCACATGCTCAGGGAATAGGGAACAGTGAACACTTCGTAGGGACCCTGTCAATCAGGACTCACCCGATCATGGAGCCGATGATCTGAATCAGGTGTGTTAGATAAGAGCGATATACAAACTGTGCAGAGTGGAGAGGTGCGAGGACTGGAATTGGGAACACCTGCTCTCACTCAGTACCTCAAGCCCAGTGACTCTCTCTCAGTGGATCTCAGAATACCTCAAACTTCTTGAGCTCCTCTTTAGCGACGGTGTACAGAACTCCAGAGGAGTTGGGCAGAGCTGCTGTCCTCTCTGACACTTTCAGCCATTCTTCAAAACGGGAGTAATCATCCAGAAACTTCTGCCACAACCTCCATGTCTCCTCAATCCTGCAGAAACACATACAGTGGGGTTCAAACGTCTACACAGTCCACGCTAAAAATGTACCTGGAAATATAATACAATATCATCCATTTAAAAAAGACAGCTGTTAAACATTTCATCATGTACTAAAGTCAACTCTGAATTAACCAGCATACAATGAGCCAGTAGGCACGACATGCTCTCACACCTGTTCCTCTGGTGGCCTGGTTGAACTATCCTAAACAGCTCACTTTCAACGTTCTTACCTTAACAGAGTTATTTTTGATTGTACTGTGCTTCACTTTCATCACTACTGGTCAAACGTTTGGGTCTCCAATGCTGCAAGGCTGCATTTATTTGCTCAGAAACACAGTAAAAACATACTATACAGTACAAACACACTCACTTGAGCCTCCTCTCCATGGCAAGAGCACAGATGTTTCTCCAGCGGCGGTCCAGGCCGCGTGTGGCCTGCTGGATGGATTCACAATCAGTCTCTGTGGCACAGGCGTCACAGTCGTGCAGCAGCACCTCACACAGGTTCAGCACTGACGCCACACCGGTGCTGTGCTTCTCGATGTCACGCTGCAGATCCTGCAGAGATAGAAGATCTGTACTGAGCTTTTCAAGACATCTGACATCACGATCATTTAGGCAGTTTCTGTTTCATTTCAGTTTATTAGGCAGAGGAGCTTGCAGTCATGCATTTCTCCAAAAATGATGTTGTTGCATCATCAGGTCCCAAAAAAATGAAGAAACCTTGCCTTTTTACAATCATATGATAATTTGTCTCTTATACAGGAAGAGGATGATGTGTGCTGGCTGTTGCTGGGTAAAGTAAGGATACATGATAATGCTAAAACAGATGAAGTCACGTTCTTTTTGTCTGAAGAATTTTTAAACTTATTTCACTTGCAGCGATTTAACAGGTCTTTAAAATATAGTAAGAAATGTTTGTGTGCCTTTGTCTGTGAATTAATGTAATTTCTGTGTATGTGTTACCTGTTGCTGGTTGAGTTTTCTTTGGATCTCATGTGAGTCACAGGTCTCATAGACGATGGGACGTGAAAGTTCAGTCTCGACTTGAGCCAGCCAGGAGCGCAGACTGCTCATGTTCTTATCCAGCTGCTGCACGGCCACCAGTGTCTCCTTCAACTTCTTTACCCTAAAGACCCCCAGAGACAGATTGTATTAACATCAGATTCGGATTCAGCATTCTGATTCATCACAAATTAAATAAAACATATTTAACGTTTAGTCAAGGTAACTTGAGTTGAGATCGTCTCTCTCTCCTGAAAAATAATCAGTAAATATGGGGTGTACACCATGCGGCAACATTCTAATCTGAAAAATGAAGCCTACCCGGAAGTGCGAAAAACTGCAATGCATCGAAAATCCGCTCGGGGCAGGTCCCAAAAGGGAGCAAATGTCCATAGACCCCCATGTTAAAATGTCCGTTTTCACAGCATAAATTCATGTTTTTACAGGTTGGTCCCATGGACTTTTATTGTATTTTTGGTAGGTTCCGAGTGCCTGACAACTGTGAGGGGGGTGAATTTTTTTCTAACTTGTTAGTTTAGATCGTATTTAGATATAAAATGTATGACAATAAGGGCAAATAAGAACGATTGACAGCTTGATTGACAGCTGATAACGAGCATAGGCTGCGCCGAGTGGAATTCCTGAAATTTTACGTCTCGGCCATGATCTGACACAACACATCATACCACCTCTGTATCCTTTCTGAACATTTGTATTGAAATATCGTACAAGATGGCGCCGCCCAAACCCCCCATAAACGGCCTCAAAACCGCTCTTCAGAAAGTCTATGGGTGACGTCACAGACGCTTTGTCCATATTTTTTACAGTCTATGGTGTACACTCAATAATTAATTTTCATGAATGTTTTTCTGAAGTCATATTTTGATTTGAAATACTTTTATAGTATTGTGTTTCCATAAAACAGCATTTTAAGTTTAACAGACAAAAATACAGTTTTTCAATTTAATGTCAATATAAATTTAAATAAAAATAAAATATTATGATTATTTAATAATTTTAATAATGCATATTTAGTATTATAGTAGTTTGATAATTATTCTATTTATTTTTGTCAAATTTAATCTGAATATAAAAGTTTATATTGTAATGACCAAGAAAACAAAATTGTTAATTTCTACTTTTCTCACAGCATAATAAGCTGAAAATAATGCTTATATAATGATACTACTTACAACAGCATTTCTCTAGCATATTTTAAACGTTTTCAATGTAAACATATAGTTTACATATTCTTAAATACAACATTTGCATTACAAATGTCACAAATGTTACTTTGTCACTTGTTAACTGATGTGAGGTCAAGCTGTATTGCAAATATAACAATATAATACAGAATGCAATTCAATGGTGTCAGAGTTTCCTATAGTTCCTGAATCACATGCTCACTGAAGTGCTACTGTCACACTCACGCATACCAGCATAGCATGTTTCAGCTGTGCCAACATTCCAGATTTAGATCTCAGAAAAATGTCTTATCTCAGGTTAGATATAAAGCAAAGAGCACTGATGCAGAGTGGACATGTTTCAACTTCAGCTAGCTTTGATAGAAACTTTGGTGTACGCTGTAGCAGTTGACCTGGTGAGATAAAGCCCTCATGTAACCCTGGCATTTGAACGGTTCAGTGTGACAGTGCTTTAAGCTACATTCCTGAAGCACAAAAATGAAAATCTGAAATGAATCTGACACACTGAAATGAAATCCACCACAACAACAAAGGTCAACTAATGCAGCATGGTAAAGCGTTTTCTTCAACAAACTTCAACAAAGTGTCTGATCAATAATGTACATTTTAGCAATCACATATGTGGAGATTAATTTAAACATCTCAAATACATATTTCACCCACATAAACTAATAAGGGGGTGGTAGTGGCGCAGTGGATAAGACACATGCCTTTGGTGTGAGAGACCCGGGTTCGAATCCACTGTGAGACACCAGTGTGTCCCTGAGCAAGACACTTAACCCCTAGTTGCTCCAGAGGCGTGCGACCTCTGACATATATAGCAATTGTAAGTCGCCTTGGATAAAAGCGTCAGCTAAATGAATAAATATAAATATAAATATAAATATAAATATAAATATAATAAACCTAATTTTAGACACTTCGCCATTAGACATGTCTAAGTATGACACAAAATATCAAATACTACAACTTCCAGTACTGCATTAACATATCTCAAACATCAGCAGAATATGTAATATGTAAATGATAAGTGAATATATATTTTCCTGCCTGTTAATGTCGCAGTCACACTCTGGCAGATCAGAGTCCTGTCCAGGGCATCCTGCCATGTCATCAGTGCCCATTTCCAGCACCATTAGGCATAATCTTTCCAATCAAGTGTCCCAGAAGAAAGAAAAACTTCCCTGTCAAAAGTCACCTTCTCTTTCGTCTGAATAACAGTGTCCAGGCTTTCTCTACTGCCCTGGTTAGTGTGTGGGGTATCTGACCGTGTATGTGTGTGTGTGTGTGTGTGTGAGAACTCAAGTGCAGGCATGAGCAGCTGGGAGTGACAAATACCGCTGTGGCTAAAATAAGACGCCAGTCATTAGCATGTGCTGATCAGAGGACTGAAATGTGTGTGTCTCATTATATATATACAAACAAAAACTAAAAAAGTTTGATTCATTAAATAAAGAATTTTAAGAGAAAAACAAAGATCACAACCATCTTAGCTTCAAAATTAATTGTAATTTAATTAACCTATAAAAGCACTTGTTTTGCAGTTTTTTTTTAAATGGTCTATTATTATTGATGTTGAAAAAAAATTTATTGAAAAAAAAAAAGAAAGAAAGTAAATTGGAAATCCAAAACATTGGAAATGTGTACATACTTAACCATATGTTGGGGATATATTTGTACTCAGAAGTGAGCTAATCTGACAAAAAATAAACTTTTGGTGACATCCTCCTTTGTATAAATGGTAAAAATGCATAAGAAATTTCTGTTAGGGTTACAGTGTTGGTTAAGGTTAATTTACTAGCTGTATATAATAAAAAAACAATAGAAGTCTGTGGAATGTCCCTGTTCAGATAGCCAAGTAAAAGTGTGTCAGTGTGTGTGTGTAAGAAAGATTTTAAATATGTTTGCTTCTGAACAATGTGGATCCTTTTGCACGAGCAAAAAACTCTGCACTTAGCTCTTTAATTCAATCCAAATAAAAGCATGTCATTCTACTACCATTCTCTATAAACTCTTAGGGAAAACTCAAGACAGCAGCCGTCGCGCAGAGCTAATGCACATGAGTGAGAGAGAGAGAGAGAGAGAGAGAGAGAGAGAGGATGACACCCTCTCACTTATGGGTCACAGTGAAATCAACACCACACATGTGAGAAGCTATCAGAATTGACTGAAGGCAACTCGACTGTCCCAGTCATGTCCAGAGACACCATGGTGTCATGTTTAAGATGCTGGTGCAAAATACTTCCTTTCCACCCATGGGCCAAATGAACCGACTGACCCATCTGGAAATATATTTTTGTATTTCTGAATTAAAACATTCTGTGCTTGTTCTGGCAAAGATCAACTCTCGCAAGCATAAAAGACACAAATGGCAAAACAATTGTAAATGTAAATGTACAACAATTATAAAAACATTTCATTTCATTTTAGACACTCACCTAGCCGCTATAAGGTCAAGCAAATGCTGCCAGCGCTCATTGACTTTGCTGAGTTTGTACTGGATTTCTGCAGCTTTGCTTTCATGGCTGGCCTGAGCCAGTCTCTCCCCCATCTGTTCCAGCTGATGCTTGCTCTCCGTGGTCACTGAGATCTCTTCCTGATAGTCCTGATGACAAAGAGATTGCACATTTGTTCAGTTGAAAATTGCATTTTTTTTCACTTATTCAGTGTAATACGTTTGACATCCTTTAGTTTAAATAGACTAGAATCTATACTTAGTAATCAAACATATAGTTTTTTTACCCACAGGATGTTATTTACCAATTTCATAGTGATTTCATAAGAAATAAATGTGTTGTGAATATCTGTTAATATCACCTTCCTGAGCTTTTCAATCATCTCCTCAATGCTGATGTCGCCATTCTGTGAGACCTTGCTCTCCATGAGGGTGAGCCACTCACACAGCTCTTTGTTCTTCTCATTAAACACAGCCCACTCGTTCAGCCTCTCGCTCACCTGCTGCCTGCGCAGGGACAGCTGCGGGGATGACAGACAACGATCCATTAAGATCAAGTGTTCAGTGAGAACAGAGTACGATTAAAGAAGGACATAAAGGGCAATGAGAGGAGGTGCAAAAGGTTGGTGAGCAGAATAAGGACAGGAAGATGTCAGATGGACAGGTCATATTTCAATCTCTAAAGTGTCATGCACCAAACTTCCTTCCCATGGTCCTTCCTTACTAAGAGACATCGGGTTGAAGTGGCACGAAATCATTGCAATCCTTTATACTACTCTGCTCTAAGCAAACAAAGAGCCATCAAGAACTTCAACATCATCATTTTACAGGCAAACGCAAAAGAAATTCCTGCCATCTCAATTTTTTCTAATCATTATTTCCATTTAAGGGCTCTCTAGAAAGCAAACAAGCTTTCTCCAAACACAAAAAACAAGCACTTCTGGGAATTTAAGATGATTATTGGGTAAACACTAAGCATAAGCATATGAAAGTGTAGTTTTGTCTTGTTTTCATGTAAAAATATCTAAACATCCTTAGAGCAAGATATATTTACTTAAGGAGAAGATTGGCATAACATATTAAAGGCAGGGTAGGTAGAATTTTTCTAAAAAAACAACATTCCAAATTTGTTTAAAATGTCTTTATATACCAATACATAATTAAAATGTAAGTACTCTGAAAAAGAGAGTATAAAAATCGAGTGACTGTAGACCTCTCACGACTGTTGTAAACACAGCTCATTATTTCCATTCACTCCACCCCCTCCCTTCTGAGCTCCTTCCAAAGCCACGCCCCCAAAACACATGAACACGCGACGCCAAACGCTCAGGCTCAGCTGGAAGACGCATTTATTTACTTACTTATTTATTTACCTGAGACGAGTGGAGAGGAAGGAGCGCACAGTGCATGCAGTGACATCATGTCAGAATCACATGTAATAAAATACCTAACTTTATCACTATAAATATAAACAAATAAGATGGCTTTTAGTACTCACTATCAAGCTAGCATATCGATACTGGTATATATAAAATATATTTAGTTTGATTCGGTAATGAGCTATATTTATAGGTAACGAGCTATATTTATAAGGCAAAGCTAAAAACAGGTTGCATTGATGCACGTTTTTCCATTACCATCAGTTAAACTGTGATGAAGGTGAATTTCGTGTAAGATTCATAACATATACGGTGTTTTGCATGTAAGAGTTTCCATGATGAAAACATTGTTGACTCTGATGAGGACTAACTTTACACTCCGGAGACAAGTACCGCATCGTCGGTTCGAGGACAGGTCCAGGGTCGAGGGCGAAGCAGAGGAGGTCATTCAAGAGTGCGGGCAACCAGGGTCCGAGGAAGTAGTTTTTGCCTTGTTTGCCTTCGCTGACTGCATTTGCAGGTGCTTTGAATTTTGAATGCTCTTTCTCTGCCATAATTTTACTCTTCGTAGGTTCCGCGCCTCTCTTGCACTCCTCAAAGCAAACGGGTGCGCGCACATGGGCAGATCTTGTAGCAACAGGGGTGGTAGCCATGGTTGCGAGAGAGAGTGACAGTGGCCCAAACCAATCAATTGTTTCGTCCCGGATGGAAATAATGAGCTGTGTTTATTACAGATTAAAAGGTCTACAGTCACTCGATTTTTATACTCTCTTTTTCAGAGCACTTACATTTTAATTATGTATTGGTATATAAAGACAGTTTAAACAAATTTGAAAAAAAGTTTTTTTATAAAAATCCTACCTACCCTACCTTTAAGACTTAAGACTGTTTATTATATATATAACATTTTTTTATTTTTTTATTTTTCTTGTTATAAGAATAAACCTTCCTAAATTTGGTTCCTTTTATGCTTAGAACAACAATTTGCCAATGATTAAGAAAATTATTGGATTTAAAAAAAAATAAGAGCTATACTATCTTATGAGAAAATCAACCTATTGAATTTACCCAATATTTTAATCAATTTGCAAATCAGTTCATCCCTTTACATAGCCATTATCTAAAGTTATTAAAACTTTATGAAAACTTGCAGTTGTTCATATACTGTAATGTTAGCGTTTCAGTGTCTGAGTTTGTTCTCTGTGCTGTAGTCTTGTGTGCCTGTGCTCATGGCAGGCAGCTGTGCATAGACCGTGTTATGGTGTAAAACAAATTGACTGTTTGGCTGACGTGTGTACCTGGTGACAGGTCTCCTCCCACTGTCTCTGGAGTAATATCAGTCTCTCGTGTAGGACTGTGAGGTCATCAGCACTGAGGCCGCTGGAGAGAGACTCCCTCAAAATGCACAGCCCGGCTACATCATCAACCCAGCCTTCAATACTGCCCTCTAATTCCTACACACACACATACAGTACACAGTCATGAACAGGATAAAAAAATAAAAATGAAGAAAAACTAAAAAGATTTACAGTTCAAACTGCAACTGGTGAAAATAAAGTCTGGTCACACTTTAGTTTAGGGTCCAATTCTCACTATTAACTAACTATCAACTAGGACTTTTGCTTCAATAAACACCTAATTACTACTTAGTCATTGTTAAGTTTAGGTATTGGGTAGGATTAGAAATGTAGAATATGGTCATGCAGAATAAGGCATTAATATGTGCTTTATAAATACTAATAAACAGCCAATATCCTAGTAATATGCATGCTAATAAGCAACTAGTTAATAGTGAGAAATGGACCCTAAACTAAAGTGTTAAATACAAAATTTAGGATTTAAATAAATAAACATACAAAATTATGTCAAACTAAACTAAATAAAAAAATTGTAACTGCTGAAAATAAAATTTTAGGACTTAATAAAAGTATTTAAACAAACAAAATGTAAGATGTGTCTGCACATATTCTTCCCCTCACACACACAAACCAGATGACATTAATTGCATTTTTTTTTATATTTGTTGATATTAATATCTCAGCAAGCATTCACAGCGTGTTACACTGTATAATCCTAATACAGATATGGTATGGGACTCACAAATAACAACAGTCAACAAGACATTAAGCAAATAAACACACAATCTGTGTCAAGAAATAATTAGAATAGAAAAAGCTGGTAACACTTTTGTTTTGTTGCTGCATAAGCACGTCCCCCTAAACCTCAGCGTCTCTGCTAACATGAAGGGTTGTAGCATGATTAGCATGCACCTCAACATCTTTCCCTCAGGCAAAGTCAAAGAAACTCTTGCTGATAGTCTAGCTCATAGAGATCAGAGGTTGATGTCACTTTCACAAAGTTTCTTCTACACTACACACACCTCTCAAATGAACCCTTAATCAAAGCATCAGGGCGTTGCACACATTCTACATGAAGTAAGCAAGGGCATAAAGTAATGCAGTGGTTGACAGCAGCAGACTGCACAAACAAATATTTAGCATAATAATCTAGACCAGAGATGCTGTTGTGTTATCACGTCAAATCTGGTTAGGAAATGCCTTAACACAAATGATAAGAAAGATACTTAGATGTTGCTGAAGCAACACGTTTCTAGAAGCTCATAGGACACAAGATGAGTCAGATTTCATTTGTGTACCTTGCAGCGAATCTGTTCTGTGTGCAGCTCCTCATGGTGGTTGGGTAAAGGCACAGAGAGCTTTTGCTTGAAGTCCCTCAACTTCTCGTGCGATGCAGCAATTCCTTTCTCACACTGATCCCAGTCCTGCACACATAGCCAGAAAGAAACAAATATTGTGAAATCATGAGAGAAAGTGAGCATGATCCTTTTCAAGGATTGCACGTCCTTTTATGCCACTCTGCAGTTGCTGCAGTGCACAGTCTAGCAAGGTTTGCCATTATCCATTTAAGAAACACCAAGCTTTGCAGGTTTTTTTGTGTGCGCTGATGAACATGCTTATTACAAAAGTCGGATATAGACATACAGTGATCATCATTGGTAATCAGGAGGACTGTAATAGAGAAAGTCATATATAACCAAATCCAGCCAGGTCTTTATTTAAACGTGGCCAGAGCAAAGGGCCATGGTCCCGAGACACAGAGAGAAAGATTATCATGCAGAGATTAAGCAGTGAGGTACCTTCTTCTATCATGTCATCCGAGAAAACAGAGGGATGTGGAAGAGAGAGGAAGAGAAAGAGGCAGAGCCCGAAGGGAAGAGGAGCCATTTTCCTTTGCAATCCAAATTTGTTGTCTGTCCCCAAGTGTGCTGCGTCAAAATGGAGCGGATGTCTCCCTGTCCCTGCTGCCCTGTGTTGGCAGCGCAGCACCGCTCGGACTGCCTCCCACAGTACTGAAGATATTTCTCTCGCCTTCAGCTCTCTCGTTCTCTCTCTTTCATCCCCCTCACATGCACACACTAAACACATCACACTCTCTCCCTCTCCCTCTCACTATGCTACAGTAGCTTGCCTCTATTTGCTCTGTAAGGTCAGATGCAAAGTCCTTCACTGTCTCTCTTTTCTTTTAGGAAAAGCACTATGAACAAGAGATACGTTTATAGGTTTGCAGAATCTTCGCTTTGTATATTTGATTTTTGTTTTGCATTATTTAGCACCGCAGCTATATTTTCAGATTTCAGATTTTTGTAGCTCAAAATTAGCCTGGTAATACCAAACTCTGCTACTTCGCTTTGCTTCGTAGACAGAGTCTGAAAGGGCATAATTGAAAAGCGTTTTCTTTCTCGCGGGTGGGCGCTTGTCTGAAGTTTAAAATCATTGGTTACCCGTAAGCCAATCACGTAACGTTTGGTTATGACGTGTGTTATGCGCCGGCTCAGCCGCATCGAACTTCCACTGTAAACACATGTATGATGCGAAAACAAAACCATCGAGCGAAATACCGGAGTGAACATGGCTGTGAACGACTTGCAGATTATGTGAAGTAAATCTACGCATCCACGGTACAATCTTAGCGTCTACGTCACGGCTCTCAGCCCGCCCTCTGTTCGTTAATTGGCCGGCTGTTTTGAGGCCGGAGGAAAACTGGGAGATAGGTCGCTATCTCAGACTGAGTACTGAAGCGAACTGAAATTGAGCGGAAGTACGAAGTCTGACGTAGTCAGGCTAGCTCAAAATAGCTTGTAGCCCTAATTTCACAGAACACTTAGCCCTTAACAATCTGTGACATATGTTGTACTATAAAACCCTAAAACTGTTACAAAACACATAACACTGCACCAAGAAATTATCCCACAATGCAACAGCATGTCACATTCATACAGTGGGGTCCAAAAGTCTGAAATCACATTGAAAAGCCGGAAAATAAAAGCCTAAAAATAAATTTTTAGAATGTAAAATTAATACATTTAAAATAAATAATTTTAGAGTAAACATATTTAAAATAAATAACATTTGACAAAAGTCTGTACTATTTCTAGGTGACTAATAAGAAAATTATGAAGCAATTCTAAAAAAAAAACGTCTGAAATTAATTTTCATTTTTAAATGACATTTTTACACTCAAATTGTTGTGCTGATAATTAAATTAGAAACACTTTTATTTTATTAGAAAAAATGCAAAAGAGAAGCATTTTTACCAGTGGTTTCAGACTTTGACCACTAATCATACATGTGCTAATAATAAATAAAACACTCTACTCAACTATTCAACTTTATACTTTGCCAATAATATGAACAACTAAATCAAGCGAATATGCAACAAGTCAAACAGTTAGTGCACCCAAATATGTTTTTATTAACATTTACTCTTAACTCACCCGTAACAATGAAAGCAGTTCTTTCTTCCTTTCATCGAGGCGGATGTTAATGGTCCTCCAGTGCTCCTGCACACCAGTGAGCTCAGTGTGAAGCGAGGCCTCTTCTCTGGCATCAGCCCACAGGAGGAGTTGCTTTCCAGCCTCCACCGTGAGGTTGTAGCTGCCCTGTTGCCTCTGGAGCACACGCTCCTTCAGCTAGAGGGAGAAAAGTGAACGTCCATATTGCTTGAGGCTATTATTTCTATGTTTACACAACTAAGGCTATATCTTTACCTGTATGTGGTCTAACATTCCACGGATCTGCTGTAGTGCTACTGCTGCTCCCTGTTGTTGGTCTTCTGGTTCCAGTGACACCTCTTGCAACCAATGGCGCAGTTTCTCTATCAGATCTGTGTACCGCTGCCACTGCCGAACCAAACTGTCAATAATACCCCGTCTTTGCTGGGCCCGCCTCACTACTCCTTGCCACTGGTTACTAAGCAGTGCCAGTTTCAAGCCAAAGTCATCCCTTTTGTGTAAGTCAAAATGAAAAGACTGTCACTTCAAGTATTTTTGAATGAAAGAATAAGAATAAACAAATAAACTAACATTACCTGTCCTCCACTTGTCCCTGATTCAGTAGCTGATGTCCATCATTAATGATAGAGTATAGAATCTGTTGTCGACTAAACATGTCTACTTGGAATAGCTATCCACACACACACACACACACACACACACACACACACACACACACACACACACACACACACACACACACACACACACACACACACACACACACACACACACACACACACACACACACACACACACACACACACACACACACACACACACACACACGCAAAAAAAAAAGAAAAGAAAAAAGTTTAGTAGAGCAGTTCTATAAAGTAGATCATTAAACTATGCCTCAATGCATTTTATGCTGTATATTTTGATTATTTTTAAATTGATACATCTTGCTAATATAGCTATCTTATAATGTGAGTTTTGAAATGAAAAACTGAATATTGACATCAATATAATGGGGACAAAATTTGTCCTAATAAGAAAAATATTTCTGGAATTTCTTGAACACTAAATCAGCATATTAGAATGATTTCTGGAGGATCCTATGACACTGAACACTGGAGTAATGATGCAGAAAATGTAGCTTTGCCATCACAGGAATAAATTATGTTTAAAAAAATACATTCATAGAAAACAGTTATTAATTTTTTACTGTGCATTTATTTGATAAAATAAATGCAGTCTTGGTGAGCATAATAGACTTCTTTCAATAACAAAATCAGTAACACTACAATAAGGTCTAATTTAAAGGAGGGAGAGCATTTTCACATTTGGCTCCAAAACTCTGGAATAGTCTTCCTGATACTGTTCGTTGCTCAGACTCGCTCTCCCAGTTTAAAACTAGATTAAAGTCGCATCTCTTCAGCCAGGCATTCATATAATCCTACAGTTCAAACTACAATCCGGCCTCTAGCTCATAAATGCCAGAGGAGAACTGGCCCCCGACTGAGCCTGGGTTCTCCCAAGGTTTTTTTTCTCCATTAGGTCACCTGATGGAGTTTTAGGACACCATTAGGTCACTTGATGGAGTTTTTCGGTTCCTTGCCACTGTTGCCTTTGGCTTGCTCAGTTGGGGATATTTTGGGGATATTTAATTTAATTTAATTTTATCAATCAATAAATTCCTCTTGAAACAAACTTTGTTGTATTATTTTAATTTAATACTGTGAAGCTGCTTTGATACAATCTGTATTGTGAAAAGCGCTATACAAATAAACTTGACTTGACTTAATTTATTAACATGAATTAATACTTGTCTATCAGTACCTCATGCTCTCTCTGCTGGTCTAGCAGGCTCTGGTAGTTCCCAGAGATCTCAGCGGCCAGCTTCTCCTCTGTTTGGGTGAGGAAGTTCATCCAAGCATCACACTTCTCCAAGAAGGTCTGTCTTTGCAGTACCAGGGCTTGAAGTTTACTGCTCGAACAAATACACAGAGGTGCACGCAACTAAATATTACACATGTTTATGGAGAACACAAAAATTGGACATCTACTGTAGATCAAGAGTGACCACACAAACCTGAATCTCTCTATTATGTGAGCAGAGTTAGATGACCAACTCCTGTTTAGGTTCTGCAAACGCTTGATTTCATTATCGTTGAGGGGAAGTTGATAACCCAACTCATTCAGACGTTCCAGATCAGGAGAAAGACTACTCAGCTTTAACATTTGGGTCTATAGACACATAGATATGAGAATGTTCAGATGTGTTTATACAACCTAAAAATTTACAGGAAAATGGTCAACAATTTTTACCTTAAGTTTTTCCATGTGTTCCTCCAGCACAGATGAGATATCTGGAGGTCCAACTGAGTCTGGTTCCTTCAGAACATTCTCAGCTTCTTCTGACAACTGACTCAGCGAATGCAACTCCTTACTAAACCTCTCATAGTCCCTCACACCCACCTTGGGGAAAGGAAGGAGAAAAAAAAACCATTTATATTTGACAGGCTTTACAGTCTGGCATTTGTGAAAGTTACAAAATGCAAGTCACACACAAGAGTGTCAAAACTATGAAAGTGAGTGTGAATTTAAAAATAAATCTAATCTAATTTAAAATATACACTACCGTTCAAAGGTTTGGAAACAGTAAAGACTTATTTTTTGAAGGAAATGAATACTTTTATTTAGCAAGAAAACATTAAATTGATCAAAAGTGACAGTAAAGACTTTTATAATGTAAAACAAAAAAACAATTCATTGTTTGTACTGTATTTTTTATATAATAAATGAGCATAAGAAACCAAAACATCAGATAAACTTACTGGCCCCAAGCTTTTAAACAGTATTGCATATTTTATTAACATAAAAGTGTGAAAACTGTATAAATGTTCTGTTTAAAGATGTCTATGTGCACAAGGTCAAATCTAAATCATTCAAACCTCTAGCAGAGACTGCTGTCTTTGGAGGGCGCGTCCAACTGTTGCCAATCGCTGAGTGAGTGACAGGTGGTCTGTATGGAAGGCTGTCATGGCAGAGGGGTCCACTTGTTGTCTCAGCTGCTCTGAAAACTCATCCAGCTGCTGCAGGACAGACTCTACGGATCCCTCAGCCGTCATGAGGCCCTAAAGAAATGCCAGTGTTACAAAGAGGAACACTGTGGCAATTCCTACAAAGATTTTACAACGGCACACAGTTGTCAATATTACCAACTGATTACATACTTTTGTGTCACTGACATAAACACAAATATTTAAGAGGTTTGCAAACCTACCATGCATTCATAAATCCTCACCTTTACTTCCTGTTCTGTGATGTCTCTGTGGGTGGCGCTCTTGAGTAGATGTTCCACCCGTTCCTCTAGTTTCTGGATGTCGGTGCTGCTCTGAGCATGAATTGCATTGTAATGCTGCCACAGCTGCAGCAGGCTCTTACTCTTCCTCAGCTGATCTGAGATCTGCTCCAGCAGCGTGTTCCACCTGACAGCAGATCAGAAGAAGATCAATGATTTCGGATCACTTTGTACTGATCAGTGTCTTCATTAGATACAAGAGGCGTTTGAAACTCACCTGAGATTTACGTCACCCAGTGCTGTGTTGAGTGAATCGCTCACTGAGGGATGACAATCTCTCAACAGCTGTTGCGTAATGGAGCCCAGTTTCTGTAAACTGCTCTCCTGTTTCTCCAGCTCATCTTGTAAACTCTGAGACACACAAATACCCATGGTGATTTTAGGTTCTTGCTCCAAATAATGCTAATGACACCTCATTCATGTTTTGCACAGTTTTGCACCTCAAGATTCTCTACTTGAACCTGCACAGCTTCTGGAGAGCCGGTGAGAAGGCGCAGACGAGAGATGGTGTAACGTCCCTCCATCAGGTAGCCTTGAATCTCCTCATATGCTTGTTTATATAGACTCCATTGATCCAGCACTGACCGGAGACTGACCGTCTGCTGCCCGATCTGCAATGACACACAAACCTCACTTAAGACTGATCAGGCTGATTATGAAAACTGAGTGATAGTACATATTGTGTCCATTACTATGTGAGCGATGCAGCTTAAAAAACACATACCAATATGTAGTTATGAATCAATTCAGTGAAACAAATTCAAGGTAAACACTGTAAATGGCTTACAACACTTTACAGTATTATTTGTCTCATTAGTTAAAATTAGTAAATGCATTAACTAACTTTTGATACAGTATTTGATACAATACATTTGATACAGTATTTATTCATCTTTGTTAATGTTAGTTCATAAAAAACAACATTGTTGGGGTTTTTGTTAGGGTTCATCATATCGCATGGTTATTAAATAATATTAATGGATACATTTATTTTATTTTATTAATGTATTAGTAAATGTTGAAATGAACATTAACCAACATTAATACATTCTTTAGAAGTATTTTTAATTGTTAGTTCCGGTTAACTAACGTAGTTAACTAATGCTAACGAATATCGTCATGAAGATTACAAATGCCAAATCTAGATGCTTTACTGAAATGCATTACGTGAAACATACCATGTGATCCAGATTGGCCCAAGACTGGTTTAAGCCTTTTAGGGTGTCCATAATAACAGAGCTGGCTTCGCCTTTCTTATCCTGGATTAGTAAGCATCCTTTCTCTTCAGCCCTCTCCAGATCCTTCTCTTTCTCCTTTACCAACACTTCCATTTCCTAGCATACACAGACACAGACAGTCAGATCAATCTTTCAAAACAACAGAGCACATGGATTCTTTTAGTATTATCTATGCAATCTTTACCCATGAATCCATATAGTGTACTGTGTATTGTGTAGAGCCTAACAGCTAGGGTGTAGTATCTACCTGACAATCTTTAAGTGCATTCTGGGCTGAGGAAACATCCTCAATCCTGTGCTTCTTTTTCAGTTTCTCTTCCTGTACACTAATCCAGGTCTTCAAAGTCTGAACCACATTCTCAAACTCTAACCAGTTTTTAAGCAGACCCTCTAAAACCTGAATCTGTAAAACACAGAAGGCACCAGTTTGGTATATGATAAAAATGTTTAAAAGGTAAATTACATACAATTATGGTCCAAAAGTCACAGTCCACTTGTAAAAACACTTGTTTTTGGCATTTGTGTTATCTTTTCAGTACAAAATTTATCATCATAACAATTTGAATGAAAAGTTGAATTGAATTTTTTTTTAAAAACCTGATGATGCATGTTCCAGCAAAAATTGCAAAACAGCAAAAATGTATGTCTAACCTTCTCTGTAACGAGTCCCTGCAGTATCTGCCAGCGGCGGTTCATGGCCCCAAGACGCTCAGCAAAGTCCGTTTTGTCATTGCGTTTCCCCTCCACGTCCTGACTGCTGATTTGCAGAACTGACTGATTCACAAAGTCCACAGTCAGCTGCTTACAGGACAGGTCAATCTGGAAACCCTGTTGTGAGGGGTCAATAAAGACAGAGAGAAATTTGGTATGGCGTACAAAATGACTAATTCCATGTTTTATTCAAAAAAAATAAATAAAATTCAAACTTTTTCTTACCTTGTATTTCTGAAGGTACATTTGCACAACCTCAGATTCCACGGCCCCCATGATCTTCTGCTGGTCCTCTTGGATGATATTCTCCATGAGGGATATCCAGCTCATTAGCTCTGTTATTGCATGACGGGATGGCAACTTCTCCATCTGCAGCTGTTTGTCACAACATGGATGCAATTTTTAGCATAGCCACGTGAGCCTGTTCATTATCTGCACACCCTTCTTTAACTGAAATGGGCCAGTGCAACCAGCCCCAGTTATCATACCTGGTGGAGTTTCTCCTGGACCACAGGGATTCGGGTGAGAAGATCGGCCCATTGCGTGTCTACCTGGGCCAAGTTTGCCCTGAGTGCCGCCGTGTCCACTTTCTTAAACCGGAGTAGCTGATTTCCCTGGCTCTGAACTGACGTGCGCAAAGACGACTTGGCGTCCACTTCTTTGTAGAATTCCTGCAGATACAGAGATGATATAGAGTGTGTCTGTGAAAGACAAGTGAGACCTAAACCTCTTTTATTAGGATATTTAATGGCCATTCTCACCAGGAAGGCATGAAGATGGTCTCTGACGGTCTCTAGCTCTTGAGGTACTGTGACAGACTGAGTGCTCCAAAACTCCAGGCGGTCTAGTGCCGAACTCAGCCATTGGCTAAGCTCAGCTGACTGGCTCTGATACCTACAATGAAATGTGAAGACACCATGCGACATCAATAAACTGAATAAACAATTAGGCCAAATTCAATAAAGATTCTACAGTAGTCATTCTTTAAGGCAGAAGAGAATCGCAAAGAGAAAGTGATCGGATGTTCTGACCTGATCCAGTGTTTGAGGGTGGAGTCCAAGCGGTGCAGCTCTTTATTGATCTTTGTGGTGGTGCTGAGCCAGTGGTCCCCCAGCTGATTGAGCTGAGTTTCCAGCTCTGAGCAAGACACATGTAAAGGCAGCCTCTTCTCATCCTCCAACAACTTATACAACTGCGGCTGCCACTCAGACATACCGGCCTTCAGACGCTACAGAGAGTGGGATAGTCAACACACCCTTCCTTTTAGTTTTAGATTTACCCTTGTAAATCTTCTAACATTCCTAATGTACACTACCATTCTACAATTGGGATCTTTTTTTAATAAAAAAAAGATCAAAAGTAACAGTAAAGATTTCTATTTCAAATAAATAATGTTTCTTTAAACTTTCTATTTATTAAAGAATCCTTAAAAAAGTATCACAGTCTCCACAAAAATATTAAGCAGCACAACTGTTTTCAACAGTGATAAAAATGAGAAATGTTTCTTGAGCAGCAAATCAGCATATTAGAGTGATTTCAGAAGGATCATGTGACACTGGCGATCAAAGTAATGACAACTTAAAATTAAGCTAATTAAGGAATAAATTACATCTTAAAATATATTCAAATAGAAAACAGTTATAATAAATTGTAATCATATTTCACAATATTACTGTTTTACTGTATTTTTTAATCACATATTAAAATCTTACTGATCCCAATCTATTATCTGTAATAATATATGAAGGTGTAAAGTATAATTTTACTTTCTTAAATTCAAATTCACATCAAGTTTTCTAATTTAGATTCAATTTAAATTCCTGAATTGATTCATTCAAAAGGCATTCTCAATTTGATTTCTAATACTTCACAAATGCGATACTGTAACGTAATGTCTGTAATGTAAAATAATGGTTGGTGTTGTATTGATTTTATGGTGTAACCGTGTCTGATTCAGTGATCTATGTGTGTGAAGGAGTTGTACCTGGTATAGAGCAATTCTATCCCTCAGTCTGTCCTCGGTCTCTTCCACCAGGCCTACACTGGGAATGCTGCTTTCCACTGCCTCCAGCTGCCTGTACACGGCCTGATAATCACCCACCAACCTGCTCCACCACTGATCCCACAAAACACATGACAGTTATTTACTCCATACGCACTTATTATAATCTGCATCTATCTTATATAGAAACACAAACCTCCAGGATGCCTTCCAGCTCCACTCCTCGTTTGTGAGCCTGTTTAAGTACAGCCTGGGCCTGAGCCACAGTTTCCTCCAGGCTCTGGACCTCCCGCTGAACCACCAACCCACTGACCTGCCTGAAGAAGGCCTGTGTCAGGACAACATGTGTCTCTAGCCCCTGAAAAAACTCCTGCAGAAAGAAAAGACAGACAGAAAATATGAGTGCATGGGGACCAAACATCACTATATAATAAATTATTTTAGAAAGTAGGTGGCATTGACATTCACATTCTTGAGAGAATTTGATTGCATGAGATGAGAGTCATCAATATTTTTGGTTGGTTTTCCTGGATAAGAAAGACTGTAACATTTATACAGTATGTGTACACTATTGTTTGGTGTTTGTAAAATGTAAAAAAAAAAAATTTGAACAAAAGTGTCTTATGCTCACCAAGACTGCATTTATTTAATTAATAATACAGTAAAACAGTAAAAGTGTGAGATTTTATTACAATGTAAAATAACATAATAATAATATTAAAACCAATTAATCACAAAACACGGCTGTTGTACCTTGTGTTTGTCTAGGAGAATCTGAACCTCAATCACTGATCCCACTTTCATTTTCTGATCAGCAGCCATTTTGTCCTGGGCGGTGTCTACCAAGTCTACCAGGTC
Source organism: Leuciscus leuciscus (assembly GCF_965113295.1). Lineage (NCBI taxonomy): Eukaryota > Metazoa > Chordata > Actinopteri > Cypriniformes > Leuciscidae > Leuciscus > Leuciscus leuciscus. Next base: position 29,695,385 of record NC_138743.1, on the reverse strand, counting down.
TTGCAGAGCTCTCTCATACTGAGCCTTTAGAACCAAACTCTGGTTCAGCCCACTCCGTTTGGATCCCACCATCTCCACCAGAACTTCATAAGCATCCTGCACAGCAGAACACAATGTCAAGTGGAAAGTAAAATGGAAATCAGCAACTGTAATTGCTGTTTCTAAAGCAAACAGCAAGAGAGAGACAGATGTGTGTACCTGTAGTTTCAGCAGCTCTTGAGTGCAGAGCTGGCTGGGCTGCAGTGTCTCTCCTTTGTTTCTCATCTCAGAAACTTTCTGTTCAAATTCCCTCAGACTGTCCTCCGCTTCTGCCAGAATCTGTTTACATTGAAATTTTCACTGATCTGACTCATGATCGATTAAAGGACAAGTTCGGTATTTTACACTTAAAGCCCTGTTTACAGATCGTATCTGATGAAATAGAACGGTTAAGATTAAAATTTGGACACATGCTGCTGTCCACCCCACCACCCCCACAATGGTTGTCTATATGCACTGGAAGATTCCGTCCTAAAAACACATTAAACTTTCGTTTACAAAGACGTGAAACTCACCGAGTGGTCAGGGGGTGTTCACTGATATGTTCCATCAAAAATCGCTGAAAAAGATGCATTCCAACAGGTTTTATCGTAGTTTTTGTCCAACTCCATTGACTTAATAGGACGTGCTGTGAGACCGCAGCACCTTTACGATATTACTCCGCCGCTTCTTCTTCTGCTTCTTCTGTGTATTCAATGAAATGCCCGTGGTTTGCTTGCAATTGGCAAAGGTGCATTATCGCCACCAACTGGGCTGGAGTGTCTATTATTCAAGCTCTCAACGGAAGAATCACGGGTGTGACGCGTTTGGCAAAATAGGTCCACAAAAGCTAAATAAACCTAAAATTCTCGGGACAGGAGCATGTGTCCAAATTTTAATCTTAACCGTTCTATTTCATCAGATACGATCTGTAAACAGGGCTTTAAGTGTAAAATACCGAACTTGTCCTTTAACAAAGTATTGCTTGGGGTCATGCAAACATTTATGTCATTTTGAATGTGTGTCTGACCTCCATTTGTTTAGAAGCAGGCCGATCCATAGCTGCGTTCATTTTCTGCAAAAGCTGGTACTTTGAGTCACTGAGTGCAGTAAGCAACAGTCTCAACTCAGTCTGTGAAATAGACAAAGAGGAAAATGTATTTGTGAGAGAAAAAGCAAGCGAGAAAAAACAATATATTGATTAAAAATAACTAGATACAAGTGCCACATACCTGGAAAACAGTGAGTTCCTGCAGCTTGTCTTTCATGCAGTCACATCGCTGCTCCAGCACTCTGTCCAGCAGCTTTAGTCTCTCCTTCAAACTGTCTAACACTTCCTCAACCAAAACACTTTCTCCACCTTCATCCCATAGCCGCTCTGTCCCTCCGAGCACAACCCGACATTTACAAACCTCCTCGCTGACATTCTTTACCTCCTTACCCAAACCCTGAAGAGACAAGAGCAGAAAAGATATAGTGCCAAAAAGTGTTAGTGTTTCTTATAACAAAAATACTTTAAGACTCTCATGAAAATGACTATGTCTGACCTCTAGGTGGCCCAGGTGAGTCTCTGAGTCATCAGATAATAATATTGGGCCAGATACGAGCTCATTCTCAGCATTGTCCAGCCAGGAGGAAGCTGAGGACACCGCCTCATAGAGAGCCCTTTCCAGAGCACATGCACGATTGGTGTCAGCACCCCCTGTCTGTAGGGAGGACATAAAGGAACGAATAGCTGAACATAAATCTTTGCTAGTTATAGTAATACAAAATCCTGGTGCAGTTTAACATCATGTTAAAATGTTCAGTGGCAGTACCTGAGGCAAGTCTTCCAGGTCTTGGCTGAATCCTTCAAACAGACTTCTGGGTGACAGGATATCCTGACTCATTTGCTCCCCTCTGAAGAGTCCACAGGGACTGGACACTGGCTGGTATAGCTAAGAGAGAGGATGGTCCTTATTTATTTAGAGCACAGAGGCAGCCTTTATGTTTTCTTCTTTTAGGGGACAAGCAATTAGTGCTGCAGGGATGTTTTTGTAGGCCAGAACTTCTGGTTCCATCGTCCTGAAGTCAATCTTTTTTTTAATGTTTTTTTTTTTTTAAATGCCTGAAAGGTCAATATATTTTAATGTTTTATACTATGACATAAAATACATCAGTGATACCCCTCCTGATGTTTTTAAAGCTTTTACTTGTCTTGTAAAAGGCGGTTGCTAACAAGTCGCTAAATGGGTCTACAAAGGTTGTAAGGGAAAAACAAAGCTAAAGTATAGTGTTGAAGTTGAATATGTACCGTGTGACAGTGTTCCTGCTCCAATGTGTTTAATGACACAGACAGCTGTAGTTTGTTGTTAAGGTCTTTGCTCAGGTTCTCCCATTTGACTCTCATTTGATCCTTTGTGCTCATGCTCTCAGGCCATTGACCATCAACCCCTTCAGAAAGTTCTGCAGGAGAACTACAAACAGTGAAGAAAGAAGCTCATTATGAGTCTGTGCTACATACTGTCCTTCATATATGTTTGCAATATAGCTGTCAATTAATTAAAATTAAAACTTATTAAAAGAAACTGCTTACATGATATGACAATTAGTAATCAAATCACAATGAATCAACTCTATATCATACATTTTTGCTAAGAATAGTCACCAGATGAATACTGATCCATGATTAATTGCTTTAATTAACACAAATCTTTTCTTGTGTATGGTGATGTGCATCCAAGTGTAACAGATTATCGAAAACTCAAACGTGAAAGCAGATGAACACAAGCTTGCACAGGTGGGGTTGCACAAGTTCAACTAAAAGTGGAAGTCAGGTCCAGAATGGCTGGTATATGAATCATGTGCTGCGCCGATTGTAGGACGTTCAATGGTAAAAGGGGGGTTTGTGTGAATTATCGGCAGTATGTCGTCTACACGGACGAAGACCGGGAGTGTTTGGGAGTGTACAGTGATCATTTACATTTAAAAAGGGTTGTAAATTTAACTCAAGTAAATTTTAGCAAGCCATAGTCAAGTCAAGTCATTTTCACTGGAAGGTCAGAGTTTAATTAAACAAAGCATAAAAAAACATATGTATGTATGAATTGTTCACAATAAGATCTATAATATGCATTAAGAAAATATAGAATATAGAAATCTAGAATTTTTTGTATTTCATGCCGACTTCAATATTGCATTATTTTATCGCACCAAATTTGTGTTAAATTGGCAGGCATGGTTTGTAGAAGAGCAGTTATAGTGTGCTAGCTAGAGAAAGACGTGAACATGTAGATAATGGAAAAGTGAGCAGGACCGACCTCTCTCCATTAGGTGTTGTTCTCTGTGAGAGAATCTCCTCCCCTCTAGATGCTACAGACTGCAGTAACTTCTTCTGTTCGCCAAGCTGCTCCTCTAATTCCTGCATTATATAAGAGCTGATGTCAAAAATCTAAATCCATTCCTGCCCATTAAAATGCAACTAGGATGTCTTTCTAAAGACCATGTAAATATCAGCATATAATGTGCTAGTAAAGTTTATTGATATCATTTGTTGTTTGATTGTCTACCCTCTGTCTTTGCACGGTATCTTGATGCTGCTGGTTACGTGTGGATCGCGCCTGAATGAGCCAGTCCATCATATTGGGGCTCTGAGACAGAGACGAGTCTGATTCAGTGTCCTCCTGCTCCTGAAGTGACCCCTTAAATAAAGACATAGAAGTCAGTTACATACGTTAATGTATGGCAAAGTTGTTGGTAATGAAATTTGTCATTTTTAAATGTTAAAAAATAAGTATAGAAAATTATACAATTTATAAAAGCTTTGATTTGATTATTTTCAGCACAGTTTTTTTTTTATATCAGATACAAATTTATGTTTAGTAAAATTATATTATAGAAGGTGTCCAAACAATGAACCTAGATTCTCTGACACCATTTCTGGGAAACACACACACACACACACACGCTAAAGGTACAGCAAAACATCTTTTCACTAAGTTGAGGTTAAAGGTCAGTTAACAGGAGATGGACCCAAATCAGCTTGCATCAGGCTTTTACATGTCACCAACAAGTCTCATTTACAAGAGCTGGCTAAAAATTCCAGACTTGCCCCACAATTTGTTAAAGGTCTTTGTTTCAGATGGATGTTTCTGGAGAGCAGTGGAACATCTTTCACAACAATGAATAGCGCTTGGCATTCTTCTGTACTGCTGTTCACAATGCATCCATTGAGGCGAGGATGTGTTTTTAGTGTTTTTAGTGGTACAGTATGTGTGGGCAAAAGTACTGACTGACGCCAGTGACCCCCAACTGTTCTTAGTATTCAGACGGTTGGCATTTTCTTTAATTCTACTCAATTATAGATTTGCTTCAGTTCTTGGGCAGCTCTTCTGTCACTGAACATTACTTTGAGAAACTGTAGCATATTTCTCACCTGGATGTGGGTCTGTTTGTCTTGGAGGATGCGCTGTAGCTCTAGCAGACTGGATTTGAGGCAGTATAGTTTGAGGGAGAGCTGCTCAGCGTCACCCCGTGTACCGGCCTTCCCCTCCATCAGCAAACTCTCACTGTGCACTGACAGCTCAGACAGACACAGCACCTTCTGCTCGATCTCCAGTAACATGTTCTAGATCAGGAACAAAAGATTACAAGACTAAATTGAGAACCGGTTAGATATGATTCAGCAATGTGATTCATATTTTAGGATTGTTTGTGCTATTAACATTAAGTCAAACACCTTCAATTAAATTTAATTAAACATTAATCACATTAAATTAACAATCATGATTTGGGTTTGGTAACATATCTTTTTGTTTGTTATTTGATTCAGAACCACATGTTTTAAGATAAAGTTCTATTTTAGGTGCAACCATTGTAGATTCAAGTAACAAAACTTTTTACCATAAAGATAAAGTTGAGGTTAAAAGTTGTGGATTAGTTTGCTGTCAGATATTGGTCAAACACCCCGCATGCAAAAAACACAACAGAAGTTAAGTAAAAAAAAAGCGTAAACAGGAGACGTGTGTAAGCAGTGACTGATAATCTTCTTAAGCTGCTTAACCGAGTCTTCAGACATCTATATCTCTACCATACTACATGCACACTAGTCCACAGAAATTAGTGTACTACTAACAATTGAAACAATACAGACATTTTTAAAATTCTACATTTTGAATAGATCAGGAGTGCTGGGATGGGCCTGCAGGGTAGCTGGAACTGAATGCTGGTTCATAGTGGAGACAGCCTGTGGCATTCACTAGTGAGAAATGAGCAAACATCCACTGCAGTAAGCTAAAGGTCAGGGCCACCCTGACTTATCACAAAGAGTCTAACTCTCAGGTTAAAGGTTAACTTGATCCCTACAGCCCTCTAATCACAACACAAAAGACATGTGTGTGTATGTGTGTGTCTCCTTGAAGAAATGCAGACATGCACTGTGGGACGTCCCACGACTGGAGGGAAGAAGCCCCTAATCCTAATGACCAACAGAATGGGACAAAACCGACACAGCTAAGAAGATTTACTGCGGCCCACTCTAGTGACTAGAGATGATTAGCCACCAGAATCTGATAAATTGACTGTTTACATGCTAGAGAAAATCTATAATGAATTTGACATAACTCAAATTTTGCCATAACAACTTAGATCTGGCTTTTCAAAAAATGCACAAGTGTTCTGAAACTATGAAATTGGTTATCTGAAATGAAATAAAATAAATGCTTTTTCAACCCCAAAAAGAATGAAGCCTGATTGTTTGCATTGAAAATACACTGTATGACAGATTAAACAAATAATCAGTATATTTATAATTATTTGTATATTGAAAGTTGTTTCTCTGCAGCGCACATGACTTTTCAGCAGTTCAATTCAAAAAGTGTGAACAAAAAAGTGTCCACGATCGTAAAAGGTCAAAAGAGCAATAATTTTTCAGTTCATCATTTCAGTGAATAATTTTCCCATAAAAAATATCTATATCATGATGCATACTGTTATCAACAAAAATTTAGGAATATTGTGGCATGTTTTTTTCTTCTACTTCCCACGCCTAGTCTCTCACCTGGCAGTCGATCAGCTGTTCCTCCATGTCCATGTCCTGTGGTTGTGGCTGAAGAGCGGAGCTCAGTGTGGCACGTGTGCTGAGCAGCCAGTTGTCAAGCTCCTCTGCTTCACTATGGTAACGCTGTAGCGCTTGTTCCTGCCTCTGTTCTTCTAACTGCTCGCTCAATCGCTCCTGCGGGTCAGAGAATGCACAACATTGAATATGCTAAAAGCAAGGGTATGTAATAAGTTGTTTATCGTTGGTTCTTCTCAAGCCAAATTAGTCAGTGTAAAGTGGGAGAAGCTTTCAAATCACATTTTTAAAGCAGACAAAACTCACACTATTGCCATTGCTTCAAAACAAGTGTGAAAACATACTTCCAGCTTGTTCAGTTTTCTTTATCTCTTTAATTATGCTTCCTGGGAATATGTTTAGGCTTGTCTGTCATTTGGTTTATGATCTGCAATTAGTAGTTTTAATCAGAGAGATGTGCTGATGTGCCTTAAACCAAAAGACTAAAATAACTACTAGGACACACATAACAATTTAAAATGACAAGTATGTGCTAAACAACAGTGCATAAAATAACCAGAGTAATCTACTGCAATCCTTTTTTAACGGACAATGCAGATTTTTTGCCGTCACCATTACTCCTGCTCACCTCCAGAAGTTGTCGCTTTCCGGAGGCCTTCATGTGGATGGTGGCCATGCGCTCTCCCAGTACAGTGAGGGTTGACTGCAGGGCCAGCTGGTCCCCAGAATCTGCCTCCAAACTGTCCTCATCCATCTGCAGCTCCCGGGAGAAGCAGGCCTGCAGAGCACTGATCTCATCCTGGAGCATTAGGATCTCATCCATCAGAGCCTGAAGAACAACCATCAATTATAAAATTGCCTCAATTCATTTCTGGTTTCATTAGTACGTTGATTTGCTCTAGTTGTAAACAATAAAGTTACATTAAAGGCTACATGCCACCGAAAGGAAGATACTTCTATCTAAGAGATTAGTTTTAGACATAGGAGAAGTTGGTAATCAAGAAGGTAACTGTGTCCTCTGGCTAATAGTCCAGCAGTAGGCTTGAGTTTTTATGTGATCTAGCTTTAGTGCGGTCATCTTGCTTCATCTGATCCTCTGTCTCTCTCACCTGGTGGGCGGCCATCTGGCTCTCAGGACTCTTGCTTGGCTCTAAGCCCTCATTTAGTGCGGTCTCAATGGACTCCATCTTTGTGGAGACGGATTGCAGGGTCTCCTGATAGTGCTGCTGCCTCTCCAGAGCTTCATATAGGCTCTTCTGCTTCTCACTGATCTGTAAAAAGTATTTATGCTAGCCAATGCATGAAGAAGTGATTTGGATTTTGTAATGTGAGATGCATCTATGGATATTTACCACATTCTTCAAAGTCTCCCATGAGCGCTGTAGGTCGTCCAGGTTTGCTGAGGAAGCTGACTCCATGGAGGGGTCATACAGCTCCTGTAATGGAGCTCTACTTAAAGGAGCTCGTCCTGAACCCTACAAAAGACATGAAATTACGTCAATGAGTGTGTCTGAGAGTGTGTGCACGCATGCATGAATAATAAACCAAACTGTGCTGGTTCTATTAAAATACAGGAAAACAGTAGTGATACTAAGGTGTGCTTGTGCCTGCATTTTTCAGATGTTGCACACGTACCTAGTAACAATATTATGCCAATTGTTTTCACACACTGAAGTGGTTAACCATGCGTTTGCCAGATGCTTAAACACATAAAGAATCTGTGCTAACCAAAACATCTTTGTTACTCCCTGAGGCCATGTTCAAATGTGTGTCAACTCTGTTCATTACATGGCTGATGTATGTTTATACAAACAAGTCAGAATGAAATCAGAGATAAAGTTCAACTGAAGAATAGAGAGTCCCACTGTAACAAAGTTCAAGTTGAGGGAAGGAGTTAACCAGCAAACATTAAACGTAAATTTAATGACAAAAAAAAACATGAACAACTAAACGAAAGTAAAGCGGCAGCCCCTCACAGACGAGCTTGTGCAAACACCCACATCGCTATAACCAGATTTCTTTCTTTAATGTTTTCCCATTGCTGTCATTTTTGTTATGTAAATATTTTATTGAAAGGAAAGCACGCATATTTACATATTCATCTACACGCGTGTGCGGTGTCAGGATGTTCACAAACAGTATGACACTGCTTATATATTTCAAACATCTTTTTACCCCAAAGCGAAGAACGAAAAAGAAGTGAGTAAATGGGAGCCTTTAGTTGGACAAATGTATAGGGTAGACCTTTCTTAATTTAATGCTGCTGTTTCGGGTTGATTGGAAAGCTCAAACAAACAGAACTGTTTTGAAAGCATCACAATGTTTACACTTTGAGGAAATCATCCTACAAATGTCTTACTTAGAATTGCATCTGTGTATAAAGACGATAGAAGAGATTCCAGAAAAGGGCCTAAAAAATATTTAACCATAGGTCATTCTAAACCCTGGGCAAACAGAATCATGTTTCACCCTGCTCATAATTTACCCGAGATAAACAATTACTTTCGTTTAACAACGTTTCACGCTGTACATTCCTAAACGATGGGTTAACGTCGTTTTTTGCATATTTGCGGTGTCAGTTTCATTGATCAAATGGGCGCAGCAAAAGCAGTGCTAACCCTGCTCCGGAGCATAACCCCGGGTAAAAAGCACTGCTATCCCGCTTCTGAAACATTAATTTACCCGGGGTTAAAAGCGGTGTTTAGAATGATGTTAACCCGAGTTTAAGCACAGTGTGAAAAGCCAGATTCATCTTTAAATCAAGAACAGAACAGTGGCTACTGTAAGAAATAAATTGGTCAAGTTTAAACTGGGTTAAAGTGGGTTAGTGGCAGATCAGGGATAAGTTGATTAAATGTGATAAGGTTGTCAGGTGTTAGTGCGGTATGGGTTAGAGCCACGGGATACCTGAGAGGTGTCAGCGTTAGGCCCCGGTGAGGGTGATCTGCAGGCGGGGGGAGAGGAGACCTCGCTGTTGGTGCCCTCCTCACCAGACTCCTCTGTGACCGGGGAGAGGAGAGTATGACAACGGCCTGCCGTCATCTGACCATTAAAGAGCCAAAGAGACAGAGGAAGAAAGAGAAAGAAAGATACATCAACAGTGAAGCACCAAAGAAAGAAGAGAAAAACCCAGAAGAAGAATATTAGAGAGTTGGAAAAAGTATACTATTGTTCAAAACTTTGGGGTCAGAAAGATTTAAAGTCTCATATGCTCAATAAGGCTGCATTTATTTGATCAAATATAGAGTAAAAACAGTAATATTGTGAAATATTACTGCAGTTAAAAATGTCATTAATTCTTGTTAATTCATGTCACATGATCTTTCGGAAATCATTCTAATATGCTGATTTAGTGCTCAAGAATCATTTCTAATGTTGAAAACAGTTGTGCTGTTTAATAATTTTGTGAAGACTGTGATAAGTCTCCCTTTTTTCTGATTTTCTGATGAATAGAAAAGTTCAAAAGAACAGCATGTATTTGAAACAGAAATCCTGAATTTCTTGACCCCAAACTTCTGCAGTAATGTATATTCCCTACGGATCTGACAGAAAGTAATGATTCAAGCAGAAAAGCTTAATAAGACCCTGCAAAGCAGCACCAGAGAATTACAGAGACAGACCACATTTGTTAAGAGAAGCCATGACTAAGCCCTTCACAGACCTCTCGTCATGATAAAGGAATGAACCGGGTCAGGAAATGAGGCAGAGGATATGCACAGACTCACTGTATAAATACAATAAGATGGCATACGATAATGAATTGTGCTTGCCAGCACGAACTTAAGTAATCTGAACCACAGGAGCACTCCAACATTAGACTAAATTTAGATCTAGCTCCAATGACTGCTGAAGTACCGCAAAGCTACACTCCTTTCTCTGCGAGTCTGTAAGGACTGAGCGACACAGCTGGAGCACGAGCTGAACTGTTGGCGGTTAATGTGGAATCCGGCCCTGATCATGACTGATGCAACGCAGGGCAACTTAAATGTCCTAATAGTGTTGACAAAGTCAAGGATAACTAACACCCTCATCCTGTTTCCTGTTTCAGTAACAAACAACAGCAGGGATACACAATGCAAAGGCACATTCAACCCTGTGGGAGAAACAAGAGACCCATTGGATGCTTATCTGAAAAAGAGCACCCAGAGCACCCCGCCCAGTCCTAACATGTGTACAAGTGTAAATCACTCACCATGACAACAGAGGGGTGTGTTGGTGGGTGTTTGGGCATCTCATCCTCCTCATCCTCCAGCTCCTCTAATCCGTCTGAGAGGCCGTCAACCTCGCTGACCGTCAACAGCATGGTGGCATGCTTGGCTTTCAGAGTCAACATTTTACACTTGGAGTTCAAGGCCGAGATCTGCTCCTGGTAGCCTTTTATCTTCAGGGCCAGTTCCTGTCACAATTACACATTACATTATTATTCCACTGAGGTCCATGCAGCTTGGTTACGTCCAAACAAATGGTTCCTGGATTAAGTCCCATAGATGAGGAGTGAAAAGGGGGTTAATGCAGAGAGCGTCACCGGCGAGCTGAGCTGAGAAATTTCCCCTCTCTGTCTGTTTGCCGTAAAAAAAACAGCACAGCCGAGCAATAGCTCAGTCAGAGGCATTTTGAGCTAGCAGCCAATCAGAGAGCGGTAGGAGAAGCCCGACAAGCCAAGCCCTCGGGTAACGGTGACTGTGATTGGCACAGAGCTCGACCAACTGGAGAGAGTGGGAGGGGAGTAGATCCAGGAAGAACACTTCCTCCCCCTAACCGGCCAACTCACACACACACAAAGACCATGGGAACAGGAAATGAGGGCTTCTTTCTTCCTTCCCTTCACTTCCTCTCTTTCCACCAATCCCGAAGCTCTATTCCTGACAAACAAAAGAACTGGGTGCGAGCGAGAGACTTAGAGGGGAGGAAGGGGGCTCACATTGCAGATTTTGTATGGCCTGCAGAGCCCCCCTCCCGTCTTTCTCTCTCTCTAACTGTCATTCTTTCCCAAACACACACAGACAGGCCAGTCTCTGATAATGAGGTCATGTGGGAGAAAGCTACAGCTGCAGCACTCGGCTCTGCAGAGGAAAATAACCCTGGGTAATAAAGCCACAGCTGCCGCCCCAACTAAAACAAGCTGTGCTAATAAAACACGGGGACGTGAGACTCAATACAGGTTTAGGTTTATTTTTATTTGGTCTTTAGTCTTTGGTCTTGTCTTTAGGGTTGCACAATTAGGGAGAAAAAAATAGAATTGTGATTTTTAAAATAAAAATGATGATTGCGACTTAAAATGTGATGGCTGTTCTTGTTTGTAGGGCTGCACAATATATATCAATAAAAAATAACAACAATAATAAAAAATAACTATTATTATTATTATAGGCTACAGCATCCACGGGAACCTACAGAGACAAGCTGTTTGGAGAATGGATAGATAATAATAATTATTATTAAAATTATTATTTCTAAATAAATTATTACACAAAAAAGTATTTGAATTTTTACTGTAAAAAAAGAGTATTTAAGAAAATAATATAATAATAATAAAAAATAATTAGTTTTACAGTACAACTGTAAAATTACAATACTAATATTTATGGATGTATTACGGTAATTTCTTCATTTTCAAATGTTAACCCATCAAGCTTTTGTGTTGGCAGAAAACCACGTAATAACTCAAAGCATATGCAGAGATGAGTTTGTGTGGAGCAGCATTTACTATGCTTAATAATCGCAACCATCGCGATTTGATCGCATTAAGCCATATATCAATTTAATTAATCGTGTAGCCGTACTTGCCTTCATGTGTGTGAATGTGTTTGTGTGTGCAAATGTAAAGAAACAGGGCAAAAGGGCGTGAGAGAAAGAAAGAATCTGATGTCTCTCAGGACAAAACAGACTGAGGTCATAGATCGCAGAACTACCTTTACACCCATTGGAATTTATGGCCTGACTCATTCCAGTCCAATTTCGGAAAAACTAGCAGAGCAACGAGGTGAGTAATAGCTAAGACAACATGTCTGCAATGAACTGTGAGATTGACTGACTGATGCACAAAGCAAGAATGATCATAACAGATTCCAGTGCTTTTGTGAATAAACAGTATTTAACAAAATAATAATTATGCCTTAAGCATTTATAAAAGTAATAAAAGTATGAAAGAAGGATGTCCTTCCTCACCTCATGATGTTGTATCTGTGTCTGAAGCTCATGTATGTTTCCTGTGGCAACGGGGCGGTCCTGAATGACACGGTGTGCCTCTTCAATAAGTCTCTGTAGGTTCTTGACTTCCTGTTCGTATTGCTCATACTGCACCATGGCCTCCTGGGGGAATGCAAGAGAGATGCTAAATGAGCCATTAAAAACATAAGTGCCGAGCCCAGATGAATCCCATGACCGTGCTATATGAAACCATGCAGATACACTGAAGTGGCCAAATTCGACACTCCTGTAGCATTTTATATTTACCCCTGAAGCCCCTTTATAATGTCAGTTAAGGTTTCTTACATCAAAAACAATCATAATTTAGTTTTAGGATTAAATACCGGTAGGTTAATGCTACTGTACATTTAAGACATGTACAATGGGGTCAAAAAGACTACTAATCTAACTAACTTTTTTATATATCAGCATAAACATTTGAGTGAAAGCTTCAATTGAAAAATCAATATCAATATGAGTGCATCTTCATGAATATGTTGCGACCTGTGTGTAGACTAGACACCTGTAATATATTGCACTGTTGAATGGTATTGTGTTGGAGATGGCTGCTTTCGTGCTGAAGACTCTGTGCAGTAACACATAGCGGTAACGCAGCCATTACATCCTCTGGCAGCCGGAGGGCGCTCTGACACATCTGCATAGCCTGCACCTGCTGCTTGAGACCCTCCATCTCTGACAACAGGAGCTGCGCAATAAATATTCATCATTAGTACCAGTGATGAAATCAGAATATCACATTTTTTCTTCATTATTTATTTTTTAATCAGTGTTTCTAACCAGTGTTTCCTACGAAGGAAACATTTATATAATTTGTACATAACATATACAAATTTAAAACAAGATAAATTTACTTGAGAAGCAAAACTTGTTACTTGAATACTTTACAAAATATATATTTATTAAGTTAAAAATTAAGTTTATTTTTGCCTACCTTGTTGTCAACTTTTTTCGTCCTTGTTTTAAGCATAAACCATAAACTAAATGTTGTTATATTTATGCATAAAACAAGAAAATAAACTTAATACAATGTATATTTTCTAATAATAAAGATTCTTACTGGAAAAAATGATAATAACAAATGAACTAATAATTAAGAATAATTCTTTTTGCAGTGTATGAATGTGGCCACACTACCCTATGCAGTACAGAATATAATGATTGCATTTTCATCAGAGAGTAATAAATACATTAGATAAATCAGAGGAATGAAAAAAAATGTGTTAGCAGAAGTTAGTTAGAGTGATCGGTGTACCTGTCTCTGAGCCAGCTGTTCTCTGAGGCTGAGGCGAGCCAGATCAGGGGAGGCCAGAGTCTCCTGGACTCTCTCTATGGACAGATGGAGGCTTTTCACATCACTCTCCAGTCTCCCCAGGTCCTACACAGAGAAAGACACAGTAGGATCATTGTGTTCATCCCAATGACAATTGGCTTTACAGAGACAAATATCTGTAATGTTTTTAAATATTTCATTGATTATTTAGCAAGAATTACATCCATCTATCCCAGTAAACACTGTATAAATAGTTGCTTTCATGGTAAAGTTTGTAATTTCATGTTGCATCAAACTGGACAGCAAAAATAATGACCCTTCTTAAATAGGATTCAAAACACTTTCCCAGGCTACCACTGAGCAGAATGCAGCAAAAAAAACTGATAATCCCACTATTGAAAATGACAAGAGAAAGGAAACGAAAGAAGGAAAATAATGGGGCCTATAAGAGTGGTGCTATACTAAACAATGGATTGACTTATTGGCATTTGGCACTGTGAAAGCACTTGGTTAATTAACAGAAGCGCTAGCTCTCCCTTTTGGCATATAGATATATCCATTGAGAAAAATCAATTTCAGTTTACCACAGTAGCACTCATTTAATTCAAACAGTCAGACTGCAGGTTCAATCATGTGGGGATCACGAACTGCGATCACAACCTTGCTAAATCACTACAGTGTCCCTGAGCAAGAGACTAAAACCCTTTAAATTCAGTGATTTACTTCAGAGAACAACTGCTAAATGACAAGACATAAGCCCACAGAATAAAAGCAGCTGAAGCGGGCCTAAAATTTTATAAAGTGGTGCTCAAAACCAGATCAATGTAGCTCTAAAGAGTGCAAAAATGAAGATGATCTGAGAACTATTAGTAGCTATGGTTTTATAGTTGAGCTGAAACAGTGATGGCATAAGTATACTAACTATAAAATGGTTTTCTTAGACAAGTTATATACTAATATTTTTTAATGTATGCATTATATACAAATGTTTGACTGCAGAATGCTGCCATTGACCAATCAGAATAAAGTAGTCATATAATAAGTAAAAAAATAAAAATTATTTCCCATAAGGAGGCATATTGTTACTCATTTAAAAATTTGCTGAAACCTTTACATTTTAAAATGAGGAGTTATCTGCTCTTTAATGAAAAATGGAAGTACAAACCAATTTCTTCATGGCTTGATGCCAGTTATATAGTTATGGCATCCATTAAGCCAGACAATTTATGAGGACTAATTCATGGGCATAAATTTTCTGTACATTACTGATTGTATGGTTTAAGATAAAGCTATAAAAGAATGTTAAGATAAAGCAGTGTTTAGAAGATTTGATGTATTTTATATATATATAAAAAGTTCCACTGACAAATTTGATAAAAACTGGGATCCTCTACTGAATTTTGTCAAAAATGCACCACTTATATTTGCTGATTTGTAATATGTATTTTTAATTAACCTATGGATACATCTCTTCATTCTTTTGTTTCATTATATTTTTAGAATTGTATAAATTCAGGATTGATGTGGGTGATTGTTTGTTTTTTTAATTTGTAAATGTACTTCTCTGTGGTAAGCATACACCAATTTACACCAATTTAATAAACAGACAAATTAAGTCTAGCAAAGAAGATTCAGAATGATGAGGAATTATATTACTTATCAAATTTGCCACTAGATGGCAATGCCTTTCTAAATTTACAGCAGACTTAAAGCTTAAAGTAGACTAGAACAGTGATATTGCAGTTTTTTTAAACAAAATTACATTAAAATAAAATGGATTTAAAACTAATTATAAATAATAGTGTTGTTTACAGCTGAATACGAGACTGAGACTTGACTCAATTCAGCATGACACGTCATAGCACACTAAAAACCCCAAATGGCCACATGCATAGCCCATTGCAAAGTTCTCATTATATTAGTTTTTATGTAGTGTGTGTGACGTATTGTTGTGAATTACCTTGGCTGCATCCTGTAGTGTCAGGAGTCTTGTTTTGGCTCTCTGCTGCAGCTCTTCAGCATGTCTGCTCAGATCTGCCACCTGCTGGTGGAGAGAATCTGTCTGGACCACCTCATCCAGCAGACCCACCCTCTCTACCAGACCCTCAAACTCTCCTTGGAGGTCTTGCCACTGTTGTAATAAGGCCTGATTGAGATATTTCACAAAATATCATTAGATTTCTGCCCCAACAGCTACTGAAAATCCTGAGAAATTGTGATCTGGATAAAGCGGGCGTCACAACCTGATGGGTTCTAATTTGCTCCTGCATCTGAGAGGCTGGACTCCACATCATGTTGGCTGAGACCACCGTCTCTGCTTTTTCTGTCCAGTTGAGAGTTAGCGTAAGCATTTCATTAAATTCTTCAAAGTTCTTCTCTGCCTAAAATAGAGAAAAGGGCCATTTGTTGAACACACTTTATCAAATTTAAAGATGAAGTGTGTAATTTCTGTGCCACTAGCATCAACAAACAGAATCACAAAAATAATGACTGTTTCCAAACAGGTTTTTCCCCAAAGCTGACCTTCTGAAGGCATGTGGTCCTTCCCTCCGCCAGTCTGCTGGTCTGAGCATGAAGCTCGGTCAGTTTACTCAGGCTGGAGCCCAGCTGTTTGGCTAGGAGAGGGTTCTGCTCTCCAAACTCCTGCACTGACACATCTAACTCAGACAGAGCACGGCCACACTCCTCTAGCTCCTCAAATAGAGTCTGGATTAAGAGAGAGAAAAAAAATAGAAAGAAATGGCAGGTTAAAAAAAACACAGTTTATAGTTAATATGCAATGATAAAAAGTGTTGTAAGAAATGACATGCCACCTTGTTGCAGTGTTGTTATTGTTAACTAAAAATAAAAGTATTAAAAATATTCTTTAGAAATTAAAATACAAATATAAAGTATAAATATTAGATGAAAAACTTAAACATAAAATTACTAAAACTTAAACTAAAATTAAAACGATTACTGAAAATATAAAATTAATAAATAATACTAAAATGCCTTGTTGTAAACTGCACTCATTCTGATATATTTAGAAATCAGGTTGCGAGGAAGTCACTTTGGAGTACACGCATGTCATTATTTATAGTGTGCACTTCAGTAATTAGGGCAAGTCTGTACCACAGCTTCCAATGCAGTGCTGTATTCATACTGTACCTCTGTTTCCTCTTTAGCCTCCTCAACATCCATGGCCTTCTGCTTCAGTTTCAAAGAGATGAGTTTGACTTTCTTTGAGATATCCTGAAGTCTGGAGTTAAAGTCTTCTTTAATATCTCTGCTGTGTTGGACCTCTCTTTCCCGTGCCTGCACCTGAGCACAGGAGAAAAAAATAGCTAAGTGATAAAGAGATGTTACTTAAACTTTCAGTAGTCAAAATCAGTACCAGTTTCTGTTTTTCTGTTGTATTGGTCAATTAGGCTTCATTATAAGGTCTAATGCACAGATTTTATATTTTGACACAAATCCAATCTTTGGTCTCGCATGTTTACATTTACAAACTTTGAAAATTCCTCACCAGAATTAATTTGGTACCTGTATTTTTGAAATTCCTAATATGAATTAAGGTACCTGATCTTCTGCAGAACCCAGAGCCAGTGTGATCTCTGCCAGCTGGGTGCTGATCTCAGAAGGAAGAGTGGCATGGAGGTCCTGATATTTCATCTGCTGACGATCTGCTATCTGCTCAAGGCTCTGGCGATGAGACTGCATGCCACCGTGAGCCGTCTAGCAGAAACCATAAAAACAAACCATACTTATCATGAGTAAAGTAAACCGGGTTGTATGATTTTAGCATCTCTCCACTTTGCATGGTGTCGCTGCAGTACCTCCAGGTCAGTGAGCAGGTTATCCAGGTCTGCGGTGGGACTCAGCAGCAGCCCCTGGGTGTCCTGAATCCAGCCTTTCAGCAGACCCAACTCCCTCACCACTTCCTCTCTCTCCAGCAGCTCCACCTGCACCTGCTGCCGGCTAGCGCACACCTGCTGCAACAGACTGAAGGAGAAAAAGGAAACAGAAAAGACTTATTATGCAAATGACAGAATGACAGAAAAGTAGGGTTGGAAATTTTTCAAAAATTACTGGAACGGTTTCCATGACATGGAACTGGAATAGTGTTGTCTCAACTCTGTCAAATCAAAGCTAAATAATTGGATGGATTTAATATATACTCTCAAGCACAGAAAGACAGCCAGAACGATAAAACGACAGACACATCTGAAAAGTTAATAGAATTTAGTTGATAGATAACCTAAACATTTAAATTCAACAATTTCTTGGACGAACGGACAGACAGACAGACAGACAGACAGACAGACATACTTGTCATATTTCTCCTGAATGCTCTGAATCTCCAGCAGACAAGGGTTCTCTTGGTTTTGGTGTTTGCTGGGTGTGGAGGGTGCAGCGACGTGAGGATGGAGAAACAGGTTGAGCACATGGTGTCTGATGAGGGTCAGGGAGCTGCTCTCTCTCTCCACCTCTCGACTGAAGGAGTCGTGGTACTCCAGAAGACTGTGTAGGGCTGCCATACTGGAGGCTTTTTCCACCATGCTGTCAGGAATGCGACTGTGCAGGTCCTCACAGACAGCTCGCATTTTCTCCAGCTAATCATAGAGAGATGTGGGATGGGTTACAAATTTTACTCCTGTTAATAAGTGCTACTATCATGCAATAGCATTCATTTTATTGTAAAAAAAGAAGAAAAAAAAGAAACTTTATCATGTTCAGTTGCCATTAAATTGAAATGTTACAAGTTTTGGACGTTCATTCAGCTATGTAGATTTAATATGTAAATATAGATTTAATATATAGATTTAATTGTATTGCTTCTCTTCTGTAAATGCAGTTGCTGATGTCTTAACCCCCTTCTTTTATTTAACAAATGTAAAATTGGGGATAAATTACACTCCATTAATTCTTAATGACTGTTTCACTTTTAAGTGAATCTAAAAAAATTATAAATGTATTGCATTGCAGAAGGGGATTAAGACATCAGCAACTGCGTTTACAGAAGAGAAGCTATCAGGACATCAAAGAACTCTTAATAATGAACTAGTCATGAAACAGATGAAAACAGCTCTTTGTGGTTTTTAGCTCTCCTCTCTCTCTGTGCTACATAGAGTTCTGCAAGAACTATGACTCTTTCTTACTGAGTGATGTCATATCCTCAGCGGAACAATGAAACAAGCTTAGATCACAAAGAAACAACCCAGAATTAGTGTTCGGTGCCAAAAATAAATAAGACAAGGTACTGCTAGCATTACTGTGATTCCAGCAGAGATTTATGGGGGAAGTGGTGAGTTGGCAACTTCCATGTTGGGCTATTTTTGTATGGACTATCATTGCCAAGCATTACATCATTCCCAGGCCACTGTCGGTGTCTGATGCTCTGGTCTGATCTCAGATCCACAACAGGGGCTCACTGCTTACAGAATAACTGCTTTTACTTTATCATAACTCATGCATATGGCATCATTGGTTAGACTTTTTCCACAGTTAATAGGAAATAATGTTTGTTTATTTACTTTAAAATATGCTATTTTGGCACCTAACAATAATTTTATGGCATTTTGTATCTCATTTGCACTGATTTCATGAGTTTGATTACATTCTCTGAATTTAAAGAGCATCTTAGTGTAATACGTTGTAAGTATCTACTCATGAAGTTTCCTTACCTTCTCTCTGGTGCATCTCCAGTTATCTGCAGAGTCTTGGAGGGCTTTCACCTGAGCTCTAGCAACACTGTACAATCGAGTCCACCGTTGGCTCAGTGAATGGACCGACTGAGAAGTAGTGTCTTTTATTGCAGGCTGATCAAACTGTGCTGCTTTTTCTTTCAGTTCATTTAGTGCGTCTTCAAGACCCTGAACTTGTAACATAATTCTCTGTAGACAGAAATGGAAGCAATAGGAGATATTTAGAATAACTGCAACACCCATATCAAAGTCAATGTTTAAGGAGTTAGGCAAGGAAAGAAATGCATAGTCACAACCTGGTATAAACAAAGCTTGTCTTCAGCTTCTTGCTCGGAGTTTGCTCTGGCAGTTGTAAACTCAGTCATCCTCTTCTCAACTTCATTCATCTGCCTGATAACTTTATCTGTTTCATCTTGGAAGGATCTCCACTGAGTTATGCTTCTAAAAAACAAATAAAATGAATGTGTGTGACTTCAAATCCAGTTGTTAAAAAAGTATAAACTATATAAACATCAATGCCTGTAAATCATCATATTGTTAATATGAATAAGGCAATGCAAGTTTGGGTCTTGTGTGCAATATTTAAAACTATTTAGATGCCAAAACCTCATTAGCATTACCGTTCCAAGTTGTCTCTACGTTGTTTTAACTGCTCAAAGACCTCTGTGCCCTTGTGATGAGACTCCACACAATGCTGTTGGATTTGCTTAAATACAGTAGGGCTCAAAAAGTCACCCATTTGAGGGATTAGATCTTGCATTTCTTGCCTCGTACACTTGACAGTTTGTTCCCGGCCTGTTATATTTTCTAAGTCCTTGAGGCAGTCTGAAATTTTCTCCAGGTCTATATTATGTGGGGCCTGCTCAAGTAGAGCACCAGCTTCCTCAAACCACTGCTGGATGGATTGCAAGGAATGGTGGTATCTCTGGAACAGGGACAGAACAGACTGCAAGGCCACCTGAGGATAAACAGTTTAAGGAAACATTTAGCTCACCTTCAGTATTTCATAAAGTCAGAAAACACAGGCTAACTGTCAGGAATTAATATAATCTTACCTGTTTAGCGTTAAAAGCTTGTTGAAGATCATCCTTCAGCTTTGGAATATCCATCAAATTGGTTTCAAAGAGTTTTGGAAATGGCTTTTGGTCACTGATGCACTTCTCTTTCTCCTCATTAGTTAGACCATCTAATACTCTAAACCTAGATTTCATTTCTTCTTGAAGTGCTGACAGTGATCTGACCTCCTCCTGCACAATCTCAATTTTTGCTTCTTCAAATATTAATGGACATCTCAATTGATCCCTAATACTCTTGAGCCAGTCTATTGATACTTTAATATCAGTTTGATAATCCTTATTTCCTAAAAAACCTCTCTCACATTCTTCTATGTGTGTATTAATCCTTTGCTTTAAAGTAAGAAGTTGTTCCTCCCTGAAGATTACCTGAGTCTTAAGGGTCTCTAAATCAAAGTGCTGGTTAAGGTCATCGGTTTGTGCTTTGAGACCCTCTGGATAGGAACTAACCACTTCAAGACATTTTGATAGATTGTATAGAGTAGATAATCTCTCTGTGGCATCTAACTCCTCAACTGAGTCAAGTTTGTCAAGCTGTTCCTTTAATCTAATGATGCTATAGTCCATTTTCTTGATAACTGCTTGGTGGTCATTTAATATTTTCAATGTTTTCTGTAATTCTTTCATCCTACACTCTATCTGCTGGTTAAGACTGCCGTGGAGATAAACTAACTGGCCAGTGACTTCGGGAGCATATGGCTGACCCATGCTAAGGAAATCCTGAGTTTTACCTCTAAGATCTTTCATTCCCTGAAAGAGATTTGCAAGACCTTTCTGGAGAACTTCATAATTGTTGTGCAATCTTTCTCCCTCTTCTAGACTTTGGTTGGCTGACATCTCTAAACTATCACATTTCTCCTGAAGTTCCTGCAAAGCTTTTCGTGTAACATCAATGAGGGACTCAAACTCCCTGCGCTCCAAAAGCACTTGTTGGATCCTGTCGCGTTTCTCTCTAATCAACAACAGCTTGTCATTGTACTGTTGTGGAAGGCCATTGAGTTTCTCATCTAGGTAGCAGTGGTCAACCTCATTTAAGGTGGGAAGAATCTCCTGTCCTGCCCTTTGGACAATAAGCAAAAGATTTTCATACTCTGAAGCATGATCAAGAAGCTGTTGGTATTCGGTCAACTGGTTCTGAAGGTCTTCATCATTCCCGCTCAGGTCAATAATTGGAAATGTAGCTACTTCTGCTTGTTTTAGCCACTCAGAGATCCTGTCAAGGTCCACTTTAAAGTACTTCCGAATGACTAGTGCTTTCTCTAGATTCTGCAGATGCTCCATGCTCTTTTGCAAAGAGGCTTCGAAGGTGACTTGCAACTCCTCCAGCTTCTGAAGGGTCACCTTCTTTTCCTCCTCGGTTGCATCCTTTACTAATTCTCGTCCCTGTGTCCAAAGTGACGTGAGCTCCACCTGATATGCTCTTAGACTGCTGGTAAAATTCTTACAAGTTGACACCTGCTTGTGCAGAACATTTGGTAGGAGGGCCACATGATCATCTGCAAGAGCCCTCTGCTCTTGCTTCCGTATCCATTCAGCTGCCCTGTCAAGGGCTTGTAGGAACTGCGTTCGTTCTGTAAATACTTTACTGAGGCTTTTACGATATTGAGCTGCCTTAGTTCCAAGCAAGTCTACTTTTGCATGTGCTTCCTGGACCAAAGTCTGCAGTTTCCTCCTTTCATTAAGTCCTAGGCGATAGGAAAGGCTGTTAGCATCTGTCACAACCTCTGCCAGAAGCTTTTGCTTGGCCTCCAGTTCTGCACAAAAGCTCAAGTGATCAAACAGAAAGCTTTGGGCCAAATCTGGAGGGGGACTGGTCTTAAGAACCTCAGAGAGAGACGGTTGCTGCAACTCAGCCCATTCTTGTGCCTCCCGCAAATGGTCCTCAATTTGACTCAATTCTTCCAGTGTTTGGGCTGAATCTTGGATTTTCTTCTGGACAAGCGATTCCACCTGGGTCCAACGTTGCTCAAGGTAACCAACCTGCTCTTTAACCAGGTCTCTGTCTTCTAAGCTCAGACGAGGCAGGATTCCATGCCTATTATTTCTCAGATCATCGAGCACACATCTCTGGTCCTGCAAGTCTGTGGACAACTTCTTTAAGGCATCCAGACACTCAGCTGTGCTCTCAATATCTCCCCTAGAAAAGATTCAGTATTTTTGTAAACAAAGAGAAGAATGATATCTGAAGAACAACACATGGTAACTATCAAACATGAGTACGTTGTGCAAAATCTGAAAGGGAATGTTGCATGCCTGGCCAATTGATCCCATTTCTTGGACAGCTGGTCAAACAACTCCTCCACCATACAAATGCAGTCATGATAGTCCCCGCTTCTCTGTAGATCCTCCTCTTTCTGTTCCAGCAGCTGTGCAGCTTGTCTGCCCAGATCCAGCCAAGCACAGCGCAGGCGCCCAACTTCCATAAGCTCGGGGGACTCCTGACCAGCCGTTAGCCTATTAATGCTTTCTCTCAGCTGGGTCAGCTCAACCTGCCTGGCGCGCATCTCCTGGATAAAGTCCTTTGTGGCATGAAATATGGGGTATTATTAATAAATGCTGCCTGTCTTTATTTGATATCCTGCCAAATGGACAGCTCTGGATGACGCCCTCTGTCACTGGCTGAGAGTGAGCTTTGAGGTAATTGGGGTTTTCATTCAATCTATTGTTGACAATTCTCAGCACATCCAGAGATGGTAATATGTGCTATTTTTCATACACAATGAAGGGGTCTGCCTGGACGCTGTTATTACAGGCACTGACAAATCAATTCACACATCCATAATTACACCCAGACGAGTAATCTGGGGAGAAATCTTTATTAATGAATGAAGCTTCCTGCCAGGAAATGTAACAGAGGCCAAAGATCACCAGAGCTTTCAGCAATACATAATAGACTGTATATGATTAACTGATAGATATCGTACAAAACTTGTGCATAAGGTATTAATGTAATATCAAATTTGCAGTAGTGTTTCAGTAAAATCTCATATAACCCTTGTTTCATAAAAATGGGTCATCATTTTGCGGTGTTCAAATGGATTTCATCTGGAAACAAAGCTGTCACTTACCTGAGCCTGGTCCAGCTGGTTCTGAGCAACCTTTGGCTCGAGCTCAGCTGGCCTCCTCAACATGCTCTGGAGGAGTTGTTCAGCCTCACGAAGATGACATTCAAGGTTGGAACGCAAGTCCTTGATCTCTCTCCAGTTTTCTGTTAGTTCTTGAGATTCCAGCATCCTCTCCTCAATCTGTATTAGGCAGAAAACATCTCTAAACATTTTCTAACCAAATCCAATGTTTATGATGGATTTTAATATTTTAAAGTGAAAAACTATAAAAACCAGAACAAACATTGTTTGAAAAGCAAAATAAATTATGAAGGCATGGAATGGCCTTTTTACATATAATTTTTTTTATAATAAAACAAATGCAGAGTTTCTCTGGGGAATGTAAAAGTTTTAAAAGTGAATGCAAACGCATTAAGATATAATTTCTTTCTCCAATCACCATATCCCTCTAAGGGTTCTGAAAAAAAAAAAGTGCCCATAGAAGAAGAAACAACTAAAATCTGAAGTTAGAACATTAGAAACTTTAATGTATTTATACGAGTCACTCACCTGAAGTTTGACCTGCTGTATGTCAGCAGCCGTCTCTCGTACTTTCTCATCAGAAAGATCACAGGTAGAGCACACCAGCTGCAAATAGGTACTAGCCTGCTCCTGCAGAGTTCGATCCTGCTTCATCTAATGAGACATTTAAGAGACCCCCAAAAACCAAATGAGGTAGAGTTGATTATACATAGACGCTGGCTTTCTCATTGCAACTTAACTGTGCAGTAAAGCCACTTTTGTGTAGATACACAAAACAACAAAAAAAACTATACCTGTGCTAGCGCCTCCTGTAGGCAGAGTGGTGCATGTGCAGGAAGCTGTATCTCCTCTTGTACATTTGAAACCCATCTCTGACACTGTTGCAACGTATCCCGCAGACTTACATGCTTCTGCAGTTCCCGATCCAGACTCTGATACACCTGCACAAACAGACAGAAGAGTTTTGCTACAAGTTTGCTTCAAAACAACCACACTGTATTTAGTGGCCAAAAGTAATTGGATGAAATCATAACAATACCACCTCTATAGGGGTCAAAACTGAGCCAATTCATAACAAAGCATTTAAATTATGGACATCAAAGGGTATTTAAAGTAATCCTTAGCTGCATAAAACAGGAACAGCATGACTCTGACATATTTGAGAAGCAAAACGGAGAATGACATGGGTGGGGCATACAGTTAACCATGCTAAATCGGGTCAACATAAAGCAAAGTCCATTTGACAGGTGTTGAATGCTCTGGCATCCCTAATCCCATGAGCAGAAAAGCTGACGCTGATTGACATTCTTAATTCACAAGTCCTCGCGGGGGGCAGGCAACGACAGGCTTGCTTTGGCAGACGACAGGAGTTGGCAGAGTACATGCAGACTATGGGACTCATTGACCAGATTGCCAGGTGGCAGGATTTACCGGATGGCATTGTTCTGGCAAGGTTGGCACAAAATGGTACGGGGTATAAACTAGCCAACCAGAAGGGAAGGGTTTTATCAATGCCTCGGCTTGTTTTGACGGAATTGGACTTGATGGGCTAAATAAAACTGGCACGGGGAAGGGGCCGAGGTATTAATAGACTGGGTGGTTTGCTCAGAGAGTGACTGAGCAGGCAATGTGTCAGATGGCAGAGAGTGGTTGCCATATTAGGGGTGTGTGTGATTAGGGTTTTTAGAGGAAAGCAGGTGGCAGCTTTTGGTGGGATACTGCAAGAGCTGGAGTAGGGGGGAAATGGTGATTTGCAAAGGGGGTATGTGCTCACTTTCATTGCCGTGGGCTTTAATGATACGCTTTCATGGAGAAATGATTTCTTAGTGCCTCCTGATGTGTCTACTTGTAATGACACTGGCATGCAGAAGTCAAAATGTCAAGCACATTTCATTGCCAGACATCCCTGGTTTATTGACTGCCTGGTAAGGGTTGTTTAATCTGATTTAAAAGACAAGTACACTGAGAGGAGGATTTTGTCAGCACTTTAGTGGGTCCTGTGCAACTAGGAAGCCAGGCAAGGTGGATTAAAATAATCAAGAGGTTCTGGCAGAAAGCTGGCACGCTTGAGCTAGCTGCTGGAACAGTATTTTGATGTGAGCAGAGGGACAATACATAGTGGCACTAACACAATGAACGGAAATCATTGCAGAATTTTCTAACTATATATTATTTGTTTATAAATCATTTTTATGCTGTTTGCATAGTTTGTTTTTGTTTTTGCTGTCATTTTCAATCAAGCCAGAGGCATTTTCTTGAATTTAATGAGTTTTTAACTGTCCAACACCTTTTTCCACCCCATTTTGACTTTTGCATCATTGACAAGACATAATCGGCTGCTTTTAAACAACTAGTTGATGTTTGCAGGCACATTTACAGGACAATACCGTTGCACCAGTGTACTTATGACATTATATAAAGACCCACAGTTCCTATAGGTTGGAGTGTAATTATGTGTCTTTTAGTGATGGCCAGCATCACTAAAAGACACATAATTACACTCCAACCTATAGAAACTGTGGGTCTTTATATAATGTCATAAGTCTCAATGCACAGGAAACATCGGCACAATGCTGGTCTTGTACTTGTGTGTGGCCAAGTAAACTCACACGCTGGGCAGTGCTGCAGATGGCAGAGTAGCTGTCTCTTGCTCCCTGCTGGTGGTTCTGAATTTGCTGGCGAAGCCGTGCCTGGAGGCGCTCACTGCAGCCGGACAACAGATCCTCTCCCTTTTCCTTTAATGTAGCCAAACGCTCCTCAAAACCTGCTATCTCCTCCATAATAGCCTGAGATGAGACATATAAATTTAACACAAAAGATTCTCTAAGTAGTAGCTTTAAATATTCTTGAAAACACTGGTATTAGCAGGAACTCTTGATGTTATGATTTCGTTTTACATTATAAGAACAATTTTATATGTGGGTAAACAACGTGCAGATGTTTGATTGGTTGTTTAAGGGCTTTTGCTTTTCTGTGAAGATTTATGATTTGTCACCTTGTGTCTGGCTAACTGCTGAGTGGCAGCTTCCAGGCCACCGCTTGATGACGGGTCAGGAGTCACCATCCTGCTGGACATCTGCAACAGCCAACGCTCAATTTCCTGTAGATCCTTGTGGTAAGCTTCCTGTTTCTTCACCTGGCCCTCCAATCTGTGAACATGGGTCTAAGGAAATACATTTAAATCACAGGAATTATCAAGACATTAGTAAGCACTCAAATTAAAGCACCTAAATAAACACACAGCTGGAAACCCTCTTGCACAATAAAGAGCTTCTGACAGCTGCAAGCATGAGATGAATTATTTGAAAGTGAGTATTCATGGCACTGATTGCAGGGTTAATGGATGCAATCTTTGAGGAAATAGCACATTAAAGCCTCCAAATTTATATTCCAATGATTAAAGGGGAAATAATCTACATTTTAGTAGCATTTTGTTTAATTTAGTTTAAAATTACTCTACATGTATGACTGTTGTCCTTCCGAATTGCTGAAAACAATATTGATATGTAAATCTGGTAGGTTATAAATGAATGCCCTGAAATCATTACATTTTCCATGTTACTGTATGTTGCATTTAAACGATTGTAGTATTTTGTAGTCATTATGAGCTCACCCTTGCTGAGCCACACAGCTCCTTGTAGTCTGCCTGTAGTCTGGTCATGTTGTCTGTGATGGAAGGGGAGTGAAGGAGAGTCAGCAGTCCTTCTCCTTTCTCTAGCACAAAGCTCACGGCAGAATCACGGGATACCAACGAAAGCTCCACAGCCTGGACACAACAGAACAATGAATACAGATACAGAGATATACAGTGCGCAGTCTGTGGGGGCAGATGTTAACACTTTTATTCAGCAAGGACACATTAAATTGATTAAAACAGACTTTTGCATTGTAACAAAATATTCCTATTTCAAATAAATGCTTTTCTTTTGAGCTTTCAATTTATCAAAGAATGAATGAAAAAAATGATCACAGAATCCACAAAAATATTAAGCGGCACAACAGTTTTCAACATTGATAATCATAGTAAATGTTTCCTGAGCACAAATCAGCATATTAGAATGATTTCTGCAGGATCAAGTGGCACTGAAGACTGGAGTAATGATGCTGAAAATTCAGCTTTGCCATCACAGGAATAAATAAAATTTGAAAGTATATTGAAATAGAAAATATTTATTTTAAATTGTAATAATATTTCATAATATTACTGTTTTAATTGTATTTTCAATCAAATGTGTTTATATATATATATATTAGTGGTGGGCCGTTATCGGCGTTAACGTGCTGCGTTAACGCGAGACTCTTATCGCGCGATAAAAAAAATATCGCCGTTAATCTATTCTCCAAGTTGGGTTGGGAGATGACTCTATACTACACAAGCTATGATGACGCAATCTACCCGCGGCCGCGAGGTAAACCCGGCTGCAACGCATATTCGTCGTCATCTTAAGTAAACACGGCTGAAAGTGAAAGCTGGTGAAAAAGATCGGTGCAACATCCATTATTTGGACTTGGTTCGGGTTTAAGTCAAGTCAAGTCAAGTCAAGTTTATTTGTATAGCGCTTTTCACAATACAGATTGTATCAAAGCAGCTTCACAGTATTAAATTAAAATAATACAACAAAGTTTGTTTCAAGAGGAATTTATTGATTGATAAAATTAAATTAAATATCCCCAAAATATCCCCAACTGAGCAAGCCAAAGGCAACAGTGGCAAGGAACCGAAAAACTTCATCAAGTGACCTAATGGTGTCCTAAAACTCCATCAGGTGACCTAATGGAGAAAAAAAAAAACCTTGGGAGAACCCAGGCTCAGTCGGGGGCCAGTTCTCCTCTGGCATTTATGAGCTAGAGGCCGGATTGTAGTTTGAACTGTAGGATTATATGAATGCCTGGCTGAAGAGATGCGACTTTAATCTAGTTTTAAACTGGGAGAGCGAGTCTGAGCAACGAACAGTATCAGGAAGACTATTCCAGAGTTTTGGAGCCAAATGTGAGAATGCTCTCCCTCCTTTGGTGGTTCTGGATATCCTAGGTATGACCAAAAGCCTTGAATTTAGTGATCTTAAAGAGCGCGATGGATTATAGGGTGATAAAAGATCCGTTAAATAGACTGGAGCTAAGCCGTTTAGGGCTTTATAAGTCAGTAGCAATACCTTATAATTAATACGGAACTTTATAGGTAACCAATGCAGTGATGATAAAATCGGTGTTATATGATCATATTTTCTTGATCTAGTAAGAACTCTAGCGGCGGCATTTTGGACTAACTGTAGCTTGTTTATTGAGGATGCAGGACAACCAGCTAGTAAAGCATTACAGTAATCCAGTCTCGAGGTCATGAATGCATGAACTAACTTTTCTCCATCAGAAACTGATAGCATATTACGTAGCTTAGCAATGTTTCTAAGGTGGAAAAATGCTGTTTTTGTAACATATGAAATATGATTTTCAAAAGACAGGTTGCAATCGAGTATAACACCCAGGTCTTTTACTGTAGAGGATAAAGTAACAGGACATCCTATGATGTTAAAGTTGTATTGTGCGAGGTTTTGTGGGCGGTTTTTTGAACCGATAAGTATTACCTCTGTCTTGTCTGGATTTAATAAAAGAAAATTACGGGTCATCCAATCTTTTATATCTTTAACACACTCTGTCAATTTGGAAAATTTTGCGTTTTCATCCGGCCGTGATGAAATATATATTTGAGTGTCATCAGCATAACAATGGAAACTAATTCCATGTTTCCTTATAATATTTCCAAGTGGCATCATATATATTGAAAATAACAGAGGGCCTAATACAGATCCCTGCGGCACTCCATAGTTTACTGGAGTTATGATCGATTTTTCTCCATTTAAATAGACAAAATGGTAGCGGTCAGATAGGTATGATTTGAACCAGCTTAGTGCTTGTCCTTGAACACCAGTATAATTTTGTAGTCGATCTAAGAGTAATGTATGATCTATAGTATCGAACGCAGCACTAAGATCAAGTAAAACTAGTATTGAGATACAGCCTTGGTCAGAAGCTAAAAGTAAATCATTTGTGATTTTAACGAGCGCAGTTTCAGTGCTATGATGCGGTCTGAATCCAGACTGAAACTTTTCATAGATCTCATTTTGTTGCAAGAAAGAGCCCAGTTGAGCGGACACCACTTTTTCTAATATTTTAGACATAAATGGAAGATTTGAAATGGGTCTATAATTTGCTAGATTATTATGATCTAATTGTGGTTTCTTAATGAGAGGTTTTATAACTGCCAGTTTAAATGTTCTTGGAACATGACCTAAAGATAAAGACGAGTTAATAATATTGAGGAGAGGATCTTCCACTACAGGTAACACTTCTTTCAGTAGTTTAGTTGGTATAGGATCTAATAAACATGTTGTTGTTTTAGATGAAGTGATAAGTTTATTTAACTCTTTTTGTTCTATAGTTGTAAAGCACTGTAATTGTTCTTTCGGGGTGATAATTGAAGCTGAATTATAAGGCGCGATTGAAGATTGAACGTTTACAATTGTGGTTCTGATGCTTTCTATTTTCTCAGTGAAGAAGTTCATGAAATCATTACTACTGAACTGTAACGGGATATTTTGTTCGGGTGACGTCTGTTAATTTGTTAGTCTAGCCACGGTGTTAAATAAAAACCTTGGATTGTTTTGGTTGTTTTCTATTAGTTTGCGGAGGTGCTCAGCCCTGGCCGCTTTTAGGGCCTTTTTATAACGTGACATACTGTCTTTCCACGCGATTCTAAAGACCTCTAAATTAGTTTGTTTCCATTTACGCTCTAAAATACGCGTTTCTCTCTTTAAAACATGCGTAGTATTGTTATACCATGGTGCTTTATTTTTCTCTCTGACCTTTTTTAATTTAATAGGTGCAACCTCATCCAATGTTCTAGAGAGAATGGTGCTCATAGTGCTAGTTAGTTCTTCTAGTTCATCTGTTTGTTTGGGTTCAGGCAGCAGCTGAGACAGATTAGATAAGCAATTTGAGAAATTATCTATGGTGGATGGGAGGATTGTTCTGCCTGGTTGATAACGCGACGCCGCATTACATATTACAGCAGTACGTAATATGCAAGTTACCATGTAGTGATCAGTGACTTCATCACTTTGTGGAATGATATCTATATCGGTTGGATCGGTTCCATGTGATATAATTAAATCGAGTGTATGATTAAGACGATGTGTTGGTCCGGTGACGTTTTGCTTGACCCCAAATGAATTTAATAAATCTGTAAACGCAGCTCCTAACGCATCATTTGGATTATCTACGTGTATGTTAAAATCTCCAACAATTAGTGCTTTATCGACATTGACTAATAGGTCTGAGAGAAAATCTGCAAACTCTTTTAGGAAATCAGCGTAAGGCCCTGGCGGTCTATATACGGTAGCCAAGGCTAGAGATAATAGGGATGTTTTTCTAACATCTAAGAGCGTAACATTTAGTACAAGTACTTCAAATGAAATAAACGTATAACCCGTTTTCTGGGTAACATTTAGAATATCTTTATAAATGGTTGCAACACCTCCGCCACGACCAATCAGACGGGGCTCATGCTTATAACAGTATCCAGGAGGAGTAGACTCATTAATACCGAAATAATCATTTGGTTTAAGCCAGGTTTCAGTAAGGCAAAGTATATCGAAGCTATTATCTGTGACTATTTCATTTACAATAACTGCCTTAGGTGTTTAAGCCGTCAGACAAGCAGCAGCAAACTATTTACAGAGTGTGTGGGGTAACAGTTCGGTAAGTTAACACACGACTAATCCGTTCTATCACCTCAAATTCAAAACGAAACATGAATACTGAATACCAGCTCAACGATCGCTCAACGATCGCCTGGCCGTGTACATCGATCGCGTACGGTCTCTCGAGCTCGAGAACGACCGGCTGCTCGTCAAAGTGTCCGAGAAAGAGGAAGTCACGACCAGAGAGGTGCAAAACCCTTCCTTTGTGCTGCTTTCACTGAATACCAGCGCGCGCGTATTATTCCCATTCCAATATATCTTAGTGGTGTAGCACATAATCTCGATTTTAAGAATCGTTGTTGTGTTTCTTTTTAACTGAAAAGACATCAGTTAGACAATATTCTAATTTTAAATTTGGGGTTTCATAAGCTCCAAGCCATAATAAACATTAGACCTACTTAAGTCTCTGCAGCTAGTGTTCTTAAATTTTATTTATCTGCAAAATTATGTTGTATACTTACAGTTTTGCACAATATATGTTCTCAAAACTACATACACCCTTTAAAAAAAAATACATTTAGCAGTTGTTTAGCATGGGTCTGTGTAATCTGTTCTGAAATGGTTTTATTATAATATACTGTATATCGTTATCGCAAGAGGCTGCAATGTATATCACAATATAGATTTTAGGCCATATCGCCCATCCCTAATTGATAGCCTATAGTAGTTGATAATAACATAGGCCTACCTAATGTTGCCTACGGACGGTAACAGTACAGTAGTAACCTTTTACAGTCTATGAGTAGAACAGCTTTCTCAAGCAGTTTGTGATGCATTTTGGAAACAGGAGATGAGCCCCTGGTCTAATGCGCAACCTGGCTTGAGAAACCCGTTCTCAAAGACTTACTTTTATAGTCAATATTCGGGTAGCACACATATTCTGAATGCCTTCGGCAGAATTCAAATGAGCCATTTTAATCTAGATTAATCTAGATTAATTTCAAAATTAATCTAGATTAATCTAGATTAATTTCAAAATTAATCTAGATTAATCTAGATTAAAAAAATTAATCTATGCCCACCTCTAATATATATATAAAAAAATGTGTTCAAAAATAAAAACTGATTATAAATTAAAAACTGACTGCATTATTCATTGGCAATGCTGCAGGTAGATTTAAAAAATGACACATGGGGGAACTATCACTTTTGTTGATGGAGCTAGTCACAACTACACATTTCATATTGGTTGAAGACTGTAAAACAATTCACCCACCTTGTACTTGGCCAGCTGGGCTTTTCTCTGGTACAGTTCTGCTTTAGGTTCAACAGTAGAGCTGAGCAGAGCTCGAGTCTCCCTAAGCCACTGCATTTGGCCCTTGTGCCGTTCTTGGAAATCTTTGTAGAGCACAATGCTCCTTTCCAGGGTTGCATGCTCCTCCCGTAGCCCCAGAATAAGCTCTTCGAGCTGTGATCGCCCCGTTTGCACTTCCCTCTCTAGCCTGGATGCTCCAGGGTCATCCAAGAAGGAAACGGCTTGCTCCGTTGTCTCTCGAAGTGTTTTAAGCAAGCTGTGACCTTGATCCATCTCCCCCTGTAGAGACTGCGGGGTGAGAGAATCTTTTAACAACAAATGAAAGGGTACAAAAAGAACGACAATAACAAACAAACAAAAATCAATAATTTAATGAGCCACAGGAAAGATATTTATGCCTTCCCCAGTGTGCAACCAAGACATGTACAGTATTTCCTGTTCCTGACAGCTTCTGATCCCTGTATTCATGTAGAGCTTCAGCGCTCCTCTGAAGTGGACTTTTCTGATGGGTACTTTGAAGCCTGTCGGGCTCCTGACACCTGTGTGCGGAGACCCGGTGAGACCCCGGACAGAGATATGAGAGGAAGACCCAATTACCCAGGCCTTAAATGGGTCTGCCGCAGAGGGGTTTCCCCGGCAACGACCGCACTCAACCCCTCCTACTCCTTTACCTTTAAGCGGGAAGCTTCTCTATATGATATCAGCCTGTTGTCTCTAAAAAGAGCAGTACATGAGAGGCCCCTGGCTGTCCAGCAGGATCTGGAGCTACTGCTGCGGTACTGACAGGGAAAGGAGCCCCAGTGTTTTAATGATGATCTCCACACACAAATAAGGAAATGAGAAGTTAGTGATGCAGAGAGATGTAGGACGCAAGGATAATTGGGCCTAGAAATATGATCTGGCCAAAGAAGCATACACTTAATTGGCTGTTTATTAATTCACAAATACATGCGTCTATACCACTGTCGTTTAATGGAGGGGGTTTACATAGTAAACAACACAGACAGTTTCTCCATGTCAATTTGCTATTAGCGTCTGTGTTGCACCATTGATCTCGACTTGGATTAAACGAACCGAATGAGTTGTATAGATATGTATACTTGTGTGAGAAGGAAGAGAGTGTAATGTGATGTTGAAGCTGCAATGGCATTGCATCAATTACACAGTCTGTGCCAGCAGGTTCCACAGACAGACCGCTCCTTCATCTCAGCTATCACAGTGGGGGAGTGTGTGAAGTGGCTGTGTGTGTGTGTGTGTGTGTGTGTGTGTGTGTGTGTGTGTGTGTGTGTGTGTGTGTGTGTGTGTGTGTGTGTGTGTGTGCACGTAGAGTGCGATCGCACTAAAGCTTTCTTTTGCTTTGTGTAGTAGACATATTGATCATATCCTTAAGATGACAAAGAGACTTGTACATGTGCACACACATACACACAGATTGACTCTTGTGATCTCAAATATGAGTGCAAAACTGTGCCAGGCCCACTGAGAGTCCTAGTCTGTGGTGTGCGTCTGTGCAATTTATCAGGCCAAATCAATAGCTGTTAAACCACTGAATAAAAAGGGTTGACAGTTTTATCTGTTCCTTCAATTTTAAGTGTTTATCTTTATTTACAGAAATAAAATGATATATATATATATATATATATATATGAACATGCTAATGTTGGTGTTTTCACTATGCCATACCTCTAGCCTCTTCATCTTTTTTTCCATTGTAATGCGATCGAGAGCCTCTGTCCTTTCGGTAACGATTTTAAAATTCTTCCTTGCTGCGCTCAGCCAATCAGAGAAGGTCCTGAGGGCATTTTGAGCCTCTGTGATGTTCTGCATCTCTTCCTGGAGCTGTTTGAGGGTCTCCTAAATGACGGAAGGATGAATCAAAAGGCTCATTGTCAAGAATGCTTGCAATTCTGTCTCATCAGCATGAAGGGTTTTGATTGATCTAATGCCGCACACTCGCTAGCATTCACTGCTGGGGGCTTGAGGCTAAGCTATTTTGCCGCATTCTTCTCTTGACATTCAGATCCCTCATGCACGTGGCACCAATTAACGCTTTTGCGCTGTGCTGCGCGCACACCTATCTGCAGAGTGTAATAGCTCTTGACTGCAGTGCATGTGCCGGCCTGTTGTTTCTCACAGAATAATTACACGCTCTCTTCAGTGTCGCAGCCAGGGTGTGTGTGCATGTTAGAGAGAAGTGGGCAGGAAGGAGAGGTGTTACAGCAAGTGTTAAAAACAATTCTGCTGCTGCCACAGAAGCAGCATCACCGATTGATGGGCAAGATTGGATCCAATATTGTTTAATTACAAGCTAAGGTCTCAATGTGGGCGAGACATTGATTTTTCCAGCGTGTAGTTTTTTTTTTGTTTTTTTTTTCTTCACAGAGGGTCACAGGAGCTGGTTTACCAGGCTGGATAGCTTCCAATGTTTAGACGGCTGAGAGATTAGACTCATCAGTGCGCTCTGACAGCAAAGTGAGAGGTCAGCCAATGACGCCAGGTTCTACTAAAAGAAACGTAATTGTAGAGACCGAATATGAAGTAAAAATTCATATTTAACTTAATAAAAATGTTCCATTACTGAATTTTAAAAACAATAATTTAATAATAATAATAATAATTATTATTATTGGAATTTATTTTTCATTTTGGTTTTATTAGTAGTATTATTGTATTATTGTGTTTCTGTTTAAGTGAACATCATTTAAAAATAATTACAATAATAATAAATAATTGCAATAATTTTATTTATTAGAAGGGAAAAAAGGGGAGAAAATATGGTTTTAAAATGTAAAATTTAAGAATTAGCTTATATTTTTATATTTTCAGTTTTCATTTTACTTTTGTTTACTTACTTTGTTTTAGTAATTTTATATACATTTGTCATTTTTTGAATTTTATTATTTATTATTATTATTATTAGTTTAATTATTAGTTTACAAGTTATTGTTTTATTTTATTTTATTTTACTTCAATTACCAAAAAAATATTTGTAATAGTTTTAGTTTAACAAGAACAACACTGGGAGAGGATTTGTTGAAAGAAAGATTTCTTTCTTAATTAGTGGGATATTATTCAATCCATGGGAAATAGGGTGGCCAGATCATAAGACTGCATGTCTGTCTGTTGTCTTTTTCACATGATTCACATGATGCTCCATAATTGCATAATAATCATCAAGTACATAAGAATTGTTCATATATAAGGGTGACTTGCCTGTATCTGTAGGAGCAAGGCATGGTAGCGAGCAGTGAGCTGGGTAACCCTGGTACTGATCCGACCACTGACATGAGCATTCTCTACGACTTGCTGTGCAAGAGCACTTAGACCTTCCACCTCGGCCTGACGGTGAGCAGCCTCAGTCTGCCACCGCTGAAAACAGGGAATGAAAGGAAAATGTCAACTGTATACGGTACATGAAACCAGAGTGCAGTATTTCTGTATTCATCAGGTATAATTATGATACAACGTACCTTCAGGTGTTGAAGCTGGGCCTCCTTTGCAGTGACATCAGATCGACGGTGGTTTCTCACCTTAACTTTGAGCTCAATGTCAACCAGCCACTGGTCTAAGCTTTGGAATAAACCTTCTAGTTGCTGAACTCTTGTGAGGGCCTGCTCAACCTGGACTTTGGTCTCCCCAAGGCGGTCTTGGTACCCCTGCCATTCTGTCTGTGCTGTTTCCAGGGCCCGATCCTCAATTTGAGGGGCACCCCAAGGAATGACTCTTTCCCGACTGGCAAGGACTGAACTGAGCAAGTTATGTCCCTTAGGGCAATGAGACTGGAGCATCTGGTAATGTTGTTAGACAGAAAGAATGAAAGTTAAAGATTAGGTAGTGCTGAATATTTTTGCCTACAATATTAAATTCAGAAAATATCACAGTTATAATAACCTGCAGTTCTTTTAATGTGTTCTCCAGAGCATTTACATCTTCATCTAGGGGTGAGAGGAGGGCCAAACTGCTCTGCTCTTGCTCTAGCCAGTCTTCAAACATGTGCAGCCCTCGCTGATACTCTTGATGGAGAAGAACCAATTCTTCAGCCTTACTGACAGCCGCCTGAAACATTGAAAATATTAATAAAGCCTGAAATATTATTTCAATATTCCAAAGAAGTAACTGAGTGCAACCCTTTTTTATCTGCTTGGTTTCTGGATGTATTTTTTCCATTAATTTCCTCCTTTGGAATTTAAAAAAATTATTGAATAAAGGGTTTTGAGTCACAGACCACAAAAACTAGATCCAAAATCACGTTACAAACTTGGATTTGAGTAAGAAAAGGATATGAAAATTGGAAAAAGACTTGTGTGCTTAATGTCTTTAATAAGAAAATTACTATCATGAAATATTGTGAATTATATAAGTGACTAAGAAACAACGAGGGTACAATTTTAAACAATTATATTTTAAGGTTATTGGAAAATTTTGTGGAAAATATTCATATATAATTCATATATATAATTGTCATGTTCTGTGTGTTCTGTTTCATCTTCATGTACTTTTAGTTTATTTCTCTACAGTTCCCTGTTCCATTTTTTGTAGGTTCCCACCACTCATTAGCTACTATTGACACTCATGCCATCAATACACCCGTTCGTCATTTAGTTTGTTATCATTGTGTATTTAAGTTCCTCCTTATGTTCAGTTCAATGTCGGGTATTGTCATGGTTTGCACGCTGTTACTTTGTCTTATTCAATGTGGATTCCCTGAGTTTGTTTTATTAATAAACCTTTTGTTCAATGGAACCATTTTGGACTCGTCTTCATCATCATCATCTGGACTAAATTGAGACATTAATATAGTTCACATATATACACTCACCTAAAGGATTATTAGGAACACCATACTAATACTGTGTTTGACCCCCTTTCGCCTTCAGAACTGCCTTAATTCTACGTGGCATTGATTCAACAAGGTGCTGAAAGCATTCTTTAGAAATGTTGGCCCATATTGATAGGATAGCATCTTGCAGTTGATGGAGATTTGTGGGATGCACATCCAGGGCACGAAGCTCCCGTTCCACCACATCCCAAAGATGCTCTATTGGGTTGAGATCTGGTGACTGTGGGGGCCATTTTAGTACAGTGAACTCATTGTCATGTTCAAGAAACCAATTTGAAATGATTCGAGCTTTGTGACATGGTGCATTATCCTGCTGGAAGTAGCCATCAGAGGATGGGTACATGGTGGTCATAAAGGGATGGACATGGTCAGAAACAATGCTCAGGTAGGCCGTGGCATTTAAACGATGCCCAATTGGCACTAAGGGGCCTAAAGTGTGCCAAGAAAACATCCCCCACACCATTACACCACCACCACCACCAGCCTGCACAGTGGTAACAAGGCATGATGGATCCATGTTCTCATTCTGTTTACGCCAAATTCTGACTCTACCATCTGAATGTCTCAACAGAAATCGAGACTCATCAGACCAGGCAACATTTTTCCAGTCTTCAACTGTCCAATTTTGGTGAGCTCGTGCAAATTGTAGCCTCTTTTTCCTATTTGTAGTGGAGATGAGTGGTACCCGGTGGGGTCTTCTGCTGTTGTAGCCCATCCGCCTCAAGGTTGTGTGTGTTGTGGCTTCACAAATGCTTTGCTGCATACCTCGGTTGTAACGAGTGGTTATTTCAGTCAAAGTTGCTCTTCTATCAGCTTGAATCAGTCGGCCCATTCTCCTCTGACCTCTAGCATCAAGAAGGCATTTTCGCCCACAGGACTGCCGCATACTGGATGTTTTTCCCTTTTCACACCATTCTTTGTAAACCCTAGAAATGGTTGTGCGTGAAAATCCCAGTAACTGAGCAGATTGTGAAATACTCAAACCGGCCCGTCTGGCACCAACAACCATGCCACGCTAAAAATTGCTTAAATCACCTTTCTTTCCCATTCTGACATTCAGTTTGGAGTTCAGGAGATTGTCTTGACCAGGACCACACCCCTAAATGCATTGAAGCAACTGCCATGTGATTGGTTGATTAGATAATTGCATTAATGAGAAACTGAACAGGTGTTCCTAATAATCCTTTAGGTGAGTGTAGTTAATGTGCATTGCAATGCTTCATTCGAGTGGGAGGTCACTGCTGAGCTCTTTGGACTCAAATTCTGTTTCCATGGTAACAACAACTTCTCTGATTGTTGAAATATCTTTTCAGAGTAATAGATGATGTAGCACTTCACTGGGAATCTGGCTATTAAAATTTTTTTTTTCAATTAAGCTGAAATCATACTGTTTTATGGCTTCTACAGAAACATATATCATTGCTCAGCAACGTCAGAACTCTTGTCTTAAAAGATTTAGATGTTTTTGTAAAAAATATTTTTCTCTATATAGAAAATGAATGGGATTTTTACTTGCAGAACTTTACTGTTGCGCTATAACTACAATTTCATGGACTCACTAGTCTACGGTCTACAGTTTGACGTTCATACCTTGGCTTTATCTTTGACAGTTGTATATCTCTCACTGAGTTTCTGGATCTCCTGAGTGGCTGTATGTTCAGTCATGTTGGAACCCTTGGTAGCAATGGTCTCTAAAGGGCTAGAGTGGCTAAGAACTTCCTCATAGAGAAGCTGTAACAGAACAAAGCAATTAATACTTTGACGTTACAATTTCTGATATAACTGTAAGAATATACAACTTTTACCTAATTAATAAATCCAGAATTATATTTTATTTTATTATAGTATATTGTAATATAGCCTAAGTATTGTAATTCTCTGAACTAAATAAATCCTATGAAAAGTATAAATTTGCCTTGGCACGGCCTAGATTGGCTGTCTTGTCCCTCATTTCAGCATAGTGTTTGTCTGAGTTTCCAAGGCTCTCTTCTACGCGCTCCATCCAGCACTCAAACTGACTGACATCCTCTTGGTAACTGGTCCAGTGTGACAAGGAACCCTCCAGCTGGCTGTAAATGCAACACATAAACAAGACATCTACTACTTCCACACAGGCATCTGAAGAGCAAATACCTCATGAAATACTTGAGGTACAACAGCCCTGACTTGAGGTATAACAGAGGATAAATATACACAGACTGATGGAGAGAAAGC
Organism: Leuciscus leuciscus; assembly: GCF_965113295.1. Taxonomy (NCBI): domain Eukaryota; kingdom Metazoa; phylum Chordata; class Actinopteri; order Cypriniformes; family Leuciscidae; genus Leuciscus; species Leuciscus leuciscus. The sequence continues at coordinate 29,655,923 of NC_138743.1, read as the reverse complement.
TCTCACACCTTTTGCACTGTATGGATGTTGATAAGAGTGATTCCCAGGAGTCTTTGAGGTCCTGAATTTGCTTGCGAACCACTGGTACTCCCTCAGCTGATGTGTTCCTCTGGACAGATTCCCCTCTTGTGATGAGCATCTTCAGCTGGATTTCTCTCCCCTGACAAGCTGTCAGTAAAGCCTGTAATCAATCAGAAATGAAACATGCAAACAAATTTTTGAGAGTGACAATTCCTTATAAGGTTGTCCTTAGAATTAGCAACATCTGCAAAACTGTACTAGAATATATGTATAATAAGTGGCAATGTACCTCGAGCTGGCCCATTCTGGATATAAGCACATTCTTGTCAGATGTGGGGCATCTGCAGGTTTTGAGTATCTGTTGGGACTCAGAAACCCAGTTCTGAAGTTCCTGAAGGCCCTGTGAAAATAGCTGATGCTCCCCCACCACTCGTTCTACCCTTGACACCTTCTCCTGCAGGAGGCGGGCGAGAGAAACCAAGACTAGTGAAAGACTGGACAAATGAGGTGATAAGTACATTTAGGAATGCACAATGCATTGATGCAATATTGGTTATCAGCAGATATTAGAGATTTCTTAGCTGGATATTTAATTGTGCTGCAATTTTTTTTTTAGATTACCTTTGCCGTCATCTAATGCTCACATCTTTAAAAAAACTAACAATTTAAAGGAACCGTATGTAAGAAATGTATTTCAATTAATCATAAAATGGCCCTGATATGTCACTAGACATTAAGAAATCATGTTCATTTCAAATACTTATATCACTGACAACAGTAGTCCGGCCAGGATATTGTCATTTAAAAGTGAAGTTGCAGCCCTCAACTGATGTTGATGTTGTCATGTTGTGTTTTGGCCTGATGCTCCACCCTCCACCTATCTACCAATCACAAAGTCAGTAGTGTTTCGGCATCCGGGTTGCCAGCTCTGCTCTAGTTACCACAGCTGCAGCAACAAACGTGTCGGATAAAAAATGCCAGACTATCTGGCAACCTCGAGTCAGGGGGGAGGGGGAGGGGTTACACCACTCTACAGTAATTTGAAAGTGATTGCAGTACCAGTTTTGGCCACAATCTTACCAGTGTTCCTTTAATAACACTGTTCAATGTAATATTTAGCAAATCTAAAAATATATATAGCATTTTCTGTAGATTATAATGTTGTGATGTCTAAATTCACATTCAAAAAGATTGATTGTAGTTTTATTTTTTTATAAATTTAGATAAAATAGTAAAGAATTTGAATATTGGAAATTTATCAGTCCTTGGCCATAACATGAACATTAATATCAGTATCGGTCCGAATTTTAATATCAGTGCATCATTATATAAATCATCCCTTGTTGTATAAATCAGTATACAACATGCTTTTTTGTATAAAGTAAGCAATCAAGCAAAGCTCATGGAAAGGAGACAAAACTTAATTGAATTCAAATTACTGATAACGGAAATGCATAAATGCAGCAAATGACTCCCTCTCCAAAATTCAAAGCATATCAATAGAAATGTACACTATAGAAAGTGGACAGTCAAATCATACTCTCTCAGAGTGCCCAGATTCCAAACAAGCCTATTAGCCTTATCTGACTTTATCATAAATCGCACCATGTTTGTTCATTTGGCCAGATGAGAACAGGTCCCCGACTGAGCCTGGTTTTGCCCAAGGTTTTTTTTCCTCTCTTTTCGGTCACCTGATGGAGTTTGGGTTCCTTACCACTCTCGCCTTTGGCTTGCTTAGTTCGGGACAGTAATATTATTGATTTGACCGCACTGAACTGAGCTGAATGATGACATCACTGTTTTCTCCAGAGCTGCTTTATAGCTAGATTGAACTCATTTCATAATTGATGAACTTTACTCTTTTAACTGAATCAACACTGAACTGACTTAAGCTGAATAATAAAACTGTTGTCCCTTTAGAGCAGAGCTTTTTTCCTCATTAATTATTACTTTCCTGTTTATTACTGTAAAGCTACTTTGAAACAATCTGCATCGTATGACGCGTGACTTGGCTTGACTTGTAACGAGGAGTTAAATAAACAATAAAAACTTGAAAGCATATAGTAAATCTACTAATAGAACCAAACAGGGCATTGATATTGAGCTCATTATCAATCACAGTCAGTGGTAATAATGGACAAGAAAGCACAAGACTGATGAGGTAAACAGACAGGTAGAGGAGGTTACCTTAATCAGGTTGCTCAGGGCCAAATAGCATGCAGCTAGCTGGCAGACGCGATGCACAAAGCTCTTCCCAGCACCCTGACCATCCCAGAGCCCGTGTGCTCGCCTTCTCAGCCCTGCCAGTTCAGACTCTCTGGAGCTCATCTCCTCCAGCAACGTCTGAGGGGGTGCAATCAGGGGTCAAAAGGCAAGCAGGGGTTACAGGAGAATAAAGATGAACGGTCATGCAATGAAAGACCACACTAAAAACAAACATGAGCTTTTGGACACATCCAATGAGATGGACAGGCCACATTCTCCAAACCCCAAAACAACTTTTACTAAACACCTTTAATACAGCAGGGCACAAAAGACCACCACAAGCAAATTTCTTGCTTCTTTTCTTTAGATGGAAAAAGAAAACTGACTGTGAAATTGTCAGTTAGGCAGACACAGTTCATGATAATAGAGTCTATCATGTTGGGTGCACTCTGGGGATAAAGGGATTAAGAGGGAAAGTGGGTAAAAGCAGGGAAGGGGAGATGGGAGGGGATGGATAATCACTCAGAGGACCTCTACACACTGTACAGATACACTGTTGGAAATGTAATTGCCAACGGAGCAGACAAAAGCACCCCAGCAGGCGACAAAGCAATACAAAAATAGAGATGAAAGATCTCGTGATAAGGCAAAAATAGAAATGTTTATCTTTTCAACCTCATATTATTATGAGGTTGTATATTGAGGTTTTGTTCTTTGAGTGCATTTGTAGAGTGAAAAATTAATTGCATGTCAGCCTAATCCTCAAAAGTGGCTAAAAGCTCGACTCAGCAGAACCATCGTTGACAGACAGGGTTTATTTCGTTATCTCCAGCAGATTCTGTTTTACTCATTTAATTGAGCTTAAGTACTGCAAAATACACTGACACAGTTAGCTGATTTCATCTGATCATTTAATTACATGTTCAAGTAGCTAGTAGTGTTAAAAAGACATGAAAAGAAGAAAAATGTATTTTTTATTCTGTCCAAATGTTTAATGCATAATCTATTGATCATAAATCAAATGTTCTCCTGTCGATGAATTACATTACACGGATTTCCAAGGTACAGTAAGTGAGGACTGGAATCTCAATAGTAGTGATTGAAGTAATTTGGGTAGAGCAAAGCTCTAATGAATTCAATATGACTAACTGGGTGTACCTGAAGTTTGGAGAGCTCTAGTCTCTTGGCAGGTAGGTCATGGAGGCGAGCGCTGCTCTCCTGTACACTGATCTCTGTCCTGTTCAGCCAGTCTTGCAGAGGCTCCACACTTGCCTCAAAGTCCTGCATCTGAGACTGCAAGACCTGAGAGCACATTTTCACATCACACATGTACCTCAGGCTGTATGTGGTTTTTACTTATATCAAATAAAATAAAACAGTAATATGCAAAGATATTTTTATTAAAAAAGCTTGCACACATGGATACAGTGTTAAACAATATGTAAACAGGATAATATTAAAATTAAATTAAATCGTAATATACAAAGATATTTTTATTAGAAAAGCTTGCACACATGGATGCAGTGTTAAACACTATGTAAACAAGATTTTATATATATATATATATATATATATATATATATATATATATATATATATATATATATATAAACAATAAATAAATAAATAAAATAGTAATGTGCAAAGATGCTTTTATTAAAAAAGCTTGTGTCACACATGGATGGATACAGTGTTAAACACTAGTGATGTAGTACTTTTTATGTAAAGTCAATAGAATATTAAAATAACTTTAAATACATTAAATAAAATAGTAATAAATGAATAAAAAAAATCACTCATCTCTACCTGCAAGGCCATCTCTCTTCGTTTTAAGCTGTCCACCAGGTTCTTCCAGTCATCTTTGGCTACGTTTGCTTTGGTCCTGATGGCCTCCACTCTGTCGGCAGCCATCACGCTACTAAGCTGCTCTCCATACGTCAGGACAGCACTAAGTCTGGCCTGGCCCTGGTCCTTGTCACTCATGAACTCCTGTGGTGCAGAATGAGCAAGACGTCAGCCACACAGACACAAGTGGACTATCACAGAGCAGAGGGCAGCAAGTGCAATGAGTCACGTCCAGACATTGACAGGCACCCAGCAGGGATCTCCCACCATCTGTGAGGCGTGCACGTCCCTTCTTTTTGCTGTCTTTCTCCACTCAAACGGTACAGATGCAATTATGTATGACCCAAAGCATGTCTGCCTCTGTGTTGGTGGTTCAGGGCAGTAAGCCATGCGGAAACATTGTTCCACATTTGAAATATATTTGATGGTAAATAAAAAATGAGCATCTTTCTATTCTCAGTAACCCTGCACCACTTCTTTCTTCATATCTCTTCCTTTTTATTGTAGATAAGCTATGCTACATCTAGTCCTACACAGAATCTGTGCATCTGATCTTTGCCTTGTTCTCTGCTGATTGTGGGGAAAAATCTGCTGTATTCTGTGGAATGAATTTATGTATGTGACAAATGTTAAACAGAGCCTGAACTTGTTTCGCTTCAAGACCCAGATTTTTTATTGGACATCAAGCGGCGACCCAATACAATGCCAAAATTAGCATACAAAATTTAATTTTAATGGTTTCATGCTCTCACTAGATAAAAATGTCCTGCACAAACCACACAGTGGTCAACACAAACCATGTTCACCATTTGCAAGTGAACGTATTTAAAGTAATCGAGTCTGTCATGTAACCTGTCCATGTTTGCATCTGCCTAATATGACTAGCTGTGAAAGATTAATTTGAGGCACAATGGAATGAGAAGTCTTTGATGTCCATAACAAAAGATACAATATACATTCAATATACAAGTTCTGATTGATTAACCACATTCTTTACAATAACCTCTTTTATGTTCAACAGAAGAAAAAAACTAAGGTTTGGAACAACATGAAGGTGAGTAAATGTTTTGGTGAACTATCCCTTTTAAAGGCTGACAACCTGTTTATTTGGTAACATAACTACTGTATGCATAGTTATATGGTTAATTACATTTTATTATTTGCTTTATTTTTTCCTCAGGTAAAAAACAGGCAATCAGAACAGACCTGCGACACATTTTTGGGTCAGAACTGAGCAGTTGAGAACCACTGGCAATAACACTATTATTTGAAAGACAGAAATAGAAAGCCAAAATATTTGAACACACAAGGGGCGGGAAATTTGAGATATTTGAAATAACATTTTATGAGTGATGTTCGAATTCAGCAAAAATCTCTGCACATTTTCATCCACATCAAGCTATGTCTCTTTCATCACAGCTATACATCATTACTGTGCATTTTCTAAGGGTGTCACGATTTCGATTTTAAATCGAAATCGATCGAAAATAATGCTCAATCTCGATTATCGAATCAAAAAATGGAATCGTCGATGCTGCCACGCCCCCATGTCACGGCAGCTCGGCTTGCCTGTAATAGGTAAAACTCCTTTTCTCGAGAATATTGAAGCCTTTATTTTAAAACACATTGCAGCTGCACAGCGAGAGCATCATATCTCGTCTGAGCGAGCTGATTGTCTGTGCTGCGGCAACTGCACGAACCTATGGCAAGTTAGCAGTGGCGTATGGTCCAATGGGAGCGCATGGTGCCCTGCCAACCTCGAGCGCGCCAATTTGGACGCGGCTGGAGAGTGTAATTCACAAAAAACTCGCCAAAGGATTTTAGGTTTAAATCGACTGAAGCGAAGTACCTGATATGAGCGAAATAGCACGGCAAGGCAAAGCAGTACTCGTTCCCTTATCTCTAAGGGAACCGAGGTTACGCAAGTAACCAAGTAGCCTACGTTCCCTTACGAGAACGTTCTCTCGTACTGCGTTGCAAACGCTGTGGGAACCCAATTTAAAACGCCGTGCTATTCGCCTGTGACTGCTCTGAGGAGTCCAGGGAGCCCCGGGACTATAATAGCCAGGTAATAGGTTATATTGTTTAAGTTTCCAATTGACTGAAGATATAAGTTATTGTTACATTATGTTGTTAATAAACGTTTTAAATTTGACAATGTAGTGTGTGGTATTGCGAACAAAGGTCAGATATTATTATATTGCATAAAAGTCTTAAAATGGCATAGCTTGTGCTTTCAAATTTTTTTTTTAAATCGAGAATCGAATCGAACCGTGACTTTAGAATCGAAAATGTAATCGAATCAAGGATTTGGAGAATCGTGACACCCTTAGCATTTTCCCTGTGCTCTCACAGGTTTTCTGCTGTGCTAATTGAAGTCATAAATAGCCCAGTCTGGCACATTCTTGGCTAAATGGTGGCCTCATAAACTGGCCCATGGGACATGAGAATGGGCCATCACTTTATCAAATCCTGGCTACTCTTACATGACAGGGATAGAGACAACCTGCTGTGGCCTGGCTATGGCTATGTTCCAAGAATCCTGAATTTTGTCCATTTAGGATGAGCCCTCCTGGACACAACCATTCCACTCACCTGGATCTGCTGGAGGGCGACAGAGGCGTCCTGGATACTATGAGGGGAGTCAAAGCATTTTGCGGTGGAGATGTTGGCATTGACCATCCACTGCCGGAAGTCATGCAGAGAAGAACGGAAGCGTTGTTCCAGCAGTTTTTCCTTATTCTGACATTCCCGGGAGGCTCGCAGGCTCAGACTAGAGAGACAGATGCACAGAGGTATTAGAAAAGGAGAAGGTAAAAAAAAGGGGGGGATGGGGGTTAAAATGTGTGAGCATGGGGGGGGGGGGGGGGGGGTGATAGCGCAAGGTGAGCAGACATCTGTTTCAATGACAGGCTCTCTCAGAGGGAGAGTTTGGGAATCAGGAAGTGAAAACGCAGCAGAACCAGCACACACAAGAATGCAGTGGCATATCTGCACAGCACACAGGTACACACTTACACACACGAACGCAGACGGGGATAAAGTGGACAGTGGAGAGAAGATAAGCATGTTTTTTTGCTGCTATACCTGAAAAGCATGCTAACGAGGCAAAGCCTGCTGTCATGACAGGTGCTCTCAGCTGAAACGCTCACTTTAGATGCAGCGCTATGAGGTGCAATATATCACAACCCTTCATTCAGCTCAGTGCACTGAATTTATATGTGTTAATGTATTCCATCAATTAAATACAACATATGTGAAAGTACAAACCTACAAAACAATTAAATATTGCTTTCTTTCTTTCTTTCTTATTTATTTATAATTTATAAAGCCGACTGAATTCATGTCTTTACATTTTCAAAAAACTATTCTTTTTTATTAATTTATTCTTTTATTTAGTCATTTATCTATTATTTTATAACACTATTCTTGCATTTATTTTCAATGTTATTTTTTCATAAATTATTTAAAAATATACTTTTAAAAATAATATTTAAATGTTTTTTTTGCTGTTAAACACACCGTTTTTACAACGTTCAAAATCTTTAAGGTCAATAAATAAATAAAAGCATTAGATGAAAGTTTACAAAATTTAGAGCTGAATTGTTTTATTTTTTGTATTAATTTATTCTATTTATTAATCGATGTACTCATTTATAACACTTTTTATTACACTTTTTTTAATAAATTATTAAATGAAATAAATATTAAACCATAATGAAATATAAACAAACAAACAAATAAATAGTTATACTTTATTAATTTGTAAAAAATTATTATATTATGTATACATTACTCTATAATATAATTATAATATTTATAATATAATTTTCTTACATATATTTACGGGAAGCTCTGTAAGAAACATCCACCTTCTACTTGTCTACAACGGCTAAACAAACTTTTAGGGAATGGACTGCTAAACAAAACCAGGCGGTGACCATTTAACCTCATGCATGTGTGCTACAGCACTCACCTGTTGTGTAGCTTGATGAGAGCACTGACTCTGTCAGTCTGCGGACCCAGATCACTGGAAAACCCACACAGCTCATTGAGCTGCGCCTTCAGCTTCTCCTCCATAACTTCAGCTGTCTGAAGCCCCTCCAGAACACCCTGATGGACACACACACACACAGCAGGGGTGAGTGTCAATGCACAGGCCACCCTTGACACCTAAATCTCATTTATCGGCTTGATGCTTCTTCATGCACAGTTGCGCGCACACACATTTGAGCATTAACACAGCTCTATTCAACTCCAACACAAGACTTCTTACAAAAGCATTTCTGTTCTTCAGCGAGTCCAGGAAGCCTTCCCACTTCTCCGAACATGCCTGAGATTGTACAGAGCCGAAGTGGTGCCTCTTTCTCAGTGCTTCCACCCTCCCCCTGACCCTCTCTTTAAAAACAAGAGGGAAATGCTTCCCTGACTTCCCCCTATAGAACACTTCCTCCTGTAATCTCTCTCCTCCTCTTCCTTCTCTCACTCCTCCCTGTCTTCCACTTCACAGGCCGTGGTTCTCCCTCTCTTTCACACTCTTCGGCGGCTCTCGTTCACTCCTCCCCGCCTTTGACATGTTCTCTCGTTTGCTTTCCCACTCTTTCTCTTTCCCTCCCTTTCACATTCTCCCCGCCTCCTCTCCTCTCTCCCTCTCCCTCTCCCACTCCCGGTGGGAGTCAGCTGTCAGATGTTGAGGAGCTGGAGCCGTGCAAACGAGCGTGTAACACAAACAAGTCTGGACACCGGAAACACCAGATGAGAGAAAGTAAAATAGAAAGAAGGAAATATTGAGGGACTTGAGGAAAAAAGGAAGAAATAAAGGAGGGAAAATCTGCAATCCTTTTTCAATTATCTGAGCAGCAAGCGGTAGATGAAAGTATAAACAACCTCAGCAGCAGGAAAACATATTACGCCTCACTGTTTATGAGAAAGAGCCAGACAGAGAGAAAGCAAGGCAAACAAGAAAGGGAAGGAAAAAGAAAGATGCTCTACAACAGGAGGGTCCGCAGGGGGTCATGGAAAAGTTTAGAGAAAAACAGGGTAAAAATGTACAAAGGAATATAGAAGTATAATAAGTATTTTTAATCAAACCAATAAATGGGTAAATAAATAAAATAAATAAATAATACATCTAACAGTAATTTACTATAATAAATTGAATAAAATACAATAAACTATATATATGCCTTTTAAATTTTAGGAGGGGGGTCCCTAACACAAGGATAATCATATCCGGGTCTAAAAGATTATAAACCCCTGCTCTAGACTACATACATATCATTTCTGGATTTAACCTTGTAAATGAGTTTGTTGCTTTAAGAACGATAAAATTCTTCACCAAACTGTGTTGACTTTCCAAACAGTACGTGTCTGTGTGAGAGCTTACATGTACACTGTAATTAAGTAGCATTTACCTTATACACTCCCCCTTCCCTCTTCATCTCTCACCTCTACTCAATTAGCCTACCTTGGCGACCGTCCATCCATCCACCGCCGCAGCTCCGCTATTCCTCCGCTCGGCGCTGTTCAGTCCTTCGCTCCACTCCTTCAGCTGGCCCTCCAGCTTCTCCATTTCTTCCTCCAACTGCACTGTCAGCCGTGTCTGCTCCTGCTCGGCCCCTGTCGCCGCGGCTACGGCCGTCTCGAGAGCGTCGCGAGCTCGTAGCGAAGCTCCCTCCCACTGGTGCAGCGCTCGAGCCAGTGCCGCCACCTCTCCATCCATCAGCTCGCAGCCAGCCGCCGCTGTGTGCCTTCCGGCTCTCTCCGCGCTCAGCCGCACGCGCCGCAGCCGCTCGCGCCCCTCGCACGCGCCGCGCTCCAGCAGCTCCTGAAGGAGGGAGGGAGAGAGAGAGAGTGAGAAGGAGAGAGGGAGGGTAAAGTTGCTACGGAAACTGCGGCATCAGTGGCTGCTTGTTATCCAAGTACTGCCGCCGCTTGTGATTCTCACGACGGTGAAACTGACTGACTGAAAAAAACTCACATCGGATCAGTTCCTCGCGCCTCCTTTTTCATCAATATAAATTATCATAATTTTCATACATATCCACTTTTAATTTTCCTACATGCAATTAGAAATTCATTCATTCATTCCACAATGACAATTATCTAATGTAAAATAAATTGTAATTGTGCAATTAAATGTTTTATTAATAAAGTATTATTAATAAATAAACCTAAATGTTAAATAAAATGAAAAAAAAAAAAGAAAAAAAAAAGAAAATAGTGCAGAGAAAATTGCAAAAAAAAAAAAAAAGAAAAGTGTAATATTAATTAAGCAAGTCATTAAAAAATATAAAGAATAAAGTATCATATAATAATTTATTCATTCATTAGAAAATCTATTTTAGTTATCAATCACACAAAAATATTTTAATAGATTAATAAAAAAAACCTGGAAAGTTAAGATATATTTATTTCAGGTATATATAAGAGCTTTTCATGCAAAGTTATGCTTGTTCTAAAAAAAACTATTATGTTCAGTGAACAGATTTTAATGCGATTAAAAAAGGTATGATCCCTGATAAATAAACTACAGCTTCAAAGGTAAATGGATGGAAGAATTTATTTGAATATAATTTATTTAAAGTGCTGCTGTGTAGTCTTATTATCCTTTATCCCATCTACCACTCACTCATTCTCTCCGACTGGAATTGATTATCCAGGGAGAGATGTGCAAACAGCATAGAAATTTCCCACCAATTTTCGCCCATTCTCCCCCTTTCTTAACGCCTCTTATTGCTCTCTCAGTGCCTCTGGTACTTTTCTCTCATTTTCTTTCTCATCAAACACAAACCCCATGTTATGAAGATTTTCTTTCTCATCAAACACACAGACAAAGTGTTATGGAGATAAGCAGACGGGATAATGAGCTAATCAGCACAGAAATATTGCAGATCCATAAAAATAGTCAAATCTAAGCACCTGCATCCATTGATTTGTAGTCCTGTGAGAGCATGTAGTCCAGAAACACTGACCTTGGAAAGAAAGCTTCTCTTCCCCCACTCACATAAATGTTTTACTTTTTGTTGTTGTATTCCCCCTCATCTGAAAGTCATTTTAGATAAAAGTTTTTGCTAACTGATTTCAATTCAAATTAAATTGAAATATTGATTTAAATTGAAATTGTAAATTGTGTACGTGTATACTACTGTTGTATTCTGTGCCACGCTATGTTGACTGGCAGGTGTTGCAGTATAATTTCCCTCATGGGGTTAATAAAAATACTTATCTATTTATACACCCACACTTTTCATAATCATATGTGCAGATGAAATGCAATTATGCATTCATATAATCAGTGTCTCAATTTGACGTGCAATCTCACACCATCTCATCTGCTTTAAAGAAAGGATATTTGTTCTTTTCATTTCACACCATTTACAATGAAAGATGATATTTGTAAATGAGAAAAAAAAAAATGCAGGTTCTCTCTATCATTTTCCACAGAGGCTGTCAAGAAATCCTTAGAGAGAAAACAAGCTTGATTACAGGAAATGGTACATCTAATTAATGGGTAAAAGCTTTAATGAATTATGAAACTGAATAAAATATATTTAAATTGCATGCTTATTTTAGACAGATGAGGACATACTGTAATTGAAAATGAGCAATTGACACGAAATAATATTGAAAAAAATGACATGTTCTGTAGTATCATATGCTATACTACATTTTTCTGTTTTAAAGATAAAGGTTAAAAAAAAGTCTCACTAATTTAGTATTTCTTGAGTAAGGCAATATCTTTATTTTCTTACCCGGACTTCAGTCAACTTCCGACTTAAGGTGTAAGAGTCACCAGATGGGTCAGAGCATTGCTGAAGTTCCTCCCCTACCACCATTAGCCAATCGGTGAGCTCCCTGATTGTTTCCATGTACTTCTTATGCTCGATTACAACGTCCTCTGACAGTCTGACTCTCTCCTAAATAAGATAAAATATAAATAGCATTTAAATTTTAATATGAACACTCTCGTTCACTATTACACTACAACTATCCACTAGACTGGACACTGACAATACTTCACCTCTGCTGCAGCTTTGACATCCTCAAAATGTGCCCTAAGGAGAACCATTTCTTCCTCCTCAAAGACGGGGTCACCAGTGCGTTTGTAAAGTTCGGTCGCACTCTCCTCCAGATAGCACAGAGCTCCCTGGTGGTCCTCCACATCTGATGACAGCAAGCGCAGTCTCTCCAATTGCTTTCGTTTCTCCCTGAGTCCAAGCTGGGGCTCAAGAGGACCCTTAACCTCCAGCCCTACTCCCTCCAGCCACCTCTGCAGCTGTGCACGAGACTCCACAAACAAATCCCACTGATTAACGGTCCACTCTAATCGGCTAAAACACAAAGCACAGATAAGAGGCAGATATAATTTCGATTTTTTTATTTTACTTTTTTGTATACAGCAGATGAGTATATAGACAGATAGATATAGAGCAGATGAGTATATAAACTAAGAGATATAGAGCAGATGAGTATATAGACAGATATACACAGTATAGAGTAGGTGAGTATATAGACAGACAGATAGATAGATAGATAATAGCTGGATAATAACTTGGTTGCCATAGTGATGATGAGTTTAATTGAATAAAAGCCCATGAGGCTACCACCTGCAGTCAAGCACACTTGCCAATTAAAAAACAAACCACTATGCTCCCACTCTTATCTCTCTTGACCCAAAATACTTTAATGGTCCCGGTAATTATATTCCTATTGATGTGTCCATTGTCGTAGTTAATTTTTATTCAAAGCCAACTATTAATTGACCTAAATTTCTGCAATGATAGTCATTTATAAGTTAAGCTTTCATTGCCAGGTCACCTGTGGCAGCTCATGGCTCTCAAGAGCAGTGCCGCCCATGCGTCCTCAGCTTCCTGATGCTTAGAGCAAATAACTCTTTGTTCCACTTCTCCACTGCTCTTGATGACCAGCTCTGCTTTCCCAGCTGCCATGTTGAGCTTTACCTCGCCCTCTCCCTTCATAAGCAGGATATCCTGGATAAGAGGAAACACACACAAGTTCCAGCTACTGCACAGATACAGAATAGCCATTCTAAAAATATTATTTCCCCCTAAACAGTATTAGGGAAATGTCAGTAGAAAGTTAAATAGATGAGAGGGTGAAAATAGCCACCAAAAAAAGAGGATTACGAGTGGCAGAAAATACAGTTTGTAATTTTACAATACATAACAATAAAATACAAAATTATAATAAATTATTAAATAATAAATAATTAGATAATAAAATACTAATTATATTTTGTATGAAAAAAAGAGCACATGAATCTCTGTTTGTCTCTTCTTCAAAGATCACTTTTCTAAAGCACGAAATGTGCAGATTGTTGTTCTCTATGATTTTTCAACATGTACCTGTGCTTGCTCAAGTTTATCTTCCACCTCCTTTTTACTCCCCTCCGTGTTCTCTAGTTTCTCCAACTTTCCCTCGACATCCTTCAGCCAGATTTCCACTGCTATCAGCGCCTCCTCGAACGCCTGGTACTCCTGTAGTCTGCGGAGTCGACTTCTGGCCCCTTGAAGCAAAGCCTCGTGGTTTGAGAGCAACTCTGCGGCCACACTTCTCCCTGATCTAGATCCTCTCTCTGTTATAGTGAGAGAGGACTGACACAGACGTTCAAGAGATGCCCTGTGACAGAAAACATACAGCTAGCTTACATTTCATCATGACTTACATTGTGAACATTCTCACATGCTGTTACACATGGTACCTCATAAACACAGAGACAGACTGTCCATATGTACCTCCTCATCAGCAGCTCTCTGTGGATTTCCTCCACTCTTCTCAGCTCTTCTGAGCAGTCGGGGGCTGCAGACTGACTCTCACCCCACAGAGGAACATCTGTCTTCAGTCTCACCTCCAGATGTCGCAGCCAGTCGCTCAGCTCCACCAAATGCGTTTCAAACCTTAATCAGATCAAATGCACAAAATTTACCCTAAAATCTGACACACTGGATTGAATTTCCATTCACAGTACAGTACATTGATGGTTAAATAGGTCATTGTCTTACTATAACAATTCTACAATAAAATACTACATTGTAAGCTACGGTACTGTGATAGAGGAAACACAAAATTGTAAATTGTAAACATCCTGTTGATTTTATGTTAAAGGATCATTCTTACTATGCAGTATATTTTCATGTTCCCATTGTATGTCTTAATACAGTATATTGCCTAATACAATCATTTTTAAACAGGGAATTCTCAACCAAACTTCCAATAAGTTTTAAAATTATTTAAATTGAGTTATATACTAACATAATCTTAATTTAAAAGCACACTAAACATAAAGATGTACAACATTAAACTGACATCATGTTATTGAGTTCATTACAACAGAAGTACCAGAGGTACATTTCAACTTAGATAGAATACGATTGAATATCGTCTTGGACAAAGGGGGATCTTGGAGTCAAAAAGGTTAAGAACCATTGATCTAAAAAAGATTTAAAAGATGGAAATCATATTTGTTAGTTCTCAACACAATATCATAATTAAGTGAACATGGGGGAATTTATAATTATTTCACTAGTCTGATTTGAGCAGGTGTTACAATTTCTTACCATTTGCACAGGTGGTACACACTCCTAAAATGAACAACTGATTGGTTATTTATTAATAAATATTGCAGGTGTTTCTTTTTTCCCCATTTACCATTTCTTTGTGAAATTTCGCAGATGAAAGTACCGGTAAGTGGGATTGGATGTGACAATACAATAATGATACAGGAATAATGATGATAAAATAAACTATTCTTTCAGCTAGCAAACAAACCAGTCCTAAATAACTGCTTTCCGATCATAATTGGATAATATTGAAGTAGCGTTATACAAAACTGGATATGTAATGTGGATCTTCATCAGTTCTGCATTGTTGCCAATTTACAAATCTCCGCCCACACAGAGGTCATTGTCGAAAGAAGAGGCTTGCTATTGACAAATGCAAATGTGTGTATTAAAGTTCACCAAACTTGAACTCAACACAATTCACACAGGGAAACCGGAAATACTTCATCGTGACAATTCCCATTGAAATTTCGATGAGTAACAGTACATGTGACCGCACCTTTTTTGTCCATCCTCTAAGGCTCCATCCTGTTGGACAGTCTGTTTTTTTCCATTGTCTTGCCATTTTGTAAATGATCAAGTTATGAATAAAATTTTGTTAGTGCCTGAGCTTAGATGGTAGACTTGAAAGCACTACTTACCCGTTTAATAGGGCGGCACTTTCTTCCAGGGACCGCATGCGCTGTCTGCACTCCATAACAAATGCATCCAAAGCATACTGACAAGAGTCCAGTTGCTCCTGTATGCCCCCAGTCCCACCTTTAGTGAGATGCAACAGGAGTCTCTCTCCATCCTCACAAACCTGGGCCAAGCGCTCCTCACCATCCATGACTTCCTCTACTGCAGTCTAATAATGAGGGGATAAATGAATCGTATTACACGAGGGACACAATGAGCCACTGTTATTAATAATGTTAAATGGCTCTTAAACCCAAATTTCAAATCAAGAATAATCCCCTATTAGATTGAGGTCTGAAATGCTTCTTTATTGTTTTACTACTGATTAGTAGGAGCCTTATTGCTTTGCTCTGGTGCAATGTTTCATTACATGGCTGAGTCATTTGATGCATGACGCTACCTTGAGTTTTTGTTGCTTGGATGAAATAGTGACGGCATCTCCTGTTTGCTCAAAGCAGTCCTCAATTCCAGCCCTCAACTCAGAGAGCCAACAGTGAAAAGCATGTGCTTTCTCTAGTAGAAGGAAAGACAGAGAGAGAATGACAGTCCATAAGAAGAAATGTACGTGAGCTGTTGCTGCATGCGGCCAGATGGACCGTGTAGGAGTGTATGGAACAGCTCTCTGTTGTCTTAGTAACCAGCCTCAACCAATTCCACCGGGATCTGTCATAATGTCAGTGGGAGAGGTAGCATCTGAGGCACAGGTGTGTGGCAGTCACGCTTTTAGGGAGTGCCGTGCAGAATCATTTCAAACATAAATAAATAAAATATCTATTACCAACTATTCATGAGCCACTTGAATGGTAAGTGGCTTTAATATTCCATCTATAGTATTAGTTTTGCTCATAACTGACACCTACACTTCTGTTCAAAAGTTAGGGGTCAATAAATGTTTTGTTTTTTTTAAAGAAAGAAATGAATACTTTTATTCAGCAAGGACACATTAAAGTTACTTTTATATTGTTCAAAAAAATTCAATTCAATTCAATTTCAATTAAATGCTGTTCTTTTGAATTTTCTATTCATTAACGAAACCTGAATTTCACAAAAATACTAAGCACCGCAACTGGTTTCAACATTTATAATAATAAATAAATATTATATAATATAATAATTCGCATATTAGAATGATTTCTGAAGGATCATGTGACACTGAAGACTGGAGTAATGATGCGAAAATTCAGCTTTCACATCACAGGAATAAATTGCATTTTATAACATATAAATGTTATATATAAATAAATATACAGTTATTTTTTATTACAGTTTTACTGTGCTTTTGATCAAATAGACGCAGCCTTGGTGAGCATAAGATACTTCTTTCAAAAATATATATAAAAAAATCTCACTGAACTCAAACTTTTGAAAGACAGTATATATTTTTGTATTAATTAATTAATTTAAATTCACTCACCATTGAAGCGCTGCAGTAAAGCATCCTGAAGTGACCCTAGGATCTGGCTGCGGCGTTGTGTCACTTCCTCATTCCTCTTGACCAGGTTGGAGACAGCATCACCCAACAGGGTCAGGTGCTGAGTTGGGTACGCTCTACACAGTGCCCTGAGAGACTCACTTGCAACGTCCAAACTCACCTCCAACTGTCTCTGTGACTTCTCAACCTCCTAAACGAACAGGGTGGAATATACAGGGTATTTAGTTTTTAATTGAATGTTAAATGGTAATAAAGACCCCCATATGAAATGAACTTGGTTGGATACATTTCCATCCAAATTTTCATCACAGTATTTGGCTTGTGGATTGTGTACCAGATTGCACATGATTAGACTACATTTATTCTTATTTAGCCTACTTTGCAGAATCCTACCGCTATATTTAAGTCATATTCAGTCAATTCACTAACCTTGATTTTAACAAAATTCTCTGGGTCAGAGGATGTTGAAAACTCTGATAGTGAGTCCTCAGAGGTCTTCAGCTGCTCTGAAATCTGGGAAATTAGATCTTGAAGCTGCTGCCTCTGGGAGTTGAAGTCTTTATACATGCCTCTCGTCTGTTCGTACACCTCTGAAGCATGGGAAATCTGCTTTCTCAGATCTGCAGCCATCACCTCAAAAGGCCAAAAACAAATTCTAGATTTACCAGTCACCGTGACTAGCGGTATGTTTTTATTCTCTTTACATATTTGACGTAACATCACTTATCACAACAAATGTCACAGCTACTGCTGATGATTACCTGAAGTTCAGTGTGTGTGTGCTGGGTTTTCATCAGTTCCTGTAGCTCTGTCATCTTCTCTTGCAAGGTCTTCAGTTCGTCCTCTTTATTGTCCAACTCCAGCTGTACAAACAAAGAAATGAAGGGAATTACATATTTTGGTAAATTATCATGTTTCCTTTATAAGGTTAGATTTGGCTCGGCTAAACGGATCTCACCTTGAACTCAGAGAGGCGCTCCTCCATGTCATGAGTGGAGAGGAGACTGGCAGCTCCCTCACTGAGCTCACAGACAGAGACAGCACTCCAACACTCTATGTCATTGGCCATTTTATTAATGCCATTCCACAGCTCAAGAGAGCGAGTGTACCGACTGATGTCTGCATCCATACTCTCAGAGATCTGCACAATAATGAACACTGGCCATAAGTGCATTGGGACAAAGCATAATATGGTGTGCATAATATGGTGTGAATAATAAGAAGACCACAGTTGAAAGAGCAGACGCATCCCTTATTCTGACGGTGTAATGACTGCATCTCATACTTCTATATCACCATCCTGACGATGTATGTACAGAATTTTGTTTTTACTTAGTTCACATACTACTTTGTTTATCTATGCTTGTTCATTTCAGTGCTTTATTTATTTGTTTTTTTTGTTGGTTTTTATCAATACCTCCTTTTATTTGAATTGTTTCTTTTGTCTTTTCCCACCCTGAATGAGTCATAACAATTATGAATAAATCATAAATAAAAAAAGACAAAAATACAATAATTATATGATAACCAAGAAATGGTCAATATTATACATGTGTATTTGTTAAAAAAAATTAAGGAAAATACAACACAGGAAAAATATCAAAAAGTTGCAATAAATAAATAAATACATAAAGATTTGAACTCATTTCCATATCACATTCTGACATAAAACCAGTTCTCCTTGTAACATCGTCATTTGTAGGAACAATCATTCTTAATGATTAATTCCAGTTCACAAATGATCATGTTTACATGCTTTACAATAGGAGATGCTTCCTCTTGTTAGATAAATCCCTGCTCAATTTATTTCATAAAGTGTTTGGGACTAAACCGAACATGCAAAATAAATGACGCCTAAGACATCTAATCAAAAGCATTAAATGCACTCACATCCAGCCAACGATCAACAATGGCATCCATCTCAGTTGTGACATTTTCACTCTGAATGCTTTCATCTGGAAGCTTCTTTAACACACCGGTGAGGCGTTTGCCTGAACAAATGAGCTTATTCAGGTCCTCCTTAGTGGTCGCCAGTTCTGGCCTCACTGCTTCCAGCTGCGCAAACAGAGATAACAATATTACATGTGTGCTTGTTATCATAAATGTAATCTGATGTTTAAAATGTGGCACACACTGAGGCACTAACCCGTGACAGAGCTCTACGGATGTCCTCAGGGTTATGTGGGTCCGACTGGGCCACAGTGATGGCATGAGCTCTCTCTATGACTGAGCTGATCCTGGTTCTCAGGGTCTGGTATTCCCTACAGAGCTCCACCAGGTTTGCACAAAGGTCATGGCTTTATGGGGACAAACACGAGCAGCCAAGTCTTAGATTTTAGGCTTAAAGTGAGTGACATCAATAGTATCAATAGAAATATGCAAACACACACTACAGTCATGGCAATTGCTCAAAACACTCTCCCCTTTCTTCGGTTTCTTTAATCCAAAGCATAATCTATTTAGAGATTCACCCACATATCCATCAAACAGCGCACACAAAATAAACCACATTTAAATTGCATTTAAACATGGCAACAGTCGCAACCTGTCAAAACATCCATCCATCAACCCACTGGCCCAGTCCAGCCTCTCCCTCCCATAAGTCATCCATATCAAGTTCAATTTGACAAACCATTCATCTATCCAAACACACACCAAGTTCCAATGAAAACTAAGTGTACAGTCTAAGACTTGGGAACCGTAGCAATATACTCACTCCTCCACAATAATCCCCCTAATCCTCTCCCAGGTGGAGTGGACCACGGCTACGTCCCGTTTGACTTCCCCTGCCAGCTCAGAGTCTATGTGGGCCAGTTGTTCTCCTTTTTCTCCCAACCACAGCTGACTGTGCTGTAGGGCCTGTAGCTCTTCTTCCAACTGCTTCAGCAACCACAACCTGACAAACACATCGGAAATTATTAAAACAACAGCATAGCACAAAATATGGGCTTGCCATCATTACAGTAAAATTACAAAACTCACACATTAGTCCAAAGTAAACAACACCTCAATATCAGGTCCGCCTTTTTTTGGCACGTAAAACATACACAACTATCATACCAAAATAACCACAGCACAGTGTTAACATTTATAATACGTCACATCAGACAGGCCTCTAAAGACAGTAATGGTAAATAAAACACAAGTGCCTGTACCTCTGTTGAAAGGCCTGTGTGCTGGCCTCTGTAGGCCATGGTATATTGGCTCTTTCCTCCAGCTTTGCCAGACTCCCGAGTAGCAGCTCCTTCCGTCCCCTAAAGGAACTCCACATGGTCGCTAGTGCCTCTGCTTCACTCTGCTTTGTCCCAATGCTCCTCTGAAGCACCTGCACGCTCAACGCAACATCATCCACCAGCCCTCTGCAGGACGTTCTTTCCTCCTCTGCCCCTTGTAAATGAAAGTGTGCCTTGTTTAGGATGATATCCAGGCTAATGGCATGCACCTCTAGAGATGCTAACTCCTTGGCAAGGTCCCCCAGTTCCTGATTTATGTCCCTGACTTTGGAGTCATCCCAGCTCTCTCTTCCTTCAACCTCTTCCTGGAATGTCTGTAAAGAGGTTCTGGTTTTATTATAAGTCTTACAGAAGTCTTTTAGTTTGAGTAGTGCTTCATCTCGATGCTCTACTAAACTCTGTGCTTCACTAAAGTGTTGAAGGCAGTCCTCCTTCCTGGTCTGGAGGTGCTGCAGGTCTTTTGGGGATATAGACGGGCTGAGGGAATCTAGATGTGTCTGTAAAGACTCCAAGAGCGTTCCTTGTGTCTGAAGGGACGTCTTGTCCTCCTTTAGACCATTGGAGAAACCAGATAATTATATATATTTTTAATTAAGACATTATTAAAAGAATGATGATTGGATGATAAAATGTAATGACATATTGTACCTTGGTTTTGGATTCAGCAGACTGGAGATCAGTGATGCTGACTTTGCATGTGCTTTGAATGTGCCTGAGGAAGTTCTCAGTCCACTGAGTCAGATCAAGCGAGACCTGACTGAACTGCTCCAACTGAGCAAGATGGGACTGAAATTCCTGAATCCTGAAAAAAACACAAGATTAAAGGTCAACACCTTCTCATCAAGGTACATTGTAACTTTATTTTGTTCAAAATTTACAAAATTTATGAGCGAGAACATCATGAATCCATCTTACAAGCTGTGTTTTTGTCTTATCCTGAATCTGGTATGGTATATGGTACGGCTATAATAAGTGTTTATATTCAGACTATTTTAGATCAAGTGGGATGACAACTACTGCAAAGTAGCTCAGTACCTGTGTGACTCATCATATAGCCTACATAAACAGAGAAAAGTGGCTTGGGCTTCAATGTTCTTCCTCAAGACGCGTGCATTTGTATTTATTAACCGCTAGAGTGTCAAAAGTTACATATATATTTGTCCAGTCAGTAAGACTGACTCAGCAAATATGCAAATAAGGCCTTTAACCTGGGGTTTAGGAATGTGCAGTGTGAGATGACAGCTTATGAATACCCAGGATTACCTGTTAACCCTGGGTATAGTATGAGCAGTGTGAAACATGAAATCAAGATAACGCAGGATTCCATTTACCCGGAGTATAATATACTTTAGTGAACCATGATTTACTACTTACTAATGCTAGTCAGAGGCAAGTGCTATGGGAAGCATTCCAATTCTAGACTAATTTTGATTGCATTAAAGTTTGTATATGCCCCTTAGTACAAGATTAGTCATTAATATTTTTTAGCAAATTTTCTAGGAGAGAAATAGAACATTTTAAATGTGTATATTTTAGGAGTACATAAGGAAACAGATGACAAGGACAAAAATATAAATTATTATTACCTGAGTGGTATATTAGTACTGAGAGAACACCACCTCTCTTCCATGCTACAATGAAGATCTCTAAGCTCTGCAGTCCTTTCCTCTGAGGCTGAGGAGTACAGAGACTCTGCTCGGGTCTCCAAACTTTCCAACAAAGACTCCTGAGAAGGAACTTCTGACTGCATGTCCTGATACATCATAAAACAGATTTTATTGGTTCCTTGCCATTAAAGTCACAGTGTCCCGAATTGTTTTTGAGAGTTTCAAATGAGTGTTGCTAATTCAAACAATCAGCATTAAACATAAAGAACCATGGATGTGGAAAACGAAAACAGCCAAAATACCTTTCAGACTTCGCACTCACCTGCAGCATCTGAAGCTGGCTCTGTAGCTTCACATTGTCTGTGGTCAGGTAGGGAGAATCTGAACTGCATAGATTTTCACACCTGTTCAACCAGGTCTGCAGAAGTGAGAGATCTCTCTCACATCTAAAAAGCAGACAGCCAAAACATAGTTTTTTTTTTTATATTACATTATTTTATTTAAGTAACAAAAATCACTTTCATTGCAGTCAACACACATTATGTAACACATAAATATGCAAACACATGCCTTTGCCACAGAGTCAACAGGTTCTCCAGTTTTGATTGTTTTTCAGTGGCTTGCTGGGTATATAATTTGTGAGCTTGCTGAAGGTCAGCCACAGCTTTCTCCATCCGTCCCCCATCAGACAGCCTCCTCCAGCCCAGACTCAGAGACATTAACCTGGGCCCGAGCTGCTGTAGACGCTGCACTACATCCTGAGAATGAAGGAAATAAATGTTACTCTAGCGGCCTCAAATGCCTTTTATATAATCATATTTTTTAAAGTGAACAGTTAAGAGAAAATTTTAGCATATGGTCTTTAATAGGGGTTATGCGCAACAGCTTATATGCTCTTCAGGTCCCAAAAGGTATGTGCTTTGATAAATATAGAGCCATTTAATTTAAGATTTAAGGAGTGAGCAAAGATGAGCATAAATTGAGGTCTAAAAGTTTTTTATTTTCCTCTTCTCACTAACATCTAGATATTTAAATCGCATAAAACACCAACATTAACACTTTTCTCATTGCGGATGCGGATGCAATGAGACCTGTTTTCCTGTTTGTTCATGTGACGTTCGGCATAAAGCCTACAGGGCCTCTTGTACTAATGGCCCACTGTCTGATTTTGTGGATTATTTCATGCAGCCCTTCAGGTGTGAACAGTTTATCCTTTAATCCGGTCTGCAAATTGATTTTTACTTTCTGCATTTTGGTTTGGTCTTCGTTACTCCACAGTTCTCTTAAGGATTATTAAACAGCAGTCAATATATTTTTCCACAGGGCTTATTATAACAGCCCTAAAACATAAAAACAAAATTGAAGCTGTATTTTAGGAGACGGCAACAAACAGAAATGCTGCAGCTAATCCAGTCACTTAATTTAAAATAAAATGTAGAAAATGTAATATTTGAAATAAAATGTAATATTTATAAATATCACACAGCACATGTGAACTGATTTTTATTTTATTTTATTTTATTTTAGTTGTTCTTCATTTAAATAAATAAAAATCATTACAATTGTTTTACACCCCTGGTCTAGATAATATATACAGTATGGTATGGAAATTGATTTATTTAGGTCTTTAAGTTGTCTGTTCCAAACAAACACATGTAATACTAACCATATGTTCATGGAGAGTTTTATATGTTCTTGATACTGATGTACAGGAAGTAACTGGTGTGTTCAGTTTTTCCAGTAGTCCATTCAGCAAACCTTCAACCTAAGATGAATGAAAACATTGAATAACACACACACACATCCAACATGACTTGAATAATATATCAGACCAGAGTAGCACAGAGAGCCATGTATATAGTGTTACCTCATTGAGATCTTGAGTAAATTGTTTCATATTTCTCAAACTAGAGTGAAGGTCTGCCTCTCGTTGCTCCACGCTGTTCTTAAACTCTTCCCGGTATCTTTCAATCTGCATCAGACGTGCTTTAATTCGTCCTGCCTCATTCGGTGCAATGAAATGAATTAAAGATTGAAACTCTGTCTCCAATCGGCTGAAGATGTCCATCTTCTCCTCTAAGGCGTCCTTTAACATCTAAGAGGGAAAACAATGAGGAGACATAATTCACTGAGCGCTAAATGAAACCTATCATGTTGTCTGGTTAATTTGGTTATGTTTATTAAGTTACAGTCTTCTGATCCAGGTCATTATCTCCGTTTACCTCCACCGTGTGAATCTGCTCATCCAGGTTGGCAGAGGATCCGCCGAAAGCTTCAAGCTCCCTCTTACTATCACAGACCCAGGAGAAGAAAGCCTCAGACTCACGACTGAAACTTTGCCACCATATGTGCATCATCTCCAGATCTGACACACTATTGGAACAGATACAAGCAGGAAAGAAACACCCATTGTGAAAAATAGTACCCCTGAAAAGAGTACTTATTATGGAAATACTGTACTTTAAAAGAATATACTCTTTACAGAATGTACACTTAAGTGTCCTTTTATCTAATTAATATCATAGTAGTAGTTTTTAAAAAATATAAACACTTTTAATATTTTAAGTACACTACAAATGCACCTTCAATACAATTAAACACAACTCTTTTTCACAAGGAACATAATTAAAGGAATTCACAAAGAAACCATTTTGATGGTATTTGCACACACACCATCTGCATCATTTTAGCACCCGATTCAATCAGGATTCAACTCAGGCAACATTGCAAAAATAAGTTGAGTGAGGTTGATGAAGATGCAGCAGACTATTGCAAGCTGGCATCATACTCTTGAATTGTCTGTCATTTTCTCTATTTCAGTAAGGTGCATTTACATGCATTTACAATAGGTTGCTACAAGAAATAAGGTGCATAATGTGAATTGTGCAGTATATGTATAACAGTAGATACAGGCAAATTGACTTAAAGCTGTCTTACATTTTCCTGAGGCTGGCTTGTATCTCCTGCAGTCTTTCTTTTGTGGACTGGGCCTGATCCTGAAGTAAAGACTGATTGTGAGAACCAAGTTTAATATCTGCTGCCTTCTTCACCAGGGACTCAGCTCGTACAGCAAATGTGTTACCCTGCTCATGAAGCTCCTAAACAAACACACACAGATATGAGTATTATTCTCAGTCCAAAGTTCAATAAACATTTAACTACTATATTTTTGTCTTTGCTCTCACTTTAACATTTTTCATTTCAGTCTTGAGGTTGTCCAGGCTGCTGAAGATAAGCTCCCTCTGCAGGACAGGACTGACAAGACATACAAACTGCCAGATGGCCTCTCTCTCCAAATCAAACTCCTGCCATGCATTCACAGTGACCTAAAGATCAATGAGAATGACACATTACCAACTGCAAGTAAATTAAGTGATTGCATTTCTTTCCGATTATTCATGTTGCATTACAGGATTACACTTTATGCACAAAACGTAAGTGTAAACAATGTTTGACTTCTGGAAACAAGTTCGGACCTCTGAAGAGAGGGGCTTTCTAAGGTCTTGAGGCCGACAATTGTCCACAACAATATTAAAAGTCCAGTGTTGGGAAAAGATACTTTCAAAAGTAACACGTTACAATATTGCGCTACTCCCTATAAAAGTAACTAATTGCATTACTTAATTACATTTTATGGAAAGTAATGTGTTACGTTACTTTTGCGTTACTTTTTCTAACCTGGGCTGGTTAGAAAATGTAAAGGCCCTTTTATTCCAAAAGTGAAAGGAAAAAAGGCTCAGGCTGAAGGAAATTCACACCTGTACAGTAGAGGGCTTTCAAAATATTACAAAATATGAAACACAAAAAAACGTACTAGTATTGTTGAATTGGATCAGGTCACACACTGGTTAATAAAGTGAGATTAAATACATAAAGTATATTTGTGCAATTTAACATATTTAATTATAGCAGGTTTGCTTAATATTCTGAGTTTGCACTTCAATGTTTTTATTTTCAGGAACACTGAATCTGTTTTTGTGTAATTGAGATGAGTAAATGCATGCTCACATTTAGTCTACAACTACAATAACCGTCATGTTTACACAGCGCACGCAACACCTCTGCACTTACTCCTTACTCCAAAAAATTAATTCAGATATTTTGTTGTAAATTTAAAAGTAATGCGTTACTTCACTAGTTGGAAAAAGTAATCTGATTATGTAACTCGAGTTAATTAACTGAAATTGATTGAGAGTCGAGTCTAAAATGAGGAGTGCTATTTATTGCATCACTGAAAGTCAGCCATTTATGACGTTTAATAACAGTTAGGATCCTGCCTATGAAACTAACATGCTATGATCTAACATATGGAGATCTTTCTGAACCGTTTTTACAGACACTTTAAGGGGAATAACCTGAATTATAACATGGCATATGTGTAAATATCATTTGACTGAAAGTGTTACCTGCAGGTGTTTCTCCTGAGCTGCCCAGTCTTCTTTACCTTGAGATCTCACATCCGTCTCTTTTGCTTCCTGTGTCTTCAGATTGTGCTGAGTACACACCATGACAGGGTGACAGAGAAGAAAGAAAAAGGGAAAAGTAGAAGGGAGGGGGGAAAATGAAATAAATGATCCTGAGATTCACCCCTTGGAATATTATGCATGAGAAAGAATCACTTATTCACAGCAATCAGATTAACAAATAAAATCAACACGATTCATCACGTCTATTGCATTATATGTGTCAACAAAAATGAATTCTACAGTCCCTACCTGATGAATGAGGAGCAGCTGTTTGGCTTCGGTTATGTTCTCTGCGTTCAGTATTCTTCTGTGCCCCTGTGTCTGAATCACCTCCTCCTCCTCCTTCACTTCATCTCCAGTCTTTTTGTGCCCTTCATTGGCCACTGCAACAGGAAAATCCTGAGAAAACAGTAAAAGAGTTTAAACATGCAAAATGTTAAACTGTAACACCACAGATATCTGTACAATGAAAAGTTCCTGCAGATGATATGTAAATATGCACATGGAGAATTTTATGCAGACATTTTCTTTCCAAAGAAAACATGGCACCTGACATTTGCAATAGTAAACCTAGCAGACATGAGGACCACTCTTCACCTCAGACAGAGACAGCAGCAGTGCAGAAAACTGTTGTGAGAGTTTATCAAGAGCAGCCCTCTGTGTGTGAACCTCACTCTCAGGACTTATCTCCTCCAGCACAGCGAGACGAGCTTTGAGCCAGTCCAGAGTCTCGCCCTGAGCCTTTACCGCCCGATGCTGCATCTGCAAAGGGAAGCAGAGGCAGGTCAGCTGAAGTCAAATAACAGACAGTGGTCTGAACACACATTGTATACAGTATACAGATGAGCATAAGTCACATAGATTTGGGGTGAGCTCACCTGGAGAGAAGAGATTTCAGCACCACTTTGCATTTCCTGCTGGGAGAGAAGCCATCCAGACAGCTCACTGAACCTGGAGCACAGCACAAAAAACAAACACATAGAAAAAGAAATGCTTACACAACCTGCACATATGTTGTCTCTTGTCAAAAAGAAATGTGCTGAACTGTATTGAATGTGTAGTTAAAAGCGTATTTTAAAAAACTGTACTTGCAGATATTATATTTATTAAATAAAAGGCCATTTAAAACGTACTTAAAGAGAGTACCCTTTTATCACTTTCTTAACACATGCAAGTACACTTAAAGGGATAGTTCACCCAAAAATGAAAATTCTGTCATCATTTACTCACCCTCAAGTTGTTTCAAACCTGTATGAATTTCTTTTTTCTGCTGAACACAAAAGAAGATATTTTGAAAAATGTCTGTACCAAACAGTTGATGGACCCTTCCATAGTATTTTTTTTTTTCTACTATGGAAGTCATCAACTGTTTGGTTACCGACATTTTTCAAAATATCTTCTTTTGTGTTCAGCAGAAAAAAGAAATTCATACAGGTTTGAAACAACTTGAGGGTGAGTAAATGATGACAGAATTTTCATTTTTGGGTGAACTATCCCTTTAAGTGACATTTGTAATGTAAAATTAAACGTTTTACTTTGAAGTACATTTTAAATAATTGTTTTAAAGAATTTTGTCGAGCTTTAAATAAGCGCACTTATTTTG
This sequence comes from Leuciscus leuciscus, assembly GCF_965113295.1. Taxonomy (NCBI): domain Eukaryota; kingdom Metazoa; phylum Chordata; class Actinopteri; order Cypriniformes; family Leuciscidae; genus Leuciscus; species Leuciscus leuciscus. The sequence goes on along the minus strand of NC_138743.1, from coordinate 29,628,250 downwards.
ATGTGCTGACTAACATGCTAAAGCAAATGTAAAGTACTTCCTATCATTTTAACTGTGGTGTGTTATTCAATGTTACATTTAAATGTTTGATTTAAAGTTAATATATTTTAAATGTACTTAATTGCAACAAGTAATTATGAAATTAATTAAATATAAAATGTAATTCTACTTAAGTATAGTATAGACTATATTGCAATAATACATTTTCATTTAATTGCATTCAAAGTGTTCCAAAACTTTACATTCAGTTTGCATTTAAGCATATTAAATCTATGCTAAAGTGTACTTCTTTTTCACACAGGGTGTTTTGTATGTTGATGTGCTGGGTCCCTACCAGGCTTCTTAACTACCGGTAGCTTAGCTTATCTCATTTTTCTTATTCATATAGCCTTATCAGAAAGACTTGGCCGTTAAACAAGCCTCACCAGTTTTCAGAGTTCCCATTAATTTTACACCATTCTAGGGGAAAATCTGTTGAAAATCATAGCATTGACAGAATTTGTCCAGTAATGCGTCTCATTTTGTCACTCGGTATTTGCATCTCACCTGGTATGCCACTCTCTCCATTTATCCATGTGCTGTTGTAGTTTCAAGTGCGTTCGCTCTACTAAACCCCTGACCTCTGAAAGATGATCTCTGGTTTGCTCCAGTGTTTGATAGCCTTGGTCATTTTCTGGAAGATCCTGACAGAGATGCTCCATTGTCTTTAGTCGCTTCTCACATGTAGAAAGTGTGTTTTTATGTCTGAAAAAGGCCTATAAAGATACATAAATAGATTGAATAGATAATTCTCAGGTTATGAGAATTGCATGATCTTTTTTTTATCGGCTCTATCTCACCCTGTGTTCTTTGATCGTTCTTTCACTGCCGGCTGTGAGCAGGGCTTTGTCCTCCCTTTTCAGCTCTATCTTACACTCCTGTAATGTGGTCATCACCAAACGCCTCTCTGTTTCCACCCGGAGTCTGAGCAGATGGAATGGAGCCTCGGCTTGAATGTCCTGGGAGGAAGAAAATGCATCGAGATGAATCTTTTACACTGTAAAAAAATATTTTCATGATTTGTTGTCACAGCTTTTCATCTTTTGTCAATTCAACTTAATGTCGTTTAGATAACACAATATTTTGAGTTTCTATTTATTAAACCAATCTTAAAATTTTAGTTAACTGTTTTAACTTAAAAATTGTATTTCAATGAACTCAAAATTAAGGCAACCAGGTGACTTACTTTTTTAAGTTAAACCAACAATGTTTTTTTGTTTTTTTTACAGTGTAGCTTCCTATTTCTGTTAACTTGTCAAAATGTTCACCATTTTTGATCTTCCAACTGACCTTCCATTGCTTGTGCAGTCTTCTGACCGTCTCTCGCAGACTCCGTTGTTCTTCCTCGGAGATGATATCAGTGAGGTCATCACAAGCCTTTAAATAAGCACTTAAAATGTGCTGGTCTAGTCGCCCAAAGAACTCCTGATCAAATAATTACACACTTAATTAGAAGAACAGGACAAGATAAATATGTTTGAAGGGTTCGCCGATTAAGACATCAATGACGTACATTGTGTTTGCGGAACAGCTCATCTGGGTCTCCCCTTTCCTTTAAACAGGCCTGGCCCACACGCAGCGCCTTCTCCAGGTCAGCACGAGACTCCTCAAACCTCCGCATGAGGTTGCCATTAGTCTCTGCCACCTGCCTCCACTCCAAAGCCTCCTGCATCAAAGCCTGATCAGAGCAGAACACAGTCAGAACAGCTCTAGGTATATCGAATAGTAATTTTTTTTTTCTGTGGAACACAAGCAAGAGTTAGAGAAGGGATGCAGCAGAGGTGAAGATTTTTTTGAAGACTGACTTCAATTTTGTATTGCTCCAGAAGACTTTTTGGACAATTTTTATGGTGCTTTTATTTAGTAAAAGTCAGTGTTCATTGTGTTGTAAGGGGAATTTTTTTTTTCTCCAAGTTATTCTTTGACAATCATATTGAGAAATACAAAAAACACTTTTAAAAAAAACACAACAAAAATGTAAAAAGTGCAATTTGCAGGTGTCAAAGCCAGCATTATTATTCTGATCATTTCTTTTAAAAATAAATAAAAAATACCAGTCAAAAGTTTGGGGTCTTTAAGATTTTTTTCATATCTTAGGCTCACTTTTACTTGATCAAAAATACAGTAAAACAGTAATATTGCTACAATTTAAAATAACTGGTTTCTACGTTAATATAAATATATTATATATTTTAAAATGTAATTTATTCCCGTGACTGTGAAAGGCTGAATTTTCAGCATCATTACTCCAGTCGTCTGTGTCACATGATCCTTAATATGCTGATTTGGTGCTCAAGCTTCTTTTCACTTTTCTTGTCACTTTTAAACAACTTGCTGAATAATTTCTTTAAAAAAAAAACTTTCTAACCCCACTGTTTGAATGGTAATGTATGAAAGTTTTATTTCAGAGCTGTAATGTAGTCCGACCTGTGCTGTGGTCTGAATCTCCGTCACTCTGTTCTGCAGAAGAGACATGTCAAAATTGTGTAGGGATTTTGCACAGCACAGCGCCCTCTGTAGAGACAGGTAACTGCGTTCCATCGCACAAACACAACGTTTACAGGTCTGCTGATGTGTTTGTAGCTCCTGCAGAAAAATGTATAAAACATCAATTAACACATCAAACAATTAACTCTGTAGTTGAAACAGATACAGCCAGGTTTATTTTTCTTAATGAATTCTTGTGGGATTACAAAAGACAGCCACTTATTATTTGTCACATCATTACTGTTTCTCCACACAGAGACCACACTTCATGGTCTGATAATCTTTTCCTCCCAGTGGTCTGTACTGACCTGACACATTTCCTGGTTGTGTTGCTGGGTGATGATGTGTCCAGCGTGCTCCGCTGTCTGGTAGAAAGCTGAGATTTGTTTCTCTAGCTCTTCTAACAGAGGAAATAGAGCCTGGCACTCCCTCAGAATTAAAGGACACTTTTCTTTCAGCTGTAAGGATACAAACAAACAATTACATAATTTATTCCCAGACATATGTCATATGAAAACTATATGATATAACTTATATCATTCACAACTTATCTGGTCTTTTTTTTAGTTTGCGGAACACAGAAGCTGACATTTTATAATGTAAGTGAATGGTGACCAGAGGCTGTCAGGATCCAAAACTAGTAGTAGGGGTGGAACGGTACATGTATTCGTATTGAACCGAAACGGTACGGGAGTCACGGTCCGGTGCATGAATATACAAGGAGAATAAACAGTATAAAAATAAATAAAACTCGCGTTCAATTGAATTAATGTAATGCGGAACTACTGTTAGATACGCGGGTTCTTTAGGGACATCTAATCTGTAGCCCCGCCTTAGCTCTGAAGCTCCATGGCATGAACAGGCTGCGATGTCAAGATTGCAATGCTGGAATATGTTTGTGTGTGTGTGCGTGCGTGCGTGTTTGTGAGAGAGAGGCGCGGGCGTGATCGAACAGTGGAAACAGATTTATCCAACCCCATTTAAAAACAGTCTGTCGGTGCCATCTTTTGGACATTCATCATATTGCATTGGTTTTCATTTCTTGTCCTCAAACAGAGCACTAATCTGTTTATTTTTAAGTTACACATTCTACATTGATTAAATAGAAAATCAAATGTGTTTTTAATGGTAGTATTATTTTATACAGAAATAAATGATTTATAATTAAGATGAGAATAAAGTTAGTGTTAATTAAAATTTTAAGGAAAACAAATATATTGATCTAAAATATAGCAAATTAATTTTAAATTCATTCAGGTACAATTACCAATCATATCTCAAGGTATTTTTGTCTTTTTATTAATTTAATTAATAAACTAATTATATAAAACTATTGTCAGTGCACTACAAATAAACTGGTTCTATGCCTTTACTTTATTAATAAAAGTTATTTAAAAAATACAAGGCTTAAGACATTTATTTTCCTTTGGTGGAACAGCCTGAGACATGCAAAATAAAAATAAAATTGCCTTCTGCATTTTTGTTTTGCTTTTCCCTCCATTGTACCGAACTCGTACCGAACCGTGATGTCTGAACCGAGGTATGAACCGAACCGTGACTTCTGTGTACCATTCCACCCCTAACTTGTAGCATAAAGTGGGTAGCATAAAATGGTCCAAATGACTTGCATTCAAAGTCATCTGCAGCCATACAAATGATGTCATATTTCCTGATGCCTTTATCATATTTATAATGCTTTTATAATGCCTGTGGTTACTATTCCTTTTCATTATAAGGTTTTTCAGATAGAAACTATATAATTAATAATAATACAAGTTAGTAAACATTGCACAAACCTGGTGGAGCTGTGCTTCGGTTGTTGTTATAGTAGAAAGTGCTTTAGCTCCACCAGCACGAACAGAGTCTTTGGCCAGAAGCTGTGCAGAGCGAGCAGCCACTTTATGTTGTGCTTCCACAGCAGGTAGCCTGTGCTTGATGTCCTGCAATAGGTGTGTATATTAAATCAGAAGGCTTAGGTGAAACTCAGATGGAAAAAACTGGCATTAAAGTCTTGCATTTATTATATATCTCACATTCAGAGAAAAAGATTTGACAATATATACAGCGAATGTTGAAACCTTTTTACCTCAACATCCTGCATAAAGGCTTTGACATCCAACAATGACACTTGAAGCGGTGAGGTAAGTTTGGTAATGGAAGTGTCCAGAAACTCTTGTATGTCTGTGCTGACATCCTGGTGTGTCCTTACAGTATGAGTCTCAGGAAGACGAGAGTACTGTGAAAAGAGAAAAACAGACTTTATAATTAAAGAAATGGTTCGCTTAAAGAGTTAGTTCACCCAAAAATGTACAATTATCTCATTACTGAATATTTTTCCTATATTTTAGACCTTTAAAAAGTTTTTTAGGCCATATGGATTATTTTTTATGATGGATGGATGTGCTTTTTTGGCTTTAAAATCTCAGTTACTATTAACTCCCATTATAAAGCTTGGAAGAGCCAGGAATTTTTTTTTATTTAACTTTGATTGTGTTTGGCTGAAAGAAGAAAGTCATATACACCTAGGATGGCTTGAGGGTGAGTAAATATGGGATCATTTTCATTTTCGGGTGAACTAACCCTTTAAAAATGAACCCCATATGACTGACTTTCTTCCATGAAACACAAAACTAGTTATTTCTAGAAGTTCAGACATTATGCTAAACGTCTTTGGTGTTCCATTGGAGAAACAAAAGTATAAAGATTTAGTGACAGAATTGATATTTTTGACCAGCTTCTTTTCTTCAAGATGTGAGCGAGTGAGAAAGTTTGTTTACCTGTTTGACCTTCAGAAACAGCTCCCTCCATCTTCCATTGAGTAGCAGAAGCTGATGCTTTACATCACGTGTCACCGTTTCATCACAGGTCTCGATCAGAAAGTTGCCAGCATCGTTCATAGCAGCGTGCTGGTCCATCCAGTGCGGAAGGTTACGAAAAAACTCCTGGTAAAACAACAGAGGATAAGAATGTATCATAAACATAACCCTACTAGTTATTTTTAGAGACAAGGCTACATGCATGTGGTTGTCTTACCCGTTTGGTGTTCTCAGGTTGTCTGAGAGCTCCCTGAGCGTCCTCCAGCCAGGCCTGCAATAAGGACACGCAGCTGTTGTACCTCAACCAGTTACACTGCACCTCCTCCAACATGGACCTTACGCTTCGCACCTCCACCGACAGACTCCTCCACTGATCAGACACCTCTCGCAGCAAGAGCTTTACCCCTCCCTCAGCTGGAACGTCAAAACATGAACATACAAAAGCAGAGCAGATTCATGAACCTGCTAATAAATACATACTGATAAATCTAAAACTAAGTAAACTTAAACTTAGTACACTAATACTAGTACTTACTAATAAATAAATACTAATACATCCTTGACATCAATAACCATCATTATCCTTACCTATTAAAAGTTGCTAAACCTATTTATATTTGCTATCTTAATTATTATCTTATATCGTAACCATAAGATTTTATAGTTAGTTGCATATGATTTGTGTATTTAGCATTGTTTTCCCCCTTCTATACAGTTTTGTAGTATTATTAGTATTCTATTATAGTATTTATTAATATTTTAATCTATTCAAAATATTATAAAATAATTATAATTATAAAATTATAAATTATAAATAATTAACATATTTTTATAATTTCATTTTTTATTAGGCTAAACAGAATTATGAAAACAAAAAATGTAATATAGCTTCCAAAATTATTTGAAGCTAAACAGAATTATGAAAACAAAACAAAAAATAATAAAAATGACAAAACATTGTTGTAATTTTGTTATGTTTTGTCATTTTTCAAATTACTTTTCTTTCAGTTTTAGTAATTTTAGTACATGGGTTTACAAGTACTAAAATTACTAAACTGAAGTTTACAACCTAAGCTTGCTTTATTTCAGTTAGGCGCCAAGGCAACATTTCTAATTTTCATAAAATGTTTCATTTAATATTTTTATTTTATTTTATTTGATCATCATTAATGAAATGTATAATATAATATAATATAATATAATATAATATTCTGTCTACAACACTTTAAGAACATACCAATGACCCATTTTTTGAGTTACAACCTACCAGTTGAGTAGCGCTGAAATAAATCATCGTGATAAGATGTGATTGGCTTCTGGAAGACCTATTTTGTGATCTTCCAATCACACTTCAGATATATATCACAAGACTATGTTGAGGTTGCCTTAGGCACAGACAAAGCAACATGTTGGGAGTCTATCGCCCAGAGAAACCCAATTAGAATGCAGTATCTGCACTAATGGACTGGAATTCCCTTTTGAGTTCTGTGCCTGGGAAAACCTCATTTACCAGTAGCCCGAGGAGAGAGGAATGAACTTAGAAAGAGAAAGAAAAACCAAACGGAAAAGAGCAAGAATGAAACACAGAGAGGGAGAACGAGAGAGGGACAGAGACAGCAGGAAGATGCTACAGGCACAGACTGATTGACTACTGAGTCCACAAGGATTAAACTCACTGAGGGTGAAACAAGGTGAGCTGCTATCATTCTGCCCTCTGGACACTGAGATGCTGAAATCTGAAGGATTTGCTTTAAAAAAAAAAAAGCGGCCTTTTTCTGCCCAGCCATGATATGATTTGTATATTACAAATATCTTTTTTTTTTTGGTTCACTCAATGCCAAACTAAATTTATTTAGTACAGGATCAAAATCTTTATGGGTGGCCCCCCTCTAACCCGTATCCTCTATATAAAAAAATTACATTTAATGAAAAAGTAATACATTTTTCTATATTTGATGATTCTCATATAAAGTGATGAGAAAAAGAAATACTTGCACAGTGAACCACCAGGATGAAAATCCCAGCTAGAAAGTTGTACTGTTGTTACCAAACTATCATTTAGCAGTCACATAGGCATATAAAACACGAAATTATTCGGAACTTGAAGCATACCTGAGCTGTCTGCTTTAATGTAGAGCTCAGCAGCTTGTATCAGAGCCTGGTGGCTGGTTTCATACTTCTCAAAGAACTGCTGTCCCTCCACAAATGACTAGAGATGCAGAGAATAAACAAAAGTAAAGATCAGATCATTTAATTGTGCAATCAGAGTAATTAGTATCTTTAACAGATCTTAAGCTATACTGCATTTGATGGAATGGCCTCAAAGATTACTATTAATGAAAACGTATTTGTATGGTTAGGCAATGAAGGAGCTGAAAAAATGCTAAATGGAAAGAATCTAGTTTGTAAACTTACACCATAGCTTTGCAGCAGAAGCTCCATTGACTCCAGTCGGCCGTATTTAATGATCCAGGATTTCAGCTTGGACTCAGCTAGTGTCAAAAATGCCAGCATACCATATTTCGTTTCCCAGAATTCCAGTTTGCTCAAGTGAATGTGTGAGGAGGTAGATATGTAGTTTAATCTGAAAGCAGTTACATAAAAACAGGTTAATATTATATTATATTATATTATAATACAATTTATTATTAAAAGTTTTATTTATAGCCATTGCAAATTGAATTTTAATTGCAATTATAAACTGATCTCTTCATTAATCTTTGAGGTTATCTGTCATGGTTTTTACCTCTCTGCCATGTCTTGCAGTTGTTCCATGGGAATCGGGACATTATTAACACATCTGTCTCTGTGGATTAACTGCAAGGTCTGCTTGTGTCTTTCAAGAAGCCTTAAGATCTCCTGCACAACCAAACACAGAAAAATGTAAGATCCAGGACTCATGTTAATGGATAAAGTGAAGGTTCTGCTAGTCTTGTTACTCATTAATAGATTCTCATTCATCCATTCGCCAATACCTCATACATTCATACAGACAAAGACAGACTTTCTCATTCTGATTTACCTGGTCGTGTAGTCGTTTTTTGTGAATGGCTTTTGCAGTCTCATCATGGGCTTGCTGAGGGACCAACTCCTCTCGTAGGATCTTCTCTGCTTGATGTAAATACATACCAACTTCACCCAGAGGATACGGCAAACCACTATCCAGCTGTAGATGCCAATCCAAAAGCTGCAGGCAGGAAAAATAACTGTTTATTATATTATACTAGATTAGATTAGATTAGATTATATATCTATATATGTCTTTTACTTTTATTAAGTAAAAAAAAAACAGCTAAATCTACTGTGAATGTCCTCAAATGATTAGGGTTAGTCTATGTATTCTAATTGGTTTCCTATAAAAGATAATTCAAATCTATGGTGTATCTGACCCTTGCAGACAGCCTCTCCCAGGCCTGTTTGAGCAGAGCCTGATCTGCAGTCAGCTTGCCGTCCTTCTGAGTGGACTGAACACATGTCTCCACTTGTCTTCTCTGCACCTCAAACTGTACACGACAACGCTTGAACGTCTGAGTGAAAGAAAGAGCGAGTGAATGAATGAATGAATGAGAGAACTACAGGTAATTAAATTATTAAAATTCTGAATATTCAAATAATGCCCAATGTAATGCTAATAGGAGAGAGACAGCAAGATAACACAACCTGTCCAAAAATGACAAAGCAAGAGAAAGGGAGAAAGAGAAGCATGCCAAAAGCTGAAAAAGAATTTAAACAGCCAAATTGCACATGCATGTATTCATGCAATAATGGGCTCCAATTTTCCACTTTCTCTCTACCCATGCGGTCCCTGCTAGAGCTCTGACTCTTCTGAATATGGAACATATCCGTGGGCGCTACAGACGTCGCTTCACTGGTGTGTAGTGCCCATGATTATGAAAGCAACGAGAGCTCTCAGCTGTAATGTATATTAGCGTTGTCTGTATGCTTATGTGGGTGTGTGTTTCAATGTTTTGAGCAACCAATGTTTTGTCTGGGATCTACTATATTTTTCACTGTTTTATTTTTCTTACACAAAATAATGATTAATATACACACAGTGGTGTCCAAAAGTCTGAGACTACACTGAAAATCTGAAATTTTAAATCCCATGCATGCCTGACAGCATACACTACCATTCAAAAGTTTTAGATTGGTAAGATTTTTTAAACAAGTCTCTTAATGCTCACCAAAGCTGCATTATTTGATCAAAAACACAACAGTTAAATTGTGAAATATTATTACAATTTAAAATAACTGTTGTCTATTTTTTTTTTATATTTTAAACTGTAATTTATTTCTGTGATGGTAAAGCTGAATATTCAGCAGTCATTCAGATCCTTCAGAAATAATTATATGATGCTGATTTGCTGCTCAAGAAACATTTCACATATTTATCAATGCTGAAAACAGCTGCACTGATTCATATTTTTGTGGAAACCATGATAATTTTTTAAGGATTCAATAGAAAGTTCAAAAGAACAGCATTTATTGGAAATATATATTTTTTGTAACAATGTAAAGGTCTTTTCTGTCGCTTTTGATCAATTTAATGCATCCTTATTGAAAGTATTAATGTCTTCCAAAAGAAAAAGTCTTACTAAACCCAAACATTTAAATGGTTGTATAAAGCATCAAAATTCGCATAAAATTGTGGAGTGAGTTCATGTACTTGTAGCTAAAGTGCTTCTGTCATTAAAACAAAGGGGCTAAAAAAAAAAACCGCCCACAAAACCTCGCACAATACAACTTTAACATCATAGGATGTCCTGTTACTTTATCCTCTACAGTAAAAGACCTGGGTGTTATACTCGATTGCAACCTGTCTTTTGAAAATCATATTTCTTATGTTACAAAAACAGCCTTTTTCCACCTTAGAAACATTGCTAAGCTACGTAATATGCTATCAGTTTCTGATGCAGAAAAGTTAGTTCATGCATTCATGACCTCGAGACTGGATTACTGTAATGCTTTATTAGCTGGTTGTCCTGCATCCTCAATAAACAAGCTACAGTTAGTCCAAAATGCCGCCGCTAGAGTTCTTACGAGATCAAGAAAATATGATCATATAACACCGATTTTATCATCACTGCATTGGTTACCTATAAAGTTCCGTATTAATTACAAGGTATTGCTACTGACTTATAAAGCCCTAAACGGCTTAGCTCCAGTCTATTTAACGGATCTTCTATCGCCCTATAATCCATCGCGCTCTTTGAGATCACTAAATTCAAGGCTTTTGGTCATACCTAGGATATCCAGAACCACCAAAGGAGGGAGAGCATTTTCACATTTGGCTCCAAAACTCTGGAATAGTCTTCCTGATACTGTTCGTTGCTCAGACTCGCTCTCCCAGTTTAAAACTAGATTAAAGTCGCATCTCTTCAGCCAGGCATTCATATAATCCTACAGTTCAAACTACAATCCGGCCTCTATCCAATGCCAGAGGAGAACTGGCCCCCGACTGAGCCTGGGTTCTCCCAAGGTTTTTTTTTTCTCCATTAAGGCACCTGATGGAGTTTTAGGACACCATTAGGTCACTTGATGGAGTTTTTCGGTTCCTTGCCACTGTTGCCTTTGGCTTGCTCAGTTGGGGATATTTTGGGGATATTTAATTTAATTTTATCAATCAATAAATTCCTCTTGAAACAAACTTTGTTGTATTATTTTAATTTAATACTGTGAAGCTGCTTTGATGCAATCTGTATTGTGAAAAGCGCTATACAAATAAACTTGACTTGACTTGACTTGACTTAAATGCTATGTTTCATTTAATAAGAGTCATTTGTGACCGTTTTAGTCACGGTCTGGATCTCTGTAAGAATTTCATGTTATTTCGTTTCCAATTATTTCATTATTTATAATGAAAACAGTTCTATCAAGTTGCAAAAATACAAAACAGAAGCATTTTCATTGGTAGTTGAGACTGTATATCAGTATTACTTCGACCAACAGCCACACTGCTTTCTTGGACTTTGGTATCAACAGTGGGCATTTAAAAACCAATATCACTTAACTCTAACTAAGATTCCTAGACCTGGTTTCACAGACAGGGCTTAGATTAAACCAGGATTAGGCCTTAGATCAATTAGGACATTCAAGTAGCTTTTATAAACGTGCCTTAGAAAGCACTGACATATTTTAAGATATGTGCAAGTTTCTTTCAGTTAAAACAGCTCAAACATACATTTTAGTGTGGGACTAGCTTAAGCCTTGTCTTTGAAACCAGGGGCTAAAGTTTTATTCAGGTATCCAATTGATATTTTATGTGGTCTACATGACGACTGATACCCCTTTTCCACCAAAAAATAACTGGTTCGGAACTGGTGCTGGTTCAAAGTTGGTTCAACTTGCGAACCTTCTCAGAACCTGTTTGTTTTTCCACTGACTACCCAGCGAACGACGTCGTTACATCACTGTGTACGTTGCCATAGGCTCAAGCATAACAATTACAATGGCGGACTACATCGTCTTTCTGCAAATGTTTCTACTGGCTTTGCGATCCTATATTGGGGTCAGAAGAAGACGTTTAGAACGCATTTGTGCTGCTCATCTGGATTACTATAGACAGAGGTTACGTTCGAGAAGAAGTTCGACAATAACCCCGCCCCCAGCCCCCAATGTAAGCATGACGTGGTAAAAGAACGGTTCTAGTCCAGCAAAGAGTTGGTGCCGCTTTGGAACCAATTTTCCTGGCCGAGAACCGGTTCTTTGGCTGTCGAAACACAAAGAACTGGTTCGCGAGTATGCACCAGCTCCGAACCGGCACCAGCACTGCCTTGGTGGAAAAGGGGTATGAGTGAGACCCTGAGCTCACCTGGTACTTCACACCAAAACTTCCTCCATCCCTCTGGGCTTGAGCACAGTCTCTCTCCAACTGATCTGCCCACGCTTTCAGCTCCCTCAGTGTCTTACGCTGCTCCCTCTGAGAGAAAAAAAGAGTGCTGAGTTAGTGAGGATTGTAGAAACAAGACAAAAAGCAAACATTTGCGAAGATTTAAGGCCCTTGGGGAGGTCTACGCTCATCATTTCATTACCTAAAGTAATTTAATGCACTTTAAACCCCCGACTCAATACAATTTTGCTGTTCAAACATGCATCACTAATGCCACATTTCTAAATCCAACGCAGACTTTGTGTTCCTGCTGCTTGCAGAGTTCTTCTCCTCCATTGTGCAGATCTGCCCCAAACCTCTCCACGGGGGAGAAAGAAATCAGCTCTGCGGGGGCGATACTAATCATTTTACACACATTTACCCTCCCTATTATGAATTAGGAACAAGAGCGAGAAAGTGAGAGCAGTGTTCAGCTAATTCTAATGAAATTAAGTCTATTCTTCCGGCGCTCATCTTACATTTTGGCATCTTCTACATGGCAATGCCTTTGGGTCATCAAAATGATTATATTATGACCTTGCCAACGTCTGCCGCATGATCTCCTCCCCACCTCCCAGAAACGAATACTGTCACAGGCATGCGATGCCCTGGAATATTAAAACCTAAAATTGTCTTAGTTTAAATGTATAACAAAGAGGCAAAATGGTTCAAATTACAGTGACTCTCGCAGAACACTCGCAGACCGTGGCATGGGGGAACTAATGGTTTCTACAAAAGAACCAGGTGGTGACAGGATTAATTCACTGCTTCAACTTGATTATGAACCATTATTATTCTTTACAGACTGCTACTAATGCTAATCATCAGGCTATCAGTATCAATGCAAAGCAAAGCAAAAAAGAAAAGAAAAAGCCAAAGGTCATTATTGTCATGTTAATGTCACCAAAAAGTTCCAGTTGTAATGCAAATGTAATAGTGAAGGGAGTAAAATTATATGGGACATTAAAGCCATACAATGCCCTGGATTATTAAACCTGATCCACACAGTATCGCGCCGCTCATGATGAAAAGGAAGGCAAAATACTACTGAAAGGATCTCAAACTACATGGCACAGCAGCAGCAGGTGGAAACAGTGGCGGAGCAGTCAAAGCAGGCATAATGTGTTTTATACGAGCAAACGTACCTCTAACATTTCCTCAATGGCTCGAGGAGCAAGATAAAACTTGAGACATAAAAGGAATGCATGTAAACAACAAGACATTAGTGGACAAAACAGAGGGTGGAGAATAAAGAGAGATATTAGTGTAAGAAAATGGTGAGTAGAGAGATGTGACTTCACAAATAAGACAGATTGTTGATAGTGATTATTTAAGAAACAGAGTAAAGAGCATAGGCATCAAACCATGAGACATATAGTGAATGGAGAGCTGGCTGAAGTTTGGTTGTTGGATGAGAAATATTATAGTGTCATACCTCTTCTTGCTGCCGGCCAATCTCTGTCTCTTGGCGGTCTGGGTGATGCTTCAGGAACTGTGCCACATATGTCATGATGGACTTCTCATCTGGCTTATCCACATCCACATCTAAATCACATTAAAGATTTATATTTACAGCCATTTTACAAGTTACAGCAACTTCTGCAATGAAACCCTGTGTTCAGGTGAAGCCCATAATATCTAACTCTATTCAAACGCTACCTTTCTTTGCAAAAAGGTTGGGCAGCTTCTTTTGTTTACATTTTTACCCAATCATTGTGGTTCATTGCTCTGTGGCAAATTTGATTTAATTGATTTTTTTCAGTCACAGTCATTTACTTTTAGCTTTACCTCCTGTCTCCTGTTTTTGTGCATCGGTGCATTATAATTTGGCATAACACACCATAAAATTACCTACTAAAATTTCAAAGATCATATGCACAATATGTTTTGGGCATTTTGAAAATGATCTCCACCAGTAATTGCAACTTTTTTTTATAATGCTAGTACACTGGTTTGTCAAGACCAAAAAACAGTGCATTTTACATTGTGACAATTCTTTGTTTTAAATACATACAAATTCTAAAAACTTTGTCTGTTTCCAGACACAGTATGAATCTTTGAATATCTAATTTATGGATTTTTGGTCTGTATATACCACTTTATATTTACATTTTCCATTCACTTTTCTATTTTAAAATGTAATTTATTCCTGGGACGCCAAATTTTGATCCTTCAAAAATCATTCTAATATGATGATTTGGTGCTTAAGAAAACAGTTGTGCAGCTTAATATTTTTGTGGAAACTGTGATTCAATCTTAACAACCTTATTCAAGGTGCAAAATCTAAAAAAAACAGGGATATAAAGTCGACATTGTCAGGCAGAGGCTTCACTGGTGGTTCTTACAAAAGATCCATGGTTGACAATGTCCCTTGACTCACCGTTTACTATTTGTTCAGTCAGCTTTACCATGTCTAATGGGCCACTAATCGTTCAAATGTCAAACTTCATTTGTCAGACTCATGGTAGGAAGCATGAGAAAGCTCAGATGGCGTCTAGGAGGTCTAAGACTTAGCCCCTCCATTAAAAATTCATCAATCACATCCTCTGTGAGTGGCGTGCTGCTAATTAGAATTTAAGCATTTGGCGCTTAGAGCCTCGCGCAACACAACTTGAATGTACACAGTCCAAAAAAAACACATTTGTATTATATACACATACCATCTTTTTTGCAGGATTTACATCAAAAACAGACTCTGCATCAAAAATCTAGTCATGAATTGGATTGGATCCTTCTCAAGCGACCAAAAGCTGCAAACTTCTATATGAATTATATATATTGTCTTAGATATAAAAAAAAGCATTTGATTGGTATCACCTTCAGGGTCAAGTATTCGTGGGATGCCCAGTTCTCTCTCAGCCAATGAGAAGGCCTCTTCAAGGTTATCCCTGTTAGGTCTCCTCCAAACATGCTCCATGTTAACCAGATGGGGTCGCAAAGCAAAGATAACAGCATGAAAAGCTACCCCTGTGCGCCAGCTGGGGCCAAAATCCTTCACATCGAGACCCAATCTCCTGTAAACACATGCGCAAGTATGTACATTATGTCGAAATCATGGAAGAATGCAGTCATATGCTTTACTTAGGGAAACTGGGATTACAAGAGCAGAGAACAATATATTCATTCAAGGCCTTGCACAGGCACATATCAACAATACAGTTCTTACTTTGTTGCAGTGGTCTGGACCCATTTGAGCAGGGCTCTCTTGGCCCCGCCCTGAAAAGAAAGGCGGGGCTTGCGTTTGACGGGCGAGCTGCTGGTCTCAGTGCTGTTAGAGCTTTCCACTGATGAGTTACTGCTAGACTGAGGTTGTAGGGCTGGTAGATGACTGGTCAACTCCTCTATCTGCACAAGAAGATGGAGAGGAATTTTATATATAGCTACTGAAATGATAAAAACTTTAAATTATAAATAGGGTTTGAAATGTTTCCTCTCCTTTTTTTTACCTGGAAATATAAGATGATGGTCCATATCAGCCCCAGCACTATAGAAGGCCTGCCATCAACCACATCTGTTGTGTTGATGTTAACTAGCTTAATCTGTTAAGCAAGAAAATAAAAACCTCAAACCATTATATTTAAATACATATTTCATCCAAAAAAAACAAAACAAAAATCACTTACACTTATGTCATTTCAAAATAATAAAACTTTCATTCTTCTGGTTTAATGTTTCCATACATTGAAAGTGAATAGTGACCATGGCTGTCAAGCAAGATTTTTAGTGAATACTGACTAAGCTTTTTGCAAGCTATTGTACTGTATGGCTTAAGAAGAATTGGAATAAAGCACAGAGGTCATATGGATCCCAGTCAATCTTGTTATTGTTAAAGGGATAGTTCACCCAGAATGAAAATTTTGTCATCACTTACTAACCCTCAAGTTGTTCCAAACATATATGAGTTTCTTTCTTCTGTTGTACACAAAAGAAGATATTTTAAAGAATGTTGGTAACCAGACAGTTGACCGTAGCCATTGACGGGTCACCTCTCTGGTTACCAACATTCTTTAAAATATCTTCTTTTGTGTTCAACAGAAGAAAGAAACAGGTTTGGAACAACATGAGGGTGAGTAACTGATGACAAAATGTTACCTTGACACCTAACTGTTGTACTGAAGTTTAAGTACTAACAAAAACTAAACCTGAAATAAATAGAAACTAAAGTTAAATAGAAATATTTCAAACTAAACACATAGCAAAATTACTAAAAATTAAAGCTAAAAAGTTAATATAAAATATAAAAATAAAAGCCAATTCAAAATATCAAAACATAATTGAAAAACTATAATTGTATATAAATAATACTAAAATAACACTGATCCCTACTTTCATCATATGGAAGAGAGCAGCTCAGACATTCTTCAAAATGTCTTCAAAACCTTTTCTATTCCACAAACAACATCCTGATTCAAAAAGTGATAGTGTCAATCACAGACATTGTAGACAGTCACAGGAAAGGTCACACTAACCGGAGATCCTCTGTATGCCGACTGAAATGGTGACAAAACAAAAGAAAGAAAGAAAGAAAAAATAAGAATAGAGGTCAATACATGCTGTTAACAAAAGTGTGGCTCATCAACTGAAGGACATGTGATAAGGACCCCCAGCTCTGAGATAACCCAAAACCCTTCAGTGACAAACAAAGTGTGCATTGCACCCATTGTTATACACACACCAAGGCAGATACATTAAGAACCAGCCACACATACAAGTTGAATGAATGACAAATTCACACAAAAACACACGCACACACAATCATAACATCCACTTTCTTAAAAAATAAAACAAAATAAAATAAAAACATCAATTTCTTTAAAATATTGTGTCCCAGGTTGGATGTAAAAGTACAGTTCGACATAATACAAAACAGTTCTCTACTCTGGTTTCTCCCACTGTGCTCCACAGGGAATAGAGAAAGATGAGAGAGGGATGACAGAGACAGATAAGATGGTGAAAGACTGTAGCTTACGAAATGAATCCTCAGCTCCTTGAGAGATCAGATACACAGACAGACAGACCACCTCAGGAGTGGGAGGCTTAGCTCAGCTTCATTCACTGACAGGCTGTATAATGAAAGTCTGAAGCACAGCTACACAGTAAATGAAATATCTATGTCGTTCTCCCCAGAGAGATGATATGAAAAAATATCCTGTTTATTCAGGGGGAAAAATGGGCTCCATTTCTCCAAATCACAATGGTTTTACTATGTACTGTATATCTATGTTTATATATACATTTTTAATATAGTCGATTTTTTATGTTATAATGTCTTTTTCAAAACAGGGTCCTGGTCACCTTTTTAGGACTTATTGTGAGAATGCATAGCTGACTGTACATTATCTAACCCTTAATTAGTCCATTTGTTCAGCTTTGGAGCTTTCAGAGACTCCATGAGGAAACCTCATTGCTAAATGTGAGGCAGCAGAGACAGATTTATAATATGATGACTCAGGACTAAACCTCAATAAGGAAAATGATTTCAGGCTGAGGTGTCAAAATCACCTCATAAATATGCTGAGCCATCTAGCATGTTCTAATTAATCCATAAATCCTTCATTTGTTGGTGATTTGAACGAAACATAATTTCTTGTCGTTTAGAGTAAGAATTAAACATGAAATGAAGAACTAGGTTTTCCTTCTCTTTGTCTCTTGTGAGACGGTGCCGAGAAGCAGAGCGGGGGAAAGAGCGGAGCAGAGCGGGGGAAAAGGTTGTGTAGGTCAGACTGAGTGGTTATGACCTGGAGCTGTACACCTGAGCAAAGCACTCTGGGAATGGACTGCCTTACCCTCCTGCCTTCCAGAAACTTGAGCGCTCTTCCCACGTTAGCTACCCAGTGGATCCTCCTCAGCTTGCGGCCCTGCTCGCATGGCTGTAGGATGAGAGAGGATAGCACAGCAGACAAAAGGAAAACGGTGATAGACAGAGGAAAATGGAAATAACCCAGCAAGGAACGGGGAGAAAGAGATGGAAACAAACAGAAAAGCAGAGAGAGACAACAAGAAAGCAGGTGAGCAGGATAGTTATGTATAGTACAGAGAGAAAGACAAAAGACAATAAGAAGGAAAACAAGATGACACCAAATAGATAGCAAGAGAAAAAAAAGAAAGGAAAAAAATCAAAGCGCTGTGTGCCACTTGGTATATCGATTGTTACAGCACTGCAAAGACCTGAGGCATCACTAGCCTTATGGGATTGTTTACTGAGAATGTGGGAATTCACATGTGTGTGTGTGTGTGTGTGTGTGTGTGTGTGTGTGTGTGTGTGTGTGTGTGTGTGTGTGTGTGTGTGTGTGTGTGTGTGTGTGTGTGTGTGTGTGTGTGAGTGCTAATAATGTGCAGTTTATATACTGTATTATTGGTAATATGACTTGTATTATCATGTTTTCTATAAATTAAAACAATGTCACAACATTAAAACAATGCTGATTGTATATTACGGAAATTTAAATCTAAATGTTTAAGTCATTTGTACTGCTGTTAAATAAGTATAATCAAATACCACAACAAGCAAAAGCACATTTAGCTTACCAGTTTGTGACCAGACAGGACTTCAAGAAGAGCCAACAACATCACTCCATCTTTAACATCTTCAAAGAGATCTGAGACCACCAAAGGAGGATTACACTGCATAGGGAGGAAAAAACAACATTTTACTTCAAAATATTTGTTATGCACCATAGACAAATAGAACTATATATATGACAGATAGAGTGATAGAATGATAGAAAAATAGAGTGATAGAAAGACAGAACAATAGATATAGAAGTATATATGGATAGAAGAACAATAGAAGGATAGAACAGAAAGACAGAACAATAGATAGAATGAGAGAATGATAGATAGACAGAATGACAGAACGATAGATAGAATGATAGATAGACAGAACGATAGAATGATAGAAGATAGAATGATAGAATAGTAGAACGAAAGAACGATAGAACAATAGATAGAACGATAGACAGAATGATAGAATGAATGATAGAATAGTAGAACGAAAGAACGATAGAACAATAGATAGAACGATAGACAGAATGATAGAACGAATGATAGAATAGTAGAACGAAAGAACGATAGAACAATAGATAGAACGATAGACAGAATGATAGAACGAATGATAGAATAGTAGAACGAAAGAACGATAGAACAATAGATAGAACGATAGAACGAATGATAGAATAGTAGAACGAAAGAACGATAGAACAATAGATAGAACGATAGACAGAATGATAGAACGAATGATAGAATAGTAGAACGAAAGAACGATAGAACAATAGATAGAACGATAGAACGAATGATAGAATAGTAGAACGAAAGAACGATAGAACAATAGATAGAACGATAGACAGAATGATAGAATGAATGATAGAATAGTAGAACGAAAAAACGATAGAACAATAGATAGAATGATAGACAGAATGATAGAACAATAGATAGAATGATAGAACGATAGATAGAACGATAGAATGACAGAACGTATGATAGAACGATAGACAGAATGATAGAACAATAGAATGATAGAACAATAGAACAATAGATAGAACGATAGATAGACAGCGATAAATAGAACGATAGAATGATAGAACGATTAATAGACAGAACAATAGATAGAATGATGGAATGATAGAAGATAGAATGATAGAGCGAATGATAGAATGGTAGAACGATAGAATAGATAGAACGATAGAACAATCGATAGAACGATAGATAGACAGAGCGATAGAACAATAGATAGAATGATGGAATGGTAGACAGAACGATAGATAGATAGAACGATAGAACGATAGATAGAACGATAGAATGATAGAACGATAGATAGAACGATAGATAGATAGAATGAGAGAATGATAGATATAACGATAGAATGATAGAACGATAGATAGAACGATAGATAGATAGAACGATAGAACGATAGATAGAACGATAGATAGATAGAACGAACGGTAGAATGATAGACAGAATGATAGATAGATCGAATTTTTTTGACATCCTAAACAGTTGTGACGCGAGTTTGAATCAAAAGCTTTCTGATTAAACCCCAGTGGAGATTGGTGCTGTCGGTCTGTGACAGTGAAGAGCTTAAGAAGCATCTATAAAGCCTGTGTAAAGTGCTGATTCTGGAGAGTCTGACCTGATGAAGCCCCTCCACTAATCCAAACACACAGCTCCTCTTTACCCGGACGACACTTCCAGGATTTCTCTTAAGACAGCAGTCACATGACTGGGATTTGGAGTGAAAAAGCAGCCGGGTGCCAAAGTCATTCATGAGGAGATTAATATGAAACAGTGAAAGTAAGTGTGTCTAAGTGTGCGTGCGTGCGTACGTGTGTGTATAAAGTGAACAAAGTCAAGGGAAACGACAGTGGAATGACCTTAATTAGAGGCAGAAAGGAGAAATGAGTGATGATTTTTAAAAGATTAATTCTTGAAGCATTTTTGAGAGAGCAGGGGGAGGAATTGCTAAGATATTCCAATTAGCTCTAAATAATTCAAAAGCTAATTGGATAAAATCACCTTATAGGATATTACATTAAAAAGAGGCACTTTGAGTAATTATGCAACTAATGAAAAATAAGAGAAAAAAACACACAAATGCACAAGCAGCAGGGCTTAACAAACTAATTATCTGTGTCTGGTTATTACTGATGGAAATAGATTGTCACGGCAGGCGCTACTGATGTATTCAGCGGAGTGACAGCGTTTAGCTACGGTAGATGCATGTTCTGAGTAACCCAAACAAAGTTCACGTGAACGTACAAACGCCCGAGGGCCACTCAAACTGTTTTCAATATCAGTCAGAGATGAGAGAGACACTGTTACGGGGTTCAATTAAGGTTGAGAGTAGGTCATGGCTTAATACTGTTCGACTGCAGCTTGTGCACCAAATCATTTTTAAACCACCCAATAAAATAAAAAAAGTAACATTTAGATTTATTTTATATATTTAATTTACAGATGGGGTCCAATGTTGTATGGCACTGACTTTTATTAGATGGAACAAAGAAAATTTTCATTTTTTCTTTTTAAATAAATAAAATAAAATAAATAATCAAATGATTTTTGGGTGAACTATCCTTTTAAGAATGATACAGTATTATACCGCAATGTTGTTTCCAAAAATAAAAATTTTACTTTTATATTGCCAATCCACTTAAGACACCAAAAGAACAATTTTTTTCTTAAAGCTACACTGTGTAACTTTTTAAGTTGATTCTTAGCAAAAAACACTTTGTTCTATCAAAAGTATATGTGTTCATTCATGTGTAATTACTTCCACCAACTAATAAAGTATTCTCGTAAGCGTAAAATCTGCCATTTATAATACATACGAGCGAGTCGCTCGTATGGCGGCAGCCATGTTGAAAATACATTCGCCAAAGAGGGACATACCTGGAAATTCAAGCATAGCCTTTCGCAATTTTACACTCAGTGGCACCGTGACGAATGCGAGAGGGAGATTACTATGTGTAGCTTTAATGTGAAGAACATTTTAATAATCTAAAGAAACTTTTTTCCACTATAAAGAACCTTCTGGACAATGGAAAGCAGTGGATCTCAGCCTTTTTGACTTCCGTTGTCCACAAGAATATTTGAAGGCCCCTCTCACTCTACCCAATAATATATTTTAGAGCTTGACATAACTAGAAAGGTGTATATTCACTATAAAAATGACTAAATAATAAGAAATATCTTGATTCTTAGTTGTTTTAGCTTACAGCATTTCCCAACGACACGCGATAAAAGGTCTCTTTTCCATGTTAATCGGAGTTTTTGTCCTAACCAGCGCGACGGCGTCGATTCTATTTTAGAAACGGTTTCTAGTTTTCTGCGACGTCGCGCTTGAACAACAAACACAAACCGTGGCAATGATAATCTCATGTATTGTTTATGTGCTTTATATAATGTTAAAAGCGTGTAATGTGACTTTGAATATAATTTAGTGCTAGTGCTCCCAGCTTTGTAGCTGTAAAAGCAACAATGTATAATTCACCTCAGATCTTGAAATTAAACAACTGGAAACAAGAACATTCAAACTGTGAACAAACAAGTGTATTATTTGACAAAGATTGTTTCAGTAACTCAGTAGCCTATGTATTTGAATAATGTTTAAATGGTGTAATATTTATGAATTTGATTATGTAGCCTACTTATCCATTTTCTTGCGATTGCCGTCAAGATTACTCTCTGATGCTGTGCGCTTGCCGCGAGACTCCGCCCACACGCTGTTCTGATTGGCTGTGGGTTTGGTTGATTTTTACGCATCTCGCAGTCGCGTCCCGTCTAGTGTGGACAGACAAATTATTTGTCGATGGAATCTTATCGCATCGCATCTGGTTAGGACACCTAGTTATGTTCATGCTTGTTTCGTTTTATTTTTAATAATTTGAAGTCATCTTGAGGCCCTCTTTGAAGTTTGTTGAGGCCCCCTAATGGGCCCCAGCCCCCTGGTTGAGAACCACTGTGTTAAAGGTTCTTCATGGAACCATCGATGCCAATAAAGAACCCTTATTTTTTAAGAGTGATCTAGATTAGATTAGATCTAGATTAGAAAGCAGTGGTGCAGTTTATGAATCTGTGGGTACAAATTACCAAATTGAGGGTACTGTTTACAAATCTGTGAGCAGTAATTGTTAAACTGAGGGTACAGTTTGTAAATCTGTGGGCACTGATTACTGAATCTTATAATTCAGAGAGAAACCTGATGGGGCGTTAATATACACCCGTGACAAAGCAGGTGCAGCCAGCAGGGTGTCCGGGAGGCTGCTGTGTGCCGCTCACCCATCTGACAAACACATGAGAAATGAGCTCATCCTCAATATTGGGCATGCCATAATTAAGCCCTAACCCTGTCTGAGAGGATTTGACAAAATTGAAATGGAGGGTGGCCTCTCTTCCTTTCCATCGCACTCCTCTCTCTCGCTCTCTCTCTCTCTCTCTCTCTCTAGTGGATAATCAAGTTGAGGCTCTTAGGCAGATTAGTGCTTCAGTCCTGCCTCTCTGATGTCCTTCAAATATGCAAGTACATGTATGAGTAAAGAGACCTGAGGCACTATGCATCCTGTGATGGTATCTTTTAATGAATGGTTTGTAGTATGAGGATTCTGGTAAATCTTCTAATGCAATGCTGATCAATTCTGTCGGAATTGATTATTGGGTCGAACCAGGACCTTGATCTGAAGCTAAGCAGATCTTTTTGCCTTTTGTAAGAAGTTTAGACCTTTACAATTTCACAAGACGTGCACAGAGAACAGGATGCCATTGTCTATACAATTACAATGAAGAAAATGTAAATACTGGAGCTTTCAAGCTCCAAAAATGACACAAAAACCCATAAAAGTGTCATAAAAAGTGGTCCATAATTACTGAGCTATATCACAAGTCTTCCAAAGTCATATAATACCTTATGATATGAACAAACAGAAATGAATCAATTACAATCTTCCCATCCAGTGACTTCCAGAGTTTGATTCTTAAATGAATCACTATGATCAACTGATTCGTTCAAATGAAAGATTCTTTCATAAAACCACTCCCAATTGTGTTCCACGAAAAAGGGAACATTACATCAAGGTGAGAAATATGAATGTTTTATTTTTGGCTGAATTATTCCTTTAAGAATGATATTCACACACTCTTCATTACTCACTGATCCATTTAAACAGCATAGACAGCAATGATAATAGTAAGCATATATTCCTATATTTATATAACTCTAGGGCAGGAACCTGTTCAAGGATTAATGCTTCACTGATAACTGCAAACTCTGCAAATGACTGTAATATGAAAAGCAGCCAGTGGGCATTCAAGTCAACATACAAAAGGCTCCGAGGCCCAACTGCAATATTTCAATCACTCACTACTGAAACTTGGAACTAACAGACCTAATTTACTCTGTTCACACCTAATTACATTTCATTATCTATCATGGACCTGTGTGTGCATCCTCTAATACTCTTTTGATACTTCTATAAAGGAATGAGTGGAGAGACAGAGACGGTGTGTGATTCTCATTCTGTGTTATCTTACAAGAATTAAACCGGTGCCTTTGGGCTAGGAATTATAGAGCTGGAAAATCACATTTGCATTAGTGATTTGGTGGCAGGATAGAGAAATACCTGAAACCCAATTCTAAACATGCTTGTGATCACTAAAATAGCACACATAGTTTCACTTCAGTGTATCAGTCTACTGTATGTTCATCCTGTCAACAATTATAAGAGTCATATTTCTTCCTATTTGGCACATGCATTCTCAAACTTCTCCCTCAAATACTTGAGAGTGCCGTCACCAAGGCAACATCATTCAGCAGTGGGATGAGGTTAAAGGGCACCAGCAAAGAAGTGGGAACAGCGGGAGTCTATGATGGTGTGGTGGTGTTCAGCTATTGAACAAATTATTTTGAATTTACATGATACACAGAATGTAATTGATTCTGACGCTTAGAATCAGTTCAAACAGTTATTTATTTGCAATTTTAATGAGACAATCCCCATTTCTGTCCTTCCTGCACACACATTTCATGAAAAAAGTCTCATGTCTATTGAAGCAATAGGATCGTGTCACGTCTTTTTCATACAATCAGATTGCACGTCCAAGTTCCAAGTCTTCTCTATCTCTCTTCAATGCAGTCCACTGAAAACCTTGATTTCTGAGCCGGATTCAGCTTAAGTTTTAAGCTTTTTACCAATTTTACCAATTTGCTAATTAACCAATCAACTATAACTCCATGATACATCAGAGTTATTATTGTTAAGTAAATATAAAACTATTAAAAATAGTTTTCAGTAATCGAAATAAAGCAAAATAAAGCTTTTGTAAGTTTAAAAATAAATAAATGAGTCAACACATCAATATTTCTTCTAAAATGTGTTTTTGTCCTGATTCACAATAAGCCTATTATACCATAAGTGTTATATTTTTATATTATAGACCTAATAATATTATATTATATTTTATATTTTAGACCTAACGGGACTTTTTTTGTGTGGGAAATTGCGTACATGCGTCACTCGTCTACGCGCGTCTCGTCATATCTGTAAATAGTGAAAATTTGCTGCGGCTACATTGATGTATGTGTAGGAGTGGGATAGGTTAGTTGTCACAATGAGAGAGAAAAGTTGACATGGAGCACGCTAAATCTTGTAGGGCTGTAATCTCCCAGTCGATTAGTCGATTAATTGGTCGATACGTTCTGGCTCGACCAAAATTCTGATTGGTCGAATTTTTGCCGCGTTCATTTCATCAGTTTTGCCGCGTTCATTTCATCAGGTGGAAAGCACTAATTGCTAATGGGGGTGTTTTCAGAGCACCCCTGTTTCACAGGTAACAGTCTGTCTTCAGAACACCCCCCTTGTTTTCACTTCTTTTGGATTAGCCCAACCCACTGGAGAAGAGAGACAGATTGAAGAAAGTAGGCTACTAGAAGGTTTGCTGAATATTATTTATTTATTATTTATTGTGAGAGCGTTTAATTCATAGTCAGTCCTCTTCTACCATGTCAACAAAGATATCGGCAGTGTGGCAGCATTTTAAAAAAAAATAGAAAACGGGAAAAAAGTCGAATACAAATTTGCGCTGTGCAAATTTTGTTTGTATTCGTTTTGAGCCTATGCTTTATTTTTCAGTTATGCACTTTATTTCGTTTCTGCTCTTGATCTGGTTTGTTTAATAAATATTATTTTTTTATTAAAGTGGACGTGCCTTTTGTGTTTAAGAGTAAAAGCTTTAAGTTAATAGTCTATTCGTGTCTCAGCCGCGAAGGTGAGCTCCTATGTTCATGCGAGCTGCACAGAGCGGCTGAAATGATAGTGTCTGTCAGTTATTATAATACATATGACAAAAACAATTGTCTAAATTTTGTTGTATATTCCTCAAAAGTTATTGTGATGATATCACTAGTTGACAACAGTAACGTTACTATTTTCGGAAATCATAGGCTCTGATATTGCGCAGGCGCACGTGATGCAACGCTGTCAGAGCCGACGGACTCATGTGTCAGACTCATTTCAGTGAAAAATAATTAGGTCAAAAATGATTTAATATACTGCAAATAGCCTACTTGTTTTTTATGTTTATTTATAATTCATTTAGGCGGACAACAAGGCTACCAAGTGCTGCGCACAGTGCGCAGCTAATTAATTTAACGTTTTTTTTTCCTAACATAATTTTTTGTCGATTTTTAGTCGAAAATTTCAGGATTTCAGTCGACCAAGATTTTCTTTGGTTGATTACAGCCCTAAAATCTTAAACCTCTCTGAATCACTAATTTTAAACAAATACTAAGGTGGAGAGTCTGCAGGCAAAAAGAGAACGCGACAGAGCTCGTAATAAAACAAGAATCAACATTGGCTTGGCTGGAGATGGAGGGAACTGAGGGATTTGAAATGTTGTAAAAGGATTGCGGAGATGGCGTTTTTATTACTCAACAGGTGAGTAAGGTGTTTTATTGAAGAGATAAATGTTCATATCCAAGCATTATCTAATGTGAAGGGTCATATTAATCCGCACAGCTGAAGCACAACCAAAAAAAAGTCTCTTCCGCAAAATGCATGCCGTTTTGTTTTTTTAACCACTAGTGGGCCAAGATTTACATAGTGTACCTTAAAAAAATTGAAATACATAACTTTAAGTACTATAATGACTAAAATTAAAATGAAAATAAAAACTAAAATATGTTAAAGCCAATTTGGAAAAAAGCACATAACAAAATTACTAAAATGAAAATGAAACTGAAATTGAAAAATAAAAGCTAATTCAAAATAGTAATAAATACTATAATAATACTAAAATAACACTATAGTATAAAAAAAAACTGAGAAATAAGATTAATTTAATATAAGCCAGGCCTACATGTAATATGCTTGTAAATATGCTTTAAAATTTCCAGAAAGCATCCTGTCATGCAGAAGCTGTTTAAATAGGCGTGGAAACACTAAACCTGAGGATTCTCGTCAGTGAAATAATCAGAGCATAAACTCTAACTGTCATCTTCAAGCAAACCGATGCTATGAATCTCACCACCAACTCTAACAGACAGGTCCAATATGTCCATGACAGATGATAATGAGCAAACAGATAAATAAATAACGTACAAATGTCAACTCTTCTGTGGTTAACATTTACTCTGGAGAGGCGCTGGTGTGCACAAAATACGTATTCCCCACAGATTGATATTTCAAATGAATTTCCTGCTCCTCGTCACAGTAGATTAGCCAAGTCAGGTCTTGGTGATCACACTGGAATTATCTGGAGTGGCAGCTAATTAAAAACGGCTTGACCAGTCACTCTTGTCTTTACACACAAATCAATAAGGCATCAAGCTATTATTACATGCATATCATAGCTAATAAGTGCTTGTGTTTATACAAGCACCTGTTTCTCTGGAAGCTTTTAATAATGTCCCTGTTGTGATAATGGAAATTCAAATGATTTAAATGAATATTCCGGGTTAAATACAAGCTTAATCAACACAACATGTGGCAAAATATTGATTACCACAAAGTCAAAACATTAAAATAGTATAGCCACAAAATCATACGCATATTAACATGATTTTAGTGTGAAAAAAATTGCATATTAACCTTTTCTGTGTAAAGTTATTTTCAATTTGACTACTTTGTTGCCATGAAAAAACACCATAAACCCTAAAACAACTGTATTTTAGAATTATCGCAACAACTTGACAGCTCAAATGACATGTTTTAACAGATAAATTAATGAGTCAATAAGTGTTTATAGATAATATTATAACCTTCACATTTTTGTTTTCAAATCCAACAAAAAGCAGCCCTATTGTAAGTATATTATAGTATATTATAAGTATATTACATGTTGTAGTGTTACATAGCTGTCTATAGGTAAATACTGTCAGCAGACTGACTGTACCCTGGTAAAATGAGGCACAGTAATCTAAAGAGGAGATTAAAGTGCATGTTCATGTTTGACCTGAACTGGTGCCACCGGTCTTGTGACAGATTAAAACTGCAGTGTGGAGAGAGGTGGTTAACATTCAGGTGCTTATTTTCTTGCACACATGAATGTATGTATGTTGGTTCAGAAACCTCACATGACTCGGCTCACCTTTGCTAGATGAGAGTTGATCCATTTTGTGAAAGTTCGCTTCTGCACAGCTTCCTGCTCATCTAAAGTAAAGACAAAACACAACACACTTCAGAATCCTGACAGAACAGATCTTAAACCTTAAACAAAACATGATACATTACTGTAAGATCCATCAAGAATCACAATAAAATTCGGTTCTTGGCTATTCTGTCTGAAATATAGGTTTAGAAATATAGAATAGACAGATTATCGGTTTGACAAATATTTTTTACCAATATTTACACTTTTATACTTATCTGGTTTTTGGTTCTTTACTATTGAGCCCATTGAGTAAATTTCTCTATAAGTAACTTTCTTATGCATTACATGAACACTTAATATACATGAAAAAAAATGTCATTCTCATATGAGCAACACATAGGATTTTAAACATAACAGTAAGCACAAAACAATGCACAAAACACATTAAAACAATGATTAAAATTAATTGCAAAACAATGCATTATTGTGTCTAGAGATTTGTTTTTAGATGTTACTGTGTCAAAAAGCAGAAATACAACAATAATTAATCACATATCGGTTCTGCATATTGGTTCTGCATATCAGTTACCAAACTCATAAACATAAATATAATAGGTATCATAACGGTTGCAAATATAATATTTAAATATAGCCTGGGATCCAGGACAACATTAAATAGGTGGGCACCAGTTTCCATTCCCTATACAGTGAGCTAAAACGAAAACCCAATTTTCACAAGCTCACTCACAGTGATATTTCCTACTGTATCCTGTAAGCAAATGAAAGCAACATAAATATGTCATTCTCTAAACAAAAGCCTCAGTCCTGATTCTGAACTGCAAGGTGACAGTAATATCCTTTCTCCTAACTGTTATATCAGCATGAGACGACAACTGACACAGAGCCAGCGTCTTTAATGAAAGCACTGTCTGATGGATTACACTGAATCCAGTCACTATGTGTGTGTGTGTGTGTGTGTGTGTGTGTGTGTGTGTGTGTGTGTGTGTGTGTGTTAAAAAGGGGACCTGGCTCATGCATAATGCAGACCATATGTGCCACTGCCATTTGTGCTAAAAATCTTGTATTTTGTGAATTAATAGTTTGATCAAGCTTATTTCAGAGCTAAAGGAATCAAATATTGATGAGAAGATGAGTGTGATAGATGGCATTGGCAATAGAAAAGATTTGCAGCTGCATGTGTGTGTATTACAGTGTGTATTACAGTGTGTATGAGTGCCCAGCCCACCATCATAAGGACAGGGTGACTTTGAGCGGGAAACACAGATGCAAACTCACTGTCTAACACATACACCCACAAAATGTCTCCATTGTACCTATAATTATAGCCAGGTGTAATTTTTCTTCTAATTTCTAATTAAATCTCCAAAATAGCCACCAGGATTAATCAACACTTCCTCGACTGTCTTTCTCGCGCAGTCAGAAATGATCCACACTGCATCCAAGAACCTGCTGAGCTGTTTTGAACATTTTCTACATGTGTGCACAGGATGCCCTACAGACGACCCTGTTATTCCCCAAAATAACCTCGACAACACAACATTAACACGCGTACACTGTTAAAAAGACAAGAAAATATTATTTCAGTCTTTCTGCTTCAAAATTTCAAGTTGAATTCACTGTGTTCGTTGCCATTTCTTTGTAGTTAATTGTAAAATGAGCAATTTCTGAGTCAAAATTGTTTCGACATAAAATTTCTACATTGTATAGATGCACAAAAAAAACAGGTTAAATATGCAGATCTGACAAAACACATGTAAATTACAAGTGCATGTCTATCATTGAAACCAGATGCATTTATAAACGAGCACTGCAATCTCTTACCACGCAGGTGTCGATAAACCCCTGGCACTAAGTTGAGGGACGTGCCAGACTTCTTTTTGGCAGCTACATCCTCCCATCGTCTTGTCACTTTGCCCTTGACTTCCATTCCCACAGTGCCTCTGTGATCTTAAGTCCATGAAGAGCACATTCACCTGTGACGGTCAGAGGTCTTGCACAGGGTCAACTACTCTCAACCACCCTCTTATGGAGCTGTTGCTGTTCTCTTCCTAAATATTCTGATCCGTTTCTTGTCGTTCATGCACCTCTTTTTTAGGTTCTCTACTTCCTTCTCACCATCCAACGCAAGTAATCATAGTGGAAATGTCCTGTCCATGTCCTTCCTATGCAACAAAAAAAGAGTGGGAATGTGTGCATGTGTGCAGCACCGGTCTCAGCATCTCTGTCTTTACACTCTCTGCAGGAACAATTCCCCTTATGCCTCCAACCAATCGTTTGTATGGGAATGTGTGATGTCATCACACATCTGAGCGTATGAGGGGAGGGGGAGTGGTGTGCGTATATGTGTTGTGAGTCATATAGCCTGCAAAGCACACTCTTTAAAGACTGGACCAGGCAGGACGTGCTCGGCACTGAAATTCCCTGAGATCAGCTGAACTCTCTCTCTCTCTCTCCTCCCACAAAATGTATTGGATTCTGCGGTTCAGGAAAAGCTGCCTGCCTGAGCTGATTAACTTTGCCTGAAAACACTGCTCGATCTGATCTACCGCTCCCAGTGGCTTTATAAACCTCCTAGAACAGTCAAACAAAACAAACAGCCTTACACTGCTAGATGCATTATTGAGATGTGCTGGGGCCTTTTATGACACTTTGTGCTATAAACAAACTTGCTATTCGAATAAATGATAATTATAGAATGCAGTACAGGCTTGAGATGCATAAAATAAATATTTTATACACTAAAAAAAAGATCGAAAGTTAACACCGCACCAATGTTGCAGGTTCTTGAAAATGAAGATATGAGAAAATGAAAAGCCGGGGGAGAATGATAATCTTTAAAATTATGATAGTTTCATTAATCATGGGTATAATTTTCTCTTTTATTCGTCTCCTCCCAAAGGGTTTTTAATGATGGAAGTCATTAATATCAAATGGCCTCTGTCATATGCTATCAGTCTCCAGTTATCTTCACTTCTCTTCTCAATCTGTCTTGCGATATCTTTAATGAAAATCTCTGACAGGTATGCGCATGCATGTATTTATTTAAGAGTGCTTATGAGACAAAGAGAAAGAGTTACAGTTAAGATGTTATGTGTGGTGAAGGGACACTACAAGAAAGCTAACACAATAACGTATTTTTATAGTTATAGTGGCTAATGTTCTCTAATGACAGATGATTTGACATAATCTGAGCAGACAACAATGCTTTGCTGTGGATGTGACGAGTCTCTGTCCATGGTCCTGAACTGCATAGTGCATTGACCAAAAACACCATCAAAACGAAAGAAAACAAGCCTTGAAAAAAACACTGACTTATTTTAATACCATAAAACTAAGAATAAAATATATGTATCCATTATCTGTTTTGCAGAACTGCTTTATAGTGTTCAATCAACACTGAACAATAGCCAAAATGCTGCTTTGAAACAAACTGTATAATATAAAGCGCTATATAAATAAAGGTGACTTGACTTGATCTATATTACTGTCTATACAGGCGAGTCTGTTTTAGTTTTGTATATATATATATATATATATATATATATATATATATATATATAATATGGAGGTGATACTGTAAGAGCTCCTTTAGGCTAAAGAAAAATCCACATGTGAAAGACAAAAGAAAAAAAGACAGCATTTTGGAAAAGCCTTCATTCTCAACATGGGAGTTACTAAAAGAAGGTTGTATAAAGGCTGAGGGCTATTCTGGACTAGAGATCTGCAGAGGTTAGAGTACAAACATGCAGGGTTGGTGTGCCTAATACCTCAGGCTATCAACTAACCTCATGGGTTTCACTCTAGTGCTCAAAAAAGGCAGTACTCCACTTACAGAAGGAAGAAAGAAAGAAAGAAAGAAAGAAAGAAAGAAAGAAAGAAAGAAAGAAAGAAAGAAGGGTAGTACACCACCTAGTGGTAAACTCAAGAACTAATATACATTGATAGATGCAGTGGTGCAGCCTCACTAAATTGTAAATTTTACACTAGTAATCGCTACCTGCTGATTTCCCAAGAGACGTTTTATTTCATGCTTGCCAATTAATTTTTTCTCATTTTTATTTATGAATGTACACATAATGATCAACTAAAAAAAACTTGTGCCTCAAGGATTGTGCGGCATTCAGCATTTCATTGAAATGTCCTTTAAATTACAAATAAATTACAAATTTTACAAAATTTGAACAGAATTCTTATATTAATTTAAATTTAAAGAAATTCAGATGTTCCTCAAGACAAAGAAAGGAAAGTTTGTCAAGATAAACTTGAATGTAACTGAATGACAGCTTGACAAACCTTATTTGAAAGGTTAAACATTTAATTTGGAGGCTTTATATGTCATGCAGACATATATATTGAATTTGTCATTATTTTATATATCATTAGATTTAATAAATACATTTTAATTTTATGGACATTTTTAGAAAATTCCACTTTCAGTATTTTGTGAATTCCATTTAAATTAAAAAACTTATGAATTAAGAGGGAGAATTGTGTAGATCTCCATTTGACTAGAATTACCTATTTTTAACAATGCAAATTTGAGAAAAGTAATTATAACTAAATCACAACTAACCATAACGTTCCCCTAGCCCTAAACTGTTCTATTCCTTCACATAGGCTATAGTGAATAAGAACACTCTTTTCCATTATTGCTCAATTCCTTCATCACTATAGCAACAACTCTTTCTACACATACACCATTATTTATATCTCTGACCAGAGAGTGTGCTATTAGCACTTTACCCTCACTGATAACGGAAGCCTTGAGCGCTTTCCCATTTACACAAGTGAACCCTTCAAATGGGACTAATTCTGCATCGGCACCAATCCATAATGCTGCCAAATTACCATTACTAATTACATTCCAAAGACACAAATGATTTTATGAATAACTCAATATGATTACAACAATGGGAACTTCCTCCTGTGGTTTCAGAAGATTTATGCTCTTAACAGGACAGATGTGAACACAATACACCTCAAATTTGGACAGTGTCTAGACATATTCAGAAAACAAAAAATTTAAAAAAGAACGAAAAATCAGTCAATCACTTAATCATATCTTAGCAGATTTAGTTTATTTGGGTTCATATGCATTTATATATTTGTTTGAACATTTATTTTAATATATACTTTCATTAATTTTTATGTTAGATCAAGTGCTTTTATCCTGACAGCACAACAATAAAAAAATAAAAGTATGAAAAAATAAACTAAAGTTACAAAAAATGTATAAATAAAAAGAAAGGAATACGAAAGAGCAGACAGACAGAGAGAAAGAAAGAAAGAAAGAAAGAAAGAAAGAAAGAAAGAAAGAAATACGAAAGAGGAGACAGACAGACAGACAGAGACAGAAAGAACAGACAGAAAGAAAGAAAGAAAGAAAGAAATAAAGAAAGAAAGAAAGAAAGAAAGAAAGAAAGAAAGAAATACGAAAGAGGAGACAGACAGACAGACAGACAGACAGACAGACAGACAGACAGAGACAGAAAGAACAGACAGAAAGAAAGAAAGAAAGAAAGAAAGAAAGAAAGAAAGAAAGAAAGAAAGAAATACGAAAGAGGAGACAGACAGACAGACAGACAGACAGACAGACAGACAGACAGACAGACAGAGACAGAAAGAACAGACAGAAAGAAAGAAAGAAAGAAAGAAAGAAAGAAAGAAATATGAAAGAGGAGACAGACAGACAGACAGAGACAGAAAGAACAGACAGAGACAGAAAGAAAGAAAGAAAGAAAGAAAGAAAGAAAGAAAGAAAGAAAGAAAGAAAGAAAGAAAGAAAGAAAGAAAGAAAGAAAGAAAGAAAGAGGAGACAGACAGACAGACAGACAGACAGAGACAGAAAGAACAGACCGAAAGAAAGAAAGAAAGAAAGAAAGAAAGAAAGAAAGAAATACGAAAGAGGAGACAGACAGACAGAGACAGAAAGAACAGACAGAAAGAAAGAAAGAAAGAAAGAAAGAAAGAAAGAAAGAAAGAAAGAAAGAAAGAAAGAGGAGACAGACATACAGAAAGATAGACAGAGAGAAGAAAGAAAGAAGAAAGAAAGAAAGAAAGAAAGAAAGAAAGAAAGAAAGAAAGAAAGAAAGAAAGAAAGAAAGAAAGAAAGAAAGAAAGAAAGAAAGCCACTGATAGAGTGAGCACTAGCTTTCAGTAGATGCCGATCATGCTATCTGAAGAGTGTTAAAAGATCTCCTGTTGGCTTGTGTAATGAAATGATGTTGTGGTCAGGACCAGGACAGAAGTAGGTCAGACAGGCTAAGCTTTTCATCCACTTTGAGGAATTCTGAACCATGCCCACATATACAACTCACATAATGTGAAAGAAGAGAATCACTCTATCAGTCTTATTGCACAAGGTCTGCATTCTAATAAATCGTAGACACACTGATTAAGTATAGTGGCTCAGAATTTACATACTCGGGTTATCAAAAGAGCAAACATTCTGTCTTGGACATCACTGAAGAAATCAAAGGTGCACTCGCGCGGCACAAATCAGGCAATAATGCAGATCTTATCTACTTCAGAAGGTGAACTGATGCCTAACTGACCTTCAGTATTTGACACAGCTTGCTAGAGGCAAGTAAAATGTAAAGTAAAGGTCAACCTGCTGTTGAAAGATAAGACAGTAACATATTATGAGGATTCTTGCTCTGTCTGCAGGCCATTGTAAGTGTCACGGCTGTTTCTGCTGACTAAATGGGAGTTAAACACAATCTAACAACAGTTAATGTGTGTGTCGGTCGCACAAGAGCCAATTCCATATCACTGTCACTGGCAATCAATCAGTCCCTCGTCTCATTACGGCAATAGTCCATCGCAGCCGCAAAATACCCTTCTCAAGCCTAAAACAAATGGGATGCCCCATGCTTTTGTGGACTAGAACTTATAAACTTGTTAAAGTATTTCCTATTGAAACAGGGAAATGGGAAATGTCAAAGATACTATCTTCATTTACTAGTCTTTTGTTTATGTTAACGTTCAAAAGTTTGGGGTTGTTGTCTCTCTCGTTTTTGAGAGAAGTCTCTAATGCTCACCAAGGCTGCATTTATTTGATCAAAAATACAGTACAAACAGTAGTAATATTGTGAAATATTATTCCAATTTAAATTAATGTTTTCCATTTTAATATTTTTTTAAATGTGATTTATTCATGTGATGGCAAAGCTGAATTTTCAGCATCATTACTCCAGTCTTCTCTTCAGTGTCACATGATCCTTCACAAATCATTATAATATTCTGATTTGGTGCTCAAGAATTGTCAATATTGAAAACATTTGTGCTGCTTAATATTCTTGCATATTTGTTTTTTTATATATATTTTGTGATTTTCAGAATTCTTTGAGGAAAATATTTTTTTGAAATATAAATATTTATTAATATTATAAATGTCTTTACAGTCACTTTTAAACAAGTTAATGCATCCTAGCTCAACAAAAGTATTATTTTCTTTCGAAATAATAATAAAAACAATTCTGACTCCAATCTAAACCTTTGAATGGCAGTCTGCACATCAAGTGCTATTTGGACAGATATTTTGTATCTACTGAAACACACACACACACACACACACACAAACACACACACACACACACACACACACACACACACACACACACACACACACACACACACACACACACACACTTCCCTTTGAAATGACTAGATCTGGTCATCACACTTTCCCCAGTTCTCATACAGATGTTAATGCACACTTGACCATAAGAGGCTCTGACTCCAGTAAGGCTTTCTTTCATTTAGCAAATCAGAGATCATGTCTAATAGACACTCCCCCGTTATTGTGAGGGTGCCGCCCCAGTGATTGTGATCCATCACTTTGACTGGCAGTGAGTCAAGATTACAATGTCATGAGTGACAGCCTCCTGTGAGCCCAGGAAAAGACACGTGTGGGACCTAAAAGCCTGAAAATCTCAATATATAATTCAGGTAATTGTTTTTAAAAAAGGCCATATTCTTAATTTGTGTTAATGCGTTTTGCTTAAAAAAAAACACACTCATAGCTTGTTTTTAAATGACCACAGTCCTTAAAGCTCCAGTCCAATTTCATTGCGATTGCATGGAAAATAGCGACTACATTCCTCAGAATTTCTCCTTTTATGTGCATTTCACAGAAGAAAGAAAGTCAAAGGGTTTTGGAATGTAAATAATGACTGAATTTACATTTTTGGGTGAACTATCCCTTTAATTTTATTGCACACTGCTACTGTTTTGTTATTTGCTGACCTACGGCACCTTGTTTTGTGTTTGCACCTCTATTGTATTACGTCTTTGTGCAGCTCAGAGCTGAAACAGAATGCTGAGTCTGTGTGGAGGAATGGAGAGAGCGAGAGATGAGGGAGACACTGATGGAGGAGGACCGCATCCACAGGAGCTCACAGCTCCAAAGCGTTCAAGGTGACCGTCTGTACTCGTGTTGGTCAGTAGAGAATGGGCCGTTCTCTGCCATATCTGGCACATCATTACACAGCTATTGTGGCAGAGTGCCAGAACTGACCCATTTCGCTCCCTCTCTCAGTCCTGCTCTATTTCTGTGTGGCATTGTGCCAGTATTGCTGTAAGTGGCCTTAAATAGAGAGAGAGCTGGCTGGACAGGATGACTTCCATGTGCCTCTTTATGTCTTTCTCTGTGCATGTGGAGAATGCCATATTTTAAAAACATAATATTGTCATTTACACACACTCATGTTATTCCATATATTATTTTCTTCTGTGGAACACAAAAGGAGAAATTTTGAAGAATGTGCTAGTCGCTGTTTTCCACTCATTACAATGAATGGAGATGTGAAGCTTTCGAGATTCAAAAGCACTATAATAAGCAGTTAATATAACTTATATAGTGTATTTTAAGTCTCCTTAAGTCATACAATAACTTTGTGTAACAAACAAAATGAAGTGAACAGTAAAAACGGCCCTTCCCGCGCCCAAAACAAGCTTTTTGTGGATGAGAGTCCAAAGCAAGGACCGTCCACTTCATAGACGATGAATACGTCATACGTCATTACGCAATTTCTACGTCATTGCACAGTTTCGGTTTTTAATCAGATTAATTGTTTAACATGCTCTATCGAACGGATTAGAAAAGGTTTAAACCACCCATTACAATCCAAATGAAATTCAATTTGACGTGGTGGTTACGTCCGACTGTGCTACTAGTCCGATTAGAAACTGATTATTAGGGTCCATGTAAACGCAGCTATTGAGTCAGTGTGTTTATCAACAAGAAAATAAATCCAAATAATTTAGACCAGTTTTGTAAACTGAAAGGAAGGAAGGAGGGGAGGGAGGGAGGGAAGGAAGGGTGGAAGGAAGGAGGGAAGGAAGGAAGGAAGGAAGGAAGGATGGATAGAAGTAAGAAAGGAAGGAATGATGGAGGGAGGGAAGGAATGATGGAGGGAGGGAAGGAAGTAGGGAGGGAGGGGGAGGGAAGGAAGGAAGAAGGAGGAGGGAGGAAGCAGGAGGGAGGAAGGAAGGAAGGAAGGAAGGAAGGAAGGAAGGAGTGAAGGATGGATAGAAGTAAGAAAGGAAGGAATGAGGGAGGGAGGGAAGGAAGTAGGGAGGGAGGGGGAGGGAAGGAAGGAAGGAAGGAAGGAAGGAAGGAAGGAAGGAAGGAAGGAAGGAAGAAGGAGGAGGGAGAAAGCAGGAGGGAGGAAGCAGGAGGAAGGAAGGAAGGAAGAAGGAGGAGGGAGGAAGCAGGAGGAGGAAGCAGGAGGAAGGAAGGAAGGAAGGAAGGAAGGAAGGAAGAAGGAGGAGGGAGGAAGCAGGAGGGAGGAAGCAGGAGGAAGGAAGGAAGGAAGGAAGGAAGGAAGGAAGGAAGGAAGGAAGGAAGGAAGGAAGGAAGGAAGGAAGGAAGGAAGGAGGTGTAAAGGTTTTTTTGTGTAAACCTTCCCTTTAAATAATATGCAAACACACCTGACTACCTTTGCATTTACCAATACTCACACAGATTCACATACACACACAAACATGCAAACAAGGAAATAATTACAGTACCACCTCTAGCGAGAATAAGACTGAACTTTGATTTTTGAAACATCTGCATTTGACTACATTTATCAGAAGTGTGACAGCTTGTGGATTTTCCAGTTATAAAATTATTCCAATATAGCTAGTGCTAACTACATCTTTTAAGGGCCCTTGACTGTAGTTTAACTACTTTTAATTTATCAGTAACTTGTTTGACAAAAAAAACAGTTCCAAACTAACTTCCCCATCAGTGCACACATCAAACAAAGAGAAAAAAAACAGGTGCAGGATAGCGAGACACATTCTAGCGTTTGTGTGGCTCATTTGAGGAACATTCCCAACCTACTAGACTGTAGGTGGAGATGTGGTCTTATGCCGCCTACATCGATGACCACTGAAAAACACTAAAATATAGGACATATTCAGAGAAGAGGCGTTTCTGTCTGGATAACGAGAGATAATAAATAGCAAAATTCCTCAGCATATGGAAAGATGTTTAGCCTGGGAGGGCTTCAAAGCAGACTTGCCGTTTTCTGCCATATGGTGCCACTAATTGCTGGTTTTTTTAACAACCTGCCACTGTTTGGATGTCAGTTACTGTACCCAAAAAAAAGAAGACAAAGCAAGAAACAAGGCATATAGACATTGTTTGTGCCTGCTACTGTTATATGAGCTCATTCAAATTTAAGTACATGCAAATGTCTAAATGATTTACAATATATCATAGCACATAAATAATAGTAATTTATAAAAATCAACTGATTTAATAAATAATTGATATAACATTATTTAATAATCAATCATATATTATTTTACATTAATTATAAATACATGACTAATATAAATGTTTATATATATATATATATATATATATATATTGTTTTTAATATATATTTTTATATTATACTGATATATTATTATATTTCTTACTTTTTTTGACTGGCAATAAATCCAAGTGATACGTTTTAGATCAATCAATCAATCAATCAATCATTTAATAGTCTGTTTTATCACCTGCATTCTTTGTCAGTGCGCCCTAATCTAACTAAATTCATGCCGTGCCATAATCAACAGGAATAAACAAGATCTCAAGGATATCTAATGTGGCCTGTGTAAGCGTTCATTGCCCGCATGCTCTCCCATTATGAAACAGGTGCTCATTAGCAAGACTTTCCTTCTGTTTTCAGAAATAAAACAGGAAAATTAAACGATGCTTTAAAATGTTGTGATCCCACTGAATATTGCTGCTGATGAGCTCTTTGTTTAAGGCAGGAAGGGAAGCTCATACAGAAATGGTAATCTGATCAAAGCAGGGGATCAAATTGGTCTGATTAGCAACTCTAATCTGCTCACTCGAGAGAAGAGAGAAAACTCAACTCAAGTGCAAAATGAACGTTGAATGATACATTTTTGCACTTAAATACGAGACAAGACACAAAAATGGTTATGTATGCATTAGATTTCATTTCAGCTTTTCTTTTTTAAAAGAAAAAATCTTCCACATATTTGACGCAAGACTACCTAATCTTCACACATACAAAGGCATTCACTTTTTACCCTGACTGACAGTGTTTTTGTCTTAGACACACCCGAAGTAGCTGATATTTCACTATATTTCTAATATGATATTCCGAATATGATAATTATATGATTGACTGTTCTCTAAAATACATAATACAGCTACGTTAGAGAGATGCCAATTTTTTCGTTAAGCAGTATCATGATGTGAAAGCTTTACCACTGTTCTTTCATATTAAGCATGAGCGCACATGAGCATGTCATTATGGTTGTTTCCTGCTCTGCCTTAATTTTGCAACCAATGAGGTGTAAGAAAGCAATGGCATACTGAATAACATACTTAGCATCACATGATGCATTCCCCCCACAAGCATTTCTTTACACACCATCAATCTGGCCTGACACTCAACATACTGATCTACTTCTAGTTTCTAGGGCGACCAAAGCCCAATCCTCCAACATGTTACCAACAGAACATATATAGTGTGAGTCTGTGCAACAGTTTAAACTGCAGATGATCATATCATGATCATAGTCAGAGTAATAATAGTAGGTACAGCTTTTCACATTGAATTATGATGGTGAAGACCACCATATTATGTAGTACATAAGTTGGCAAAATATTATACATAATATGGTCATTTACCTCGTAGAGCTCTATGAACAGAGATTCCTTAAAGGGACAGTTCACCCAAATATTCTAATTCAGAACTTCATCATTTACTCACCCTCGTTTCATTTCAAACTTTTTTCTTCTGTGAAGCACAAAATAAGACATTTTGAGCTGTTAACCACTGAATCATTGAAACAGCTATTTTCGGTTTCAGGGAGAAATGGTTTTGGAGGACCGAAATCAGTGTTGACTGAATCAGACGTTTAATTAGCGCTTATGGACGATTGATTTTCAAAATAAATTACAGATGAGCCGTAATTTATCAATTAGCAACAAGAATATTTGAAGAGTTCAGATGCAAAAGCCTCTAAGTGCCATCTGAAATTTTCTTCTAGAATGATCATTTTTATCAAGATCGTATATTTAAGTTCAGTTTTTTTACTTAAATGGCAATGAAAATGACCTATTAATTGTCATTTAAGTGAAATAACTGAACTTAAATATACGATCTTAATAAAAATGATCATCCTAGAAGAAAATTTCAGATGGCACTTAGAGGCTTTTGCATCTGAACTCTTCATTTTCATATTCCTAAGGCGTGTTCAGACCTTTATTTTGGAATATTGCAATGAACATGAAAAATCATGAAAGAATGGTAGAAACCTCAGTTTGTTTTCATGCCAAGAGTTTAAAAGATAGCATCCATTCAATTATTTTAGAAAAAAGGGTCTGAAAATGTTT
This sequence comes from Leuciscus leuciscus, assembly GCF_965113295.1. Taxonomy (NCBI): domain Eukaryota; kingdom Metazoa; phylum Chordata; class Actinopteri; order Cypriniformes; family Leuciscidae; genus Leuciscus; species Leuciscus leuciscus. Next base: position 29,587,080 of record NC_138743.1, on the reverse strand, counting down.
TAAATATAAAGAAAAAAATAATAGATTCACCATTTGTGATGTGGCAGCGACAGGGCTCTCAAGTTTTGAACTGAGTTCAGAGTGAGATTTTGGCGGCGAACGGGTGTCTGATCTCATAAATGACACATATTCTTACAAATAAAATAAAATGTATTTAATTCAGCATTTATTTGTGTGTGTGTGTGTAATACTTATTATATATATATATTATTATAGAGAATACTTTTTGTGCGCAAAAAAACCCCCCGACTTTATTCTACTATTCAGATTTCCTTGTGGGCCTCGAGTGAATTCACGTAGTGTTTAGCGCAACGCTTTTGTGTTGTACGTAAACTTAAGATTGAGCCACTGAAGTCACTTGGACTATATTAACGATCTCTTTAATAACTTTTCTGGGCCAGCAAGTTCAAATCACATAGAAGCCTATGGAGGAGTGATCCAGCTCTCAGATTTAATCAAAAATATCTTAATTTGTGTTCCGAAGATGAACGAAGGTCTTACGGGGTTGGAACAAAATGAGGGTGAGTAATTGCTGACATAATTTTCATTTTTGGGTGAACTAACCCTTTAAGTTGGTAATGTCCTTCCTAGAAGTTGGTCTCAACTGCTTTGTGAACTAACTTACTTAAGATAAAACTACCTGGGATTCAACAGACTAGATAGGCTAATTCACGTGATAGTCTGGTCAAACTGTTAGTTAACATAACGTTACCAGCTGTCTGGACACATATTCCCCAGCAATGGTGAGATGACTTACATAGGATGTTCTTCTCCCACATTGATCAGTCTGTACTCTGTAGAAATTAGTTCGGCGAGATGTAAATCATTTAAAATGTGACAGCCGCTGTCCTCTTCTGTAACCGTTACGTTACTTACTTCAGCGAGCATCTGAATCTGTGTCGCACGCACGAGCCTGTGAAAATCTTACCCAGATACAGCAATGCTATTTTCTGATTGGCTGTTCGGTAGCTATATTTTGTTTCACTCATGGTTTCACGGTTTAAAAAATAGCGCCGCAACTTGGTGGGCGTTATCCTCGTAATGTCTCTGCGTGAGAAATACAAGGTGTGGCGTGTGAGCGTGTGAATGGGTTGAAATGCGTGTGTCTCACGAGACTTGAGAGCCCTGCGCGAGCTATAACACACATACGTGTTCTTTTTATGTGTTTCTTAGTGGTTGAATTCATATCAAAATCTGCCAAACTTCCCATATTACTTCTGAATAGAATGTCTACTTCATAAATTGTATGAAAATTGTGGAAATAGTGGTTCAGATCACTCAAACCACATATGGAAATGGAGGCGCCCTTATATGGGCAGTAAGGAGTCTGGTTGTCACCTAGTGAAAAAGTTTGGTACTGCGCCCAAACAAAATCTTACTGAAAGCTAATTTTTTTGAGGTATCAACCTAAATTTTGAAACACAACTTGTTCAGATTTTTTACTTAGATTTTTTTACAGTTTAAGAGTCGCCCAGGTTTTAAAAAAATATATTTTATATAAAATATGAATAATTAAATGTTTTACATTGTGCATTTCCATAAACTCAAACTTCTATAACTTTTTTTTCTGTTTCACTTTCTTAATTTATTTCACTTCTACAAAAATCTGCCAAATGTCTTCTTTAAAACAAGACCAATTGTACGTCTATACTCCAAAGCATTCTTTAATTACAACCATTTAAGTTCGAAATGTACATTTTCGTGTCTAGTCAAAAAAAGGGGGGTGACAGCATATAGGACGACTTATTAACACATACATTTAACTGAGAGAGACTCAGGGGTGGGTATGCAGCAACAATTTTATACTTGAAAGAGTATATTTATATACTTCACATTAAAGATGTGATTGGGCCAGCCCAGTGACCATCAAGAAAAGAACCAATGGGCCGCTGATACGCGTTTTCATGGGCCGGTGTGTCAGAAAAAAAAAACTAACGCTGACTTTTTTTTGACCAATGCATTACACTGGCAGTAACCCAGCGCCGCCGATTAAGCAAAACAAAACTAAACAAATGTACAGTTTTATGGGCCGTTATGACAAAAAAAGAAAAAAAGTATGAGATGCATCGGCCCAAAAAGCACGTCGGCCCACTGGGAATCTCCCGGTAGTCCCGATGGCCAGTAGCCTACATGCCTGGACGTCACACTTTAAATCCTACCTGTTGCCTTTCACCATCCACTTATTTAGCTGCTGTTGCATCAATTGACATGCCATCTCCTTTTCCCTCTTTCTTTTTCTATTTTTAGCCCCCGACAGCTTTTTTGCTTTATCCATCTTTTTCGACGACAACTCACTACTCGTTCCTGCTGCTCGCTCAGCGCTCACGGCGCCCGCGCCCGCTCGCCAGCCTGCTCAGACCATTTTCAGGAAAGGGGTGTTTCATTATGACACAGGCTATATTTTACTCGAGCAAAATTACATAAAATGCATTTTTTTTTCTTTCAACAATTAATGTTGCTATTTTGGTTCAAAACAAAATATGGTAACCTTTGCTTATATTTAGGATGAACATAATTATAGCTGGACTGCATGGGCCCCCCCTAGCGGCTGGGCCCCAGAAAACGTTCCCCTTTATCCCCCCTTATGGCGGGCCCTGCCTGTGAATGGGACGACATTCTATTCTGAAACTGTCGTCGGAGAGCGGGCACATGCTTGTCTACGAGTGACGCTGCGGAGCGAGCAGGAAAACATGGAGCGGATGAGCGGAATCAGTGGATCTTTAGCGGAGCGATAACAGAACGTTTTTATGGGAATCTTCTGGAGGGTTAGGGAGGGGGGCGAGAGGGGCACCTCAGCTGATGAGGGCAGAAGGGCAGTGGCTCTAGCCACCGGGCCACCCCCCTGTGCACGGCCCTTAAAGTGTGAAAAACTGTCTGCTAAATATTCTATACATGATTTACCCTCTGGCTTTCTAGAACTTTTGATTCAATTTTTGCAATGTTGAATAGGCTTTGTCTTTGCTCTTTCTCATAGACAGCATAGACAGTATAAGAAAGGGTGACAGTTAACAGGTTAAACCAGTAATGATATCTTAAATCTAAAATATTTTAGTCTGTGCTACTGATTTTTCCTTTGTAGCGCGCATGCCATACAATAATCTCAAAAAGTTGTTACTTTAAATTTGAATCAAAGTTTTAACTTTAAAGGGGTGATGAACTGAGAAATCAAAATTTCCTTGAGCTTTTGACATATAAGAGATCATCATACTATAATAATATCCTGTAAGTTTCAGAACTGAAAACTACCTTGTTAGTCCAATAAAAGCTTTTATAGACATCAGGCTCAGCAAACAACTCGTTTTTCAAAGTGGGGAACTATGACGTCAAAGAGGATAAAACACCGCCTCCACAAAAGAAGATCAACGCCTACTTCAACACGGCCTGTTTAGCCCCGCCCACCGATTCGCCCAAACATGCTAAATAACTATATAAATAATAAATTTTTCGTCAACGATACCAGGGACACCGAAGCACCGGGGAACATAAAATTTGGTGGGCATGTAGCCCCACTAGACTTCTACGGAAAAATTTCGTTCGGTCCCCGGGGGCCACATCCCCGGGGACATGCAATATTATTCTGCTTTAATCGCCCCTATCTTCAGTGGAGATGTTCAGAACTGCACCATATTTCATGTGTATGATTAACTTGACATCCTCTGGGGGTATCCTCTGCTAAGTTTTGTAGAATTTCATCCATGGGGGGGTATAAAATAAATTCATTTATGTGCACATTTAGTGACTGTACACTCATCGGCCTGTAGATGGTGCTGTTGAGCGAAGGGTTGCTGGTTTAGGATGATACTGTCACACACACACATGCAGGAATACAAACAAACGCAAGCATGCACACACACTGACATCCACACGCACAGACACACACCCATACACACACATACAAATCCACATGCACAGACACACACACACAAACACACACGCGCACACATGTACGCACACATACATACACGCACAGACACACACACACACACACACACACACACACACACACACAAACACACACACACACACACAGACAGACATGCACATACTATTACTTTTTTTAGGTATATACATAAACACGCAATACAGCCAAATTACTCCACGTCATTTATTTTTGTGGAAAGCCAGTGCAGGCCTGAGCGGCGGTCATATTTTGTACCGCGATGCGGTACATCTAGTTTCTCGTAGAATTATGAAAATAATATTTTTTAAACTGAAAGCGATCAAAGAACGATCCCTTTCCAATCGCCCAAGCTGTCAATCAAACAGCACAGCGCGAGCCGCGAGAGCTTATCTGGACACTTACCAAACTCGTGATGAAATAATGACACTGTTACACTACACAACGAAGCTCTTACTGTGTATTCACATCGTGTTTGCATTGTGATTTGGTGTAAGCATTTGTGAGAGTGCAAAAATTGCGTTGCAATGATAAGATCTTTATTCACGCGATCAACACACTGTCTGTCATCTGCTCAGTCAGTGCTCATCATGCTGCAACCTTTCATGTGATGGAATAGATTTAAATATAATGCTTTAAACGATACTTTTCACGATTTGTTAATCTCGATAGCTGTAATAGTAAAAACGTAGTCAAAGTTTTCGAGAGAGTATGATATTTAATATGCAAGCATGTCAGCCAATCACAGCAGTGGGCGTTTGCACTGCAGTCTCACAGCAGACACGCCCCTTAAAACAGAACGTTCAAATCTGAGGCTGAAATCAGGCTTGGAAAAAATGGCTTTTATTTATAAATTATGACAATTTTTTATGTAAAAATCATACTAACATTATAAGGGCACCCCAGGCAACATTTTAAAATAATAAAACAATCCAGGTCATGACCCCTTTAAAATTCTGTCGCTTTTATAAAGAAATTCAAACGATCGTTTTGGCGCTCTTTGCGCGTGACGGATCGCTGTAGCCGCCTCAGTTGAAGCTGCAGCAAGAATCAGCGCACGTGAACCTCTCATCTCATCTCCTCTTTACTACAGCACGAAAATAAGATGGGTGAACACCAAAAGGTAACGTTATGTTGAAATATACATTACAACTTACCGAAATTAATCCTGTTTTCATGTAATCACTCAAGTGTTTCAACTGGGGAAATACGTCAATAAATCAGCTTGTAGTAGGCCAAAGGTTCAACCAAAAATGAAAAGTCATCAATTCCTCGCCTTCATGTCGTTCCAAACCCGTAAGACTTTAGTTCATCTTCGAAATACAAAATAAAATATTTTTAAAGAAATCTGCGAGCTTTCTGTCCCACCGACAGCGACGCTACAACCACTTTGTCTTTGACACTTCAAAAAGTTAAAGAGATCGTGAAAACTAATGCATAGAATTTGAGCGGTTTAGCCCACATTTTCTGAAAAGACACATCGCATAATGAACAGATTAAATTATGCTTTTATCCACATATATAAATAAACAGAAGCTCAACCGATCTAACGGATTAAAAGGTGGCTAATTCGTACATTTGTCTAAACCACGTGATGTTTAGGTTTAGGGGCGGGGTCAGGGGTAGGTCATTCGTACGAATTCATAACGAATTGGGCAACTCATAAAATATATACGATTTAGCAAAAATCGTACGAGTGAGGTGATATGAATTCGTACGAATTAGCCACCTCATGAAATTCGTACGAATTGCCGTGAGATCGGGTTGGAACAGTCTACTTTTTTTATTGAACCAGTCAAGAAAGAATGATTCAAATGATAGATATTAGCCACAAACATTATGAAGGATACAATCTCTATTAAGAATAAATTACATTTAGGTAACGTTATGCATTTTGCAAATATTTGTTTATGGATGTACTATTTATCATTCACAACATATTTAAACATTTTGCTTGTGTGTGTAGGAACATAATAACCCCTAGTTTTACAGAGAAGGCTTAAGATAGTCCCCGACTAAAATGCATGTTTGAGCCATTTTAACTGAAAGCAACTTGCACTGACATATCTTAAAATGTGTCACTGCCACACAGTACATTTTTGTTTTTTATAAAAGGTACTTATATGTCCTAATTGAACTAAGGCCTAGTCATGGATCTAAGCCCTGTCTATTAGATTAGCCCTTTATTTAACCATGCCTCTTTCCAATGAATAACAGCGATCTGTGAATTCCAACAACAACAAAAAAATCCCTCTAGGAGAGATTTTAGAATTGGACTGAAACGTTAATCTAATATTTTTATTATTACATGAATTAGAAAATACCATCAACTAGCACAGGAAGTTTCCTTTCGTTACTTCCAAAAGTGAGGTGATTTTTCAATGTTTCAAAGCTTTTACAACTCTTTAAATGGACTGGGGAAACTGTAGAAAAACAAAACTCTTCATAAGATAAAATCTTTCCATTTTCATCAAACAAATCCATGACAGAGTATAGGCCTATATATTTTTTCAAACCATTTGTGCAAAAATAAGGATTTATTCCTAGAGGTAATGAGACAATAGTTCCAGGGAAGCATTTTGTGTGGAGAGCAATTGTAATGGAAACAAATTTTCCAAGCCAATAATAACACATGTTGGCGTGCGAGAGCAAACCTCTTGCGGAAGCTCAAACCTCCTGCGTAACACACGAGAATGAACCTCATTGGTTCTTGCACGTCAAGCAAACATCCTTGAGCTTTAGTTTACCACAACTGATCATGTGTGACTTGATTATGTAAATAAAAACTTAAATTCAATCTGTTCATCACATAAAGCGATCGTGTCTCTTTAAAAATTTTGAACCAAACCAATCAATTCATATGGATTAGTTTTACAATCTCTTTATGAACTTTTTTCATAAAAAAAAGCTCTCAGATTTCATCAAAAAGTTTTTAATTTTTGTTTAGAAGATTTTACGGGTTTGGAACAACATATAATTTTTTTATTTTTGGGTGAACTAACCCTTTAACCTTACGTATATTCAAGGCTATTTAATGTCCATAAACTCATTAGTTAGCTAGAAAAAAAATAACTAGAGAAGAGCATTTTGCTAAATATATGCACTGTATTACATTCATTATATTTTTACTTAACCTGTTAGTGATGTCTTAATTTTTTAATTTAGGCTATGTTTGAATAAATCTATCATGAAAACAAGTTATTAGCCTACAGTTTATTGTTGTTTAAATGTATATATTTCACCAAGTTGAAACAACTCTGTTACTAATAAAGTTGATATAAAACTGCCTTATGTGCAATTTAAATGTTGTACAACTCAGTTTTAAATATTTGAGCATTGATTATAAAATAAGTTTGTTAAATTAATTGATTATTAATTTATCTAGTTTCGGTTTTCGGCCAAGTGCATCCAGAATATTTGGTTTCACTTTCAACCCAGAATTTTCATTTCGGTGCATCACTACACCTGATTAGGTCAGTTTTGTGAACCAGATCAACCGATTCATTGAAATGATCAGACTAAAACAAACAACAAACAATGATCAATAACAGTAATTTGGATACTTTTAATGATACTTATATTAAAGGGATAGTTCACCCAAAAATTAAAATTCTGTCAGTAACTGTGCATCACACACATGACCAGCGTCGGCCAATAGTGAGCCTACGTGTGACGTACAACACAGAAGCACTGCGCTATTACACTACGTGAACTCACTCGAGGCTCAGAGAGAAGGAAATGAATAGTGGAATAAAGTCGTTATTTTTGTTTATTTTTTGCGCACAAAAAGTATTCTCGTCGCTTGATAAACTTAAGATTGAGCCACTGTAGTCACTTGGACTGTATTAACGATGTCTTTAATAACTTTTCTGGGCCAGCCAGTTTCAATCCCTTAGAAGCCTATGGAGAAGTGATCCAGCTCTCAGATTTAATCAAAAATATCTTAATTTGTGTTCCGAAGATGAACGAAGGTCTTACGGGGTTGGAACAACATGAGGGTGAGTAATTACTGACAGAATTTTCATTTTTGGGTGAACTATCCCTTTAAGCTTAGCGTCAGTTCTGGCAGGTCACGTTAGTCAAGCACGCATCATCTGACTCTCAGCTTATCCAGGTCTACCTATAGGAATACGACACCTATCACTGTATACATATATAAGCTCTTTAAGTATTATCAGCAGCTATCGTACTTCTCAGGAGCTAATTTCCCTCCTCCGTCCCCAGCTCCTCCTCTCATCAGTCAGTATTTTGCCTTGAGTGCCCCTTGAATCAGAATAAATTCTCGAATTATGTTGTACTTTAAATCTTGAATTAATGATATCTGCAATACATTTTTGTTGGTTCTGTTCTGTTTACCCTAAGGGGGGTTATTGATGCTCTCCCTGCTCTTATCCCTGCTAGGCTGCATGGATGCGCAGAAATAGTCCTGACAGAAATAGTGCTTTTGTAAATTGAAATCTCCAGTCCCTGTTTATTGTACTTGGATGTAAAATTTGTAATTGCGTCTAAAATTTCTCCAAGTGTTTTCCACAAAAAAAAAAAAAAAGAAAGTTGTATGGGTTCTGAACAACATGAGGGTGAGTAAACAATGATATTTGGGGGGAAAATAATAAACTATTACTTAAAAAAAAAAGAGTATTACCTAACTCTATGAAGACGAGCAATGCGGAAAGAGCATTTCATAATTTACTGTAGAGGTGACACACTGTACTGTACCTTGTTTATTGCAGAACTACACACATCCAGAGTCAGCTCTTCTGCTCTTAAACCCTCTCTTTCTTCATTCCCGCTGTCTCTCTCTGGGCAATCCTTTACCCTAATCTCATTTCTCCATTCATTCACTCTCTCTTCACTGCCTCTGATTCAATCTTAAAAGTGGTCCACACGAAGGGCACACAAGCAATACAATCCAGGTCAATGTGAAACAGACCAAAGATACTCTACACCAGTTTAAAGAGCATCTATACTTTTAAACCATTTAAACTTCTGAAAAAGGGGATTGTGTAACTGAATGTGTATCCTCATGAACACAAACAAACTCTCCTCAAGTGCCAGGACAGAAATTCTCCCCAAGGATGATTTTGCAACTGGAGACGTCATAAATTAACCGCAAAGCATCAATTGTAAACCAACCGTAAACTTTGCATGTGGCTGTGACGATCCTGGGAATTTGCATCGCACGTCTCACAACACACGGCTGCAGAGAGACGTACTGAACTCAGACAGCCAAATAACATTAGCAGAGACATCATAGATGCAGTCATCAAACAAAACATGCTAAAACATTACAACCCAAGTTAGAATACATTCAAGTTATTCAAAAGTCTTTATAGAAAATGACATCTTGCATATATATGCTGTGTCATCCTACACAGTGGCGAGGTCACCTTTAAGAGAAAGCATGCGTAAGCACCTACCCTGCAGCCTCTGCATCTCGTTGGCAATCTCCCTGTCTGAACGGGCATAGCGCTGAGCAGATGCCATTCCACTGATTCCAAGTCAGTGGTGCTGATGCAGGGCAGCGGATGCGGCTCCACCCGAGACTTCTCCAATGATCTAGGATCAGCTGGATCAACCCTATATAAAAAGCGTAAATGTTTCTAATCAGTGCATGCCATGCAAACATACGGTTTCTTTCCTCCCTTTGAAGTTCTGTGCTTTCTGCAGGAAGCAGCCTCTTCCCCTCGCTCTCTTTCTGTAGGCATCAGCATTAGTTTTCACTGCCACCTGGTGTCCAATCAGAGTGCAGGTCTCGAGTGCAGTCTGTTGACCAATAGTGAGGCCCGAATCGAGTCCTGTGTGTTACTTTAGCAATGCCAGACAACATTACGCTAAGTGTTTCGATTAAAATGTTACATGTCTGAGCTTCTGCTCACGGAAAATGAAAAAAAGATGCTGGAATATGGCATATCTCAAGCATGGGATTCCATTAAGTGAAATTCGAGAGGGGCAGAAAAAAACTCCCATATGTAGCAGAGACACACTGTTATGCTTTTCAATTCCATTACCGGTTCAATCACACACGCGTGTTATAGGAAAAAAGCAAAGTGAAATGCCTGACTGGAGCGTTAAGCTCAGGATTCAGAGACCGCTCTGCTGAGTCTGCTGGTTTTCAAACAGCAGTGCTTAGCAATGACCTCTACACGGTCACTGCAGATGGATGTGAGTGAGTGTGAGAGAGAGAGAGAGCACAGCAAAGAAGTTACTGACATAAGTCCTTGTGCGCAGAGGATCTTATGTCATTCACATTCACTCATCTTCTCCATGAAGCCTCTGTGTCCTCCATCATTCTGAAGAGCCCATTAGGTGACAAACTGTTTAGAACCACATATGTGCAACATTATTTTCAAATGTTTTCCAAAAATAGAATACACAGAAAGAGAGTTTAACACTGTCGAGCAAATAAACAAACTAATTAGCAAACAAGATCAAGAACGGTGATGTCCAGGGAATTATTTGAAATGCATATCAGATAAAAAATCAGAGTTTAGCCTGAAATGATGATTAGCTGCAACATGTTCTCTGAAGAGTAACAGAGCCATCTGCTGTCCATCAAGAGAAGACTGATAGGATAGGATAGGATAGGAGGATAGTATAGGACAGGACAGGATAGGATAGAAGGATAGTATAGGACAGGACGGGATGGAATAGAGGAGCCATAAATAATACAAATAAATTACACAATAAGATGCCAAACAAAATATACAGGAAAAAATCTGATGAAATATAGAACATATCATGAAAATATTTTTTTTTGCAACTATTATACCACCATTTTTTTTTTCATGATTCATGTATTCTATAGACTATATTAAGGATGGAATAACAAGTTTGGCTTTCATTCCTGATAAATTAGAATGACTTATTTTATTTATTAATACAATACTAAACAAAATTTAGTGAGAGGAAAAAAACTAAATATATTATACAATGTGCAAAAAAATATAAAAAAATATTGTAGAACTATATTACTTTAGAACTGTAGACTTTTTTAGGATGAAATAAGAAGTTTGGCTTTTATTTCTGATATATTAATAAAATAATCTTTTTTTTATGAATTTGTTTTTTTGTTTTTTTTTAAGATTTCAGGTTATATAATGAATGTCTTCAATTGCAAAAATAAATAAACTCTTTCTCATCAATTATAGCCAAGAGGTCACAAACATGATTTGGCCATGTTCTTGTGGGCTTTTTTAAAGGGATACTCCACCGTTTTTTCATATTAAACTATGTTATTCCCTTAACTAAGACGAGTTGATACATACCTCTCTCATCTCAGTGCGTGCACTTAATCGCTCTGGCGCACGGCGACACTTTGATAACACTTAGCTTAGCCCAGTATATTCAATGGTATCTAACAGCAATGAATTTAGAAGTGACCAAACACATCAACGTTTTCCCTATTTAAAAACAGTTACACGAGTAGTTATACGACCAAGTATGGTGACACAAAATAAAACGTGGCGCTTTTCTAAGCGGGTTAAAAAGGATAACTATAATGTATGGCGGAATAGCACTTTTGGGAGTATTTCGACTCGGCGCAGTAAAAAGTCACACCTGGTCCTCTTCCTCTCACTTCTGTTAAAGGGATAGTTCACTTTGAAATAAAATTTTGGTATGTTATAGCTTACCTCAAGGGCATCCAAGATGTAGGTGTCTTTTTTTCCGCAGTAGTTTCAATTTTGATATTTTTAGGTCAAACCGTTCTTGTCTGTCAGTCAAATAATGCAGGTCTATGGTCACCACCTCAAAGAGCATGCACAGAGTCCAAATTAAAACAATTCCACATCGTCCAAATTAAACAATTTTCCATCGTAAGTACACATTGATGGCCTAAGACACGAAATGAGCGGTTTGTGTGAGAAAACGAACAGTATTTATATCGTTGTTACCTCTTGAACACAGCCATGTCCAAGTAATCTGATCTGACGTGTACGCAGACTGGTGCATAGATATATACACACTAGATGTCGCCTTGTCTACGGTTTCGTTCCAATGAACTGCAGTAGCCAAGGCAACATCTAGTGTATATATATATACCCGCCCGCGCCCTTACGTGTACTTACGATGGGGAATTGTTTAATTTGGACTCTGTGCTTGCTCTTTGAGGTGGTGACCATAGACCTGCATTATATGACTGACAGACAAGAACGGTTTGACCTAAAAATATCAAAATTGAAACTACTGCGGAAAAAAAGACACCTACATCTTGGATGCCCTTGAGGTAAGCTAAAACATACCAAAATTTTATTTCAAAGTGAACTATCCCTTTAATAGTGGGAAGAGGACCAGGCGTGACTTTTTACTGCGCCTTTTATTTTGTGTCACCCTACTTGGTCGTATAACTACTTGTGTAACTGTTTTTAAATAGGGAAAACGTTGATGTGTTTGGTCACTTCTAAATTCATTGCTGTTAGATACCATTGAATATACTGGGCTAAGCTAAGTGTTATCAAAGTGTCGCCGCGCGCCAGAGCGATTAAGTGCACGCACTGAGATGAGAGAGGTATGTATCAACTCGTCTTAGTTAAGGGAATAACATAGTTTAATATGAAAAAACGGTGGAGTATCCCTTTAATGCAAAAACACGTAAGAGGCTGAAAATGAAGTGTAATGTATACTTCAGAACTGTAAGGCAATCGCTGATATCTGCACTCCAAAGCAACAATGAGAGGAAATGTCAGTATAGGGCCTGTCCCGTTCCTCCCAGGCCAGCGGCTCTGTCCTAAAACCTCATGCTATCTACTGTTCTTAATCACTAACCTCCAGATACCCTTAATGAACACTATGAAAGGAAAGCACACTGAGGTGAAAGTGGTCTGGTTCAGGGCAAAATCCTGCTTTCTCTGCAGGGATCTTATCAGGGTTTTGTTTTTACAAAAGCTAGCCTCGCCAGGATAACCCAGCACAAAGTTGGCACTCTGCATGGAAAATCTGAAGCGTTGTGATGACCAGTCAGACTACAGCAGACAAAGTGGAACAGTTAAAGCTCAAAAATCTTGGAAATGGTGTTATGAGATCTTTTGTTATGAAATACATAGAAAAATGCTAGGGTTTCGTCTGTTTGGTTTTGATTTTATACTGTGCTTTTGTCAGCTGCCATTTCTATGTTAATTTACACATTGTAATATGTGGAAAAGACATTGTAAACATTAATGAATGTGTCCACATCCCTCTACTCTATTATTTTGAATGGCCATATTAAAAATAAAAAAATTGAATTAAATAATATTTTTCATGCTATTTTTAAACTGTATAGCATTATATTTTATTTATTATATTATAATAGAGATACACAACCATTTAATTTGGGGTCAGTACTGTGAAATAAATTTATACTTTTATTCAGCAAAGATAAATTATATTAATTTAAAAAACAAGTGACAGTAAAGAAAGCTTTACAATCACATAAATTACATTTTAAAATATATTAAAATAGATTTAAACTGCAGACTGGCAAAGTGCCATCATGGTGACACAATGGTATTGTTCATTGTATACGTCATTGTTCATGCCAAGCGACTGGAAGAGAAAGGAAAATAGGGACGAGTAAAATATGATGAATTTTGGCCAAGGGAAAGATGACAAATGACAGGAGGAGAAATGAATTTCACACACACCTTGATTCTCCTCCTCTCTGTACACTCCTCCCTTTCCTCTCCATCCCACAGGAACCCTGGTCTGCGGAGATAAGGACAGCCTGCTGCTAATTTTAAGCAGGAAAGGCAGGAAATGTGAAGTGAAGACTTTGCTTTTCCACAAACAACAGAGTAGCGACCCCGGCCTTGGAGAGGATCCTGTGTACCACAGTGCTGAGCAGTCTGGGGCTGAAAAAGAGACGCAGACAGAGAGAAAGAGAGAGAGAGAGGAGGGTCCCTAGAACTGGGGAGCTGGATAGATGCAGAGAGAGACACAAGAAAAAGTTAAAAGGAAGAGTGAGAGGAAGAATTGGAGGGGAAGAGACTGTGTCCCCTCTCGTCTCCCCTGTATCTCTGGAGGGAGCTATGGCGGATAACAGCACTCAGACCATTGTGGAGTTACTGGAGTCTGTCGGACTGAGTAAGATATTTTGCCATCTTTACACACTTGATATAGGGTTCTCTCACATACATGGAAATTAACTTACAATGTTACATTGTCAACTTTTTCAGAGTGTAGAAAATGCTGTCTCGAGTCGTTTAGGAGAACTCATTTTTCAACAGAAATGCAGACAGTAGTAACTAGCGGTAAAATATATTGGCAAAAACAGTCCATAAAAAAACAACACCGCCAATGTGCAGTTTTTTCCATTCGCTCTCTCCAAATGTCATTTCCAGATGATCCTTCACTCTGGACTGTGATTCCTTTCACCCAGGGAGAAAATTGCATATAAATATCCATATTATTTTACACACACAAGTCTCTAAAGAGTTTTTGATGTCATAGTCTTATAATAATACATAGAATTGTTATGTGCTGTGGTTAAAAATGGCTATAATTTGTCTGTTTCATTCAAATATAACACTAAAAGAACATATGGCTCCTATCCTATGCTTTTTAACCCAATTGTTCAAAAGTGTTGTCAGTTTCAAAAGGACCTACCAGATAAAAATCCTGTGTGCTAATGAAATTGGTATTTCTCTAGAGTAGACAATGGAATGCCATAACAGGAAGCTTCCTAAAATGCAAACTATTTAATTCACTTTAGCTGCAAAGGATAAGAAAACTTTGGGTGTGGCTTCTATTGTGGAATTTGGCCCAATTCTCAGCGACATTTCCATTAAGGGAAACAAAATAATAAGCGAATTATTCAATGAATAATGAATTATTCAGCTCATTTTGAAGGATGCATCAAGTGCATCCTTCATGTCCTTCAATCACGCACAGAAACATTTGCACACATTCCAATTCACAAAAATAACTGACGGAAAACGAGTCGGCGCAGAGCTTGTCTGAGTTCATTATGAAATGTAAGACAAAACATTGTTTGGCATAGATGTTATCTTTTGTTTTGGTGTAAATGTAATGTTTTATTTGTATAGGGACAGATACAATAAACATAGATAAAACTGTGACAACAGCCATCCAATGTGTGTATCATAGTGCTTGTAGCTAAAGCGAATTTGCAACACTTGTCCCAAATTATGGAAATTACACTAAACTGCCAATAATGTTAGCCCTCACTGTATTGCATTAACAAAAAGCCAGCAAATATAATGATTTTTAATACAAAGTATGTTTCCAATAAGTTTTAATAGTATTTTCATACCATGAGCATGGGGGCGGAAACAAATCTGTGACGTAGCCATGCAGACTTAAAAGACCATCTCAATCTAGCGTTCAATGCTGATAGGAGGATAGCCGCCCTAGAAGCCTCAGAAGGACTGGTCAAGGAAGGACACAGCCCTCCATTTGAGATGCACTCTTACTTCATGACCATTACAAAAAAAAAGTGTTCTATATAGTATGAATGTGTGACTACTGCAGTATGAATGAAATTTGGAGGTAGCCTATTACATCCGCCATGTTGTCATGTGACCCACAGCATCAATTGCATCGCTTCACTCCCATTCATAAATCCTCTTCCGTATCCATTAAATGTGCGCTTCAGAATCTCACCAGAACTAGTAGGTCATCCAGGTAATTTTTCGCCTTCTGTTTTATAAATACTGTGAATTCGAACATAATACTCAGCTCACATACTGATTTTTCACTTACTATATAGTATGGAAGTTGGCATATTTAGACACAGTATATGTGTTTTAAAATCAGCTTAAAATATCAAACATGTCTGATATCCTCTGACTTAATGGAATCACGTGAAGCAAAAAAAAAAAAAGTCTGTGCCCATCATACACTTGCATGATTTTCAGTGAAATCGGTCAACTCCGACTGCCCAAAACCTGCAGACTGGCTCAGACTATTGGCAACTAGTGTAGACTCAAACTGAAAAAACTTTTTTTTCTTTACTTTTTTTTACCACTTTCATTTTCTTTCCTTTCTCCAGGGGATGTGATTTTGGCCTTCTGTCTTTCTATGGTTGTTGGTCTTCTGCTGGGAGCTGTGGTCTATATGATCATGACCTGGACGTCTCGTCGACAGGCATCGGCCACCATCACGCGTGTACCCATCCACCAGCCCCGCTCCACCACCCGTTCGTCCTCACCACGCTCTCGGCCAGGCTACAGTCGGCACAGCAGTGGCTTCGACCGACGCAGCAATAATAGTCTGGCCAGCGCTGCCTTCTCCTTCCATCGGCAAACCTCGTCCTCACCGATAGACTATGGTGACTCACCGGGCCGCAAATCAAGCTTCCGGGCCTCTACCTTTCATCCTCTTCTTCAGTGTAGCCAGATTGCTCGCGAGGCAGAGGAAGGTGCCCAGGGGAGCCTGCCACGAACCCCCACTCTCACTGCCAGCCCTGGGGCGGCTGGATCAACCAGCACTGTCAGTTCTATGGTCACCCCACCCCGGGCCAGAACCCGACCGGATTCCTTCTGGGGCAACAACAATCTAAGGGGCTTCCATGCTGGCCAGACTCCACCACCTGCCTACGAGAGCATCATACGAGCCTATCAGGAGACGACCACGTGAAGGAAGGGGACATGCTACTGTTATGGGGGAAGATGTACATGCATTAATAGACTTGGACAGGAAAATTGGACAACTGAAAGCAATATTGATGGAACTTAAATTGACATGGCCAGTTTGTTTAAACTTGTATGTGTTGTATGTGTATATGTGCATATTTCTGTTTGTTCATAAGTATGCAAAGTCAATCGAAAATATCAGAAAGTGTTTGAAAGAGAGAGTAAGATGTTTTTTGTTTCTATAGGTTGATTCAAAAAAAGCCAAAAGATATATGTTTGTGTAAGAGAGAGAGCATGAAATGTTGAAGGTCGCAATAAGCATGAGGACATATCTCTGAGACCTTTATTCTGATCTCTATTGTAAATTCCAAGAAAGACAGTTATTGCAAACACTAATTTAAAATAGTTTTGCAACAAACTCATTAAATTGTGTATTTATTGGCTTGTTTTCTGGGAACTCTAGTCTTTTGGAATCATTGTAAATATTTCCCAATGCAACTGTACTTGTAAAAATAAACGATGCATTTTGCAATAGCTTTTTGTCTAAAACATCTGCATGTTTTAACTGAGCCAAATGCCTTCATACATAGAAAGCATTATACACATCATAAAAGTAAAAAAAAAAAACATTCTGTCAAGATTTACCCACCCTCATGTGACCATCACTTACTTTCTTCTGTGGAACACAAAAGAGGATACTTGAAAAAAGTTTGTTTTCCAATGAAAAAAGTCAAATGTTGTTTGTAGTTTGAACCCTGGTGTTCTTCAAAATATATTCGTGTTCCGCAGAAGAAAGAAAGTCTTACAGGTTTGAAACAACATAAGCTAAATGGAAACAGAATTTTTATTTTTGTGTGAACTATCCTTTTAATGTGTCAGTTTTAGAGTGTTAAACATGAATGAACAGAACAAGGACGAATGTTAAGGGGTTTTCAAGAGGGTTTAGAGCACACACATCCTGGAAGTGACCTGGCATCCTTGAAGTGACCATGCACGGATTTCCCTGACAAGAGGAAGGAATTGTCTCAACAGGTTTAAATGTATGCTAACGAATTAAAAGTTTATAGACATACTGTGCCAACTGCACAACTGACTTAGATATCCTGTTTGGTGTTAGTTTCGTACCGTCAATATTCTAGCAAAGTATTCTGGACTAGGACTTTGTGAAAAAATTCTGGACTAGGACTATTACAGGCAGGCGTGAAAACATTGAACAATAGAAGTGAGCATTACGGTAGGACATTTTCGATGCGTGCCACTGACTTTGCGGTACTTACGGTAATGGCGCTCTACGTCAAAAACAGTCTTGAAAACAGTTCCTGTTTATATTTGCTGTCAAGCGTGATTTTTTTCAATGCCGCGTTTTTCGGAAGGAACGTCAGTTTTATAGGTAAATTGCACATTTAACGTAGTTTCATTCGTTAAATGACAATTTTGTACGTACGTACGCACGCAATGAATTTCGCTAGAATGCCTTCCAACTATTCGGCTTTTTTCATGATGTAACTTACAAGCCGACTGGTTATTAAACCTCATCAAATGACGAATTATCACCCTTTTAAGATGTTTAGTATGCAGTTAGCCTGATATCAGCAGTCTCTATAACTAAAGAAGTGTGCTGAGTGTTTCCAAAACTGAATAGAGAGAATGAAAACAACTGACAGTGACTCCTCTGGCATGTCATGACTCCACCACCTCTTCTTTAACCTTTAGCATCTAGGTTATTATCGACGTGAGAAGATCACCAGCAATCATAAAACAGCTGGTAGCCTTTATATGTCTCACCGGCCCTCTGGCCAAGAATTGATGTGTGCAATCGTCTGATATCTGCGAGGGAAGCCAATGTCTGTGTCCGCCATGCGACTGATCCGCGTCCGGCGGCTGAGCAGCAGCACTGGACCTGCGGTGAAGAGGGCACTGCCATGGAGAGATCTTAGTAAGAGCCTGAACCTACTGACATGCCCACCTTCACTGCATTTATGGTGCAAAAAAAAAAAAAAGAAAGGTTGTCTAGGAATGCAGCTCACTTGAATTTGAGACACAGCCTTAATATATCTGGCACTTTCCAAGATACCTACCAAATAAAACAGGGCCTGATAATCTTAAATGTATTGTTTGTGACTTTGGGACATCTCTACATACATTTTAAAACCCTTATTTAAATTTTTTATTTTTTAAGATAAACAAATAATATTTTGTTGTTATTCATAATTTACACTACCATTCAAAAGTTTATGGACAGTAGGATTTTTTTAACAATACTTTTATTTAGCAAGGACACATCAAAAGTGTCAGTAAAGACATTTATGTTACAATTGATGTTAAACTGTTACAAAAGATTTATATTTCACATAAACACTGTTCTTTGAAACTTTATTCATTAATGATCCATTCATTAAGATTGTTAATAATAAAATGTTTCTTGATCACCAAATCATCATATTAGAATGATTTCTGAAGGATCATGTGACACTGAAGACTGAGCAATGACTGCTGACAATTCAACTTTGCCATCACAGGAAAAAAATACATTTTATATTCAACAATTCTTATATTCAAATAGAAAATAGTTATTTTAAAGGAACACTCCACTGTTTTTTTAAATGGGGCTTATTCACCTTCTTTCCTACATTTAGATAGGTGGGCAAATGCATTTTTGTCTCAGTGCATGTATTGTTTTAGTTTGACAGGGTCGGTGCGAGCTTAGCTTAGCTTAGCTTAATGAATGGAATCCTTTGTTGCCAGCTAGCATGTCCTGAGTAAAAGTGATCCAAAAAACCCCCCACCTAATTACTTCTTGTGGCCTGCGTATTCACAACGAGTACAAATAGCGATGCAGATTAACAATAGGCGATTTCCTAGGCAGATATTTACTTGGGACTATATTAGGGGGAAGCACAGGCAAAGCACTTCTACTTGGGCGCAGAGATATCACGCAACACATGAAATCCTCACGTCCTCAGGCTGTTGTTGAGCGATCGCAACCTCCTCCTCCTGTCGTTCTATTTCCAAAGCACGCAGCTCATGTTCTGAAAACTCTGGTTCATAGAGGTTTAGTTCTGGATCTTGACTGTCTGAGAAGTCACCCTCTTCGTCTCTCACAAAATCAGCCATGTTCATCGCCATTCATGTACTGTAGGAAAAACAGCCAGCTACTATTCACGCCGGTATGTTGACGGAAGTCGTGGGATTTCATGTGTTGCGTGATATCTCTGCGCCCAAGTAGCAGTGCTTCGCCTGTGCTTCCCCCTAATATAGTCCCAAGTAAATATCTGCCTAGGAAATTGCCTAGTGTTAATCTGCATCGCTATTTGTACTCGTTGTGAATACGCAGGCCACAAGAAGTAATTCGTTTTTTTTTATTATTATTTTTTTATCACTTTTACTCAGGACATGCTAGCTGGCAACAAAGGATTCCATTCATTAAGCTAAGCTAAGCTAAGCTCGCGCCGACCCTGTCAAACTAAAACAATGCATGCACTGAGACAAAAATGCATTTGCCCACCTATCTAAATGTAGGAAAGAAAGTGAATCAGCCCTATTTAAAAAAACGGTGGAGTTTTCCTTTAAATTGTAATAAAATTTCACAATATTACTGTTTGACAGTTATTTTGATAAAATAAATGCAGCTTAGTTCAGTGTAAGAGACTTATTACAAAAACATTTTAGAAAATAATACGACCCCAAATCTTTGAATGGTAGTCTATATTTCCCATAAAAAATACATTTTGTTTGTGGCTGCTACATTCCCATCAGTCCTGCATGATAGTCCCTGCATGCTTTATTTACTGCTTTGATAAATTGACAGATTTATTCCGAATGCTTAACTGAATAATACTGAATGCTGGTCTTCATCTCTTTCTTGTCTCTAGGAAAAATAGCAAAAGTGACAGGAGCAATAGTATTGGGGTAGGTTTGCAGATTCTTATTTTTTATTTTTGCATGTATTGATGGCATGTATTCGACAAGCCATCAATCAAATGATATCATACAATTTTGCAGAGAATGTCAGAGGAAGCAGATGTTAAAAGTAATAAATCTTCTGAGCCAGATTTGTTATCCCTCTCTGAAACATATTGTGACTTTATCAAGTTTGCTTACACAGAGGCTGTGTTTTCATCACATATGAGGTGGTTACTCTCAACCAGGCCCTCACTATTGACACCAGTGCAATACTACAGGAGAAGCACAAGTCCTACATCTACCTGACTCACGCCACTAATAGGGAACAAGAGAGCCTTGCTTCTGGTACATTCAGTTTTCACGCTTGTGTGTTTTTGTGCTTGAGAGAGTGTGTAAATATCAGTGAGCTGAAAGATCAATTTGCATTTACATTTATTCCTCATAGCAACTTGCAAATGAGGAAATACTACACCACTACTGCAAACGAATGTGCCTCAGTGGTCCTGATTTGCTTAAGAAAGTACTTGCTAGTGATGAAAATGAGACGCTTTGAACAAACAATTTGTGGTATTTGTCTGGAGTTATAAAACAATGAAGCACCCGAGACTCAAGTAGCGAACGTCATCTCTATTTTTTACTCCTTCACCTCTGTTCTCACACACATTACATCATTACACAACAGTTCAGGCTTTCTTTTCAAAATAGTAGTCAACAATAAAATCCAATCCACTAACACAACAGACCAGTTTTTTTGCTTCAAGAGTTCTTTGGCTTTACAGACAGTACATAAATTAAGTTTTTGAAGGGGCATCATATAGTCTTCAATTAGATTAAATTTTTTTGATAGTATATTATAAATGTATTGTTCTATATTTTTTACAATTAGACATTAAAACAGGCCATTTGTGTATTACAATTGATGGATGATTGTTGGAATTTATTAATTGCCCTCAACAGACAATATTCCTGTTTCAGGCCTCGCTATCAAGACCAGGAAGGAGCTTCATAAAGCAGCTAGAAAGTTTCTTGAAATTACATCAAGAGTTCTTCGTCACCCACTGGACGGTGAGTAGTTTCATCTCTGTTTGATGGCAATGACAAGTCATGGAGCCTGTTAATGCTTTTAACTAGATGTCACCTGTAGTTATTCAGAGAGGAATTGACATGGAATATTGTTCTGTTTTAAATGGAACAGGTATCTCTGTTCTTAATGTGCAATCTAATACACTGCTTTAAAACAATTTATTTTTATTTTTATCACAGCATACTTGGCATCAGGTTTGAGACTGAAGGGTAGTTTATAATATACATTACTGTTCAAAAGTTTAGGGTCAGTAAGATTTTCTTAAAGAAATGAGTACCATTATTCAGCAAGTATGCTTTGCATTAAATTGATAAAAAATGACAGTAATACATTTGTTACAAAATATTTCCATTTCAAATAAATTTTATTCATCAAAGAAACGTGAACACATCACAATTTGCAAAAAATATTTGGCAGCACAACTGCTTGATAATACTTCTGTTTATAATAAGAAATGTTTCTTTAGCATCAAATCAGCACATTAGAATGATTTGTGAAGGATCATGTGACACTGAAGTCTGGAGTAATGGTGCTGAAAATTCAGCTTTGCCATCCAGGAATAAATTACATTTAAAAATATATTAAAATAGAAAACAGTCATTTTAAGTTGTAAAAGTAATACATAAGATGTGTATCACATAAATGCATCCTTGGTGAAAATAGGAGCCTTCTTTCAAAAACATAAAAAAAATCTTACTGACACTTTTGTATGGTAGTGTATGTTTAGCACAAACCAGTTTAGCAAAGTGTGCCATAGTAGTAGACTGATAGACTATAGAAAACTTTACTGTACTCTATGTTTAACTGAAGGCATCTGTTTCCATTTGACTTTTGCTAAAATCATTATTTTCAAATTAAATCATGATTTTAACATAATTTCTAGCGTGTCATTGTATTTGTAGTTATGTGAAATGAGCATGTGTTCATTTTGTTTTTTAAATTAGAGCGTCTCAGTCATCTAGACGCAGATCCTAATGAATGTGCGCTATGGATGCTGCTGAAAAGAACCTTCTCTGCTGACCGGGCCGTGAGACAGCAGGCTGTGCAGGAACTGGCCCAAAATCACCACTGGCAGGGTGAGAGACAGCAGCACTTCAATCCCATTATTACAAAATTTATTGCCATTAATGTTCTTGCTGGAAAAAAAAAACTATTTCTACTTCTCTTGCCCACCAGAGAAAAAAACACATCACTATATATTCTGTGAGCTCTGATTGATCTTTTGTCTCATCCGACACAGATTATCAATACCGGACTGCAGCACAGGTGGTAGATCAGCGCACATCTGTGGCTCTCGCCCGCATACCTAACGTGGACCTGCGCTTCTTTCTCCCTCCTCCTCTACTGCCACACTCTGATGATGTGGGTAGCTATCATTCAGACAAAAGCCAAATTGAACTGCTGTCAGCTACTAGTGCTAATGTTTTGTGCATGTATAGGATATATCAATAGAAGAGGAACTTAGGCAGTTACTGGGATCTCTGCCCCTGTCGGAGGTGGATCAGTGTGTGCAGTACTTTACTTCCCTGGCACTTCGAGAGAGCAGCCAATCACTAGCCTCTCAACGGGTGAGTCATAAACACACTCAAGCTATAGAGTGCAACAGCCAGCATCTGCAAATAAAGATCCCATTCATTTTCTCAGTAGGGGAACTGATTTTTAACAATAGCTTATAAACTTTTGTGAGCTACAAGGTTGTTCATTGATATTGCTGTATATGGCAACTTATGTCTTACATAATTGTTTAACAGTGGAATTCCAGGTGATAAACCAATCAGAAAATCAAAACCGGCTAACCACTCCCATGAAACACTGTGAATGTAATTGTCAATCTCCCTACACTCTCAAACTACTTTAATATTTGTATAAATGTGCATATTTTGCAATGAATATAGAAATATATTATTTAATGAGCATCTTTAAATCCATTTACATTTTTTATTTCATTTAAGTCATTCACAATGTTTCATAGGATTGTAGTTATTTCCCGTACTGAACACCGTCTTGTACCTTAGTCTATTTGTTCAGTTTTCAAATATTTTTTTTTTTTACTTCAAATCAAAGTTTATAATGTTGTGATTCACTTCGTAGCTGGTAGGTTTGGTTCATTGCTTAAAATTCTTTAACAAAGCCTTTTTTTTAAATCCCCATGGGAAATATGAATGGGAAAAACACTTCCAGAACCAAGGGTGCTGAAAAAGTGAGCAAGCACTGTTGCACTCTATTTGGTCGAATTTATATCCAGAAAAAAGAGACAATCCGTTAGCTGTGCATTTGGTCTGTGGTCATAGGGAGGGCTGTGGTGTTTTGGAGGAAATGGGTTGCCCTACGCCCAAAGTCTCACTTCTACCCCCTCTGAGAAGGTGGAGACATTCTGCCTGCAGGCCCTGGTCCAGCACTCAAAGGTGAAGATTTACAAACTCTGCTAAATGACATGTATTTTGCAACAAGGAAGTAGCCGATGATCAAAGAAAACAGGATGCTTGTGTATGATGAGTGATGTTTTGTAGATATTCTGGATGTGACTCCGAAAGACAAAATGAACGTATAAAGTTCATACACTACACGGTTGAGTACATAGTGCATAAGTACATAGTGTACTAGTGTATAGTGTTTCATTTGGGACACAGCTAGTGTTTTTGCTGTCAAAGAGACACTGTCAGGGTCTGAATCGGGCTCAAATTTGTTTGAAATTGACGCCAACCTCAGTATTTACACCAGAGAAGAACTCGCTGTTATGGAGGGGTGGGACATTTCCCGAACACGCGCTAAGGGCTGCCAATCACAACACACTGGGCCATCGAAATCAGCATGTTCAGGCCAGACTGGGTAGAGAAGAGCTGTAATAATGTAACAAATAAAAAAATGTGTTTTTTGAACAATCAAGCATGAAAATATATTCTAGTACACCCCAAAAACAAAATCAAGACTTTGTAAAAGGGCATAATAGGACCCCTTTAAGCCCAATTTGACTTGAGCAAATCATTGTTGGTTTTAATAAACATATAAATTCAAAGCATTTCCAATTGGGTTGTTCTTTGTTCACAGGTCCGCAGTCATTGTGACCACATTGTTGCTAATGGAGGACTGCAGCTCTTGCAAAGAGTCTACCAGCTTCGCAGAGACTCCCCGAAAATTCAGTGCAACATTGTGCGAATTATTGGAAATCTCGCGCTGAATGAGAGTGCACACACGGCCATAGTGCAGTCGGGTACTTTAGTATTACTGATTTATGAGTTAGGTTTAATGTTGAATAGAGTATTTATTTTATTTTATTTTGTGGTTGTCCTTAAGGTTGGATGTCTGTCCTGGCTAAGATGATCCAGTCACCACACATCATGCAGGCATCTTATGCTGCCCGCGCTTTAGCCAATTTGGACAGAGATGCAGTAAGGCAGAAGTACCAGGATGGAGTTTACATTTTGCACCCACAATGCCGCACAAAGTAAGCATGCTAGCTTATTTGGACTGCCTCATGCTCACCAAGGCAGCATTTTTTTAATCAATAATACAATAAAAATAGTACAATTAATACAATTTAAAATAATCATTTTCTGTTTTAGTATATTTTAAAATGTACTTTATTCCTGTGATGGCAAAGCTGAATGTTCAGCATCATTACTCCAGTCTTCAGTGTCACATGATTCCTCAGAAATCATTCTATTGTGCTGATTATTGTTCAAGAAACATTTCTTATTATCAATGTTGAAAATAGTTGGAAAGTTCAAAAGAACAGCATTCATTTGAAATAGAAATCTTCTGTATCATTATAAAAGTCTTTACTGTCACAAGATTAATTGAATGCATCCTTGCTGAATAAAAGTTATAATTTCTTTAAAAAGAATCTGATTGTCCCCAAACTTTTAAAGGGTAGTGTAGATGATTTGTTTTACTAATATATGTTTTCCATATTTATTCAGCCAGCCAATCAAAGCTGATGTTCTCTTCGTGCACGGCCTCTTGGGAGCAGCTTTTAAAACATGGCGTCAAAAGGACCCTGACGTGACGGATGATGACAAGGTGGAGGGGGTCCGAGAGGACTACACTGAATGCTGGCCCAAGGTCAGATGTTTTATTGAAGAAACATATGGGTAAAATCTCAGTTACCAAAATACTATTTGCGGTATAATGGCATTACAGAGCTTCAGAGGTATTTTGAAAGTCAGACCAAAGTCCAAAGTCAGGAATTCAAATCTTGTATTTTCCACAGTCATGGTTGGCTGAAGACTGTCCAAACCTCAGGATCCTGTCTGTGGAGTATGACACCCATTTAAGTGACTGGAAGGCTAAGTGTCCTGCTGAAAACCAAAGGTAAACAGTCATGGTGTGAATATTCAATGATCTACATCAATAAATCATTTGATTAGCTCAATGTAGCATACATGGTGTCAATGTTTGTTTAGTGTTTTTTTCTTTTCACTTTTTGTGCTATACAGGAAGTCCTTGGCCTACAGGAGTCAGGAACTGCTGAGGAAGTTGAAGGATGCAGGTGTAGGGGACAGGCCTGTGGTCTGGGTAGCCCACAGTATGGGAGGTTAGTCCATGGTGGGTCTTACAATAACCAGCACCTGAATATGAGAGTAACTTCCAAATCTTCCTGTTACATTTATTTGCGATAGAATAGCTTTTTACAAAATAACAAAACAAAATCCTATTACAATTGCTGTTTGAACTGCATTTAAAACTGCCACTGCTTATATATATGAAATAGTTGAAATAGCTCAACACAACAAATGTTTCAAGTTGTTTCCCCAAATTTAACTGAAAATGCAACATTTAATGACTTCTGCAGTCTCAAAATTATTCAACTCCTACGTGGCAAGCATCTGTAATACTTAGTAGAACACTTAGTATCCTGTTCCTTATTTGTGAAGGGCGATGATATCTTCTCTTTTTGTACCATTATTTTGACTGAGACATATTTCTAACATGCAGTCAAACGTGACACTCAACAAACCTAGCCAGTTCAGATATTTAATGTGTTCTAGCTCAAGCACACCTTGTGCAACTAATGAAGCCCTTGATAAGTTGCATCAGGTGTGCTTGAGACAACACTTGTTTTGCAGATTTGGGCTGTTGTGAGGGATTCTGTTCAGGGGGTTGAATAATTTTGAGACTGCAGAAGTCATTATCAGTTGCATTTTCAGTTGAATTTGAAACCACTTGAAACATTGGTTGTGTTGAGCTATTTCAATTACTTTTGTTTGATTTGTTCTGATTTGCAATAGGGGTTGAATTATTTTGATTACAACTGTGTGTGTATATATATAAATATATATATATATATATATATATACATATACATTTTTAACAGGGACTTTATTTTTTAATATTTGTTTTTGTGGTTTACCAAAAGACTTTTGTAATATGGGGTCTGTTGAGTAACTCTGTATCATAATTTGATTCATAGGTTTACTTGTGAAAAAGATCCTCTTAGATGCCTCAAAAGATCCTGATCTCAGTGCACTGATCAAGAACACAAAGGGAATTCTGTTCTACAGTGTTCCTCATCACGGCACATTCATGGCTGGGTATTCTGTAAATGTCCGATACCTCCTGTTTCCTTCCATTGAAGTGAAAGAACTATGTAGAGGTATGATGTGATTTCTTTTTGTTCTCTGAATTTTAATATAATGTCAAAGGTGCAGTAAGCGATTTCTGAGAAACACTGTTGATATTTGAAATCAACCCAACCAAACACACCCCTCCCTTCATTGCTCTGTCCTCAAATTGTACGAACACTCAGTGCAAGAATGGATGTCTCTTTATCATTGCTGAAGCAAAGCAAAATAATGCTTCTCAAAAAATAAAGCGAATATGATGAACAAACAACGAGGAAGAGCAAAAAATTAACATACAGGACACAAGAGCAGCAGCACACCAGCTCCAGACAAACAATGACACTCAAAACTGTCCTGTTACTATAGCTAACATTACAACAACCGCATATCTTGTATCTGTGAAACAGCAAAAGCAATGTTACTCACGTATGGAGCAGAAATATCGCAACCTCTGTGTCCGTTTTCAGGATTTCCCAGCGCTGGATAGCTTTTCTCATATTAACTTGCTTCCTAAAGCTTTTGCCTGATCATAACTCTTCTTTTTCCAGTGATATTCCTCTGAACTTTTCTATTTTGTAATGTCTCTCAGACATCTCTCTTTCTACAGTCTTTCTTCAAATATCCCTCTCTCCTCCCCCATCATCACACCCCCTACTGCTGATTGGCTACAAGTGTGTTGTGGTTCATGATCCGATCCACTTTCAACAGCGTTTCTCAGATATTGCTTACTGCACCTTTAATTCCTCCTGTTAAGATTCAGATCCTACAGTATGTCTCAGTTCACATCATTTTTCTGTTCATCTATTTCTACTCAGACTCTCCAGCTTTGCGGGACTTACATGAAAATTTTTGTAGCATTGCAAAGGATCAAGAGTACAAGGTCCTTAGCTTTGCAGAAACACTGCCAACATCCATTGGGCCAATGCTCAAAATTTTGGTAGTTCCACCCCAGTCGGCAGGTAGGTCAGAGCAACTGAACAACAAGCAGCAGCAGTTCTTTCTTATCATCATCATTCTCGATTAGAAAACAAAATTTCTCCTTTTTCTCATTCAGATCTGGGTTTTGGGGACCTCATCCAGGTTGATGTGGATCACCTCAACATCTGCAAGCCAGAAAAAAAGGACACTTTTCTCTATAAACGTACTTTACAATTTATTCAGGATGCTCTTGGAGGACAGAGAATGAAGTAAACTCTTAAGTCCACAGTCCAAAACCAATCTCTTGCCATGTCATTGCCTCTTGAGGATTCAACCATTACATTAAAAAAAGTATAGTTTTACCTCTGACTGAAAGGAAGTACTAAAATTGCAACTGATTTTTTTTTTTCATGTTCCTTTAACCATTTCCTATCCATTTATTTGTGAAATGGAAACACCACTGACCTTTCAGTTTTATTTATTTTTTCTTTTCAGTATTAAATGCTTGCCAATATGAATATGCTTTGTCAAACATCTTAGTTTACCTTTTCATGTGTTTTGCCCTCTTCACCATTGCCTTGTACTGTATTTTGCTTCAATTAGAGAACTTGAGAACTTTTCAGCTTTTACTTTACCTTTAAGCTATAACAAAAAGAAATGAGGATCAAGTTTATTGTTTACTATATCACGTCACATTTTAAAACTCATTTATAGAAAGTCCGTTTTATTTATTCTTGGAAGAAAAAGAAATATTTAATAACACAGACTTAAAACTAGCCTTATTTTCTTAACTCACCAGCCTTCTTTGTATCCCTACCTCAGACACAGGTTGGTCGTGATCTTGGCTGTCATTTTCCAGTATTTTTGTACTAATGTATTAATTGTAGTACTTGCATGGGACCCTACGACTTTTATTTTGATGGTGACTGTGCAAGACACAATAATTGTGAAATCTTTATCACGCTGAATAAAGCTGTGTGTCCTAACTTTATATTCCACTTAAATCATATACTTTTACTCAGGGCCGTGCACAGACATTTTGAGGGGCAGTGGCTTAAACCAAAAAATGGGGCACTATAAGGAGTTTGAATGAGGCAGTATCATCTTAATATAGAAAATTAAAAACAACTCTTTTATATGGGCAACAAGATTACAATTAGGATTTAGTGCAAAATCAATTTATGTTGTTATAATTACTCTTCCAATTAAATAATTCAATGTCAATGCCAGTTTAACTGTCTGATGCTCAGTGGGCTCTCACTCTCTGAGCTGCCTCGTCCTATGGAAGAAGTATAGACATTTAATTTAATATTATACAGTTAAAGTATAAATTGAAATGATATACACTATACAGGTTACAACAGTTATAAAGTCACACCGGGGTAAAATGCGCATTTGACTTATACCACTCAATGGCACAAATTCTGCTCAGCACTTTTTTTCATAAACGCTTTTGATGATGGACTTGGAAATTTGGCTGATCATTGACTTGATCAAAGTTGATTCTGTGCTAATTTAATCTACTATTTTATATATTTTTTAATGTTTTAGACTTATGTAGCAATTTAAATACAAAGATCTCAAGAATCTTGTTTCTGTATTTTTTAAATGAAAATTATGACAGATAGCCTATATTTATTGAACAAACATTTATTATTTAATTTATCAAAATAACTCCAAATTTTTTATAAACTTTGCTAAAGTGATTGGTTTGAACAAGTATCAACTTAGACATTATTAAAAGCATATTAATTTGTGTACCTCCTTGCCACCTCATACATTAATACGATTTTTAAACAAACCACCTTTCTGATTTATTTTCACACAAAATCTGTTGCTCCATCAATTTTCAAACATATATTGTTCTGCAATCATACACTGGGAGTAGTGAAAATTAGAATTCTTGTTCAATCAAATTATTTAACCTGATCTAATCTAATATAAATAACACTAATAAATAAATCACGAATAAATAAATAACATTTTCTGTTGTCTGCAGATTTTGTAGACAAAAAAACAATGCCTTCACAAAATTAGAAGAACAGAGTGAGAAAGAGCAAAGACAAAGCCTATTCAACATTGCAAAAATTGAATCAAAGTTCTAGAAAGCCAAGAGGGTAAATCATGTATAGAATATTTAGCAGACAGTTTTTCACACTTTAACTCCTGTAAATATATTTCCCATTATAATCAGTTGCCTTAGTTGATATACTAGTATCTATCTATAACATACATCATATTTATAATATTTTAATGAGACCATATTAACATTATACATAATAAAAAGGTAATATACTATATTATCTAAATGTGTTATAATCTAAATGAATAGTAGGCTACCTTAGCATAGTAGGTTACAAGGGGGGCTAACGGCACGAAACACATTTGCTTTTCTTCCAAGAACATGGATGTTGCACGAGTTGTTATTTGAAGACCAGGAGCAAAACATTTTGCGACAGAAATACAAAAACATATTACCAAAATACTAATTTTGTGGATCGACTACTGTCTGTAATGTGGATTGTAATTTTTAATCGACCTGTGAACAGGCCCGCCCACAGAAATGACTGGGCCCCTGAAAAGGTCCAGTGAATGGGCTACTCATATCATGCATGTGCTCTCTCTCGCTCTCTCTCTCTCGCTCTCTCTCTCTCTCTCTCTCTCTCTCTCCCTCCTACATTAACACATACATTTAACTGAGAGAGACTCAGGGGTGGGTATGCAGCAACAATTTTATACTTGAAAGAGTATATTTATATACTTCACATTAAAGATGTGATTGGGCCAGCCCAGTGACCATCAAGAAAAGAACCAATGGGCCGCTGATACGCGTTTCATGGGCCGGTGTGTCAGAAAAAAAAAACTAACGCTGACTTTTTTTGACCAATGCATTACACTGGCAGTAACCCAGCGCCGCCGATTAAGCAAAACAAAACTAAACAAATGTACAGTTTTATGGGCCGTTATGACAAAAAAAGAAAAAAAGTATGAGATGCATCGGCCCAAAAAGCACGTCGGCCCACTGGGAATCTCCCGGTAGTCCCGATGGCCAGTAGCCTACATGCCTGGACGTCACACTTTAAATCCTACCTGTTGCCTTTCACCATCCACTTATTTAGCTGCTGTTGCATCAATTGACATGCCATCTCCTTTTCCCTCTTTCTTTTTCTATTTTTAGCCCCCGACAGCTTTTTTGCTTTATCCATCTTTTTCGACGACAACTCACTACTCCTTCCTGCTGCTCGCTCAGCGCTGACGGCGCCCGCGCCCGCTCGCCAGCCTGCTCAGACCATTTTCAGGAAAGGGGTGTTTCATTATGACACAGGCTATATTTTACTCGAGCAAAATTACATAAAATGCTTTTTTTTTCTTTCTCACTTTCAACAATTAATGTTGCTATTTTGGTTCAAAATTAAATATGGTAACCTTTGCTTATATTTGGGATGAACATAATTATAGCTGGACTGCATGGGCCCCCCCTAGCGGCTGGGCCCCAGAAAACGTTCCCCTTTATCCCCCCTTATGGCGGGCCCTGCCTGTGAATGGGACGACATTCTATTCTGAAACTGTCGTCGGAGAGCGGGCACATGCTTGTCTACGAGTGACGCTGCGGAGCGAGCAGGAAAACATGGAGCGGATGAGCGGAATCAGTGGATCTTTAGCGGAGCGATAACAGAACGTTTTTATGGGAATCTTCTGGAGGGTTAGGGAGGGGGGCGAGAGGGGCACCTCAGCTGATGAGGGCAGAAGGGCAGTGGCTCTAGCCACCGGGCCACCCCCCTGTGCACGGCCCTGCTTTTACTATTTCTACACTGAATGGGATTATATCATTTTTTAATGAGCAGCTTTTTCTTTCCACCTTTTTGTGTGGAGCAGAACTGTGCTCCTGGCCAGCAGGGGGCAGTAAAGCTCACAAACCGGACGCTAGTCAGTTAGTAGAAGAAGACTTGCGACTAGACGGTAATGTCATTTTGTTATTTTCTTGAAAATTCTAGTTTGTAAATTCATAAGATAGGCGTATGCGTTTGGAGAGACGCACAGTATGTCAAACGTTTGTAACGATTACAAACATTCATGATGTACTGCTAACTTTTTTTATTTCTAATGTTCAAAACAACTTTGCCTTTTGTCCTCAGATAGAAACAGACGCTTTAACTAAAGGAACAGCAGTGTTATCACATCCCGTCAAAAATGGTTAACGTCTTAAAAGGAGTTCTCGTTGAATGGTAAGTTTCACAAATCACAAAAACTCTTTAAAGGTGCGTAGAGTAATTTATCTCACATTTAAAAACAAAGAAATCAACAGTGACTTTTAAAATTATATATGTTGGAAATCATGTACACTTAAATTAAATTAGACTTTTACATGGAGCGAGTCACCACATGCCATTGGTAACATCGCGTGCTCAGCCAAACACAATGACTGTAACCAGTTATTTAATATTTGCTTGCGGTATAAATAATAATGGCTGACAGTGACTACTAGAGTGTATTACTTAAGTGTCATCTGTAACTGAAAACCTTTGCTTTTGCATGTGACTACACCGTTGTCTCATCTTATCCAGTCGATGCCTAACAAACAAAATCATTCTGAGTGCACCTTTAAAATAAAAGTCATGCGTCATTGCACCTTCATTTGTGGTTCTTCTTTTAAAATATGAAACAGTGACCCAGCTATGAAGCAATTTCTTCTATATCTGGATGAGACGTCAGCGTTGGGGAAGAAATTCATCATCCAGGATTTGGATGACACGCATGTTTTCATCCTAGCTGAAGTTGTGCAGATTCTCCAGGAGCGAGTAGGAGAACTGATGGACCAGAATTCATTTCCCATCACCCAGAAATAAACGCCTGAATCTGACAGCAGACCCTACAGTCTGTGAGACCAGATGGATGTGGAGATTCTTCCAGCACAATTGCACAAACACAGATGCAACTGAAATGTATAGATGACTGCCCACCAGAATGATGCCTATTCTCCTTGGTTTAATTTGACTGTGTGGCATAAGTTCTTCCTCTGAGATAATTATAATTATGTGCTTTAAGTTGCCCATGTTTCAAAGACAGTTTCTTGAATCTTTGCTGTGTTCTCAAAGTATTATTAATGAATTGTTTTGAGTGGAAAATCGCATTGGCTGCAGAAAGAAACAACTAATTGTATATCAATTATTTTTTTCAACATTTCGAAATTGTTTAAAAAGTACATCATACTACTGAAAGCAGATGGTTGAAGGCAGTGATATTTATAAACATAATACAAGCATCAAATAAAAAAAAAGTAAAGACAATATAACAAGTGTTCTTAGCATGTCCTTAATTTGTTTTCCGGATGCTTTGCCGATATACTGACAGGTACCAGACTGTACAGTTTCAGGCTCTCTTCCAGTGATTTCTCAACAGATTTCTAGTGAAACACCAGATCAAGCCACTGGCAGAAGGATAATATATGGTATTTAGACAATTGAGATGTTGTCAGGAAACTGGTGAAAGATTTTATCTTGGAGTGTGAGGTGAAAAACAGCTAAATCAGATAACCCGAGTCAATGGCATTAAATTTCCAAAATGTACTTAATGTATTGGCTGAGGAAGGGAAAGTGGTGCAGTAAACCCTTGGAATTACCTAGGAGTTCACCTAAAAATTTTAACTCACTGGCTATACAACACCGCAATAAGGTGCTATTTCCTTTATTTTTGTTTCCAACGAAGACCTTTGTGTGGAAGTAAGAGGAAGTGTTATTTTGGGTTAGACCAAGAGCTTTGCAGTGTTATTTTGTTACCAGGTACCTAACAGCTAGTGTCTGTCTGTCTGTCTGTCTGTCCATCTATCTAACCTTTCATCTATCTATCTATCATCTGTCTGAAAAAATTACTTGAATGGTACTGCACAGACAGACAAAATTTAACAAATCTCAATGCTATACTAACAAAAAATATACAGAACATGTACAGAAATAATAAAAAAATGCTAGGCAATAAGACAAGATAATCAGTGACAAAATAAGACAATAAAATGACATTTTTTACATTATGAAGTGTCCAGTATTCTTACCTAACACTAACATAAGTGATAAACATTAGTTAAGATGTAGAGCAGTCTTATGGCATTGGGGTAGAAACTATTCCTGAATCTTGTGGTGCTTGTTTAGAATAGTCCTGAGCCATTGGTGACAGTGGTCGTTCATGATGCGCTTTGCCTTCTTGAGACAGCATGGAATAGATGTCCTCTGCTGCTGGTAGTTGTGTGTGTGCCAATTATTTTCTGAGCTGTCTTAACAACCCTTTGTAGGGCTTTCCTTTCCAGTGTGGAGCAGCTGCCATACCATATCAATCTGTTTAATCTATCTATATCTGTATATCTGGCTGTCTGTCTGTGTCTGTCTATCTGCCTGTCTGTGTCTATATGTCTGTCTGTCTGTCTGTCTGTCTATCTGCCTGTCTGTCTGTGTCTATCTGTCTATCTATCTGTCTGTCTGCCTGTCTGTCTGTGTCTGTCTATCTGCCTGTCTGTCTATCTATCTGTCTGTCTGTCTGTCTGTGTCTATCCATCTGTCTGTCTATCTATCTGTCTGTCTGTGTCTATATGTCTGTCTGTCTAGTGATCTATCTGTCTGTCTGTCTGTGTCTATCTGCCTGCCTGTCTATCTATCTGTCTGTCTGTGTCTATATGTCTGTCTGTCTGTCTAGCGATCTATCTGCCTGTCTGTCTGTGTCTATCCATCTGTCTGTCTATCTATCTGTCTGTCTGTGTCTATATGTCTGTCTGTCTGTCTGTCTTTCTAGCGATCTATCTGCCTGTCTGTCTGTGTCTATCTGCCTGTCTGTCTGTCTATCGGTCTGTCTGTGTCTATGTCTGTCTGTCTGTCTGTGTCTATCCATCTGTCTGTATATCTATCTGTCTGTCTGTGTCTATCCATCTGTGTGTCTGTCTGTCTGTCTAGCGATCTGTCTGTCTGTCTATCCGTCTGTCTGTCTGTCTATCGATCTATCTGTCTGTCTATCTATCTTTTTGTCTGTGTGTCTGTCTGTGTATCTGCCTGTCTGTCTTTGTCTATCTATTTACATTTACATTTATGCATTTGGCAGACGCTTTTGTCCAAAGCGACTTGCATTACATTTTAAGGTTCACATTTACATTATTATCAGATCTATCTATCTATCTATCTATCTATCTATCTATCTATCTATCTATCTATCTATCTATCTATCTATCTATCTATCTATCTATCTATCTATCTATCTATCTATCGATCTATCTGTCTGTCTATCTGTTTGTCTGTCTGTGTCTCTGTCTGTCTGTGTCTTTATCTGTCTTTCTGTCTGTCTGTCTGTATCTATCTATCTATCTATCTATCTATCTATATATCTATCTATCTATCTATCTATCTATCTATATTCTGAGTCCAACCAGAGCCAAGCAAGTAGTAAATCTGTAGTTGTTTATTTCAAATGGTAGCCTACTTAAAATATTATGAATTTGATTGCCTTTATAACAACCTTTTTAAAAATCTATTTTAAAGATAAAAATAAAATAAACTATGTTGATTTTGGTTTGTGAACTCAGTCACTTTAAATGTTTACGCGTTCATACCGCATCTGTGTTAGTCACACACTGTATTTGCAACGCATTTCTGAGCCCCTTGTTCTCCAGACAGCGCAGATGAGGCGCTCGGTTCTGTGTGAAGTTCTCGAGCGTGCGCACATCCACCTCCACTCACGCACAAAGCGCTTCTGCTCAGGTTACTGTAAATGAGACCTCCAGTCTTACTACAATTACCTGTTTAATGGACTAAATAGCCAGCAGGACCATAAGCCATAATATGAAGAAACGCTACATGGATATAGGCAGGCTACGGAAAATGAAAAAGATTAAGCTCACAGAGAAGATTTCCGAAAGGTATGACAGCGCGCGCGCTGCTTTGTTGTTTTGTTATTGCTCTTATTCGTCTTCACCTGAATGGCTCGCGCTTGGCTATTCATAGCGCGCTCAACGGATTGACGCAAACAAACAGCATCTGCTGTTATGATAAGAAATCGGGGTTTAATTCAGAGCGAAAGCTCGCTGTGATTTAATGGATGAACGCAGGGCCGAATCTATAATATTTCGTGTGGAAACAGTGCAGCGGGCCACGCTGCTAACAACACATTTAAATAACAAAAATATCCGCCACTTAACCTTAGCATTGCATATTAAGAAATGTTATGGTATTTCATTTATTTCAAGCTCTGATATTAATGAGCCGAGTTATTATGTTGTTTGATGCAGTGTCATCCAAGTAGTCTTGTTATTTCTTCATGACAATACGATGTCTGAAAACACAGACAAACTGACAAGGGCCTCTGACTAGACAATATGCGCGCAGGAATGTCGTTTATGTAATATATTTTTTTCTCAGAGATTATTTTGTTTCTAAGCTGTATAATGTGCCGTGAATTATGCATATAAATTAATATAGCCTGACATTTAATAGAGCTGTGTTCTTAAGTTGTTGGGTGCGTTTTTATTCGATCAGGTTTGCTGATTTCAGACTATTGTTCCTAGTGAGGTTAACACAGCACACCAGTGTTGTCTGAACTGACCCCGTCTCTGCTTTATAGTGTCATCTGGACAATAGCCTCCTGTGTTTATAGCTACGCTTCATAGTGAAATGAACGTGCGCAGATTTCTCCTGAAACGGGTTCTTGTTCTTTAAATAGCCATGGCAACACTGTAGATTCGACGTTTAGGTGCTGATGCAGAAGATGAAATGTTGCCATGGTTACCAAACACAAAAGGATGTGGAGAGCAGAAAGCCCGAACAAAGGAATGGAGCACAATAGACTGTGCGACCAAAACATGGATTGTAACGTCTTCAAGAACTTACTTTCTGGGCCTTAACATATTCTGGCTCATGTTTCTTTTGAAATACAGAACAGGCTTGTTTGTTTTTGAGTCAATAGGAAGCAAAACATTTAATAATAATACTAATAAAAGTATAAACAGAACGCGCGTTTCTTTCGTAGTTCTGACTTCTGTTTTGACTTTAGTAAAACGTCAAACATATTTATTTTTTATTAATAAATATAATTCACCCCCCCCTAAAAAAATCAGTTTTTGATATAATTCAAATAACACTGCAAAATCATGATTCTTTGTGGGGGGGATTACAAGACTAAAATTGTAATTCTATGTCCTGTTTTCAGCGCTTACTCTGTTCTGAAGTTCATGATTGTCTGGATGCTGGTGCTGTTAGCTGACTTTGTTCTGGAGTTCAGACTGGAGTACCTGTGGCCTTGCTGGCTCTTTCTAGGGACCGTCTACACCACCTTCCACTGTCATGGACTGGTAGGCAGCATGCAATTGTATTGTTTACTTTTAGAATAATAACAAAACCCGGTCTATGGTAAAAAAAATTCTTGTTCCATTTTTATTTCCTAATATATGATATATCAATTTTATGTTCTGCTGCATTTGTGCATTTCAAATGACATAAAACCAGACTTAAAGAAACTAACCTCTGCTTTTCTTTTACAGGCCATCTGTGTGGTTTTTGTGTGTGCAGCATTTACCCTGGACTTATTCTGTTTCATTTTTGTACCCTTACACTGGTTGTTTTTTGCAGCCAGCACATATGTCTTACTCAACTATATGTGGCATACAGGTAAGCCTTAAACGCTTCTAATGAAGTTGCCAATTCATTAACACTCACAGATAAAGTCTGTAAAGTTGGTTTAACTTAAGAAAAATTAAGTAACCTGGTTGCCTTCAATTTTTAAGTTTATTGAAATTAAA
This sequence comes from Leuciscus leuciscus, assembly GCF_965113295.1. NCBI lineage: Eukaryota > Metazoa > Chordata > Actinopteri > Cypriniformes > Leuciscidae > Leuciscus > Leuciscus leuciscus. The sequence goes on along the minus strand of NC_138743.1, from coordinate 29,549,378 downwards.
AACTTGAGTTAATGCAATGATTGGTTAAATCAACAGAAATTCAAAATATTATGTTATCTGAACCACGTAAATTGATTTGACAAAAGAAAATTGTTGTGATAACAAATCATGAAAATAATATTTTACAGTGATGCACCTGAAAGTATTACAGACTGTCTATAAACGTATTTATGTATTTACTTACTTACTCACGTACTTACTCGCAGAGAAGGGCATCTGTATGTCAACTGTGACATTATGGATACTCCTAGTGTATATGGAGGCCTCTCTACGGTTGAGGGACCTGAAAAGCCCTCATGCAAATCTGTCCCATCTATTTGCTGCACACTGGTAGGTCCTGATTGTCCATTTTAGAGCAAATTGTAATTTGGGGTTTTAAATGAACAACAACTTTACCAGCTGTGTTTCATACTGTACAATAATTATTTCTTCCAGCATTGGTTATCCACTAGTGTATATGGGATTTGATGCAACCTGCTACTTCTCCAGTATGTTTAAGCTGCGTACTCAGAAATCTGTTCAGAGTGACAATGACCTCCACATGGATCTCCTGCAACAATCCCTACCTCCTTATATGCACCTGTACCCAAAATTGTGGTTGGAAGGTACGTGAAATTTATTTAACGGTACCATATAATAAGAGACATATTTCCAAAACTATGTTCAGGAAGTCTGTTCAATAGTTTGATATTGTTTAAAGAGACCATATTATATCCTTTTATAAAGTCTAGATTTAGTTTTTGGGGTCTAGAATATGTTTTCATGCTTAAATGTTCAAAAAAAAAATGTCCCCATATTTTACATCGTAATTTGCTCTGATTGGTCAGCTGGACCAGTGCGTTGTGATTGGTCATCCACTTTGATTGTGTTTTGGAAAAGTCACGCCCCTTTATAACCATGAGTTTCAACACACCCTCATCCCCCCCCTCCCCCCCTTTTTTTTTCTTCTTTTTTTTTCTTCTTTTTTTTGTGTGGATGTGTTATTTAAATGATATATAGTGTGACGTACATTCATGGAACAAAACTCAAGACTACAATCAAGGCTTTTCAGGGGGTTTAGAAACAGTACAGGCCCGTTCACACCAAGGAGTACACTCCACACCACAACTACAATAGCGAATATGCGAAACAATATCGCTGAAATCACTTTTAGAATGATTTATTTCAACAACAAAAAAATCAAAGCCAATCAGAATCCATGCTTTCAGAGCTCAAGCATTTAAAGTGGCGACGACAAAACTGCAGCACATGCTCTGAAATAAACAGAATTATATCCTCCGCTGGTGTGGACGCTAATATAGTTATCGTTACAGTTATCGTTCTCGGTGTGGATGGGCCTTAACTCCCTTTGGAGCAGACTTTCTGCTTTGTAAAACCTTTGCAGACATTTTTCATGCTCAAACAGCAACTTTACACATAATATAGGGGCGGCAGTGGCTCAGTGGTTCATGTAGATTGTCTACAAACCGGAAGGTTGGTGGTTCAATCCCCGGTTCCACCTGACCAAGTGTCGAGGTGTCCTTGAGCAAGACACCTAACCCCAGCTGCTCCCGACGAGCTGGATCGCCTTGCATGGCTGACACCGCCGTCGGTGTATGAATGAGTGAGTGAATGGGTGAATGTGAGGCAATATTGTAAAGCGCTTTGGTGGCCATTGGGTCTGTGAAAGCGCTATATAAATGCAGTCCATTTACCATTTAATATCCAAATATTGCTCAGAAAATCTATTTGAATGAAGACATAGTTTGCAATTCAATTTAGTAATCAAAAATAATTTCATTAAAATTGTACAGATCCCAAATATAAGGTGGCCAAATCCAGGCCGACGCAATACCAATGTCCATCTGATGCCGTCACCTCAGAAGACAAACAAAACATGGAAGACTGCCTTCAAATCCACAGACTTCCTGCGAGACACGAAAGAGACACAAATCCACAAACTCCAGGTCCCAAGCATCGTGGAGGTGAACTTCATTTGGACTCTACATCCATGTTAGAAACGACTGAAAACCTACCTCAGGAGGACCAGAGCAACAAAGCTCAAAGACCCTCCAAGAGCTCCCTGCCTAAAGTGCATCGAGGTTCAGTGAATATCCCTAATAGCAAAGGGGAGAAGAGGCAGAAAGCCCCCAAAGCCATCAACTCGATAGGGGACTCTGCCGAAAGGTGCTCGTCGAACATCTCACCAAGTCCTCCAAACCCACATGCTGACCAGATGTTGAAGTATGTTTGTTGTTTCATTTCTATATGTACTGATTCAGCTCAAAATTCATAGGTTTGCAGATGGTTAATGGATTTTGAGTCCATTTACACAGTGAACTCCATCTGTCTGTTCCACAGGCTGGAACAAGAGATGAGGAAGCTGAAGGGAGAGCTGCAGGCGAGCAGACAGAGTGAGCAAGAGCTGCGCAGTCACATTTGTAATCTCACCAACAGTGAACACAGTCTGCGCCCTGAAGTCTCTCTGCTCAGACATGCAAATGAACTGCTGCAGAACAAGTGAGTCCTCTGATCTCTTCCTGTTGGTCTTGGCATTAGTGCTATGGTTATTGTTCGGTCACACTGATTGAAGATTGACTGCTTGATTTGTGTTTATACATCGAACAAATGGGGTTTCTTTTTTTATATTATATAACATTAAAATTTGAATCGTTTTTCACCATGACTTTTATGTATAGATTGTATTACTCTTGTCTAAGACTTTTAAACAAACTATGAAAATCCCTTATAAAAAATATTATTTATTTTACTTTTAAAAACGATGGTAATCTAAACAAAGACTAAATTACACATTTCATTATTTATTATGTGAAAATTATTAATTTACTACCTTCCCACAACTGTGGCGCCATTTCCATCGCAATCACCAAATATTTGTCCCAAGTGTTACCAAGAAAAAAAAAAAAAAGATTTTTACAAAATACCACTAGCATACTTTGTGTAAGCTTATGTAAAAAAATTTTTTTTTAAAGTGTACAAATATATTTTTTTTGTATTCAGAATACATAAAATGCTAGCTCTGAAATTAAACAGTGCCCAAATTACACTTTCTTTTTAGCTTCCTATTTATCAAAGAATCCTTAAAAATGAATCTCGGTTTCAGTATTGATAGTAAATTAAATGTTTTGTGAGCAGCAAATCAGCTTATTAGAATGATTTCTGAAGGATCGTGAAGACTGGAGTTATGATGCTGAGAAAATTCAGCTTTGCCATCACAGGAGTAAATTACATTTAAAAAATATATTCAAATAAAATACTGTAATAATATTTCACAATATTACTGTTTTACTGTATTTTTGGTCAAATGAAAGCAGCCTTGCTGAGCATGAGACTTCTTAAAAATAAAAAAAAATAAAAAATCACTTGAACAGTAATGTATACATTAAAAATAAATGAACCGTTTTTTATTGTAAGAGTATGTGTAACTTGACCAAATCTAACGCTGTTCCTTTAAATTCTTTGGTGCGCTGCTGTGCAGGATTCAGTGTCTCACAAAATCCAGACAGAAGGACAAACAAAACTGTTCCTTGCTGGAAAAGAAAATCAGAATGGAAACAGAGGCTCGAGTTGCAGTAGAAAAACAAACTGCAGAAGTCAGAGCCCAAAAATTTGATGAAGCAACAATGTTACTCCGGAGCGCATCACATAGGTAATTGTATTTATAAAGCAAGAGTGCAAGAGGCATTTATGTGCATATTAATCATGTTTGTGTGATGTTAAATGATGCTTAATCTGTGTCTTTGAGACTAGGTCTAATTGCCTGCTTTTCAATTATGGTTATAATTGGCAGAATAACCCTCAATTAAAAATAGCAATTTCAAAATAAACCTGTAAATTGTTATATTTTTTCCATCCACTGTAGGCAAGAACACAGTGAAACTCAAATGTTGAGGAAAAAAGCTAAAGATCTAGACTCAGAGTACAAACAACTACAGCTGGAATATCAGGAGAAAGAAAATCGAATGATAGCTCTAGAGAATGAAGTGGAGGTAAAGGACGCGGTTCGTAGATCTGTTCAGTTACATACTGCATATTTGTGGTTCATATTTTTGTGTTCTTCATGTTATGTGGATCCGGTAGCTTGCTTTCTGTGGTGTTCAGTCCGTGGATCTTTTTTTATTTTTTTTTATTTTTTTATGGTTTGGAATGCTGATTCTGTGTTTTTCCTTGCTGAAAAATCCAGCATTTCTGGTCACAAGCATCAGGTATGTTTTGCATGCTGGGAAGTGGGAACAGCATGGGATGATTATTGGTTCCCTGAAAGACCAGCAAAATACCAGCTCTAACCAGCAGAAACCAGCCTGGACCACCATGGAATTTATGCTGGTTTCTGCTGGACTTTTTCAGCAGGGTTGCTTTGTTTTTTTAATTTTTTTGTCATTATTTCTTGTTCCTTGCCCAGTTTAAATGCTGTAAGTGCCATCTGTTATATAAACCATGCCAAGACAGAAACCACGTCTTTCAGAAACTACTGTGCATCATGATAATTTTTGTATTATGAATTTAATTCAATAGTTTTAATGTTCTTCTCTCTAATTGGAAAGCATTTCCAAATTTTTTTTGTGTTGGAATTGATAGAGTAATGCAAGTCTGTATGCAACATTTGAATGTATACATGTACAAAAAAATGCACAATATTTTCTGTAATTAGTTCAATAAACAAATTAATGCTATATAATAATAATTTGCTTTTAAAATTTCTAAACTTTTTTTTTAATAGATGACCATCCAGAAAATGTATGATCTACAACACTATATACTCCTTTTAAGCTGAAGACAAACATGTAAAAGTGAAGTGTGTAATTATTTACCTCTAGTGGCAACCAAAGGAATGACAAAAATCATTCTTAATAATTCCCTGTTTCTGCATATTTCCCTGCACACTATGCAAAAGCAGAGCATCAAATGAGTTGAATGCACAAATGTCCAGTATTTATGTCCAGTCGGAGAAATTTGCATGATTAACATACTGCATTCACAGAGATTCTTAAGTGAGCAGCCAGTGGAAACTATCCCTTGATATTAACACTGGAGCTGAAGCTTAAAATTGCCAGACAACATTCTACAGAACGTAGCATGTAGCATGTAGCATGTTAGTAGAATGTCTGCAGTCACTGTGATTTTGCCAAGTAAGACATGTTCCTGGATCAACATTAAGGGCTTTCGTACAGGGTAGTTATAGAAGCTAATGATAGGTGAAAACACTGATGTAAAAGCTCCTAATCCTGGTTGTAAGCCTAAACTTGGCATAAACTGTAAACTTGTCCCTCAAATCTGATTGGTTGATTGGAATGTTTTTCCAGGATCAACAAATATGTTGATCCAGGAACATGTTGTATTTGGTTCATCAACTGGGTCCATACTTAAAGAATACTTGTATTTCACCAAATTCAGTGCATAGTCTGAAAGTTGAAAGTACCATTTTAAAATCAGAAACCAATTACACACTTCAGCCTTTTCCACTGGAAGTTTATTTGAAACTAGACAAATGAGATTCAATTGTTCATCTGAATTATTCAAAATTGCTCTAATCTTTTATATCACCATTATTACATACTGTACTGTTCTTTTGCCGTCTCATCCGTGCAATATTCTCATGCTCCTCCCCAGACCCTCCAGAGGAACAGATGCAGCGAGCAGGAAGCGGACGCTTTGCTCTCAGCTCTGTCCTCCTTGCAAGACAAGGCTCATCATCTAGAGTACAACCTGAGTGCAGAAACCCGTCTCAAACTAGACCTCTTCTCTGCGCTGGGTGACGCACGCAGACAGCTCGAGATAGCACAAGGTTCATCTCATTTCAAATTATGCCAGTTATCCATCCAAGACTCACAATGCAACTATTATTTCTAAGAATACATGATATATCAATGCCATAATGGCAGTTTTTAGAGATCTTCTAAACATCTTCATCAGTCAACCTTGGATATGTAAAGGTATACTATGTATCTTTTGGCCATCTAAAGGTTAAAAAAAAAAACTGCATGCATTTTTCGGAAAATGTTTTGGTTGTACTTCAGCTCTGCATGACTGCGCGGATGAATTTGACCCTTCACAATAATGAATGCTTGAGCTACTTTTATCTTCTTTTATCAAGTTTCGTAATGATGCGCTAATGCGTTCATAAAATACAGGATTTTACTACAAATTCAAAATAACCGATGTCCAAAATGGCCGATATGCAACTCAGCATGTAGGACCGAATCTAATGAGACCAATGATTTTTGGGCAAACCGTTCAGAAGTTATAAGCAAAAATATGTTTAATATCTCCGGACCAGTAGGTGGTGCTGTGCGGAAATGCTGCATGTCGCCTCAGATCATACTTGTGATGGCATGCATAGATGTCAGATAATAAAGGCTGGATGTCTTGTCCGCGCTGCTGGCCAATGGAGGTCGACGTCCGCACTCGGCGGCCATCTTGCCACAGGGAGCTCGCTCACTCGTAACATTGTGTTTTAATGGTGCATGTACTTTTAAATAACCATAACTTGCTCAATGTTCTACCGATTTTCAAACGGTTTGGTTTGTTATAAACGTCAGAGATGTAGTTATGACACTGCATACATATGAATAATTATAACAGACATGTTCAAGCATTCGGAATTATAGCCATGTTAATAACGTTTGTAAGAAACCAGCGAGATTTCAGCGAGATAAGAGAATTTGTGTTCGTGCTGATCACTCAACTTACTTCAGATACCACAGAGCTCGCCAGAAAGCTTCCCTGTGACAAGATGGCCGCCGGTGATGCCGTTCGAGACTCCGCCTTAAGACATCTAGCCTTATATGGGTATCTATGATGGCATGTCCAAGTTTGGTCTGAATACGCTAAAGCGTTGCGGAGAGACAGCCTTGCATCCAATTTGGCGTGCTCTTTGTCGAATTCATTGCGCGTTATTTGAGAACGATTGAGTTTATCAAAAATCTTTTGATATCTTTTTGCCAGCATGGTCTGAAAATAATCTGATTCGATTTTCGTGAAAATCTGACAAACAGTCTAGGAGTTAGAATAATTATGTTTTTTGGGAAATTACGGCTTGATGCCAAGGGATCAGAGGAAAACATATTTTGTTTCTAGCCCTTATGGTTCAAAAGTTATTTACAGAAATGTAAGTGAAACTTTGGACAGTTGGTGGCGCTAGAGAGATTGAGTTTGCTGTGGTGAACGTTTGGACTGTCCTCTATCAGTGTGCCAAATTTCACAACTTTCACAACCATACGGTTCTATGGGCTGATGCTTGGTCCCTAAAAATGAGTACATTTAGAAATGAACTCAGATTAATAAATGCTATAGAAATATTGTTAATTATTAGTTCATGTTAACAAATGTTTCTGTTACAGACAAAACTGTATAGAATTTTAGTATAATAATATAATATAAATCAATAAATGAATGAATATAAAATGATTATTGGCTTGTCGGTATCGGCCACAATATTAATATCTGTTTTAATGTCTTTCCCTACAGTTAAAATTTTGAAACAAGACCACGAGGTTAAAGAAATGAAGCAGAAGCTCGCTGAAGCGATGGCCGTGGCTCCAGGTATGTCGTACATGACCCCGAGGTCCTCTATGCCTCAGTATCTCAAGTTCTTCAACTCTGAGCGCTACATGCTGAATCCCAGAGCACTCATGTACCAGTGTCTTAAGAAATAAGACCGGGCGAGGACAAATCGGATGGCTTTTGAAGGATTGTTTTGACTCGACATTCCAAACACGGGGGCATCTTTGCTTCAAGGTTTGCCTGAAAACTTCGCCTTTTGACATGGCCAACAGCTTCTAGTGAGTCTACGGCTGTGTTTACTGATTTCAGCAGAGACACTGAGGCTGGTTATAGTTGACCTTGCTTTGAGCCAAGATTCATTCCAGATGAAATCAAAGTTGACTGTAAATACATTGTTGACCAGCGGATGACCAATCGAATGCTGAGCCAACCGCTACGAGCTGCATGGACGGCAAGATATCAGTATGAAAAAATTGTGTGAACTTGATGAGGAGCGCAGTTCATCATGAGGACAGGATATCCTGTGTTGAGTGTAAAACGAAGAGGCTCTTCTTCAGCCATGACAATAACAGGCCAATGCCTCACTTGGTCATTCTGTGCCTCATTATTTATGTGAATTCAATTTATATAACAAGCCAATATCAAATGTAAGTCAGTATGTGAATATTCGAGTGCTTTGTACTGTTTTGTATTCTTTTTACATTACACACATTATACAGAAGTGACCAACACCCAAAAAAAAAAAAAAAAACGTTTGTAGGTTTTCATGTTTCTGGAATCGTTGCCTTTTTTAATGTATCAATGGGATGTTTTTTATGAGAAGTTTATTTTTCTGGCTTGACATACTTTCTTTTTTTTTCTTCTTCTTTTTTTTCTAAACCAAAATGAGATAATGGTTTTATTTTGTAATTCTACTTGTTGGTCTGCATGCCAATTTATGTAAAATGATTGTTTTGGACAAAAAAAGAAAAGAAAAAAGAAAAATATTTTGATGTCTAATTGTGCATTTGTGCAAGGGCTGTTTTCTTCCAATAATTCTGGGAGCAGTAATAAAGTCAATTTAAATGATAATCTTGTATTCTTCTCCATAAGATTTTCTGACAGAAGTGGTTTAAAAATGAAAATTTTGTCATTCACGTTCAAGGTTGTTCCAGTCCTGTGTGAATTTATTTCACATAATGAGTCAATGGGTTTCAGTGTTGCTTTGGACCCCATTGACTTCTATTGCATGGACAAAAACAGTTAAAAACAGTCTTCAAAATATATATATTGTTTGTATTGTGCAGAAGAAAGTCAGTCATTCAGGTTTTGAATGACATGAGAATGAATAAGACAGAATTTTCATTTTTGGGTGAACTATCCTTTTTATATTGTACTTGGGAGATTAAATAAAATCCTAATATTTCCAAATGACACAAAATACGACAGACAAAGAATGGAAGTACCCCGTATCTCATCTTTATATCAAGAAATGGTGCAACTTTGAAAAGATAAGAGGTTAACAGAGTAAAAGCAGTTATGAGTTTCTGAATGTTTTGCGTGAGACAAAGCCTGTTTCTTTCAAAACAACAACAGAACGAATCATCCATCATAGCCGGTCTGCATTAACAAAACGAAAACAAAAGCATTGATGTGGTGTGCTTTTCAGGCATCATTTCCACTCCACTATCCAATATCTGAAGCAATTTGGATCAATTTTATCATTGAAAAGAAAGAATCAATTTTTTTTCAGTTGTTAAACTGTATTTCATGCATAATCTCAAATGGGCTGCTTGTAACAGACAGATGTTGATGTACCATAGAGGTGAATATGAAATTTATTGCCATCAACATAAAATGAATCAGTGCGAATTGTTTGGACTGAAATGATGCTGCCAAACAAAACCCCAGGAGTTTTAATATACTGCAAATATGCCAGAAAATACAGTATATCTGCATGCAGACCAGTTAAGAAAGAAACAACACTGAAAGATATAAGGAATAATATAATATGTTTGTCAGTCTATGGGTATTCTGAACATGGATTGATTGTGTCTCTGTTGAAGGCACATTTGAACACGTCTGGTGCACTGTAGATAATTTCTTTATAATGAAACTCATAACTGTGTCACATACAGGGGAAAAAGACAAGTCAAATCAAGTGCCCTTTGCTTAGAAACCATTAAAATGAAAACTTACAGCATACATTCACAGGTAAAGGGGGAAAAAAAAACAGCCGTCACAATGATGAAAGTGAAACACGCTTCAAGATGGACCATATGCATATAGATAAATAATCTGATTACTTTTTTCAATGCATCGAGAACCCCTTTCCTTTCACAGTCGTCGTAGATCTTGCATTGCAGACCAAAGTTAACCACAATTAATAGATGTACCTAACAATTAATCGTTGTACCTTAAAAGGTACAACAATAAAGACAGTGTTATTTGGTCATTTCAAAATAACACAATAACACATTCCCCCTTACAATAAAAAAAGAATAAATGAATGATTGAAAGGGTGAATAAAAGACCATGAAATATGCATGTGATGTGCCTAAAAAGACAACAAAAAGGATTTGCTAAAGTGCAAACCAGAAGTAACCGATCCCACACATACTGTAAGCAAAAATGTTCCAAAATACAGCTCGTAATACTGATTTAAATAATAACCCGAGTCATTTTTTTCTTCTTTTAAAACAGAGAAGCAGACTGCTACACTGACAGAATAGATGTAGACGGGAACCATCAGCCAACACCTAAAGTGGTGTGAAGTACAGAGCGCGGGGGTCGTTTTCTTTTTGAGGCTCAGTTCGAGGCGTTCTGATCCCTCCCCACAAAGCTTGCATACAATCCTCTGAGTGATGAAGCGCTAGAGTCCCGTCCCGTGCATGAAGGTAAGGGATGATGGAGAGGAGCTGGCAGATTCGACCCGCCGCTATGAGGAAACCGTCACAGGATTGAGAGAGCCGTTACGGCTGTAGAATTTAGAGAAGGCCTCCTCCAGCACGGTAGTGAGACGTGGCTGATCCCCCTTGAGAGAGAAGGACCAAAAAAAGAAAAAATTAAACAAAAGTGGGAACCGCAATAAAATACAACAAAATAAACGTAATATTTTAAATAAAATCCTTAATCCGTGTCCACCAAAGCGTTTTTTCATGCAGCTGGAGTATTTTTTCAATTGTTTTCAATGGGAGCTCCGCGTTTTTAAAACTCCATGAGCGTAAGAGGCGCTGAGCGTTCGCCGTTTTTTTTTACAAGTCGCCGAGAGTTGAAGAATGTTCAACTTTGGGTAAAACGCAGTGCTCATCACTGTCACTTTTTACCCAAACGTCCAATCACAGTGGAGGAGGGGCGTGACTAATACCACACCGACCAATCGCCACATTCTGCTTGTACGTCGTCAACAGATGACAACAAGAAGCATGATAACTAGTGTTGTTTTTGGCGGCCTGTTTTAATTTTAGTTTTAGTCTAGTCTTTGTGTCAAGCTGTCGTTTTAGTTTTTATTAGTTTTAGTCACGTTCACACTCTTTTTAGTCTAGTCAAGTTTTAGTCGACAAAAACGGATGACATTTTAGTCTAGTTTTAGTCAACGAAAACTGATGACATTTTAGTCTAGTTTTAGTCAACGAAAACTGATGACATTTTAGTCTAGTTTTAGTCGCAAAAACTGATGACATTTAAGTCTAGTTTTAGTCAATGAAAATTGTATTTTAGTCTCTTTTAGTAATGCAATTCTATTTAACCCAGTCAATATAGAATTTCAAACAAGGTTATCTTATTATATTTAGTATATTTAGGGCTGTGACGGTGGCAGTTTTTTTTGTTTTTTTTTACCACCGCGGTAATGGACCAACTACCGGCGGTGGTTGGGGGGTTATTTAAAAAATAAAAAATAAAAACTCGTTTTATATTTCCACACAAAGACGCGATATAGCCTATACTCTGCGCTCTGAGAGGGATGTGGGACACGAGCAGGAAAGAGACCATCGATCTCTTCATGATATCTTCGTGTTTTCTACTTGATGTGAATTGGTCTGAAGAGCGAATTTTATCCTCCACAAGGGCGAGATATTTAGGCTATGTTTGAGATTGCGCTGCCAGAGAAAGTGAAACTAAAAATCACCCGCGCGTGTGAAACGCGTTTTACAACTAAACTTGACGCGCCCTGTCTAATATAACAAGCACAAACGGTGTTAAAAAGAATTTGACATGCAAGTACAAATGTAGGCTATCTGTCCTACAGCGTTTTTCTACTTTACCACAGTAAATAATACGAATATAATAGGCCTAATTAAATGCGAGCCAATGAAGAAACGTTTATAATCCCTTTAGAAAATGGGTGAGACGTGAGTGAAGATTTGGGAAAAGAAACAAGAGATTCTATGCAGGGATGAGTCACGATTTTTGGATATTCGATTAGTTTATTTAATTATAGAACATCGAATAGGTTGTGCGATTATTCTCTAAAATACAATCTCCATGTTCTGGTGCTGATGCGGTGACGCGTTCATGTAACCAGAGACGCTGCCAATAACATACAGCTGTCACAAAGAACCGGCAAAAGTAATGATTATGAATGTGTCAAATATATCAATGAGACATTTTAATAGAATAACTAATGGAGTAATATTGTTAAATTCGCTGATAATCGGGTGACCAGGTCGCAAACCAGAATTTAAACCCGACAAAGCTATGGGTTCACGCACAACTCTCTCATTCGTCGTGACGTTATAACATTTCGTCTCGTCTCGTCTCGTTTTGGTCAACGAAAATGAAGAGACATTTTAGCATAGTTTTTATTTTGTAAACCACATTTAGTCTCGTTTTTATTCGTCAACGATATTGCATTATACATGTATTTTAGTCATCGTCACATGACCAGCATTTACGTCTCGTCTCGTCTCGTTTTCGTCAGGTGATAACGGTTCGTTGACGACAATATTTCGTCATAATTTTCGTTGACGAAAGCAACACTAATGATAACGGAACAAAATCATTTAAAACAAGAGCCAGAGAAAATACATTACATTGTATTGACATTTTAATATAGAATCAGCACAGAAACAAAATGGTTGTGAAATGAGATGCAAGTAACACTTTCGCGGATATTCCATATCATAAGCAAAGTGTCTCAACTGAAAAAAACTCAACGCTGGCAAAACGCTCTCGAGCGCCTAGCGTTTTCAGCTGGCTAAAAACGCTTTGGTGGACACACGGCCTTAAGGGAACTAAAAACACTGATTAAGTTGCAGGCACAACTGAAATCTCATATATCCCTGGGAATCCCAGCTATAAAAGAACAAAAAGTAGATATAAAAAGCTAAATTATCCATTGTGCAGTGTCAGGTATTGTATTAAAGGCAGAGACGGATGAAAGAAGAAAATCCACAGATGGTACAGTAACATCCCTTGCATAAGTGGCAGATGACAATATCGTTGAGATGAATTTGAGAAAATTCCTTTATAGTCAAGAAAGAGCAATGACTGCTTATTGCGTTTTTCACGTACAGATCCCCGAAAACAACTAAAAACGCTGTTTTATGCAGCCAGGCCAGTAGTTGGTGATGTCACTTTGTAAAAAAACACTACGCACGTATAGACTGAACACATAATACGCACGCTCAATTGCGCATGACATCACCGTTTTCACAAATTCGCGTTTTGTAGTTTACACAGAGACGACAACGTGTCATTTTCAAAAACTTGCACTTTGAAACCAGTTTTCAAAAGTTTGTGTTTTCAGGCCCCCAAAACGCAGCTGTTGTGTGAATGAATGGCCAAAAAGCATAAAAAGTTTTCCGTTTTTAGTTTTTACAGTGTTGTGTAAACGACCCCTGAGACTGCAGAGGGAAAATTCATGAAGAAAACTGGCTGTGAACAGCAGCAAACAGTTTTAATAGTACTACCTAACAAAAAGCCATGGTAGTGCAGATGGTTAAGCTGCTGTATGCTAATTTCCACTAGCGCTATAATGCCAAGCCCTATTGTGGTATTCTCTGGGAGAGGTCTGGCTCTTATTTGTGTATTAACAGAGAAGCTTTTCATGTCTGTTTTTTGGGTTACAGCTAAACCATGGACTCTACTTTGTGTGCTGTTTTTCTGATTAGCTCACAGCGTTTGTCTTTTCTCCTATATCACCCTTCCAGGAATCAGCCACGGCTGATCAAAACATTTCCTCAAGCAACTGAATTATTGATTGGAAACATTTTATTTCTGAATGTTGGCACTAGTGGTATGGGGGGAAAAAACACCTTGTAAATTTGAACCTGGTGACAAATGTTTTAAAAATGGCCATAACATTGAGTGATCTCACAATACTTAATAAACACAGTAACCATACCAACACTGAAACTCAGAAACATCGCTTGAAAGTGTTTTTGATTGACATAATTTCTCACACTTCATTGTCCCGTGACTGACAAGTTTGGCTCAACTATATTCAGATTCAGTCTAAGAGACGTGATTTTGACAAGTGCCCATACAAAAAGTGCAATGTCGTCATCTTGGGCAAAGAAATAATGAATTACATAAGTAGTTTGAAAAAAATTACACTGCTAACATTCTGCCTTAAAAATGATCAACACAGGAACTCATCTAAACGAAATACAGATGTCAGGACATCTGAGTCATTCAGCACATATTAAAGTACACTACCATTCAAAAGTTTGGAGTCTAAGATTTTTTTTTTTGAAAAAAACTCACCAAAGCAGCATTTATTTGATCAAAATACTGTACAATTTAAAATAACTTGGAATAACTGTTCGAATATATTTAAATCTTTATTCCTGTGATGGAAAAGCTGAATTTTCAGCATCATTACTCCAGTCTTCAGTGTCACACGATCCATCAGAAATTATATTAATATACTGATTTGCTGCTCAATAAACATTTCTTATTATTATCATCAATATTAAAAACACATTTTTGTGGAAGCCTTGATACTTTTTTCAGGATTCTTTAATGAATAGAAAGTTTAGAACAGCATTTATTTGAAATAGAAATTACAAACAAATGTCTTTACTGTCACTTTTGATCATGTTACTTCATAATGCAAGTTAGGGAGCCCAAACTTTTGGACGGGAGTGAACATAACATCTTGAGGGAAAGTTCTTACCTCACTAATGAAGCCAAGCTGGACCAGTTCCACAGCCAACTCCTGTACATTCTCATCTAACACACACAGAGAACACCATTCTTGAGTTTCAGCAATAAGTCAACAGAAAAAGGCTGTATTATAACAGTTAACTTTTCTATACTTTTTTTTGGTCACAATTCTGATTCAATCTGATCCACTTCCACATATCTGTGGAACTCTTGTTTTTGTGACAATTATTTCATAATGCACAAATTAGAAAAGAAAAAAAACAGACCAGAAACACACTATGCAAGTACACACATTTGAATGCAACTAAACTCCATTGTAAAATATAGCTGCAAGCAGTAATTATCGGGGCCAAGCGCAAAGACGACGATAAGACATGCCAACTTGGCTGGGAGTGTCAGACCAACTGCAGCAAGGAGCAACTAAAGACATTTTAATATGATTTAAGGCAAAATGGCTGAATAATGATATACAGTCACTAATAATATTATTTAATGGTTTATCACTTTCGACCAACAGGTGGCGCAATTATGAAATTGATGTGGTGTGGTCAGAGTGAGGTGATAATGACACATACAAAGTTTGGTGCCAATATGTCAAGGAATTGCAGAGTTACAGCCTCAGAGTCATTTTGGCATCATGCCTCAACTTTGTTGCTGCGGTATGGGTATACAAAAGTAGTAACATCTATCGACACGAAATCCATATCTTTAAGTTGGCACGGTCCGGAGATAGTACGATTTGATTTTGGTGAAACTGGACACACGGTCTATGAAGAGTTAGAAAAAGTAGGTATTGAATGAAAATCAAGATGGCGGACAGGAAGTTCGGCCAAACATGGCAAACTTGGTATCTATGTTCTTGGCGCGACCCAAGAGATCTATTAAGACCAGTTTCATTGCAGTTGGCTAATTTATTAAAAATGTATTAGCATTTTTGGAAATTTCATTATTACTTTTGAAACGCTGTCCTGAAACGTTTTGATTACTTTCAGGGCATGGTGCTGAAGAAACATACCAAGTTTCGTAATGGAACACCAATGCATTTGTAAAGTGTAGCATTTAATATCATGATATCATATTGTAATTAAGATATAGAAGATATTGATATCGAAGATATTGGGACATGTTTTTTTTTAAGCACTAATTTACAACATTGCGCTAATAACCATAATGCAAAATCTAGAATGTTTGGTATCGTTAGACTCGGCAAGGATTCAGGAATGTAAGGAGATGACTCCTGTGAAAATAAGTCAACCAAATCCAAAGTTGCATGTAAATACTTTTTTTCACCACTAGGTGCCGCTGGTCCGAACCTTCTCAGACTCTTTCAGAGCATCGTACCGATGACCCATACCAAGTTTTGTAACAATACGTTCATGTGTTCATAAAATACAGCATTTTAGTACAAAATTCAAAATGGCCGATATGGAAAAATTGTATATCAGTCGACTCGGCATGACGCCCTGAACCTAACGAGACCACTTTTATGATTTTTGGACAAACTGTTTAGAAATTATAACCAAAAACAGCCATTTATCATATCTCCGGACCAGTAGGTGGTGCTGTGCCAAAACGCAGCATGTCTGTCATGCTTGTGATGACATGTACCAAGTTTGGTCTGAATACGATAAAGCGTTGCGGAGATACAGTCTTACGTCTGTTTTTGCAAGCGCTACGTAAAATTAGTTTGCGCAGTATTCAAGAACGGATTGACGAATTAACTTTAATTCCATAACTTTTTGTCGGCATGGTCTGATGATGATCTGGTTCAATTTTCGTGAAAATCGGAGCAACCATCTAGGACCAGTTCGAAAAAGTAGGTTTTAAAAAAAATCTAAATGATGGAAGGATTTACATGACATTTTGTTTCTAGCCCTTACGGTTCAAAGGTTATTAGCATAAACATGAGTGAAACTTTGGACAGTTTTGGTGCTAGAGGGATTGAGTTAGAGACTCCAAATTTGCTATGGTGACTGTTCAGACTGTCCTTTATCAGTGTGCCACATTTCATAACTTTCCCGCAAGCGGTTCTATGGGCTGCCATAGACTTCCATACGGAAGAAGAAACGGAAGAAGAAACGGAAGAAGAAGAATAATAATAAGAAGAACGTCAACAATTTCAAGAGGTGCCTACGCACTTCAGTGCTTGGCCCCTAATAAGAACGCCAAAGATTTCAGTGCTTGGCCCCTAATTACTTAATTCTTCTAAACTGATTATTTCCTTATTGTGGCGGTACCAAACATAAATGTTGGATTAAACCGCATGTGAATTCAGGTAGCTAGCTATAAACATGTTGACAGTTTAGCCAACTCAGCAAAGCTTCTTGATTCTGAGCAAGCTGACTTGAAAGACGAAACCGACTGTGCTAATGTCTCTTGCAGCTGAGAATGCATCACAAATTTGTGCTGCATTCTGACACATTCAGAACACAACGGCATGTTAAATCCAGCCGTGTAGCTGCAAGCATTTACATACTGGTGTATAGTTTGTTTGGGGCTTGATAAAGTACTCACTTGGCGCCAAGTCACAACTCAAGTGTCGGTTGAGCTTATCTTCCAGTTTTAGCAGTAAGGTCAGCTAGAAAAAAAGCAGTGAGGAGTTATGGACAGAGAATAAACATCTAACTTGCATAACTCCAGCAATGAACACGAAAAAAGGGCTTACATGATGTTTCGCTCCCTCCTCCACAGGCTCGATGTTGCACTGCATCTGTACGACCTTAAAGAGAGAGATTATCTTTAACACTAACATACGATGCTAAAATACTGCTAATCCTGTTGACTGACTGCAACCACACATCTAGACTTGTTTGAGTGGAAAGTAGTAAAACGCCACACGGAGAGACTGGGCGAAGGTGAATTTTTTTTATTCATTCTTAATCATTGATACTTGGTCACCATCTCCTTAAATCAGTCCATTTCTCACCTTCCTGGTCTCCAGCTCTGCAGGCTCAGGCGTAGGCGATTTGACAGAGGGTGGCACGATGGGGGACTTGACAGTCTCTTGTTGAGGCTGCTGTGGGCAGGGCATACCGAAGGCAGTCAGTGGATAGATCCCATTCCTACATCACAAGAGCAGCGAACATCATTACGTTTGTGCTTGTTTTTTTACTTCTTTCTTGACATTTGAATCTGGGCCCATCTAATTTCTTATTCCCCCCCAAAATTTGGGAAATTCTATTTTTCTCACCTCACATCCTCAAGGAACTTGTCAAGCTCCAAGGCAGGAAACTGTGAGAGTCTGAAGGGAAAAGAGACAGGATTACAGAAGCCTTTTAAGGTGGCATGACAGCTTATTCGACCCTCAGGTTCATCCTCATCCCAAACAAGCTATTTCAAAGTAAAAACCAATGAATCAAAGAAGGAGGCTCACTTTAGTTGGACCTCTTTCCTTTCCATAATGACTTGGTTTGGATCCATGTTCTTGGTAATTTCCTCTAAAGCATTTTCTGCGATCAAGTCTAGTAGGCAAAAGGAAATGGTTTCAATGTGTTTAGCATCAGCGAATCTTATTCATGAAGTTGAGATGAAATGTCTGAATGGTAATGAGATTAGCTCATGACTCACGCTGGTGACTGACGATACAGTGTGCAGCTAGTAGTTTCAAAAGAGGCACTTCAAACAGAGCTTGATGGAAAAGCAGCTCTCTGGCTGTGGGCCTCTTACTGGGGTCCACCTCCAGACACTTCTGAATAAACTCCTAAAACAAACACAGAGAGAAACATGAGACTTCACAATGATTAGTATAAGATTACATTATTTGTATTGTGTAAAAAAAAAGGCTCCACCCACCCATGGGGGGAATTAACGGTTACCAAAAACTACCCATTAATTCTTACAGTGATAAAAAAAGAATTATCCAATAAATCTGACAATTAAAAAAAAAAGTTTGTGTGGGTTATTTTAATGTTTTTTGGGGAAATTCTAACCATTTCATGTTGTCATGTAGTGTGTTCTAGTGCTACTATAAGTATAATTCATCATGTGTCAGCTATACTCATCATGAACGAGATTTCTTTCAATTCAGTCGGATACATGCAGATTTGCAAAGCATCATATACTAGAGTGAAGGAAACAATCCAAACAGACTGAATGTATTATTTATTTTATTTGCAATCTGAAAAGCCTACTGGAGATTTGCATGCTCAGATTTCACACACATCTGGAATATTTATCCAATTACACAACTGTAACTAAAGAACAGAAAACAACAGTACAACTTACACTATTATTCAAAGATTTGGGGTCAGTAAGATTAATGATTTTATTCAGCAAGGATGCATTGTATAGATCAAAAATGTCAAAGACATTTATGATGTTACACAAGATTTTTATTTAAAATAAATTCTGTTCTTTTGAACGTTCTATTCAACAAAGAATCCTAAAAAAAAGTACTATGATTTCCACAAAATTATTAAACAGCACAACTGTTTTCAACACTGATAAATATTTCTCGAGCACCAAATCAGCATATTAGAATGATTTCTGAAGGATCATGTGACACTGAAGACTGTGACTGCTGGAAATTCAGCTTTGCCATCACAGGAATTAATTGCAACTTAAAATATCATATTAATGCAGCCTTGATGAGAGACATTTCAAAAATATATATATAAAAAAAATCTTACTGACACTTTTTGAATGGTAGACTCAATCTATACTCACTCTCTGCAGTGGGTCTTCCAGAGACTGGATGGCACTATTAATGGCTTCTTGTGACACATATGAGGACTCTCCATTACTTTGGATTTCCAGCACAGCCATCTACAACAGTAGGGGAAAAACCTGAGTCTCTGGTCTGGTCAATCCGATACACCGATGAATAATCTGCAGCTCAAAACAAACAGCACTCACCTCTAAGGCGCACATTCCAAAGGAATAGATGTCCACAGCTGTAGTGACACTGGCAACAGCTGAAGTGGATGAAGGAAGAGAACAAATTGTACTGTCATTTATACATAACAAGTGCACTGAAACGACTCTAGAATGAGTTTGAATGCAGTTTAAAACCTAGTTTTACCTCCATACTCTGGAGCAAAGAAGTGCAAACTCTTCTGCTCTTCCCGACATGTTTTTACATGGTTATTAATGGTGTCTGGGGCCACTACATAAAACAAAACAAAAAACAGAAACGTCAGCAAAAATAATCAAATCTATAACATTTAAAAAGCCATACTTAACACTGTGCTTGAGCCCACCTGATCCGATTTTGATGAGTCCATTGTGCTGTATGAAAATGGTGTCACAGGTCAGGTTCCCGTGGATAATGGGAGGTTCACATGAATGCAGATAGCTGAAGGAAGAATGGTGAGAAACGTGAGTGTAACAGGAGCTCTCCACAAGACATATAATAGAACACCAAAACAAAAAGAAATGCTCAGCTATGACAGTCACAGACAACATTTCAGGTGCTAGTGAGGAATTTTGTCTAACATCTTTAAAAATATCTCTACGTTATTGGTAAATAACAGTATTTGAATAGAGAGAAAGAAAAAAAGAGAGAGGTACACAAACCTTAAGGCAGATAATATCTGAGTACACCAGCGTTTCCATGCCTAAAAAAAGTCCCACAAAAAGTTAATGGTATCCGGGAAAACAAGTCCACAGCTGATATATTATACTAAGTCAGAATATTTCATTAATCCCAACTAATACTTCACTCAATGAAACCAAAACATGACTAATAGTATTAGTAATATCTAGAAATGCACCAATCCTTTTACTGGAAAAACAGAGAATAAACAGAGACATGAATGTAAAAATCACTTAAAAGTGTAAAACAAATTAAGATAACTGGTATGATGAACCACTCCATGTTAAAATGAAGAAAATAATGCATTTTATTTTTATGATGACCTTGGTGATTAAGTACTGTCCTGGTATTTAATATTCTCGCACCAAAAAGCAAGAATAAAAGTTTTAAACAAATCTGTCATGGGTCACACCTGTAGGCAAAGTCAACAATGACTAACATTCAAGCAAGAAATTGAAGACAAAAGATACATTTTAATCTGCAGTACATTATGTCTCAACAGCTCTTTTGTCAATTTGTCTGAACAGAAAACGAGCAGCAATCCTACCTTTTCATTCATGGTCTTATGATTCTTCTTTGTCTTCTTTAGAAACTGCTTCAGGCTCCCAGAAGACATGTACTCTGTGATGAAAATAACCTGAAGGGGGTAACAAAAAAAAAATCGTATGATTGAAAAAATAAATAAATCCAAAAATAACTTTTTTTTTTCTGTTGTTACATTTCTTACCCTGGCTCTGTTCTCCTTCACATCAGCCCAGTACTTGTGAAACTTCACTATATTCAGATGTTCCAGCTGGATGAGGTTATCAAACACTGCTTTCACTTTTTCCTGAGAAATAGAAACAGAAAAGTAGATTAATTTACCAGGAAACCTTCTTGAATGTAACACAACATCCTAAATTCTAGAGGAAGAGGATACTATAATATAATACTGAACTCTTACTTTATCATACAATAACAAATCACGTAAAAGATCAGGGTGAAAAAAAAAAAAAAGTTTCATTGCTTTTTATGGCTGGACTCACTGCACTAGTCACATGTGCTTATGGGAATCAGCAATGTAGATGGCAAAGCCTGTCAAAACGCAACCTCTAAAATTACTTTTTGAATTCCACGGTGAGCGTCTGCCAAGCAGACACAGTATGTGGATGGGCCAAACAGATGGCTGTCCACGACTCTATGCCAAGCATTAATGAATCGAGTTTGATTAAAAGTGCTCAAAAGGCAATGAAAGAGTAAAGTATGCTATAATAAAAAGGTCTGCTGTTTTTAATATTCCAACATTCAAGAAATAAGAGTTACATAACCACAGAAAACGCTTTTCTTAAATATTTTTCAATAAAAGCTTGGCAATAAAAGCTCATTCTGCGAAGTAGTGTTGCTTTCGGCAATGAAAATGATGACTAAATATCGTCGTCAACGAACCTTTATCACATGACGAAAACGAGACGAG
This sequence comes from Leuciscus leuciscus, assembly GCF_965113295.1. Lineage (NCBI taxonomy): Eukaryota > Metazoa > Chordata > Actinopteri > Cypriniformes > Leuciscidae > Leuciscus > Leuciscus leuciscus. Next base: position 29,527,800 of record NC_138743.1, on the reverse strand, counting down.
ATGCAATGTAAATGCTGGTCATGTGACAATAACTACAATTAAATGTATAATGCAATATTGTTGCACGAATAAAAACGAGACTAATGTGATTTACAAAATAAAAACTATGCTAAAATGTCTCTTCATTTTCGTTGACCAAAACGAGACGAGATGTTATGATGTTATTTCGTCTCGTTTAGTCGCATTATTATTATTTTGCAGTATTTCTGTTTCCCGTGGCTCACTTCAGGGGCTGCATTAGGTCACACTGCGCAGACGCAGGCGACGTCACTTCCTCAAGCCCCACAGCCGCGGCATTATTTAGAAGATGCAGCTGCGGTGAGTTAGCGTAAACGACAACAAACAAAGTTAAGTCTGACGCCCGTTTCACACACGTGCAGTGTGTATGCGGTGCAGGAGCAGCTCGCGCTATAGTGCTTTCACATATGCTGCGTTTGCAGTGCGTAACTGATCCATGGCTGGACCACAAACACATACTCACTATTTTTATTTCAAATCCAGAAGTTATCAGCTACTTTTTATTTTTATTTTTATTGTGTCAGCATTGCGATTCTCTTTGTACACATATACACTCTTTAATAGACGTAATTCACATGCAAACATTTTAAATTAAAACTTAAAATTGACAAAAACAGCCAACTCTCATGCCTTTTCTTTTGCATTTAAATTTTAATACAATAAATCTTGGATGTCAGAAAGAACTTGTTTGTCAACCTTCACGAATGAGACGAGTGTTACTTTTCTGTTCACTATTTTTGTGCAAACCATCAGTTCATTCATATCAAATGTTTTTGAAAGAAATCTCATGCTTACAATGTCTGCATATTTGATCAAAAATACAGTAAAAACACTATTATTGTTAAATATTACAATTAAAAATATATATTTTAATATTTAAAAATGTCCTTTATTCATGTGATGGCAAAGCTGAATTTTGAGCATCATTACTCTAGTCTTTAGTGTCACATGATCCTTCAGAAATCATTCTAATATGCCGATTTGCTGCTCAATAAGCTTTTCTTATTGTTATCAGTTTAAAAAACAGATGTGCTGCTTAATATTTTTGTGGAAACCATGATAATTTTATTTCCGGATTCTTTGATGAATAAAAAAAATCTAAAGCACAGCATTCCTTAAAAAAAAGAAATCTAGAAAATGTCTTACTGTCACTTTTCTAACTTTTCTCATTGAAATTTCAGACAGAAATCAGTAGACTTGACAACCACACAAGTTTTACCTCTTGTAGTTTGAAGTTCTTCCGCTCAGAAAACATGACCTCGTTCCACACGACCTCCACACCCTCCTCGGTGTCCATGGCAAGGTAAGCATTGTCGATCCCTGGGACGTTGCGCTGGTTAACCTGTTCATTTCAAAGTAAAATCTCATCAGGTTTCCAGGAAAAGAAAAGAAAATTATATAAAATCCTCTCAAATTAAAATGATATTAAGACAAAATACCCTAAAATGAAGGTTATCATCATTTAGCAGATGGGAATATTATCAGTGAATAACGGCTTAAATTTTGATCCATTCTACGCACAAAGCTATTGAAAGACTTGGAATATACCTCCTCTCTCCGCTTCTGCCAGCGTCCACAGGGGCTTTCCTCCAGAATCTCAGATTCATCTTCGCTCTCCTCTTCCTCATCCTCAGTTGCGGGTGGTGCAGGCTGTGTTACTGTGGACACTGGGGGAGACACCGATGAAACCCCCTGGCCGGTAGGTGGCGAGGCTGTGGACTCAGACTTCGTGTCCATATTGGAAGGAGGGGCAGGTGTGGTGCTCTGCTTTCCTTCCTCTGACATCATTGACTGATAACTGACAGCCCTGTCCTGTACCGCCACAGGAGAAGAAGTCTGGCTGACTCGCACCTCGAGGGCAGGAGGCAGAGAGCTGTAAAATCAGGAATATAAACTCGAATCATAAACAGTATAGATATGTATAAGAGACAAATATTATTAAGGTATTATGTTACAATAAGGTCTCATTTTTAAACGTTAGTTAATGCATTACCATAACAATTCACAGTATAATTTGTAGCATTTATAAACCTTTGTTAATGTTAGTTTAAAAAAAAAAAATCACAGATTTGGAATCACAGATTTTACTTTTTGGAAGTATGACCAACATAAGAATTTTCACCGGAAAATGTAATCTGAACAAGTAACATCCACTTTTGTTCTGACCAACAAAGGGGGGGAAAAGCATTGCAGTAAATCACGCTGATTAAATCTAACGATCGCTTATCATATCACGTCAAAACGTGCAAATTATACTTTGTTCATGTTAACAACATCAGCATTGCATGACTACATCTAATGCCTTTCCGTTTTGAATCGAGCTAAGGCAAGCAGATAGTTTTGAACACTGGCTGGTTATGTATTTTCTCAAAAATGTAATTTGGATAATTTTTAACCCAAAAAAGTTACGGACTGCAGCTTTAACTAATGTTAACAAATGAAACCTTATTGTGAAGTGGTATCAATATTAAATAATATTTCACATTTTTCTTTAATAATATCTTCAATAGATAAGATATCATTAGTTTCGAAATTTAAATCAGTTAAAAGTTATTTTCTTTCATTGTTCTTCTAACAACTTTCAACCAATTGTGATTTCCCCATGACCGTTGAAGTTGAAAATTATTTGGATAGACTGCAAATATAAAGTACAACTATCTGTTCACTATATAAATTGTCATGACTTTTTAATATTTGGTAAACGTAAAAACCATGGAAATAGAAAGTAAACACTTTTCAGGTTGTTATTTAGTGTCCCATGTAAATTGTACTTGATCTCTTTCTCTGAATATAGCAAATTCAAAATTATGAATTTTTAATGTGCCCAAATCTCAAAAGAGGAATCCTCAAAACACTAACTCTAAAACGAACACACACACACACACACACACACAACTTAAACTAATAGCAGCAGGAACTTAAATTACCAGCTTTTAAGTGACAACTTTGTGTCAACGAGTCAGTTTAAGCTGAAACACTATGAACAGTAAGGCAAATTATACATCTAAATAAATAAATAAAAATCTAGACAAGACTGTAGCAGCTGCTGAGGTGTGAGCACACGCTTTAGTGATGTTTACATTATTACTCTCCTTAGTCCTGTCCTCAGTTCAACCCAGGACACAGTTTATGTTCAAGCATTCTGTCCCACATCATTGATAAGAAACAGACGTAACAAATACAGCATCCTGCTCCCCACCACATAGCCTAGATATAACGTTATCTTACTTTAATTTATCCTGGGATGAGCGGCGTCGCCAGCTCGCCGGAAGCAGCTAAACGTCGGTAGCTGAGGACACGGAGGAGGAAAATCCTCTAACAATAAGAAAAAAACGATAAATTCTTAAATTATATGGGTCCCTGTAGGGGTTCAGCTCTCGTTTGTAGAGTTAGAGTTCCACAGAAATACCAAGATATGAAATGATGGTTCAATTTCCACTTAGCAAAGTGAGAGAGAAGCTAGCAGCGCAGCTCCGCGGCCTCCGGAGCCTTCGCGAATATATATCTGAAAAAATAGATTTCCTTGGGCGATATGGTCAATGTTAAATAAACTAATCAAAAGGTCAAAGCTGTCGGGCCAGTAAAATTAGCTCAAACAAAAAATAAAAATTTTACTGTCTGTCAGGTTTGATGCGTTTTGTCAGATAGCCGCGGATGCTAAGTTACACTCCAGGATGTTCGAGTTCTTCAACCACGTCTTCACAGAACGATTCGTTTCTCCCCGAAACACTTAAATATTCCGACACGAACGGACTCAGATTAATTAAACAGCGATTTCGCTGAAAAAGCTACACGTAAATGACGACAGCTCCGAGTTTTGTGGTACGCCGTTGCTTATTACAGCATGAATCAGGACCAAGTTCACACAGCGGCATCTACTGGATGACATGATTCGAGAGCCATGGGTGGAGCGTGAAGTCCAGCTCCCCCTCTCTGGGTGTCATTTGGGTGTAATGGGTGGAGCTAGAAGGTCCAACTACTACCATAACTATATCCCTCCACGGCTCCACCCTTTAGATCCACAGAGTTGGAGATGCATGTAATTTGGCTCTGCAGTGACAGTGAGCAACACTTGCATGATTCTGCCACCTTAACTGCTCATGATTACCCTTAGTGACCTATGGAGAGAAAAACATACACATTTATTTTTCTAATATAATTTTAGCCTATATGATGCATTTATATTATATATATATTATGAATGATATATTTGCCTTGCTTACACTTACCTCACATGGAATTCTGATACCAATGTACAGAGAATAGGCCTACCTCTAAATCAAATTTACTTTAACTTTCTGTACTGTATGTCACAATATTTATTTATTTATTTCATCCATTCTCCAAAGTGGGGGTCGAGGGTTATTTATTAATATAAATGTATTATGTCTGAATATATCAAATTTGGAAGTGTATTGGAAGTAAATATAGGTTAAGTTTTGTTTAAGTATAGCCAAAGTTAACTTTTAAAATATCTATGAAGGAAAATAGATTTTTTAATAGGTTCATCTGTAAATATTTGTAGAAATATGAATTTGGATGCTTTACAATGTTCCAGGGTTTTAATTTTCAAATCTTTGACTGGACCTCTGTTATTCCCATTATCAGCATTGGAATGAGGTCACCAGTTGGGAACCATGCCCCCATTAGACCGGCAGAAAGAGAGAAACCCTCACGTCCCTGCAGGAGGCCTATAAATAGAGTTAGCTTCTAAGAGGAACGGGGAGATGTTGGGTGTGTGTATGCAAGCAAATGTGAGCATGTGCGGAACCGGTGTGAAACATTTGCCTTAACGTGACTGTTTATTTGTGTATATGGACAGGGGAGTGACTCCTCCAGAATATAAAGGAACTGAGGAGTGAAATAAGGACTAAGCTGAGATAACTGAGCCACCTCAGATTCTGATACTAAGCTTTATATTCACTCATCGCTCCTTTGGCATCTGTCTTCAAAGAACAATATGGCAGAAGAAACGAAGTTTTCAGAAACATCTGTCCAGCTGACTGAAGCTGCTCCACAGACTGTGGACAGGTTTATTGCCCCTGGAAACATTTATTCAGCCATTCTGAGCCGTAATGAGGCTGTTAAAGATGCCAGGCGGCTCAAGGAATTTCAGGAGCTCAAAGACAAATATGTACGCAAAAAAGTAATCTTTGAAGATCCCCTGTTCCCGGCCCAGGACTCCTCTCTCTTTTACAGTGAAAAGTTCCCACTAAAGCTTGAATGGAAGCGCCCATCGGTGAGTGGCTTATACCGTAAGGTGGCAGTGTGCATGAGATCAGCTGCATTGCACCATGTCTGGGACAGAGATGTTGTTTGGATAATATAATTTCTGCATTTCCAGATATGTATTTTATTTTTTGCTTATTAAAACGTAATTTATTTTCAATTTAATGTAATATTATTTTTAAATATTATTTGACAACATAATTTTTTTTTTGCCTTTTTTGTATGTAATTTAATTTAAATATTTTTGTATTAATTTGCATTTTTTTTAAATTATTATTTTATACAAATTATTTTTATTTTTGCCTTTGGTTTGTGAGCTGCTTAAATAAGTTGGAATTTCTTTATTTCCTCAATTACAATCTCCATTAACTTCCTCCTTACCTGCCTATAATACCTTCATAAAATGAATGTATTTTCTGACTATTGATTAATTGCAGTGTAGGCCTATTCATTTTTCAGTTGGTTTCACTTAACAAGGACGTTACATTCGTTTTCAGTCTCCATCTGAATAGGCTGAGGCATGAGATAAGATATTTCTTGCAGGCATGCCATGAGAATGTGGCAGTGTTCCTGTAGTGTGTGTTCTCAACCAGCTGACTTTCCAATGCTTCATAACAGAGCTCTACCTGATAATAGACTTCTATCAGTAGAATTGATATATGTTGATGAAGTTTATGTAACATAATAATGTTTTTTAGAGTATAGACAAATTACATGCGTCTTGCTAAAATTTGGAAAGAACAGATAATTGAGAACAGCATCTGCTAGAGTCTTCACTGGATATATGCAGTGTTTTTTGCCAGTCCATCTCATGTTACTTATAAAAACGTGACTGTTTTGATTGATGCGTGACATACATTTACTAGTTTTGCTTGATGATACTGCTTCAGAGAATCAGGTTACTGGACGAGGTCTTATATGTCTGCTAGTGCTATGTCTATAAAACAATTTTTGGACGGTGCTTCAAAAAGACAATCATGCCGTTTCAGATGTGTTTACAGACACTTTAAAAATAATGAGTATGTGTCTCCATGGACTTACATACTGTACATTATCCTGCCTTGATGTCCCTGTGCCTTGAAGCGAAGTTCCTGCAAGCAAACTTTATGACCCAGGACAGCTGCTGTATTTCTGTGGTGGTGCCAGCACCTTTTTGTGGTGCTTTTTGTGAAGCCAGCAGAGGTCTAATAATACAACTATGATATAAAAATGATTATAATAACTGTAAGTTTCTCTCTTCCCTAAACAGGAAATTTGTAGCAATCCACAGTTCATTCTTGGGGGAGCCAACAGGACAGATATCTGCCAAGGAGACCTGGGTACGAAAGTGTCAATATATGACATTCTATCTAAAAAAATATCATAAAATACATACAGTACTATCTGGGAATTCACCAATATTAAAATTCAGAAGGATACCGATAAGCAAATCGTTATTTGTCATGGCTGATAACTGATAAATGGGCAATATTAAAATTCAAATTAATCTATAAATAATTTAAAAACTAAAATAGATTTTAAATGCTACGTGAATTTAGGCATCACAACATTATGTAGCCTGCCTTATGAAAAATGTACAGGCCTACATATTTCAAAACTGGCTAAAGATTACATTTAGCAGTGTTTGTGTTTTTAAAGATTCACTTTTTAAGTGACCATTAGATGATGGCAAAGGTAAATGTAAAATATGTGAAATTACCAAGAACAATTTAATATCCAATATTGACTATACAGATAATTAAAAGCTCTCTATAATATTGGCCGATAACCAAAATGGTACCAATGTATATTGTGTTACCTCAAGCTGTTCTCTTGCCCTGGCGATCAGGGTCAAAAGTCATTGAGGTTCAAACGTCTCGAGATACACAGACAAACTGTATCTGGCTTACTGTTATTAAAAAGGGAGACACCATGATGGAGGTACACAGCTGAAGTGGTCTGTGTTGAAGAAGGAGGCCCTGTCCTAAATGGCACACATGTGCACTTGTGGTCTTTTGGACATACAATGGCCGCCGTGTGCACGTGTTCTTTTAGTCCACAAGACCGTAGAGCAGGGTTCCTGAAATCCATCCCTGGTAGACCAAGGTCTCTGAAGAGCTTATTTAGCTTATAAGACAATGAGTGCAAAAAAGCGCTGCACGGGGTGTAAAAATTCGTATCCCGGTGCTCTTTGGACGTAGGGAAAATGCGACTCATAAAAACATATAAAGCCAATGCACTCAAGAATTGGAACTTAATGAGCTTGTTCAGGTGTGTTTGATTGGAACTAAACTCTGCAGGACAGTGGCCCGATAGGACAGAATTTGAGGAACCCTGCCTTAGGGTGTCCATTTGTCATTTTAGGTTTCAAAAGGGTGTTTGCAAACGCCCCTTTGCGCCCTCGATGTGCACTTTTGCAGAGCCCGCGAGCTTCGAAGCAGACTTCTAGTATACTAAAGCGACATTATGTCACGAAAGTGTGGACTCATGGGACAAATGGGACACTCTTTTGTCTAAAATGACAAATGGGACACTCTTGTGGACTTTAGAGACATAGAGCATGCGGCGCCCATTGTAAGTCCACAACACATCAAATGAACATGAAGTGTGCCATTTGGGACTGGGCCTTAGGGTTCCATTTGGGACAGGGCCTTAGGGTTCCATTTGGGACAGGGCCTTAGGGTTCCATTTGGGACAGGGCCTTAGGGTTCCATTTGGGACTGGGACTGGGCCTTAGGGTTCCATTTGGGACTGGGACTGGGCCTTAGGGTTCCATTTGGGACAGGGCCAGAAACCTCGGAGTTTGTGATCCTGATTTTAATATGATCAAAGTTGCACATTTCCTGTTCAAAGCGTGGCAGAGTCACCAAAGATAGCCTCTGCTTGTGGTCTGCATGTGGAAATGCCACCCATTTCCTCACCTCTCAACGTATTCATACACTGTTGAAAAATAGATTGGTTGCGTGACACAGAGGGCTTGAAGAAATTAATAAAGTGTCCGCTGCGGTATCCATGTTGCGGTGCTGTATTCCACAGAGGCATCCCGTGAATGCATGAGGCGCATAGAGCAAAGGCGTTCATTTCTGCACCTGTACAGTGTACAGTTTCATACACGCAAAGGTTTTGCAGTGCAGTTTTTTGTTTAAACTTAAATCCTTTGAATTTTCTATGAGCAATACTGCATTATTTAACTAATTTTCTTTCTTTCTTTTTTTCTGCGGAACACAAAAAGGTGAAGCCACTGTTTTTAAAATACTGAAAGTGAATGCGCAAATGACAATGACAAAAAAGGGGTCTATACGACTTATGCATTATATTACAAGCATAAAATATTTTGTATATTGTAAAATATCGAACCGAAATTAAATGTCCAATAATATCCTAATACCACACCTAGAGGTGTGATATGCTGAACTCCATTCTAAAACTATAGCATTTTTCAAATTGTTAAATGCACAGCATATATATATATATATATATATCACATATTTTTTTATACAAGATTTTAGATTTTAGTAAAATCTTACTCCCGGTGATCCATTAACACCTGCAGGAGACTGCTGGCTGCTGGCTGCTATAGCTTGCCTGACCCTGAATGATATAATCCTGAAGAGGGTGGTTCCCCATGACCAGAGCTTCACTGAAAACTATGCTGGCATTTTTCATTTCCAGGTATGGGCATCAAAACTGGACTGTTCTGTATTTCAAATATAGTTTCTTATATATAAACTTTTTTCTCAGATGAATAAGGCACAAGCTCAACTATTTAAAACACCCTTTCTTTATTCTTCTAGTTCTGGCGCTATGGTGAGTGGGTGGATGTGATTGTGGATGATCGACTTCCCACATACAAAAACCAGTTGGTGTTCACCAGGTCTGGACAGAAGAATGAATTTTGGAGTGCTCTTCTGGAGAAGGCATATGCAAAGTAAGTTAAAAATCTTAATTTATTGATTTTTTTTTTTCATCAGTAAGTAACACAATAATACTTTGCCATGATTATATATAAGCTCTTCTAAATATCCTTTTCTTCTGTCAAAAATCAGACCAAAGTGGTGAATGTGTTGGTTTGACTTCTGTTTCCCAGGTTACATGGCTCTTATGAAGCTTTAAAGGGCGGAAACTCACTGGAGGCCATGGAGGACTTCACTGGAGGAGTAACTGAGTTATATGAGATTACAGAGGCCCCGAAGGAGTTGTACAACATCATGAGGAAGGCTCTGAAGAGAGGGTCCCTCATGGGCTGCGCCATAGATGTAGGCTTCCTTCTATTCCGAACGTATTAGATGCTGTTAGGGTTAAAAAACAGCTGATACAGTAAATATAGCTGACACTTCTTTGTGTGTGCTGTCTAAAATGTACTAACTATAAAGCTTATTGTACACACTCCACTGATGCGGAACCGCATACTAGTATACTACTCTTACTACTTTTACCATATCTTTCTATGGCAGAAATAGTAGTTGAATGCTGCGGTTCTGAATTACACACGTGCTTGCGCATTTCAGGTGAGACTGCATACTGCAGAGCCAGTAGGTGGAGCTTGATGTTAAGCTCCCCTCTTTGGACATAATGGGTGGAGCTTAAAGGTTCAGCCACACCCTAACCCTATCCATAACACTATCCCTAACCTAATTAGGTCAAGCCCCACCCATTAGGTCCAGTAAGGTGGAGCTGGACCACGTCGAAGTCCATCCATGACATCCAGAGAGGGGGAGCTGGACACCTTTTGGCTCTGCAGTGAGCATCATTTGTATTTCAGACAGACTGACATCAGACTTCTTTTGTGGTGGAAATTTTTCAGTGACTCTTTTTGTACGTTACATCAATTTGCCAATAGGTGTCACTGCCATTGAATCCTTCACTCAAATAATTAATTCAGTTAGAATGATTAATTTAGGAAGGAAACAATAGACTGATTGTGTCCGAAATAGCATACTCTCTTAGTAGATACGGCTATTAAAAACTATGTTCTATATTGTATGAACGTGTGTAGTGAATTTAATCCAGACGTACTACATCAGTCATAATGTCATTGTCATGTGACCTACCAGCGTCGGTTGTGTTGCTTCACTGCCATTCAAATACCAGAGATGGTCTATTATTGGAAGATACGAGGGTCCGCGGCTTTACCATTGGAGAAAGCGCAACGGCTAACTGGGATCACGTGTGCCTTGATAACCAATCACATTACATCCTTTAACGTCATTCAATTTTGTTCAGAGTTGTTCGACAGTCAATCACTGTTTGCGGATAATTACAATATAGAGATTAATGAGAAGTGCCGTCAACTGAATCATACCATTGTCTGTGACTTCTCTAATAAAACAGCATTTTTTAGGTGTAAACTCTAAAAATAGAATAATCCAAACCGAATGTTTAAGAGCATTAGCAGGCATTACACTTTTTACTGACTTTACTCTCTTGTGGCCTCATGGGATAGTAAAGTGTCCACTACTGATTTATGACCTTGAATTCGGACATACTGTGTAATAGGGAAGTATGCGATTTCTGATGCAGCCACTATCTTTATGAGTGAGTCACTGAATCATTCATTCAACAATTCATTCAAATACAGTGATTCATTCAGGAACTAAACTCTACTATGGTATATTCGTAAATGAAAACTATTTTCGTTGACAGATATACACGGGCAGTATTGTGTCTACAATTATTGAACTATTACACACAATCACAATCCTCTTGCTGGTTTGATATTTATAATGAAAGTATTAGTGACAAGCAGTTTTATTATACCGTGACAAGCAGGGAAGGGCCGATAGCCACAGAGCACTGTTCCCACGGCTCTCGGCCCCGCCCTGCTTGTCACAGTATAATAAAACTTTTTTAATAAAAACAGCTGTATTCTGTGACATAAATGTAATGTTTCATTATATTTTGTTCCTCCTGCACAGAATCTGGTCCCAACTGCTCAAAGGACTAAAACTCCATCTGGACTCGTGAGAGGCCATGCGTATTCAGTCACTGGAGTTGAGCATGTGGGTTTGTCATGTACTTGAGCATTTGTATCTGTCACATCCTAATATATGACATTGCATAAGTACACAGTCTTGGCATATTTCAGCAACGTATTTCAATGCAATAGCTAAAACCTCATTCACAGGGTAAACGTAAGGATGGTAAAGACCTATTGATTCGTCTGGTTCGTGTACGAGACCCCTGGGGAGTTGCCCCCCCTCCCGCCTGTAAGTCCAATGACTGGGCTGCACTAGCCAAGTCTGAGCAAGACAAGGAGAGACTCCGGCCTACAGAGCAAGGGGAGTTCTGGTTAGTACCTTCACAGCTTCATGAGACCATCAGGCATCCAGAAAGTCTCAAATAGTTTATGCTTTAAACAGTATTATGCTTAATTTAATACTCATAAATGGAAGCCGGCCTCTTTTATAATTTTGCTTATTTGTCTTTATACAAGGATGTGCTTTGAGGAGTTTCAGAAGAACTTCACCAAACTGGAGATCTGTAATCTGACCCCGGACACTCTTGAGGACGACTGTATGCTCAAGTGGAGTGTGACCATACATGAGGGCCGATGGGTGAAAGGCTGCTCTGCCGGTGGCTGCAGAAACTTTCCTGGTATATAGTATAATCATTGTAGCCTCGTTTGCAATCATGATTAAAAGTCTAAGATGGTTTTAAAAGCCACTTACATTTACAATATTGCTATTGCTGATGAATATATATAATAATTAATCATTCGTTACATTTATATAGCGCTTTTTCTGAGACCTCAAAGCGCTTTACATAGAAGGGGGGAATCTCCTCAACCACCACCAATGTGCAGCATCCACTTGGATGATGCGACGGCAGCCATATTGCGCCAGAACGCTCCCACCACACACCAGCTTACTGGTGGAGAGGAGACAGTGATGAAGCCAATCAGTATATGGGGATGATTAGGAGGCCATGATGGACAGAGGCCAAGGGGCAAATTTGGCCAGGATGCCGGGGTTACACCCCTACTCTTTCTCGAAGGGCATCCTGGGATTTTTAATGACCACAGAGAGTCAGGACCTCGGTTTAACGTCTCATCCGAAGGACGGTGCTCTTTTGGCAGTATAGCGTCCCCGTCACTATACTGGGGCGTTAGGACCCACACAGACCACAGGGTTAGCACCCCCTGCTGGCCTCACTAACACCTCTTCCAGCAGCAACCTGGTTTTCCCAGGAGGTCTCCCATCCAGGTACTGACCAGGCTCAACCCTGCTTAGCTTCAGTGGGCAACCAGTCTTGGGCTACCAGTCTTGGGCTACAGGGTGATGGCTGCTGGCAACCTAGTATATAAAATTATTAGCCATATTTTTTGTTTTTGTTTTTTTAAACATGTCTATAGTACTTTTATTTTATTTTGAGTACATCACATTAAACTAAATGAAAATGAGAAACATAAATCCAGTCTTCATTGTCTCATGATCCTTTAGAAATTATTCTAATATGCTGATTTGGTGCTCAAGAAACATTAATTATTATTATCAATGTTGACAGTTGTGCTGCTTAATTTTTTTTTTTTATGTTATACATAGAGCTTGAGTGATCGAATGGAATTCAAGCGTAGTTCAGGCAGACCACTGATCGCTAAACAATATCAGATGACGCTCAGCAGATTTGTTACTCCACCTACTCTAATCAACTATAATATTTAAGCTCCTTCAACGAATGCTCCGCAGTCTGTCACACAGACATTTACACCCACCTCCGCCCCTTCACCTCCTAGCATCTTCATAACAGAGCAGTGGATTCTGTAAAACGTAATAATTTATGTACGTAATCATTGTATCTCCTTCTGTAAACATATGCTAAGAAATATTTGGTTATTAAAAGGCTTGGGGGATTTGTGTCTCAAGGATGTATCTCGACTAGTATGGCCGCTTGAGCCCCTTAGAGCCTAAGCCTCTCGCCAAATCCAAAGATTGTCAATAAATGTCATTCTCAAAGTGGTCCTGACTGAAATTACATAACGGTAACATTGTAAATGTCTTTGCTGTCATCCTTGCTGAATAAAAGTATCAATTTCTTTAAAAAAACAATCTTACTGACCCCAAAAGTTGGAATTTATGCTTATATATATTCATACTTATCTGTTAAGCATTTTATAAATACTGTTTATGGCTTTTCTATGAAAATTGTGTTTCATATTTAAGCCATTTCCATACAGATGAAAATGTTTTCCAACTATAACAAATATAATTGTAAAAAACTGACCTTTTAACCATGTCAAAACATCTATACATCACTACTAAAAACATATTTCTGTCCATTTTGTTACAGACACATTCTGGACAAACCCTCAGTTCCGCCTGGTTCTTGTGGACGCGGACGTTAAAGAGAAGACCTGCACTGTGGTGGTGGCACTAATGCAGAAGGGCAGAAGAAAAGAGCGTTGCGTAGGTGCCGGCCTACACAACATTGGGTTCGCCATATATGAGGTGCGCTCAAACAAGTGCTCTTTCGGTATTAATAGGAACATTTCAGCATGGTACATGTAATCAATGTGGATGGCTAAATAGTATGTATTTATTAGTAGTTTAATAACCATTTTACTAATTGTCTTTTACAGGTTCCTAAGGAGGTATGACTATCATGAAGAGACCACACTTATGAAATCATGATGTAATTGTTCATAGAAAACCTGTAAATATCAGGAAATTTGGGAAATTGTGATTTCAAGATCTGGAAAATTCTAAAAAAGAATGTAGATTTTGTCTTAAATCTGAAATAGGCTGGGCTAGAAATAATAATGAACAACTAGATTATTAGTTTAAAAAAAAACTAAATTTTTCCATATTCCATAAAACATTTAGTTTAGCAGAAGACACCCTATTATTTCTCTAATTGTAGCTTGTCTAAAGTTATACATAAAAAAAAGTGTCTTGAAATGTTCTATCTGCTATCTTCATTTTAGATGAAGGGTAGCCAACAACAGCTGCAAAAGGATTTCTTCCTTTATAATGCTTCCATAGCTCGCAGCAAGTCTTATGTCAACATACGCGAGGTGACGGAACGTTTCTGCCTGAAACCGGGCGAGTATGTCATCATTCCGTCCACCTTTGACCCCCACAAGGAGAGCGAGTTTCTGCTCAGAGTCTTCTCTGAGAACAAGAGCACCTCAGAGTGAGTCACTGAATTTCTGTCTGATTAATGTCAAATCAGTTGTTATGATCAGTCATTATAATAGCATTAACTAATATGTCAACATATATTATCATGATGTTGTCATAAAAATGATATAGGCCTATATATAATTTTTTATATTATCATTATGAAGATTTTCAGCAGCCATTACTCCAGTCTTCAGTGTCACATGATCCTTCAGAAATAATTATTATATGCTGATTTGGTGCTCAAGAAACATTTCTTATTATTATCAGTTTAAAACAGCTGATTCTTAATATTTTCGTAGAAACCCTCAAACACTTCAAGAATAATAACATTAAATGTCTTTGCTTTCGCTTTTGATTAACTTAATGCATCCTTGCTGAATAAAAGCATTTAATTCTTTCATAAAAAAAATCATACTGACCCCTAAACCGTATGCTTCACATAAATTCATTCATTTTCATATACATTCATATAGTACTTCTGTTAAGCATTATATAAAGTCTTTTATTGACTTTTCAATTAACTCATTTCATATTTCAGCCCTTTACTTAGTCGAATATGTTTTTTAAGAACCTTTTGACCTGTAAATGCTCCTGTGCATTTGGCTGACAGCGACACGTTTTCTCTCAGGGTTATAGATGCAGAGATTGAGTCAGAGCCTGTGGTGAGTCAACACCTGTCTCTGTCTGTCATGTTCTGTGGCCGCTCATAATAGCTGTGTCCCAATTCAGAGGCCACGCCTACGAAAGCAGTGAAGACGAAAGCGTTGTTAAATGAGATATCTGGCCTAAGCATAGACAGTATAAGAAATCGTTAGCCTACTTTTACAAAAACTGTTTTTACGGGGCCATAACGTAAGCTACAAGGTAATGGAGCATTTTATACATTGTCGTGTTTCTTTAGAAATAAATAATGGACAAATGGAGTCTTCAAACGCCTCAGATGTAAAGTTATTCGCTGTCAAAGTGACGCCAAAATGAATGGGAGTCAATGGGATGCTAACAGCAGGTGAAGTTCTGCTACAAGATGGTGGCACGCGGCCGGCTTCAACTTCCGGTCGACTTCCTTCCCGCTTGGGCCTAAGGAGGATTGTTCTTGTCGCCTAGCAACTGACAGCTGCCGTTGACGAGCAGCAGTAACTGGACTTTTTTGAAAGTTATATTCAACTTTCTGAAAACAAAACAGTTTACAACCTGTCTAAATATGTTCACCATGGTCTATTACTGTACATGATAAAATCTCATTTTAGTAAGATTTGTTAGTATTAGATATTTGAGTAATTTGAAACCTAATACTTACATTTAAAAGTGTAATCCAGCAATTTCTCAAAAAAATTCGGTTGTCATGCATTTCGAGGCTGCATTTGAAGGAACCTTCGAATTGGGACAGCATTCGTCGCGCCTCCGTGACGCAAACGGCCTTCGAAGGATACAGTCTCTGAATTGGGACACAGCTTACATTTCATCCTGCCTCTCTACTTGTCCAAATCAATTAATCACTATGTCAAGTGTTAGTACAACCAAACAAAATAAAGTAAATCTCATATTCAGTAGCCTTTTCACTTTATAAACAGCAAAGAGACTAAAAAGCATGTTTATATCTATCATTTCACTTTCTTATACCAACAGACGGATGCTGTCAAGAAGAAAATCAAGGTAAATATGGAAATGAGATTGAGATGTTCCATTAATTTCCTTCCTTTTCTGGGCAATATTCTATGTCAGCCCACGTCAGATGATAAAAAGGATTGAGAAAGATGGAAAATAATTAGCTGCACTGCGGCAGACAGACATCTTCATCTTCAGTTGTGCTTCAGTAATGACAAACAGCATGAGCACAGCATGCGAAGGTACAATGTCAAAACTGTAATTCATAATGACAGTCAGAATCATAACACAAAACTGCCTTGTGCCAGTTTTTTTAAACAGTCTTGGAGAATGATTTTTTTTTTAATCTCTGAGTTCTAAAGACCATTTATTAAATGGACTTGCTTTTTTATGATTAAAAGTGAAAACAAAAAATTAAATACTATATATATATATATATTGGCACAATATTTAAACTATTTAAAGGCACACTCATACATATTTACTGTATGCTCACTAATTTAGTATGTTGCACGTTCAGTATTTCTAATTTCTCATGTTCAGCCACTTGAGGAGGAGGAGGAGACTGAAGAGGAAAAACAGTTCAGGGCCATCTTTCAGCAGATAGCTGGAGACGTAAGAGCAAAAATGCATGTTTGAAAATTCATATTTACTTCACACTATAACTGTGACTGAATCACATTCGCTTCTTGCAGGACATGCAGATTAATGCCAATGAACTCAGGACTGTCCTTAATAGAGCGATTGCCAGACGTGAGCGAAATCTTATTTTCTACTACTAATTCTCTAATATACTGTATGTCTCTGTCCAGAGGGTATTTATTATCTATTCCTCCCTTTCCTCAGATAAAGAGCTAAAAACAGAGGGTTTCAGTCTGGAGAGCTGCAGAAGTATGATTGCACTCATGGATGTATCCTTCATTAGGTTTGCTGTGCAAATAATGTGTGCGTAAATATGCACCTTTTGTAAAGGTGCTGTTACATGTACCGTTGCTCAGTGAGAAATTTTGCAGGTGAAATCCAGTCAGTCTGTCGTGATCGTGAGTTTGCCAAAAACGTTCCCCATGCAGATTGTCACTCATGTTCAGACTGGCACTGTAACTCCAACGCTGGCCAATAGAATGCTGCTAAAGGTGACTTATGTGCAAGCGGGGCTTCATGCATCTCTACACCACTGACGGTTAACCTTTTTACATTTTGGTGAAATTTTGTTAATGTGAACGCACCACTTTAGAACCAAAGAAACGGTAGAGCCACTATGTGCTCAGCGGTAGTACAGAAAAGAAGAGTAAAAAAATTTGGCGACCAACAAAAATGGGTTTGTAAATGTGTAAAACAAAAAAATCTGTAAATTTACGGTAAAGAAATGGCATATGTGATTGCCAGAAATTTACCATAAAAAATACGGTAGCAACATTTTAGGTTTTACAGACAACTTAAAACTACAGTAAAAAATAAAAACTTATTTCATTATCTGAAATAATGTTAATTTACTGACCTATTGAAGCACTAATATCTGTTTTAACAACATGCCAATAGGCCAGCTGACAAAACATCTTTTCAAAGGAGATTTTAGTAGAAAAAAATTCTAGTACCTATATACATACATCACGTACCATTATAAAGACTAGTCTATCCCTATGGTCTATCCCTCACAGCCTCGAAATATTCAATGTGGCGTCTGCCCTGACTAAGATCTATACATCCCAAGTGTAAGGGTTCCTCTCTGGAGATTGAAATTACTTCCTGCAAGCATGATAATAGAATGGTGCAAGTATGACATCACTTTGTAGGCCAAAACGCGGAAACGAGTTAGCATTTTAGCACCTCCCAGAAGTCAATGGATTTGTTTAATGTGATTTTGGTTAAATGGCTGAAATAAGGTCTGCGGTGAACACAAGCTCAAGACACTTTAACGTTTTATTCCACAACACAATATACATCAGTATTACACCATTCGTGGTTTTTACGTGTTACGTGTCTTGAAAAGGCAGTTGCTAACAAGTAGCTACATGGGACTACAGAGGCTGTCGAGGACATTAAACGTCATCATCACACCGAACAGGTAAACTCAGTTCACTTTTACAGCCTCATTATGCTTAAAATGTGCTCTTATAAACTATTCTAACTCAAACTTTCTGTGAAAATGTTTTTAGATAAAAACTAAAAGAGTTATCGGAAGCTTAGTGATGGTGACGTTGAAGTTCTGGGACCGTAGTGTAGTTCGTTTATAGCCTACCTTTAGCTTTTTACTTCTAGAAACTGCATTTAGACTTAAAAATTCATAAAAGTTGTGTTCATCTGTGAAAATTATCTTGATGGACAAAACATGTAAGTGTCATAAACTTTTGTTGATCACAGAGCTTGTTTTTGTGATAATCCAAAAGTCCGATTGGGGTTTTTGTCCAGGCAACCATCTATGCAGGCAACCAGTGTGACGCTAACTACCTGCACCACTCTATGGTGCCCCCTTGTGGCCTGGATGACTTGTCACAAATGGTTCTGTTATTTCAAGTTCAAAATTTGTCACGCAAAATTGCAGTAATACAAAGGTTTTGAAAATGTCATCTTAACCACAACACCTTAGACTGATGGAACAGGCCACCTTAACCTGCAAGAGTTCAACCACTTATGGAACAAAATTAAACAGTGGAAGGTATGCCATAATTTTCACCTTTATAAAGCATGTCAAATCATGTTCTTTTGTTCTACACTGTATTACAACATATGTTAAAGCCATAGATATCCTGTTTCTCTCTACACTATTTTCAGCTGGTGTTCACACGTTTCGACACAGACAAATCAAGTACAATCAGCAGTTTTGAGATGAGGAACGCTCTTACTGAAGCAGGTTGGGCAGTCAGTTGTCTTTTTTAACTTCTCATTTAATGATATAAAAAATGTATAGGGTAGAACATAAGATATTTCACTTTACCTCAGGTTTTCAACTCAACAATCAGCTGTATGACATTATTTGCATGCGATATGCCAACGAACACATGGAGCTGGATTTCGACAGCTACATTAGCTGTTTAGTGCGACTCGAGGCAATGTTCAGTAAGTGTACATGTGATGATTTGTTTCTATTATTTTTATAAAGTACCTTTAAGTTCATACAGGCATTGCAACCAGGATTTTAAGTTGAAGCTATTGGATAGTTTTAGTAAAAATGATTCTCCTACAGGGACATTTAGAGCCTTTGACAAGGATGGAGATGGTCTTATCAAGCTCAATGTTTTTGAGGTGAGATTAATCTGTATATTGAATATTAACAGGATTAAGACAGGAGAATTTTAATCATATTTGCACTGCTATTGTTCATTCTAACGAGTTCCTGTTTTCTACATTATATACACAGTGGCTTCAATTGACCATGTATGCCTAAAGACACACAGATATAGAAGGTGACGTGGTGACACTCAAGTCAGTGGATTTTCCCCATTTTCAACCTCCATTAAGTGGAACATTACAGAAACATCTGCATTCGTATCAATTATACTGTACACCATTGTGGCTTTTTTCTTAAGCCAGTACTGGTCTAGAACAAACTGGATTAATCATGAAAGTCGATTTAGATCTTGTTAAACAATTATTTAGTAGACTATCCCTTTCAGATGACATTTTGTTATCATTCAGCAAAATGTTGTCAAATTAAATGTATTAAGCCGTCATGCCATAAATGACACACATTTGAACCCACCCTTGTTGTAAAATGTGTGTGCTACTGTGCAACTGTAAATAATTCAACTAAATAAAGTACTTTGCACTGTTTTATTCCATTTGTTGTCATCATAGCCATGATTTGCAGAGAATAAACAAACTTGTACAACAATTGTGCGTTCATGATTGCAAGCAACGCATAAACACATGGTTGACCTGAGGATGAACAAACTTCTTCTGCTGGAGTAGCAAGAACACAGATGATGAAAACAACCAAATATTTGTTTTAACATTTTATAATATTATTCAGATTCCTGTAAAAATAACTACAAACCTTACAGAGTAAATCTGAATGAATATCCTAATATGTTGTCTTGTAAGCAATATTATTTGAACTGATAAATCCATATTACTACTACACTATTTATTGTATCATGCAGTGAATGTCCATATTCTGCTGATGCTATTATGAAAATCTTTTAATATCCCTGAATCTTCAGATAGTAGTCTGTGACATCTCCTTTCATGTCCTTGTAGCTTGACAAAGTACCTCACACAATCTTGACTAAATAGAGATTATTTTTGACTGATATTTCAAAATTTTAGATTACCTTTTTTATGCAATTTTACATTTCAATACAGAAATTACATTTTTATCATGCCAGAATCAGATTTAAAAAGCTATTGCTTTTTTTCCTTAGAAATAATCTGCACCGATCTGATCAAGTTAGAGCATAATCCAATGTGAACTGCAATAAAACTATTATAAAACTGCATTACAATGACGCAGTCTGCGCTCTCAGATGAGATACATGCTCACAGAGGTCATTTGTGTTCACTGAGAGTTAGGTCCAGAATCAGATACACCTGGGAGTGAATCCTATGGTGCAGCTGCTCCTTAAGGCTCCCTGGGATGGCTAAGAGGAATCCTTCCTCAGAGGTTCACTCAGCTGTCAGGAGGCATTTAGCCCCACCTATTGGTCTGAATGAGTGAGATCTGACAAAACATTTCAAGCATAAACAAGCATCATTACATATAATATATTACATATTCATCTCAGATAAAAAAAACACAAAAAAACACATTTCTTAAGTAGGAATACTTTGTTAGTCCATGAGTTGAACTGAAAAAAATATATGAGATGATAAAGGAACTCTTACTCTTCATATCCTGCAGAATCTTCATGCGCTTCGTCCTGAGCGAGGCCATCTCTGAGGTTACCTGACAACAGAAGAATTTATATTGTGTGTGTGTGTGTGTGTGTGTGTGTGTGTGTGTGTGTGTGTGTGTATATATATTATACACATACAATGCTTTTGACTGTTTATTATTACTTATAAAGACATATCAATGCATTGTTCTGCTTGACTATATTCTACATCCCTTAATCCTACCTAATACTTAAATTTAACAACTACCTTACAAACTATTAATAAGCAGTAATTAGGAGATTATTGAGGTTA
Source organism: Leuciscus leuciscus (assembly GCF_965113295.1). Taxonomy (NCBI): domain Eukaryota; kingdom Metazoa; phylum Chordata; class Actinopteri; order Cypriniformes; family Leuciscidae; genus Leuciscus; species Leuciscus leuciscus. The sequence goes on along the minus strand of NC_138743.1, from coordinate 29,506,726 downwards.
TTGGTTAATAGTGAGAATTTGACCCAAAACTAAAGTGTGAACATATAAAAACAAATAGACAAATAAAGATATATATATATATATATAAAGCTTGTATATTTAAGTTCAATAATTTCACTTAAATGGCAATGCAAATTACCTATTAATTGTCATTTAAGTGAAATTACTGAACTTAAATATACAAGCTTGATAAAAATGATCATTCTATAAGAAAATTTCAGATGGCACTTAGAGGCTTTTGCATCTGAACTTGCAATACATATTGCAGTATTTATTATAAATGATTTATCTATGCATATCAATTTAAAAAAATGCATGCTCCCTCATAATCTTTAATCAAAATAACTTCCCTTCCTCTTGCAACTACGCGTCATCTCTTCTCTTTTCTGATGACGTGTTTACGGCGTGAGGGCGGGACAACCTGTCACTCACATGAGATCACAGCAATAGAAAACCACAAATAATCCAATCAATTCCTGATGGGCAAAATCAAGTCCCTTCCTTCATTTTTTCTTCTTTATTCCAGAAGCCGTTTCTCTCGGATATATACGTCACAATAGGGAAGAAAAGTCTATCACAGCTTCCTTTTTGTGCAGACTTAATTAAAAAAGTTAAGCTAAAATATTAAAGGGTGAAAACTAAAGAGCCTGTGATGGTGATTAATGGAGCAGCCACGTACCTGTTGTTTAACAGCTAGTAGACGCTGAACTTCTGTGTAAGCGCTCTGCAGGGTAGAGTACGCCAGGAACAACTCGTCACCTACATCCTCCAAAGAGCTGGTTAACTTATCTTCTTTCGAAGACAGCATCAACAACTTCTTCACTTTCCCTAAGAATCACATACACACAGATAAACTTTATGATATGTACAAGTATATTACTGTGGTCAATTAGATTATGATGGTGGAGACGGTTGAATTATCAATTACAGCTGATTGAGGTTTAACATCTGGCAAATAACTCATGACTAAATTGTACATTTTAGTCAAATATCGAACATTTGACCTAATAATAATAAATAAATATTGCATTTCCTTGCATTAATCAAAAAAAAATAAAAATGTTAAGAATCAATTTAAATAACAAATGCTAATCAAAGCTACAATAAAACGTAATACTCACTTTTAGATGTGTTGTTATTTGTCTTGGGATTCAGATTGTTATGTGAAATGTCCTATAAAAAAATACATAAACTATTAACAAGCATTTCTATAGATTTCTATAGATAACTTGTTACAACTTCACTCGAAAACTCTCATACTTGTTTTTTTTTCTTGTTTTTCTGGACGTTGCAAGAGTTGGTTTCAAAGCTGTTCTCCATTGATGTTTCTCCCTGTTCTGTGTCACAAGCATTTGATTTCCTTTTCTTAACACGCACAGTCTGAGGCCGAAAGTTTTCAACAACCTCTACTGCCTGGCAGCCATTTCCTGAAGTCTGGCTTTCAAACATTTTAGCCAATGAAGTTCCAGATAGAAGAGAATCATCGTGTGTCTCTTGCCCATTCATGCCTTCTCTAAGAAAAAAAGAGATGTTAAGGAGATCAGAGTTTAAATGTCAGAGACAACAGATCTTCATCAAGGATCCGAAGGCTTTTAAGTCAGAAACGTGCTTGTGGATCCAATTTTATGAAACGTGAAATTCATGATTTATTCACCTGGTTGTGCCCCGTTTACTCTGTGATGCTGCTTTGTTAACTTTCCTCATAGACTTTTTGGAACGACGGCGTTTCTGTAGTGGAGGTTTGGGAATGACAGCTTCATTCTTGGTCGTTGCCCTCCGTGCTGAACAAGTTCCTTTTGTTGCTGTCAAGTTGGGTTTGTAGGCCTCCATCCTGCTTTGGAGCAGTCCAGAGGAACATGTAGGCCCAGCAGATGTACCATCTTCAATTTCTGGAGTCGGTGTGCCATTAGCAGACATTGCTTGAGGAAGATCCTCTGATGGGTTCTCAAGACGAGGCTTTTTCACAATTGGCCCGTTTGATCCGTCCATATCAAGTATGCTCTCTTGTCTCCGTTTAGGCAGGTTTTGGTTAAGCTGGAGAGATGCTGGGTGGTCATTTTGATTTTCCCAAGAGACGAAGAGATAGCATGATTGTGGCAACTGGTCATTTGTGAACTCCTCATTGCCTATGACAGGTTTTGTTAAATGCACAATCTCACTTGTGGTTTCTTTCGATTTTAACAACTGTGCCTTCTTCAATTTTGCTTGTTTCCACTTCTTTGTTTTCTCTCTCTTTTTCTCTTGCCTTATAATAAAGAAAACAAGCAGCACTGAGTGTCAAGGGACCATTCACACAGAACACGTTCTTGTGTTTAAAATAAAATAGATTTTTCTTATTTTGTACACACAGGAGAACTTCTCATGAAACAATTCACAACACTTGAATCACACACATAAATAAGTTCTTAATCTTGAAAATGTTGAGCATATGCTCAGATAGTAATTGAGAAAGTAGAAAAATTGTAACAAAAGCAGCGAGGTGGGATGCAAAAACACTTTTTTTAAAAGGTCATTCAGTAATGTTCCACACTGTTCAGTCACTCAACCATCATTCATTCAAAACACACACAATTACACACATAACGTATGAGCTGGCAAGCTTACATTTGTTGATCTCTTTGGTAACAAAGGGCTCTAAGCTCATCATCAATTTCAGCACTGTAGTCCACAGTTTTTCCATCTGCTGTAATCTTTTGGAGTTCAAACAGCATGTATTGGTGATAAAGAGTGCGAATATGCACCTTAAACTGTGCCATTCCTGTCTTAGTCATGTCACAGGCCAAACACTTATGAACTTGTGGACTGTAGAAAGAAGAGCATACATTTATTTTCATAATACAGAACAACTAATGTCACACTGGTTTGAAACAACATGTACATGAGTAAGGGGCCGTTCACACAGAACACATTTTTCCATTCCACTGCCTACTTTTCCATTATTTTTTTATATAAAAACACACGCTAGACAGACGTGTTTGACCATTGCACTCACGTCTTGCATGACACGGCGTTCTAAAAACGCGGTGCTCAAGTTTAAAATAAGTTACGACCGTACGATTTTCCCCCACTCCACTGTCCGCGTCATGCGTTTTTCAAAGCAAAAATGCATTTTGTGTGAACCAGCCCTAAAAGTACGGAAGCCCTGAACCGCAACGTAAAAAAAAAAAAAATACGTAAAAAAAAAAAAAAAAAAATACGTTTCGTATTTTCGTACATTTCGACTTTAATCTCGAAAGATTTCGACTTTAATCTCGAAAGATTTCGACTTTAATCTCGAAAGATTTCGACTTTAATCTCGAAACATTTCGACTTTAATCTCGAAACATTTCGACTTTAATCTCGAAACATTTCGACTTTAATCTCGAAACATTTCGACTTTAATCTCGAAACATTTCGACTTTAATCTCGAAACATTTCGACTTTAATCTCGAAATGATAGCATTTTTTTTTTACATATTTTTCTTTTCTTTTTTTTTTTTACGTAATTTTTTTTTTTTTTACGGATTATTTTTTTTTTTTACGTTGCGTTTCAGGGCTTCCGTAGATCAATCAGTCAATCTATTTTAGTCCCATACCTGCCCTTCAGTTGCTCAATCGCCTGATGGTGGACAATACTGTGCATGTGTGCGTCCAAATCCTGTGACAGCAAAGATAAAGGTAATTATAAAAAGAACAGATCTAGTACATACATCCTAAGCCATAATGTGCTTACAGCACATAAAACGTTCAGTTTGGGAATGAAAAAGCCAATGAGTTAAATCATCAGACATAACACAGGTCTGTCATTACATCTAATTATTTACTTCCTTATAGAATTCAATGAAAAATGCTAAAGCTGGTTATTTTAGCCTTTATCTATAAGTTTGTCACTCTCAAAAGAAAGACAAAGAAAGTTGCTAACCTGTATAGGGAAAATCTGACAGCAGACAAAACAAGTCTCCGTACATTTTTGAATCTTCCTAAATGGATGAAAATAACTTTTGCATCTTTGATCCATATTAATATTTATATTGAAAAAATAACAGGCCAATTTATATTAAAAGGCAATTCATCAACCTTTTTTTTTATTTATCAAAAAACGTGTATTATACAGTTGAATGTATATGAGGTAAACTTACTTTTTTCGCTCTGTTTGAAGGGCTGTAAACTCCTCATCATTCAGGTCAATATTGTAGTTCACTTGAGGATATCTTTGTTCTTTTCTTCTGTTGTGGAGTTTGTACAGACTGTATGTGTGCTTGCGGGTGGCAATATGCTCCTTGTACAGCTCTAGTCCCAGCACGGATACATCACATGCCAAACAGTTATGCAACTGTTCACTGCAATATCAAAAGTGCATATTTTCTTTTTATACCTGAGAAGGACATTATAATCAGTTCTCTGTAATTCCATACCTGCCCTTGAGATGCTCAACTGCCTCATGGTGGATATAAGAATGCATATGAGTGTCCAAATTCTGTAAAAAAGGGAGCGATATTTATCTTACCCAATCTTTTTACTAAGGCCAAAGAAGTGACATGTTAAATTTCGAACGCCATTTATCCATCCAATTGCTTTTTACATGAGAGATTTAATTGCAAGAGCAATTCATATTGAATTTGTGAGAAAGAAACTGAAAAAGTAGAACATTCTTGTATATTAATTTTGGCTTTCATTTTCAAAGTTGGATACAATCTAAAAAAAATATATCACTACACCCTTTGAATGTCTCAATTAAAGTTGGAATTGATAAATAACCTGATTGTTTTAGGTAAACACTTTATCCACATATGTTTTAAAAATAATATTTAACATTTAAAGATTAAACCCCATTTTCAACAGATTGAAGATTTGAAGCTATTTGCTAAATTTCTTGAATGGATGACGGACAGAAATGCCCTTAAACTTCTTACAGCTTTCTTTTCCTGTTACTAGATTAAGATCTCACTCTTCTTTTTATGTGCGTGTGTGTTTTGTTCGGTTTTATTTTTCTAATTCTGTATACACAAAAACATATGTATATATGAATGATAGTTGAAGTGTGCCTTAAATGTTTGTGCTTCAATTCTGTTTAATAAATTTAAAAAAAGAAAAATATTTTCTCTTCCTTGAAAACGGACAAAAAATATTGATGACTCATCCTGCACCCACTTATTTTGTCCAATCAAATACTTTTCAGGAAGAGAGCGTCCTAACAAACGATCATTTAGCAAATACATAACTATCTTTTTGGCTTTTTTTCCCCCTTCATTTTTTGATATGTCCCGCCCAAAAATAAATAAATTAATATATAAAAAAATACTGCAACACAGAAAACTTAAGATTTCTTGAAGTCTGAGGCATATGTGAATAATGTCTGTTTAAATTATATATTTTTTAAACAAATCACAATAATACAGTAAATCATAAAATAAAATTAACTATTTTATTTGTGAAATTATGAAACCGTAAACAAACAAACAAACCGACAAACCTGATCTCCGTACTGTTCACCGCAGATCAAACATTTCGTGTATACCGGTATGAAGGTTTGGGGTTTCTTGGACTTTTTTATCTTCTTTCTGGATTTCATGTCTGCCTTATTTACTGTAACTGTTAGTACGAAAAAAACGTAAAGCAAAATGTTTGAGACGGAGTTAAAAAATGTAAATCATGCTAGACATTCAGAGCAGTTAAGTTAGCTGGAAGACTCTTGACGTGAATAGTATGTTATCACAGAGGTTACGTACCAATTATAGCCTATATTAATCTACCCAAAATACAATTTTAGTAATTTAGTTGTTGTCAGTATGCTGAGATATCCTTCCACGTGCTTGCTAAATCAGACCATGTTGAATATAAAACAGTGTTGCCAGATCTCGCAAAGAAACAAGCGGTTAAAACGAGCCTATGCGATTTGCCTGAACAAAATTAGCTATAACCTGGTTTTGAGCTTTGATGGACTGAATGAAATAGGACTAAAAAGCACAACTTGCTAGTTTTCACTTTATATATTTATCGGTGTCTTGTCGTATATTCAGTGGACATGATGGCCACGCTGCTTTAAGGATTGACAGTCTCCCCCTAGTGTAGTGGTTCTCAAATTAGTAATAAAATAAAATAAAATAAAGTTAAAGTCAAATCTGCTCAAATATATATGCGCCACGTCACATGAATTATAATTTCTACTGCAAAACAATTAACTGACACATTGTAGCCGAAAATGAGGAAAAGTCAGATGCTGTAGTGTAGGATTTCGAAAATTGACCTTTACAATGGTGATGTGTGGAGAAACAATTTGAGGACCAATTCCTGGATGTATCTAATGTTTATTTTGCATTCCAATAGTCATCAAACTTTATTAAAGACTATAGCATACACACACAACACAAAAAATAGATAAAAAAAAAAAAAAAAAGGATTTATGACATTCTATTTTTGTGTACAAATGTAATAAATAAATCTGTAGGGTCACGTTTCTTTTACAGTTTATCACACATTTTAGAACGAAAAAGACAACCATCCTCTCTTTCAATCGCAGATATGATGAACGCACAGATGGGGGCGCTATACTCACCAATCCTACAGAGAATTCACAGAAGAAGACGCGAACACGGAAGCGTCTCGGTGGTCTGATCTGTGCTATTAGTTTTCTTAACTGACTGATCCGAAATGTGTACTGGTTGTATGCAGAAACAATATCCCGACAGGGTGAGTTCATGATCATTGTGACTGGCACACCTCGTGCGAATCCTGCGGCCATATGCTCCTTTGATACCATTAAAGTTCAGAGGCAAATGCAGCGCGGGTTGTTCGTTTCCAGTCAAAGATGAGCATCACTGCACTTATGTTTCCTGAAAAGTTTTGTGCTTAGTAGATAGCCAAACTATCTACTGGCATTAGGCATTTAACGTTACCTTTTCCCTTTAATTCATAATTCAAAAGTTGAACTTGTTTTGTTTATTTATTTATTTATTTACATTTATTGACACTGTGTTAGACTCTTTATATTTTCGCAGCAACTGTATTTCAGGTGTTTATTTAATCTGTTATGTGCAATAGGGTAATACCTGTCTCGAGAATGGTTCATATCTCATGAATTTTCTCGGCTGCGCCAACTGTCACCAGCGAGACTTCGTGCTGATCAGTGACAGGACGATCGTGAATGAAGATGAGGAGGAGATTGTCACTTACTTGCGTGAGTCACGTCACATCATTGCATGGACATATTCCGCTGAACGTCTCAGACTGACGTCATTATTATTTGCTTTTCCTCAGATATGTGCAAGAACTGTGATCATGTCATAGCCAGACATGAATACACCTTCACTGTGGTGGATGACTATCAGGTGAGCCGTGCTCTCAGTTCAGTGCTTAACCCAGAGGTTGTTCCACATTATTGAGCAAGTCAGTTCTCATGCAATATGGGAAGGAAAAAAGATCTTTCTGAAGATAAGAAAATGGTACAATGTAAAGCAAATGGCATGAAAACAACTAATATTGTGTGAAAACTGAGTGGAGATTATCAAACTATCATAAGATTTGTGATTTACAGCACAAGAGAACTCGGTCAGATAAAGGCTTATTAAAGGGATAGTTCACTCAAAAATGAAAATTGTGTCAGCACTTACTCAACCTCGTGTTGTTCTAAACCTGCATGGGTTTCTCTGTTCTGTTGAACACAAAAGAAGATATTTTGAAGAATGTCGGTAACCAAACAGTTGATAGACCCCATTGACTTCCATAGTATTTTTTTTTCCCACTATGGAAGTCAATGGGGTCCATCAACTGTTTGGTTACCGACATTCTTCAAAATATCCTCTTTTGTGTTCAACAGAACAGAGAAACCCATGCAGGTTTAGAACAACACGAGGTTGAGTAAGTGATGACACAATTTTCATTTTTGAGTGAACTATCCCTTTAAGGAAAGTTTCTGTCAAAAAAATTAGTTGGAACGGGGTGGCCACTCACCAACCATCCAGAAATCCATCCATCTAGATCCAATATGATCAAAGATGGCCGTAAAAATAAATCTGCATCGTTTATCCTTTTAATCTTTCATTTAAAAAAAAGAAGCAAAATCTAACCTTTCATTGAAAAATTTGAAAGTGGGGGAGAAATCACATTATGAAATACATGTTTATTCCAAAACACTTTAATGTTGTGGGCCTATTTTTTTTTCTGGAGGTCCTGGACATCTTGTTCAGATACATGGTATCATAGATTCTAGCAAATACCAACAGATACAAAATCTAAACCTGACGGCCTGTGCTAGAAATCTTATAATGGTCAGTGGTTGGATCTTCCATCAGGACAACGATCTAAAACAAACATCAGAATCAACACAAAAATGTGTCACTGCACACAAAATGAAGCTTCTGCCATGACCGTCCCAGTCCCCTGACATGAACCCTATAGAAAATGAGTGGGTTAAACTGAAGAGAAGCGCCAACATGGATCTGGGAATCTGAAGGATCTGGAGAGATTCTGTATGGAGGAATGGTCTCTGATCTCTTGTCAGGTATTCTCCAAACTCATCAGGCATTATAGGAGAAGACTCAGAGCTGTTATCTTGGAAAAAGGAGGTTGCAAAAAGTATTTAATAAAAGGGTGACTGAATTATGGCTAACGTATTTTGGAGAAAAGTATTTATTTCATAATGTGAGTTTCCCCCCACGTTCAATTCTTTTACTTCAATGAAAGGTTAGATTTTTTATAGATATAGATAGATAGATAGATATTGCATTAAGTAGTAATGATAATAAACATTATACATTATTAATGATCTTATTACTATTGTAGTCTAATTATTTAGTTATTGTCTCAAAAAGCAGAAGTAACAGTACTTACTAATCTTTGCTGAATATCAGTTATTGGACATTAAAACAAAAATCATTTTATTATATCAGTCATGAAAAACAATATTGGCCCATCTCTTATTAAGATAAATTGAACAAATTAGAAGAAAAAAAATTCTTCTGAGCCATACTTTCAAGTTTATGTAAATAACACAGTTATTTAGGCAAATTAAGAGGATTTGCTTGGTATGTTTAGGTTTTTAAAGGGGATTTTTATATATTGTTCTTTTTTTCAGGAATACACAATGTTGTGTATGCTGTGTGGAAAAGCAGAGGATTCCATCAGTGTTCTGCCAGACGATCCCAGACAAACAGCTCCTCTGTTCTAGAGTATTATCACAGATGCAGAGACAAGGAATTGTAATCTTTGTAAAGAGCATGGATATGCATGATGGAGGGAGCCATGAAATATGCAAAGACGACACACTGTCACGATTAATCCAAGAGAATATATTGCAGAATGCATCGTGTTCTTTGTTTCTACTGCTTCAAGAGTGGCGTTAAGGTTCACAGTATGGTTCCGACTCATAAAGACATGAGTTTGACAGTCATTTACAAATTTTAAACCTAATTAAGAGCCATGCTTGTTCATCCTGTGATCATCATATGTTTGATTTGCTCACTCTTTTAAAAGGAAAGTGTGTATGGTAAAATGCTTTCTCCTATCCCATCTTAAGGCAAATTCACACAGCAACGACAGGCGGCAACAGACACTTCATTGGGTTTTGTCGTAGCTTGTTGTTTCGACCGATTGAACATGCTGAATTGGAATTAGAAAGTCGGAGAAGTGACGTGCTGTGATCTGGTGACTGTCGGTGCACTGTGAATTGGGCTTCATATACAGTGTTGTTCTGTTTGCCAATTAAATGAGTCTGCTGTGGGAATATCTGACTTGCAAGAAAGATTGGGTTTAAATGGATTTGCAATTTGTTAACTCTCAGAGAGGATTTTTGTTACTATGCAACACTTACATAGAACATGATTGGTTTAGATAGATGAAATGTGTTAAATGGTACACACAAAATTAAAAATCAGATCCCTGCTTGTTATGACTGATACTTACATTTCAGTCTATGATGTCACACTGTATTTCTAGTGTTAATGCAACAAAATATTTTGTATGCTTTGTCTAAAACTATGAAACAATGCATTTCGTTTATTAAAATAATGACGGCATAATGTCATCACAAAATCAAGCATTTGGTACTTGAGTACTTATTTATTCCATTAATATGAATACATATACATTCCAACATGGTAACTTTTTTGCCTGATTGAAATATGTTTGTTAGCAAAATACAGTACATGAAGCATGAGGTGGAATTTCTTTTTCTTAATATATTTATATCTATGTACAGTTCAGATTATGTACAAGTCTTATGATGATAGACCAGCCTCCATTCCGCATACTGATGCTTTTAAAGTAAAAGTACTTTCCGAGGACAAAACACGATTCAGAACAAAACAACTATTCTAGCTTGCACAGCACACAATGAAGTCGTGGTAATGACTCGGTAGCTACTATACCTTTCTTTGTACATCAGCAAGGGTCTCTCACTCTTTAAACAACTTTCAATTAAATGCCATGACAGAATTCAATCCCAAAATCCACAGAAGCATCTTGGTATAAGCAGCCAATTTATCATACTGTTCTTGCTGATGTATTCAAGTAATATGATAATGGGACTATAGTGTTTGAATCAAGAGTTCCTTTAAGGGTCTGTAGTGTTTCACTGCAATATATCGGCAAGTTTCTTACTGATGTTATAACTATTTACAGGGACTGTTAGTATGATATTGCAGGCATGGAAGAGATTATACTTGGCAATTGCAAGGTTGCTGACCCTTAATGTGATGGCGAATTCACTCAGTAGCAAGTAATAAAGCTACATTGTCAGGTACGTAACCACATCCAATAAATAAATAAATACATTCTATAGATGATACAGTTTACAGTACATACATTCCCTGAAATACATATATACACATGCTTGCTTGGACCAGATGTACCTACCGGTATACGTGAATGATATCACATTGTATAGACGGCTATGGGTTGAAATGAGCATTTAAGATGATTTTGACCAATGATAAAAAAAAATTAAAAAGATAGAAAATGCAAGGTTAGAGTATCTGGAGTGCCAACAAAACTTGAAACATGCAACTGTTTGACAGAATACAATGAGTTACTAAGTAAAGTGCAGCCCCATTGTTTTCACATTTCAAACAATCTCACTGATAGTGGCAAATAGAAAGTGTTTAAAATCCGACATATGTAAGGAATGTAAACCAGAATGTGCACAAAAAAAAAAACATGAAAAAGATGATTTAAATGTAACAAAAAAATATATGGCACAAACTATATAGAGTGTAAAATAAATAAATAAAAATAATTGCGATGAAATGCAATGGGCAAGTTTTTAGGACAAAGTTACACAGCGTCAATGGAAAGTTCAGCATGTTAATATTTCATGGTTTCCTAATATGTCAAAAACATGATGCTTTCAAGTAGTCACAACCAACCGGCAAATACCCGGTCCATTATCACTCTACTTATCAAAACACCACTTGTAAAAAGGCTACAGTTCACCAGGCTTCATCATGTGGTGTTAAAAGCTACTTTTGAAACCGGTTGTCAAATTACTGACAACTCACGCCATCGATTACAAGCTTTTCACTTTATTTGCTCGTTTTGGTTGTGGTTTTGCTCTCTTGACTTCCTGTTCTGACTCTGGTGCAGAACCCTGACCCGTGATTTCCTCGCAAGTCACTGATTCGAGGAGGCGGGGAGGCTGAGCAGCTACTTGGCGACTGGCTGTGACCCCCCTCGAAACGGGAAGGGGAGGAGCTTAGCGAGCGCTGCAGAGAGGAGGCGGTGGTGCGTTGGTAACGAGAGGAGCTGACGCCCATCCCACCTCGCTCATGCATGAGCTGAGAGAGGTTGTCCAAGAGGTCCGTGTCACCGGTGCTGCTGGCCCGAATGCGGTAGCGTCTGCGTCTGAAAGGACAATAACATTCAATATCACATTTCAGACTGATTCAAACTAGTATTCGAGTCATTTGTTCATGAATCGAACTACATTGGTCACGCTGTATGTTTTTGATTATCTAAAAAGAACCAGCACAATAGTTTTCATGGATTACACTCGTCTCATTGTATGTGTGGTTTTTGCGTGTAGCCAATGAGGACAACTCAATTCAGTGAAACAAGGAAGCTACTAACTTGCTACATTATGAAAATACTATTTTTGAAATTCTTGCTTCTCTCACCTGTTCTCGCCACCTGTACGAAGGGGCGGCTTGCCTGGTGGCGGCCGAGGAATAAATCGAGCTGACAGCTGATCCGGTACTAGTGTGGGGCTTATGGGTCTTGGTATTTTACTCTTGCCTGACAGAGGTCCAGAAGAGGAAGACAGAGAGAGCGGCTCCTCCACCTGCCAGTCTGACCCTCGAGAACCGGTGGGAAAGGTGAACTTGTCACGCAGCAACGCTATTGGGAAGTGCTCACATGACAGCGACAGAGATGGGGAAAGCGGAGCTGGAAAACCCCTGCGAGTTGGAGAGTCCGGGTCACGGACCGGGATGCGACTGGTTCGGGGGGAGAGTTCACGAGGTGATGCCGGAGCTGCATCAACACTGTGTCCAGTTGTCTCACCCTGGTTAGGGGTTGAAGGAGTCCCACCGTCAGGACAGCCCGAGTCACTCTCCACATCCTTGTCAGAGGCCTTGACAGAGATAATGTGTTCATCTGGCTTCTGAGGGCTTTTAGAGGGTGAAATAGCTGACACGTGGTCGTGCTCTTTTTCCGCAGCGCCTGATGGATTGTCAGGCTGAGAGTTGTCTCCTGTCTTATGCTGAGGCTGAATGGGCTGTAGCACTGCACTGGATGACTGAGAAAAGAATAGCATTAAGAGACAGGACATTATTTATGGAGCCCTGCAGAGATAATACTCTTATAAAATGTGTTTTTTTCTTAATGTACCATAATTTGCTTGGCCAAAATATGAGCTCTGGTGAGATTTTCTGAGCCTGCTTCACATTTGCTCTGATGTTTTTGATATACAGTAATGTGTAAATCCAAGTTGCTGGCAAAAATCCGAGACGATGTTGCAGTGAAACTACTGCAATGCACCCATAAACAATCACTACGTACTGCTACAGTTTCCCTTACACAATGAAACATTTATGGAAATTAACTGTCATTTCCTGTCTTTAATATTTAACATTACAGGTACACTATTGTTCAAAAGGTAAGGATTTTTTTTTAGTTTTTTTTTTTTAGGACACATTAAATTGATCAAAAGTGACAGTAAATACATTTATGATATTACAAAAGATTTCTAATTTAAATCAATGCTGTTCTATAAAACTTTCTATTCATCAAAGAATCTTAAAAAAAATGTTAATAAAAATATTAAGCAGCACAGAGGATTTTTTACAATGATAATAAACAATAAGAAATGCACTAAATCAGCATATGAAGGATCATGTGACACTTAAGACTGGAGTAATGGCTGCTAAAAATTCAGCTTGGCTATCACAGGAATTAATTATATTTTAAATATATTAAAATAGAACAGTTTTTTTTTTTTTTTTGTAGTAATATTTCACAATATTACTGTTTTTACTATATTTGTTATTAAATAAATGCAGCCCTGGTGAGCATAACTGTGCGTTCACACTGCCGCCGGCGAGAGCGTCAAAGTGGCCGGAAGTCATTCAGTTTCAATGTGAGCCGGTGGCGAGCTCTTGGATGGTGAGGGCGGCGAGGAGAGTTGAAGTTAGGTCAACTTTATGGTAATGAGCTATGACGCGGTTCGGCGGCAACCAATCGGAATGTAGAAGTCCTCCGCTTGAGAGGATTCCAGAGAACGCAGTCCTGTAAACTTTGGTTCCGACCACATTAGTTCCCAAGCAAAACGGAGGAGAGGTTGATCGTTGCTGTGGCGGGTTTCCCAATAATATACAACATGTCCCTATGTGCAACAATTTGATCATCCATAGTGATGTGAATTTGATAAGAAAGCACGTAACACTATTTATAGGCAATATTTCTTTCTTTCACATTTAAAAGATTTCATGAGGTTAACTTATACCTTACTTGTGGTCAGTCAGCACAAATACCGATCAACATGCTTGTTTGCTTTGCGGCCCCTTTAAATGAAGTTTACAAGACTAAGCATTCGATCTACGTCAGAGTGTCCACGAATCTTTCTACAGCGTTGTTGGCAGGGCGGCCAGAGTGAATTTTGACGCTCTCACCGGTGGCGGTGTGAACGCACAGTAAGAGACTTCTTTCATCATCATAATCCTAGTGTTATTCCATCTTATTTGCAGGGTCCACATCACACACGCATTTGGCACAGGTTTTACGAATGCCCTTCCTGACACAACCCAGCACTCCTACAATTTGGAATATCCAATCCCCCTAACCTGCATGTCTTTGGGGGAAACCAGAACACCCTCTGACTACCGCCCCCATAAGAGACTTCTTTCAAAAACATAAAAAATCTTACCGACCCCAGACTGAATGCAAATTCTTCTACTCAGAATATAGCCTGAGATATTTACCTGCTCAAGATTAGACCTGCTGAGGTGGACCATTGACGCAGGCTGTATTGTGGGAAGTCTTCTTAATCCAGACAGGCCTATTACGCCAGATAAACCCGGAAGTCTGGCGAATGGAGGTCCAGTGTGGCAGACCCCGGTGTGGAATTCTGCTGAGGCAAGGTTGCTAGCACGCTGAGGCAAGGGGTCGGACCAGGTGCGAGGGATGGCGAGGGGGCTGGAGGAGCGAGGCGAGAGTCCTGAGCGTTCCTCCTCATCTGGTTTAGAGCCAGCTGAACCACTAGCACCTTCAAGCTCAACTAGGACCCACTCCTGTGAGTCACCCTCTTGAGGGACGGGGCTGAGGTTGACGGCAACGTAACCGCTACTGGCTGCCCCCTCCTCGTCCTCCAAAGAGCCCTGCTCGACCCGACAGACAGACCTGTCTTGGGACATACCTGGCCGCTGCTTGCCTAAACTAATGAGACGAAGAAGGAGAAGTGGTTACGATGTCTCTAGGGACCAAATTCACATTTATAAGGAAGTTCATTAAGACTTTGTTTACTGACTAGGCCTCAAGGAAGCGTTCAATGGTGGGTTTGGGTTCGGGAGTCAGTCTCTTGTCTAGCCCCATGCTCTGGCTATGTCGCATCCTTCTCAGCAGAGGAGCCACGCGGTCGATGAGCAAGGTCTCCGAGCGCACACGTCTGGGAGAGCCCTGGATGGAGCCACTGTTGGGGCTCTGGTTGCCCTCTTTGCTTCGCTCCTCCTCACTAGCCACCTGAATCAGAAACACAAGCTCATGACTACCTCCGACTTCAATACATACTATTTGGACCGGCGAAAAAGGTGATGGGAAGGGTATAAGTAACAATAGGCCTACTCTTTAAATTCTTCTAATGAATTCTTCTAATGAATATGGTAACATCTTAAAATGTAAAATGTAAACTGTAAAAGTTCAAATAATACAAGTTTTGGAAAAAACTAAAAGTTTTTATAAAACGATAAACCTCACATTCCAGCCGAATGAATGATTATGGATGTTATATAATTGGTCTTGACAAATGAAATAAAATGGATGAAAATGCAAATTCATTCTCTGACAGTAGGTGGTGCTTATCAAAAAGCAGAAATACAGCAGTTACCACAATCACAAGATGCGGAAAATGGAAAAGAAAATGGCACTGAAACAGTGTTCCCTTCCCTTCAGATATACATTCATATAAACCCCCCCCCCCCCCCCCCCCTCACTGATGTGGATAAACCTGGATTTGCACGAATCACGTGAAAGGTTTATTTTAATGCCAGAATGGCAAATTTAACCAAAAGGCGACAAGTTTACAGGTACGTAAGTAACAGAGTGATTAGCAGTCATCCCATCTGAATAGTACCTTTCTGATTTGCGGCTGAACGTGGTTGAGGTTTCGGTCGCGATTGTGCTCCATATCCTCCCAGACATCCGCACCCTGCGCAGGCTGTGTTGGGATGGGGGTGCAATTATCAGCCTCGCTGAGGCGTTCACCCTGAAGGACGTCCTCTGTGTTCTCACGCTGCAGATCACCCGGGATCACAGAGGCATTGGCCATGCTAGGAGGAAACATTCATTTGAAAATGTAGACCTCAAACAGTTTATCTATAGACTCAATACAGCATTGAATCATTTGATGCTGGATATCTACCCCAAATATGCAGGTGTGAGGCGGGTCAACTGCTGGGCTGTGTTTGTCAGGGTTCCAACATTAAGCGTGCCCTCTGAATCCGTTCTCTCCCAGTCATACGGGTCATTTTCCACCACATTGTAGCTCTTCATACTGTTGTCAAAGACTGACATCAAGAGCTACAACACAATGAGTATGTTAGTGAATGGCTACGCTTACAAAAATCTCTGCTAAAGAATGGCTCTGGACCTGATAATCCGGTTTAGTGTAGTAGTCCAGACTGGAGATATGGTCAAGGAAAATGTTAAACTCATCTGGGAGGTGCTTGAGCATGAGGCGATGGTTGTACGTCTCCTTCATATTTCCGACCTGTTCCTATATTGATAGCAGGATTAAGAATACCAGCAGATATTTTATCAATGGAAAATTACAATTTGAGCAGAACTTACTTTGTCTTTGATTTTCCTCCACGGTAGCTGACCCACCATGAACTCCACAAGCATATAAAATAATGACCAGAGGTCATCATGTCGACTCATTTCCTTTGAAAATGAAGGATGTGCATTTTAGTGAAATATGAACAAGTAATATGACCTGCTGTGTAAAGGACACCTGATCGGCATCTGCCATTGGCTTGAGAATGTGTCCAAAAAGAGAGGAGTTACCTTATTCTTATGAGCATTAACTGAAGCATAACGGACGGTCCCTCTGAATCCTGCCACTTGTCGTGGCTTTGGACGATAAAGAGAATTTGCAATCATAAGAAAATATATAGAAACACATTACAGGTAAAGTTCAGTCAAAGATGAAAATTCTGTCAAAATTATGACATTGAAATTTAAGTCAATGTTCACTTAAAAAAACTTCACATCCACCTCTACCTCTTTTTGGTTCATTTATGAGAGTTTGAGTTGTATAATTCTGATTCATAAAAGGATAATTTAGTTCAGTTTTGTGAACCAAAAAAAAAAAATCATACTCGAAAGACCCATTCGTTCACAAATCATACATCACTGCTTCTCTCATGAGCTCTGAATTCTGACTTAAATTTGGGTTATTTCTCATCCAAATCTTTCGTATGACTTCAGAAGTCTGTAATATAAGTAATAGTCATACAGGTTTGGAACAACATGAATGTGAAAGAATGATAACTGAATTTTCATTTTGGAGTGAACTATCCCTTTAAGCAACACTAATACAGTATATGACAATAGCATCCTTAAAAAGACAGAGTGATGTTTCATAAACATAAGCTTTAAAATATATCTGTGATTACTCACTGGACGGACTTCTTGACATGAGTTTGTGAACTGGCGTGCCAACCCAAAATCAAGCATATAACAGGTTCGGCACGTAATGTCAAGTCGGCCCATTGCGAAGTTGGACTGTTTGAAAAAGAAAAGGTTTGATGATTAGTTTATATAGTCTAAAAATTAAGAATAAGACATGCCCTGTGAAAAAATAAATTATAATCAATATTAAAAGTGCTTTTATGCCCAGGACTATCTGTGAGAGAGCAGACTTACGGGTTTGATGTCTCTATGCAGAAAGCCCACAGAGTGGATGCTCTCGATGGCTTCCAAGATTTGTCGGCCCAGCCTGAGTGTTGTGGAGACACTGAATGTGCCATGGCTCATGTTGCGTCTAAGGTCTGCCAAGTTCCTTCCCTGCAGTTCAATGGACAAACATCACTTCAGGTGACTGAAGTCAGGGTTGTTGAGTTACTATGACTTGTGTGAGATGATGTCCATCAATTCAGACACAAGAATAAATCATCTGACGCCCTACCTGAAGCTCCATAACCACATAGTTGAAGCGGTCATTGCGTCCACAGCCAACAAACCGACAAACATGGTCTTTACCTACAAAATGGTTCAAAATAAAGAAATAGAGAATGTTATATATACAATTTTTTTGTTTTTGCCCATAATAGAGTAGCACTGTAGCACACAGAGCTTCTTCATTTAGCGTCTTCATGTTTGTTTTATATAGGCCTTAAACGTCTGTCTTCATCTTTACCCTGAAGTCTTTTCAAAACTGCAACTTCCATCTTCAGGACCTGTTTGGGTTGCTGGGCAGACTCCACTTTCAGAGCCACATTGAACTGGTTCACCTGGTCCAGGACTTCATAGATCTCGCCAAAACCACCCCCACCAATCTTCTTCAACTAAACAGGAAAAGGAAAACTTGGAATGAATGAAACAAAATACACTATTGTTCAAAAATGTGTGGTCGGTAAGATTTTTAATTGTTTTTGGAAGTCTCTTATGCTCACCAAGACTGCACTTATTTGATCAAAAATATAGTAACATTGTGAAATATTAGCATTTAAAAATAAGGTTTTCTATTTTTTTTATACATTTAAAAATGTAATTTATTCCTGTGATGGCAAAGCAGTATTTTCAGCATCATTACTCCAGTCTTCAGTGTCATGTGATCCTTCAGCATTCATTCTAATATGCTGATTTGTCTTATTATCAATGTTGAAAACAGCAGTACTGCTTAATATTTTTGTGAAAAATGTGATATTTTGTTTTTCAGAATTCTTTTATGCATAGAATGTTCAAAAGAACAGCATTTATTTGAAATAAAAATAATGTCTTTACTGTCACTTTTGATAAATTTAATGCATTTTATAAAAATAATGCATTTTTTCCTTCTATAATTGAGTAGATAGCTTTCAAACTTGTGTTGGAGAACAGATGTTACATGACAGCTCTGTTCAGGCATGAAATAAAATGTCCTAGCAAAACAACAATTTTGTCATGAAATAAAATGCTGTGTCTCGTGACTATTTGTCAGCATGTTGTACAGTTTTCCGTGCTGATGTCAGCACAGCTCAACACACCTGCAGTGTATCGTTTGACTGGGCTCAAAAGGAAAAAATCCCCTTGTCTGTGCAGAAGTTTACATAAAGGAATCTGACAGCTATCGGAGCATCTCTACGAAACTAACAGTGAGTCTCTGAATAGTTCTGAAGCCTTGTCCTCCTAAATACAGCTCCTTCAAAAGAACTCACCACTCTCCATCGCTCCCGGACCATGCTCCCGACAGCCAAGATATCAGTCTGCTCCACTGTTCCACTCATCCTGATGCTCAAGAGTGGACTGAGCACACTCAGAGAAGCTCTACACCTCACATCAGTGAGCTCGGGTCCTCACTGGAAATCACAGTAAGATCAGAAAAACATCAAGTCTTCATTTAGTTGGAACTGCAGGTCAGGGTTACAGCAGAAATTAAAGCCCCCAGAGAAGTTTGCAGAAATAAGAGAGATTCATTTGCCTACGATGGCTGTAGATGTGACAAAAATTATGTGCATTTTATTGGCTGCATCCATTAGGCTGGCCTTCTGTAAAGGCACGCTAAACTATATGAATCTGACCTCTCCTAAGGTTGTCTTTTAAACAGAAGACAAGATATGTAAAAGAAGCTGCCCTGGTTCTTTGACTCTCACTGCTAGGGTGCAGAGCAAAACTGATGGAGCTAAATACAGTCAAATCCTTGAGGAACTGTAGGCCTGAAACAAGAATAAAATCGGCAAGACACTGACTCTGACAGATTATGTTTCCCTATCTAAATCACAAAGACTACAAAATACTAGCTTAATTATTTTATATGGCTGCCTAGTTATAAGAACCTCGGCTCTGATGTTAACTATAAGAAAAAAAAGAGCCTAAATGCATATTGAGAAACATTCTACGTTGTTTAAAAAAAAGGCACAGCAGAGAGAAGTTTCATTGTGCTATGCTGTTGTAAGCTGTCAAAAATCATAAAAAAAAAAAAAAGAAAAAAAAGAAAAAAAAAAGAAACATTCTACAACTTATTTACCACTCCTAAGACTTGTAGATAATGTGCATTATCTTGAATAATTTATGTATTATTTTTTTGTATATTATGCATAGTATTATACTGTCAATAATTGACTGCAGTGTTAGTCATATGGTGTAGTGACAATAAAGTGATTTGATTTATGTCACAGGCCAAATGCAAAAAAATATGTAAATTGTCAAGTTTTTTCCCCCCATTCTGACAAACACAAAACTGCTTAAATATATAAACTCTAAAATGAACGGTTTTGTTAAATGTTTATACATATTGTTCTGTAAGGCTTTGGCAAGTGTTTTTTTGTTTGTTTGTTATCATATCAATAAGTATGACTAAATTGATGTGTACGTTTTAAAAATTTGAAGAAAACAACAACAACAAAAATGTTCACTGTAGTTTAAAATATAACATTATAATTGACACAATTCTATTAAAAGGCTTTTACTCAGGAGGATTTAGTCATTAAATCTGTACTAAACTATCAATACTATAATGTTTCCCCCAGCAGTCAGAACTGATGGATGACAGTCTGCATGCAGTAACGTTACTGTTTTAATAAGGGTGGCTGCAGCTGGCCTGATACGTGTCTTTATTAGCTGGATGTGTAAATGAATTGTGAGCATTTTAGCTTATGCTAACATCCACAAGCTACGTTGAAAACTGCCGCTGTCTTGAAGATGTTGGTTGAGTCTTTCTCTGCCCTTACCGCATCCAGTGATAACAGAAGGAGACGTAGGACAAGGCTAGCTAAAGCTAAAGCATCAGCCAGAGCCAAATCACTGTACAAAACAGCGCAATGAAACGGTACCGCGCTAGCTAATTAGCCAAACTGTACATATGCGTCTCAACATACAGCTATTATTGAACATACGGTTGCCAGGTTACACATTGGCAACACAATGTAGTGACAGCTGTAATCCCGTTTATAATGCGGACTAGCTCGCTAAGCACGCGCTCATTCAGGTACCCGGTGTGTAACGTTACCTCTGTCTGCAGCAGCGGACCAAGATGTTTCCCAAGACCTCAGAACATCTTCTTTTGTTCTATAGACCATGATGATATGAAACGTTGGACATAATAATCCCATAACGTTTAGAAACACAAAATAACGACTGAAGTTCACGTTATCTGCTTCACTTCTATCAGCAGTGGCCGCTCGATGACTGAGCGAGCGGACCGATATGTGACGTCACATCTGGTCGATTGGGTTTGATCCCAAACATCGTTTAGGACAGTAACCAGGGCCGGCCCTGACCAATTTGCTGCCCTAGGCAAGATTTTACCTGGCGCCCCATGCATCACAGCCCATTTCACCCCGTCATTGTGTTCATGATTTAGCATATATATATATATATATATATATATATATATATATATATATATATATATATATATATATATATATATGCCTATACACACACACACACACACACACACATTACAGCCTAAACACAAATACCAAGAGCATTACATAGCATTCAAGTCAAGTCCCCATTATCTTTTATAGCACGATTTACAATAAAGATTTAATGTGAACTTTGCTATTTTGAATAAACCTGTAAATAAATATCATTACTATGCCATAAAATGTACATGCCAAAAGTTTGGAAACATTACTATTTTTAATGTTTTTGAAAGAAATTTCTTCTGCTCATCAAGCCTGCATTTATTTGATCAAAAATACAGAAAAAAATTTAATATTGTGATATATTATTACAATTGAAAATAATTGGTTTTCAATTTATTATACTTTAAATTATCATTTATTTCTGTGATGCAAAGCTGAATTTTCAGCATCATTACTCCAGTCTTCAGTGTCACATGTGACATCCGGTCTATCACATGATCCTTTAGAAATCATTCTAATATGATGATTGATTCATTATCAAAGTTGGAAACAGTTCTGCTGCTTAATATTTTTTCATAACCTGTGATACTTTTTTAGGATACTTTGATAAATAAATAGTAAAAAAAAATTTTTTTTAATGTTTTAAAAATAGAAATCTTTTGTAACAACAATATACACTACTGGTCAGTAATTTGGGGTCAGTTGTTTTTTTTTTTTTTTTTTTTTTTTTTGGTTGAAATAAATCAATACTTTTATTCAGCAAGGATGTGTTAAATTGATAAAAAGTGATCGTAAAGATGATTTATATAATTAGAAAATATTTTATTTTATTTTAAATAAATGCAGTTCTTTTTAACATTTTATTCATCAAATATATTAGGCAGCAGAACTGTTTCCAACACTCATAATAAATCAGAATATTAAAATGATTTCTAAAGGATCATGTGATAGACCGGATGTCACATGTGACACTGAAGACTGGAGTAATGATGCTGAAAATTCAGCTTTGCATCACAGAAATAAATGATAATTTAAAGTATAATAAATTGAAAACCAATTATTTTAAATTGTAATAATATATCACAATATTTATTATTTTTTCTGTATTTTTGATCAAATAAATGCAGGCTTGATGAGCAGAAGAAACTTTTTTCAAAAACATTAAAAATAGTAATGTTTCCAAACTTTTGGCCTGTACTGTATCCCCACAACTGCACAACTGTAGAGTAAAACATTAATAAAAAAGTGATAATAAAAAATGCGTCTTAAAACTGACATGATTGTTACAAAACCACACAGTCTGGGGACTCTGGAGAACTCAGAACAACAGCTAACATTAAGTTTAAGGTAAAAATAACTGCCATGAAATTATAGTATCTTACTCCTATGCCATAAATTGTTCATTCACTACATCACTTTACCTCTGTCTTTATCCCCTTTTATCCTCTTCTCTTCTTTTTGGCACTGTATCTATCGCAGACTATGCTCATTTATAATGTGTCATGTAAATTCGGCCTTCCGTCACAATCAGGAAACTTTCACCGCGTCTAGAACTGGCGCGAGCTGCCAGGCCCGTTTCTACGAGCTGTGTGTTAACAAAAGCAGTGCTGTCTACATTGGATGCGGAGTCGCCGTGCGCCGTGCTACACAACAAATTACCAACAACTGATCGCGCGCGCGCTCTGTTTCTGACGCACTTCAAGCACTCGATGGGCGGGGGACGATTGGTGAGCTGGACTTTTTTTTCTTTTCTTTTTTTTGTAGTATTTCGAATTAATGGTTTTAAAATAGTATTATATATATATAAAAAAAAAAAAAATTGTAAAAAAAAAAAAAAACAATTCACTCGTTCACTCATTCTGGCGCCCCTATGGATGAGTGGCGCCCCTAGCATTTGCCTATACCGCCTATGCCGCGGGCCGGCCCTGACAGTAACACATAAAAACACACACATACACACTATATATATATATATATATATATATATAGTTACATGAGTTAACATGAACTAACAGTTAAAAATACTTATGCATTTATTAATTTTAATTAATGTTAATTTCAACATTTACTAATACATTATTTAAATCATAAATTGCATCTGTTAGTATTATTTAATGAACTTGAGTTAACACGAACTAACAATGAACAGTTGTATTTCACATTAACTAACATTAACAAAGGTTAATAAATACTGTAACAAATGTATTGCTCACAGTAAGTTAATGCATTAACTAATGAAACTTTTTTTTTTAAGTGTTAACGTTTCTGCAATCATTTGTAACGATAGGCATTGTTTTAAACTTTGCATTGGGATATTATGCTCACACACTAAAAATATGCTGTGCAATAGTGTACAGCTATGTAAGCGAAAAAATGTCCATTAAAAATGACAAAATTATCATAATCTTGGTTCATACAGCATTTTCATTGTAGCATTAACCCATTTAGTAGATCAATGTCAGTTTTGAATGTTCCCAGAAACTGGCAATAGGTTTGTTACACATGCAGTAGATGTAATTGATCTAATGTCATTTACAAGTCACTGAGTGAAACAGTTCTGTCTTCTTCATGTTAATTTCACGTACCACAAACAGATCCACAATGTAAAAAAAAATTCTGACAAGAATGGACAGAGGGAACTGCAGTCAATCAAATGGAACACAGAAGATATCAATGCTTTATACATTTAGCAAAAATGACACAGGTTTCGAGATTATGGTTCCTTGCACCTCACTATTTTTTTTTTTTATAAACCAAGAAACTACCATGGACTAAAAGAAGATTTTCTTGTCAGTACATAATACCCGTTTCACAGATAATTAATAGCATTCCTCAATTATTAGAGAAATAATGTGCTCCCAACAACAGCACATCATGTAACAAAAAATAATAATAATTTGTTTTGAAACCTATAAAACACAAAATTAAAAACATTAAAATATTATCGGTATTCTAAGATTTTGTTGTTGTTGTATTAAAATCATGTACAAATTATTTGTTTCCATCCCTTTCATAAAGTGATAATCTGCATACAAAACCATTTTAAAAATCTAAGCATCACTGTCCCTTTTTTTTCTTTTACAGTTGAGAAATGCCCACAAACATGGCATTAAGCAATAAGTAGTGATGGTTCCCAAATATTGATTCATACTTCTAAAACAACACTAAAATGTGATTCTCTCTTAAAATGGAAACAACTGTTAAAACTAAGAGAATTCTTTATGAACAGCATTTTGTTCAACGTCTAAAATTAGCTATCCTGGGTGGCTTTTCCTTCACCAAGCAGTCTCTCTCTTTCAGGAGTGTCTCCCTCCTCTGCTCTCTGCTCTCTAGGGCAGCAGGGAAGTTTGTCCATCAAGGGTTTGTGGAGTCCATTGTACATCGCTGTACCCACGAGTAGGATGATGAAGCCCAGAATCTGTAGGCCCTGGAATTTCTCCCAACCCAGCGCCAGACTCACCACCCAGATGACTAGAGTACGCAGACTGTCCAGCACCATGCGAGTGGTGGCACTTATCTCTTTGGTGACGCTGATGCCAGCGAAGTTAAAGAAGGCGATGCTCACGGTGTTCCCCAGCAGTGCCAGGATAATGAGAGGCTTATGGCCAATCTGACAGAAGGCGTCCAGGGCGTCTTCAAGGACATGCCGTGGGTTATCTGCAAAACTGCCCACATGGATGTAGAACATCGGGATGAGGAGGAGAGAGAGGATGACAAATCCAAAAAATCCTGAGAAACACACAGAGAGAAGACAACTAAGACTCTTGGAAAGAGGTAAGTCTTGCTTAACTGACACTTTTTTTAAATAAACATTAAAATTGCATTTTTTTGTCAGTAGATGTTCATTAGTAACAAAGGCATATTTGATTGCATTTTTCCTGTTTTCAAAGGAAAGGGGAGGACTGAAAGTCAAATAACCTCAGATATTACTCATTTGTAAGGGTGCTGACAGATAAGTCAATCACAGACTTTTAGGGGGGCTTTAAGATGAAAGACAGAGGTCTCAAGCTCCCCTAAATAGGGTCCAGCAACACATATGGTAATGACAAAATTTGGTTGTATGATCAACATAGCTTCTTTTATCTTTACTACCTTTTATTGCTGATGTAATCTTAACAGTTAGCTTTTTCCAGCAAGGACAAGTTGATTTGATCAAAAATGACAGTAAAAACTTTTACATTGTTACAATTTTTATTTTTTTTAATGCTGTTCTTTTAAACATTCTACTCATCAAAAAAAATCCTACTAAAACTATTTTCCACATGGATAATAAATGTTTTTTGAACACCACATTAGCATATTAGTATAATTTCTGAAGGATCGTGTAAGGCTGAAGACACATGATCGTAACTGATAGAAAACAGTTATTTTTAAATTGTAATAAAATGTCACAATATTACTGGATTATTTTTTCTTTCTATATTTTTTTTATTTATTTATTTTATCTTCCTGACCCCAAACCTTTGAACTGTATTGGATGAAGTGAGACTATAATCATTATGACAACATTATTATTAAGTAGCATCAAAATACTTGGCTCAAACTAATAACTGGTAATTGATTAAACATGACAAAATCTTTACCTTCAGTCCCAACAGCCTTCAGTGGATGCACATTGTGCTTGTAAACAAACTTCTCCTCCAAGACCATCTGGACTGAAACAATAATCTGTGCCATGATGATCAAAAGGTCCCCTATAAAACAAAACCAATGGATGATCAGTGATACAATCCAATCTGCTACAGATGCTAGATACAATCAGGAAAAAGGAAAATATCTTGATAAACAGCTTATGAAAGGATTTCTGACTTGTAGACAAAGACAAAGTACATAATTCTGTATGATTAAAAGCATTTGGCAGCACTAGAATTACCTGTGATAACCTCACTAAGCTTATGGGAGTCATTCCCATGGCCATTTAGAAAGTCAGAAAGTCCAACCACCACCAGACCAAGGATGGTGACTAGGATCCCAATCCACTGGCTGGGCTGCAGACGCCGTCCTAAGAACGCTACAGACAGCAGTCCGGTGAAGATGATCACAGCTCCTCGCAGCATCTGGAAACTGGAGGCGCTGGTCATGTTCAGTGCTAGAGATATGAAGAAAGAGGAAGGAAATCTTCTTAAAACTGAATGGATGTTTTTAGATAATATAAGTATAAACTTACTTATATAGTTTTAAAGTAGATCTCTGCACACTGTCCAAACTCAAATTAAAGTAAAAAGACTATTGACACTCACCAATATACATGATGGATGTTCCCAACATGTCACAAAGGGCAGGGGGGAGGAAAAGCAGGGGGTTGAAACTCTGGCCTGGTTCCATGGTGGACTCGGGTCTGCGCCGATCATAACAAAGGAGAATGTGGAACACCACCAGGCAGGACAGCTCTCCCAAAAACATTCCCACAGCCTGGAAGGGTGCGATGAAGGAAGGAGTCATGTATTATTAGGGTGCATGCAGGAAACCAGTTCTCACTTTATTAAAACATAAGATAATACTTCAGTTCTCTGCTGAGCTACTGAAAAAAATGTGCTCTAAGGGGAAGTTTGATGTGAATAGCGTGTCGTGTATCTTGGTGAGGTTAATTGAATCTCATTACCTGTACAAAAGGGTGGGAGAAGGTATGATCTTGGGTACCATAACATCCAGGTGCAGAGAACATATCAGCCCATCTAGAAGATTAACAGATTCATCTGATTAAAGGTGATGATGAGTGTCATTTTTCTGTATTAAAATTCCTTAACTTAATATGCGGTATAACTATCAATAAGGCACTCATGGCAAAAATTAGCTCAACAATGGCTAAGATTTTGGATCTGTTTGTCCAAACAATGGTGGAAATACAACTTGTTTGGGAAACCTGTTATATTTATTATTATTAATAATAATAATAATAATAATAAACATTTATCTGTATAGCATTTGTCATACATGAAATGCAGCTCAAAGTGCTTCACAAGCATAAAAACAAATATCGGCAATACAATTTCACACAATATAAAATTAAAAATACTCAAAAAATAAAGTAAATAAACCAAACTTTCACAATTTCACACAATATCAATATACCAATAAGCAACTTTATGAATATAAAATATGAATGCTAGAAGCCTCTTTCACTTAATTTGGTATAATGTTATAATTTATAATTGTGATTATTAGTAATAATGAGCATTTCCATACCACACATCTATCTTTCACTTGCCAGTCACTTTAAGTTTAATAAGTAACTATGCACATGGTACACTAATGTCACTTTTACAACCATGAAATGACAATTCATGACCTCACGACAAAGAAAAGACTAGATTTAACAAATTTAGCAAGACCCAGATGCATCAACACCATCAGTGTCAGTTTTTCAGCAGAAATGGAGTGAAACTGTGGTATCAAATATCGTCTGGATAGAAACATCAAGCATCTGTTTTAGACACAAAGCTATCAAGTTACTTAACAGTATTTATGGCAGACAGCTTCGTTCTTGACGAGATGGACAACTTAAATCCGAATGTAAGTTATTTAATGCTGCGGTTGCACTATTGACTAATAGTCACAAGTGTTTTGGTGGCAGAATTGCTGATTTTGCAGCATCAACATGTCACGAAACAGCGGATCGTTACAACTGCACGCGAGTCATACGTTAATCATCTTGTTCTAAAAAAGTGCAATTTTCAACTTTATAGGTGAATGTTAAATTCATACAGTGCTACTAAAAAGTTAAATCAAAAGGGTTCATCTTTCTTCAGTCTTGTTTGTGTTAACATTCATTTAAAATTAATTTAGACAATTTACAATTGCATGTATTCACAAACAATGAGGACACGATGTACAGTTTTGTGAAAGACAACGAGAAAACATCCTTTTCTGCTCTATTAATAGAGTAAAAAATGTGGGGCAACTAATAAAAGTAAGCAAAAATAACATGTAAACAATCACAATCTAGCGCGTGCGTGCTACTTACTTTGCGGATAGTGTGTTAAGAGAGCCTGTGATGAGCATCAGACCGGCGAGAAAGAGCTGATATTTTGTCCAAGCCATGGTGAGTGTGGGACTGAGTGAGTGACGGCGAACATCAGACACTCAAGGCACACTGTCAAGAGATGGATCTATTTTGCTGATGATGACTAGCTATCTGAACAGGTCGTTCCCCTGAATGCAAAATGCAAATCACATGATGGCGATCATGTGACACACCAGCTGACGCTTTATTTCCGCAGACTTCTCAAAAGTGCGCAGATCTTGCTACATTACGAATGATAATCGTTTCAAAGTGATATTCTCTCCAGTCCTACTATTATAGCTAAATTAGCTAAATTTAGTATTCTTAAATATAAGTCTATGTTTTTAAAGTCAGAAGTTCATACCTAAAAACAGCAGTAAAATGTGTTTCTATTTGTAAACATTTCCATATTTTTATTGACATTTTTGTCGTTTTATTTATTTATTTATTTTTATTTTGTTTATTCAATGTACTCAGCCCCCCCCCCCTTCCCCCAATACAAAAATAATAATACAATTAAATGTAAAAAGGTGTGTTTTACAGTAAAAAAAAAAAAAGACTGCACAGATCTTCTGTTTTAATATGAGATCTTCTGTTTTAATATGACATATGAATCAAATATAAGGAGCAACAGTCATTTGTGAATAATAATGATGACAAACTACAGTGTGTGAGACTACGACTACTGTTCCCTGACCTGTTGGCAAAATAATAATAATTTTTAATAATAATTAACAAATTTATATTTTATTCAACAGTATTAGATTAGTAGCTTTTGAATTAGAAAACTTTATTTAACTCAAGAGACGATATTATTTGTTGAATTCTTATAAAAAGGTTTCTTCGTTTCTCAAATGTTTCTGTTGTTTTGAGGGGATTTTGAATCACTTCACTGACTCGATTCCTTTGAAACCGTTTATCAAAAATATTATTACAGATTATTTCGTTAGTTCAGATTATTTTACTTACGCCAGTAGGTGGCGACAAGTGTTTGTTGTAAGAGTATAAGAGTCCTTGAATCTTCCACCCGATTCGTAAAAAAGTTTTAATTTTTTTGTTATGATGTCTCGTTCAGGTGGTCAGCAGATTTTCGTGCCTCTCATTCAGTGTCGCTAAGAGTCAGTCTAGACAGTGACGAAAGTTGTATTTGTCCAGGAGGTTCAACCACAGTCTATGGGTTCAACAAATGATATCTAGCTCACCATTCTCAGTCCACAGTCACACGCTTACTTCAGTGATAGAAAAGTCAGTGCATGGACGTGAACCAAAATGATTCATTCATTTAAAAGAATTTTCAAAAACACTGATCCGTTGATTGATTAAACACTAGTTTTATTCAACATAAATAAATACAACATGCTATTTTTTCGCTATTAGTACTTTTTATGCTCTAGTACTTTTTGCTAAAAAAAAGTAGTTACTGTTCAATTAGAAACTGTACCTGTTTATTATTAGCCTAGATGGCTCTTATTTATTAGTACTCATTCCAATAGTGACTATATTTAATTATAATTTACTAGTTATAAATAGAAGTAGAATAAATACAAAAATTAGAACTAGTA
This sequence comes from Leuciscus leuciscus, assembly GCF_965113295.1. Classification (NCBI taxonomy): domain Eukaryota; kingdom Metazoa; phylum Chordata; class Actinopteri; order Cypriniformes; family Leuciscidae; genus Leuciscus; species Leuciscus leuciscus. The sequence continues at coordinate 29,476,967 of NC_138743.1, read as the reverse complement.
TTCAGAACTTGCCTTCTCGTTGCTTTGGGTTTGTTACATCCTTACATTTTTGTGGTAAGGAGCTATTATGACAAAGTTACAATTACAGGCTGTTTAAAATTATATACAGCACTGAGATTTTTCTTTTCCTTTCCTTTTCGTTTTAACATAAATGTAAAAAAAAAAAAAAACGCAACCTGTAGTATATCTCGAAGTCAGTAAAAGTTAAAGAGATATGGAATTATAAAAAGTTGGTCTCAGTAATAAAATATGACACATTTCATTCCAGCAGTGTGCGAGAAGTTCCTTCCGTCCAATCACAGTGTGCGATTTTGCGCCTTGTTTCGCCTCGCCTTTAATCCGAAACACGCTGATTGGTTGCGTGGGTGCAAACTGTTTTGTTGATAAATAACTTTGATGGATTGATAATTGTAAGAGGATCCGACCTCGAACGCTACGCATCCTGCTAACAGTAGGCTATTGGTAAAATTGCGCTTAAACGGCTGAATGTAAACCGGGAAACAGGTTTGGTGACTACCGAGGTGTTCGGATACAAAAAGTTGTTAAATTTGGCAGCCTACTAGTCAGAGAGGCCTCTCGATGCATTATGACATGGTATTTTAGCGTATCATCAAATGTGCGCACTTACGTCTAGGCGTTTACGACAGACTGCATTGTAGTATGTGTTTATGGCCATGCACGCACGCTGTTGACTTTGCCCAGGGCTTGAACTGTTTTTGTAAGGCGCTGTCATCCGAACTTGAAAAGTAAGGAAGGAAGGAGGACGTCAATGCCATATTGCAACAGTGTAAGTACGCTACAGTTCTTCTAATATGCTTTCATACTCGACATTTCGTTCAGTAAGTCAAGAAACACCAAGGAGCAAAATGCACAAATACTGAAACTTTGCAGTCTTTTACAAGGAAGTATGTAGGACAGTGTGCTTTGCTGTGCAGCATTAACTTAATTATACACATATTTTGTTATAACAAATGTTTTCATCGTGGTTTCTGGGTTGGGTTGAAAAGTAGTTCTGCTTGTTCTCTCTCTCCTGTATACTCTCCATATCTCTCTCTCTCCCTTTCCCTCTTCACTTCCTGTAATTCTTGTTGTCTTGCATTGCACTTTTAATGCCCCTCCCGTGCCTGTCTGCTGTTGCCTTCTGCATTTGTGTTTGTCAGGTTTCCTGGTTTTAGACCACTATGTTCCTTCTCTACGCACAAGTCTTGCCAAATAGCCATGAATTAATGGTATGCGTAAGGAAATATTTGCACATTTGGTGTCCTGTCAATCGTGAGTATGTTTTGACATGTTATGGTTGGTTAGGCAATTGGTGATCTGAAGTTTGCTTGACAAATCAACTTTTATGTAATATAATAAGATAAATAAAAAAAATCATTGTGGTATAAGGATTTGTTTCAACCCTGACATTTAAAAAAAAAAGTCCCCTTAAAAAAATATCAAAATGAATTTTAATTTAAAAACCAAAAACATGCTTATTATTAGTGAGTCCCCAAGGTGACAGATAATGGAAAAAATATGAGATGGGAGGAAACATTTCAATGATTTTGCATTTGTTTGCAAAAAGTTTGCGTTTCCCTGAGAAACTGGGAAACTGTTCTCTCCAAAAAATTGTTGCATTTGCTCACACTCACTTAGATCATAGAATAGGTGTGTGCAAGGTATTGTTTGTATGAATAGCATTTTAATGTTTTTTAGTTTTTTATATATATATATAATGTAATGGATCTGAACAAAATTAAATGAGTGTCATGACACTGACCTATTTGACCTTTTTTTGTCCTTTTATTTTGTGTAGAATGCAGACAACATTATACTCCTATTGTGACTGATTTCAAAACCTAACTTTTTGTCTTTCTCTCCTTTTTAGAACGTTTCCCTTGACTGAGGAATGACTGAGTTTTTAAATATTTACACCACCTTTATACTGCAGTTTAGAAGCAAGTGGGGAGGTGAGGCTTCTAGACCCCACATAATCCTGCATGCACTCCGCTCTTTAAAACATTATTATTATTATTATTTAACTTCGGCCTTGTTCAAACCTAATCAGGCTTATTTAAAACTGAAGTATTGAATGCCCTGGTTTTTTGCTTGTCTTCTAGTTTTACACAACTGCCATGAGTCTTTCTCCACACCAGAGAGGAACCATAAACAGTATTAGCAAGCAGAATGTTGAAGCCATTGGTGAAACAATGCAGCATTCAGGAGATCTCTTCTACAACGTGGGAGCCCCTTCCTTGGAGCAAACTCACAGCAGTCCTGAGGGTTTGGTGGATTCTAGCCCTGAAGTCCAGGGAGTTTTCAAATCTGATAAAGGATATCCGGTCCGAGGGCATTTTCAGCAATCGGGACCAGTGAAGTGGGTGCATCAGGACCCAGTGCAGACCTCGACTTGGTTTCAGGGCCTCCCGAACGTGAACAAGTGGCCACAGAACTTTGTCCCTTCTCTTAGTGCTATAGATGACCCAAGGGCCTTTCACAAAAGTCATGAGATGGAGGCTGTGAAGTTGGAGAAGCTTTCGCCCGGTTCCTCGCAGTCCTACACAGACACATCTCACGTTCCTGGGGCGGATTGGGACCATCACACGATGGCAGCCATGCATCATGTTCAATTCCAGGCTCTCCAACAAGGTCACATACCTGCAGACCTCCAATATCAGCCTCAGGGCATGCATCACGAAATGACTGATTCCACTCTGCAACCCTTCCAATTGGCGTTTGGACCTACCAAGCAGCTGGCAACTGGTTTCCAACAAGTCTTCCAAGGCAACAATGCATCTTTAAATATGAATTACAACGAGAAGCCGAAATCACAACAGCAACTCTTGCAGTTGCAACAGCAGCAGTTGCATCGTCAACACCAGATGCAACAGATGCAGCAAATGCGTCAGTTGCAGCAGCAGCAGCAGCAACAGCAGCAGCAACAGAATCAAATTCAGCAGCAGCAACGGCTGCATCAAATGCAACAGTACCACCAGCAGAAGAAAAGGCAGGAACAGCTGCAACAGATGCAGCAGCAGCAGCAACTGCAGCAGCATGGACAAGGTCTTCAACACCTAGAGTCTGTAGAAAAACAGCGAGTCAAAAAAGAGATCATCGAGTCACAGGATCTTCCCAGCGCTCAGGTGAAAATCGAACCGAGTCAGACCCAGCTCACTGTTCCTCAACCACAACATCTTGTTCCTCAGGAATCAAATTACCAGGAATCTGGCCCTGCAGAACCCACTCCAGACCTCCAAGAAACCCAAACCAAACGACAGGTCCTCCCTCGCCGCTCTCGGCGACTCTCTAAAGATGGCATCTCTCCTCAAGGCGACCAGCCCTCCAAGGACAAGGTTTCTTCTCAGAATGGAGGAGTTGGTGGAGTCCAAGAACCCACTGCGGGGGTCATCCAAAGCACTCAGAGACGACGGAGGGCTTCAAAGGAGATCAACCTTGAGACTCTTGCTCAAAAGGCTTCAGAGATGGAATTTCTGCCAGCCAAGGTGAGCCAATTTCATTTGGAAATCCATTTGAAGCCTAATTTTACATCAGTGGATAAGTAGAAATACATTTTTAGTGCCACTAGCATCACCAAACGAAATTGCAAATGTATTAATTGTTTTCAAAAAAGGTTTTTTGAGCACACTCCGTTCCTGCCATTGGTCCAACAAACAGATAGTAATTTCTATGATAATATATTTTAAAATGTAATTTATTCCTGTGATGGCAAAGCTGAATTTTCAGCATAATTTCTCCAGTCTTCAGATAAGTTTTTTTTTTCCCCCTCATGAATCTTTGAGTAGAAAGTTCAAAAGAACAACATTTATTTGAAATAGATATATTTTGTAACGTTATAAATTATTTTCTGTCACGTTTGACCGATTTAATTGATCATTGCTGAATTAATAAATCTGGGGTTTTTTTCTGTAAAAAATATCTTACTGACCACAAGCTTTTGAAAAGTATTGTATGCCTTAAATATTTTAAATTGTTATGGGATGTTTTGCTGATTTGATGGTCTACTAAGTTGTTTTTGTTGTTTAAAAAAGCTTATGAATTGGCTTATTCAAAACCTTAAAAATGTCCACTGCTGACTCTAGCAAGATGCTAAAGCTGGGTCTTTATTACTAATCAAGCTATAAAGTAAATATTACAGTACCAACTTGGCTCATAATAGTGTTTGCTACCAAGCTTCCCCAGTCATATACACACAGTATAATGTGCAGTAAAGTTTATGGAGTTAGTGAGCATTGTAATGCAGTCTGGTGAGCAGCTGCAAGTCTGCACACCTTCACATTCCACACTCTCTCAAAATCCTTTGTTGAATTTGGGAGTGGCCGATTCACCAAGCACTATTTGCTAACATTTATCCAATCCAAACTTCACAAAACAAGAAGCTTATGGTGTGAATTTATTCTTTTGAATATAATGGACTGTCTTCAGATACTTCTATGTAACAGGAAATAAACATCTCTTTTTGTTTGAGATGGTTATTTAATTTCTTTTATTAAAAACATGGACTGTAACTGTGTTTTTAAGATCGCATAAACCATCTAGTTCTGTGACTCACTTAAACGCTGCAGGTTGCTTACACATAATTAACTTTATTTGTGCCTCTTCATCCCTTTTTAATCTTCTCTTAATAGTGTGAGGACATTACCCCTGGTAGACCAGCTGGTATGGCCCCCTTAGTCATCCCAGTCTCGGTCCCAGTTCGGAGAGGTCAAATCAAAGTGGAAGTGCCGGGCAGCTGGGCACAGACGGATAATGTTTGGAATCCCTCAGAGATTTCACATCAACAGAACCAGCCTGATCGCAAACCCTCTGTTATTGTAGCACGCCTGCACTCATTAAAGAACTCCGCATCCGTGAACTTCATCCAGGTACAAGTCGGCTTTATTTATATAGTGCTTTATACAGCACAGATTATTTCAAAGTATCTTTACAGTGATAAACAGGAAAATAATGATCAATGATGCAAACAGAATTCAATTATGCTGGAAAGAATCACTAAAAAAGACAATAGTGTCACTATTCAGCTTAAGTCAGTTCAGTGTTGATTCAGTTTGGTTCAGTAACTGTGTAAAGTTAATAAATTATCAAATGAGTTCAATTCAGCCGTTTAGCAGCTCTGCAGAAAACAGTGATACCATCAACCAGCCCAGTTCAGTTCTCATCCAATAGTGTCTGCAGTCAAATCAATAATGTTGCTGAATATTAAGTGTCCCTGACTAAGCAAGCCAAAGGTAACAGTGGCAACAAACTCAAACTCTTATAACATCTCAAATGGTTCTCAAATAATTGCTTTTGCACACTAAAGGTGTACTTGAGTTTTTAAAATAGTTGTTAAATAGACAGTTGTTTACCCAAAAATGAAACTTCTGTCATCACCTGTGTTTTTCTTTCTTCTGCTGAACACAGAATAAGATATTCTGAAGGATCAAAAAGTTGAATATTGTCATTGACTTTCATAGTATGGAAAAAAATACTGTGGAAGTCAATGGCTACTGTCAACTATTTGGTTACCCACATTCTTCAAATGATCTTCTTCTGTGTTCAGCAGAAGAAAGAAAAACATACAGGTCTGAAACAACTTGAGGGTGAGTAAATGATGACAGAACTTTCATCTGTTTCTACCATTTACGTTTCAATCAGGGTACAGGGCAAGAGGACAAATCCAGGCGCCGCCCACGTCCTGAGCCTCTGGTCATACCTCAGCCGTGCACTTTCATCGCCCCTTCTGTCTACTCCAGCATCACCCCCTACCAGAGCAATCTGCGCTCCCCAGTGCGCCTGCCAGAGCATGCCAGCATCATCCCGCCGTACACCCCTCCACCCATTCTTTCACCTGTGCGTGAAGGCTCTGGGCTGTACTCTGTTCTGTTCCTCTCTTCTATGTCAGCAGGCAGCCAGATCCTGCCACCCCCATCTACACCCCGAAGCAACACACGAAGCTTGCTGCGCACAAGTACGTTCCACCTTGCATTTTAGTTTTTTTTATTAGTAAAAATGTACAATAGTGTTCTAAGCATTAACATTTACTAATGCAGTAGTTATAGTAAACTACCAATGAACAATAGTTTCTTACAGCATTTTTTCCATTTACGTTAATGTCAATTTACAGTATAAACACACTATCATTGATAGTTGTCATTAATTAATGTTAACGTACAACTTTTAATGGTATAAATATGTTAGTATATTTAGAAATAGTAATAAATGAACTAATAATGAAAAACACTTTTATTAACGTGGTAACTAACTAATGTTAACATATGTAACCTTATTGTAAAGTGTCTCATTTTTATCATCAGTATTTGATTGTTTATTCATACTTATTAATAGATGTTAATTAGGTATTATTAAGTATCAATAAACTGTACATTCTTACTGCATTTATTAATCCTCTTAATTAATGTTAATTTACATTGTTAGTTCATAATTCATTAACTAATGTTAATTAACGAAATGTTAAAAATCTATTAGTATATGTACAAATAAAACTTAACCTAGATGGATAAAAGCTGTAATTGTTTTGTTCATTAATTAATGCATTGGGTATCATGAACTAATAATGTGGTAGTGTTATTGTATTAGTTGTTAGTTCACATTAACCATTGTGCTAACTAATGTTAACTTATACAGCCTTAATGTAAAGTGTCAACCCTTTTTCACTGTTTGTTCATTCATTTTTATTCTTACCTATTAATTCCAAGTGTAGATGAACTGTGTAGTTCATCATATTGACATTATTAATCTCTCTCTTGCTGACTTTATTTTCTGCATTTCAGGCAGTTCTGATATCAGTCCTCCTGCACTCCCACTGATTGGTGAAGCAACGCCTGTCAGCCTAGAACCGTGAGCATTTATTAAAAAAAGCTATTCATCACAATCACTGTCCACTAATCTAATATACTTTCCCGATCTTGCATGTTTAGGCGCATAAACATCGGCTCTCAGTATCAGGCAGAGATTCCAGAACTATGTGATCAGACCTTGGCCCTAAAGGACCAGCATAAAGCAACTTTGGTGTGGCTCCCTAATTCAGAGGCTGATTCTACGGCCTCCCAGGATACAAGATGTAACTTGTCTTTAGACTGCATTGAAATAGCCAATGTTCACCAAATGCATATAATACAGACATACTCACATATTTCCATTCCAATCCTTTAATTTTCCAGTTGATGACCTTATGAACCTGGTCTGCTCCAGTGTCATGTGTGGAGGAGGAACCAACCCAGAGCTAGCAATGCACTGTCTGCACGAGTGCAAAGGCGATGTCATGGTGAGCACAGTCCTCAATGTACAGTTGTTTCTCTTCCACTGTACTGTATTTGACGCATAAATAAACAAATGTTGTTTTGACTCTGTAGCAAGCTCTGGAAATGATGATGATGAAGAATCCCATCTTCTCCAGGAACCACCATCTGGCAAACTACCACTATGCAGGTAGAAACTCATTTACAGAAACATATAGTAGTGGGCAAAAAAAAAAAAAGAATTAACTAATTAATCACACATTGTTCTGAAATTAATCGCTCCTAACGTTAAAATCTTTTTATATATATTTTATATTGCAATGCATATTTTCACACTGAATCTCAAAATGAATGCAGAATCAAAAAGTTTTTTTTTAAAATCTTTGTTTAATGACATCTTTTTTACTAAGTACTATTAATGAAGGCCAGCATCAGTGATACCAAATATTGCTAATAGTGTCTCTATTAATTCGATTTTTTTTCTCAATTTCTCGGGACGAAATAATTAATAGCCATTCAACATTACAGTATAATTGAAAGCCATCATTTTTAACATTTAATTGTCTTAAAAATATTGCAACGACCTTTAATTTAAATTAACTCAAAACAAACTTCACTAGGGCTGTCTTGGTTTGTCTAAGAAATAATTGTTAGTTTTATATGACGATTAATTTGTCTCTTTAAGCTGCATTATATTTCTCAGCAACAAGGTGGAAGCATTGCTATCTCTGTTTGAAAAAGAGCTGTCAGGTTTTTTTTTCCTAAGTTTATTTTGCACATTCATTTTCACAATAAGACATTTTTTTTAAATATTTTTAAGTGAGGATCAGTCCTTGTGATACAATGTCAGTATTGCAATATTTACACATTTATGCTCTTACTGTAACGCTAGCCAAAGGATGCCATGAAGGGATGCTACATTAACTGTTAAACACGTTAAACAGAAAATATTAATCGCAGAAATGTGTTATTTTTGACAGCCCTAACATGCTTTCACTGTAAATGGATAGTTAAATTATTGCAATTGCAATCCAGCAGATTATCTGTAATGTTTTATGGTGGATAGCAAGCGAGTAATGTTCCTTAAATATTGACAGGATCAGATTGCTGGACTGTGGATGAAAAACGATTCTTCAACAAGGGAATTTCTGCTTACAGGAAAGATTTCTTCTTAGTGCAAAAACTGGTATCCAGTCTTTTTTGGTTCCTGTATTATTATTGGTCATATCTTGATTCATATAAAGTAAATAAATATGTTAAAAAATGACATTGTGTTTTTGTTAATCTGTCTGTTTTGGCAGGTGAGGACTAAAACAGTGGCACAGTGTGTGGAGTTCTACTACACTTATAAGAAACAAGCAAAGGTTGGTCGTTATGGGACTTTTACATATGGACCTTCAGACCCAGAGGAAAGCCTCCCTGTGGTAAAGGACATTGTCTGTTAGACATTGTCATTGTCTTTGACTTTTACTTTTTAGCACATGTACAGTGGGATCCAAAAGTGTGAGGCCAGACTGAAAAACATTCATAATTTGAATATAAACAAAATGTGTACACTTATTAAATCTGTGCTACAATAAATCTGTACAATTTGATGCATGCATGCTTCATTTTTATATAATCAGTCTGTTTTTTCATCTCCAACATATAGATGAAGGTGAAAGAGGAAGAAAATGATTGTAAACAACAGGAGGGAACACAAGATAATGTGAATGAGCGTCTACAAGACGTGACCAAGACACTTCAGGACAATGAGAATGTGAGTATTTGGAGTATATTTATCCTCTTTGTATATAAATATAGTCACTTTGTCATGTTTCTCTGGGTTGGAATATTAAATGTCTTGTTATAGCTAAATGAATAGCTCATTCTGTTTGCATGGTTGTCTTTACTGGCTCATCCAGAAGAGGGCAGACGTGGCTCGTGAGGACCAAAAGAATGGCTCTGCGGAAGAGTCTTCTGGCCTGATGCCAGCAACTCAACCCTCCTTCAAAACTCCTTCGCCTGCGCCTCCGAAGCCTCGCTCTGACAATACCGGGAAGAAAAACAGGGCCCCAACTGTCAACAAAAGTCAGGGAGAGCCGGAGGGCATTTTCCCTTGCAAGAAGTGCAGTAGGTTAGTCAGTTTGTATATGCTGGTCTATGAATTTTTTACTCTGAAAATTAAGCAACTGAATTAAGCAAGTTTGTCTTAGTTGCATTTACCTCAAAGGAGAACAGTTTTCTTCCAGAGCTTTCTTAAACCAGTTGCACCAATATGAGGGTTTACACTACTGTATTTTTACTCTTTCTCTGGTTGCACTTTATTTTACAGTATGTGCAAGGTTAGTAGAGTACTCTTAAGTGTACTTACAGTGTACTTAGTACCTAGTTATAACCAAGATATTCCAATTACTATAATAAGTACATAGTATGTACATGGGGAACAGGGCTGTAAAATAAACTGCTAATCTTACTCTTGTACTGTACATCTTATCTAAGTAGAATAAGAGTGAGAATTCTCCCCACTTAACTCTTTATCTCTGGTCTTCAGTTTCTCTGGGGATTGATATTCAGACACTGAAATATTACTTTCAGTATTTCAGTATTAATATTATTATCACAATAAATGTATCAAAATATTGCAAAATTATATTTTAATATTTAATATTAAATTTAATGGTAATATTCCAATAATATTACATCTAGACTGATTTTTTCCCCAAATTATTTAACACATAAATATTTCAATATCAGTATTATTTATTAACTAATTTTAATAATGTTCAACCAAGGGAAAAGGTTGGCTCGAGGTCATGGTGCAAAGGACCCTAGGTTGATTTTACTCCGAACCATCCCTTTTTTTTCTCATTGTCTGCTTATGCTTTTATAAATACCTATATTCATAACATTCACACAGCTAGCCAATGGTTTAAGGTGTGTGTGTATGTATGCATGTATGTATGTATATAAATATTTTGACGTCCTTGTGTGTAATATGTAGGGTGTTCTATAAAGTGAAGAGCAGGAGTGCTCACATGAAGAGTCACTCCGAGCAGGAGAAGAAGGCAGCAGCACTGCGCCAAAGAGAAGAGGAAGAGCGAGTGGCTAAGGCAAAGCAGGAGATGCTAGAGGCAGCAAAGAAGGAGGCGGAACAAGGAGGAAAGAAAGAAGAGAGTAGTGGAGCTGAGGACAGCTCAGCAGAGCCAGATGATGAGCTGGATGAGGACTGGCATTGAGGAACTTGATGACTCCTTTAGTAGTCTTCTGTAGTACCAGTTGGTACCAAAAATGGGGCAGTTGGGATGTTTGAAATGATAACAGTGGATGATATGCCTTTTGTCTTTTTATTTTTACCAAAATTTTATAAGAACTTTCCTTTGGTATATATTTTTTAAAAATGCAGATGTGTGGCAATTTGGCATCATTCACGATGAATGAGCTTGATATGAAATCAAAAGAATATGAGCGTTATACTTTTCTAGAAAGTACCCGAACAAATTTTGTATGCATTCAGTGAGATTGTATTTTTTTTATGTGTTTATGTAATATACATAATATGTAATCAAGAACGCAGACTAAAATCCCCTTCCTTCTACTTTCTATAATTTCAATTAAATATTTCTTGTGCATGAAATGTATATAATGCATAAAGAATCTTTTTGTATTATATTGTGTACAATATTGATCCTGTTGTGTGTTTTTTCAGTCCTCTGAACTTAAAAGAATGTGTATATTTATGTTTTCGATGCCTTTAAAGGGGAGTGGAATATTGGGATTAAGGGATTTAAAAAATAAATAAAACTCACATGTAAATGCAAATCACAACAAATACATATTTGACATATTGATCACATTTTTCACACTTTGCTGACTATTGTGACCACGCTTGATATTTGATATTTTTCATAAATATGTGCACAATAAAAACAAACTTTAAGTATAAACTTGTATTATTTGTCTTGATATAATAAATCTAAAAGGAAAAAGTTCAATTATCATCACATTCGGTATTGAAAGAAGAAAATTTTGAAAACACTCTTTAATAGTCATTTAGGTGATTACACTGTTTAAATGCATTCAGCGTTTTCTGGTTGCTATACACAAGTAGTTTGGTAAATCTCTTCAAATGAAGGATACAATAACTATCATTAGTATCAGAAGAGTAAAAGACACCTGGATTTTTCCACTGCTACCACCTGCAAATAAGAACGGCATTAATTGGTTACTAAATATTTCAGAAATTTCATAAAAACAAAATGGTTCAAATTATTTGTTAGACTGACAGAAAAAGCCAATTTGAATGAAACCCTCTTCTGAGAGTCAAATCAAATCTGAATCAAATGCTTACCAACATCAGAGTTATCCACTAGCATGCCTTTGGTGTCACTGAGACTTCCATTGTTTGCTTCTGGAACTACACCCAAAAGCTTACACATCAACGGATAGATGCTGACACTGTCAAAAGGCTCAGCCAAGAAATCATTCCTAAAGTCTGGTCCAAAGGCTCGAAAGATCATTTTCATATCCATTTCCTCATTACTGAATCCATGATCTCCTTTGTTGATATGCAAAAGGACCCTCTGCACAAACAGAAAACAGATTGTTAGTATTGAAAACAGTATGATTAATTCAGGTAGGCTGTTTGCATAAATTCACCCTACCTCAAAACATTTGTAGCTTAAAGGTGCATCAAGTAGTATTTACTACCGGTATTTACACTATTGTTTGGATGGAGGCAGAATTTTTTTCTTTTTCTTTTTTGAAAAGAAATTCATCTTAATTTTTTTCAGCAAGGATGAATTAAATTGATCAAAAGTGACAGTAGCCATTTTTAATGTTACAAAAGATTTTTAAAAATGTCATATTTAACGCGATATATTATGTTATATTACCATATCAGTAAATGACAAAAAAAAAATGAATTAACGCTGCTGCTGTCAGAGTTATGCTCTGTTTTCTAGTGTTTTGTGTAAGTTTCTTTTTTTCCCGTTTTCCCGCCACTAGTTTGTTTTCATAGTTCTCATTGATTGTTTGATTATGTTCACCTGGTTTTCATTCAGTTTCCTTTGTTTGCCTTTGGTATTTTCTGCTCATTTTCTGCTACCTGTGTTCTGAAGTGTTCCTTTGAGTTAAGTTGAATTAAAGTGTATATGTTACGGCAATTAAATCTAGCTTTTATTTCCAGTTACAAACACAATGGCTGAGGAAATTATTTTAAATTTTTTTACATCTTTCTCTCTCATGGCCAATGCATTCCGTCTCTCTATATTTTTCCCTCAGTTGTGGAAAGTCGTGGAAACTCCTTCTTTTGAAACTGGTGCAAATGGAAATACAAAAATTGTAGGCTATTTGCTGTCATTTCCCATTCACCGCAATAGAAGTTTTCACAACTAGGACAAATTCTGCTTCTGAGAGCCTCAGAAATGTGAAAAGGGTCCATTGGGTAAAATAATTTTTTTAATTTATTTCCAAAGCCACTTACAGAGTTGATATTGAACCCCAGGTCTGCCAGAAGGACTATAGGTTGAATTCTCTCATGTTTGCCTATGTGAAAGTGTTCTGGAATCTCTTCTTTCTTATAGACCGTCAGATTGGGATGTGCATTCTTCAGGGCATTATAAACTTCCTGTTCTTTGCCCTCTTTAGGTGTGATCATCCCAAACCCACCATAGTCGAGCAGGTCAAAGCGGGATAGATTGACAAAACTCATGTAATCGTTAAGTTTTATCTCCTTAACCTCAGTGGCCTTTTTAATAGTGGTCATGCCATGGTCTGAGGTTAGGATGACGTTTAGATGATCAGTCAAACCGTTCTTGTGAATTGCCTCCCTGAGGTAGCCAATAGTGCGGTCGATCTGTTCAATGATCTTTTTTCTCTCTGGAGTTTCGGGGCCTTTAACATGACCCACATTGTCTGGTTCTCCATAGTAGAGAGTAACAAAGTCAAAGTCCTCTTTGGTGAACCATCCCATCACAGTGTCTATGTTCTGCCGCCAGACTGTCTCATTGTCATCAGGTTGACCATGATCTTCCACCAGGGAACGATCCACAGCTTGCCCACTGTAATTTGCTCCTCCACCAGGATAGAAAAAAGATGCTGTTTTCAGACCCTTTGAAATATATAGGAGAAGTTACTGGGGAAGTCCAGTATGGTATGTGTCAATTCATTTACAAAGGGTCAGGATGGATGATTTTACAGGACATATTTAAACTACTGGTCAAAAGTACTGGTTTATTTATTTTTTATAATGGTTTTGAAAGGCCCAGTTTCACAAACAAGGCTTAGACTAAGCCAGGATTAGACCTTAGTTCAATTAGGGCATTTAAGTGGCTTTTTATAAATGTGCCTTAGAAAAAAAAACATTGCTGGTGTGCATCTTGAGACAAAACAATGGCACTGCTATATTTTAAGATATGTCTGTGTAAGATGCTTTCATTTAAAACATCTCAAACATGCACTTTAGTCTGGGACTAGCAATACTAGTCAACTAGCATAAAGACAATAGTCTTTGTCTGTGAAACCGGGGGATGGTCACCAAGGCTACATTTATTTGATCAAAAATGCAGTAAAAAAGTAATATTGTGAGATAGTATTACTACTTAAATTAACTGTATTCTATTTGAATATATTTTAAAATGTAATTCAGCTTTGCGATCACAGGAATAAATTACTTTTAAAATATATTAAATTGAAGACAGTTCTTTTAAATTAAAATAATATTTCACAATACTAATGTTTTAACTGTATTTTTGATTTAATAAATGCAGCCCTGGTGAGCTTAAGAGACGTATTTCAAAAGCAATTAAAATATTTTAATAATTCTAAACCTTTGACTTGTGTGTGTATATATATATATATATAACTTTGTATTTCATCCTTACAATCTGCTCACAAAAAGCTTGTCAGAGGAGCAAGTTCACCTGATTCTGGGCTGTTATCCACAGGGGCAAAGCACCATTATCCCACCATTCTGATTTTTTAAGCGTTGCCTTATGGGTAAGTCTCAACCCAGTTGTAACATTGAACATCAGGTTATGGACCACACCATGATCCTCCATCCATCTCCCTAAATTAAAAATTAAGAGACAATCATATTGTTATACCATGCTTTAAAGATATTAATTGTCACTATACATAATGTTGCAAATTGTATTCAGTCATATCAACCAATCGGTCTCTGTGGTCAAATAGAAGATTACTTGTGATCAGTGTTCATGTAGACCCACATTTCTTTTCTTTTCTTTTTTTAACACAATACTCATAATGTAAGAACTGTAAATCGGCCATTATGAACTTGGAACACTGCGTATGTAAATAACCTTGAAGTTGGAGCTCATGCTAACTTTGCACAGTGCCATTTAATGAGGTTGAGGTTATTGGCCAATTAAGTGTGCTCAGCAGCTCTCAGTACACAGCTTAAGACTTTGAACATCATGATAATGCAGACTGGACAAGGATATGAACACTAACACAGTAAGCTATGGTGGCACACAACACATCTAGGTGTGAATCAGAAGCATGAATATTTGCACTTATTTCTGCAAAATTATATTAAACAATATTCAATTTCATTAAATAGGCTATATCAAATTAATGTTCTTTAAAATGTACAGTATTAACGTTTATGTTTTTAATTTAAAATGTATTCATATATATATATATATACTCAAAATGAAACTAACTTCTCTGACCAATAAAAAAAAAAAAATATATATATATATATATATATATTTGATTGGTCAGAGAAGTTAGTTTCATTTTGAGTCACTAAATAGCCAATATTTATACTAAATATTTATTTATTAATCTCAAGTGACTCAAAATGAAACTAATTTCTCTGACCAATCAAATCATATGCAACATGTTTAAACAACCGCTGATTTAAGTATGCATTACAAAACCTATACCAATTCAGTGTTTGGATGAATTGAGCCTTTGCACATGTCAGAGCTTCTGTTCTGCTCTTTTTTGTGTTATCCCTTCTGTAAAGGGTGTATTCTACACAAAAATGTATTAGATATAAGCAGAATATTGAGCCTTACCAGTAATAGTTGTAAAGTGTGATGGAGATGTCATGGTGATCGCTGGGGGATTGATGTACTTTGCCTTCACTCCCTCTTTAACAAGCTTGTCCAGATTTGGTGTGTCCACATCTTGGTCGTAATCCCACCTGAAACCATCAAAAGAGATCAGCAACAACTTATTATACGTCTTCCTTTCGGACAGGGGTTTACTGCTCACACAGAGAGACAAAGCCAACACCAGCAGAAGTTCTGACTTCATCTTGAGAGACTGTTAAGCAGAATGAAAATCAGCAAAAGCTGATCTTGGTGTTATTACCAGGCATTATCAGGGGACTGATAAGACAATCTATAGCTTATATTTTCTGTAGTTCTTAGTCAGTTTGTTGTTACTGAAATTATACTCTTCTATCATACTTTCACTGAGTGAACAAATGATAGATCTTAAATTTGAAATGTATTATAGCCTACTGTAAAGTAGAGAAGGTCTTGTTTTCATTTATTATTTCAATTATTATTACCCTTTTCACAGTTTGCATTTTAACCTTAAGAGATAAGGTTGAAGCCATAGGTTAGAGCTCATAAATTAAGGATGGAGCTCGTAAACCGTTAAGGATGATTAGAGATCTATATTGTTGATCACTAGTTTCTATCTATCTATCTATCTATTTATCTATCTATCTATCTATCTATCTATCTATCTATCTATCTATCTATCTATTTATTTATTTATTTATTTATTTATTTATTTATTTATTTATTTATTTATTTATTTATTTATTTATTTATTTATTTGCACAAGTCATACATAAATGTTTATTCATTCTTTCGGGAACAGGAAGAAGAAAATCTTATGGTACCTGTCGTATATCATCTTTATATAAACACAAGAACTACAGAATGAAAATAATTATCAACATAAATCACAGAATCTACGTTTGTTCCATTATAATCATGCATTATAATGATAATGCACGTAAGGGACTTTTATTGTAGAAATACTACCGGAAGTAGGAAGTTCATGTTTTTCTCGCTCATTACAGTTTTCGTGTTCACACTGCTTTCAGGGCTGGGTCCCTGACAGCTGATGTGCTATTCAGGAAAAAAGCTTTAATTTTAAACAAATACAAGTCAAAGCGTTAAAGAAAGCATTTTCGCCACTCAATTTGGATGTAAGTAAGGTAAGATTCGACTAGTAACTTAGTCGCAGTTTATTAGCTTCTCAAAAAGGCCCCTGCGCTGTTTATTGTGTCAGCTGACCTTTTTATATAAAACAACTGTTATTATGATAATTAAGACAGATTAAATAAAACGCCATGAACTATACCTTTAAAAAAGTAAAGTGGCGGTATAGTGCTACGTATGGGGAAACGTAATATTCTAATGTTTATCAAAGTACAATAATTACCATATTCATATGCTGTGGTATTTACATGGATCACCATGATACTTTCTAGTACATCTTTGTGAATAATGGACAAGTTACCTACATGAATAAAATGTAATTTTATTTTTTTTACCTGCAGTGTTACTTAGTATGTACTGTGTTATTGTATCTTTTACATTTGCAGTATTGTTGCACACTTACAGCTAACAGATGAGTGACATTTTTAAAATATGTTGCATGTGAAATAATACACTTTTGATTGACCATCAGTATAGTAAGTATAGCATCGACCAGCATATGTTGATATGTTTAGTGGAAGTATTGTTTGCTGATTCCCAAGACCCACTTGTGTTTTTAATTTCAGGAATCAACATGACTGCCATCAAGCACGCCCTTCAGAGGGATATTTTCACCCCCAATGACGAGCGTCTGCTGAGCATCGTCAATGTCTGCAAGGCAGGGAAAAAGAAGAAGAACTGTTTCCTATGTGCCACAGGTAGAACACAGACACAGTCTGACCCCGCATATACATGTCAGATCACATCAGTAAACGTTTATTTAATGATTATTTTACCTCTATCAATTCTGTTTATTATCCTTAGTGACCACAGAGCGTCCAGTGCAGGTGAAGGTGGTGAAAGTGAAGAAGTCAGATAAAGGAGATTTCTATAAGAGACAGATGGCCTGGGAACTACGGGACCTGACAGAGGTTGATGCCAAAGATGCCACTAAGGTCAGAGGTCATATGTGAAATGTTATCAATATCAATTCAGACATGAAATAAAGATCATTAATAAAATATCTATTAGTTAAATATTATATTAGATGCATGATATATCTGTACTGTCCAGGGCTGCGTTTTCCAAAAGCATTGTAAGCCTAAGTAGAGCACTGAGCTATTGCCACCAATGGTCTCTATAGTCATCTTAGCTAACAATGCTTTTGAGAAATGCAGCCCAGATTGGATGATAATACAGTGTTTTAGTACTTTTACCATTTTAGTACTTCAATGTATATTTATTTTATTTCTATTTTATTTATTTTTTCATCTAATATTTATATTTTATTTTATTTCAGCTTGATTTAAAATGAACGAAAAAGATTTTTGTTTTAGTTGACAATACCAACACTGATTGGATATATATATTTTTTTAAATAATTTAATTTAAACTTTAGATTACCCTTGCCATCACCTAATGCTCGCTTAAAGTAAATCTTTAAAAACACTAATCATTTAAATCTCAAAGTGAATATACATTTTTCATACTGTACATTTTAATGTTGTGATGCCTAAATTTACTTGTGGCACTTAAAGTGTTTTATATTTTAATTATTTATACAAATATAGTTAATATGGTTATTGGCCATAACATATTAGACAAAATAATTATCGATTTTGGTATTGACCTGAATTTACTGAGAAAATCTTTTAATTTTCAATGGAATTTCTTCCATTCTTCAGGAGAATCCAGAGTTTGATCTCCATTTTGAGAAGGTTTATCGGTGGGTGGCGAGCAGCACCGCAGAGAAGAATTCATTCATCTCATGTATCTGGAAACTGAACCAGCGCTACCTTCGCAAGAAAGTGGAGTTTGTAAACGTCAGTCCTCAGCTGCTGGAAGGTATGGCTCACTACTGCTCCTGGTGGTGTGGGGGAGTAATAGCATGTTGTTAAACTACCAGTGTGTTTCTAATATGTAATTACCTTAGCCCTTTGATAGAAACAATTCTTAAAGCTTATACATAGAACTATTACATTTGCAGTGGTAGGAACTCAAACTAGTTTCTGTTTTCCTGCAGCTAGTGTTCTCTCTCTTTCACTTTTTCTGAGCTCTTTGGGTTTCTGCAATGTCTATTTGATTGCCCCTTAATGCTTTAACCTGATCTGTGCTATTCTCTTTAAATCTCTCACTTGGCCAGAGCTTCCTAAAGCTGAAGGTTTGTACGCTGTTTTTTCTTCCATTTTCCATCATCATCCATTTCCCTTCTCCAGTTCCCTTCATTAATGGTCATTCTTTCCTTCCATTAATTAATTTGTTAAACCACATCAGTTATCAGGGAACATTTGCACAATGCTCACTCTCTAGATTTGTTTGTGTGCATGTGTTTATTTTAATGAGTGTGACTTACATTATATTTATGGAGTAGTTTAGTTCATATACTCACATGTATACATACTGTTCAAAAGCTTGGGATCGGTACGGTTTTATCAATATTTTTTAAGTCTCTTATGCTTACCAAGGCTGCATTTATTTAATTTACTTGAAAAAAATAAAAATTCTACTTGAACTTTTTAAATGTCATTCATTCCTGTGATGGCAAAGCAGAATTTTCAGCATCATTACTCCAGTCTTCAGTGTCACATGATCCTTCAGAAATCAGTCTAATATACTCATTTGCTGCTCAGGTAACATTTCTTACTATTATCAAAACTTTTTTTTCAGGATTCTTTGATGAATAGTTCAAAAGAACAGTTCACTTTTGTTGAATTTCTTATAATTTAATTATAAGATTTGAAGATAATTTCTTTTAAAAACAAACAAACAATGTACTGACCACAAACTTTTAAACGGTAGTATATGACATAAATTTGAGGTCTATATGAGTGCTATTGTAATGCTCACTGTCTCATTCCTTTCCCCCCCAGAGTCGGTCCCGAGCGGAGAGAGTCAGAGTGTTGCCGGGGGAGATGAGGATGCTCTGGACGATTACCAGGAGCTGAACGCCCGTGAGGAGCAGGACATTGAGGGCATGATGGAGGTCTGCGAGTACGCCATTTCCAACGCAGAGGCCTTTGCTGAGAAACTGTCCCGTGAGCTACAGGTCCTAGATGGGGTGAGTATGTTAAAGCGTTTCAAACTGTAAAACACTGGTGTGTTAACAATAGAAGTAGTTCATTGGTAATTTTATTATAACCTACATCTATATTGAGCATGCAATAATTATCTAAATGTTGAGGTAAATGTTCTTAAAGTTTGTCTGATTAGGGAATAGTGGATAGTCCCATATCAGAAATGAAACTGGGTTTATTTTTGGTGTCGTGAATGATAATATTTCTTCTTTTCTCCTCAGGCTAACATCCAGTCCATCATGGCCTCTGAGAAGCAGGTGAACATCCTGATGCAGCTGCTGGATCAGGCTCTGTCAGAGGTGGATAACATCGAAGGCAAGTTGCTCAGTTACGAGGAGATGCTGCAGAGCGTGAAGGAGCAGATGGACCAGATCTCCCAGAGCAACCGTCTCATTCAGATTAGCAACACCAACAACGGCAAACTACTGGATGAGATCCAGTTCCTCGTGGTACGTTATAGATAGAGCACAGACGGAGCCAAAACGGGTGCATTCGAATTTTAGGCGTGCGTCAGGCAGCCTTGTCAGTGGTGCTCGAGATGCGACGATGATGGCTGTTTCTCAATATGGGTTCTTCAGTGATCTTGTGTCCTTGTGTTCTCGTACTACGTCATCATCAACCGTCGAAGTTCAATTCCAATACTCAAGAACGCAAGTACAGAGGACGCATGAAGTGCCCGGATGTGTCCTTGATATCGAGGATGCATCAAATGCAGGCTTGAGAGAATCGAACCGCTAAAAATCCCAGAAGACGTTGCGGGCAGTCGACGTACGGAAGGCTGTAAGCTTTAAACTTCTCGTTCTCACTTAAGAGATTCCCGCTGCAAGCTCGAAATACGTGACAGCTCGTGAAAGTTTACATTTGGCGGTCTCTTTTGCTTCATTTTAATAAAGTGATAAAGACCTTAAGAAAGCGGCAGTATTTTTATTGGCATATTAAAAAGAATCTTAACATTGACAAAACATAGGTAACACATAGGCTACTCATAAATACACATGGTAAAATAAAAAAGATATAAACTATGAAAACAATGTCTATAATAATATGAAAGAAATGTTTAAAAGGTTGTGACATATGTTTGTGATGTTGTGTTGTATTTGCCGAGATGGTCAGTTAACAGCACATCTCAATTCTCATAAAGATGCGTTCTGTGTTCTCGCGTCCTTCCGAGTTCGTTCTTTCAAGGTCGCCTGGCAAGACAGTCTCAAAGAGAACGCAAGTCTGTTCTTTGCGTTCTTGGAATTGAGAAACAGCTGATGTAAGAATCGTTGTTGCATTTTAATGTTTTTGTTAGCCCATCCAGTTTAACTCATTTAAAACGTTCAAAACATTGCAGAAATAGAGAAGCTCAATGTGGAGAATATCTAGGTTATGAAACCGCAACCAAGCCGTTCACACAGAACACGTTTTCTGCGCTGCTTTTCCATTGTACTCTAGACGGACACCTTTGACCGTTGCACTCGTGTCTTGCAAAAGAGCTTCTGTGTGTTTATTAACTTATTTATTTATTTATTTATTTAAAATGCCATGGTAAGCAAAGTTCTAGATGGAGTGTGCTTCTGTACTGCTTATGTTTTAATATTAAAACAAAACTCCAATTAAAGATTATTGGTATAATTAGAATTTATGTCTATTATTATCGCTTTAACTTTTTTGTCTTTTTTATCGTGGTAGAACTACATGGATCTATCAAAAGGGCACATCAAGGCTTTGCAAGAAGGAGATTTGTCTTCTCCTAAGGGTATCGAGGCCTGCATCAACGCTTCTGAGGCTCTGTCCCAGTGCATGAATGTAGCGCTCAAACCAGGTACCGCTCTCATACTGCACATCACTCATTTTGTGATAACAGCACTTTCAGGTGTGCATGAGCAGTATTGCTAATGTTTGCATGATGTTCAGGTCACGATAAGCTGATGGCAGTCAAGCAGCAGCAGCATCTGTTTTCTGAGCTCAGAGATGCTTTTGCCCGCCGTCTCACCAACCACCTCAACAACGTGTTTGTGCACCAGGTAACATCATTACACACGTAGTACACAGGTAAAGTACATGCACATCTTAAATGTATGGCAATGTGTGTCATTGCTGAGGAGCTTCCTTTTCCTTTTCCTATGAGTCTTTTATCAACCTCTGTCTGTGATTGATTCTTTCTCCTGTGTTCCTGTTTGGCCACCAGTCGTGTCTCTCTATTTCACTTTACTACACTGTGCTTTCTGTTCCTCTGTCAGTTCAACCACTTCAGTCACTTCAAAATGACCATCCCTCAGTTCTATAGGTCGTCCTGTCTGTCACTCCCTGTGAGTACGCCCACTCCAGCATCCTGTTTGACCCGCCCACTCTAACAGTCACGCAACTCCTCTTTCTTAGACCTAACTGTCTCATCAATGCTTCTCTCTCCATGGAAACATTTCATTTAAGCATGTTCATGGTGATGTAATCCAGACGTTCTCATCTTAGGCTTCTAAGATGATCTCCCCATAAACCTCTCAGCCAACATCATACTTGTGTTAGTAGTTGTTGATTTTGTCCCCTGAAGATGTGAAGGGGTCTTCATTGCCTTGTTTTGCTCACTCTCCGATGGAATTATGGGATGCTCGAGAGAAGATATGGCCTGGTCAGCATGCAGTTCCTGTAGTGTTTGCCTTTATGATGTGGATGTTTAGTAGATGCATTGAGAAGGAACTGATTGACTGTGAGAATTTTTTGTGGCAGTGACTGTCGGTTTTGTGGCAGTGTTCATGAATTTGTGACGCTTGGTGGTTGTTACCCAACTAATTACGGTTTGAAACTTGAACTCGTGTCACTGTAATATAACAGCAATCTTTTGTGTGGTAGTAGGGCTGGGTGTTTATACAGATTTCGATATTTGTTTTGACACCAAGACACAAACTCTCGATTTGATTCCATCATAATGTCCGTTTTCTCTAGGGAAGATATTCTCTCTCTTCTGCTGCTGTGTTTTAGACTAATTCAATAAGTAACTTGTATTTTTGAACTATTTATTAAAAGAATTGATACTTTTTTTTAATAGGGCAACTCTGGTTGTACAGTATGTTTTTAATTAAGTGAAAAGAACCAGTTCATAAGAGTCATTTGTTCATAAATTAAACTGCTCTGGTCACTCTCTATGTTTTTGATTCTCTGAAAAGTAAATGATTCCTTCAAGACTTTTTTTTCTTTTTCTCATGAGTCGAATTTGTTTTTGCTTCCAGCCCACAAGGGCGACTCAATAGAAAGACTGTTATTTTACCATACATTTTCTGTAAACAAGTCATTTATTAAATCACATTCAATACAGACTGCGAATGTATGTTCACAAATCTGATTTTTAAAATATGTTTTTACACAGCCACTGAAAATAGTCATAGAGCAAACAATGAATTTTGGGACTTATTGAATTTATTATTAAATTGTTCAAATCAAGATGTATGTTTTAATGTATAAGCATTATATGTTGCATTATATGTTTTGTTATGACCCTGATAAAGTCCATTATCATTTGTGACCACTGACACAGTACCCTTATCATCAGTTACAGTAACCATTAAAATGCTATCATAATATCATATTGCTGCAATGTCTTATCCTCATGTCCATGGCAGTGACAGCAGATTTTTTTTAAATATGTTTTCAAACATGGGACTTCGATATTGAAATTGGTCAAATAAAGATCACGATTAATCAGAAAATCTGTATTTTTACCCAGCCCTGTGTGGGAGTGAGTTTGTGTGTCTTCCTTAATATTAACTTGCTTGTGTTAAGTGTTTCCACTCACTGATTCTGTCTGTGTGTTTGTGTGTGTAGGGCCACGATCAGAGCTCCACACTGTCCCAGCACACAGCTGAGCTGACACTACCCAAACACAGCCCTCTGCACAGAGACCTGCTCAGATATGCCAAACTGATGGAGTGGCTGAAGAACACCCAGAGAGAGAAATATGAGGGCCTCTCCAGGGTGAGTGTTTATCACTTCCATCACTGCCGTGATTATCATGACTGATATCAGGCAACATTGAGGTTTGGAAACATTCTGTCACGTATATACAAATTGTTCCGTCTTGATAGTCATTAAAGTGTATGGAAACTCTTATCGGTGAAGCATGTGGCAAAAGTCAAGGACAAAAACATTATTAAATCCTATAACATTCTTACTTTTCGTAGCACTACAGATTATTACCATTACAGCATCACAATAATATTTTCATAGTATTTTCATAAGTCATAGTAAATTGCTATTTGTGACCAGTTTTACTGACATAATGTGTTGTATTTTAGAGTGAAATGGGTTATTCAGTGAGAAAAATGTTGGATGGAACTTTATTTTATTCATTGTGAATTCATTTAGATGGTGAAAAAGTATGTTACATATATCAGAATTAATGTGAATATGCTAAAACAAATGTCTGAATAGCTATTTGGCTTACTTAAGTTAACAATATGCAATAGTATGCACAGCCTAAGTGACATCAGCAGAGCAGGAAGGTTGTTTTTAGAGGTTGAAAATTACAAAAATAGGATTTTTTTCTCTCTCAAATAATATGCACGGAAGAATCATTCACTTATGAATATGAATTGTTCAATGGTGTACATACCCAAAACTTGCATTAAGAAAGTAAGTAGGTCCATTTATTTTTATAAGACACTCAGTGCCATTACTGATGTACACTACCGTTCAAAAGTTTGGGGTCAGTAAGATTTTTAATGTTTTTAAAAGAAGTATCTTCTGCTCACCAAAGCTACATTTATTTGATTAAAAATACAAACAAAAACAGTAATAGTGTGAAATATTATTCCAATTTAAAATGACTGTTTTCTATGTGAATATACATTACAAGTGTAATTTATTCCTGTGATTAAAGCTGAATATTCAGCTTCATTACTCCAGTCTTCAGTGTCACATGATCCTTCAGAAATCATTCTAATATGATGATTTGATGCTCAAGAAACATTTATGATTATTATCAAATGTTGAAAACAGTTATTTACATATTTCATGATGCTATGATGAATAGAAAGTTCAAAAGAACAGCATTTATCTGAAATCTAAAGCTTTTGTAATATTAAACACTACCGTTCAAAAGTTTGGGGTCAGTAAAAAAATTAATTTAATTTTTTGGGGAAATAAATAAAATAAATCAATACCTTTATTCATCAAGGATGAGTTAAACTGATCAAAAGTTACAGTAAAGACATTTATAATGTTAGAAAATATTCTATTTTAAATAAATGCTGTTCTTTTGAACTTTCTATTCATCAAAGAATTTTGGGGAAAAAAATTGTACACAACAGTTTTCTACATTGATAATAATAATGAATGTTTCTTGAGCATCAAATCATCATATTATAATGATTTCTGAAGGATCATGTGACACTGAAGACTGGAGTAATGATGCTGAAAATTCAGCTTTGATCACAGGAATAAATTACAGTTTAAAATATATTAAAATAGAAAAGTCATTTTAAATTGTCATAATATTTCACAATATTACTGTTTTTTATTTATTGTTTTTTATCAAATAAATGCAGCCTTGGTGAGCAGAAGATACTTCTTTTAAAAACATTAAAAAATCTTACTGACCCCAAACTTTTGAACGGTAGTGTGTGTTTTTCTGTAAAATGATTATATGTTTAAAACAATTACATCACCAACAGTAATCTAAGGTAAAGAAAAAAAGAAAAAAAACCCTGATAAAGTCTATTATCATTTATGACCATCAGTTACAGTAAAATTAAAATGCCATCATAATAACACTGCAATGTCTTATCCCGATGTCCTCTGAGAGCCGGGGGTTTTCCTTTTGAAATGGCAGCATAAGTGGAGGAAAAAAGCAGTTATATTTAATTTCAGCTCTGCTCAGACTTAATAGTACTGTTAATGTAATTCTACAGACGTTAAACCCAATAAACTCAAGGGCAAAGCCATATTTAAGGGTTTAGTTGGAGTGATTATTCTATTTCTGATCATCACTCAGTTCCAAATTGATTCCCGAATGTTTTAGATGCATTTGTCTGTACCCTCTATTATTAATCTTTAAAATCCAAATGAGATAACAGACGTGGCCTGGATGTTGCTGTGTGGACTCTGACAGATTGGATTTGTGTCCAGTTCGTCACTTGTTCCCTCTGTCTCTCTCCTCATTATTTCCTATGTTCTTTATACCTTCTTCTAAATGAGAAAAATGCTGAGAAATAAAAAAATGTGAATTTTATAAAATTCCTGATCCTCCCTTATGTTTTTTTACAGACTTACGTGGATTACATGACTCGACTCTATGAGCGGGAAATTAAGGACTTCTTTGAAGTTGCAAAGATCAAAATGGCGGGCACTAGTAAGGATGGGAAAGGAAAATTTGGTAAGACCACAATAAAAACACATTCTTCTGTTTGTTTATCAAGAAACTCTTGGAAGGGGATTTTTGTCCATGCTGTATCTTTAGTCAGTGTGCGTCTTGTTTGCTATGTTGAGTGTTTGTCATAGTGTGTGTGCTGTTTGTAATCTACTTGTGTTTTTTCTTTCATTTTACACCACATGACAAACACACAGTTTAGAGTTGAATTTAAACTATCCGACTTAATTCTCTAGTGAGATCATTGAGCTGTCAGTCATCGCTTGTCTCTGATATGATGGAGTTACGTCACGTTTGCATAGTAATGTCCTGACATGTGCTGCATGGCCCACAGTGTGTGTACTGTTACACGTGCCAGTATGCCATTACATGTGTACTAGAGGCATTACACTCACATTGTTTTGTGGGGAAAAAAACTGAATACATGAGATCCCATGATGTTTAGAACTGCATTTCACCGAATACTAGAAAACAGAATGAACAGGGACTTATTTAGTATTTACACTACTGTGCAAATGTTTGGGGTTGGCAAAAAAAAATGTTTTCTAAGCAGTCGCTTATGCTCACCAAGGCTGCATTTATTTGATCAAAAATACAGTAAAATATTCTGAAATATTATTACAATTTAGAGTAACTGTTTTTCTATATTAATATGTTTTAAAATAATTGATTCCTGTGATGGTGAAGCTGAATTTTCAGCATCATTACTCCAGTCTTCAGTGTCACACGATCCTTCAGAAATCATTCTGAAATGCAGATTTGCAGCTCAAGAAACATTTCTTCTCAATAACGACAACGGAAACCATGATACTTTTTTTTTCTTTGATAAATATACATTTTGAAAGAACGGCATTTATTTGAAATAAAATGTGTAACCTTATACTGTCACTTAAAAAAATAAAAATAAATGTTGACCCAAAACTTTTGAACTCAAGTGTTTTAGGACAAATGTTTCTTTTTTATTCAGTATTTATATATATATTAAAGATGTATAGAAAGGGTATAATTATATATCTTTTTTGTAAACTAGGGATGGGCATTTTGCTAGGGTTTTTTTCCACACGATAAGCGTCACATTAAAGGGATAGTTCACCCAAAAATGAAAATTAGCCCATGATTTACTCACCCTGAAGCCATCCTAGGTGTATATGACATTCTTCTTTCAGACGAATACAATCAGAGTTATATAAAAAAATGTCCTGGCTCTTCCAAGCTTGATAATGAGAGTGAATGGGTGTATGTCTTTGGAAGTCTATCAAAGTGCATCTATTCATTATTCATTATTAATAAAGGCCTTCTGAAGTGAAGCGATGCGTTCGTGTAAGCAAAATATCTATATTGAAAACTACACCTAGGATGGCTTCAGGGTGAGTAAATCATGGGCTCATTTTTGGGTGAACTATCCCTTTCAGACATTGTGTAAAGTTAAAAATACCATTCCATTCTGTTGTGCTCCATATAACTGTTTTTGAATTTAAAAAAGCCCTCTTGTGTGAAAGACCATGGTGCAAATCTGTCTGATGATTCAGACCACGTTATATTAAACCAAATTAATATATTAGGCCCTTTTTAGCATGTTTGCATATAATTATAACTGGATTTTCATATACGTAAAATTTATTGAAGTCTTTCATAGTTGATCACTGCTGTCATTTCCGAGTGCTCAGTTACTCATGCCCATCCCTATTGGGCATATCCCTATTTTCCCTGCTCATGAAGGGAAACTTCCAGCTGTAAATAAGATGTTCTTTTTTTTACCAGCTTTCATTACCAGTCTCAGTCTCAGCTTTTTCCTCCACATGATGATAGAAAAGGAGCTTTTTGTTTCCAAATGGCCAACTGAGCCCTAATTCTACTTAGCCTAAATTCAGCCACTGCAGTGCATGTCATATTTGAAAACTTTGACCTTTAACCCCTAACTCTGGCACCATGCTGCATGTTGTAAGCCTAACGTGTCTCTGTCTCTGATGCCTGCCTTTCTAACCGGCCTCCAGCCACGCTTCCGCGGAAAGAGAGTGCTCTCAAACAGGAGACGGAGAGTAAGTATCAGTGCCACATCCCGTGCCTATCCCATAATGCCTTGCTCCCTCTTCTTAGTCAAAAGGCATATCTGCCACACAAACACAGTAAACCATTATCTTCAGTTTCAATGTTTCATGTGTATGCAAAACATATATTTACAATCTTTTCTAAGCTTGAGTTACATGCACCGTTTTATGGATTTCTTCTCACCTTATTCACTTTTTTCTTGATCAAAACTAACCTCAAACGTGTCCAATGATATCAGATTTTAAAATGTTTTATGTTAATGCATCAGGGGTTAAAGGGAGTTTATTTTTAATCATGCAATAAATCCTCTATGATTTATATGAGATTATTGGTAGTTGGATTGCATGCATTGCATTGCGTTCAGATCAACGTGCTCGCCAAGGTAAGTTTAATAACCCATATAGAAAAGTGAGTTGTATATCTGGCTGGTATATTTAATATCCAGTTCATACTCTAATGGTTTCTCCTCTAATGGTCTCTCTCAGGCCTGCATGGGAGTTCTGGGAAGCTTACAGGCTCCACCTCAAGTCTGAATAAACTCGCTGTGAGCAGCTCCAACAGCAGGCGCTCTCAGTCGTCTTCTCTGCTTGATATGGGCAACATGTCCGCCTCTGACCTGGACGTTGCAGACAGAACTAGGTTTGATAAGGTACGACGCCACAAAGACATGTGGATTGTACTGGCCCAATTTAAAGATGCTGATTGGTTCTGAATTTTCACTTCAAATGAAGATAAATACTGATATGTGTTGTGCAAAATATGTTTTAAATCTTACACTACCATTCAAAAGTTTGGGGTCAGTAAGATTATTATTATTATTAGTATTATTAGTATTATTGTTTAAAATAAATGAAAAGGCCTACTTTTATTCAGCAAGGACATATTAAATTGATCAAAAATGACAGTAAAGTACCTTTATAATGTTACAAAAGTTCTATTTTTAAAAAATGCTATTTTTTTATATATTTGTTCACTATAGAAACCTAAAAAATGTATCATGCTTTCTACAAAAATATAATGGAGCGCAACTGTTTTCAACATTTGATAATCATAAGAGATAATTCTTGAGGACCAAATCAGCATATTAGAATGATTTCTGAAGGATCATGTGACACTGAAGACTGGAGTAATGATGCTGAAAATTCAGCTTTGCCATCACAGGAATAGCCTAAATAACATTTATAATACATTAAAATAGAAAACTGTTATTTTTTGTAATATTTCACAATATTAATATTTTTACTGTAGTTTTGATCAAATAAATGCAGACTTGGTGAGCATAAGAGACTTCTTTTAAAAATATTATAAAATCCTACCAACCCAACTGAAGTCGCCTAGTTTAACAGCTGGAGCAACTCTTTTATTTGAAGAAATATAGAATATATAATTCCCTGATGACAAATAAACCTCAACCTAAATTAGACAAATCTAAAATAAGATGGGAACAAGATTTAGGCATTAGCACAGATGGAGAAGTCTGGAGAGAACTATGCAAGGAAGGAATCACATCTTATTTGAACTCTAGATATAGACTGACTCCATTTCATTTTCTTCACCAAGTTTATTTCACTCCATCTAGACTCTGCATAAGTTCTCACCTCTAAATATTCTCACCTCTATGCTTTAGATGTGGTATAGACGAGGGAACTTTTTTACGCTCCACATGGTCCTGCCCTTTAGTTTATGTGTTCTGGCAAACAAATTACAGTATTATATCTGTTATACATGGATTCACCTTCCCAGTAGACCCAGATAAATGTTTATTGGGTAACTTCACCAATTTCAACCTCAAGCAAAGCCATGAGATAAAACGTATTCATTGCCAAGAAGTGTATTGCAATGAAGTGGAAATCAGATACTGTTATTACAATTAGTCTGTGGTTTTCAGAGGTTAATAATTGTATACCTTTAGAAAAGCTAAAGTCCAGTCCTTGTGTCTTTTTCTTTGTCTTGTACTGTCTGTTGTATAACAGTACAAAGCAAAAATAAAAATATTCAACAACAAAAACTGTACCAACCCCAAACCTTTGAACGGTAGTGTACATATGTCCATTAAGGGTTTGTGGTCCTTTCTGTGTGCTGTTTTCTAGATCTTTGAGCAGGTTTTGAGTGAGCTGGAGCCGCTGTGTCTGGCTGAACAGGACTTTATCAGCAAGTTCTTCAAGCTGCAGCAAAATCCTACACTAGCTCAGGTGAGTATCAGAACCTGTACTGGTTCAGATATGTGCGTGTATTGTATTTGTGTGTGATGGTGTTTTTAAAGGTGCAGTATGTAATATTGACTGCTAGCAGTTAAAATGGGTACTGCAGTCCAAATAAAAAATATTGGAGAGAGTTGTTTCCCCTGCCCCCTCCTCCTCAGACTCAACCATAGACTGTAAAAAAAGATAGACGGCTCTGCTTCCATCCACTGTAGAAAAATGAAGCCAAAATATCCCAGTAATGGTCGTTGCAGATTACGTCGTTCAGAGCCCGAGTCTGCGTAGTAGTGATCCTGAGGTGGAGCATCATGGTCTCACCCACACTCCCAGCTGTCAATCATGATGTTTCACCCCATTATTATAGCATCAAATAACTAACTAAAACCAAACTTATTGGGCAAGTGAACATTAGAACATACGTCTGCATGATGAGAACTACATGAAATGACAGAAACTATCTTTAGAAAAAGATTATTTGGAGTGTAATTGGATTTTTTTGTTTGGTTTAAGACCTATACTGCAGCCAGCCACCAGGGGGCGATCAAAATGCTTTGGCATCGCTTTTCAGGACATTTCATGCTTGGCACACTTGGGCTGAATCCGAAATCGTCCCCTATACAGCCATTTGTAGTGGTGTCCGAAACCATAGTGAATGTTATCGAGTGCACTCATTTTATCCCACAATGCACCGCAATAACGAAAGTACAACCGATGTACACTCAACGGCATTACACTCCGTTGTTATCCGAATTCACTCACTCGTTTTCATTCACTCCTTCAAGTGAACTGTATTAGTGGACTAATGTAGGGAATAGTGAATGAGGGTATGGGGCGATTTCGGATTCAGCCTTGGACTCAAGGCACACGCGGGTTGCCAGATATGCAACAGGAACGAGCGCAATTGACAATGAAAAGCGTTGGAACAAGCCTTACACTAAATGCATCTCGAATATTTATCCGCATTTTAATATGCCTCTTGTCATAGAGCTTTTTAGGTGGATGCTGAGGTCAGGTAGAATCTGGTAGCCTGACTACATCAGACTTCGTACTTCCGCTCAATTTCAGTTCGCTTCTGTACTCAGTCTGAGATAGCGACCTGTCTATCAGTTTTCCTCCGGCCTGAAAACAGCCGGCCAATCAACGAACAGAGGGCGGGCTGAGAGCCGTGACGTAGACGCTAAGATTGTACCGTGGATGCGTAGATTTACTTCACATAATCTGCAAAAGTCGTTCAGAGCCATGTTCACTCCGGTATTTCGCTCGATGGTTTTGTTTTCGCATCATACATGTGTTTACAGTGGAAGTTAGATGCGGCTGAGCCGGCGCATAACACACGTCATAACCAAACGTTATGTGATTGGCTTACGGGTAACCAATGATTTTAAACTTCAGACAAGCGCCCCCCCCCCCCCGCGAGAAAGAAAACGCTTTTCTATTATGCCCTTCCAGACTCTGTCTACGAAGCAAAGCGAAGTAGCAGAGTTTGGTATTACCAGGCTAAGATTCTGGGGTCTCTGAACCTGTTTGTTTGCTGGTTTCCATGACTGCAATAAGCTGTGTTTTCTGCTGGCAACCTGGGGTGTGGAAACACTATTCAGTAAATTGCCAGTGGCCGGGATCACACAGACCAAAACATAAACAGACATTCCGACACGGAACGCACATTTCAAAGTAGAATAACTGGCGGTAGCTTTGCTTTTCCGAGAAACAGGTATTTGAACTTAGCATGTTACCTAAATCTCTGCTAACATATTATGGTATTTTTATGCTTTAGTACAGTCAAAAATTACATACAGCACCTTTAAAGGGGACATATCATAAAAATCTGACTTTTTCCGTGTTTAAGTGCTATAATCGGGTCCCCGGTGCATCTACCATCACCGAAAACATGAAAAGTGACAACCCAGTAACTTTGTTTTGGTAAGACTTTCGCTGCAAGCATAAATAAGCCGATCAGATTTCCCTCCCCTTCTGATGTAGGAAAGGGATTTTATTATTATATTACGGCCCCTTAATCTGCACATTTCCACCCACAGCACCGCCATTTGGTTTCCGCAAGCGACAACAGTGTAACTAGTTCTAACACAATGGCAAAAGTTTGTGCAAAGCATGGAAACTGTTCTGTCGTTGGCTGCACAGATGAGCACAGAACACTATTTAGAGTCCCAGACTCAGATGAGACAAAAGAGCAGTCTTACTAGATAAGATAAGTTATTAATTAGCAGATTCATTTTATTTTCAACGGAAATCCCCCAGAAACAGATGAATCAATGTAACTCCACAAAAACTACATAAATGTATCCACTAACCATTCAGGAACGTCCAGGTGCGTCTAAAAGTTGCAACCTCTTCCTGAGTCTCTCTGTAAGGCTGCACTCCGCTACTGGTTATTTCTGAGATTTTAGATGAGTGAGATTATTTGCGTGTTTTATTGTATTCGAAGCTCGTGTAAAGGATCGGCAGTCTTCTGAATGTTGGCGGGGAGCAGCGGCTCATTTGCATTTAAAGGGACATACACAAAAACTGAGCGTTTTTGCTCACACCCGAAAAAGGGGCACATTTGACAAGCTATAATAAATGATCTGGGGGGTATTTTGAGCTGATATTTCACAGACACATTCTGGGGACACCATAGATTTATATTACATCTTGTGAAAAGGGGCATAATTTGTCACCTTTAATGATGTTCTAAATGCCTCCTTAGGCAGAGAATGTGGATGACGCCGATGGAACAATGCACTCCAGACCCACCAGTGAACATAGATATTCAATATCTGAGTGAGTTGAGTCACAGTTCTCTTCAGCTCTTAGTTCATTCATTTCTTTCTGTCAGTCATCCATTTAACAGTCAAATCTGTTTTTAAGCAGATTAAATAAGCCTTCAAATGCAAAAAATGATCGTACGTCCATTTCTCTTGCAGTAAGGACATGGTTCGGATGATGATGAATAAGATCTTTCAGAGCATCGAGACGGAGCTGAACAGTCTGATAGCTTTAGGTGATAAGATAGACAGCTTCAACTCTCTCTACATGCTGGTGAAGATGAGTCACCACGTCTGGACAGCCGAAAATGTCGATCCCGCCTCATATCTCAGCACAACACTGGGCAATGTGCTGGTCACTGTCAAGAGAAACTTTGATAAATGCATCGTAAGTTGAGCTCACGATAAGCTTCTTTTTATCTATGTATTGATGTTGAGACAAGCATCTGAATCTTCTGATGTTTCTGTTGCTCTTTCAGTCGGGCCAGATTCGTCAGATGGAGGAAGTGAAGATTTCAAAGAAGAGTAAAGTGGGCATCCTGCCATTTGTCACTGGCTTTGAGGAGTTTGCTAAGCTGGCTGAGGCTATTTTCCGAAACGCAGAGCGACGGGGTGATCTGGATAAAGCCTACATCAAACTCATCAGAGCCGTGTTCCATAATGGTGAGGGTCATGACCAACCGGACCTTTCATACATTTATTAAATCTTGAATAGATGTGAGAATGCATTAGAAGCTCTAAATCACTTGAATTGCTATGCTTCAGACATTTTTTTGAAATATAAACAAAAGAAAACATGATAACATGGGAAGTGAAGCATTGAGAACCAGTGTTATTTTAGTTTTTTATGTAGTTTTAGTATTCTTTTTTCTAATTAGCTTATATATTTTTTTCTAATTTTGTTATGTGCTTTTGTAATTTTTTTGTGTATGTTGCTATATTTTTATATAGCTTTAAATGATTTAAATTTCAGTTTTAGTTCTAGTAATTTTAGTTCTTAAGCCTAAACTTATTTCAGTTAGTCACCAAGACAAGATTTCTCATTTTCTTTTGATTTTTTTTTATTTATTTTTTTATTGAAGTTTTTCATCTAACATTTATTTATTATTTCAATTACCGGCAATGATTAATGATTTATAGTTTTAGCTTTAATTAACAATAACAAGACTTTTGAGAACCATTTAAGACTCAAGGGTGCTGGTCCATTAATTGAAAATGTGACTATTGTTATTATTCATGTACATCAGGAGCATAAACACATTTGAATTATGGGCGGCAAACCACTATACAGAATCAGTTTTAGATTTTTAATATTTGCGGTTCTGCTATATCATTTGTTTTCCACACTCTTGTCTATTTGTGTACCCATAGTGGAGAAAGTGGCCAACGAAAGCCAGAAGACCCCACGTGATGTGGTGATGATGGAGAACTTCCACCATATCTTCTCAACTCTGTCCAGCCTCAAGATCTCGTGTCTGGAGGCAGAGAGAAAGGAGGCCAAGCAGAAATACACCGAACACCTGCAGTCCTACGTCATCAACTCACTGGGTCAACCGCTGGAGAAACTCAATGTGAGACAAATCTTTATGGAAACCTGAATTGAGCAGTTTTCCAGTACATCTGTGTAAATGAGGAATTTAGGAATGAAACTAAAATGTAGTTTGGATTATTAATGTAATTGGATTTTTCAGCCTTTGTTTATGCTGTCTTCATCTTTGCATTAGAGTGTAATAAGTGTCCTGATCCATGGTTAATTGTCTTCCCATCTTGCAGCACTTCTTTGAGGGTGTAGAGGCTCGTGTTGCCCAGGGTGTGCGAGAAGAAGAAGTGAGCTACCAGCTGGCCTTCAATAAACAGGAATTGCGTAAGGTTATTAAAGAATATCCTGGCAAAGAGGTGAAAAAGGGCCTGGACAACCTCTACAGGAAGGTGGATAAGCACCTGTGTGAGGAGGAGAGTCTGTTACAGGTGAAAAAGAACAAGAGTCAAATAATGAAACACTAAATGGCTAAATTGAATATGGTTGCATTTATAATCTTTTGAGATTCTTGATGTCAGTTTAAATGTGAACTTTGTTCTGTCCATTAGGTTGTTTGGCACTCCATGCAGGATGAGTTCATTCGGCAATACAAGCACTTTGAGGGCTTGATAAACCGCTGCTACCCGGGGTCTGGAATCACCATGGAGTTCACCATTCAAGACATGCTGGAGTACTTCTCCAGTATCGCTCAGTCCCACTAAAACAGGAGGCTGAATCATAGTGAGAGAGAGGGAGAGAATGAGTGCTTAATTTGTACATACATTACAGTGCATTTAAGGGAACTAACACTGGAACCCTGTTTGTAACTTGAGATTCTGTTGTTACTGATTTCATGAGTTTTGTTGAAAACCAACAATTCTAAATATAGCTTTAGTTTAGTGAATCGCAAATGACTGAACTTTTTTTTTATTATTACGCTCAACACTAAAAATGTGTGTGGCTGATCTTTCATGCACTTGAATGCTGATGAGTATCAAAACATGTAAAGAAAATCACAAAATAAACGGCCTGGAGTCATATGAAAGTAAATAAAGCATACTTTTGAAAGTACTTTTTCTTTATTTCGTAATTTTTTTGTGTGATTCTTGTAATTGATTGTTGATTATAAAGCAGATAGTTGTCTGTTCACTTCACGCCAATTAGAAAAACGACATTAGCATCCAGACTGACAGACCATGGCATACTGTTCTGTTGTCTGATTCTGATTGATGTTTCTAATGTTCATAAAAAAAATCAACCTGAATCTTAAGTGATTCCAACAATGTTGTTCTTCTGTGTTGTTATTGACGTCATAGTTGTGGTGTGGACTGAGAGCTTTCTGTCCCTCCATTGACAGCTACGCAACTACCACTTTGTCGCTTGAAAACGTTCACAAGGAGATCTTAAAACATCCATAAATTGAGCGGTTTAGTCCAAATTTTCTGAAGAGACGATCGCTGTATATGATTGAATTTAGGCTTTTATTCAATTTAACATTCATTAACTCACACATCAGTTGTGGTAGGCAAGCTCAAGCATCTTGATGTCGAAGAACCAATGAGGTTCATTCTCCTGTGTTACAAGCACATTTGAGGTTCATTCTCCTGTGTTACAAGCACATTTGAGCTTCCACAAGAACCAATGAGGTTTGTTCTCGCGCATCAAGCAGGTTCAGTTAAGCTTCTATTTATGTTCGCTGAACAATGTATGAGTAAAAGCCTAAATTAATATGTTCATCATGTAAAGCGATCGAGTTTCTTCCGAAAATTTGGACTAAACCTCTCAATTCATATGGATTAGTTTTGCGATCTCTTTGTGAACTTTTTGAAGCGTTAAATTGGTCATCAATGGAGGGACAGAAAGCTAAAATTTCATTAAAAGCTCTTCATTTGTGTTCCGAAGATTGACGAAAGTCTTACGGGTTTGGAACGACATAAGAGTGAGTAATTAATAAAGTTTTTTTCATTTTTGGGTGAACTGTCCCTTTAAGAAGTCTAATTTCAAGCGCTCCACCACTAGTGGGAAGTTATGACTAGTTTCCCCCGAAATCTGACTACCACCCCACCCCCATAGTGCTGTGCATAGTGTGCAGCTAAGCTTTTTCTTCTCCACAGCTCTATCTGAAGTCAGATGAGTTGGCTGCTTCACTGAAGCGATGGATGTGTGTTGATCCATTTCGGTATATCGGTATATTGAGTCACTGAGCCTCGACAAACGGACGGACTCTTTAATGCATGTGATTCACTATGCCTCCTCGCAAGAAGGAGTACGGGATTAAACGAGCGAGCGGATCCCTGATCCACTTCAGACCGCCCGTGAGCGCGACCACCGTGCGAAGACACTCCGCCGTCGTGCCTTCGGTGCTGACGTTCGCCGTGATCGTGGCATCCGGAGGCCTGTTGCTCATGATAGAGAAGGGAATGTTGAACAGCGTGCAGACTCCGCCGCCACGAGCCAACGGGAAGAAAGCGGAGTACCGAATGAGGAGCAGCGACGCAGCTGTGGACGTGGAGTCTCAGGTAATGTAGACGAACAGAGACGCAAGTTCGTTTGAATGTGAATGAAATTCCTCCTCATTTTTGTATGTTTGCATGTAATAATCAGACTTTCTTTGAGTTTCGCGAGTCTGGACATCAAAGAATTTTCACGTTAACTCGGGCTGCGTCTCAAAAGTCAAAACCTAATGAGCTGAATACCGAGACATTGGGGGATGGCAGTTTTGAGACGGGTCATATACGGTGTCAAAAAATATTACTTTGACCTTTTACCCACAGAATGTATGAATATATTTGCTCTACAAAACTATAAATGTACGACAAAGTGATCATTTAAAATGAATAACGCACAAACACACTTTTCAATCGAGTTTGATTGTTAGGTTTCATTAGATGTTAGTTAGTTTTCCTGTTAAAATTCCAAATAATCCTAAAGTGTCTTGTTCTTTAATTGCCTAGCCCAGCTAGGGCACTATTCTTGAGTAAGTTAACTAGATAGAAAAGAGAGTGCAATTCAAGGGGAATGAAAACATTCAGACACTATAGTTCAGTGTAATCATCTCGAGCCATTTTTTGATTTGTCAAAATGTCTCACCATCTTATTACCATTATAACATCATTGCAGTTTCTTAGAGTAAAAGTAGTAATTTTAATGCGTAATGTCCGATTAATACGATTTCTATCCGATTAATCCTATTATTCTGTCATTTTATTACTCATCTGGTGGATAAGATGGATTTGGTTCAACCTAGCATGTGGAAATAAGCATCTTTGATGGAAAGAACTCCATATTCCGTTCCAGAAAATATTAAACAACTGCTTACCTCAAGCCAAGATATGAAATGGAAACTTGGGCCAATTCTTTGAAGTTAAGATTCCTGCTGTGCACTTGACAGAAGTGTACAATCACATGACATTTCAGCTCCCTTCTCTGATCTCGCTCAAGCACTGATGTGAAATCTAGACTATTAGATTGTGATGTTGATTAGAGTAATCGGAGGATATTGTAAAATTGAATACATGGTATTCAATGCTTATAATGTTAATGTTGATTTTTTTTTCAAAATGGCAACTGAACATTGAAAGATAACACACTCATTCATATATTTTGCAAGATTTTTAATGTTTCCTTGTGCTTGTATCCTAAAAAAATGATTCCTGAATAAGCCTTCAGTGCAGGATATGATCTTATGGGATATGGGCCAGTTGTTCAAAAAGTTTAATCTGGATCAAAATGATCTGGATTTGGAAATCCCATGTTTTGCTATCCAGGATCAGGTAATCCATCTTACTTTTGTGCCGGTTTTTCATAGCAAAATTGGATTGGATCACTCTGATCTGGATGTAAACTTTTTCCGATTACCAAATCTGGATTACTGGTGCTCTACGGAACCCCCAAAGGGACATGGTCACGTAAAAAATATGAGATAGGGAAAAAAAATATTTCAATGCTTTTGCGTTCTC
Organism: Leuciscus leuciscus; assembly: GCF_965113295.1. Classification (NCBI taxonomy): domain Eukaryota; kingdom Metazoa; phylum Chordata; class Actinopteri; order Cypriniformes; family Leuciscidae; genus Leuciscus; species Leuciscus leuciscus. Next base: position 29,438,652 of record NC_138743.1, on the reverse strand, counting down.
TCAGAAAAGTTTCGTATAGCGTTCACCAAACATTTTTTGTGTTCGCTTGCAAAGATCTTTGGTTCATCTCTTATGATTGTGCCAATGTTGTTTAGAAACTGTGATAAAACACTTTGAATTAAATATAATATTTTTGTTTGATTTTTACAGCTGTTTGGGGATTATTTAATGGCGCCAAAATCAGTTTTTTACTTTACAGTAGGCTACCGAAATGTCTACTTCTAATACTTTAACAGTTAAGCTAATCAAAAGCAAAATAAAAATATGAGTGTGTGTGTATATTACATGATACAAATGTTGTATTTTTGACCAATTTTGAAGTTTTACTACATTTTCTTCCTGGAATCCACCTTGAAATCCTACCCCGTTATGATCAGGATAATCCTGTTTTTTTGGATCAAAGTTATCCAAATCCTACTGACAAGTTTTGAACAACACAAACTGAAGGTTTGATCCAGATTAAAACTAGGATTGGATTCCGTGATCTAATCTGATTTCAGATTCCTTCTTTCCCTTTTGAACAACCCATTTTCAAGATTTGATCCAATCCGATAACCAAAATCCGATCAGCTTACCTTTGAACAACTGGCCCATGATGATGTCTGGTCATCCAGTGGAATGTCCAGAGTAAATGTAAGTTTGTTAAAGAACATGTTGGTATACTATACACAACATTACAAAACAACTTGAACCTCTTGGCGGAGGGTGGAACTAAATATCCTCCACAGCAAAATTCGAATAGTAGCCTATTTATATTTTTTTGTATAATTATTACAGATTGAAAATTTGACACTTTGAGCATTCAAGTTTTTATGTCTTTATTTTGTGCTAAAGTTATATATGCCTCTCTCCCCCAGATTGTGCAGGAGATCCGTAATCGCACCATAAGATCGATGTGCGGTCAGAAGAACACGGCTCACAGTGTGTGGTCTCTCAGTCCGCTGCAGAGGAAGACTCTCCTCCAGCACATACTGGTGAACGACGAGCATCGCTTCCTGTACTGCTACGTCCCCAAAGTGGCCTGTTCCAACTGGAAACGAGTGCTGAAAGTACTGAGTGGCGCTCTCGCCAACGTGGACGTCAAAGTGAAGATGGACCATCGTGCTGATTTACTCTTCCTGTCTGACCTTTCGCCAGAAGAGATTCGTCATCGACTACGGCATTATTTTAAATTCATGTTCGTGCGGGAGCCGATGGCCCGCTTGCTTTCTGCCTATCGGAACAAGTTTGGCGAAATCGAGGCATATCAGCGTAAATACGGTGCAGAGATTATACGGCGCTATAGAAAAGGCTACGCAAAGGATAAAAAAATAGCAGGAAATGACGTGACATTCACAGAGTTTGTGCGTTATTTACTTGACGAAGACCCAGAGAGGATGAATGAACACTGGATGCCCATCTACAACCTGTGCCAACCCTGTGCCGTAGAATACGACTTCATTGGCTCGTACGAAAGGCTGGAGGTCGATGCGGCTCACGTTCTGGAACGCGTCGGAGCGCCGCAACACATAGGTTTTCCTGAACGACAGACGTGGTACAAACCCGTCACCAAAGAAACGCTACATTATTACCTTTGCACTGTGCCACAGAAGTTCCTCAAAGATCTCCTGCCCAAATATATTCTGGACTTTTCTCTGTTCGGCTATCCTTTACCCAACACAACCACTGAATACTGTAGGCATTAACAAAGACATTGGTTTATACCTGCTTTATAGGACTGTCTATAATCTTTCAATATGTTAATATTTTTTAATCTTTTTTTTTTTTTCTGTACAGAATTTAAAATATATTTGAATAAAACCCTCAGTACGGAGTTTTTGAGAGCTATTTAAGTTCAAATCACTATTTAAAACTGGAAAAGCTCAATGAGTTATTTTTTATTAATGAGATGCAGTAATATGTCCATATGAATGGGCATAAAATGAAAAACATTGTGCTGTGCGCAAGACTATCATGTGTTTTATATCAGTAAGCGGATGCTTCCACCATTTTCACTTATTCTATTTTTCTTTATTTACTTATAATCATTGTTACTTCTGCTGTCACCCATATTGTAAGACGTTTTCTTTGTTGATGTTTAATCCTTTTACAAAAATGAAATGTGATGCTCAAATCGAGAAAATTAGTTAGAAAATTTCTAGTGAGGCAATTCCTGTTTGTACGATTGTTCTGCGAGTGAAGTGTGTTTCATACGACCAAAACTAATATTTCTGACCACAAACTTGAACCCTTCCCATCTGCTGCTGCTTCCTCTGAAAACATGAGGCTCCGAGTTGAATCCCTTATGAGATTCTAAAGAATGCAGTTTCACATCCAAAAGCAGAAGTACTGTACAATGAGGAAATAAAAATTGAAATCCACAGGCTGGAATTCCTTCTTTTTTTTTCTTTTTTTTTGGGGACGGAGCATAATATTTATTGTAATAGAACAGCTAATAACAAGCTAATTGTGTTTTGAATCCCACAGGCAAAATATAAAATAATCTAATGAAAGCAGTAAGTGAAAGCTCAGTTCACACCCAAAGGCCTTAACATAAAAATACACGGGTATACTTAAAGTAAATATAAACACCATTCATGCCAAGAACACATTTTTAAAAGTCGTGAAAGAATAGCACAATCCAAACCACAACTATATCAACAATGTTGTTGGAATCACTTTCTAAGCTTTATATTTCAGCTGATGAACAATAAAACCATTGACAGCCAATCAGAATCCATCTGGCTTTGAAGAGCTCGAGCATTTAAAGAGGCAGACGACATAATTACGCAGTGTGTGCTGACTATAACAGAACGTTATCATCGGTTGGTACTGATGCTAATATAGTTATATTTATTGCGGTGTGAGCTGGCCTTTATAATGATGTTTGTCGATGCGATGCTTGGATGTTATGAGTGGTTGTCAGCCAACAGTTTTTGGTTTCCAGAATGTTCTGGGAATATTAGTTTTTGTAACAAAAATAACCAAAGTTCCTGGAATATTATTGTTTGGTTCCCCAGAACTATCCGAGTAGTTTTTAGTGCATTTTAGTTGTTAGAGGCCATCCACACAGAAAATGTGATTGCGTTTCCATTGATTTCCATGTTAACACGTCTAGATGGATGTATTCAACTAGCGTCTCGTGCATGAGGCCATTCTAAAAACACAGTGCTTCTTTTTTAAGATTTCTTAAAAGTTTAACTTAAAAACACAGAGTAAAAACAGGTTGAGACCATGTGTTTTCTCTCATTCCACAGCGTAAACTTTGATGCAAAAGCACATTTTGTGTGAACAGCCCGTTTGGGTTTTGTGGGTAGATGCTTAACTCAAGTCAAGAGCTGAGACGTCAAGTCTCAATGATATACTGGTTGAATTATTCCACTTAAGGCTGGGATTGGTTTATTGCAGCCCTGAAGAAGAAAAAAAGCTTTTCAACAAACCCTGTGATTTGAAGTATCATTCTAGTCTGCAGCAAATGGTCCAGAATTAGTTTATACTTGGTGTTTATGAGCAATAGCATGGCTTAGCAAGCACTACTATTAAACATCAAAATAAGATGAAACATTCAAAATGGGGGCATCTATCTTCTGTTAAGTTTACAGGGTTCACATGCTGTTAACAACATCAAATAAAAGCTAAAAGAAAGAACTACAATTTAAGACGGCATGTTGAATAATTTTACTTGGATGGATTTTTTTTTCTCCGATTATATAAAGAAAAAATAAGAGTTATTGATTTATGGAATTTCACTCTGATATCCAAAGGCAGAAAAAAGAATAACATGAAACGGTCCACAGAGCAGACCATGACAGATTATATTAAAAACTATGCATGTTTATTAATAAGTTAATCAGTCAACATAAATTCTATTATACATACATAAACATATAAAACAGGTTGGAGTGGTAGTGTGATATTAACACAGTCCTGAGTAACATGGCAAAATACACTTTCTTTTCACTTCTAACTTGTTATAAAAAGGTCTGCCATGTAAAGATGACAAGCTGCCTCATTGTCCATTAAAAAAGTCCCAAACTATTAAGAATAATAATGACCCTAGGACTACAGCAATAAAAAAAAAAAGATCATCAACACTGCTCTACACATTGGCTTTGGTGGCATAATTTTACCTTTGACCTTAAATAAATGCACAAGAACTTCCCTTTTTAGAAGCCCAAGAAAACATCTTCTGGACTGACCTCAGAGACATTTCTGACTCAACACAAAGTTTCTTCAGATTTGATTAAACAAGAATCTTCCACGTGACATCCCTGTTTTATGTCAGCGCAAATGTGACAGGCTGCGTGAACCATTTCCTTCGCCGCTACTCCTTAAAGCTCACACTTCTGAAATGTGAAGTTAAACACGGGTTATTTTAAATCATACAAGCGTGGTTATGAACATCACACAAGAAATGATGTCTGCCGCAGTTTCCCAAGGCAATCCTCACTTTTCTGCCGTCTTGTCTATGGAGCGTTCTGGTGTGCGGAGGATGGAGCGCTCAGGAGAAGCAGGCCGGGGACTGAGAGAGGTGCTGAGAGGAGAAGAGCTTCGCAGTGAAGAGAAAGATAAGCCCTGTCTGCGCATTTCCTGTACAGCTCTCTCCCTACCACAGAAAAACACTTACACACATTAATCAACATTTCACAAACCAACATAGCAAGATCATAGCAGCAGGCACATACACACAAAAACCTCTAAATACATTTGAAGTTCTTTCAATACTGAAATGTATTTACTAAAATAGTTGAGTGTCATTAAAATTTGATTAATTTTTAAAAGTTTTTATTTTAACCTATTATTTGCCTCATTCAGACTGATGCTTATTAGGGTATTGTTCCTTTAACAACATGCTCATCTTTAATTTGTGTATGTTCATGGAAGACTATGTAGTAGATTCTGGATAAATTAAGAATCACAATGTTTTGCTTTCAAAACAATTCTGAACAGACAACTAAACAAAAAATAACGTAATTTTCTAAAAGTTCTGGCAAATGTTAATTGCTGCAGTCTATTTAAAATGTTTAATGAATCTGTGAATACAAAACATTTTTGGTTTGAATGAATGTTTCAATGACTCACTCATAAATACTTCATTGCTTCATTACTGGATGAATCTGCTTTTTTTAGATGAATCTCTAGATGAATGTTTTGCAGTACTGTTGCCACCTGGTGGCGTAACGATGTAATCGACACCTCTCTATTACTCTTATTTACTCTAATTTGATCACTTCCGTAGACATCAGGATTTATAGAGCTATACACTTTTATCCCAGTTCTTTTGTGATAATATGAATATTTGTAACAGAAATAATGATACTGTGTGGTTGAAAACACTTAAGCTATTTTATACTATACATGACAACTGCTCTCTCTGGCAGCGCCCACGCAGGTCCGCTGTGATTTTGTCAAAGGTTTAATAGACAGAATTGTTGTCATTTAGGAATAACATTGTGTGGCTGTTTGAATCGAGATTGCGTTCTTTTAACGATTAAAGGGGTGGTATAATGCACCTTTCACAAGATTTCGCACCGTTTTTGTGTCTGTCCCTTTAAATGCAAAAGAGCTGCTGCTCCCGGCACAGAGGGCGGAGCTTCAAGAGCTCGTGTCCTTTTACCTCACACAGACATGCACTGAACATTTCAAAAACTTTTAGCTTTTTATGTTCAAACCGGAGTCAGAAAGATGGAGAGACTCGAGAAGAAGTGACAACATGTAGACAACATTTCTGAATGGTTATTTAGTGAATTTATTTAGTTTATGAGTAGTTATCTTCTAGTCATTGATTAGCATATTTTGTCTTGATAATCTATAAATCACGTTTCTGGGGGCGGGTTTATGTAAATGTTAGGGTTAGTGATGTCACTAACCCGGGAGGAATGTCGTGTAGTCCCTAACAGCCGTTTGTTGTAGTCCTTAAAAAGCAATTTTTTAAAAAGAAAATATCTCCCTTTGCTTTGAACTTTGAGCGTTGTATCTTTGCAGATGTTGTTTATGCTCAAACAGCAACATTACACACTAACTAAAGTTAGAAAAGTGAAATAATATTCAACCACCCCTTTAACCGTACAGCTCTACCATGTAGACTATTCCAAATGGTCCAATGATGGTAAGAAAGTTCAGTAGTTTTAGTAATAAAGCCTGGGTCTCACCTTTCAAAGCGCTCAGTGGTTAGCTGTCTCTTGAGGATGTCCATTTCTGTCTGTAGCTGAGACACTTTTCCACGCAGCTGAGAAACCTCTCTGGCATGACCAACCCTACGAATACACACATTTTATTTGAACAAATACATTGTTATAACCAGTGTTGTTTTGTAACTGTGCTGGAGAGACATCTTTATCTGATTGATATCTGTTTGTTTCACATGCTGCTATCAGTGATCACCATGGCAACTGCACACTTGCACTAGGCAACACTATTGAGAAACTGCTTGTTTGGAGGAAAGCGAACATTCAATGGACTCTTTATGCAGCCTTAAAGAGGACACAGTCCTCAGTGTATCCCATAAACAAATGCTTTACAGTTACCCTGTATAACAGACTCTTAGAGGAAACAATAAAAAAATGTGATATACATTGGCAGAATTACAATACACATTGTATAATTTATATATACATATAGATTTATAGCCCTCTGATATTTTAGAGCGCTGTCAGTTAAAAACAAACATGTAGTTTGCTCCCCTCTAAATGACCGGGTGCGGCTTGTTTGCCTCCATCTGTTCTTTTTCCCAATAATCCCTCCTTCAGTTCTCTGGACAACTTGTGTACAGAAGCTCCGTGGTCTCTATTTTTCAAATGCATTTTGCACGAGTGTAAAGTAGGGCTGTCCCCGACTATGGATTTTCATAGTCGAATCACAATCGTCATGTCTTGCCTATAGTCGACTAATAGTCGAATCATGTGTATGGGGGTGGGGCTTTAACGTTTCAAAGCCGCGATGTACAGAAAATCACACAAAGATATAGAAGAAAATGTATAAAAAATTTTTTGATCAATAAAACTAAGAAATAACATAAATAACTCCAGAAAGGCCACACTGCAGATTTGCATTTCACATGCAAATCAAATTAAATCGGCTAAATTACCTGTGCGAGCAGGCCAGCCTACAGCACAACATCAATGCACCGAAAAAATAAACTTTAAATTAGAACAGAATATACCTTTCTAATAAATAAAAATACAAAACGAAATAAATCAGAATCAAGTCACAGGATGAGGAGCAAATGTGTGCAAAATGCCTAAAGTGCAGGGGAACATATATTCAAAACACAAGCCACAAATAGTTAGATTAGATAACCCTGACAGATTAATCAATAAAATAAAAATAAAGAAATTATTAAAATAACGATAGTAGCCAGAATTTTCAACTTTGTCTTTTTAACTGCAGAAACAACAATAAATGATAAACTGGAGAGGCAGTCTTTTTAGCTAAAAATGTTCACAGCATCCAAAAATAAAATTAGAACCGGCTGAAAAGTTTTGAAATCACTTGTACCTGATCGAGAGAACAAATCCTGAAAGTCTTTCACTCTGTCTGTCCGTTGGAGTCTTTTCAAATTGTGCGCGCGGATAAAATACATTCTAACGTGAAACGCAGTCTATGCGTGAAACATGTTAACGTTGGCCGGCAGAAGTGCGATCATGGTTTTCCTGATGCTAAATCCAGCCTTGGAGAATATCCTTTCTGATGGTGTACATCCACACTTTAGATTTTCTTATCCCAGACATTGTTAAAGATTTAAATCCTTGCCGCGAAGACGCTCCTCTGTCGGTCACGGATTGAAAGTGAAACTTAAATCTGTCACGGGGTGTTTGGATTTATTCACGCACGTTAAAAAATATTTATTAAAAGCTTCTTTCTTTGCACATTTTTATATACAGCATTATCATAATAGGCTGAATATTAACGTATTGACAGAAAACCGGTAGTTCTATATGAAATCAGACATTGAGCGCCCTCATATAGCCAAAGTGGCATGATCCTCGTTTCATAACACCTCTGCGAAGATTCGACCGTGAGATCGGTAGTCGAATCAGGCTCCTCCTATCGAAGCATCGAATCTTCGACTATTCGGGGTCACCCCTAGTGTAAAGTGACATCACTGACGTCACTGACGAGGGTCTCCGTGCCTAATGAAATTCGATTATGTAGTAGTTGTAGCCCTACAGATCAGTGTGTGGAGCATCTGCTTATGTTCTTCCTATTTGTAGATATCATTACAGTTTGTCCTCTTTAAAACACAAACCAATGATGTAGTTTGATCTATATTTTGATATGTTATTATTATTCTCATACACCACCATTCAAAAGTTTGGTGTCACTAAGATTTTCTTTCTTTCTTTTTGAAATAAGATATTATTTTTATTCAACAAGGATGCCTAAATTGACAGTAAAGACATTTATAATGTTTTTCTATTTCATATAAATGCTGTTCTTTTGAACTTTCTATTCATCAAATAATCTTAAATGTATCGTGGTTTCCACAAAAATATTAAGCAGCACAACTGTTTTTAACATTGACTATAATAAATAATATGTTTCTTGAGCACCAAATCAGCATATCAGAATGATTTCTGAAGGATCACGTGACACTGAAGACTGGAGTGATTATGCTGAAAATTCTTTGCATCATTACATTTTAAAATATATTTAAAGTTGAAAATAATGATTTGAAATATTCAAAAATATTACAGTTTTTAATCAATTAAATTCAGCTTTGGTGAGAATAAGAGACTTCATTAAAAAAAAAATCTTACCAACTAACTTTTCAACGGTAGTGTAATAGTAACAAAAAATGATAAATGGCTCTTTCGCTTATTGTTTTTCCACTTACGTTTTGCTGTCAGCGAGAACGAGGCGGTCCTTCAGCACTTTGAGCTCAGACTCTTTCTCGCTGGCACTCAGGTGCGTCTGAAACTCCTTCTGTCGATTGGTGGTGAGCAGAGTCTCAAGATTGCGTACCGTCAGATGCTCACTGGCCAGCTGCTTTTTCAGAAGCTCTGTCTCAGAGCGCACATCCTCCAGTTCACCCGTCACCTGAGTTTGATGTTAAAAGGTTAGTTAGTCGCACATTCGCTCATTTTTAAACCCTTTCTAAAGATGTAGTTGACAGAGAATGGTGTGAGTCTTACTCTTTCCAGCTCCATGCTCTTAGCCGTCAGCTGGCGAATGGTGAGCTCTTTGCTGGAGTCGAGCTTAACGCACAGTTCTCTGACAGAGGCCAGATCTGCCAACACTGAGTCTTTCTCGGCTCGAACCGCCTGGACCTCCTCTTCCAAACGAGACATTGCCCGTGCCAGCGATGACACCTGAGCTTCGTATGCTTGCACAGCGTTCAAGTGCTGAGGCAATGGAAAACATTTAGCGTACGTTTACATGACAACGATGTACTAAAAAACGGAAAAGTTTTTCCTTTTTTCACGTACAGACCATCAACTTTGTCAAAACGATCCCCATTCACACGGATCAACGAAAACGACTAAAAAAAGCTGTATTATGCTCCCAGGCCAGTAGTTGGCGATGTCACAAACCCCCTGATGGGGGTTGCCTATAGTAATATGCATGACGTCATAGTTTTCACAAATTCGCTTCCACAATAAAAGTATCGTTTTGACAAACTTGCACTTTGAAACCTATTTTCAAGTTTTTCAGGCCTCAAAAACGCCACTGTCGTGTAAATGAGTTTTTAGTTGAAAATGGTGTACTCCTCATGCTCAGTCACTTGTACCTCCTGTATCTCTCTGTCCTGCAGTGAGACTCTCTCTCTGAGGTGTCTGCGCTCTGTGTCGGATGAGAGCAGCTCCAGTCTAATAGAGTTGTTTAGCCCTTCAGCCTGCTGCAGCTTCAGCTCTCTATCCTCTGAATCAGTGTGGATGGTTCGAAAACGCTCCAGCATGTCCCTGTTCTCCTGTTCCTAATACACAACATGGATAAAACAGCGTCAGTGCAAAAATACTAAATGAATACATATGCATTTGATCTGCATTGATAGTGAATTTAATTTAATTCTGCATTTAGCTGAACTTTTGCTGCTTTTCCAATTAGTATTTTTACTTTTATAAATGTTTCCATGAAAATAATTTAACCCTTGATTGAACAATGGCACCTTTAATCAAACTGCTTTTGCCAATGTTTAGCCACTTGATTATATGTACTAAAATTATTCTACCATGGGTAAAGGAGGTTTCAAGAAACATTTTAAGTTTAACTCTGAGAAAATTACTGTAATGCACATTTTATGGCTCATTAACATATTCGGTTGATATATATATACATTTTTTTTTTTTTTACATTTTTTAATTATAATATGCATCACATAAATGTATCACATAAAAAGGGAATATTGACATGATTTCTGTCTTTTCAATTCATTGGAGTTTTTTTTCCTTCCATCTCTCACCTTGGCAGCCATCAGGCTTTCTATCCGTGCCACCTCAGAGATGTATGAGTGAACTCTGAGCTTCAATTCATCCCTCTCGTTCAGAGCTTCCTGCATCTCTGCGTGCACAGCCTGGAGAAAGAGACACAAGAATGTGAGCATGTGTGATGTTTATGGGTCACAGATGTCACGTCAACAGGAGTGGGTTCACTTTTATCATCTATGAAGGTTGGGAAGAAGAAAAACTAACTTTTTTTTTTTTTAGCTGTGAGCAGCTTTTTAACTGTTATAGCGCCACCTATGGTCCGATCTTCATAAAAGTTTGAATGCTTGTTTAGAATCATAAGTCGCATTTACTCACCTATTTTAGTGAAGTTCTGAGTTTTCATTTAGGGGTAATAGGCTTTTGTGTGCACTTGGCCACGCACATTTTCTAAATGACACTGTTATAGCTACACAGAGTAAAGTTCTAAAGGAGCAAAGGAGCTACACGCTTGAACCCATAAAATGCTAAGCAAAGGTCTACTGGTGTGTGTACCTGGTTTTCTCTGGTCATGGTGGCCAGATCATCCTGTAACCTGCGGTTCTCTCTCAGCGCGACCTCTCTGTCTCGACTAACCACTGAGAGTTCCTCTTGTGATTGGTCCAGCTGTCTGCGCAGGCTAGCGATTTCCCTCTCTCGACTGCTCAACGCCCCGTTCAGCTGACTGAAATACATGTCATACAAGACTTTGAAGGCCTTCTATTCCTTTCCAAAAATGCAGAAACATCCCATCATTCTGAGATCATACATTTTATTACTCACAACAGAAAAAAGACACTTACTCCAAAGAGTTCTCCAACTCTGTGACTGTTAGTCGGACTTCCAACAGAGTCTTTTCCTGTAGATCAAAACGAACTTTTTTAAGCAGTACCACAAACATTTTCAAGAATTTTCTCAATGCAACTAGTTATCTTCTGTGCAAATATTACCAAACATTCTGTATTGAGAACAGGGCTGTAATAAGATGTGTGCTGAGTATCAGCAGTACCTTCCTTTGGATCTCCTCCTGTAGCAGCACCACCCTCTCAGTCTTCTGGTCCACATCGTCCTGCAGGGAGTCTTTCTCTCGGTCTAGAGATGCTATTGTCCTCTGCAGAGTCGCAACCTCATCTTTCTGAGATGATCCATGTCTACTCAGATCAGCTGCACAATAAACACAGCATTTAGAAGCTTCTTTCTACATACATTTTACATCATCTATACAGTAAAATGTTGCATGATTTCACACCAGAACCAGTGAAATTTCACAATTTTCAATATCATGACAAAATGAATCTGCTATTGAATGCAATCCTTTAAAAAAAAATATATATATTAGTATAAATATTAATTATTGAATTTAAATTAGTATTCAATTTAAACAATGGCATGTTGCCTTCAAGCATTTCTTAGTTTATGTAAACATTGCTTTTACCTTTTCAATTATTTAGATAAACACCCTGTAATAACAGGAAAAAATTAGGGTAAAACTTTATTTAACAGTGTCCTTGTTACACGCACTTACTATAATAATAACTGTATATTATGCATAATTACAAGCAACTAAACCAACCCTGTATAAGTAGTACAAGCTGTTAATTAATATTGCTCAGTGCTTATTTATGCAATTACACTGTAACAAGGACACTAATGAAGTAAATAATGTGTAATCTAAATTAGTATTGGCTTAGTACTGAAGTAACGTTACTTCTGCCACCCCTAATACAGATATGCATGAGAATAAACAGGAAAGAAGAGACAGAATAGCTCATTTGCATAAAGATGTGCATTTGAATAGATTAGAAGAGTACAACACTGTAAGAAATACACGCACTGATTTTCTCTTCTAGTTTGTCGATCTGTTGGTGAGCTGCCTGCAGTTCATTGGTCTTCACAGATAATCTGTGCTGAACATCTGAGAGAGACTGCTCCATCTGCTCCTGCAGAAGCCTAAACGCACACACACAAACACATTCTGGGTGGCACATATTTAGGCACAAGCACGACAGGCAGAAATGTTCGTCTACAGCAGTGGTACACAAACACACACACAGACCTGAGCGCACTGCTCTCGACTCGGTGATGTGTGGCCTCCTCTACGTTCTGCACCATCACTGCTGACTGAGTCTTCAGCTCCTTCTCAACAGCAACACGACACTCCTTCAGCACAGCAACCTGAGTGCGCAGATCAGCCTTCTCTCTCTCCAGCTACACACACACACAGTAATGCATCATATTATGACATATTTAGATGGGTTTATGCTACCTAAAACTAACCTCATATTTAGGGCAAATTCATTAGTGAGCATTACTTTGCCCTGTCCACAAAGAGAGACAGACCACTTTGAAGGATGCATGTGCATTTTTTACACCCTAGACGAATTTATATATTGTCCGAATGTAACGTTGCATCAAAATTCATGTTTATAGCTCTTAAGATTGTTGCAAATTAAACTTGTGTCAAACATCGTCTTTAATCCAACTTTATTTCAACTCGCTTTTTCTGTGTGCCGTTCAAGAAAAGCAAGCAAAAAACATGAAAACACTAATAATGTGCTAATAATATACTAATATACTTGGGTTCATGAGAGCAATTGAAAGTTTTAAAATCCTCAGATCTCGAAATGATTCAGAACAACTTGTCACCCAGTATCACATGATCATAAACGGCAAATTATTTCCTTGTAGTGACCTTTAAATGTACAGTTCACAAAGTGTCTTTTAGAAGGAACATTCAGGGGGATTTAGATGCTCACATTCATTTGGAACAATCCTACAAGGAGCGTCTCTTTCCTGCAGAGCCCTTCAAGGGCACAAAAACGGCATTTGGAGCTGACATGACTAAACACACTGGTAATGTTTGTGAAACTATAAACAGTTCATGCACTATTAGTGTTGTACCATCTCAATGGTGTTCTCCAGGTCAAGAATCCTGATCTGCTCCTGTTCTCGGTCTGTAAGAGATGAGCTTTGGGCAACCTGCAAAGAGAGAAAAAAAACCACTAGCAGCTTTATCTTGGCAACGCTCCCCTTAACACACAGCTATACCACTCACCACTCAAGTGCAGTTTAGAAGTGCTTTGCGGAATTTCAAACTCACAACTTCAACCACAGAAAATTGCTTGTCCACAATTGACAGCAATTTATGGTCTTCAAAAAAACCCACTAAAATAAATACTCATTTGCAAACACACACACATACCTTGAGTCTGTCTCTAAGCATATCTCTCTCAGCAGTAACTCTCTGGAGTTCAGCTTCAGTCTGTTCCCCGTCGTCTCTGAACCTGTGCTGGAGTTTAGAGGACTCAAGCTCCCCTTGGACACGTCTCAGCACCTCCTGAGTCTATATTTAAAACATATGAACAAATATTCTCAAAGAAAACATCTAGATGTGCATCTTAACTTAAAGGGATACTTAACCAAAAAAATATATAAAAAAAGATTTTTAGAAAAATAATCCATCTGTGAGTCCGTATAATGCAAGTGGATAGGTTTCATTATGTGCATAAGTTGACACTCCAAAAACCACGCAAAAAGCACAACAGTAATTTATACGCCCCTAGTGGATGAATTGATGTCTGCTGAAGAGAACTTATTTAAATTATCAAATTCCGGTCAAGTTATTCATGAGTTCACACTTACCGTAAAATGTCAGCACGTTGTGAAGCTCACACAAAAAGTGGATCTTCACACATGCTGATGTTTACGTCAAGCTTGAACTCAAGAATGAGCGTATGACAGTTGGCTGGAACCGAGAGATAGTAAATTATGAAATAATTTTAATTTTTGGGTGGAGTAAAACAAAATGATGCGTACATGAAGAAGCTTCTGACATCCTGGTTTCAGACAGCAAACAGATGAAGACCTTTGCAGGTAGCAGGTGGTGTCTCACCTGCCGGTACTGTGAGCTGAGCTGGTCTCTCTCTGCAGTCAGTAGTTTAACTCTGGTCTGGATGTCCTCTATGTGTTTCTCAAAGCCCAGCAGCACTGACTGTAGCTCATCCCTCTCCTTCACTACATGTGAGAGCTCTGTGTCAAAATCTCTCTAGAAAGACAAAAATAGTCAGTTTCCCAGCTAGGTTTGACCCAATCATGTGCAATATTGTTATTTTGGTAACTAATTTTAGTACTTTAAATAAGTGTCTTAAAGTCAACAATCCGTAAAATGGCCACAGAAAAAAAAAAAATCTGCAGCCTTGCTGCAAAATCATTCAAAAAAGTAATAAGTAAATGTATGCATATTGCATACAAATGTATAAATGTAAATAAATGTATATTAAAATAGGGAAAAAGCATATACTAGCATGCTGCTGAATTATGAGTGCAGAACTTGCAGGAATTACAAAAACTGTACAATCTGAAATTCAGGCCCTGCTTAAATCATTGTAATTACAGAAGTACTTGTCAGCTCCCACCTTTTCATGCCAGCTGCCTCTTCCTCTGGGGCTCCTCCCCCGGCCTGGACTAGGGGTGGGGGTTTTGTCTGTCCTGCCCCTAACCAGACGGTACCGCTCCACTTCCTGTTTATAATAATTCCTTTCCTCCTCTAAACTTTTCACAAAGGCATCTAGACGGGATGGAGAGTGATCCTTGCCACACATCCCATGCCTTGCACGCATTCGCTCTAATTCTAGAATCATCTCCTTATCTGAAACAAATACAGCACTAAAATTAAACAGGTGAATGACAAACCATATATCACTTTACCTGCAACTAATACATAAAGAAGAGTGTCACATCTCACCAGCCTGTGTCATTGCTTCTACTTTGTCCTGAAGTCTCTTTTTGTCTTCCTCCTGAAAGTTTATCAGTCCCTCCATCTTGTCATTCTGTTCTTGAAGATCAAGTAGTTGATCCCTCAGACGGTCTTTCACGTGATCTCCATCTGTCATATCCTGCAGCAAATCATTGCAAGCTTTAGACGTTTGACTGAGTCTAATGAACCATAACAACGCATTACCACTAGATATTGGCATGAGTAATCTGCGAGCAAAAACTTTGTCTGCTGTAGGAAAATTATGTTATATAATTTTGTCATTGAATCACTCACCTAAATCAGTTATGACAGATTTTTTTTTAATTGGTCATTCTTTTCTTTCTTTTTTTGTAACAAAATTAAATATATTTTATTATTGTTGTTTTGTCATTATTTATTAAATTGTATTATTGCTTAGTTTAAAAAAAAAAATCTCTGGGTTTCTGAAACAAAATACTCAGGTTATTTACATGGCATCTTTGTATAACTTAATTTTAATTTTCAGATAAACATTTTCAGATGAGTGCTAAGATTATTCAACTGCAAAATTACTCGAAATGCCCACAGGCCAGTAATAAAGAGTAGGATATCTGAAAGGATAATAAACATGCACTTCTCTCCAACAGAAAGACATTCCTGAGTCCTGACAGCAATAATATTTAAACCATCCATGTCATGTCAGGCCAGACAGGATAAATGTGCTGTTCTGAAGCAGATGGTTAATTTAACAGCTCATTTCACAAGCTGCTTTGTGGACAGTGGACCCATGCACATACCCGTCTCAATGTAGAGATGACCTCCTCCAGGTCCTCTATCTCCCGCTGTTGACGCTGAATCTCTTTCTAGAGACAACATTTTTAAAATATTAAAATCCAAGAATGAATACTTTAATACCAAATATTATTATTAATATAAATAAAAATGACTAGAATGAAAATATTACAATTAATTTATGCTGGAAATGTTTCCCCCCCCACATATAAAATATAGATATCAAATAAGAATAAGATACCATACATAAATAAGATATCAGTCTTTGTGACTGCCCAAGGCTCGGTTTACCAAAAGCATCGTGAGCTAAGTTGATCGTAGAGAACATTGGTGGCAATGGTCTCCATGATCAATTTGGGCTCACAATGCTTTTGGGAGAGGCAGCCCTAGGCTCTTTACGCAATGAAATAAAACAGCTAAAATTTAAAATTATATATCAATATATTATGCAAAAACACAGTTTGCTAATTGTTTCATTCCAACTCACACATTAAGAGTAACACTGAGGCTTCATTTGTTTACTTCAATTTTTTTTTACAAGTATTGTATAGACCCTGCTGAGATCACCTTGGCCTCTTGCAGCTCCATGTCAGCAGTCTCCAGAACCATCTCTTTGTCTTTCTCTAGCTGCAGGGCGAGCTGGTCTATTTGAGTGAGCTCCTGACACAGCTCTTGATTTCGAGCGCTCAGGTCAGCCACCTCACTAGACACATTCTTCTTCTTCTGCTGCAGTCCGTCAATTCTCTGCTCCAGGGATCTGTTGGTCTCCTGCAGATACTCTATCTGAAAAAGGAAATTAGTTATTATCAGAGGGGCGGGGTTAACGTCGACACGGAAGTAAACACCTGCAGACAGAAGGAGGTAATGGACAGGTCTGAATTAGGATTGTCAAGCGTACTGCTACTACCGGTCCCAGTCAGTACAGCAACAAAAAAACAACAAGTTGACGGTTTCAGCATTTCTGCAGAGTATGAGTATGCAGTTGCACAGAGTATGAACGCAATAGCCTATCAGAGGTGTTAGTCAGAATCGGTTTAACACACTGAAACTGCCCAAGGTTTTGTTTTGTTCAACGCAAGCCGCACGCTCGCGAATACTTTCAATATAATAATCAACAAAGTGTAAACATGCTGTAAATAAGGGATTAATTGTACTATTAAGACAGCTTTTTATTATAATGGTAGTTTTTTGCTAGAGTGCAGAATTCAGTGAGCTTGCGCTTTAGAGATTGATAGCAAAGGGAGGGTTCTTCTCTTGCTTTCTGTTTAGTTTTTCATGCTGCTAAGTACAGTACAGTTTCTGGATTGTGAACTCTATTTAAATTCGCAATTGAATCAGAAACTGGGATGACAGTGATAACTAATGGACGTGACAAAACGGCACAACATTTTATGAAGTATTTATTTCAAGAGTTTTTGGTCTGGTACTGAAACTGGTACCAAGAACAGCAAAAATGTATTGATATTGGTACCCAGGGCCGTAGCAAGGGTGGGGGGAGGGATGTCCACCTCGGTTAAAATAGAGTTAGAATGGGTGGTCTCAGTCAGGTAACATGCCTAACAAGATAAAATAAACAAAATTATCAGATGGATTTCCAGTTTACCTGTAGGTTCAAATGAGCAATAAGTTTTTCATTGCTGATGTTTTGAGCCTCCAGAGAGATGACATCATTAGGTCGACCACCATCCAGAGCTCGATTCAGACGCTCAATCTCTTTATCTCGCTCTTGCACCTGTTCAGAGCACAAAGTACATTTGTAAGGGTAAATGTTATGAATACATTTACACTGTAAATATATGATAAATAAATAATAGAGATAATATTATTTTTAGTAATAACCTCTCATTAGTGCACATATATGTGGGCTCTTGAAGGAGGTCTCAAATAAAAAGGACTACTTTACTTTACTTTAGTAGACTACTTTTCTACTTTAACTATAATGACACTCTGTCATTCTACCTAATCGATCAAGTAGTGGCTTAAGCAAAACCATTTGCTCCATGAAATATTAAAACAGCGCCTATGAAAAAGTAATCAGACTATACACAGTAATTTAATTTGTGAAATGTAGGTGTGTGCACACAAAGCACACTTACCTGTGTGTTGAGATGCTTGATTCCGGCATGCGCTCTCTCCAGGTCAAGCTTGAGCTGTGCCACTTCCTTTTGGAGCTCCTGGATTCTAAACACAAAGATTCAAGTTTTTTTTTTTTATTATTATAAAAACTGTAAAAATGATTTGTAACTAATGTTATTTATATTTATAAATTCTGTTTTTATTTTAACAAACACAAGTATATTCATTTTTAAATGTCTATTTCACGTTAATAATGTGTTATAACTGGGGAAGGCTGTCAAAATGAATATGTTAACTCAAGCAATTCATTGTTTTAAATGTTGCTAATAAATATATAATATAAATATGATGCTTTTTTTCTTTTCTTTACTTAAAAAAAGACCAAATGTGTTACCTACAAATGCATTCATTACAAAATAATTGATTTATTGTGATTCAGTTTTGTTTTCTTCCCCCACACCTGTCATCAGCCACCTGAAGAAGGTCAGCGATATAGGGATCATCTGGTAGTGCCAGAGATGGAGGGATGGGGCCACCGGAGGGTGGGAGGAGTTCATCGATCTGCATCCGCTGGCGTCTAAATGGGATTGATCGCTTCTTCCCTCCTATTTAAATTTAGTCATTGACCATAAAATGTTATAATAGCAGCATAAACAGACAAAGGTGAATACCACAGCTGCAACGTTAAATAAAACACATCAACCAACCTGGTGTCTGAACAACAGCTTGCATGTTCTTCTCCTGGAGCTGTAGGATACGCTCCGTCTTGGCTTTGCAGTCCTTCTCAAGGGACCGGACTTTGTGCACATACTGATTATTGAGGAATTTCAGATCTGATGTTTCATGGTCCAGTTTCCTGATGTACACCTTCAGCTCTGCCGACGAACAATAATGGTTACAAATAACCATTCCATGTGATTAAAAAAAAGATTAAATCTGTTTGCAACAGGATTTGAGGCATTAAACCCAATCTGTACCCCTGCTGATCCGATCCTTCTCCTCTCTTAGTTTCAAAAGCCCAAGGTGCAGTTCGTTGTTTTCTCTGACTACCCGGGCATTTTCAGCTTTATAAGGCTCCAGAAGAGCATCCACATTCCGACTCTCCTTTTCCGTTTTTCCTGCAGCAAGCTTGGCATTCCTGAGACTTTCAGTGGTGTGGACCAGGTCACTGAGAAATACATGAAAACAGATTGATTATGCTTCTGTTTCACATATTATATACAATTAGTTAATGTGTCAGTTTTTAAAT
This sequence comes from Leuciscus leuciscus, assembly GCF_965113295.1. Lineage (NCBI taxonomy): Eukaryota > Metazoa > Chordata > Actinopteri > Cypriniformes > Leuciscidae > Leuciscus > Leuciscus leuciscus. The sequence goes on along the minus strand of NC_138743.1, from coordinate 29,419,418 downwards.
CTGACACATATACAGATATGCTGGTAAAGAGCTAGTGAAAAGAATAATGGCAGGGCAAAAGTAAATCTGAACTATCTGAAAAATCTGGGGGGAAAAAATCTTTATTGTTGGATAGTATAATACTGCATACTGTAGAGAGAATTCACCTGAAGAGCTTCTCAACCAGTGGCAGACTCTCAATGGCCAGAGGCTGTCTGTAGCCCAGCTGATCTAAACGCTTCCGCAGACTGACGAACTTCCGCTCTGCGCTGGTCGTCATGGTCCTTCAACACAAATACACGCTCGTTCTAACTTACACACACAACGATTCACATGACAACAACCGAGCCATATTACATATACTGTATGACATATGAAAATAGTCAAAGCACCAGATGATTTAATATCTTTATTTGACCTTCATAAAGAATGGAAAATTGAAACCCTTGATCTATTGTTGAACTTTCATGATTTAGTAAGGTTCAAATTCTAGTAAAAACTGCCAGATTATAATTAGTGGCTTCTCAGAACCACTGAGAGCTTCAAAACAGTCAAGACAACAAACCGCTCTGTGGCAGCTAGACTCCATAAAACCCCAAACAGACTTTATTTTGTCGGCTGCCAATCTAGACAGCACTTTTGGGTGTGTTGCGAACTGTCTAGGTATCGTTAAGTTAGGCAGCTCACTAGGTTTTAAAGCACGACCATAGAGTTACAATGATCAATTTAATATTAGCAGCTACCTAAAATAAATAAAAAAATGCACAATTTTCACAAAACATACTTACTCCGACGCTTGGTGTTGTTTACGTTACTGTCAGTCTGTCTTCAGAGGGCAGTTGGCTGTATTAGCTTCAGTCTTCATTCTGCAGCATATCTGCCACATGGAAGTAAGGATTTTTCCAAGGGCAACACAATAATAAACGATGCAACAATTAACCCTCCAAAGTCAACTTCCTGTTTGTTGTTTGGGTATTTCGCCACAGCGCTTTCATTTTGTAAAGCTGCTTGAGGTTAGCTACTCATCAGTGTCTACTGCAGATTTCCTCCCCTCCCCACGGTGAACGGTCTTCCGGTGGCGGTAACACTGTTTGAAAATGGCGCCGAGGAGAAGGGAAAAACCGTCTATGGGGGAAGACCAGTCCTGCTCATTCCTATCAAACTGGAGTCTTTGAAGCAGCGCCATCTAGTGGACATTGAGTGGAAATAGCGATAAAAAGTGGACAGTATTAAAGGGATAGTTCACCCAAAAATGAAAATTCCCCTTACCCTCAAGTTGTCCCAAACCTGTATGAATGTCTTTGTTCTGCTGAACACAAAGGAAGATGTTTTGAAGAATGCTTGTGACCAAACAGTTGTGGGACACCATTGAGCATTCATTTTTTCCCCATAGAAAAAATGAAGTCAATGGTGCCCCACAACAACTGTTTGGTTACAATACAGAATGATAAATACAAAATGTATATAGGTTTGGAACAACTTGAATGGGAATAAATGATGACAGAATTTTCATTTTTGGGTGAACTATCAGTTTAAGGTATAGAATTAAGGCCTGACATATGAAATAATAGTCAGAAAAGTGTATTGAACCTTTAGACAACATTTTCCAAAAAGTTTGCACCTGTGATTTATTTTTTGTATCATATTTGATACTTGAGGCTTTTATGGCTTAAATAGTATGGAATATAGTGAGAAGATAGACCTCACATTTAAGGAAGAAAACAGCTTACAAAATAACCAAGTTGTCCAATTATTCCAGATATAATACTGCTGTGGTTAAATAAATTATGCTTGTAAATGAACTTCCATGCAAAAAGTGCTTGTCTTTTTTTTTTACCAGTAGCAGCATTGATCAGCAAACACAAAACGTTCCCCTAACGTTAGTATTTGGTTCCCGTTTTCTTTTTGCAACCATAAAAAACTTACCCAGAACATTGCAGGGTGGTTCATTTAAAATACAAGTAAATGGTGCTGAATAAATGTAAAATCTGAGTATGGCTACCCCGTGAAATAGGCTATATTATCTTATATAATGGACAAATGTAATCTTATTTAATCTTCAATAATGGTTGATGTGCTCGGGTTATTTTTATTAACTAAACAATAAATAAAAACAAGATATCTGTTTTGTATAATTCTAGCCTAAGGCGTCCATACATCCATCTTCCATACCCTTATACTATATGTGTAGGCTACTGGGTTGCGGGGTGTGCTGGATGATTAGCCTACTGAAAGAGGTTAGGGGAACGTTCTGGGAACATTAGAATAACGTTAAAGCAAAGTTAAAATTACGCTAGGGGACTTTAAGTTAGAATAACGTTTTGCGAACCAAAGTTCTATTTCCGTAAAGAACACTTTCCTGGCTAACCGAAAAAAAATAAAGAAAAAAATATAAACCCTTAAAGAACATTCTGGGAACCAAAAACGAACGTTCTTCTGTCTCGACTGATCACGTGATGCAAACGGTTTTAATAAACGTTTTAATTCTATGAGAATAGTAGCCCAGTCATTTTATGAAAAAAGGCTGAACAAATTGCAACAGAAGCAAACTCAACTGATTTTGTATCTTCAATATGTGCTGACTCCTGAGTAAGGAAAAAAAAAAGTCCCGAAGAATCCCTTTAGTAGGGGAAAGTTTTGAAAAAGACCCAAATATAGCCTATCATACGCATTCATTCTTTTTCTCACGTGAATAGGGTAAAAAAAAAATTACCTTTAGATATCACCATGAAAATTACTGAGTTGATTACTTACATCAAGACAAACAAAAAATGTATTACAAGTTTTTTTTAATTGTTTGTTAACATGGACAAACGGTGCATAATCTAATTACGTATGTGAAAAATTTGCATAAATACCACAACAGATCTAAACATTGGGTAGGCTAAAGCCAGGTGAAAATGTCTTGTTGAATCTTGTTGACACATAACAGTAAAATACTTAATGTAAAGGTCTGAATGGATCCCATTTAGGCTACCCATGAGCATTAGGCAGGAAGAAGTAGAAACCAGCCTTTATTCATTATTATTGCAGAGATGGGGTTTGAGTTTGGGGCTGGGTCCGTGGGACTGTTTCTGGGGATTCACTTTTTATTTTACCTACCTTATATCTTCTGCATTCTCCTTACCATTGTCTCCTGTTCTTCCCTCAGACTCGTCCCCCAGAAACAGTCCCACGGCACGGACCCAGCCCCAAACCCCATCTCTGCAATAATAATTAAGAAAGGCTGGTTTCCAAAGTACTTCTTCCTGCCTCTATGTGTTAATGCTCATGGGTAGCCTAAATGGGTTCCATTCAGACCTTAACATTAAGTATTTTACTGTTATGTGTCAACAAGACATTTTCACCTGGCTATAGCCTACCCAATGTTTAGATCTGTTGTGGTATTTATGCAAATTAGCACATACATAATTAGATTATGCACGTTTGTCCATGTTAACAAACAATTTCAAAAAACTTGTAATAGCCTAAATTTTTTGTTTGTCTTGATGTAAGTAATCAACTCAGTCATTTTCATGGTGATATCTAAAGGTTAAAAAGTTGACCCTATTCACGTGAGAAAAAGAATGAATAGGCGTATGAATTTAGGCTATATGGGTCTTTTTCGAAATTTTCCCCTAATGGGATTCTTCAGGACTTTTTTTTCCTTACTCAGGAGTCAGCACATATTGAAGATACAAAATCAGTTGAGTTTGCTTCTGTTGCAATTTGTTCAAGGCTGACCCCCATTTTGGCTTAAAATGACTGGACTATAGGGAAGTCCACATCACAACTATGGGATAACGTAAGTAAAGTCACAGATGTCGTTGGAATCTTCTTTTTTTTTTTTACAGCTGATGAACGAAAAACATTGACAGCCAATCAGAATAAATTATAGCATTTAAAGCGGCAGACGACATAATTTTTTTTAGTTTTGGTGTGGACCCTACGCTAGTTATTGTTATCGTTCTAGCTGTGAACGGGCCTAAAAGACAGATGTTTATTATTATCTCGTGTGAATATATATTATTTGAATGATAATTCTCAACAACAGTGTACAATTGTGTTTAGGCACTGAGGGCACTTTCAATCTCTGTAATTATATAAGATTGTGACCTGCATTTAGATGCTTGTTATATGTAGAAGCTGCAATATAATGTCAGAATGGTCTGTTTTTATTGTGTGAACGGCCTCTGCCACACCCTCCTGTTTCACGTGCAGCTGTGAGGGAAGCAGCGCCTCCGCGCGCACTGAATGCGTACGGAACTGTCTCGAGGAGGAGGGCGAGCACTCGCAGCATCAGCAACACACACATTCACATACACACATACACAAAGAGGTCAGCACGCGTGCTGCGACTTGAATGGAAGATAACCGAGTGCCGCGAGACACAATAAAGGAAGCATAGGGGACTGATCGCTGTGCCGTGACACTAGCCGGAGAGGTAAGACATTATCAAACATTTGTTAAACTGCATATCTTTGTCGGTGATACTGACCTTGTCATTTAGCCCATCTTCCAAAATCCTCCATTCTTTACAGATGTGTGCGCAGCTGGGGAGGCATGAACATGTCTCGAGCTGCATTTCGCGTTGAAATGCATGATAAAGAAATCTGTCATTTTGTAGAAAACACCGTCGATAGGTTTGCATCATCACATCCATCTGGCCCCTTCATATGTTGCCTTTTATTAGCTTATTTATGAATGACAGTCTTTTTGATTAAGTGATGCTTATGAAATGTTCGCCAAACATTGAATATTTGAATTATGAGTCGTCAGTCATTCATAATATGCTTACTGGTGCAGGCAATTGATGGTTCCCTGAGCTGTAGTGTCGTTTTCTCTCATGATGCATATACCTGCCACAATGCATGCTTTTGTGGCAAAAAATGCCATCGATAGCATTGCCCGTTCCTAAAGAACATGGATGGTTACTCACTATTTAGATAAGCCAAATATACATCACTGATAGGCTACGATTTATTGGCATTCATTAATGCAAGAAAGGCGTCTATGCCCATAATACCAAATTTTTTTTAATAGACAGTGTCTGGCCTAATTTTCTTCTTTTATCATGACGTAACGATGATGTAATGCCGAACTCTAAATTGAATTTTAGTTTTGTTTCTTTGTTTGTATTTGCTACCAGTCCACACTAAATAAACACCCCGTTGTGGTGTTCATGCATGATTTGTTTATAGCATATATCTAGCTCTGATCTTATTGTTAAAGGCTTAGTGATGTGAGAATGCTAAAATCAATAACATACACATAAACATTACACTTACTTTATAAGGTTGTGATTTCCTCTCACTGTACACTTCATATAACTCATAAATGGATGAATGGATTTTTAGTGTACAGACACAGATGATGACGTTTAGCAATCTTAACTGCAATTTTGTGTTTTCTTGCATGGAAATGAAATGAAATCACAGTAATTTCTCTCTGAATTTTTTTGGATCACATGCTTTTAATAATGACTGATATGCCAATAAGTTGGTTTTTTTATACTAGTTTGTCTCAGTCTCAGAAATGAAACATAAAACTAAAATAAATAGTTTTAAATTCTACAAGGGAATTTAGACAATGCTAAATTATAATGAATGCATGAAAAATGTATTCAATTTGGAATTTGCTAAAGATTACATTTAACAGTGTTATTATTAAATTATTTATTTTTAACAATAAGTGAGTGTTAGATTATGGTAATTGTAAAAGATAGAGGAAATGAGCATGAACAATTCAATTTATTGGGTTGACTAATATCAATAAATAAAAAAACCTCTAATATCAAACGAATATCAAAACGAATAAGGTATATTGTGCATTCTTATCTGGCTAAAAAACAAAAGTTGACACAAGGTCAAATACATTACTTTTTAGCTCACAATTCTTTTATTTTGCATGAAATAATTGAGCATAAATCATAATTGAATAAAAATCATGAATCCTCACTGAAAAATGTTACATTGTGACAAAATATAATTTTAAAGTTAAATAAAGTTAGATAAAAAAAATGATAAAACAAGGAGAAAGAAAGGTTCTTTAAATACACAAAATACACAACTAGACACACAAGCTACCTTACTCCTTTGTCAGTTGTATATTCTTAGGCCTGCCATTTCAAGGCAAAACAATTTCCATTTATAAGACAGGAAACGGCCTCAAAAGTTCCCCCTGCTGACCTCGGTTCAGGGGCATGTTGTCCTTAAACATCTTGGAGATTTGTGCGTTCAAGTAGAGGAAACCAGAGAAACTGCTCCCGAGGCTTCCTCCCACTATAAATAATTAATGAAAAGGCCAATTAATATTAATCCATAAAAAGTACTGCATCAATACAAGTTGACCAGTGAAGAGGAAAGGCCCTGTGTGTTTGACCGGAGTGTCTGTGCTTTTGTTGGTGTGACAGGCGATCCCACAGCATGATCTGAATAAGGTTAAACATCTTTAGTCGGCAGTGGGTATGCCTTATGCATGCTGGGCTTTATAGGATGTTATTTTCCATCACAATATGACCTAATTAAACCCACTTTAGTAGGCTCACAAATTCGACGTGACAGACATTGGCCCCAAAACATTATGTGGTATAACATTGCCCTCTAGTGTAGTACAACACAGATAGACAATAATATAGAGCTGTCCATTGATCCCAAGAGGAATTCATATTGCCCTATTACACTACCAAACAGTGTCTAAATAGGCACTTACAGAGTAACGTGACACTCTCAGATATAATGCAAAACAATTTGCACTTTAGTATCATTAGAACATGATCTTGAGCAGAGATACACACATAAACATCACATAAAGTAAGTGTTCATATGTTTTTCATAGAATGATCCAGCCATGTGCATTCACTTACAGTAGCAATATAATTGAATGCATGTATGGAAACAGGCAAATGTTGCCTAGACACTAGAACACACTATCGCTGACATGTAGGCCAGTCAATTAGTCGGGGCAAGTGGCGATTCACATGCATTTGAGGTTGAACGCTTCAGATTTCAGTTGGTTTTCTGTCCTAATTAGTGTAAACACAAAGATTATGTGTCCATTTCATGCATATTTAACATGCTTATACTTTTATATTGAAGTTTGTCCACCAAACCCTCAGATCCTATGTGAATAATTTCATAATTAATAATGAATTCTCATTTAATAATTCATCTAGGGTTGTTGCTTTGACTAAGACTTGTGTGGTGAGGTGGAGCAGGAAGCATGAACACAAAACTATTGATATAAATCTCAAGTGTCGAACACAATCAGTACAGACCACAGTTAACAATGACACTGCACAAGTTTCTGCATAAAAAGGGATATTTTAAGATCTAGACACAAGAATTGGAGGGGTTAGAAAGACAGACTGACAAAACAAAGGACAGATTTATCCAATTCTTATGAGTGCAATGTTCTGACATGCAGATGCCTTTATTTACTACTGTTTGTTCTCAGTATAAAAGAGTGTCTGTGTGTGTGTGTTTGATAGAGAGACTGCGACAGGAGGACACAGCACAGTTAGGAAATGTGTGTCTGTCTGGGAACGCTCTGTAATTACATTATGGTTCAGCCCAGTTCCTCCTCTCATTTTAATCAGCAACTATGCTGTAAGTAAGATGTTTTAGCTTAAGTTCTCAATCTGCTATAACTGTGCACTATATTAAACAATATCTGCTGCTCCACAGCAATAATTTCCAGAATAATAAAGCATCTCTAATTTCACCCAAACCGCAAGTCATGTTAAATAGAAAATACCTTATCATAACACAGGTAAGGCCTTGAGTACACAAAACTTTGACCTACTCTGAAGCAAGACTTTGATTTTGCTGGTCCAGATTAGTTAGTGCTGGTCCTGCACACCTAGGCTCTTTATCAGCACAATGAGTAATAGTCTTTCTGGTGAAGCTGGTTGGCCATGGAAATGTTGCTTGTTAGAAAGCCTGGTGGGAACACATCACACCAGCATCTAAAATTAGTTTTGTCAAAGATTGGTCAGTATATTGCTTTTTTATTATTATTTCCTTTCATTAGTAGGATACACAGATTCTTTCTAGTTGATATATGAAGTAAGAAATAGGAGTGAGAAACTATTTTTTATCATGATCCTATTTATTTTAGATAATTCTGTGCTCATTGTAAATAGGAAGAGCATCAATGCCATCAGCAATTCCCTACAATTATTATTTATTACTATACTTATGAAATATGTTGAATGGATGGATGGATGGATGGATGGATGGATGGATGGATGGATAGATAGATAGATAGATAGATAGATAGATACTGTAGATAGATAGATAGATAGATAGATACATACATAGATACATACATAGACAGATACATATAGATTTTTGTATAGAAATTTAGATAGAAATTTGTTCTCTGTGGATTCATATTCTGTTAAAGGTCACTGGGGGCCATGTGCTTTATTAGAGTGGGCTGCTTGTCTTGGCCTGTTCTTCAACATATCTTGAAAGGTAATATTTTCAGATTGAATCTGATTCCTCGATGATTCCCATCTGTGTCTGTTCTGTGGGAGTTTTTATTAAACGCCAATATTCACTGCCAGCGTGAGTCACTATACAGTCTCTGAAGTTTAACACATGCAAGAAAGACTCAGCCTTCCAGTGCAGGAGATTTTGAATCTCATGTTAACAATTATTACTATAAGCACCAGCACTGTAATGCATTTATTTTTAGAGCAGATACCAAACAACTGAAAATAGCTTTGTTGAAGCTGCAGTGGATAATTCCCACACCACTTATATTGCAATAGGTTTCTCAAACATGCCGACTACACATTTTGCCCTGCCCCCATCTCTTGTGGTCCAAATAAGTAGACCAACTCACACCAATTGGTTGAGCCACACAGACATCATGGACTAACTGTCTAACTGTCTAGTTTGCAAGTGGTTTACCAACGGATGTCTCTGCACATTAAACCGAGACAAGAGAAATTATTTTAACATCAAGAAAACTGCACAGATCAGCTTATAGGGGCTGAACACTTTTGGAAAGCATTGCATGTTTATTAAATATAGACTAAATAGCCCATCATGTTAAAACTCAGTGAACATGCCCTTCTGTAGTGCTGAGGACAGCAGAAATGACAGGTTTAATTGTTTATGCTAACTGCTAAGTGTTCTTGTCCTTTGAGTCGGCATATTACTCTATGAGATCTCGAATTACTTTACTGTACCCAAGGAACAATTTTGATCAGTGTATTTTGACTGTGTGCAACATGATGGACAGACAAGGTCTGAAATTAAGGTGAAAAAATGCCCCAAATATTGAAAATGCGGGGGCAACAATTTCCTCCACAGTGCATACCTATACTTTATTAACCTTTACTATGCTGATATTTGGACACGTGTGTGCAATATTGTTTTTAAACAGCAAACAAGAATTCACTATTGAGTAGCTTACATTTTAGACATAATATGCCCATTACTGTTTTGAAGTTGCAAACAAAGCCACAGCAGAACCATTGGTGTTTTTGTTGCTGAATGAATCAATATTTTTGAACAAATCAGTAGAGTGAATGAATCAATGACTCTCTCATAAACACAGACACTTGGGGGTGCTTCTGAAATCCCATACTGTAAGTACTTTGAATTTACATCAAGTATGTTAGTAGTATAGATAGGATGAATATGGGTGGTATGAATGAAAGTCGCATGTACGACATCCACCATGTTGTCTGTCACGTGACCTACTAGCGTCAGTTGCTTCACTGCTATTCGTAAATCCTCTCGAGTGGCCTCAGGGGATAGTAAAGTGTCCATCAAATGAGCACTTCAGTATCTCAGTGGAAGTAACAGGTCATCCCGGTACTTGTCGCCTACTGTTTTTCGAATACTATGTATTTGGACATACTACTCTTTTGGCTTTATATAGTAGGGAAGTATTCAACGTGTTTGAACGAATCGGTTGAATGAATGATTCATAAAGACAGTCACTTGCCGACACCTACTTGCGTAACGATATTATTAAAATATAATGCTCTGTTGACCCCTTACCCCTCCCGTAAACCGAACCACACCACTAAACCTAACTGTCACATAACCTTACCAATGTCCCACCTCAAAAGCAGCAAAAGTGTTTTGCAATAAAACATGAACTCATTAACTCAACTCATTGTATTTAACACTTTTTTTTTTTTGACACAAATACATAGAAGTTAACGACACCTAATATAAAGTGGGGCCATTCATCACACTTACATTTTATTAAAATGTACTTTAATAATGTGCATTACTTACAGCAACTTTTACATTTATGCATTTGGCAGACGCTTTTATCCAAAGCGACTTACATTGCATTATCCTATACATTTATACATAGGTATGTGCAATCCCCTGGGATCGAACCCACAACCTTGCATTGTTAACGCAATGCTCTTACCACTGAGCTACAGGAAAGCTTTTGTATTTGGTGTTGATATGACTTCATAACAGCCATTATGTTCTGATTGAGAATATTAATCAAGTAATAGATTCAACTGAAATGTATGACATGGCATGTTTTTATATGGTTGGAATATAAGTATGCGGCCCACATAAAAGCAGGCTACTTGAAATTGCCCCTTAATAATACAGTTGATTTCTGACACTGGAGACAGGTAGCAGTTTGTGCCGTTATTGATCCGCCACACGTCTTTATTCAGTTAATGGAGGCCCTTGTTCTTTGAAATTGTTTTAACACAATACACACACGCATCCTCGCATATGCTGACAAACAAGCTTACAGTCACAGTCTTTGTGTGTGTTAGGCAGTTTAAAATCATCAATGCAAGTCTGTTCTTCCTGCCCCTGGTAAGCTGGCCAATGAACAAAGTGGCATTCTGTGAGTAGCAACAGAGACAGCAGTATGAACCAGCACTACCTCACCATCATCACCCACTTTTCTCTTCTCTCGGACACATTCTAGGATTGTTTCCAGTCACATGTGTGAATGTATCTTGGGAACAGGCGACTAAGCTCTCACATAGGAAATCATGCAAACGTCCCAGGAAGAACACAAAAACATACATTGTGAGAACTTTATGGGAGTATGAATATGCATACCATCTTTTTTCACACTGTATTCAATAACGGAGATGTTTGTGAATTCCTAATTTGTTAACGATCAAAACTGCATATGAAGGAACAGATATATTTGTTCTCATGTGCGCACAACAACACACACACAGCTATAAGCATTCTTGAGTTCTCTTTGCACCTGTGCAATGTGACACCTGACTCTAGGTAATAGCGCAGCTCCACAGTAACAGCAGGCAGGTGGAACAGCCACACATGCATAAACGCATACATACTAGACTCTTACCCAGATAAATCGACAACCAGGTAAGCCTTTATTCTTGTGTACTCCTTCGACCATGTATGCGATCAAGCGTTTTTCTGTGTAATGCATGTGGCAAGATATTGTTAAACACAATAGGCCTCTGTTCATGAAACTGGCCTTTTCTCTCGCCAGCCCCATATCCTCAAAGACCAATTGTTTCTTTCTTATCGTATGCATTGTAATGAAAATAGATGTATAAATATTCAATGATAACTGTGCGTTAGAACCAAGAACCAATAGCTTTTTGGTTGTTTATTTTCAAAGAATATGTAAAATATAATTTATGTGTTTTAAAGTAAGCTTTTTGTTCCTAAATTATTTTTGTTATAATTTTTATTATAAGTTTAATTTGAATACTTCAAAAAGTAGAAATGGCAGAAATGCCCCATAGTTTGCGTGTGTGGGTACACATCTGTATCACATGATAAACTCCTGGCCTGCATTTTCCTTCTTTTACAGTTATTATATTATATTATATTATATTATATTATATTATATTATACCATTTAAAGGCACAATATGTAAGATTTTTGGATTAAAACATCCAAAACCCACTAGAGCAATGTTATATATTTTGACTTGTGTGCTTACCTCATTTCAAATGTTCCCAACAAGAAATCAGCTATTTTAACCAGTGTAACATCCAGTATCATTATGTCGCCTATCAATGATTTCATATCAGCGTTACTCTCGATTTCAGGTTTTACTTCTGTAGAAACCATTGAAACACCATTGAAGACGCTTTAATAGTACCCCCCGGTTTCACAGACGAGGCTTAAGCCTAGTCCCAGACTAAAATGCATGTTTGATCTGTTTTAAATGAAAGCAACTTGCACAGACATATCTTAAAATATAGCAGTTTTGTCTCAAGATGCAAACCAGTAATGTTTTTTTCTCGGGCATGTTTATTAAAGCTACTTAAATTGAACTAAGGCCTAATTCCTGCATAATCTAAGCCCTGTCTGTGAAACCAGGCCTATGTGTTTTATTAGACAGGTGAGCAACTGTTTGGATACCTTTATGGACAGAAAACGAATTATTATATAGCTCAACAATGTCTTGTTTTCTTGATTTACAGTGACATGTTCGTACCCAAAAAGTATATCAGACAACACTATTTTGTCAATTGGCTAACATTTATGATTTATAAATCATAAGAGAATAAAAAAAAAAGAATTGCATGCCATTTAGCAACACAAGTCATCCAGCTTTTATTAATATTACTATCGATCTAGTTCACGGCAATGTGCAACAAGTTTCTCATTCCAGCCACAGAGCGAACGCACGGACATAACGTTATAACATAACTTTCAACACACTCAAATCAAATGTGTTTTTAGTATGATTGTTTTGACCAGGAGGCGAACGTTAAATGTAACTTTAATCGTAATTTTAATCGTAAAATAAACATAAATAACAAAATGAAAGGAGTGGCAGCGTCCGATTGCGGCATATAAGCATAATAAAAACAGCAATGTTAAATGTCCCAGGCTCTCGGCCCTGCCCTGCGTCAAACCACAGTTATGGACAGAAAACTTTAATACATTAGCTCATCCATGAACATGATTTCTGCTTGAGTCCCGTCGGATTGCTTTCCATCGGCTGTGGAGGGGAAGATGACAACTCCCATAATTCCATACTTATTTACCGCGTCATCAAGCTACGCCTTTGTTATTGTTTTGAATAAGCGACCTCTAGCGGGGCGAAATCTACATAATATGCCTTTAAAAGTTTAGGGTCAGTAAGATTTTTTTTTTTTAAGAAATTAATACTTTTATATTATACTTTTACATTTATATTTCTTGCTGTTCTTTTTAACTTTCTATTCAACAATTCTTTGAGTTTTCAGAGAAATTATTAAGCAGCACTGCAGCAACTGTGTTCAACAATGATAATAATAAGACATGTTTCTTGAAATTTGAATACTTTTCACATAATTAAAAAAAAAAAAATTACATCCCCAAGTCAAACATTTCTAGTGACTGATAACATCTAAATTTTTCAATTAGTCTGACGTATTATTTCTCATTGAGCCAATGTTAACAGACTATTGCAACAAGAATTGCAGAATTGGGCCAATTAAAAAATTTAGATGTGACCAGTCACTAGAAAATTTTGACTTGGAGAGGTTAGACATTTTTTACAGTGTGTTTTTACTGTATTTTTTGATCCAATAAATGGTGAGCATGAAAGACTTCTTTCTAAATATTAAAACAATCTTACAACCCCAAACGTCTGAACAGTAGTGTATATATAAATAATAAATATTTGTATTACTAATAATTTAGACCAATGGGAAATTCTACCTTTTACCAATTCAAACAATAAAAAAAGCACTATTCAAATGGTTAATGGTTATTCTGCCTTCTACACCAGACTAACCCCTTGCAGATTCACACAACCCTCTGCACATTTGGGCTGTAGGGCTGACTACAGACCTTGCTCATGTCTGTGACTGCAGACTAAATACTGAGTGAAAATACAGCTACAGGGAGTTGCGTAAAATGTCTGTTTGGAGAATCTGGAGTCTAGTGAAGTGGAGTAGTGTTGAACATATATAAAAACATTTTAAATCCAAATTCATCATTATATGCCATTTATATTGTATACTTAATATACATGTTATATTATATAGGGAGACCAGGACTTGTAGTTACACGAGGAAGTTGTCACAAGGGCCATATATCCAAGTAACTATGAGGTTTTGAGGCTTTGGACTAAATATCCATTTGTATGAAAGCTTGTTTGTTTGCAGTTGTTTGTCTGTTGGTTTCAAACTCTGAAATTAGATCAATTTGTATGAATTCTGACAAAAATGTCAGTATTATCATATTTTTTTAACAGCTGTTGTGTAAAAAGTTCCCAAAAATAAAACCACACCATCATACATTCAGAGAAAAGTCAACTATAGATTTTAACCAAGCTGATCTGTGTTCTGACATTTTCATACAGTTTAAAGAAATGATATGATGGGGCAAGTTGTAATATGTTTTACACATTGTAATGTTATAATTTTATATATTTACAGTTTTTATTGTTTAAAATGTTTTAATGGTTACAATGTGGCAGCTTAACCCATAAACTGTGGCATTATCTTTTTTTCCTGGGCAATAGTGTTCAAGGTGGGTATGCAGAAACTGACAAAGTAAAAATTGTGACAACTAGCCCCAGGCCCCTCAATATATTCTACTGCAAGTTACACTGCCACAGAGTTCATAAGAGTTATGTTTGAATCAGAATTGCCTGGTTTAATAATGCTGAAGTCAAGCTTTGAAAGGCAACCCTGACATCCATTGAGGTCTTATGGGCTATTGATGACAGATTTGTGTTCATTTGATCTCCATAACCATCATTCATCCAGAACCAACACAATTAGAAATATTAGCCTCCATACTTCAATAACCCCTCTTAAGATAAGGCATGCTATTACTAGAGTTCTATAAGTTGTGATTCAATGGTTTTGTTATATTTTTTTCCTAAAGCACCAAGGAGCAGCAACCGAGCTTTGTAAATCAAGGTGCAGAAGGTTGTATCCATGTTCCCTAAGGTTTTCCTTCAGTGGTATGCAGCTCTTTCCAGCTGTGCGGCTGAATTAGGTAAAAGTGTGCTTTTGTGCTCAGTAAGCACAGGCAACTAGACAGCTTTGCTATACGCTGCGCAGTCAGCCATCCCATTTTGCTTCAGTGATTTCTAGCTGTACATTCAAGCCGCCCCATTGTACGAGTGAAGCTAGCTTGCTATCATGATAATATATGGGCCTTTGCGCAAGGCAAGATCATTTCACCCCTGATACATAATGCATAAAGTGTGATTTGCTTAATGTGTAGGCATTACTGACAGCTCCGAGCCCTGTCGCATATTTAGGCTAAAATAATGGTGATGTAAGTCGTCTTTACCAAAATATGGCGGCACTGACCTGCATCTTCCCCAATGAGCC
Organism: Leuciscus leuciscus; assembly: GCF_965113295.1. NCBI lineage: Eukaryota > Metazoa > Chordata > Actinopteri > Cypriniformes > Leuciscidae > Leuciscus > Leuciscus leuciscus. The sequence goes on along the minus strand of NC_138743.1, from coordinate 29,404,180 downwards.
TTTAGTTCTGTGTAGATAAAACACAACATCAGAGCCGCCTTAAATGTTGCTGTTGTCATAGCAATAAGCACACATGTTGTTTTCTATTAGCTGTGCATGAGAATCAACACAGAAGGCAACATTCTGCTAAAAAATTGGTTGTGAGCAATTTTGTAAGATTGTGATTCCTGTGTAAATGCATTTATGTTGCCTTTAGGCCACATTACAAACATTTGTAGTTTATATGCTGCTTTAAATGAAGCTTCTATGCCTCCTTTTGAGTGTAAAGATTACTTAATCAATGGTAATTCTTCTAAGATAGCATCTGGAAAGTTTGGCATTCTGTAAAGCTTTCTTTCACAAAGCTATAGCAAAAATAGTTCATTTGTACAATCATTCAAAAGTTTGGGGTCGGTAAGATTTTTTCATGTTTTTATCTCTTATGAGTTTTTTTGTCTCTTATCACCAAGGCTTTTTTTTTTAAATAACTGTTTTCTATTTTAATATGTTTTAAAATGTAAGTTTTTCCTGTGATATCAAAGCTGAATTTTCAGCCTCATTATTCCATATCATTCTGATATGCTGATTTGGTGCTCAAGAAACATTTCTTATTATTATCAATGTAGAAAACAGTTGAGCATGGTTTTTAGAAATCATTACATAAACCATATTATGTAACATAAATGTCTATACTATCACTTTTGATCAGTTTAATGCATCCTTGCTGAATACAACTATTTTTAATTTAATTTTTAATACTGATCCCAAATTTTTGATCAGTGGCCTGAGTTACAAACTTTAGCTACTGCAGCAGATCACTAGCGCATCTTCATCTTCCATGAATTTATTTTAAATATTTAAATCTCTTTATGATGGGCATTATGGGATATCATATGACTGCTAATAATGAGTCATGTAGCTTATAGGTTCAGGGGCACCATTCCAGGAATCCACTTATAGCCCATTTGGTCAAATAGAAGCAGGCCTGTGTTAGAAATGTTTGTAATGATGGTTAGAGCTGCTCTTGGTTAGAGGTCAGTCTGTACCATTAAACTTCAGCAAGTGGGTTAAATTAGCACTGTAGCAGCTAGAGCTAACTTAGCCGCTAACCCACTGTAGCTCTGCTGCAGCCTTTTCTGTTTGTCTGGGGTATTTTCAGTGTCCTGCTGTAGTGCATGTGGCTGCCATTTGTGCATTTGCCATCGTCCTTTTGTCTGGAGCTTCTTTAATGCGCACAACACAAGCAAGATCATTCGTTAACATGGGCCAGAACATGACGAATACGCATGCGGTTTGGACCACGTTTACACTTGTACCGCAGGTGGATGTGCACAAACACAAACACATCTGGTCTAGCATCACAAACGGACAAAGACACATTGATCCATTCAAGCAGCAGCTGAGTCTGTTTAGACAGTGAAACTTTTAGGATGACCCTGGGAGCCGTTAGAGGACACTGTCTACTCATACAAAGAGAAACGACTTAAGGATGACGTAAGACTGTAATCATTTACAGTTTGCTGTGTTTAACAGTTAAAGGTTTTTATCTGCCAAAAGGAATGCAGGTTTTGAGGCAATGAGTTTTGATTAACTAGCAACAATAGTGGCATTTTCTGTCCTGGCATTCTGAATGAGCGTATGTAGAATCCCAGAAGCAATATGTAAAAACACCATTTGCTTTATTTTAGGACTGACTGATATAAATTACATTAGGTGCACATTGTGCATGAGAATTTGAGTTGATTCTGTGGTAAAAAATTACATTTTTGCTTTTTCTATACGTTGTATCTTGCTCCATTGTACAGTGCGTCCTATGGGGGTACCATTAACATAAGATGGTATGGTAGAAAAATTGCTTTCTAAATAGCCATTCATTTAGATTTTGCACAGATTGCTGACCAGGCATAAATATGATGTGATAATGCACTTTACCTCTATGGAGGTGCACTACACTCCACACTACAAACAACTGTGATGTTCTCCACAGACACGATACTCTGTAATTACACACTAATATACTAACACTCCCTAGCATGTGTGTACATACACACACTTCATTAAACAAAACACTAAACAATTGTGCCGATTTTATGCAATTTCATCCCAAAAACGTATTCACTATCCATCCACAATCCAGTGTTATTAGTACTGTATTACATTATTATTATTAATATTTTAAAGTAGCTTTTATTTTTATACTTTCAGTTTTCATTTTAATTTTAGTTCTATTTAGTTTTTCTTTTATTTAAATATTTTTTAGTTTCAGTCATTTTAGTATTTTAACTTAAACATATTTATTTCAGTTAGTTGCCAAGGCAAGTTTTGACAGTTTTTTTAAATCTAATATTAAAAAAAAAATTGTACAATGTTTTTAAATCACCATAATTTTGCTGTTTTTTTCTTGATAAATAAGAATTCTATACAAATTTTAATTATTGTACATATACTCCTTACATTCCCTCTTCTTTTTTGTAAGGAATAATAAAAATAAATCCCAACAGGGTTGTTTTGCAATAATGACCAGATGATTGTACATTAGCCCATTGTACATTATTACACAGATACTTAAATAAAAAAATGACAAGAAATATTTAATATATATATATTATATTTATTTATATTGCAATAGTTACTTGTAGTCATCAGAAAAAGCACAGCTATATATAAGCTGTCAGCTATACAGCAAACAACAAAATTAGATGTTTGTGTACATTTTCTTTTATCATGGCAGCAGCACATTATATATATGTACATAAATTATGACTGAAGAGCATTAGAACTGGGCATATATCCAGACTTATGCGTAGCCGAGTATTGAATAAATATGGTTTTATGAAAGAGAGTTTAGGAGCCCATAAGGAAACAAAGGGAAAGTGATATGTGTCTTATGATCTCTCTAAGCCTTTCTATCTCCTATTATTGTCATCTCCTCCTTCAGTTTTCTTTTTAGACTTGCACACATGAACACATCAATGAGAAAAATACCTCTGTGTTCACGTTTATCCCCCCCTCTACCCTTGATGCAGACAAAGCCCGTCATAACCATGGCGACGGACAGTAAGGAGGCTAAGCTTGATGAGCGGGTAGAGGTAACAGTATCTGAAGGCCCAGGTAAACAAAAACAGAGTGAGGATCTTTGCGAGTGGCTTGCTCTTAAAGTGGCAGTGCAGCACACTAAATGCACCAAAGATTATCAGCACTGTCTCTTTAAGAACTGTTTGGTGTTTCATGGGTTACAAAAAACATCAAGAGTTGTGTGCTGTCTGCGTGCCTCAAAAATGACAATTCTGTCAATATTTACGCACCCTCATGTCTTTGAAAACCTATATGAAGGTTTTATTTGAACGATTTTCTTTAATGTTCTTTTCCATGCAATTACAATGATTGGGAAGACTGGAGCATGTATTGCTAATTCTCTCATCATGCAGCTGGATGCCTAAATTTTCACCTTAAATTTTGATCTGTTTGACTGTTAGTCACATTAACCACTTTTATGGTGCTTTTGCGTCCTGTATAAAGTTTGAAATCTCCACTCGTCATTCATTGTAATCGCATGGAGTAGTAGAGTGACCATCACATTCTCCAAAATTTCTCCTTTTTGGGAACGACATGAGCGTGAGTAAATGATTTTCATTTCTGTGTGATTTATAAGTCCTTTAAATATGACATAATTGCGTGTTATTGTTGCTTTACACACCTTTCCGTGTGAACCTTCTGCCCTCAAACTTTATAACCACGTTTAACTATTAATATCCCACGTGTGACTTGTTTCATTCTTTCTCAGCATGGTTGACGTGTGGCGTGTTTTAGTTTGAGTTCGATTCGAAATGTTCTTACAAATGTGTGCCAATGTAAGATTTGGAGTGTGAGAGGAACATCTCACAGTGCAGTGGGACAGAAAAAAAAAAAAAAAAGGGTTATTGGCTTTGCTGCACTAGTGAGAAATATTGTACAACAAGAGTATGAGGAGCAAGGTTGAGCATTCCTATGTTGTTAAGTGTGTTTAAGCTTTTGTAAAGAAGTGAGAGGAACAGTCAGGTCTGAGTGAGTTTATTTAGCAGTACAGACACTCATAGGAGCAGGAAGGCCATATTTGAGTGTATAGTGGTTGTAGTATGGAGGAGTACAAGGGAGACACATCGAGGGCTGTTTCTCTGGCTGAGTGGTGTCCACTCACATCATATGCCTCAGTGATTGAGGATGCCTGCAGCACTGCATTGTGGGCCAGAGAAATGGAGTAGTTGCAGCTGCGAACAGACTGTGACTTGGACGAGGCTTTGAGGGGGAAATGATGAGACAAAATATGAGAAATCATAAAATCATCCAGTCATGTGCGCTCGTAACGCAGTAAACTCAGGAACGATAATAACTTAAGGAACAACAGAAGTGGCCACTGACAGCAGGTACCAAACGTCTTATACTTTCTTTGTTATTGTGCCATTGTGTTTTGAGCAGTAACACACTTACTGTGTAACTCCACACTACTTTCCAATTTTAGCCTGTAACAGATCCACACTGATCTACTCTGTGGTGTAGAGTGGCCCTGTCACTCCAGCCATTTCACTTGGAGCACTCATGAGCCTTAGAAATGCACACAAACACATACTTAGAAACAGAAAAGACGGTATTGGATATGTTTTGCTCTTGCTTGGTAGAAAGCTTATGGCTTTTATACCTTCAGAAAGACCAAGAAGGGACCTACAGGCTGTTATATAGACAAAAATCACACATACAAGTACATATACATAACAGGAAGGAACTGAACAAATAAGGTAGCTGATTATCAAAAAAGGAAACTTATACACTACAATACAAAATTTGTTGTCAGATTTTTTTGAAAGAAATTAATATTTTTATTCAGAAGGGATTCATTAAATCAGCATATTAGAATGATTACATTTTAAAATGTATTCAAATAAAAATTTAAATAATATTTCTCAATATTACTGTTTTTGCTGTATTTTTTATCAAATAAATCCTGCCTTGGTGAGCATAAGAGACTTCTATCTTGAAAACAAATCGTCATAAAAAAATCTTCCAGACCCCGAACCATTTAACAGAAAAAATATTTGATTTTATATGAAATTGTATTCATAAACAGTGCTTTTTGAGCTAGTCTTATCTCCGTAGTGTTTATGATTCATAATAACTTTCTAGTCTCAGGAAATGGTGTGTCTGCACAGCTCTCCATACAAACCAAAGGTCCTTTGTCTTATCATTGGTTTAATGTCATTACATGGGATAAGTGTGATTCAGTCAGTCAGAGACACTTTCCACCGGCAGATTTCCACTTTATTTGGTAGGTTGTGAATTATTCTGTAAATTGTTATCTAAAGATTGTTTTTGTACACATTAGGAGTTAGTTGTTTATACTTTCGTGCTTGATTGTTGGTAATGAAGCTCAGATTTAATTCTCAATTGGTATGTTGTCAACGTAAGTAACGGATGGAAAACAAATTAGTTTATTTAGCATTAAATATAAGCTACAAATCCAGTTGAGTTTCAATTATTTGTATAGCACTTTTCACAACACAAATGTCCATCCAAGCAGCTTTAAAAAGAATAGTGCCTTACAAAACCACCAGTGAGCAAGCTGTGATGTTTAGGCAGATTGGGAGGAACATCCACCTGTAATACCACTCCTGAATTTATAACAAATCTGCACAATACGTGATGCTCAGTGTTCTTGTAGTCTAAAGCATTATTTTAGTCATCTATTTAGGGTAAAAAGTTTTTGCAGTTGCTACATCCGTGTCTCTCATCCATGATTGCTAGTCACATGTGGATTGCGGGGCTCACGCTGACGCAAAAACATTTTCAAGAGTAATGTCTACATACAGAACGTAGCTTGAACAACCAGATGAAATTTACACTTGATCAACTCGCATTTTGTATGCATTTGATTGGCTGGATTGGTATCAATCTTAAATGCATCTTGGAGGGATTTTTCCTTCAGTAAATACTCCCAAAGAGTTTTAAATAAAGCCTGTCAGACTCCTCTCTCTTCTCAAACTGATGTTTAAATAGAACATCTGGTCACCATAATCATACAAGGCTGTCTCAGGACAAGGACTTTCACACGATATAACCTGATTCAGTAGCGTCTGATCTGTTCTGGTCCTCCATTTCATTAACATTAATTAAAAAAGCTCACATACTGTACATCTACTGTACCTAGTGTAAAAAATACTGTATGCTTATATTTAAATATGGAAAGCACTAGCACTAGCCTTTTACTACTTGTTGACTATTTATCACCATTCTTTGCCCTCACTTTTTACCAGAGCGGCGACGGCAGGGCAAATTCCAGCCATTTAGGCGTCTATTTGGTAAGAAGAAAAGAAGGGAAGCAGAACGTGGGTTTGAGGGATCTGAACTTAAACCTAGCCATTCCACTGATAATGTCTGCAATGGGGTGGCCACAGTTAATGAAGAGAACAATCAGTATCTAAGGTAATTCTCTTATGTATTTTAGAACCACTATAGCTGGGTCTGGAATGCATAATCATAATTATAATATTTTAGATGCTTTCAAAGTTGTTTATTTGTTGAATTGTGTATTGAAAACATTCACAGATGTGCTGTAATTAAAAAGTGTTTATATCTGCATTCACAGGGAGTTAAACACCCTAGGGTCCCGAGCTTTTTCACACGAGAGTGTATTTATCCCTGAGGAGTCAGAGAACACACATCCAGGACAGACAATGTCCCAGGAGAACGTTTCAGACCGAGTCAAGAACATTCAGGTGAAACTCTACACAAATAGTGTCCATTTTGACAAGTTTAATAAAAAATGTCCTTATGCACACAATCAAACCATGCACCAGACTTTGTTAACACTAATTTTGATATTAGCATTACACCAGATTGAACATTTTTATTGTAGATATTTTTGTTTCCATCAAGGTCAAGAAATGCTGGTAACTTTAGGACTAAATGTTTAGGGCTAAACAACACCAGTTTTGTCCATTATTTTACTCTCTATGCTTTTGTTGGCAGAAGCAAATTGGACATAATATCAAATTTGGTCAGAGACCCCCATCACTTAGAAAGAGTGAGGGAGATGAAGGTAGCTCAGATGAGGAAGAGGTACCACAAAGTCCGCTGAGGGTTCTTGCTCAGGTGGAGAATGAACCACAGGAGGCTGAAGCCAAGGAAATAGTAAGTTAATCTCCAAATAATTTTCCACTACTTACATATAGTAACATAGTATTGCTACGTCAGTCACACTTTATATTCTAGAAAGCACAGTTAAAGATCACTGCTCTGTTTTAGCAAGTAATGTTCTAAGAAAGATTCCCTCACTTGCCAAATGAACATTTATGCACTTGGCAGGCACTATTATTGAACGCAATTAACAGTGCATTCATGGTATACACTTTATCAGTAACTTGCTCTAGTTAAGTTGCAGAAAATTGTAATACCATGAGACTATCAATACATTAGCCACTTTTCCACCGCCGAGCCGAACGTTCTAAGAATGGTAAGGAACAGTTCCAGTTATATTTCCACTTGAACTTGGTTTGCCATAGCACTATTACAATCCGTTCTCGGTCTGGAATTTTCAGCACTGATGGCTAACCATGCTGGTATAATGTGTGTAATTGGTCTCTTGTCTGTTACCTGGCTACCAGTTTCACTGCAGCTGTGAAAGTGTGCTATTTAAGAGAAGTAAACATAAGTTAATGATAAAAATAAAAGAAATATTTGATCATCCTCCATAACGCGGTCGCTATTTACATCTCATTAAATTTAAGCAACGAGAACGGTTTGGTTGGACGGTGGAAAAGCGGCTATTGATTCCATAGACATATAACATGATTCAGAACCCTGCTCTCCCATAGTCACAAACTCAAGATTGTTTGTGTTTTTGCTTTACAATTAGGCTGTCAGCCATGACAAGGTCCAGCACAGAACTCCAGTCAAATCCCCACGCTCTAAGCGCCCACCTCCCCCTGGCACAATTGAGTCCATCAATCTAGATGCTGTCCCTCAGTCTGTCCCACGCTTGGACAATACTGCTGCCAAACACAAACTCTCTGTCAAACCGAAGAACCAGAGGGTATCTCGCAAACACAGAAGGTTTACACAGGTAAAGGGAAAGGTGTTCTTCAAAATGTGAACAGCGTCTATTAGGATAGCTTTAATGTAAAAGGGATAGTAAAAGTGATAGTTTACCCAAAATGAAAAGCATAATTTACTCATTTACTCACCCTCATTTTGTTACAAACATGTGACTTTCTTTCTTCTGTGAAACACAAATGGTATTTTGAAGAATATTTTAACTGTATTTGTGCATACAAGTCAATGGGGTCCAAAACAACTTTGACTTTGATTGTATGAACAAAACAAACAAATAAAACAGACATTTTTCTAAATATTTTGCTTTGTGGTCTGCAGAAGAAAGTAAGTCATACAGGTTTGGAATAAGATGAGGATGAGTAAATCATGACTAAATTTAAATTTCTGGGTGAACCATTGCTTATGAGAAAATAACTCCAAAACATTAAGTTCTGCAACTTTAAATATATTTCAGGAGTTTCACGAAGAGGACCTTTCTGAAATGCAAGAGGAATATGAAACACAAAAAGACGAAGAAGTGTTTGATTTGTCAAGAGAGGAGTATAACATTATACATAGCAGCAAAGGAGATTATGAACCTACTGAGAAATCGGTGAGGCAACAGTTTCATGAGGAGGAGCTAGAACGCCTTGAGCTTCAGAGGAGGGAACAAGAGGAAGAAAGAAAGATGGAGGAACAACAAAGGAGAATCGAGGAGCAGAGGCTAGAAGAAGAAAAGTGGCGTAGACAGGAAGAGGAAAGACTGCAAAAGGAGGAAGAGGAGAGGAAGCAGCGAGAGGAAGATGAGAGGAAAAAAAGGGAAGAGGAAGAAAGGAGGAGAGAAGAGGAAGAGCAAAGATTAAGATGTGAAGAAGAGCGAAAGAGGCAAGAGGAAGAGAAAAGAATGCAGAAAGAGGAAGAGGAAAGAAGAGCAGAAGAGAGAAGGCAGCAGGAACTTGAAGTGGAGCGTCTCCGTATAGAAGAGGAAAGAAAAAGAGAGCAGGAAGAGAGGAGAATAAAAGAGGAGGAGGCAGAACAACGTAGGATTCAAGAGTTAGAGGAGAAACTGAAGAGAGAGGAAGAGGAACGTGTCCGTGAGGAGGCTGAGAGGAAAAGACTAGAGGAAGAGGAGGAAAAAAAGAGTCAACAACAAGAAGAGACAGCTGGAGCTTCTGACCCAGAATGGAAAAGAAAAGCAGAGGAACTGAGATGGAGAGAGATGGAGGAGAGACAGAGACCCTTCACTTTCAAGGTCTCCTCAGGCGAGAAGCAGATACTCTTCCAGAAGGTCAACCTCACTCCTGTTACTCCAACAACTGGCCAACAGGGCGAAACAATAGCTGAAACCAGGGAGGGAGCAAAAGCTTCTTCACCAGGATGCACAGATTCACCAACTCGGTCTTCATCTCTTTATGTCCCACATACTGCAATTCTTGTGACAGGAGCCCAACTTTGTGGAACTGCAGTCAATCTCGATCAAATCAAGGACACAGCCTGCAAGTCACTTCTTGGCCTTTCGGAGGGCAAAAAAGCCATGGGCACTCCTCCATGCAAGATCAAGACATCTCCAGACCATAAATCTGGGAAAACCAAATCCTTATATGAGTCTTCCTTATCTGTAGACCAATCCAACGCTGCTGTCCTGGCAGAATGGGCAAGTATCCGATCCAAAATTTTTAAAGGTGCTGAAGAAGGAAAATATCCCGAATACCCAGATCAGAGTCGCAGGCCGATAAGTGAGGATCTAAATACAGTGCCATTTTCTCACACCAACCTCAGGAAAACCATGTCAGCGAGTGCTAAGTTTTCCATCACACCAGCCAGGAAGAAATTCCCTGATTCCAACAGGAACTCAGAGTTTTTTGGTCAGGGAGAAGATGTGAAAGTAGAACCGGCATCTATGGAAACTCCCCTTGTCCAAAAAGCAGAGTTGCTGTCTTTAGGTACCAAGATCCAGAGCAGGGGAAGCAAGGTTGTTCGCATCGCAGATAGTGCTGAAGAATGCATGTTTGCCAAAGACCTCCCCTCCTTTCTTGTTCCCAGTCCGCCACATGGATCTCCCAAGTCACAGAGATCCGAGACTGGTTCCCCAAGTCAGGCAGAATCAGAAGATTCGGACACAAAGTATGAAGGCAATCAGAAGGATCAGGGTGGTGATGAGCAGCCCTCACCATTTGGAATTAAGTTGAGAAGAACCAACTACTCTCTTCGCTTTCACAATGAACAATCAGCAGAGAAGAGAAAGAAAAGGTACAGTGCAGGAGACAGTTTTGAAGGCGTCCCAGTGCCCCTCACCTCCATTGACCAAGACCCTGATACTTCTACAGTCTTGGAAAAGTCTAGCCCTGTTTCTCGGCAACAAGAGAATGTTGAATTTCGAACCTCTGTAGCATCTAGTAAAGAATCTCGAAGCAAGTTTAGCAGAAGTACTCTCCCTTTGGTACGTACTGAAGGCGACAACTTTGCCCTCAAACTTCCACTTTACCAAAAACCAGCTACTTCCCCTAAACCATCTGAAGGTGCCACTCCTCCACCCTCTCCTCTCCCAAAACCTGACAGAAGGACTTCAGGAGACATGATTTCACAAAGGACAGGGGAAACAGAACAGATAGCTACTGAGAAGAGCAGCGATCATAAAGAAGTTGCAGTATCTGTACAATCCCAGAAAAATGGACAAGGAGAGGAGTTTAAAGAAAAGAAGTCATTTTTTCCATCCATCAGCATCCCATGGAGAGAAAAAACAGATCGCAGGACAGAACTCATTAAAAAAGGTTGGAAATCCTCGTAGAGCTAAAACTGTATGATCTTCACCTCATTACAATGCTTTTTTAAACTTCTATATTAAACTTTTACAATTAATTCAATCCGAATCGCTTGCACTCTCCATTCACACATTTGGAATCATAATATCTGCATACTAAATTGTGATGCATTTTCTTTTTTTTGCATCCATTTAACCATATAGCCATATTTAGCAATATTCTTGTCATACCTTATGAGCATTGGTATTTCCTTCAGAAAATTAAGATATTTACTGTCCTGGTAAGGAGTACAACAGATGAGTAGAAGACTCAAGTGGGTTCTAGTCTCACTTGTCAATTTAACGCGTAAATGTATTCTCCTTCACAGAAAAACCCTCTCTGCAGGCCAGGCACTCTCTGGACAGCTCACGGACACAGGAGAAAGAGGCAGGACCACTTTGGATCACTCTGGCACTGCAAAAACAGAAAGGTTTCAGAGAACAGCAACAAAACCGCGAGGATAGGAGAAGCCAGAGAGAGGCTAAGCTGGCTGAGAAACAAGCTAGGGACAGAGAAAGCGTATGTATACATCATAAATATAGCCATAGAGTTTATTATCATAACTAGCTACTCCGCTGGTACTATATGTAAAGTTGTACTAACAGTGTCTTAACCAGATGCAATGTAATAATGCAACAATCAATAAAACCTCCTTTACATAAATCTTACCAGCCATGACAAATTACATTTTGTTGATCATTTGCTCTCTATTTTTGTGATATTGTGCTGGGTAGCACTGTCCATTTGGAAATCGCATTCCTGCTGCATATAACTGTACAATATAACAATATAACAGTACAATCTTCTGATTGGCTGAGAGTTTTGCTTGTTGTAAACTTGTCGCCCAAATCACTTGCACCTGGTTTGGGCATTGTATAATGTTATACTAAACACATTTCTCTGTATTAATAGCAATCGGTGTTATTTGTCTCTGAAAGGCTGGAATGGTCAGTCCAACAGAGGATAAAGGTAATGGAAGTTCCAGCCCGCCCAAACCTCAAACAGCAGATGAGAATAAAAGACCAGACACACTCCTGGCCCGTTTTGAACGACGCGACAACTTGAAGAAAGCCAATACCTTGCCCAGCTCAGTCACAGGTAAAAAAAAAAAAAACATTTGAAAATGTATTATATTTCCTGTCAGAAGCTTTATACTGGGGTTATTTTGGTAGCTTTGGGCTTTATGCTCAGTTGTAATGAAGGTTTTTTATTATTTATTTATTGCATATACATACCCCTACCTGAATTACAACTGACAAAAAAAGTACGAATGGGAGTGGGATTTAGACATGGTTCAATGTTTTTTAAAACTGAGACATCTAACCACAAAAATGCAGAAAAGAGTAAACTCTAAAATTGTTCATCCACTTGTAAACAATGAAAGCAAAGCAAAAAATTGGGAAATCGCAGCTGAACCATATTTCTTTCATTCTTTTTAAAAGTTGAAATAACAGACTCTACACCATCTCCGCCAGCAACAAAGGATGTGACAAAGCGCTTACCCCCTGGTGACACTACCCAGGTTTCTACCGAGCCAGCCTGGCTTGCCCTAGCCAAGCGTAAGGCCAAAGCCTGGAGCGACTGCCCACAGATCATCAAGTGATACATTACTACTGACCCAGTGAAAAAGCAAATAAGTCTTTTCTCCTTCATCCACATCAGTCAACCATCACTGCACTCCAGCTAACATCTGGCTCTGAACAAAAAGTCCATAATAAGCAATCAGACATTTCCGAATAATTGTTTTTTAAGTAAAAAAACAAAATATTGTACCAATATTCAGACTGGCTACAGATCAGTTGATGAGAGAAACAATGACATCAATGCCACCCCTATGGTTTTCAACACAGCATTATTGCAATAACATGCATAAATGGTATGTTTATTTAATTTTGTGTTGCAGCCAATCAAACAAGCCCTAGAATCTTCATCGAGAAGTTGCAGCCCTTTATATCTTTGTAGTCGCCAGTGGTCCTGTTAACTGTGTATATACACAATGCATGTCAAACTGTTGATACTAAATATTACTAAAACAATATGAGTGGTTCACATTCAGTACAAATGTAACATTTCAAATAAGGCAAGACAGTATGTTATTACTTTGGTGATAATTTTGGGAAGCATTTCAAGGGCTAATAATAACAGTTGTTGAAACCATCACAAATCTCTCTCCTCCCACCTACAAGCATGTAAAGTGGAGAAACGGTTTTGTAATTTGGTGGGATTTTTTTTTTTTTCCATGTATACACTAAAATGAATTGGCACTCATAGACATTGCCGATGGACAGACGTGGTCATTTTTTTATTTCTTAACTTATTATATTTGATATCTTGGAAAAGTAAAAAGATCTTCACTGTGTCCGTGACAACTGTGAGTACTGTCATTTTAACTATTGCTTAAAAATTATCATTATAATGACACATCAGCACTGTTTACTCGAGTTATTAACTAACAATGACTTTTTCCTTCAAATTTCCATGACAATATAGGATATATGCACTTGAGCCATGCTGTCAGTTGATGAAAAATCTACTTCTTGCAGTGTCCATACCCGTCTGTTTCCGTATAACTGCCTGCTTGCTGTATCATAAACAATGCAATCCTTGCGTAGCGTGTGCTAGCATCACTTTTACAGCTAATTAACAAAACCCGCGACACGACTAAGTGATGGGAGATCAGTGTTTCAAATGCAATGTCCCAGGGGGATTAAGAAAAAGAGGTCTAGCCAATGAAATTGCCCCTAACAAAAAAAGGGAACATTTCCAGTGAGTGAACGAACAGACTATTAACTGGCATCACCTCTACGTCCTTGAATAAGGCAGCTAACCCCAGATCACTCCAGGGGGGATTGTTCTTGTAGGTGAACTGTAAATCGTTCTGGATAAAAAGCGTTTGCTAAATGATGGAAGATATGAAATGGAAGCCTTGATCTCTGAGCAGAGCCACTGACTCCACTATCTAATGTAATGTTGTATGTATGTAGGTATGTATGTATGTATAGAGGTGAAATGAAACGGACTGTATTCCTTTGGAGATCTCCTGAACTGCAGTCACGTCACTTTGTTTTTACATTGGTCGTGTGCAATAGCATAGCGCAAACAGTGTTGTATGTGATATGAAACAAAAAAGTTTGTTGATATTGCACTTATTTTGTTCACTTTAGAAAAATCCATTGAAGAAAAAGTGACGCAAATGTTATGAAATATGTAGAGAAAATAAAAGGAAGCTGTTTGAACTTGGCAGACTAAAATTCCTGTTTTTGCACAAAAACAAACATGAACATTAATGCTAAAAACATTTATGTATTTTGCAGGATATATATGTACACAATGCATACAGATTATATCCATATCATTTTTTCTAATAAGCACTGTCTAATAAGCACTGTTTTTCAACTGGACATGGATTATTATGATTAATCACCTTTTGGTCAGTTCAAGACAATAAACATAATCATTACGACATCCAACAACCAAGTTATGCCCCCATACGACAGGAGAGGAGAAAAGCTCGCCTGGCAAAGACCAGGTTGCCTTCAATGTGCCGGTTTCTCCATCTAAAACCCACACTTTTCCATCAGTGGAGCACACGGCCGCTAGTGTTCTCAAACCCCACGGAGCGCCGTCAAATACAAATGGAGTAGAGAACACCTTGCCTGTGGTCTGGAACTGCCACAATAATGATCCATCATTGCCATTTAAACAGTATACATGACCGTCATGTGACCCACACGTGACTGTGTGATTGGGTGATGGTGATGTGCTCCTGCTGGGTGTTGTAGAAATCGTCTGATTAGTCAAAAATGTCAAGGAAGAAATGCATGGCGATGAGAAGATTGGTCCTTTAGTGGAGAAGTCCCATAACTGCAAAATAATGGAACAAAATCAAACTGGTGCACAGAATGCAGTCAAATAACTCAAAATCAGTGTAGACATTCTCATAATCTTCTCTACACTGCAATTAAAGTCTACTGGATGAAATCTGTGGAGTAAAAAAATATTACTACAAGCATTACTGAGGTTTGAAAAACGAGTGCAATATACATATTAGAATAAAAGAGCATTGTTGTTGTTTAGTGTTCACTGCTCTAGAGGTAATGACCATAATTTGAAAAATACGATTTAAAATCGAGGTTAAAGTCACATATACTCAGTTTTTCCTTTCTTAGGGCAACTTTTCCATTTTCCTCTCACCATATCTCCAGAATGGCTTATTCCAATAATATGGCCATTTACTGAACCGATGAAGACAGAGGAATCAGAGCAGTGAGGAGATGAGAAAAACGGGACAGTGCCGGAATACGTCCACAAGACTTTTCCACTGTCCTGGACAGACAATAAATGGAGAATTACAAGACAAATGTTAGCTTTCAAACATGACCTCTGACCCCTACTTCATTCCCAAGATCTTTTGTATCAGAGAAGTTGGCTAATACACTTTCAAACTTCAATACTCAATGGTTTTTGTGCATGTACTCCAGTGAAGAAGGAACATTTACTTACTGGATTAAGACAGTGGAGATTCCCACCCAGAGTACTACAGTATAACTGTCTAGGAGACAAGTGGACACAAGGGGACGAAAACACTGCACCGCCACCACAATAGTACTGCCATTTACAAGTCTTAGCCTGGGAGAAATAGAGACAAGTGTGTGAAATATCAAGGAGACACACAGAATCTGCAAGAACACATTTACAAAAGAAAAGTACAGCTAATATAATATACATTTAGTTTTAGCCCCAGTGTTGTTATTAACTAAAGCTAAAACTATGAAAAAACATCTTTGTTAATTGAAATAAAGTTGAACTAACATGAAATATAAATATTAAATGAAAAACTTAACCTTACAAAACATTTTTTATTAACTAAAATAAATTAAGTTACTAAACAAAAAAAATGACAAAAGCACATTACAAAAATACTAAAACTCAAACTAAAATATAAAAATAAAAACGAAATAAAAATATTAAATAAATATAATAGTAAATATAAAATATAAAAAGAAATACTTTAATAGTAATAGTATAAATTTAACTAAAAATAAATATAGCAATATAATATAAATAAATATAAATAATACTAACATAACACTGTTCAGCACTACAGAAATACAAATAAGCAAAGTATTATTTCTCCTGTGTATTACCAGTGGGTCTAATGCATAAATATAGCCATCATGGGACCCTGTGAAAATCAGCCCAGTTTTAGGGTCTACAGTAGGGGAACTTTTCACCACATCCCCCGTCTCAAATGTCCACACTGTGTCCCCACAGGAAACATCCAGGAAATACACTTGTTTGTCATAGCAGCCTGTGACAAAGGGTTAAACACAAGTTAAAAATGAGGATGACAAATAAACTGATTAATAAATTTAGCACTGAAATCTCAAAGCTCTACTTAAAAAAAACACCAAAAAAACCCTCCATATTCAAGCTAAAGTAATAACTTTATTACAACAATGTTAATTCAATTAAACATTCCTTTAAGATCAAGTACAAACCTACTGCTACAAGGCTTCCACATTTTGAGATGGCAGCAGAAGACTCTAACCGATCTCCAAGGACACGCTCCCAAATGACCTCTCCGTTGAACAGGTCAAGAGCCTGCAGTCGGTGCGAGTGAGAGCCAATGAACACAGTGGTCTTATCAGGACCCAGCAGCAGCACTGGAGAGGCATCCACACATCTGCCTGTGTCTGAGCTCCAGAGGACTCGCAGGCCAAGCGGCAGGACGTCTAAAGAGTCTTTTCTAGAACCCTCACCTATAACTGCGCTCTCAGTGACGGGTAACGTCTCAGTAACTTCATGGTGCTCCGTGACCTTTTTAATAGCAGAATTTTTCTGACATGTCTTATAACTTTCATGTGACGAATTAGATAAAAACCCCAAGTGATTGTCTTCAGAAGTAAAGCTTTCGTTTGTCTCTGGTGCATCTGAGAAGTTTCCCTCTCGCGTTTTCTGAAAACAACCCCAATCGATAACCTCACCAGCTCGTCTCACAACTACAAATCCCCTAGTCCTCCTCACTGAGGGAACTACAGAACCCATTGCGCTTTTCGTAGCGTTCACTGTGGCCATTTTCTTTTGTCTTTTAGATGAAACTACAGAATCTGAATAATCTAGAATTCTTCTCTTTGATGGTTGGATTGCATTATGTGTTTCTGTCATGACGTGGCTAAGCACATCTGAGAAAGAGCCATCCAATATGACCTCCAGCAGGCCCACAGAGGTTGTCCCCATGGCAACAGTGATCTCATCACAGAGACGCAGGGCCTGAAGGGAGTCTCCTCCACTTAACATGAAGTGTGCATCTTCCTCAACCACCACGTCATTCGGCAGGCCAAGACACTCCTAATACACACGGACAAAAACACAATAGCAGATTCACTCAGCAGGCAATGGGAAAGATGTTGCAATATTTAAGAAATACCTCCATGTGTCAAAACTAGTACTTTTTGTGCAAAATAAATAGAGTAAATGCTAGTTATACCTTCCACAGGGTCTGTAACTTCAGTCTCACAGACTCAATGTCTTTCCATACAGTTTGTTTATTTATGTCTTGTCTTTGAGTGTCAAACATTCTCATCAACTCGTCAATGGCTATTTTACCTACAACAAAAACAATGACCACAATGAATAAACTTGTACACATCTGATTAAATAGATATGCTAAAGTGATTGTGAAGTTTAAGCTTTTAATAGCATTTAATTGAATAAATTCTATTTTGGATTGGTTAATAACATCAATTTATCAGGGGGTACTTCAAGTACATAATTTAGGTCATGGGGGCAGGGGCGCCTTTAGATAACCAGAGGCCCCTGGGCTAGATGATTACAGTAGACCCCCCTACCCTGAATAAAAATGTCACAAGGCCATTAGTCAATATAGACATTTCAATTTGTGCTAAATTTTTTGTGTGAATGCCACTCTCGATAGACAGTGTTTTTTTAACCAAGGCCAGTTTTGAGAATGATTTGAGAATTTGAGTGTCGAGATCCATTCACACCACCGCTTAACTTCTCGAATACTGTCTGTATGAAAGAGCAATGGGATCGATCAACTGCAACTATAGTGACAGTGACGAAGTAATATCAAAGATGGCGACGACACAGCAGGATTTCACCAAAAATGCGGTTGTGATTCCTGAAAATGTACGGGTGTGAGTTCGGTAATAAAATGCTGTTGTCACTGTTGTAATCTCCCATTTATAAAATTAATTATAATTTTTTTTTTTTATTGCGCCAGTTGATATAGAAGTTTGGGAAACCCTGCCTTAGAGGATAGTGCTCACTTGCCATGAGAGGTGAGTGGAAGAGCAGGGATGAATAATATCAAGTCAGGAATGCTGTGACCGGACAAAAGCTGTGATAACCTATGGCGAATCTCTCCTTCAATAACTCTCAGCGAGAGGGAGGTGGCATTTCTAGATACTTCTACAGCAGTGAGGTCTTCAGAGGATTGTGCAGAGTGTTGGAAAGTTTCTTCATGGTGAGTTTCCGAGGAGGAGGATGAAATGGCTCCTGGTTGACTCGATGCGAGCACTATAAATGCCACCAGCCTGTCACCCTCACTCAGGCTCACTGCACACGCCTCTACCTGAGGCAAATTTTCAATGACCTGAGGACAGAAATAAATAAATTCATGATATAAAATGTTATATGTACCTTTCAATCCTTTTATTAGAGATGTTAAAGTCGTAACATGACACATGGGTCACATAGAGCCTACCCGCTGCAAGGCATCTAGGTGTACCCGCTGACCAAACCGTTTGACGAGCCGATCCTTCCTGCCCTGGAAATACAGACGGGAATCACGCACCAGCACCCAGTCACCAGTAGCACGCATTGTTCCCTTGACTACAGTTTCATCATCGTCAAGAAGACACACCCTCTCCTGACCACCTAAATAAAAGAAACCAAATTTCACTTTACAAATAAAAAAACAACTAATATGAATGTGAAAGAATGTACACTACCATTCAGGGTCAGTAAGATTTTCTTTTTGAAAGAAATTAATAGTTTTATAGAGTGAATAAAATTGAATAAATAAAACATGAATAAATTACATTTAAAAATATTTTAAAACAGGAAAAATAATATTATTTCACAGTATTACTGTTTTTACTGTTTTTAAAAAATAAATAATTCAGCCTTGGTGAGCAAAAGAAACTTCTTTCAAATACATTAAAAAAATCTTACCAACCCCAAATATATGAACAGTAGAAAGCATGTTTCAGAAAGCATGTTTATCAACTTTACATTATTTTAAAGAGCATTTCAAGGCCTTCATTATTCTAGTGACTCGGGTTTTAAATAATTGCATCATACCAATGAATAAATGTCCTTCTCCTTCAGTGACGAGACGTCCTGTTTCATCTCTGACCTCCATTATGGTATCCAACATCGGTTCTCCAAGAGGCACAGATAGATCAGTTCTGTCAAATAAAACATGATATGTAAACAGACAATGCATCACAAGAAATTGTTTAATACTAATAATATTTATAATTTACATCACTTCAAGATAAAGCAGTTGAATTTGAAAACATTCTCTATGGACTCACTGTCAATATTACTGTTTTGTGGCTGATGTATATTTACTACAGTGTCATTTTAGTATTATTTATATTCTATAATAGTTTTTATTAATATTTTTAATTATATTTTCTTTTTAGTAATTTTATTATGTGCTTTTGTCATTTTTATTATTTTTCTCTTTTTAAATGTTACTATTTAGGTTTAATTTGTCTTATTTCAGTGTTCATTTTATTTATTATTTATTTTAAGTTAGTAATTTTAAGGCTTTAAGGCAAGGCAACATTTTTAATCCTCGTTTAGTTTAAGTTTTCCATCTAATATACAGTATACACTTCAGCTTGATTTCAATGAACAAAATTGTTTTTAATAGTTGATAATAACCCAGTTTTACTATGCATAATTATCACAAAAAAAAACAGTTTTAAAAGATCGCTATAGTTTTTATAATCAGACTTCCTCAATTATTTAATTAATAGTGTTGATGCAATATTCAGTGTAGACACCGCAAAATGCAAATGATGGATTTTACTTAGTTTGCACGCTTGCAAACAAACTGAAGACATAATGGTAAATTACTGAACATGCATTGCTAGCTCCAGTTTAGCATTATCAATGAATGGCTGAAGGCTTTGTGGCACTCACGTGTTCTCCAAGCACAGGTGTTCCTCTGGGACTTTGTACCAACTTGCCCAGCAAGAAACTTCTGTAGTGCCGTAAAGATTACAGATGTGTGTGCCATTGCCTTCCTGCCTCCAGCTTTTGAGAAGATTTAGAGATGGAAATGGCTCTCCTCCAAAAGCCAATAACCTCAGAGATGAATTTGCACTAAGCACCTCCTCCTGAAGGACACGCCTTCCAAAGCGCCTCACAAGAGTGGGAGTAGCCTGAAAAATTATTAAAATCAATTATATTACTTTAGTATTGAACAGTACTATATGTTGTGTATGTCAACTTGGACTTATAATGACACCAAGTGGTGTGGAGGCAGTATGGCATAAACGTTTTTGGTTTCCAATGCTAGTATCAAAAAATAAATAAAAGTTATTAATTAGTCAGCCATGATTAATTTATTCTACAACTTAAATTGTCCAATAACAAACAAAGGGGTGACCGAAATAAAGTGAGTAGTATTGGAAGTCATGTGATTTCAACATGGCCACCCCCATGAGGAGACCCACTACATGTATAAAAAAATGGTACTGATATAACTAAAGTCTTAGTCACTGGTCAATGTAGCCTACATTATTTTAAACACTTAAAGTCAGCATGTACCGAAAGTTGCAATCATCTTTTCTATCATATCATGTTTATTCAAGTGGCACGCCTTCTAGAGCAAGAAAAAATGTAGGGCGGGAAACGGGAATTGATTGGATTGTTGTGGTTTGCTATTGCTGTGATGTCATGTGAGTGACAGGTTGTCCCGCCCTCAAGCCAGTAAACACTTCATCAGAAATGGAAGTTACTTTGTTTACGAGGGCACATGAATAATTTTTTTTTTTAAAGACGTGCATGGATAAATCATTACATAAAATATATGAATTGTCAAATTTGATTTCATGGTGACTTTAAATAACATTTTGAGTATAAAAACTATTTCATGAGTAAAAAACAACTAAGACCCTTTAAGCACTGGAGTGTAAATTAAAATTATTCTGAGGGATGCAAACATGTTAAAAAAAAATACTGAAAACAAATTATTGGGGCATGAAAATAAATGAGCAAATGTCAAAAGAACACACTCATTATAATCTGCATAATGCACAAATTTCAGCTGACTACTTCCACTACCAATGTCTATTTCAGCACCATCATCTCAACCTCACAGCATATGCACATTCATGAGAAGATAAACGGAGAGAAGAAGTGATTTGATTATTAAAATCTCTAATTAAAGGCTGTCAAAAACAGAAACTCGTGACTGATAGTTCAGTGAGGAATGAAGTCACTTGCCTGTAAGACTGTTGTTGTGTTTCGTTTAAACAGCACATGAGCAAGTCTGCGTGGCATCTTTTTAACAGCGGAGGGGACAATTAAGAGACATGCTCCGGTAGACAGGGCCAAAAACATCTCCACCACAGAGGGGTCAAAGGTTAACGGGGAGGACAGGAACACAACATCTTCTGCAGTCATCTTAAAGACCGATCTATTGAGAAAGTATATAAACCATCCATTATCTCACAACCTTTATGAACACTTGGGCTAGTTGTAACAAAAGCTATATCTCAGTAACTATAAGGTTTTTAGTCAAAAGTCCAATTGCACAAATGCGTGTTTTCTCTAGCACTGGTTTTGCATGTTGGTTTCAAACACCTATATTATTTTATTTTACATAAATTATATTCTCTAAAGTACATTTTCAGTATATTTTTACTATAGCTGACAGGTAAACAAGTGAACATATTAAAACCACACTGACCATTCAGGTAAAAATCTACTATATAATGAAGGCATATTTTAAACAAAAGTCCAATGTGTTCTTACCGTAGATGTATAATATTAGGCATTATACACCTGTGTGGGACCTTCACTATTTTTGGAAGCCCTGTCGTTCCGGATGTGTGCAAAACATAAGCCAAAGGCTCCCTCTGCTGGATGTTATTGGTCATAGAAGAGCTGGTAGGCTGATCGGACATATGAATGTTTGCGTCCTGCTCACTTTGTATTTTTATTAAAGTTAGCCTATGTGAGGACAACGTTGCACATATTTCCAGGGAAAGCAGGCTGGAAAATGCACTCTGGAATTGCTGTTGGTTAAGAAACTTGCCATTAATATATAAAAAATATATCATTATTAATAATATAACTAATATAATAAAATACAATAATAAACCCACATTAAGCAGTTCATTTTGTATCAAGCAGAAGTTCATCTTGCACTTGTTCATCATTCTCATGGTGCACAGAGGAGGTGATGCAGGATCAAGAGGTACATATGCAGCAGGAAACTGCAGAATACTGTTCAGAGACGGGTACATTTGAATTATGTGTATTGAACTATAAAACATTTGTTTAGTATAATAATTAGCTACTAGAATGACCATACACTGTCTGTAACTACAATAAATCGTACCCAATAATCCAGACAGGAAGGAGGACATCAGCATGGCAGAATAACCCTATACCATCATGTTTCTGGACAGAGACGCGCAAGTGTCCAGTTAAATCATTTGCGAGGGACATAACTTCATCATAAGTCAAAGAGACGCGCGCTGCGATGCTGCTGTCGAACGCGACAGCTGTTTTATCGCCATGTTCAAGCGCCGCCACGTGCACCAACTCATGAAGGAATTTCGCTGTCATATCTGAGCGAAAATAATGTTAAGTCATAATTTGAGAAATTGCGCCCTACATTATATTCCCGTCTGTTTATATGGGCTCCTGTTTTGTAAACTAGCCATAACCAATTCGTGAATCTTTTGAGTCGAATGCTCGTTGAACCGGTAAGTCTGAACGGATCGTTCACCAATCGCGTTCGGTCCAAGCAGTTCGGTTCTCGACCATCTCATTGAACAAAAAAAAAACCCCGATTATTTTTAGACAATATATGTAATTTTATATTGTTTGATTTAAATTCATAAGAGTATATTTGGGTTTTAAATCATCATAGCCGGACGTAAAGGATAAAATGTTGACGCAATTACGCTATGGCGTATAAAATCTAGTTTGTATCTGCTTTATGAAATGAACTGTTCCAAAGAACCGATTCGTGGAGATGATTCGGACAGCCCATTTGACAAACTCGCGCTTTAAAATGACGTTTAAGTGTTGCTTGAAATAACGTCCAATCACTGCTCGAATGTTTTACTCGGCGAGAAATTTGAAAGTACTGGCGACTGGCGGGGAAAAATACTAGTTTATGTTGGTCAAACAAATTTAGTTTGCAATACATTTAGTTGATGCAACATGTCTGCAAAACCTTTATATGCAGATGAATTGAAGAGAAATGACGATGAGTTCAGATACACGATGGAAGCTATTTTTCAAAAGGTAGGTAGCAGCTAAACGTTAATTCAAACGAATGTGTAAGATAAAGTACATGTATTGGCATATGTCTTATAAAAAAAGGTATTCATAACATCTGTAGCGACTCATATGAAGCAACGTTTTCCTTAAAAGAACATGTTTATTACGTCCTTTCTAGTATTCCAGTCTAAATGATCCTGGAATAGACGTTTGTCTGAAAACAATGACCTGCGAGACTGCAAGAGGTAAAATATCGCAAATAAAACTAATGTTGTTTCTCCTCACTAGATGATTATAAAGTTATAAACACAAATGTTGTTGTCTTTTTACCTTAACTTTCAAATTGGTTTCTGAGTTTGTGAAATATATTTACAGGTCCTGTGCCCATTGAAAGTGCAGAGGGAGAACGTGTGTTGGAAGAATTAAAAGTAAGAGTCGACATTGTAAATATAAGCGTAATATGAGTTTTTTATTAATAATATTATTTAGCCCAGATTTCTCTAGATTTTAACCATGGTTCCATTAGGATAACGTAACGTTTCTTTTCTATTATTCAGACTCGAGTTAAAGAATACTATTCCATGAGGGGTAAGAAACAGAAAAAAAAAAAATCTGTTTAGAGTATAATGCCATTTATCCTCAATTTTCATGTTTAATCGTTTCATCATGTTGTATTTTATAGAGTTTGAGGACCACGACAATGATCAGGTAGTAATTGGAAATATTGTAGATTCTATAAAAGCTCAAAAATGGCTTCTTATTGCCAAAAGTTGTATCATTTTATTAGGGGTGTAAATTATGAATTTCGTCACAATACAAAATGATTCCCTCCAACGATTATATTTACCAGTTACTCCTCAAAACATGTTGCCATACACTTATGATTTGATTGGATATAGATTTTGGATGTCTACGGTTGATTTATCAATAATATTACTATATGATGTGCCTATTTTACACAACCAGTAACATTTTTACAAATGCAACCAAAATATAACTTGAACAAACTGTGGTCTATAACCAAATTTGGACATTCACAAAAAAAACACTAGTTTTTCTTATAAAATCTAGAAAAATACATGATGGAGAAAGAAAAAAAACAATTTGCACATGGCTTCATCAATCATCTGATGACAGCTCCTCATTGGCTTGTGCAATGAGATAAACAATGAAAACAGACAAGAAAGTCTTTCAATACATAATAGTGTTTGTAATTTGATCAATGTATTACTACACCCCCTACATTTTATGGAGATCGTACAACCTGAACACAGACCAGCGGTCTGTTGTAGTATAACTTTAAGTTTTTTATTTCAGATGTATGTGTCAGGGGTCACTGAGGATGATCTTAATGGCTCTGGTCAAAAGGAGAACAGCAAAAACCTGTGTAAGAATTGAGTATACAACACTTAGACACAAACAAATAGGCTTAACCCTACAATTTAGTACAAAATAAACATTTCAGTTAGTATTTCTGTGCTATAAAATATTTACAGTATGAACTACACTGTTTATTTCTTCAATAAATGAATGTAAGAGTAGTTCTTATCTGATATCAAAATCATGTCTCAATGATTATCTTCTAGGGCATGGAGGTGGATCATTTCAGCTCTCTCTGAATAACACATCTTATGGTTCTCTGTGGGACGAGCCGTCTCAGCCTAAGGAGGAGGATGAAGAACTGGAGAAATCGCTGAGCAGCCATGGCAGTACCCTCCTGGATGTCTATCCCAGCATGCTCAACCAGATCGGCGAAGCATATCGGCGACATCATGTGACCGACACGGCGAGGGCTGTGGTGCAGAAGTATCGTCGCAAACAATGGCAAGCCGGCCCGACGCACCACAACTCATCCTTTAGGAAAAGACACAACTGCACTCTAAACAAAACAACAGATATCTCATTTACCAACCAAAGTCCAGTTCACAGAAACATAAGCAACTGTTTCAAGGGCAGCGACAAACTTCAACAAAACTTGCTCAAGAACAAACTTAAGTCTTCACCTCTCAAAAATTCATCCTATGAGGCCAGTGCCTGTTTTTACTCACCCAGGAGGAACAGTGCAGATGTGAGCGGTGTGACGGATGAGTCTCCATGGACTGATTTGCATTTAACCAGGGAGCCAGAGAAGAATACAGCTCGTGTGATTGACTTGTCCACACCCCCATATTCTGCTTCCCCCACATTTAGTGACCAATCTCCAAATCTGGACCAAACCTATGATGTTGGACAAACATCTCATGCTGTTCCAGCCTCATATGCCTTTACTTCTCCACGACAAAGCATAGCAGGTCTGTCAGTTATTGACCAGAGAGGAATGTCAATTATCTCCCAGCCCTCCTCATTGGACAAAGACTGCTTCAGGGACCGCCTACACTCTCCTGTCTCCTCGCCGCAGCGTGGTCTCATTGGTGTTTTATCTTCTAGTGGGAAAAGTAGCTTCAGACCCAGTGTGCTGAACAGGGAAAAACAGTTTAACTTAACAGCAAGTCCCAAGCAAAGATCTCCTGTCCACCATCTAGCCCATACTGAGGAGCTCAGATCTCCTTATGGTGCCAAACATGTGGCGTTGTCGTCACCCCGACAGCACGTTTACGACCGTGCTGACCGAAGTTTATCTAAGGCAGAGAAACCGCTCCATTTCACACCATCTAAACGCCAACGCTCTCTTTCTGGCCCGCAGTCCGCATACTCATTCAATGAACTGCAGATTGATGTTGAGTTCAGAAAGCTGTATCACCACTTCATCTGTCGTGGGACTTCATCACCGTGCCCTTCCTCCCACTGTCACCTCTGCGAGAGACACTCGAAGGAGACGTTCCAAAGCCCCAGCTTTTCCTCCTCCAGCATGTCTGCTCTCGCATTGACACCTCTGAGGGCCAAGCTCAAGAAACGGCAGCGTCAGCCCGAAGTGGAAGAGTCACTGAGATTCAAACGCTTCCGAGAGAGTCGTTCCCCACTTAAGCATCTCCAGCTGACAAACAGATGTGTGAACTCTGCCATGTCAGAGCTTACTGAAGACAAACGCACCTGGGATAGAGCCGTCCTGCTGCAGTGCCCCAGTCCGCAGTTCCTCAGAGGCACTGGAAACCTCAGAAGAATTAGGGAGGCTAATTTAAGAATGCAAATAAACCAACGTGCTTTGTCTTGGGTAAGAGCATTATTGGTGTGATTTATAATTATTTGTATCATTTGTTTACACACACATATATATTAATATAGTATTTATTTATGTTTGAATTACCTTTTGTTTTAAATATTTTTTTTTACTATTTAGCTTTATTTCAGTTAGTTGGCATTCAAGACATTTCTAAATGTCACTTATAATTTTAATATTATTTTAATATTTCAAATAACAAATTAAATGATCAACCTTGATAAGAAATTATTCATGAATGCCACATCAGCATATTGTAATGATTTCTGAAGGATCATGTGACACTGAATACTGGAGTAATGGCTGCTGAAAATATTTAGAATTTATTAATGCTGTAAAACATTGATTTTTCCACTTCCTTTGCAGAGAGATGCCCCAAGCGATATCCATCCAGTGCAGGGTTTGTAGCCATATTTTCATGTCTTACAAATACTTGCTCAGCATAATTATGGCCTCCTTATCTTTCTTATAGATATCCCAAATTGTTCACTCATTAAATCATCCTTTACTTTGCTTCAGCAGCTGTGTCACCCATGAGTCCATTTAATCAGGGTACCGCCCCACTCCCTCCGAGGTAATTCCAGCACAATCACATCCAAGAAATATCATCAATGAATTACTTCGAGCTTTCATATGAAGTTTATATGTTAGTCCATAAACAATTTTTATAGGGACGTACCTATATTCAAATTCTGTCGGAATCATATTCATATGTTATGGCTGGTGTTAAAATATTTACAGTATTTTATCAAAAGAAAAAAAATTAAGCAAAATGAATCGCATTAAATGCTGAATTTAGGGATTACAACATTATAATGTGCAATTTGAAAAATATATATATTTTGGAATTTGATAAATATTACATCTAACAATGTTATCAGTGTTTTTAAAAAATTAGCTTTGAGAGTAAAAATAAAAGGCAATGAGCATGTACAATTACATATCAAATAGATTAAAATAACAATGTGGTAACAATACTGTGCATCCCTAACATTTCGTTAATTATTTCTGAAATATGCAGATTTTGTTGTTTTGTTTTAGAAAAAGATCAGAGAGAACAGTGATTTAAGAATGTTTTCTTCAGTCTCTCTAGGAGGCGACTGCTGTATGGACTTCCGCAGTGATGACCCTTACTGTGCGCATCCTACAAACTGCATTTCCCCTTGTGGGATAATCAACACTTACCCTCCTAGTGAAGAAAGCAGGGGATGACATGAAGTCCCATTATAGACACTGCTCGAAATGCAACAGTCCTGTTTTAAATATATATATTTACTTGTAAACCCTGTTTGTTACATTGTTGTTGTGTAAATATCTTTCCATCACTTTGAAAGACCCTTGTGTTTCAGTATTAACAATTCTAATAGAAAACTTTTTTTAAATAATAATATCCAATTACATGCATTGACAAATGGTATGTTGGTCTGTAAATAATTCAAATGTTTTGTTCAAACTTTTTAATAAACATGTGCGTTTCACATACAGAGTTTCACTTTGTGCATGTCTTGAGGACCTACAGAGAAGCAGGATAATCTGTTTCTTTAAGAAGCAGGACTGCTAAAGCTTACAATAATTCAAAACTTGGTCAACATGAGAACAAAGTTCACAAGCTTACATAGTTATTGAAATGGATATTGTGAGTTTTTTTACTAGATGATAGTCGGTCTTAACCTAACAGCATCAGAAATGCATTTAAAGGAATGTTTGAGAATTGAAAATAAATGTTTTATTTTAGTTCTAATACAGTATTAGCCTACTTTTTTTTTTAAACGACATTTACAACTGCAACAAATGTTAAAGTTGCATTTTTCCATAAAAAAAAAAAAAAAACTTATGTGAAGTACAGTTCAGAGAGCTGAAATTCACCACTCCAGCTCCACAGGGTATTTTCCTGTGAGACAGGCTGTGCAGTGGCCATATCTAGTGATCTTGGTGCTTGAGCTGATCCTCTCATCTTTCCCATGTGACTCAATCCCACTTTGAACAGCAGATACCAGACCCTCAACTGACAGGTAACGGACACTTGTAGCACCTGTTCAAAGCAATTAAAACACATAATTATAATAATAAAAAATAGATGGGAAAGTGTATACACTTGTGTACAAAACCTTAACAATGAAGTAAATCTCTGCACCTTGACTTACCAATATAACTTGCTATGTCTTCAAACTCTGGTCTGTTAGCAATTAGCTCCTCTTTGGTAGGAATGTTGATGCCCATGTAGCATGGGAACCGGATTGGAGGTGATGCAACACGAATGTGGACCTGTAAGGTGTCATGTAACAAAGACATTGTGTCGGTAAAAAAAAAAATACTAGCAAACATGCAGTACTAATTAAAAAACATTTTACCTCTGTTGCACCTGCTTCCTTAAGCAGTTTAATAATAGGGGAGATGGTGTTGCCCCTCACGATGGAATCATCGATAAGCACCACTCGTTTGCCAGCAAAGTTGTCAGTCAATGCCCCAAACTTCTTGGCCACTCCAAGTTGACGCAGGCGAGTGTTTGGTTGAATGAACGTTCTGCCCACGTAGCGGTTCTTACACAGCACCTCTACATACGGAAGGCCAGACTTATAGAGAGACAAAATGTAAAACTTTATAATGTCCCTGCGTGAACCAAGAAAGCATTAAAACATGTGTACAGCTCCTCATTACTCACTTGCTTTGCGTATCCTAATGCTGCAGGTGTGGCTGATTCTGGAACAGTGCTGACTACATCAGCATCAGTGGGCGCCTCAATGGCCAACTCCCGTCCACAGCGCTGCCTCACTGTATATACCATCTGACCTGTTACACCAAAAAAAAGGGCTTATTTCACCTAGTACTATATACTAAAGGTTGGAGTAGGTATGATTTTTTGGATGTTTTTTAAATAAATCTCTTATGCTCACCAAGGCTGCAATTATTTGATTAAAAAAACTTCAACACCCATAATGCACTGTGCTCAATCGGACTGTCCGTGAGCGGGAATACAAAAATGCGCAAGTAGGATATTTTGTTTTAACAAAAGCATTTTCGTCATATGGTGGACTTTAGTTTACAAATAAACCAGGAGATCTGGGTGCAGGTAACATGGAGAAAGAGTACACTGTTCATTTACATATACGTTGATGCCAGAGGAGAACTGGCCCCCGACTGAGCCTGGGTTCTCCCAAGGTTTTTTTTTCTCCATTAGGTCACCTGATGGAGTTTTAGGACACCATTAGGTCACTTGATGGAGTTTTTCGGTTCCTTGCCACTGTTGCCTTTGGCTTGCTCAGTTGGGGATATTTTGGGGATATTTAATTTAATTTTATCAATCAATAAATTCCTCTTGAAACAAACTTTGTTGTATTATTTTAATTTAATACTGTGAAGCTGCTTTGATACAATCTGTATTGTGAAAAGCGCTATACAAATAAACTTGACTTGACTTGACTTGATATACTTCCGACATCGTAACAATACAAAGCTGGTTGAAAATGTGTGAACTTGCCCTTTAATTTATCCTCTGATCCCAAACTTTTGAACAGTAGTTTTTACCACATATTACTGACTGTTATATCTCAATCCTACCTATCACTCAAAACATAAGAACGATTGTAAACGTTATGAACTTGCCTTCAAATATGGAGTCTGGCCTTGCAAAGTAAACATACTCAAATATGCAGAAAGCAGGAGGGTCTCCTTCAGGTCGTGGGACAACACTCAATGTCTTTAATCCATTTTTAGAGATCTGAACAATCTCTCCAGGCTGTACTTCACGATAATACCTGACAACAGAAAAATGGAAAACTGTACACAAACAAACAAACAAACTGATAAAATATACAGTAGCTATGTGGGCTTAGGGATGGAAACCCCTTTAAAGAAATTGTATAGATAATCAAAAGCCAAAGTAAAAAAAAAACACACAAAAAAACACTTTCCCCTTTTTTAATTACCCCAAAAGCAGAAATCAAATCACACAGAGTGCTTCTTTTGGAATGATGTGAACATACTTTGCTCCAATGGATTGGAAGCTACAGGACTCAGATGAGACCACCCAGCCTTCTGTGTCTGCTTCTCCAGCACCTAAAAAAAATAAAAACAAGTTTAGCAGGCCACATGCCTTTATATTGCAGCCAGTGACATGCCAAGTTATAAATAGACACTTCTTATAATTGGCCACCAAAAGCCCAAAGGAACATATTTTGAAGAATGTTGGTAACCAGACAGTTGATAGACTCCATTGACTTCCATAGTAAGTCAATGGGGTCTATCAACTGTCTGGTTACTGACATTCTTCAAAATATCTTCCTTTGTGTTCAGCAGAAAAAAGAAATTCATACAGGTTTGAAACAACTTGAGGGTGAGTAAATGATGACAATAAAAAATTTTTAAGTGAACTATTCTGTTAAGCTATTACATTTTGCGTACTAACTGATAATTATTTATCATGAGAGCTTAGTCACACCAAAATAACATTACATTATATCTATACTGATAGTTGTGACAATATATAAATCAACCCTTTGCATCTGTTGCAGTTTGAGTCTGTTCATGTTGGCGTCATAAGTTGATTACCATTTGTAGCATGTTTTACCTGTTTTAGTTGTGTGTACATCTATTTACAGACTAAGACTTAAATAAAGCTGTCCTTTTATAGTGTCTTCTAGGGCTGCACGATTTGGGGGAAAAAATGTATTTAAGAAAAATGCCATAATTTTATTTTACAGTTTACCTGTAAAATTTCAATACTAATATGCATGGCCCTTAAAAGAAACCCTTAAACAACAACCGATTTATAAGCACTTCTCATTCCGAGTATGGAAAGATTGTTGGCGTTCCCAAATGCAATGCATAATATATGCCACCTAAATTCAGAGCAGATACAGAGATGTCTCCACCTCCAACCCTTTCCCTCACTGAGAATAACTCTTTTGGTCTGCACACACCTGAGCTGTGCAGTTTGGATATGGGCACTAGACGTCCAATAGAAAGAGGCCTGTTTCCATAGGGGTCTCTCACAGCATAGATCACATCTTTATACATCACTAGCAGTGAGTATGAAGTAGGTGTCTCTGTCATCAGGTTCTTTATACTGACAAACACAAACAAACATACAAAAATACATTTAAAAAAAAAAAAGTCTACAGAAAAGGACTTCATTTTGCAATAAGTAAGACAGACAGGGTTTAACGAACAGTGACCCAATCAGATGTTGCAGTGATGAGGATGGACTTGCATAACTTACCGAGCAACCCAATCAGGAGTGTCAAGCTCCTCCATGGGTGGAGTCAAAGCAAGGAGCTGGGTGATTAGTTCACTGTCTGAGCTGGTGGAGAGACCAACACCATGGCGCATAACCTACATCACACAAACACCTTGTATCAAATAAAAGAAAAAGAAAGAAAAAAACCCACCCTTCCACTGAAATTATATCCCTAAAGGGCCGGACACACTACACTTTTTGCTCCATTGGCTTCCATTCATACGCATGTGAATGCGGGAGACAGGAAACACAAGCTCATGCTAATTTTTCTGCTTTCCAAAGTTTGAAAAACTTTAAAAGATCAAAAGAATCTAAACTTTAAATCTGAAGGATTGCAGTAAAGTACAGTAGATTGCACATTTTAACATTTTGGATTTAATACATTTCCGAATAATATTTTTTTTCAAAAGACACCGCAGTATGTGACGTCATATTATGGCCATTGCGGTGTCCTGAGAATTTTTGCATGCTCAAAGTCTAGTGTGACCGCCGCTTAAGAATCAAAGCCCACCTTCTTGCGCAGCGCGGAGGCATTGACCAGTTCTCCATTGTGTGCCACTGCAATCTTGCCATGCAGCGTGTCTACCACAAAAGGCTGGCAATTCTGCAGCTCTGAGATGCCCGTGGTGGAGTAACGTGTGTGTCCGATGCCTAGGTTAACGTTGCGCAGTTTCGCCAAATCCTCTGGTTTAAAAGCTGTATTCACTAAGCCCATGCCCTGTGTGAGAGAGAGAGAGAGAGAGAGAAGCAATTATGTCAGGCATGTCTAATCTTGCATTTACTGGTGTATGTTGATGTGTGATGGCCCATGGAAGAGGAAGAAATCATGTTTTAAGTGATCAGTAGATGTTGTACACATCGAAATGCTGTGTTATTCTTACGCTACCTTCAGGGTGGTGTATGTTGGTGGGTTTGCTCCAGTACTCGTGACAATTCCAGCACTCTCCTGGCCCCTATTTAACAAAGCGTATTGTAAAATATTCCGTTATTTTCACAAGAAATTATGTAGATTTAGCAACTGTATTACACAGCAAAGGCTTTTTCATAAACATTTTTAAAAAATCTTACCAATCTCAACCAAAAGAGACAAAAAGAAGGCAAGCTAGTTTGTTTAATTAGATTTAATTTTGGTCTGTGTAGGATTATGGGTTTATATGGGTGGTTATTTGAATAAATGAGAATACACGTGTATATGATTACATACATGCATGTATCTGAATACATATGTACTATTACTATTATTATTTAGTTTCTAATGCTTGTCTGTATTTGGGAGCAATGTATTCTATGTACTCTGGACCTGTCTATCTTATCTATCTTATATATTAATCCTCTTACTTATGCTTACTAATGTTGGTGTCTTGTAAGTCCATGCGGGCTGGGCGTAATGATCATACGCATGACACAATAATACAGCTTCATTCATTAATTCATTCTCAAACTTTTGACCGGTAGTGTATACAGACATCAATAACATTATAAGAGGAGCCCATTCACAATCATGATTCATTTTATCAACGACTGAAAGTGTTGGATGATAGTGAGCAGTGACTGGTCATGTGATCTCAACATGGCAGCCTCCATGAGGAGTCCCACCCCATGTTAAATAAAAACACTTGTATTAGACTTCCAACATGACTGGCTTCATCTCATGTGAATATTAGGGCTGGGCATCGATTCAGATGTCCCGATTCGATTCCGATTCACAAGATCTCTATTCGATTATCAATTTGATTAACTGATTTCAATTATTCCACTAATTAAATGAATAAAATAGTTGTTGTTTTTTGGCCCATGTATCCTTTTAGATAACAGTGAAATTTAACAATTCTCGATTCCAATTTCAATACCTCAGTTAAAACTACTAATATATCAATTTCAAAGATTATTTAAAAACAAGTAAATAGTCATTAATACAAAAATAACAAATAATTAAACTACAAGCAATAACAAAAAAATTAAAACAAGAGAACAAAGATATAAATGAAATATTCTGTGCTTTTCCGGTAGGTCTAACAGTTCTCAGGTACAGAAATTGAATAAAGTAGTCAAATGTAAACGTTTAAGCCGGTTTAATCACAGGGAAACTTGAAAGAGAATCCATTTTATTATTTACATGTAGTCTGGAGCAGCTGTGCATGCTTCGGGTGTGTGCGCACACAAAACATCTATATAAATATTTTTAAAAAGGAAATGTACTTTAATATAAAGAGAGTGTAGATAGAGTGACAAACTGATGGTATTTGTTAAAGTGATATTGCATGTCGTGAACCATTAGAAAACATGTCTTTGCAAGACTAATCTGGAGAGAGAATGTGTCCCTCCCATTCTTCCAAAATCAAATCAAAATCGAGCCAAATCTGACTTTAAGATTGAATGACTGCACAGTGTGTGTAACTAAAGCAGATAAAACTGGTTTATGTGAAACGGTTAGCCAGAGAATGAGAAAGAGGGGGAGGGGGAGAGGGAATGAGAGAGAGGGAGAGAGAGAGTGAGTAAGAGAGACTGAAAGCATGAGGGGAAAGCATAGACCGTTTATCCCAAAGATGTGACCGAATAACCATAAACAACATTTAAATCAGGCGTGCAGCCAAACGCCTTTGAGCCTTTTCCACGTGTCTTTTTGAAGAAGATCGACACAGCAAGTGCAACTCATTTGCCAAGCCACTTCTCACATTTCCTCCCCGGCCCTCCCCCACTACACACAGCTTAAGCCAGTCATGAGGCTGTACTCGGTCACGTGGCCGTTCCTAACTGGCTCAGTCGTCTGGTTGCCTTGGACACTGAGCTTAAAGTCAACAGGGAGGGGGAGCAGAGAGGATAAAGGCAGAAGCGAACAAACAGAAGCCATTTCTAGGCAAGCTTAGAAACATGGAGCCTGAAACAGACCAACAAAGACATTCTGTGGAGGACAAGAGGCAGAGGGACACAGCTGGACACTGGAGAGGGGATGAAGTGAAAACTCTGCTTTCAGTATGGAGGGAGAGACAAGCCTGGGAAGAGGAAGAGAGCAGGGCCAAGTATGAGGCCATCTCAAGCCGTCTGAGAGAGCTTGGGGTGTGTAGAGACTGGCTTGAATGTAAGGCCCAGAGTAGGAGCATGGCTCTTCCAGACTGGAGGCCTACGCAGACGGTCTACAAACGCTCTTCTGCAGATAGCAGGCCGCAGACCCAAAGGCCTTATGTGGCAGATGAAGAACCGAATGCTGCCAGAAGAGAGGAGCCTGCTTCAC
Source organism: Leuciscus leuciscus (assembly GCF_965113295.1). NCBI lineage: Eukaryota > Metazoa > Chordata > Actinopteri > Cypriniformes > Leuciscidae > Leuciscus > Leuciscus leuciscus. The sequence continues at coordinate 29,369,213 of NC_138743.1, read as the reverse complement.
TGACAGGTCTTCAGGAAGGTAATTCTCAAACAATAGCAAAACTAAAATCCTGAAACTACAATATTTTTGCCTGAAAAACTCGGGTTAGAATTTAATATTTGGTTTTATATATATATATATATATATATATATATATATATATATATATATATATATATATATATATATATTAGGGGTGTAACGATACGCGTATTCGTATTGAACCGTTCGGTACGAGGCTTTCGGTTCGGTTTTCGGTAACTTACGCATTTTCAAACCGAACGGTTCGTTGGACCATTTTTCCTAACGACCAAAATTTCGTTATTTCAAATATAGGCGCGTTGCTGGCAAGCGCGCTCATAATGTAAGAGACGCCGGCGCGACCACAACATTGCCCAACATCAAATGGCAAACGTAATGTAAGCGGAACGAAACTGCTTGTTATTGTGTGGTTGAAGGACCGTTTATCAGTTTGGACCAGTGCAGCGCGAGCCGATCGTGATCATGCGACACTGTTACACAGCGCTAAGATATCCAGTAAAGAAAGCATTTGAATTCGCCACAGAAGTAATAACATCGCTGCGAGATCTAGTGAGAAACATTCACATTTCTCCGTTATTAACGGATCAAACACATAGATCAAACAGCGCTGACGTGGAAACTAGGAAGAAACATTGTGTCATGAATGAACTATCCAGTGTCCACAGATCAGCAACATTCACCATGGATTTACTGTAGTAACACTAACTGCAACCAAGGAAGTTTGGCAGGAATAGTAGGCTATAATGCCTTCAAGTAACATTACGTCGGTTTTATTTTGACATTATGAATACAATTGCTGCCCTCAAATGTTAATCTGAACTAAAATAAACCTGTTTATAACTACTACAATATTACATTTCATTTTTTCCAAGGAGCTATTTTGTTTTATATGCTCCTAAGAAGAGTCAATTATAGCTCTAGAATTGCTCAAAGTAAAAAAAAAAAATCATACTTTATGATGTTAGTTTTAATATAAAAAAGAATAAAAAAAATTTAATCAAGGAAATTTCTCTGGCATTTATTTATTTTTGCTGTATCAAAAACGTATCGAACCGTGAATTTTGCGAACCGTTACACCCCTAATATATTATATATATATATATATATATATAGTTAATTTTAAATAATATATAAATAAAATAAAATACATTCTACAACACTTTTTAATTTCCAGTAAAACGGTGGTTCACAACTAGGGGGCCTAAGGAAACTTCTAAGCCTCAAGATGACTTAAAATTATTTTAAATAAGACAAAGCAACTAATAAATACATAAATACTTATATATAAATAAATAATAATATATAAATAATTTTGATCCATCTCAACTTCTTTGAAGAACCCAGGTTCCCGCTGTCTTGAAAAACCTGAATATAGTAGCCTAAAAGTGTGATTTCAAGTCCTGGAATTGTCATTAATTAATAAAATCTTAATGTAATAACGTTCGTAAAAACACCATGGTAACAATGAATATGCATTTTCTAGCTTTGTTGGGTTTAATTGGTTAGAAATTGTGAGTAAGATAAAACCCTTATCCAGTAAATAGAAAAATGGGGGGCCTTGGAAGCAAATTTGAGAATGCCTGCTGTAAAACCTTTAATCTGAAAGCCCATTAGCTAATACTTGCACAAGCTAATTTATTTAAAAACCTGGGGGATTTTAAAAACCCACCTGGTGGCTCCATTCAGTTACATTGTTTATACTAAATATTCATTTGCCTTATGTTGCCAAACCTGTTGTTAAGTGAGAGTCAATTAACTTCTAGGGCTGGAAGGAGGTAGACACTGGTCTGACAAGGAGGTTCGGGCACTTCTTACGGTTTGGTCCGACAAGGAGGTTCATAAGCAGCTTCAACGCTCCCACAGAAACAAGGCCATTTTCCAGGAGATGGCACGTCGGCTGGAGTGCCAACACAGCGTGGTGCGTGACTGGAGACAGTGCCGCACTAAATACAAGAACATGAAATATGACTACAAAGTCAGCAAGAGTCAAGGCCGGCCAATAAGGTTCTTCGCTGAGCTTGATGCTATAATGCAGGGCAAAAACATTGAGGGTAGATTTGAGGAGGACGAGTCACCAAGGAACATACTAGACAGGGACCAGCTGGCCATGAGGCGTGAACCTGTCGAAGAACAGGTTATCAAGATTGACGATGGTAAGATTTGTTTTAATTAATTGCAACAAAATAGTTCAGGTTCTCCATCTAGAAGTTGACTTTTTCCATCTTTATGACCTTGTTTTAGATGAAAGTCTGGCAGAGATGCAAACAATAATGAATGCCGCCACTCATCCACTGATGGCAAGAGAGACAGGTGAGTTCTGACAAAAACTGGAATGCTAAATGCTGTTTCAACATCTTACATTTTCTCAAAAACCTCTCATTTCTTTTTCAGCGACGACAACAGCAGCAGCAGTAAACGAGATGAACATAATAACAGTGCACGATTCAGGCAGAAACTGGAGTGAAGAAGAGGTGGCCGCACTCCTTCAAATCTGGGCCGAAGAAGGGATTCAGCGACAGCTACAGGGTTCAACCAGAAACAAAGACATATTTGTGCAGATTTCACGCAGGCTTCTTCAGCAGGGAGTGGAAAGGGACTGGAAACAGTGTCGCACTAAGTACAAAAACCTGAAATACCTCTACCGTTCTCTGCAGAGAGGAAAAGCCGACATCGGAGATCCTCGCCGTGTCATGAGGTTTTACGAACAGCTGGATTCCCTTTTGTCCAAGCCTCCTAGAAGTCGACTGAATTACGCGGAGTTTTCCGACACAAATCATTTACTGAGGAACTCTAGGATGTTTACTCCTCCAGCATTTGAGGAACACTCCATGGGTGGACTTCCACATGAGAACAACGACATTGTTGCAGTTAGATATGACCAGCCGCCCATTGATGAGGCCACATTGAGATCTCCTGCCATTTCTGCAAGAGTCTTTCAAAACCAGACTGAGACCGAAGGCATTTTAACGAGACCAGAGGAAGTGTCAAATGCTGAATTTGAGATAGGCCTACCTGAAATGAATTCCACAATAGTAAGGCCTACTGGCAGCCCTCCAATAGAATATGAACAGCATCTCTCATCCGACTCCATCTCTGCTGTTATTTATGACGACAGTCATAATTACAGAAGGATCCCAGGTATTAAAACAAATTATACCAGTGGTTCTCAACTGGTTTTGCATCAGATTTGACATTAGATATCATGTGGCGACCATAATCACGACCAAATTGGTATATCATATAAGAGGAAACTAAATAAAGATCAAAATAAAACTAAAGATTTTTAAGACAATAATTCACTGCACAAACACAATTATTCTTCTTGAACCCATTTTTAATGTAGTCTGAGTAAAATTGTATTTTACCTGGCAAAGTTTTGTTCATGTTTTTTGAAAACAAGGGCATGTTTGAGGATGACGCAATCGGTCCATGTTGGCACTTCTGCATTTTCGGCCAAGTGACAGATGAATTTGTACCCCGGGCTTTGTGTTTGACACAGTTTGATCGAACACAAAGCCTTCAATGTCAACAACAAAAGATATGGGAAGCATTTGCCTCATTTTAAGCCTTTTTTTTTTTTTTTTTTGCTATCCTAATTACATGGTTTTCTTTTCCTGCTGTTAGAAACCCAATCAGACAATTGTTTGGTCACGGCTCACCAGTTGAGAACCACTGAATTATACCACACGAAATACTTCATTTCAAATTATCATGTGCACATAATGTTACTCTCATTTGCATTTTCTCAATATGTGTGCATATATTATCAATGTAGACAGCAGCGACCCATCATACACAAGAGGAGAGCATGTGTCGGCTACCAAAGGGAGAAAGAGGAAAGCTGCAGACGAAGGTTTTTCCATAATATTCTCCTCACAGACATTCTCAAAGTTGTGAGCAATGAGCAGAGTTAGGTGCGAGTCAATCTTGTGACTTCAGTTTGACTAATAGAATCAAGATTGGGAATTAGAACGCACTGATCAGGATACATAGAAAGCATTTCATAAATGAAAATGTGATTTAATTTATAGACAACATAACAGTGGCAATTCAAACAATCCTGAACGTATTTGAAAATCAAAAAAAAAAAAAAAGTTACACAAGGGAATCAGGATGGAACCAAGAGTAATTATAGTATAATAAATGAATATATATCTATTACTGGAAATATATTCATTATAAAATTCATCAGTATTATCACTTTCTTTGTCAAAAGTAGCATATTAAGAAAAGGTCAGTGAACAAACACGTTCTTTGACTTTGACCCATGTAACAGTGTTAACAGTGTCTTATGTGTGTTTAGGGGATCGTTTGATTTGTAAACAGTTTCATCAGAGCACTGATGATGGAGAAAGCAGCACAGACTGGTCGGAGAATATAGACTTCCAATGCAAAGAAGAGGAGGATCAATACATTCCGATCATGGAGATAACCTCTGTGTGTTCAATGGCATCCAATGCAATTACATCTGAACAATCGGTGAGACGCAGGACAATAGAAGTCTATTGATCTGTGATTTTACTGCATAGCTGCAGGGTATTGCAAATCGTCATGTTGACTATGAGCAATATCAGCATTTATAAATCATTATATCAGTAAGAAAACAAGATCAGGCAATTGCAAAAGTTGCACCTAGGTAAATTATTCATCTGCATGATAAAGAGCACTAAATTAAAGTGGTCAACATTTAAAGTGGATCAAAAAAGTTCATCAAAGTTGTCCTAAGACAAGAACGGGTATTGTTCAAAATTCATGTATAACTTTGATGCAAGGTTTTGATCCACTTCAAATGTTGAGTAGTTTGTATATTATATGTGAAACAAGAGAATAATTTTATTCAGTGTTTTCAACCTAGGAACCACAGGCAAATTCCTGCATATTATAGGACACTTTATTTAAAAGAAGAAGAATAAAAAAAAGCATATCAGTCTTAGATGATTTGCAGGTCTTAGCTGGTTTAAGATGGTTTTCCATCCACTCTAACCCCCTTTAAAATGCAACAGAACAGCCTGGCCAGATTGGGAGCTATAGGCTGGATTATGTAATATATTTTCAGCAGGAATTATCTTAATATTTTGTTCCATACTAAGAGTAAAATACCCCCGAGTCACATAAACAGGGAGCAGCTAATTAACAGCCGCACACTTACCTGTGCTGTAAAGCAACAAGTCCAAGTGTCAAAATCTGCCCGACCTCCAGTTGCGTTGGCCATTCCCCCGCTGCCACACACCCGAACACCCCGCATTCCTCTCCAATGCCCGACTCTTCAAACTCCATGTCCTCCTCTCTGAATAGAAACTAGCTGGGTTTGTACTGATGGATGTAGCGCGTGGCTAGCTGGAGTCTCTCAAACCACGTGCTTGTTTTCTCACACACAGCGGAGCATGCGGCTAGGCAGAGGAGTTGGCAACACAAATGCTCAAATGAACAAAAACATACGATTTGAAGTCCAAAGTTAGAGCAAATGGAAAACAAAAAGTTTAGCAAAGCACGTTTTGTCAAATCAATAAACTGTTTAAAGTCGTAGAGATAAATTGTGAAAAAATACGCTCAATGACTTGCGTAACGCGCTCAAACTTCAATGTAGTTTGCAAAAATGCATCAGAACGATTGTTTGCTCCTAAACAATATCAATGGATAACGTTACGTCTTTTGTTTTTTCTTTCAAAGTATGCAGATTGAGATTGTGCCCACGTGGTGAGGACGGCATTATTCTGATTGGTTTTTATGAATCGCCAGAGTGTCGTAACGCGCTGCTCTCATGAAAATAAATGAGTTGAGTCTCGCTAACTCGCTCCTCTTCGACATTCGTTTATATCAGCCTTCTTCTGAAGTCCAGGTAGTTATTAAAACGTTTGCCTGAAACCCAGCGACACAGAATAATCAAGTTTCTAATAATTTTTTGCAGGAAAAACGACGCTCAACAACAATGTCGAACACAGCAGGTAAGTTTGGAATCATTCGTCTAGTTGAGTATTTCTGGTGTTCACCATGTTTTATCGCTCTGCAGTTGCGCAGTGAATACAAATTCACCCACATGGCATTACTCCATAGACATATTGTTAAGTTCTTTTGTTTCCTGATATGTTAATACGAATCAGTAGCACTACTAGATGAGGAAATATGGTAGTAAAAGTATTTTCAGCCAAGATAAAACAGAATATTGGTCAATGATAAGTCTGTATAAAGTTGAAATCTTTTAAAATCTAGTTTAAAACTAGTTTTTGTTTTTTTCTACAAAAATTATGTAATGACTGTAAAATGTCATTAGTGTAACCATCAAAAAACAATTAAATCAATTAAAATACTGTACTTTAAAATAATTCCCCAAAGCAAACCCTTTTTTAAATAAAATATGAATTTGAGTCATTAGTTGAACATTCATTAGATAAGAAACATGAAGTTTTCTTAAGGTTTATCATTTCAAGTTTTTTAAAGTTTTTTTTATTAAAAGGTCAAATATGTGACTTTATTTTAAATGAGGCCCTAAAAATGTCATCTGTTTTAGGTTTTCTTGTCACATGACAAGAAAATGGGTTCCTTCATGTCAGTTCTGATTTTGTGTCAGAAAATGGGTTCCTTCATGTCACTGATTTTGATTTGGCGTACACATTTTTTTCAGTTAATATTATTTTAAAACTAAATTACTATTGATTTTTATTATTATTGCTGTTAAGAAATAGATTGAAAAACTTTCTTTTTTTCAAGAGCAAAAAAAAGAGCATTGATTATTGTCTTAAAGTCACATACATTGGAATCAATTAATGTGTATTGTTGCCTTGGTTTTTTTCTGTTTAGAACTGAAACTAGGTCAAAAACTGAACGAGGGTAAGACCAAGCAGATCTTCGAGCTTGTGGGTGAGCCAGGTCATGTTCTGGTCCAGTCTAAAGACCAGATAACAGCGGGCAATGCGGTTCGGAAGGATCAGATGGAGGGAAAAGCCGCCATTGCCAACAAGACCACCAGCTGTGTGTTCAAACTTTTACAGGATGCTGGTGAGATTTCCTTTCTGTTGACTTGATTAAATGAAAACATCTGGCAACCTGGTTAATTTATTTGTCACAAAAAATATTCATTCAAAAAATCTAGTTGAAGATCTTCATGAGGTAGCCCCAATTTCAAAGTTGCCAGAGGTCTCTAGAAGTAATTTACTTTTAAAATAGTTCCCACAACCTCAGCAATTTTAGTGAATTAAATTTAGTGTTCACCATGTGCAGCTTTTGATGAAGGTTTTACTGTGGGGAAATGACTGCCTTGTGACAGCCATGCTTCCTTTAATTATTCTCCATTACAATATGCATGCTGTGTTTAGGCTATTAAGACTGCTGTCCCCATTTCACAGTGTGAAAGCATGTGTCTTTTATCAGTCATGCCTCTTCTCTGCAGAGTCTGTGTCAGTATATCACAGCACTCTGCTTGAAAATGCTGTTAATGTACTAACTAGACCAATCATCGTGAATCACTTTCTATCAGGGCTTAAGACGGCATTTGTCAGGCAGCATTCTGAGACTGCGTTTGTGGCGTCCAGATGTGAGATGATACCCATTGAGTGGGTCTGCAGGCGCATAGCCACAGGCTCCTTCCTCAAACGCAACCCTGGGGTCAAAGAGGGCTACCGCTTCACTCCTCTAAAAATGGAAATGTTCTTTAAGGTGAGGATCTGTTAATCAGAAATAAAGTTGAGAAGGCTTTTAATCGATCACATTTATATGTAATGTCATGCAGTTTCACATTTTTTCCACATATTGATCACCCGTTTACTTCCATTATTCTTCATTCAGGATGATGCCAATAATGACCCTCAGTGGTCAGAAGAGCAGCTGTTGGCGGCTGGGTTTGAGCTGGCAGGTCTGACTATTGGTCGCTGTGAGGTGGACATCATGAGCAAAAGCACTGTGGCCATATTTGAAGTCCTGGAGAAGGCTTGGGCTACACAGGACTGCACGCTGGTGGATATGAAAGTAAGAAATCTGGCATAGAGAAGTCCACACTACAACTAACGACTCAGAAGAACGATATAGTTAGAATCACTCTCAGAACGATTTTTTTTCCATCTGATGAGCAATAAGCCAATCAAAATCCATCCTACTTTAAATAGCTTAAGTGTTTAAGGCAGCAGACACCATAAATCAAGCGCAGCGTTGGTCACGTTAGTCACGCTCGCATCAGCTGACTCTCAGCTGATCCACATCTACCTATAGGTATACGACGCCTATCTCTGTATACATATATAAGCTCCTTCAGTATTATCAGCAACTATTGTGCTTCTCAGGAGCGAATTACCCTCCTCCGTCCCCAGCTCCTCCTCTCGTCAGTCATTATGGCATTCTGATTCCCCTTGAATCAGACTAAATTATTTAATTGTTGTACATTAAAATATTGACATTAATGATATCTGCAATAGATTTTTGTTGGTTTTGTTCTGTTTACCCTAAGGGGGGTTATTGCTGCTCTCCCTGCTCTTATCCATGCTAGGCTGCATGGATTCGCAGGGAGTTCTGGCCAATCCAAACTATATGCTAATTCGTAGCTATATGCTAATTATGCTCAATCGTATTTAAAAATAGTGGTCCTGACAGAACTGCAGTGCATGCTTATAATAAACAGAACATTATCATCCGTTGGTGTGGATGCTGATATAGTTATTGTTATAGCTATCTTTATAGTATTGTCGTTGGTTTGCACAGGCTCCTATTTCTTTTTTTATTATTGTGGTAATTGTTACTTACAGTAGAGGTTTAATGCCCATAATCTGTCATTTTAGATCGAATTCGGTGTAAATGTGACCACTAAAGAGATTGTGCTGGCTGATGTGATTGACAACGACTCATGGAGGCTCTGGCCAGCTGGGGATCGCAGCCAGCAGAAAGACAAACAGGTAAATAGCCAAGCATCATGATGTGTTTAAAAACTATATACCTCAGGCATGAAATTAATTTATGCTACTTATTTACTAGAGTAAAACTAGAAGCCACTAAGAGTTTAGTATTAATCTGGTGAAGCAAATGTCCTTCTGCTATGATGTTCATGATCTTTCCTGAGAGAACTAACTAACTAACTAACCTGTGGCAAGACCTATATGACTGTCAGATAAACACTGTTCTCTGTGTAGGTTTACCGTGACCTGAAAGAAGTCACTCCTGAGGCCATGCAGATGGTGAAGAGGAACTTTGAGTGGGTCGCAGAGCGAGTCAAGGTACCATTATTTACAAAAAAAAAATGTTTTTGATGTGTTTGTTTACCTTGTAATCTTTAAATCAAAATATAACTGGAAAAAATGACACAATTCTCTCTAGTGACTTGCTGGATTTCTCCAATCATATAGTCCATTTAGTCCTTCCCCACCCCCTCAAAGCTTGCATTCATCGGCCTCCATTTTTAAGTGCAATGCCCACATCTGAAAATCCAATCAACAACCAAGGCTTCGAACCAAGTCCCTGCCCTAATCGTTTTCTTTTAATAATTTGTTACGCTCAGATCAATTACGCTCAGTTTCTTTTACTGCATCAAGAAGCTGAACGCTAACATTGAGCTCTGTGACCTTTGGCTATTTACTTAGTTCCCCTAGTTCAGGCTTTCATCCCTGTTAACTTCCCTCTTCCTCCAATCTTTCACAACATCTAAATGAAAAAAAACACCACATTCCTTGCTTAAACTTTTCATATATGGTATTTCTAATTGAGAGAGTATGTTTTGTTTTGTTTTTTTCCACCATGGTTGAGTGCTTGGTTCCACCATGGTTTTCCACCAATGCTTCAGATAGAATACTTTAATAACATTATCGTGAAATAATGTTTGGAGTATTCTAACTGAAGCATTAGTGATTAATGGGAATCTGACTCTGTGTGTGTGCATCTAGCTGCTCCTGGAGTCACAGGCGAGAGGAAGGGTAGTAGTTCTGATGGGCTCTACCTCAGATGTGGCTCACTGTGAGAAGATCCGTAAGGCTTGTGGTTCATATGGCATTCCCTGCCACCTTAGAGTCACCTCTGCCCATAAAGGCCCTGATGAGACACTCCGCATCAAAGCTGAATATGAGGGTATGACCGAACACAACGTTGTCATTTGATCTGTTAAGAACAGAACAAGCATGCCCTTTCTGCAGATTTTTTTTTTTTTCATGGCTTTTTTCATTGCCAAAATTATGTAAAATGTATATTTAAAACTATTTGAAATAACTAATTTAATTGATCAATGTTTTTCTCCTCAGGTGATGGGGTTCCCACCATCTTTGTAGCAGTGGCAGGCAGAAGTAATGGCTTGGGTCCAGTGATGTCAGGAAACACTGCGTATCCAGTTATTAACTGTCCTCCAATTACCCCTGACTGGGGTGCTCAGGACATCTGGTCATCTCTTCGCATGCCTAGCGGTACCGATTTAAATGTCATTAATTATTGTTTGTGTCACTTTATGCGTGATATGATTATCTGTATTGTAATTACTACAGACATGCATGGGGTCTGAATTTAATTTTATTTTAGTGTCTCTTATACTCACCAAGGTTGCTCTTATTTGATCAAGATACAGTAAAAACAGCAATATTGTAAAACGTAAGAATTTAAAATAACTTTCCTAATTTAATATCTTTTTAAAATGTAATTTACTCCTGTGATGGCAAAGCTGAATTTTCAGCATCATTACTCCAGTCTTCAGTGTCACATGATCCTTCAGAAATCATTCTAATATGCTGATTTGCTGCTCAAGAAGCATTTCTTATTATCAATGTTGAAAACAATTGTGTTGCTTAATAATTTGTGGAAACAATGATATTTTTTTAAGGATTATTTGATGACAAAAAAGTTCAAAAGAACAGCATTTATTTGAAATAGAAATATTTGTTACATTATAGATGTCTTTACTGGCATTTTTAATGCCGAAAAAACGTATTCATTTCTTACAAATCGTACCCACCCCAAACTTTTTAATAGTAGTTAAACAACTGTGCGGCTGAATTGTATGCAATGCTAAACATCTTCTCATTCTCACTCTTTCAGGTCTGGGCTGCTCCACTGTTCTTTCTCCTGAAGCTGCTGCTCAGTTCGCAGCTCAGATCCTAGGTCTAAATGACCATTTGATCTGGGCCAGACTTAAGGCATCAATGCTGAACACCTGGGTCTCCCTGAAACAAGCTGACAAGAAGCTGCAAGAATGCAGCCTGTAATAGATCAGCATTTTCATTCCCTCCAAACACCTTGTACATTTTGCTTACATTTGTGTACACCAGTCATTGCCTATAAACAAGCCTATGTGAAATGCTGACCTAGAGCTTATTTGCAATAATACCATTTCAGGTGTACATTACATCAATAAACATTCCTCTGTTACATCTGTCTTGGTGATTTTGTTCTTCAGCAAAATAAATAAATAAATAAATATATATATATATATATATATATATATATAAAATGAAGTTCTGTTTTAACCATGTCACACACGAGGACCCCAGTATGATGTAAACTAGAAATACTCTTAGATTCTTTAAATAATGGTAATGTCACCATAATAGCTCAGATCACAGACAAGTGAGTTACTAAAATGTGTTATTCCTGCACATTAAAGAATTATTCAACACTTCAAGTATTATTCAGTATTTATTTACTTCTCACATTTACTGAATTAAATCATATACTTTTGAAGTTTAATTATTCCAGTAGGCCACATTGTGATTTCTTTTTTTCACTTCCCAAATATAAGTCCTCTTAAAATGATAATCAAAACCTTTGTTGTACCATTTAAGATATTTAATACTTTTCACGACCTTAAATTTGATAAAACTGAATCTAAGACTATTTAAGGACCTGTAGGGACCCTGAGAAAAGTTGACATTTGATGTGCACAGACAGAACCTTGAATTAATTTGATTAAAAATGAATTAGTTTGATTAAAAATGAATGAAATGTTGTGCTTTTTTAGCGTGGCACTGCACATAATTCATATGGATGGGGACAGTGAGTGGCCCCCAGTTTAAAATCCAATTTGGGCTCCACACCCACTGGTGAAGAGAAAGTGAAGCGCTGGAGCAGAGAGGAGAAAAACAGGAACAGCTCCATCCGTGCCAGTTGCTCTCCAGGACAAACTCTCTTTCCTGAAAATCAGAGGAAATGAAGGTTAATCATAAAGGGTGTCTTTTTATGGGGGCATAATTTATGGGGTTCCGCATTGTCAAGGTATATATTTGGATTACTTTAGTGGAAACAGTTTCCCTTTTACCTAGAGAAAAAGGTAAGAAGGCATCTCTCCTTCTGAAATTGCCCTCAGCATCCAGGAAGTGATCTGGATTAAAGGAGTGAGGCGTCTCCCACTCGGACTCATCAAACAGCACGGATGTCAAATTGCCGGTCACCATTGTGCCCTACAGAACCACAAGAGGCTTAACAAGAATAAAATTATACACACTACTCTTACTTTGCTTTAACTAATAGGCTCTGCTTAAGTTCACATTCTTATTTTAAACATCACTAGGCCCACCTTTGGGATAGAGTATTTTCCTATCTGAGTATCTTCCACTGTAGCTCGGGCCAAATTTAATGGAACAATATTTCCAATCCTCTGTATTTCATGAATGACAGCATTGGTGTAAGGCATGTTGTCCTTGTCTGATAAAGATGGTTGCCGTGACCCTCCCAAAACACGATCAATCTCCTCCTGAACTTTGGCTAAAGATACAAAAATTAGAGATAGTGTGAGTACGCATTACTTTTTAAGTGCATATGAATGCCATTTCTCACAGTAAGCTCTCACCCTGTATCTTAGGATATTTCATCATGTAAAGGAGACCCCAGTACAGAGTGGTAGAGGTGGTCTCAGTTCCCGCTATAAACAGATCCAGAGTACAAAAGCACAAGTTCTCCACATCAAACCCAGAGGCTGTGTCGTCTTCAAGCTAAACAACACAAATGAAAGGCATTTCAATTCAGTAACCATACATTATTATTAAAAGAGCTTTCCCGTACCAGCTCACTTACTGACGCCCCCCCCCCCCCCCCCCCCTCAGAAAGAGTCTTACTTTTTCCATCTCGGCAAGAAAGCAGTCAATGTAGTCCCGTGGATTTGATGGATCATAATCCGCTCTGTGTGCATTCACCTTCTCTTTAACAAAGCCAATCACTTCTTTCCACAGAGCAAAAATTTTCTTGTGCGGTCCAGGCAGTCGCCGCATGAGCCATGGGAACATGTTATAAAGCTAAAGAAATCAAAACAAAAAGTAGATGAGCAGTGAACGAAAGCAAAGTTAAGTTGTTCAAATTAGAAAATGTTTACTTGAGCCCAGATGCCTCCTTCCAAATAAATGGCTTCATTGATGTTCTTCAACATAGACTGGAAGTCATGGTCACTGTACTCAAATCGATTCCCAAACACAAGGACACAGATCACATTTGAGACAGCGTTGTTCAGCAGTAAGCGAGGGTCAAATGGTCGACCTGTAAATCACACTGTGCTTAAAAATTTCAAATGCAATTGTCAATTATTTTCAGTCAACAAACCTCAGTAAATACCTTGTTCATTTGAAATGGCTTCATTCATAAAGCAACACTCAAGACTGATGGATGGCTCTAAACTTTTCTTTCCCAATCCAAAGTTTCGAAGCGTCGAGAGCGCAAATCTCCTCTGATGCTTCCATTTATAGCCACTGCTAACAATTAAACCTGCTCGCAAAAAAAACCCTTTACAGTTAATAGATTACTGACAATTTATGGTGAAATGCTAAACCACCAATTTAACATTCTGATATTAAACTGACCTTTGTCTCCAGTGATGTCATAAAATAAAGGTAATGTGGGACGATCAGCAAGGTTATCACCCTGTTGTGTATAGACCTCCTTTACTAGTTTATATCCATCCAACACAACAATTCTTGGTCCAAAAATTCTAAGGCTGAAAATCTTGCCGTATTTTTCTGCAAACTGTAAAATATGGAAAATCAACATTATGTAGTAATAATAGTAGGTTTCAGTAGTTTTTAATGTCATCTTCATTAATCTTAGTCCATTTACACTGACTAAAATTACATGTAATTTATGTGAACGAAAATAACATCGATTGAAGATAAATTAAGATACAAAATTATGAAAATGCCAACATATCTTAGAAATAATCATAGGTTTCAATAGTTTGTAATTCTTCGTTAATTTGAGCCTATTTACTCTGACTACAATGATGTCATTTTTGTCATGAAAATAACATTAATTGAAGATTAAGCAAACATTTATAGACCAAACTTTAGCCACATTTTCCAACATTCTGAAAAAAAATCCAAACATTCATTAATTCAGACATGTTTATTAGTTTAATTTAAACCATGACTAGCTGGTTTAACTAGTTTCAGCTGGACTGTTAAACATTCCCGGTCTGACCAGCAGGAAATATAAAGCTGTCAGAACTTGAGCTCCTGAAATAATAAGTATACTGTATTTTATACTATTTAGAAATACTTCATGCATTCATACTGTTATAACTTTTGCATGTTTTGGATATTCCATTACATAGCTCATTGTTATGGCAGGAGCACCCAAACCCTGACCATGTGAACAGAACCCTTTGTCATGCGTTCATTATTTGTAATGCTGCATTCCAGACAGCTCGGAATTTGGAATTTTCCCACCTCGTTCTTGGAAATAAGCTCTGGAACGCCACTCAAAGTCGGATATTCGACCTGTGAACTCGGCGTACATCGATCAACCCCGACCTCAGCGAGAAGAATCATTAGACGTCACTTCCAAGATGTCGGCAAATCCTGCTTCCAATGAGCATAAACGTAAAAATACACTATTAATAATATATTTAAAATTAACTGGATCAAGCACTGTCTTTGTGAGAATAATTTTCCATGGTTCTTTATCCCCAATCTAATCTTTAAAAAATGTGGCGGTCTTAATTTTTTACTTGCCTGTGATTTCAAAAGCACCAAACTCCCAATTAAGTTAATTAAGCTTTGGATGCGTGGAAATTGGTCAACAAAAACAAATTTTTCTACCTATCCCTGTGTTATTTGGAATAATCCATATATATTATTCAAAACCAAGACTACTATGCAATGATTTTATTAGTAGCCTAGCTAAGTTTAAAGAAGGATTTTCACCATTATGCTATTTTTGTAAAGAGGAAACAGAAACAATCTTACATTTACTTTTCAGTTGTAATTATACCATACTATTTTGGTCTCTTTCTTCAAAAAGTTTCTTTTTGATTTGTTTCATAAGTTTGTCACAATAACTGATATAATGGTCTTGTTTATGGATTGTGATAAGGTTTATTGGAAATGGAAGTTGTAATTAAAATTCTTATGTTATTTGGGAAATATCATATGTTTTTTTTAACACTCTCTAACTTAAATACAGAACAATCATAAAGCTGTTGAGACATCTCAGCTGTTGAAAAGGATACTTAATGTATTAGGTCGATCGATGTATGATTGATTTTTTATATAAAATGCAGAATTTTGATTTTATTGTTTTATAGATTCAAGTGCTTTTGTATTACTTTGCATTCCCCTATTATTGCTATTTAAAGAATAAATTAAAATAAATAAATGTAAAAACCAACTTTAAAATTAGACATTAAGTTTATGTAATAATACTCGTTTTTGCTTTTCGTCGGCTTTTTTCAAAGCGATTTTATGTTGTTTCCCCATAAAAAAAACAAAAAAAACACACAATTATGCCCCTCTCGTTATGTCATGGCGACATCATGTGGTCAACATGTGAACGTGACGTCTGATTGCATGGAACTGAGGTCTGAAGTGGGACATTTAAATTTCGGTATTCCAACGTCCAAACGCAGAATGAACAGTTCAGATCATGCATTCGCCAACTATCGAAACATCGATTTCCCCAAAAAGAATTGTATTTACCTCTGCAAACTGAAGATGAACCTTACTATGATCTATATGATGAAGGTCTCCTATAAACGGCAAAGACCATGGTCCAGGAGGAAAGTTCTTCGGCGCTTTATTTCTGATATAATCACTCAGCAATAAAAACACACACGAAAATATCAAAATACTTTTGATATCGATCCACTCGTAAAGCTGCAACAGGCCCATGATGACTGACATTCTGGATTGTTGTGTGCAAGTTTAAACGGAGCAACAACAAAAAAACCTCTTTAACCGGAAGGTCGAATCCATGCGCGTCAGAAGAAGAAGAAGAAAAAAAAGAAAAGAAAAAATTGTGGGTGGGTCTTCCCCATAGACTTCCCCCAGAAAAAAATACTGGAGTACTAGATGCAATGACAAATATATATGAAGGTAATTAGCGGTGGCTATAAATCCATAGACATATCGTCATTCTTCATGATTTGTTAATTCAGGTGACGCGGGTTTTAACCCTTCCTTGCTTAACTCTTCTGATTTATGAGATCACTTTCACAGTACAGTTTTGGTCTGTTATTAACCCTTCCTTGAGTCGATGTATATTACGTTATAGCATATAGGGGGAGACCGGGGACAGCTGCAACAGGGGATGGTTGCAACATGTCATTTTTCTCCAATCAGAAACAAGCTAGAGTGATGACACTCATACTGCACATGCACAGTTAGACCCTCCCCACCAAGAAGACAGTAGACATATTCAACATCTGCTGCTGCATTTATTGAACAAAACTTGTTTTGGAGGTATGAAAGTAAATTTTTTCATGAGATATATTTTTGTCATACTGTCCTGAAATTTTGTATGAATTAATCAAAACTTTCTTCGTTTGAATTATTGTTTTGTTTACTTCTAAGTGACATGGTTAGCATTTGTCAAAGTCAGTGTGTCTAGCAGGCACATGATGTTCTGTCATGGCTGATAGGGTTGGGGACGGTTGCAACATGTTATAAATTGCATGTTTAATAAAAGTTTGTTGCATTGCAAATTGTTCAATTCTTCCTGTCTGACACTGAAATATGGAGGGATTGAATAGCATCTGTAACGCCTGCACACTGAATCTGTGTAGGCCTATGTTCTACACATGAACAAACAAAACTCAATAACTGTTATTTGATAAATATGACTAAATAAATAAATAATAGGCCACAATAATATTATTGAAATAAATAATACTATAACATTATAGTAGGCCTAAAACAGTTAATATTTTCAGAATTCTTTGCTCATTGAGACAAAAAGCTTAAGTTAATTAATGAAATTTAAGGTATTTTTAACATGTTGCAACCGTCCCTGGGTTGTGTTGCAACTGTCCCCTGGGTCGGGGTCAGTTGCAACATCTGACTTCTTCCATTCAAATAAATACTGTGAACGATATGTCATATATAATCATCTTTAAATGGTATGGGTAATTAGCAGACAGATGCAAGTTCAATATATACAAATTTGGTTGATCTAGTCCAAATAGTCTTTGAGTAATTGAGAGAAATGCAAAAAGTGTTGCAACTGTCCCCGGTCTCCCCTACTTATAACTTGTACACAATAGAGGGCAGGCAGTTACAGTGGCAGGAAAAGCATTTGTTGTTTATGGAGAACAGGTTTAATTTATTCCCATTTACGTGCATAATTTTAGCTGGTAAATCAGAAAACCAAGCAACACCCAAGCAACTAATACATTTTTTTTAAAAAGGACTATTGTGTCCGACATATAAGCATTCAAACTCGACATTTTTAGATATAGAAGGTTTACAAATTAAATTTTAAATGAACATTCCCATAATTTGTAAACAAGGCCAAAAAACAATGTATCATCAACACATACAGTATGTGTTGCTTGTCTTAGCGTGGCACAGCACATAATTCATATGGATGGGGACAGTGAGTGGAAAATCCAATTTGGGCTCCACACCCACTGGTGAAGAGAAAGTGAAGCGCTGCAGCAGAGAGGAGAAAAACAGGAACAGATCCATCCGTGCCATGCTCTCCAAGACAAACTCTCTTTCCTGAAAATCAAATACCTTGTATGTTGCATGGATCGCTCTTGAAAAACGAATACATATTTTTGATACTTTAACGGTTAGAATAAAAGTATTTAACTCTATAAGTTTATATTAAATGCAAATTGTCAATATATTTTCTATACCTAAAGAAAAAGGTAAGAAGGCATCTCTTCGCCTGAATTTGTCCTCAGCATCCAGGAAGTGCGGGGTTAAAAGAGTGAGGCGTCTCCCACTCGAACTCATAAGGACTGATTTGTGCTAAAAAAAAAAAAAAAAATTCTACAGATGCTGTTGTATTACAAATTTATTAAATGTTTAATTTAGGTTGCAACAGTAAAAGTTGAGTACATTGAAGTTAGCATTTTAAGATTCAGTTATGATGATTATATCAAGAGATTCCTGCCAGTCCTGTTCTCTAATAGCTGAGACGACTCTCACCCTCACCCTTTGTCTTTATGCATTTCCTGACCATTAAGCTCAATGTACAGCTGTGCTTTTGTCTCTATGATAATGTTAATGTATGGGCAATCTAGTCAGGCTGATTGGATTAGCATATATGCGTTTGAATAGTTATGCTGATTGGATTGAGACTGGTAACACGCTGGAGTCTAGGGCGGTTCCTTAACCTGTATTCTTAATTTACATGCTTTGTTCAACCTCAATGTAAATCCCTCCCCCTAAATGTAGATAAAAGTGCAAGGCAACTTTCTTTAGATTAGACTTGATGATGATGAACTACAGACATGGAAGAATAAATCTCTTCTGCTTATAAAATCCATCTCAAGTCTCCTGGTTTCTGCTTCGATGAAGGAATAAAAGTTTCCAACAATGCCATGCCCATAGATATAGTGTTTTAAACCCTAGGCCCACCTTTGGGATATAGTGTTTTCATATCTGAGTATCTTCCACAGTTATTAATGGAACAATATTTCCAGTCCTCTGTATCTCATGAATGACAACATTGGTCTATAGGCTAGGGCATGCTGTCCTTGTCTGATAGCCTGACTGCCGTGACCCTCCCACAACACAATCAATCTCCTCCTGAACTTTGGCTGAAGATACAAAAATTAGAGATAGTGTGAGTACGTATTACATGCCATTTCTCACAGTAAGCTCTCACCCTGTATCTCAGGATATTTAATCATGTAAAGGAGACCCCTGTACAGAGGTGGTCTCAGTTCCCGCTATAAACAGATCCAGAGTACAGACACATAAGTTCTCCACATCAAACCCAGCAGCTGTGTCATCCTTAAGCTAAACAACACAAATGAGAGGCATTTCAATTCAATAATCATAAATTTTTATTACAAGAGCATTCTCGTACCAGCTCACTTACTGACGCCCCCCTCAGAAAGGGTCTTACTTTTTCCATCTCAGCAAGAAAGCAGTCAATGTAGTCCCGTGGATTTGATGGATCATAATCTGCTCTGTGTGCGTTCACCTTCTCTTTAACAAAGTCAATCACCTTGTTCAACAGAACAAATATTTTGTGGTGTGTTCCTGCCAGGCACTCGGCACATGAGCCATGGTATAAAGCTAATGAAAGCAGAAGAAAGGGCAGATGAGCAGTGAAGAATTAACTTGATTAAAATGTTTACTTGAGCCCAGATGCTTCCTTCCAGATATAAAGCCTCATTGATGTTCTTCAACAGAGACAGGAAGTCATGGTCACTGTACTCAAATCGATTCCCAAACAAAAGACACACATTTGAGACAGCGTTGTTCAGCAGTAAGCGAGGGTCAAATGGTCGACCTGGAACAGTAAAAGTTGTACATTTCACTTCAAATTCTATTTCCAATAACATACTCCCAATTTCAAATGTAATTTTCAGTTAACAAACCTTTACATACCTCGTTCATTTGAAAATGCCTCATTCAGACTGGTGATGGATACATGGATACATTCAAGATGGATGGACAGCTACAAGCTTTTCTTTCCCAGTCCAAAGGTCCGAAGAGTTGAGAGTGCAAATCTCCTGTGATGCTTCCATTTATACCCATTGGCACCAATTAAACCTGTTCACAAAACAGAACCTTTACAGTTAACTGAGGCTACACTTAAATGTTCCTCACTTTCTCTGTACTTCGTAAATCAGCAGATTAACAAAAAAAAAAAATATAAGGGAGATATTTTCAAGTCACATCCAGTGTCATAATTTTGTTTAATTTTAGCGTGAATGATCAACTGATCATTTATGGTGAAAATTTAAACATTCGATACTCATTTGTATGTCATTTGTTACTTGGAATATTAGACTGACCTTTGTCTCCAGTGATGTCATAAAATAAAGGTAACATGGGATCGAAGATCAGCAAGCTTATCACCCTGTTGTAAATACACCTCCTTCACTAGTTTATATCCATCCAACACAATTCTTGGTCCAAAAACTCTAATGTTAAATATCTTGCCATATTTTTCTGCAAACTGCAAAATGGTTTGAAAATGAACAAATGTTAATAACAGTAGGTTTAAATAAATTAATACATATATAAACACATACGGGGTCTTTTTGACCCCAAATGACTTTTGCTCAAATTAAAAAAAATGTTCAGTACAAAAAAATGCTAAACTTTGACAAAAATATTTTATTTTTGTTATAATTGTGATTTTATAATATTTAGATATGAATCCAACTGAATCCAACTTGTGAAAAGATATCTTTCAGGTAGTCAAATAGCAAATAGCATATAGTGGAGCTCTATGGCCATCTAGTGGTTAAAGTGATATTTTTTTTATTTTAAAACTGCATTTTCCAAAAAATGGGCATAAATGTTACATTAAACCATTTAAAATGATCCATGTTATCCCCATGAATGAAAGTTAGAAATCTGGGTCTTTTATAAAGTGAATTTTACATCAAATGCTGTTTTTTTGTAAAAAGCTTATTTAAATAAATATTTATTTATTTATTTATAGAAATTTAAAAGATATCATAAATTCTCCAAAAACTGCACAAATGTTGAGTAAAAACATTAACAAACAGAATAAAATTACATTTGTAAAAAAAAAACAACTATTATCTTGTTACAAAATTAAATGTTATTGTCTGGGGTCTCTGGAGACCCCAAAAAACACGAGTGTAGACATAAATATAGACCATCAGAGGGTTAATAAACATGTCTAACATTGTTTGTTTAAGCTGATCTTCCACCAGACCATAATGAAACATGCTCAACCTGAAGGTGGCACTGGCCACAAGCCAAAGGGTTTTCCGCGCAAATACTGGAAGTTGATTTGTTCATGTTTTTGCAAATATAGGTTAGTAATATAGAATAGTAATATTACATGCATGTTGTGGATACAGCTCTAATGAAGCATGTAAATTCAAGATTAAGCAGAGCAATCCGATGGCTAGATTTTTCAATTCTACGTTGTTTTTCGTAAAAAATGTGAAATTAAATAGTTTCATCATGAGTCTGTCGGCGCATGTCCTCGTTGGTGAGACCTCTTCAATAAACATTATTTTCAACGTATAATCTTACTCATTTCCTAGGGAAGTTCTCTGCCGAGTTCATAGCTAGAGTCATACAGAGTTAAAGGGGTGGTTGAGTGTGATTTCACTTTTCTAACTTTAGTTAGTGTGTAATGTTGCTGTTTGAGCATAAACAACATCTGCAAAGTTACAACACTCAAAGTTCAAAGCAAAGTGAGATATTTGCTTTTAAAGAAAAGGACTACAACAAACGGCTGGTTGGGACTACACAACATTCCTCTCGGGTTAGTGACATCACTAACCCTAGAATTTACATAAACCCCGCCCCCGGGAACACACAGTCCATGTTGAGAAGAGGAAAAGTTGTTGTATAAGAGTACATTTGTGAGTCAGCTCAAACTTTAGCATCCATCTTTTCACATGCAATAGAAAGTCACTCTGTGTGCATCTCACAACAGTTCATATATGAGCAATTTATAGATTTATCATGACAGAATATCCTAATTGAAGATAGTTAACTCCACATCAGCAACATAAATTCATCAACTAACCATTCAGAGACGTCCTGTTGCATTCTACATGTTGTCACTTCTTCTTGAGTCTCTCCATCTTTGTCTGACTCCGTTTTAACATTAAAGGCAGAACAGTTTCTGTCATTTTAGTGTGTCAGGTAACAGCAGCTGCTAACAGACACAAGCTCTTGAAACCCCGCCCTCTGCAGCAGCTCATTTGCATTTAAAGGGCCAGGCACAAAACGGTGCGTTTTTGCAAACCCTCAAAAAGTGACATCTTTAACTTGCTATATAAAAATATCTGTGGGGTATTTTGCGCTAAAACTTCACACACACACTCTGGGGACATCATAGATATATTTTACATCTTGTGAAAAGGGCATTATACCACCCCTTTAAATGCCACCTACCAGCCAATCAGAAATTAGAATGAGTTGTTTCCGGGTAAATTACGTGTTCCCGCTGCAAGCACGTTCGTTACTAGGCAACACGCGCACACAAGGAATGCAAGATCTGGGCTGTTCAGCCCCGACAAAACGTTGCGCACCGTTTTGAACTTGAACGTGCCTCTGATGAATGCGGTTTTCGGAAGGAACCGAAGGAACCCCTGCATTTGTTTTGTTGTTTTTTTGCATTTTGATTTTATGATTCCTGGACGAAATCTCTTGCCTGTGATCAAAGACAGTGAGAGCTGATGTTGAGGAAATAATCATTTTTATAATACATTTTAATCAAATACATTTTAATAAATTAAACACAAGGCCTACATCATAAAACTCAAAAGATTATTTATTTTAATATCTTAGTCAGTCTGAATGACAGTTCATGCGTGAACGTTAGGCCTATTAAATACCAAAGTTAATGCATTATTCTTTAGTGTTTAAAATATTTAATTTACTACTAATTATATTGATTTATAACTTTATTTTTTATTTTTTTCTTACTGGGCGACCTTGGTAGGCCCAACTGATGCAAAGCGTAGGTGAATTTCGTGCAAGGTCCGTGTACTTTTTGATCATTTAATTTCCTGTTTGGAATGGAATTACGAGAAATGAAAACCAGCTCGTTCGTTTTTTAGTTTAGTTTAAAAAATGGAAAATGAGATTTTGGCTCGATTTTTCATTTTTCGTTTGTGGTTTACAAATCGGTTTATGGGTTCGATATTTCATTTGCACACGTGGGCGGCGCTGAAACGCCCCTTTCATCTGATTGGTCAAAACGCTCCGCCTTCAGTAAGCTACGAGCTTTTCTTTCTGTCAGGCAGAATAAGAGTCAGTACGAGTGCGGCACTGACAAATGCACTTTAATAAAATAATGTCTGAAACCACCACTCACTGTTAACTACGCACAATATTTGAAGCAGAAATATGTTGCTGGTCACGTAATTCGTGCTGCTGCGACTTGCAAGCGACCCCAATAATGTGAACTACAGTATGACAGATTATTTTAGCATGATGTATTTCCCATTGATAAATACAGTGCAAATAGTTCCGTCTCTTTGGATAAAAGGGAAGTGGAAATAAAAATAAATTATAGGCTGAACTGTACCATGATAATATGTCTGTAACATTTACCATGTTTTACTTGCCATACTGCCTAGAATAAACAATATTTTCTCCACACAAGATGTTTAAAAACCCTGCATAGTTTTTGTGAAGACGAGCGCATATCTTACAAAGGTTCCAGTTCTGTTTAGGCCATTGTAGTTTGTAATGCTTGTTATGTTCCTAAATTTATATAGGCCTAACATTTAAACTTCTATCTATCTATCTATCTATCTATCTATCTATCTATCTATCTATCTATCTATCTATCTATCTATCTATCTATCTATCTATCTATCTATCTATCTATCTATCTATCTATCTATCTATCTATCTATCTGACTGAGCTTCCTTTGTGAAAAATAGCAGACCACCTTTTTTAAACTTTTATTTAAAACGGTGGTCTGCTATATTTCACAAAGGAAGCCCATTTGTGCGGTCGTTGGCGTTATACGAGAAGGACATTCGTAATATTAGCCAAGCAATGTTATTTTATCATATTTTATGAGGACTTTCCATAGACATAATGATTTTTATACTGTACAAACTGTGTATTCTACACCCCTAGACTAACCTTACCTATCACAGAAAACTTTCTGCATTTTTACATTTTCAAAAAACATCACTTAGTCTGATTTATAAGCTTTATAAGCTCTCTCAGCCACCATAGATTTTAATCTAAATGAGATGTTTCCTGGTTAAATAAAATAAGTAATACATAAAAACCACAAGACCCAAAATGATTTTGATCGAAATTATTGCTTGGGACAAATCAGTGTCACTGGATATTGGTAGAACGTCCCTAGCATCCCTACTAAATTCAACGCCCCTGTTATTTTGTTTTCTTTCTCGCTTGTGTGTTTTAAACAAGATATCAGCTATTAAATTAGGTCTGCCATTTTATTTATAGCATATGTGTTAATCTTTTTACAGCATCATAAGACAGGGAATGAAAGATGCAACTTTCTGAGTCAAAATCCTTCGTTTGAGTTTTGTCTTCAACAACTATACATAAAAGAAACATAAAATGACAAAGCCTGTGCATAATTTTGCTTTTAGGTAAGCTTTATGTCTGAAATTAAATGATAAAAGTCCTTATCCAGTAATTACAATGACTGAGAAGGTCAGGAAAGTTCATTGGTCAAACAAGAGTAGCAAAGAGTGGAAACCCTAAAAATGTGCAGAACTTCATACTGGAATTATTTCATACATAAAAATATACATTGTATTTCAAAAATAAAAATATTATAGCTTACACTGCATCACAAATTTATAAAATACTTTTTTAATCCAATTTACAATTTTACTAAACTTATACAACCGTCCTGGAGTAACGGTTTAAAGGCATAAATCCCTACAGTAAAAAAAAAAAAAAAAAAAAAAAAAACTCTATAGAGGTTAGGCCTAGGCTTAGGTTAGGCTATAGAGGCTATATAGGTTACCAGCCCAGATCTTTTCTCACTGGCACTCCACCCTTAAATTGAACCCATTTCCACAATTTCCCCAAAATAAATGGATACATTATCTCCCTAAATTTCTCACAAACACACACACAATCATAATCACATATTTGTGTGTGTTGCTTGCTTAACCTGACACTGCACATAATGTGTATATGGTTGGGGGTTCCCATTAAAATGAAGTTGAGCTCCACACCCGCTGGTGAAGAGAAAGTGAAGCGCTGCAGCAGAGAGGAGAAAAACAGGAACAGCTCCATCCGTGCCAGATGCTCTCCAAGACACACTCTCTTTCCTGAAAATCAAACAAAAACAATCTTTCTCCATTAATAAAATAAAAACACCTATATATATATATATATATACAGTGCCCTCCACAATTATTGAACCCCCTGGTAAATATGATCAAAATGGGCTGTAAAAAATAAATCTGCATCGATTATCCTTGTGATCTTTCATTCAAAAAATGTGCAAAATTCTAACCTTTCATTGAAGTAAAAGAATTGAAAGTGGGGGGAAATCACATTATGAAATAAATGTTTTTCTCCAAAACACGTTGGCCACAATTATTGAAACCCTTTTATTAAATACTTTTTGCAATCTCCTTTTGCCAAGATAACAGCTCTGAGTCTTCTCCTATAATGCCTGATGAGTTTGGAGAATAACTGACAAGAGATCAGAGACCATTCCTCCACACAGAATCTCTCCAGATCCTTCAGATTCCCAGATCCATGTTGGTGCTTCTTCTCTTCAGTTCAGCCCACTCATCAGGTCAGGGGACTGAGACGGTCATGGCAGAAGCTTCATTTTGTGCTCCACAACAAATTTTTGTTTTGATTTTGATGTTTGTTTTGGATCGTTGTCCTGATGGAAGATCCAACCACGGCCCATTATAAGATTTCTAGCAGAAGGCGTCAGGTTTTGATTTTTTATCTGTTGATATTTGATAGAATCCACAATGCCATGTATCTGAACAAGAAGTCCAGGACCTCCAGCAGAAAAATATGCCCACAACATTAAAGATCCAATGGTATATTAAATTGTACACATGGGGTACTTTTTATCCTTGTGTTCACCAAACCCATCTAGTGTGTTTGCTGCCAAAAAGCTCTGTTTTAGTCTCATCTGACCACAGAACCCTGTGTTGTTTGAAGATCCAGTCGTGTCTGACAATTAAATTTGCTGGAATTTGTTTTTGGATGAGCGAGGAGGTTTTTTTTTAAACCCTCCCAAACAACATGTGGGGATGTAGGGGTTGTTTGATAATTTTTTTTTTAGGCTTTCTGACCCTAAGACTCAACTAATCTCTGCAATTCTCCATCTGTGATCCTTGGAGAGTCTTTGGCCACTCAAACTTTCATACTCGCCGTGCATTAAGACAGTATAGACACACGTCCTTTTCCTGGCAGATTCATAACATCTTTAGTTGGTTATAACTTCTTAATTATTGCCCTGATGGTCAAAATGGGGATTTTCAATTCTTTAGCTATTGTCTTACAGCCACTTTCTAGTTTGTGATGCTCAACAATCTTTTGCTACGCATCAGAACTATATTCTGTGGTTTTACTCATTGTGATGGATGATTAAGGGGATTTGGCCTTTGTGTTTCCTCATATTTAAACTCCTGTGAAACACGAAGTCATAGCTGGACAGTTTCATGTTCCTAGTCACCCTGGTGTACTAAAAAAGGTAAATATTAATGGGAATATACTTCAGAGATATTTTACTCGTAAAAAATTCTAGGGGTTTCAATAATTGTGGCCAACATGTTTTGGAGAAAAACATTTATTTCATAATGTGATTTCCCCCCACTTTCAATTCTTTTACTTCAATGAAAGGTTAGAATTTTGCACATTTTTTGAATGAAAGATCACAAGGATAATCGATGCAGATTTATTTTTTACAGCCAATTTTGATCATATTTACCAGGGGGTTCAATAATTGTGGAGGGCACTGTATATATATATATATATATATATATATATATATATATATATATATATATATATATATATATATTACTAGAAAATCTTTTTTCCTGCAAAAAGGTAAGAAGGCATCTCTTCTCCTGAATTTGCCCTCAGCATCCAGGAAGTGACCGGGGTAAAAAAAAGTGGGAGTAATCTCCCACTTGGACTCATCAAACAGCACTGATGTAACTGTCAGTCAATACTAAATATCCATTTTTAAATGTAAGTTTTTCAAAGAATGTGAAAATGAAATGTTTAATCCTCTGGTATTCCTCACTTTGGGGTCACACTTGTGATTTGAAAATAAACGTAACCTTTTTTTTAAACAAAATAATGTACTATATTTTGTTTAAATAATATTTCTTAAACATTTTGTATTTTATAAAAAAAAAAAAAAGTAATATGGTTTCCAGTTAATTTTGTGCTTTTTGTTAAAACAGAGGAAAGGTACTTAAATTTCCAATGCAAGGAAAGCAGGTTTTGCATTTGGATACATATTTAGACATTATTAAAGACTAGCCTACTACCCCAAAAATTGCTATAATATTTCCAATCCTCTATATCTCATGACTGACAGCATTGATGTAGGGCATGTTGTCCTTGTCTGATAAAAATGGCTTCCGACCGTGACCCTCCCCAACATGATCAATCTCCTCCTGAACTATGGCTGTAGATACAAAGTAGAGATTGTATCGGTGAGCAAAGTGGCGTAGTCTGAATTAAATTTTTTGGGGGTCACATCTTAAACAGAGGGGGGAATTTTAAGGATATTCATTTAATTTTTTTTTCCTGACCAACAACCAACGCTAATCATTAACCGACAAAATTATGTTAAATTAGAATTTATAAGTTAAAAATACTAGAATTTGTTTTGTTCAGTTTTACATTCGCAAATACAAGCATAAACAACAGAACATGAGGATTCATACATCGTCATATCACGCACCCGCAGTGCTTCTGTGAATGGAGAAAAACAGAACAGAAAGGGAATAAATATAAGGGAAATATATTTCACTTAAATACAGATGAACAAAATGAAAGAAAAAACTGGGCGACAAGTAATAGCCTAAACACTAAGTTTCGATAATTTTTTTACGCGCTCCAAAAACTTTGCGGAAAAGGAAACCGAGATGGCAGAAAGCGCATCGTGTTTGTTTTCTTTATTTTACAAAAGCACGTTTTATTTTTATTGTGAGTTTACGCAAATAAAAGTAAACCATACACTACAGTCCGGTGATGAATCTGGGTCCTGGAAATGGGAAGCCTCAGATGCCGTCTCCTCATGGAAATGTGAAGTATGGGCTCAGATGTAGATGGCACTTTTCCTCCTTGCTCATCTCAGTATATTTCATAATGTAGAGGAAACTCCATCATGTAGAGGAAACTCCAGTACAGCAGCAGTATCAGTTCACCCCACAAACAGATCCAGTGTATAAAAGCACAAGTTCTCCACATCAAACCTGTGTCAACTTAAAGCTCTTTTTATCTAGTTTATGTTGTTCATAAACAAAGTAAGTCTCTTACTGATAACATAACACATATCACTGAATTGATACCAGCTCTCAGTGATATGTGTTGGGTCCCTGCTATGATAACAGTAACTTTCTCAAATGTTTACAGAAAAAGCGGGAACCCAGTGTGCCTGTATCTTTCTCTATTGCTGTTCTATTACAAGATAGAAAGTCTAAGGCCTTCAATAGCCGTACAGCAAACCCAACTAATCTGGTGCCTATTACATGTCAAACTAAGATTGCTGTGGGGACAAAAAGTAAGACTGTTAAGTTAGCACTTTTAAACATTCACTCACTTAAAAAAAAATCACTTCTAGTCAACGACTTAATAACCACAAACAACCTGGACTTTATGTTTCTAAATGAAACCTGGCTTGAAGACAGCTGCAGTGCAACAATCCTCAATGAAACAGCCCCTCCTAACTTTACTTTTATGACTGTCTGCAGAGCTGTTAAGAGAGGTGGGGGTCTAGCTGCTCTTTTTAAAGATATAAGTAATGTAAGCAAATATCATTTGGGAATTACCTGTCTTTCGAATATCTGGGTACTGTGTTAAAAGGTGCTCCACGCATTTTACTTATCATTATTTACAGGCCTCCAAAATACTCTCCAGCCTTTGCTGAGGACTTTACAGAACTGTTATCAACAATTACCCCAGAGTTTGACTGTTTTGCCATTGCTGGAGATTTTAACATTCACATAGATAGTGCAGAAAACAATATGGCAAAAGAAATCAAAACTGTTTTAAAAACGTTTGATCTGACTCAGCATGTACACGGACCCACACACAATCATGGACACACTCTAGATTTACTTATCAGTAAGGATCTAAACATTTCACCGATTGTTGTTAAGGATGTAGCACTGTCTGATCATTTCTGTATTTCTTTGATATATTGATCTCTCCTGCCACTGAAGCTAAATCTGTGTCTGTCAAGAAGAGATGCTTAAATGAGAACACTAGTGTACTATTTATGAAGGCTATATCCTTAACACCAAGCATATCTGCTGACTCTGTTGATTTTCTCCTTGATTCTTTTAACTCAAAAGTTAAAAATGTAATTGATGATATTGCTCCTGTTAAAGTCAGGAAGAAGAGTGGCAGACAAAAAGCACCTTGGAGAAACTCAACAGCAGTGCAAATTATGAAAAGACAATGCAGAAAAGCAGAGCGCATGTGGCGGAAGACAAAACTTGTAGTCCATTATAACCTACAAAGACAGCCTGCATGCTTTAAATATGGAACTAGGCAAAGCTAGACAGACTTTCTTCTCAAATATTATAAACTGCAATCTAAACAACACACGCACTCTTTTTGCTACTGTAGAGATACTGAAAACCCCCCCAAGCCAGATGCTCTCAGACAACAAGTGCAGTGAGTTTGCTTCTTTCTTCTCTGAGAAAATCAATAATATCAGAAAGGCGATCAGCACATCCTTGAGTTGCGCTGGGGTCAGACAGATCAGACCACCTGAGAAAGTAGTTACTATGTCTGATTTCAAAGACATTGATGGCAAAATTTTGGAAGAAACCGTACAGCACCTTAAAACATCAACATGCGCTCTTGACACACTTCCCACATCTTTTTTCAAAAGTGTGTTAAACAGTTTAGAAGCAGATCTTCTAGAAGTGGTAAATGCCTCACTTCTCTCTGGGAGTTTTCCAAACTCCCTAAAAAGTGTAGTTGTCAAGCCCCTCCTGAAAAAGAGCAATCTGGATAAGACCATATTAAGCAACTATAGACCGATCTCAAATCTTCCTTTCATAGGCAAGATCATTGAAAAAGTTGTCTTCAATCAGCTGAACAAATTCTTAAGCTCGAATGGATACTGACAATTTTCAGTCTGGTTTCCGACCGCATCACAGCACAGAGACAGCGCTCATAAAGATAATAAACGATATTCGCTTAAATACTGATTCAGGAAAATTATCAGTGCTGGTACTACTCGACCTCAGTGCTGCATTTGACACTGTCGATCATAACATACTTCTTGACAGGCTGGAAAACTGGGTGGGGCTTTCTGGGATAGTCCTAAAATGGTTCAGGTCATACTTAGATGGGAGAGGTTATTATGTGAGTATAGGAGACCATAAGTCTGAGTGGACATCCATGACATGCGGAGTCCCTCAAGGCTCAATTCTTGCGCCACTCCTGTTCAACCTGTATATGCTCCCAATGAGCCAAATAATGAGAAATAACCAAATTGCTTACCACAGCTATGCAGACGACACACAGCTCTACTTAGCCCTATCGCCTAACGATTACAGCCCCATTGACTCCCTGTGCCAATGCATTGATGAAGTCAACAGTTGGATGTGTCAAAACTTTCTTCAATTAAACAAAGACAAAACTGAAGTCATTGCGTTTGGAAACAAAGATGAAGTTCTCAAGGTGAATGCATACCTTCACTCTAGGGGTCAAACAAAAAATCAAGTCAGGAATCTTGGTGTGACACTAGAGTCAGACCTTAGTTTCAGTAGTCATGTCAAAGCAATAACTAAATCAGCATACTATCATCTAAAAAATATTGCAAGAATTAGATGCTTTGTTTCCAGACAAGACTTAGAGAAACTTGTGCATGCTTTCATCACCAGCAGGGTGGATTATTGTAATGGACTCCACACTGGCCTTCCCAAAAAGACCATAAGACAGTTGCAGCTCATACAGAACGCTGCCGCTAGGATTCTGAGCAGAACCAGAAAATATGAACATATCACACCAGTCCTCAGGTCTTTACACTGGCTCCCAGTTAGATTTAGGATTGATTTGAAAGTATTATTACTGGTATATAAATCATTCAATGGCCTAGGACCTCAATACATTAGAGATATGCTCACTGAATATAAACCCAACAGATCACTCAGATCATTAGAATCATATCAGCTAGAAATACCAAGGGTTCACTCTAAACATGGCGAGTCCGCTTTTAGCTATTATGCCAGCCGTAGCTGGAACCAGCTTCCAGAAGAGATCAGATGTGCTCCTACAGTAGTCACATTCAAATCCAGACTCAAAACACTTCTGTTTAGCTGTGCATTTACTGAATGAGCACTGTGCCGCTGTTCGTCCGACTGTTTGTACTGTACTGTATTTTATTTTTCTAAACTGTTTTAATTATTCTTATTTCTTTTAATTATTTTAATTTCTCCTATGTAAAGCACTTTGAATTGCCATTGTGTATGAAATGTGCTATATAAATAAACTTGCCTTGCCTTGCCTTGCCTTGCCTCTTAGGTACTTTACAGACAAAGCCAATAACACTCAAACATATCTTTGTCTAACATCCTATGTTTAAAAATATTTTAAAAAGAAATTCCTTGTATGACTCTGTACTATGTTAATGCCTTTCTTCAAATTGATTCAATATTGTTTGTTCTGTATTTTATCTAAATTAGGTGTTGTGAACTGGAGTGCATTTTCCAGACAATATAAGCAAGAGTTCGGGGTGCCCTACTCATTGACTCTCTGCTTGCACTGCACAGCAATATACAAGGACTGCCCATCTGAATGATGGCAGAAGGGGAGTTTCTGGAGGGGAGTAAATTTGAAGTGTGTGTGCGTGTGTGTGTGTGTGTGTGTCTGTCTGTCTGTTGATGTACAGATATGTATGTGATTATCTGTATGTGTACATATTTCTTTAACACAATTATCATAATTATTTTTATTTTAAATAAAAGTTATCACTGTTATGAGTTTTTTTGAGTTGGCATGCATAATATGGGATACAGAGATTGACAATGTACTGTATGTAGTTGGTTTAACTTCAAACTACTTTATTAGAATAAATGTTTTATAATAGCCTATATAATACACAAAAATAACCACTTAGTAAACTGTGCGCCACCTAGTCTGAATAACACTTCTAAAGTCAAATATGTCCATATCAGTTTTTTGTAAGTTTAAAGGGGTGGTATAATGCCCTTTTCACAAGATGTAAAATAAGTATCTGATGTCCCCAGAGTGTGTATGGTAAGTTTTAACTCAAACTACCCCACAGATATTTTTATATAGCATGTTAAAATTGTTATCTTCTAGTCATTGATTAGCATATTTGGGCAGGGTTTATGTAAATTTCATGGTTAGTGACGTCACTAACCCAGTCGTGTAGTCCCTACCAGTCATTTGTTGTAGTCCTTAAAAAGCAATTTCTGTAAAATAAAATATCTCCCTTTGCTTTGAACTTCGTGAGCGTCGTGACTTTACAGATGTTGTTTATGCTCAAACAGCAACATTACACACTAACTAAAGTTAGAAAAGTGAAACCATAATCAACCACCTCTTTAACCGTAAAAATGAATTAGGCCTACCATATCTGTAAAATTATAGATTTTTCAATCTCTGAAGATTCAGTTCTAAACACAAATGATTGATTTGAATTCACTATATGTTCCTAATTTAGCAAAACATTCCACTAAATGAAGTTCTGTTTTAACCACGTCACACACGAGGCCTCCAGTATGATGTAAACTTATAATACTCTTAGATTCTTTAAAGAATGGTTATGACACCATAATAGCTCAGATCACAGACAACCAGCTGTCTTACAGTGAGAATTTGTTATTCCTGCACATTAAAGAATTATCCAACACTTCAAGTATTATTCACTATTTATTTACTTCTCACATTTATTGAATTAAAACATATACTTTTGATGTTTAATTATTCCTGTAGGCCACATTGTGATTTCTTTTTTTCAGTCTCCAAATTTAAGTCCTCTTAAAATGATAATCAAAACCTTTGTTATACCATTTAAGATATTTCATACTTTTCACGACCTTAAATTTGATACAACTGAATTTAAGACTATTTAAGGACCTGTAGGGTCTCTGAGAAAAGTTGATTTGATGTGCACCGACAGAACCTTGAATTAATTTGATTAAAAATGAATGAAATGTTGTGCTTTTTTTAGCGTGGCACTGCACATAATTCATATGGATGGGGACAGAGAGTGGCCCCCAGTTTAAAATCCAATTTGGGCTCCACACCCACTGGTGAAGAGAAAGTGAAGCGCTGCAGCAGAGAGGAGAAAAACAGGAACAGCTCCATCCGTGCCAGTTGCTCTCCGAGACAAACTCTCTTTCCTGAAAATCAGATAAAATGAAGGGTAATCATAAAGGGTGTCTTTTTATGGGGGCATAATTTATGGGGTTCAGCATCGCCAATGTATATATTTGGATTACATTTGGATTACTTTAGAGGAAACAGAGTTTCCCTATACCTAGAGAAAAAGGTAAGAAGGCATCTCTCCTTCTGAAATTGCCCTCAGCATCCACGAAGTGATCTGGATTAAAGGAGTGAGGCGTCTCCCACTCGGACTCATCAAACAGCACGGATGTCAAATTGCCGGTCACCATTGTGCCCTACAGAACCACAAGAGGCTTAACAAGAATAAAATTATACACACTACTCTTACTTTGCTTTAACTAATAGGCTCTGCTTAAGTTCACATTCTTATTTTAAACATCACTAGGCCCACCTTTGGGATTGAGTATTTTCCTATCTGAGTATCTTCCACTGTAGCTCGGGCCAAATTTAATGGAACAATATTTCCAATCCGCTGTATCTCATGAATGACAGCATTGGTGTAAGGCATGTTGTCCTTGTCCGATAAAGATGGTTGCCTTGACCCTCCCAAAACACAATCAATCTCCTCCTGAACTTTGGCTAAAGATACAAAAATTAGAGATAGTGTGAGTACGTATGACTTTTTATGTGCATATGAATGCCATTTCTCACAGTAAGCTCTCACCCTGTATCTTAGGATATTTCATCATGTAAAGGAGACCCCAGTACAGAGTGGTAGAGGTGGTCTCAGTTCCCGCCACAAACAGATCCAGAGTACAGACGCACAAGTTCTCCACATCAAACCCAGAGGCTGTGTCGTCTTCAAGCTAAACAACACAAATGAAAGGCATTTCAATTCAATAACCATACATTATTATTAACAGAGCTTTCCCGTACCAGCTCACTTACTGACGCCCCCCCCCCCCCCCCCTCCCTCAGAAAGAGTCTTACTTTTTCCATCTCAGCAAGAAAGCAGTCAATGTAGTCCCGTGGATTTGATGGATCGTAATCCACTCTGTGTGCATTCACCTTCTCTTTAACAAAGCCAATCACTTTATTCCACAGAACAAAAATGTTCTTGTGCGGTCCGGGCAGTCGCCGCATGAGCCATGGGAACATGTTATAAAGCTAAAGAAATCAAAACAAAAAGTAGATGAGCAGTGAACGAAAGCAAAGTTAAGCTGTTCAAATTAGAAAATGTTTACTTGAGCCCAGATGCCTCCTTCCAAATAAATGGCTTCATTGATGTTCTTCAACATAGACTGGAAGTCATGGTCACTGTACTCAAATCGATTCCCAAACACAAGGACACAGATCACATTTGAGACAGCGTTGTTCAGCAGTAAGCGAGGGTCAAATGGTCGACCTGTAAATCACACTGTGCTTAAAAATTTCAAATGCAATTGTCAATTATTTTTCAGTCAACAAACCTCAGTAAATACCTTGTTCATTTGAAATGGCTTCATTCATAAAGCAACACTCAAGATTGATGGATGGCTCTAAACTTTTCTTTCCCAATCCAAAGTTTCGAAGTGTCGAGAGCGCAAATCTCCTCTGATGCTTCCATTTATAGCCACTGCTAATAATTAAACCTGCTCGCAAAAAAAACCTTACAGTTAATAGATAACTGACAATTTATGGTGAAATGCTAAACCACCAATTTAACATTCTGATATTAAACTGACCTTTGTCTCCAGTGATGTCATCAAATAAAGGTAATGTGGGACGATCAGCAAGGTTATCACCCTGTTGTGTATAGACCTCCTTTACTAGTTTATATCCATCCAACACAACAATTCTTGGTCCAAAAATTCTAAGGCTGAAAATCTTGCCGTATTTTTCTGCAAACTGTAAAATATGGAAAATCAACCTATGTATCTTGTAGGAATAGTAGGTTTCGGTAGTTTTTAATGTCATCTTCATTCATTTTAGTCCATTTACACTGACTAAAATTACATGTAATTTATGTTAACGAAAATAAAATCGACTGAAGATAAATTAAGATAAAAAATTCTGAACATATCTTCAACATATCTTAGAAATAACAGTATATCAACATATCTTAGAAATAATCATAGGTTTCAATAGTTTGTAATTCTTTGTTAATTTTAGCTTATTTACTCTGACTTCAATGATAATCTGGAATGCCACTCAAAGTCGGATATTCGACCTGTGAACTCAGCGTACATCGATCCACCCCGACCTCAGCGAGATGAATCATTTGACGTCACTTCCAAGATGTCGGCAAATCCTGCTTCCAATGAGCATAAACGTAAAAATACACTATTAATAATATATTTAAAATTCACTGGATCAAGCACTGTCTTTGTGAGAATTATTGTCCATGGTTCTTTATCCCCAATCTAATCTTTAAAAATGTGACGGCCTTAATTTTTTACTTGCCTGTGATTTTAAATGCACCAAACTCCCAATTAAGTTAATTAAGCTTTGGATGCGTGGAAATTGGTCAACAAAAACACATTTTTCTTCCCATTCCTGTTATTTGGAATAATCAATATATATTATTCAAAACCAAGACTATTATGCAATGATTTTATTAGTAGCTAAGTTTAAAGAAGGATTTTCACAATTATGCTGTTTTTGTAAAGAGGAAACAGAAACAATCTTGTACAACCAAAGTGTACGTTACTATATTTTCCATTGACTTACAGGTTTTTTACGACTCTCTACAATGTAACGCAAAGTTGAGATGTGGCCCAGAGAGAAAAAAACAATAGGTGTCGGAGGAAAAGATGCACGAGAGACGAGAGATGGCGTATTTTCCCCGTGTTTAATAAAATTGGATGTTTGGAAATAAAAACTTGGTGACTTTTATGGCATTTGGAATGTGAACACACCCAAATAGGATAACAAATAGGATAGGTTTTAAGTTATTACAGTAAACCCTGCGTAATGTTCTTCAGCTGGAGAAAAATATATGCACTTGTTGTCAAAGTGATTTCAAACAAAAGATGGATCACTTTAGCCAGTGAATAATTTGGTAGATAGAGAGATACATACACACAATATCTACATAGATATAAATCACAGTGAACTGTTTATTTTGATCGGTTTTATTTACAAAGTAATATTTTCAGGTTGATAAAGAATGCACTCTCTAGTTGTTCTTGCATTTTTAGATTGGTCTTTGGAGACGGTTGCTGTATCACAAGGTAACAAGGATACAGAATACAGGAGACAGTTGCTAGAAGCCTGTGATGAAGCCTTCATCCTCCACACGTAACGCTGTGAGTTCAATTTCTTGCTTAGCCATGATTTCAAGTTCACGCTGATTATTGTTCGCTCAATTGAAGTGGCAACATAATAGCTAAGATGCCACACATGACAGTGGCGATACACTTGTGTGGTTTTAGGGTAAATGTCTCCATAACCCACTGTGGACATGGAATTTACCGCCCACCAGAAGGACAGTGGGATGCTGGTGAACATAGATTCCGGGTGGCTCTCCTCTATTATGTATCCCAATGACGAGAACAGGAAAACCCCCACGCTCACGTATACGAGAAGCAGACTCAGCTCTCTCTATTTGTATATATAGACTATTTGCATCTATATGATGGAAAATATGCATTTCAGCACTACAATTTAAACGTTCAAGCTCAAATTATATCACATGGGGAACTGCCTCATTCTGGTGGTCTGGGTCTCCTATCAGGAGAAATCAAGTTAGATGATTTGAAGCTAATAGGGCCGGCCCGAGGCATAAGCGAACTAAGCGGCTGCTTGGGGCCCCCTCGCCACCAGGGGGCCCCCAATCGATTTTTTTTTTTTTTTTTTTTTTTTTTACATTTTAATTAACTTAAACAAGTGACATAAATGAATGAAAGGATTAATAATTCAAGACAAGAAAATTCTGATTTCATGATCAATATACCTGCCTACAACTGCTGCTGTGTCTGCCAGTGTTTGAGTCATGCGCATAACCTCGCGTGCATAGACAATTTGTGCGCAAAATCACGGTAATGTTAAGCCATGTCACAAAAATTTGATTTGATCAATGATTTATCCTTTAAATGTAACGATATTCAGAACAGAACAAGAATAAAAAAATAACTATAAACAAGCCAAAACGAAATAATTTAAAGCGAAAGTGAAAGTAAGCGGCGTTGGGCTCACGTATCGCTCTCATTAGAATCAAAATGTTTCAACATTCGCGATGGATTTGGATGGTAAACTATTCTTTATCATAGGCTTTGTACTTCACTCACGTTCCAATATCGACGGAAAAAAAATCATCCTCTTCACACGCGCAAAAATGTGCTTGGAAACATCACAGTGGAAGATTACAAAGCTGGAATATGTTGTGTGTGTGTGTGTTTGTGTGTGTGAGAGTCGCGGGCGCGATCGAACAGTGGAAACATAAAAACATACTCCGTCATGTTCATACAAGACATCATTCAAACTGCAAAGTGTTGCAAAACGTTGGAGGATATTTTGCAAATAATTTTTTTTATATGTTTTGTGACAGTTTGTTTTCAGAAGTTTCCAAGAGTTAGTAAAAGAGTAAAGAAAAAGTTAAAACTTTTTTAAGTATCTATTTTTTATTAAGTATTTATTTTGTATTAATACATAACCTCATTGTATTAATTTATAATGTAACATTATAGCGTGACATTGTGTCAATAATCGTCAAGCACAGGTGACTCTGCGTGGTGGGAGGGGGCCCCCAAATCAAATTCTGCTTAGGGCCCCCAAAAGGCTCGGGCCGGCACTACATAATAGCCAAACTGAAACTTAACAGGGGTTAAGGTTATTATCACCCAGTTGTGTACTGTAGGCTATACACCTCCTTCACTCTTTTGTAAATAACAAAATAACAATTCTTGATGGGCAGGGAATTCGAATGTTTAAAATGTCTCCATAACTTCAAAAAACATGATTTGAATACTGCTGAATTTCAATACACTTCTGATTTCGAATTACATTAGCCTACAGATAACCAAACAAAAATACAATTATATATTTGAGGCTACCTTTGCCATCTGAAGGTGAATCTTCGTTTGATCGATATGATGAAGGTGTCCAATAATCGGTAAAGACCATGGTCCAGGAGGAAAGTTCTTCGGCGCTTTATGCCTGATATAATCACTCAACAGTAAAAACACACAAGAAAATAACAAAACAGTCTTGATATCGATCCATTCGTATAGACGCAGCAGGACCATGATGATGCTATATTTGTTAGGCAGGTTAGGTGTTTGATTTGAAGTAATAACTGTGAATCATTTTATAATATTTACGTGATCAACTCGTTGCATTACGTTGATGTCCTTGGACTGCCTTTCTTGGCACAAACTCACCTGATGCTTTATATAAGGCTTACGTAAAATGCCCAACCTTAGCCTTCACCTTTTCTCCTTATTTTGTTTTCTTTCTCGCATGGGTGTTTTAAACAAGATATCAGCTATTAAATTATAATCTGCCATTTTATTTAGGCAACTATAGCCTATGTGTTCATCTTTTTACAGCATCATAAGACAGGGAATGAAAGATGCAACTGTCTGAGTCAAAATCATTCGTTTGAGTTTTGTCTTCAACAACTATACATAAAAGAAACAGCCTGTGCATAATTTTGCTTTTAGATAAACTTTATTGTCTGAAATTAAATGATAAAAGTCCTTATCCAGTAATTACAATGACTGAGAAGGTCAGGAAAATTCATTGGTCAAATAAGAGTAGCAGCAAAGAATGGAAACCCTGAAAATGTGCAGAACTTCATACAGGAATTATTTCATACATAAAAATATTATAGCCTACACTGCATCACAAATTTATAAAATACTTTTTTAATCCAATTTACAATTTTACTAAACTTATACAATCGTCCTGGAGTAACCTGTTTTTTAAAGGCATAAATCCCTACATCTACATGTAACCCATTTCCACAATTTCCCCAAAATAAATGGATACATTATCTCCCTAAATTTCTCACAAACACACACACAATCCATAATCACATATTTGTGTGTGTTGCTTAACGTGACACTGCACATAATGTGTATATGGTTGGGGGTTCCCATTAAAATGAAGTTGAGCGCACCCGCTGGTGAAGAGAAAGTGAAGCGCTGTAGCAGAGAGGAGAAAAACAGGAACAGCTCCATCCGTGCCAGTTGCTCTCCAAGACACACTCTCTTTCCTGAAAATCAAACAAAAACAATCTTTCTCCATTAATAAAATAAAAACACCTATATATATATATATATATATATATATATATATATATATATATATATATATATATATTACTAGAAAATCTTTTTTTCCTGCAAAAAGGTAAGAAGGCATCTCTTCTCCTGAATTTGCCCTCAGCATCCAGGAAGTGACCGGGGTAAAAAAAAGTGGGAGTAATCTCCCACTTGGACTCATCAAACAGCACTGATGTAACTGTCAGTCAATACTAAATATCCATTTTTAAATGCAAGTTTTTCAAAGAATGTGAAGATGAAATGTTTAATCCTCTGGTATTCCTCACTTTGGGGTCACACTTGTGATCCTCTTTGGTCGGTTTTGAAAATAAGTGTAACCTTTTTTTTAAACAAAATAATGTACTATATAATATTTCTTTAAAGGGATAGTTCACTTTGAAATACATTTTTGGTATGTTTTAGCTTACCTCAAGGGCATCCAAGATGTAGGTGTCTTTTTTTCCGCAGTAGTTTCAATTTTGATATTTTTAGGTCAAACCGTTCTTGTCTGTCAGTCATATAATGCAGGTCTATGGTCACCACCTCAAAGAGCATGCACAGAGTCCAAATTAAAACAATTCCCCGTCGTCCAAATTAAACAATTCCCCATCGTAAGTACACATTGATGGCCTAAGACACGAAACGAGAAGTTTGTGTGAGAAAACGAACAGTATTTATATCGTTTTTACCTCTTATACGCAGCCATGTCAAAGTGATCTGATCTGACGTGTACGCAGACTGGTGCATAGATATATACACACTAGATGTCGCATTGTCTACGGCAGTTCATTGGAACGAATGTCTTTAAGGCGACATCTAGTGTATATATCTATGCACCAGTCTGCGTACACGTCAGATCAGATCACTTTGACATGGCTGCGTATAAGAGGTAAAAACGATATAAATACTGTTCGTTTTCTCACACAAACCGCTCGTTTCGTGTCTTAGGCCATCAATGTGTACTTACGATAGGGAATTGTTTAATTTGGACGACGGGGAATTGTTTTAATTTGGACTCTGTGCTTGCTCTTTGAGGTGGTGACCATCGACCTGCATTATATGACTGACAGACAAGAACGGTTTATAATATATCAAAATTGAAACTACTGCGGAAAAAAAGACACCTACATCTTGGATGCCCTTGAGGTAAGCTAAAACATACCAAAAATTTATTTCAAAGTGAACTATCCCTTTAATATTTTGTATTTTATTCGAAAAAATGTTTTAAAATGGTTTCCAGTTAATTTAGGAAAAAGGAAAGCAGGGTTTGCATTTGGATACATATTTAGACATTTTTAAAGACTAGCCTACTACCCCAAAAATTGCTATAATATTTCCAATCCTCTATATCTCATGACTGACAGCATTGATGTAGGGCATGTTGTCCTTGTCTGATAAAGATTCTTTTTTGATAATTTTTTTTCCTGACCAACAACCAACGCTAATCATTAACAGACAAAATTATGTTAAATTAGAATTGATAAGTTAAAAATACTAGAATTTGTTTGGTTCAGTTTTACATGCGCAAATACAAGCATAAACAACAGAACATGAGGATTCATACATCGTCATATCACGCACCCGCAGTGCTTCTGTGAATGGAGAAAAACAGAACAGAAAGGGAATAAATATAAGGGAAATATATTTCACTTAAATACAGATGAACAAAATGAAAGAAAAAAACTGGGCGACAAGTAATAGCCTAAACACTAAATTATAATTTTATTTTTTTTACACGCTCCAAAAACTTTGCGGAAAAGGAAACCGAGATGGCAGAAAGCGCATCCTGTTTGTTTTCTTTATTTTACAAAAGCACGTTTTGTTTTTATTGTGAGTTTACGCAAATAAAAGTAAACCATACACTACAGTCCGGTGATGAATCTGGGTCCTGGAAATGGGAAGCCTCAGGTGCCGTCTCCTCATGGAAATGTGAAGTATGGGCTCAGATGTAGATGGCACTTTTCCTCCTCCTTGCTCATCTCAGTATATTTCATCATGTAGAGGAAACTCCAGTACAGCAGCAGTATCAGTTCCTCCCACAAACAGATCCAGTGTATAAAAGCACAAGTTCTCCACAT
This sequence comes from Leuciscus leuciscus, assembly GCF_965113295.1. NCBI lineage: Eukaryota > Metazoa > Chordata > Actinopteri > Cypriniformes > Leuciscidae > Leuciscus > Leuciscus leuciscus. Next base: position 29,327,548 of record NC_138743.1, on the reverse strand, counting down.
CAAATCCGTGTCATATTAAAGCTATATATGATGAATGAAAGCGATTATCATCATTATGTATAGGTAGTATCCATTTTTAAATGCAAGCCAGAGTATTCCCAGACCAACACACTTACTGACGCCCCCATCTCAGCAAGGAAGCAGTCAATGTAGTCCCTTGGATTTGATGGATCATAATCCGCTCTGAGTGGATTCACCTTTCCTTTCATAGCCTTGTCAAAAACATTTAAATTACTCTCCCTTTTCTCACTCATGGGTTTGGAGATTTCCATGTAACTTACCAAGCAATTTAACCTTAAACTGTTCAACAGAAAATAAATACATTAGTCTCAGTGGGAAAGCAATCCTCTATACAGCAACATTCACATGGTTCTAATTTGTTCTTCAAAGGGGGATTATTCCAAGTATTGTAATGCTCATATTTGTAGTGTGACTGACTGACAAGTTAACCACATATTTGGATTGACTGACCTTTGTCTCCAAAGATGTCATAAAAGAGGTAACATGGGCCGATCAGCGAGGTTTTCGCCATGTGTATACACCTCTTTCACTGTTAGCCGATCAAAACAAAAATTCTTGGTCCGAGAATTCAAAAGCTTAAAATATTGACGTATATTTCTGCAAACTGAAAAGTGCGAAAATGAACATATACACAACTTAGAAATAGTTTGAATAGCCCTAAACACATGATTTCAGATAAAGTACATTTACACATCATCCCAAAGCTGATGAACATTTATATTAGTAGTCGTGTTTTACTGTCTATTGACGGCTTTCCCAGATAAAAAAAGAAAAAAAAAAGAAAAATACAATTAGGCCTAGATATGACCTTTTCCAAATGAAGATGAATCTTCTTGTGAACGATATGATGAAGGTCTCCTACAATGGGCAAAGACTTTGATCCAGAAGGTAAGTTTTTCAGCGCTTTATTTCTGAAATAATCACTCAGTATTAAAAACATAAGCGAAAATAAACAAAATATTATTGATAACGATGAAAGACAAAAGAGGTTGCCATCTCCAGGTTGGTGACCGTTGTCAGAATTTGACTGCTTCTCAAAAACAAGATTGCATTCCCAGTAAAGGCGAAAATACACTACACATTTGTAAAAAAAATCAGAACGGATTTAAAAAACACCAGAGCTGAGGAGGAGTCTAGTCCACAAGCCTTAGAATATATTAATTTTATAATACTATAATATTTTAAAATATAATTTTTATAAGTTAAATAATAATTTATTCATTTTTTATTATATTTCCTTTTTTTTTTAACTTTCTTCTTATTGTCGTTTAATCTTTTGATTGACATTTTAAAAAAGTTACCAGCTTTATTTGTCTACTTGAACCTTTTATTTGGCTATAGATCATTTTAAACAATCTCAGATGAAGATGAAATAATATGGTGATGTAAAACGTATTTCAATCAACGAGGAGTGAAACTTATTCTAAATGGCTTTGGGGAAAGTGTCATTCCAAATTTAAAGTCCAAGCTTGTTTGAGTTCCCTCTGGAGGAGACAGAGTGAAAGATTGTAGAAAGGATGTGAAGAAGAGAAAGAGCTCCATACGGGCAAGCGATTCTCCTGGACACGATCGTTTTCCTTGAAAGGATGAAATAAAGACAGATGTGTGTTTATACTGTATAGACGGTGGGTTGCTATTGTGAAAAATAAGTATAAAATCAATGAATTAACATGTGTATGCAAAATTGTAAAATATTCTATGCACGTCTTATGTATAAACGTTTTTATGACAAAAAACCTGCTTACCTATTGAGAAAGGAATAAAGGCTTCAGGTTTTTCAAACTCGCCTTGAGTGTTCAAAAAATTCTGTGGATCAAACGAATGTGGAGTCTTCCACTTGGTCTGATCAAACAGTACTGTGGTCAGGTTAGGAATGATCTGTGTACCCTTAATGTAGAATAAAAAAAGACAAATTAACATCATCTAAGGACCAACATGAACTATTCCATGACGCATATTAATTAAACAGTCTAAAAATAAATAAAAAATAGTGTCAATTTTATAAAAGTTTACTCAATTTTGTTATTCATCTCACCTTTGGAATGAAATATCCTCCCAATATTGTGTCTTCATTAGTCATTCTTGGCACACTAAGGGGCACAACATTGCTCATTCTCTGGATCTCATGGATAACAGCATCGGTGTACGGCATGCTGGGTCGGTCATCAAAGTTGGGTCGGCGCGACTGTCCAACTACTCGGTCTATTTCAGCCTGGACCTTTTCTGAACGTATGAATATGACATTTGATGCCAAAATTCCATAACATGCATCTAATATATATAACTAAATTAATATTATTTCCACTAAATTATTTTAGTCTAATTAGCATATGATCCTTATCAGCCTAACGATGTGTTTGTATTTAGCATTTTTTCCCCAAGCATGCACAAAACTGAATTTACAGTTGATTTGTAATCTGGAGAATTTTACCTTGGACTTCTGGGTATTTCATCATGTATACAAAGGCCCACAGTAAAGTGGTAGATGTGGTCTCAGTTCCAGCCACAAACAAATCAAGTACAGCGTATTGCAGACCCTCTTCATGAAATCCTGCTTCCAGATCATCTTTCCTCTATGAAGAACAGAGACATTACAACCAGCACAGGGTAGACATGACGGATAATGCAAACTCTAACGAAAAAAAAAGTGGAATATTTCTGCGCGTTTACCAAATATGCTGTTTGTTAACAAACATAATTGGCTAATAAAATCATATTTTCATTGTACCTTCTGGATCTCATTAAGATAGCAGTCTATGAAATCTCTGGGTGAAGAGGGGTCCCAGTCTGCATAATGCTTGTCCACCTCTTCTCTAATAAAAGCACAAACTTGATGGAAGATGGAAAACAGGTCTTTATGAGGTCCTGGGATCAGGTCCATAACAGAAGGGAAAACACTGTAAAGCTATAATGGACAAGCAGCAGGTCAACTTGGGTGGGCACCTTTATTTCATTCATTTAGTATTCAACTAGTGCACTTTATTGCCACATTTAGTGGCAATTCAGGAGTGTCAATGACCCTCATATCTCCACCACATCTTTTCATCTCATCGTCAGAATGATCATTGTAGTACCTGTATCCAGACGGAAGTTTGCAGCTTAAGGGCTTTAGACATCAGACTAAGCAGGTTCAGAAACCTCTGTTCGGTGTACTCAAACCTCCTGCCAAAAACCATGGAGCAGATGATGTTGGAGACAGCATTGTTAATAAAGTAATGAGGATCGAATGGCAGTCCTAAGAAAATACGACAGGTGAAGCTGGTTTCAGTTTCAAACTAGTTTAAAAAAAAACTAACTTTTTTAACTTTAGTTTTTAGTGTGTTGCAATGCAAATACTAAGTTGTTGCTTGCTTGTCAAAGGAGTCCACCTGGAAGTCTCTATGATATGATTTGGTATTCCTTAAATCTTGTGTCCTTTACCCTCTACTTAGGGGTCAAACTTGTGAACTTCAGCAGTCACAACAGACCAAAGAAAACATTTCTATCTTAAATGAATGTACTATATTTTGTTTCAAAAATATTTATTCTGTAATATTTTGTATTTTGAGGGGGTTTCATGGTACAATACAATATTCACCTCAAAATAATGCAGCATTTTTTCTATATAAAAATAAATAAATAATGACTCTTTTTATATAGTGGATTTAAATTAGCATTTGGATATAAGCATTTAGACATTAGTCAAAGGCTACTTCTCCATGGCTGATTTGTAAATGCAAAATTCTGATCATAACAAACATGCATGGTAAACCTAAATATAAACCATGTTATGACTGTTATAATCTCAGCAATGCAGCTACTGTTTTTTACCATTGGTATCCATGATGGTCTTGTGCAGAAATGTGTACTCTTCCATGATGATGAATTCCAGGCTCCTCTTTCCCACACCGAAGTATTTAAGAGTACTGAGAGTGAAACGCCTCTGTTGCTTCCAGCTGTAGCCATTATTGAAGGTGACACCTGTTGACATTACACAATATGAAAGATGTGATATTTAGAGAGTTAGAATGTCATTTGATGTCTTCTCCCCAACATTTATGTATACCTTGGCACTTGATTTTTTTTTTGAGCACATCACTGGTAGGGCGGCCTGTGAAAATGTTTGCTTGATCAACAAGAGCTTTCTTGACCATGCTGTAGGTATTCACAACAACAGTGTTTACGTTTCCCAGACGCAGGCTGAAAATGTTGCCATAGTGGTCTGACAACTGTAGGGAAACAGTTCATATAATAAACAAAATTGGAAGAATATACAAAATAAATAAGGGTTACAAGGCTTAAAATATCAGGCCTTATTTGAAATACAGACATTATACAGCCAGACTTCGAAATCACAACATTAAAGGTATAGCGGAGGATGTTTTACTTCCTGGTGGGTAGTCTAAACTATTGGTCCTCCTAATTGTCAATCATTCTGGTGAATCAATCAAACTTTTCAAAAAGTGGAGAGGGCGGGTCTTATCTAAAATTTGGAAAGATCCTCCGCTATACCTTTAAGGGGCCATAAATTACCTTAGTTAAATGAATATGAGGTTGTGTAGCATCCAGGTGGAAAACATTCCCAACAAATGGAAGAGGTGTGGGTCCAGGGGGATAGTTTCTTGGCTTCCTGTTTCTCAGCTGGTCTAAGATCAGAAGAAAAAGGATGAACAACAGTAGCACAGTGCCTGCATCTGTCCAACGTACTGCGGCTAAAGAAAACAAAATGTTCTCCAAAACCATTTTCTCCTTGTATCTCCTTTATGCTGCACTGTGAAACGTGACTGCACTGTTTTACGCTTAAAGTTGTTTACTTCCTGGTTTACTTTCGTTTGTACTTTTCGTACAAAAACATGGTCTGAAATAAACATTCAGAGAGAGCAAACCTGTTCGTGAACGAATCGAAAATGTAATTAAAAAAAATATTTTATACAGAAGTCTTCTTGTATTCTTGTACAGAAGTCAAATCTCTCTAGAAGAGTGACTGTTTTTCTGCCAGTAATGACGCGACACGCGAGCGAATAGCATTCTAGCGCGAGCTGCAAATGAGCATTTTTATTGGCTCGATCTACAGAACTAACACGCCCTCTTCACTAAACGAGTTGGTGTTGAGTCTGCAAGCCAAGAGACATGAAATTAATCAATAGCTCGATAGAAGTCATGCCTAGAAAGACAAAATAATAATAATAAAAACGATAATAGACGATCTGATAGGAAATTATGAGGTATATATAAAATACAAGTCAAGACAACAATGCATGTTATAAATATGCTAATCTGTATCCCACGTTGTTCAGCTTCTCTTGGCAAATCCATGTGTTCAGAGGAATGATAGTAAATATCAGTTGCCCAGTTTTCTGTAATCTGGAGGGACTTTTGTAATCTCTCTCCACTCTAATACCTTTCTCATCAGGGCCGTCCCAAACATCGACAGGGGTGTGAAATGGCCGTGTAAAGGGAGGTGCCTGGTGCAGGCAGCGGACGTCCCACCACCAGTTGCATCGACGGCACTGTTTCTACACTACCATTTGCATTTACAGACTGCTACTGACAACTCCAGTGCTTTGATATTCTCTGACAAAGGGAACGTGCCATTTTTTAAACATCATGATCCTGCACTTTATGTATCAGTGCTTTGATTTTAAAAGCTGGATCATATTAAGTTTTGTTTTACTGCTTCTTGCAGATATTATCAAATATAGGAATCCTTCCAGGTTCCCCCCAGGACCCTGGCCTTTACCATTCCTGGGAAATATCTTCACTGAGATGGATTTTAAGAACATGGATAAGGTAGGAGCAAATTATGTTAAATTAAATGCATAAATGTTTAATTTCATGTATGTTGATTGACATTCATTTTAGACAGGATTTCTTTTATTTTACCCTATTTCTTGATTAAAAGAATAGTGGAGGTTAGCAAGTTTACTGTACTATATACAAGTTACAGTATATATGTATATATATATATATATTATTATTATTATTATTATTATTATGATATACTGTATATATATATATATTTTTTTTTTTAGTTGGCTGATGTCTACGGGAAGGTGTTCAGTCTAAGAGTGGGCAGTGATAAATTGATAATTGTGTCTGGATATAAAATGGTAAAGGAGGCCCTCATTACTCACATTGACAGTTTCGTTGACCGTCCAAATGTCCCACTGTTTCACAAAACTTTTAAGGGACTTGGTAAGTACACCGATCATTATGACTTTTTTGCTTAAAAAGGCAACACTGTAAACTAGTCGAAATTCAAAACATTAGTTGCTAATAAACAGTACCTCTTTAGTTATTGAAATTCTTTAATTCATTCATATTATGAAGGTACAATACTGAGTAATGGATACCTGTGGCGGATGCATAGGAAGTTTGCTGTCTCCCATTTGCGGACCTTTGGAGAGGGGAAGAAAAGTCTTGAGCTCAGCATCCAGCAAGAGTGTGTCTACCTCTGTGATGCTTTTAGGGCAGAAAAGGGTATCATCTGAATTCTAAATGAATTTGGAAGAACTTGCCAAATAATGACATATCCTTATGTATACACATAACTGTGTTTTCTTTCAAATAGCACCTTTCAACCCCATGGTCACCTTAAACAGCGCTGTTTCAAATATCATCTCGTGCTTGATATTTGGACAACGTTTTGATTATCATGATGAATGTTACCAAAGAATTCTGCGTCTTGACACCGAATGCATTCAGTTAGCAGGCTCTCCTAGAGCACAGGTACTGATTCATGACAGCATCCACACTTTAATATTCTCACTTCCTTTGATTAATTATAATTAAAAATCTATTTTCATCACCCACTATATCATCTTACAGCTGTATAATGTGTGTCCTCGGCTCTTGGAATATTTACCCGGCCCCCACCAGACCATTTTTTCCAACTATAAGAAGATCACAGACTTCCTGAGAGGAGAGATCATCAAACACAGAGAGGACTGGGACCCTTCAAACCCACGTGACTTTATAGACAACTACCTGACTGAGATGGAAAAGGTACAGTAACTAAAGTAGGATTTTATTTTATCATGCTTTTGAAATACTTTGAGTAAAGAGGGTAAATTTGCAAGCATTTGTTTTGATATTGCCATTTGATCAGCCTGAGACGCTATTTTAAAAAGATAGTGCCGTGCCTGTGAAGAACTAATGTGTATGCATGTTTTCTTGCACATTTTTTGTGTTGATTCCTACTCTTTCCAGAAAAAGAGTGACCCTGAGGCTGGTTTTAACATAGAAGGGTTAGTGGTGACTTGTCTAGACCTAATTGAAGCCGGGACAGAAACCGCAACTACAACATTGCGCTGGGGTCTGCTTTTTATGATCAAGTTCCCAGAAATACAAGGTGAGTGTACTTTTCTGATTTTCAATGCGAGAGTAATTAGCTTGGGAATCCATCAGTTCCAGAATCTTACCATGAATAAGTTTGTCTGAAAACACACAATATACAAGTAACACTTATATTCCTCATTCAGAAAAGGTCCAGGCAGAGATCGACAGGGAGATTGGACAGTCACGTCAACCTTGCTTGGCTGACAGAGTTAATATGCCATTCACTGAGGCTGTTATCCATGAGATTCAAAGATTTGGGAATGTTGTTCCCCTGGGATTCCCTAAACAAGCTGTTAAAGACACAACACTAGGGGGGTACTTCATTCCTAAGGTATTTATTCTATTCTATTCTGTTCTATTTTGGGGTCTAGTCGTGTCTAGAATAGTAAAGTTTTCATTCTCTCTTTATTAGGGCACCTCTATGACAACAAACCTGTCTTCAGTCCTGCATGATCCAAATGAATGGGAAACCCCAGACACCTTTAACCCAGGACACTTCCTGGATGAAAATGGCCAGTTTCGGAAGAGAGATGCCTTCATGGCATTTTCAGCAGGTAATATTTTGTAAACACACCACCTGATATGACTTCTCAAAAAGTGATATGCTTGTATTTAGTCCTTTTCATTGACTTTGGGTCAAATTTTAAAGGTCCCATGACATGAAATTTTCAATTTCTGAGGTTTTTTAACATTAATATGAGTTCCCCTAGCCTGTATATGGTCCCCAAGTTTCTAGAAATTTCAATCGGTATAAATCGAGCTTTTCCTATCTTTCTCTGCCTTTGAGAAAATGGAGGCTCAATCAGGCTGATCTTGAATCCCCTCTTTATGACGTTACAAGGAGAAATGTTACCTCCCCTTTCTCTGCTTTGCCCGCCCAGAGGATATTTCTCGCCCATGAGAAAACGAGCTAGGAAACAGGAACGCGCACGCGCGATTTTAGTTTGTCCACGAGAGACATAATGGCTTTTGAGCGAGCAAAGCATAATAATTGCTCAATAATTGGATGTACAAATGAACACTGAAGGGTCAATACAAAGCTGGGCTTGCTGAACGTCTGAAACTAAAGTCTGGATCAATCTCTTTGGCTCAGCTACACACCTCGGACAAGTAAGTCAACTAATGATATATAAGTGTGTTGCTTTACTGTTTATGGTTACCTAGCTTGTTACACGTAGAATGTGGCTGTCACATGAGCTATGCAGTTTATGTGTGAATACACACACTGTAACGCGAGTGTTGTACACTTCTTTGTTATTTGGATAACCGTTTTCCTGTTGGTAATATGGCGCGCGCGATATCCGCATTTCAAGATCGCAGAGCTTGATGTAATTGTAATAAGATAAATGACAGACGTTACAGATCTCTCATGAAAAGGCAACAGTAGGTTCGCGTTAGCTATATGATGATAACTGTAAACCATCCGAATAAAGTACCGTATCCAAACATAATATTTTAAACTTACCATTCGGAAACGTCCTGCTGGAGCTGCTGAGTTGCAGCTTCTCCATCTGGATCAGATTCTGGGTCAAACTGAAATGCTTGAACGACTGCGTGTCTTCGTGCCATTGCAATATATCCAACATAAACAAACATGCATGGTATCGTTGCGCAAGATGGTCAAGGCCACGCCCACCCTCCACCTTGCGCCGCCTTTCTCCTCCTCATTATCATTTAAAGCTACAGACACCGAAACGGCCTGTCTGAAGGAAGCTCATTCTGGGACTGGTTTGTAGTGGCTATAATTCTGCACCGAGGCTGAATTTTTGGAAAGAGATTTCAGATACAGTACTAGGGACCACTAAGGTCTATATTAAAGCCTACAAAAAGTAGCATGTCATGGGACCTTTAAATATTTTTTGCCCCTGCTACATTATGAATGTTAACTTCAGCTCATGACATTTGCTTACAGGTAAGAGAGCGTGTTTGGGAGAGCAACTGGCTCGTCAGGAGCTCTTCTTATACTTCACCTCCCTGCTGCAGCAATTCACCATCTCCAAATGTCCAGGAGAGGAACCCAGTTTGGAGGGCGAGATATGGTTCACATATGCTCCTGCTCCCTTCCGCATTTGTGTGTCCTCACGTTAGAGTGTATAATGTTTCTTATATGTCTAATATTTTATTTTTTCCATTTTTTTTTACCATTATATCTGTTTCAATGCATTGATGAATAGAAAGCAATGTATCAAATAATACTCTATTTTTATATTTGCATTATGACTTGGGGAAAGGTTCAGTTTTTGAGTGTTTTCCCAACCTGATTATTTTCCAAGCACAGCCTACATATGCTATAATTTGAACAAGAAACAACGAAGCATGTTCACAAGTATCTGTTACCTGGTAATATCTACTCATTTGCATGATAATTATATAAATGCTACATACTCAAGAAAATTTGTTTCTTCAGAGATGAATTTTAACACAAGTATATATTGAATAAAAAAAATAAATAAAAACGTTTTAGTGTTGTTTAAAACACACACACACACACACACACACACACACACACACACACACGTAGACACCTGTATCTACCAACATGTAAGTTATTCTTTGTTACTAATAACGGTTACCAAGATATTACAGATGTAATATTTTACCAATATATTCACTATGTGTTAATGCTAATAGCTATTTGTTCTGATGTAGCCTACAGTAATCAACATTTGAAGTGGATCAAAACCTTTCAACAAAGTTATGCATGAATTTTGAACAATATCCGTTCTTGTGTTATCTGTTTTTGGACTTTTTTGATCCACTTCAAATGTTGACTACTGTATAAATGTAGATCAACATATCTATCTTGTATTAATAAAAATATTATAGACACCTGTGTAAATTATTTAGTGTTATTTTGATGTTCATATATATATATATATATATATATATATATATATATATATATATATATATATATATATATATATATATATATATATATATATATATCACGTTTATATCACAATGAACCATTTCTCATTTGGCAAATCATTTGTCACAAATATCTCTGCTGCAGAACCATAGACATAATAAATACATAGACGCCCTATTGACCGCTTTGGAACGTTGCTGCGATACGACAACGCGTCCGCCATATTGCTGAGGGCGAGACTGCGCTGTAAACAAATGCAAGTAAACAGGTGAGCTGCGGTTTTTCTGGATAAAAACAAAAACAACGTTTACATTTGTCAACCGATTTCAGTGGTTTGTAAGTGGTGTACAAAAAGTTCAATCTCTAGTCATTTAAAATCCCGATAGTTAGACTTATAAAATATTTTTTAATAAGGAATTGTCAAAGCTCAGGCTTGTCATGTTTTTGGCTTTTTATTCTTGGATACGAATTATGAAGACCCCCATATAATGAGATATAATTTAATTTTCACATTAAAATAAATAAAGTTTTCTTATTGTGGAAAAAGCATTTTCTGTCTTTAACCCGATTTTAGCTTTTCTTTTGCTTTTCAATGCCGCCACTGAGAAAATTAAACAAATCAGAAAATACAAATCACACCGGCAGGCTGCTTTCTGTATTTTTAAAGCACTAATAATCGCAAGCGGTATAATATTATAATAACAATAATTCGCTATTAATCGATTTGACAGCATATGTATATACATACTAATTAATTTTTAGTTAAAGTTAAAAAAAATTCTATATTTTGTTATATATATATATATATATATATATATATAACAAAAATATAGACAAAAATTATAAAAATTTCAAAAAACACAAAACACAAAACAAATCATAAAACTTTATCTAAAAGTTAAATTTTCCCACTGGATCCCTGTATAATTTTATATAAGCCGGCAACATTCAATGCACTATTAAATACTATTGTCCTACGTTATAATGCATTATTTTGTAAAAAAATTGAATAAAAAATAAAATACCCTGAGTATGGCTAACTACGCATCGGGCGTATGTCTAAAAATGGACATCCTGTCACTGCACACAATAATTTATTTATCGCTAGCTATTTTAGTCTGACTGACTCTGGTGGCCAACTAACGTTACTATTACTAATTAAATAATGACCAAATACAATCAGAAACAAATGTTCAGTCTTGCTTGTGAAAGATAATTCCCCGAGACTGTTTTCAATTGTGCGGCGATTTGTACAGCCCCAAGCAGCACACGAAGCAGGTATTTTTCTCAATTCCCGTTATGAGAGTTATGGGAAAGTTGCCCTACGCAATATGGCAGCGCCGTTGACATACGATCCAGCGGCCAATAGGGCGTCTATGTATTTATTATGTCTAAGTACAGAACAGATAGACAGAGAGATAGGCAGGCCCACTGGGCCCAGACTGGCTCATAAGAATGCACATGCATGTGACTAGATTCAGGTTAATAATTTTTCAAGAACTGATTGAACTCTGCAATGAACTTGTGATGACTGTACATGTTAAAATTTACCAAAGAATATGAAAGAATGGGAAAAGATAAAGAATAGCCAACTTATATTACTATGCATGTTGCAGAAAAAAACATTTACATATAAGGTTATATATATGTGTGTGTTCATAGGGGTCTCATTGTCTGTCCTTCCTGGAATCTGGAGTCACCCCTTCAGATGTTGTGTAATATCCCTCTACTCCTCCCCTCCAGTGTTTACACTTCCAAGTCTTGTACATAAGTACTTTACAGACCACAAATCTCAAAAAAGGCAAAAGGAACCTGTCATTTCCCCAACCACCATGTTCTTACAAATCTTATTTGACAGCTTTGATTTTAAAAGCTGGATCATTTTATTTTTTGTATTTCTGCTCATTGCTGATATTATCAAAAATAAGAATCCTTCCAATTTCCCCCCAGGACCCTGGCCTCTACCATTCCTGGGAACTGTCTTCACTAAGATGGATTTTAGGACCATGCATAAGGTAGTAGCTAAATTCATAAGTTTTTAATTTGCATGTCTGTCAATTTACATTTGTTTTTAGGAATGATTTCATTTATGTCCTTGTTTATGTACTTATAACATGTTTTGACTATTAATGTTCCTGGGGTCGTATTCACAAAAAATCTTAAGGCTAAAAGTAGCTCCTAACTTTTTTCCCCAAAAGTTTTTCAAAAGGAGATTAAGCCAGACCGTGGTCTTGCAATTCTCGGATCTTCTGAGACATTAAACACTCTTCCAAACTCTCAGCAATGACCTCTATTGATGGGCATGACTCTTGCGAAAAAAACAATACTTTTAAACTGGAAATCTTCAGACTCTCCATGTTTCAAAGCTTGGTTGGGTGAACTGTTTCATGTCATACAACTGGAGAGGATACGTTCCTTGGAGTCCAAATTTCATCGCCAATTCCAAACCATATGGCAGCCCTTCGTGGATTTCCTCAAGTCTGAATAGTGTATTGTCATTGTTCTTACTGTAATAATACATCATTATTAGTAGTATCTGTGATTATGCTTAGTTTATGTTAGCCCCCTCCCCCTCTGTTTATTTGTATTTTTTATTTTATTTTATTTTTATGTTGGTATTGTTTGGTTTTCTTTGTATTCCTAAGTTGAAACGCTATGTAAAAAATTTAAGAAAAAAAAAGAAAAAAAGTAGCTCCTAATGCCTAGTTCACACTACACAACTTTAAATGTCGGCAGATTGCTGTGCTGTTTAGACTACATGACTTGCTCTGGAGTCTTGAAGTCGTTGTGGTGTTCACACTATGTGACACTACGTAAATGTTCTGCAACAGGGGGTTACACACAACACGAGCTGACAACAACTCTGTCACCCAACGACTCTATCCGGTCCCAAAACCACATTTTGTCACGAAAACATGCGCAAGAAGTGGAATGGGAAATGGCGCATTGTCTATTTGAAAATGGACGGCGGGACAAAATTGGCGGTAAAAAAATAATAATAATAAAATAATAAAATAAGAATAATAATAATATATATATACGCACACGCGGGCGGCAGGGATTGTCTGTCAGAGAGAGTTGGAGGTGAGTAAAACATTATAATGAAAAAGCAGCTGCCTGTTGTGGTTTGGCAACGATGGTTACAAATACAAAAGGCTTTTGTAATGTCATAACAAGCTGATCATTGGCTGTTGCTCGTCGCGACACGTGACACCACAGACTATCGAGTCGGCCGACAGCTCCAGATATTTGGCATGCTAGATATTTGTCTGGCGTCGGCGATGTGTCAGCGAGCGTTTTTGATGCGTCATTAAGTATTTCACACTTAAAGATTGGCGAGCGCGGATCACCCGCAGATTTGCACGCGATTACAGCCCGACCTGTCGGCGAGCTCGTTAAAGCCTGGTTCACAATCACAAGGGACGATTTTAAAATTGTCGGCCGATTTTCCAAACCTGAGAGACCCCACACACGGCGCTAAAAAAATCACGGGTCTAACAGTTTTGGTCGTACAGTGTGTGGTGCGTGGCCACAACAAGGCAAAATCAACACATCACACACGAACCGATTTGACTCCCAAGCATTCCCAGATCAGACGGGAAATCTCGCAAAATCCCTCGAGATCAAACGTGACTTCAGAGTAAACAATCATGGCGGACGAAGAGGATGCAGTGGCGATAGTTTGTAGTTTGTTTTTAACCGAAAAACAAACCGGCTGTTTTGATTTTGTTTCCCGGTGCTTCCTCGCCGCCTCATCACCTCGCTTTCTGATTGGCTACACGCCACAGTCCACAGGCTGCGTGCTCGTTTGTCCCCAGGGGACACCACACAAGAGGAGAAATCGGGCCAAAAAAATCCAACATGTTGGATATCCCCGATTTGAGATCGGAGCGGTCCCGACGTCCTTCCGAGTAGACGAGAGCAGTCTTAACACACCACACACGGCAGGAATATCTGATCAGATTATTTTACGATAATCGGAGCATCCTTAAGATTGTCGGAGGGGGTGAATCGGGGCTAAAATCGGCCTAATTATCTTGCCGTGTGAACCAGGCTTAACTTGCAAATCGGGCTTAAATCGGGCTTAAAATCCTGTAGTGTGAACTAGCCATAACTTGCCGGAGAAACTAAAATGTTAAAAATAATGGACTCCTAATTTAGGACTCCTACATTTTTGCTCTAAGAGTATTTCACAAAGCATTCACCTAAATCTGTGAAAAGTTAGGAGTCAAGAGGACTCCTACGTCACTAAGATCAAATCACAAACAATTCTAAAATGGATGTTGCCTCAGCAAGCCGCCCAAAGACACTGTACACCATTGAGGCAATAGGTGATAGAGCTTATGATTCTTTTATTTGAATTTTTGAATTTCAGTTGGCTGATGTCTACGGGAAGGTGTTCAGCCTAAGAGTGGGCAGTGATAAAATGATAATCGTGTCTGGATATAAAATGGTAAAGGAGGCCCTCATTACTCAGATTGACAGTTTCGTTGACCGTCCAAATGTCCCACTGTTTCAGAAAACTTATAAGGGACTTGGTAAGTAAACTGACTATAATGCTTAAAATTAAACCAATTTTTATTCTCAAATGGAATTGGTGATTTCTTAATTATCAAACTTTAGGTTTAACAATGAGTAATGGATACCTGTGGCGGATGCATAGGAAGTTTGCTGCCTTCAGTTTGCGGACTTTCGGAGAGGGAAAGAGAGCCCTGGAGCTTAGCATCCAGCAAGAGTGTGTCTACCTTTGTGATGCTTTTAGGGCAGAAAAAGGTAGACTAAATGTAATCAACTGGAGAATTTTTGTTCATTGGGGCAAAGAAGAATGAAAACAATTTGCCAGTTTGATAAATATTCATGCTTTCTCCCAAACAGGACCTTTCAACCCTATGGCCACCTTACACGGTGCTGTCTCAAATATCGTTGCTTGTTTGACATTTGGACAACGCTTTGACTATCATGATGAATGTTACCAAAGAATTCTGCGTCTTGACAATGAATGTGTTCAGTTAGCAGGCACTTTTAGAGCACAGGTACTGATTCATGACAGGATCTTTAGACACTACTTTAATATTCTAACTTCCTAGTTAATTATAATTTAAAAATCTATTTTCATCACCCACTATATCATCTTACAGCTGTATAATGTGTGTCCTCGGCTCTTGGAATATTTACCCGGCCCCCACCAGACCATTTTTTCCAACTATAAGAAGATCACAGACTTCCTGAGAGGAGAGATCATCAAACACAGAGAGGACTGGGACCCTTCAAACCCACGTGACTTTATAGACAACTACCTGACTGAGATAGAAAAGGTAACTAAAGTGGGATTTTTTTATTAAAAGTTTGAATAATCCATTTGAATAATTCAATACTCTACCGTCCTCCCCCCTCTAGAAAAAGAGTGATCCTGAGGCTGGTTTTAACATAGAAGGGTTGGTGGTATCTAGCCTAGATGTGATTGAGGCTGGGACAGAGACCTCTGCTACTACATTACGCTGGGGTCTGCTTTTTATGATCAAATTTCCAGAAATACAGGGTTAGTGTGGTTTCAGTTTTTATTTACTGGTTACAGAATATTGCACATAAATGGCCCCACTTTAGGACTAACTTGTATTTCCCATTCAGAAAAGGTCCAGGCAGAGATCGACAGGGAGATTGGACAGTCACGTCAACTTTGCTTGGCTGACAGAGTTAATATGCCATACACTGATGCTGTTATCCATGAGATTCAAAGATTCGGGGATATTGTTCCACTGGGATTCCCTAAACTAGTTGCTAAAGACACAACACTAGGGGGGTACTTCATACCTAAGGTATTTATTCTATTCTATTCTATTCTATTCTTGGTTGAAATATAGATATCTAGGTATTTTAATAGAAAATAATCTAATGTTGGAATAAAATTCTTAAGACAACCAGTCATTGTTTCTGTACTGGATGCTGCATAAATGCAATAGTTTTCATTCTCTCTTTATTAGGGCACCTCTATGACAACAAACCTGTCTTCAGTCCTGCATGATCCAAATGAATGGGAAACCCCAGACACCTTTAACCCAGGACACTTCCTGGATGAAAATGGCCAGTTTCGGAAGAGAGATGCCTTCATGGCATTTTCAGCAGGTAATATTTCGTAAACACACCACCTGATATGACTTCTCAAAAAGTGATATGCTTGTATTTATTTTTTTAATATGGTATTAAATACACAAGAGCAAGACAAGCACACGACACACTAATTAAACTTGATGTACCTACATTGAAGTGAATTAAGAGGGCAATAAACTAACTGATGTTATGATGTAGCCTATATAATTTAGTAACCAAAGTAGTTTTTCTGGCTCAATGAATGAATTAACTCTCAAGCTGTTTTTCAACAAACACAATACATTTACAGAGCCGCGTCAAAAACATAGTGAATAAGGAATCGAATTGGTCAGATGTTTTTGTTTGACGTTACAACGCTACATCTGAGAGAGGATGTTTAGGATGAACTGATTCATTAGGATGAATGTTCAAGTCTTACAATGGTACTTACAGTGATGAGCGTTTTAGTGAGCAATTGTCAGACATTAAAACAGTGTTTGGGCTTATCGTTATAATTGTATACTCATCAAAGCTTGTTGCTGGAAAAGCTCCAGTAACAGTCACGCTAGTGACCATAGTGAAAATTTGTCCTAGGTTAGTAGCGATGCCATACTTCTAGTTCGTTTTTTTTTTCTTGTCAATGCTACAATATGAAGTGTAATTTTTCCGTATGACATTTGCTTACAGGTAAGAGAGTGTGTTTGGGAGAGCAGCTGGCTCGTAATGTGCTCTTCCTGTTCTTCGCCTCCTTGCTGCAGCAATTCACCATCTCCAAATGTCCAGGAGAGGAACCCAGTTTGGAGGGCGAGATATGGTTCACATATGCTCCTGCTCCCTTCCGCATTTGTGTGTCCTCACGTTAGAACAAAACAAAGTCATTAAAATCAGACATAAAGCATGTTTTCTGATATGTGTTTCTGGCTGAACATCAACTGTAACTACACCACAAGTTATAGTTTATGTTACCATAATCTTCACATTTTTTCATTACAAGAGCTAGAATTCCTGTAGAGCAAACAGTAGAGCATGACACTAGCAATGCCAAGGTCATGGGTTCAATTCCCAGGGAATTGAACTGATAAAGTGTATAAACCTTAAGTGCTTAGCCATCTTTAGAATTTTGTGTTCGCACTTTTTTGCTGTAGCTCTGTATTTTTCTATGGCATCGCTGTCTAAGTAAATTTGCTTGTTGAAGAGTTGACGAAAGTTATCATCAGCATTGTGATGCATAACAAATGTCAGTAGACCGGGAAGATTTTTAAATTGAGTAGTTCATTCATAAATCTGAAAGATCTTTCCTCTTTAATCGCTTTAGATAAAAGCATCTGCCAAATACATAAATGTCAACTGTTGTATTGCAGACTTGTTTTTTATGTATAAATGTTCATGTATCCATACGTGTGTTAATGCACTTTGTAAATGATTTACTGAAGTGCTATTTGTCATGGAAATAAATTACACCTGAGTTGAACGTTTGTCACATATCTCTGTTTCATACAAAAAGATATAGATGAATAGAATTGATGCACACAAAAAATATTCTTTTAGTTACTTTAACTATAACCCAGTGAAGGAAAGTTTCAGTCACAGACTCATTACTAAACAACAGCTGAGGTATTACGTAACATTGGGGCCCGAGACCCATGAGAGGCCTCTTCCTCTTGAACCCTGAAACATTTTGAGTGTACAGACTGCACATAGGAGGGACAAACTCTCTTTTAGATTCAGTGTGTGTGCTTGTTTATATAGGTCCGATAAATGTGCCTCTCTAGTATACAGGAGGTCCACATTCTTTTGTCCCATTTTAATGGGTTTGTTTGTTCAATCAACAAAATGTTATGGATTGTATTCATTTTATGCAATGTTAAAAAAAAGTGTGATAAGTAAAGTTTATTTTTAAAAACCTCTTCGATTTTGAAAATGGAGCAGCACATATTAGGCCTTTAATACATCTCACAATGTTTCTGCAGAGAATAAGAGGGAAAGAGCAAAACAAGGGTGTCTTATTACCTCTCCCAACCCTCTCAACTACTTAATCGTTCAGAAACAAAGGCTCTATGCAAGTTCTCATGAGCATTCATATGGTACATTACACATATTATGTTTTTGTAATTTCATGTACATGTGCTATTATGCATCAAGAACCATTCTAACTAAAACACTTTTAACACTGTACCGATTGCACAGATGTTCATATCTGCTGTCAGCATGCATGTGTGGCTTATCTCTTCAGTCTGTAGTTCAACTGTATAATTCAGTCATTATTTGTGACTTGTTCCTGGTAAAGAATCTTTTGGAATGTATAGTTCATACAGAGGTTGGATTGGGGGTGTGTTATTGTTGGAAACTATAGTATAAACTTAGGCATTCATTACATAACATAGTTGCATAATGGCTCCCAAACTGTTCATATGCTCCCTTGCTGCTGACTGAGACCCACATTTTTTTCTTCAGATAAAAAGTGCATGTGACCTCTCTCTCTCACACTCCCTATTCACAACAGTCCGGCTGAAATAAGTTTACTTCAGAAGAGTTTGCTGCCCATGGACTCAGCCATGATTTTATACTCCTTATACGAGAGCCTGGATTTTAAAAGCTGCTTGTTTTTGATTTGTTTAATGCTGCTGTTTATAGATTTGATCAGAAATAAAAATCCAGCAAATTTTCCACCAGGACCCCGGCCACTACCCATCTTAGGAAATGTCTTCACTGATGTCAACTATAAAACCGTGGACCAGGTGAGGCACTCTTGAATTGAGACTCTGAAATAATCAAATAACATTTAGGTTTAATATATAATAAATGTAGGCTAATATATAATATATATATAGTTAAACTCATGTAAATCATGTAAATACAGATTGCCATGATATTTGTATTTTCACATGTGCTACTTGTTTATAGTAAACCAATTACTTTTCCAGCTGATTGAGAAGTATGGGAACATCTTCAGCCTCAGAAATGGATATGATAAAATAGTGTATGTGTCTGGGTTTAAAATGGTTAAGGAGGTTTTGATCACTCAAGGGGAAAACTTCATTGACCGCCCTATTTCACCTTTATTTGACACGCTTTATGAAGGCAGAGGTAGGTGTATGCATCAGCTATATATACTATACTCAGTAATGACATTACCAATAAGCAGACCAATGTTTTTTTTTTTTTGAGAAAGGGATCTCCTTTAACAATGGCTACTCATGGAGGAAGCAACAGCAGTTTGCCATGAGTCACCTGAAAAACTTTGGAGAGGGGAGGAAGACTCTAGAAGAACATATTCAACGAGAGTGTTACTTCCTTTGTGGAGCCTTTAAAGAAGAGCAGGGTAAGTGCCCATATACACTCTTAAATATAAAGGTAATTTATTGGCATCCATGGATTCATGAAGAACCTTTAACAGCCATGGAATTTTTCCATTGCACAAAAGATGGAAAAAGGTTCTTTATTGAACGCTAAACGTTAAACGTTTTTTACTCTAAGAAAAACATGGTTCTTCTAATAACTGTTCACCTAAAGGTTCTTTGGGGAATCCTAAATGATTCTACATCACAAATCCCCCTTCTGGAACCTTTATTTTTAACATGGAGAATAACAGTTTTCAGGGAAATTAGAGTTGCACTGACATGCATTTCATTTATTAAGAACAAAAATTAGCACAGGTGAGACTTTCAAACCATGGTCCTTACATATGAAAGCGAAATTTTACGGAAGTTTTCTGTAGTGTCTTATACCAAAATATTCAATAAATATGTATCATTCTATCAATGTCTTTACTCTGACACACAGGCTGCCCTTTTGACCCCCTGGTTAAAATAAACAATGCAGTGGCCAATGTTATTGGTAACCTGGTGTTCGGCCATCGATATGAGTATGATGATGTTGATTTCCAGAAGCGTCTACAAATGAGTGCAGAGTCAGTGTTTCTTACAGGATCTGTGTGGAACCAGGTAGAGTCTGTTGAAAATACAACTTTTTGATACGGTATGCATTTAAAAGAGCACTTAAAGCATGTTAAAACACTCATATTTAGGGAAATATTTTGTTAAAATATAGGGGTACAAAACATCAAAGCTTAAAATACAATTTCACCATGGAAATACTCATCATTTTAACAAGATGTCATGTTTTTTTTAGCTGTATGATGCCTTCCCGGGTATAATGAAGTGGTTGCCAGGACCTCATCAGACAATAATCTCAAACTATCAGGAGTTATCAAACTTCCTGAAAGAAAAGGTCGAGCAACACAGACCAGAGTGGGACAGTGACAATCCTAGAGATTATATTGATACCTACCTGACAGAAACTGAGAAGGTAAAAACATGGCAAGATAAAATAAGAGTTCTGCAGCAATAACGGGTGATGTAGGCTACCCAAGTATGTTCTTGAATCAATTTCATTTCTTAGCAAATTACTGCTTATTCATGTTCTTGTGCTTAATTTGTGCCATAGAGGAAGAATGACAGCGAGGCAGGGTTTAATATTGGCAGTCTGGTGTGGAGCATGGTGGACTTGTTTGAGGGTGGAACTGAAACAACAACCAACACACTCCGATGGGTTCTGCTGTTCCTGATCAAGTACCCTGACATTCAAAGTACAATAATATTATATTCTTAACATGAACAGTAATAAAGGACAGAAACAGCCTTGCTACTTAATGTGCATGTTGTTTCTCAACAATGTTCTTAAAATGTTTCCTTAACAAGAGAAGGTTAGAGGAGAGATCGAGCAGGTGATTGGCTCCCGTCCACCTACTATGTCCGATAAGGCAAACATGCCTTACACCAACGCTTTCATTCATGAGGTTCTCAGGAAAGCAAACCTTGTGCCTCTTAATATGTCTAGAATGGCAAGAAAGGACACAACTCTTGGTGGCTACTTGATACCAAAGGTAAAAGCAGATTACTGTGTTATTTTTAATGTTTAAATATTTATATAATATATAATTTCTTTTTCTTTCTGTGCTGAATTAAGGGGACTGTGGTGGTCACTAATCTGACGTCAGTGCTGTATGACAAACATGAATGGGAAACACCAGACGCCTTTAAACCTGGACACTTTCTAGACTCCGAGGGCCAGTTCTGCAGGAGAAAAGCCTTTTTTGCCTTCTCAGCAGGTATGGTTAATCTATTGCTTATTTCTGCTGTATCTTAGTCAACCGCAACTGTTTGTTAAAACATATTTTTGGACTGCAAAAACTGTAACAAGAATGTAAAAAGTGTAATCCAGACAAGTAGCCTTAGTGCATTAGTTCAACTGTGATACATTGACAGGCAAAAGGCAGTGTCCAGGAGAGTACCTAGCACACATGGAGCTGTTCATCTTCCTCACCATCCTCCTTCAGACCTTCAGTTTCAGCCCTCCTTCTGGTGAGGAGCCCAGTCTGGAGAGCCAGGTGGGCTTCACACAAGCACCTCTGCCATACAAGCTCTGCGCTCACACGAAATGAAGGAGTGGGGATGGAGTGTTTGCAGTACGCCAACTTATCTGCAAGAAATATCACCCACAGCTTCCTTTTATTTATGGTTACACTCTGGGACTTTTACATGTATAAACTAATGAATGTACAAGGTCATTTAAAGTATAGTTTGATGCCTAACACCAATTATAATCTGCATAAACGCAAGAAATGTGCTCCGGCCTTAAAAACTTACCTCCAGTATACACATGGAAAGAATTTGTTCTGACTGAAAACAGCCACATTTGGTAAAATCTTTACTTTACGCATTTTTTTTTTCTCTCCTACAGCAACTCTAATCATATATACATTTTAAATCAATATGAATATGTGCTTGCCATCCTTCTCATTACTTATGCATGTCTATGTCTTATGCATTTTAAAATAGTTAAAATAATAATAATAATAATAATAATAAAATAATTAATACTTGTATTCAGTAAGGATGCATTAAATTGATTAAGTAACAATAAAGGCATTTAAAATGGTTCATGAGAAAATGTCACTGTTTACAAAAAATATTAAGGAGCAGAAAGTTATAAGTTATTATTGTTATACACAATGTTATAATGCTAAAAAAAAATGTTTTACACACACACACACACACACACACACACACACACACACACACACACACACACACACACACACACACACACACACACACACACACACACACACACACACACACACACACACACACACACACACACACTTGTGATAAAAAATTTGATAAAACATTTACAACAGTTGTGTTTCCTGACTCATTATCATTTTATTCATTATTATATTTTGCTTACACTGACTACCTGTATTGAAGGCGGTGTGTATCTTTGTGATTTTGCTATATTTTTATCTTCTTCATGTAACCTTTGCCTGAGTGACCATTAGTGTACTTTATTGATTGATTTACAAACTTTCAATCTATGGAAAGTGCTGAGTCATTGGGCTTATCAGGTTATACTGATATCGTCCCTCATTCAAATAATCCTACAAGGTTTCTGAAAACGAGTAAAGCAGTGCACTATTAATTCACCTTTATACATTATGAGTATCTGTAAAATAAAGTGCAATGAACACGAGCTCCTAAATTTACTGTCAAAACCTTCAACCTTCAAAAAGAGCAAATATAGCACTGGATGAATGTGGGTGTGGGGAGGACTCAATCATTATGGCAAAAGTCAACCTTGGTTAAAAATGAACCTGCAAGGCATATACACTCCAATAGTCCTCCTCATTGCTATTCTCACTCATGCTGCAGATAATAACTCAATCTAAGGAAGACTTCTCATTAAAACGTATGACCATATTAGCCGACATATTTGACTCTCGCACAACAGGTGTGGTCTAATCCATCAAGATATTGTGTAACTTTGAGTTCGCCCTTTATTCAAAACATTACAGCTATATTGAGCCAAATGTGAGGGGAGTGACTGGCTGAACACATGGACAAAGACTGCCTGTTCAACATATTCTGCTAACCTCACATTTGACTTCTTTTCCTGTCATGGCGTTAACTGCAGTTCTCGAGTATCTTGATTTTAAGGGACTATTGCTCGTCGTAGTGGTTTTTCTTTTGGTGGCAGACTACCTGAAGAACAGAAACCCACCGAATTACCCACCAAGCCCTTTCTCTCTTCCACTCCTAGGAAACGTCTTCAATGTTGACTCCAAAGAGCCACATATATATCTGACAAAGGTGAGCAGACAATATTGCCTTCTGGGTTGATAGCACAAGAAAACGTGTTTTATTATATTTAGAAAAGCATTAACAAACTGTTTACTGACACATTATGGACTATATGGTCTGTAGAGATGATTTGATAGTGGATATCACGTTTACTGATATAAGCAATAATTAATATTTGATAAGAAAATATAAAAATGAACCCATGCAAACAAGCCTCACCAACATAACAAAACTCAAATTAACTGTAAATAAAATAAGTGGATTTATTAAAAAGGTGTAATTCTGTAATCCTATAACATTGATTAATATGGTTCATGTCTTCTATGCTTGCAGTTTGCTGAAAAACAACTTTAATGAACCAAATGATTTGCATTAGTTCCAATCACATGCCTCAAGCTTCTGAAACATTGTTTTCCTCACAGCTAGGCCATGCCTACAACAATATCTTCAGTCTGAGATTAGGAAGAGACAAAGTGGTCTTCATTACTGGTTATAAAATGGTGAAGGAGGCCCTGGTGACTCAAGCTGAAAACTTTGTGGACCGGCCCGACAGTCCAGTGCTAAAACGAGTCTATTCGGGCAGTGGTAGGTTAAATGGTTGTGACATATCACAAGAGTTCAGGAAAAAGCATTGTTGATTGTTATATTGGACAACTCTTGTTGTTGTCTTGCTGTCATTCAAGACAGACGGATTGTTTTCAATCCCACTATATAAAAATAAAAAAGTGACATTCCTAAAAATTGCGAAACCCAAAAAGTTACATAATTTGGAATTGGGACCATTTTGTAATAAATTTTCCCCCTAAATTGTAGGATTGCCTGCATTCATTAAGCTCAACCACTCAACCCTGTTACTCAGATTATTAAAAATTGTCTTTAATTTATTGGAAATAAAAGCTTCGCCATAACTGAAACCCAAAATATGGTCCCAAACTAGCTAGCTCCTAAATTTGCAACCCTGTAACCCATTCTAGTGTAATTATCTAGTTTAATTTGCTCATTTAATTTTGATGTTTTTCAATGTTTATTTATATTATTAAAATTAGTATTTTAAACAGTTTCTAAACATGTCCCAAAGCTTGGTAACAGGGTATAAAAAAATGCTCATAAAGTGAATGAGCATTTCTATTCATGAATAGAAAACAACACAGCCTAAACAATATTCAGACTGACCCCCCGGTTGACAATCAATATTTTCTGAATTTTACATTCCAACTTTCACTGATCATTTGTAAACAAAAAAACAACAAAAAAAACAAACCAGGTTTAGGCCCTATTTTGTACCCTATGGAATATAATTAAATGCTGATTATTCGCGTCCCTAGCTGGACTCTTCTTCAGTAATGGCGAGATGTGGAAGAAGCAACGACGCTTTGCTCTGTCAACGCTGAGGAACTTTGGTTTGGGAAAGAAAACAATGGAGCTGGCCATCTGCGAGGAGAGCCGCTTCCTGCTGGACGAGATGGACAGACAGAAAGGTACACAATACCAGTGCATGCATACGAATGTAAATATAAAGGAATAAAGGAAGGTATACTTGAATAAAGGAAGGTATACTATGGCGAGTACAAGTTTGCATATCAGCATCTGTTCAAGGTAAATAATGAGAACTCATTTCATTTTTGTTATTCTCAGGCGCTGCCTTTGACCCAACAATCCTGTTCAACAATGCCGTTTCCAATATCATCTGCCAAATGGTGTTCGGTCAGAGATTTGATTATACTGACCACCAGTTCAGGACAATGCTAAAATATATTTCTAAAAGCATTCAATTAGAGGGCTCCATTTGGGGGCAGGTAAATTAATGATTTTTTTTCTTTCTGATGCATTGTCCTTTATGGAAGCTTGATTCTCGCGATTCTGACTTTATTTCTCACAATTCCGAATTTATATCTCACAATTTTGACTTTTTTCATGCAATTTCGAGTTTAGATATAAATTCTATAGAGGCCCTAAAGGGACATGGTGATGGAAAAAATATGAGATGGGAGGGAGTTTTTTTTCCCCCCAAAGTTTTGCGAGTTTTCTTTGCGGGGGAATGCAAAAAATTGAGAGGGAACAGAGATTTTGCGAGCGAATGCAAAGTTTCTAATGAAAAAGCAAAACTTTCCATTACTATATCCCTTTAAGGGCTCAGAATTAAAATAATTCAGAATTGTGAGTTATAAACTCAAGAGTTGCAAGTCAGAATTTTGATTTAAACTTTATATCTCGCGTTTACTTCTCGCAATTTTAAATTTAATTTAGCTATACTTTGACTAAAGATTAGAAAAAGGACAAATTTTAGGATAAAGTTTCCAAGAAGACCCTAAAAACCAACAAAACTGCCTTTGATAAATATATCCATCCATCGATCTTTAAATGTGGTCTTGCAGCACTAGTACAGACCCATGATAAAACATTTTTTCTTTCTTTCAGCTCTATGAAGCATTTCCAGGCATTATGAAGCACCTTCCAGGGAAGCACAATGACATGTTCAGCAACTACAAATTATTAAATGCCTTCGTAAGGGAGTTTGTTATCAAACACAAGGCCGAACTAGACCCCTCAGAGCCTCGGGACTACATCGACAGCTTCCTCATAGAGATGATGGAGGTAATACAACTATTAAGATGACAGGATGACTACAAGCCTGTTAAACTTAAATGTATTTGTATGAATACAGCAACTTATTTGACTTCTTCCATCACTGACCAGAAGCCACATGAAACAGCAGACGGTTTTGATGAACAGAACATCGTTCCATGTGTTCTAGACCTGTTTCTGGCCGGGACTGAAACTACATCCACCACATTATGTTGGGGTCTCATATACCTCATCACTTACCCAGAAGTACAAGGTAAAAAACAATCTATTCATATAAGTAATAATACATATGGAACTGACATTTGAATATATGGTATTTGTAGAAAAAGTCCAAGAGGAGATAGACAGAGTGATTGGAAGCTCACGGGAGCCTAGTATAGCCGATAAGGCCAACATGCCCTTCACTGAAGCTGTCATCCATGAGATTCAGAGATTTGGAGATGTTATACCAATGAATGGCTTACGAGTGGCTGATAAAGACACAGCCCTTGGAGAGTGCTTCATCCCAAAGGTGAGTGATATTTTATTCAGCTAACATTAAGTCATGCATATCTTCTTTTTGAAAATATGATATCATTATAATAAATCATATAATTATATAATATAATCACAGAGTTTAATGTGGCTGTTTAACAATGTTTTGCTTTGAAATGCCAATTTGATCATTTGTCAAAACATGAAGTCCGACTCTTTCCTATTCATCGTTTCAACCAGGGTACAGCAATTTTACCCATACTGCACTCTGTTCTCTTTGATGAGAATGAATGGGAGACACCCTTCAAGTTCAATCCTGGGCACTTTTTAGACGAAGAGGGCAAGTTTGTGAGGCGGGATGCGTTCATGCCCTTTTCTGCAGGTAAAGTGAGAAGAAACACACATAAAAGGACTTCACTAGGAATCATTCACAATACTGTTCAAAAGTTTGGACTCAGAAAGATTCTTTAAAGGACATAAGAGCAATTATTTTTATTTGCTGACATTATTCAGCAAGGATGCATTAAATTGATCAAAAGTGACAGTAAAACATAATGTTACATAACTTCTTTCTATTCTACTTTCTATTCATCAAACAATCCTAAAAAATAGCACTGAAGGATCATGTGACTGAAGACTGGAGTAATGAAAATTCAGCTTTCATCAGTGCCATCACAGGAATAAATTACATTTTAAAATATATTCAAATAGAAAATATTTTTCACAATGTTACTGTTTTACTGTATTTTGAGCAAATAAATGCAGCCATGGTAAACATAAGAAACATTTAAAAAATATTTACAAATCTTACAGACCCCAAACTTTTGAACAGTAGTGCAAATGAAAGTCAAACCGACAGTCTGCGCATTATGAACTTATTTGAATGAATGAATATTTACATTAACGTCTCCATCTCTCACAGGGAAGAGGGTCTGTTTGGGGGAGCAGCTTGCTAGACTGGAAATCTTCTTATTCTTTGTCAGTCTGTTCCGAAAATTTCGCTTTTCAGCCGCAGAGGGTGAGAAACTCGACCTCGATGGAGTGATAGGAGTAGCACGCACCCCGCACCCCTTCAAGATCCATGCAACGCCACGCTGAACAAATATTCACTTTGGGAATACTATTATACGAATAAACAATTATATTATACATGTTTCACTTAACATTTTAAATCTTTGAGAAAACAAATCTGAAGGTTATGGCCCTTATTTGCTAACTCGCTTAGCTATGCAAAAGTTCAGCCGTTCTTGTTTGTTTAAATGGTGTGAGAGGAAACGGCTTTAGCTCCCATTTATGAAACATGCATAAACATGCTTAGTAATGCCTAGTCTACAAAAACTACTAGAGTAAAGTCTGGATGAACATTGTCCTAGTTCCAGGTGGAAAAAAAAAAAAGAGAGAAAAGGTCAAGTTACACATTACAGAATCATCTACCCATTGGCAAAGATTTCAGATTCTGGGGTGAGTAAAGGTATGAAGTTCAAGTTTTTAAACAGATAATGCCTAGAGAGAGGTATTAGTCAGCAAATAAGCAAGATTTTGTCATGATAATAAATAATCTGAAATCGATAATCTCATGTCACAGTATGTTTATGTCCTGAACTGTTTGTGTGCCATTTTAAGACTGAGGAACTATTGTATATTTCCTTGTATAGGCTCTATTTCAGATCATTAAAAACAAGCACTTCAGTGTGTGTTTGTGTAACATAGTATATTATAATATAATATATATTTTTTTCAGAATTTTTAATGAAGTGCAGATTTTTAAGAAATGTATGTACTTTTAGCACTACAAGTGTCATAGTGGGATTGCAAAAATAATTAGGAAATATTTCATTTAGGCGCCATCTAGGGGTGAGAGGTGAGTAAAGACTTCAACACTGGGATCATTAAAAAGACAAGAAGGTATTTCAAAACAAAATTCAGTTTATTCATCACGTGTAAATGAAGGCTGAGTGCTCTTTAACTCCAAATATTACTCTTATACCATACGAGTCCAATCTTTTTATTCAAAATCTCTCACAAACAATAACAGTGCTCATAAAATTGAGTTCACAAATTTAAGATATTTCTTCCTTGGAACACATCATACATAAATATTAGCATTTCAAAATACATACGCATTTACCCATCACAGGCCAAAAAGCCTAGCAGAATAAAACACCGGAAAAGACAAATCAGAAATGATTGCAATGATTGACCTCACCCTTTAGAATTGATAGCATAATTATTCAAAACGCAACAGCTAGTCTATTAGCAGATAGCTCAGTCAAATCAACCTAAGCAGGGGCAGATTATCACAATACAGCAAAAGCCATTTCACAATGCAGCTATGTTTCACAAGTCACGCATGTATTCTTTGAGAGTGGCGTACAACACATTCAAAGCCGTCACAGCAGTTTTCTATGGCCTGTTATAATTCTGCGCTGGTGTTCAAATCCTGATAATTCACACAGACAGGAAACGTTAAGTGGATAAAAAGGCCCTTCTGCTTGTTAAAAGAGCATGCAAGAGTCCTATCACAGTCAACTGAATATAAAATACTATAACTGGCTGAATAAAGCACCTGGATTTAAGATTTAATCAATAATTAATGTAGTTTTGTTGTCTGAGAAAGTCATTGTAATAGGAAGAAACAAACTAAGGAATCTGGTGTCCAGCACCAAATACATCTTCCTCCTGATCTAAGCAGTTTGATTAGTTAGGGCAAAATGTGAAGTCTGCATATGCTTTCAACGTTTTATATGTTGTACTTGCGCGATTACAAATATATTCCACGGCTGCATAGTGTATCATTGGAAGTCATTCCTAGCAAAAGCATGCATGCTACCATTACAGGACCTGTTGATGCATCGAATGCTTTTCTTCCCGCACAATCTGAGTTAGCATGACAAAAGATTGACCTGTGACCTTTAGTATCGATGCTGGTTCAGAAGTGACCCTGCTGCAGACTTTTACAAGTGTTTGTTTAGTACTGAAAGTGAAAAAGACTGCTACTTTATATCACTGTGTGCTGATTGAGTAACCTTCTTCAGAGTTCAACCCCTTATGTACATTAATATACATACATGTGTAACTGTAGAGAGTGAGGGGACATGCTATTGTTCATCATGGCATGCTTGTCCCCTTGTTCAGAAGTGTACTTAAGGTCACTTGAGTGTGCACGTGAGAGAAAGGAGGAGGAGAGCAGGAAGCTGGGGAAGTACTGAGGACAAGGTTACTTGGAAGAAGTGGCAGGCACGTTGATGGGCATGTTGTGCCGCGCGTTGGTCACCTGACGTTGCTGAGCCAGGAAGGACTGGCCGGGCGGCAATAGAGAGTTGGATCGCCCACTAAGACGTGACTCGATTGCCATCTTCTGGAAGTTCAAACTCTGTATGTTTTGCACAACAAGACAAAACAACTACAACAACCAAAAAACACTGAACACAAGGTAAATCACTGCTGATTTTTCAACAAAACAGTACAATGCTTAAAGGCGTTGTGTGAATGAGCAAAATTACTAAAGCCGGGTACACACTGTACGATATATAATAGTCCTTTACGATTGTTACTTGTCAGACTTTACAAACATGATCACAGTTTAAAGCCATGTCACATTAATGTCAGACTGTTCGACAGTCAAGACTCGTTCAAGAAGACTCGTCTGGAGTTCCACATCATTCTGACACGTTCTGTGAGTTTTTGGCATAGGACCGGAGGAATCTTTTAGGATTCGCAAAATTTGTCTCGGGCGGCCAAATTGAGGCCTAAACTGTACAGTGTGCACCCGGCTTAACAGACAGAAAGTGCTTCTTCTGTTTAGCTAAATGTTTTTTTCTTTTTTATTGAAGTTTACAGAATCTACCGCGGTCACAGAGATAAATATTTTAAGAAATATTTCAGTTTTAAATATCAGGTAATAGGGATATTTTTTCAATGATTTTCCTATAAATATATATTAGTGCTGTCAATTGATACATTTCTTTTAAAAACTAATTAATCACACATTTTTCTGTAATTAATCGTACCTAACATTAACATTTTTAATATATTTTTATGTTGTAATACTTTTGCGTTACATTTTTAATCCAAAATAATGTAGAAACAACATACAGTATATTTTAAATATTTGTTTAATTTTACTAAGCACTATGAATAATGTCTGAAATTATTTGAAATTAATTAGGCCTATAGACACTCAACATTACAGTATAATTGAAAGCTTCAACTTTAACATTTAATAGGCTTAAAAAAATATAACAAATTTTAGTTTAAGTGACCTTAAAACAATCTTCACATAAACCCATTGTAATACTAATAAATGTCACATTTAGATGTGCCTTTAATATATCAGGGTTCAACACTAAGGTTTTTTTTCCAGGAGAGACAGTTCAGAGTTTTACCTTCATTGCTAAAATGCACAAATAAGTTATTGTTTTCGTTGTTTTTGACTCATGTAACCTTGTAAACAGTGCTTTAAGATTTTCAGGTAGGTCTAACAGGTAGGATTCATACAGTTTAATAAAGTTATCAAACACTTCACAGTCTTCACTGCAGAAATTATAAATTAAATATAGATGAATTCTTTTCTTGATTGATTTTGATTGATAAATCTTTGATTAACATTAACATCAGTCGGTTTACTAGACTGCTGTCACTTAAAGACCTAATGCACATGACATGGATCTGACACATCCCATTTTCTCACAACTCTTTGCGTTCATTTAACACTCTTTAACTCATTTAAGACTCTGCTTATGAGGATACATGACAAAATTTCCAAATTTCTCAAAAAAGAATCCAGGATTTTGGCATAATTTTGTGTTTTTGTCCATTCAAGCGTGAAAGAGAACTCAAAGCGGCTTTCTGTGCGCCAGTAAAGATTTGAATTCTCTTTTCCATCTTATGGCGCTTGAATGGTTTAATAGCACTTGAATGAATGATAGCGTGATCATATACTGTAGCGCAGCCAAAGGACGACAGAAAAAAAAACAATGCAGCATTAATTGCGTTAAATATTTTTAACGGGTTAAATTGATTTTTCTTTTTTTTTGTGCAATACCTTACAGCATTTAATTGACATAAATATATACATGTCTTACTGAATATTTAATTTAAATAAATAGCAAACAGCATTGCTAATTGACACTGTATATTATAAACATACCTTATTATACCAAGCTGTCACAACTAACTTCTCCTCATATTCCCTCAGTTTGGCCTGTTCACACTCCCGCTGGGTAAATATTGCACAAGAACAGACATGAGTAAAGGAACAACAAACTGGAAAGAATGACATTGCGAATGAGAAACTAAACCTGAAATTGCTGGACATGAATAACATAATAAAGCATTTTGTAAGAAGAGATGGCTTCTCTACCTCCAGAGCATTGATCCTCTTGTCTTTCTCAGAGAGCTGCGCTTTCAGTAACTGGATCTCAGCTGAGGCTGGGTTTAGCTTGGGATCCAGAGCTCGAATCACCTTAAAGAACGCACAATATGATGTATTTAACCATTGGAAGATGTAAATCTTTTCAAAAATTTCCAAAAAGCTTAAAATGATGCAAGAAAGCATACTATATTGTGCGATTAAAATTGTAGTTAATCGATATGCTAAAAAAATGACAGAATGTCAAATACATTTTAATTGGTTCCTCCTAATTGTACATAATTCAATAACATGAAAATATTGAGGACTTAAAAAATGACTACAAAATTGTAACATGCAAGAGCACAAGTCATTCAGTAGCAAAATAGACTACGTATTTGAGAGCTGAAGTTAATGTAACTACATCACGCGCTTTCTCCAGGTACATCTTGTATCGATCCTCCATCGCCCTCATGTCCTCATCTTTCTTCTTCAGCGCAGCCGCCAGCTCGTCCATTTTCACACCTGAAAGTGACATTTAACTCTATGACTGAGAGGTAATTTAAAGTTGAAAAGATTTGCTGTCTGACTCAAAGAAGATCATAACGTCACTCTGGACATCAAAGTTTACGGTTTGAGTGAGTGAGTGTGACTCATTCTTGTCTATGATGTCATGAAAGGCAATTTGGTGTCAAATATAGGGTCAGATCAAAATTTGGAAGCTAACTGGTTTGAGTAGCGTCCGGCTGAAGGTCCTCCAACAGCTCTTTCTTCTTCATGATTTCATCTTGCGCCTCATTCAGTTGCACCCTGGTAAAAAACAAAAAACAAACATTATGACAATCAGCTTCAGAAGGTGCATAAGAAAATGAAATTAAAAATCTGATCAAATGTCTAAACTTACATATGAGCATCCAGCTTCCTCTTCAGATGAGACTGTATGAAAGGAAACAAGCAATGTGACTTTTACATGAATAGTCACTACCACCAGAAAAGTAAAAGCATACTGTACACAAAACAAATGAAAGACCAGGACAGCGACTGCGTTTCCCAAAAAGCATCGTAAGCCTAAGTAGAATGAAAAACCAATGGTCTCTACGATCAACTTAGCTCTCTATGCTTTTGAGAAACACAGCCCAGATGATTTAGCAAAGTGCATGTTTATGTAGCACTGACCAAAAATGTGCCAAACCAGCACCACCAAGAGGCCTAAACACACACTTACATCATCAGGTTTGGCTCCCTGTGTCTGCAAGGCCTTCTGCAGATCCTCTACCTGCTGCTGCAGCTCGCTGATTCTTTCACTGTTTAACCTTAATACGCAGAAAACAACACACAAGGCTTTTACAGACTGACTGAAACTGACTAAATGAAAATATACCCATTAAATCAACATAAAATCAATTAAGCTTGCTATGTAAAACTAGGCCACAGTGGCACTCGTGTCAGGTTAAAAATGGTACAACTTTTAAAAATGCATTCTGAATGTACAGTATGGTTTCTATTTGATGTATTATGTCAATCTGTACCTTTTCTCAGTGTCCAGTTGACTCCGTTCACGCCGGGCCTCCTCCAGCTGCACCTGAAGTTCAGTTATGCGCTCGTTCTCAGACTCCTCCTTCTGCAGCCGCAACATCTTGTTCTCATGCTGCAGACGGATGAACCTCTCCCTGGAGAAGCAGATACAGAATACGCATTAACATATACAAAATATTTAGATGTCCTAAATTTTGAATGCATAAAAGATGTATGTGAATCACAAAGACAAGTGCCATACGAGTCTTCCTAATGACCTCGTTTCCAGTGTGATGTTCTAAACAGTGGTAATAACAGCCATTTAAAAGTCTTTCTCTTCACTCGTTATTTGATTTTTGCACAAAATTAAGTTAAAATAAACCAAACTTTGAAACGATATGTATTGTGAAAAGCTCTATTCAAATAAATGTGAATTGAATTATGCTCTTATGAACTTTCTAGTAATCAAAAAATGCTTAAAAACAGTGCATAATGGCTTCCACTAAAATAGCCGCACAGCTGTTTTCAATATTGATAATAATAAGAAATGTTTCTTAAGCACCAAATCAGCATATTAGAATGATTTCTGAAGGATCTGGTGGCACTGAAGACTGGAGTAATGATGCTGAAAATTCAGCTTTGCCATCACAGAAAATTAAAAAAAATATTTTAAAATGTATTCAAATAGAAAAGAGTTATGTGCGATGATTTACCTCATACATGCATCATACCTGTACTCAATG
Organism: Leuciscus leuciscus; assembly: GCF_965113295.1. Taxonomy (NCBI): domain Eukaryota; kingdom Metazoa; phylum Chordata; class Actinopteri; order Cypriniformes; family Leuciscidae; genus Leuciscus; species Leuciscus leuciscus. Next base: position 29,293,441 of record NC_138743.1, on the reverse strand, counting down.
GGCAACATCTCAGCTGCTAGGTTATCATGGCTTGGGCTTCCTGTTTGATACTTTTCTGTGAAGTGTGAAATAACAACAAGTTCAAATTTCATACTATCTGCAAAACTAAATTTTAAGTTTGTGTTTACTGAGCTGTGAAGTGACCCAGACAGATCACTGAAATCGCTGGGTTCACAATACGAATGTAACATGCTGTACTGCCTCTGAACTTGCTGATTTGGTTGAATTTAAATTGCCTATGCCAAACAAATCCCTCCTTGAAGGAGTGGAAGAACTGTTATCGCACACGGCAGAGCCTGTCCGTACCAATTCATGTCTGTGAGCGACCGTCTTCATTCAAATGGAATAATTTCCTAGCGTGGTATCTGCAGTCATACTGTACCTGCTAGTAATAGCTGGTCCTGTTGGGCCTGTGCGCATCGCAGTTCTTCAATGGTCTCTCTGAGAGTGTCCCGCTCAATGCAGATCCTCTGATGAAAAAAAGTTATCACAGAGTTTTTTATATCTGGTGCCGCTAGTGGCACAGAAATGACACACGTTAGCATTAAATCATCTAATGTACAGTGTTAGTTGTCTGAGCATGTGCATGTGCATGTGTCTGTCTACCTCTTTCTCCTTCAGTACAGCATCATATTTCTCCTGAAATTTCTTCATCTCAAAGGCCAGGTTATCAGCCCGACGGGACTCATCAGACAGTTTCTTGTGGAGCTCCTGACCCTGAAGTTACAGAAACAATGTAATGTTGATATATTACTTTCAAGTCTGAAGTTGTGTATGAACCTCTATGTATATTATATAAAATACTCCAATATGATTTGTCACTATTTCTACACTACTGTTAAATAGTGACTAAATAGTTACTGTAAAAATGATCAATTTTGAAAGAAGTCTCTTATGCTCACCAAGACTTAATAAAAAAATACAGAAAAAACTGTTATATTGTGAAAAATTATTACAAATTAAAATAATTGTTGAATTTAACATATTGAAATGTAATTTCCTCCTGTGATGGCAAAGCTGAATTTTCAGCATCATTACGCCAGTCTTTAGTGTCACATGATCCTTCAGAAATCATTATAATATGCTGATTTAATGCTCAAGAAAAGTTTTAATAAAAAAAAAAAAAACAGTAGTGTATATCCCGACAACTATTTAATGTCCGGATAAAAACAACAACACACACATAAACAACAACAAACAGTAAAATAAACCTGGTAACACTTTTAGACGGTACCTGTCTCTTGTAAGTCTCTAGCTGAGCTCTAGCAGCATTGGCCTTGCGCAGCTCCTCTTCAAGGCTGACCGTGTTGTGCATGTAGGTCATATTCTTCTCCTCCAGAACTTTCACTTGCCGTCTGAGGTCACTTAGATCTTCTAACTTCTTCCTGTACGTCTCAACGGAGGCCTCTAGCTTCACTGCCCGGTCAGAGCAGCTCCTAAACAAACACAAATGAATCAAAGGCTTCCCCAAAACAGCCAAACCGAATACTGGCAGAGACTACATATGGAAACACGTACGACCCAGCACATACCTTAATATGTCTAATTCATCTTTAAGTGTTCGTGACTCCTCAGCCAAGCTGGTCAGTTCATCATTACGATGCTGAAGCTCCACTAGTTGTTTCTCCAGTTCTTCACAGTGGATGCGGTAATCATCTTTGGCTGCCTCTAGTCTGGATATTACACACATACATTGTGATTCACGGAGACATTCTACCCATGCTTGGTTCATTATTTCAATGTTTGTCTACTTATGCAACAACTACTATATTCAGAACAACAGCATGTTAATATCAAGTACGTTTCAGACGATATTTGGCCAGTTAGTTTGGATATGTGAAGTTAGATGAAGCTGTACCTGAAGGTCTCCTCCTGAAGCTGCTCAAACTGTATTTGTAGCTGGCTGTGCTTCCTCCCTGATGGAGTGCTGGGGTCATCAAAAGTATCAAGCTGATTGGCTCGATCAGTCAAGAGGTCATTTTCAGCCAGGAGGCTGTTCCTTTCCTCCTGCAGCATTGTCACCTGATCAAAGGGCAAAAAGGTCAAACACCAGGGCTTTCTTGGAAACCTGATGTTTATTATGTCAAGGCATGAATGACCTACATACCATGGCATATTTGAATGTAGGATTGCATTTAGAGTTGTACATTATGATGTACACTACTGTTCAAAAGTTTGGAGTCGGTAAGATCTTTTAATGTTTTTGAAAGAAGTCTCTAATGCTCATGAAGGCTGCATTTATTTGACCAATACATAAAATACAGTAATAACTTTAAATATTATATTATTTAAATATTAGATAAACTTATCTATTCTTGTAATGGCAATAATACATTTTCAGCATCATTCGATCTTCGATGCCACATGATCCTTCAGAAATCATTCTAATATGCTGATTTGGTGCAACATTCCTTTTGCTATTATCATAATATTTGTTTGTAGAAAACATTATACATTTTCACATTATAAATGTATTTACTGTGACTTTTGATCAATTTAACGCATCCTTTCTAAATAAAAAGTATTACTTTGTCAAAAAAAAAACCCTGTAAATAGGAGTGTATATATAGACCATGAAGTAAGGATTTTTTTTTATTATAGTGTGAATTACAATTATTACATTTATTAACTAGGTTTACATTTTTAAAACCCTGTGCTGTTGAACTATTAATCCCCCAAAAAGAAAGAAAGAAAAAACCCTCAAAACAAACAAAAATTTTCCTTTTACATAAACTCCAATTTGATGCAGTTTCAAATTGAATTGAAAATAATTAATTCAGCAAATAAAACAAATCCACTGTTAATGTTAGGAATGTTAAATGGCTTTTACTCTTCTTGTTTAGAGTTCCCCAAATATAAAAACCACAGCAACCTGATAACCCAATAATTTTAGCACTGAACCAATGAGCTCTATTTGCCACATACACATACACACGCACACGCACGCACCAGTTTGCCAGTGGTTAGATTGGTTAGTTTTAGTTAGCTAGGTTGCCATGCATTTGTTTAGACTTACCTCTCATTGGTCATGGATACTTTTAACTCAATCTGTCAAGAATCAGCAACACATGAATTTCTAACCCATTTATGTGCGCAGGAAAGTTAACATGGCAGTACAAATCCAGCAACAATAAGTACCTTTAAATGTGTGTATATTTATATTTACCACAAATTCCAAAAAGGAAATACATACCTAAACATTTAAGGAAAATGCTGTACATTACAGAATATTTAACCTCTTTGTAAAAGCTAAAAGCACATCAGCCTCCGCACAGACAAACCAAAAATACTTGAACTAAAAGGCAAAATCAGTTCATCCATGAAGGTGAACGAACAGAACAGCAGAAATGCTGTTCGCTGAGCTGACACTTACAGTCTGCAAAAAACATATGCTGTCATTGCCTTTTTATAGCTATGCAGCTTGTAAATATTTCTGCACCTGTGTACATTCATATCTAAAACAAGGAATTTATTTTCATTTTGGCTTCTATGCAAGAACCATTTTTGTCACAATCGATGTTTCATTAAATCAACTAAATTGAGCTGAATATTGGGGATGTCATTTTAAATAATAAAGATTGCATAACACATTCAGTTATGCAATATGTATTGTAAAAAGCACTATATAAATGAACGTGACTTGACTTTTAACATCTCTAATATTATTGTTTCTTCATAGATACTTTGACAATAGTTTTAGTGGAACTGCTATCTCACCTGCATGTCGAGCTCCTGACAGCGCTGTGCCAACTCTTCTTTCTCTGCTATGACCTCAGTCAGATCCTCCAAGGCTTTCTTTAACTACCAAAAAAACATCATTGGACAATATAACAAGATACTATATTTAATAACAATATCAACACAGTTCTCAGATGGTATGATGGTGTTATATGTCTGTATTTCTTACCTGGTGTTCAACATCTCCAAGAGGTTCTGTTCCTATCTGAGACATAGTCTCCTTGCTCATTAGCTGTAATCAATAAAAAAAAATCATTAGAATTCCTTTTCATTCTTTATTAAGGTGAATTTATGGCCATATAAAAATATCTGGATAAAATGAAAGGCCTCTGACCTCTTGAATGGCAGTCATCACTACATGCTGTACAGATTCCTCCAAGGTCATGATTATCTGGATATACTCTGGACAAACAACAATCTCACAGGGTTAAAAATGTATGAAATATAGATATATCACAAGAAAAATAGCAGCATATGGCTTTGAAACAGCATGAGGGAGAGTGAATAATTACAACATTTTAAATTCACCATGAAATCAAACTTGACAGTTCTTGTTTTTTAAGGAATATTGCAGTATTTATTACAAATGATTTATCTGTGCACATTTTTATTATTATTTAATTCATGTGCCCTGCCAATCTTCCACCAAAATAACTTCCCTTCCCTCTTGCAACTACATCTCTTCTCTTCTGTGTTTGTCGGGCATGGGCAGGACAATCTGATCACAGCAATAGTAAACAACAACATTCAATTCCCAAAGGACAAAATCAAGTCCCACCATACATTTCTTCTTGTTTGAGAAACCATTTCACTCAGATATATAGCCTACGTCACAACAGAGAAGAAAAGTTTATCGTAACTTCCGTTTCAGGTCGACCATGGCTGCGTTTAAGTCCTCGCTAACTTCCCTCCATCTCGTTCACTTGGAAGTACGTCATTGCTTACGTTACACGAGTGCCCACTACTGGCAGAACCCTTACAATGGGTTTAAATGGAACACCATAAAGCCCTTGATCACTTGTGTGTAAATTACGTGCGAGCACTGCGAGTTGCTGTTGTGACGTCACAATAGTGTTGAAGTGTACATATGAGTAGACTCGCTCTCTCAGTCAAAACTGAGGGTTCAAGGGTCTGGCCTAATAAACTTCCCTAGTCCACTTGACCAACACACTTCAAAATGGCGATGGGGATTCCCCCAAGGGGAAGTTTGTGATTGTATGTCTATATGACTGAAGGTTTTCGGGTGAACTATCCCTTTTACTACCTTGTTTCCTGTCACATTTGACTGCACACCCTAGGATGAGCTGTAGGAGGCGTCCCAGCTCTACTTGATCAGATTGCTCGATCACTCGCACCAGGTCAGGCAGAGGAAAATCTGTGATCTGCTGAGCTAAAACCTGAACACAAAGGGATCATAACACATAAAGGATTACACATACAAGCATTGATTCTTTATTAGAATGAATCTCATTGTATGGTCATTGTGCCTTTGCTAAAATAAAATAAAATAAAAACTGCAGGCATTAAAATATCTGTAACTCATACAGAATGTGCTATAATTAAACCACCCAACAATTACACACATTCATGTGACTGTCGGCATGGGTTAATAGTTAAATGAAAGGTTAATTCCTTGTTTTCATTTCAAAGTCTGACTAATGGCATGTTACAGCAGAAACAAGCATTTTAATGAACCAAACCTCTGTCAATTACCTCATTATAATAATCAATAATCATCTGCAGGACCTTTTTGAGGTTGTTCAGCTGTAAAATGAAGTGAAACAAAGACTTTAACTTTAACATATTATACTTGACATGTTCTCAAAATTAGATTTAAGCACCAAGGCCTGGAAGGAAAATAAATGTACCTTGAGTCTTACATTATCTCCAACATCCTCTTTAATGCGAGACAGCCAGCTCTCACTGAACCATGAAGGATCTCTGTAATTGAAACTTATTGATCAGTGCAGTTCAGTCTTATATAATTCAGACACTTTCAGATGCTTTCATTCAGATCAGTCGGTAAAATCAAATCAAATATGTTTTGTTCCCATCCCATTCTGCTTTAATGCAATCCGAATTAAATCACACTCTCAGACCCTAAGAACAATATGCTAAATTTCACTATAGCCTACTTGAATCAATGTTTATTCAGCAAAAAATATATACATCAAAACCCAGGTAATTTGACTCTGAGGACAACCAACAACCCAATACAAGTCATAAAATATTCAAACACTGACAAGCTGAGATATAAATCAGTAATGCTGACCTGGAAAGAACTAATTTGATTTAGTAGAGCAAGAGGGAAAAGGAAGGTGGGAGGCAACTGAAAAGTGTAAAACACAGTCAAGTATGAATTAAATGAATGAATGAGTCAAGGAAACACTGCAGCTCAACTGGTAGTACATGGCGCTAGAAACGACAAAGTCATGGGCTCAATTACCAAGGAACACTCATACCAATCAAATACACAGAATGAATGCAATATAAGTTGATTTGGACAAAAGCATCCGCCAATGAATTAATGTCAAGTAAATGTAAACACACTCACATCTGATGCAGAGCCTGAGACATGGCTGACCCTGAGGTCAGATCGTCCACGGTCTTACAGGGGGCTGCAGTTTTGAAGGTCTGCAGCTGAGGCCACACATACAAAGAAAAGAAACATGGGTATAGAGTACTAAGAATAAACGTATTTTAAGTAGGCCTATGTATTACTACAGGGGTTTCCAAACTTTTATGTAAAATATTTACTTGATGTACCCCCTGAGATTTTATGCTTATATTTCAAAAATTTAAGGACACATTAATAATATGTATAATAATAATTAAGATTTAATTATAACTATTATTATAGATTTCGGTTTTATATCAAATAATTGAGCAGCCCCATTGATTTATTTTGATGGTAACACTTTACAGTAAGGGTTTGTTTGTTAACATTAGTTAACTACATTAGTGAACATGGACTAACAATAAACAATACCTCTACAAATTTTATTAACATAAGTTAATGTTAAATTCTACACTTACTAATACATTATTAAAATCTAAATTGTATCGGTTCACATTTACTATGCACTGTCAACTAACATGAACAAGCAGTGAACAATCTTTTTTTTTTTTTTTTTTAACTAACATTAACAAAGGTTAATAAACGGCACATATAGAACTTCCACTAAAAGAATACAATGGTGTAAACATTAACAAAATGCTCCATTATGTAGTTAATGTTTATATTTGGGTCAATGACATGACATGCATATTTTTGTGTCCAAGTGCATTATTTCCTTTTACAATAATTTGATAAATTCATACAGTATATCACTTTAGTCAATAAAACCTATTTAGTTTGAATTAATTTTTTGTACATTTAAATAATACATATTATTTTATGTTTTGTTATCTTAAACCGCCAACATTTCAGGAGGTGCAACTGTCTGAACAAATTAACAGACTAAGAAAACTATTTAAAATGGTGTCTTAATAATAAAATAATAAAAACGAAATATTTTATGTTTGAAACCTTTCATATAAACAAATTTGATAAATATCAGTAGTTTTAAAGCTGTTGAGATAATAAAAAAACTTTTGTCCAGCAATTTGTATACTCTCAAATGTCAGAGTGGCACAACTGCAAACATGGCTCTTTTATTATAAATCGACAAGATAATGAAAGTAAATATAATAATGCATCATCCAGAGGACCCCAACTGATCCTTGTGGCAGAGTGAAAAGGTTTGTAGATCTCTCTCAAATACTGGTAAAAATGGCTAATTTCAAGTATGGGTAGGTTGGCACACTTTCCATGTCAGGTGGAACTACAGTACATACAACTATTTGTCAAAATAAAAGTCAAAGTAAATTTTTTTTTTTTTTTTAAACACGTTATTTAACAACTGAATCTTATTTAAACACATTGTTCATGACTCAAATATATAATCGGTTTTAAAAAGATTTTTGAACAAAAACATAATTTGGGCAAATTTGGGTGTGCAGTTCTGACTAAAGCATTAGAGATCACTATATAAATGTAATTCTGAGATACTAGCAAACAAATATTGCATTTAAAATGTGCCATACATTCAGGTAACCATTAAAAGCACAGACATGCCATTCATTGCAGCAGAATGAATGAAAATTCAGAGACATAATTAGAGATTATCTAGGAAAGATAGTGGTCTTTTGAACCTTATAAGTCTTTTTGAGAACTATTTTGAGGGGCCCTGGTGCAGACCCAATGTAAACACAGCCATGGATCAGGGCCAAATATAGAGAATCGCAAGCACGCGCCGTACGCGATCATAAGCCGCAGTCAACAATCAAAGCGACATCATATTAAACTGAGCCTGGGAATATCTCATTGCATAAGAGACATTCCACAAATGCTCTAGCTAACCAGATTAGACACCTAAATCGGATGAGGAATGAGTTGGCTGTGCTGTGACTGTTTGTGTTGGTTACATGTTTAACCGCATTCTGAGTCTAGTTTGTCGTTTTGCTTATTAGCCTATTTTATATATTGTCGCGTGCTGGACGGGTGCCGCGTGGAGAAATGAGCGCATTTGTAAATGTTGTAATGATGCACCGCAGACCCCGTTTGGTTTCCATGAGGTGTACATCGAAATGTCTTATTTCCGGTATTTTTGGACCATGGATCCAGAAAGAAACGACTACCTGCGACAGGAAACTTGACGCTATCGTCATGGCTCTGACCGCAGATAGGATACATAAACGATTCCTGGTTCTGGTGATCGTCAAGCTACACTAAAAGACAGGATCTTACCCAAACAATCAGGCTCTCGCATAGCGTTTTATTTAAATCCATCTCTCTTCTGTGCTATCGGGCAAATATTTCCGTCCACCTGTCAACAATGCGCTTCCCTTTCCCACCTGCGAGTGTATTTGCCTAGCGCTCTCCAGCGCTACGTTCACGTCAATTGCGTCTACGCACAAATTGGTACGTAAAGGCTTCCTGAATGCACGCCGCTGATACAGCGCGTGATGCGTTGATAAGGATTGGGGATTGATGGGATCAAGAGCGCAACAGCAAGAAATAAAACACCAATGGTGTGTTGAGTTCAGGACACCGTGCAGCCAATCTAAATAGAGATCTGAGAAGATTGGCAGAGCAGTGAACATGGCTTTTCTGGTGTAATAGTTTGGTTTCCACACTCTAGAAAAAGAATATGGGCACCTATAAGAGTAGGCTACTAAATGTGAAATAGTCTACAGTGTGTTATAAAAATTCAAATTCATCAACAAAAACTTAAAATGAACCAGATTCACCTATAAGCACTTTAAAAATGTTTTGTTGTTGCCTATTTCATGTTTATTTAGCCTATTATTAGCCTTGGATATTTTTTTAAGATTTAAATTTCTCTCACATTATAGAAATATAGGATAATAAACCATCTTGGACCAGCAACAAACCAGATGACAAAACATGTTGAGGTTGTCAATATGAAATAGTTTGTATTCCATGCAGAATGTCCAGATTTCTCTATCATCTCAGACCAGCTAGAAATCTGTTCCAAAACAAATTCATCAGTTTAACCTGGATTTAACTGAGTTTAAATATTTATTATATCATTAAAGGAAAATACCTTAATTTTTCCAATGTGTATTTTATTTGACTTATTTTACACTTAGCACTGCATATGGACATTCTTATTTATTCCATATCACACAGATTCACTTATCAGTGCTTCATGATCCCAAGCTCAAGCAGATTACAAAGACAGTAGGCCTATATAGTCATTATTTTATATCAGAGGCATAAAAGGCAGATACACTTCTAAAAAGATATAGTCTAAATCTTCAAATGAACCTCATTGGCTCCAGGTAAAAAAAAAGTTCAAAAAAAAGTATAGTTAAAAAAGTCACATTGACTGGAAATAAGGAAAAATGCTAATGTTTACTGATTTACACAGATTTGTGTTTTCTGTTTCTAAACATTAAACATTAATATCTCTCAAAAGTTTTATACCTTTTTGTAATATAAACACAAGATTGTGTTGTGAAGTCACATTTACCTTGTGGGATGAGCATATGTGGGAATACTAAGTTTATATATAAAATAAGAGACACATTAGTGCCTTTATTGCGAATCCATTGTATTCTATTACGTTTTTTCATGACACTTTCCTTTATTCCATTAATAATTTCACCACAAAGCCACATCATTTAATCACATTACAGCATATACTCAAGCTCAAGAAATAAGCCCAAAATAAATTTTCTGTTGGAACTGCTCACTACGATATGGGACAGCCTATGGTGGCACCAATCCTAAACTGACATGACACTGGACTTTAAACCATGACAGCCTTCAGAATCTTATTTAGGCCAGGGGCCTTTAACCTGCCCCTGCTATTTTCAGCCACTGTGACCTTGCAGTTTAGGCAAAAATGGTAAAATAAATATTAGCTTGAGACATTTTTAGTAAGAAGGTCTAGGGCAAATGCACTGATGGTATGAAGCCAATGTGGGCAACTAAGTCAATAAAGAATTTCGAGATAATAAAAACACACACATAATGCTCCAGCTACACTGTACACAGGTACATAGATTGGAGGGTCAATGTATTTAATACAATTAGCCTATGGGGTATAGTATTAAAGTAGGTTTAGCTTTATTTTAACCTGCTGGATTGCCCCAGTTACTGGCACCCAAGTGAAATGCCTTTCTTTGGTCATCCATATGGGACAGTGTATTATATTGTGTAAACTTACGGTAAACCATTGACAGACGACTAACCTTCTTAAAGTAGGAGGAGACTTACAACCTGTCTTTGAATGTCTGATAGTGGTCACATGACAAAAATAAAACACTTGAGACCGAGGAATGGCCATGGCTTTGATCAACACAAATATTGCCAATCAGTACACTTTCATATCGATGAACATATTGCAGAGATCAGTGATATTGCAAGCAACTTTCCTGAATTTCAAAAATCCAACAGGAAATCAGTGTAGTTACCTAATCTCCAAAAAAGGGACTGAAGTGGGACTGAAAGCCCTGGCTAATGATTAACCTGTCTGTCAAATGTACTGTGTACAGTGAAGCAGTTGAAAGCATTTCAGTCTTTACCTTCCACGAGAGAAAGCAACTGAATTACGAACAAGAAACATGCCCAGCCGCGGCTTCCACAACAGGTAAGGTGAGAGAGTCTGACTATTTGTGTTTTTAATATATTTCATGCACATTTCTGTGCCTGGTAATCCTACATTGAGTGTTTAAATGATGACATACATCTTGCATATATGAGCAAAGCAAATTATGGTTAAACTTTATTTTAAGGTGTCCTTGTTACAGTGTAAGTATTGAGTAAAATACATGTCCTTAATATAGGGTTAGTAACATAATTTACTTTTATTACTATTTCATGTAGCATGTAACGAGGACACTATCAAATAAAGTGTTACCCAAATTAATATAACAGACTTTGTGTGATATAAGGTTATATTTGAACAGTTTAATCATATCCAGCATTTCTTTAAAAGAGAGAGAAATATATATTATTAAACATAGAAATGTATATATAAATAATACTTTTGAAGCTATTCATGTATTATGATGAAGTGTTGTGTCCTGCGACTGCAGGTTAAGTGTGTTATGATATGTTGGGGCAATAAAAGGCTCCACACAGACACACTAAACAATATGATATCAGATTTCAACATGTCAGTCAATCTTTTTTCAGTCTAAAAGTCTCACATTTCTTAAATACATTCACATGGGATCATGTGCACATTGTGTTGTTTTACAGACAATTTTGCTATATAATACCTTAAAATAAAGTTCTTTTCATATCAAAAGCAAAGGTTAGTGTTAGTTGTAAGTCTGCCTGATATTGCGTCATCACAGGTGTAAAACACAGGTGTGTCAGACAGCTAAATTTAGATTTCGTACGTGCTCCTCCAGAGTCAGCCTATCCAAACTAGATAAATCGTGCAATAAATTTTGTAACAAAAAAACAGGTTTTATCTTGAGATGAATAAATGTTTTTATTCTAATGAAGACAGTCCACCCAGAATTTCACAAGAAAATTAACTGTAATTAATTGTAATTCAACTCCTGATGCACATTTAATGATGATGACCTTTCAAACGCTAGTCCCGCATTGTGATTTGAAGTCTTGAAGGAATTGGTGAACATAAACTCCACAGTATTGCATTTCAATAACTGCATCTCTCACTTTTGAAGGTCCTCTCTACACTCAAAGATGAGGTGTCAAGGTCAGCCACACAATCCTCACGTGAACAACAGAGAGGTGAATACATACAGTATTAGTACAGTATTCCTCTATTATGTATTTTTCTAATTAAATGCATCATTTCCACATTAGAAATGTGAATTTCAGTGTATTTCAATACAATAATACAAAATTAAAGAATCCTAGAAATAAATGACATGTAAGTATTACTATTTTTGTTGTTGTTTAGTATATACTGTAATCTCTAAATTTTGTACTTGCAGGATTTGCCTAAAATGTGGTTACCAGCTGGCAACAGGGATGTCCACTGCCCCGTGTGTTTACAGATCGCCAGTTATCCTGTAGAGACAAACTGTGGACATCTTTTCTGTGGTGCGTGTCAGCCGACTGCAAACTACATCATTGCAAAAGAAACAATTATTTGGATCTCAGATGTTAGTTTCATAATGTTAGTCATAACATGTTGGTTCACTTAAAGTGCTTTAGACTATAGTAACTGGGGCCGGTTGCATAAGCATAGCTGTTATGTTAGCAGTTAGTCAAGGGGCAGTCAGTCTTACTAAATTAGACCAATCTACGTTTTTATGTAACTGACTCCAAAACGTTATGAACAGACTAAAAGAAAACAATTGGATGACTAACATGTAAAACTAGTCTTAGCGGTTTATGCAACCGGCCCCTGGTCAGGTCTACTGCGAGAGAGCAGATGGTGGTGGGCTATTTACTACCAGGTCATGTGACTCTCAGTGTTGTGTATGCTGGGTAATATTATACTGTTACCATAGTTACGAAAGCCATGCCTCTCACCTGACCCAGATCACGTGAATACACTCAGAGAGGGAACATTTTTAGATTTACGTTAATAGCAAACTACAAGGTTAATACAGAATTCAAAACGTTGTACCATCACATTGTAATTCTCGCACCACTTTAAATAAGCTCAAGAGACTGAAATAAAGAGCAGCAAAGATACAAGCAATAAAAATGAGTCATAAAAATAGATATGTGGTGATACACAAGTCTACCTTTTTGATTCAATCAATTATTCCAATATCTATTGTTCTTATTATTCTTCCTTCTAGTATTGCTATGGAAAATTAAATTTTTAAGGCATCTATCCAATAAAAATATTCTAAACTATTGCAAATAAATACATTTCTGTTTGCCAAGAAGACAATTTAATTAAGTTGGCCCAACTTAATTTGGGCCAGTGTAATTGAGTTGGTCCAACTCAATTTAATTGGCCCAAATTGAGTTGGAGTATAAAGGGCCTGAATCATTTGTCGGAGTGAATAGGCACATAGTAATGGAGAGGCCAATGCTTATCTGTCTTCTGTCTCTTTCCCTCTCCAGCACCATGTCTGATATCTTACTGGAAACATTGCTCCTGGTTAGATGCCATCAACTGTCCTTTGTGCAGACAGACGGTAAGAGATTTCTTAGCTGATGCAGTCTCAAAAATATGAGATAGATAAACCTCTCATCGTATTTGGTGTCTTTTATTATATAGACAACCACTAAAATGAAAGGGTTATCTTTATTCTGTATACTCAGGTGAATAAGATATGCCGTCTCTTCAGCGAGAACAGAGCTGACTGTAAAGAGAGAGAAGTGCTGAGACATGTCAGAGACTATAACAAGCGCTACTCTGGAGCACCAAGACAGGTAAATACTTAATCAGAGCATGTCCCGTTTCACTCTACAAAAACATTAATATAAATATCATATAAACGTTACAATGCGATTGTAGTAGCTCGGCATTATTCATCATGTAATCTGACTACAGCCAGCCTCTGCGTTGTGTGTACTGCGCATGCTGTAAAAGACAGGTGATAGTTTACTTAAAAAACTTAATTATATAACCTTTCTTTTTTGTTGACAAGATCGTGCCGCTCCCTGTAAATCAATGCAGTGACCATTATTACTTCTCAGCAGAGTTTATCATTTTATTTGCTATGGACTATATCACATCACCACACCTATTTCGGTTCCTGATGCCTCAAAGGTTGTGAAACCACAGGCCATGGCCTGCAGGAAAGACATTAAGGCCTACTGTTGGATGACACTGCACGGATATGTTTTTATTGTTCAGACACACGTCACACACTGATATCACACGTGCTAGGTCATATGCTGCAATATGATCATCTTTTTCTTTCTAGGTTAAGGACTACCTGTGTGATACACCTCTCTTCCTGCTCTTGCTGGTGAGATGGCTGGGGAACATGGGCGGCCTGGTGTGGCTGTTTCTCTTGAGGGTGGCTGTGTGTGGATTTGGTGCTGCCATGTCCTTGGCCTCCCCATTGGAGACTCTTCCTGGGCCGTTGAGCAGTGTGCTGAGCACCCTGGATGATTTTGTAGTGGTCTTCCTTCTGCTCATCTCTATTATTAACATCAACCAACAGATGGGGACACAGAGGACAGGAACGCGCTCAGTCACGCAGGGTGTGCTGACCGACGCTTTGTAGAGGACAGTGATAATGTGCTTACTAGCATGTTGAAATTACACTAATCAACCTTGTTGGCAAAGGTTAACGGTGTTATGACCTGCTGCACTTTGGTCTTAGTGAACATGGAGTTCGGATGTTATAAAACCAGGCAATTTTAAGTGTTTTATTAAAAACAGATTGTACATAATAAATGTAAAGTGCTTTTGTAAATATTCATGTTTCTAATAAATACTTATTTATATATTTTTTTGTTTAATCGCTTAACTTTCACACAAGGGAAACCCAGACATGACACAGAAACATTTAATCAAGATTGTTTTAATACTTTTGAAAGCGTTTGTAGTATTTCCTCTCTATAGCATTTTTTCAGTGGAATGTCTACCATTTTCTGGAATGTATATTTTGGATTTTTAAAATAAAAAATGGTGACAATCGGCCATTGCATTTTTACTATATCTTAATGCAATTAAAATAGCCCATTATGTATTAAGACAAGCATATGTTGAGGCATCAGTTTTCAGCAGGAATCTGCATGTTAATTAATTCTACCAAAGTACATACATACAATAAACCAGATCTGAATTATAAATATGAATGTAAGATTTCCAAACGTCAGTCCAAAATCATTCAAAATTCTCTAATAACTCTCCAAGTCAAAAGTATTAATGAGTTGGCTAGTCTGCCTATTTGTTTATCATCTATCACAAATGTACAGTAGCATATCTCTATGAGTTCTGACACCAGACTGCTGCATTACGGAACATGGTAAGCCACGGTGAGGGTTCCAGTGATCTGCGGAGGTGGCGAGGGGCCCAAGCCCACTGCCAGCCCAGCACGGCCCGCTCCGGATGGGGCATCATGGCCAGGTGGCGGCCATCTGCAGAGCAGATGCCTGCCACACCTTGTGCGGAACCATTGGGGTTCATGGGATAGATTTCAGTAGGGGTGCCCGAGTCATCCACATAACGCAGAGGAGCTAAAGAGGCGCTGGTCAGCTTCTGCTGAGCCTCGGGAGAACGAAACTGCATCAGACCTGTGGAACGAAAGAGGTGTTTTTAAATGTCACACAACAGGAACAACACACACTGCAGAGTTTTAGCCTTTGTTAATACGTCGATAGAGAGATCTAACTATATTATAAGCAGAAATTATGCCTCCCAAAAAATGTAAAATGGTCTCGGACTTTTGGACCCCACTAACAGAAGAAGTAAATGCACCTGTCAAGTACAGTGTTACAATGGACAGATTTCTAACCTTCTCCATGAGCGACCCAAACACCCAGAGCAGAGCCCTCCATTCCCTTAAGCATGATGGCCGGAGAGGGCAGGATGCCCACACTCACAAATCTTGATTCAAACCGGCCAGATTTGTTATGGGTCAGAGTAACATCAGAACCTGCAATAAAAAAAAAAAAATTATAAAAAAATTGTAAATAAAAATGAAACAATCTAATATAAAACAAACTATAAAATTTAGAAATATATATATATATAAAATAAAATAAAATTTAATAAATATATTTAATTTATAATAAAAAATTAAATACAGTGAAAGTAGTTAGAGAAAAGAAAGTGACGAAATTCTTGAGGCTGTGATTGCCATTTACACATTATATGGATGAGACTAAAAGTATTCTCTCTCACCTCCATCCTCTCTTTCACCCACCCAGCCCAGCAAAGCCAGAAGCTGACACCCGTTACACACTCCTAGACTCAGCGTGTCTTTACGATTGCGGAAGCGCTCAAACTCCTCACGAGCCTTGGGGTTAAAGGTCACTGTTGCAGCCCACCCTGATTAACAAGAAAAAGTCAAAGCATCTGATCCTCAGCTGGAGAACAAGTGCTAACAAACACTCAATTTCAGTATGCAGAGTGGCAAGGCCAGTATAAAATGACCTACAAGTCGATTTTCGCAAATCTAAAGCCATTTAAACAGTCAATGGTGGGGATGCTTGTTATTATATAGCAGAACTATCATACAGTTCAGCAGTGATATGTAAGAGTGCTGCAACATGCAATAGTGTTGCAACATGCAATAGTGTGATTTTCACCTTTAGCTGACCCCAGCACATCTGCATAGCTGAAACCACCCACAAACACCACGGCTCGGAAGGGGTCAAGGGTCGTGGAGCCTGAGCACAGGTCCTGCATTGTGACATCCCACACCTACAAATGGAAAAAAAGTCCAATAATAAATCAAACTCAGTCTTGTTAACTGTTAACATTGAACATTGTGCAAGAAAACAAGCAGCATTTGTGGTATTAGTGAACAAACATAATGCTAAAAGCTTAATTTTATTGTAAAATTGGTGGTTAATTGTATAAAACAGAGTGTGGTATTTATGCATACGCTATAATAACAACATGTATAGGGCTATGTTAATGCATTTACATACTTGCACACATGATGCTTACGTTTCAAAGCAACTGAAAATCATAAATTTACTTTCTTGTTTTATTTTTACAAATATTTTTTCACAAAAAATTATAAAAAATACAGTAAAAACAGCAATATTACTACAAGAATAACTGTTTTCTATTTTAATGTAATTTCAAATGTAATTTATTCCTGTGATGGCTGAATTTTTTGCATCATTACTCCAGTTTTTAGTGTCACATGATCCTTCAGAAATCATTCTAATATGCTGATTTGGTGCTCAAGAAACATTTCTTATTATCAATGTTAAAGTTATTCAACAGCATAGCTATCATTTTTTGGTGTTTATGTGCACCTTTACCTCAAATCCAGCCATGAACAGAGAAGCGGACATCTCTCTGTCTCCATTACTGCCTTCCTCTCTCACAACAGCTACGCAAGGTTTCCCTGAAGCTAAAGCACAATCCAAATATCTTAACATACAGGTCAAGTATGAATAAAGGAACGATACATGATTGTGAAATGGGTCCATGGTCTCACCAAGCTCTTTACTGATGGGTGTTTGGGAGGGGTCAAAGGTGAGTTTGAGGTATGGCTGTGTGCGAGAAGCAAGCCCTTCTTCTTCTGCTTGGACACACAGTGGATTAGCCTGCAGTCGCTCCAGCTGAAAACTTGTGCTTTCCCATACCGCCCTAAGTGTGGGTAGACGCTCATCCAGCACTTCCTGTCCACGCAGACTCACTCTGACCTACAAGACAGTATGGAAAAGTAATCAGCAGTTATTGATCACTCTTCCCTGCACATCACTTAATCATTGAAGTATAATAATATCCCATTGGACTCCATTAATCCACGCATATGCTTTTAGATAAAAAGAGCTCAGCTCACCTTGGCATCGGGTCCAAAACCAGAAGTTGTGCCAATTCTGTGACACAAGAGACCAGCATCTGTGTATCTCTGACAGACACTCGATGCATTGCTCTCGCACACCTCCAAAACCAGACCAAGCTCCTCTGAAAAAAGAGCCTCCATCACTGAAAGAGAGGAATGGGAAGAGATATGTATATAGCCACGTTTCCACCCTAGCGGCAAATTTAATCTTGTGAAAAATATGAATATAGCAAAGAATTATTGCGAATAAAGCAGCACTTCTCCCCTGTGTGCTCAAGAGAACAAAACCATCACTTTTGGAGAAGTGTTGTTATTTTTAAATAGACTAAAACTATAAAATAGCTGAAATAGAATAAAATGTAAATATTACATTAAAAAACTTGATAAAAAATTTGAAAATAAAAAGTATTTAATTGAAGTATTAAAATGACTAAAACTGAAAAATTAAAGCTCAACAGAATAAAAAAAAAAAAGAAACTAGTCAAATAAAATGACTAAAACAAACTAATTTTAAAATACAAATGTTAATATGATAATTTATTTATATTTTTAATGCAATGCAATGCCTTACCTAGGATTAAAATCACATACAAATAGGACGATTACCATTTCACAAGAAACTACATTTAAAATGTTAATAAATACTATAACAGTATATAAATAATACTAAAATAACACTTTTCCAGAGAAACGAGTGAGTGTATACATTTTCTTGTGCATTTTGGAAGTTTTATTCACAATTTGGTGTTTCCATGCAGACTGTAAAACAGCTTATGATGGATGGCACAAGTATCTTTAACAAAAAATCTTGAGCTTTTTCCAAAACATAAATCATATTTTTATCACCAACCGTCAACGCCTTCTAAAGGCAGGTCCACCTCCATCCCATGATTCCCTGCAAAGGCCATCTCCAGCAGACAGGAAATGAGCCCTCCATCACTGACATCATGTCCTGCAGTCAGCAGTCGATCTGCAATATAAAGTTTACATCAACAGACTGTACATAGATAAGATGCTGCTGCACATCAACAAATACAGGCAGCAGAGTTTGGGAGCAGTAAACACTGTTTCTAGATCAGTTAATGGATGTTTTTTTTAACAGCTTAGCTACATCTATAGAAGAAGAATGGTGCGGTTAATGTATCAATATATAAGATGAAGTAAAATATCAGCTTATATATAAAGCACATACTGACCCTGAATCAATGTCTGTGTGGTGTTGAAGCAAGCAGAGAGCTTGTCTGGCTGATCCAGATCCGGGCTGCAGTCTCCGAGTTGCCCATAACACTGAGCTAAAGCAGAGCCGCCCAGCCTGTATTTACCTGAGCTCACAGGCACATACAGAAGCACACCTGAGAAAGGAAGAGAGAGTGTGTGAAAGATGTACACAATGGTGATCTGTTTTTGATATGAGAGGTAAAAAGTGGTAAAGATTCACAAAGTCCTAACCTTTGTCATCAGGGTTTTCCAGGTCAGGGGTCACAGTAGCTGTGATATCAGGACACACAGCATACACTGAGATAACCAAAGAGCCTAAAACACAAGAAGAGTAGTTTGTTGTGCGACATAAAAAAAACATACAGGCAATATCTCACCTAGCATTATACAAAGGTAAGCACTATGCACAGGTAAATGTCTGGTTGAGTATTTAATATACAATATCCTAGTGATAATATAATATACTTGTGAACTCAGCTAGTAAAAACTACAGTAGCTGTAAATTATGTAAATTAAATATGCTTTTCTCACTGAATCCCTCACCTAAATCACGCAGTTAACACTGAATGCATTGGGTGGCGCTGTGGATGTGTGACGTCGATGTGATAAGAGATGATGGCATGTGATGATCCAAGTAAAATATTTTAAGTAAATATTTTTTAGTTCTTACTGGCATATTTGGTTATTTGAGTCATAATACAAAATATATATTACATTTAATTTATTATGTAGATATATTACATTATGTTTAATAATATATAGACAAAACTTTTTTAAAGTTTGGGGTTGGTAAGAGTTTTTTTTTTGTTGAAAAATACAGTAAAAAACAGTAATATTGTCAAATATTATTACAATTTAAAATAACTGTTTTCTATTTTGATGGCAAGGTTGAATTTTCAGCAGTTTTCTGTGTCACATGATCATCTTTGATCAATGTAAAAAAAAAAAAAAAACATTTATTTGAAATAGAAATCTCTTGTGACATTATAAATGTCTTTACTTTAGTGTCCTTCCTGAATAAAAAAATAAATAAAAAAATACTTGATTGGTGTATATAAAATACATACATAAAATACATACATGTCATACCTCTTCTAACTGCATTTTAAATAGCGACCTGCACAAGACAGATACCTGGGGCTTTAACCGTTTCTCCACTGACACGTGCAGCCATGCTAAGTGAATCTTTTCCCCCATCCACTGCCACTCCCAGCTGACCCATGACCTCACACATGGCCTGGCAAGCCTCCCAAAGACTCGCTCCCTCTCCTGGCAGCTTAGCAGCCCACATCCAGTTACCACTGCACTTTACATCCTGTGAAGATATGCACAGATATCTTTGGATGACAAGTGTGTGTGTGTGTGTGTGTGTGTGTGTGTGTGTGTGTGTGTGTGTGTGTGTGTGTGTGTGTGTGTGTGTGTGTGTTCAAATGACATGCTGTCACTTAACATGTTAAAAAATGCACACGAGTTTATTCACCTTGAGAGCAGTCACTCTTGCAAACACCAGGTTAGTGAGAGCTTCTCCCACAGCCATTCGAGCCCCAGCTGCCGGTGACACAAGCCCTTTGATTGGCTGTTCGCCTATCGCTGTGGCTGCACCCTGGAGGCTGAACGGAGACAGGGCAACAACAGCTACGTCAGCCAGTGGAGTGTGAAGAGGACCTACACACTGTTGCTGAGCAATCAGACCAGTCACAGATCGATCAACCTGGAACAGAGGGGTTTTATTTCATTTGAATTCATGTTTGTCAATTAAAAATGCTGTCCAAAAGTCTTTATGAATTTTTTTATTATTTTGAAATGCCTGTAAATTAGATCAGACAATTAACTAATTGAGTCAATATTTAAAAGAAATTATTCAATTACTGAATATATTTAAATGTAATTATTAAAAAGATTTATTACATTAAAGATGGCAAGATAACACATTCAAATGTCTGGATGTACAAGGGAGTATATAAATAAGTACCACTGCAATAGACAACCTGGACAAAGTCATATATTATTATGCATGTGCTAAAGAGGGAGTATTATACCTTGTTGGTGAGGTAGCGCTTGCTGGCCACAGCAGGCAGCCGCAAAACTCTCTGTAGAGCAGGAAGAACAGAGAGACCCGCAGGAAGAGAGAGAGGCTGCAGAGTCACAGCCATGTGCTCCAATACAAACTCCTGAAAAAGAGACAGTTGACACATGTAGTACTGACTGAGCAGTGAGTGACTTTTACATACTCATAAGTAAAACAATCAAACATGCTTAGTGTGAAAAACAAGGGTGTCCCTAGGGAACGAGCTGCAATACTGAAATACTGCTAAACCCCAGTTTAATTACTCAAAAATCCTTGTCTTTCAATGGATATTACTGTGTAATGACCTGAGAATCATTTTCCCTGACTATATTTCAGCAATCATGTTGTGTGTTTTCAATGTGCTGTTAAGATTCAGATGATGCTAGATTCCTGAATAATCACTTCATGAAATCTTGCATCATTTGTCAGCAATGAAGCAGATCTTAACTGTGCATGCAGCTTGTGAATAGGTAAAGACAAGTGATATCCTATATCCCGTTTTGAAAAATGGGGGCACTTTTTTGATGGGGGGGGTCTATACCCCAGTAATAATGAAATGCTAGAAACGCTCCTGGTGATAAATAAAGACAAAAAAAATGATAAATCCAGATTTTTTTTTTTATAAATCCAGAAATTAATCCAGATTTCAAAGTCTGGACACTGCATTTCAAAAATCAGCCAAGAGAGGGTGCACTCTACCACAATTTCTATTTTTCTTGTTCTTCAGCATAGCTATTAGCTAAAAAAGCATCCAAGCAGCTCTATGTCTAGTAGAGATTAATCAACAAAATAGATTGTTTTTGCACCTTCTGCGGCATCTTTCCCAGGACCCAATCCAGCTCCAGATCCACAGGGCTCCGCCCACTGTCAAGCCCATTGGTCTGTTTACACAGGTCATCCACCAGCACGATCTATAGAGAAATATATGCACATAATCAGAAAGTATCAAGAAGTGTCCAAAACTACAAAAATGCACTCACCTTGCCATCACCAGTTATCTTGCCAACAAAGTCAACAGGACACTTCTCCCTCTGACACACACTCTCGAGGAAGCTCCGGTCAGAGGGGCGGAGCAACAGAGCATTACTCTCCTGATACTCCGCCCCCCACAGCTCCAAAACACTGAGGGTGGGGTCACCTCTCTGAGCATCAGGGCAAAATATGTATGTGACTGATATGAAACACTTTGACATTAAGATCAAGATACAGATGTTTTGATAAAATCTCACCTTAAACTTGCTAGTATAGATAATGGCACCAGCAGGCTCACTCAGCTCCTTTAACACGTTACCTACACAAATAACATGGTGTTTTTGAAGTCTAGGCTTCAGGAGAGAGCACATTGTGCTAAGCTCATCTTATTTTTTGACCCCTACCATTTCCTCCAGCACCCTGGTCATGAATGCTGCAGATGGGGTTTCCTTCCATTCGCTCTAGGCAGGCCCTGAGAGCCCGGTTCATCTTTTGCTCCATTTCAGCATCTCCTCTCTGAACTGCTCCAAGATCCCTGGCACTGGAGTTATCACCTTGAACCTACAATAATACACACATTAAGTTGCATCATCGCACAGAATATGAATAATGATGCAATACACAAGCATTCCCTGTAAACACAAAGAAAACACCTGTACTTTAGAGCAGCTAGTAAATTCATTCACTTAAAACATTTAGGTGTACCTGTACAGAAGAGGCAGCACCTCCGCCAACACCAATCCTGTACACAGGACCTCCCATTTTCACCACCTCCATACCTGCCGACGACAAGAGAAAATAGCTATTTGTATGCAGTAATGTTCAAAAGGTTGGGGTCAGTGATACTTTTTGAAAGAAATGAATTCTTCTATTCAGCATGAATGCATTAAATTGACCAAAAGTGGCAGTAAAGACATTTAATGTCCAAAAAGATTCTATTTCAAATAAACACTGTTATTTTGAATTCATCAAACAATTCTGGAAAAAATGCATCATGTTTTACACAAAAATATTAAACAGCACTATTACACTAATGTTTCTTGAGCACTAAATCAGCATATTAGATCAATTTCTGAAGGATCATGTGACATTGCAGACTGGAGTATGGCTGCCGAACATTCAGCTTTGCCATTACAGGAATACATTTTAAAATATATTTAAAAGAAAACCAGCTATTTCAACTTGTAATAATATTTCATAATATTACTGTTTTACTGTATTTTTGGTCAAATAAATGCAGCCTTGGTAAGCGTAAGAGAAAAAAACACATTAAAAGCACTTGCACTTGCTAAACCTTTTGTATATAAATGTCTTAATGTTTTCTTTAATACCATTATTATTTATTAAGTTTTTATTGAGGAAAACATACATGTACTACACCTCAAATCCAACAGCAATTGTTTATATTATAATGGTTATATTTCTTTTCTCTTTTTGACTCTGCTTTTGTTGTGTGCATTGATGCTTTGGCAATATTTTATGTTTAACAACCAAGCTAATAAAATATTTTGAAATTGACTAGGAAAGAAGGAATAAAGAAAGATGCCAATGTAGGAGGATTTAAAAATATTATGGTGCATCAGGTGTCTCTTTTTTCTTATGTACCTGGTGCAGCTTGTTCTTTCTCCACGTGCTGGTCCTCAATAGAGCCCAGCCCACCACTGAACATGATTGGTTTGATCCACTCCCGACGTTCGCCGTTAGCCAATCGCATTCCAAAGGAACGAGCAAAGCCTTAATAGGAAAGAAAATAACAAATTAAGAGCTGTAAATCCAAGCCAAAAACCACAAATAAGCATATGACTACTGTCCTGCTAGATTTCACCTGCTAGAACTGGCTCCCCAAACTTATTGCCATAGTCAGAGGCTCCATCACTGGCCTCTATGGCCACCTGGAGTGGAGGAGCAAAGCTGGATGGGTACTCCCACCCTTCCTCCTCCCACGGGAGCACAAAACCTGAGAAGAGAGAAGATCCTGGTATGTGGAAGTGTGCTCAAAAAACAAAATATGGAAAAAAAATGGGCACTATACAATAAGTTTAAAGGGCACTATACAATAAGTGGTAGAGGTTCATTCTTGAAACAGAACAAATGGATTAATAGCTTACCTGGGATGTGCAGGTTACCAAAGCAGTACCCAGCAGTGCCTGCGATCACATGACCACCCTTTCCAGCGCTCTGCACATCTCTGATTCGCCCACCAGTACCTGTGGTGGCACCGCTGAATGGAGCAACACCTGGATGTAATAAAGGGCATTTTATGACTCAAACATGAGCCACAGTATTGTTATTGTTAACTAAAACCACAAAAAATATTGCCCTGTAGGGGTGAGAATCACCAGAGGGCTCACGATACGATATCATCACGATTCTTAAGCCACAATGCGATTTTATTGATTTTAAACATTTTGTGATACTACAATTGATTTTTCAAATGCAATTTTTTTCAAACGTCCCCAAACGAAAAAAAGTTACGTTTCTTTTCAATTATGAAATGTAATAATGTGCAGAATCACATTTATATAATTGTTTTACGAAAACACATACATATGCAATTAACAGACACTTAAATGCATCCAAATTGGATGCTAGATGGTGCTATGGGGTTATTTTCATTGTGAAATAACCTTCACAATAATAAGAGAGTTTGATTTCAAAAGAGCATAACCGCTGTCAGGTAATGATGATGCAGGCTGTTTTAAGCATAGATATATACATAGATTCCTCATTACCAGCTGTTTCTATGGGCCGCTATACGTAAGCTGTCCGCCACATTGGAACGGTCAAAGTTTATCCGTGAACACTTGAGAGAAAGTTGACTGTCTGCAAATGTATTTAGATAAATGTATGGATCTCTATATCTGTGACTTCAGCAGATGATTTTCATAGGATTTAGTTTATCATTAATGTTAGATAAGGCGAAGACATTAGCTAACACGGCATTAAAAAGCTACCGTAGCTTAAAACCGGTAATGTTGAGTTAATGCATATTAAAAAAAACAACGATAACACAAATGCACATGTGAAAGGTTATCCCATTTCTTCGGGAATTAAAATCTCAACGGTTTTTACAAGTAGAGACTGTGCAGTGTTATGGCATCTTGGAAAAACTCATCGATTTTTACTGTGAGTGACGACAGCATCTGAAACGTTGACCGTTCCAAAATCAACGAGTCTGGAGCGGTCAAATGGGCATCTACGTACTGTATACACATCTATGGTTTTTAAGTATCCTTCTTCACCCTGTCATTGCATTAGACACCTTTTACTGCTGCTGCTGTCCATTGTCTGTTAATCGTGTTGTATTATGAACAAGATTTGACGTTATGTGGATAGCTACTTTGATTCCAATTGCGTTTTGTTGCATCGCAGCGTGCAGCTAGCTTGCCATCATACCATTCCACTAAAATGTCCATGTCGAATTAACAAATTTATTTAGCTTTCACTGTGTGGTCTTGTTCAGAAATATGCAAGAACATGCTTCCTTTACACACAGTTCACTGCGTGTGTCCGAGAGAAAAGAGAGGGAGATGCGGTAGTGCTAATTTACTTGGGCTGTTTGTGAACTTACAGTCTGAAGGAAAGATTTCAAATTATTATTATTTCCTGCATGCCAAATTTAAGTCATTAAAGATTATTATTATTATTATCAATACTGAAATAAAATAAATTACAGCTAAATATATATATATATATACAAAAAAACACCAAATGAAAACTGAACAAACATAAATAAAAACTAATTTAAGACATTAAAAAATACTGTAATGGCATATAAATAATACGAATGCTCAAATTTAGCATTACTCATTTATAAGTAATATTTTGCTTATTGATCATGTTTTGAGTAATAGCTATTTTAATTCTCATTCAAATGAATTTAGGTTGGCCTCTACACGTGTGAAAAAGCGAGCAGATTAAATGTGTATTGGATCAGACCAGTGGGGAAGTTGTGAGTCTCTGCAGTGAAGATGATGTGTCTGGTAGCATGTCGGGCTTCATAGGGACTGGCCTGAGCAGGGTTTTTGGGATACATGCACTCCAGCTCCATGCCTTTAATACCACTACAAACACACAAGAACCACATGAGACTTCCTGCTAAAGTGCCATTCAAACGGGTTGACATTTACAGTGAAGCATCTAACCTGCTGTTGTCACAGAATTTGATGACATTGTTCTGGTTGCTATGGTGCTGAGTGCCCATAATGAGGCTGAAGAGCGTCTCCTTCTGCTCTTCTCCATCAATGATCATCCGCCCTCGGAAGAACCAATGGCGGCTGTGCTCACTGCAGGACAAACAGGGCATGAAGGCGTCATTTTTCATGCTATTGCGGATAAAAAAAACAGCCTTTCCTTTGGGGTTTGTTCTCTGGAGACCACACACACCTGTTGGACTGAGCCAGATCAAAGCATTCTACACTGGTGGGATTCCTTTTCACTCTCTGGAAGAGTGCAGTGTAGTAGTCCAGATCCCAAGAGTCAAACGCCAACCCTGTTCATACACGCAGCGAGACAAACAAACAGACAGCAACCAGATAAATATGAAATGAAGAAAAAGATGATCAGAAACAAATACAAAATCAAAAGAAAACCTGCTAAACTGAACCGTTGCTAAGAATCCCTTGGTTAATGTTGCTAACTCAGACAAGCTTTACAGAATGTCATATAGGAGCATAATCACACGTCACAACATCAGCGTAAGTGAACAAAACTGCTCCTATTCACTTTTGTTCTATGAACGCTTATTTATTAACGCTTAAGTTAATAACATTAAAAAAAAAACACTTAAAAAACACCATGGGTAACATTTATCACTATTATTAGTGACTATTATAAGTTCTAAAACATTTTTGGGTAATATCAGTAAAACTGGATTTGAACGTACCGATAAACTTACACTATTGTTCAAAAGTTTAGGGTTGGTAAGATTTTTTAAGTTTTATGAAACAAGTCTCTTATGTTCACCAAGGCTGCATTTATTTGATCAACAATACATAAAAAATTGTAATATTGTGAAATATTATTACAATTTAAAATAACTGTTTTCTATATTAAAATATTTTCAAACGTAATTTATTCCGGTGATTGCAAAGCTGAATTTTCAGCACCATTACTCCAGTCTTCAGTGTCACATGATCATTCCGAAATCATTCTAATATGCTGATTTGCTGCTCAACAAATTCTTATTAATGTATACATTTCTTATTATTGTTGAAAACAGTTGTTCTGCATTTTTAATAAAGATAAACAAAGGCTCAAATAACAGTGTGACCATTAAAAAAATCTATTTGACCTGATTGTTTTATTTCTAACTCTAGTAGGCCTTCACTAATCTCTGATACAGACACAGTGAGCTTTGTTGTAATCCACGGCTCACTTTGTCTCTCATACTGTCATACATTCTCTCCCTTCACACACCTCGTGATCTAATCAATTAGGCTCCCCTTATCTTGTGACATCTACTCTTCCTCTAATCATGTTAAGTGTCATGTGACCTTAAAATGCTGGATGATTATGTGCAGAAGAAAGAGTTGATCTCATCACTGAGTACTGACACTAACACACTTTTTAGGCATTTGATTGAATCCCAATTCAAATGCTCAGTATCTTTACTATATATGCATTATTTTCATTTTCATATAATTATACTAGTTAGTTTTATATCCTTGCACTTGTACAATAATGATGGAACGGTAAGTAGATGGCATTGAATGGTTACACTAGTAGTTAACTGATATGGGAATTTCAATTTTCCATATATTTCTCTTCTGTTAACTGGCCAATTAGCTGATGCTAATGTCATAAAGGCCAAGTATAGGCTGATTAATCTGCCTCACACTAGGTAATACCATGGTACTCTAAGCTACTTCAAAACATATATGGGATGTAAAAAAACATTTTATGTTAGTGGAAATGAGGTACAGACTCCAAACACGTCTCTTACCAAGTTCATCATTGGCCTTCTCCAAGGCAGCACGACCTTTTCCCAGAATGTCCACCTCAAACACTTCCTGTGGCTGAATATCAACGGCGAATGATGTGATTGGCTGAGGGTAAACACATTCGGTCATACTGTCATACAAGCAGCAAATCAGTCTCTCCATCTCTCCGCCCTTCATTACTCCAGTATGTCCTTCCTGGGGCTAGATGGGGATGAGAAAAGAGAGCTTTTAATCAAAACGGGTGAAAAGAACTCACTGAAACGAAAAGCTATTTAAAGCTATTCTCCTGACCTTGATGAGATGCCTGCGGGAGAGCTCCACTCTCGTCACCTGGTTCAGACCCGCACTTCGGCAGATGGACACGGCATTGGTGGACCAAGCAGTAGAAAAATTCAACCTACAACGGTTAAGATATAATTGAAAGATGTGATATAAGTTGTATCAAAGTGTACAATGCCATACCATCAAGATAAAACAGTGGCAGAGGTTACCTGGGTCCAATCTCCACCAGTCGTGTCCCATCCGCTGGTTTTAGAGTGGGTTCCTCTGACAGACAGACAGAATAGGGGGGACTAAACAACCAGCGCAAAATACCTTTCTGCTCCATGTTTAAAGAGTCGGAGCCTGAGAGAGAAAAAGATTCAGAGATGAAGAGAAGACAAATAAGAAGAGAGACACAGTTGGGGTTTAAATATTATCTAACAAAACTTAAACTAAATTGTGCTGGATAATTTAGCTGCTTTATAGCTGAATCAAATTTGTTTAATAATTTATGAACTCTGCAACATTGGCATTGTTATTGAACTGAATTGTATCAAACATTGAACAGACTTGAGCTGAATAAAGACACTATTGCCTTCTGTAGAGCTGTTCATAGCTGGATTTAGTTTGCTTCATAAAAATGAGGTAACACTATACAATAAGGTCCAATTAGTTAACATTAATTAATGCATTAACTAACATCAGCTAACAATTTGCAAGACATTCGTTACAGTATTTATTAATCTTTGTTAACTTGTTCATTGTTAGCTCATGTCCATTACATAATATGAACAGATTTTTTAATTGAATAATGTATTAGTAAATGTTGAAATTAACACAAACTAAGATTAATAAATGCTTTTTAAGTATTTTTCATTGTTAGTTGATGTTAACTAATATAGTTAAATGATGTTAAAAAAAATGGAATCTTATTGTAAAGTGTTACCACTAATGAACTTTGCAACACTGACACAGTCATTGAACTAAATTGAGCTGAATAATGACACTTGTCTTTTTACAGCTGAAATAGTATTTGCGTCATAACTAAAGAACAACAATTGTATTGGTATAAATAATTGCAAATTTACATGACAAACAGCCACAAACTCATCACCATTTTATACTGTATTCTCTCACCGTCCAGCTCTACATTGTAGCAAAGCTCTGTTGTTATAGTAACATCAGGATGAAGTTGTGCGACCCTTCTTAGGACCCGGCCCTCTCTGGTCTCCTCTCTCCTGTAGAAGCGCACGACTGGCATGATCCTGACAGAAAAAGAGAGAGAGAGAGAGAGCATCCATAAGAATGTGCTTCAAACTACGTTCACTCTGCATACTGGGGCACACTGGCACAGTAGGGAAGCATTTCCTGACCTACCTTTAATTCAATTTATCAGCAATTAAAAAAAATAAAAATAAAAATAATTCTGCTCAGTCAGAAATCAAAAGATCAGAAAAAGCTTTATTGCTTACACAAAATTATTTTTGTGTGTGTTGGTAATGAAGCTTACAGTGCACACATGTAAAGACAACAACAAGACATATTAACAAAATTATAGAATAAAAATATGAAAAAGTGTAAAGATGCAGTTTAAGTTAGAATAGGCTATACATTTACAGTTATGAACATAGTACGGATAATATGAACAAATAAGAGTGCATTTATTGCACATTTACTTATGAAAAAAGTTTTAGACTGCTAGTAATGTAGTAATGATCTTTTATGTGGAATGAGTATCAAGGGGTGAAGTCAGGGGTTAAACTGATCATTTGGGGGCTGATCATCAGTCACAAGGCAGGCAATTACAACCTAGACAGGAGTTCACCTATTCAGTTCAAAGAAAAGTGCTTTGCATGTTAATGGGTTAGATTTAAAAAGGCAACTTCATTTACATTACACGAATAAATTAATAATACCAAAACAAACACTCTCACTATGCATTGTTAACAATAAGGAGTCTTATATTAATGTTTAAGTACTGTCTCAACAGTGAGACATAGTTGTTGTGACGTACTAACAGCCTGATAATTATTTACAAACTTTTCGGTGCATATTATATCTCACAGCCAGATAAAAGTAACGTTATTGTAATTGTAACTTAGCAAATCAATGTGTTATTGTTATTACTTTTCTGCTTCAAAATGGTGAACAAGTATCTTACTTTTCGGTTGCTCAAGAAGTCCGCTGGTAGACTCGTCAATGTTGACTCGTGATAAATCTGATGTTGAACACAGCAGAAGAACAGCAAACACAGATCCACGTGCGTCGGGTTAAACCTGTCTATGGGTTAAACACGAACCTTCCGCCAGAAGGATCACCCTCTATGCGCATGCGCATTTCCACATGTGGTTTGATCAGGTTATATCTTTTTTTTCTTTTTCTTTCTTTCTTTCTTTTTTTTTTACAGTCTACGGGTTATACCCATAGAAATAGTACTGACAGTATGTCATTTGAATTGAAACAATAAATGAGCACTAATACCTATGATTTTATTTTATTTTATTTTTTTATAAAATACGGGATAAACTTGTCATTTATGAGGGTGGAAAATTGAGCACAAACACTTCACTAACACTGTTTTCGTTTTAGTATACAAGTACACTACCCTAACATTTGATGATTCTTTATTAGGGCGAATTTTTTTTCAGTCGTAGGGACAGTTGTATTTTTTTAAATTAAATTATTTAGATTCACACAGTGTTATTAGTGTGTATACATTAGTTATATTTATTTCACTTATGTTTAAAGCCCCATAGTTTTAACATAAAATAATGAATTTACTGAATTCGGAACCGCATACTCTACGTACCACTTTTATCTTATTTTTCTATTGCAGAAATAGTCAGAGTAAAAAACTAAAATAGTAAGAGTAGTATGCTAATATGCGGTTCCGAATTCAGTAATACTGTATATAAATTTCTCAGTTTTCATATCATAAGCCATTCAGAGTAATCGTTGTTGACATTAGACAGCCAATCAGAATGCTTCTTGTACACACTCCTCTGACTGTCAGAGGTCGAACATGGCGGCGTGCACAAGGAGGGCGAGTGAAATGATGGGCTTGCTACGAATTTTAAGAAATTTAACTCATAACGAACGTATGTTACTATGTTTTATATTCCCAATTACAAAGTCAATGTTAGATGAGTAATAACAGAAGAGATTACTAGTGAGACGTTCATTAAAACGGTCACTTGCTCAAGTAAATAAATCTGCAGTAGGCTAGTTTATAAGAGTTTACAGTACTATTTAATTAATGAAGATATTTTGATAGCTTTAAGCTATAATGAAGTTAGCTATTACTGACACCTGAAATTATTAGTACATATACACGATACATCTTTTATTTCCAGGACTTTTGTCGACGTCTGTGATGAGGCATGCTGCGGCGTCTGATGGACCCCCGAAATTCACTCCTCCGACCAAACCTGTTATCATAGACAAAACACAGAAAGAAGCGTCTTTGCGACGGTATGTTCATTGTTGTTGAATAAGTGCATATGATTATGTTTTGATTTACGGGATTTCAATATTAGGAGGGCTCAGGACTCAATGATTAAATTTTTTTTTTTTTTTTTTTTTTTGTATACTAGGGTAGGCATGAACAATACATTAGGTTCTACACCTATCAAGTCATTCCCTGAATACTGCATTAATTTATAATCATTTTAATTAACCAGCTAATATTCATTAAGATTAAAGACTGTTATTGTCTAGATTAGCAAGAAAAAAAATAAAATAAGAGCCAAACCTGTATATTAAACCATTTTTATTTTAGGTACATTAAAACAGAGCCCAACTCTATATTTCAAATGCATACAATGAATAGACAGGAATTTGATGCAAGATTAAAAATGAATGCTGACAATTGGACATGTCAGAAAAGTTGCATGCCTTGATCAAACAGTATCAGGTTGTTTTATGTTTAAGATTACAGCTAATCTCACAGCATTAGCTGTAACATGGAGTCTGTAAGCCTATGAACAGTGTAGGAAAACTTAATACTGGCTTTTGGGTGATAGATAGATATAGAAAATCTTTCTTTACCCAGCCCTTGTGGATAAAATGGATAGGTTAGGGTTGTTAATGCTTTAGTGGAAAATATTTTTCACCTGGTGGAAACAATTACACTTTTAACATTAAAATGACATGAAATTACCACTATAACCAGTAGGTGGCAGCAGAGGACCACTCATTCGCTCATTTGCCATTTCTACACCCTTTTATAGTTCTTTTCAAGTGTTTTGCTTTTGGATTTATTATAAAATGAATATTATAACACATTTTAGCAATTTTATTGCACTGAGCTATGAAGAATAGCAAGAGTAGGAAAAGTCACAAGGTCTCATGCAGGGATGGAAATT
This sequence comes from Leuciscus leuciscus, assembly GCF_965113295.1. Taxonomy (NCBI): domain Eukaryota; kingdom Metazoa; phylum Chordata; class Actinopteri; order Cypriniformes; family Leuciscidae; genus Leuciscus; species Leuciscus leuciscus. The sequence continues at coordinate 29,260,940 of NC_138743.1, read as the reverse complement.
AGCACCCGCCACCAGCCAAATGCGGGTGATTTTGTGTTGTGGCGGGTAAATTCGCTTCACCTACCGGCCACCGTGGCGGGTAAATAAAAATATACTGTTTCACACAGACGGCGGACACTTTTAGAGGACATAAGTGTACGCTGAAATAAAGTCTTTCACCTCAGAAAAACGGACTTTCTTGTCCTGTCACGTCAGCCGTTATCCTGTTCTCATAGCGAACACTCTTCAAATGCACGCGCAAATGTGGCGGCGCGCGCTGTGTATCGCCTCACTGTATAAAGTGCAAAATAAACTACGAGCATGCAACGCCGTTACGTTGTAAATTACACAAAATAAAAGTAATGCAGGGATGATTTTCATACTATTCACCAGGAGCAGTTTCCATGGTTCATTAACAGTTATTGTTAATATTGTGTATTCACCATGGTAACTGTCGTTTCCATATTAACCCCAAAATGCCACTTTATTTTTCTTTGTGTTATTTTTTATATTTTTAAATGACTCTAGTGGCTCATACCAACGTTGTATTAACAAAAACTAGTTTGGAACTGCTATTTAATAGCTTTAGCATAGGCCTAATGTTTATTTATTAGTACTAGTCTTTACTATTAGTCATATTCTTACAATTTATGTTAAGGGGGACAGTACTTGTGTGTGTGGAAATAGCCGTTTCAATAAAACTACTTGTGACATGTCATATTTGGCTTTGACTTTGACTGAACATTTGCTCTCACTTTGCGGAAAAAATATCGGGATATATATCGTATATCGATATTCAGCCTAAATAATCGGGATATGACTTTTGGTACATATCGCCCAGCCCTAGTTTCATTGTTGGGACTAAAAACCTAAAACTGGAAGCCATAAAAGACCACGAATCATTCAAATGCCACATCCAGGTAAAAAAGAGAAATGTATATAAGAGAGAAAGAGAAAATGTCAGTATTTCATTGAGACTTGAGATTAAATAAACTGCTTAAGTATTGTAGATCTTGTAGTATTAATTTTCACATGCAGTTACACATTGTCGGTTAAAAACAAGAAAGTGGCTGGTAAAAACATTGAGTGGCTGGTAGATTTTGAAATCCACCAGCCACAGTGGCCGGTGGACAAAAAAGTTAATTTCCATCCCTGGTCTCATGCCATTTAGATGAATGGAATTTCAAAAAATAAATAAGCCCAGATTTTATAGTGGATGGGAAACTGTCTTGAATTGCTCCTGCATCATATTATTGCATTTATGAGAAAGAACTACACATCTAGATATCAAATATAAATTACTACACATGTAGATATCATGAAAATCTATCAATAAATGTACACACATTGTCTTTTGCCTTTGATGCTGCACTGCTATGGATTGAAGAACACGCTGAATAACGCAGACTAAAATACGGGGATGAGCCGAAGCCTGTCTTTGGTTTCATATTATAAGTTGTTAGATAATTTCTCCAATGATGCACCGTACTACAGCAGGTTAAGCAGTGAGTTGTCGTTCTATGGGAAATGCACCCCCTGATTGTTAGCAACATGTTTTGTGATTCAGTTGCTTTACATGTTAAATGTCTGTGTAGGTTTTTGAGTCCAGAGTTCATCCCTCCTCGCCAGCGCACAAACCCTGTGAAGTTTTCCGTAGAACGCAAAGACATGATACAGCGACGGAAAGTTCTCAACATTCCAGAGTTTTATGTTGGTAAGAAATGTTACTTTTATGTGTGCTTGATATAATCTACAGATGAAAAACATCCCTCTCTCTTCCTCCTTTAAATATTCTCTTTACCCTTTCATGTAGGCAGCATTTTAGCAGTGACCATGTCTGATCCTCACGCAAGCGGGAACCTGAATCGCTTTGTTGGAATCTGCACTCAGCGCTCTGGAAAAGGATTGGGTGCTACTTTCATACTTCGGAATGTGGTCGAGGGCCAGGGTAAAAAACAAACAAACCCTGTAACAATTAATTTTACCACCCAACCACCATCAACAAACCTGTCATACTCTTTTAGTTTTGCTTCCTTATCTGGTCTGTAGGGCTGCAAGAACTAATATGTATAATAGATAATGAAAGTTTGATTAATTAGTCAGAAAATATACACCGGTCACTGCATTTTACATAATTAAATAAAATACATTTCTGTGGACAAAACGCATCTGAAAAATATCAGAGGACACAGATTGAGGTGCTACAGGACCCAAGCTGTCCTTATCTTGAGAATGCTTTATAGTAAGCGCTTCAAACACACACACAACCTATAGTTTAACCCGGCTTGACTGTGTAGGCCTATGTGTATGCATGTGCTGTGTAAAGTGTTTAATACATGTTTTCCCCAGCACATAACTTTTTTTTTTTTTTACGTGTGTAACTTAAATTTTGCGGTTATATTCTTATCTGTAAATGTTCGAAAGTCACACGAGTGTTTACATTTTGCATAAAGGCTGGTCCTGACAGAAAGCGAGACTTTAGACAGAACGAACGCCGGTCAAACACACATGCAGGTCAAACAGACAGACTGCAGTAGAATAGGAGCGCAATAATTCTGACTTTGCTGTTAAATATGCATTTTGTTGGACATTAAATATGTTTTAAATGCTACATTTAACACAAGTAGTTGCATTTTTATGAGAGCAGAAAATGTAAAACAATTGTTGTAAAGGTGTATAAATGTAATATAATTACGATATCCAGAATGTGTTTAGTCTGTGCTTTTATTTTGCTTTATTATGCTTTAAGTTTGTAATGTAATGTTTATATTTTAGCGCCCTTTTTTGCACATAATGTATAGCATTTAGCCTGCATATAATAGATACACTCTTCAGTTTGCACACTGTTTGGAGGAAAACAGGGGCTGGATGTAAAAAAACAAACAAAAAAAACTAAGATTTAATCAACAGATTAATCGATTATCAAAAAGTGTTGGTTGCAGCCCTACTATTCTGATTTGTACTGGTTTCATTTTAATCGTGGTATCCACTAAACTTAGAATTTTGACTTTGCCATTTGCCATTTTGTCATGAATTTATTAGTAATAGGTTTTTATCTTCTGTAGGTGTGGAGATATGCTATGAGTTGTACAGTCCACGTATACGTAAGATTGAAGTGTTGAAGCTGGAGAAGAGACTGGATGACAATCTCATGTACTTGAGAGACGCTCTATCTGAATACAGCACCTTCGACTTCAACATGCAGCCTGTCCATTATGAGCTTACAGGAGATGTCCCAGTCAATCAGGTAAGACATTCCAGTTAAAGATTTCTGTAACATTGTGTAATGTTAAATTGTACACCTGCAGTGTTTAACCACCAAATTTAGAAGGTTTTACATCTGTTTCTCTCTTTATCTTTTAGTTGAAAGTAAAAATGAAGCCAAAGCCTTGGTCTAAACGCTGGGAGCGTCCCAAGTTTAACATTCAGGGAATCCGCTTCGACCTATGTTTGACCCCAGAGATGATGGAGCATGCTCAGAAGTGGGGAGAACCGTGGAGAGAGTATGATATGCTGAAGGAGTATGACACATCCAGCCTAGAGAAGCAGATCTTCCAGGAGGTAGAGGAAAAGCTCAGCAAATAAGCAGTGCACAGAGACCCCCTCCAGCCTGGACAGAGATGATCTTTGTGATGGGAAATAAGGCTGAGGTGACAACTTAAGATGCTGAAAGGACTGGTTCTGGGGTGTCCCTCAAAATGGTTTCTGGAAATACATTTAGATGACTTGGGGAGAAAAAAAAAACATTGGAACTTTTCATCCATCTATTTCAATGGAAATCATTTCTTTGCTATTTATCTTTTGTGCCAGCAATCAGTGTGTGCTAATGCTGTTTTGTATGCAGTGATCCTGCTGCCTCTGACCAATAGAGGACAGCAGAGAACACTCAAATAAATGTAAATTGATATCTGAATAGTAAATAAAAAATCCTAAAAGATTATATCCTAATTCCATACTTAAATTAATGACATTGTGCAGAGTTGTTTCATGTAGTCTAATTTTGCATTTGCTCATAGTCTGAAAATAAGTTACAATAAATTATACTTTAAAATGGTTGGGGTCAGTAAGATTGCTTAAAAAAAAACACTTATTCAGCATGGATGCATTAAACTGATCCGATAAATTGAAAGTAAAGACCTTTATGAAGTTACAAAAAAATTCTATTTCAAACAAATTCTGTTCTTCTGACCTTTCTATTCATCAAATAATACAGAAAATAATCCACAAAATATTAAGTAACAAATATTTTTAACATTGATGATAATAATAAGAGGTTTTTTGAGCACCAAATCAGCATATAAGAATGAACTCAAGGAGACTGTGATGGCTGAAAATTCAGCTTTGTCTTCACTTCTTGTGAAGACAACACTTTAAATGTTTTTGAGACTTCTTTCAAAAACATTTAAAATTCTCTCCGACCCCAAGCTTTTATGCATAAGAAAAGATAGGGGCTGTTTTAAAAACGGTAAACTGGTCATTCGTTCCTACATGGGATTCACCTAGTGTGTATTGAGAAACTGAGACTTAAAATAGATTATGTAAATACAGCTACCTGTTAATATGACCCAGTTATTTATATTAAAGTCTATGAAAGAGGACATAATTACTCATTTATTCTACATGGTTTTGGACATTTGTATTATTCCACAGCATAACTAAAACCAGGTCCGGGAGACCAGCAGACTAATATAGGCTGGCTGGGTTAGTATGTTTTTCAGATAGGCGTTTTAATGTAAAATTGAGTCTTTGAAACAACACCTCAATGAACATCTCGCAACTGTCCAATTTTAACAGTCCACATCCAACAAAGGTGTGGAGAGATTTTCATATCAGTGACTTCTAATGTCCAGGCGTGGTATTTCAATTCAAACTCTCTGCTAGAATATGCATAATCCACATCGTGAACTTGTCCCATTATTTTAGAGACATGGTATTTTGTCCGAGCTCATCCGGAGCCGCTCGCGCTAATCCTCGCGCACATCTGTGCAAGATGTAGAGCGAGCGCGCGAAGCTCCGCCCATCCTGCTGTTGTGAGTGACGTCAGCCCTATCACTTGTGGATAGTGAACCGACGCCGCAGTCAGTCAGCGATCTGCAGTGAGCAGGTACAGCCGATCCTTCACCTGGATACCAAAACCACACATCGCCCGTTATCCAAGGAGATTTCCGGTTACCCTGGCGCTGTTTTTATGAAATCAAAATAACACTGTGTCTTTCTCTTTCGCGATATGCACGGTAAGCATTTATATTTTGAGGTTCCCTGTAGGTTACTCTATTGTGATGCTTGCAATAAGGTCGTCGTCTATCGTTAATTGTTTAAAAATAGCTTTTCAATATATTTTATGATTAATGAGCAAATTTTAAAAGCTTAATCATTTTATGTTTAAGGAAAAAGCGCAGTTTCAGAACAAAAGCCCGTAACGTGTTGGAGAAAGAGCGGAATCGCTGCCATTGATTTCAATCACATAACGGACAAACTTGTTGTGCAGGTTGTGAACTTGTACAGCAACTCAATCCGTTTTAAGCCGCATAATAATCTGAAACATAAGAACTAGATCATTGTAAGTGTTTCCCAGCGGGCCGCTGAAAGTGTCGTCAGAGATGCAACACACCTGTCCCACTAGTGCACCTGCCTCCAGGATACCTGTGTACATCTACCCTCACCATCCAGCCTCAGTGCATATAGGAAATGCACTTGTTTTGACAACAGCTGGCTCTTTCGTGTACTCAACTGACGTGTTTTATTGCAGAGTTTTTGTTAGAGATGACATACCAAGTAATTTTTATTCAGGATTAAATTTGCATTGCTTATTATGCTTGGCACGTTATGAGGTTGGTTTGAAAATGTATAAAATATAATATTGTATAATATTAAAAATAGTATTGCAATAGTGACGCAAAAAAAAAAAAACACATTTTTTTATGATTTATACATTTTTACTAAATTAATTAGTTATGATAAAGTTAGCCATTTCCACAATCTTTTAAACTTGCTTTAACAGTTTTAAAAATAATTTAGCATTTCATTTATTTATTTCTGCATGCTTTTTAACTATTTTTGTCTCATCCAGATATTCAGGACTAGCTTGGTTCAATCAGTGAAAAATCAACGGTTTCCCCTTTTATTATTTATTATATATGTTTTATGTGTTTCTGCATGTATTTGGAGTTCAATGTTTGTGTTCAATGTTAATTATTCTTATACATGCCCCAGCCAACCCTGAAACCAATGTGCCAAACACCCCCACTCTCACTTTACCTAAATGATGTCAAGCCAGGCGTTGTAATAAATTACAGGCTTCATAATCTTGAATTCAAACTATTCAAATTATAACTCCATGATTTAATTTATGTATTTTAAAATGTATTTCACTAAAACATTTTTAGCTGGTTAATTTTTGTTTTGACCAAAAAAAAACAACAACAACAAAACCCCCCCCCCACAGGTTTTGACCTTTTAATGTCCTGATAATACCAATGATTTTAAGGTAACATTTTAAAATAAGGTCTGATTATAGTTAACATTAGTTAATGCTTTAACAATGAGCAATATATTTGTTACTGTATTAATCTTCGTTAGTTATCTCAGGTCCATTAAATATTAACAGATGTACTTTTAATTAAGGTATTATGTTGAAATGAACATTAAGATTAATACATGCTAGAAATATTTGTCTTCGTTAGTTCATGTTAACTGTCTAATTTTGGATTAAGAGGGCAAACACAACTTTGTTACACCTTATGACCCATAAAACAAGCATGTCCCAACCAACACTGGTTTCATCTTGTTGTTCATATTACTCAGAACTTACTCATAAAATTATACTGTAACATGAACACTGTAATGTGAAGCGTCACCCAGGCTATTTCCTTTGAAGTTTTTGAGATTCACAGACTGTTATAGAAGTAGGTTATGTAGTGTGTGCCAACTGCCATATATTCTCATAACTCTCTTCCTCCAAGGCTAACGCTGTTAATCAAAGCGCAGAGGCTACAATCTGTTTCGGTTCTTGCATCTCAGTATATGTGGGTCATGGGCCAGTTGCAGTAGTAAATAACCTGTGTGATGAATGGATGAGTGTGGTCAGGAGAAATATGCTGACCATCATCTCTTTTTTTCTTATCGGCACAGTGATAAACTCGCCTCTCTGAAATACGTCAAAATGGCAGCAGGTTGTGATCGCCAGTTGTGGATTGCGAATGTCTTTGGAAGATTAAAATCTTTTGCAAGTCATAATTGTTCTATCATTATAGAGGCAAGGTCTTTATCTAAAGAATCTGTGCAGATGCCATAATTTCCTGGAGGTAATATTCATGTATACAGGATGGAGTGTGTTGCTGTTCACTTGGGGTCAGCAAGATTTTTTGTTTGTTATTTGAAAGAAATGAATATACTTCTATTCAGCAAGGATCCTGATAAAAATAAATAAAAATATATCCTTGTTTCCACAAACAACTGTTTTCAACATAGATAATAATAATAAGAAATGTTTCTTTAGCAGCAACTCAGAATATTAGAATAATTTCTGAAGGATTATATGACACTGAAGACTGGAGTAATGATGCTGAAAATTTTGCATTCACAGTTATTAATTACATTATAAAATAAATTAAATTAGAAAGCAGTTCATTTTTAACCGGTTTACAGTATTTTTGATCAAATAAATGAAGCCTTCATGAGTATAAAATAATTATTTTCAAAAACATTAAAATAACTTGCTGACCCCAACTGTTTGAATGGTAGTGTGTACTAGTGTGTTCGTATAGCCTATATATACAGTTGTAATCGAAATTGTTAAACCCTCATTGCAAATCAGGTTTATTTGCAGACTTTTAGCTGTTTGCAATGAACAAATCAAACAAAAGAAATTGCAATAGCTCAACACAACAAATGTTTCAAATGGTTTCCCCAAATTCAACTGAAAATGCAACTTTTAATGACTTCTGCAGTTTGAATAGAATCCCTCATAACAGCACAAATCTGCAAAACAGGTGTTGTCTCAAGCACACCTGATGCAACTAATCAAGGGCTTCATTAGTGGCACAAGGTGTGCTTGAGCTAGAACACATTAAATATCTGAGCTGGCTAGGTTTGTTGAGTTTCAATATCTGAGCTGGCTAGGTTTGTTGAGTTTCAAGTTTGACTGCATGTTAGAAATATGGCTAAGTCAAAAGAATGGTCCAAAAAGTTAAGAGAAGATATCACCACCCTTCACAAACAAGGAACAGGATACAAGAAGATAGCGAAGGCACTAAATGTTTCTAGAGACACTGTTGGAAGCATAGATAGCAAGTTCAAAGTTAAAGGAACAGTGGTTACATTACCTGGACAGGGCAGAAAAAGAAAGCTATCAACGGCTGTTGCAAAAGACCTGCAGCAAGACTTGGTGGTCTTTGAAGTATCTTCATTGAAATATCAGGAAATCCTAGGAGAAAACGTCATGCTGTCAATGAGGAAGCTGAAGCTTGGGCGTCATTGGAACTTCCAACAGGACAATAATCACAAGCATACCTCAAATTACACCAAGGCTTGGTTGCAGAAGAAGTTCTGGAAGATTGTGGCCATCAGTCACCAGACTTGAACCCCATAGAAAATCTCTAGTGAGATTTGAAGAAAGCGGTTGCAGCACAGAAACCCAAGAATATGAACTGGACTCCATTGCTCATGAGGAATGGGCTAAGATTCCTCAGAAATGCTGCCAGAAGCTGGTGTCCGGTTATACATCTCGTTTGCAGGAGGTCATAACAACAAAGGAGTGTTCTACTAAGTACAAAAGATGCTTGCTGTGAAGGGGTTGATTAATTTTGAGACTGCAGAAGTTCAGTTGCAACTTCAGAATTTTGGGAAACCACTTGAAACGTTTGTTGTGTTGAGCTATTTCAATTACTTTTGTTTGATTTGTTCATTGCAAACAGCTAAACGTCTGTAAATGTTGCCAAACCTGATTTGCAATGGGGGTTTAATAATTTCGATTAAAACTGTTTATAGAGTAGGCCTATATATATATATATATATATATATATATATATATATATATATATATATATATATATATATATATATATATATATACGGATATCCCAAAATGCACTAATGAAAATTTAAACATTGTGAATTGCTTGACTTGATAATGATTAGACATCAACTCTGAGAGATGTCATTTGTGGACAGAGTGAAGTAAATAAATAGAAAGTGCTTAATAGAAAGTATTAGTAACGAGAAAGTATCTTTCTCGTTGCCTAAAAAGTGTATGGTTGACTTGACATGCTTTCTGTTTGAGTTTCACATCTCATTCGCTAAATTTTGCACCATGTTCTGTGTGAGTACTGGTGTGTGTGTGCGTATATTTCCCAGTGGGAACAGGGTGGAGTGCCCCAGAAATATGCCTTAAATGTCACACACACAGAGAGGATTGCTTCCTACTAGAGGATGTTGGCTGCCCTAAATACCAATAGTGTGTGTGTGTGTGAGAGAGAGAGAGAGAGTTTACCATTGAGATATAAAGAGGAGAGAAAGGAATAAGAAAGGGAGGCTGAAAATTAAATGGTGTGTGTGTGTGACTGTGTCCTCAAAACACTGTTTAATATAATCAAATCTGTGAGAGTTAAATTCTCTTGCTGTGTGTCATTAAACTACACAACAATATCGTCCTGTGAATATCAATGGAGTTACTGAGTTACAAAACTTCTGCTGCTCCTGTTTACCTTCAAATGTAAAAAGGCAGAGAAAAGTTTCTCTAAGCTAAACTTCTCTGTTGAGATCTGAGAAGAGATTCTGCATGGAATAAGAATGATAGACATGTCTCTCTGAACTTAATAAAAGACGTTCCCAAGTTTGGATGGTGGACCTGAGTGAAACGAAGTGCAGCAGAGAAGACAAGCGGCTCCTTGAACGTGCCCTTTCAAGAACGTGGCCCCTATCTTCTGTGCTACTGTTTATACAGACAAAAATGCTGTGAACTATAAACACTTGCTTGTGTTGGTGAAAAAAGGTGAGAGTTATAAGATCTGGTGCTGCAGTTCTCCCTGTATTACTATTAATAAAAAAGTTGTGTACAGAAGTGCACTTGTAGAGTACTTGCGTCTCTCATGTTTAGCCAAAGTCCCTTTAAGTCCTTTAATTTCAACAGGCATCCATCTTGGTAACACTATTCGGCAGCTATTTTCTATGCAGATAATGGAGATTTTAAGAACAAAACTGAGGATTAGCATTTTTTATGTGTACAGGAAAAATGTGGCTATACTTACATTTTTGAAAAACTCCAAAAACATACCTATCCGTACAATTCACTGCAGCTTCCAGCAGAAAAGACCACTTAAAGGACAAGTTCGGTATTTTAGTCTTAAAGCCCTGTTTTCAGATAGTTTCTGATGAAATACAATGGTTAAGATTGAAATTTGGACAAATGCTGCTGGCCCGAGAATTTTCGGTTTCTGTGGTAGCACCCCCCCCCCCCCCCCCACCTCCACAGTGGTTGCATAGGTGCACTGGAACAATCCTTCCTAAAACGCATTAAACTTTCGTTTACAAAGACGTGAAACTCACCGAGTGGTCAGGGGTGTTCACTGATATGCTCACACAAAAATCGCTGCAAAAGATGCTTTCAAACAGGTTTTATCGTAGTTTTTGTCCAACTCCATTGACTTGTATTGGATGAAAAACTACGATAAAACCTGTTTGAAAGCATCTTTTGCAGCGATTTTTGTGTGAGCATATCAGTGAACACCCCTGACCACTCGGTGAGTTTCACGTCTTTGTAAACGAAAGTTTAATGCGTTTTAGGAAGGATTGTTCCAGTGCACCTATGCAACTATTGTGGAGGTGGGGGGCTGCTACCACAGAAACCGAAAATTCTCTGGCGAGCAGCATGTGTCCAAATTTCAATCTTAACCGTTGTATTTCATCAGAAACGATCTGAAAACAGGGCTTTAAGTGTAAAATACCGAACTTGTCCTTTAAGTCAACAATTTTTTTCTTACCTTCAGCTTCTGTAGGAATGATATAAGTCTAAATGATTTTCTGTGGTAATCGACAACACCATTTGTTTTTAACTCTCAATATTTCATTCAATTAGGATCATTTAGCTGACTCACTTTTCATCTGTGGATATGCTGTTTTTTATTTATTTTGCCAGCATGTGGTTATTTGTATGAATGTGAGTCTGCTAATCATACAGATATAATATAGAGTGTTCCCGCTCTCTTTTAATTTGTAGTGGTGTTTTAGTGTTCACGTTCACCTCTGCAGCATCATTCAGTACTCTCTGAATGGCTAGTGTGGTCTCTGCTGGCATGTTTCATATGCTTGTTTCCTGTGTGGACAGAGGAGCCCTTATTCCCCTTCCCTGCACAAAGCATGCTGGGTAAGCGCACTCAGAACAGACGTGTGCTGTGTGAGGAGAGTGACATGTTGAATGCTGATTCGCCAGTTGCTGCAGGTGCCCATCACTAATAGTTCAAAGGGCATTTGTATGTGACTGCGTGAGACAAAGTAAAAGATTGATAGGGATGGGACAGACAGAGAAAGACAGAATGAAAGAGAGAGCAAGGTTTTTACAAAGAACTCACACTGGTAGAATTTAGCCTCACCTGTTGTTTTTCATGCGTGTGTTCTTATATGTGAGGTTTTGACGGAAGGATTTTGGGTGGGATGGCATGTTTGTGTTTAAAGGAGAGCTTGTATATCATGTTCCATGGTTTGAAGGCTCAGACTCTGTTTGCAGATGTAACGCCAACTCTTTGCTTACACATACACAAACACACATTCACACTACATGCATAATGGTGTTATTGTCTGTATTGACACAAATGAGGAAGCATTCCAGAAAACAAATGACAATTAAAGGCTTTCTTGTACCCCGTGCATAGCCCCATCAGTAAGACTCAATACTCACTTCATTACTCCTGTGGAGAACAAAGAAATGTTCATTTTAACTCATTTTATAACTGTGTCTTATTTAGCATGTTTTAAGACATTATTACACTTCAAACAATCAATACTGTGGGTGAAAAACAGGTTCAACAACTAGCTTTGTTTTATATATATACATATATATATATACACATACACATCCCAAGGTATCATTCACATTTCATCAGTTACTTCCTATTAATTAAATCCATGATATTGGTGGTGCTGGTGCCATGCTCTACTTTTTTGAGCTATAGGAATATTCTATATTTTTTTCTTACTAACTTTACTGTATGTCTCTCTGTCTGTCTTTATAGTGATCCGTTTGTGTATCTGTGCAGCCTGAATCCCATGTAATGTTTTCTCACAGCTTCGGGTAGACATATTTGTGTGGGTGTAAATGTTGCAACTGCCCATCTTAAATTTACTGCTCAAAAATGTGAGACTCACAGTGACTTTTGCAAAATTGCATTGCTCAATGTGGCGATTCACTCCAAATTATCCTTCTGTGTGTATGGAATTCGAGAGTCACTCCCAAAATTGCAATGATTGCAATATTTTGGTGTTTTGGACCAGTTTTGAACAAAGTAGTGACCAGAGCCTGGCCCATTTTTAGTACAACCGCTGTTAAGAAAGGTGTGAAACATGTATTACTCATGGTAACATTTGACTGAACCTTATTGTTTAGGAGGGAATGCGGATATAGAGTGTGGTTGTCACTTACAGAATGGGATTAAGCATTCAGAAGAAGAGTGACTGTATTTAGCTGCAGTGTGTACGTGGTCAGGAAAAGCGAGAAGAAAGGTGTATTAGAGTTACTCTAATAAACAGGGATCTGCAAGCCGTGCTATAAGATCACTGATGAACGAAGTCCTCTCTTCTCTCTTGCACCATCTCTGCTGCATTTGACAGAGAGAGACACAATATAATATTCAATCTAGTTCAGTCTACATGAGAAAATTGAAATTGAGAATGGAATTTAGAGAGCAGTTTTTAATAAGCAATTCATCCTGGGTCCATTACACCTCTGAACCTCTCATCCACATCCCGAGCCTCTCTAGAGCACAAGTTGTTTTACAAATCCTCCTTGTGAAGCGGCAGAATTTCTGAATTGAATAATAGATATGACTCCCTTCCTGGTTCCCATAAACACATATGGTGAACAATGTGACTGAATAGACAACATTTAGTTGCCTGTGTGGCTTTATGCAAATGATGTGGTGGATTAGGCTATATAAAGCTGATTTAGAAATGAATCAGAATTTGCCCCCTGTTCAACTAATGACATGCAAATGTCAGGTGTTTGCTATGTGCATATGTATGAGCTAAGAATTCTATGATTGTGTGAGAATAAAATGGGTTTTGATTCTTTGACCTTTAGTTTCATGCTTTGTGTCTGTGGATGGTTTTTGTATATTTGACGGGAAAAAAGTTGAATGGTCACTTTAGATTTAAACATCATGTTCATATTGGAATATACTCTCTTATACTCTCTCTAATACATTACAGGGATTTTTTTCTGTAAATGTTACCCAGTGGTTGGCATTTTAAATTAAATTAAAACTGTTTTTGATCATATTCTCTGGTTTCATAAAGATATTTAACTTAGGGAATAGTGAAATAGTTATATTAATTTGAATTCTCCTGCATTGTTCATTGGAAGAAAATCTGTTACATTTAGAGCCTGAATGAAATATTTGAGGTTAAATTGAATAGGAAAAATGTTTGTTTGAGTACGGAGTGATGCGTGTGTGTTTGTTTTCAAGGATTGAGATCCACTTGAAATCCATTATATATATTTAAAGCACATATATACAGTGAGGTGTTTGGACAAAAGGTGAAATATGAAAGGCAAAGTAAAAGATTGAAGTGCATTCTTATATGGTAAAAGCAACGAGGTTTTTAGTTTCAGTGTGTGTGAATGTGTGAGAACCCAGTCCAAACCACAGATCCTGTCTGCCTCAACTTTCAGCTCTTTAATCTACACATCAGTCTATTAACCCTCCATTTATTGATCCGTAATGCACTCTTTATTTGCACACAGTAGATTAGTGGAGGACGAGAACCCTGGGTCTCATCTTCACTCTCATTATCTCCATCTCTCCTCTCTTCTGCCTAAAATGGCAATCTCAAGAGTGTCAGTGCATATTACTGTAAGTACAAAGAAGCTTTTTTTTTTTTACTTAGTAAGTACTTCCACAGTCTGAAGGAATCTATACGCCACCAAAATGAAATATTTTATTATATTATTTATTATTGCTAATTTTAAAAGTACTTTAAGTTTGGTATGCCATGAAGCATTATGAATTATGAATGTTTTATAATGAGTGATACAATTCTAGCAATCATAGCAATAGGGCTGCAGGATATATCGTTTTAGCATCGATAGTCACATCGCAGGATGTGTGATGTCAAGTGGATAGTATTGATACGTGATCCGTATGGACCAGGCTTCATGGTTCGAAACGCACTTGATTCTCGGATTAATTGCAAAGTTCAACCATCATAGAGTGAAAGTTTATCATTTGCACGTGCTTTAGGTCCTGTCAGTTTAAACATTCAAGCAATTTAAATCATTTGAGCGCACAAAGACGCGAACGAGAACTCAATTAGGAACTTGTGCGCCATTTTCAACACCAAACGTGAACACCAAATTCCGTTCTCTTTCTCATCTATTTATGCTTGGATGGATTAAGCGCAAAATTCTGTCAAAATGCCTATCTCGAACATTATGTCAAAATCCGAGCATCCTCATGAACACAATTGCTTATGGCTTACGTGAATGTAAACAATTGAGAAAGAAAACAGATCATTATTGGATCAGTGCATTAGCTCTTAAAGTGACAGCAGCCTAATATACCAACGCATTCTCATCCTATACCTGCTGCTGTCTGCATATATTATGAGTCATTAATGTTAATCAAAACACAAAGAAAATCAATTTTGTAGTTTTAACAAAGATTAATTATATTTCATTTATACAGTGAAGAGCAGTGTTAGTTTACGTTTGATCATTCAATTTCTGTACCTGAATACTGTTAGACTTACCTGAAAAACATAGGCTAAAGCACTGTTTATTTCATATCTTTGTTCTATTGTATTTTTCTATGCTTGTAATTTGTTTATTATTTTCTATGCAGATTCACTTAATTCTTTCCAGATAGATATTCATGTGGTGAACTGTTTTCATAACACAATAAATATTGTAGAAAACGAAATATTACAATGTCAGTTTTTTATAATAATTCCTAACTCAACCTAAGCTGCTGAGTCTTTAGCCATTTTCAATAAACGGCTGAAAACGCATCTTTTCACCAACACTTGACCCATTAATACTAACACTATTCTATATATCTAAAAAAATTATAATTAACAAAAATTGCTACATGTATAGTGCTAGACTAATTTGGGATTAGTCACAGCATTTGCATATATTGTTACCCTATTGTTGGCTTGATTGCTTCTGTTGCTCTCATTTGTTAGTAGCTTTGGATAAAAGCGTCTGCTATTGATTAAATGTAAATATCTGATCCCCTCATTGTACACTGTAATGATACCGTTAACCTCTGTAGTCTGCAGAAATGAATACTGTGCTGTTCATGAATCGCTCTAAGCACATAAGCCTCAGTATTCCTTAATGCAAAACTGATGTTGCCTCTCTCCTTTAGCATTTTAAATTAGATAGAATAATGAAGTTTAGACAAACAAATGGGAGAGGAGAGAGGGAAACATGATTTGGCAATGACCTCGAGCAGGGACTTGAACTCGGATCACTTGTTATTAAGGCAGTAAGAGAGTGAGAATTCAAAAGAATGAGCAGAATTGGTAGATCAGACATGTGTTTTGCGCTGTTCTGTTTTTGCCTTGTTTATTCTGTTTATTCAGTCGGTTTGACACTTTTGACTCAAGTAATTTGCTGTTATTGCATTGCAGCATGCTGTTGAAGAGGTACAAATAGGTACACTATTGTAACGGTGTGAAATCATGAGCTATCTAAAATGTAATTTATGCATAAAAGCATAGATAATCCAGTTAGAGCCATAAAAACAGCACAACACATACAGTACAATGCAATAATGCAGTGCTATTTTGTAAGTGTGGACTGGCTAAGCTGTTTGTGGCATTGTAAGTTATGATTTTTGTACTAAGTGGACAAAATTTCATGAAATGCAAAAGTCTTCCCAATGTGAAAGCGAAGCGCTTGTTGCAGAGTAAACTTTAGCTTTGACAGCCTTTCTAACCAACAGGGTTATTAGAGTAAATGTAAAGTTTACACTGCAAGGTATAGGAATGAGAATTGATTGCGCAATTTGGGCCTGTAAACCTTTTCATTTAGTAGATGTATGAATGTTTTAAGTTGACTAATTTCTATTAGAATGTATAGTAAAAGTTAGTTCCGCTGTTGTGCCGAATTCTGACCCCTGCCAGATTATTACCCCGCTGAGTCCCCAAGTATAGGTAGGTTTAGGATTAGGGGTGGGGGGTGGAGTTAGAAGGCAACCAGGTAGTTCAAATTCTGCACAACACTGGTCCTCAAATTTGTTTGTCTCAATGAGTAATCTGAGCTTTAGCAATAATACTTTACTAAATCCAGAGCTCTGTTGGACACCAGAAGTGAGAATTTGTGGTGCATAGCATGTTCTCGACCAATCGATAATCAGATTTTACTGTCTTAAATGCAGCAGACAGATCTACATGCATTAAAGCAAATGAGCAGGAGGAGGTTCGTGCACTACTGAGTCACTGGCAGGAAAGTCTAATTAGTAGATTCAAAACCTCCTAATGCTGCTGGAATATTTGCTGACAGCTAATGTGCAGAGAGATGCTGATTTGTATACTAATGCACTCTAGCATAACGGTGCAGTTACTGAAAGATGTAATGTTTTGTCTCTCACTTCTGAGGATAATAACCAAACTGCACCACGACTGTCTCCCCCGTACCAGCAGCTCGGTTGAAACACTGCCAAACCATTTGAAAACATTTAATTTCCATTTAATAATGAAAGATAAGTTATAGAATTCGGACTTGTATGTTAAAATGGCTCTAAAGTAATGATGTTAAACTGCATGTTAAATGTGTTTCTGATGTGACAGTGTTTTTTTATTTATTTGGGAATACCATAAAAGAATGTTATTAGGGGTGTGAGGATATACTTACAGTAGCTCACGAGACAAGATAATACATGATATTGGGTTCACGAGAATGAGTCAAGGCGATATTTTTAAGTAACACTATATTTAAGAAACCTTCAATGACAAAATCTTCAATGATAAAAATCTTTTATTCGACTGAAAGTCAGAAAAAGAAAAAAATACAGGTGCATTTTACTTATGCTTTAACTAATATAGGGCTGCCACTAGCGATTATTCTGGTAATCGAGTAATTGGTCATTTATTTGGAGATTCCCTGTGGTGAAAATCAAGTTTTTAATGTGGTTTATATGTCTATGTGGTGTTTTTAAACCATGTATAATTCATAAGTCAGTACCATTTCTGAGTATTTTCTCATTATAACACGGTTTGAAATCGCCGGTGTTTCTTACGCCACAAACTGCATTATGCATGTCATTTTACGAATCAGTGCTTGTAACCAATCACGTCAACGTGCGGACGCAAGGGTGTAGAGTTACATTAAAGCTATTTTAAGTCATGAAGAATTTTTTTTTTCACTGGAAAAAATTTCAATATGTAATTTTGGTGATCAAAGATGATTTTTAGGGATAAAATTGTGGGCTAGGGGGACTTTAAGATTTTAAAATTGTTTTCCTATATCGTGCAGCCTTAGAAAACGATCTAATAATGCAGTTCATGGATTCTTGTATGTAGAATGAGCCACTTCGAGGATTTCTTTAAAAAAATCGAACACTCAAATTGAATCAAGGAATCGTGACAGAACTTTAATAATTATCTTGTAATGAATGTTAGTTCAGTTCTACTTTCTGAGTAGGAATTATCATATGCAGTAAAAGACAGAACAATATAATGCAAACCCTGTAAAAAGTTTTGCCAGAAACTCTACTCATTCATGCTGATTTCACCTCATATTGACGAACAATATTGTCACATTTTAATATCGCGATTTCATTTCACAGTGGGCTTGGCTTCCCTCTGCTCTATTTTAAACAAATATTAGCCTGTGAAGTCCCTGACTAAAATACATCTCATCTTATTTTAGTGTTTGTACACATGAAACTTTCTCACACTGGTGACAGTTTAACTAGGAAGAATCTACGTTCAGCAGGTTTACAGTTCAGCTTAGGCAAAATAAAAATATTTAATGTAATACATGCAATATAGGTCATGAAATGATATAAGCTACATTCATGCAGTCAGTGTTTGGCATTGACTGTTACTGGCTGTTTGGGGTCAGTATGATATTTTTAATGTTATGTCATGTTACATAAGATTTTTTAATTAAAATAAATACTGTTCTTTTGACCTTTCTGTTAATCAAGTATCCTGAAAAGAATGTATCGTGTGAAACTGGAGTAATGGCTGCTGAAAATGCAGCTTTGATATCACAAGAATACATTTAAAATATAGGCTATTAAAATAGAAAACATTCAAAAACATTCAAAAAATCTTACCAACCCCATACTTTTTAATGGTATTTATTGTAACTGTTGTTAATATCAAGACATTGTATTGTGTCAGTAAGGATCAATTACTAAATCTAAATTGTTTGGCATTTTCACACACTCCTGGACCTTTTATCCTTTCAGATCTCTTAAAATGCTCCAGTTCAGGATTTATTAATATTTTCGGTTTCCCTATATAATCCGTCTCACTCTCTGATGCACAACACACCTATTTTGGCCTCTTTTTACAATCCAGAAGACTTTGAAAGCCCTAACATTAGTGAATGATTAACAAAAAATAATCCACAAAACACACAGATTGCTGTTCTAATCTATACAGCCCATACCAGCTAATTTTGGTTATAAAACACGGTTATCGCTCAGATTGTGTAGAAACGGTACCATATTTAACATTCTGAACAGGACTGACAATCTGCTGCGGTGTGAATGTAGCCGTGGGCACCGTAACTCTCACCCTTACTGGACTTCTAGATTATTCCAGCAAGTGTTTAAATGGGCTCAGAGATCCTCAGTTGTTTTGGGAGTTTGTGTTTGTTCAATCTGCCCATGGAGCACCAATAGGATTCAGTTGTGAGATGCAGGGCTACTTTCCCAGAAAGAGCTTTAGAGAGAAGACAGAACCGAACAATCGCTCAAGCGCTTTGCATTAGGCAAAAACGCTCTGGCACAATCAATATCCTGTTTGTGTGTGAGTGCGTGATGGTGCACAGGGGATTGTTGTATGCACGTGTGTTATGGCAAACAACATGGTTGAGTGTAAGAGGAAAATGGATAGAAGCAATGGACGAAATATTCAAAAGCAGCTGAGAAGAGATGCATCTCCCTTTGTCCAATCTTTAAAAGCCCTCTTTTCCATTCTCATTAGGCTCTACTTGTTTCCTTCTTCCCATTTAATTATTTTCACTTGTTCACAGTCTCTCTCTCTTGCATCACCTCTGTCTCTTCCCATCAGAGTGTGTCCTCTGTTGCTCTTCTACATGTAAAATCCTCCTCACACTCTCTCTCTCTGTTTCTCCAGATGAGTATTAGCCAGCCGGTCGAGTAGAGGATCCCTCACATCCCACCTGCAGTCATGAATGGTAAGAACACAGCTCTTTTGTGTCAAGGGCATGCCATTTCTTTAAATCCATTAACCCATGTGTATTTTAAAACCCATTTGACTTTCTTCTGAGGATCACAAAAGGAGATGTTTAGCAGAATGCCTACGCTGCTCATTTCCATACAATTAAAGTGAATGGTGACCATGACTGCTAAGGCTTGACATTAAATAACTTAAATTTCAACCTGTTCCTCATACAAAGCTATCATATTGCCTCCTCTTGGAATATATTCATATGGACCACGTTCATGATCTGTTTATCATGCATTTTGTCTTTTTATTGGAGCTTGACTGCTGGTCCACATCCAGTTTTATTATTTTGAAGCAAGCAACTCAGACAGTCTTCTAAATATCTTCTTTTGTGTTCTGCAAAAGAATGTTATACGGGTTTGGAATAACATGAGGGCGAGTAAATGATGACAGCATTTTCAATTTTAGCTGAACAATCCCTTTAAAAGGATGCAGAGGTTATAAAGAATAATCCAGACGCATTTGGCTCGTGTGCTGAATCACTACAGCATACATTAGCAGAACTGCACTATGAGAAAAATATCAGAGGTTCTGGTGTTGTAGAATATTCTAAGAGTGAACAGTCTTAGTGATGAAGTCGGTATCAAAATGTTCTTCTGAAAACAGAATATTTTTTAGATTCAGCACATTCAGCTGTGTTTGTATAGAACACACCCAGTTGAAAGTTACTAATGACTGCTTCCCTATTTAAATAGGGATATGCTAATATTTGCTAAACTCCGTGTAGGATTTTGACAGGTTTTTGAATATTTGCTACACTTGCTCATAAAAACACTTAAAAAATTGTATTACCTAATGTATTTCGGTTAATTCTGTGATTTAAATCTGCCTCCATCACAGCTTTTTAAAATGTACAATATAAAACAACAATTTTAAAATGTTTTTTGGTGGCACCATGGCACAGTGGATAAAATTAGTTTGAAGGCACTGTAAGACACTTTGAATAAAAGAATAAAACAAAATTGCGTACAGGAAATGTAAATGTCCAAAAACCTGGTTGTACCATCATACTTGTTTGTGAATGAAATCTGAAGAACCAGTTTGCTGTGGTTCAAGTCAGCTCTCGCTTATGGTTTAATGAAATATTTATCTTAAGATAAGCTAGAGAAAGAGAGCAAGCAAAGTGAGTAAAGTATGTTTAATATCCTGGGTGTGTTTTGTA
Source organism: Leuciscus leuciscus (assembly GCF_965113295.1). Lineage (NCBI taxonomy): Eukaryota > Metazoa > Chordata > Actinopteri > Cypriniformes > Leuciscidae > Leuciscus > Leuciscus leuciscus. The sequence goes on along the minus strand of NC_138743.1, from coordinate 29,240,161 downwards.
ATGTGACTTTAAAGCAAGCCTTCGCAAAATTTAAGCATTTCCATTTAAGCTACAATTTCTCACTTTAAGAAAATCCCAGGAGGGATTTTCAGGTCTATTTGTTAAATGCCGCATCAGGGTGGTGGTAACAGTGGGGAAGCTGAGGCTGCAGGTTTGAACACTTGTAGTTGGTTTCTGAGATCAGTCATATTTGTGTAATGGTTGGTGTATATTTGATGCTAAATAGCTAAATCATCTCAAATAAATGCTAATGTCAGCACATCGAGGGATATTTTGGGTATTTTTAGGAATAAGTTCTGTGTGTGTATGTGCTAGGGTGCTTATTTTGTCTCATTACTCATTCATTTATTTGTGTGTGAACTAGTGGCTAATCCCATTAGCACTTTTGGGAAAGAGTTGCCTCTTCACAGTGTAATTAACTCGGAAGTGTAGTGCACTGTAGAGAAACAGCTATTGTTTGTTTATAATGTTTGGTATTTTTGGATGCAAGGACATTTTCTATGCTTCTGTAAATTAAATACGTGTCATTTGGTGTCTAAAATTTGCATAGTTGTTTCTGTATAAGTGCTAATGCTAAATAAGCACAAAAGCTAACCTGATACTTCTTCAAAACAGAGAAACACTTTCACTTACTTTAATAGCTGGATGGGCCTGAATAAGTAATAAAGCTTGATTACATGTTTCACTGTGTCGCCTGGAGAGATTCAAATCTCCCAAAGGAGCACCTGAATACACCATCACACAGACTCCCTGATTCCCACACTGACACACTCCGTTGCCACGTTTCATTGTTAGGAGACCTGATTGTCTTTAAATATATTGTAAAAAGTAAAAATAAGTAAAAGTTGTTTTAGTAATAAGTATTGACAGATTCTTTATGTTGATGTAAACTAATATAGCCAGGTTATTTCAGACATTTTTTATTTTTTATTTTTTTATAGTCCCTGCCTCATGAGCTGTGTCCCAACAATTCCCCCCAAATGTAAATATGTCCCTGGTTCTGCTTTTAGACTCAATGACATGAAAATGAACCATCCTCAATGTCCTTGTACTGCCTGTGCTTCACAATAGGATGACATTGCAGAGGAGGAAAGCTGTTGCTTTGCTATTGTTTTAGACAATCAGCCTACAATATATCTGTTTCACAATGTAAAACCATTTTTGAAGCTGTTCAGAAAACATTTATTTAAAGGTGCACCATCAACACATTGTCACACGGTGACCCGCTTCATGTAAAAATGAAATAAAACGGCTTTTATTAGACTACTGATATGAATGGAGTCATGCGAGTGAACGTGATATCAAACATATGAAAGAACTGTTAACCTCTTTAGAAATGTATCTTTTTTGTAATTGAGTGCACCTACTTTGTTCAAGGTTGGACTAATTGCTTCTTTTTTGTCATAAAAAGTTGTTCTATTTTCCTGAAGAAAAGGCTGCTTATCTCAAATGGTCAAATCTTTTTTATGTTTTGGTGAATGGGCTAAATTTCCATAAAGAAAGACATCACATGATTTCACAGACCTGCACTTAATTAATCATGATGGCCTTTTTCTGAATCTCAGCGCTGCTGACAATGCAGGAAACTTGAGCTGAAAGAACTGTTTGTCCTCCCCAGAGAGAAAGAGAGACTGAGAAAGAAAGAATAAATACTGTAAGTGGGTGTGTTAACATTTGTCCCTCCCAATCCATTCAATAATATAGAAAAATATTGAATTAGCAATTATCGTGACATAGTAAGTACTGTATATGCACTTTTTTGTTTATATACATGTGTATGACGTGCATAGGTATGAAAACAATGTTTTTGAAATCTGTTTGAAGCAAACAATGTGGTCAGAGCTGCTCTTTAGCTGTATTTTTCAAACCAAGTGCTGTCTGCACCTATTAAGAGCAGTGCCAAAAACACCAGCAGGTGATAAAAGGCTCGTCTTCAGCACTCTGTGTGAAAGCTGTGTTGAGATTGACCCACTTTGAGCATGTTAAGTGGCAGGCAGGTTGTTATTGGGCACTGGCATTTTAGATGGATCTTCACCTGCTGCCTCTGAAATACATCATGGTTTACAATAACAATACTTAATAATTATTAATGGGGCTGTCATTCCATTAAAATGTGCAAAATATGCAGCCTCCCTCAACTCCCTCCCCGCAGCCAGACAGACTTTTCTAATGCCTGGATCACACAAGCCAACAGCCCTTGTCAAAGCAACAGACAACATCTCGCGGAGAACTGGCAGGAACTTCAAGACCCAGAAAGTAGAAAAACAACAGCTGATCTAGGAAGAGATTTGTGAAGACAGAACATAATTATATAAAATCTCTTTCACTCTCTCTGTCCCTCTCATTTTCACAGGTGGTTTTACTATTTGGGCTATAACTCCAGAAGAAAGGGGAAAACATGACAAACAGTTTGACTCTCTGGCTCCCACTCTGGGCTATTTGTCAGGTAAGACCACACACACACATACATACACTACTGAAACGTTTGGTGTCAGGAAGATTTTTTTTCTTTCTTTTTTCTTTTTTCCTTTTTTTTTAAAAAGAAATTTGTACTTTAATTTAGCATGGACACATTAAATGAATTAAATGTGACAGTAGAGCCATTTATAATTTTACCAAAAAATATCTATTTCAAATAAGTACTGCACTATTAAACTTTCTATTCATCACAGATTCCTGAAAAAAACATTTCCGCAAAAATATTAAGCAACACCACTGTTTTCAACTCGTATACTAATAAGAAGTGCTTGAGCACCAGATCAGCATATTAAAATGATTTCTGACAGATCATGTAACCCTGAAGACTGGAGGCCTGCTTAAAATTCAGTTTTCCATCACAGGATCACATTTAAAATATATTAAAATAGTAAACAGTTCTTTTAAATTGTAATATTTCACAGTTTTACGGTTTTTACTGTAGTTTCGATCAAATAAATGCAGCTTTGCTGAGTATATGTAAGACTTTCAAAACAAAAACAAATATTTTGAATGGTACATATTCTGCTCTTATACAATGCACATCATTTTATGTTTTTTTCCTTCATTTTAGGAGATCAAGCACGGAAGTTCTTCCTGCAGTCTGGTCTCCCCACAGCAGTCCTGGCAGACATCTGGTAAGAGTACACGCACGTACACACACCCTTAATGTACATACATGCGTTATCCGGTTCTTCTGTCTTGCCCTTCCCATTTCTCTTCCAATAAAGGTATATTAAATTTTATATATTTGAAAAGTCGTGTATGACTTTTGACTCCACTGTATATCTATGTGCATACAAATAAACTGCACATGTATATGTGTCTGGTTGTCTTTTCTATGGCAGGGCTGGATTTATCATAATAGTGTTGAATTTGAACACTGAATTTGTGTGGGACAATGTGATTTGTAGCCACATACCTCTCCGGAGGGTGGAAGTTCCCAAAAGCAACCTCTTCCTGTCTGTGGTTAGTCTACTGGTGTAAACACTGTCGCCCATCCACAAACAGGATGTAGATTTACTGATGCAGGATACAGAAAGTTTGATTTGAGTTTATAGCATTTGCTTGTTTTAAAACGCTCTTGTTCATAAATAAATATGTTAGCACAACAAAAATCCGAGCCCAAAATAATGCTGCTCTGTCATTACACGCCAACTGTGTTTCTCCGTTGGGATTGTAATAGCAATTAGTGCTCTGTAAGCCACTTTTGATGAGAATGGCTGCTTCCTTTCTTTCAGGGCACTGGCGGATATAGGAAAGGATGGGAAGATGGACAGATTGGAGTTCTCCATTGCAATGAAACTAATTAAACTGCAGCTGCAGGGTCAGCCCCTCCCATCCAACCTGCCATTCATCATGAAGCAGACGCCTACCCCTGTTATGACGTCATCATCACGCTTTGGTATGAGTTGATAGCTGGTTATGTAACGTCGGGTGAGGTTTGTTTGCATTGTTGTTAAGTTTGTTGAGTCTTTTACAGGTTGTGACTAAGATTATGCTGAAATGAAGACATATATATAATCTCAGAAATGTGTAAATGGTTAATATTAACACTCTAAATAAAACAGTATTGTTATTGTTAACTAAAACTATTAAAAGTGTTTTTGGTCATTTAAATAAAAAATAAAAAAAAGTTAAAAACCTTAAATAAAAATTACAAATGCTTGCCTCGGCAACTAATTGAAATAGGTTGAAGTACTAAAATTACTAAAACTGAAATAAAATAAACGAAAGCTTTGTAGAAATCTAAAAAAATCTAAAACACATAGCAAAATGACTGAAACTTAAACTAAAATGAAAACTGAAAATATTAAAATAAAAGCTAATTCAAAATATTAATAAATACTACAATCGTATGTAAATAATACTAAAATAACACTGAAATAAAATTACTATTATGTCTAAATAAATGAAACATAAAACGCTAAAATCTAAAATCAATCATTTTACATGTTAGATATGAACGTACAATATGACTAATGGATATTCAACATGAGATTTTCAACAGATTACATTTGACAGTGTAATTAAATTATTAGTGTTTTTAAAGATAACTTGAAGTGAGCATTAGATGACAGTAAAAGTAAAAGAAATGTAGAACTAGTGGAAATAAGCCTGAACCGTTACACAGTATAGTCCGATATATACTCTATATGCAGTATCTGTAAAGGATATGGTACCAATAAATCTTCTAAAAATGATCTCAGATAATCTGTCTGTTTTATTTTAGGTATGGGATCCATGCCAAATCTCTCTGCCATGTCAGTGATGCCCATCCGAATGCCCATCCCCCCAGGCCCTGTCCTGACCCCTTTGGTCCCTGTGCCCACCCTGATGTCAGGACCACTGCCTCAGATGCCCAACTCTCTCAGTGTGCCAGCTTTACCTAACGGCAATGCAACTCTCCTCACACCAGCACCAGGTATCCTGAATTCATTCACATGCAGCATTTTGCACAGACGAGTATTATGCCGTTACTATGAAATCTTTATGCATTGATTAACTGCATAATCTACAACTCAGTTTCAAAGTTTGAATGTGCTTTAAAGAAATTGTTTTTCTTCTTTGACCTTTTCAGCATTCCCAGCCACCAGTGGTTTGAGTAAATCTCACTCGCTCTTGGACCTTGGCTCTAGCAGGTGCGAACCCCAAAGTTCAACACCCATGTTTGTATTGGAATTGGGCGTAATATCTGTTGCATGCAACAGTGTGTTTGTTTCACTCAGAGCTAAAAAAAGACTTTTCTTAGAACTGGGCTTGTTTCACCAGTACTGGAAGTTTGCGGTAAATAAGAGTGTGTTTGCTGACAGAGTCCTTGAATAGCACAGCTGTCTCCTTGTATCTTAATTGGATCTTGTTAGAGTTCCTCCGAGAGTCATCCAACCTCCATGTGGTGGTACAGAAGCATGTAATAAACCCACTAATACCTGCTCAGTGCCTGTTTAAAAATGAATTTGGGTCTAAGCCTGGGCAATATATTGAATATACACAATGTATTTGGGATGATTATCCTGGTGATATAAAATGAAGCAATGTCACGTACAGTGCTGGTCAGAATGATTTGCCCCCTTGGTAAATATGACCAAAGATGGCTGTAAAAAATAAATCTGCATTGTTTATCCTTTGGATATTTAATTTTTTTAAAAATGCAAAAATCTAACCTTTTATTGAAGTAAAAGAATTGAAAGTGCGGGTAAAATCACATTTTGAAATAAATGCTTTTCTCCAAAACACATTGGGAACAATTAATGCCCCCTTTTATTAAATACTTTTTGCAACCTCCTTTTCCCAAGATAACAGCTCTGAGTCTTCTCCTATAATGCCTGATGAGTTTGGAGAACACCTGACAAGAGATCAGAGACCATTCCTCCATACAGAATCTCTCCAGATCCTTCAGATTCCCAGATCCATGTTGGCGCTTCTCCTCTTCAGTTTAGCCCACTCATTTTCTATAGGGTTCAGGTCAGGGACTGGGATGGCCATTGCAGATGCTTGGTTTTGTGCTCAGTGACCCATTTTTGTTTTGATTTTGATGTTTGTTTTTGGATCACTGTCCTGTTGGAAGATCCAAACATGGCCCATTATAAGATTTCTAGCAGAGGTTGTCAGGTTTTGATTTTTGATCAAATCCATGATGCCATGTATCTAAACAAGATGTCCAAGACCTCTGGCAGAAAATTAGGCCCACAGCATTAAAGATACAGCAGAGTATTTCATTTTACACATGGGGTACTTTTTTATCCCTGTATGAACCAAACCCATATTAAGTGTTTCACATCACATAACCTGACTCTACATGTTATTTTAGTCATATCTTACACTCTCTCCCCCTCTCATCCTGTTTTTTTTTTTTTTTATCATTCCAGCCAATGCCGAACTGCAGAAGGCAACTGAATCCTATTAGTGTTATCTCAGAATATAAAAAAATCCGTAAAACTGACAGCAGTGACTTGGAATACTGGAATAATTGCTCATAATTATGAGTTTTAATTACGCTTTTTTAATGGTCCCGGTAGTGGTAATTACGGCCCTAACAAGGATTCAGCAAACCTTGCTCAGACATATCAATTATTAAAAGTATGATGTCACAGCAGAATCTCACAGCACTGGAGGAAAAGCTGATCTTGCATCGAGCCGGAGACTTGTTGTCTTCTTTATCATGGTTCATGAAAGGATTATATTAGTGTTAATGAGCAGCTGCTAAAGGGAGCTCATTTGAAAATAATTCTGCAAGCAAATGCAATTTCTGAATTAAAGAGTGCTGTACAAATAAAAACTGTCAGGAATTATCTGAACACATGCATGATGCGGATAATCAATATGATCTATATTTAGCATTAGTTTGCACATTCAAGGATGTCATACATGTATTAATTAGGTGCAATACACAGTCATATTTAGAGTATTAATAAGTAATTTTATTTACTAGAGAAAAAATATTTGGATAAAAGCATTTTTTTTCTAATTTCCCACAGTTCTAACTCTTCCTCCACCACTTCCCTTGCGAGTAACTCCCCCAAAATGAGCGCATCTGATTGGGCGGTGCCTCAGTCGTCCCGTCTGAAATACCGGCAGCAGTTCAACAGCCTGGACAAGCTGATGAGCGGATACCTGTCAGGTGAGTGTGTGTTTTAGATCTCAGGAAGCTGAGGGAATGGCAATGTTTGCATATGATAGCGTGTAAGCATCTCTGCATGTGTGTTATGCGTTAACTCTTTAGTGTGTATGTTTGAAGGTCCCCAGGTCAGAAATGCCCTCACAGCATCAAACCTCACGCAAACACAGCTTGCCACCATATGGTGAGTTCACAAAATACTGCACTCACAATATACATTTCAAGAAGAACATTGCTTTGTAGACATAATGTGCATGCACTTCCTTGACCCTATTTGCATGACTTTTACATATTGTTATTTATACTTATGTTATATATATTTAAATATTATAAAAAGGAATAATATAAATATATAAAATAATAGATAAATAAAGACATGTTTGATTAGGATGATTTGCATTTATTACAATAATGTTGATGTAATTTAAAAAATATAATATAAAACACTATATCCAAGTGCAAAAAAATCTAAGCCTAAAATAGGCTTTATTTTATATGATCATTATTGATGTACAGAGTTGTATGCTTGTTCATTACACTTTGATTTAACTTAATACATTTTAATGTGAGTGGGAAAATTTAAATTTTTCCATACATTATTATATGTATTTTTGTTTAATGCATATTCTTTTTTTTCTTTCTTTTTTATTGTATGAGATAAAAATACAAATAAAATAAAATGCCAGAAACTTGTTGAAGACCCCTGCATTAATCGCTTGCACACATTAAACTCTGGATCACACTGTATTGCTCTAAGCGGTGTGTTAAACACCTACTTCCACAGTGTTACGTCTGCTGTTTAGGTGCCAGTTGGATAATTAGAAATTATAATTAATCTATTTATTATTTAAAATGCTTCCAGGTTAATCACAAATGTGTGTGCTTGTGCATGGCTGTATGTACAGTATATATCTCTATCTGCAGGACTCTTGCTGATGTGGATCGTGATGGGCAGTTGAGAGCAGAAGAGTTTATTCTAGCAATGCACCTGGTTGAAATGGCCAAGACTGGGCGGCCTTTACCTCTGACTCTACCTCTTGACCTTGTGCCACCTTCACTGAGGTAAGACACGCACAGACCCGCCCACGCTGAAATGAGCAAGTTATGAAGGAGACAGTGTTTAATTGCGTGAGTGTGTGTGTTTGTTTTTCAGAACAGCGAAGTCATGTGATCTGCTGAACGGACCTGTTCCTCTGATTAACACAGAGCTGATTGAGCCAGAAAATCCACAGAAAAGCAAGAGCTTTGGTATTTGCATCTACATATACTGTACATAATAGTAATCAACAGATTATGGATGTTCAATGTATTGCCTATATACAGTATATATACACAGAATTGCTGTAATTAAAGATTAAAAAAATTGTGTTGCACTTTAAACTTGGTCTATAATAACATGCATTTAGTATCATGTTAATGTATTTATCTAGTTCATGGTGCACACATTGCAAAGTTGATAATAAGTTATAAGCTTTTAATTTATAGTTTTACTACAGGTAGGACAATACGACATTTAGCAGAATTTTTGCTTCTAAACCTTTTCAGTTTTATGCATTATTCAATTTTTATTTAAACAAAACAAATGTGAGGTTCAAGTACAACTTTACACACCTCTTTTGTGATAAAAATACAGTAAAAACAGTAATATTGTGAAATATTATATGATTAAATAATTTAGAAGTTAAAAGATTAAATAGATAAAAATATTTTAAAAAGTATTGAATTCCTGTGATGGTGAAGATCAATTTTCAGCATCATTACTCGGTGTCAAATCATTTTAATATTCTAATTTTGTGCTCAAGAAACATTTCTTATTTTTAATGTTGAAAACAGTTGTGCTGCTTAATTTTTTTGTGGAAACCGTGATGCATTTTTTCTTTAATGAATATAAAGTTCATACGAACAGCATTGATTTGAAATAGAAATCTATTAAAATCCATTAAATCCATTAAAATATCCTTTTGATATTGCTTTAATGCATACTTGCTGAAAAAAAGTATTAATTGCTTCAAAAAAAAAAAATCTTACTGACCCCAAACCAAATCTTAGTGTGTGCTAATATATATATATATATATACACACACAAGTAAGCAAATACATGCTCCCATTACAAACACACACTGTCCTTATTTCTACACAGTATTGTAAATGATCCTTCTAAATAGAGCTGATTCAGCTGAACAAACAACTAAACAGTCTCTTCTATATATGCATATATATATTATATTTGTATTATGTTGAATTAGACACTTCTTACCTCACCTTTCTGTCTCTCTCTCTCTCTCAGTGTCATTGGAGGATAAACTGAGAGAGAATTTCCAGAGAGGAAATGCAGAGCTGGAAAAAAGACGTTTGGCTCTGCTGGAGGAACAAAAGAGAGAGGAGGAGAGGAGGAGAGAAGAGGAGAGGCGAGAGGAGGAGAGGAGGCAGCAGAAGGAGAGGGAAGAGAGAGAACGGAAGGAGAGAGAGACCCGGGAGATGGAGCTGAGGAGACAAAGGGAGGAGGAGAGGAGGATAGAGAGACAGAGAGAGCTAGAACGACAGAGAGAAGAAGAAAGACTGAAAGAATTAGAGCGACATGAGGCAAGTAGAGCACACAAGGGCAGACAGAGGTTGAACGACCACTAGAATATTACTGAAAAGCCATGCATACATGTTTTATAAAGAAATTGTTTATACATTTGGACTGTCAGTTATTAAATCATTAAAATAAAAAATGAAGATATTCAATTATTATTACAAATCTTAAAGCTTGCAGTTATGATTTATGAATTACTCTACTTGTATGCACTATTTCATGGCAAAGTTTAATGCTTCTCTAATGCTGCATTTCATTACACAAGCAAATGTTGTGTTAAATAATTTGCATTAGATATATTTTATTAAGTGATAAGTTAACCCTAATATACACTGTACCAGTGGAGTGGTGTCCCAATTCACATCCTTGGAAAGGGAATGGGAGTGTAATTATGTAGAATATTCAAATAGTCTCCTTCTCTTATTGCTCTGTCAGGAAGCAGAGCGACAGAGGCGAATGGAATGGGAGAAGAGTAAACGAGTGGAGCTTCAGACACAGAGAGAGAAAGAGCAGAGCGACATACAGAGACTTAAGGACAGGAAGAGAAGTCTGGAGATGGAGCTGGAGGCAGTGGTCAGATTGCTGTTTCTTCTTTCTATTTTTTCTTGCCTGTTCTCCATCCAGTCTCTTCTCTGTGGGATTGTTGGTTATATTATATTATAGATTAAAAACATTTCAGTCTTTTCTTCTCCTAGGGTAACAAGCATAAGCAGATCTCCGATCGGCTCCGGGACGCCAAGAGTAAGAGGCAGGTCCAGACGGCCGAGCTAGACCTGATCAATCAGAAGAGAGAAAGCCGTATTATGGATATCAACTCCTTAAAGTTGCAGTTTGAGGTTTGTTGTGTTTTTGTTGCATGAAGAGCATAGCATTCGTTATTTTTAGGTCATACTGTACCAGCATTGCAAGGAAAAACTCCTTGAGTTCTCTTATTGTTCACAATATATATATATTTTTAAAGAAATTAATACTTTTATTCAGGAAGTATGCAGTATATTGATCAGTAAAGGCATTTCAAATGGTACAAAAGATTACTATTTCAAAGAAATGCTGTTCTTTTGAATGCTGAAAAAACAGCACAATTGATTTGATAATAATAATAAATGTTTCTTGAGCAGCAAATAAGCATATTAGAATGATTTCTGAAGGATCATGTGACACTGAAGACTAATGGCTGGTGAAAATTCAGCTTTGCCATCACAGGAATAAATTAGATTTTAAAATGTATTCAAATAGAAAATAATTATTTTAACTTTTCACAATATTACAGTTTTTACTGTGAGTTGGTGAGCATAAGAGACTTCTTTCAAAAACATTAAAAAGTCTTACTGACCTCAAACTTTTGAGTAGTAGCCTATATAAATGTGTGTTTTTTTACAGGAAATTCAGAGGCAGTTGAGTCGTTTTGGTCCTGAGAAGCAGCAACTGACAGACAGACTTCTACATCTAACCCAAAACAACTCAAGTGAGCACTCACATAGACCTGAAGCAATCAATGAATAGACTACGTGGATGACTAATTTCATTTGTGCCCATTTCATCCATCTTGAACCTGACATATTCTCTCTTTCTTTCCACCCTTTCAGGTCCTTTGATAAATGATGTGAAACAGAGTGTGTGCGAGAAAGATCTGAGCTGTCGGAAGCTGAAGGAGCAGCTGGATGTTCTGGAGAGAGAGACCACTGCTAAACTCTCACAAATGGAGCAGTACAACAGAGAAATCAAGGTCAGCGGCTTCTCTTACATTCCCAGTGTAAACCTCGACAACATTTAAAGTGCCGTGTTTTGATTAAAGCTAATGTGGGTGTGGTTGGGGACTTGCGGTCTTGGAAATTATTTTAAACCTTAATGTCCCTGTGAGGGACTCACTTGTTCTCCATGTTCCTGTGATTAAAACCTACAGCTCAACTCCCAGCCCTGAAGGCAGAGGATTGAGCACTTCATTACACACTAACATTCACACAGCTCACGACACTAAAGAAAACACACTATCACTAACTCACTTCCTGCACCGGTTGGTCGGATCGGAAACCTGAGCATTATGTGGCACTCAGCTATTGTTCATTATACGTCTAATGTTTTCTGCTCCAAGCCTCTCTTTTTTTCTTTCTTTGTGCCCATTTTTATAACCCCCCCCCCCTCCACACCCCTGCTGTATCTCTCCTCTTTCTTCTCTTCCTCTTAACTCCGACTGTCTTCATAGTTTGTAGATATGGATGACTGTGTGCTTCAAGGACTTCTCTCTTTGCTGGGCTGCTTAACCAATCTCTTCCTTCTAATAAAGGTTGACCTCTCTTTATCGTTTCTTTACTCACACTCATCTCAAAGCTGCCTGTCTTTCATTCATTTCACTTTTTGCTCTAATTATTCTCCATGAAAGAAGTCTCACTTTACCCATATTGAACTGAAATGAGATCTAATGACATCGTGACTTCATGACATCTTTGTGTCTGTCTGCGCCATTTTCATCACTTCACAGCATTTTCTACTCACTGCCTAAAAACTAACAAACAACAGTAAAACTAATGGGATTTTTGTTTTTAATGTTTGAAACATTTATTTTTGTGTAGAACAGTTAGAGCCAGGGTCCCAAATGTCACTTGACTAACAAAAATTAGGCATTAAAGACAATTTAACAGCAATCAGCATATCAGAATGATTTCTGAAGGATCATGTGACACTGAAGACTGGAGTAATAGCTGCTGAAAATCCAGCTTTGCCGTCACAGGAATAAATTACATTTTAAAATATGTTCAAATAGAAAACATTTTAATTTGTAATAGTATTTCACAGTATTGCAGTTTTACTGTATTGTTGATCAAATACAGCGTTGTTGAGCACTTTCTAAAACTTTCAAAAATCTTACTGACCCCAAACTTTTTAGCGGTAGTGTTATATTTATGAAAAAAAACAAAAATGGAACAGATCTAGAACAATTTTTTTTTGCCACTTAGAATTGCTCAGTACCAGTCAATAGTGGTAAGTTGATTAGTTTGGGCAGTCAGTAAAGCTGAGCACAATGCAATACCATATACTCTATATTTGAAACCATACCAAATAATTGTATGATTTGTTATAAGCACGAACTAAATGTTGAAGGATTGTGTGGGTAATGTTGCAGGAGTTGAGACAGAGGCAGAGCCAGCAGCAGGACGTCCTAGAGCAGCTCAGGAGGGTAAGATCTGAGAAACTCAAAGAGATACAGAGGCACAGGAAAGAGGAGGAGGAGAGGAAGAGGAAGAGAGAGGAGGAAGCAAGGTAAAATTGTGCTCTCAGACAAACATACATTTAACTAACTATCTTCAGTGTTAGTTGTACACACACACAAATTTCTCATCTTGTGACATTTTTCAGCAAATATGCCCCCACTTGTAGAACCCACTCATGAATGCTGAGACTCACAGAAACATTTTGTTCATGTGCCTGTAGACAGGCGATGCTGGAGCAGGAGCGTCTGGAGCAGGAGGAAGCAGAGCGGAAGAAGAAGCTTGCCCAGGAGCGAGAGGCCAAACTCAGGGAAGAACAGCAGCGGCAGGCCCAAGCCCGACTTAAGGAGGCCCAGGAGCAGGCACGGGAGAAAGAGGAGAAGAGGAGGGCAGAAGAGAGAGAGAGAGAGAGGGAGGAGAAGGAGAGGGAGGAGAGAGAAAGGAATGAACTGGCGCTGCACACTCAGCCCTCCATGTCATACAATAGCACAGAGAACAAAAGTGAGTTTGATTAAGTGTTTGTGTGTGTCTGTGTGTGGGTGAGTACAGCATTCATCCACTTGGCCATGAATATGATGTTTTCATTCTATTCATTGTAATGGGTGTCATTACTCTCACAGCTTCATGATTCACTTTAATTACCTCCCATTAATTATCTGAGTAACTATAACAGACTCCACTAGAATGTGAGTGTTTTGAGAGAATAAAGGTAATGGACTGCTAAACATTTGTGGCATTTCATACAATATGTATGTATTTATATTTTCATTTCATATCATACTCTGAACTAGGGGTGTGCGATATCACAATTATTGATCGTGGACGATTAAAATGTCTCTACGATCTGCTTTTGAAGAAATATCGTAGTATCGTGCCACAGTGCATTCTATCAGTTTCAGATCCGGTGCCTCCGTCCCAACATACTGTACAATGCGACCTACATTCACATCACATGTTAACGCAGAGGTAGAGTTACACTCACGGGATACTGCAATTCAAAAAAGTTCATTATTAAAGCTTTGCTGGTTAAACATTTCATTCTCGTGTTGATGCGCTGTTCTAACATGGGCTTTTCTGAGTGCATTCAGCCGAAGCACACAGGCACTAAAAGCCTGTCAAACAGCGTCTGGTTACTGGACTAATTATCTTTCGAGTCTTTTTGGGTTAATACCGTCAAGTACACACAAGGTTTACGTTAACACAGTTGGTTATGTCTAAAGTGAAAGCAAACATTTGAGAGAAAATCGGGTGCGTGTCATATGCATGTATATTAGATGTGTGCCGGTCTTAAAGTGACAGTAGTCTAATAGTAAACATGCTGCCGTTTGTCCTTAAAGGGATAGTTCACCAAATTCTGTCCTTATTTACTCACTCTAATGTTGTTCCAAATCTGTTTTAATTTCTTTCTTGTGCTGAACACAAAAGAATATATTTTGAAGAATGTGGCTAACCAAACAGTTGCTGGTCCCCAATGACTTCCATAGTAGGAAGATAAATACTCTCTGTGTCCGTGCCGGTGTCCATGCCGGTCTCCGTGTCTGTGCCAGTGTCCGTGCTGGTCTCTGCGTCACTTTTGGGGGAACTATCCCTTTAATGTTAATAAAACAACAAAAAACAAAGAGAAAATCACTCATGAAGGGGTTAATTATCCCTTTAAATAACATTATAATAGACATAATAAGACATAATTAAACGGAAGTATTAAAGGGTTAGTTCACCTGTTCACCTGGTTGGGTCATCACTTACTCACTATTTTTCTTCCGTGAAACAAAACAAAAACAGAACATTTGAAGTACTGGTCGCTCTCTTCCATAAAGCTGTTTGTCTTCTGAGTCCTGTTTTGTGTGAGCAACAGACTCAAATTTATCTATTTACACTAAGTGCAATCGGCACACCTCGGGCTCGGAAAATGCAGAGATCAGTATATTGATTATAGATATAAGATGATGATTGTCGTGGGATTTCTGTTTGAATTTGTTTTTACATGCATTTGTAGATGTGCTGCCTTTGCTGAATAGTTGTGAGATGTGTGTTATCTGTTTCTAAGGTGATTATGTGTGTTTTTTTCAGTTTTGCAGCCAGTGGTGACCACTGAAGACACATGTACTCCCCTCACCACCTACAGAGCTCTCTACCCCTTCACAGCACGCAACTCTGACGAGCTCACACTGGAGGCAGACTGTCTGATCCAGGTACGTCAACAAACATTTACTCATGCAGCTGTAAATGTACTTATTCAAGTATGCATATCATTTGGCTTCCTGTGGATCCACAGGTAGATGAATCAACAGTTAGGGAGACCGGCTGGCTGTATGGGAGTTACCGTGGTAACAGTGGCTGGTTTCCAGAGAGCTATGCTGAGAGATGCAGTAAAGAGAGTCAGATTGAACTGACTGCACCAGTTACACACTCCACAGCGCCCTCTACCAACTACCCTGGGTATGGTACTAAAACTGCTCTGTTACTAACTAGGCTGTGCAATTTAGCTTAAAAACTCCACTTTTCAACCTTTTTAGTACACTCTAAAAAATGCTGGGTTGTTTTAACCCTAGTTTGGGTCAAATATGGACAAAACCCAGCCGTTGGGTTAATTTTTTAAATTGCATTTTTAATCCAACGTTTGGGTTTCTCCATATTTGACCAAAAATTGGTTTAGAACAACCCAGCATTTTTTAGAGTATATTCATATATCAATATAAATATTTTTTATTTTTTTACCGTGGTAACAGTGGCTGGTTTCCAGAGAGCTATGCTGAGAGATGCATTTTTTTAAATCAGATGAAACATCCTTTCAACCGAACAGCCATTGTAGCCTAGTAGATAAACTAGGTTTGTGTTACACGCATGAAGGCAAGGAAGAATAATATTTATTCATTTTCAGTGGTATGCACAAATAAAACAATACACAGCAAAATGTTTTTATTAAAACGTTTTCACTAATGCATAAAAAAAAGTCTCACAGAGCTAGGGTGACCACCTGGATATTGCTCTGTGTCAGGGCAGTAGATGTGATTTTGCGTGACAATGCGGGACACGTGTGGAGAGATAAATTTACTACGATTATACTGTGTAAATATTGATTTACATTAGTTGGAAAGCCTATTTTCCATCACATTGGATGATAACATTTTAAATAATCAATAAGCTTTGTTAATTGTTACTTAATTTGCCCAGGTTCGAGTGATACAATGTAATTTACTCTACAGGACTTATTTAGTCTGCTAAATATAATGACCTTAGTAACAGGTTAAAAGGTAGGTAGGTAAAAATCACATTTTATATTAAAATAAATATCCTTAAATATTTTTATTAAAATACTTTATTTGTGGGAAAATCCCTTTGTACAAATGCGTTGGTTGCTTATTTTTCCGCTCTAGATACAACATGACGGTTGTGCAAATGGATTTTTAAACGGCAATCACATTTTTGTAAAATAATTTTTCTTATTGTGTCATTTTAATTTCAGGGAAGAAATAAAATGATACAGGCATTATTAAAAGCACTGCACGTCTTGCGGGACACTGGACAAAGCTCCCAATTGCAGGGACAGATGGTCACCCTACACCTTTGCGAACATTTTTGAATAATGATGCAGCATACTGTATATACAGTGTATATATATATATATATATATATATATACATATTTGAATATATACGTGTGCTTATTCACGAGGGTTGAAAGACAAAGAAGGATTGTAAAACTAGTCTAATCACCTTTAGGAAACTTAATAGCCAAATAAAAAGGGTGATATTACTTGCAAAATCACAGTATTCGCAGTTTTTTATGTAATGACAAAAAAAATATACTGTGAATATTCAATTTATCTGCCAGCCCTATGACTAACACACATACTGTTTTGATGAGCTTCACATTTATAAGCTGCCAAAGTGTGGTGTTTTGGTATGTGTCAGACATTTAGGAAGAAAAATCTGATTAGTTTAGTCGGTCACCCCTCTTCTATTATTAATCAATTATTGTGAAAGACCTCTCCGTCAGAGGAGGGTAAGATACAGCAACATTCGGTAGGTGTGACATCCTTGACCGCTATTGAGCTGGTGGGACATGATCTGAACAGACTTAGTTTTTTATTTTATTTTGACATTTAAATTTGTTGTGTTATCAGTCTTTAAATGATAATAAATAAATGCCAAATCTTTCCTAGAATTCCTCGGGTGGACATAGAAGGACCAACACCAACACACACACCAACGTCTACAAACACACAGCACTCACAGGTTGGCATGTGTGAACATACACACACCCCATCTATCTCACATACATTGTTTATTTGATCATTGAGAGAAATATTACTCCAATCATTGCCATTTGTTAGAGTACATGTGTGTTTGTGCTGTAGGCTGTCGCTCTGTGTGAGTGGAGCGCTAAGACTGACAGTCACCTGGGCTTCACTAAAGATGACATCATCACGGTTCTAGAGAAGCAGGAGAACTGGTGGTACGGAGAGCTCAACGAGAGCCGGGGCTGGTTCCCTTGCTCATATGTCTCCATGGTTACCACCAATAACACACAGACCGAGTAAGGGATGAGATACCTCTTACTTTACCTCACAAACATGCAATGATTGATGCAATAATTGCATTAAATAATAATTGAAGTATCTATTTGAAGACAGCTGATTATTTATCATTTTATTTTTATATTTTATGTAAAATCAGCATAAAACGGAAATTGCAATAGTTTTTTCTTCTCTATTTTGACATATCTGAGTGAAACAGCTTCTCGAACAAGAAAGAATGTAGGGCGGGACTTGTTTTTGTCCATCAGGAATTTATAGGATCTTTGAGTTTTGCTATTGCTGTGATGTCATGTGAATGACAGGTTGCCTGTCACTCACATGTAGTCAACGCCAGTAAACACGCCATCTGAGAAGAGAAGAAATATAGTTGCAAGTGGGAGGGGAAGTTATTTTGATTAAAGATTACGAGGGTACATGAATAAACAAAAAGAAGATGTGCACAGATAAATCAGTTATAAGTATTACAATATTCCAGTTTTGATTTTATGTTTACTTTAATATTTTGTTAAACAGCATTTAACCCATTTTAGATAATTATAATGTAGTAGGTCAGACTTTTATTGCCAGCTAAATATACATTTTCCACATATACTCTGTTTCTTCTACCAAAAGATGGCAGCTAGATTTGTAGTACTATGTGTGTAAGTTATTATCCTCATTTGTTTTATGTTATTAGCCATTTTGAAATAAATGTATTGCATTTATTTAGTAACCAATACATATACAGTAGTCGCAATTTGATGTCAAGCTAAATCTTTTATGTTCTTTTTCTTCTCTCTTGTAGGCCATTATATTCTACTGTGGACGAGATTGACGTTTCAGATTCTGCTCTGCTTGAGGGTGAGGAGTCTGTTTATGTTTTCATAGAACCATCTCTGGTCATCCAGATGAGATATTATGACTTGAAATTGAATTGTCATTTCAGAGGTTTTTGTCATGCTTTGTATTTGATTTCTCCTGATTAGAGTATGTGGCTCTGTACACCTATGAGAGTCCGGAGTCAGGTGACCTGACGTTCTGTGCGGAGGATGCTGTCCTGGTAACAGAGAGGGAAGGAGAATGGTGGAGAGGGTGCATCGGGAACCAGTCTGGCCTCTTCCCTTCCAACTACGTTAAACCCAAAGAGTCCGATGTATGAATATTCAGATAATTGTATATATATATATATTATGTATTCATATTTACCATATGAATATTAATTATTTATCAATTTACAGACACCATATACAAATGATTTATTTAATACTAAAAATGATCATTTTATTTATGTGTATTGTTACTTTAATACTAATTTGAGTACTACATTCTTTTGAAGAGTAACTTTTTAAAAGATGTTGCTGTTTTAAATGAAGCATTCATAGACATTTAAGTTGGTATGTATTGTCATAATGGTGTACTCACTGTATTATCTTTTTTAGACTGCCAATCCTGGAGTTCTCAGTAAAAAGCCAGGTGAGATTTGAGAGAGTAGTACCATAACATAGAAGCAAAAATCAAGGCTGGCTGTTTTACATTTTAAACATGATTAAATTGTGCTTTTTATTGGTCCTCAGAGATTGCTCAGGTGACTATGGCCAATGCTGCCACAACACCAGAGCAATTGAGTCTGACACCTGGTCAGCTGATCGTGGTGCTGCATAAGAACTCAAACAGCTGGTGGCTGGGGGAACTACAGGTTAGTATATATTACATAACCAGACTTCACCTTACCAAAGGACATCGTTTGCTTAAACTGCAATATAGTGTTCTTTCTTTCTTTATTGTATTTATATAGCACAATTTAATACAACCATAGTTGCCCAATGTACTGTACAGAGATAATACAATTTAATACCAAAGTACAAAGACAATACAAAATAAAATAATAAAAAAACACAGAGAAATATGACTCAACGCCTAGAAGTGTATAGTTATACAGTACATATAGTATATACCTGTACAGTTATACACTGACTACTGCTCTAAATAATGCTAAAATAATGCTAAAAAATAATATATATATATATATATATGCAGTACCGGTCAAAAATGTGGAAACAAATTTGAAAGAAGCCTCTAATGCTCATCAAGCCTGCATTTATTTGATAAAAAATACAGAAAAAACTGTAATATTGTGAAATATTATTACGGTTTAAAATAATGGTTTTCTATTTAAATAACATTTTAAATATAATTTATTTTTATGATGGAAGGCTGAATTTTCAGCATCATTATGCAAGTCTTCAATGTCACATGACTCTTCAGTAATCATTCTAATATGCTGATTTATTATCAATGTTGGAAACAGTTGTGCTGCTTAATATCACCAGCTTTTAAAAAACAAACTAAAAACATGTTTCTGTTTGTAGGCGCGGGGTAAGAAGCGTAAAAAGGGCTGGTTCCACTCTTCTAATGTCAGATTACTGGAGGCAAACAGCGGCAAAATAACTCCTGCACCTCAACCATGTGAGACACACACACACACACACGTTGTCATCATACTCTTTCATTCACGAGCTTTTGTATGTGGTGTTGTGTGTGTGTGTGTGTGTTGTTTTCCCTCCTCTGTCCCATTCTGCTACATCCATCCATTCTCTCTGTCTCTCTCCCCTTCCCCCTGTAGTGTGTCAGGTTATTGCAATGTATGACTACAAAGCAGCCAGTAAGGATGAGATGAGCTTCCAAAAAGGTCAGCTGATCACCGTACTCAACAAGGACAACCCTGACTGGTGGAAAGGAGAGGTCGCAGGGGTCATAGGGCTGTTTCCAACTAACTATGTGAAGATGACCACAGAATGTGATCCCAGCCAGCAATGTGAGTACTATGAGAGTTACTTTATCCGTTCCTGTTTCCACATCAGAGTTCAGAGATGTTCATTTTGGAAAAGGGTAGAGAAAATATGAATTGAAATGAATTGAATTTGAAATAACCTTTTAAAAAGACTGTTAGTGAGACAATGTTCACGCACACAAACATTTACCCAACTATGTTCTTTAAATTTGATTACAGAAAAGGAAAGTAAGAGAGATTTTTTTGGCCATAGTCTTTCTTTCTTTCTTTCTTTCTTTCTTTCTTTCTTTCTTTCTTTCTTTCTTTCTTTCTTTCTTTCTTTCTTTCTTTCTTTCTTTCTTTCTTTCTTTCTTTCTTTCTTTCTTTCTTTTTGATCAACATGTTCTAATATATACTTTCCATTCATCCCTTCATTATTCATTCTCTCATCTGCCTTTATCTCCTTTCTTCCACATTTTTTCCACACCTCATCTGTGTTTTATTGTAGGATGATAGCTCTGGCCCCTCCTTCCTCTTCCTCCTCTCTTTTCTGGGCCAATCAGAACACTGCTCTGGTCCAGGAAGCAGCCTCAAGCACGCCTTCAGGATTTAACAGTTCCCCTTCAAATATTTCTGTTTAAACTTTACTTAAATAGCAAACGAACAACACGCTTCAGGACATTTTTTTTTCTTTCTGTTTATGTTAGATATCAGTCGCTTCTTTTCTCTGTTTCTTTTAAGAAGTGACAAATGAATGGGGACGTATCTTGAGCATATATTTTCCTTGATATTTTTAAAATAAAAGTTCTCTGTACTATGTAAAAAATATTTAGTAAATTTCACAACTTCCCAGTCATCATTAATCGGGCTGCAAGAATGGCTCATTATGAAATCCTTGGATTTCTGACATAGTTAAAACCTCAAAACATTAACCTAGTAGTACCTATACCCACATTCAGTGTTCAGTAACTTAATCTGCCCAGTCCTGGTGAGGTAATAAAGAGGATGTAGGATAGATATTTCTATTCTTAACAGTAAAAAAAAAGAATAAATTGTGAAAAACTTTCTTATTTTGTATGCATTTTTTGCATTCATTTTAATTATCAAGTTTTTTCATTATTATTATTATTATTTTTAAATATATTTGAACTTTACTGAGCCCGAAATCAAATGTGTATTCCAGTGTGCCAGATAACTACAGTATTTCTTGTATCAACATCTGAAAATGGTGTTTGGCACCAACTAAAACAGCATGTTTGGGTACAAGAACCTTGACTAACATTATAGATGGACCACAGGGTAATTTTTTTAATAATAATAAAAAATATGACATGGCCCCAGTGAACGACCCTTTTAGGAACTAACCTTTCACACAAGCAAGTATTGTTTCATCAGCACAATCATATATTTGTAGATCACAGGATTGTTAGTCTGCCTCTGCGTGTTCAATTAAGTAGTTAAAGGAAGTATGACCAGAAATATGTGTTGCCCTCATACTTGACCAGCTATGCAGCCGGCTAACAGTCATGACCTTAGAGACCATTAGACTTCACTCTGAATGTCATACTGTAACCTTTGCTCTGGATGCATTTTTGTATGGAAAGTATTCTCAATTATATGAAGCAGAATTTCACAAATAAAGTTTTCAATTGTGACATGCAGTGATGTGGTCGCTGATGAATGCGTGTGCGTGCATGTGTGTGTGTGTTTGTGTGCATGTGTGTGTAGGGTGTGCTGATCTGCTCAGTTTAGACTCTATGTGCACTGAAGAGAGAAAGAGACAAGGCTACATCCATGAGCTAATTCAAACGGAGGAGTCCTACCTGGAGGACCTGGAACTGGCAGGGGAGGTAAACCAACAGTCATTTCAATAGTCAAAGTGTATGACATATCTATGCTATGTAATTATTATTTCCTGTGTGTGTGGATATTTAGGTGTTCTATAAGCCAATGGCAGAATCAGGGCGGCTGACGGAGGCTGAGATGAGCCTGATCTTTGTGAACTGGCGGGAACTGATCATGTGCAGCACCAAACTCCTAAAGTGAGTCAACAGTGACTGCTAGAGGCAGTTTGTGAAATTGCAAGTGCATGTGGTGGATGGTTTGGTATGGTTTGTTTTTGTGTAGTCCAATATTAATTAATTTTACAGTTCTTTATGATGTTTACAGTACATGGTTAAAGACTTTGCAGGAAACCATTTACCTTACACTTGGGACTATCAAATAGCAACCAATGGATGCAAATTAAAAATGATATAAATTAAATATTTAAACAAATTTGTTCAGGTTAACATCAGATAACTGAATTAGGTCAGTAAAGTCATTGCAATTATTATCAATATGGAACCTTTTTTAATTCTTCAATATTTTTATATTGGTTTATTTTATTTATGCCAGTAATTTATTTTATTCCTTGTTTTTTTAGACATCTTGTCAATATTACAATGATGTATTCATTTATATAATTTAAAATACATTTTAATTAAAATCTTTTAATAAAAAAAAAAAAACTCTCACAGTTTATATATTTTAAAACTTAAACATTTTATATTAAAAATAGTTACAGCAACAGAGTAAAAATATACAATAACAATTATTACATTAAAAATATCTACAATAGAGTAAAAATCATATTAAAAATAACTACAATTTAGTAAAAAATTAAATGACAATTATATTAGAGTAAAAAATTACATTACAAATAACTACAATTGAGTTAAATTATTACATAAATAAATTCTACAATAGAGTAAAAATCACATTAAAAATAACTACAATTTAGTAAAAAATTACATTACAAATAACTATATTAGAGTAATAAATGGCATTTCAAATAACTATTACTATTACTATTCAAAAAATTATTACATTAAAAATAACTACAAGAAGATTAGTGTATCATTTTTATTTGTTGGCTACACCTTTAAATAAGCGGAGAGGACACTAAAATGGTACACTATAGACAATTTCGTATTTCAAGTACATTTTGATTCCTATGCAAACACACAAAAAAACTAAACAATGTATAATATGCAGTATATGTGTATGTGTTCCAGAGCTTTGCGTGTCCGTAAGAAGATGGCTGGAGAGAGGATGCCGGTGCAGGTGGTGGGTGATATCCTGTCCTCAGAGCTCTCTCACATGCAGGCCTACATCCGCTTCTGCAGCTGCCAGCTCAATGCTGCAGCCCTGCTGCAACAGAAAACAGACAAGTCACCTGACTTCAAACTCTTCCTGAAGGTAAATGGAGTTCTAATAACAGGAAAACTGCACTTCACACTCATTCACATGCAGTGTTAGCACTGCTCTATATTAAACAGTGAATAATATTAAAGTGGCAATATTAATAAGTTTTTGGTGGACACTTTTGTGTACTTCCGCACTATAAACTATTTTGGTCTAGTGTCCTGAAGCAAAACCAGTGGTGTTGTCCATTTTCCACTTTAGTCCACAAGATGGCGCTGTAAATACTACTCTCTCGTGGGCTAGTGTGGATGACTTCACTGTAGCGGCGATAAGACATTAATTAGGCTCTTATCCTTCTCTTCCTTCTGTGTTTTTTCACTCTTCTTTGTAGAAAATTGCCAGTAATTACCGTTGTAAAGGAATGCCACTGTCCAGCTTCCTCCTGAAACCCATGCAGAGAATCACACGCTACCCACTGCTGATCAAGAACGTACGAGAAGCTGTCCTCAACTGTGGAAACTTTCACAGAATGATAAGAACAGAATAGAGTGATAAGAGAAATAATGATACATTTCTTTAATTCTGCATTATTTGTATGGCTTTTATTTAAGCCAGTCATCGTTGTGTCTGAAATATGTTTGTGTAGATTCTGGAGAACACCCCTCCAGCTCACGCAGATCACGCACACCTGCAGGCGGCTCTCGAGCAGGCCGAGGAGTTGTGCTCGCAGGTCAACGAGGGCGTGAGGGAGAAAGAAAACTCCGATCGGCTGGAATGGATCCAGAACCATGTGCTGTGTGATGGGCTCATTGAGGTGAGACTGCTGCTGTTGACCTTTTTGCGTTACATGATGACCTCAAAGTGTAAAAAACAGCTTTTATTATGTGTTATGGCATTTATGAAAATGTTTTTGTTTTATTCTTGTTTTAGCACCTCGTTTTTAACTCTCTGACGAACTGCCTGGGCCCTCGAAAACTGCTGCACAGCGGCAAACTACATAAGACCAAGAGCAGCAAAGAACTCTGGGCATTCCTGTTTAATGACTTCCTGCTCCTCACTTACACCTCCAAACAGTTCTCATCTGGACCAGAAAAACTCTTCAATCCCAACTCAAATGCACAGTACAAGATGTATAAAACGGTAAAGCAACACGATTGGTTAGATGTATTAGATTGTTTTGTGTTAAACACTAGTAATAACACTAGTAATATTTGTAAAATGTCTTTTTCTAAGATAATCTTTCTTATTCTAGCCTGTGTTTCTGAATGAGGTCTTGGTCAAAATGCCCTCTGACCCTTCTAGCGACGATCCAGTTTTTCACATCTCGCACATTGACCGTGTGTACACACTCAAGACTGACACCATTAATGAGAGGTACACATACACTTTCAAATTAAAATACTTAGAAAAATGCCTAAAGGCCCGTTCACACCAAGAATGGTAACTATAACGATAGCTATATTAGCATCCACCAATGATAATGTTGATTATTATAAGCTTGCACTGCAGTTATGTCATTTTGCTCAAACTCTTTAAAGCAGGATGGATTCTGATTGGCTGTCATTCATCAGCTGGAAAAAAATCATTCTGAAAAGTGATTCAAATTATATTGTTATCGTTATAGTTGTGGTGTAGACTTTCCTACTCTCATAGAAATTAACGATTATTAAAACTTTATCGTTATCCTCCTTGGTGTGAATGGGCCTTATAACTGCAATCATACACACACTTAAAGGGATAGTTCACCCAAAAATGAAAATTATGTGATCATTTACTCTCCCTCAAGTTGTTTCAGACCTGTATGACTTTCTTTCTTCTGCTGAACACTAAAGAAGATATTTTAAAGAAGGTTGGTAATTAAACAGTTGCTGGTCCCCATTCACTTCCATAGTATATATTTTTTCCTACTATGGAAGTCAATGGGGTCCATCAGACATTTGGTTACCGACTTTCTTTAAAATATCTTCTTTTGTGTTCAGCAGAAGAAAGAAAGTCATACAGGTTTGAAACAACTTGAGGGAGAGTAAATGATCACAGAATTTTCATTTTTGGGTAAACTATCCCTTTAAAGAGATTCACTGAACTGAACTAAAGTGAAATAAAGAGTATTATTCTGTAGTGAAGCAAAAATACTAATTTATTACAGTAAGTATCTGTTGTGCAGTATATAAATTACTAATGTTATTGATCACTTTCATTTTAAATCAGGACAACATGGGTGCAGAAGATCAAAACAGCTTCTGACCTCTTCATAGAAACTGAGAAGCTCAAACGAGAGAAGGCATACCAAGGTTGAGATTCAATGATGGCTATTAAGAGTCGAAGTCAATGTGATTGAATGCAGCATTACTGATCAAAGTCTGTGTACGTTGTTTAGCTCGCTCTCAGAAGAACAGTGGAATCGGGAGACTGTTAGTAACGGTCCTGGAGGCGACAGAGCTGAAGCCCTGCAAACCCAACGGTTCGAATGAACATACACAAACCTCACTATATGTATATACACATACACACACACACACACACACACACACACACACACACACACACACACACACACACACACACACACACACACACACACACACACACACACACACACACACACACACACACACACACACACACACACACACACACACACACACACACAGTTAAGTCCGTATATATTTGGACACAGGCTCAATTTTCATAACTTTGTATGCCACCAGAATACAATTAAAATGAAACACTCAAGATGAATTAGAAGTGTAGAGTTTCAGCTTTAATTCAATTGGTTGGAATGAAAAAGACAAGTAAAAATCAATAATTTTTTGTACCGTGAAACGCCGTCCAATCAAATTTGCTGCATTTGGCTGAGTCTGGACAGACAGTATATCCTTATATACACTTTAGAATTCATCCGGCTGCTTCTGTTACATCATCAATAAACACCAGTGACCCGATGCCACTGGAAGCCATGCATGCCCATGCCACCACGCTGCCTCCACCATGATTTACAGATGATGTTGTATGCTTTGGTGCCTGCAGAATTTTCCTTCTCCATATTTTTTTCTTCCCGTCATTCTGGTACAAGCTGATCTTAGTTTCATCCATCCAACGAATGTTTTTCCAGAACTGGTCAGGCTTTTTTAAATGTTTTTTTGGAAAAGTCGAATCTTGTCTTTCTATTCTTGAGGCTTGAACCTTTGTGGTGAACCCTGTGTATTTGCTCTAGTGAAGTCTTCTCTTGATTGTAGACTTTGACAATGACACACATACCTCCTGGAGAGTGTGTTTCACTTGGCTGAATGTTGTGAACTGGTTTTTCTTTACTATGGAGAGGATCCTGCGCTCATCTACCACTGTTGTCTTCCGTGGGCGTCGGTCCAGGCCTTTTATGTTGCGTTTTTTTCTTTCTCGGAATGTACCAAACTGTTGATTTGGCCACTCCTAATGTTCCTGCTATCTCTCTGATGGATTTGTTTTGTTTTTGAAGCCTAATGAAGGCCTGTTTAACTTGCATGGAGAGCTCCTTTAAACACATTATGTTCACAGCTACAGCTTCCAAATGCAAATATCACACTTAGAATCAACTCCAGAACTTCTACCTGTTTAATGATGAAGAAATAATGAAGAAATAGCCCACACCTGTCCATGAAACCGCTTTTGAGTCAGTTGCCCAATTATTTTTGGTCCCTTAAACCCTTCCTCCAATTTGGATGTAAATAAGAGAAAACATTTAAAAGTGTGACTTTAAGCCCATATTCAGCTTTTTGTACTATGCTTTTGTTTTGCTCTTCTAGTCAAATTAATCTAGTTTTAAGAATGTTTAGATATTAATACTGGAGATCAAGACAAAAATACTAAGTAGGAAATGATTTTTGCAGTGTGTGATGTGTTGTGTGTTTATAGGGAAGAGTAACCCATACTGTGAGCTAACAATGGGCGCCCAGTGCTACACGTCCCGCCATCAGCCCGACACGCTCAACCCCAAATGGAACTTCAACTGCCACTTCTTCATCAAAGACCTGTATCAGGACGTCCTGTGCCTCACTATCTTTGAGAGGGACCAGTTTTCTCCTGACGGTGGGATTCTACACGGCAACACCACATACAAAATATAAACACACAAAAAACATATATTTTCAACTGATTGTGATTTCAATACAGATTTTCTAGGTCGTACTGAAGTTCCTGTAGCAACAATAAAGAAGGATCAAGATGGTAACGGCCCATTGGAACGGCGTCTGCTGCTTCATGAAGTTCCAACTGGAGAGGTCAAAGTGCGGCTTGACTTGCAGCTCTACGAGCAAACACCTCACATGTGAACGCCACATCTGCTTCATTAGCACTACAATATTAAACATCACTTAAAACAAAGTTTCAAAGTTTGTTAATTAGTGTTCATATGTAAAATCGAACACTCCTGAAATGGAAAAGGTGAACCACTTAACGGATGTTTACATGCTGTATAAAACAGAGGCTGGTAGAGTCATATTTACTCTCACGCTTAAGGATGATGTTGTATGATGGGGAAAACTGGGTAATAATGTGATGATTTGGTTGGGATAGGAACTGGTTTGTATTTTGAAATTGTGTTCATAATCTGAACATAATCTGTGTGACCAGAGTTGACTTTGATTAGGTGTTCTTTCTGGCCTTTCATTCTTTAAAAGCCAAAGATTGCTATCCCAGCTAACAAAATGTTTTGCTAATATTCCCTTTAAGTTATGAATTTTTTTCTAAATGATCTCTGGACGTTCAAAACGTCGGGTTCTTTGTTTTAAAAAGTATTTTTTCCCTCGGTCATGCAATCGTTTTGGTAGTAATATTTAATATCCAATTATAGCATTTCAGAACAAAACGTATAAACAATGTTTAAAAAACTTTTTTGTGCTAATGTTTTGAGAACATTTATTAAAGACCAGATAGCTTTGAATAAACGTTACAGGAAGAATTTTTGTTCATAACTTTGAGAGAACCTTTTCAAGAACATTAGCCAAAGTTCTGAGAATGTTCCCTGTTAGCTGGGATAATGGGGTGAAATACACTGCTCTGCTTTACCAGTGACTGGCAGCCTTTAATTGATTTTATTTTACTTCACTGCCTTTAATCCGAACACCATGTACAGCAGCTTCCTATGTATAAAGAGATTAAAAAGATGTCTCTGCTTGTTCAGCTGAAATTGCTTGCACTCAGGAAATTCCCAACATTAATTCAGTAATTTGTAGAATCCATGAAGCCAAGCACACATGTGCTAACCCGGTGGTTCCCGAACTTATTCCTGAAGCTCCTCAGTGAATGTTTAATTTTAATATTAAATACTGAAACACTGTTTTAAAAACTGTTTTATTATATACTAATATACACTATTATCTGAACATGTGTGAAGGAAAACAAATTATTCTTTGAATTCTTAATTGAATGAATTTAGGAAAGCTTTATTTATAAATGATTTAAGAATGTATAATATGGTTCTTATGATTTTCCATTGATTATGCCTAAGCCTAACTGAACAACAGCATTCAGTTTTATGAACTGGATCTGGATGTTGTACATTTGGGTTGATGCTGGATGTCGAAAGATTGCGTGTACTATTTGTTTAATGCATAATTGTATAAACATCTATAGGAATCAATTGCTGTATTGGTTTGGGTACAATTATTTATATACACCAAAAATAAAACCCCAGAATTTCTCTAAATATATTTATTGAAAAAATAAAAAGGAAAAAAAGTTTTTTTCATAGAACCCCAAAAGATTTTGCTGACTGGAGGTTTACTAAGTGCCATCTGGAATTTTCTATATTTTCTATATTATACATCCGAATATTTAAGTTCAGTAATTTCACTTAAATGGCAATGAAAATGACCTATGAATTTACTGAACTTAAATATACAAGCTTGATAAAAATTATCATTCTAGAAGAAAATTTCAGATGTCACTTAGAGGTTTTTGCATCAGAACTCTTCATATAGTCCACAAGACC
Organism: Leuciscus leuciscus; assembly: GCF_965113295.1. NCBI lineage: Eukaryota > Metazoa > Chordata > Actinopteri > Cypriniformes > Leuciscidae > Leuciscus > Leuciscus leuciscus. Next base: position 29,210,841 of record NC_138743.1, on the reverse strand, counting down.
AAAAAAAAAAAATGGATGAATTTATAAAAAATAACCCCGTTCAAAATGATGTTTGTCCTTGAGTCCCTTTTTTGTCCTGAGGAGTTAAACTGCCCAATGTTCTTCAGAAAAATCCTCCAGGTCCCGAAAATTCTTCAGTTTTCCAGCATCTTTTGCATATTTGAACCCTTTCCAGCAGTGACTGTATGATTTTGAGATCCATCTTTTGAACAGGGACATTTTTTTGTCTTGTGGACTATATGCAAACATCTTTTATGTAAAACATCTTATTCAGGAGAGTACTAAATAAAAAATAACATTGATTATCAGAATTTGCTCACCTTCTTTGTGGATGTTGCAGAACATAATATGCATTGTTCAATAAGCACTACACACATTGCATACTGTACATCTCATTATTTATTGCACTTGAATGGTAAAACAAGCACCATCCTCAGTAAGGGAAGATGTGTGTCCATACAACCTGATGTCAAAAAGGACCTATGAAATGTTGTCATTAACCATATGAGGACCAGCACTTAGTGTGGAAGCAGCATCCCTCTGTCACAGCTGAATGTGGAGAGCATCTATTCCTGAACAGCAACAAATGACCTCAGTATTACGGGCACAGAAGTGCTAGAAACACAAAAGCAGTTCAACAGCGAGCCTGAAGATGATACCTTGATCTTAACAGACTGTGGTCCTTCCAAAGTCTCTGTGAGGTAGTGTCTCTTGAGGGTTTGGCCTGTGACTGTTTAAGGCTCTGGTGGGAAGCAGGGGGACTCTGGAGAATTTCCTCCACCTGCTGACGGCGATACACATGACCTAGCATGCAGAGTTTAAAGGTCATACAGAAGCCATTTTGTTTACCTGAAGTTAACCTCTGTTTCAATGCCCACTTAAAGGAAGTAGTTCAAAAATCTAGTCATGTTTAGCAGCGTATACATTTGTGAAATGAATTATTTAATAACAGCACCTGTTTGGCAGCGAAGTACTGCTGCCTTTTCCTTAATCCTGGCTCGTGACTGAAGAGACAGAGGGTCCTCCAATGTTGGTGTCGAAATCTGCAAAAAAGCACATGCTTGACTAAAACTTGATTGAATTCTTCACCAAATCAATTACATATAATCATTAATGCATTTATTTAGTTGTGTAACTATTCACATAAAAAAGATGATATGACTCACTTTGTGATAATGTGGGGAGTTGAAATGGTGGAGGAACACATTTTAGTTTTTAGGGAGATTTTGGAAAACATCGCAGGTTTTCATTAATTTTATTGTTTTAGTTTTTTTTTTTATTCTAAAAATCAATGAATGTCATGGAATAAAAATTCCATGACAATATGCCTAACTTACTATAAGTTTTTTGTAACCCTAAATTTAATTTAATTTAATTTGTATACGTTTTTATTTATTAGCATTACAAATCTGGCCAGTAACAACACAATAGACTAGCATTATTGACTCAACATTCATTACTGCATTGAAATTCCACTATGAAAGTGTACTATAATGTTGTGACTGCTGAAATGGCCTTTATAACTCAAAGAGTGCATTTATAAAATTACAGTGCACTGCAACTGTAACAGCATGCTTATGCTAATATCTGTAATGTTATACTGTAACCGTTTAAGGTTATACCTTAGCATTACAGTAGTTGATGTAGTGTGCATGCATGCTCCTTATCTTCTGTGTCTCATTATAGCCATGGTGTGTAAAGTGTTGCTCAATGCTTCGCTGTATCGGCAGCCACACACTCTGCGTCCAGCGCTTATAGAGCAGTTTACTTTTCCTCAAGTCCAGTGCGTCTCTGTGAGCGAGGTAGTGATCCAGATTCTGTACTGACACACACAAACACAAATGATTCAGAGGTAACAGAAAGAATCACATCTGAAAATATTACCTTTATGAATCCAGCCTCAGTCTCCAGCAGTGGCTGTGTAATGGCATTAACTTCTTGCTGTTCAGAGTGTAATTGTTCCTGCAGGCGAACAGACAGTCGAGTTGGGTGAGTGACGTGTGCACCATTTATATAATATGTACAGTAGTGTGTTTGTATGCAGCTGTGGCTGTACCAGTAGTTGTTTTCTGGAACTGAGAGAAATGGTGTGTTGCATGTCATCTGCAATCTTTGTCAGTGTCATTGTGCTGGTTGGTCAGAGCTTCATTCTCTTTGTAAATACATTTCTGACAAGTTCACTGATTGATGAATGGCATTTGAAGACACTAAGGGCACAAGAACAATAACATTGGCATATTTGGAAATTTGACAGCCAAAACAGTTTGACGTTCTTGTGCCACAATCATTACTCAAGAAAATGCATGCAAAACATAGTTTAACTATAACGATAAGTATAAAACCCCAGCCAATTTGAAGCGGTACTAAACTGCAGTGGAAAATATGGAGTTAATATTGTGCCATAATTAAACAAACAAATCCAGCATTTTGCAAACAAACTCGATCTGCTTTGCAAAGGAAAACTCGACTCGCAGACTCGCGAGTTTGTTTGAAAAATGCTGGATTTGTTTGTTTAAATATGGCACAATATTAACTCCATAGGGAAAAGCCGTGCAGAGTTGAAAAGCGCCATAAAAAGACACATGGGACAATCATGGAACTAATCAACATGAAGAACTACAACGAACTACAAACATGGTATAAGAAACAGGAAATACAACAAAAGTCCTGACAAGACAGGTAATATATAACATTTACTTACTAAGCATTATCATACTAAGACATTATTGGGAGATAAAAAGTGACAACTGGTATGTATAGGCTATACATTTTATGTTAGCATTCTGCTATACGATTATAAAGATCTCTTTGATTTACATTAAAAGCTATCAGAATTTAATCAATATAATATAAATAGGCTATCAGCAATTTCATAAATTTGCATATTTTTGCTCAGTTTGGGCATCTGAATAAAAATGAAGGTGTTTCTTTCCTCCTCAAGTATCTAATGAGCCTTATAAGCCTGATATATCAAATATAATACTTAAACACATGCAAAAACAGTTAAAAAAAATTTTGGGGTCTAAAGTTTCAATAAACTTCCATTAAAAAATAGATTTTTCTATTTATTATTTCATATGTATGACTAATAGAAAAATAATTTAGAACAACTAGTCCATTTACTGCAATTTTAAGCCTAATTTGACTTAAATAATAAGTATTGTCTCTTCATGTTACGAAATACAATGAGACTGTAACATCATCACGGCAGTTGAGTTCAGTGAGTCTGTAACCTGAAGTGCAGCATCTAATTCCCCAGGGTTTTCGACACAGAACACCCTGACACCACTCTGTACATGCAGGAAAGAAAGAAAAGGCATCCATGCATGAAATCCTGAACTGTTGTACAGAGCTGACAGACTCAACCTGGCAGGACCGACCATCCAAATCATCTGAATAACCTCGACTAGACAGTTAATGGTCTTTTACTTTTACTGGATGGCAGCTGAAAAGCAAACAACATTAAAGTGTATTTTCATGCAAAAGTGATTGTCATATCCTTAAGACAATCACAAAGTTAGGAACGTTCGCCACCATAAAAAGGAACTTGTAATAATAATAACTTTGGCAATAGACCTTATGCGACAGAGAAACAAGTGCGCAGGCATCTTTATAATTATGTGTTTGAACTTCAGTTTTTGCGGTAACGTTAGCTCTATTTACCACTTGATAAAGCGGATTTAATTGAAGATATCATTACATTGTGATGTTTAAAGCGTATGTCATAAAAATGGCAATTTGTGGTCTTTACCCTAACCCTACTCGTCCATAAAGTTAATGAACTGCAATATTAATCCGTACATATTTACGTTGATGGCCTACTCACTGCGTCGTCGAAATGATGCGAGCTCTTTATTTCGCTTTTCCGCGCGCCCCCTTGTGTTGCTATAGTGACGTCTCTCAAACCCAAAGGACTCGTGAGCGCGCTCCTTCAGACATGTGCAGACCAGAGCCATGGAGAGAGAGAGTTGCGACACTCTTTGATGTCGCCGCTATGGCTGTCACGTGGTTCATGTAAGCCCCAATAGTTCCAAAACGTACGCTGGCTGTCATGTTCTTCTATGGGACAGACAGCAGCGATTGCATTATTGAACGGTAAATATAAAATAAAACACACACCCAAGTACTTTTTCAGCTGTTATTGCATTATTGCATTTTGTTAATGTCAGTTTTGCATTTGGAGATAAGTTTTAAGCTATATTTTTGGAGGGAAAAGCTTAGTGTTCATGTTCGCATGGGTAGTAGCACTGGCTTTAGCGGCTCTAACTTAACTTTTCCATATCATTCATCTGATGATGGACGTCTCATGATATTTATTTTAGCACAACTGGGCTGTATTAGGCTATTGATTCCCGTGATTTTGCTTATAAATTTAGATTCAGCCATTAGCCTACCTTTGTGATCACGCAAAGAGGTCTGCCGTGGCGGTCCGTTCAGAATTCGCTTAGAAGCTAGCTCACTTCTTCTGATGAAAGTGGCCACCCCCAGGACCACAACGTGAAACATAATCATGTTAAGACTAAGAATATTATTTTAAGATTAAGCCATACACATTATCAAAACTATAACAGATTAAAAACGAATTTAAGCATGGCTGATACAAATGAAGGTTTTCAAATAAAATATTTTTTATTAAACAATAACAGACAACAAAAATGTGTGCTTGTGTGTGTGAACAAGAAAAACAAAAACCAGGGGCAGGTGATCCATGAAACAGACAGGACTGGTGATGGCCATAACAATCCTAAAGGTCCAGCATTGTTCTCACAAGCCGCTTCACTCAAGACAATAATAACATAATGAAAAGTTAGTATATCCCAAAAAATTAAATTAAAGTTGCTATAAAGGTGGTAGCGATTCATTACCGAACTCTTAGCTGACGAAGTCGCGCTAGCTAACTAACGTTAGCTAGCAGGCAGTGCTTGAAAATTGGTTGAAACAACCAACATAAAATATAAATAATTACGCTGTGCATGTACAAATGAAGACCAGTATAAGCATCGCAAAGGGCCTCTGATACAATATAGACAGTTGACAATTCAAAAGAGGTCGACATTTCGGCAACTTAACTCTGGAACAACTCGACGCGCAGCAATGTAAGTGAATGGTGTCCAACGCCCAAATGACAGTGTTTGGAACTATTCCGATCTTCATATCCCGGAAGTAGGCGGTTAAAAGCGCCGCCATTATTTACAACGGAGGTCTATGGGAGTGTTGCAACTCTCTCTCTCTATGACTCTGGTGCAGACCATAGAGTCGGTAAAAAAAAAGTGCAGACACGTTCAAACTTGTCTGTTTATCCTCGGTCAGTTTTCGAGTAAAATTGTGTTACATTTATTTAATTACAATAAAATCATACTAAAAAAATCCCCAAAAACGAGAATTCATAGGATAGCCTACACTTGAGTTTAATTCGTTTATGAAGCTTAAGGATTATAAGCCTAGAATATGTAAAAAAAAAAAAAATTTTGTGTGCATTTGTCTCATAGTCTACATCCAGAGTTTTCATATTGATTTGAATAATTTGTTTTTTAATTCTGCTGCCAGTTTCCAAGAATAAGTTTGTTTAACATTGTTGTATTGACAACTCTAGTGACTTTGACTCTACTTCATACAGGCAAAAATGATTTAGAGGTGTGATGTATCATGGTACAAAAGGCTGAGGCACAGTGAAATTATATGTATAGAAGTGATATTTATACATAAATGCCTATATCTGATCAATTAATATTGCAATGTAACTATAAAAGCATGTAGGCTTTAGGTTTACTATTGGAGTAAATAGCTACCCTCAGATGAAGGAGGTTCGTCGACTCAGGATATAAAATGTATTATTCATACTTACATATATGAAAGGTGCTTATTATATAGGCTATTGTAAAATGCTAAATAGCCTATGATAAAAAAAAAAACTAATCAATAAATGTGTCATGTTTGACACTTTATCTGTTGAATTACTGATATGTCATTGTCAAACCCTCTAAGTTTAAGAGTGGTTAGCTGCCCCCTAGTGGACCCCTGGTCATTGTTAAGAACTGCTGGTTTAGCTCACCTACTGTGTATGGAAAGATGCCTTTTTTTGTGGTTCCAAGCAGAGATACTTTTTTCTAAGATAGCACCCTAAGTCATGAACTTGTAAAACACAAATAAAATGTTAATTGGCCTATTGGCCTATTTGAACCTTCTTGCAATCACCATAGCTTCAATACTAGAACACAAACGTAACAACCTAGCAACCTAACAGGCTCCTGACAATGAAAAGCTGTACACAATTAGAAAATATACAGAATAGAATATGAAAATGAAACTTGCGTTGGCTATTGACGGCTATAACTGGCATGCGTCAAACCAGACGTCATACCACGTGCCACGTGGACATTCTTCTAGAACAAGTCACCTGTCTGTCGCCATTTTACAAAACGACCTTATTCAGGATGGGAACCCACCAGCATTTCAGGTAAATTTGAACATTTCCTTTCTGAAAAGTCAAAGTAACAATAGATTCTTATTATATATCATTATGCTAGAGTATAGTATTGTTAGAAAGATTAGGCCCTACAACGCTTCGATTCTAAACAATGTGCGCTCTACAGCTCTGACATTTTTCATTCCTAAAATTCTTCTTGATGACTTTTATAAGCCTGTCCCTTCTTTTTCAAATAGCTTTGATTTGTATTTGTGGCTGTCAAAAGAATACAACAAACTCATGAAAAGAGGTATGAAATGACACCATTTCACATCAAATAAGTATTAGAACAGACACTACAATACTCATGCTTTATTTCTTACACAGCCGAAGAATTAATGAGGAGCATTCTGTCAAGGTTGGATTTGTAAATTAATATGAACGATTTTTATTCTCTGATTCTGATTATACCTGTGTTAAAATACCTTTTTTTTTTCTTCTAGGCCTAACGATTGGCCAATGGGCTCTATCGACAGTATCTATTTAAAAGCTGGTGGTCAATTTGGCCCAATCAAGTTCATTAATACGTGTGTCCCTGACTCACTTTTGATTGGCTTATATTGTTGCTATGTTCAACATGAGCATGTTGCATCTTTATTCAACTCTTTTGAAAAGCTGAGGGCACCTATGGTCTTTTTAAGAGTTGAAATGTATGATGCTGCCAAAGCATCTTGGTTATATTGCTCTCAATTCAGTGTCACCAAAAATACATCTGAAAGAGACAAGTATGTCATAGATGCTTGGAGTGAGCCAGGAGACCATTTACACATACTTAATGAGCTTATAGTGAGCAACGACAAACTGAGGTAATTGCATTGGCTATTTTGTCCTTTCTAAACTAGCATTTTTTAAATGAAATCAAAATGTCTGGATGTAAAAGTACACATGAACACATTCTGTAATTCTTTGGTAAATTTTCATTGTTTAAAAAAAAAAAAAAATCTTGTTAGATTATAGATATAAATAAAAATATAAATCTTTATAGATTATTAAGTGTAATGTTTCCTGTCCTGTGTTTCCCTTGTCTTGTGTGCACTTTTGTTATTTCCTGTTCTGTGTCATGTTTTGTAGTCCTTTGTAGTTTTTCTTGCTTATTAGTTCTCCCAGGTGTTTCTAATTAGCCACACCCCCTTGTTATCTTGTTTAGCTTGTTTGTCTGTGTATTTAAACCTCTGTGCTTCAGTTGTTGGTTGTCGGTCGTTGTTTAATGTACTGTTACCTGTTCTTGTCCTGAGTTCCGTGTTCCGCCTGGATTACCTGTTTGTTTCATTAAATGTATGCTTGCACTTGGATTCTCTCTCTGCTTCATCCTTGCCGCAGCGTGACAGAACGACTAGTGATGGCCAAATGAAGCGTTTCGAAGCATTATTGCTTTCTGATACAATTGTGTCGAAAATGGTTCATTACTCGAAGCTTCATTCAGATAGAAATTGCAGCACCATCTCCTGGTGAAGTAAATGTAATGCAACAAAGCTGACAACCATAACGCCCCGTTTATTACGTGTTTACCGAGGTGATCAAAGCTGAAACAGTGTTTGCTGTGAAACTCATTTATGTAGGTGAATTTTACAGATACTAATGAATTTCATGTGTTCACCTTGATAATAAAAGATTAAGCAGGATGTGTCTGTGTAATTATTTCTTTAGCCAAGGACAGAAGATCAAAAAGTTTGAAACCATCACAGAAATTCTAATGGTTTATATTAAAATAGTAACCATTGGCTTTTTACCATTTAAACCACTACATAATTCTTTTTTGTAGTGTGTTCGGGACATATTCCATTAGGATTTAATGCCCCCACCAATACAACCCAACACATAGAGACCCACAGAGACCACTACAATTCCCATTACAACCAATAAATTCCCATGAAAAACATTAAATCCAATTGAATTTCTGTAATGGTTTCTATAGTTTTTTTTTTTTTTACCTTCACTTTTATAAGAAATACAGCCGCCAGGTTTCAAACCTGCCAACACTGGATTGGGCTGTCAAAGCAGCCATGTGGTTCACTACAGGAGTGAAGCAGTGTGTTTGCTTCAGACGTCATTTTCACGTGACTAGTGACGTAATGATACAAGCTCCGAAGCAGTGGTTCATTGCAAGGACCGTTCGAGTTTGAAGCAAGCTTCGGAGCGTCGGTGTCAGACGTAACATCACTAAGAACGACCGACCAAACGATGAATCCAGCAGCATTAAATGAGTCTCTTCGCGTCATGCCTGCAAAGCCTGAGTCTCTTCACATCATGCCTGCAAAGCCTGAGTCTCTTCGCGTCATGCCTGATTTTCACAGCCTGACCCGGGAGTTTGCTGGACAGATCGCGGCCTTGGCCCTGGATAGCCTCGATCTGTTCCAGTACACCTGGGGATTTGTTCCTCTAGCTGCCTCTTGCTCTCTGGGTGACGAGGCAATTAAGGTGTGTTACCGGCTGGGGGCTAGGGAGGTTGACCCGAGGGAGCTCCCCGATCTCTCCGGTCTGGATTAGAGAGAGGCACTCTCCAGATGTCTGGAGAGCTTCCTCCCGTGGCACGCAAGGTCAACACCTGATCTTCACGTCCCGTCCAGTTCAGCCGCATCTTCGCCGCCGCTGGTCCCGTCAAGCTCAGAGCGCACTTCTGCCGATCCAGAGACTGTTCACGTCGCTTCTGCCGATCCAGAGACTGTTCACGTCGCTTCTGCCGATCCAGAGCTTCACGCCAGTCCAGCCAAGCCTGCACTTCACGCCAGCCCAGAGTCCTCTTCATCGCTGGTTCCGCCCAGCTCAGAGCTCTCTTCGCCGCTGGTTCTGCCCAGCTCAGAGCCTTCTTCGCCGCTGGATCTGCCCAGCACAGAGCCCTCACCGCTGGATCTGCCCAGCACAGAGCCCTCACCGCTGGATCTGCCCAGCACAGAGCCCTCACCGCTGGATCTGCCCAGCACAGAGCCCTCACCGCTGGATCTGCCCAGCACAGAGCCCTCACCGCTGGATCTGCCCAGCACAGAGCTCTCATCGCTGCCCAGCACAAAACCTTCTTCACCGCTGGTCCTGCCCAGCTCAAAGCCCTCTTCGCCGCTGGTCCTGCCCAGCTCAAAGCCCTCTTCGCCGCTGGTCCTGCCCAGCTCAAAGCCCTCTTCGCCGCTGGTCCTGCCCAGCTCAAAGCCCTCTTCATCGCTGGTCCAGGACTCTTTACCGGGGAGCCTCCCCAAGAAAATGTTGGGGGGGGGCAATACACCTCCGGACCAGCCCGATCCGCCCTGGCCGCCTGAAGGGTCGCCTCCACCCTGGCCGCCTGCACAGCCTGCTCCGCCCTGGCCGCCTGCACAGCCTGCTCCGCCCTGGCCTTCTGCCCTGCCGGAGTCTTCAGGCCCTCTTCCGCTCCACGGGCCTGGCCCCCCGTCCCGCCCCCGGACCCGCCTCAGACCCACCACCCTCCTGGACTTTTATTTTCTGAGGAGTGTCTGGAATCCACTCCTTAGTTGGGGGGCTATGTAATGTTTCCTGTCCTGTGTTTCCCTTGTCTTGTGTGCACTTTTGTTATTTCCTGTTCTGTGTCATGTTTTGTAGTCCTTTGTAGTTTTTCTTGCTTATTAGTTCTCCCAGGTGTTTCTAATTAGCCACACCCCCTTGTTATCTTGTTTAGCTTGTTTGTCTGTGTATTTAAACCTCTGTGCTTCAGTTGTTGGTTGTCGGTCGTTGTTTAATGTACTGTTACCTGTTCTTGTCCTGAGTTCTGTGTTCCGCCTGGATTACCTGTTTGTTTCATTAAATGTATGCTTGCACTTGGATTCTCTCTCTGCTTCATCCTTGCCGCAGCGTGACATTAAGTATACTCTATGATATACAGTAGTCTCAACTTTTGTTTACCTTACTGAACCTTACTAGTGACCCAAACATGTCGCATCATTTAACATTATTATTTTCTCTACTCCAGCAAATTAAAACATCTTGGCAATGTGCATGCCCTGGGATTCTATGATCTGGATCCTTTGCTCGCTCTAGTGGACATACATAAGGGAATGAATACAGCGCCACCTTTACATATTGAGGATAATTATTACAGGTAAAAATGTTTTTGGACATAGTATATATATATGATAGTACCACCTCAAGTACAACAATGTCTATCAGTGATTTTGTAAGTTACTGTTTTAAGGTCAAGCTGTTTTGCTTTTTCTTAACATATAGGGGTCTTCTCTTTTGCTAGATGTAAACAAAAGCATTTAACCAATAACTCCATTGCTTTAGCTGCTAATAGGCTAGCAACTTTATTGTGCTTTGGGAACTAAACTTTTTATTGTGGCCTTGCTTTTTCTGAAAAAATATCAATTGGCTTGTCTTCAAGGTTGCATCACAAATGGGCTGGCTTCATACTCTCATTGCTATATATATATATATATATATATATATATATTTTGTACATTTCCAGAGTTGTGTTGTGTAACCCCTCCACTGAAACTTTTTAATGGATTTTGTTTAAGGCCCTTTGAACTCCGGTTTCTACTGATGTCAAGGAGATCCTTCCCTAATCACATGATTCTTGCTCAAAACTACTTCAATCGATGGCTTGTCTATGATAATGAGAAGTCATCCTATGTGGACTTTAACCCCACACAGGCTGATTTTAAAGGAGATTTCATTATCCATAATGCTTGCTATGTCAAAACACAGAATGGTATGTTTATTGATCATTTCCCTCTATGTGTGCAATTGTTTAGTGTTCATACTTTCCTCAAGTCCATTTTTTTCCTATTTTCACAATTTATTATAAAATTTTTTCATTAAACAGTTTTAAAATATTTTATAATAAACAGTATGACTGTCTCATGTATGACTTTACCTTCTTTTTACCAGTGCCAATCGGAGTAGCTGAAGAGGGATACTGTGGCACTGTTCCATTTAATCGTTCCTGCGGTTCTCAAAAGGATTAATCCTGTGTTTGCCCTTATGAAAAGAAAATATATTTCCCTATATATGAATGATCAATTTATTAAATGGTTAAACAGGATATTTGAAAATATACAAAATAATATATTGTGTTAATATATTACAATATATTGAATAATGCATACGTTATTGCCGCTTTTCATATTATTAAAAGCAGCATAATATTATTATTATAATATTATGCCGTATTATGCCATATTATGGTTTTCATATTATTATTATTCATATATTAAATGGTTAAACAGGATATTTGAAAATATACAGAATAATATATTGTGTTAATATATTACAATATATTGAATAATGCATACATTATTGCCGCTTTTCATATTATGAAAAATATGTGACAATATATTTACTAATAAATACATAATGTATGTAATTTTATATTCAGTAATACACTTCATAATATATATTACTCATCCAGCATAAACACACATCTTTATAATAGTATAATAGTATACAAATTTTGGTTAAAAAAACATCCTGAAACCCCAAAAATTTATAAGAAAATAATAAAAAAATCCCATTGTTTTTGCCTGTACATATCATTTCATGTCATTTTATTTTTTAAACAACTGAGTCCTGGTGTCCACTACAGAGGACATAGCATAACATATGAATTAAATATAATTTAAAATATTATTATTTTATTTTTTTTACCATTTGTTTCTTATGCTCTAAACAATGTGATGACATGAAAATAAACTAAATACAAAAAAATTATAATAATTCTGGGTCTCAGGAGGATATATAGAACTATAATATAACATATATTATGCTATTTTTGTCTTCATTTATATGTTTATGTGTATGTAAACATTTTATACTGTATGTATTAATATGTAGCCATACATGGTCAATGCATATATTGCAGTATTTTGAAAACTATAAGCACTAGTTTGTAGTTTCCCATGTATAGGTATAATGTAATATATATTGCATTATATCGCATTATATTTTGCAGTATATTCCCATATATTTTTGTTCCATAAGGGTGGTGTTGGGGTTTGTTTTGTTCATTAGCTCATTAAATTAGGTTTATTTCTTTTTGGTGACTGGTCTTTTTTTTTTGCAACTTTTTGATGTCTTCTCATGTTGGTCCTAATTTTGGGTCATCTCTATGGCAGCAGAACACACCTTCTTTATCACTACTATCATTATCCTGTCATTCATTCAACCCTGTTTGTATGGTACCAAGGGCCATTTCATAAGTAATTATATGTTATAGACTACTGGAAAAAGAAAATTAAAAGAAAATTAAGTTGAAATCACAGTGACCCGTGGCTCCTATAAGCGTGGCTTAACAGCTTCGGAGCTCTTGTAAAATGTCTTTGAAAAGCCATACGTTAATGTTCAAAATCAATTTCTTCATTACGTAATTCGAGTCTGACTACAATACTGAATATAATATTTCACTACTACAGACAGTCGGTGCACTAGATGGCGCTCATTTGACACAACTTTATTAGTTTGCACAGAATAGATCAAATCCTGTAAGTGTAATGTGTGTGTGGCATCCTCAATTTGAAAATGATTCTGAAATCAAGAAATCAAGTACGTTTTTTTTATGTTATTATTATTATAATCATGGCAAAACATGTGTAGCTATATGTTTTCTAATAGCCAAAAGAGTTATATTGACAACGTTGTTTGACAGTGTTCATATTGCTGGTGCCATTTTTGACATTTGTACATCCTTCTCATTAATGTACGTTTAAGAGCTAAGACCCCCTCTGTTAAACCCACTGCCTCACAGCCAAATATAGCTACACATATTTTAGTTATTGTCCCTTTTTAAAACTGTTTACTACTTTCCTCTTTTGCATGTAGGCTACATCTGTTTCTCTGTGTGCTTTCTGTCTGACCCCTGTGTAAACTCACTGGAAGTCTGAGAAGGGTTCTCAGTGTTTAATATTGTGCTTAATGGTGTTTAAGAACCGTTTAAAAGGTTTTGATTGAAAGATTTTAATAATTGTATTCGGCAAGGATGTATGAAATTGATCAAATGTGGCAGTAAAGACTTGAATTGTTACAAAATATGTGTATTTAAAAAAAATGCTGTCCTTTTGAACTTTCTATTGATAATAAATGTATCAGTTTCCACAAAGATATCAAGCAGCACAACATTGATAATAAAAATAAATGTTTCTTGTGCACCAAATCAGCATATTAGATTGATTTCTGAAGGATCACGTGAAGACTGAAGACTGGACTAATGATGCTGAAAATTCAGCTTTGCCATCACAGGAATAAATTACATTTTAAAATATAATCAAATAGAAGACAGTTATTTTAATTTGTACTAATATTCACAATATTGCTGTTTTTACTGTATTTTTCATCAAGTTAAGAGACTTTAAAAACATTTAAGAAAAAAAAAAAAAAAAATCTTACCCTACACTTTGAATGATAGTGTATATCAGTTGTATATGTTTATGTTATGAGAGTGCAAATGAGAGTGTCTATTCACTGTCTGTTTTATACATTATCTATATGTATGTGTATAGGCATGTGTCAGGACTGTGTGTGTGGTCTTGAGCTTGATGGACCGCACACAATGCAACTGTGTGGTCCGCAGTAGTCATTTAAAAATGGCATTGAAGAAAGTGTGAACATGAGAGGCCTTTGTGAAAACATGGTGGTGTTCATGTGTGGTTGACATCAGGTATAGAGGTAACTAGTTATATAAGAGGAAAAATGACTCGGAAGATGGCAATGTTTATATAAAAAATATATTTATTTAAAACTACCAAAGTGAAAACATGTAACTTTTTGGTCACACTTCTCAATAAAAATATTGGACAAGCTGTACCAAGAACAGTCATGTCAGCACATGAAGCCATCATTAAACATGGTGAAGCAAGAAAATAAGAAAGACAAATGCTTTGAATTTAAATTAACTTAAGCTGTACAAAATATGTACATTATTTACAGCTTTCAAAAAAATAGATACTGTAATTAAAAAAAGAATGAAGCTACAATTCATCCAGTCTTTTTGACGGGGTACTGACTCTCTACCAACAGGAGGAGCCAGATAGTCGAAGTCAAACACTCAGTGCTATATTAACCTTCATAGTTCTTGGCCAAACTTCATGTCTCAGTTCAGCTCAATCAAACTCTGAGCCAACAAATTCAACTAAACGTAAGAGCACATCAGTTTTTCTGTCTCTTTCTTCCGCCTTCTCTCAGCTTGGTGAGGCGATTAGCTTCTGGGGTTAAAAGCTGCCATCTGTTTCTGCCCACCACAGTTTAGGGGAGGGGCTTGGCGTCATCTGTCAATCAGTGACACTGGGCGTCACAGAGTCGGACTATAGTGCAGTATTGTTTTTTAGGGGGCGTCCGAACTGAGCCCGGTCATTTTACAAACCCCACCCCCTAGCCTTAGACATCCACCATGACAAATTAATAAACATACAGCATATAAATCCAGAGCCCATGTACAAGATACAAACACATACACGCAAAAAGGCGTAAAATGAAAGCAACAAACCATAAAAAGACAAACAAGTACTTTGTGCTGAGATATGAGATGGATATCTGTTCAATTCAAGTGGACAGTCACTGCATGGAACTCCTTGCCGTCGTCGCCTCCTCACGCCATGTCACCGACCATCTTCTTGTAGTACATGGACTCAAAGATGTCGTTCTCCCCGGGGCAGTTGTAGTGGCATGCGCAGGTCTTGATAAACATCATCTGTTTCTTCATGAATTGGCCGTCGGGGCACTTGAACTCCATGGGCAAGGTGGCGGTTCTGTGAGGGGTGCAGCAGCGACCATCCGTGCACACACCGCAGAACTTGGGTCGGTAAGACTTGGTAGTGGTGCAGCCAGAAATCTCAAACTTCATGGGTTTGGAGACACGTGGTGTGCGGATGCACTTCTTCCCTTTCTGTAAAGACATAGAATGAAAAATTAGCCATCAAGTAATGTGATGTCGTCATGGTGTTATGATTAGTTAGTTGGTAGGTTGCCTGCTTACCCTGATTTTCTCCTCCAAGTGTGACTCGCAAGGGCGGACCATGCAGAGGCGGGACTGCTTCTCCAGACGGCACTCGCGGTTGTCATTGGTGACACGGGTAGAGATTCCCAATCCGCAGGTCTTTGAGCATGCGCTCCATTCTGTGGTCTGAACCAGACAGTTCTCTCTCATCATGGAGGGATCTGGCCCGTATGTCTCCTCCTCTCTATAAGCTACAAGACAAGACAAGACAAGACGTTACTCAACACATTCCAACCAGCAGCATGATGTCATCCTACTATTCATACCATTACATCATCGCACCGGTATTCATTCCAACCTCCTTAATGGCGAGCATTACTGTGTAAATTTTGACTCAGAGAACAGTCAAGATCAAGGAATGCTCACCTGCCAAAACTGGTCCCACAAAGGTGTTCTGGGTAGGGGAGTCACACACCCACTCCTCGCAGCACTTCCCTGGAACCTTCACCCTGCGGGGCATTGGGCAGTCGGGGCTGGGAAGCCTGATGTCCATTCCACAGAGGGGCACGCAACCTACTGCACCGTCCAGACACGTGCACTGGTATTTACAACTGCTCTGGAAGGACTCTCCGCTGCGGTATACCATCCCACTGAACACACAAGTTGCACCTTCTCTGGCTGTGGAAAGCAGATGGAAGGGGGTTTACAACTCTGACTCAACTCAACAACAATAGACTCAAGTATCTGTATGTCAAAAGCCAAGACCCTCACCTGTGCAGACCCCGATACGACGGTTGCTTGGGGAGCCGTAGTCACAGTAAAGGCCTTTGTGGGGGTCGCAAACATCTCGCTCTGTGCACAGCTCGCCCAGCTGCTTGGCACACACCCGGCAACACCCACAGGTGTCCGGCACCAGACTCACGCCGGGCGAACACTGGGGTGGCACATCAGGACATAGGCACTGTCCACTGCACTCCTGAGCCACAGCCTGAGGAATAAGACACAATGTTCTAGTGAGAGTTTGTACATTTGCTCAACATTGACCTTAAAGGAAATCTCTGAGGGGTTTCATTCTAGAAATAAAGAATTTCATGAGCTGTTTGTGTCTGACAAAAATCTGAAAATGTAACCTGATCACGCTATTTAATAATATTCTAGATCTCCACATGCATTCAGACATGATAGCTGTCTCGAGCTCATAATAGTGCATTAAAAGGACTTACCCATCTTAAGAAAGTCAGGCACAGCAGAGCAATCAGATTCATTCCAGAAAACATGATGATTTCTTCTTTACAATCTGTATCAAGAAAATCTTCTTTTGTGATCCTACAATGTCTTGCCGCTGTAGCGCAGTCTTCTCTTCAGATTTGATCAAGTCGATCTCGTTGCGTAGTCTTTGAATCTAGTTCCTCCTGATCTTGTCGAGTGAAAGCTAGAGTTTAGCTTCGGTATGAAGTTTAAGCAGAGCCGAGTTGAGTGACTGTTGCTTCTCTCTGGAGGACTTGGAGTGTTCTGATTCTCCAGCAGCAGCTGAGCTACCTTTATACACGCTGCGCTGCGGTGGACTGCCTCCACCTCAATGGAAAGCTGGATAAACATGGGCATTCCTGGCATTCTTTCCAAGTTTCCTGCCCCCCTCCGCTCTCCACTCCCCTCTCCCCCTCCGCTAGACCTGCACCCGCTGCCATCCTACATTCCTGGGCTGTCACATAGCAAAATAAAAGTGCAGTCTTGGCATTACCTTGCAGTGCTTGGTGGTAGTTTAAGCAATTTGTCTCAGAGATAGATGGGTGCATGTTTTTCGGATTTTGGCCATCAGGGTCTTGTTCTCCAAATAACTGCGTGGTGATTGACAGTTCAGAAAGATGGTGTTAGATTATCAGTGGCCAATAAGCATCAGTTAAAGGACAGTTTATCTATAAATGAAAATTCTGTCATTATTTATAAAAAGAAGACATTTGGAATTTTTTTCCATCCAGTGAAACTCAGTGGAGACCAATGTTGTTTTTTATCCCCATTGACTTTAATTACATTGGCAAAAAGAGTTGAAACATTCCTCAAAATATCTTTTCTGTTTCACAGAAGAAATAGTCATACAGGTTTTGAACGAAACGAGGGAAAGTAAATAATGACAGAATTTTAATTTCTGAGTGGACACAGCTTGTCATAGCTTTTTTAAACAAGTATACAGACATCCTGAAAATATCTATTCATAATTCTGTGTGATGTATTACTATTTTTAGACTTGCATTATGGACTTTTTTTTTTTTTACATCTTACATAAGTTTTCTTGTGACACTGCAACTCTGGCTGGATTGGCTGATTGCCATGGCTGATTGCTTTAATCTTGATGTTTTTCTTTAATTGTATACTTTCACCTGGCTAATAACATTTAGTCAGCTGTGTGTTTTACAGTGCAGGTGCAGTACGATTCTATTTTACTCCTTCAGACAGCAGACAGAGCGCAGACAGAAGGGCAGCAGGAAAGTGGCTAGACTTTAGCGTTTGTATATATTTTTTTTTAAACAAAAAAGAAGGATCCCCAGACTCCCCTCCTCGCTCTTATGAAAGGGAGCTCTGCCTCTTACCAGCCAGCGAATCGGAAATGAAAAACTCCCAGAGAAGAAACGGGAGGTGAAGGAATGTTATCCCCATGCCAGCAGACATACTGTTACTACATGCACACAGTCTCAGAGGAAGACTTGCCTTATATGGGAATCTTCACTCTAGTCTAGGATCTCTTGTTGCACTCCTCCCTCCTCATTCTCTTGTCCACACTCTTTGTCGCTAGTCTGAGAACAGTGTTGCTGGTGTTGAGGATTGTAATGTGCCTGTCTGTCAACAACCTCTCATTCCAGCTGAGCTGAAAGCTGAACCCCCCCCCCCCTTTTTATTATTAACATAATTAGTCCTACATGTAAACGCATAACAGCTTTTTTTAGACAAGGCACAAAAAATAAATAAAAGTCTAAATCAGGTGAATGAATGAATAAATTGAATTTTTGATCAAATTTATGATTTTGATATGAAAGATGCCGCACATACACACACACACACACACACACACACACACACACACACACACACACACACACACACACACACACACACACACACACACACACACACACACACACACACACACACACACACACACACACACACACACACACATATACATATACAGTACTGTATATACACACATCACACACTATGTATATTTCATACAATTATGTAATTTGTCTGTGTGTATATATATATAACAATTTATATCTATAGATATATATATGTGTGTGTATAATATACACTGTGTATATATAATATATGCATAGACAGATTATGTTTTTGAAAGAAGTGTCTTGTGCTAGCCAAGGCTGCACTTTTTTAATAAAAAATACAGTAAAACAGTAAGCTGTCTTAAGTGACTGTACTTGCAATGACATATAATATGCCAGTGCCATTGTTTTGTCTCAAGATGTACACCAGTAATGTTTTTTTTTTTTCTAAGGCATGTTTATAAAATCTACTTAAATGTCCTAATTAAACTAAGGCCTAATCTAATCCTGGCTTAATCTAAGCCCTGTCTGTGAAACCAGACCATAACAATGTAATTTATTCCTGTGATGACAAAGCAGAATTTTCAGCATCATTACTTCAGTCTTCAGTGTCACGAGATTCATGGGAATTTCTTCTTGCACATAAAAGACATTTGCTAAAAATAACATTTATCTTTTTATTTTTTATGGAAAAACTCGCCTGAATCGAATCGGCCAGCAGAATACAAGTTTTGATACAGTTGGCTTTGAACTTACCTGTTTTCTGATAATATAACTGGTAATATAATATAAGTGGTGTTGCACCCTGTCAGTCATTAACAATGTGTTGTGCGTGTGTTGGACCGTGCAAGTTTTTCGGTGGCCAAGCAGGGTGGACCGTGCCCATGGTCTGGCGACTAAATAAACTTAACTGTGTGTGGCACAATTCAGGTGTGTGTAAGAATCGTGTTCTTACCTTCGCACTCTATGCTAAGCTCTTTTAGTGCCTGCAGCCACATTCCTGCCTCAATGAAGCAAAGATAAATACTTTCAGCTCTGCTAAACTTTAATGTCATGCATACTACCTCCCTAGGAGGACGAAGAAGGAGTGAAACTTTACCACCAACAGGATATTTCAGAAACAACTTTCTGCCAGGTCTTTGAACAGAAGCATATCTGTAAGCTCAATCATTGAGTTTATTCAAGCTGGCACACTGCTCTAAAAGAGGTCGATGTTAAAGCAGGTGATGTTGTAAAACAGTTGGGAAGGAAAAAAAAGGTAACTGTTTAATAACTGTCTTTAAAAAACGTGGTTGTAAATGGTGACCCGATTCTAAAACTGGTAGGCGTGATGTGGACTGCAAACAGGAATTTGGTGAGCTAAGACAGTATTCATGTATCAGTTGCTGAGAGAGGTCAAAGGTCATTGTCTAATGATGTAATGGAAAAGACTCCAGGTATTAGGGAAATGAAATGAAAAGCTGTTGACAGAAGTCACTGGGGTATGTGGTCACATGACTGCATTTCACTTTGCTCCCAAGCGGTGTAGGGTCAGGGTTAGGCAGGTGGGTGTTCTTCACATAATTTGGAGGCTGGTTATTTGTTCTCTAAACAAAAGCGAACAAAGCTTGAATACTTCGGAGTTGTATTCTGGCAGCCAGAATCAATTTTCCATAGCTGCACAATTCCAGCATCACATTTTCATTCTGTCTGGACAGCTCCCAGACCAGTTAATTTGAGCGCTCCGATTACCAATGTTCGACCAAAATATGCTGTCTATATCATACTGGTATTTTTACCCGAACACATCTTTTTTTTGGACTGGTTCTTTGTCTAGTCTAATGTGATTGGTTAAAAGTGATTGGACTCATCCAAAGAACAAACAAGCATGCTTGAATATACATGAATAGACATCTATCTATCTATCTATCTATCTATCTATCTATCTATCTATCTATCTATCTATCTATCTATCTATCTATCTATCTATCTATCTATCTATCTATCTATCTATCTATCTGTCTATCTGTCTATCTGTCTATCTGTCTATCTGTCTGTCTGTCTATCTGTCTGTCTGTCTGTCTGTCTGTCTAAGTTGGTAATGTAAATTTGCCAGTGTTGCCCTATGCAATAGACAATGGATGGACATTTTTGCCCAAGAAATTTTACTGAAATATCGCTATTGTGACCACACCTATACAATCATGAATTTCTTTCAGTATCAATTAATTTGAATTTACTTGCATTCTAATAAAAATTCCGCCTCCTTTTTTATACCTCAATTCAATTGCTGAAATTTAATTGGAATTTCAAAGACATTCTTAACTCAAATCTCAAATTTGTTTTCCTGGGCATTTTTAGCCTTGAATAGAAATTTATAGTTTGCAATCATTATTATTGCCTTGTGTAAAAAAGACAAAAATATGGCACCATCATGTATGAGAACACACAAATAAACAAACAGCTCATACACAAGTGCTTAAATTTCATTTAACAGAAACAATTTGGATATAGATGTCCTCGGGTTCGTGGCTTTGGAAGTTTTAGCGAGGATCAGTGAAAAAAGGCGTAATGCTGTTTTGTATGGGTAAACACTTGAAATGAAGCAGTTAGAAATCCTGTGTTATGGTTTTTTAAGTCACTTCCTGCTCAGGGTTTCCTCTGTCTGGCTGGTGAGGTGGTGGTTGTGGTAAAGGGATGCCCTCATTTGCTTGGTTGTTGTGTAGCAGAGGTTTTTGCGGCCACATTCCTGTGGGATTCAGTGGAGCATTCCTCATGGGATTTGCCTGACGTTCCTTTCGCCCATGCATCTTTCACTTCTCCTCTAGTTACATCATCAGTTCCCCTCTCTGCCCATCCTATGTGCGATGATGCCATAGTTGATGCCTTGTGGTCGGTCAGCAAATATGATGGTAAGTTGAGTATTTTAAATTGTATTTAATGAGACTGAATGAAAAAATACCTATTTTATATGTGATAGAAAAACATTTCTACAGAAGTGACTATTACAGGTTCAGCAGGTTCACATGTGTTGAAGATTCAGGCCTCAGTGTGGTATGCTAACCTTATGTTGATAGAAACGCCAAAAATGATCCATATTTTTCCACCACAATGCTTCTGTGGAATTGACCATATGGAAGGCATAAAATCCACACTTAACACCTCTGCTGCACAAACATTTTCCAGTGTAACATTAATCATAATTCAGCACATTCAAGCACATTTTTGTCAACAGAGTGGGCGACTGTAACTGCAATGATTTGAATATTGCAAATATCAGCAGAAGACTATCAACTTAAGCATCATAAATCAGGATTATTGATTATTACAAGGTTATCGTCTCAATCTGCACATTTGATTACTCCTGCTTGATTACTGCTGAAAAAGTTTAATGTAAAGACATAAATTAGAGTGGCTGCATCATATATTTGAAAGTATAAAGCCTCATCATTAAAAGGCTCAAACAGCTATAAGTACTGAACCATAAAATAAACTCTAAGAAAGATTGTTTAGCTCCCAATCTGCCGCCTCATCTAAAGCTGCTGCCTCTATAATTGGCTTCTGGCTGGCCGTTAAAAGAATGTTCCGCACTTTGAAACTTCAAACTGACCCTCCCTCAGCCTCAGTTTAAATACCACATGTGGCAGACACGGCAAACAGAGTTAATGGTGGTTACGGGCTGTAGTTTTGGCCCTTTGAAATGGTGCGGCTGGGTCAGACTGAACTGATTCAAAGTCCAGACTGGCCCGAGCCCACCGTACAACATCACATGTCTCGAAACGAAAAACCACACCGCTCATTAGATCATTTAAGGTATTCTGAGAGCAAAAAATGTGGAAATTGGGTCCCTCAGAAAGAGTTGGTTGATTTATGAGACAAGTAAAGGGGCATGATGGGGTGGGTGGCTTGTGCGAGTTTGTGAAAAAGGCTATCGAGTATTGAGTGTTGTTTTGTTTGAAATTTAAAGGATGGAATGTGGTGGGAAACAGTGGTTGATTTGTTGAAAGGTTTGATCTGAGAGAGGAAGCTGGGATATGCACAGACCAGTTAAGTTTCATCCGCGCCACAAGCCCATTTTTGAAGGCGTCTAATGTTACCAGCAACTAAATGAAAAAATAGGTCAAAACTTGAGAAAATCTGAGATCCCCCCGTGCCACCAACAGTTTTTCTTCTTTTTTTTTTTTCTGTTTGACAGTAGCCAATACACTTAACAGTGCCAAATAAGTTTTGTTTCTGGAGGTCTTGGACTAAAGTAACCATGTCATGTTTGTATTTAGATCAGTTGTTACTGAGCAGTGTAGAGAATAACTCACTAAAAGTAGGGACACAAGAACTCTATGAACTACATTTGTCAGTATCATGAGTGGTTCCGCTGTTTTCAAAATGATGTAACTTTTCCAGTAACAAGCCATTTTGCAGTTAGTCAAAACTACATTGACTACATATGCAGCATTGGAAAGTCTAATTTATTCTAGTGAATTGGTACATCCAAACGGCCCCCTCTGGAATACTGTATGAAGCGCTGGACTGTTCTATTCATTTTAGTCAATCGATTCGTCCTAAACGGTTCTCTCTTATGTTGAGTTGGAAAGTCAGATTCATTCCAGTGATTCAGTTTGGATGATTCATTTTAAACAAAAATATTTAAAACTATTCACTGACCTCTGCATCATTTTATGTGCTTTTTTATAGTGGAATATGTGTTTCTGTTCATGTAATTTTTTTTTTTTTTGTGCCAAAATAGGCTCTGATTAAATGAACTGGTATTTATATTTAATAAGACATTAAACCCTTATATAGCTTCTGTGTATTTAGTTTGGCTCCTTTTTTCAAAGGGGTATTTCAAACTATCTTGGCAAACACTGATGTCAAAACACTTTAACTTTTTGTATGGTGAAAAAATGTGAGTTCTTGGAAGAAAGAACACGATGGTCAGTAAATATTTAAGGTATTCTTTAGACGAGAACAGAAAATCAAGGAAAGGGATGTGGTCTTATGTGTCTCGTTGTACGATTTACAGCAGAGAGAAAGTCTCCCACTAAACCAGTGCAATTTTGTGCTGTTCACCAATCACCAATCAGTGATATTCCATATGGCCGCCTGACTGACTTTACTCAGTTTATTGAGTCCTCTCTTCTCCTGGAATTCAGATCGTGGTTTGAACGCTGTCACGACAAAGAATAAAGATCCAAATATAGGCCCCTGAACAGCCCATTCCCCTAGACATACACCAACATTACTGCTTTACCAGACAACGCCAAGGTATGCATCTTCTCCCCCCACAGAGCAGTTAACCTTCTATAGATGTGGCTTCATATTTTCAATCTCTCAGAGAGATCGGCTGTTTGCAGAAGCCTCACCAAACCTCACACAAATAGGATAGCTTTGTTCCTATGTGGCGTCTGAAGCGGTGTGTATTTAGACACCCGTAATGAGACTAGAAAGGTCAAAACAGACTGAGATCTGTGAGTGACAGATGCTCTGACAACAAGAGAAATTTGTACCAGTAAACTCTGTACATTTATAGGCTGTTTCCCGGTCTTCGGTCTTCTAAATTGGACCAGAGTGCAAAGATGGATTGTTAATGGAAAGTAAGACTTAAAGACTCACTGTATAAACAGGTGAAATAAACTTAAAATAATTCATTTGTAATTCATTTTTAACTGTTCTTGATTTAAATATAGTGGCCCTAAAAATGTGTAGCCACACTTAAATGTATAAATTGTGTTGTGAAGTATTGTTACAATGTAAAATATCAGCTTTCTATTTGTATATATATAAAAAAAAAAAAAAGTTATTTATTTCTGTGATGGCAAAGCTGAATTTTCAGCAGCCATTACTCTTCAGGGTCACATGATTCTTCAGAAATCATTTAAATATGCGTATTTGGTGCTCAAGAAACATTTCTTATTATTATAAATGTTGAAAATAGTTGTGCTACTTAATATTTTTGTGTAAAGCATGATACATTCACGCTTCTTTGATGAATAGAAAGTTCAAAAGAACAGCATATCATTTTTTTGTGCTGAACAAATGCTGAATTAAAGTATTAATTTCTTTAAAAAAAATGCTTTCTGTTATTTTGATATTTTATATTTAGTACAGTGAAACTGGTAAGTCATTTAAAGTTGATTATACAGTATACAGCATCCATTTTTCTCTCTTAGCTGTTATATAATTGCTCTTTGTGGAGCTTCACTTAGATGTGTAACGTTGGCCTTGTAGAGTGCGTTCAGAGAGCGAAGGGTGGATGTCTGCGGCAGCGGCCATGAAAAGCTCTGATTCATGTGACCAGTACAGGACAGAGCTTCAGTGCCAACACAAGCAATACAGGAATGTTACCCCAAAACAGGGAGAAAATAGCAGACTGGTGACACACAACACACACAAAAACACATAGCTCTCAGCCACAAACTCAGGTCTGATGCATCCGTACCTGACATTTAAATCAACAAACAATGAAGGTCCAACACTGTATGGGACAACACCACATCAGCCAAAGAACATGCAAAACAGCTAAGTTAGCAACATATCACACTCTGTTGAACACAGCATATACAAACACACACATTTGTTGTCTTTTAAAGTCTCTTTGCCCAAAATGGAGATTAGCAAAACAGTACAGTCATACAGGTAACGGTAACATGGAGGATGAGAGGGGTTTTCCAGTAATTTTTCCCACTCATAATCCACTAAAAAGTTTGAATAACAGACATGGTATGAGTCAGAGCAGTGCAGAGTTGAGGTGAAAGTGTCTGCTCATTCGGTGAGGAATCTATCACTGCTAGCTTACTGTCCGCTACTGTGCACTCACCCACTAATCCTCACAAACATGACCGTTTAAATGCGCTACGCCCTGCCGTTCAACAACCGGGCCCTGTCTTCCACAGCATTTTGCTGATGATTCATGGCTCATCTGCATCATTCAGCTGTTTGTGTAAAGGAATGTTCCAGGTTCAGCACAAGTTAATGTCTATCCACACATGCTAAATGCTAATGCGCTTAATTATCACACACAATTTGTTAAGCCCAGTTCAAACTTAAAAAAAGTCCCAAAACAAGTTTTGCCTGATGTTGGTCATATTTTTTTATTTAAATGTGGTCCCAGAAAATAATGTTTTTTAGTCAAATTTAAATTATCCCATAATGTACTCACTCTCAAGCCATCCTAGGTGTATATGACTTTCTTCTTTCAGCCAAACACAATCTGAGTTAGCCTATATTAAAAAATATACTGGCTCTTCCAAGCTTTATAATGGGAGTGAATTCCATATTTATGATTTATTTTATATATTTATTTATTGATGGATATTTATATGAATATTTATATAGTCATTTAAATATATCCATATTTATAACTTTATAAACTATAATGACTTGCTTCTAGTAATGGCCATTCGCGAGTCGAGTTACGGCCAAAGAGTGACCGCATGACGTATTGACGAACGCAGACGCGCAGCGGATAGTGCAAAACAAAACACTGGTCACTAGGGGTGTGACGAGACACTTATCTCACGAGACGAGACACGAGATTGGGTTCACGAGAACGAGACGAGATGAGATTTTTGCACAATATTTTATAGAAATCAACAAATTATAAGTCTAAAACGAGAATTTTTAAAGAGAAATATCGGAAGAGCTTGAGTTTGTTTTAAACTGGAAGAGGCGTCTACTCTCACCTAAGCTTACGCTTCTCTTACATCCTACGTCATACGTCAGGTCAGAGGTCACTCTTCTGCCGGAACTCGACTCTCATACGGCCGTTACAGGAAGCCAGTGATTATAGTTTATAAAGTAATAAATATGGATATTTTTCTTACAAAAAAGCATCGCTTCGCTTCAGAAGGCCTTCATTAACCTCCTGGAGCCGTATGGATTACGTTTATGATGAATGGATTTTGGGCTTCAAATCTCAGTTACTATTCACTCCCATTATAAAGCTTGGAAGAGCCAGGATATTTTTAATATAACTCCGATTGTGTTTGGCTGAAAGTTATATACACCTAGAAGGGCTTGAGGGTGTTTTTGGGTGAACTAACTCTTATATTATTACTTTATAAAAAAATTATAACAACAACTAAAAAACATTATTTTCTGGGACCACATTTAAATAAAAAAAATATGACCAACATCAGTCATTACTTTGTTTTGGGACTTTTTTTAAGTTTGAGCTTGGCTTAACAAACATGATCATGTGTGATAATTAAGTGCATTAGCATTTAGCATGTGTGGATAGACATCAACTTGTGCTGAACCCTGAACATTCCTTTACACAAACTGCTGAATGATTTTTGGGTGAACTAACCCTTTAAGTTGTGGCCTAATGGTTAGAGATTCGGACTTGTAACGAAAGGCCGTGGGTTTGAGTCTCAGTTCCGGCAGGAAATGTAGTTGGGGGGAGTGAATGAACAGCGCTCTCTTCCACTCTCATTACCCTAACTGAGGTAGCCTACTTATCTGAGGTGCCCTTAAAGGTGCTCTAAGCGATGTTGGGTGACGCCACTTTTTGTTGACGTTCAAAGTATTGTCAAACAAAATGGAGGCTAGCTCGACCCTCCCCCCTCCTCATCCCAGGGGACAGGCAGCTAGCGGATAGTAAGGAGATGCTTGCTGTATGTGACAAAAAATGTTTGGGGCTAAAAAACGTGTGACACCGCTTAGAGCACCTTTAAGCATTTTATTTTAGCTGTAATGATGTTTAAATCATCTTTTTAGTGGTTGTACTGTACACATAATTCTTCTGGCTATATTTTTGAAACATTGTGTAAAGTAAATATACACTACATAATCTGTTCCACATAATTATTCCCTTGGTCTTTACATGCTTATTAACTTTTAGCCAGGTTTGCTCTGTCCTGTTTAATCGAGACAGACATAATAAAATGCCTTATTGGCTCAGTGGTTAACTTTATACACAATCAAACCAGACTTAGTGTGTAACAGAATGGGATTGCTTTGAAATTCCAAGTTATGAAAATACAGGATATGCACAAAAAATCTTTGTCTTTATTTTAGCTGTATTGCTTGCTTGTGGTGAATCCCTCATTGGAAAGGCATCTTATTCAGCTCGGGCCGTCTTTGTGCTTAACTTTCCCTTAAAAGGCAATTCATGTGGGTTCATGGGCAGGATTCTTAAGAAACATGCTCCCATGGCAAAGATCACTGTACTGTACAAAAAAAGACACACAGTATTATCAGGATGTATGACGAAAACAGGATGTACTGTAGGTGATGTCAGTAAACAACATGAGAACAAGTTCCTTGAGACTTCGATCATTATGCTTTCTGCTATAGCTTGCAAATCATGTTAGTGATTTTTTTTAAAGCAGGCCACAGAGGTGCCCAAAAAAAGAGACGTTTTCCAGACAACTGTCGAGTCTTGACCTACTAACAACACGTCCAATCTAGCACGCCACCCTGCCAGATGTCAAGCCTACAGTCTCTGTTTTTCTTCTGTTTTCTTTCAATG
The DNA here is from genome assembly GCF_965113295.1 of Leuciscus leuciscus. NCBI lineage: Eukaryota > Metazoa > Chordata > Actinopteri > Cypriniformes > Leuciscidae > Leuciscus > Leuciscus leuciscus. Next base: position 29,183,002 of record NC_138743.1, on the reverse strand, counting down.
TCTTCAGTCATCTAGAACTATTCGCATGCCACCTTCAGACATTGAGTTGCAGAGTATAGGTCACGATCACTCAGTCTTCTAGGCTCCAAAAAGTAACCCTTTTCCTCTCTCTTTCTTTTAAGTTCTCCAATTTGCCCCAGGTGTTAAGTTCATTTGGCATTCAATAGACTGCAAGAAAAAAAAAAAAGAGAGACGGAAACTTGACTTCCTTTCATTTACCCAAACAGTCATTATCTGTCTTTAATAAGCCGACATTGGCTGTTTGCTTTCGGGTGATTTAACAGGAATACCATTTTCTCTCTCTTTTTCTTTGTAATTTGGCAGGCACTCCTAACTGGTTTCCTGAAAACGCTTTGAGTACTGTTTGTCAAATCTACCTTTTTTTGTTTCATTATGTGCCAAGGTAAATGTTTCATTCATAGGCAGTGTGACTTAACTGTTTTTCTTTACCATTTTTTTTTCAAAACAGGTGTTTCATAGCGTGATACGCCGCTATCCTTCCCAATTTTACAGCGTATGATCCAAATATATCAAAGGAACCTGGTATGTTTTTTTTTTCCCCCAATGAATATTTAGTTCAAAACATTGCATTCACCCTGTAAATTCATGTGGCTTTGCCTTTCCTGAAGGAGCTGTCAGAGTCTGACAGCCTAAAAAGACCTACAGGTGTTACGGCCTATTTACTTAATGGTCACAGACAGAATCTGAATAACATTCACTTCTCACTTCAAATGTTTGCAGGTATTTGAATGGTAAAGGATTTATGTGTGTGTGTGTGTGACGTGTGTGTGTGTGTTTTAAACACATAATAATAATAATAATAATAATATCAATATCAATGTTATAAAATTTCATCACCATTATTTTTATAAAAAATTTAAATAAAAATTATAATTTATTTTTTAATAATATAATAATAATAATAATAATGAATACTATTTATAAATGCTATTCATTATTATTAATATTATTTTATTATTATTACGAACTCACTGAAAACTTAATGAGCTTATTCATTATTGAAATGTCATCTGACCGTCAAATTATTTATAATATAATATAATATAATATAATATAATATAATATAATATAATATAATATAATATAATATAATATAATAGTATAGTATATTTGGAATATTATATAAAATATAAGTTTCTTTTTCAAATTATATCTGCTAATGTTTCAGAACAAAGAAATAAAAGAGAAGAAGAACTGATGTTCCCAATTCAGAATCAACAGTCTTCATATGATGAGTGCTCTTTTTGGCTTAAAGGATGTGTGTGCCCAATCTGCCCGTATCAGACAGCTACACTCTGTTATTGAAGCGTTGCCTTTTATTAGGAAGTGTAACTGTGTTGTAAAGATAATGACACTTATAGAGGATATAACGCAGTTAATGAGAGTGGCTGTGTAAACAACCCTTGATGTCGTTGTTCATAAAGCATTATCATGTTTATTCAGTAATGGAAGAACTAGCATTAGGCCTTGTAAAGCATTCAAATGTACTGTACAGAGTAAAGGGTTTTATAGCCATTGTGAGAAAAAGCACACATGATAAATTACACATGACATCTACAGTACACAGAACCCTCGTTTTAGTGACATCATGCGATTGCAATGGCTTTCTGTTTACATCATGCATAATTATGACAATACATCAATAAATCTCAGTTATATTACACCATTAATGGTTTTAAACGATGACAGCATGCTCTAAAATTGATGTCAGCATACATCCGAAACGTTGTACTCCCACACTCAGAGGAACCCTGGACACCTCCCGAATCTTTCTCAGACTGAAAATCACCAGAGCGAGAAAAACCGACACCTGTTTAGTCTACGCATGCAGCTGACCCAAATCTGATGCAGATGCTGGTTCAGATGAGGAACTTTATTAGCTGATGCTGCACATTTGGCCTGCTGAAGTCTAATCTGAGCTCCACCTCACTGCTGCTGAATCAGACGAGATGTGATAGGCCCAAATTCCAGACCTGTAGAAAGAGAAGACTGGCTCAATTGTGTGTCTTAAGGGTGTAACCGGGGTGAAAGTCTTAATGTAGTGTGGTCTCTCAGCCTTGACTGATCATGAGCGTTTTAAAAAACAGTACAGCCACATGTTCAGCAAAATAACAAACACCCAGAGATCGGCCCTGAACCTTGAGTTTTCTGAGTCATTTGTCCAAGTATGCTGGGGAAAGTTTTTTCATAGTCTTTTTAATATTTTTGTTTTGAATGCCCCTCATTCCATCACCTCTCAGATCTTCCTGGCAACATCTGATCAACTCCAGCTCATTCTTACCCTCAGACTTCTAAAGTCAAAACAGGAAAGATGAGTTATGAAAGAATCTGGGATCAAAACAATTTAGGTGGTCACATTAGAGAAATTTCAAAGGCAAAAAAGGTAAATCTGCTGTCAGTATGTAGCAACGTATTAAGCACAGCTCACACAGAAGTCATTCTCAAACCAGGCAGCTTTCTGTAGGCCAGCGCTGCGAATTTGCGCCGCTAACTCGAAAAACAACGCAAAAATCTTAGTGGATAAATGTTTAGCCCACATACAAAATTCCCAGTCAATTTTTGCACATGTAAAATTTGCCAGACAAACAGTAATTTTGACTGCACCTCTTAAATTTACATTTACTGTGTGGTTTAGGCTAAGTTGGTCACATGATAAGCTCTTGTTCTACTATGAACTTTGGGATTTGTACTTGTGTTTGTTGGCTATCAAATTAAGTGAAATGTGAGATGTCACCATATAGGGCTTTATAATTGAGTAATTAGATAATTATAGATGCTAATTCTAGAATGAACTCCCCCATCAGCTCTAAATGTGTGCCATAAATTACAGGTTTTTATGTCTTAATTTAGTTCTGGAGGATGTATTTTTGACTCTAAAATAGATGTGGACAATACACGTGTCACGGTCATGTTTAGTGTCATTGTCTTGTTCAGTTTCTAGTCTTGGTTTTCATTGCCATTTGACTGTGTTCTAGTTCTTCATTAGTTGTCATGAGCTACTTTTCCACCGTTGGGCCAAACCGTTCTCGTTGCTTAACCGCTCCATTCTGTGCCGATCCGGCCCAGCTAACACGGATATGGTTTCATTTTCCACTGTGGGGCTGATAACGGAACTCTTTGGAATGTAATACACATGCGTCAGGCGTTATTATGTAATGAGATATAAATAGCGACTGCGTTATGGAGGATGATACAATATTTCTTGAAATTGTATTATTAATTTGTCTATTTGTGTTTATGTCGCTCAAATAACGTGCTTAGCCGGCTTGGGAGAAAATGGCTCCCATGGAAACAGGCAAGTCACCAGTCCTGAGTGGCGACGTCACTACGTGCATTCTACCAGCACGGTTCAGCACAATTAGCCAACCATGCCGAGAATGTTTGTAATCGCCATGCCATACCAGGCTCAAGTGGAAACATAACTGGAACCATTCCTCACCATTCTAAGGCCCAATCCCAATTCTATTTTATACCCCTTCGCCTACCCCTAACCCTTCGCCTACCCCTTCCCCTTCCCCTTCCCCCTTGAAACAGAGTGGCAAGGCGTAGGGGTGAAAATATTCCCCTAAGAAATGGGACACCACTACTACACCATTACACGTCGTCACTAGCGCCTACGTCACAGGAGATGCGCCAATGTTTATCACAAACTTCCAAGATGTCGTCGTCAGCTGTAGTCATCTCAGTTGCGTGGGTTACAGCTATTTTTTTGCATATTTCTTCTGAAGTTCGCAGAAAACAACGGAGATGACGATATCTTCGATATTTTTGGACTTCAGGAAACGTTGCTCGTTGTCAGCGCGAAAACGAATGAGCCTCCGGGTTTCCTCAGGTGACCCTGTTTGATAAAGAACATACAAGACTGGTTGATCATGTTGCAAAAAGCACGAAACTGTGTAAGCACTGTTCGTTTATATCGTGTTCACATATAACCACAAGAAAACAATGCGTTCATAGCAGACGTACGGTAAAAGATAAGCCAATTCCCCTGCCGCAATTACATTCACCAGTTATCAGACATGAAAATATGTTGCGGGACTATCGTTAGCGAACTTCAGCGATTTTTTTTGCAAACGTTTCTTTGAAGAACATGACCGTAAATATGAACACAAGATTGAATGTGACATAAAGAAAATGATTATTGGCAGCCATGTTGCCTCTGTAGCCGGTGTATGCAGGAACATTTCTCATACCCCTTCGTTTGAAGTGTGGTCCCGAAAAATCTTCGTTTCAAGGGTTATCTGGCCATTCCCCCTACCCCTACCCCTCCAACCAAAAGAGAATCGAGACAACCCTAGCCCTTCACGGGAACGCACAAAACACAGGGGAAGGGGAAAGTGAAGGGGTAAGGGGTAGAATTGGGATTGGGCCTAAGAACCGTTCGGCCTGACGGTGGAAAGCAACTATGGTTTCTTATTAGTTTTACACACCCGTTTCCTGTTCCTTTGATTATCATCCTCAGTGTATTTAACCCCTTATTTCTCTGTTTATTGTTTCTCATTACCGTTATGTGTATGCTATCGCTCTCTGTGTTTATTAAAAGCCAATTATCATCGTTCATTCTGCGTCACACATCTTCCTCTGGATTTTACTACAAGCAACCCCTGAAAACATGACTATTTGAATGGAAAACAGAAAAGTTTCTTATAAAGCAGTTAAGACTGATGATTTTAAGAAGAGTAAGGGATAATAGGATTATTATGATTTAGACCGAAGCATTAGTTTTCCACTGCTCTTTGTGATTTTTATTTTTTTCCTTCTTCCTGGAACAGAAAAGTTTTAAATATATTGTGCCTCAAGGGAGTCAAACTTTCCACCTAATGAGTGATGAAGTGTCATCACATTCAGTGAGATGAGGAAGTAGAGAGACATCTTGAACACATTGCATTTGACCCGGGGTTTTGGAGGGCAGTCATGTTTGGTCACAGGTGTGTTTCCCGCTCACAGTCAAACAAAGCTGATAAATTCCACTGACACTCACATTGCTGTGAGTTTTGACCTAAACAAAACTCATCGATTCTGTCTCGTAAATGTTTGTTAAAAGCCCACAGAAGAGTCATGCCTATTTGATTTGATTTTTGCAATGTGAAAAAACATTGCTTGCCTTATTATTATCTAAAAAGCGGTCACACTTTAGATTAGGGTCTAATTCTAACTATTAACTAACTTTAAACTACTACTTTTGCCTCAATAAACTCCTAATTACGATTTATTTATAGTTAGTAAGGTCATTGTTAAGTTTAGGTATTTGGTAGGAATTGGATAGGATTAGGAATGTAGAATATGGTCATGCAGAATAAGGCATTAATATGTGCTTAATAAGTTCTAATAAACAGCCAATATCTTAGTAATATGCATGCTAATAAGAAACTAGTTAATAGTGAGACTTGGACCCTAAACTAAAGTGTTACCAAAAATTGTTTTTATTAGGTGTCCTTAACTACTATGTACTTACATCAAAACATAGGTACATGTACTTATGTACTCATTATGTTCATATTGTATTGCAAAACACCTTTTTAGGTGGGATATGGGTAAGGTTAAGGGCAAGTTTAGTGGTATGGTTAGGTTTAAGGGGTCAGTCCAAAAAAAAGTATAACATTTTTATAAATCATCATCATTAGTGATAATTATAATTAAATGAAAATAATTTTTTTTTTATTTTTTTAATTTTTTTTATTTATTGTATACTGAGTCATAAGCGAATCTGTCATTTATACAGCTTGGGTATGATTACTTGCGTTTCTTTTCCAGCAAAAGCCAGGGACAAAGGAAAGGATTATATAAATGAGGTGGATTACATGGCCTGTTTGGAATCTGGCCCTATCTGGCTGATGTGTCTGGCAGACACCCATTTGGACCCAGAGTCATATTGTCTGTGTCAGTGAAGGAGCCCCTGAGAGCAGCACTGTCTGTCTGGGCATGACTCATTCTAAACCATGTGCTTGAACCTTCGCTAAACCCACGACATGGGAAAGTCAGTGGTCTGCAATCATCACCCCCCTGAGTTCCCCCAACAGTCTCAACAAAATCTATCATTGTAACTCCTCTTTTTCTCACTGAGACTGTGGATGGAATCTCCATTGAAGGTCTCGGAGAGAAAGTAATGTGAAAGTGGATGTCACAACACATCCTGCTGAGCTCTAAAGCTGTAGTATGATTTAAAACAATTTATAAAACCAACATGTCTTTTTCGTCTCCGGGCCCCACGATAGAGTTTTTGACCTATGGCACTTAGGTGAGAGTTACGTAAAATGTGCGTGTACTGAGAGCTTGTGAAAAGCAGGTCTGTTTCTAATTAGAATCTCCCATGGTTCGATCGAAATGTCTGTGTGCTTGCGTGCCTATATGTGTAATGCTGCTAAAAGCCTGAGATTTATACTCTGGAAAAGCTCAAAATTACGTGAAGGTTTAGGGTTGGATTTGAAGGTTTAGGCCAGTTTGTCCTGTTCTTGATAGCTGGTGGCTGCTTGTTCAGCAGATTTGTCATTACTGGAGAATCATAATGAAAAAATCATTATGTGTTAAAAAAACAGGTAGAAAATGAGAAATATATCAGTTATTGACCTCCAGTTTAATATCAGATCATTGATTTGTTCATTGCTTTGCTCCTTGTTCTGTTAGAGTAATGGTCTTTGTAAGCGAGACATGTTCATTTGTTTGTAACATAAGATTGGCAGTGTACAGATGAAGGGTTTACACATGGTTGACTGTGTGTTGCTGGGCATTGACTTGACTATGCGATTGTACAATGATGTACGGGGTCCCGTTGCTCCCGATTGGTTAGTATCCACACTGAGGGCCTATTCACTGGCCCCAGCCCCAGAATTCCCCTGTGTACAGGCATTCCAACACCTGTTGCTTTCGAACATTCTGGAAAGTTGATAAAACCTCATAGGCTAGTTTTTTAAAGGATGGAAAATAAGATGCTATGTTTTCCCTTGATCCTATAGGTCCGTTTGAGAGTGACGTTCCCACGTGACTGCTGGATATATCATCAAGGATGATCAGAATCTTTGAGACAAACGCCTAAGTGTAAGGTGAAGTAAAATTGATCAGTGCTGTAAATTAGTTGTATGCACAATAATGTATGCACAAAATTCTGTTTAATCAATCAGATTAATCACAATGAATTGCATCAATGCATCAGTAATTAGTAAAGCTTTGAATAGACATTACAAAAAGCAGCGGTTTTAGAAGTCAATCAGTGGTTACTGTTAACTTGTTTTTGTTAACTGAAATAAAACTGAAATAAAATATAAATGTTAGATGAAAAACTTAAACTTGAAAATGTTGCCTTGCAATCTAACTGAAATAAGTTTGTTGAAATGCTAAAATGACCAAAACTAACAGTAAGAAAAAAAACTAAAAAACATTTAATGTAAAAATTAAATCTTAAACTAAAATAACTGAAAATACAAAAATAAAAGAATGAATCCTATAGACAAATAACACTAAAATAATGGTTGCACTTTATTTTACAGTATGTGCACTTTACTACAATAAGTACATAGTATGTTCATGCGAAGCAGGACTGTAAAATAAATTATATATGACAAAACAAAATAACACTGATGTATAAATCAATTTACACTAACTTTCTCTATGAGCTTTACAGTACAAATGCACACATCATACCTGTAGGTCTCCTATTCCTAATTCAACATCTTTATCAGAATATTTAGTTTTGACATTTTGGTGAGATGGGTTTTACTCTTTCTCATGTTTGGTCCTGATGACGTCTGAAGTGATGCTAGTACACTGCATGTGTGTTTGCTCTACACACTCATTCTCACAGCTCCCTGTTGACTTCTCTCACCATAAACTCACACACTCATACAGCCCTCTATCCACAGGCCAGACTCAGAAAGATTAAGAACGACAGAAAGAGAGTGAAAAGGAAGAGCAATAAAAGACTTAAGCCGGATTTCATGCTCTTCTTTCATGATGCAAATCATGCTCTTTAGAACATTTGAACTTACATTGTATCCTACATTACTTAATGATGAAGCAGTACTTGTTTCTTAAGCCAGCATGTAGATCACTCACTATCGCAGGAGTTAGGACTCGATGCTGCACAATTTACATTTTGATGTAATGGCGATCCACCTCGGCTTAGTTCCATACTGTAGCATCTCCTGATTTTAAGACACGTCTGGAATCCCTATATCCTTTCCATCCTTTTCATATCTGGTACCTCAGGGTCTCTTATTCTGAGTAAGCACTGGGCCATGGTCTTCACTCCTGTCAGAGGGAAGCAGAGGAACCGTTCGGTGGGAGCTGGCAGCGTGTCAGGCGGCACTGTTTCCAGCTGCTGTTGCTGAAGAAAAACGAGACTCTGGAAATAAAACCAGACAGACCCAAGTGCCTTAATAACTCACAGCAGGGCCTACTGGGAAAAAAATAACAGAAAAAAAAAAGATATAGAAGGGAGATGGAGACGGAGGCAAGGCCTATTATGTAAAGGAAAATAGCAAGCAGTGTTTATGTTTCAATATTTAAAAACACATTTTGCAGGATCTTGGTGTGTTATAGCCTTTTAATTTTACCAGCCAACAAATTCGTTTTAACATTTGACATGATGTAAAGACAATAATGTCATAGCTTGATTGAGTCAAGTTTAAATAAAAAGCTAAAGAAAGAGCCTTTGGCACGCCGCTCTGCCAGTTGCTTTTAATTTGCACAGGTACTGTACCTTTTTTTCCTATGTATGTCATTTCTTTAATTGCACATGCTAACAGAAGGACTTTAGCACACATGGGCAGCTATATTACTTGAATACTGTAGCAGATGAAGTTAAAGGGATAGTTCACCCAGAAATTAAAATGTTGTCATCATTTATTCACTCTCATGTTGTTCCAACTGTATGACTTTCTTTTTCCTGTTGAACACAAAAGATATTTTGAAGAATATGCTGGTCGCTCTTTTATGTGCAAATACAATGAATGTGGACTGGAGCTTTCAAGATTTACAAAGGACATGAAAGCACATAAAAGTATCGTAAAAGTAGTCCATACACTACTCATACACTGTTACACTTCTTAAGTCCAACGATACTTTATGTGAGAAACAGACCAGATTCAGTCAGTGAGTCCAATCCAATATGTGAATGAATCATTCAGACTGGTTTTGTGAACTGAATCAACTGATTAATTGAAAAGATGTTTAGAAGTCTTTAAAAATCTGTTCCTGTATCAGATATCACTATTTCTCATATGAACTCACCAAGGAGAGCTAGATTTCATGAGACATGATATCATGTTAACCACTGTTATGATAGTTTTTTGGTTCTTTTTTAATTTTTAATTTTGGAACTTTAAACACTTTATTTTAAGGTGATGTAGTTACACATTACTACATACTTACTATAGTAATAACAGTAAATTATGCATAATTACAAGTAACTAACCCTAAACCAAACCCTAACCATAACTTAAAGGAGCTGTATGTAAGAAATGTATTTCAATTAATCATAAAATGGCCCTGATATGTCACTAGACATTAAGAAATCATGTTCATTTCAAATACTTATATCACTGACAACAGTAGTCCGGCCAGGATATTGTCATTTAAAAAGTGAAGTTGTAGCCCTCAACTGATGTTGATGTTGTCATCTTGTGTTTTGGCCTGAAGCGCCACCCTCCACCTATCTACCAATCACGAAGTCAGTAGTGTTTCGGCATCGGGGTTGCCAGCTCTGCTCTAGTTACCACAGCTACGTAGCAGCCTACGTTCCTGTTGGATCCTGCAGCCTCGAGTCAGGGGGAGGGGGAGGGGATACACAGCTCTACAGTAATTTGAAAGTGATTGCAGTACCAGTTTTGGCCACAATCTTACATACGGCTCCTTTAAGTACATGTAGTTAATTAACAGTCCACACAACTACCACTTTAACGCTTCAAAAAGTTCATAAAGAGATCGTAAAACTAATCCATATGAATTGAGCTATTAAGTCAACATTTTCTGATGAGACTTGATTTTCATTTATATGATGAACAGATTGAATTTAAAGGGTTAGTTCACCCAAAAATGAAAATTCTGTCAGTAATTACTCACCCTCATGTTGTTCCAACCGTGTAAGACCTTCGTTCATCTTCGGAACACAAATTAAGATATTTTTGATGAATATTTGATGAACTTCTCCATAGGCTGCTAGGTGACCGAAACTTGCTGGCCCAGAAAAGTTATTAAAGAGATCGTTAATATAGTCCAAGTGACTACAGTGGCTCAATCTTAAGTATATCAAGCGACGAGAATACTTTTTGTGCGCAAAAACAAACAAAAACAACGACTTTATTCCACAATTCATTTCCTTCTCTCTGGGCCTCTAGTTGGTTCACGTAGTGTTTTTGCGCTGCGCGTCTGTGTTATACGTCATCACGCATCACACACATGACCAGCGTCGGCCAATAGTGAGCCTACGTGGTGACGCACAAAAAGTATTCTCGTCGCTTGATAAACTTAAGATTGAGCCACTGTAGTCACTTGGACTATATTAACGATCTCTTTAATAACGTTTCTGGGCCAGCAAGTTTCGGTCACCTAGCAGCCTATGGAGAAGTGATCAGCTCTCAGATTTCATCAAAAATATCTTAATTTGTGTTCCGAAGATGAACAAAGGTCTTACGGGGTTGGAACAACATGAGGGTGAGTAATTACTGACAGAATTTTCATTTTTGGGTGAACTAACCCTTTAAGCTTTTATTCACACATAAACACTGATATAAGCGAACATAAACAGAAGCTCAACCGAACTGCTTTGACATGCGAGAACAAACCTCATTGGTTCTTGCTGAGGCTCAAACGTGCGTAACACAGGAGAATGAACCTCATTGGTTCTCGCATGTCAAGCGAACATGCTTGAACTTCCATTTCCCACAACTGATGTGTTTGTTGATGAATGTTTATATGTGAATAAATGCCTAAATTCAATCTGTTCATCATATAAAGTGACTGTGTCTCTTTAGAAAATTTGTACTAAACCTCTTAATTCATATGAATTAGTTTTACGAATCGTCAAAGTGGTAGTTGCGAAGACTGTCAATGGAGAAACAGAAATGTTTCAATTTCATAAATATCTTCATTTGTGTTCCGAAATTGAACAAAAGTCTTACGGGTTAGAAACGACATGAGTAATTAATGACAGAATTTTGATTTTGGGGTAAACTTACCCTTTAATTTAACATAGACTATAGCATTTACTTTTACAGTAAAGGTAAAAGTTTATTCTCTTGAATGAATCCTAAAAATGATTGTATGTGTTTACATGAGAAAAATGTGCAGGCATATCTTAGATCTAGTCTGTGTGGTTTGCATGACCTGTTTGGGTGTCAGTAGTAGAGTTTCGCTCGTGCTACGGCACGATATGTTTGTGCAGGTGTGGAACGGCCCATAGGAGGAATTTCCTGCCTTATGGGAAGCTTAGAGCTGTGTGCCGTATGGCTAGACTGCTTTAACGACCCAGCACTCCTCACACACCCCTCACTGAGCACCTCCACACCATTCACTCAACACTTTCTCACCTTCAACACAGGTTAAAGATCACCGATGAAACTTTTAGACTACCTCTGTGATCTGTAAACAGTAACTGTAAATCTGTCCTTACAGTACATTCAAATTCAAATTGTAATTCTGCACTCTGTTTGCTACCTCAGCAAAACACTTTTTTAAATACAAAAATGCACAATTATCATTTTTTTTAAATGAATGCACAGCAGTGTTTTATCTTCAGGTTGACATCCATAGTCTTTAAAACAGATGAGAGCAAGAACGGAAGACAAGAGAGTGAACTCGGCAGGGGAGGTCGAAACGGACTAATAAAAATAAAGAAGAGATTCCTCAGTCAGTCAGCTGAATCTAAACAGCTATTTTTAGAGTCCCAAGACCCAGAGGCATCAGCTGTCTATGAATGAACAGTTCTTGCTCACATCCGTTACATCACTAACCTGACCCGAAACCATCGGCCCACACAGGAGATGCACAACAGATGTCTGCTTCTGTCTGCTCCTGTTTCAGTAGCCTGCAGCAAAATCACCATATAATGATTAATATATCTAGGTCGTGATTTTACACATGGCTTAGTGAATAATAACAGGGAAATGTTGCTTTGGTTTTACCTTGAAACCGCATTGGGTAAAAACCATACGTCCTAACATTGCTTGCGGAAGTACTAATGCGTTTTGCGTATGTGCGATTGCGTCAGTTGGTCACCTAGCCTATAGCAGTATGTGTTTTAGTACGAATGTAAACCTGTGTGTGGTATGATGACGCAGAGGAAAGATCGAAAGTGAGCAGGAAGGCTACATGATGTGTGTGTGAGAATGTGCATATGTCTATGGTTTATCAATAGTGATGCCAACAAGAGAAATGTCAGACAGATTACAGTCACTGTATATAAAAGTAGGCCGAACCACTGTTGTTTTTACCACTGTATTGCACTTTTAGTTACTTATTTCCTCTAAGCATTTCACAAGTTACTAAGCAACAGTTCCAAGAACATGCTGGAGGTCTTGAGGCCTCTTCAGCCACACACGACGGCGGTGGGTGGCGGAAATAACCACCAAAGTAGTCGCCCCGCTCGCACACTTGCAAATGCAAGGACACGGGCAGTCCGCAGCGCAGATGTTGGGTCTTCTTGAACTGTCTGTGTACCGATACATTTCCGCTGTGCTGTTATTAGCAACGCGGCCATTACAAAGACACGGTTTGTGTGGGTTGCGTCACGGTTATTCTGCTCTGTGTCAAGAGTTCACGCCAGGCGTTCAGCTCACTTTAAACACATTTAGATTCTCATGATGCAATGACACAAGTATTTTTGTGAGCTCAAGTAGGTCAGATTCAGAGGGTGACCAGATAGCACTCTGAACTTATGTCCCTTGCCGTTGTAATGTGATGATGTTATTCTATTGTATTGTGATGGTTGTCTTTGGTTTGGCACTTGCTATAATATTTATAAGTATGTAAGTATATAACTAGTGAGTATTATATACAGTACTGTGCAAAAGTCTTAGGCATGTTAATACCCCCCCCCCCCCCCCAAAAAATGGTTTTAAGTCAGTTATTTATATATTTTGCTGTAGTGTGTCAGTAGGAAATATCAGTTTACATTTCCAAACATTCTTCTTGCCATTAATTGTAATAATCCAGTGAGATTTGTGTATGCACAAGGAGTCTGACAACAGCCGGTATGATCTGATCTCACCATCATCGAGTCCGTCTGTGATTACATTAAAAAAACTGAGACAGACTAAATCCAGAAGAACTGCGGGAACGTCTCCAAGATGCTTGAAGAAACCTTCCTGCAAAGCTACCTGAAAAACTATGCGCAAGTGTACCTGAACAAAAGCCGTTTTAAACACAAAGGGTCGTTACACCATATATTGATTTGAATTAGTTAATAGAAGTTAAATAATAAATAAATTCAATGTGTGATTTTATTTTTGAAAGCATTCTCACTTTACAGCATTTTAACACAAGTGCCAGTACTCTTCACAGTACTGTAGCTTTGCAGGAAGGTTTCTTCAAGCATCTTGGAGACGTTCCCGCAGTTCATCTGGATTTAGTCTAAAATGAACATGCCTAAGACTTTTGCACAGTACTGTTTATATAACTTTTTTCTTACCGTTTTATGAGTACTTTTAATTCGGACATACTTTTTATCGTTTTATTACTGTTTTTCACCTACGATATAGTAGGGAAGTATGCATATTTGAAATCATATGTGCATCATAAGGTGTGTACCATCCCAGAGTCCAAACCCACCACCCGTAATCTCTGTGGCTCACCCGTAATCTTCTGTAAAGCTGCTGACCTGAAATATTTAGTTTTTCCACTGCTACTTTGTGTGTGACTGTATCTACCTCCATGCTGAAGTCATTGTTTCAAAGGTGCACACCTGGCGTAGAGGTCAGCAGAAAACTTGGGAAATACCCTCTCTGCGTCCTCTGAGCTTTGTGCATTTCAGATTCATATCTCAGTGCCAGGGGATCAAGATAAAAAGGCGGCTAGAAGTCAGGTCTGGGTCTCATTCGTTTCGAGTTTAATAACTGGAGCCCTGGGAAGTATAAAAACAGTTATGGCGTTAGTTCACTCATTCGCCCAGCCTATAGTCTGATCCCTGAGATCGTAAACCACAGCACATTACTGAAACACACAACTTTCATCGGGGAACTCCTGGAGCTCTCACCTCATTCAGTCATGTTACAGAATCTCTGTTGTCTCCAGTTTCAGACATGCTGTGAACATTCTTCAAAATCCACTTCAAAACAAATCCAAGATGCTTAAGTTTATAGTTTAGTGCCAAATCACTCAGCTAACCATTAAAAAACTCCAAGGCCTGGCTAAGTCTGACAAACAACTTACAGACAAGGACAGAGTTGTTGCTGCCAGGTCAAATAACTTGCGTATTCATGTCAGTCATTTCACACAGGTTTTGAAAAACCTCAGTAGACTTGTTGTCAGTCTAGCATGTAAAGGCCTGTTCACACCAAATGCGAGACAAATCGCATATGGGAAAGTTGCATTCACACCAGGAATAAATATTCTTTTGGACCAAATTAAAAAGTATGTTTTCTATAATGTGAATTTGATCCGGATATACTACATCCGCCATGTTGTCATGTGACCTTTAGCGTTAGTTATGTTCACTGTCATTCAACTCCTCCCATGGCCTCATGGAATGGTTAAGTGTCCATTGGAAGTAGAAGGTCATCTGGGTACTTTAGGCCTACTGTTTTATGAATAATGTGAATTCAGATTCATATTACTCATATAACTATTACATATTGAGATACTTTTGCTGTTTTTTTAATTTAGAAAATTTTCTATTTTTTATTTAGTATCTTAGTTAAAGATTTACTAATTTTGTTGGGTGTTTCTTAATTTTTAATTGTATTTACATTTTATTTTGTGACTTTAGTACATCAAGTTAAACTAAATTAAGATGACAAATGTTGCTTTGGCATCTAGTTGAAATAAAATGAAACTTTAGTTTTAGTTCACTATAATAATCCTGCTTTTTCCTCACACTGGTTTTTGCCTCTATATAGTAGGGAAGTTTACATATGTAACAACAGTGATAGGATACACATCAAGTAAGCTGATTTTGATTAAAAGTATATAAAAAATTTGAACTGCAATAAGGTGATATGTGTTTTAGGAAATGCACAGGGTGGGAAATGTTGGCTAAACTCTCCCCCAGTCTGATAGTGCTGGAGGATGTTTTTGACATGATAAATTCCTTCTTTTTTTTGGCATTTTGGCAGAATAGGGTAAAAATCCTCTCAGTAAATGGCAGGACTGTTTACGCTACAGCGGGTGCTGTTTGCCCTGAAAGCGGACATTCCGACTATGGGAGTGTGATTTACGGCCTCCCTGTATGGACACTGTACCTCTGCTCTCTCTGATAGGCAGAACAGTGAAAAACAATCTTTTATGAACCATTTTAATCTCTTAAAAACACGTTTTCTCCCACACTTTCATTTCCAAAGATAAGCGTGAACTCAATAACTGTGTGACCTCTTGACCCCGAGTTTACCTGACTAAAACAGATGGGAGCACATTACATAGCCAGATGAAAAACAAGTAGCTTAGACATTTTTGTAAAGTTTTTCGTCATAAATCAAGGGGCTTAATTGATCATTCTCTAAGTGAAATGAAACCCAGCCGAGGCTCTCCCCTGATTAGTGTATACGTGCTGTTTCAAACGTCTTTGGCGCAGTGCTGAATGGAAAGCTTGGGAAATGGGATAATTCTTCCCAGCACACATAGTACCAGCAATGACAAAAAAAAAGCCCTGCATTCTTTAATCATAGATCGGTTAGTGTCCGTTCCAAGTATTAGCCCTACTTAATGCAGTTCAAATAAAGCAAACAGGTTGCTTCCAGAACGCACAGACACACACACACCCTGCTATTATTGCGGCAGAACTCGAGAGGGGGTGAAGTCATTGTAATTGTTTAGGCTGCCAAAGATGAACTGAGGAAGAGAGGTATGTGACGTGAAGGCATATATCATGGGTGAAGTTTAAAACAGGCCTTGCATCAGAGCAACTCTGTTTAGATATCATTCAATAGCTATTCATTGCTCCAGACACCTTGAATAGCAACAGTTCCATCGCCAGATGACTGGGTTTATTTCAAAGGCGCAGAGAAGCAATACATCTTACATGTGAATTGAAGCCATTTACAGAAAATAAACTAGGAAGTTATACTCTATAAGTAATCAGGATTAGGAAAGATTTAACATTCCAGAATAACATTCCAGAATACACACACACGCACACATAACATGGTATTTTTATACCAGTTTTACAAATGAGGACGTCCCCAAATGGATGCTTTTGGAGATTTTGTCAGGTTTTGGTAACTTCTGGGTACAAATTTGTCCCCAAAATATAGTTAAGTAGGTACACACATGCACACACACACACACGCACACATAGACATAATGATTTTTACACTGTACAAACTATATATTCTATTCCCTAACCATAAACCTACCCATCACAGAAAACTTTCTGCATTTTTACATTTTCAAAAAACATCACTTAGTATGATTTATAAGCTGTTTTCCTCATGGGGATCAAAAAATATCCCCACAAGGATAAGGATTTCCGATATTGCACACAAGGACAAGCATATTACATTTCGTCCCGATAACATACACTATGGGTTTACCAGGACAAACACACACACACATTTTTTTGCTTTTGCACTCATTACTTGCCATTGATTTTTTTCCTTTACAATTTATGGATTTTCAGAAATACAGGCTTAATAATCATTAAGCATCATGCCAGAAACACCCACAGATTAGCTGAATGTGTTGATCAGTGAAAGGGTGAGAGGCTAACTATTCAGAAAATCACACTTTTCTTAGGAATTAATGCGTTTTTTATGCTAATTTTTTACGCCAAGATCATATGTGTGTATAAATTATATGTTCACCTTGGATAACTCTTGGTTTCTCTCCAGCATCCAGAGTCTATCCATCAGCGAATGACCCGCATTAGGCCCTTCAGGGGCCCTCTAATAATTTTCTCGTGTCCAAGATTTAAAGGAGATTTTATTCAAAATACGAGGGCATTAAAGGTTAGAAAACACTGTTTCTGAGAACCTACTTTTTGCTATAAAATGTTGACTAGTATTATTTTTTACTCTCACTGCGTCAGTCATTGTTTCAGAGAAATGTAAAGTAATAATACCAAAATGTTACCCATGCCGCGCACACAACATCTGTGAGAGCTCTGAAATGTGAAATTGGTCCCTACCACACAGATTTCACCTTCAGAGCCGTTAAAAGCGAGCCGCCATATTCACTGAAGCTAAACTTGAACTTCTGAAATTAAAAGCAAACATACTTCAGAAACTCACTAAAGTCTATTTCTAATTTTACTTCATAAGGTTCACAGGATTAACTGTGACAGCTAGACAAACTCCTATAGCACATACTGTATTGAAAAATGTCAAAGAAAATAAACAAGTCCTGCATGCTGCAGGACAAACAACCCCAGAATTCCAGAGCGATCTGGTGTACTGTGTGGTCAGTGAACGGTTACAAAGAGCCCCTGTGTCTGAGAGGGTGGTGAAACGGGGCCTTACGAACATTCCAGCGGACATAAGAAGGCTTCTCTCTCTACGGCCGTTCGAGCGGCTGTTTTCGTAAGCTACTTTAGAATGTTTGCGCAACTGCTGTTGACCACTTTATTAAAAATATCTTTTGATGCTGAAGCTATGTCCAGCAGTGGGGTCGGCTCAAACCGGTTTGCGAGGAGAAACAACGTTTTGTGGGCGAATGAACGAAGCGTCTGTCAATAGGCCCGGCTCGCAACTACGGTTTTTGCAATCCGTCCCTGTTTGCCCAGGATGTAAGCGAGACGTACAGCGTTCGCACACACTCACCTGTCGAATTCAGGCTTTATGCCACCTCACTTCCTCAAACACGCATTTGTGATCTTTCTAGCCCGCGTGCGTTTCTGTTAATCTGTCTGGACGGAGTTAAGACAGATGGGAAAAAAAAACACAGAACGGAAACGGAGTAGCCTGCGTGAGATCGGAGGCGTTACATGACGAAAGTAACAGTATGCCGAGAGTCAATAAATGCTGTGCTGTGGGGGAATCTGTGAGTGAGTGTGAGAGAGTTTGCCTATCTGGGAAATGTGAATGTGTGTTATTAGAACAGGGCTCTTTAGAAAGCTCAGGGGTCACAAAGCAGCTTTAGGGTCTGTTTTTATTGACTCATTTTTATAGTAATTCTAATATATATATTATATATTAGTTGTAATTAAATAGGCCTACTATTGGAGTATGTTTTACAAGAAAATCTCAGTTTTTATACTTACAATTTTCACGTTTAATTCAATGTGTTACCTTGTGTTTCTTTGTAATTGTTTGTGATTATCTACAAGCAAATTCTGAGTTAAAATAGTTTTGACACCAAATGTTTTGGTGTTTATATCATGATAGCTATTTTTGCTATAAATTCAACCACAAAAATTGTATATATAACATAAATTAAGTGCATTCCTGTTGCTCAAAGAGTAAAGTGTGGAGCTCGCAATGTCAGGGAATGCAAAAACTGAATATACTGTATATACTGTAACTATATATACCTTGAATGCAGTGTAAGCCGTTTTGAATAAAAGCGTCTACTAAACATAAATGTAAGGGAATTAAAAACGTTATGGGATTTCCTTTTTATTCGGAACTTGATTTATTCAAAACAAAACAGTATAAATGATGGTATGAGTATAATAGCTAAGGTATAGTATAATAGGTGCTGCGGATTTTCTACCAGACGTGCCACAAAAAAATGGCATGCACTGAACAGTGCAGTATTCATGTCTTTTTGTTTGGAATTGGGTGTTGTGCTTAATAAAAGGTGACTGATATATGTGAGAGGGACAGAACAACTTCCTTCTGTCTGGCTTCAGTGTAGTCAGGGCTTTGACCCTTGACCTCTGATCCCTTAGTCTGTCCGTTGAACTACCTATAATAACCTACACTGATCCATATTACTACCCTTACAGGCCTAGAAGACACAGGACGTGATTAAAGGCGTAGAACAGAACAGAATAGACCTTATTCAGAGCATGACAGGTATGAAAGTTAGGCTGTGAGGAATAGATTGTTTTCATTGGCATCTGCTGGAAAAAGCTGTATAAAACTGCCAGATCACTTATCATTTTCTACAGCTCATGTTGCCTGGAGTTTTATGTCTACTGAAGTTTCTTGGAAAGATATTTTTACAGTGTTTCCTCAGCAGAACAATCCAAAAACACATAAAATAACAGTACAACCCAAAGATGGCGCCGCTATGAATAAGGTCTAGAATAGAATAGAATTAGAAAGGTCAAAAAGCTTTTACAAGACCCTGTTTGTGTCTAACTGTATTTACATGTCAAAAGACAAAGAATACACTGCACAAATGTGAACTACAGTACTTTTATGATGCTTTTATAATAGCCCTTTTTGGAGTTTGACAGCCTCTGGTCCCAGTCCACTTGTGTTATGGAAGAGAGCAGCAGACAGTTTACAGAACTTCTTCAGTTGTATTCCATGGATGAAATAAAGTATTTGGAATGACATCAGGGTGAATAAACGATGACAGCATTTTCATTTTTGGGTGAACTGTCTCTTTAAAGGGTAACACTTTATAATAATGGTCCGTCATTAATAAATAACTATGCAGGAAGTAATGAAGGACTAATGAGTAGTTCTACATTAACACTTCAGCTACTACTATTAACTAATAAAGAAACAAGCTTAACTAATCAGTAAGTAATATAACATTTAGGAGATTATTTCTTATTAGGTAATCAATAATTACTTAATGAGATTAGCTTCATTAATAACTATTAACTAACTGACAAATTATAAAGAACATTATCGTGTGTCTGAGACGTAATCAGTCGTAATTTTTACTATGAAAATAGTCATAAAATACATCACTATTTACTCAAGTGTTACCTAGTCACTATGCAGGAACTATGAAACACTATGAAAAACATGTTTTTCACTTTAAAATAATGGTCCAGATCACAAGTAGTCCTTGAAGAGTGACTAGGTAACACTTGAGTAAGTAGTGATGAATTTTATGACCACGTTGACACGATAATGTTGTGATTAAATAGTAATTCTTTATAAGTTGTCATAATTACTTATTAGTTCTTAATGATGCCAATCTCATTCAATAATTATTGATTACCTAATAAGGAACTATCTTAGTCCTAAATTCGATATTACTTACTGATTTGTTAATATTGTTTCCATATTAGTTGATAGTAGTAGCTGAGGTGTTAATGTAGAACTACTCATTAGTCCTTCATTACTTCCTGCATAGTTATGACGGACCATTATTATAAAGTGTTACCCTTTAAAGCATATTCTTCACAGTGGTGCTGTGTCTGGGCTAATGTTAGTTAGTGGAAGCTCCAGATAGAGGCAGTTCGTACCACGATGGAGAACAGGAAAAGGAAAAGTGGTATTTGTTAATGTATTTGTAGGAGCTGAACTCAGGGCAGTTGAGTCCTGGGTCTGAAAGCGATATTGTCTGGAAGTGGAAAGAAAGCTGATTTTTGACAACAGCTCAGCAGCGCTCTGTGTTTTGACTTTCCACCATGCGATTTTAACAACAAACAGTGTCTGCTGACATGGTAACATGGGCCGTAATGGTTTACTCTGGCAAAGCTGATGTCACTCACTTGGCAGGGTGGATGCTATTTACATCACTCATTTCGATCCATTTTTTCTGTTTGTTTTGACGCAATTTGCCATGATTTCTTGGCACCATGTGGCACCATCCAGCCAGTTGGACACGAAATACACAAGTCATTTGACTCCCTAATCCAAGAAAAATTTCAACGAAAACAAGATACAATAAAACGATGCCATCCAACGTGTTTTTTCTGGACAGGACTCCAGCCAGAAGGGAAAAGGACAGGTGGAAGGAAATGTTTGCCGTCAGTCGTGTGCGTCACTAGCATTGGCACCTCAAATGTTCCACATTCCTTGCAGACCTGAGAGGAATCCTGAACATCCCGAGGCCATGTTGCCAGCCTCAAAAACACTGTGGAGTAGAGACTAACCCTCATCGTAAACTTAACTCAAAGCTCCAGTCCTTCATGCATCAGGACTTGAAGCAAGAAGTGAACTGTAGTTTACGGTGCTCAAATATGCTCTTTCGTGAGCAAACACACAACATCTGCACACACGGAGCTGCTACAACATGGACGACGCCATCGCTCCAAAGTAAAGTTTGCATTCCGTGGAGGTTTTGATGAATTTGACAGAATGTGTTGTGGAAGAGCCCCTTGAATCCGCCCGTAAGCAAATCCTAGCCTGGAACCGTTTTATTGGGCAGGGGAGGAATGTACATTTCTAACAAGAGTTGTAGCTTTTTGGTTTGCAGTTATTTCCTTTCCCTCCGGATAAAGATAAATACAGAAATGTATTTCCCGTGAGCTGGCACAGTGTCTAAAAATACTGCTGGCAGAACACTCTGGTACATTTTGCCCGGCTCTCAGCGGGATTTTGACAGGAATCAAAGACAAATGACACTGGATTCGAGTTCTACTCTGAAGTACACCGTGAAAAAAACTATATTATTTATATTGTATATTATTTTTATTGTATTATTTTTTGCTGTACTTTGTTATTTTAGTATTGTTTATATACTATTATTGAATTAGCTTTTATTTTTATGTTCAAAGTCTTATTTTAATTTTAGTTTAGGTTTTAGTCATTTTGTTATTTGCTTTTGTTATTTTTTTAATTTGTTATTTTTTTGTTATTTCAATTTTAGTTTCAGTCATTTTAGTACTTTAACTTTACATTATTTTTTTTTCATTTTTTTTAGTTCAAGTTAAGTTTATAATTTTTTTTGTTGCTTTATTTCAATCAGTGAAAACGGTTTGTAATAGTTTTAAATAATAAATAAAGTTTTAGTTTTACTTAACAATAACAACACTGACTGTACTGTATTAAAATAATCATCAATATAATATAATAATATAGACTAATATAGCCTATAATATGATACAATATAATATAATATAATATAATATAATATAATATAATATAATATAATATAATATAATATAATATAATATAATATAAAAATATTTTTTAATGCAGAACAGCAAAATGATTTGGACACATTTCAGCTAGCTAGACCAGCTGAGAAACCAGTGCAAACCAGCTATCTAGCTTTTTATTTTTTTCAGCTGAGCCCTTTATCGGAAACAGTTTGGTTTTAGGCCTATTGAAGGGTATTTAGGTCACGGTCCCAGACTACAGTACTCTGGTTACATTCTGAATGCTGACCTCAAACTCCTAATGAGGAAACCGAGATTGGGAGACAAACTGGGTTTTACCTCAGCGACAGCAGTTTGGAGCATGTGCTGTGCCTCAAAGCTCCTATTTCCGAAGTCATGTAATATTTAGATCAATCTAATCATGTGTTCTGAGCTTCCCAGGATGTTGAATGGATGTAACATTTATTTAAAGCAAATAGTCTTAGTCAGTTGTCCTTCAGGGATGAATTCCAGTAATGCTTTGACTATTTTGTAACATACTGTAATTGAACCTTAAAGTGACATATAGAATATTTTTATCTGGTTATTCTGAGTTTCAGTGCCATTACGAATTACTGCCAGAATAAAAAAGTACCATGAGCAAGGACTGAATGTACTAAAGGAGCAGATGGGTTTTGTCATTTACAAGCGTACTTTAGCAAAGGGCTTTGAATGGAACAAAAAACTACTGAAATGGCACTTGAAAAACTAGCCAACTAATAAAAGGCAGACTTATTCATTGTGTCTGTCACTTCAGAAAACTGAAGTTGAACAATCTGATATTTAAATCAACTCGCCAGTACTACCATGGGGGATTTATATGGACATTTGCCATGTAGGTAACATGGTTTTTGTATTCTTGTACCATGGCACATTGATTTCTGTACCATGGTATATGTCAGATTACCATGTATTGCCATCTGATAGTACTGCCACAGCACTCTATTGTTAGCTAATAAAAAGAATGGTATCATATTTATATACCATTGTATTCACATGTTTAAAAAGATGTCCAAACTATGGTATCATGTCCAAAAAAACACTGTGGAACTTTTTTGTAAGTTTTATAATCAATTAAAAGGTAGAATATTTTTATTAAGATAAAATTTACTGAAAAAATTAAAATCAGGCAACTTTTTAATATTGTCCAAATCAGAACAGAATAAAAACATCTCTGTGTTTAAATATCCCTATGACAAAAATCGAACCATAAGTAATTTCCATCCCTGGCAAACACTGCACTCTGCTGGCTCTTATTGGTATTAACATTATCTGAAATATTGTGAAGCTACACAGAATGTCCACACAAGTCACGTCAGGTTTTCGTTCTCTTATATAATTTAAAATTATCAATAATTCATCACTAATAACGTCGACAACATCAATATTACAAAACGTCTTCAGGCCAAACAGTTGGCAGAGATTTATATAAAGCCTAACAACTCTTGACTTAAGTCAAAATGGAAACAAAATCAACAGGAAGTTGCCTTGGCACGACAGGATGTGTTAGCTTTCTCATTACCCTGCCATATTCTCAACTCTCTGTGATGTTCCATTACAAGAATCTAAACCTCAGTTAAAGTTCAGTTCAGACTGGAAGACGACTACCAAACATGACTTTTTCAACTAAGTCTCTCTACTTTATATAAACCAGTTCAGCCCACAATATAAACAATAACTCAACCACAAATACATGTTTAAAAATCTGTCTTTTAATCCTTGTTTCTTTACAAAATTTGATTTTGGACACCATCTAAGCATCTGTGGTTCCTGTGATGTGGCTAAACGGATGAAGATCAGTGTTCCCACACCAAAGCCTGGAAAGTCTCAGTCACAAAACCTCTTTTCACGGCTCCAGTTGACAAGAAGAAGTGTAGCCCCAAACCAAAGACTATTGTCCTTGTATTACATCAGTGACTTCCTCTCCTAAACTCAACTATGACCGCTACCTCCTATAACGGCCCGTCAACTATTAAGACCCATAATGCCTGACTTCTGTTTTCCATATTATAATAGGAGTAAACATACATAAAAGACATGAATCTTTAGAAGAGAAAGACTTAGAAGAGACAGTCTTAGCTTGACGGTTGTGGTACAATTTTCAACTCAACTAGCACATAATGATGCCATTTGGCTAAGCGTCTTCTGAAACAGTAAACAAGTAACAAATCTTACCGCTCTTGAAGAACATCTTGGGAGTTAGGAATGAGACATTGAGGGAAGGAAACCGTTCTGTGGCATTCTCGAGCACACATTGGCACATTTTTTGCCGCGTTGGTGTGTGTGAGAGAGCCCGAAGGCCTTAACAAGAGATGTTCCGTGCTGTACCAGGGACTCCCAGGCGCTAACAGTGGGCTTACAGTACCCTGCTGTAACAGAGGATAAATCTAGAACAATCACATCCCTTCAGCTTCAAATTTAAGGACTGTAAAATACATCCCGACTAGTTCCTGAAGAGTCCGTTTGAATCTAATCATTGCTTATAACTGACATTTCTGATCCTGATCTTGTACCATTCTGAATTATGCTACATAAAAGTAACTTATGTGTGCGTAAGACTTAAATTTAGACCTGTGCAGCAAGCAAAGATATCGTTCGGCATGGGAAAACTTGCTTTTTAAAAGGGATAGTTCATCCAGAAATGAAAATCATTTACTCGCCATTGTCATTCCAAACCCTACAGTCAGTGTTCCACACCTGTTTGACTTTCTTTGATCTGCAGAAAAAATATATTTAGAAAAATGTGGGGGTCCAAACAACACTTAACCCTATTTAATTTCATTGTATGGACAAAAAACTCTGAAACATTCCTCAAAATATATTTATGTCCCACAGAAGAAAGAGAGACATACAGGTTTGGAATTGAGGGTGATTGAATGAGGAATATTGAATGAGGAATATATTAGTCATAGATATACAGTAGTAACTGATTATATGTAATCTGGATTATGTAATCAGATTCCTTAATGTAATACATGTACTTTGACTATATTCAGAATCTGACTACAGTTACTTTTTATTGATTATTACATCATTACTTTATTCACAAAATGGCAGTAAATTATTCATAATTCAATGATTTTCCCTAATTCTCCTAATTTTATCTTTTACAATTTTTTTCTTTTTAGAAAAGGCCTATTATACAGTATGTTCGGAAAGTCTTCCAGCTTTGCGGAATTGAACACTCGAAAACAGCAGAGGTGGACAGTAACAAAGTACATTTACTTGAGTACTGTACTTAAGTACACTTTTTGAGTGTCTGTACTTTACTGTACTTATTTTTCTGGAAACTTTTTACTTTAACTACATTTGAAAGACAAATATCGTACTTTTTACTCAACTACAATTCTGGTAAGGTCCTTGAGTAGAAAGTTGTAACGCCAGTCAGGGGATGATTTTGGTTGCAGGGGTTGCATTTTGGTTGGAAATGAAAGTCGGTTTGACGTCAGAACCCGACGTTGGATTGATGTCAGAAACCGACGTCGGATTGACCTGATTTTCATTTTCAACGTTGGGTTTGGTCTTCTACTTCTTCACAACTTAATGACAACTTATCGAATTAACACGCTGAAAAGAAGTCATAATCGCAAAAAAAGTTGTGATTTGACCACGAAACATGTTGTACATAAACAACAAAGTGTGAACATTAACATCTAATGCCCAATCAACTGCCATCAAAGCAATGCAAACACTTCCGCTGTTGTACCACAACATGTTTTCGACGCGTGCGTTACACGTCACGTGTCTTTATGGGATCTTTATGGGAGGTGTGTGAACGGACTCACAGATTCCGGAAAATCACTGGCAGTGTGAATGAACCAAAATCAAACGATCCCGGGACAAATCCCGGGACACATTATCCATGTATTTTCCGGAATCTCTGTGTGAAAGGGGCTTCAGGCTAACATTAAAAGCCAAAAAACTTTAAATATGGCACTATTTTAGGGAACAGCCATTTGGGTGTCTGAAACCATTGTGGACGTTATTGAGTGCACTTATTCAATCTCACATACAATCCCACTATGGAACTGTGTTCTAGAAATAAATTTGATATTGATATGAGGGTAGGTAGGCAGGCATAGATTCAGAGGCATAAGGTACTGTATTACATACAACAATAATAAAACAATGCATTGATATTTAGGCTACTTTTTACTTTTGATACTTAAGTACTTTTAAAAACAAGTACTTCTGTACTTTTACTTAAGTAAAAATCGGTCTTTAAAACTTTTACGTGTAATGGAGTAATATTTGACCAGTAGTATCTGTACTTTTACTCAAGTAAGGACGTTGTGTAGCCTACTTTGTTCACCTCTGAAAAACAGCCACTAGCAAGGCAGCTATATTTACATGGACAATTGAGAGGACACACATTATAAACAAATACAATTTTGTCTAGTAAGAGTTTTATTTAGATTTTTTAAATTAAAATATTTTGCTTAATTTTTAAATTTTAATTAATGATTAGCTTTTCATCAATTTATGAACCTCCTGCAGTTCCTACACAAACCCCAGTTTGAGAAAGCCTGAGATATTTAATGCACTTCACACTGTTGATAAAGAGTGGAATAACTTTTCTTTCTCTTTGCATTTTTAAATGAATATGCTACAAGATTATTCTAAAAAAATCAATTTGATAAATGAGTTGTCAAAAGTAATCAAAAAGTATTCAGATTAATTACCTAAAATATATAATGTAACAGATTACATTACTGAATACAATTTTCACATGTAATATATATTCAGTAATATATATTATATTACTGTTTATATATATATAAATATATTACTAATATATATTATATATTATATTATAATATATATTCTATTTTACAGTAATATATATAGTATATATATATATATATATATATATAAATATAGGACATTCATTTCTCCTTTTGTTTTATACAGAGGAATAATTTTCATTTTCAGATGAACTAAACCTTAAAAGCAAACAAGCAAGCAAACTAAATTTAATAATGCAAAAAATATAAAATAAATAAATACCTAAACCTAAAATACATTTATAATATAAAATGGCCATGAGTGTCATTTCATTAAAAACTCCAGCTACAAATAAAGTCTGTAAATATTTACAAGAAATAAACATTTATTGCTTAAAAGACATAGACAGCATATAAAAATGTAATGGTTTTGAATATAATGCCAGCATTCATTTATGAAACACACATTTAGCTTATAATGAGAGGAACACAGTTCGCAGAGCTCTGGACTGAACGCTTTTGCATGTGTTATTTTTTAGGCAGCTTTCACTTTTAATAAAACTACCAGTGTGAATGAGATGAATGTATTAAAAAATATACACCACTTCTGAGGAGTTCTGCATGACAAGTACTTTTAACGGCTTTCATTGCATACAATGAAAGTCAATGGGGTCCAAAACAATATTAGACCTCACTGGCTTTTTCTGGACCAAAAAAACAAAACAAAAATATATTTTTTTGTGTTCCCGCAGAAGAATGTTAGTCATACAGAGTTGGTACAACATGAGAGTGAGTAAATGACATTTTCATTTTTGGGTGAACGATCCCTTTAACTCATAAGACACGGGATGTGGTGACATTTTGAAGATTTATATGCAAGTCATTTGTTAGAAAGGCTTTCAAAACCTCAGTGTACAAACCAAAAGGAGATTCCACGAGAAGAATGAATGATGCCTACATGAATACAGCACAGTTGTGGTCAGTGTTAGTGATAAACTTGATTTAGGTTAAGTAAGAATGTGTCACACAGTACAATTACTCTATACTGTCTGCAAGGTGTAAATCTTGAGCTTCACTGTTGCTGGAAAACACTAGGCCCAGTGGATCCTGCAGTTGGTATGTGTGTTTATGAGTACATGGGATGAGATGACAGCAGACATTAGAGGTGAAAGCAGGTCTGCAGTATGAGCAAGAGACAAGCAGTGAAGAGCAGAGCGAGGGAACTTTCACAGTGAATTTCTGAGACGTTCCTACAGGTCACGACAGCAGCGGACGTCTGCTCTAACTTTAGCTCCGGAGGAGAGACGATCATCCCTTGAATCTGTTAGAGACAGAGAAAACATCTTGAATCAACCTTTTAGAAACCTCTTGAAAATACTGACCACTTGAAAAAACATGATATGGACACTACTGTTCAGATTTTTGTGGTCTTTTAAAATCACCAAGGTTGCATAATATTTCATTATGAAATATTATTACAGTTTAAAATAACAGTTTTCTATTTTGATATATTTTAAAATGTAATTTATTCCTGTGATCACAAAGCGCATCATTACTCCAGTCTTCAGTATCACATGATCCTTCAGAAATCATTCTAATATGATGATTTGGTGCTCAAGAAACATTTCTTATTATTATCACTGTTAAAAACAGTTGTGCTGCTTAATATTTTTGTGGAAAATGTGATACTTTTTTTTTTACTGTCACTTTTGATCAATTTACTGTGTCCTTGCTACTGAAAATAATACTGAAGCCAAACTTTTGAATGGTATTTCCACAATAAAAAGTTGTTCACATACAATAAAGAAACGAATAGAACGTTTAAGATCACTTGACCAGCCAAATCATAGTATTATCTGAATATCCTCCCCTGTGAACAGCATATTTAATGTGCTTTCGGTATAAAAAAACCCTGCTTCTTTTGTATTATTCGGCATCCACATCACTAGGTGTCAGTATACGTCCAAGGCGCCTTACTAGCCACATATACAAAACAATTACTGAGGGCAACTTTAAAATGAAAGAATATAAAAGAATCCCGCGTAACCAAAAATCACTCACCGACCACTCATCCAGGCCGATCTTGGAGCAGCGGACATTCATGGGAAGTTTCCGTACAATGTTGTTGAACGCTTTCCCTCTCTTCCTCGTCCACTTATATTTGTCCATGGCCTCCGTGAAGGAGAGGTTGCTGTATTTCTTAGGGCTCTTAATCACAAATGGCCAAGTTCTTCAAAAAAGCAAAAGAGATGGTTTTGGTGTAGTGCATTTACTTAATATCATAACCATACTTAATTATATCCACATTTGATCACCCAAGTCTTTCCAATACATTTTTCCATACAGTTACAAGGAATGGGATCTGGAGCTGTCATCCAAGAGGATGCCAAAGCACCTAAAAAGTATCATAAAAAGGAGTTCATATGACTCTTTTGAACTAAATGACACTTGTTCATATTACTTTTTTGAATTTGAATTTAGATTACATGAAGCATCTGCTATTTACTGAAGACATCCCTAGCTCTCTTAGTGTGTTCATGAGAGAAGTAGAGGTCTGATCATTTTTTTAATGAATCTTTTAATGAATCGATTGCTCTTCTGCAAAACTGAATGATTTGATCATAGTTTAGACTAGAGCACAACAACCTACATTTCCAACCTAAATAGTACACACCACTTTTATGATACTTTTCAGGTTGTGTACTAAATTCTTCAGTTTTCATTCAGTGTGGAGTAATTGCATGGAAACAGCAATTCTTTTAAATTTGTCATTTGTGTTTCAGAGAAGAAAGTCATACAGGTTTTTCCCTTCCATTTTTCAGGTCAACTACTCCTTTAAAGTCTATACATATCAACGCAAATATCATAGTTTATATCCATGTAATTACCTGTAATCCAACTCTTTTAGCAGTACTGAATTCAAAAAGAAAAATTGTTTTAGGGTAATATATAATGTTTCTAATTTATGCGCTACTTGAATAAAGACTGCATCTGTGAAATTGTACTGAATATATACAGATATGATTTTTAAACATATTAATTATGGTACTGTTTACCGTATTCCCCATATCATATATGATGGTTCGAGTGTCATAAATGTACTCACTGCTCAAAGATACGCCAGAGGGTCCACATCCCCTCAGTAAGCTTTATAGGTGTGTGTATGTGTGTGAGAGAGAGTGTGAGTAGTGACCGAAAGACAGAGGGCGCTTGGGGCAGAGCTTTTGAAACTAAATCTGTTTATAGTTGCCAGGTCTATTCCCTTAATCCCCCTAATTCCAGCATCTGAGCACAATACTGCTCGGAGCCTCAGGGGGTCGAATAAACACACTCCACCAGCAGGGCCCTTCAGATGTTCCTCATTTTAGACGTACACACACACACCCACGTCCATCCAAAACACACATTCGCCTGCTCACACACAAAATCACAAACAAACATGTGCGGACATAACAAACCACACATCTCTCTCTCCCTATACAAACTAGTGAAAGGAATCTATACAAAACATCAGCAGCTCAGCAGACGCCCACAGAGTCGAAAACACGCAGCTGCTCTGAGATGTGGACCTCCCTTAAAACTCATACACTATGTTTTTAGATTTATACCATGGTTGCGATAACATCTCGAAGAGCTATAGTTCCACCTATACAATTAGCTAAGAACCACTTATCTTTCTAGATGACTGCTGGAGAGCCAACATGTTTGAATGTGTTACTAAACTGATGGGTTACTCAACAGTGATGTTATGATGTCCACAGATGATGTGTTTAGCACAACTGAAATTTCAGAAACATGTAAAAGAGAAGTCTTGAAGATTGATTGATTATTTATTTTTATCTCAGCAATGAAAATTGCAAACTGGGTTTCGCAAGAAGGGCAAACTAGATTTGATAACATCTGTCTTTTGGCTCTCTTAGAATGAGACAAACACATTTTACAATGACCATTCCAGATGTTCCAGTTGGTCGGACAAACAATTTGCACTTTCTGATGGAAGCAAGATGGCACATCTTCTGGTAAAGCTCTTGTACTGACATGACAGCAAGAACATTTGGATGATAAGTGAAACCATTTATCCTCACTTGATCATCTAACTACCCGGCAGGCCATCAATCAACCGCTGTTAAGCTATTACGTGACACCAGTCTTATGTGAACCAAGTTGTCATTGGAAGGTCTACCATTTCAAAGAATTGTCTCAAGTTTGTTCCATTAAAATGAACATATTGTCCTTGAACTTTCTTTCCATTGTTTTTCACCCTGTTTTCTTATGTTTCATAACCTACTGTAGCTTACTGCTTAGTACTACTTTTGTCATTTTAAATTTCATTTTAAAGGAGCTGTAAGAGCTGTTCTGGAACTTAAACCAGATTAAAAACCAAAAGTATCCACCTTCTTTACGTAACAGTGGGTCCAGCCGTCTAAAAACTTGAAAGTACAAGACTTCCGGTCCCATCCGCTTCCATTTATTTTAGCTGTACAGAACAGTCCGTTATCATGCTTGATATTGCAAACTGGTATTTGTCATCATATTATTTAAATTTTTTATTGTCATTATCTCCAGTTGCGTGTCATTTTAATGAGATGTCCCATTCGATCTCGCAATTAAATTTCGTTGTTATAGGACATATAACACAGTCGCGTAGGCGTGGGTATGTGGAGCAGAGACTTTTGCAGAGGGAATGTAAAAGGATTTTTGACCTAAAATGTCTATATCCTTTGGGCATGAATGAGGAATATACTCTCAATTGTTTTCTATAAATGTTGTTTCATTATGCATTGCAATGTCTAATCGTGTGACGTGTAGGGATGATGAGAATAATCTTTTGTGATATTCAATAATGGGAATGAGTATATTTATGTTCCAATTGATGGTCAGATAAAAAAAAAAAATGATTTTTTGAGTTTTTTGAGAGTTTTTTGAATAGAGGATTGTTGTGATATGTATATATAATCATGTAGACTATGTAAATATTTGTATATGGGATAAAGTCAGATTACGGTATGTTACATGGATTAGGGTAATAAGTGTTTAAATGACCGCAGTTGTACGCTTGGAAAACGTTTTGCACTCTTGCACTTTTTTGCACTTTATTTGTGGCCTCTGGACAATAAAATCCTGTGGGCTTTTTAGCCTATATTCGTGTGCGGATCTCTTTTTTCTTATTTTTGATTCCCTTTTGGATCTACGCACCGCAAGAAGATATCACTCATCAGTTTGGGACTAATGTTTTGGCGCTACGCCTTTCCATCCTCTTCTTTATTATTGTCATCATAAACAGTTTTACTGCACGTTGTTTTTCTTCTAGTTATTAGTGGCTAATGAATCTGAAGTCTCGCACATTCACAGAAAATAGTTTACTTCCACGTTGTAAAATAAAGTGGATACTCTTGCTCCGGACTGTAAAAGTTTACAGTTTTGATGAGAACTCTTGGCCTTTCATAGTATACTCTAAGTTGATAGCGCGCGCAAACACAGGTGTCCGACACTTGCGCTCTAGAAAGTTTCATCTTTGTCCATTTTCTTTGCTATTTCTCTCCAGAAGTTATGACTGATAACTTTGTACTTGTTTAAACTAGTTGCGTGTGTCTCTTAACTCTTTCACACAAGTGCCTGTTAATTTTTTGTAGTTCCGTCTCATCCGTTTCTTTTTCAGAAGATACGCAACTCTAGTTTAAACGATGTCTATCAAGCACACTATCAAATGGATTATACTTTGATAGGCTATGCATTCAGCTAAGTTAAGTATTCGTGTCAAAACTGAAGTATACTTTAGCCAATGAATTAGACTTTCCAAAACCCCTCCTTGAAAGATACATTGTACTTGGTGGCGAATGGAGCATGTGAGTAGTAGCATCTCTGTCCTGTCAAAGTTGTCAAAAATAACAGTAGCAAATAGCAGTAGCGCTTTTGAATATTAAAGTAACAACTGGCAATTGCTAAATAAGGCTGGATAGCTAAATGCAAAATGATTGACAGGCAGATAGCACCTTCAGTCTTCTGATTGGCTAAACACAAAAATCTAGAGTCTTGTCTCAGCCTGTCACAGACACGTGTGTTATTTCAGGATGCTTAATACAGTCATATCTCTCAGGTAATTTGGATTTTTTTCTTGTGCAGCCTCATATTTCAGTGCCATTTACAATAAATGTTATTCATTGTTATGAACTTAATATGTGTATATTAACCACTAACAAAGAAGCCCTTTTCTAAGGTGGTTTTTCAGACTTACGTAACAGGCTCCTGAATCTCTTTGACCCCAATGAATTTGAGCTGGCCGGTGATTTCTGGTAAACTCTCACACCTGGCTAGGTTAACCCTGGGGTAGTACAGCAGATACGACAAACACATCTCATCGCGTGTACTAAGACCTCCCTGTAGAAAAAAAAAAAAGACATTCCACATTACTAGGGTCAAGACCTTGAATTATTACACTGACATAATGCATCTGAATCATTGTAACAGCCAGAGGCCTGTGACAAATTATGCCCAGTACTGAGCAAAACTGAACTGACATGCACAGAGCAGCAAATATATCTTGATCTTTCTAATATGAATCCAAAACACCAGTGATTTGGCCCTGATGTTTATGGATTGTGGACTGTCTACAGAGAAAAAGCAGCTTGTCTCAGCCTATCAGCTCACTGGCTTCATGTGTACGGGCAAACGTCAGCAGCTGGATCAGTCTCCGCAGACTTGCAGCTGTTTGCAGACACATTGTTTAGCCAAGAGCCTGCTGGTGAGATTCAAAGACGTGTTTCTAATAGAGCTGTTCAGTTTGTAGTCCTAAAGTCTATAGTTTTAGTTTATAGTTCTACAGTTTTTTGTTGTTGTTGAATTTTACATTTTAAATCACACACACACACACACACACATCATTTGCACCCTCATGTTGGTCCAAAATCCGTACAACTTCTTCTGTGAAACGAACGTACTTATCTTTTTCGTTCCACAGAAGCAAGAAAGTCATAGTTTTGGAACAACATGAGGGTGAGTAAATGATGACAGAATTGTCTTTTTTGGGTGTACTATCCCTTTAAGTTGGTGAACAAAATGATAAAGTTTCGAGTAATATTCCCCACAGACCTTTTTAAGTCATGCATCAAGAAATGCTATTTTAAAATCCCATTAGAAATTCCCAAAGGAAGCCATGGCAAATTACCGCTCGGGGTGGCCTACAAATCAGACATCTTGACTGAACAGCTCCATTACAGTATTATTAAGGTTTGCTATTATCCAGGATTAATATGATAAATAATTCTGTATAAGACACACATTTCTACAATTGTTAAAAAAGCAAACAAGACTTCACAAGCTTTAATCTTACCCAGGTCATGTTCATTCTGCCTTTAGTGTTGTATTTACACTCAGTGATTAGAGAATCTCCCTGGTGGCAGAAAAACAGGTAAGTTAATGCACGGTTAGTAAAAACATTTGCTTATCTGTTATGCTCACTGTTGGGTGTTAGCCAAACAGAATAGGTAATTAAAACTCATTTGAGTATAAACCGTTAAAACCTCGCTGATTGTTATCACAGAATAGAACAGGTCACAACTCACATATGAGTCACCTCTCGCCTGTAGGCCCTTTTAAATAGACACCAGTCTTACAGATGCACAATGTGCACTGTTTACATGTTGAATTTATTACACCACTCTTAGGTAATACAAAGTGTTTGAAAATGGACACTGGGGCAGATAATGATAATCGCTCTACACTTTTCTACTACAATACTACCAATCCCGTAGCTATAAACTCTAAATCCTGAGAACAGTGTAAAGAATTTAGTGGGAGTAAATGTCATATTTAATTTGACACAGACGAGACTGTTGAGAGATAAAAGCAGAGTACCACAGAACCTATTTTTTGGTTTTCCATAAATGAGTAAAGCAAACTGTGAGGTTCACTGTATCTGGTGATTAATGCAACACATCAATTTCACCCTCAGATGGAGCAATGAAGATTATGAAACTGAAATGGATTGTGACTGACAGGCAGGATGATCCTCTCCTGGCGGAGCGGCTGGAACTCCTGGAAGTTGAAATCAAACTGATCATCTGAGGCAAGTGGCTGGAGCTCGACCTGCTGGCGGAAGTGTCTGGTTCTGATAGCCCGTCCTGCCAGGTGAGCATGGAGCAGAACTGCAAACACATGAACTCCATCGGGCATCTCACTTTCTAATGACTTACAGGAAGAGAGACACGTTATAATTATTTTTTTTTTTTTTTTGCTCTGGGTTTTGAGAAACTTGCACTAACATTAAAAAATGTGGAACTAATAAGATTTTTTTTTTTTTTTTTTTTTTTTAAAGAAAATTAAAGCTTCTGTTCAGCAATGTAGCATTAAATTGTAAAAAAAAACAAAAAACATTTGAAATAATTGTTTTCTGTTTTTATACACTACCTTCAAAAGTTTGGAATCAATGCAATTTTTTTAATTATTCAGGAAGGACGCATTAAATTGATCAAAAGTGACAGTAAAGATTTTCGTAATGATACAAACTATTACTATTTCAAAAAAAAATTATGTTCTTAATCTAAACTTTTTGTTCATCAAAGAATCTTGAAAAATGTATCACAGTTTCTACAAAAATATTAAGTAGCTGTTTTCAACATTGATAATAATAAGAAATGTTACTTGAGCAGCAAATCAGAATATTAGATTGATTTCTGAAGGATCATGTGACAATGAAGACTGGAGTAATGATGCTGAAAATTCAGCTTTGCCATCACAGGAATAAATGATATTTTAAAATATATTACAATAGAAAACAGTTATTTTAAATTGTAATAATATTTCACAATAGTTATATTTTTATTGTATTTTTGACCAAATAAATGCAGCCTTGGTATGCATAAAATACTAGTCATTTGTAATAATATAAGTCTTTACTGTAATTTAATGCATCCTGGTGAATAAGAATATTGATTTCTTTCAAAAACACTCTTTCATAGTGATTCCTAATGTCTGAATGGTAATGTAGCTATCAAATATCATCTCATAGAGTGTAAATGGAGTGTAACCACTATAATTCCTGTGTTTTTGCGGTCTCACCTCCTGGAGACACTCCTGTGTGCAGTGTCCTTCTGTAATATAATCCTGCATACCTGGGGGCAGCATGTGGTAGAGACTGACCCAAACTCCTGTCTCTATGACCCCAGCATCATAGCGCCTCAGGCTGGGGCTGTAGTACAAACGCAGGCCTGAACTGTCCACTATCCCTGTGGAGAGACCAAAACTCTGAGATCAGCTCTTTGCGGCTTAACCAACCTGATCTCATGGGAAAACATAACTATGTTACAAGGTGGATATTTCGTATGAATTGGTGTGACGAGAATCGTACAAAAACTTGATTGTTCCCTTAATTTACTTAATTTAAACCCTTAATTTACCAAATTTCACGGTGAGATTGCGTTGGCTCGACCCTTACAGAAAAGCTCATTATTGATTGGCTGAAAATCATTGTAGTATACCATGGAGACTATATTGATTATTTCATCCACAAATACATCAAATATAATAACCGACATGTGACAGAAAATAACTGTAATGTTTAGTCATGTCATAGGTCTCTAAGTGAGGCAGGTTTGGTCTTAAACTGTTAGGGTATTAAATAAAAAACATATATAACATATGGTACCTCTTTGTAAAGATGGGTTATCAAAGTGAATCTCCATCTGTACATAGACTGGGTCTATTGAGGTTCCTATAGACATTCCAACATGTGGAGGATAGGTGAAGCCCTGCAATATATACAATAATTTTCATTCAATATCTGAAACTCTCATTATTTCAAATGAATATGAACTTATGAAATGATCACCTCTCCCCCAATAGCCCAGGCGAACAGGACGGTTTCGCAGGTGAAGAAGGAGTCTGGCATATTTGGATGGTAGCATTCATGTCCTCTGTTGATCTCACTCTTGTTCAGATTGCTGTCGCATTGGTAGAGCAGAATGTGATGAACTAGATTCTCATGACCTTTCTGAATCAATGGCTCTATCTGAAAACACCAAACAAAGAGAGTGGAATATGAATAGCAGGGTTGTGCGCCACTCAGAATTGAATTGAGAATGCCTTTTGAATTTCATTTTTGTAATTTGTACTGAGGTAGCAAACAGGGTGCAGAATTGTTTGAATTTCAATTTGAATTTAAGGAATTAAAATTGTATTAAATTCAAATAGCCCTTTCACTTAGCAGTACAGAAAAGCCTTATTATTAAGGACTAATGGAGTATAAAATGTATTTATTTGTTTATTATTAGTGCATTTATATCATTATAGATTGAACCTGAAAATTATATTATAAATGTCAATATGTATGACATAATTAGCTCAAATCAATATTTATATTTTGTTTTAAAATTCAGTACATTTGACTTCCGATTACACCAATTCAAATTCCAGTTCAACAATCCTGTTAATGGGTGTGGCAAATTCAAACAGTTCCAAAGGGAACAAATTGTACATACATTTTGAAAATAACCCAACCCTTTAATATTTATTATTGTTCACAAGTTTGGGGTTTGTGTTTTGTTTTTAAAAGAACTCTCTCATGCTCACCCACACTGCATTTATTTGTTCAAAAATACAGCAAAAACCGTACTCTTGTGGAATATTATTACAATTTAAAATGACCATTTATTTTAATATATTTTAAAACGTTATTAATTCCTGTCATGATAAAGCTGAATTTATTTGCAAAACTTTGTAAATGTCACTTTTTATTTAATTTGTCCTTGTGAAATTTTTTTTAAAATCCTAAATAAGAACACTTTCCACTACACATGCTGTCCAGAGTTTTGATAAAGGGATCAGCCATAAAGATTTTTTAAAAGTAGGTTATCTTTTTAAAACACTCTATTTTGATCCTCTACAAGAAAACTGTGTGTGTGTGTGTGTGTGTGTGTGTGTGTGTGTGGATTCTTGAGCTAAAACTAGCTCGGATATCTTTGGAGTAGGAAGTGGGGGATTTTAGAATTATTTTTCTCCTCACAGTGGGCTTCTTCTGTCGGAACTGGAATTCTAAATAAAAGCATTTCCAACAGAGTGAACTGTGTCCTCTATTCCAGGGGCCTCTGCCTGAACCAGTGGGACCCAGGGCCAAACAGTGGCTGGATAAATATTCAAACATTCCTTTATTTCCCTTCCACCTCCTCTTTTTTACCCATGGGGAGCCGTTTTGTTTTTTGAGATCCCAAAATTAAATGAACATGTAACATTTTGTATAGAAGTATTACATTGTATCTAACTGATAACAGCATGTCTAATCCATCCAGTGTTGGGTGTAACTTGTTACAAGTAACTTGAGTTACGTAATCAGATTACTTTTCCAAGTAATTAGTAAAGTAACGCATTACTTTTTTAATTTACAACAAAATATCTAAGTTGCTTTTTTAAATAAGTAATGCTAGTTACTTTTTCCACATTTATTGAAGTGAGGAGGTGTTGTGTGCACTCTGTAAACATGATGGTTATTTTAGTTCTAGACTAAATGTAAACATGCATTTACTCACTTGCACGAAAACATTCAGTATTCCTCAAAATGAATAAAAACAGTAAAATGCAATCTCAGAATTGTACACAAAACTTTTATGATTAACTATATTCAATTACACAAATATACTTTATGTAATTAATCTCACTTTATTAACCAATGTCTTTGCTGCTGACCTTCAGTGATCTAATTCAACCATACTACTAAGCAAAAATTACTTTAGATCAGATTTAGAAATAACAGTGTTGAACTTCCTTCTCCTATCTTCAGTTGAAAGGTTTGTTTTAAGTTGCTATGAAAGATGCCCTTTTTTTTATTGGTAACAAAATTGTGTTTTGTCATTAAGAACACACTAACATCGCTTGCAATCATTCAAAAAATGTTGCACCAGGGAATTCTGATAAAATGCTCATCACAGAGCCCATGAATAAGCTGGATGACAAACATTTGTGACAATTACTACAAGCACATGCCTAATTTAAATATGGGTGGCCAGTTGTGATTTTATTATTAGCCTACAAATCGTGCATGCAATCTGTTACACAAGCAAATTAACTACCCTTTATTTGGGATCTTACTGTATAAAGTACACCCTCATCAGGCATCAAATGGCATGAGGCTTAGACTGAATAAGGACAGTGACAATATAGCCTGAATATAGACAGTGAGAGCATAGTGTCTGGAAAGTCTGCTCCTGTTTGACAGTTCAACATCTGCTCTTTGAAACTGAGCAGGAACAGAGCAAGAAACATTCAGACACTGCTGTGGTTATATGAGGCAGCTGGCATCAGACTAACACAGTCTGGAGCTTCACAAATACCAGACTAGTGTATGTAGAAAGGAGAGGGTGAAGAGGGGTCTCAATAATTATTCACTTGTTGGTTTTAACTGATATGTGTTCAGTTGATGTTAATGAAAGGTTAATTTGAGGCTAAATGTAATATCACGGTCCATTTACAGTACATGTACCCAAGTGAAACTTTATTTTACAGTATGCTCCAGAAGTATTTTAGTCATTTACAATTGCTTGATTTAGGCCACAACTAAAGTCTGCATGCCACTGACTAGTGAATGCAAGTGTGCATTTGTCTGTATGTTTCATCATCTTGTAAAACATGGACTACTCAAGTCTATTCACTGTATAGAGTCTTTGTATCCATCACACTACATGCTGAACATTGCAGAAAACTAAATGGCTTACATTCATACTGCGTGCAGCTCACTTCTGCATGTGCAGCGCTTATGTTTTTGCTAAAAACGTGGAGCTGTAGCCATAGTGATGAATTCATGGAGATGAATGCACGCCTGTCTTTCCACAGCTGAATTTTACATAGGCACGAACTGGTGACTACAACAGTTAAATTAAATTAAAGGTTGGTGCATCTGAAAAATTAGCCTGAAAGGATGAAGCTTAATTGTAGTAGTTTATCATATGATTAAAGTACCTATTCTGCCTTTAATTAAGTAAAACTTGAAAAGCTTAGTTATGGGAAGACTCTTTCATCTGGGCCAGAGAGTATAATTTCAGTAACATGTCTGATCTACAAATAGCAGCTGCAAAAGACAATAATAAGCAGGTGAGACATAAAATGGAAGCGAGGGAGACAGAAAGAGATGGAAACCGACTGCATGGCAAAATAAACTGATGTAAAAACAACCAATATGAGGTCAAACATACCATGTTTTGAAACATGCATGTGGAATCTAATTTATGTACAAATGGTTAAGCTATTCAGTAGCATGACAGTAATTATCATGAGAAATCGGAGTGTTTGGCATTGTAATGGATATGACAATGTTGATATATTTGGTCTTGGCGGAATAGATCTGCTACGCTGCTGCTATTGCTTCTGCAGAGTAAGTACGGGATCTGCTACTGCCAATACTTACATAGACACACTGCTGTGATCATGTAAGACATGCTGCTGCTGTACAATATAGCATACATGAATTACCCGTAGCAGATCTATACAGGTGGAGCTGGGGAAGGTGGAGGGTTTCTGAAAGTGTGCTGCACTGCTACAGCAAATACTAGTGATGTTACGTTCGTGAACGAATCGTTCTTTTTGAACGAATCTTTTAGGTGAACGAATCGTTCTCGTTCACGTAATCCATTGACTCATATTTCTCGTTCACTGAAATCCCTCCCTCCACAGCAGCGCGGCGCTATTAGCAGCGCATGCGCAGCTCAGTGAACCGGGTAGCTCTGTGTTTTCAACCTGTCAAAGAATGACTAAACCTCGAGCCAATAGCCTTTGAGTATGAGATGTGACAGAGCATGTGATTTGTTGAATGTAGTGAACGAATACGCCCTTCACTGACTGTGACCGAGTTGCTTTTGAGTCTGAACAAGAGAGAGAGAGATCCTCTCGTTCGTGAACGAGTTGAACGAACTGGTACATGCCGTTCGTGAACGAAAAGAACCAGTTATTTGAACGATAATGATGGCAAACAGATAGAGCTAGGTTTGTGTAGTTAGCATATTTGCATCAAAGAAATAAATGTACACTTTACCATTGTAATGAAAACAGTTTAATAACGCAAGCTGATGGTTAAATGTAACAAAGACAAATTAACATTGTCATTTTTTACTTTGTTTGAGCTACGTGGGAGTGGGGCACTTGACTGTTTACTTGATTTAAATTTACACTTCTCTTTACCTGCTTTTCTTATATTTTGTTTGTGTGTTTTAGACTTAGTTTTGTGGTATTTTGCACTTTGAACAATTTACTTGACTACTGTACAATACTGTAAGCACTGGTGTTTTGTGTTCGTTTTGTATTATCAAAAATGAA
Source organism: Leuciscus leuciscus (assembly GCF_965113295.1). Lineage (NCBI taxonomy): Eukaryota > Metazoa > Chordata > Actinopteri > Cypriniformes > Leuciscidae > Leuciscus > Leuciscus leuciscus. The sequence goes on along the minus strand of NC_138743.1, from coordinate 29,141,890 downwards.
TTCATTACGTTTTATTGATGTCATGCACTTCTCTAAAAACTAAAACAAACCAAAAAATATGACGGTTAGGTCTCATTTGCGTAACAGCAAATAGCATTTCAGTTCGGGGTGTGAAGGGGCATGCAATTGGTTGGATCTACTGAACGAATACGCCCATCACTGACCGAGATCGCTCTGTTTTTAGTCTGAACGAGAGAGAGATCTCATTCGTGAACAAATTGAACAAACTGGTACATTTCGTTCGTGAATGAAATGAATGAGAGTAGCCTACTGGGTAGATCGGTCATTTAGCATGTGATTCAACCTCATTCAAAGCGCAGTTATAGGTGTGCACATACAATTGTTTATATATTCATATTTAACATACAGAACATAACTCAGTGTTTAATATAATCCCAGATTTATGAATGTGTATGTCTGACCAAACTATTTAAAATGTTAATTATGCAAGAAAACATTGCTTTGGTCATCTGAACCACTTATTTAGACTTATTTTATTAATTTAGTAAATAAGGCACACATTTTAACAAAGCCAAATCAGTTTTTTTTGTAACAAGTAAATACGTTCGTTAAAACATAGCATAAAAGACACTCTTTTTCGCCACCTGCTGCAGTATTTACGTAATATGAAGAAATTGTGACTGAACGAATCAGTGAACGAGTCTGAACGAATCATTTTGGTGAACGAACTGAAAATGAACGAGTCTCTGGAAAGAATCAAAATTTCCACCACTAGCAAATACTGACCAAGTATTTTAAAAGTTGAGTAGCGAGCTCATTGGCTGCTGATGCAAGAGGAACCAATCAGCTCTGCCCTATAGAGAATAATGTGATTCCTAGCAGATTGAGTTAAAGGAGAATTTCACCCGTGGGAACATTAATCTTTATTGAAAGTGCGTCATATATGTTGTCTAAATGTAACATAAATTTCGAATTTGGAGCTTTCTTGACCGAGGAAAGACAGAAAGTAACTATTGCTTTTAGTTTCTGCAAGTGAAGTCCCATCCACTGATCTGTAATAGGTCTGTAGCGTAAGTGGGTCCCACACCCTGGAAAAATGAGGAACACGTGTTTGTAGTCTCAATCCCTCTGCAAAGATATGGGACTTCCTGCTTAGAATGACGCAAAATTACGATTTTTACATCATCATAAGCAGGAAAGGCAACACTGAAATCCGTATTTCTTTTATGTTTCATGTTGTCATATTTAGTGTGAATTTACCCGGTGAAGTTTGATACTTTCAACGTAAAACTCCACATTGTTATGATGCCAGTAAAATAAATGGCACTGATTAAATTGTAGAAATTGTACAAGGCTATAATTTACCTAAACATGCATCTCTGGAATAGCTATCTCATCTCTGGATTAAAACATGACTTAAATTAATTCAAGTGTTTTAAACATTATGATTTCATTAAGATGGGCATGCTTTACCATTTACATAGTTTTATTACTCACTCTGATTACATGATGTTTCTTCTTCGGCTCTGGAAATTTAAAGATCTGACACCAGTATGTTGTATCCTTATGAGGCACATGAACCTGCAATATTGAAAAATGTTTACAAAATTCCCAAAACAGTTAAACATAGCAGTTAGATGGCAACAACCAGCAATATTCCATTGTGGACTGGAGAGTGTGGACTTCCAGCTTTTTATTAATCCCATTTCCTTTTTTTTTTCCTATTCAATGCTGAGCATTTGTTATGAGGTTGTAAATATGTACACTCTTATAAAATCTGGCGTTTGGCAGTATCCCACAGGCATAAAAGGAGCCTTGTTTTCGTTGAAAATACCCAATCAGCAGGCAAAAGGGTCTGTATTTTAAAAGGATTCATATGTAACCACAAATCCTTGACATTAAGGACCTTGATTTTGAACTATGCACAAATAGACAAAACAGTTGGCATAACACTGCCTTAGGCTAAGCTGTTCTACGTCACTCTTAGCTCATCAAACGCTCCAGCAGTCTGCTGCACGCACTTTCCTCACCTCCTCGTTCTGAAGGTCAAAGAAAGCTGTTCCTGCTGGGATGCTGGAGCTGCTTCCAGGGTTGAGTAATCGCAGACTCTTTCTGCCTCTGTTCATCCCATGGTAGACTGGTCCTGACACTCCCACGTCCTCCTCATGGAACGCCCAGATCACTCTCACTGTACTGCCCTGCTCAGTGACAAATTATGGGTAATTGTAAGCTTACTGTAAGTGCAATAGGCTTTTTTATAAGTAATAATTTGACAACATTTTAGGGAATTGAGTTTATTGAACTCCTCAATACAAAACAAAACACCATACTATTGTTTTCCCTTGAACAAAAGGCTATGTTCTGACATAATTACAACTGAGAGCGCAGTTACAAAGCTTTGGTTTGGTGCACGCTCCAAAAATTGGAAAAAGAGACCAGTGTTGTAGTCGAGACCAGCTCACTCGAGTCCGAGTCGAGACCGAGACCAGAGGGGGTCGAGTCCGAGTCGAGACCGAGACCAAAGAGAGTCGAGTCCGAGTCGAGACCGAGACCAGAGAGAGTTGAGTCCGAGTCGAGTCGAGACCGAGACCAGAGAGGTTGGATAACCTAAGGTTGGGTCTAAAAACCAGACCTAAAGATATCTTCAAGAATATGTAAAATATTTGGTTGTAACAATAAAATTGGCACCATTCTCAAACAGTAAATCAAATATACCATGGAATCATGTACACTGTAATGGTAAAAAGGCCACATAGTAGGTGGTGTAAAGGTCATTTTATTACAATTATTACGCGAACGTTAGTCTCAAGTCATGCGCAGTTGCGCACAAGAAAGTCAGCAATCATTGGACGTTTCAATCAAACAACAATTTAAAGAAATATTAACATACAGTAACAATCATGAAATATTTTGAATGGGACTCGAGTGGACTCGGGAATAAGTCCGAGTCCTAATATGTTCGAGTACGAGTCAATTCCGAGTCAAAATGCACACGAGTGCATGACAAGACCGAGACCATTAAAATATGGTCTCGAGACCGAGTCCGAGTCTCGAGTACACAACACTGAAAGAGACCCTGACACTGAAAGCTGTTTCTTTTTAGACTTATGGAGCCAGATGTAATGATGCATGCAGTCAAACCTACCGTAATGACTTTGTCATTGTCATCACAGGTCTGGAGGTTTCTGCTGAAAGCCAGGACAGTATGTGTGCCATTCTCTCTGCCGTACAGAAGTTGGTAGCTCTGCAGTGGATCTTTGTGGACCTTTCTGTTCGAGTCTGTAAAGTAGTCCTGAGCAGAGTGAGGAGAAACCAAGTTAGTCCATATTAGGTTTGCATCTTTTAAGTCTGAACCTGTTTTGATGGAGTATTGGGATCATGTGAGTAAATCTTATTGGTTTTGGTCTGCATGCTTTCACATTTGATAACCTTTGATCAAAATGTTTGGTCAGCTGCACTCACAAATGCTCTATTTTTGTCCAATGCATTCAGACAGAACTACGGCTAAGTTTTGGAACAAAAACAGTCATGACTCATGCTTGCAAAACTAAAACTTCAATGTATTGGTATAAAAGAGTCTTCAATAAACAATGCTGATGAATAGCCCTGTGCTGAACACAAATCATAAACATCTTGGACTATTCTATACATCATACAGTAAGATACAGCTGGATGGGGATTATAATGTGCAGAATATGAACAGCTGGGGTGGATGCATTCAAATATTGCCCTGTTTTTTTATTTGAAAAGGTACAGTGTCTGTGCAAGTACTGTCTGATTAAAATCCAGGTCACAACTGATTATAGTCAGGTCAGTGGGTTACTGTTGATGATCTCATTGCAACAGATTTCAGAACACAAACAAACAAACTATTACTGCAGATTTAAATGTTCAGACAGTGGTCTTTAATGTTACTCACACTCTTGAAAAGTATGTAATTTTTGTATAAACTGTGTTTAAGTGAAATGTAAATGTCAATAAAAAAACTGACAGAAACTGTATAATATAGTTTTTGTGACCACTACCAATGCAGATGATCTGACAATGACATACAGAACAGATGATTATTCTTTGCTTTATTTCTGCTTTATTGGCACAAATAATGAATAAAACAACACTAAACAATAAAAAACATGAATTATGAATGCTTTATTAATAATAATAATAATTATTTTATTAATTAATAATAATAATATGTATGCCACTGTATCTATGTAAAGCTGTTTTGTGATCCAAATCAGTGCAGATGAATTTTGATCTGTTTTGATCTAAGTTTAAAATGCTCATAACAGATGGGCTGTTAGAATTGATGTAAAAAGTATGCAAAAATTATGCATTAAATAAGTTACTTCGCCAGTCGTGTGACCAATGTTGTTTCCAATTGAATGCACAGTGGCATTATGGGATGGTAAAAGAAATGAAAGTAAAAATAAAAATAAACTTTTTTTTTTTTTTTACTTGTACTTTTCTTTTTTCTTTTTTTTTTTTTTACATAACATTGTTGTATAAGTTAAATGGATGGGAGCAAATATGTTGTTAATGATTTTTTTCCCCCATCACAGATCCATAAAAAAATGTATACAATTACAAAAGACTTAAAATCATTTCAGTAACCTGCTTAAAACTGAAATAATAATAATCAATCCAGCACAACATTTACAGAGGTCAAAATGCAGCAGGCTAATTTTAAACTGTGAGCTGTGTATAATCAGAGATGCATCCACACCCAAAGGTGCGTTCACACACTTACCATCAGATATGCACTTCCGTTGAGCACACCACCTATCACGATATCAGACGAAGACATCGCTCCGGTCGGTGACAAACCGAATCCTATATATCCTCTCGTTTCCACTTCTACTTCAAAAGTTATCGTGGACTCGTCAAATCCCCACTTAATGTTGTATCTCCCATCCGCATCTAGGGCAGCTGAATGAACGAAACGTGTCCCCTGTGAGCATGTCGAGCAGAAGAGTGAAGTTAAGAAAACCAGAGCGCAAAGAGGCTGATTTTCAGACATATCGAGCTGAATCACAAACAACACTGACGGCACTCAAGGACGCTTTTTATCCATAGAGCAGTTTATGGAAATATGCAACTTCCGAGGGCAAGAGTGTTTGTTTGCTTTGGTGCATTGGAGGCGAACGATCCTTTCAAGCGCTGGCAGCCTCCCACCGCTGAACTGTTGGAACTTGTGTGATTTCCCTTTGATGTGGAAAGACATGTAGAGCTGAACACCGTGTCTACGAGCGCGCGACGCGACACAAGTCAAGCTGCCGTTATAATCAACGGCGTGATTACAATACACTATTAAACTGAAGTTCAAGTACTGAGTGAAGAATCACTTGAATGTTGGTGACTTGGTTTGGACTTAGGCTATTTTTCTCTGTTATGTATCTTCAAATGTAGGCTAATTATAACAAAACTGATAGCCTAATTAATTTCTTCATCAGTAAGTGGAAAAGGTAGCCTTGAGCCCATCAACACTTCGGAATATGCATACTTCCTTAATATTTAGTATGCAAAAAGCAGTACATCAAATGAGTAGGGTATCAGTATGCAGTGTACTGTATATAAAATCATGAGAACAATACCTGGATGACCTCTACCGCAGTGGTTCTCAACCAGGGGCCCGGGGCCCACTAGGGGGCCTAAGCAAACTTCAGAGGCATCCTGAAGAATACTTCATTTAAAAAAGACAATTATTATTTTAATTTACCCTCTTAACTGTTTTTTTGTTTTTGTTTTGAGGAATCAGGATCACTGTCTAGAAAAAACATAAGCATCATATTAAAAGTATTTCTAGACTTTGAAAAGTCATGTAAATTAGTAAAATCTTATATCCCATTTTTTGGGGGGAATTATTATAATGAATATGTCAACCTCTAAAATATTTTATCAAGTTCAATTTTGTGAGTGAAAAAATATTTTTAAAATCCTTTTCCATATTTTTTCTCTCCAGTAGATCATGAAAAACTGGAAAAATCTCGGGGCCTTCCAATATTGTTGTCGGCAATGTCAAAAAGGTTGAGAACCACTGCTCTACGCATCCAGTGACATTCTGAAGTGTACCCTCGAATGTAAGATTATAAAAGTTAAAAGTCTCATTTACAAATAGGCTAATTAAAGGGTTAGTTCACCCAAAAATGAAAATTCTGTCAGTAATTACTCACCCTCATGTTGTTCCAACCCCGTTAGACCTTCGTTCATCTTCGGAACACAAATTAAGATAGTTTTTATTAAATCTGAGAGCTGGATCACTCCTCCATAGGCTTCTAAGACATTATAACTTGTTGGCCCAGAAAATGCATTAAAGACATCGTTAATATAGTCCAAGTGACTACATTGGCTCAATCTTAAGTTTATCAAGCGACGAGAATACTTTTTGTGCACAAAAAAAAATAACGACTTTATTCCACTATTTATTTCCTTCTCTCTGAGCCTCGAGTTTTTTCATGTAGTGTTTTAGCGCTGCGCGTCTGTGTTGCACGTCACCACGTAGGCTCACTATTGGCCGACGCTGGTCATGTGTGTCATGCGTGTGGACGTACAACACAGACGCTTAATTTGTGTTCCGAAGATGAACGAAGGTCACAGGGTTGGAACAACATGAGGGTGAGTAATTACTGACATAATTTTCATTTTTGGGTGAACTAACTCTTTAAGCAATACCACACAATGTTATTGTTCTGAATAGCAGCACTGTTGTGTAGACACAAAATATTTAGTATTACAGCACAATTGTGTGTGTGTGAGTACAGTTTATTGCAGAACAACTCATTATGTTGGTGTGAAATAAAGTTATGGAAATGTAGGAATTAAAGCTGAAGCTCCAATTTCCACCCGAAAAAGTCTGTAGGTGCCTACTTCACTCAGAGAAGCTGTCAATCATGTTTTTATAGCATCACATAACTTATTTTTAAAAAAACTAACAAACGTATATATATAAAAAAAAACACTTTAACTTATATCAGTGATAAAAACTACATCAAATGACAGAAATCATATTTGTAAAAAACTATTAATTATTAAAAATTAATAATTATTTGATTGTATACTTTGTCTCACGTCCTATTAGATTACATGGAGAGGGCGTGGTTTTTGAGCTATACTGCATACAGCCACCTGGGGGCGATCGAAACGTTTTGGCTTCTCTTTCTTTCTTTCTTTCTTTCTTTCTTTCTTTCTTTCTTTCTTTCTTTCTTTCTTTCTTTCTTTCTTTCTTTCTTTCTTTCTTTCTTTCTTTCTTTCTTTCTTTCTTTCTTTCTTTTTCTTTCTTTCTTTCTTTCTTTCTTCCTTCCTTTCTTCCTTTCTTTCTTTCTTTCTTTCTTTCTTTTCACGATTTGAGTGGCACACTTGGGTAAACATGTCGGTTGTCCATTATAAATATTTATGCGTGAAGACAACTGGGAACTGCACATCTTTGAATTATTGATTGAAATTCATAATAAAAGATTTTACAGCAGAGCAAGGGAAAACATATTTATACAGACATATCTAAGTCTGAGAAAAACAAGTGACTCATCTTTCTGTAGTTTAATTACTGTACCTTGTTTTTGGTGCTAGAGTAGAAGACAAGTTAGACAACTATATGAGTTTTGGCAATTTGTCATCTAGCAGGTTCTGCGTCTGTTTGGATAATGCAAAATCATGATCTTAAAGACCTCTGCATCTCTAGACATCTGAAGTTAAAAATAAGCAATATTATTGACTCTAAAATTATTTGATTTCGCCTACCTGTGAAAGTTATGTGGCAACAAAAGCTATTTCTATTCTATTCTATTCTATTCTATTCTATTCTATTCTATTCTATTCTATTCTATTCTATTCTATTCTATTCTATTCTATTCTATTCTTCTAGGGGTTTAAATTCTAAGGGTTTAAATGTGTGACAGATGACTGCCATCTAGTGGTGACAATGCATACAAGCGTACACTTGTAAAAAGAATGTCAGTCATATTCATCCTTCAAATCATCTATCAAATCCTATTCAGTGATGACAAAATAGACGTGTGCTGTTTTAGACAAATTATTGAAATCTGAATCTTAGAAAGACAAAATAGAAAGTATGGATTACTTTATTAAATAGATTCATTGGCTGGGCATTGTTTAGGGCATTTTAATAGATGTAAATTGCCGTTGACATCAATTCGTGGACAGAAAAGTGGAAAGTGTATGTTAGCTCAGTGGCTTTGGATGTTTGGATGTCTTGGAAACAGATCGAGATGGTAAAAAAAAAAAAAAAAAAAAAAAAAAATATATATATATATATATATATATATATAGAATATAGGGGTGTAACCCCGGTGTCCTGGCCAGATTCCACCCATTGGCCCTTACCAATCACGGCCTCCTAATAATCCCCTTACATTGAATTGGCTCGATCACTCTCTCTCCTCTCTCCACCTATAGCTGGTGTGTGGTGAGCGCACTGGCGCCGTTGTACTGTGGCTGCCGTCGCATCATCCAAGTGGATGCTGCTGGTGGTGGTTGAGGAGAGATCCCCTGATATGATTGTAAAGCGCTTTGGGTGTACAGTAGTACATATGAAAGCGCTATATAAATGCCTCATTCTATTCATTCTATATATATATATATAAAGTGGCTAACTTTGGTTGTTTAAGAATGCTGTCTTGGAAACTGATCGAAAAACTAACGATATTTCTATCGGCATAGTATATAGAAATTGTATTTTGTTTCACAATTTTTTGGAAACACCTGAGGCTTGTTTGTTATGATCCTCTGATTAATTCCATATAATTTTCCACGGACATTTACAATATCTACTTTGTAGTTTCATCTGACGACACTAGAGGACAGTAGAGTACAACGATTAGCTGAATGGCATCAACAACATCAACACTGTGGTACTTTCGTCCCAGTGGCATGACTTTAACTCCCAACGACGTGTTCAGGATCCAACATAATTTTCCTACGTGCTGGGTCACCTCTTCCTTAAATATATCCTGCAGAAATCGTCGTCGTTGTAATCAGAATTTGAGATTTGAGCATTAAACATCAGTATTATTTACTTCTTAATGCTGCGCAAGTATATTTAGATCTCTTTGTCAGCTCGGCTTCCTGAATTCACACCAAAAAACAAAAAGACCCCTAAGTATTTAGATGCATTTATAAATTTAAGAGTTGAAATTGTTGTTTTTAATGGCTATTTAGGATTCAAAAGGTATTATTGATGCTATTGGTGATATTATCATGGGAGGTTTTGTTAACAAGATGTGCTATCATACTAATTAAGTGGTTTTAATGTGCTAACAAAGGTTTGAGTCTTGGTATGTAGCCTATAAGTGTTAATTCCAATAAGGTAGTGTTTGGATCTTGGAATGAAGCGTGAAATTGCTTTCCTTTTGGAAATGTAGAATACTCCTCCACCAAAGTTTCAAAGTTGTTAACAAACAACTTTCCTTAATTTCCTCATCGAGAAGCCTGATGCAGCATTAGAAAAACCCTTTAAAAAAAGTTACTCTTCTCTTCAGGTGATGCAACTTTCCTCTCTGGAGGCCTCCAACAGCGTTTTGAGAGTTTCTTCATGATTGACCCAAATTATTAGGCCAAAAGACATTACTATATTTGCGCAGCTATTTTATATAGACACTGTAAGTACTTTATGTCAAATGGGTGCTTTCAGTCGCATATAATATGCAGCATAATTGACTTCAGAAGCCTGTGCGGAGTTAAACTGCTGATAATGGCTTCTGACTACTCAGCTGAACTTTCAGCATATATCACATTGAAGAAATTTAGCCTTCACTAGAAGCAGCTGCCCTGACCGAGATTAGCACACACTGTCATACGCACATGGACGCAAGCTGGCCCATCCTTGTAAAATGAGCATGTGGAATGCAATTTTTCAATAAGGAAAATAATGAAAGTAAAATATTACATTTTGCATTAAACTCAGAAATCTTTCAAAAGTAGTTTTTTTTCCAGATAGGGTGAATTTATGTAATGTATATAACATTTTTTATTCTATTTTTAATTCTAAATCTGCCTATCTATCTATCTATCTATCTATCTATCTATCTATCTATCTATCTATCTATCTATCTATCTATCTATCTATCTATCTATCTATCTATCTATCTATCTATCTATCTATCTATCTATCTATCTATCTATCTATCTATCTATCTATCTATCTACTGTATCTATCTATCTAAATTTATAATATTATTTTAAATGCTATAAAAATGCATTCTCTCAGAAAATATATAACACATATTATACAGTATGTAACATTAATACATATATAGTGGTACATAATACCTAGTGTTGGATATTTACTTTCTTCTGTTAAAATTTTGTACGCACGCACGCACGCACACTTAATATAAAAACTGCAATTTGTATCCGTACTCGTATATTTAACAAGCTGTAGGCCAAATAACTTTAACTAAATACAATTTAAATCAAATATTTGAATTTAGATATAGATTTCAAGTATATTCCCATACCTATGGCGAGGTTCAATAGATACTGAGATTGAAAAAGTTCCTCCCCTCAACTCTCACACTTGTGTTTTCACTGATGCACATCACACACATACAGCAGCAGCTCATGTAGTGCTGACTCACAGACAGACCCACTGCGGACGGTTCAAAAGGTCTCTGAGGGCAGCCGAGCCTCTCTAAACATGCCTCCTGTCCCTGTGTCTTTCCATTCTGATGGATCTTTCTGTCTGGTTTTGACTCAGTCTCACACTCGCTGCTCTCTTAGTCTCTCCTCTTGCTCTGTTTCTGTCTCCCTGATACTTTCCAGTCTGTCTGCATTACTGTCGTCCTCCTAGTGTTTCTCTCTCTCTCGGTCTCTCTCCCTCTCTCTCTCTTTCTCACCCCCTCTGATTAACCCTAGGCCCCCGCTGAGATGACTGCCAGACGGAGCCATTTAATTTTCACTCGGATCCTTTTCATTTCTCTCCTCCAGGCATATCCCTCCATCACCTCAGAGTGGATAAAATACGAGCAGCTTTCAGGGGACACTCTCTCTGCGAGAGGAGACTCGGTCGTACAGCTTTCATACATGAAATGTGAGTTGAACTTTTACATTTTTGTTGTCTCCTATATGGTGTCACAATGAACTACTGTTGTTTTAATGTTCAACAATCAACTTCATTTACCATCTGTTTCTCCACGTATAATTGGAAATACCTGTGCATGCATTTCAAACTCTTGTACCCCATGAGACTCCGCTAAAAGTGTGTGATGTTAACAAAAGAAGAGGGACAAAAGGAATAAACTGTTGTTTATGTAATGCTAAAGAAACATTTGGTAATAAAATGTAAAAAAAAAAAAGAAACAATTTTCCATCTGTGCAGTTTTTCATTTGGGCCGCTCACACACTGAAACATCTAAACAATGGCTTTCTGGCAGGTTATATTGGGCTGCTCAGTGAGTGTGTATAAATGTTTAGTATAGTACATCTTATGCTGGGAGGTTTTATTACTGTGTCCACCTAGCAAGATTACCCAGGCCTAAAATAATGGGGTTTGCATTTCACACAGCGTTAAACTTGCAGAAGTCCAGCAAATCGCCAGTACGGTTACCTATGTTTTGAGAATGAGAAAAACATTGTTATTTGATTATATTGTGCCATTGAAAAGTTTATGTGCATTACATACAAATATGCTTTTGGCCATTGGACTGAAAGCATGAGCAGAGTCCTGCATGTCCTTCAAGTAGCACACAGAGGAGGTCACAGTCAGCTGCTGTGCATCACTCCAGTGGTTGGGTTAAGTGCCATGTTCAAGCTCAACACTAGCAGACGGACCACAATATGCGTCTGTTCGTTTACTCCCGTCACCTTTCGCCAGTCCCGGAAACCACCAATTTTCTGTTGATTTCCCCACCTAGAGATCCACTAACTACATAGCGCATCAACATCTTACCACAAGAACTATCAAAAACCTATGAAGCTTGTGTCCGACACAGAAAAAAGGTAATTGCGACCTTTTTTTCTCCATAGAAAAAAAAACCTCTTTATCTCTTCCATCTAGATAAAATCTGAATACGAAAAAACCTTGATTTTTGCTGGCAGTCTGAGCATGGCCATGAGTGATATTAAGCTGTGATCTGATTTCTGTATAATAAAAACAGCTTTTGTTATGTTAAGTTTGAAAGTGCATGATTTTAAACAGATTGTAGGCTACTATTAATTTCTATATGAATATTTATACAACCTTTTTTTAATGAGGAAAAAACACCTGATGCACCTTTGAAGTTTTAACTTTAGTTTATGCTGGAAGGACAACTTATGTTTACTTACTATATTCTTTTTTAAACTGCTCTGATGTTTTGTATGTATTTTGTAAGTTCATGTAGGTTTACTAGCATAAAATTGTTAACAATGAACTCTGTCTCCCTCTGCAGGCACATTGTAACACTACAAGCTACACAATAGCAGGTGAGAGCACAACAGCTGGAGAGGGAAGGAACATTAACACCCGTACGCAAAGCTGTTACTATAGGTGTTCCCAGCTTTCTCCGTTTAGAGATAATTATGTAATTGCTGTTAACATTGAGTCAACATCATTCCGTTTCAGTTTCATTCCATTCTCTTTGACACCTTCTTTCTGTAGCCTTTAGCTTGTTAATTTTGTCACTGATTGTTAGTATTCAGCTTAAGTGACTGAGAAAGGAATTTACAGTAGGCCTACAACACACGTATGAGACATACAGACATGTGCATAAATCAAATCTGAACCATTTCCAAATGAATGTCCACTGTGACCTAGAAGACCACTGTGCCACCTTAATCGAAAAATAAACTCCAAGTGAGAATTAGCCTTCAGGTGCTAATTACAGTCCTTCAGCTGCCCGCTGTCTCCTCTGAGGAGCTGCGAGCGCGAGCTGAGTGAAAGAATAAATGCTTTCATAGTCTGCACTTTCCTACAGGAGACTACAAAGACAGCACAATTGGTGGCTTTCACATTATTTCGCTAGTATGGTTAGGCAGCAAAGTGGCCATTGAGCGTGACTGATTCACATAACATTCGGTGAAGTTGTTTCGAAATGGTGCGCTATTCAGCTAAACCCGTTGTTCTATACTGTGAAAATAAACGGCACTTTATTATCTTAAATATTTAAGGGAACGGCAGCATTAAAGTGAGAAACCTTTGTCTTGGGGGCAATTCATCTGCGTTACTGCGATAGGCCTACTTTTTCTAATCCTGAAGGCTGATATGAAATATTAATCGCTGCCTTTGAATATAGGCCTATGTCCTAACATTTACAAACGCTTATTTGTGGAGAGTTTTGATGCGGATCAATTGTCTGAATGCCTCAAAAGCATTAAGTCAGATTATGAATAAATAAGAAGCAGAACTGATAAGGCGTCATTGCGCTAAAGGAGGGGCAAGAGTTCATGTGTCTAATTCTAGACTTCAAAGACCGTGTTGCTTTTTTCATGTGTAGACATTCTTTCAAGAAATTAGGTCGAGTTTTCTCAGTGATTTAGAAATTAAGAGGGTGCCTCTTTGAAATATAATCACAGAGGAGAGCATGTAGAAACACATAACTTGCATTGGTTTTTGCTCTTTCATTTGCATATTAGGCCTACAGCGTTAACTAATTTGGGCTATATGACTCTAAAAACAAAGTAAAAACCAGAAATGCACTCAATTATAAAAGTAATAATTAATAATATTTTATGCCTTCTGTTTAGATTAATACATTATTCAATAATAAATTAATATAGCCTATTAAATGATTATATTTAATACCAAAGATTTTTGGAAATGTAATAAACACTTTCATTAGTTTTGCTCTTTAATTTACATATTAGGCCTACTGAGATTACTAATCTATGTCTGTAAGAGTATAAAACCAGAACTGTTAATAATAACAACAACAACAACAATAATAATAATAATAATAATAATGTATGCCTTCTGTTTAATACAAACTATTACAGTACAATTACGCATGGCATTTGGGTAGAAACATTTTTCAAATTTTTTATTGATTTTGCTCTTTAATATGAATGTTAGGCCTACAGAGTTAACTAATGGACTATATTGTCTCTATAAAACACAGAATAAAAACCAGGAATGTGCTCCATAATAATAATAATAATAATAATAAACAAAAATATTTAGTGTAAAGCTTGAAAAAAATTACTTCATTTTATGTTTCTCTTTTATTTGCAAATTAGGAAAGATCACAACACCCCCCCCCACACCCCACACCCCAAAAAAACCAGAGTAAAAACCAGGAATAAGCTAAATAATGATAATAATAGTAATATATTTTTTATTATAGTGAATATATGAAATTATATTCAGTATGAATATATAAATTTTTTATATATACAATAATGACAATTAATTTTTGTACAGAATATTCTTTACAGATATATGTTAAATTGAATAAATCAAATGGAGTTACAAATGATTACTGAGGTTAAAATGGTTATTTGTTGCACATCTATGAGTTTCTATTCAGTTTGTACCACTGTCCTCCCACATCTACCCAGAAGCCAAACCTTCTGCCTTTTATTACCAGTCATTCGCTATAGACCTCATTGTGAGTGATGCTCTTGGCAGGCACTAAGTTGTAGAAATGTGCTGCTAGGCCGACGCTGGTGTTCTCGAGGTGTGTGTGTGTGGGAGGGAGATAAGTTATGCGGGAGAAGTCGTTGTTTAGCACGGTGAATCGCTCCACAGAGATCTATAGCAGCATGATGAGGAGATGAAATTAAGGTCAGCAACACCACAACTTTTCCTGTCACAGGAAAGATGCAGTGAATGGGTGGGGGAGAAAACGACTTAAACTGTCCCTGGTTGTCTGCGTGGGAATCTGATTTCTGGAGTCATTAATTTTGTTCTGTAGCCATTAAAACAGCTCAGTTATGAAGGGTTGAAGATGATGCATTATGTCAGGATACCTGGAATTTTCTCAATGCCATAGCAGAAATTAACTGAATATTTGTATTTTTTAAATTAACTTTCATACTTGTGCAAAGAAAGCTGCTGCCATTTACTATTTAAAAGATCATGAATAACCTATCATTTAATAACTGTCTCCACTTGACCATGAATGTCTGTCGGTTTGTCTGGTCCAGAGTTTCTTTTTTCTCTTATGTACACCCACAGCCTCATCAGAAAGACTCAAGAGCCCATTTATTGACACTAAATGCATCCAAAAAATATAAATGAAATCCAGATGAGATGTGAAAATGAAAAATCATTTGAGAGAAGCTGAGTAAAGAAACCGACTTCTGTCTTTATATAACTATCTTCAAGTGTCATCCACATAAAATCCACATTTTGTATGGAACTGGATACAGTAAGCCATTAATAACAACAATGTTGATAAGTTATGTGCTTCTGCAAACTAAGAATTTAGAGTGTATTTAATAAACATATTACACTGTAAACCACAATAAGTTGGCAGAACTCCAAAAATTGCTGTAATCATTTACATCAAGTTTTTTTTAAGTTAACAAACTCAAAGATTAAGACAGAACATTAGATTTTTAATCTGTACTACACAGCATATAAAGAGACTAAGGGTGCATCTCAACCAGCTCCCTAGATTGTAAATAAGTATATTGTGTACGCTACACATTGATGGCTCTTTTTTTGGCGACATGGCAATGTACAACGTCACTACTGGTATTTATGAATAACCGGAGCAAAGATATCTTTCTGACATTAGTTGTGTATGTTATTTGAAAGTACATTATAATAAATAGTTTGACCGCTACATATGCAACATTTCAGCCCTAAATTAATTATAAATGTTTGTTAGATTATGTTCATGTTTAGCAATGTGTGTTTATGACGAAATATAGGCTAATTAATATCATGCCATTTTTTTTTACTATGGAAGTCAATGATGCCCCACAACTGTTCGGTTACAAACATTCTTCAAAATATCTTCCTTTGTATTTCTTTGTACATTTATACAGGTTTGGAACAAGTTGACGGTGAGTAAATTATGACAGAATTACAATTTTGGTGTATACTATCCCTTTCATTCAAAGTGAAGACTAGTTTATTTTTTTCCTTACCCCATTGGAAGATATTAGTTATTTTTTAAGCATAATATCACTTGATTTTGATAATTTTTTCAGAAAACAAAATGTTATGTAATTTTAGCCTATCTTGATTTAAGAATGTTTAGATATTTGTACGGGAAAACAAGACAAAAATACATTGTAAGTGTATTTGTAAGTTTTTGCAGTGTATTTGCTTACTGTCACCTAACAAAGTCAAATGTGTTTAGCTGCATAATTCTTACCTTATCTAACTCTGCTCGAAAAATGAAAATTCTAGGTTCCAAATATCACTGTGTTGGTGATACACCATCCTTGGTGATGCAGCAACACTTTTCATTTTAAACAAATATTCCCTGAATCAAGAGCCAGTTGGTATTCACAAAAAGTGACTGAACACAAAACGCAAAACCTTTCATAAAGGTTTCATAACCCCGGGTAAAAAGCGGTGCTAACCCCGCATTTAAATTACGTGTGAAATTATGATAACCCGGGGTGAAGCGCAG
Source organism: Leuciscus leuciscus (assembly GCF_965113295.1). Classification (NCBI taxonomy): domain Eukaryota; kingdom Metazoa; phylum Chordata; class Actinopteri; order Cypriniformes; family Leuciscidae; genus Leuciscus; species Leuciscus leuciscus. The sequence continues at coordinate 29,125,412 of NC_138743.1, read as the reverse complement.
TGTGAAAAGCCCTTTAGATTACATAGTCTTTTCTCATTACATAGTAATGGATCATAATAATGAATCAGGTGCAGAGTGTCCCTACATTGCAAAAAGTATATGACTATAGAAAATAGTTTGGTGCTCTGAGAAATATAGAAAAATATCACATCTCTGAGGTAGTTTTTTTTATTAGAACTCCTTCTGAGAATCAACATATCAAGTTGAAGTGAACACAAGACAGTCAGTACCATATACACCATCCGAGCTGTACTGCAGAAGCTGGAGAGAACTATGTTATCCTTCAGCAGGTTTTCTATAGGGACCGGCTATAGTCAGTTTATGACAGGGCTCTCAGGTTCAGCAAAACCAACATGTCTGGCATGAGTACATTTTTTCCTTTCTTTTACTTAAGCTTATTTCATCTTTCTCTCTCTCTCTCTCTCTCTCTCTCTCTCTCTCTCTCTCTCTCTCTCTCTCTCTTCTCTCTCTCTCTCCTCTTCTCTTCTTCTTTCCCCCTGAAACTGTCAACCCGGTGTGGTCCAAAAGTGTTCTGTGAAGCCACTCAGGGTTTGATTGCCCTCAGCAGGGACAGTGTGCCATAGCTTATCTGTCTGTTAACTGACAGGGAGAGAAGCCCCAGTAACAGATATCAGCTCCGTTACACCAAAGGAGCCACAGGGGACACTGGTCGGTCAGTTCGACACATAGACCAGCCTCTCTGACACTTGTGGAGACACTGCATTGTTTAATATCAGACCTGTTTTGAGAACAGATGAAGACAGTGAATTTGACCAGCGGGTAACTGACTTAATTTGCCTAATTTGATCAGAAATTACATCATACTTGTGAGTTTACTTCTACTGTATGTGAAGAAAAACAGACCAAAATGTCATTTTGCAAGCTTAAAGTACATCTGTCAAATTTCTGTGACAGGAACATAGGGGCAAAAATAGAGTAAAACATAATATGCTATACGGCTGTAATTTTTCTTCCTATGACTTTTCTTCCTCCACAACGTGTTAAATTTTTTCCTTTTTTTTTTTTTCTTGAGGCAATTTATCAAGAACAAGAGTTTCTTTCGTGTTTTGGTGGCATCAAAGCATTGGTGAGGGTTGATTCATAGTGATGTCCCAGCATGCAACTGTCAGTCTGAGGGGTTCTCTGCTGAGAGATCCCCTTGACTGGCCATCTGAATCCACAGGAACATGTGCTGCCCGCTCTAGCCAACTTGACAGATAGCTGGGGTTTTCCATGCTAGAAGTCCTAATGTCTGGAGATGAGGTTAAACCTTCCACTGCCATGAAGAGAATTTCAATATTTATTTATTATATTATTTTACTGCATATAGTATAATGCCACACACCATATGAGGGAAATGATTTATGTGAACAGATGTTGTGGAGTGTGGATAGTGTGTGTATTTGATTTTGAAGGTCAATGTTTTTCTACCTTTATTGTATATGTTTCCTAAGGCCCCAAGAAGACTATAAACCAATGTGCTGCTTTTAACTTTATTATCAAATATTAAATGTAGTAAAATATAGTAAAATATAGATGCTCTTTTTCAATTAGTCATTATTCTGCTGTCATTTTCCTCAGATTTTTAAATTATGGGTAGGGTGTTGTTCCAGGATCAGCAAAATATAATGATCCAGGAACTTGTCTTTCTTGGCAATATCACAGTAACCCTGAAGTGCACATCCAATGGATACTTTACTATCCCATGAGGCAACTCAGATGATTTGTTAATTGCAGTGAATAAGCAAGCATGAAGGTATGGAGTTTTTGAATAAATCAGTTGAGTGAATGATTCAAATGACTTACTTGCATTGTTCCTGCATGAATTGGTGTTTTAAAATGAATCATTTGAATGAATTATTTAAATAATTTCCCCATAAAAACAGTAATTTGTCACCATCTACTGATGTAACTATGTAACCTGCAGAAAGAGTCACTGAAATATCCCTTCAACGATTGCACTGCATAGAATGAGATTCACATACATATTTAGTGTACTGTTGGTTCAAACTCATCCTGAAGACACCAAAATGTTTTTGGAAATGCCTATTACAGATTTTGAAATGACACAGACCGATGTCATATTTTATTTTCCTCCTCAAGTGGCTGGATTAGATTAGATTTTCAACAACAACAAAAAAAAAAACAGGTAAAAGAGAGAGTGATAGAAATAGAGAGAGAGAGAGAGAGAGAGAGAGAGAGGGGAGATGACCAAACCTGACGTGTGAGTCATTTACATTCTGTTTCCGCTCAGGCCGCTGAGATGAAAATTAACTCCAACACCGAATTAATAAGACTCCAGTTAAGTCTGAGTGGCAGTCTGTTCTCTGGTAGCATGCGGCATTTAGGATCTATTTTATGCCCATGGCTGGACACCTTTATCAGCCATTACGCAGCCCAAATGTGCACCTCAGAAGGGCAGGGGGCTTGATGTAGGGTGTTTTAGTTGTTTCCTGTGGGAAAATGGGAAAACAGCACGAATGAGATAAAGAGACCGCGCTTTAGCTTGCGAGGAGTTGAATTCTAAAGTAACTGACGATTAAATAGACTCACTGGAAAAATGTGCCTCTTCATTTTTGTAAAACTCTAAAAACTCATCTATAGTATACATACAATGCATTGCAGTTTTCAGCTGAAACGAATGGCAATCAAACACCATTAAATTGTATTCCTTTTTACACAAATTATAATTACATGGGCAGATTACTGATTAATTACTTATTTTGTGTAGTTCAAAGCACATTACTACATCATGGCCTAAAATCACATAGTACAGGATTTGTAAATGTAGCAAAGTTTAAAGGTTCAGGGAAGAAAAAGGCAGGAACAAGCAAACGAACAACTGAACTTTAATATCATAAAATAAAACGAAGTTTAAGCGGCAGCCCCTCATGGACGATTGCCGCATATAAACATAACAAAACACAACATAAATAGTCCAGGCCTGGTCCTCTCGTGTTGCACTGTCGTCATTCCTCCTTTTGTCCTTCCGGATCTCCTTTGGTGATCCTTCTCCTCCGTTCCCACAGCTCTCGGCCCCGCCCTTCTTGCCACGGTAAACCAATACATTTTGATGTTTGCGCCACACATCCAGCTCCATATGTATGACTTTTCTGGCTCACCTGGTACATTGTATATTAGTTTTTATCAGGATAAAAGAGCTCAAAGACTCGTAAGCAAGCTAAAATGGAATGGTTGCTTCAGTTAATGCGTTTTATCTCACGTTTGATTTTGTTCACACTATCGGTTAGATTTAGGTTAGTGTTTATTGTACTTTATTTTCAAACACAACAGAGCATTAACCTTTTACTGCCGCTCACTTGGACATTTCATCTCCAAACTGTTGCAATACATACTAAAACCAACATAATAAAACAATGCAAGATTCACGTTTATCTGTTTTCTAATAAAACTGAATGCATTTTAGAGGCACTCATTGGACATTTCACTTTGAAAGTGTCATGAGTGGGTAAACCTGTGCCTATATACTGTAAAAAGGTTTTGGATCAACCACATGGTCACAATGGCGAATATACTTGCTCCCCCACGCACACTTATGTTGACCCAGTGTCATCTTGGGCTGTCAGAGGAGCCGTGGAATATGTGAGGTCTTTATGACATCATTAATCACTGTCAACCACACACAGCAGCAGAACCATATCAATACCGCACAGAACAGCATATCTGTGTTTGTCTTTACCTCTGTCTGCTGCAACATATTGCCATCACATGTTGGAGACAGTCAAAAGAAGATTATATAATTTTCTGTTTGATTGACGTAGCATTTGGCAACGCAGTAGCATTGTAATGGAAGTGTATAGAAAAGCTTGTTCAGATTGTATTGTGGGCAACAGAAAAGAATCTTTTCCGTCGATTATTCAAATGAGATCTGACACAAAAATCTTACATAAGTAAAGAGAATGGAAAGCAAAACTCGATATGTGTGGGAAGGCTGATTTTCTTTGAAGACTGCAAACCAACTATGCAAACAGCCTTTGGATAGCACTAGCTTTCATTTTAGCCATTAAAAGTTTGACAATTTCTGTAAGCTGAAGTAAGACACACCATCACCTTCCTCTGAAACAGATGGGTAGGTTTTGTGGCTTCAACACTACACAGAAAGGTAAAGTGCAGAAGTGTATTTTTTACAGCTCATGTTTATGCATGAACAAGCATTAGATTTCATTCACCGAGTCATATTCTGCTGTAAAAAAATGAACAGGTCTAAAGATCTGAGCGTTTAAAAGTTAAAACCCCTGAGATGAGTCTTACCTCCAGTGGCCTGAACGATTTGGGGAAATCAGTCTGGCTGAATGACTGTGAGGCTGGAAAAAAAAACTCTCAGTACATCTGATTTACATTATATCCCATTATCTCTGGTTGTCCACTCAGCAGATATATTTCATTACTGAGATCTCTTTTATAACGCAAGAGGGGTATATCAACCAAAAACGAAGATTCAAAGCCAGCTGAGAATCATTTTGAAATTATTGGACCCATTGCAGACATTTAAGCGGTGTGATGTTTTAATTTAAGCATAATTAACACAGCATTATTCTAAAGTTAAGCTCTATGCAGATCTAATAGAGCAAAATAATTGTGCCCTTTATCCGGGGTTTCACACCATTAATATAAAGGACTGCAGAATATGATGATCTCTTCGCAAAGGACCCCCTCCCCAAAATATAAAGGCCCATATTGTGTGATAAATCTACTAAATGCGAGACTTGCTTTTCCCTAAAGTTAGAGTGACTTTTACATTGTCATTGTACTAAAGGACATTGTAGTATTAAATAAATTAGGCCTAATATACAGTATATATATATATATATATATATATACACACACTGGGTACGGAAAGTATTCAGACCCCCTTCAATTTTTCACTCTTTGTTATATTGCAGCCATTTGCTAAAATCATTTAAGTTTTTTTTTTTCTCATTATTGTACACACAGCACCCCATATTGACAGAAAAACACAGAATTGTTGACATTTTTGCACATTTATTAAAAAATAAAAACTGAAATATCACATGGTCCTAAGTATTCAGACCCTTTGCTCAGTATTTAGTAGAAGCACCCTTTTGATCTAATACAGCCATGAGTCTTTTTGGGAAAGATGCAACAAGTTTTTCACACCTGGATTTGGGTATCCTCTGCCATTCCTCCTTGCAGATCCTCTCCAGTTCTGTCAGGTTGGATGGTAAACGTTGGTGGACAGCCATTTTCAGGTCTCTCCAGAGATGCTCAATTGGGTTTAAGTCAGGGCTCTGGCTGGGCCATTCAAGAACAGTCACGGAGTTGTTGTGAAGCCACTCCTTCGTTATTTTAGGGTCATTGTCTTGTTGGAAGGTGAACCTTCGGCCCAGTCTGAGGTCCAGAGCACTCTGGAGAAGGTTTTCGTCCAGGATATCCCTGTACTTGGCCGCATTCATCTTTCCCTCGATTGCAACCAGTCGTCCTGTCCCTGCAGCTGAAAAACACCCCCACAGCATGATGCTGCCACCACCATGCTTCACTGTTGAGACTGTATTGGACAGGTGATGAGCAGTGCCTGGTTTTCTCCACACATACCGCTTAGAATTAAGGCCAAACAGTTCTATCTTGGTCTCATCAGACCAGAGAATCTTATTTATCACCATCTTGGAGTCCTTCAGGTGTGCTTTCATGTGTCTTGCACTGAGGAGAGGCTTCCGTCGGGCCACTCTGCCATAAAGCCCCGACTGGTGGATGGCTGCAGTGATGGTTGACTTACTACAAATTTCTCCCATCTCCCGACTGCATCTCTGGAGCTCAGCCACAGTGATCTTTGGGTTCTTCTTTACCTCTCTCACCAAGGCTCTTCTCCCCCGATAGCTCAGTTTGGCCGGACGGCCAGCTCTAGGAAGGGTTCTGGTCATCCCAAACGTCTTCCATTTAAGGATTATGGAGGCCACTGTGCTCTTAGGAACCTTAAGTGCAGCAGACATTTTTTTGTAACCTTGGCCAGATCTGTGCCTTGCCACAATTCTGTCTCTGAGCTCTTCAGGCAGTTCCTTTGACCTCATGATTCTCATTTGCTCTGACATGCACTGTGAGCTGTAAGGTCTTATATAGACAGGTGTGTGGCTTTCCTAATCAAGTCCAATCAGTATAATCAAACACAGCTGGACTCAAATGAAGGTGTAGAACCATCTCAAGGATGATCAGAAGAAATGGACAGCACCTGAGTTAAATATATGAGTGTCACAGCAAAGGGTCTGAATACTTAGGACCATGTGATATTTCAGTTTTTCTTTTTTAATAAATGTGCAAAAATGTCAACAATTCTGTGTTTTTCTGTCAATATGGGGTGCTGTGTGTATAATAATGAGGAAAAAAAAAGAACTTAAATGATTTTGGCAAATGGCTGCAATATAACAAAGAGTGAAAAATTTAAGGGGGTCTGAATACTTTCCGTACCCACTGTATATATATATATGTATTTTTAAATATTATTTTTTTTGCTTTCCAATATTTATATACACACAGGCACACATCTTTTGCAGGATGAAATTTATAATACTGTTTTTAATGAATTTAAGTAATTTTTTTTTTAAATCCAGATAATATTTTACATTATTATCAATAATACCATATAAATATAGTCAAATGATGCAAAATCCTGTAAAACATATTGTGCTAAAGAAATTAAATCTACATCATAAGTTAACACATTACACTGACAGCCCTAAAAATATTTAGCCCTAAAAATTCTCTTTATTTCCCATGGGTCCCCCTGTACCACAGCTCGAAAGCCCTTAAGCAAGGATGTACATCCTGATTTTGCAGAGTTAGATGAGTTCCTGGGTCAACACATTTTGTTGATCCTGGAACAACATTCCTGTCTGAAAATTTTATCCTAACCATATCCCTACCCCTAAACCAAACCCTACACATAAGATATCCCTGAAATGATAGGCAAATAACACTGATGTAAAAGCACCTAACACTGGTTGTAAGCCTAAACAAAGATGTTGATTCAGGAACATGTTGCACTTGGTGAAATCAGATTATGCAAGGATAGGTGGCTAGTAATATTAATTTCTATAGCATATATAATACAAGAAATTCAACTCAAAGTGTTTTACAATAAAGAAAACGTAATAAAGCTATAAATGACAAAACCAATTGGGATGACAAAAGATCATTTTTTGTGTTGATGACAGATTGTTGCCATTTCATAAAGAGATGTCAAATAAGAATTTTTGACTTTCAATCAGACCTTTTAAAACAATTTGGCCCTGTAATGGCATCTAATTTTTACACTGAAACTGAGATCCTCTGAGTCAATTGTGATCAATGGCATAGCTGTGTTCTAAACCATTTTTGTTAATGCAGCAATCTATTTTCATTTATTTCCAATTTGTCCAGAGCTCTCATCGACTTAATTAATGTTAACAGGAAACAAATGCATATTTTTGCTGAGCCGCGTGATCTACAGTTCTGCCCACATGATTCATGACTGCTCTGAACACACATATACAACCATGTGCTCTTACACACTCACACGGCTGGTGGGCAAAAGAGTTTAACTTTGCCTCAGCAGTGAGCAGAGGTTGCAGAGGGAGTGTGAAAAGTTCGTTTAGATTCATCAAGAAAAAAGAAAAATCCAGAACAAACTATAAAGCTGCACACGCTCCTCAGGGACCTGTATCTTACTCCTGATTTACATAAAGGTCCGTGCATCAAAAGTAGCGGATGCCCTTTTTAAAATATTAATGCACAGCTAGTTTCTCTCTCCCTCATTGCTTTGTAGCACCTTCTATCAAAGGCTGTGAGGGAGAGGGAGAGGAAAGGGAATACTGTGTGTGTGTGTGTATGTGTGTGTGTTTCTGTCTGTTTGGGTACGTCTGTGTTTAGTGTTCTTTCAGTTTTGGCCCATTTTCCTGGCCGGCTTGGCAACTTCACCGTGCGCATTTCATTGTCACTCAGACAGCAGCCATTTCGCTTATCTTTCTGGAAGAAAATGAAACAGTCTAGTCTGGTTTAAAATGGAGTTAATGTAAGCATGAATGTATTGGACAGGTTGTTGTTATGTACCGTATAGCAACGGGGGGTGAAGATGTCGGTTGTCTACATAAGCTGCGAAAAATGCAGCCAGTGCAGTTTCATAGAGCCCTCCGTCTGAGAGAGTTGATGAGTCACTGCGCTTCCTCACTTCCAGAAAGTTTGAGTTGTTTTGACCCAGAGGCTTCACAGCAGGGAAAAAATAAAATAAATATTTGATTGTCATTAAAGGAACAGTTAGTTAAAATGGGGGGAAAAGTTTTTATTTACTCACCCCCCGTGTCCTTCCAAACCCGCATGACTTTCTTTCCTCTGTGGAACATAAAAAGGTGAATTTATGAGGAATGTCTTGGCCACTTTTGTTAATGAAAGCTGCAAAATAACAAAAACACCATAACAGGCCAGACAGAATGACAGCGCTAAAATGAAAAATAAAATCTAAATCTTTTCACTTGAGGTCTGTGTTTTTTAAACACGTCATGCACAGAATGCTGCAAAAGTCGCAAGCGCACAACATGTCCGTCTATTGCTTGTTTGCAGAAACTCATTTTGTGTGCATGGACCCTAAAAGTATCATAAAAGTGGTCCATATGATGCCATGTATTCCAATTCACTGAAAATGAAAGTTCATGAGAGAAAAAGCCCCGTTTTATTCATTAACAATTACATTTTTTGAGCTGGATCTTTTTAATTAATAAATTGATTCACAATATAGGATTAGTTTCACTTTCAACAGAGGTTTGAAAGAAAGTGGAAAGATGCAGAAATGATGATACTATTCTTCAAAAAATCTCATTTTGCATTCCACAGAAGAAAGTCAGGTTTGTAATGACATGAGGGGAGTAAATGATGACAGAAATTTCATTTTAGGTGATCTATCCCTTTTAAAGTCGACATTAAACGGAAGTTGCGATAGTATTTTCTTCCTTATTCTCGAAGAAGAAAAAGTGTTGGGCGGGACTTGATTTTGTCCATCGGGAATTGATTGCATTGTTGGATCAGTGAGGTTTGCTATTGCTGTGATGTCATGTGATTGACAGATGTCCCCGCACTCACGCCAGTAAACACGCCATCTGAGAAGAGATGTAGTTGCAAGAGAGAGGGAAATTTGTATTTGATTAAAGATTACAAGGGCACATGCATTAAAAAAATAATATCGTGCACGGATAAATCCTTTATAATACTACATACTGCAATGTTCCAAAAACAAGAATTGTCAATTTTGATTAAACTGCCTAACTGTAAACAAGCTCTCTAACAGTAACTCTTCTTTATTTATGTTCTGTGCAGCATATTATCAACATGTGTCTTGTTATAAATATTTCTTTTTGCTTGTAGTTTTCACGCCTAACCTTCACATTTCTTTGGGCACAGAATAAATAAAGAGAGGCTTTGTCTTCTGCAGTGGAGGTAAAACAAGTTCAATTTGCAGTTTTTTGATAGGACACTGCTCTTGATGTTCAATCTCTTGCACACACAGACAATAAAACACAGAGACACACTCACAGACACAGCTGTTCCAATATCCTTAGGCTTTAAAGACAGGACATGAGAGGATTTGTGTTTGTGGGGAAGTACTGTTGTGTCCTTACACATCATACGTGATTGTTATTTTCGGTGTATGCTCAGAGGGAATAGCAATAAATCAAATTAAAAAGTAATTTCTCCCCAGTGGTCCTCCCCAAAGTCATTTCTGCTTCATTTTTCATCACATTACCTTAGTCATTTATCATGTTTTATTGTAGTCTGTGCAATGGTCTGATCAGAGAAATATTAAACAAAGGTGTGTATGGAGGTCTACCTCATTAAATTGAGTAATTTTGTTACTCGATTATTTTTCTGAATTGGCCTATTTCCAAAAATGGCTAACAATATTACTGAGCACACAAAACCCTGTGAATCTTCCCAAATGTTACCTGCTCTGTGCAAATCTCACAGACATTGATTGTGTTTCCTCGTTCATTTATTTTCTACTCTATAAATACAACAGTACTCAATAATCATATTTTGCTCCATGCGACTGTAAAGTCACATAACCCGGTTTAATATCCCACCGTAATTAGTTAAGCTCCCCTCCATCTGCTTCTAATCAAAAACAGGGGCTGTTTCACATAACTGCTATGAAACATACAGCAAAGGCTTGTTTACTGAGCCTTCAACACGATTCTCAAAGCTAGCTCTCAAAACGTCACTCTTTTATACGAGTACTCTGGTAGACAAGTGTAGAAACAAACCACAAAGCTGTTTATGAAGTGTAACTCACTCTGATGACAGAGTAATTTACGGGACTAGTGCCTATACTCCTGTGTCTCATTCCGCATCATAACCTCCCCGTATAATCTACATGCCCATAAATGAAGACGTCCCTATAGTACGATACTGCACTCAAGGGACTGGAACTAAATAGGGCAGTTTGTAGATGACTTAAGCCAGATTTATTCTTTCAGTTTAGAATAGCATACTTGGCTAGCTATTAATCTACTGGTGAAAGGAGAGAGAATCAGTACAGATGCAACAAGGTTTGTTCTGTAAAAAGTTGAATGCATTAACAATATGCAGTGACATTCTTGCATAGGCCTGTGTCCTACTCCAGTGGTCAGCTCCTACACTGGGCACTCAGTGGCCCTTGTCTATGCTGTTCATGAACCGCACTGCTTCAGCAAGTTTAGGTAATGTAATCTTTGATTGATTTTCCTCCCTCTTTTCAATAAAGTTTTAGCTGTGCTTCGAGGCGCAGACGGCAAGATGAAAAACTTTGCCTTGGCCACCTGCCTAATTACCTGTGTGCTTACCAGTGTGCTTACCAGTTTGTTTTAGGGGTTGACAGTTAATTTCACAATATACAGCTTTTAAATAATTCTGAAGTTTGGGGAGATTTCCTACATCCGAGGACTCGTGCACCCAGTTGGAGATGGTGGGATTTATCGTCCTCCACCAGTGTTTAAGGTTGCATTTCCTTAAGTTGGCTCTAAACGATACCCATTAAACGAAAAGTTTCTCTGTAACCGCACCTCACCGATCAGGGTTGATGTTCCGATCCAAGTGCATTGGACACGCTCACATGTGCAAGACCTTGAGCAGCACTCAGACTTGTGCCAGACTGGAATCTATTTCCACAACCAGAAGGTTCCAAAGCCCTTGGGAGGAGCAGCAAACCCAAGCCTGTGCTGCTAGCTGCAGTCTGCTTCCCAGCCAGTCCCCCTGAGGCTCCTAATCATAGCTGCAAACCCAGGAATCAGGGTCAGTGAATGCAAAGCAGAATTTAACCGAACGAAACCCACAGCACCCCGGCAATCACATTCATTGCAGACTGACTCCTTTCTTTGCTGAGAGTCCCAGTATGCCTTGTTATAGGCCCAGTCTGCTTTGCATATATTTATGTAAACATAAAACCACTGTTGCGTTTTGAGACACAGCGATATTGTAAGGAATGGAGATTTAGATGTCTCTCCATTCATCCACTGATGCAGACACATGTCCCATCCAATCGGAAGATGTCAACATATTTAAAGAATAAAATGCTGCCGTACAGATTTATTTCTTTGATCACAAAATGTCTGTTGCATATAACATTGACAAACTCTTGAGTTTGTGTAATCAGAGAGTTTTGCTGGCTCTGTGATTACCAACAGTGCTTGGTGCCCGAGTTCATTATAACCCTGTCTCCTGCTCATTCTGATGTCAATTAAAAAGGCTTTTTTTTATACGTCTTTCCTCATCAATCAACATAGGGATTACATTAGCGTTCAGTCCATGCCATGCAACTCCATTCCAGATGATTTCCTCCCAATCTATCATGACAGGATCCACCAAGGTTTCCACTTTAAAGCTTTGGGTATTGGATGCAATTTACAACATTTCCTGCTGGGACACAGGCCCTTCCTGGGACTTCATGAGGAAGCAATTATATACAAACTGATGTAAATACAGCCATAACAATGACTTAGGCTTGAAGGTATTGCTTTGAGGGAAGAAGGTAAACACAGTTGAATTAGATTAGGGTTATTAGGGCCTACCTTGATTTTAAAGAGGGAAATAATTAAATAAAACAAAACACAAAGGAAGCCGTCATTCATCGAACTTGTCATTTAAGTTAAAAATCAGCTTGTTCAAATTTGCATTGCATTGGTTAAAGCTTTCTAGTGGTCACTGTAAAACTTGATAGTGAAATCGAGTACTAAAAAAACGTTTTTTTTGTTGTTGTTTTTTCCTCAAAGAAGACGGAAACATTTTTGATAATTAAGGCAACATGCTAGCCAGAATGTCACTTAATATATGTAAAAAGCCTGTCTTGTTAAATGTTGCTAAAATAATTTGTTGCTAAATTAAATTAATATATAAAATGTTTATAAATACATAAAAATGAGCTTTCTTGTTAACTAAAATGTTATTTTCTCCAAATAATGCTTTTTTTCTTTTTTTTTTTTAAATGAAGATACGTTGAAATATTGAGGATCTTTTCATCAAAACAGAAAAAATTGACAAAAGAAGAAAAATTAACACTGCTGGAGGAGGAAACGATGGAGAAGTGCAGTTGCTCGAACACGTGTTTGCTTTAACACTCGGTGTGTGCCGTTTCATTGAAGTTGTTGTGGAGTGCTTAGGGGAAACTTTCATTTGCAAAAAATGAGATCAAAACTCATCAGATCAATCAGCCACATCGAGCAACACAAGAACCCTGCTGTGGACGCAATGTCATGCACTAATGTCCTAAATGGCCACCAGCGCACAATGACACACAAACACCAGCTCACCCCATAGAGTGTTTTTCTCCCAGGCAGAGACTACATTTGAGCGACTACACTCAGGACAACCTAGCCTCGTGGAGTGACAAGTTTAGTCAGACTTTTTCCAGAACAATGGGAGCTCGACACTCGACAGCCCAATGTACCATTCTACTAATTTACCGTGTCCATGGCAACCAAGTGTTATTGCGCAGCAGGTTACAAACTAAAAATATGTGGTGCAGCTGAAAGCTCTTGGGATGAAAATGTGTAAAGAATAAGTAGAGCAACAATGTAAAAGGAAAAAGGACACTGTGAGGTTAACGTCTGCTTTTTCTACAACACAGACCTTCACCCTCTATCACAAGTACAAATCAATTCATGCCCTGAACTCAACCCAGGGTTTACTGATTCCAGTGAGAGTAAATGAGGTCATGGCAATGATATCTCTTTTTTTTGGTGGTCATTTTATGCCCTATTACTTTGCCAATGTTTCTGGATCATAGGATATACTTCTAGAACAGTATAATTGTTTATTGACCAAACCAAATTTTTTCATTTTATTTTAAACAGCTGTATTAATTATAAAAAAAAACAAAAAAAAAACACGTGATATAAATCAACACAATTAATAATGCCCCCTAACATGTAACATATGCCCCCTAACATATGTAAATTCCTATACAAGTTGTTTTCCTATTATTAGAGCAATTCAAGTTTCACCGTCATTGTTTGTATCAATCCGCTTATGTCTGTTCATTAACGGCGAGGATTTTCCACTGATGCTTTCTGCAGGTTACATAGTCAGTACAGTAGGTGTGTCTTTTAATCATCCACTCAACCAGTTTGTTCAAAAGCTGATTCATTCATTAACAAAATTAAGCAAGTACCTCATTAAATTATTATTTCAAATGACTCGACCAAAAACGGATTTATTCAGGAACAAACAAGTTACTGTCTATAAATGAATTGACCATTGAATCTCATTTAACTGATTTGTTCAACTTCATTGATTATAAAATGAGTTATTGAATCATTCATTCAACTGATTGTAAGTGTCTGAAATGGAAGTTATCCAATATTAAAGAGATACTTCACCTCTGGAAAGATGAATGTGTATTTAAATTGGGTCATTTATGTAGTAGAAATGTGAAATTATTTTTGAATTTGGAGCCTTCTAGACTGAGAAAAGCTAGAAAATGTATTTTTGGCTTATGTGGATGAAAGACAACAACTCCCAGAATGCACTTGCTTCGCTGCCCTATGAGACCACTCCCAAGCCACGCCTACCGGTTACAGAGGACAGCTCAGCTGTCCGTTGACTCGAAACTGAAAATACGCCGTTTTATCGTGAGTCTCCGTGACGAGTCTGCCCGGGATTTCGAGATCACCCAAAGTCCGGGATTTGGCTTTTGCGTTCTAGAGTCGCCATTCATTATGTTTACTGTGTCGAGCAGGACGAGGCTGAGGGGCGTGGGAGAACGGCGCGAGGCCGGTGGCGGCGTGATTACTGATGAGCGACACCTGTGAGACTCACCGGTCTCGTAGGCTATCTCTCACGGAGGAGTCAGTATTTTGGTATTTTCTAATGAATGGCAACCGTAGAAAGCAAAAGCCGAATCCCGGACATTTTGGACGATCTCGACGGCCGGACATGTCCGGGAAAAAGAGGATGGTAACCCCTACTACTCAGCTTTCTCCACAGAGCAAGAGCCTGTTAGCTTAGCTTCTAAAAAAAGATGGCTGACACTATTTGTACATTCTGTGAGTGAGATCCCACCCTCTATGGGCGGGTTGAAAACATGCGGAACTAGCTCCTACTACTGGCTGTAGTTTCTAGCCTCTGGCGAAAAAATCCTCCGATGACGCAAAATTACGATTTTTGCGTCATCGGAGGATTTTTTCCAGACAAAAAATACATAAATCTCTCGTCTAAGGGGGATATGAGGGAGGGAAGCACGGTAATTTGAAAATACTACAGGTTTTCTACTGATACAAAGCTTAATGATAAATGCTGAAGTATCCCTTTAACTTGTTTAATAAACTGATGTATAAAAGCAATGTCACACAATTTTGTCTGCTTTGATTAATTAATTGGCATTTTATGTCATTTTAAAGTCCCCCTGTGGTAAAAAAAATCAAGTTTTTAATGTTGTTTATATGTCTATGTGGTGTTTTTAATATGCTTTAAGACAAACCATGTACAAATTCATAACTCAACACCATTGCTGAGTATTTTCTCCTTAAAACTGCAGTGAACCAAAGACAGTCTCAAAATTGTGGTTTGAAATCGCTGGTGTTTCTGACATCACAAACTACATTGTAACCAATCACGACAATGTGTGATCGTCAACGAGTGGATCTCTGAGCTGGTGTGAGTGAGTGGAGGCGGGGCGTTTAAATATGTAATTTTGGTGATCAATGATGAGTTTTAAAGGGGTCATCGGATGCCCATTTTCCACAAGTTGGTATGATTCTTTAGGGTCTTCATGTAAAATTTGTAACATACTTCCTAATTCCTCAATGGTTGTGTAAAACAACACCCTTTTTACCTCCTCAAAAACAGCTCTGTTCTTTAAATGATAATGAGCAACTGCTTACCCCACCGTGTGTCGACACAAGACACGTAAAGTGATGCCTTGGCAACCTGCAAAGTATACAAATGGATGAGGGCGGAAATATGCTAATTCGGGACAGTCTGTCAGTGGTTGTGGGCGGAGCATGAGCAATATGACATCATATTGCTCAGAAAATCCAAACAGCTTGATAATTGAGAGTGTTTAGGCTTTTTGAGTATAAAAAAAAAAGGAGTGAATGGATTTTTTTCATTTTATGGTGGTTGTGTCCACACACTGCAAAGACACGTTTATATGCAAACCCCATATAAATGTGAATTTTGCATCCGAAGACCACTTTAAGGGATAGAATTATTGACTACAGGGGGACTTTAATAAAATCAAAATAAGGGACTGACAGCCTTCATTTTAACTGCAAAATACACTATATAAAATACACGTGTTGCCCATGTTAATATAGAGCTAATGGACATATCCTGTCATTGCGAGCTGGGAGAGGGTGAGAATGCCATGTTTAACATAGCTCAGAGGAAGCTATCCTGCGGTGAAGATGTGCATATCTGCACGTTGCCTCACTCATACCTTTAATGTGTGTTGTACCCTTGGGCCACTTGTGTGAAATTTTACTTAATGAGAACATACTGTCGCGAAGAGATACAGGAGTAAATTCCACTTGACTTTTTAAACTCGAGTGAACTCCAGGTAACCTCTAGAAGTTGAACGCATATGAAGAGACATTTTTCACATCTTTGTGAAAATTTTGGCTGTCAGAAACCAGAAAGTCTCAAGAAGATGTAAACCTCACACTTGACAATACAAGCATCTAACTTCAAGGTGGTATTTTATGGATGTTTTTTAGGGTCAATTACATGCAGCATTTTTTACCCTCAAACTATTTAAGGCTGAAGGAGAGAATGAGAAAGACTCGAAGTGAGTGAGACAAACCACACATGCCTCTCCATAAAAGAGTAAAAACTTCCTGTTACCCTGACATTTGAAGGGCCTGCTCCCTCAGAGGATTTAACTGATACCTATTTTCTGTCAGAGTCTCACCAGAAAGAGTAACTGAGCACCCCCCGCCCAACCCGCATCTATATTTAGATCTCGCTCTCCACAGTAAAACACACATGCCAGAATCACACATTATTAGCAACAGCCTCCTGCTGTTTAGCTCTCTATGACTAGCAGATTGGATGTTTGCGAGAAGTACCCACTCATTAGCAAGTGATGGAGCGGAGGGTTAGATGTGCAACTTTGCACTCAACTTCAAGATTCTGTCAGATGCTGCAACATGTTTTTTTTTTTTTTTAAGTAAATCAGAGACAACCTAATTAATCATATCCACTTTTGTCAGCTTTAGAGCATGGTGTTTGACAGCGCTGGTTGTTAAAGTTAATATAGGGGAGACTGTCTTTGGCTAGTTGTTACATGGAGAAGCTGTTGCAGTAACTAAGGTTTTGAGCTTGTTTTCTCTGTTAGTTTTTTAATTAAATTAAACTATTCATATATGTCAAGATGGGATATGTTGTCACATTGATATGTGGGCGCAAGTGCTTTATGTTTTAATTTGACACAATTCATATATTTAATTCATAATTTTGAATCAGAAATGATGGAATGACAGACTTTGGGCCCTATCTTGCACCCAGCGCAATTGACTTTGTACACCGACGCATGTATCATTCCTATTTTGCACCCGCGCACAGCTGACTTTTCCCTCCACGCACATCGGTAAACTAAGAAATGCATTTGCGCTCCCGGGGGCGGTTCAGCTCAAAGATGAGGCGTGTTCCGGCGCAAACGTTCCCTGATGCTATTTTGCAGGTTTAGAAAACAATTCCGCCACTAACCAGGAAAAACCTAGTCAAAAGTCAGTGGCGCGTTGCGCATGTTATTCATATGCTATTTAAGGGCGCATGCTTGGCCATAATCAATGTAGCGTGTGCACTTTGCTTATCTCATCTTCACACAGCAGTTCACATGAGCAGTTCTCATTTTTAGAAAACCATACATTATTACAAGGAAAAATATTACACGAGGGAAATCATTGTTGTGTCCATGAAGATGTGAAAAAATAGGCATAAATCTAGCTTACATATTTACCCAAATTTTTATCCGCCTGTTTAACCGAAGCTGATTTGGGTGGGTTTCTCCTATCCCCATACAATGTCACTTTTCTGTCTTTTACGGCCCTGACGAGAACGTCGGTCTCCTAGGCTGTGAACCGCTCCTGGCGCGCGCCTGGCAAATCCGCTGTTATAATAGCAATCCGCTATGGAACAAGCGCGCCTGCTCTTAAAGGGAATGTGAGATGATGCCCTGATTGGTTTATTTCACGTTACGCCCAAACCACACCTACGAATAATGAAGCTACTTCAGACCAACCCATTTTAGATTTGCGTCGGGCGCAAGAGTCATTTATCCCGCCGGTATAATAGCAACAGCGCCCAAGACCCGCCCACAAAGTTACTTGCGTTTCGCGCTTGATACTTGCGTTTCAGATCGTTAAAATAGGGCCCTTAATCTTCAGTAGAAGGTGCTTGTAGACCAGCTTTTGTGCATGCTATGAATTTTTTTGCATATGCTAAATTGACTGTACCTTTTTCCCTGGCAGCCAAAGAAATTATTTAGTAGCATTTCCTTCACAGTAAAAACTTAAATGTACCAGAAACTGACTTTCAAAAATAAACCCTGGGAAACATTTATTGGGGTAAAAAGTGTGATAGTTCTGACAATTCCTTGTAACATATGATGTTTTATAAACAAAGTTCGGGAGGAGCACGTTCAAATAATCAATCCAATCTACTCGTCATCAAACAATTATGTCTACCCTAATCAGCATGACAAGAAGTATATATATCCACACTGTCAACTCACCTAATATTCCTTGACAGTTTTCCAGCATCCCTCCACCACCCCGACTCCTCACTCTTGGCTTAATCTTTTACAGCCAGGAATACGGGGGGAGTACTCTGGGTTCGGGCCGAATACCGAGCCCGGAGCCCTCTCCTCGGACAGCACGCCAAATACGCATTTATTCTATCTAACTTATTTGTAAGTGTGAACTAGTGAAATCAAATAAATGGATCAACCGTAATGTAAACGACTTATGTAATTTTATATCATTATAAAATGATGTTAAACTATAATTATTATTATTTGAACAAATAACAATGAGTATAAACCCCATGATTGGCACCCATGCAGCGTCCAGATTAGCTGTGACAGTGGTTCTTATCGAGACACCCCAGACAGCTCTTGGTATTATAAAAGTGATCTAAATCAAACAGATTGACAGTGAAAGCTCCTTGATTGCATTACATGATATGACCCTCTTGAGCGCATGCTGGGATGCTATAGTGCTAATCAGATGCTACACAGTTTAGTCCTTGTAGCTGAACTGTTAATGAATAAAATCCTTTTTCTGTCAGGCACCAAGCACAAGGAATGAGGTGCTACTGTCACTGTACGTTTACACCGCCGCCGACTTAAGCTTCAAAAGTTACCGGAAGTCATTCATTTCCAATGGAAGCTGGCTTCTCTCAGCTGCAAGGAGCGTTAAATCCATCGGCGTCGCGTTTTAGACTTTGTCATTTTGCCTCCACCTCCACCCGATTGCCCGCGAGCTTCTCCTCCTGTCCATACGGTAATTTCTCTACTGTGCGACAGAGAGTCGCGTGGTTATGATGCAATCGTTAGCCTATTTTTACAAAAACGGCTTCTATGGGGCCATAACGTAAGATACAAGGTAATGGAGCCTTTTATACATTTTCGTGTTTCTTTAGAAATAAATTATGGACAAACGGAGTCTTTAAATGCCTCAGATGTTAAGTTATTCGCTGTCAAAGTGACGCCAAAATGAATGGGAGTCAATGGAATGCTAACAGCAGGTGGGGGTCCGCTAATCAATGGCGGCGCCCGGGGAAGCTTCAATGTTTTCCGAAACACTGCCCCCCTGGCGGCAAGCAGCAGCAAACCGGCAGCAACCAATCAGAAAATAGAATTCCTTCGCGCTGGCTGATTCCGGAGAAACATAGGATGTAAACTTTCGTTCCTACCAAAACATTAGTTCCGAGAAAATGGAGGAGAAATTGATAATCGTTGTTGCTGGGTTTCCTATCATTTATTTTTTCATACAGAAAAAATACAAAAGACCAGTTACAAAAGAGAGGCCACGCGCGCACTCACCTTCACCGTCTTCAAACAACACGTGTTGCTCTCTCTCCCTCGCGCATATTAATCAAAACATTTTTTTTGCCTGACCAAATGTGACCAAAACGGTTATAAAAATGCTGTCATTATAAAAGGTTCCTAGTGTCAATGTATTGCTTGTTTTTTTCTGTTTACATTTCATGGT
This sequence comes from Leuciscus leuciscus, assembly GCF_965113295.1. Lineage (NCBI taxonomy): Eukaryota > Metazoa > Chordata > Actinopteri > Cypriniformes > Leuciscidae > Leuciscus > Leuciscus leuciscus. Next base: position 29,105,727 of record NC_138743.1, on the reverse strand, counting down.
GTGACACAAACTTCAGAGCGGCCAAAGCTTCAACAAGCTTCCCCGTACTTTTTGTCAAGCAACCTTGACAGGGCGGCCAGAGCTTCTTTGCAGCTCAAGTCGGCGGCGGTGTGAACGTACAGTCAGCATGGCCACCCTGTTTTATGGTGACAGTTAAAATTACATTTAAAAATTAAAATGAATGAATTAGTTAATTTTGCTTTGTGTTTGCATGTAGGCCTATGTGCCTGGATGTTTGATTCATTTTCATAACCCTCTTTTCAAAACCTCTGTATTCCTCGTACATATAATTTTTTTTTTTTTATGAAATGAATGCATGTTTCAATATTTTTTTTTACTCTGTATTAAAAAAATTCCCAATTGGCTCTATACTCGTTATGAATTTTATCAGAAAACATATAATTAATAAAAAAAAATTATATTGTCATCGAAGATTCATTTTAAAGACAGTTATTAAATTTCTGATAACCACGTAACTTCAGACTCTCATCATTACAGCCTAATTTTTTAATTATTTGTTTGTGATCAGAAAGGGGGGAAAACGAATGAGATACACCTTTTACAAATTGCAGGGCTGATGATGAAACTAAAAAGAAATCAATTCTAGATTTCAAAGACATTTTACCATTTGACCAAGTAAAGTCTTGTATGTCAGGATAAAAAAAACAAAAAAACTCCAAGGATCTGTGAGGGAGAGAGAAGAACATATTGATAAAACATTATTAGAATTATGATTAATATTGTGACCTTCATTGCTTCTAGGAGGAAATCTGTGTGTTATCTAAACATTCATTAAAATCACTGCCTAAAATTAGAAAGGAACCCGGGTATTTATTATGCAATTCTGTCAATTTACAAGTAATTTGAGAAAATTATATTTTGTTATCAGAGAGGGAATTACAGCCATAGATTGCAAATAATAAAAGTTGAGTTATCTTGCTTTAGCGACATAATTATCCATCTGCCTTCACTTGAAGTTATTACCTCCAGAATTTGCCCCTTCAATTTGTGCAAAAGAATTGAAACCCCAGCAGAGTGATTAGAACCATGGCTACAATATATTAAATTTACCCATTGATTCTTCCAGAATTTAACATCTTCTGAAGAAAAATTTAATCAGTTTTGCAGCTTTTACAAAATAAAAAAATAGCTTTCCTCTTTACCACATCACGCATACCTCTTACATTTAAGGACAACAGAGAATTAATTAAACTTGAAATCCATAACAAGTAGAAAAAGACAAAAAGAAAGGATAAAGTATGTCCCAACGACTGAAGAAACTGTATGGAAACTTTACTTGGATACTTGGAAGGAATGATATACAACCAACTGAGGTCATAGAACAAACAAAATGACCTATAATAATCATGAACCTATCAGTTCTTAAATATGACCTCCCCCCAAAAAATTATAATTTCTTTATAAAGAAAATGGCAAAAAAAAAAAAAAAAAGGCAAAATGTGCAAAGATATTAATCAGTACTAACGAAAATCAAAACATATAAGACTTAACAATTGGTCAAGTCTAGAAATAAGCATTGAAGATTGGAACATTGATAAATCAGTCTCTGGCCAAATATGAGGCACTAATTTACCAGAGTAATCAGCTAAAACAAAATAGCTGAATACCACCTCAACCCGGAGAGAACAGAAGAATGCACACTACTTCACATTGGCAAAATCAAATCTCTTCCCGTCAATCAGAGCAAATGATCCACGGAAAGACGCCTTTTTCCCTTCATCTCGGGCCTTCTTGACCAAGGGCCAAAGTTTTTCTCTTGCCACCCTGTCCTCTGGGGACAAGGCCTCAGTGAGTCGCAGCTTGTTGTCGCGGAGGACCTTACAACCTCTGGCAGCTTGCCAGACAGCATCTTGGTAACGACGAAAAGCAAACAGGATAAATATAGATCTGTATGTACCATCATGGGCGATCCCACTGCATCCTACATCCTCTCCCTGATGCCAGGTACCACCTTGCCAAGGATATTGATTACAACACGACGGGCATCCTCTCCATCCTTTTCCTGTACCCCGTGCAGCTTCAGTGTCCACCTCCAACTGTACCGATTGCAATCTCCAACCTCTTCTTTCAAAGTTGTGTTCACCCGTTTAAGATCCTGGATCTCAGCAGACATGACTTTCAATGCCTCCTTGTGAGTAGTCACTTCAGTAACAAGCTGGTGTACGGTCAAAGACAAACTTTCAATTTGCTTTGCAGTAACGGCAGTTGTCTTGTCAATTGTTGACATTTTTTGGGAACATCTCATTGCCAAATTCGCGAATGGCCACCAAAATTTCAGCAGATGTGTCGTAACACTCACTGTACTCGCGCTTAGACTTTTTCAGACTGGGCTTTATGGGGTTGTCAGGAAGAGGAGTAGCAAGGAGATCACAAAGTTTGGGTTGAGAGTCAAACCATTTGTTCGTTGTCTCTTCCATCTTCGTTGCGTTTTGGTTCTCGGATGAAAAGGAAGCTTCCAGGGTAATGTTACATGCACTTTGAACAGGATCCATCTTTGACTATAACTGGAGCTTGTTTGTTTTCTTCTGCCCATAAATTCGCCTCAAAGTGAGAGATTAATCACCAATCTCATTTATTTGTTCATTCATATAAAACATGTGAGATATGTTGGTTGTAATATCATCCAGCCTAAAACTTTCCCGACGACACTTCATAAACACCTAGGGTTGCCAACTGTCCCGAATTAGCCGGGACGTCCTGTATTTTGGGTCTAATTTATTTGTCCCGTACGGGACCTCCCTTTTCCTGATTAAATAGACTGCTACGCTGATCTAACCACTGACTGATACAACAGCAACACGACACTTGAGAATGATCACGACACCGTATCATCCAATCACAGCCCACACTGAGGTGCATCAGACCATACCAATAACAAACTCTAAATTGAGAATGAATTATTCTTTTGGGACAAACTACTGTTTGATTTGTGAATAGAATCCTCTGCTGTCTGGTCGCTCCCGGTTCGATCCGGACTCGCGCTAACGGCAAATCCCTTTCACTGTCCGGCCGGGTTTTGATTTCGGCAAATCAGTTTTGGTGAATTCAAACAACGTGATTATTGTTCATAAGTCCAACATCCAGCCACGCAAGAAAACATGAAATCTTCCTGAGGGAAAAGTATGCTATTACCTTCTTTAATTTCTTTAAAATGTAGTGTATAATGTTACAAAAGCTTTCTATTTCAGATACATGCTATTATTTTGAACTATGGTTTGTGTGTAATGTGACTTTTTTGTGTGACCTTAAAATTCGTTCTAGAATTAAATTGTACATAAATAGGTTAAGCAAAACAAATGTGTTTATATCTGAGAAATTTTTAAACACATACGAACCTGAAATTACATATAGGCTACTGTGTGATACAGTACAAATATTCTGAGTGTCCCTTATTTTCCTATAAAGGACCACGATTGTCCCGCATTTTTCTTTTCTGAAGTTGGCAACCCTATAAACACCTCCTATCTCGCCGGCATCTTGGCCGAACCACCCATAGACATAATAAATACATAAACGCCCTATTGGCCGCTGGATTGTACGTCAACGGCGCCGTCATATTGTGGAGGGCAACTTTCCTATATCTCTCATAACGGGAATTGAGAAAAATGCCTGCCTCATGTGCTGCTTGGGGCTGTACAAATCGTCTTACTTGTGAATTACCTTTCACAAGTAAGTCTGAACATTTGTTTCTGGTTGTATTTGGTCATTATATAATTAGTAATAGTAACGTTAGCTGGCCACCGGAGTCAGTCAGACTAAAATAGCTAGCGATGTTGCTAGTTAACTTAGCTGTGAAAGTTGAGACATGAGTTGACATGATTTATATTATAGTTTTAGCTTATATTATATTTGATATTATAAAGTAAAATTCCTGAAAATCGAAATATTCATCTATATTTTCTTAAAGCTGACTTTTATGACAAGTACTCGTTTGGGGTTAGGCGACTGACATATTGTGAATCTTACTGTAACGTTAGATAGATAGTTGGCTAACTCACTTTTCTCACACATGGAAGGTTTCCCAAAGACAAAGAGTTGAGGAGACAGTGGGAAGTAGCTATACTCTCTGTCACCAGATACACAGAAGGTCTTCATTGTGCATGTCTTGAAGGAACTGCATGAGCGTGGAATAAGAGTGGTGTGTGTCACAATGGATGGACATGCCTCTAATATTAGCATGTGCACCCAACTTGGGTGCCAGTTAAAGGCAAACTCTCTTGTGCCCTTAAAAACCTTTGGTGTTTGTGATGATGGATGCTTGCAGGCTTACAGTCCAATAACCAGCAGCACTGGTCAGATCAACTGGACATTCATTGTTCATCTAAATGTTGTTCAAGTCAAAGATGGAGTGCATGCATCCAACAAGGTAACAGGCAAGCACGTGCGTTTTGATTCCCAAAAGATGAAGGTGTCTTTGGCTGCACAGACACTAAGTCGCTCAGTCGCTGTAGCTCTGTGCACATTGAGAGACCTTGGCTATTCAAAGTTTAAACACTGTAAAGCAATGGCTGAATTCATAGAGGTAATACTATGCAAAAATGGTGATGAATCAAATGCTTTCTCTTAATGCAAACACTTGCTTTTAGATGATTGACAGGCTATTTGAAATAATGAACAGCCGCAATCCACGTGCCAAAGGGTTCAAAAGTCCCCTGGGCTCTTGGAATTGGAGTGATAGAGTGGAGTTCTTGTTGAGAGCCTGGAAATATTTGATCAGTTTGGTAATGAAAGATGGCACAACCTTTCATCAATCAAAGAGGTTATTTAAAATGGTCAAGCTTCGGTTCAGGTGAAGAGTTCACAAGTTCATGACATCATAAGTTCATATGATGCTCTTGTTCCCTTGTTCTGATCTTTTCACTGTCTCTTTTTGTTTCTATTGGAATTCTTCTATGTTCAGTATTTTTTCAGTTCTTTCAGGTGGCAAATTGGTATGTACAGTATGCACTATGTTAATATTTTTAAGCCTTTCCAGTTCTGTTCTAAAATTGTTCTTAGTTGGCTTAATGCCCTAGAGGTAAATCATTTACTTAAAGGTTCCTAACCCTGACACTAATTTATTCTCTTAAAGGGATGGTTTGGAGTAATTTCAGCCTAAGGTCCTTTGCACCATGACCTCGAGCCAAACACCCCCCCCAGAAGCTTTTTTTCCCTTGGTCGAACATTATTAAAGTTAGAGCTTATTTAGAGATATCAGCCGAATGGCTTAGTGCAGGCGCTAATGGATCCCAGGTTGTATCTCGTAAATTACCCCTTTAATAATGCCCGGAATGGTACCAAACTTCTATAGTAGTACAAATAGGTTCTGTACTGTAAAACGAGGCATTGGAAAGTTTGTAAGTATACATCAGGAGTTTATTTAAATAACACTTGCCTGATGGCTTATGCTACCGCTAACCCGGACGTCAAGGTCACTTCCGTGGTTTGGGAAAAGCCCGTACTGCATGCCATCCAACATTACTGTGTAATTGAAGAATATATTTTTTTTTAACATTAGGCTTAAAAAAATATATATAACAACTTTTAATTTAAGTGAACTTAAACAATCGTCACATAAACCTATAATAAATGTCATGTTTACCTTTGCCCTTCCTGTCTAACAGGTAGGACATATACAGAAATTGAATAAAGTTATCAAACAGTCTGCACGGCATAAATTATAAATTAAATATAGATTAATCCTTTTTAAAGCTTCAAAAGTTCTTTAGTCAATTGAGTAATTTTCTCTTGTCCCTTTGTTCTGTGATTAACTTCACTGACAGAAAGCTTTATTGGCTGCTGTCCCTTTAAAACCAGCTGCTGCTGCATCTCACATGCGCCTCATTCTCTCACAACTCTTTGCGTTCATTTAAGACTTTTTAAAAACTAATTTAAGACTGCTCTTATGTTATGAGGATACTCGACAAAAAACAGACATTTTGGCATAATTGTGTGTGTAATTGTCCGTTCAAGCTCGAAAGAACGTTTTCTGGCACGCTGTCTGCGCGCACGATACTGGCGTGTCTTTCTCTCTCTCTCTCTGTGTGTGTGTGTCACATAGACAGGACATTCACAGACAGCGCATTTAAAATAATTTGCATGAATAAGAGCGGGATCATATAATGTAACATTAACAAAAAAGATGACAAAAAATAATGGATGCTGCGTTTTGCTTTAAATATTTTAATGCGTTAACGCATGCGATTAATTTTTTATACAGTTTAACGTGTTAAAATATTTTACGCAAAACGCAGCATCCGTTATTTTTGGTATTTTTTGTTAATGTTGAAAGCCCATATATATATATATATATATATATATATATATATATATATATATACAGTATATATATATAATTGTTTTTTAAGCCACGTACACAGATAGGCTAATCAACAATTATACCACTCAAGTCAGTCAAAAGAGACAGTGCTGTGACAAAACACTGTATGTCAACAAATCATCTGCACAAAAACGCAAAGTGAACTTTAACAGTGGATGTCAAGATGATGAGGGAAAGTACTACACATAGTTAATTGCTGTCTGCCTTTTACTGTCGATTTGTGCCTGTCAGACTGAATATGAGACTTTACGGCACTGATTCCCATTAGCTACCCAACTTAAATACCTTTTTACAAATGCTGCAAAATCCTTCTTTATTTTGACCACCAACAGACTGCAACCATGTCCTAAATTGTTTGTCTTCCAAACACTTCTGCTGAAATTTGCACTTTCCCATTTTTCTGGTCTAGTTTTATTCCTGTTGTTCCTGCTTTTCAAAATGACCCGCGTCACGGCAATTTTTCTCTGGCCGGAAGCAATTACCAAACTGGTTCCGCGTGTTTATCACATTAACGTACATATTTTACGACAGCAAATAAAAAATATTAATTTTTAAGGCTATGTTCAAATAAATTGATAATATAAAATTTTCATCAAAACTATCTAAATTTTGTATGCCTGTAGGATTAAAATGTAATGCTTTTTAATGCCATTTAAGGCCTTAATTTTCGCAAAATCAATTTAATGACTTTTAATGCTTTTTAATGCCCCACGGAAACCCTTTTTTCATATAGATCTTGGATGGCCTTAGGGTGAATACATTATCAGCGAATTTTCATGTTCGTATGTGTGTGTTTGTGTTTGGTTTTTAGGGGGATGGAATAACAATCCTAATGCAGGACAGTTCCAGGGCATTTTCCGGCGTCTCATGGTCCGGTGCGGTGTCTCTCCAAGCACATCAGGGAATGTCATCTCTAGCAATAGATGAATCCGAGGAGCTTCCATCCCCTTTTGTAAGCGTTTCTGTACTTGTGTGTGACCAAGGCTGCCAACCCACTTTGGTAGCCTTGTGGACAATGCCCTTGTGTACAATACATTTCAGGTTTTGTGGTGCGTCAGATTTTGAGAAAGCTTTCCTGTGATGTGTGCCGTGCTAGCTTGGTGGCAGATGGTGTACCTGCGTCTTTTGATCAGAACTACCACTTGCTTTCACTGAAAAACAATGGAGGGCTGATGATTCCCTCTGAAGGTACAGTGAAGGTGGTCAGATCACCAGAGTGGTTTATTCGCCAATCATCCTCTGGGAAACCGGTCAGAGTGTCTTTGATCAATCAGTTTGTCAGAGCTGAGATTGGATCAGAAGATGTGTTTTTTCTCAAGGAGCACATACAGGAAACACAGTTTGGAATTGACAACCATAATTTTTCTCTCTTGTCATTAGTTGTCCGTCTTTCACAAACTGAGGATGCACCACATTGCCAAACTTAAAGGAACACGCTGACTTTTTGGGGCTTTAGCTTATTCACCGTATCCCCCAGAGTTAGATAAGTCCACATACCCTTCTCATCTCCGTGCGTGCCGTAACTCTGTCTGACGCACCCACCGCTAGCCTAGCTTAGCACAAATACTGGAGGTAAACGGCTCCATCTAGCCTTCTGCTCCCAATGAGTGACAAAATAACGCCAACATTTTCCTATTTACATGTTGTGATTTGTATAGTCACAACGTATAGGCTACAAATAAGGTCACATGAGACACAGCCATCTTCTAACCGTATACATACTGGGAATTAGATTCTCAGAAGACGAAGCACTGCTACTTCGTTTCTATGTACACCAGTACTAAATATCACAAATATTTAGTACTGGCAAACTCTGAACATCACTGTATTTACTCTCAGTGGTAAAATGCTTGTCTATATTTTCATTTACAGGGATTGCGAGGCAACTTGAAAACATTTGCAAGTTGAAAGACTGTGAAAAATTACGGAAATGGCAGAGAAGCATTAAAAACCACATTTACTGGACTGCATCATCTTCAACCACTAGACCAGAAAGAGTGGCTAAATGGAGATTGATTCTGAACCATGTCAGGAACATACACACACGAGGATCCAAACTTTCTTGCTTGTCTACATCCTCAAAAGAAAAGTAGAGACAGAAACAAGTGGCCTGTTGTCGGTATGATACTGTGAAAAAGTATTCTTTTTTTTTGCAACATGCCATTTACAAAAATAGGGACTGTCAGCAGAAGAATAAATAACCTAAAATGATTAGTTGTAAGTAATGCATTTTTTTAAAATCCTTTTTATAGGAACTTGGGCATTCTACAAGCTGCAGAAAGTCATGACAAACAAGCGGATTATGAAGGACGTCACCAAACTGAGACCGCATCACCAGACTTCATCTTTGGAGTCGTTTCATAGCGTCATTCTACGGTTTGCCCCCAAAAATTTGGTGTTCCCATTTCAAGGAATGTTGTGCAGGTGAAGTAATTGCTGTTAAAATAACTTTACATCAATATAGGGTGTTTTCCTGAATTGTGTCTGTGCACTTGCAGACTATACCTGGCTGCATTTCATTAGGTTGATTGTTGATGTAAATCGTGCATTACAGTTTTCAAACTTGAATAAAATTTAAAAACGTGACATAAAATTTTCAAACACCATTCAACGACACTTACTGTACAATTCCACATAGCCGTAAGGTTCCATAGTCGGCTCGATAAATGTTGTATGCGTTCTGAAGAGAATACACGTTTAAACAAACAGGCTCCAGTCCAAGATGCTCAGTCATCCATCTGAGTCGCATCCGTCTTTTCACCTTTATTGCCATCAAATTCGTAACATGAATGCATGTCATAACAGCAAGATGACAGTGAGATTAATTATAACTGTAAGTTAACTAAGCTATACCTGTTCTACTTCCATGCAGCATTATGTTCTCTGGCTCTGTAGGCATCTTACAACAGTTCGCACACGAACCCCTACAGTGAGTTATTGATTATCATGACGGAACATGCTTATCGATTACTTATACTTAATCAAGTTATCTCCATATGAAATACATAAAAACATCAACTAACCATTCTGAAACTTCTGTTGCATTCTGTGTAGTCACTTCTTCTACAGCCTCTCCTTCACTGTCCGATTCCGGTTCATACATATACGGCTGAACACTATGGGTTCTTCTTCATCCTCGTTTCCTCGCGTCTCAGCTCCACCCCTGTAGGATGCCAGGTTAGGATACAAGGAAAGAAAAGGAGGATGGAGGAATCGAAGGAAAGCTTATTTATACTGTACATTGGAATACTTGATCACTCGAGCGTCACTCATAACGTCATCAGCAGCGCTCAAAGGATCTGTCCTTATGTTGTTGAAGTTTGGTTTTTTAAGAAATTCATAATAAATAATAATAAAGCAAGATACCCTGTTGAAATATGTGTGATGTGAGGTTTATATAAACTGCAAAGGTAAAGTATAAATTGAAATTATTGTGACCGATGTGAAGTGGGAGGAGAATTAATACGTGCGTCACATTTAGTTGGTAAAACACTTCCGCATAGGATACACCTGTGTATCCTTGCACATGACTCCTCAGGAAGCTTCCTCACTCCTCGTTCCTCACCTCCTCGTGGTGCAATTAGAGAATTGAGATGTCCTTCAAGATGGCTGAGCTCGATCGGTTTCCGGGTTATAAGATGGAGGACGGAGGAGACGAGGAGGGATATTGAGAAGCACCCCACTACTTGCAGTTTCCTACATTTTCATAGTGTGAGAGTGATGTTTTGTTATTGCTGTCATGCCGGAGCACCAGTTCTAGAAGCTCCTCCCTCATTTGAAAAGGGGGGCGGGAGCACCAGCTCATTTGCGTTTAAAGGGACACACACTAAAACGGCGCGTTTTTGCTCCCCCCAAAAAGTGGTAATTTTAACATGTTATAAAAAATGATCTGTCTGGTATTTTGAGCTAAAACTTCACATACACACTCTGGGGACATCAGATAAATATTTTAAATCTTGTAAAAGGGGGCATAATAGGTATATTAAATAATATATAAGCACAAATTAAACGATATTTAATGAGCTATATTTGATCTTTGCAGTGTGTATTATACCCCATTTTTAACAACATTTTACAATTCCAACAAGTAAAACATGGTTATATTACATCTAAATCATGTTTACTGATTGTGAATCTGTGGCAAATGGAGAAACCACTGTCTGCATACTTCATCCCTTTAAATTCAGTAGCTAAACTGTTAAAGCATCTCCTTGATAAGCATCAGGGCATCTTCATCACACACTGTGGAACCATAGGACAGGCACTAATTCTCCCTACCTGTGAAGCTCAGGACACACCTCATGCGTTTGTGGGTAGATTAAGCGAGTCCTTGAGCTCAGCGTGAGGTAACAGTGGGCACATAATAAAATACTGCACTGCTAACAATTTGCTTTACAGCGTTAACATTATATGCTTGATCCCTGTGACATATTGTTTGGATTCACCATATGAAGGCGTCTCCTCATTGGAATTTGGGGTTTAAAATGTCCCCCAGTGCTTGCCCTGGGGTTGTACTGACCAGCAGGTGACTTCTGTTTCTCAGAGGTTTAACTGTCTTCCCTCTCGAGTCAAAACAGCTACTTAACTCAATAACCTCTCTGGCTGTGAGGAATGGTAAGGAGATTCGGTCTGCCTTTGCTAGGCTCAAAAGGAGGCTTAGCAAAGCTGCATTTCTTATTGTTTGAGCCTGAATGTGACAAATTAAATCTTAAAAAGTAGAAATTGTGTTTGAGCCATGATGTAATTATGTCTCTCTAGACTAGAGTAAGCATGGCTGAAGTAATTTGATCTGGGAATTTGTGTTATATTAGTTTAAAGAAAATATTTTTCTGTCATGGTCATGTTTTAATGCTTATTACATCAGCTTAACAATATTCTAATTTTCCTGGAAACCTAATTTGACAAGGGAGGTCCAGGGTGACATAATCTAACCCTTGACCTGTTTTCTGATATTCTAAGACACGAATTCAGGCTGTATTCCAACTAAACAATGAGTTCCTCCTCCAAGATAAAACAAAAGGATTCTGCAGAATCATTCACAATCTTAGCCACAATGTCACGTTTCATTGTAAGAGGTCAAACAGTGGATTATTGAAAAGTTACTATGAGATTCAATCAATACCGCCTCAAATGGAAAAATCTATCAGAATTGCAATGATGATGTCCGTGTCAATAAGCCCAAAAGCACCTTTTGGTTATCTCAGTTAACAGCACCACATAAACCCTGCTCTGGGATCAGACTCAAACCCCTTTCACTATCATGCAGTCTACCATACCACTCAGTCTCTAATCCTCACTCTGTGCCTCGATACTCTAGAAGTAGTTGCAGTTGATGATCAGTTAAGCACACACCAGCAGTGCTGGGTGAACTACCCTAACCAAGCTACAAAACAAGGAAGCTTTTTCACAGAAATAAGATAAGCTACTTCATGATTTGCTCATGGAAACCTCTAAAATGCATCAAAAAGCTATTTTACCATTTAACAAAGAATTTATTCTGGATCCAATTGTTAAGGAGAAAGTACCAATTTAATACCAAGCAAATAATCATTTTTGGGGGTAATGCAAATGTAACATAATATTATTCAAATAGGTCAAGTAATTATTTTACCTTTTGAATTTACACTAGGCCCATACCTAGTTTAAATAAGTACCACACATTATATTTCTGATTAAAGGTTAGAGAAATAGACCTCTATATTATTTATATAACTGTTAGTTCTAGACTGGAAAGGGATAGAGGGAGAAATCGAGTGATTCATTCAACCGATTTGTCCAAAAAGGAACGAAAGTGAATCTGAATTCGGAATATCATTCTACTCTTACTATTTGTGCCATATAAATATAAGGGAGAAATGGTAGGAATAATTAGAGTGATATGCTAGGATTTCGAATTCAGCCACTATATCTTTAAAAGTTACTGAATCATTCTAACGAATTGTTCAAAAACACTGATTCATTCCGAGCACGCCACTTGTTGCAATGTTGCTCGTGAAATGGACGGTTCATTCTGTTTCGACGTTGTATGGAATTATTTTCGCTAGTGGAGCAAAAACAGTGGTAATATCATGTCTAAAATGTAAGTTATGCCGCGTTCCAGGCAACCTGTAACCCGTGTTTTTCCAACTCGTAACTGGGAGTACATCGTTCCAGGCAACCTGTAACCCGTGTTTTTCCAACCTTATACCCGTGAAAGTGCACTGGAACAGCAGTCAAACCCGTGACTTCCCACCCGTGAACTCGTACTAGATCGATGTACTCCCAGTTACGAGTTGGAAAAACACGGGTTACAGGTTGCCTGGAACGCGGCATTATTCAATATTTATTTATTGCTCATTGAACTGTTGCAAATACGCTGGTGGTCTGGTCTTAATTTACTATCATATGCTATTAGTAACAAGTGATCGTGTAGTCACCGCAATGAAGTCCTCGCGGAAACATATGCAAGAAAGAGCACATAGAACATAAACATATTGTACCACAGATATCTTTACAAAACAGTAGAAAAAGAGGGTAGTTCTTTTGTATAAAAAAAAAAAAGAGCTAAATTGACATTTTCTTCACTCTGCTAACAATGAGATTTCATTCGGTGAGTCTTTCAAAAATACCTGAGATGGTTGGCAGTGATGCTTTGATAGGTGTGTGACATACATTTACCTCAACATACTCTCGGAAAAAGGTGAATTCTTTCTGTGGCTTTGAATCAAGCCACCTGTTCATAGGTGTCATCCTATCTCTCGTTCTCTCGCCAGGATGGAGGTCAGATGCTGTTGCATGGCATGAGCAATTCCACCTTGTCATGTTGAGTACTGTCAGCTGGCAGCTTGTCTTTGCTTATGTGTGAAGCTTTGGGTGCACATAGAGTTTGGCATTAGCCATAGCTACTCTTGATATAGTTTTCAATGACTTTCAACGGGTCATGGCCTCCTAAACATCTCATGCAGTTGAATTACTGTTATATCTCTCATGAGGCTTGAAATGGCTCTTTTGCATTATTTAGGCATTATTGTGGAGTCCCCTAGGGCTCAATCCCTGCATATCCCATTCAGTTTATGCTCCCACTAGGCCAAATAATAACAACTATGTGAATATGCTTATTGGAAATAAACCCAATTGACCTCTTAGATCATTAATGGTAGACTTTTGACTATCAACATATTAAATCTTCTTTGCAGCTTATTTTGGCCAAGAACCGGCCACTTAGTCAGGATGAGGTTGTTTCTGACAGATATGCAAACCCAGAAATCACAATTTTTTTAAGTGTTATTTAGTTGTTTTTTTATATTTTAATTTTGTTATTTATTTTATGTAAAATCCTTGATATCACAGTTGGCTGGCATGGAATTAATGGCACATACATGTAAGACTCTGATATTTTACAGACATCACTTATACAACAACAGCTTTGCTCGTACATGCCATTTTCTCTACATATAGCTTTGTTATTGAAAAGCAACTTGATTTTGAATGTATGTAGGCCAGCAATAGCCTAGAAATCTAGACGCACACTAGCGGCAGCAAATTTTATTTTGCAGCCAGGGTGGTCTAGCAACTCTCCGTTGGCTTTCGAGCTGGAAAAACCAAACTCTAGTCAGGCCAATCACATTGGCCCTCATTTATCAAAAGTGCGTACACCAAATTTCCAGCGTACACCTGGCGTACACCCAAAACCACGGTGACTTTGAGATTTATCAATATGAACATTGGCGTACGGCACGCTCAAATCCTACGCCAGCTCAGGAGGTGGTGTACGCACGTTTTGAGTGCGGGAATGCGCAGAAAAACAATTCCTAACACCACAAAACGCACTGACAAACTAAAAGATATGATATATTATGACCCACTGTAAAAAAACAACAACATCGTAATTATAAACTTCAGTGTTTATTTTTGTGCAACATGGACTTCAGTGTTTAATTTGTGTGACTTTACCAAAGCATTTGATTTGTAGGCATATGTATTCCTTCAGTTGCGAGCCTGTGCGCTTTACCTGACGTTTCAAGCCTTGTTTATACTTTCGCCTGGCTCCGCAGCGCGAGTCTCCGCAGACTGCGCGCGCACCTCCCCAAACGGACGAGGCGTTTATTCTCGACGCGCTCGCCGTCGTACTATTCTTTGAAACGATGGTTAGGCCAGGGTTAGGCCCGGCAGGTGCGCACGGACTGGGTTTAGTAATGAAAGGCTTTCAATGACCAAAAAAATAATTCAGACTGACAAAATAATAAAAATGACATTCTTCTTTTAAATAATAATAATACAAATAATAATAATAACGACATTCTTCTTCTAAATAACAATAAGCGTCATTAATAATAAAAATCTAGAAATCAATTTTGTTTCTTTCCACTTCCCTGGTTTCGCTTTCTCTTTCTCAAAGAAGTTTCTCTTCTTTGCCGTCTTCCGTGTGTCCATGGCGTAAAATGAGGGCGTGGGGGAAGCGGAGACTTGAATATATAGGGGCGTGTTATTCTAATGACGATCGTTTTCAGCCGCGGCATTTATCAAGGTCAGGTATTGCGTACACCTGGATTTCAAAGGTACGCACAGCTTCATAAATCAGGCGGTGAGAGGAGTGTAAGCATAATCTTACGCCAACATATACGCCCGTTTCTACGCAAGATTGATAAATGAGGGCCATTGTGTATAGAGTCGGCGGGCGGGCTTAACATAATGACGACAGAGTTGCAACGGTTCCCTGCTACTTGAAAATAAAGAATGGCTGCTGCTGCTGGCGAACAGCAGGCTTTCGAATTGGCTTTGGCCGCGACTCTGGAGGACTTGGAGTTAAGCTTTTCTTTGAGAAAAGAACAAAGAACGGCACTTAAGTCATTCTTAAAAAAGGAAGATGTGTTTGTAGTTTTGCCGACCAGATACGGCAAAAGTTGAATCTATCAACTAGCTCCGCTGTGCCAATGGTGAGTTCCCAGACCCAACATCTTGATGTGGGTCTGGCTTGCCAGGCTAGGCCAGCAATTCACTTCTGGGAATGTGTAAGGGAAGTCTTGTTTGAAACATTACAAAATGTGAACAAAAAAATAACATGATGATATTTATAATTATACTCTACCATTAAGAAAATCTGTTTTTGAAAGAAGTTATGCTCACCAAGGCGCATTTATTTGATAAAAAATATTTATCCAAAACGGGACAAAAGCACGCACATCACTGGCAAAAAATGCTCAAGTTGTGTGCTCGACAAAAAAAGAAGAAAAAAAGTTGGCACACCAAAGTACAGAATTTATTTGAAATGTAAATGTATAGGCTGAATTTATTTACAGTCACTTTTCATGGTTAAATTTCTTGTTTAGTTAAATTTATTCTGCCACAAATTTAATCTGCCACAGTATGAATAGCAGTAGAGAAGAAATTCTAAAAAAACTATAGGTCTGTTCTAATCAGCTCATATATCTCAATATATAATTTAATAGAGTAATTCAGATTTTCAAAGCATGACATATTTTTACATGTTGTAGTCTTGTGCTTGCATTTACTGGAAAAAATAACCCATGTCTGTGAAATGATAGTGTGCTGTCTATCTTTAGTACTGACACCCTGTGTGGCCTTGTTGGTCATCATATGACAGGAAAAGAGAGCAGAAAAAAAGACTGGAGAGAGATGGATGCTGACAGACATGACACTGACAGGAGGCACTAGAGTGCTCTATCAGGTCCAACAAATGATGGAACAGACACATCGGAAACTTTAAAAGTGATGTTGTCATCCATTAAAGCAACTAAATTGTTTACAAGAGTTACCTCAAACGTGCAACTATTCCAGTGGCTGAGTTTGAAGAAACTGTTCAGTCTTAAACAGCAGTTATAGCTACATTAGTTTATGAGGTCATGACTGCAGATGTCTCATGCCCTGTCCAGTCTTCTGCAGATGGTGTTCATCTTGAGCATCTCCACTATGGCGTGTTCACATTTGGCCCCTGCTTCATAACCACAACCAGTATCCTCTGCCATTATCGACAGACAGCAGGATGTCTTAATCTCCTGCTATGCAGTGAGTGCTGTCTCTGGCAGTGATGAAGACCAGGCGGCCGCCCCTGGCAGCCCATCATAGCCCTGTTTCGGGCCTGGCTGTGTGTAAACCTCACACCCCTGGGCAGCGCTGAACTTCTGACCCACGCTTGTCCTGGAGAGGTCTGTCAGTGCTGCTTTAATCCTTTAATCCCTTCACAAAGAATCATTCAAAACAAAAAGTACCCAAAACTACAACATACATTTATCAATCTTTAAAGTAACCTATCTATCTATCTATCTATCTATCTATCTATCTATCTATCTATCTATCTATCTATCTATCTATCTATCTATCTATCTATCTATCTATCTATCTATCTATCTATCTATCTATCTATCTATCTATCTATCGAAAAGACTAGCAATAGCAAGCTAGTTAAAGAGCAACTTAAAGAGCACTGACCTGTATCACCTGACTGCTGCAGATTCATTTCGCCGTTGATAGTGTTACCATTAAATGGCATAAATTCAAGTTACTAACCGCTCTGAGTATAATGTCACAGGTTTCAATCTCTTCCAAATGACAGTATTTATGCCGTGAACGCAGCATAAACTCGTTGTTTTGGCTCAGGAGGAACTGTAGAAGGTTGCTGCTGTGACGGTTGCGGTGCTCGGTGACTGACATTTGTCTAACTCTACATAGCATGAAACGCGCTGATATGTGATTTTTGACTAATTTTACAAGGTGGCTAATTCGTACGAATTCATACGACCTCACTCGTACGAATTAGTATAATTTTTGCTTAATCGTACATATATTACGAGTTGTCAAATTCGGATGAATTCGTACGAATGACCTACCCCTGACCCCGCCCCTAAACCTACCCATCACGTGGGTTTAGACAAATCGTACGAATTTGTACGAGTGAGGTTGTAGGAATTTGTACGAATTAGCCACCTTTTAATCACTCGTATGAATTTGTACGAATTGGTCGTGAGATAGCGTTGGAATGTATATACGTTGACAGGCAGGTAAGATATCATATATAATCAATTATTGAATGAACATTTTATGGTTCCTACACCTTCCACAGATGATATACAGTACCTATAAATTAATTTAGACCACTTAACTTAGTGATTGCTATCAGGATGTGAAGGGACTTTCAACTAGAATAACAAAAAAATTTTCTGGAACAAATCACCTACCCTGCCTTTAAATGTTTGTATACATACTATATACAGTTTATAAAAATGTAATGTAAATTATACATTGTACAGTATGTAACATTTTTGGAAGAAAAAAATACGAATTACCATGTAACTTTCAGTTTAAATCTATATAATTTTAACATAAATTAATGTACTTTTTACCTTTATGATTTTGTAAGTGAAAATATTATCTTACTGTAATGTAGTCTTCACTTATGCACAGTTATTTACTGTTTCTCATATTTTCTGTTGTTCTATTTCTTTCTTTCTTTCTTTCTTTCTTTCTTTCTTTCTTTCTTTCTTTCTTTCTTTCTTTCTTTCTTTCTTTCTTTCTTTCTTTCTTTCTTTCTGACATTAAATATGATCTTAGTTTTTGATACTGAAAATTAGCTGTAATTACATGTGGCAGAAGTGAGTGAACTTTCTTTAACTGCAGTTTACTGCCATCTGTTCATGTGTCTGTCACCAGCTGACTGCATGTTGTGGCCACTGAGCTGAGAGAGATATGAGAGGGGAGCAGCACCCCCCCCCCCCCCCCCCCCACACACACACACACACACACACCACACACACACACACTGAAGAAAAACCATTTCAATTTCAATGCTAACTAATTGTAAAACAACTTGTGTTGCTTTTGTGTTGTTGTGTTGGCTCTATTCTCACAGGAGGAGCAAAAGAATGTAAGCTCATATGAAACGGCATAATATAGTTCCTGCATAATATGTGTTTATATCCGTTTGTGTCAACATTGAGAAAATAGCTATTTTCATTTTCAATTGAAATTTGCCATGTGTATAGTGGAGAAAAGGAGTGTTTTTCTTTCTTGCTTACCGATGTCATATTTATTTAGTCTTCTTTCTGAGGCTGGGAGGCAGAAAAAGAGATTATGGTTGTTCCTCCGAGGATCGCTCCTCCTGCCAAACTTCCTTTCGTTGCTTTTGCTCCACTGCCATAACAAGCCACTGATTGGACTGTCAGAGATATTTTCATGCATCTTAATTTGCAAATTAGAGCATCTTCATTTGACGCCTACAGCCATCAGCAAACAGATGTAGGGTAATCTTTTAATCAACAATACGTACATATTTTGTTGTGCCCTTACAAATTCTGAGCGAACATATTGAGAATGAGATATCCATGTTTGTGAATATATCAGCATTTTTAAACCAAACAGAATGTTTATTGAGCTGTCACTGGCATATTTTGTAAACTGATCAAAAGACATGCAACTCAAGAACACAGCAAATTTTAGAAAATTCTCAAAACATTATCTTATAGACTTTGTGACTATTGATCGACGCTCGTAATGTTTTTGAATAGTGTGTGCAGTTTCATGCTCATTTAAGCATGAAAAATGAATCTCTATGCATCGTGCTTGTTGAGAGTGTTGGGAATAAAGCTATGCTTTTCTCAAGATATCTTAGTTACAATGGATTTCTTTACTAATATTTAATCATGTTTGTGTATAAAGACAAAAACTGAATTAAAGGTAAACAAGACTTTCTTAATTCATGCACACAAACTTTGCAATATGCAGCTGTACATGCCATATCCAATTAATAAAATATGCTGCTGTGTACTCCCAACAGCCTAAAGGGTATGAAACTTTGCTAAAGAGAATTTCATTTAGCCAGAAGCTCGTTTGCTGTTATTCTATCCATTATTATACTAATTTGCAATTATGACTCACTGAAAAATGTGCATACTTATTTAAATGGAAAGAGCTTTCTACTCACTCCTTCAGGCTGCTAAACCTATTCTTGTTTTAATCACAGTGTATACATCAAAGTTGAAGTCACACATCTAAAGCGAGACATTATTTAAATTTATTAGTGTGTCCTCACAAAGAACAGTGTTCAAAAGAAGTGTTTGATGTCCAAATTGAATATAAATTCCATTCTCTATAGATAATTGGTGGGGAAGATGAAGAAAGTAATTTCAAGTTAGCATTGAAAGCGATTCATCATTAAAATCCAGTGAATGGAGACTAAGGATAACAGACAAACTCACTGACTTATAGGGCACAAAAAGTTGACTAAGGGCAAAAAGTGTCACAGCTTAGCACAGATTCATGTAGTTCCTCTGGCTCACAAAACTAAGTCGTTAAAGAGCTGATAAATGTGAGCTCAGGGGAAATAGTTGATTAAAATCTCCCCTATTTCAATAGTAATCTCTTTCAAGCTCTTTCATGAATTTGTCCTGACCAAGGCGTTCTGTCCTGACCCAATGAAGCTGATATAATCATAGCAACGGGTCCTATCCTTAACTGCTGAAAAAAAAAAAGATGAATAAATTATGTATATAAAGGAATAAACTGTCCATGTTACCAAAAAAAAAAAAAAAAAAAAAAATATATATATATATATATATATGTGTGTAAAAATATATAATAAAAAAATATATAATATATATATATAGTAATATATACACACACACACACACACACTAGTAAATAATCTATATATTTAAAGCTAACTCTTCCATCAGAAACATAAAAGAAATATTTACTTGACCTCTGGATGAACTCTGGCATGTTACGCAATGTTACAAAGTGTGTTGTTTGTTGATTTGAAATGCATGAGAGATGCTTTGGTGGTGCCATTGGCAATAATCTGTCGCGTTCTCTTTTGCGTGTGTTCAAAGGCTTCCGTCAGATGAGCCATGGGGCACTGTCTGAGACGCCTTTATATCTACTGATTTTTACGCTTTGGAGATGAAAGGTCTTCATTAGAGGAAAAACTAAATGATTAGTATAATTATAGAGACAGTTTCCCAACAGAAGAGGGGAAAGCAAAAGAGAACATGTGCTGTTGATGGCGATTATGCAGTCTTAAACTACAGAAAGTCGATGTACGGAGATATAGGTGTGAAATTTGTCTTCCGAAAGAACTCTATGAATAATTAAATTTGCTTATGTTTACAACCCACACATCAAGCTTATCTTGCTTATCTGTACCGTGTGTTTATCTGGAAAAACATTTAATTAAAGCCATATATTGCTTTTAGAAAACCATAATTATCATGCAAAGTGCTGTTTTAACTTACCTCAAAAGTATACTTTAAAAAAGCCCTCGACACAGCACTGTATATTTGTACCGCAAGCATTACAATCTTCATTTCCTATGTAATAATCTCGGTAGTTTCAAGGCTGGGGTCATAGAGAGTTCGTGAAAAATTCTGTTTCCCGGATTAAAAGCAAAAATACCATGGCTTAAATTAACACGCTCCCTTTTAAGTGCTTCTAAACGGATGCCAGGCTTACCACATCTTCATTTCTGCCTTGAATCATTTTAACATACATCTGACCCAGTTGGGTAGCAGAAAGAAAATAGCATAATCCCCCTCCCCCTTTATTATCTCTGGAGATAAGGTGTTATGCTCAAGGATCTTTCTGCAGATACATTATATACTTTCCCCCTCAATAACACCTTTCCGGTGTTTCAATTATGAACATGTCCACTCCTGGTTGTTTAGAAGGGAAATATGATTTCACATTACTGAGTGGACTGGGCATATATCTAGCATTTTCATAAAGAGAACATTGCCACAGAGGCATTCTTGGTTTCTGATGAGTCCTGTTCCAACTTTGTGTTTTATGCACTACTCAGACATTCATCCTTAATTAGCACCATTCCTTTTCCGCCTAAAAATGCTGACTGAATGAAAAGATTGACCTACTTGTAGCCTGACTGATTAAATTACCTCAGATTTACATTTTTTACCAAACAAGCACCAGCCATTCAGGTCACGCTCAGGAAAATAATATTCCTCATTACGCAATACACTCATCTCGTATTTATTACAAATATTATGTCTTATCTGTACTCCAACCTAACACAAATAGTTATTGTACAAAAACAGGCATAAATCTCTCTCACTCGCCCCCCTTCAGATCTCACGTCATCTCCGAGCCCTCCTATTGCTTTCAGAGAGGCTTCTGAGGAGCGGAAGTGATTAAGAACAGAGCGCCACTCCAACTGCTATTCTCAGTCTTTCTATCAGTAATAACGGAAAAGGCTAAAACATAAAGAGTGCTTTCCAGATGGCGGCTATTCTCTGGATATTTAAAGTGGATTTGTGCTATAAATGAATGTTTTTGGCAGGTACACCACTGTATGCTGTAAATTACTAGCAAATAAAAGGAAGCATGCCATTTTCCAAAAGGCAAACTGACATAAATGTTTGGAATTGTACATTTGTAATGCAAATTTATTTGATTTAATTTTCTTGTATACATTGCAAGTAAGTGGTGTGTGTGTGCTGTTAGTATACTTCTTTTAAACTAAAAATTAGAAAGTATAATTTCAGTCAACTTTTTATGTATTTCTCTAATTTCTCTAAAATTACACTTAAGTGTACTTGATTTATATTGACAGAAAAGTAGTATATGGCCTATACTTGCAGGAAGGTTTCTTCAAGCATCTTGGAGACGTTCCCGTAGTTCTTCTGGATTTAGTCTGTCTCTGTTTTTTCTGTTTCTTCATGTAATCACAGACGGACTCGATGATGGTGAGATCAGATCATACCGGCTATTGTCAGATTCCTTGTGCATACATAAATCTCACTGGATTATTACAATTAATGGCAAAAAGAATGTTTGGAAACTGATATTTCCTACTGACACACTACAGCAAAATATATAAATAACTCGGGGGGCGGGGGGGATATTAACATGCCTAAGACTTTTGCACAGTACTGTGTATATATATATATATATATATATATATATATATATATATATATATGTGTATGTATGCATTAGTGCATAAATATTGTTAGTTCTCACTTTGTTTTTAGCTAATCTTGTATTTTTGATTAGAATACATCACATCTGGTCTGGTGGTTGCAAACGGTCTAACAGCAAAAAATTATTAAATGTGTCCAAAGCTCAAATCGGATCTGAAAATTTTCCACAAAAATCACATGATCGGAATTCCATGCAGCTCCTGTACTACTCTCCACTGGAAATGAATGCAAGTCTGTTGCTTGACGAATATAGTAAAAAGGCGGCTTAACTGTGAGACTTATAAGTGTAGTTATTGACTGTTTTGTTACATGGCATGTAGATGCACAATATGCATTTTGTCAGTAGTATTTAACTACAGTCTATGCAAACACAACTTTTTGTTTAAAAATATTAATTATATTAATTGTTATCGTTTAATGGACTTATTATGCTCCTACTTTTGTGAAGAGACAATAGTGAGCCTCATCTGGTGTCCTTGGCAAGATAACAATTTCAAAGGTCAAGATGCATTTGGTCATGTAGAATGAAGTAGAACATTTTAAATGTTATCACACAGTGAGAGTTTCGCCCTTTTGCTCGTCTGGACAGATATACTGGCACTAAGCACAAAAACGCTTTGCATAAGCAAATGTGCGCTTATCACAGAGACATTTGGAGTACAGAGGCTGAAGTGAGATTGGGTTCACAGCTGACGATCGGCCTGAGAGACTCCTCACACTGATCCACCAGGAGAATAATTAGTCGAGCAGAGAGAGTGTACAATTGACTGAAGCAAAATTATTTCATTAGCTGTACTGAACCCCTTCATTGTCCCCGTAGACTACACCTGAATTGAGGAGACACAGAGAGTCAGTGGGAGAGAAAATCAAGTTGCTAAGCTGTCTGTCTGACTGACTGGAATTTAAAGGCATTCAGTCTAATTCCATACTGCCGGTATCAAAAGGCATTGGCAAAGGTACAGCCTGATTAATGATTCTCTCCCTGTCAGGAGTTGCAAGGTCTGTCCTTCAGAATCATGAAAGCACAGACTAACATGTTTGTTCAGCTTGAGTACAATGTAAAGAGGCGCTGGCTGTATTGCTATTGCTATAAACATGATGCTTTTACCGTCAGGGTTTAAAGGACAGGTTCACCGATTTTCAACCAGCTTTGGATTGTTTGTTACAATGTGGGTATATGTAAATGAACAATGTGTACTCTTTCTCCATGTTACCTGCACCCGGATATCCCTGTTTATTTTTCTGCAACAGTCTGCTGGCTTTTGTTAAAACTATAGATCAAACTTCTGCAGTTTTGTTTTCTCTCTTACGGGCAGTCGGATCGAAAGAGGGCTGATGCCAAATTCAAGTTAGTAGTTTTTGGCAAAAGGGAACGCCACAGCCCCTTTCCTAGTCACGTAGCACAATTTTTTTTCTACTGCATATACAGTCAAGTTTTATTAAAAGCCCATCTTGCCATTGGTGAATTCCCTCTTTGAAGGGGTCATGACATTAGAAATCAAATTTGCCTTGATCTATTGACATATAAAAGATCTTTGTACCACAAAAACATCCTGCAAGTATAGCTTAAAACATCCTCCTCATTATAAACAAGCATTTATTTAATCAAGCTCCAAAAAAATAAAAAAAACTGCCCATTTTGATATTGGGTGACCTGTGACGTCGCACAGGCAAAAACATTTGCATATGACTGCCTCCAGAGCGAGACATCGACAAATAATTATGCTGTGTTCACGCCGCGTCATAATTACCGCAGTCTTGAGATGACAACACGTGACGTTCTATTCTGAGGTGTCATTGGGAATTATGCATTTCTATGGCAACACTATCAACGCCTGAATAAATCTCCAGCGGTCAGGTGCTACAGCGGTCACGTGGTACAAGTAGGAGCTCTCAGAAAATTCCCATCTTACAAGCTGTAATTACATGCTCTAAAAGAACGCGAATGCTTTTTAGAAGCTGAAATCTTGTAATTACGGTAATTACAAGATGGCGTGAACGCACCTTTATACTTTATGGGCCCCGGCCATTGGCGTCAAAAGCAAATCAAACCCATTATAATCACTGACGTGGTCTACACTGATACAATAGATGCGCATTCAGTTTCTGACATACTCCACGCGCTTGAGTCAACAGCACAGAAGACTGAAAGAATGTTCGCTTTTTTGAGTTTAAACAGCTCATTTGTGTCTCTTTACAGACTTCAAAATGATTTCATAATGCTTTGTCTGTAAATTACAGTTTTATGTTTCTTATGCAATGAAATAAGCCTTAAAGGAGCCAACCCTACATAATTGATCATTTCCGACAGCGGGTTGAAAATAATAGTTTTCTCACATATATATTTGGAATATTATATCAGAAAAGACAAGTACACAAAAAACAAAACAAAAAAAAAACCAGAACACATAAACTTTATTTGCAGCATTGGGGCGTCAATGCATTAAACAAAAGCTCTATCCATTGGAGCTCTATGGCCTCAGTTTTAAGTTATTTGTATGGAACAGGCAGAGCATTGTTGATTTTCCCTCTCTTCCTTTCAAGTTCTCTGTCAGTGTTTAACTGTCTGGACACTCAGTTGGGAAAACGGATCTTAATTCTTATTCAGAATGGAATGACAGCTTAGAAGTTCAGAAGGTATACTTTAGTGCTCCCAAGACAGCACTTTCTCAGGCTTAACTTTATTACAGAACATTTCAAGTATATCATTTTCCCCTTGGCAAGCTCCGTGGAGGTTCTAGGACTCCTCTCTAATGTCAAGGATTCCCACCAGGCCGTTCAACTCAAGATGACACACAATAATTCATTTTCAGACATTTAAAGACAAAGGCATAAATATTCACTGCAATGCATTCCAAACAGATCACTGGAGGAATCGCCTGACTGTTTGACTCTATCAATGCAAATCTATCCATTGATCTATTCTTGTATCTATTATCCCCACTTACATTAGTGTCATGTGGGCACTTATTTGCAGCACACCATGTGGGATCAACAATACAAACCAACAAAAAAACTTGAATGGCCTGCACAAATGAAATATGTAATTTTAGCTCTGCTTATGCTGCTTCAGATGCACTCTTGGCTTGACAAAACTGCTATTTATTTTTTGGTTGTAATGACATCTTTGGATGCAACCCAAACAGATGATTTCATTAGACGACAAAGTAAACTGATTTTACAAATGATATTTTTGTTTGAGTATTGCTGCTTTGTCTTTATTTGGTTTTCAACTAAGCATTTAAATATTTTCCCTGTCATGTTGCAGTCATTGCAAGATGCATTTTTATTGCTTAATGTATGGACATTAAAAATAGACCAGCTTTCTCATGTAAACTCATTTAATCCTGTAATAGAGTAAAATCTTACTATAATTGTTCCCTGCCAGTTTTCACACTCCTTTTTCTTTATACGGAGAGCAGCTGGCATTAGTCCACTTTACCAACAGCTTTATCTTAATCCTTCTTTTCCTGCCTATGTTGAGGCTCTTGGACCATATTCAGACTCTAGGGGCATCATATTGTGGATGGCCGAGTGTGTTGATCCATCTTTCTGTCTTTAAATAGATACATAGGTTGGTCTGTGGTCACATCAGATGACGTTTGGGCCTTTAAAATCATAATTCCTGTATGGAAATGTTCGAACAGGGCAAAGACATGCATACTCAACTTTTAGCTACCAATAATATAATTTTAGTGTTGGTTTCATTGTCAGCCAGTTTTTCACCTGATCACTCGGTCATTGCTGATTACTCAGATTGATTTAGATTTTGCTGAAATGTTTTCTTAAACATTTTAAAACAAAATAAGGTTCAGTTATAAAATAGGATTTAAAACAAGTCAAGTCTTTAAAAAGTTTGTTCACTTCATAACTTCCGTTCTTATGCACAGAAAATGTTATATAAATAATATAATATAATATAATATAATATAATATAATATAATATAATATAATATAATATAATATAATATAATGCGTGTACACTACCGTTCAAAAGTTTGGGGTCGGTAAGATTGTTTTCTCTTTGATATATTTTAAAATGAAATTTTTTTTCCTGTGATGACAAAGCTGAATTTTCAGCATCATTACTCCAGTTTTCAGCATCATTACTCCAGTCTTCAGTGTCATGCGATCCATCAGAAATCATTCTAATAGGCTGATTTGTTGCTCATGAAACATTTCTTGTTCTTATCAGTGTTGAAATCAGTTGCTCAATATATTTGGATAAATTTTTTCAGGATTGTTTGATGAATAAAACTTTCAAAAGCACAGCATTTATTTGAAATGGAAACCTTTTGTAAAATTATAATGCATTTACTGTCCTGTTTGATCAATTTAATACATCCTTGCTGAATAAAAGTATTAATTTCTTTAAAAAGAATCTTATTGACCCAAAACTTTCAGAGAGTAGTGTATATTATGCATACTGTTAAGACCCAATGTGGCATGCTGAATCAGCACACAACTATTAAGACATAAATACCACTAATGGGCTGCCTGTCTGCAGTGATTTAAACCATGACCGCAAGGTGAACAGTGCTTCACCCAGTAGCTAAACACACACAGTCGGTTGATCATCAGATGGCCTTCGGGTCTGCCTGCATGAGTCCCCTCGCTGTCACTCAGCATCCCTCTGCAGGATGATGGGAAGACACTTCCAGCTCTGTCAGTCACCAGCTGACACATGCCCATCTGACTGAGGCATTCCGATTAAAGATGATTTCAGATCTTGACATAAACATAGTCTGGCAATGAAGTGAAGTGTGTATTTTTTTTCTGATGTGTTAATACATTCTATCCTTGTTTAATGTGCAAATGCAACTTTAAAGGGTTAGTTCACCCAAAAGTGAAAATTCTGTCAGTAATTACTCACCCTCATGTTGTTCCAACCCCGTAAGACTTTCGTTCATCTTCGGAACACAAATTAAGATAAATTGATTAAATCTGAGAGCTGGATCACTCCTCAATAGGCTTCTATGGGATCGAAACTTGCCGGCCCAGAAAAGTTAGTAAAGTGACTACAGTGGCTCACCCATAAGTTTATCAAGCGACGAGAATACTTTTTGTGCGCATAAAACAAACAAAAATAACAACTTTATTCAACTATTCATTTTCTTCTGTGTGGGCCTGAGTGAATTCACGTAGTGTAACAGCGCAGCGCTTCTGGGTTGTACGTCACCACGTAGGCTCACTCATCACACACATGACCAGCGTCGGCCAATAGTGAGCCTACGTTCTGACGTACAACAAAGAAGTGCTGTGCTACTACGTGAATTCAATCAGGCCCACACAGAAGAAAATGAATAGTTGAATAAAGTTGCTATTTTTGTTAGTTTTTTTTGTGCACAAAAGGTATTCTCGTCGCTTGATAAACTTATGGTTGAGCCACTGTAGTCACTTGGACTATTTTAACGATGTCTTTACTAATGTTTCTGGGCCGGCAAGTTTCGATCCCTAGAAGCCTGTGAAGGAGTGAGACAGCTCTCAGATTTCATAAAAAATATCTTAATTTGTGTTCCCAAGATGAACAAAAGTCTTACAGGGTTGGAACAACATGAGGGTGAGTAATTACTAACAGAATTTTCATTTTTGGGTGAACTAACCCTTTAAGTAAGTCATTCGCAGGTTGACTTCATGAAAAGTCTAAATGCTGCAGCTCTGTGGCACTCTCAAAATATTGCTCTCTTTTGCTTGAGCTGTCATATTTATCAACCAAACTACCTGTATGTGTGCGTCTATACATTTGTGGTCAGAATTATTGACATCCCTAGTAAATATGATCAACAATGGCTGTAAAAATAAATCTTCATTGTTTATCCTTTTGATCTTTCATTCAAACAATTCGCAAAAATCTCACCTTTCATTGAAGTAAAATAATTGAAAGTGGGGGAAAAATCACATTATGAAATAAATACTTTTCTCCAAAAAAAGTTGGCCATAATTATTGACACCCTTTAAATACTTTTGCAACCTTCTTTTGCCAAGATAACAGCTCTGAGTCTTCTCCTATAATGCCTGATGAGTTTGGAGAACACCTGACAAGAGATCAGAGACCATTCCTCCATACAGAATCTCTCCAGATGCTTCAGATTCTCAGATCCATGTTGGCGCTTTTTCTCTTCAGTTCACTCTACTCATTTTCTATAGGGTTCATGTCAGGGGACTGGGATGATCATGGCAGACGCTTTATTTTGTGCTCAGTCACACATTTTTGTGTTGATTCTGATGTTTGTTTTCGATAGTTTTACTGATGGAAGATCCAACCACTGGCCATTATAAGATTTCTAGCAGATGCTGTCAGGTTTAGATATTTTTTATCTGTTGGTATTTACGATAGAATCCATGATACCAGGGATCTGAACAAGATGTCCAGGACCTCTAGCAAAAAAAAAATAGGCCCACAACATTAAAGATCCACCAGTATATTTAACCGAGGGCATGGGGTATTTTTCATCCCTGTTTGCACCAAACCCATCTGGTAGATTTGCTGCCAAAAAGCTCTTTTTTTTTTTTTTTTTTCATCTGACCATAGAATCCAGTCCCTTTTTAAGTTCCAGTCGTGTCTGACAACTGAATGTGCTGGAGTTTGTTTTTGGATGAGCGAGGAGGATTTTTCTTCAAACCCTCTCAAACAACATGTGGTGATGTAGTTGTTGGTGGATTTTTATTTTTATTTTTAGGCTTTCTGACCCCAAGACTCAACTAATCTCTGCAATTCTCCATCTGTGATCCCTGGATAGTCTTTGGCCACTCAAACTCTCCTCACCACTGTGCATTAGGGTGATATAGACACACGTCCTCTTCCAAGCAGATTCGTAACATCTTTAGTTGATTGGAACTTCTTAATTATTTCCCTGATGGTGGAAATGGGAATGTTCAATGCTTTAGCTATTTTCTTACAGCCACTTTCTACTTTGTGAAGCTCAACAATCTTTTGCTGCATATCAGAACTATATTCTTTTTGTGAATTTAGAATTTGGCCTTTGTGTTTCCTCATATTTATACTTCTGTAAAACAAGAAGTCATAACTAGACAATTTCATGTTCCATGTTCAAATTTTTTTTTTTTTTTTTACAAATATTTATGGGAATATACTTCAGAGATATTTTACTCATAGAAAAATTCTAGGGGTGCCAATAATTGTGGTCAACGTGTTTTGGAAAAAAAACATTTATTTCATAATGACACCTTTTTTAAAACTTTTTTAAAGTAATTTTTACTTTCAGCATTTTCAGTCTTCGGTGTCGGTCCTCAGAAATCCAGTCTAATATCGCATCGCACTACTGTTGATATGAATGGGAATAATAATGAATAACTTCTCCATGTATTATAGACCACCTTGCATAAAATCTGTTATAAAAATATTTCTCACAAAATTATAATTCAGAACATGACGTCTTGTATAAATTCTCCTTTTTTATATCTGAAGAGCACTTCAAAAGACTAAA
This sequence comes from Leuciscus leuciscus, assembly GCF_965113295.1. Taxonomy (NCBI): domain Eukaryota; kingdom Metazoa; phylum Chordata; class Actinopteri; order Cypriniformes; family Leuciscidae; genus Leuciscus; species Leuciscus leuciscus. The sequence continues at coordinate 29,076,013 of NC_138743.1, read as the reverse complement.
CCTCATTTCAAATCAGTGAAGAAACCTGATGCAGGTAATGGCCCTATTGTGCTTCTTTTGTTGTGAAATGGGAACATTCTTCACAATCAGCCATAAAACCGTCCCGGTGGGGCAATTATTTGGAACACTGAGCATGCAAATGCTCGGCAGGACATACTTGCCTTACAGAAACCCTATTGCTATCACCGGGGTAGATTTAGACTAATCTCATGTACCACTACTTCAACTGCCACAGCTTTGAACAAATGTCAAATTAGTCAGTCAGCCAGACAGTTAGGACTTTTTTTTTTTTTTTTTTTTACTTGCGCAGTACTCGGATGGAAAGTGAAACCATTATGCAATGAGGATGTAGAACTGCCATGTTATTCAATGTGAGAGAGAGTTGCCATAGTGACCCGCTCTATTTCGTACACATGGATGCGTACAACATTCATGTTGTTATTTATAAATGTACAAATTGTGAGGCCTTGGGTGTCTCTTTGGCTGCTCATAATCCCGAGGTTGAAACATGTCATGGTTTAGCGATTTAACTAGTAGAAATCTTCGTTCCCGCTCAGATCAGAGAGCGAGTCTGTGTGCTGTGGGCTAACTCTCACATGGCCTGCAAAAACAGCTGTCGAAATGTGAAAAAGCACTAATCAGAATTACAGCTTCATCTGCTCTCTAATTTCCCTGTGACAGTGGAACGGGAATATTTCATCCGTCTCCCTTATTATCTTTTTGCCTCGAATCCGACACACAGTTTGTTCTCTTTCGATGCTTGAGAGAGTCTGGGGAGGGTGGCGTGTAGCCACATCATGTTCCCATGTTCAATAGAGACATCAACTTTCTCTCTTTCACCTTACACCCTCATTCTTTCCTCCCTCACTCGCCCACCCCCATCTTTTTGTTGCGTTTTCTTGTGAAGTTGGCACACTTCAAAGCTCAAGGATTGACAGGGACGCAGACTAAAAGCTCCCATTCATCTAGCGGGTGGAATTAGGTTGCAGTCTCTCTCAAGCACTACTTCAGAAAGCAGCTCTCATCTCTTTAAATATCTGGCCTCTGCATGACATCCTGGAAAGAGAGAAAGAGAACTAAAACTTCCTGCTAGGAGAAGCTGGTTAAAGACACACAAAAAAAAGGGTGTGAGGGGGGAGTCTTATGTGTGGGAATTGCTTAGATATTCCACTGCGAATTTGTAAATGGGGTGATGAATGTCAACAGAGATTCTTCTTTTGAGAGGCTGGGATGTGTAGGAATGTGAATAAAGAGAAAGGAAGATGTACAAAAACAAAATAAATGAGAAAGGGAAAGACACACAAAGTGACAGATGCAAACCAGAGGTTGAATAAGTTTTGGAGGGGAATATTAGAGAATTTCAAAAGAAGAACAATTTGTTGTTTTTTTGTTAGTTTTTTTGTCCATGCAGTGGAAGTCAATGGTAACCAAAATGGTTTGGTTACCAACATATTATCTTTTATGTTCTGCTGAAGAAAAAGTCATAGAGGTTAGGAATGACATGAGGGTGAGTATTTGAGTATGTGACGAGTATATGAGGATATCATTTTTGTTTTAAGGTGAATTTATGAATTAATGATTATTTTTGTAAAAAATACTTGGAAAAGGGCAATTTCATTGCCAAATGATGAAATAATGTAAATAATAAATTATTTTAAAACAATTATTGCAAAAGTTACACTTTAAATGTTTGATTCATTAGAATACCTACTAGTGATGTAGTAAGTCCGGTCTGTTGAAGTTGAAGCAGTTTAGAAAAATAGGCAGAGGGCTTAATTTGAGCCGGAACACGCCGGCTCTCTATAGGCGTGTTCACTACGGATAGCCTATGGCGATCGTCAACTTCATCTTTGCAGCCGACACTGTCAGAAAACACTAGTTTATTAATAAAAATCATGTACGCGTCACCGGATTTACAAATGTACATCTTGCTTGTTGCACGCACACATATTATGTCGAAATAACGAGATATTATGTTGAAATAACATTATTATTAATAATAATAGCCTACATCTTTTAATAATAATTCATAATTCATAATAATTTAATAATCATAATTGAATATTAAATATTTAGTGGCCAAGTTTTGCGCAGCTCCCCCTGTCAATGATCTAGCACCTCCCAGCACATGCGTTAAAAATTCTCTGGCGCCGCCCCTGCAGAGAAGCTACGTAGGCAGTGTAATTTAATTTTTTTGTTCCGTTATCTCCAACCCCCGTTTTGAGTCGCCGGATCCACCCCCCCTCTGCGCTCCGGGACTTTCCACTTTACAAATTAAGCACTGAATGCATGTGGTAGGGATTTTTTTAATGATAGTAAAAGCATAGTCTATATTAAGACGTTAAGACTGCTCCTCTAAACAATTCCCAATCTAGCTTAGTCTGTAGGCCTAACTGTTGATTATAAACTGGGGTGATATTAAATCATGAATATGAAAACTGACATGTTTTTATGGTCTTGGTCTTGACTCTTAAAGACTCGGTCTCGACTCGAACTTGCTTCCTCAAAGACTCGGTCTTGACTCGGACTCGACTGAATTTGAAAACCAACGGACTCGGTCTCGGCTCGGACTCGACCCTTCAAAGACTCGGTCTTGACTCGGACTCGGCATAGGCGGTCTCGTCCCCATCACTAATACCTACTCATAAGAGTCATTAATTCAGGAGTCGGACCAAATAGTTAAAGTATGTTTTTGATTCACTAAATCCGACTCGTAATTTGTTCTGTCATCTCACTGCATGGTCGGGCTGTCTGTTTAGCGCTAAATATACTCTATTGTAGTATTTTAGTGTTGTGTAATTTGTTTCATCTGCATCAGTGGAGGGAACCGTTAAAGGAACAGAATGTCTACATGGTTAAGCTCAATAGTGAGAACTCAAGTGCATGCTTGGATTCCCACCGGTTCAGTAAGCATTTCAGGCAGGTGTCCTACTGGCTGTATTCAAACCCATGGGAAGGCGTTCATAGATATTACACAGTCATTTGAAGACGCAGTGAGATGTACCATCTCTGCCATTTTCTTTCTGGCATGCTCAAGTTTGGCAACTTCCTGGTTGCCACTCCATTGGGCTTCATTGAAACACACACACACACACACACACACACACACACACACACACACACACACACACACACACACACACACACACACACACACACACACACACACACACACACACACACTCACACTCACACTCACTCACACACACACACTCGCACACACACACGCAGTATAATGTTTGCACACCTTGGCCAGTTACCAGTCACTAGCCCCTTGGTTGCACATCCCGAGGGCCAAGGACAGCAGAGCGGACAGCTGTCTCACAGTTTCATACCTTTTATGAAGTTCCCCCTTGAAAATCAATTGAGTGTGTCAAAACAATGATAGCTTGGTGATTATTTGTTTCTATAATTATTCGAACAGAACCAAATGTGGGCAGGGTTTAAACATGAAGAGTCAAAACTAAATGTAAAGCCCCTTTAGATGCAACTGCTTTCCATTTATAGTTTCCTTTATACCAAATATGTATTATTTGAATAGTTTTATTTTACATAAAGGATTTTATACATAAATACATGTGTATACACATATACGCTCTGCTGTCCTATATATATATATATGTCCTATGTTTATATGTATAGATATATGTATATTATATATGTATATTATATGTATATTAATATATAATATATATGTATATTATATATATATATATATATATACACACACATATGTATATATATGTGTGTGTGTGTGTGTGTATATATGTATATATATGTATATATGTAACGGTCACCAGCTGGAGTGCCCTTGAGAGCCACGAGAGGGCAGTCCACATCAGACACTCACGTTCACTCTCAGACTACATTTCCCATACTCACTGCCCGGACTCATCATCTCTGATCACTCATCACAGTCACCTGTACCTCATTATCACTGATTGCATTCACCTGTGTCCCATCACCCTGTTAGGCCCCGTTTACACGATGGGAAAACGCAGATATTTCCCTGCGTTTTGGCCTGTCATTTACACGAAAACGCCGTTTTTATCCCAGAAAACGATTCTTTTTAAAAACTCCGGCCAAAGTGGAGATTTCTGAAAACGCCGGTTATGTGTTGCCGTGTCAACTGGGAGAAACGGGGTTTTAGGTTCTCAAACGTCACATTATGCGCCAGAAAATGCTTACGTCATGTGAGCGCCCTATGTTTAGAGTTTGTTCCATACTGTCTATGAGTTTGTTTGGCTACTATTTGATCATGGATGCTGTTAAAGTGGTACTCATTTTTACTTTTGTGAAAACGCTTTTGGCCTGTTTGCATTTGCTTCGCTGTCTGTCCACACGAACGAACCTCGCGCCATGTCTATTGTTTTGAAAGGAACAGGAAGTCGCTCGTGCTATTCGTCGTTGTCGATTTTGAGGATTCTGATTGGCTTGCATGGCTTTATCCTTCTCCTTACACTGCCGCCCCTTTGTATTTATGCGGGTTGATGTAAACGGCAACTGTTTTTGAAAACGATATTGTGTGCACGATGTTATTTTTGAAAACGGAGGGGGAGAAATATTCGTTTCTCTAAATACCCGGCTATGTGTAAATGTGGCCTTAGTCTCAGTCTATTTATACCATGTTCTTTCATTCACTCACCGCGAAGTCTTGTTTTAGTGTTACACTGCATTTCTGAGCATTCTCTTGGTTTTCTTGTCTCTTGGTTTTTGGATATCTTGCCCTGTTCCCTGGATTACTCTCTTGCCTCTGGTCCCTGCCGGTTTTGTTTGTTTGTTTCTTTGTTAGGACTGTATATCTGTGTATGACCCTTGCCTGTACATTGGATTACGCCTCTGGATTGCCCTCAAATAAAGCTGCATTTGGATCCTCTACCCTCGTGTCTCAGAGCGGTTCGTAACAATATATGGCTTCTGTTTGAGTCAGTAATATAAAACAATAGGTTGACTTCCTGACGGCAGTCTCGCTTGTTCTTTAGATTTGACAGCTTGATTTGTTTTTAAATGTTACCAGACATTTAAAAAAAACTGAATGATATAGTTTGTCAGTTTAGATTTCTGAGACATGCACAATATAATATAGCATATAGAGATATAATGCGGCCATCTGATATTAACTTGAAATCACGTTGTGTACGTTTTAATTATAGTTTGCCAATAGTTCGATTTTTAATCGTATAAGCTTCACAAACTCACCATCATAATGTCATTTTAGATCATTATTGCTATTAAAAATGTCAACCCTGTGCTTGTTGGATAATCAGAATAATATTTTTTATTTGCTAGAATTCATTATTCTTTTTGAAGTCAGAATTCATCCAGATTCAGATTTTTCTCCTTTATTCGCAATGAAAGGAAAACAGACATGCTCAAGACAAACTAACATTTATCTTTAGGACTTTTCTCTGCACAAGGCATATGACTTTACACGTTGTTGGGTAAGATCATCCTCATAAACGCATTCAATGCTTCAAATCTCACTTACCCCTAAATATAAAACTAAAATAAGTATGGCTGTTTGAAATATTACTTCCCAAGATGCCATAAATCTAAATAGAGATAAATAATATTTCATATCATATTTCATTTGTTGTCTACATTTAGTGTTAGCATTGCATTAGCTTGTCAGCTAACCAGGTATTATTCATACCCTTGTATTTAATTTTAGCAACCATGCACCTGCCCTTGGTGCAACATATGCATTGTATCCAAAAGACAAATGGTAGTCTTAGTTTGGGATGGGGAAGTGTTATTGCAAAAGGAGTGGGGAGTGGAATTTCTCAACAGAGATTAAAGATGAAGCCCAATGAGCCTGAAGACAATCAGGGTGTTGTGACGGGTTTGCAACCGTGTACTACGAACTGCAATTGCAGCGACAATTACCAGGGCCTGATTACAGGACTAATTGGACACAACAGGGTAATTGTTACCACCAAACCGTTGTTGGAGTGAGTGACAGTAATTGAAACGCAGTGTTGGGTAGCTGCAGAGTTTAAAGTTGAGACAAGAGTCCCGAGGAGTGTTAGCGTGTGTGTGTGTTTGGTTGTAAACTTTTATAAAGATACCGAGTGAGTTGTCAGTTGTTATGGATGGTTATAAATGTTGTGATGGGAAGTTTCTGTGATGTCTAGTTCACAATTCAGTGGCCTTTGAACAGCTGTTGATTGTCTGCTGTGTGATGAGTCCACTCTATCACAAGAGACTTCAAAACCTCACAAATGATTTCAAAGCTGTCACACACACTCACAGTAAAAGCTGACAGGCTGTGTGTAGTGTTCTGCTCCTGTCAGACTTTGACTGTGGGCCCTGAGGTAAAAACAAGAAGTTCATGAAACTTCTAAATTTATTTGAATAGTATATCAGTCATGTAGCTGACACAGCATTGAGTCACATTGGAATTGCTACTAGAGCGAGTCCAATTTCCCATATAGTATTTGCCCTCATACTGTATATCAGCAAATAAATGTCCCCGTGGATTATTTTTGTTGTGCGGGAAGTTACCGATTCATTTTGATCTTGGTTCTATTGAACATTTTCTGCCGTAGCCCTAGTTCTTCTGACCAGCAGTGAGGACAGTGACCCAAAAGGTAATCTCAGGACAAATGAACAACCCAGTTAATTCTGGTGAACTCTTTCTTGCTCTATATCTTCATTAAGTCAGCTGGAGTTTTTACTCACATTGTGTACACACAGGTACATTTATTTTCTCATTTTTTGATTAATTTACTCTCGTCTTATCCCAATATTATGACTGTTCCTTCTGTAGAAAATGCACAAAAAAAGACATTTTAAATAATGTGCTGGTTGCTCTTTCCATAATAGTGAGTAAGGACTGGAGCTTTGCAAAGCTTGAAATCATTTGAAGTTAGTTTAAGTGAGTTAAACCCGAGAACAGGATCAGTTTGATTTGTGAATTAATCATTTGATTCAATAAAAAGATCTGATTCACAAGAATGATTTGTTTGTGAATCAGGCATCACTACTTATCACTTTGAACTTGAACATGTCAAGGAAAGATTTGTAATAAAAAAAAATAAAAAATTCTCAAACAGCGCTATAACTTCAGAAGACTTGGAATATAGTGCATGAGCCATATGGACCACATTTTTGGACTTGACAGGCACAGTCTTCATTTATTTTCATTTAATTAAATCAGCAGAAGTTGTCCTTTTTCCATTATGCAAAACAAAAAATTAAAGATATATTGGTCTTAATATATGTGTTCAGTGTGCAGACAACTTCTGCTGATTTGGCTACAAAGATTATTTTGCTTCACTCACCTGAGAACATACTGGTCTTCTTTTTAAAATGCATACAGTATAACTTCCCTTAAAGGGGAACTTGGCAACTATTTCAACTTAATAAAACCGTTTAGAAATCATTTCGATGGTTAAATAACCTGTTCTGGTGAAAATGGTGACTTTCCCCACTCCCCAAAGCGCTCCCAGGCGGAAAACCAACCTTGCAACATGGGGACTAACGTAATTACCTACCTCGTTAGACATAGCTCCACACGCTAAAGTTGGCCTGCTCCGATAATAACAAATGCACATGAGCAGAGGTAGAAAGGGGGAGGAGGGTGCCGCAAGTTTTTTTTACGACAGTGTTGTGAAATAAACGCGCTCCACAGCTGTAGGGGGAGCTCGTTGAGAAAACAACAAAAGTGAAAATCAGCGAAGAAACGGCTAGAGTTGCCAAGTTCCCCTTTAAACTTTTCAATTCATTAAAAAAAGTTGGAACGATATTCAAGGAATTCATCTTTTGTTTTACACGAAAGAAAGTAATATGGTTTGGAACAACATAAGAGTAAACATTTTCAAAATTCATATTTCGCCATCATTTTGAATGCTAATTAAGCGCCGGGAGATACTTAATTTTCTGTGTCGATCTAGCTCTTAAGTACAGTTCATTGACACTGAGCATGGAGGAACGTGTTTTGGCACCCACTACCTAGTGGACCTCTGTTTTCGAGCATTCAAATCACCCGTGCAAGTCTGCACAAACACAAAAATCAGGCTGCTCGGGGAATTACACTTTCGGCTTAAAGGGTTAGTTCACCCAAAAATGAAAATTCTGTCATTTATTACTGACCCTCATGTTGTTCCAACCGCGTAAGACCTTCGTTCATCTTCGGAACACAAATTAAGATATTTTTGATGAAATCTGAGAGCTGATCACTTCTCCTTGGCTGCTAGGTGGCCCAAACTTGCTGGCCCAGAAAAGTTATTAAAGAGATCGTTAATATAGTCCAAGTGACTACAGTGGCTCAATCTTAAGTATATCAAGCGACGAGAATACTTTTTGTGCGCAAAAACAAACAAAAATAACGACTTTATTCCACTATTCTGTTACGTCTCAGGACGTAATGTTATTTCTTTTATTATTTGATTTTGTGATGTGATTTGTTGTTGTGCAGTTCGTTGTCTCTCTCTCTCTTCCTCCCTCTCCTTCTGTGCAGGCTTGATTGGGTTCAGCTGCGGCAGATCGCGTTGATGAGCGGGAGTGTTGATAAGCTGAGAAAGACGGCAATGCAGGAGAGCTTCTTGGGCGCGCGTCGTAGAGCTCCGTTGTCGTTCTGTCCCTCATCTCCTGCCCCAGACATTTAGATTCTTGTTGGAGTTCTAAATGTTGGAGTGTGTTTCGTTCCGTGAGGTTTTCCCTGTGTGGGGTTGTCAACCATTGAATTATGAGGACATTTGTTTTGTTACTTTGGTATCGTAAGTTCCTCTTTTGTGTTATATTTTATTTATATTTTCTTGTTTACTTAAGCTGTCACTGATTTATGTTATTAAACTGATGTTTAATTAGTTTCTTTTGGAAGCCGTAGGGAGGAGGTTGCCATTCTTGTTTTATTGAATTATTTTCTCCTGTTTATGGTCAGTTAGGGAGTAAGGGAAGTCTTTTGTATTTTCTTTGGGGTTTTTCTTTTGTCAGGTAAATTATATTTTTAATTCCCTTTAGTTAAAACCATTTCTGTTTGTTATTTTGGCTTGAACCCCTCCTGAAGATTTTCGCTTCCTGTTATCCATCCTTGTGTTAATAAAAAGCTTCCTTTTGACACATCTTGTTTTGTATTTGTTGTTGAGCTGGGACAGGAGAAGGGATAGATGTGTCAATTTAATTGATGCTTTTGTTTGTCATCGGCATTCCTAACCCTAGACGGGGAGGTCGTGACAATTCATTTCCTTCTCTCTGGGCCTCGTAGTGTTTTTGCGCAGCGCCTCTGTGTTACACGTCACCACGTAGGCTCACTATTGGCCGACGCTGGTCATGTGTGTGACGCGCAGCGCAAAAACACTATGTGAACCAACTAGTGGCCCAGAGAGAAGGAAATGAATAGTGGAATAAAGTCGTTATTTTTGTTTGTTTTTGCGCACAAAAAGTATCCTCGTCGCTTGATATACTTAAGATTGAGCCACTGTAGTCACGTGGACTATATTAACGATCTCTTTAATAACTTTTCTGGGCCAGCAAGTTTGGGCCACCTAGCAGCCTACGGAGAAGTGATCTGCTCTCAGATTTCATCAAAAATATCTTAATTTGTGTTCCGAAGATGAACGAAGGTCTTACGCGGTTGGAACAACATGAGGGTGAGTAATTACTGGCAGAATTTTCATTTTTGGGTGAACTAACCCTTTAAGCCGTTTTCCTCATGGAGGCCACATTGTAGATGATTTCAGGTTCCGTGTGGGCCACAGGCTACAGGCAAAATCTTGCACAGTCACAGTGAAGTCTAGTTTTCCTGATATGTCTTCAGGTTATGTCACTTTGTAACCGGGGCCCTTCAGATGTCTCAATGCATATGTGACTAAAATGACTAGAATAGGAGAATCAGAGCTCTGAGACTGTTAAAAAGGAGATTCATTCCTCAGATGTAATCTGTTTCTCCGGGATCAAAGACTCAGGCAAGGCCCTGCTTCTCAGACTCATGAGGGCATTTTTGAGCCTGCTCTGTAGCTTAGAGAGAGATTACGCTGGATTTAGCACTGATCTCCCTCTCTCCCTATGCAAAACAACAAATCTCTGGCAGCTCCAGGGGTTGGGGAAGGGGGTGCGCGCTCTATTGTGGCTGGCTTATGGCAGGTATGCAAGACTGGGACCCAATGTGACGAGCTTTGGAGCTCAGCTTTAAGGGCACTTTTCTTCTGGACAGTCTGTCTGTGATATCCAGATTGCTTTCTTAAGCCTCACGGTAACAATAGGCACTGAAATCAGGAAATACATTCCTCCTTCCTTTTACTCTAAAGGGAGATTTGTATTTGTGGATTTGTCCATAATTACGAGGGTGGATAGTAACAAAGACTTTGAAGGGAGAACATCATCTTACTGCCGTACCTCTATTATCAAGGGAGACAACTCTACGCTTATATCTTAACTGATTCCAGCTAATTCAGGTACTGAATTGCAAATAAAACCTCAGCGTAGGGGTCATTGGAGGGGCCTGGTATGAGTAATGTCTTTGTTGAGAATAACTGGATGGAATTTGTGCTCCTAATTTAGAGAAACAAGAAACTCCTTTTGCACACGATACTTCAGACTCTAAAGGTCACCTATCCAGGGACGTAGCCGGGTTTGGGCAATTAGTCATGTTTATTACTCTGAAAGACAATGGGATCTCCGTAAAGAATTTTGCGGAAATGGGTTTGGAGTGTGCATCGTGAGATTTATCATTTTATTTTGCCTGGTTTTTCTTTTCTTTGTCCTCAGGTAGACATTTATCTTCATAAGTATTTCCTTAGTTGGCACTTTTTTTTTATTTACAACTGATACGCTTTATTTGTGTTGACATGGGGCAGTTCTGACAAACAGCAGTTAGCTTGTGGTATAGCAAGCCATAACCTATAATATATTAAGCATATTATGGGAGGCTCTCTGTGAACGGAGCCAAGAAATTCATTATATCACACTCGGAAAGAACATTCAGGCTGATTATGATTTTGACATTATCAAGGGAAGCTTCTGGTTCGTAGAGAACAACAGTACAAAGGATTGTGGGATCGTGTGGATGTTAATTATTCAAAAACTTTTCATTGACTGATTATCTATTTTAAAGTCTTATATCAGCCAACTAGCAAAAGCAAAAAGGTCAAATCTAAAAGTCTATAAGTGGGCACACATGATTATTTTACTTTTTTTTATTTAAAATTTTATTCAAAAACTTAACCTTGCAAATACAGCTGAAGAAAACAAAAACAAAACAAAATACTTTACACAATGTAATGACATCCCACAGCAGACCACAATGATTTACTTTGGCCAGAGGACAGACTTGAGTATACAAAGGAAGGTAATGGAGAATATGAACGTGCAATTAGATTTATTCCAAGATTAATGGTTTTGATGAAGTGTTTCATTTAGTTTATCTTTGTAAATAACAGCTGATTTTGTGTTATTGCTAGTGTGTGGAATTGTAGTGGGTGTCTGTAAGCTTCTGATTAGCAATAAAAACCATTACGGACAGCACACAGTGGAACAACAATATGGAGGCATCCTGAGTATGAAGAATCAATTATTATGAATCTTGTTTCTAGATTGAGTTTTTAATAAAATGAATCTGTTTCCCATGCTCCTTGCTGTTGAAAAATCGATCATAGTAGTGCAAGTGCCAGTTTGTATCTAATTAATTCTATTGATTGGCTGAGAGCATCATGGGTATTTTGACAGGCAGGCAAAGCACTTAAGATTTTTAAGGAATAAAGAGTGTCATATTCTGTATAAGAATCAAAAGAAATAGATTCAGACAGAAACGCAAGCGTGACTGGATCAGAACACTTTAATATTTGTGGCTTCAAAAAATGACTGTGCATCTTTGATTTCCTGCTTGCATATTCTGTATTCCCTTCCCAAGTCTAATTAGTGAAACGAACATAATATTTGTGTAGAAATACGTCTGGGATATCAAAGTATGGGTACTGTGTCCCATAAACTCAGATTTGCAAGCGTGCGTTTATGTGCCGCATGTCTCTCAAGTCATCTGTTTGTTACTTTTGAGCAAGAAAATAACAAACCTCAAATACAGAGAAATAGTGGTCTGACTACTAGAGTTTCATGTCTGAAAACTTTAAATACCTATAGGTTATTGAATGATCAAAATGTTTGGTTTTGGTGTCAAAAATGAGGCCAAAGAATATCGTTTAGCTTAGTGATGCACGATATATCAGCCTCCATATCGGTATCGGCAGACATGTGTTAATTTTTAATGTTATCGTTATCGGCCCGATAAGAAAATTTGCCCGATATATTAAAGCCAATAAATAATGGATTATTTCCTTCAGACACTTCAGATGCGCACTGTTCGCCATGATGGTTTTGAATTGCTTGAAATATGATTGGAATCACTTCAAAAAAGAAAATACAGGTAAGTGCAACATAGGCTGTCATATAAGCTACATAGAATTATGAGAACATTATAATTGTGTGCTTGGGACATGGCTTTTAATGGTGAGACTTTTGTTTTTTGTAATCAGGCTCTCAAAAATGATTAAAAAATTTGGATTTAGATTTATAGGCCAATATATCGGTTATCGCCTTTCAAATATAAAGAATTCTAGGTATTGGCCAAAATGTTCATATCATTGCCTCTCTAATTTAGCTTGATTGCATGATTCATATGTTGATACAAATGAGACACAAAAGTAAATCAGTTTTTTTCAGTTTCAGTTTGTTTTTCAGCCATGACTTTTTTAATGCAATGCCAATTATATCAACATTTTGCAAGGCAAATTGCCTGTATATGGGTCAGGAGAAATGTTTAAATGCACTTATGTTTTTACAATGAATTGTACTAAACTGAGAAGCCCTATACTCATCCATCTTATTTCTAATATAAAACTGGCCCTTTTTAACTGGAATGTTAAAGGCTTCCTGTATCAGCCGCTTCCAGTTATTATAGCTTGATATAATATAGCTTATAGCTGTTATATTGCTTGATAACTGGTATTTGTTGTAATATTATTGAAAGTTATTTTTGTGATCATAAACGGATATGTTTTTGGCTCAAATAGATTTACACTTACTAGTTATTTACCTATATCTAGATTGAATCAGAAGTCTCGGAATGAATCTGAATATCTTCCGCATTGCAAAATAAGGTGGATAATCTGACATCATTTTATCTTTTTCATAGTGGATCTAGTCAAAAGGCCATCACGTTGAGTGGCAGCAAGACGAATGACAAAGATTAGAAAACACTTTACCTTTGCTAATCATTGTGATTGTCTTCCTAATGGAGACATTTAAGATGGCATTCTCGAAGCCAGACCTGCGTTAGTCTTTAGGCCTGCTGATAACATTATCAAAGCAAGCTATGGACTGAACAAATACATTAACGCTGCCAACACAAGACTTTAGTCTGAGGATGATTAGCTATGAACGAGAGTATGATAAGGCTCTTTTTATTTTGTCTGGTGATTGAGCTGTGATATGCGCATTTATGGGATGGAACAATTATTGGCCAATCAGACCGAGCTGATGAGATAAAGTGATTTCATTGTTGTTTCCATAAATCAAGCAGACTAATTAGGCTCTTTGGTTACAGACTGAAACGTATAGCTTTTAAATTTGCCGGAGAATAAAACATTACCAAACCAGCAGGACGCCACCAGTGCGTGAAGTCACCCGTCCAATTGAAACACGCTTTGATTTGCAAGTTGTCATGCTGACTTTGTAGGAAAGCTCTAAAGCATCACAGCATCACAATTAAAAAGCATCTGCTCTTGCAACAACAAAGGCTGTCAAAGCTTTTACAACAAACTGTGAATCGCTCATTAATCACTTGTACAGGATGTTCAGATTGCTTTTTGTGATCAGACTTTTTGGGGGAATTTTTTTTTTTTATTAAAAAACAAAACGTTTTTTATTCATCTGTCTGTCAGGGTGAAGATTTAAATGGGTCAAATCATTCATTCATTTATTTTAAATTTTTTATTTTTTTGCCCTGAGGTGCACTTATGAAACTGTACTGAAAAAAATGTAAAAGTTTTTCCACAAGCACCCTCTCTCTGGCCCTTAGAATTAAACTATTGCTGTTTTGCCTTGGAAGACACAACACGTTTGGATCTGATAACTTACTCTATAATACTCAGGCTGTGGGTTTCTTTCAGGTTTTATCTACTCTATCATTCATCTGCGCAATCTGAGATGTGCATCATAAACGAATAAAGTCATACTAACAGATTTTGCTCATGGATTTTGCTAAAAGTAAACTAATGTTTATTATTTTATTATTCGGCTTTTACTGGGTGGGCCAAGTTTCTCATCACCCAATAGGAGTTTGACATGCAGTGTGAACAATTATGTGTTGACATCAGAAAATTGCGTTAGTCCAGAACAAGCCATAGCTTTGTTTCAATAATGGAATTCTGAAAGTTACAGTATGATTAATTAATCTCTGTTATCTCATAAGATATGCCCCGTTTTTATTGTCCCATTCATTTTGCTATATTTTTTACATTAATTACATTTGGCTGTGCTTACCTGACATGTACTTCATTATCGGAAATAAAAGTTGTGTTCAGTCATTCCAATTTGAATTTGTTCTCCTAACCCATTACACAGCTTGATGCGTTATTGGTGTTATATATGCATGAAACCGGCTGATTTTTATTGAATGTGAAAAGCCTTTTGTCAGTCCTGCTGCTGTAATTTACCCGCTGTAGAAATATCATCCTTCGGCAGTCTCTTGGTGATCTCTGGCTTTAAAACACTGAATAGATAAGACACAAACTACACTTTTTCATGGAGCTGGCAGAGATGATCCAGGTGTTTATTTTAGGGTGAATAATTTATGTAACATTTGTCAATGGGAAAGGAAGGAAGTTCCCAGCATGCATCTCTCTCCTGCAGAGCTATTCCTGCGCCCTGTTCTGACTAAAACACAGCTGGGTAATAATAACCGTGCTCTTTCATAACCATACTACACACACACACACACACACACACACACACACACACACACACACACACACACACACACACAGAGATTGGATTCATGTTTGTTCGTAGGGCTGCACAATTAGGGGAAAAAATCTAATTGCGATTTAAAAAGATAAAAAAATAAAAAATAAACAAAGGATATATATATATATATATATATATATAATAATTTTTTATATATATTTTTATATATTATTATTATTATTATTACATTTATCTCACCTAAATGTTTGCTCACTTGAATTTTGTTGCTCAAGAGTTTACACAACACAAGGAAGCTTGATTTCAATCTTTGAATTAAGTTTTAAAAGTAGCACAAATAAATACAATATATATAAAGTTACAAATGAAATAAAGAGAAAAAGTTTTTGGGGTAAGTCTAACACTAGTATTCAGAATGTAAAAAGTAATCAAATGTTAAATAACACTGGATAGTCTTTTAGTCTTGTATAAATTAAATATATAGGCTATTAATCCTGATTCCTTACAATTTAAGCTATCTTTTGTTGTTTTATCAACATTAATGACAGGCACTGCTGCTGTCACTTTAAGATCACGGATCCACTATACTGTTATGTTTTCTTTATCACCTGCTTAAGACATAACCGACTGTGTTTACGAGGATACATATTTCATAATTGCACTAAGCCAAATCGCGATTTCGCTTTAATTTCGATTAATCGTGCAGCCCTATTTGTTTGGCAAAGATTTTTAGGCACAATCTTTTACTTTGAAGTTTAATACTAGCCTGGAAATCCAGACCTAAATCTAAAAGATTAATGGTCTGGCGTCGACTAATGAAAATCGGCCAGCTCGAGGGGCGGCACCAAGCATGCATTTGAAAATCTCACTGCACGCAATTGGATAACACTACGACCAATCACAACAATAAACCCCATACGCGTTTAGTTACCAGCGGAGCTAACTGGTAGATTAGACTCTTACTGTATCCGGTCGGCAAAACAGCAAAAACGTCCTTCTTGCAAAGGAACGATTTGAGCGGCGTCTTCTGTTCCTGTTTTAAATAAAAAGCCAAGTCTAATTCGTTCATTGTAGCGGCCAAAGCCGTTTTAAACAACTGGTATTCATCCATAGCCATCTTGCAATGTTTACTGATGACTTCGACGTCACAGCGCTGTCGTCATCTGTTTAGCTCGCCTCTGGCCCGCCTATATCAGATAACCCGATGTGATTGGTGCAGCTCAGATCGAGGGGCATATTTAATGAGCATCATTACTCGACACCAGAGTAACTCGCTGAGCAAATTCAACTTGTGCTCTCGCGAGAACTCTGGATTACCAGGGTAGTTTAATACAGTGAAAACCGCTGAAAGAAATTACTCTTTCTTAAAAAAAAAGATTTATATCCAATAGCAATTCATATATATATATATATTTTTTACTGAATAAGCCTATAAGACAATTCCAAAATATATATTATTTTAATATATTTAATTAATTACAAATATACATTTATTATTATTATATAATTATTATAGTAATTGTGTATATATGTATTTCAATAATAAAATATACATATATAAAACATTTTACACATAATTATTATAAGTCTGGGAAGTTTCTTTCTATTTTATGCACATGTAATCGTTCTCTTATTTTAAAGAAAAGTGTGTTTTTTGTTTCTTGATATCTAAGGTAAGTATAAATCTTCTCATTATTAAATGATAAATCAAGAGGTCTTGTCAAATAAAGTTTTTTCTTTTTCTTGACACACACACACACACACACACACACACACACACACACACACACACACACACACACACACACACACACACACACACACACACACACACACACACACACACACGCACGCGCACGCGCACACACACACACGCACGCGCACACGCACACACACACACACACTTTTCTGAACAAACATGTGTCAAGCTGCTTTCGTGTTGCAGAATTGTGTTGTGGCTCAGCTGGGATTTTTTTTTTATCATAATTTTTTTTGGTAATCTACAGGTCTGATGAAATGCATTACATAAAAAATTGTCTTTGGCACATATTCATCGCTCGTGCGATAGCTTTGAGCACAGAGCCAGCAGAATAATTTTGGTGAAAAGCAGAATTTGATGAAAGGTTTAACTGGCTTTACTGAATTCACAGCCCTCTTTGCACAGTGCTAAATCTCATCTATTCAGCCCTGACACATATCTTTCATTATAGTCGAAGTGAGACTTCAGACAAATATCTGTTTGCTTTGCATCAACTGAGGAATAATGCAATGTTTACTGTAGGATTGGGGGATTTCATTTGCTTTTTCATCCTTCAAACCAATGTAATGTGCTTGACTGATGTTCAGACAATTATTAAACATGAAATTGTGGTTACTCAGAAGCACATTATTAACAATGACTAATTGCTCTCAGCTTTACTTGTATTTGTTTATTTGGGTGAATGTGCATTTATGTTAGCATTTGTGAATAGGTGTGGTGTGGTCACATGTCGGTTTGTGTCCTTTCTCCTTCCTAACTCTCCTCCTTATAAATGTTAATATATAGCAAGTAAAGGTTATATGCAGATAGATGCTAACGTGCCTTTCAAATAACTTTGGAGTCCCTTAATTTGTATTATCTTGTGTACAAATAGTGTAACTAATTAAATAGGCACACACAATGGTTTTCCATGTTTTATGGGGACAGTCCATAGACATGTTATTTATAATGTACATACTGCATATTCTCTCCCTTAAAACCTAAGCTGTTTTCCTCATGGGGACCAAAAATGTCCCCACAAGGTTAAGTAGGATATTGCCATCTTTGTGGTTACATTTTGTTCTCACAACATAGGGTTTACCAGGAAAAAAACCACACACACACACACACACACACACACACACACACACACACACACACACACACACACACACACACACACACACACACACACACACACACACACACACACACACACAAAACTGTACAAAAGTTTTGGTTTGGTAAGATTTTTAAAGTGAAAAACATACCGTGGAAAAACAGTAATAGTGGTAAATATTATTACAGTCTTTTCTTTACCTTAATATATTTTACAATGTCATTTATTCATCTGAATTCTCAGCAATCTGAATTTCTCCAGTTTTCAGTGTCACATGATCCTCCAGAAATCATTCAGATATGCCAATTTGGTGCTCAAGAAACATTTCTTATTATTATCATCAATGTTGAAAACGGTTGTGCTGCTTACAGTAATATTTTGGTGGTATATATTGGTGTAAAATATATATATAAGCAGAATTTTCATTCATTTTAAAGGCACAATATGTATTTTTTTTTATTTAAAAATATAAAAAATCACTATATGTTATATATTTTTTAAAGTTGTGTATTTACATTATCCCGACAGTTCCAATTAACTTCTAAATCCAGAGAAATTAATATTTTAATTCGAAGACACGGACCGTGTCTTTATTTCCGTTTTGTCGCCGTCAATGCCGTCATATCCGTGTTGTCTCTGGTTTCCGCTCGTGCTGCCATGGCAACCAGAGCTATGAACCAGAGCCCTCTGATAGTAACCAAACTGACGCGGACAACTGTGTAGTTCGCAATGTCTATTTGCACGCTGTTGTTGTTTCGTTCAAACATTATGGACCATGGCAAGCAGACTTTGGATAAAAAAGGAGAACTAAACCGAGAATCAATATCAGCGCGGTGTTTTCGAGATGCCGAGAGCTCCAATGGACACTATATAAACGAGAGCTCCACGTCCGAGACTTCGACAACTCCTACATGTACTTTATTAAACAGGTGAGCACATTTACATAAAACTAATCAAGGTTATATAGTTTAACAATGATAAAATGTTAGAATATGATCTGTATGTTATTCTAATGTTGATCTAGCTAGCTTACTGCTAGTCTCATACAGGCAAACTAACGTTAACACATACATTTCAACACATTCAAATGCAGTTTAGAGTGATAGTGTAATGTTAGACCAAGTGAAACAGTGCTGCGTTACGTCTCAAGTTTAATTTGTCTAATAGACTGACCTGTGAGTAGTAATTCTGCGTGTAGTTCGGTAGAATGAAATGTCCATATTCCTTTTATATCCGCGGGACTCGCATCGCGTTTGGAGCTGATAGCTGTCTCTTAGCAACCCCGAACTGCTTCATATCACAGTCATGATAAAAGCATCGATGTATTCAGTAATCCATATACATTATTAGATCGGTCGGCTTGACGTTGACGACAAAATCCATAATTCATAGCAAATGTTGCGTCATCAATCTACGCCTTTGTTATTGTAAATAGGTTAGCGACCCCTAGTGGAGAAAAAATCCCATATTGTGCCTTTAACATTTTATTTTACATGTTGGATAAGGCACCATAAGTTAAACCTAAAATAATGAAACCATTATAATGTCAAAGAGGTAAATGCATTAAATTTGTTAGCAGTTTTGCATATTTATTTAATTGACTAAACATTTGTCAATAGTAATAGAAGTTAATGGTAAATATTCCAGAAGTATGTGGTGCATCACCACCTTTGTCAACCATGCTAAATTTATGTTGTCATAAAAATAAAAATAAACACATTGACATATAGATCGGACAATCAAATTAAATGGTTAAAAAAGAATCACCCTGAATGGTTAAAGTTGGCTGTTAAAGATCTGTCTACTCAAGGGTTAATATCTGTGTGGATATCATGCGTAAAACATCTTCCACGACGCGACAGCTGTGTAGCACAGACATTTACTGACGTTTGACAGAGAGTTCAGTTTCATCTTCAGCTTATGCGGTCTGACTCTTATTATCCTTAATCTCAACCACAACTGCTGCTGTCACTCTTGAGGAATCCAAACCGTGAGAGTGAAACGAGAAGAGACTGTCGGTGCGTGCGAGAGCGTGTGTATAGAAGGAAATTACTTTGTTTTGCTAAAACAGCAAGTCATATAATGCAACGGTCCCGTGTGTAGGGTTTGGTGTTTTGTATTCTTGGGGTGTCAAAGGTCAAATCTGTCTGTAATACTTGGCATTCGTCTCCCTCGTCACGTCATGGGGAAGTTCAGCTGTGAGACTCGGAGATAGACAGAGAACGCATTTACATCAGCAGCAGACTGTGCATTTTAGGACATTAATCTTTCTCAAGTCTCGAGTTCCTGTTGATGCCTCAGGGCGACTCTTGTCATCGCTAGTGAGTTGTCAAAAGTGCGTCTCTCTCATTTCTCAGTCAAAGTAGGTGAGGTTTCAATGTACCATAGAGGTTGAATGAGTAAAAACACACTATTTAGATGTCAGTGGAGTTGTGACAGTTTGAAAACGGATCTTGATAAATTAAAAAGGAGCATTTCATAATTGAAAGTTCCAATAAATGTTTTAGGAGCAAGAGACAATATAGATAAACTTTTCTTAAGTGTCGCATATTGAAAAAAAAATGCTGACATACAATATACTATAAATTGCAAATTGCTCAAATATACTGTAAATTGCAAACCCTTGTGAAAATATCTAGTCAATATCCAGTCTTGATATCGGGCAATCATGGCCTAATGGTTAGAGTCAGACTGGTAACCCGATTCTCGGTAGGCTACCGACAGGAAAATGTAAGTGGGGGAGTGAATGAACAGCGCTCTCTTCACCCTCAATACCCATGACTGAGGTGCCCTTACAGCAAGGCATCAATCCCCCAATCGCTCCCTGGTTTGCTGTGTGTGTGTGTGTGTGTGTGTGTGTTCACTGCTCCTAATGTGTGTGTGCATTAACTTGGATGGGTTAAATGCAGAGGGCAAATTCTGAGTATGGGTTATAGTACTTGGCCTTCCAGTCACTTTCAGACTTTATCTAAAAAGTTTTTTGGTTACACTTTAGTTTAAGGTGTCTTTGTTACAGTGTTATTATACATTTAAGTACTGAGTAATAGTAACTAACTACATGTACTTACTATAGGGTTAGGATTAGGGTTGGGTTTAGGGTTAGTTGTAGAGATGCACCGATCGACCGACCAAGGACCACAATCGGTCAATTTTCCGCATGATCGGCCCAGACCGGTAAATGGCCGGTCAGTCTCTCGTTTTTCCGATTTCGAGCCGGCCCTTTTTGTTGCCAGGGGCACACGTCAGCTGCACGTTCTTGCTCTTTTCTCTCCGACCGTGAAGTGACACACACCCGCCTCCTCTCACTCACTCGTCTTATTCGCTCCGGTTAAATAGTGCTTGTATTGCGTATAATTGTACTAATTCCCGCAGGTTTCTATAGCTGATCTAATTAAGTGGCGCGCACAAGCCACCTCTTTGGCCTTGTCCACACTAATACGTTTTCGTTTGAAAACTTGTCTTTTTCTCTCCGTTTTGGTCTTCTATTCTCACTGAGACGCCGTTTTTAGCAACAAAAACTAAGCTTTTTGAAAACGCTCTCCAAAGTGCATACATTTGAAAACGCAGTTTTCGCTGAGTGGACTGTGAAAACGGAGGTATTTAGAAACTGTGACGCAAGTTTAGTCATGTGATGCATTTTGAACCCATAGATATTCATGTTTATACTGGTATTGTACCTGTTATGTGCAGTTCACAGTCATGCAGTTGTTAAAATATGTTACTTTGCACTCACAGTCCTGCAAAGATGGCAGAAAATTCACTCGCATTTGCTGTCCTGTGGCAAACCATGAGAGCAGTTGCATTTTAGACCAAACATATAATGTTGAGTGAGAGAGACCTGGGCGCATTGGTGAATGGTGAGATATTTTGCTAAATAAAAAGATCCTGCCAGAAGAATTGCGAGAAAACTTGATTATGTCTTCTTCTGTCTGGATCATCTCAGTGAGCTTTTATGAGTTTTTACACATGCGCTGTAAGGTGAATGTAGCGTTTTCCGACGTTTCAGAGTGGATGAGAAACTTTTGGAAAACGCTTGAAAACGCTAATGTGGACGGAGAGCGCTTTGAAACGAAAACTCAGTTTTCAAATCTATCCGGATTAATGTAGACATAGCCTCAGTCTTAAGCAGCTTGTGAGTCACAAGTACCAAAATAAGTGGCTTACTACGCTTAAATGGTCAAATACACAAAAAATTATATCAAAATGTCCGTCTTGGTGAGTATTCAGTTAAACACAGTCAGTTTTGGAACCTAATTAGTTAAGAAAGATAACGCAAGTTATGTAACAGTATATTGGATTTGTGCATAAACTCTTAAAGGATTAGTTCACCCCAAAATTTAAATTTCCTAATAATTTACTCACCCCAATGCCATCCAAGATATCCATGCCTTTCTTTCCTCAGTGGGAGAGAAATTATGTTTTTTGAGGAAAACATTTCTGGATTTTTCTTCTAACAATGGACTTCATTGGTTACCATCATTTTTAAGTCCAAATCAATGCAGTTTCAAAAGTCTTTGAAGTGTTTAAACGGGCTGTACGCGATCACAGCTGAAGAAGAGGTTGTTATCTAGTGAAACGATAGGTCATTTTCAATATAATTTATAGACTTTTTACCTTCAATAGTTCGGATTGAGCTGATCAACAAACGGACAGGGAACTACGTCATCACGTTGAAAGGTCACGCCGGCGCCGGCAATACTATTTGAACAACTATTCATATTCATCAGAATGTTATTCATATGCTATTCATATTCATATTCACTGAATACTATTACTATATATATAATAGCAAACAATACTATTTGAACTATCCTCCTACATACGGTCGCATTGTAAACAGTGTACTATTGTACTTCTGCCGGCGCCGGCGTGACCTTTCGACGTGATGACGTAGTTCCCTGTCCGTTTGTTGATCAGCTCAATCCTATTGACTATTGAAGGTAAAAAGTCTATAAATTATAATTTCTTTTTGAAAATGACCTATCGTTTCGCTAGATAACAACATCTTCTTCAGCTGTGATCGCGTACAGCCCGTTTAAACACTTCAAAGACTTTTGAAACTGCATTGATTTGGACTTAAAAACGATGGTAACCAATGAAGTCCATTGTTAGAAGAAAAATCCAGAAATGTTTTCCTCAAAAAACATAATTTCTCTCCCCCTGAGGAAAGAAATACATGGATATCTTGGATGGCATTGGGGTGAGTAAATTATTAGGAAATTTTCATTTTGGGGTGAACTAATGTCATGTTACTCAAAGAACAAAAGACAAAGACAATCACTCTCTGTTCTTGACTGAATGACTGTCGTAACTAATTGTAAGCTTTTTTTATTGAAACATTTTTTATATTGTTTTTTTTGGGTGATTTTTGCCTTTTATTTGGACAGGACAGTAGAGAGTTGACAGGAAGTGAGATGGGAGAGAGACGGGGGATGGGATCGGGAAAGGTCCACGAGCCGGGAATTGAACTCGGGCCGCCCGAGCGAAACGGCGCTACATGTCGCCGCGCTGACCACGATGCCATCGGCGCCGACACTAATTGTAAGCTTTAATCTGTATTTCATTTTTACAGTGAAGACTATCCAGTGTTGTTTTACATTTGATTACTTTAATTTCTGTAGTATTTCTAACCTGAATATACTGTACACCCACCTGAAAAACTTAAAGCTGTTTTTATTTAATATCTCTCTTTATTCTATTTCATTTATTTGTGCTGTTGTTTGAAATGTGTTTATTTGTTCTTATTTTATGTCTGTCTTTGTACTTGTTTTTTTTATGAAAATAAAAGAAGAAAAGATTTTTGTTTGTATATGCTGTCAATTATAGTTCTTTGAAAGAAAATCGGAATCGGCAGAAATCAATATCGGCAGTTCACACTTACACTGTAAAAAAAATATTTATATATAAAAGTGAAAAATTTCAAGTGATCGATAACATCTACATTTTTCAATTAGTCTGAAGTATTATTTCTCATTGAGCCAGTTAATAGACTATTGCAACAAGAATTTCACTTGGGCCAATTGAAAAATTTAGATGTTATCGGTCACTTGAAATTTTTGATTTGGGAGGGTTAGACATTTTTTACAGTGTACAAAAAAATCAGAATTTGGCCAGAAAATTGCAATCGGTTCATTTCTAGTAGTTAGTTGCATGTATTTATGCATGATTTATGGTAATACTTAGTAACTAAATGTAACGTTTAACAAGGACACTGTAAAATTGTGTTACCAGTTTTGTTTGAGATAAAAAAATAAATAGAAAATGTTTGTTTTTTTCTCGTCCTCACCAAGGACACCTTTGTTTATCCCCATCCACTTTCCTGTCCAGCAAAGTGCCCGTTTTACTCTATGAATACTGCTAATGCTAATCAGAGAATACACCTCGCTAGGTAATCTTCCATACTAAATATTCATAACATCGCTGAGAGGCTTATAACATTGATTTGGGTTTGCACAGTTCCACACAATTTAAGCAAAGACCTGATTGGAATGTCAAAATGCTCCTTCTCCATTACCGAAGTCTTGTCTTACCCAAGCAGAACTGATCTGAGCCTCCTGACTGATTGTATTGCTTGTGGTAAACATGCTATGCTCCTCCATGTGCTTCAAATTGTCTTTTGGTTGATGAGGATATTTGCTTTTTTCTGCTCACTAGTTCTCTTTAATTGTAATATGATGGAGACAATTGTGATCTATATTGCATACTGTAGGCTATTATAAATTCCAATCTATATTGAATCATATAGTGTGTATATGTACACATACCTCAATATTACAGTATTGCCTTTAAAACTGCTCTAAAAATGTGTTTGTGTGTTATTGGTTAGAGAATAAACTTTTTACTGTAGTTAGTAATGCATTAAAAACCGGACAAACTACATAGCTAAAGGGCAACAGCTTGTATATTTTACATAGAATATATCTAGGATATAAGCTATATTTCTAGTCTTTCTGTGCACGTGGGTACAGTCAATTTGAAATCTCTTTTGCTAAAAATAAAATAAAAAAACATATTACTACAGTAAAACTATTCATATTATGCAGTTTTAGTCCCTTGAGGCTACTGTAATATTGCAAGTAAAAAATTTTCAATATTGGTGCCTGGTGAACAATATTAAATACAGTTACTGAGACCAACACTGAGACTATTGGGAAGTCAATTGCAGGAATTTCAACTGAGATGAAATGATGATGCAACTTTAACAACACAAATGCAATGCTGCATGTTGCTAAAATGATTGGAGACTTGTAGGCTATACATGCTAGCTAGTTAGAATCGTAAGATTTTACTCATTTTAAAAAAAAGTGTGTAAAAGAAAAAAGGCATGTAGTTTTAGGGAAAGTGAGATCTGTCCGAAAGTAGAGAACGTTGGCTGTCTTCAGATGTTTTATTTTTTTTGCATTAGTTGCAATGAATTTTACCAGAAATCACCAACTCTGGTTGAAAATGAATGACATACGCCTTGCTGCATGCTTTTACTGTTTGAAGGCCCGTTCACCCCAAGAATAACTATAATGATAATTATATTAGTGTCTATGCAGCGGATGATGTCATTCTGTTTATTCTATGTTCTCTGCCACTTTAAATGCTCGAGCTCTTTAAAGCAAGATGGATTCTGATTGGCTGTCAATCTTTTTATCGTTCATCAGCTGGAAAGTAATTCCAACGATATCGTTTATCTGTGCCGTTATTGCTATAGTTGTGGTGTGGACTCTGCCATTCTTTTTATATTTAGAACGATTTTTAGAACTAAATCTTTATCATTATAGTTATCACCTTTTTTTAATGAACGGCCCTTAATTCTGTATTTAAATCATCATCAGCACCATACTTTACTAAAGCTACAATGGTATATTTTAAAATTAGGACTAGTTTAATTTAATTATTGTTTCGTTATTGTTAGTTTCAATTTAGGTTTAAATTCGTATTTTATTTTTGCCCACTTTGACGTGTCAGCGATGTAATCAATTTCCAAACCATCAGGATACTGAGTTATGGATAATGAAAAAGGTCTAAAAAAAAAGGTTTACCTCCTGCCTGTTTATAATCTGTAGTGGTGTGAAATGGTCCTTATATGTGACAATGAGGCCACCTACAAGTCTTTATTAAGAAAAGTAATTAATAACACATAAAGATAAATGTATCTTTTTTTTTATTTAGGGCTTTAACTAAAACATCTTATTGGAAGAAGATGAGACAATAGCTTTTCAGACAATAAATCAACTTTTTTTTAGAATACGCGTCACACCAAAACATTTAGTTTGGTCTGGACTATGGTTTGATCTTGGAAATTTCAGAATGTTCTGATTGTAAAATAAACTGGAATGGCATTTGTTTTGGTTTGTTAGAAGGTCAAGTAAATATTTTATCTTCGGTTATGCAGATTTGTCGATTTAATGATGAACAACAACAGCGATAACCGCAGGATAGTTTTAACTAGATGATCGTAAAGGTCAGCTAATGCTCCACTTACCAGCCTATAACCTGCACTGCTGTGCAAATGATCTCAACTTGAACCATAGACATTCAATAGGATTATTACTATTTTTTATTTTTCTTGGGTAGAAAACCATGAAATTACTCTATGGGATACGTATTTGGTTATATGTTAAAGTGAAACTCAGCTGTGAACTGATGTGAGTTTTGTGAACACTTATTTTCTTCTTCTTCTTTGTATGAGACAATTCAGGTAAAATTCTACTCAAACAGCACAGCCAATTTGTAGACTAAATCAATAGAAAATGGTTGAAATCAAGCAAAGTCTGTTGTATGATATGAATCTGTTGGAATGTTAATGTCATAGTAAATCACTTCATGTCATTTTAGGATTGCTATTAACCAAAAAGCCAAATATGCAGTGATGTTTAATTTAGCAAATATTGCAATACTAGTAAATTAAGTGACAACTTCAGTCGTTATTCAAAGTCTTTATTTCTATCCTTTATTTGTTGTTAATAATTGTCCTGTCACAATTATTGATTAATCATCTGATCACAATTATTCGACATAACAGCAATCATTGTTTTAGAAGAAACAATTATTAATTTGGAAGATAAAAAATACTGCCCTATCAATCTTAATGGACAGATTATTTTTGTTATGCACCTCATTACTTGTGTATACACAACAATATCTGATGAAATTTCATGATACTTTTCCTAACTTTACATTTTTGAATCCTATGAAAACACTTAAAGGTCAATTCTTTGCATGCTAAAAAATCCATTTTTTTCCCAACAAGTAATGTTTCAGTCAATCAATCAACAAAAAAACAGCATACACTGCAAAACTAGAGCTTGTTTAATTTAAGGTATTGATCAAGCAATTAGTTTTCTTGTTATAGATAATGAGGGAATAATGTAGATATAATTGTGGCCACTACGTCTTGTTTCAAATCAATACACGTCACAGTCATAGGTCAGTCACTGCTTCCTGAGGCGAACTTGATTATATGACTGCACCATTTTGTTTTGTTTTATGTAATAATGACCTGAATATTACAATGTGAAGACAATTGGAATGCTATTGCCTGTGACGTTTTCACAAAGTTTCATGCATTTTGACCACAGAAACTCAATAACAAGTTCTGTTTTATTGCACAGCACTTTTTGCAGTGTTAGATCGCAGATCATTAGAACAGCTAAAACTGCATTTCATTTGATGAAAATGGGAAAACTTTTGTACTGATATGCGTCACTCTTATTGGTTTATTGATATTTGTTTTACCGACTTGCTGACCAACAAAAATGTACACACAAACACATCTCTGTTTCAGATTCAGCCTGCAAATATGCTTGTTCACTGTTGAGGTTTTGATTTGATCTCCTGCAGATGTTTCAGCTTATATCTCAGCGGTTTTCTGAGACTCAAAGCGGAAGATATAACAGGCCCTCACGTGCATGATGAAAAACAAATGCACAGTTTCACCACACTGTCCAGCTTTACAATTGATTTTAAAGATATAAAACTAGATTGGTAGGCATGCAGTGAACTCCTCGCCACACTAACCGTGGTCCACTGAGAAGAGCCACCTGTGAGTTATATTAATGTAGCTTTCCTGATAATGCTGTGTTTTCAATGGCATTTAACCCACTATAGGACATAATCCATTTATAAAATGATGTGAAGAAAAAATATTGTGTAAAATTTTAGTAATGACATCCCTTGACATTTTTGGCAACAAGGAAGTGGAGGAGACATTAGCACATGATAGGTCACATGCTATCAAGGCACCATAGAAATAACTAAAGTTTTTGGTTATTTTCAATAGCCTAGAAGTTAAAAGTTATTTTGCAGCCAGTGTCGTCTAGCAACTCTCCGTTGACTTTCGAGCTGGAAAAACCAAACTCTCGTCAGGCCAATCAAATCGTGTATAGAGTCGGTGGGCGGGCTTAACATAATGACGGCAGAGTTGTGACGGTTCTGCGTGAATTCCCTGCTACTTGAAAATAAAGAATGGTGTCTGCTGCTGGCGAACAGCAGGCTTTCGAATCGGCTTTGGCCACGACTCTGGAGGACTTGTAGTTAAGCTTTTCTTTGAGAAAAGAACAAAGAACGGCACTTAAGTCATTCTTAAAAAAGGAAGATGTGTTTGTAGTTTTGCCAACCAGATACGGCAAAAGTTTAATCTATCAACTAGCTCCGCTCGTGCGAAAACGCTCTGGTTGGTTTTAGCGCTATCCTAAAGACAACCGTTTATCCCGCCCTTCGGATTGAGCCGTGCCAAGGGTGAGTTGCCAGACCTAACATCTTGAGGTCTGGCTTGCCAGGCTACATTTTCAATGCATATTTTGAAAAAAACAAGAACTCCAAGATCAAAAAATCAGTGCGCCATGTATAAACGACAATTGATTTTAGGGTATAGGCCTACATATTTTCTGTGTAGCTGGCACTTTTGTTCAGTACTGTCAGGCAGTATAATTTCTCTCACACAGAAATTTTCATTTCATCCACGATACATATTGTCAGAAATTTGACAAGTTCTGTGAAATTCCGCATTATACAGTAAATTGAGTCTTTATGACTGGATTCCGAGATTCCGTCCGCTTTTTCCGCATTTCAGAAATCATAGGGCCCTAGATGTAGAAAACTAATTTTGGAAAATGATTTTCATAATTAGTCCTATATAGAGGGTTAATTCAACACATGCTGCACCTGCTTGCTTAGAACTTTGACACAGCTTGCCGATAATGACAGCATTAATAACCGAGAACATTATAATTTGCTTAAAAATATGCTAGAGCAGTAGCCTAACAGTTACAAATGTGAGCCATGGTGCTTATATTATGTGACAACCACTAGCAACACATTTTCCCATAATTTCCTGGATTCTTCCCACTATTGTTAAAAGTACTGCACAAAACGATTACTGTGTTTATCAACCATTCCTACTGTGTTAACAGTTGAATGGTCTTAATGGCAGATTAAAACAGTGTAGCTGCTGATTTCAAACTCAGTTATGAATATTAATAGGTTAAAGAAATCCTTTAAAACCTTTTAAAGAAATCCTGCTCCACACACAAGGGGTCATAGTTTCCCCTCTTCTTTGTGAACTCTGTGGATAGACTCGAGGAATGTGTGAGTGCATTTCTCTACATAGAGCCTACATGCACACAAACGCTTCTCTTTATTTCTCTCTCACTCAGTCTGTTACTTTTTTGTTTCTGGATGAACATATTGTCAACTGGTCATTATAATCAGGGCATGTATCATCCTGAAGGAGTTTATTTTGTGTAAATGCATAAATAAGTATTTAAAAATATTCTTAAATATGTATTTATTTAAAGTTGATGGATAAATATATAGCCTAAAAATAAGTATATATGAATAAATAACTGAATATATGTTTAAATATTTATTTATAGTTTTTTTGTTTAATGTTTGCTGTTGAAATTATTTTAATATGTGTGAAGAAATAGATATCAAATCAGAGACTAGTCTACGTGATGGTCAAATTTTACAAAAATCGTGGACTGTCGCAATTGACCAATCATAATCAAGTGTTCAAGAGAGCCGTGCAGTAAACAGAGATCATGTGCCAATGTACCTCTTTCTTTTTGTCTCCGGTAAGCCTTTTTCTGCCTTATGGACTGACTGACACTTATTTCTTTTAGACATATGAGAATATTTGCTCTACTAGATGATTATATCAGCAGTCTTGCAAACAATTTGTAGATGGGCTTTTAGATTAGATGTGACTTATATCTGTCTGTCAGTGTACAAACATTATCTCTGTCGCTGCATGTCATTTATTCCTTCATCTCATCCCAATTTTATCTGTAGCAACAGACCAGCAGATGAAATAGCTTAGGATTTCTCATTCCTTTCTTCATCGCTGGAACAGAGAAGTCTCATGAATTTTCAAGTTGTATATCCTTTCCTCTAGTAGTGTGCACATATCAATCTAACCCAGAATGCCCCATGCTGTTTGCCATTGAGATGCTTCATGGTGGTGGGATTTTAATGTGTTGCATGTAACAGTCACGGCAACAAAACAGTGGGTCAGTATGGGTTATGGATGCAGTGGTGGTCCAAAGAGTCTGCATGGCTGTGCAACTAATAGCAACCGCTATACTACTGTAATTCAGCTTGGGTGAAGGAAATATGGATAAGAAAGAAGGGAAGAGATCCATTTGACAATTATACAACCCACCATAGGAGTATGGCTCTCTGGAGAACCACATTCTCTTTAGTTTCTTCCTCGTATTTTTCAGCCATGATGAATAGATCAATCTGCTCTCTCTCATAGAGCTGAGATAATGACAAATGCAGAAGAGGGCTAAAAGCCGACAGTTCTGGGCCACTAATGACACATTGTATAATTTGATTGGGAAGCTGTGTGGGGTTAGGAAAAAGAAAAGAAAAGAATCTGTAGAAAACAGTTCATTTTGTGTCACACGGTTGTGCTTAAACCTCATGTTCTGATGATATCGACTACTGTTTTCATGTTGGAGGCACAAGAGACTCCAGTTTCTTAATTAACCTTAATTTTTCTTCTGACCTATAGTCAAAACCAAGTAGGTAGATATTTATTCAGTAGATATTAATGGTATCCATTAGTAATGTTATATTTTTCTGTTTGGAGGTAATATGACCCCAAATTATTTTATTTTTTTATTTTTTATTGCAGCCTCTAAGAACATAAACTCAAAACATAAGTGTTATCAAGTTTTTTATTTTATTTATTTTTTTACTTGAATTAAACCAAAATTAAAACTATTAAAACTATTCTGTTCATTGAAATAAAGTATAAATATATAAAATAAAATATTAATATTAATTGAAACACTTAAACTAAACGAAAATGAGAAATGTTGTTTTGGCAATAAACTGAAATAAGATGAAATCACTTACGTTATTAACTAAAAGTACTAGAAATTAAACAAATTAAAATTAAAATAAAAAGATAAATCTTATTCAAAATATGAACTAAAATAAAAATAAAATAATAACACTGTTTTTTTAAGACATAAAATTACTTAATTGTATTAATTGAATTTGTATTTGTAGATAATAAGAAAAAAAAGAAAAAATCTGATACTTCAATGTTAGTTGAGATGAAACAGTAGTGTTGATTTGGATTTGGAAACATGCACAGATAATGAAGAATAAGATATATAACATGCGTTAAGAAAGAATACAGTGAATTTCCATTTCATGCTGACTTTTTTGAGCAATTATAATGGTCTCTGAGACCCCAAAGAGAACCAGAAGATAAATTCATAAATATTGTTCAAGTGACACATTTCTTTTGTTTTCTGTCATTTTTTGGCTATCTCTATTCTGTTTCCTCACTGTCAGTTCTGTCTCTTACCCTGGTTCGAATTATGAGAGCCTGGCGGTATCTCTTGACGGCCCTAATGAAAATAGATGAGTGGATAAAATATATCGGACTGGACATGTGACAGTCCATTGTCTCTTCCCGTCACTGAGCAACGACGCGTTCCATAGCTCACCTCTCAGGAAATGAAGTCGTCGCAGCTAACACCAAGCGTAATGACAGCAGACAGAGGGGAGCTCTCTCACTTTAGTTCTGCTTTTTATTTCCATTGAATAATGAGCTGATGGAGGGAACTGACAGAGAGAGGGAGGGTTGAGAGGAATGATCCTCAACGTGCTCAGATTTAATCCATTTCCAGAAATATTCTTTGTGCGTTTCAGATGCTTATGCGGTACGGTTAGCTGTGGTTTCGATGCAAATTTCACTGTTATTATTAAAGTTCGGGTGACACTTGGAACTTTACAGCTCATTTTCCAGAATAAACAAATTAACTGCAAATAAATAAGGAAGACTGGAGATTTGTTTTTGTCAATTTCTGTATTTCCAATTTTTGGGCATGAACCTAATATTAAACGGCCTATTATTAGCGTTTCAGCAAACTGCAAACAATAAAACAATTATGAATATTAAAATCATATACACATACTCTATATTAAATGTATTTTAAGAAACCGTAAAAAAAAAAAGCCTATAGTGATTATTATTTTCAACAGGGTATTGAGTTATTTATTATTTGTCTTACTGTATTTATTGTATTTTATTATATTGTACTATGTCTGTAATTTCTGTATTTTACCTCCATTTCCTGTTTTGTAGTGTATGGGTGTGAGAAAAGCTCATTATAAATAAGATGTAGGATTATTCTTATTTATACTATTATTATACATTTTTTATTTTATAACAAATTCATTACATTTAAATTAAACTTGCGCTGTCCTGACATTTATGTGGAAAAACCCTTGTTCTGAATCTTTTACACCAATTACACATGGACTTTGATTTATATATGTGCTCTATTCAATGTGTTCTTCTATTTTTGAAGATGAAATTTCCAAAGCAATATTGCACAAGAAACTTGCACTTAAAAACCAAATCAATTTTGTAGTGGAATGAGTTATGCATTCAATACCCAAAACAATGCAGCACCCAGCATGCTCAAGCCACACTTCCACTACAGTAGTGTCAGTTGGAAAAACAGTCTGATTATTTTTCACGCCTGGAGCCGAGAGA
This sequence comes from Leuciscus leuciscus, assembly GCF_965113295.1. Taxonomy (NCBI): domain Eukaryota; kingdom Metazoa; phylum Chordata; class Actinopteri; order Cypriniformes; family Leuciscidae; genus Leuciscus; species Leuciscus leuciscus. The sequence goes on along the minus strand of NC_138743.1, from coordinate 29,043,226 downwards.
ACCAGTCAAATAATATCTTTCCTCTCTCCAAAACAGGACCTTTCAACCCACTAGGATCTATGCAGCTATCCAAGTGGGTCAGAGGTCACAGCATGTAAAAATAGTAGCTTGACATCCATCCTCCATGATTTATAATGCATGTCAATATACAGAGCAGTTACTGAACACAGACTGCACAACACTGAGCACCGGCGGCATTGGCTCAGTGTATTCAGTTGGCCACAGTCCATCATCTGTGAGAAATAAAAGTCTCAAACAAGTCCAGCACTAGAGGCAGATGGACGTGACATGACTATTAATGATTTTGCTTTTGTTTAAGGGTGTTAATGATTACTGGCACAAAACTAATGGTGTAAATGTTAATTAAACATGGCTGACCACAAAGTGACCAGAGGGTTGTGAAGTGCTGAATCAAATTACGTTTATGGCGTACTTAAATGAACTATCCAAATGCATTTCATATCAATAAACATGTCTGAGTTGCTGAGGCAATCTGGGTGAATGCAACATGCCAAGTGCGGTGAAAATCCACTGTATTAGGCTGTCATTAAATTTCTCACTCACTGTAAATGTGACTTGCTTCATTTTTAATCATTTTGACCCCAAAACACATTTTGAGTTACTTGCACTGAATGGAAAGGAAACATCTCTGCCTTCTAATGATATAATTATGTTTCTACTCCAACTGTTGTTGAGATAAAATTTTAATGTGACTGTCATAACTTCGAGGTAAAAGCTTCTAAAGATTCCAAACCATTTTTTTTTGACAGTTAGGTGATTTATTCAATTATACATGAACTTATTAAAGATATTAATGGTTAAAATATTATATGCATTTACACATTTAGGAATACAATATATTAATAAACGGCACAATTCCAATAGGGTCCTCACACCATCGGTGCTCGGGCCCTAATTATTAATATTCTTGTCTCTAAAGTTCTTTTTTTTTCTTCTTAAGAATTAATGAGCTATGGATAGTACATGCCTTTCTGAGGGTAATATATTGTCAGGTGTAGCTGTTTTATTAACGTCTTTTCATGCACTTCATGTGTGATTACATGAGAGATTATACATTTCAGTATACATTACAGTAAGTTGTAGGCTACTGTATTTGTTAAAATAGTTTACTAGTTACAGCATGAAAAAATAACATGAATGAACATTAAAGAAAAACAGGATCAGTTCAACTTCTTATGCATGTCATGCTGCTGTTTAAACTAGCGCAACTAGTCAAAATGACATTCAGCTTTGTAATGAATTTGATGTTATTTTAAATCTGATACTTTTTTTTATCAAAAACAGTAGGCCTACTGTAAAACACAAAACATTTTTTGCTTATGATCGCTTGCACGGGCGGCTCATTGAGAACTGACAGTGCATCAAGTATTCTGCCCTAGAGTTCCCCTTCTTCAACTAGGCAGACAGATGACTCCTTCCACAAGAAAGTTGAACTGAAGCATGGATTTATTAACACCACCACTTCAAGTGCAAGTGGAACAGAGTAAAACTGAAATACAGAAAAAGGGAAAAATTATTTTCTAAAGACTGTACATTAATAATTGTAACAGTTCGCTAAAGGTATAACTGAACATAATATACACAATAATAATCTAGATGCATGTAACATCGTACTGAAAAGTCTCTCTTAATATCAATGATCAATGAGTGAGGTCGTACGAATTCATACGAATTTGCCACCTTTTTATTTGTACAATTTGTCTAAACCCACGTGATGGGTAGGTTTAGGGGTAGGTAATTCGTATGAATTCATACGAATTGGGCAATTCGTAAAATATGTACGATTTAGCAAAAATCGTACTAATTCGTACGAGTGAGGTCGTATGAATTCGTACGAATTAGCCACCTCGTAGAATTCGTACGAATTGCCGTGAGATCAGGCTGGACTATCAGCATCAACTGAGTAAAAAAGATGGCTGCAATTAAGGTCAGAGGTTACTCTCTCTGACAACATCAAAAACATACATGGACTAGCACCACCTAGTGGCTCTAAAAATAAACTACGCTAAGAACAGTACACTCCCCGTCTGGTATCTGTAAGATGCTATCATTAACCATAATTAAGCTTGTCTATTCAGTCTCAGGAGACAACAGTAAGACAACATCTGATATAGGTCCCAGAAACACCTTAGATGATCCCTCTTTGACCACCTTGACCTCAACTTTCCTCACTCTCCCATCTCTCCCGGGAAATGTGCCATTTTCTACGGCCTTAGGTTGCGAGATATTCCTTTCTCCAGCGATGCCAGAATGTATTGGCCAAGCTTTGGACTTGCCTCCACTGACGACTGAAGAGGTCCTTTTCACCAAATTCACCTGATGGAGAAGGAACTACAGAAGTCTTTTGAGTGAGTAGAGTTGCTGGGGTCAGAATGAATGGAGCGTCTGGATCTGTAGATACAGGTACCAGGGGACGAGCATTTACTATGGCTGTGACTTCAGCCATGAAGGTTGTCAAAACCTCATGGGACAACATTGATGGTCCAAGACCTTGTAGCATGGATTCAAGAATCTGCCTTGAGACTTCGATCATACGTTCCCAACTTCCACCCATGTGAGATGAGTGAGGAGGGTTGAATACCCATGTACATTCATTGTCGCTCAGATACTCTTGTACCTTTCTGTCTTCTGTGCATTCAATGAGTGATGGAAGAGCAAGGCATGTCTTTTCATCAAAGGACTCCACCATAAATCCTTCAGCTCTATGCCCTTCAGCCTCCGTGACACCTGCATGCATCCTAAGTGTGTAAGGTTCTACATTGTCTGCAACATTAAACATCCTGAAGAAGGCCGATCTCGCCAGAGATCGATTACTCTGATCATCTATGATTGCATAAACCCTTTGTTTGTTCTGAGGCTCACCTTTCAGGTACACATTTACCAGGCAGATCTTTGAGCAGGACATTCCACTGTTGTGATCTCCACACGCTTCTGTGCAGGTGGATGTAGCGATTGGGGAGGGAGGCAACTCTTCTTGCTCCCCGCCATAGCTTGTAGAGGGGCTGTTATCTTCCTTTTTTGACCAGGGGGCTGGGCCATAGTGAAGTGCAGCTATGTGCTTCTCGCTATTGCATTCAGAGCACTGGATTAATGCCTTACAGTCCTTTGCCTGGTGTGTAGTTGAGGAGCAGCATCTAAAGCATATGGAATTTTCTCGGAGGTAAGCTTTCCGTTCCTGCAAGGTCTTTTCCCTACAACCTCTACACTTTCTGAGGGGATGTGGCTTTTTATGTATTGGACATTGTCTGTTGAGGTTGTCACTTGTCTTGTTAGATTCATCCTTCTGTGTGGCATTGTCTATTTCTGTTTTGTGAACTGTAACAGGAGCTCTGATTGTCTTTGATAAGAATCTCTCACCTTTAGATGGTGCAACAGTGTGCATACTCATGTTAAAGCTATGATCATTTCTCATGTGGGCCTCACAACGAATGAATTCGCAGAAAAATTAAAAAGGGGGTAAGCTGACACCATTCTCTTGTTTATAACGAGTTCCCTGCAACATCCATTTCTCTTGTAGGCTATATGAGAGTTTTTCTAAAACGGAGCTGAGGCCACGTGTAGTATCCAGGAAGGTCAAGCCTGGCAGATAACCTTCAGCTTTGGCTGCCTGTAGCTCAAGAAGTAGGTCTCGTAACTCTCTGAGAAGTTGAGGGTCTTTGGTAGACAGCTTTGGGAAATGCTCAAGTTTGTTGAGGAGCGCTGCCTCCATTGCTTCTGCAGAGCCATAACATTCCTCTAGCCGTTTCCAGACCATGCTGAGGCCTATGTCTGGATAATTGATGTGAACTGACCTAATGCGTCTTGCGTGCTCAGTAGAATCAGGGCCAAGCCACATTATGAGCAGGTCGAGTTTTTCACTAGGCTTAAGATCGAGTCCTTCAATACCATTGCAAAAGCTAGACTTCCATGCCCAATAGTTCTCAGAATTATCATTGAACCTTGAGAGTCCACCTGTCAGAAGATCACGGCGAGCCAGGAACTTTGCGAGTTAAAATACGTTTGAGTGAGCAGTATGAGACTCATTGTGATGTGAGGGTGAGTTGCTTGTCAATTTATTGTTGTGTCTTGGAGCTGATGCATCATGTAATGCGGAATTAAACCGTGATATGTTCCCGCCTGCATGTTAGACTGATTCAGCATGAGTATGCATGGTGTGGCAGCTGAGGGGTGTCTCAGTGTGAGTGAGAATACGAGTAGGACGCTGTCTCTCTGGCAAGTCCTGAAAAGGACTATTCTGATTGAAGGAATCGGGCTGTGGCTGATCAACACAGAATGGAGCTAGCGACTTGTGTTCAGTATTAGGAACAGAGGTTTCTGCAAGCATTGGTATCTGCATTTTTTTATTATATCTATGCTGATCTTCTACATATTTCTTAGTCCTTTGCAATGAATCATGTGAAGAATGATGTTCTTTGCTTTCAGATTGCTGTTCTCTTTCCCCGGTGTCTGCAGCTGCCTCAAACACTAATGCCTCAGCTGCAGCAGCTTCTGCTTCGCTTTCATGATGGAGAGCATTTAGTGTAGCCTCTAAATGAGTCTCCTCTACTTTAAGTTGAGCTTGTACTTGAGCTTGCTTCACTCTCTCTTCTATCTCTTTTTGTGCATATGTCGCTCTAGTCAGTGCTGCTTCTGCCTTTGCACAAGCCTCCAATGCAGCCACGCTTGCTGCAGACTTGCTTGAATGTCTTGATGATCGTGAAGACACTGATCTGGTTTTCAGACTATGTTTCTCTTTCGATGACATTCTGAGGTGAAAGCAGAGCTTGAAATCCCATTCACTGATGCAGCAATCACCGTTAAGTGTCTTTTTACTATTCTGCCCTCGTAAAAGAGTTCCCCTTCTTCAACTAGGCAGACAGATGACTCCTTCCACAAGAAAGTTGAACTGAAGCATGGATTTATTAACACCACCACTTCAAATGCAAGTGGAACAGAGTAAAACTGAAATACAGAAAAAGGGAATAATAATAATAATAATAATAATACAAATAATAATTGTAACAGTTCGCTTAAGGTATAACTGAACATAATATACACAATAATAATCTAGATGCATGTAACATCGTACTGAAAAGTCTCTTTTAATATCAATTTTATCCTAAAATTACTGGCACTAATTCCAAACAAAAGATGAAAAACAAACTTCTAGTAAACACATTAATACTTACAGACAAAGCTTCTATAAATTATTCCAAAGATGATGAAGAGATTGAGCTGCTTTAACCGTGTGACTATCAGCATCAACTGAGTAAACAAGATGGCTGCAATTAAGGTCAGAGGTTACTCTCTCTGACGACATCAAAAACATACATGGACTAGCACTAGTGGCTCTAAAAATAAACTACGCTAAGAACAGTACAAAGTCGAAAAGATCATATTTATGCGTTGAATGCACATGTAGAAAATTTGAACGAAAATGGAAAAAAGACAAGTTACAGGTGTCTTTTCAAATGTTACGGGAGTCTCAAGACAACTATCAGAATGCCGTAAAGATGGCTAAGAGAAATTATTTTGCAGAAGAAATTACAAAAAAATAGTAGTAAGCCGCAAGTTCTGTATTCTGTACAGCTTTCCTGTAGCTCAGTGGTAAGAGCATTGCGTTAACAACGCAAGGTTGTGGGTTCGATTCCAGGGGATTGCACATACCTATGTATAAATGTATAGGACAATGCAATGTAAGTCGCTTTGGATAAAAGCGTCTGCCAAATGCATAAATGTAAATGTATTTAATCCAACATCTGATGTGTTTTCTCACCCTCCAATTATCACTTGTGAGGCTTTTTTGGATTATTTTGTCCAAAAGATCTCTGAAATGAAATCCATGATCAAACCTAGTTTGTTTGATCCTTCAGTTGTCCGGCCACCATTTGTTAGTTTTGACCATTTTGAAATTATCTCCTTACAGTCAATAGCCGATGTAATCAAGCAGTCAAAACCAACTGACTGTTTATTAGATATTATTCCAGCGAGATTAGTAAAGGAAGCATTTGATGTTCTTGGCACTAGTATCCTATCTATTATAAATAATAGTCTTTTAACAGGAGTAGTCCCTATTCAGTTTAAACATGCTCTTGTCCAGCCTCTTTTGAAAAAAACACATTTGGACCCTGCTGTTGTATCAAATTATCGGCCAATTTCAAAGTTACCTTTTTTATCCGAGGTTTTGGAGAAGGTGGTTTTTAATCCAATAAACACCTTTTTGCTTCAAAACAATATTTTTGAAATTTTTCAGTCAGGTTTTAGGGCTTACCATGGTACTGAGTCGGCTTTGATCAGGGTTTTAAATGATTTATTGACTGCAGTTGACTCAGGGTCTTCAGCAGTTCTTGTTTAACTGGACCTTAGCGCTCCATTTGACACCATTGACCATGAGATTTTACTCTCACGCCTTGAAAAGGTCGTGGGAACTTGCATGGTTTAAGTCTTTTCTTTTAAATAGAACTTTTCCCCTAAATATTGGTCAAGATTATTCACAACCTGCCTCTTTGCTTAGTGGGGTTCCACAGGGGTCCATTCTTGGCCCAATTTAGTTTTCTTTGTATTTGTTACCCCTTGGGTCAATTTTTAGCAAGCATGGAATCCCCTTTTACTTTTATGCAGATGATATGCAAGTCTATCTTCCTCTGAAAAAGAACAGTAAGAAGCAAATAGAGTCGTTGTGGGACTGTATACATGACATCAAATCATGGTCATCTTTAATTTTTTTTTTTTTAACTAAATGAAGATAAAACTGAAGTTGTGTGGTTTGGAGTTACAAATAATTGTGTTGATCTGGGTGGTTTAGCCCCCCTCTGTAAGCCATTAGTGCGAAATTTAGGAGTTCTTCTTGACAGTGATCTCAAGTTTGAGAAACAGATTTATTCTGTGGTTAGGCTAAGTCTTGTTTTTATCACTTGAGATTAATAGTGGAAGGTGAAACATTTGGTAACACTTTACTTGAAGGGGTGTGCATAAGCCTGACATGACACCTTCATAACCATGACATGACGCATGTCATGAATATTAACAAGGTTTTATTCATGTTTATGACAACTTGTCATTAAGTATCATTCGCTCAATTATGACATTTTTATGCAAATATGACATTGTTTGAGATGTCTTTGTTATGACAACTTGACATAAACCAATACATCATAACCTGTCATAAATGTGTCATAAACATGACATAGCAGATTAATGATCAAACTTAAGAAACTACATAGCTTTATGGGTTAAGATTACATTAAACTGTCATGTGGTTGGTTTTTACATTGGCTGTCATGAGGCCATTATAACTGTGTCATGAATATATTTCTGACCACTTTTTTTCCCCAGTATTAGTTATAAAATAATTGGACAGTATTAACACTTAATGACATTTTAATGACAAATTAAATTTGTACCACTGGAAAAAAAAAGTGGTCAGAAATATAATTAACCGATAAAGCTAAGTAGTTTCTTAAGTTTGATGATTAATCTGCTATGTCATGTTTATGACATATTTATGACAGGTTATGTTGTCATTGAACAATGACATTGTCACTCATGCTTTTTTATTTACAAAAAAATAAGCAAACTGCCAGGACAAAATGACTTGAACACACCTGCCGTTGTAAATACAACTTCCCAAATCATAAATACAAAATTCCCAGGAGGACTTGAACACAACATTTGTGCAAACCCAGGTTCTCTGGAAAAACGTGCCTGTGCGAAATTTAAGCAAAATTATATTATGTTGCTTCTTGCAGGTTTTACAACACTTTCATAGTTAAATGTCCAGTGTGTGACTCTAAATTCATGTTCAGTTTTATCCAAAACAGATGACTGTGAATCTGGCAATGTTTTTTTTACGTTGGTCGTTGGTCAGCGTGTTGTCACTCACAGTAAGAATCAATGATGCCACAACATTCTGGTTGTGAAACTGCAGAGATTTAAATTCCCGAAGAAATTTGATAACCTTTCACTGGTGAGAATGTGTTGGTTTGTGTTTTTATATATGCATGAACTCAATATTACAGGTTTTTGCTATGGTACTTTTTAAAGTTGCAGAGCAAGTACGGGTACTGCCAATACATACACAGACACACTGCTGTGAGCAGGTAAGGCTGCTACAATAGAGCATACATGCATTTCCCATAGCAGATTTATACAGGTGGAGCTGGGGAAGGTGGAGGGTTTCTGAAAGCGCGCTGCAACTGCTACAGCAAATGCTGACCAGGTATATGAAGGTTGAGCAGAGAGCTCATTGGCCACTGATGCAGCAGGAACCAATCAGCTCTGCCCTATAGAGAATGATATGATTGCAAGTTTGAGTTATAGACCTATTAGCCTGTGCCATCTAGAGTTCCATTACAGAACTTTGTATTTTAGCAAAGTCATCAGCTGAAGTCTATTTCAGTTTATAGATATTGAGACATGCGTCTAACTACGGTTGAAGATTCTGTCAACTTGCTCTCGGGTGTTCTTTGACTATTCCAATATGGTGAACGGCTTACGTATATAGTGAATAAATATTAAATAATAAATACAAATCATTTACATAGGTGAAAAAAATAACATTTTATTAATCGCTAATCTGGACCCGTAATCATAATTTGATAACTCTTTAGTTTAGGGTCCAATTCTCACTATGAACTAGTTGCTTATTAGCCTGTTATTGGCTGTTCATTAGTACTTATAAAGCACATATTAATGCCTTATTCTGCATGACCATATTCTACATCCTTTAATCGGTAACACTTTAAAATAAATGTAATAAAGTACTTACAAATCATTTGCAAACTTTTAGTTTATAGTTAATTAATTTATAAACTGTTGTTATACATTAATCTACTATATACAAATAGTGAGTTCTTCATTCATTGTCACTGTAATTGACATTATTCTTGTTTAATAAGCTCATATGTAAAGAGTTAGATAATGCTTTGTTAACAACTTATTAACAGTAAATAGTTCTCAATTTAGATTAGGTCATGGAAAATGGGAAAATTACATTCTTTAAGTGCTTTAAACCAACCTTTATTGGACATTTAATTTCATTATTATTATAGGAGTTAACTTTTTTTTGTGTGTGTGAAAAGGAACTCAAGTTTTTATTTTACTGCCACTAGTCTTAATTTCAGCTGCAGAGTGAATTGTTGAAGTTTTTCGAGTTTTGCCAAAAAAAGATGATTCGCACTCAAATGAGCCTTTGTTGGTTTGTGTATATCATTTACAATAAGCTCTGTCATGTTTTTTTATTTTTTCATTAAGCCCATCTGCTGCTAAAAATGGGCACCTGTCGCCCTAATTCACTCTTGGTTGTTATGGTAACTTAAACATTGTTTTCTTATGTGAACACTGGTCATCATGACAGCTTCAAACCGCTGAGCTTGACGATTGTCATTTATGAGAAATGGACCAGCGTGAAGACGGTCCTGAAATAGCTGGAGGGGGCCAGGCTTCTGTGCCCTGGATGAAACCGAGCCTCATCAATCAATGTCAAAGACGCTCATCAGGGATTCCACCAAGCCATAGGTCCCGCCTTCCAGGGGGTATTATAGAAGTGGTGGCCACTGTCAGTCTATGTGTGTAGACACACCTCTTTTCTCAATGCTGTTTTACAAGCAGTCATAGTCAACTTTAACTGAACACACATGCGCGCACATACACACCACCTTGATTCAACCTCAAGGATCTTGACGTACATCGATATAATGTGTCATATAGTATTTAAGATTTCATGTGACAGGTATCTCTGACAGCAACTGTCAGAGAATGCAGAATGCAGAGAGTTCATGGAGAGGTAAACTTGTCTAAAAAATCTCTATGAGCTGCGTTATCTCAAACTTTTTATTGTGTTTCACAGTTAACAAAGGCCAGATTTGAATTATGACATCATTCTGTATCATTACTCTGTTTAAAACACACACAAGCTAAAAAACAAGCTTAACTAATCTGGTTTGCTGGTTTCCCAGGCTGGTCTGTTGGCTGGTTTAAAGTTTTTTTGTTTTGTTTTTTACATTTTTCACGCTGTGAAACATCTTGCAATCGAATCAGTTGAATTCATACATCAATCATTTATTGAAATTTGTGAAGCATTTCAAACAATTAATAAAAAAGTAATAAGAGAGCAGAGCAGGTCAGAGCAGGTCTTTACATCAAAATAATGAGGAACATTATGATAATGACAATATAAATATATTTAATTTAGTAAAAAGAAATATATCATGCTTTGGAATGTAGTGAAGTAAAATTAAGGATACACTTTATTTTTTTACTTTAATGGTCCACTTTAGATATTCTACTTACTATATGTAACTTTGCAACTACACTGTAAAAACTAAAGGAGCCTCAAATATCCTGTCGGATACTCAAGGAACTTCAAAATGTAATTTAGGTGCCTCAAAGCTCTTTCTCCTATAGTAGGGTTACTGGAGGAGCATTGACAATCTTTGAGGTTCTTGCTGGAACTTATGGGATCCTTTAAGCACTTTGTATTTAGTTTAGAGGTTCTGGAGTCACCTTTTCATTACTATGAGACCTCGAAGTGCTTTGGGGGAAAATAGAGGAACTTGAATGCGATAAAAGGGTTATTGGAAGATCTTTTAACATTTAAGTGGTTCCTGGAAGATCTCTTATGTTAAAGCCAGCATCTGGAGGAACCCAATGGTTCAGTGAGGCCAGAATAAGATTATTATTATCCTATTATTATTATTATAGGCTACTTAAGTTTGATTCAGTATACATACCCAGGTGAAAAAGACGTACTATTAAAAATGTACTTGAGTGTGTTTTTAGTAGGCCTACAATACAAATATACTTTAATGCATTTTTAATACATTTAACAGTAGCCTACGTCTTTTTCACCTGGGTAGCTTACATTTATTTAGTATCTATAGGCCTATTTTGTTGATTAATTTAAACCTTAAACAACAACACTAAATTATAATAATATTAATAAGAAGAATACATTAATTATTATTGAATAAATAATAGTAATAAAATAATAATTTTTACCTACTTCTTCATAAATTATTATTTGAAGAAGAAAAACTAGGAGGAGAAAGGTTTTATTCTGTCACGAAACTGCTGCTATTCCTCTACTGTCGTCGCTTCAGTGATCCTCGCGCTGCTCGCGCGCAACAAAGCTCAGCTGATCGACGTCATCGGGTAACGGCTCCTCTCATCAAAGCTTCCGCCGTTTGTTCGGCTCTCCGTACAAGGTTTGTAAACTCGCCAAATAAATATAAATACAGAGTCTACTCACTATATATTCAAACACACATATATATAAACTAAATTGATTATACATTACTACTTTTTTACAGTGTTTACCACTCGTTTATTGCACAGTATCTGGTATGAAGGTTTTAGCCGCGATGCTAACTACGTTGATCTAACGTAAGTTAATGAACAAATGGAAATTATTTACTTATTGTCTTAGATTGATTTAGTCATTCAATTCAACATATTCTGTAAAACTGTGTCTTCAAATTGCTGAGATAGCCTAACTAATGTAGCTGATTCCTGCTGTCGTCATTGGCGTTTGTAATGAATAACAAAAGCAGGTTAATATAGTTTGGTCTGTTTTTGTTTAGCCTAACTTTACTTACTACAGGTGCCCTCATTCTCTTAAATACCATTTTAAAGCCATTTACTGGTCAATAAATATTATGTTGTGAATAATCAGTTTTGTTCTTTTGTTTCCCCAGAACAACCAGTACATTTCTAAAATAATCTGAACATTTCAGAGGCAACATTGAATTACAGTAAGTTACCTATACACCACATGCAAGTACCTTATTACTATGAACTTTCTCTGTGTGAAATTGTATTGTTTGACTGTGTACTTTTTTAATAAGTTATTCTCTGAAAATCTTCCCTCATGCTCTCAAATCTCATTCATGTTACTCAGAAAAATAATATCACAGGTTTGGAGCTAATAATGCTATGCATTTTTTATAGGCTATACCTTAATCATATGCATTTGAATATAAGACATTTGAACCCTGAATTATAACTTAAAGTTTAGTCTTTTTCGACAAAAAAAAAGGAAAAAGTTATTATATGACTTCAGAAGACTTACAACACAACCCATAACACATGAGTTGTGAACTCATTGATTCTTTTTAGGATCTTTTCTGGGACATTTTTGGAGCTTAACCATTTTTACATAAATTGTTGCATTGAATTGAACTAGACAAGTGTACATAAGAATAGTTTGAATGAATTACAAAAAAAATGTATGCTTGTGTTTCATGCAGTGATATTGAATGGTGACGGGTTGCATTATGCCTGAGATCTGCTTTCGGGTTCCACAGACAGAAAGTCAAACAGGTTTGGAACGTCACAAGGCTGAGGAAATTATTTAATAACTTTAATAACCTTACTAACAGTAAATGTTGTACTTTGCAGGGATCTCGGTAAGCTGAAATACAAGTTTGATCAAGAATAAAAATCCTCCTGTAGACCTGAAAATCACTGAAGTGCCTGGACCATCCACCAGAAAAGAGGAAAAGCAAACAGAAAATGAAGCTGATGCACCTTTTCACTTTTCTAACTCGTTAAGTACCTCACGTGTCCCTTGTGAAGATTTTATAATTGATTGCATTTTATGTTGCAGCGAGTAAAGGTGCATCACATTTGTGAATTTCGTGAAATTACACAGGCAAAAAGACAAAATTGCTGATCGTGTGGATTCTTATTGAAATGACTGAATTCACTGGTGAACATTCACAGAACAACAGATCATTTTACTGCACCTTAACTCTTGTTAAAATGGAAAATGTTTTCTGCTTGTTGTGACATAAGGAATACTGTTTCCGGGTCGAAGCCTCTACTTCTACTTTCTCTATCTTGTTTCTAGATATTGAGAATACTCAACAACCATTTATGGGAACTGTTGATTCAAGTCACACATTTAAGCTTTTCAAAAGACATAGTGTACATTTCAGTCTCCAGTCTCACGGCATCCCAGACTTCAACATTTTATGATTCAAAATAGCTGAATAACTAACCATCTGAGATTTCGGAATAGAGATAAAGGTTAGGATCCTAATTTTCAGGAATATTACAGCACAATGAGTGTATATTAGCACTGTTTGTTGTTTGTTTTTGGCATCTGATAGAGCTTTTGGACTTGGAAACAGTGACGTCAGACTTAACAAGCGGACTGAAACACATGTTTTAAAATTAAGTGAAGATGGACATTTTTAATTAGTCAAAATTGTAATTTTTTACATTGATTTATTTCATGGAACATGTGTTTTCCATGCATTTTGATGAGATGTCTTTTCTTGTGTAGCCTATTGTATACACATGGTTGATTATTCATGTTACTTATGTATTATACTATTTTTTTTGTGTGTGTGTATTCATTGATATTAATCTATTACTAGCTTTTTTTTTCAAGTGCATGGAAGTGTATGTATTAAAATGGATCTAAAATATGTAATAAACAATTCTTATTTTGTATTTGGTTCAGTTTGTTTATTATAATAGAAGTTAATGGTGGTAACCATAGTAACAACATGAAATTAATTTAATACAAATAAAATAAAATTGAAATTTGGTTCCTGGAGGCACCCACAGTGGTTCCACACAGTGCCTTATATAAGAGTTCCTCAGGAAACCTGTGTGGTTCCTCAGAGAACCGCCCCTTTTTAAAGGGTGCCTAGAGGATCTACAGACGGTTCCGCCGGTGTGGCAAAGTGAAGAACCCCAAAAGGTTCCTCCAGGCACCTTTTATTTTTACAGTGTACTTGTCAACTTATTTTATTAACCTTAACCCAACACTAACTAATACTCTAAAAGTTAGTTTACATATAGTTTTAAAGTTACTTATAGTTAGTAGAATGTGGACAATCGAAATAAAGTATAACCAAAAGCAATAATTTCCCAATGCAATAAAAAAAAGTGCAGTAGCAGAGTAGTCACCAACATTGGCCAGGTAAAACCATCAAATAGTCTTAGGCTGATTTAAGCTGTTTATTTATTTATTTTTTAGTAGGTCAGGACTCTCCTTCATTGTATTTTCAGTAAACAACTCAAAATATTTAATAATAAGAAAACGTATTGGAAACAGATGAACTTTGGGTGACAGCTGAATCAATCATTAATATCAATACCTAGAGCGCTCCCTGAAATATGATTACATAAATCAAAATAAAACAAACAAATCTATCCACTCTATGCGCTTGTTCAGAATGGAAAGTGAAAAGAATGGGTCCCTTTGGTACGGAGAAAGATTCACATGTTATTAATTCATGATATCTACCATTTCCAACAGTTCAATAATAAATACCAAAAGAAGGCACCAGGTCTGTCCACTAAAACCCCACCCCTCTCCTCTGTGTGAAGAGCATAATAAAGAGAGGAAGAGCAGAGACAGGAGAAATGTCTTGACTTGGGCCTCAGTTGTACCCCATGGAGTGCTGGAGAATAGAGAGATGGCATCATCTCATGCATAATTTATGAATGTATATTAACCCTGAGTAGAGCTGCTACATCAATCAAGACAACCTGCCATAACAGGACTTGTGTGTCTGTCTGTGTGTGTGCGTGTGTGGTAACTGCTGCCATGTAAGGATAAAAAGTCTTTTTTTAGGTTTATTGTATATTGTGTATTTTGGTTTGTCCATGTTTGTGGGAATTGATGTGCAAGAGCTCTGTTTTCGCGCCTGAAAGCACAACTACAGATCATGCAGTGCCGTGTGTATGTGGGTCAGTGAGAAAGATGACCAATCGTGGCGATTTCTGTGGTCGTGGCTCCTATACGTCATACACTGAGAGAGATTACAAGATGGCTGTTGTCATGGTCTTGCTTCCAAAGATAGCCTGCGATATCTTTCTGACAGCGTCAGAAATGTAGCATGATCATCTCCCAGTGTGTTTGCTGCTACGACCTACGTACGTCTACTGACTAGCCAATAAAAATGCAACATGAAATGACGTACTGATCGACGCGACATGGCGTTAACGCTTAAAACTACTTACCTCAAGTATTTGCAAAATTGGTATGCCAAGTTGGCTTCTTTTCCCTAGTCCATATTCTCCTCGTTCGCTCCCTCTTCTTTTTTTTTTCAGTGTATTCACTGCAAAAAAATATAGGTAAAATTATTGATCATGACAATATAACTATTTTCTACTTTTTATATATGTTATACAAGATTCAACTAATTTTTCAAATTCAGTTTAATGCAATTTGAGTTGAAATGACTTAGACATCTAAGTTGATTGTACTTACAAATTTAAGGCAGTAACAGTCATGATGGTCTGCACGGGTCCTCTCTATGACATCATTTCCTGTTTTAAGTTTTTCTGCAAGTTAGTCGCATCTTATGACTCATCACATAATTTGGTGAAGAAGTTTATTTAAAAAAAAAGAAATAATACAAATTATACCAAGCTTAATTTTATTTTACTTCAAGTATTCCACTCTTTTATTGTGTTTTTGACTCCATTTAAGCATTATATGAGCGTGAACTTGTTTATGCATGCACTTATTGTTATGAATGAATACATAAACATACAGTATCAGAAATGAGAGCGTAAGGGGCGTCTGCATGTGTGTCTAATGTTCAGTGTTGCTTAATTAGCATTAATCTAATGTTTGTGTCTTTGCAGTGTGAAAGCTACTCGGTCACTCTGAAAGCTGCTTTCAGGTCATGTGCTTTGACTCTGAAATAACCCACCCACTAATGTAATTAGTCACGCGTCTCCAAACTACCATCCAAAAGACCTACTGTATAAGCTCCGAGCTCCAGAGAAATATTCATGCGCATTATTTTTTTTCGATCATTGTGACAATTATGTAAGCAATAGTTTACTGTCTGAATCATGGGTGCACTCTATTGTTCTCAGCATCCTTCCATCATGGTATTGTCTTGTTTACGTGGGTTGGTGTTATGGGTGTGTTGATTGAGTCAGAGTTAAGCAGGCTTCTGCCCAATATATCACATTATGTCACTAATGGGTGTATCTGAGCGCAAGCACCTTGGCCAAGCATGAAGGAATAAAAAATGTATTCTTCGATTTTATTTATTTCTTTTTGCTGGAGCCTGAAATGCAGGAAAATGTTTTATTGATTGGTTTATAGGTATATGGGGCAGGCTTTTAGCACCAGAATTCCTTCTTTTCAGACTTGTGCTTGGGTGAGGATGCATTTGAAGAAATGGAGAGAGATATTCACAGCTAGAAGAGGACTGAGAGAAAGAGAGAGAGAGGTCAGACGGGCAAGGAGAGAAGAGACTTGTCGATACATCTGTGTTACTCAATTCTGACAAGTGCGCTTTTGCTCACAAGTAGTAAGGCCACATCTTGTGTGAAGTTTTGTTAAGCACAAGATGCAAAATTGACTTCTTAATTACCTGCCAAACTTATCCTCTTAGCTGAAAGAACTTTGATGGGTTCTCTATTTAGTGCCTGATTAAAAATCATACAAATTTCCTTGATCCATGCTATTTTTACCATGTGTATAAAGAATGTATTTAACATTATATAACAGAAGCTTTAAATGGTCAAAGTAAAGATTTATTGTTCGAGGTATTTTTTTTTTAATTAAAAAAAAATAAAAATAATTTTTGTTAGCTTGTAAGCTAATTCCGAAGCAGACTAGATTTATATAGTACTGGGAGATTGGCCGCTAACATTTTTTAAAAATTTTTTTATGCATTTGGCAGACGCTTTTATCCAAAGCGACTAGAGATATTTACTAGAGTTAACAGTTGTTTCGATTACATGACTTAGATTTGAATCACTGAATTGAGTCACTTACATTAGCGTCAGATAAGCATTCAATTTAACTATTTAACTTTTTGTAAACCAAACCAAGTGTTATATTGCAGTTATTGTCCACTGATGAGTTAAGTTTAATTTTAAAACTCATTGTTAATTTTGGACCCTGGCTGTCCATGTGTGAGCGGAGAACCACAGAATCTGACCTTGACAAACACATTAGCTCTCTCCTTTGCTGCAATGTAGCGTCAGAAATGAAGTCTTTTCAAAGGCACGTTAAACTACAGGCCCTGCATACAAGCCACATTAGTGATTCAAAGCATTATTCAATGGAATGAAAGGCTATTAACTCGGCTTTCTGGGACCGGTTCCAAGCCCGATCAGAATTCTGCTGCGGTTAAATCCCCACAAGAGTTTCTCAAATGGGGCCTGCCTCTTTCTTCCGCCCCACGCCGCCACAGACGCGGGACATAATAACGTTATCCATGGTGGTCTTAGACTTAGATGGTTGTTTGTTTAACTGTATATTCATTGGCTGGTCCCTGATAACACCCGGGGCAGGCTCTCCATGCGGCTTTCCCCAAATCAGGCAGGGAGGGGGAATGTTGTGGAGGAGACAATTGTTCCAATCTCCTAGGCTGGACACGGTGTGTACGCATGCAAGAGTGTGCGTGAGTGTGTGTGAGTGGCTAAGCCAAATTGACTTTAAAATATGTGTCACGGCTGGTGAGAGAAAGGATGGTCTTGACACCAGATTCAGTCTAATTTAAATGTAGGAAGAATAGCGCTGCCTTCACGTGCTTGTCAGATGATCCTATACTTCTCACTTCTGAAGTCGTAATTAGTATGGCACGTTCAAGTGCTTTGTGGTCAGAGAATAGCAAAGTGAAGTTAATAAATATATATACATATATATATATATATATATATATATATATATATATATATATATATATATATATATATATATGAATTATTATCACAAGTTACATTTTCAGAGTAGTTTCCCCATCACTGATGCTGTTGCATGCTAACATTAAACACATTTCATATGAATCAACTGAACTTTCACATGTAAAGCAAATGTTTGTGATCCTTTTGCAATGTGCATTTAATCATGCCATGGATTCGCCCTGTCAACACTTTAATATATACTGTGGTTTTTAATAATAGTCCATTAACATTACTTTAACCACACACTAACATATTGCTCTTGATGTCTCTCTTGTGATTAAATGTCTGCTCGGCCTATGACCTGAATCTGTCACATGGCTTCTTTTTGATTTATTTACTTTTTGATTCCTGAGCCCTGAAAAATAAAAGGGAGTAAATCGTCGGATTGCTACTTCAACCTTTCGAACGGAACGTTTGTCTTTGTCAGGTGGCTCCTGCAGGTCCTCTTGATGTTGGTGATATGTCAGATATAAATTTCTGCAGGGAGGTTTCGCAGAGCTGCCTCTTGCCCTTTGCACACAATTTTCAGTGCATGTTCCCCCTGCAGCTCTTACATAGAGAATTTGATTCAGTCCCATTGCACTATATAGGTCAAATGGCTAGTTATACATAAGGAAATGTTTAGAACAGGCACCTACTATACGCTTACTGTATGTAAAATAGATCAGCGTTATTACATTACAAATGTTATTTCTTGTGTTAACTTGTTGCTAAACTAATAATTCAATTCTCTGATAAGTACAAAGACACACAAAATACGTAACACACTTAAATATTGAAATAAGTTACTTTAATTGGATAGAATCTATACCATGTGTGTCAGACTTCGCTCCTGGAGGGCCACTGTCTCGCAGAGTTTACCTCCAACCAGCTCCAAAAAACCTTCCTTGAAGTTTCTAGAAATCCTGAAGACCTTGATTAGCTGGTTCAGGTGTGTTTAATTAGGGTTGGAGCTGAACTGTGGCCCTCGGGGGCCGTTTACATGACACCATTTTCAACTTCAACTTTTTATGCGTATTGGACATTTCATTTACACAACAACGGCATTTTGGGGGCCTTAAAACGCAAACTTTTGAAAAAAATCTCCGCAATTTGCAAGTTTGTGTAAACGGTGACATTTCTTTACAAAGTGACATCGCCAGCGACTGGCCTGGCATGTTAAATATAGCATTTTTAGTCGTTCTCGTGGATCTGTGTGAATGGGGATTGTTTTGGCAACGTTGTTGTACGCGAAAAATGCGAAGGAAAAGCTTTTTCCGTTTTTAGTACATTGTTGAAAATATGATCATATAACACCGATTTTATCATCACTGCATTGGTTACCTATAAAGTTCCGTATTAATTACAAGGTATTGCTACTGACTTATAAAGCCCTAAACGGCTTAGCTCCAGTCTATTTAACGGATCTTCTATCGCCCTATAATCCATCGCGCTCTTTAAGATCACTAAATTCAAGGCTTTTGGTCATACCTAGGATATCCAGAACCACCAAAGGAGGGAGAGCGTTTTCACATTTGGCTCCAAAACTCTGGAATAGTCTTCCTGATGCTGTTCGTTGCTCAGACTCGCTCTCCCAGTTTAAAACTAGATTAAAGTCGCATTTCTTCAGCCAGGCATTCATATAATCCTACAGTTCAAACTACAATCCGGCCTCTAGCTCATAAATGCCAGAGGAGAACTGGCTCCCGACTGAGCCTGGGTTCTCCCAAGGTTTTTTTTTTCGGTTCCTTGCCAGTGTTGCCTTTGGCTTGCTCAGTTGGGGATATTTTGGGGATATTTAATTTAATTTGATCAATTAATAAATTCCTCTTGAAACAAACTTTGTTGTATTATTTTAATTTAATACTGTGAAGCTGCTTTGATACAATCTGTATTGTGAAAAGCGCTATACAAATAAACTTGACTTGACTTGACTTGTTGTCGTGTAAACATACCCTGGGTTTGACACCCCTGATCAATACCATTCAGTATATAAAAATGCAATGCATCCCTGACCCTTGTGCCATGCATATCTTGCTTATGGTGTGATATCTTTTATGGTTGTCAGGGCTTAAAATTCACCTTTGACGAATGAATACTGTTTTACATTTACATTTACATTTATTCATTTAGCTGACGCTTTTATCCGAAGCGACTTACAATTGCTATATATGTCAGAGGTCGCACGCCTCTGGAGCAACTAGGGGTTAAGTGTCTTGCTCAGGGACACATTGGTGTCTCACAGTGGATTCGAACCCGGGTCTCTCACACCAAAGGCATGTGTCTTATCCATTGCGCCACCACCACCCCTTTTTTTTGTGATGCACCTAAAGAAATTTCACAAAATATTAAAGACATTGCATTTCTCAAGTTTGCAAAATTGAAAATAAAACAATGCATTGCCTATTCAATGCTTTCATTTGCCATAATATGTAACATCATAATTATCTTCAATTTCATTATTTCTCATGAAATATTGGCAAAAAATAATAGTCAGTGTTTCATGTAATTAATTTAAACATTTTTTAATCGATTAACAGGCCTACTATTAATACAAAACACCCCCGCGCATACCATCAGTGTCCACCTCTGAATAGAATGAAGCCGACTGTTATGAGCCCTGAACTTTGTCTATTCAGATCTATGGCCACTACTGAGAAGGCTGGCACTCTCTGTGACTGGGCTCTGACCCAGACACCCATCTGCCCTCTGTATGGGCACAAAGTTCATCCATGCCATCTAATTACCCACCAAACCAGCTGGATACTGAGAGAGTGAGAGGGAAATAGAGAGATACAACAGCACTAAAACTCAACAGAATGCCAATAGTCCTGCACTGGTCTGCTAATGAGAAGCTCTGAAATCATCCCATACTTTCTCTTTTATCAACACACTTTTGCTACTCTCTGGCAGTTGAGCTATACGCTGGGCCCAGATGGTCGAGGCTGTGTCAACATCTTGAGCTTCATCCATCCAGCGAGTTCATTTATTGCATGGATGAGGCATGGATGCTAGTCAGTATGGCGACATCTGTTAAAGGCCTTAAACCGGTGCCGGCATATGTTTGATGTATATGGCAGCTTACCGGCTTTACTGGTCATCGAGAATCGGTCGCAACATGCAGCCCTTGTGAGAATCTCATTAAAGAGATATTTCACCGCTGGAAAGATGAATATGTATTTAATTTGGGTCATTTATGTAGCAGAAATGTTAAATTATTTTAGAATTTGGTGCCTTCTAGACTGAGAAAAGCCCGAAAATGTATTTTTGGCTCAAATGGATGAAAGACAACAACTCCCAGAATGCACTTGCTTCGCTGCCCTACGAGGCCACACCCAAGCCACGTCTACCGGTTACAGAGGGCAGTATTGGAAGAAATTATACAACTAGGCTACTAGTTGACTCGAAACTGAAAATACGCTGTTTTATCGTGAGATCCCCCTATGGGCGGGTTGAAAACATGCAAAACTAAAAGCCTCCGATGACGCAAAATTATGATTTTTGCATCATCTGAGGTTTTTTTCCAGACACAAAATACAGAAATCTATCGTCTCAGGGGGACATGAGGGAGGGAAGCACGGTCATTCGAAAATACTACCGGGTTTCTACTATACAGTATTCTGTATATCTATTCTACAAAGCTTAATGCTAATTGGTGAAGTATCCCTTTAACACATAAAAGTCACTTTGCTACTCTTTAGATGCCGGTCATATATATATATATACTGCTTTCTTATATAGAAATAACCACATTTCATTTGGTCAAAGACTGTGTGAAAGAACCTTATGTTAGTCTGATGCTACATAATTGCAAAAGCAAACCTGTCTTCTGTAGCTGTTAAACTGTCTTATTAGTGTCATGTTCACAGCAAATAAGAGAACATGAGCAGCTATCAAAGTGTCAACTATGGATGGGTGTTTTTTCAAATATAAGCTCTTTTGGCCCTGTGTACTTTTAGAAAATAAACTCTTGTAAAACACACAGATCATAGTCTCACTATATGTAATTTGTCTACTAACAATATGCAACAGTGTATATACATGCATCACAGAATAATTCTTTTTTTCTTTTTTTTTTAATGGAAAGCGTTAAAGTACAGTTAAATGTATATTTCAAGAATAAACAATTAACACCTAAATAGGAACATAGTAGTATTGTCAGAAACAACCTGTTTTTGTTTCATTTTCATGAACTTTCTATTTGTTTTTATCAATCACCTGTTTTCCTTTGTTCCAGTTTCCCGCTGCTCATTTGTAACTGTGGCTTCTGAATAAAGAGTCACCACCTGTTCATCGTTTGAGTTCAATCACCCTGTGTATTTAAGTTCCCCTTTTTCATTCAGTTGTTGTCTGGTATGTTTGTGTGTAGACAATCTGTTACATTGCCTTCTCGCCTTTGGATTACCCGAGTTTGTTTTATTAAAGAACCTTTTGTTTGTATAAACCTATTGAACCTTTTTCATCATCTTCATCTGAACCAAACTGTGACAAGTATACTTAAAGTGCAAAAATAATATATAAATAGTAAACTATAAGTATGATGTTATGTTCACTTAAAGGGATAGTTCACTTTGAAATTAATTTTTGGTATGTTTTAGCTTACCTCAAGGGCATCCAAGATGTAGGTGTCTTTTTTTCCGCAGTAGTTTCAATTTTGATATTTTTAGGTCAAACCGTTCTTGTCTGTCAGTCATATAATGCAGGTCTATGGTCACGGTCTCAAAACACAAGCACAGAGTCCAAATTAAAACAATTCCCCGTCGTCCAAATTAAACAATTCCCCATCGTAAGTACACATTGATGGCCTAAGACACGAAACAAGCGGTTTGTGTGAGAAAACGAACAGTATTTATATCGTTTTTACCTCTTATCGTCAGATCAGATCACTCGGACATGTCTGCGTATAAGAGGTAAAAACGATATAAATACTGTTCGTTTTCTCACACAAACCGCTCGTTTCGTGTCTTAGGCCATCAATGTGTACTTACGATGGGGAATTGTTTAATTTGGACGACGGGGAATTGTTTTAATTTGGACTCTGTGCTTGTGTTTTGAGACCGTGACCATAGACCTGCATTATATGACTGACAGACAAGAACGGTTTGACCTAAAAATATCAAAATTGAAACTACTGCGGAAAAAAAGACACCTACATCTTGGATGCCCTTGAGGTAAGCTAAAACATACCAAAAATTAATTTCAAAGTGAACTATCCCTTTAAAGGATAATTCCGGTATTTAACACCGCGAGTCTATTTTGTAGTTTGTTTTGGATGAACTAGAGTGGTGGACACAGATATTTTGACGATGGGTCCTGTCTTGACTTTTTGACTATTTTAGAATCGCCTTTGACCGCTTCAGAGTGGCTGTCTATGGACATGCACGAACATGTCCTTAAAACAACCCTTAACGTTCGTTTTCAAAACTGTGCAACTCACCGAGTGGTTAGTGGTGTTCGTTGATGATTAAAAACAAGTAGCGTAGCGAAATACAGTTTCCGTCGTGTTTTAAAATCCCATTGATTTCTGTTGGAGGACTCATTGCTCGTTGATATTACTGCGCTACCGGAAATGGAAAAGGGGGCTGCTTACATTTGGTTGTAGTCTTTTTGCTCAGTTCTCCGTCTCTCAGAAGGCTAGCGTGAGCAGAGCAACTGTGCTCTATGCGCTAGACACCGAGTTCCGTACAGTGTCCTTGTACGGCAAAGTGGTTGTCGCCATCAAGTGGTCGGGAGTGTGCTAACGCTTCAGACTCAAATATCGAGCGGAAGTTTATACGCGGTTGTGAGGTTTCTGAAAAAATAGTTCCACTATAGCAAATAACACGGATTGAAATCATACACTGCGCCGATATATTTGTTTTTAATCATCAACGAACACCACTAACCACTCGGTGAGTTGCACAGTTTTGAAAACGAACGTTAATGGTTGTTTTAAGGACATGTTCGTGCATGTTCATAGACAGCCACTCTGAAGCGGTCAAAGGTGATTCTAAAATAGTCAAAAAGTCAAGACAGGACCCATCGTCAAAATTTCTGTGTCCACCACTCTAGTTCATCCATAACAAACTACAAAATAGACTCAAGGTGTTCAATACCGGAATTATCCTTTAAAGATTTTACTGCACTTACAAGTATACTTACAGTAGGCTATAAAACTACCAAACTAGTAGTTTGCTGAGAGTACACTTCAAAGTGTACAAGTATTTGACTAGTAAACTATTAGTATACCTCTGTGTTCACTTGTAGTATAGTTGCAGTACAAACAAAGAACTTAGTTGTAAACTAGTGGTGAATTCAAAGTTTACTGCTGTTACACTTAAAGTAAAAGAATACTTTTATACACTAATAAGTGGGCCAATTTAATCCCAAGTAGTATTGAAACAGTACACTTACAAGTACATTGATATTAGTATACTTACTGCATAAAGTATACTCAAAATATACTTGAACTTTACATGGAAGCACCTCCGAGCAGCGAACCTCTGCAGGTTTGTTTCCCAGAGCTCATCTGCCGCTGTCTAAACCATAAACAAAGTGTAGGAATACAACAGTCTGTCTGATCCATCGAGCGAACTGCCTTATCAATCAACCCAGAGTGTCAGGAAGCCAATGGGGAACATCCTGCTCCCCCAATGCACTTGCAGTGTTTTGTGTAATGAAATCACGCCCCTCGTCACTCTCTGTATTTCCTGTGACGACCTCAGAGAGGAGAGTGTGTGTGTGTTAGTGTGTGTTTGTGACATTCACACAAGCGGCCAATCGTCCGTCACACAATCGTCTGTCAGCCCGGGCCTGTCCAGCAATCACTCAGCCGGCCGCCGGTGGCTCAGGCATCAATAAGCGGAGCTGACAGGCGGCTTGGATGGACTCTAACGGATCTCTCTCCTATCTCCTCCCCTCCGTGAAGTCCGGCCCAAAGAGAGTTGCCAGGCCTCTGCCACTTATTCCAATGAAGTCACAGCCCTCGGTGAGGCCCAGGCAGAGGACAAAAGGCACGCGGGCCGGCAGCATGAAAAGAGATTAGCATTTCACAGATTGGGACTCAGTGCAGAGCCTCCGCTATTGTCTTTAAACACTCGGATGGAGTTTGTTTGTTTGTTTACTTGGCTGCTTCAATGGCAATTAGAACAATAAGGACACCCTCTTTCTCTCAGAGGGAGTGCAAGTGGGAAAAGCTGTTTTTGTCTCTTTTTTGTGTTTTGTTTTGTTTACTTTGTCTTGGCGTAGCATGTAAATCAAGAAATGTAAAATCTGCTTGTTGACTTGCTGTTCATTTGCCACAAAAGTCCTTGAATAATCAGATGTTTTGTTATGGGGAGGTTTTTATGAAGGAGGTTTATGATTATTCGTACCTTTGGAGTGGACCAGTTGAGATATCATTGCCATTGGGAATGAAAGATTAGAAATGACAGATTTGTGTTTATTTTTTACTGCTACACCATTAAAGGCCCAATGAAGTTGCTGGATGAGTGCAGCTTTCTATGCAAGACTGTTCATGTCTCTGATATAAAATAAAAGGTAATTGTGAAATCTCACATTATGGTTTTATAATACCCAATATATCGCACACCATGACTTTGTCTCACATTTGCTGCTTTATTTCATACAAATCTGACTTATAATTGTACATGTATCTCACAATGATGCTTTATGAGTCCCAAAGACTTTATATGTCACAATCTGATGTTATTTCTTATTTTAGACTTTATCTTTTATTTTCAGTCTCTAATAAATGCTATAGGCATGCTAGACATTTTCTAGTGAGTGGTATGAGGAGGTGGGACATTCTCATTTTGGATAGAAAATGATTAGACAAAATGAGCAGGATGAGTCATATTTTTGGTCCATCCAAGAAGAGATAGACTTTTAGTGCGTATTAAGTATAAAGAAATTAATACTTTTATTCAGCAAAGATGCAAAAATGACAGGAGAGACCTTTATAATGTTTCCATTTCAAATAAATGCTGTTCTTTTGAGATTTCTATTCATCAAAGAATCTGTAAAAAAAAGAATCCGGGTTTCAAACAAAAATTATGAAGCAGCATAACTGTTTGCAGCCATTGTAATAATAAGAAATGTTTTTTTGAGCAGCAAATCAGCATATTATAATTATTTCTGAAGGGTCATGTGACACTGAAAATGATGCTGAAAATTCAGCTTTGCTATCACAGGAGTAAATTACATTTTAAAATATATTAAATAGAAAACAGTTATTTTAAATTGTAATAATATTTTACTGCAAATAAATACAGCATTGTTGAGCATAAGATACTTCATCTAGGAAATAATCTTTTCAATAATGAAGAGACATCAGACAGCTCCGTTAAACTATTAAAACCTTCGCTCGAACTGATCTAATGTATTCAAACTGTTCTGCGGAGAGTCTGAATGACACTTCAAGACCCAACAATAACAAATCTGCTCATGATTTCCCCCGTGACTCTTTCTTTCACCTCAGATAACCTCTTCTGGGAGGAAGTTCAGGAGATGAGCTGTGACTGAGGGTCTGTTCCCTCTCTTCCCTCATCACTGTTCTGCTCATGTGACAGTGACAAGCTCAGATGAAGAGTTCTGTGTCCATTCACAGGCCAGCAGGACAAAGAAGTGTTGCATTAAATATCGACAGTCCAGCACCTGTGCTCAGCTGTGCGTTCGCCCTCACAGCGCCCTGAAGCCACACCAGTCAAGACTCCTGCATTGTGTGTCCTGGCCTCTGAGAATGAACAAAAAGACTGGTGATTTCATTTAATTACAGACTGCAACAGTCACCGGTTCTTTTAAAAGGATGTTCAAAAGGCAGCTTTAGAAAGATTTATCACTGTCACACTGCTACAGTGTTATAGATAGTGGGAGGTTGGTAAGATTTTTTTAAGTTTAAGATCATCATCATAGAAATTCTAATGATGTGAATATGGTGAATTCTTAGAAGCTGAAATCAAAGTAAATTAATATTCAGAAACTAGTAGGATACATACATATGTATGAGCACCATTGATGTAAATATGAATCAACTTATAAAGTTCTTGAATCTTGAACTGTTGGAAATAGTCTTCTCTTTATCTTTTTATGAATTTGATGAAGAGATACTGTACTGAGGCCTGCAGCCTCACCTCTTCTCTCACTCTCAGTGGGTTTTTTTTTTGCACAAGGCTAATTTGCAACCACAGCATCACTCTTCCAGCACAATGAGAGAGAGAGAGAGAGAGAGAGAGAGAGAGAGAGCAGCCAGGCCAAACCGTTTGTGTTTGCTGGCCGAAGCTTTTGATGGCTGTCTTCACACACACTGACCCGTGTCCAAAGCTTGTGACTTTGTTAATCCACAGAACACATTAAGCTGCTTTTTATATAAAAAACACTGCTGCTTTATTCATCTTTACAAGTTTGTTTTTGTCTCTGACCTCGTAGTCTCAGTGTTTTCTTAGGTAATTGGAATAAAAGCGTTTAATAATTATATGTTGTTTATAAAAAGCATATTTCTGTATCTTAGTAACTGTACAGTTTTGAGTCAAAGGTCCAAAAACACAAATGCTTAGTTGTTTTGTATGTTGGTTTCAAACATTGATAGGTCAACCCTCTAACCCTCTAAACTTAGAATAATTGTCATCATTTATTTAAAAATAAAACATTTTTTTGTAGATAAATCTTGGGGAAACAAGTGAAAAGAACAAAAGTCACTTTTAAACTTTACATTTTAAACGGATAATTTTAGTGTTTTCTTGACAAACTCACACATTTTAGTAGTTTTTCAAATTTCATGAATTTTATTATATTGTTACTGATCAAAAGATGGTTTGTTAATTGTTGTACTGTTTTATATTTGATCCCAAATAGAGTGACAACATGCTCTACAATAATTGTATCATTTTTGTTGGGCGACAACTGTAGTTTGTAGACTGTAACAAAATATTGTTGGTTTAACTTAAAAAAGTAAGTCACCATGGTTGCCCTTAACCCATACCATACCATGGGTCTTTAGTGACCCAGGACGTCATTCACCCTCCTCCTCATATATTTTTTACATTTAGATCAATCAATTCATTATAAACAATATGACAAGATTTTTTTCATAAAAGAATGCCTGTTTTCCAATTCATTTTTTGTGAAATTTGTATAGGGTTGCTAACGAACTTAGGTGTGTAACAATGTAAGTATATATTTTTTTCTGCACAGCAATAATTGAATCTTTGATGACTGAATAAGTGCAAATCACCTTTATTCCACAAGGTGGCAATGTCTGATTCACAATGATGAAGTGACTGACTCATAGTTACTGCAGGCAGAAAACAAAAGAATAGGATGAATCCTCAGCAGAACTTGAAATGGCTCAGTGATTTACTGCAGAGCAAGTACTGAATGCAATCAAATATTAATGTCACTGTCACTTAATGGTGGATCTGGTGAAGAAGCTGTCAAAATATTGATTTTGAAGATGTTGAAAATGATAGTTTTGAGAATATGGTTGAGATCCAGAATATGAGCAAAATGCTGAATGTGGGAAAGAAGTTCTAAAAAGGACAGCGAACATCTGCTCAAACTGAACTCTTCTAAGCTCCAAAAGGTAACAAAATATGCTTTATTTGATTATTCTGTAATTATTACTCTAATATCAGTTGAGTTTTATATTATCGCGACATGTAGAGATCCATCCGTGTTAGATATAGATCCGGGTCACTAAACACCCGAATATGTAATAATGATTGCTGAAACATTCATGCATTTAAGGGTTAAAATTGTAAGTTGATTGAAATAAAAAAAAAGTTGAGTTAATACAATGAAGGAGATTGGTTTAATCAACCAAATGCATTTTTTTTCTGAACCACATAAATTATCTAAGTTGATTTGACAAAAGAATAAAATGTTGTGATAACAAATCATTTTTACAGTGTAGCTACACAGAAATTAACTGTTTATTTAACTTTTTCTTCCCTCAGACAAACTTTCCTTGTTCTATGTTTGATGCTTGTGACATTGATATTAAAGCAGTGCTGGCCTGCGGGTGGGATGTGGACTTTGTACAAGCATATGGGGTTAATTAGAGAGACTTTGCTCCTGGACAAGGTTCAGCTGATCCACAATGGAGACCTTCAGAATTGGTGGTCTCTGGCCATTTGGCAAGGCCACATTATAGCCAGGCTGTGGGGCTGCAAGATGTATCAGGTATCAGGTGTTGGCCAGCAAAGGATCCAGGACAGAAGAAACAGTGAGACCAGACTGGTTGGTCAAGCTTTGAGTTACCAGAAGATACAGATGGAGAATGGAGTGAAATAGAGAGGGATAGACATGAGAAAGGACAGAAAGAGACAAAGAGAGAGGGAAGTACAAATCCACAGTTTAAGCACATTTCTGTCAGGACAATCAATGACGATTAATTTACAAAATTAGATTCACGTCTTGACCTCAATGATCCAGTAACAATGGTTAGCATCTCATTGGAGAGGAAGTTTTTCAGTTAATAATGACTTAAATTCAGTCCATAGTACCTCAGACTAAGCCATGCAATATAGTGCATGCAAATTTTTTTTTTTTTTTTTGCCACTTTTACATGCTTTCCAGAGCTTGAGAGGCCCCAATGGGAAATAATTGCTTGCAAACATTTTCGTTTTTCGGTAAACTATCCCTTTAAGACCGGACTTTGCAAAACATGTAATGTCTCCCTAATGCTATATACCTAAATCTTCTTTTTTTCCTGGTGAACCTTTAGTTCATTCAACCAGGCTTTGGATATTTGCAGACTTTTTCATGAGGTCCCCACAGGGAAAGGTCTGCGCAGAATAACTAAAAACATCCACAGTAGCAGTAAATGTTATTTTTTCACCATTTGCGGCGAGCTAAATGCTTTAGTCAAAAGATCCCACATAATATTCTGCACATGCTCAGAGATCTAGCACTGGCTTACTGGTGTTGCATTTGAGGTAAACCTAATAAAGAGTAAAATAGAATAATGTATTCCATGAGACGGCAGTAGAGGCTAAGAGCATGTTTTTGGACGGGGATCAGTTGGGCAACTGCGGATCGAAATGAAATGCACGGCCATGCCACACTGTAAATATCGCCTTCCAGTGAAATGCGCCAGCATCTTTTCAAGTTCACACAAACAAGGAATTCATGATCTCTGGAGCTCACAAAGGAACTAAGAGTGTGGTGTTCTCTTACGAGAGCATTTAAGAAACAAAGCTAATTCGAGAGTGACGTGCCGCTCGATGAAATGCCAAGCCGAAGGGTCCCTTTTTACGCCTCACTGTCTCTCTTTGCCAACAAACTGTCAGAGAGACAGAAAAAGAAATAAAAGACTAAATAAAATTACCATTCTCTCTCGCTCGTGCTGCGACAAAAAGGCCTTTTATTTTTTATTTTTTTCAATGGTGACCTTTCTCTTCCTCATGCATCTTTCATGCTCCCGCTGAAAACACCTTTGAGGAAAAAAAGGGCTTGGGAAGGAAGGAGAGGAAAAGAAAATGTCCTGCAGTGTACAGTGCACACCTTTAAATCTCCATCTAGTCTTCCCATGTATTTTCATTATGTGTCCGTACGGCGTGTGTGTGTATGAAAAGAACAGAGCGTCGTGCATGTGTATGTGTCAGAGGCTTCCGCTCTCCCTTTCAAGCTTCCTCCATTTATGTCACCGTCGGTCCCTCGTCATTCCGACCCAGAAAAACGCAATATCCCGTAAAAGAATCTAAATAAAAAGCGGCCCGGCCCCTGCAGGTAGAGATGGACCAGAGAGATATTCTGCTGGACTTGGTGACAATCCCGCAGGCTTGCATTCTGTGTAATGTCTCCACTTCCACCCCCACCTTCAGCCGTGGGCAGCTTTGTCTCGGGATCACACGCTGTTCTAGGTGACCGCTCAGGAGATGCAGGGGCGCGGAATGCACTGCACTTCCCTGCTGACATTTAGATCTCTTTATTTTCCTCCGGTTTTCAGTCCACCAAAAACAACTGGCCACAGCGAAGTGGGAAATGCCAGGGAGTCTGGCCTGGCCCGGGGGAGGAGGGTCTCGCCTTCTCATAGAAAACGCAAGAAGGTCTTCCAAAAAAGACTCACAATGCTTTTAGAAATGGTATATGCAATTTTGAGCGCCTGTTTGTAAGTGTCAGTATGTGGGGACGGGAGGGGGCAAATGACCCTTGAGCTGGACACGGTGTCCTTGTCTCAGGAATGAAAATATTTTCAGTTCAGAATGTGACAGCGGTTCCCGTTAAGTTCTCTTTTGCTGTTGTTATGCTGGCTCATGGACGGACAGCACGCAGGGAGATTTATTGCCTTTCTTTGCCCTCGTCAGAACGATCCTGAACTGTAAATATCTCCGCTCTTATGATCTGCAGCTGTGCTGTCCAGGCCAGGACAACTTCCTGCTCAAAACAAAAGATGAAACTGAAGACAATATACACTGTCAGCTGTTATGTGTGTCCATTTGACTTTATATTGATAAAGTCGATTTAGTCGAATGTCGATTTAACATGTTAATGTAGTTAATTTACAGTATAAACAATGCACCTATGCACTCTGACCTGCTAATTCCATAATAATTAATGAATTTTCCTACCAGTATAAGTTGACCTCAGACATTGATTGAAAAATGTATCATTGCGGACTGTAGGCCGGTAATAGCTTTATGTTCAATGAAGTGCAACAAACAATAATTTGACTTCTACAGCCATTTCAGTAATTTACATATCTGCCGCACACTGTAAAAAAAAAGTTGCTGCCTTAAATTCAATCAACAATCAACTTGGATGTTTAAGTCATTTCAACATAAATTACATTAAACTGACATAAAAAATGAAAATTGCTTTACTTTTCAGAAAACTGAAAAAACAGAACAGAAAAGCTTTTTAAATATAAAAAATCTGGACGTTTTAAAGTTTCATAGAACTGTCTCAAATAACCGAATGTTAAGAAAATGTCGTTAGAACATACAATTGTTAGCTGGGTAAACCAGCGTATCAAATTCATTTAATTAAAAAAAAAATGTTTAAGACAGTGCAGGATTTTTCCTTGTGTTTTGGGCTTGATCAGCAAAACAGATCATTGTGGACTGCAAGTAATAGGCTTATGTTCAATTAAATGGAATTAATCAAAATATTGACTTCTTAAGCCAATTTTTGTCTATTCAATGATTTACTCGTCTGCTGCAATAATGTATTATCTTTGACTTATCCTCATTTGAGGGCTTTTCTCATCAAAAGCATTAATATATGCAATTCTTTTTTTATTTTTTTATTATTATTTTGATAAAACATTCTGCTATTTCTGCTCATAACCAAAGAAAAACATTCTTATACATAAAAAATGCACGTTTTAAACTTTCACAGAACTCACTCGTATAACATAATGGAAATGTTAAGAAAATGTTCTCCGAACATAAAATTGTCAGCAGGGTTAATCAGCACATCATCAAATTAATTGGATTACATTTTTAACACACTGACAGCCTTACATAAAGGCAAAGTGCAATATTTTACCTTGTGTGTTTGACTTGATCAGCAACCAATCAAAAGTTTAGCTCTTTATCCAACTCATATCTTCAATGAGGAAAACACAGAGACAGAAGCTCAGCGCCAAGACACACAGCATTTTCCTGAAAGAAGTCTGGTATTTGTATAGATTGTTCTAATATTGGCCATAATTAATAACCAGATGTGTTGATCCACCACTGACAAATGGAAAATACACAGATGTGATCTTTCATTCCCATATCCATCACAGCCTTGTCTTGATGTTGGCTAAGGACTTTACACGCAGCCTCTCTCTTTCTCACACAATCTCACACACAAATTAGGAGGATTTATGCAATAGATACCTGGAGAATTGTTCTGAAAAACTGCAGTATGAAGATTAAGCTAAACACAAACAAATGAGTCGAAGGAGGGAAGAAAGTGCAATAAAAATGAACAAGCTGGAAATACCTCATATCCCTTGCCAAATACGCAACATTCAGTAAGAATTAAATCTTATCTCTCTAATCTATGGCGACACTTATATCTGCACGTATAACTCAAAGAAAGACAATAAAATACATTTTCTTAATGCGTTAATGTAAAAATTATCTGCTAGACTTCAATCTGCAGTATTTACAGTCGTGAGCTTCTCAACCCTGTTCCCCCAGATCCACCCACACAATCCCTCTCCGACAGAGAAATGAATATGAAACAGAGAAGAGAGCAACCGTGGTGTGAGTGCATTGGAACGGACCGAGCATCAAATTCCACCTTTCTTCTGCTCCGAGGGCAGCTCGCTTGACACCACACCACCGAAGAATGCCTGCCATCTTGAGTACTCTGCTGGCAGCCGGGTTAGTTCATTCTATGTGTAATGTAAGCGCTGATGTTGCGCCCATTATCACGTGAATCCTTCTCTCGACTCATAGCTACACTACATTCATTGTGTTTTTTCAGGTCATCAATACGGAGGAAAATATCGGATGTGAATGACTGTCTGATATATTGTTCTGCTCCAGCTGTTACTGCAGCTCTGGAAGCAGGGGAGAATGTTTTGCTCAGTCTGTTTACCTAAAAACGTTTCTTATAAAAGAAGGGGTTTGTTCTCTGTAATAGGAACATTTTTTATGGGCAACATGAACTGCTCAAAGCAGTGGAATATTTTACTCTTTATAAAATTCATAAAGATGATGGTTGTTTGTTTTTCTTAGCCCACTGGCAAAAAGCCTTTTTAAAGCATACTGTAGATCTAAAAAAATTTGGTAAGTTTTATGCTTACAACAAGAAAAAAACTCAACTAAATTCAAGATACAGTATATTTTTTGAAAACAAGTCTTATCTTATGCTTCACAAGTAAATGTATCCTTGTGTTAAGGGATATAAAACACTATAAATATATTTTTAATGGAAAACAAGACAAAAATATATATATTTTTTTTTGCAACAACTTGCTAAATCAGTGGCTGTAACAGTAAAGTGAATAGTATGTATATGGTGTGGTATAGTATGGTATGGTATTATACACTGTACCATACTATACCAAAATTCAGCTTTGCCATCACATGAATAAATTACATTTAAAAAAAAAATTAAAATAGAAAACAGTTATTTAAGTTGTACGGTTATAAATAAATGCAACCTTGGTGACTTCTTTGTGAAAGAAAAACAGTAGTGTCTGGTATAATAAAGTATTTTGTTATGGGATATAGTATAGCATAGTGCAGTAGAATACAGAACAGAATAGTATGGCATAGTATGTTATGGTATAATAGTAAAGTAAGTTATGGTATTGGCATAGCACAACATAGCAGCACAGTGCAGTACAATATAGCAGGATAGACAAAAAAGGATTGTCTTTAATTTAATAATAATTTAATAATCCACTCCATCTTTACCTGAGTATTATTATACAGTATTAAAATGATGTTGTATGGGTTATTTACTGTAAAATTTGAGTTATAGCTTGTGTGGATCTATGGAGAGTTAAATGCATCTTTCTTTCTTTTTTCTTTTTTTACTGCACCTCAAGGACAAGATGATGAGAGAAATCCTGTGGAGTTTTTCTTTACTGGAAACTAAAAACAAATGATGCTCTTGAGGACGACAGGAAGGAATGTGCATACCTGAAAATACCTTTTACATCTCATTTGCCGTCAGCCTGATAAGGCCCCATTTCACGGCCTGTTGAATGTGTGTGTGTGAAGCAGTAAGTATATATCTGTGTGTGTCCAAAGTATGTAGGTGCTTATTTGTGTGCGTGCGGGTGTGTGTGTATCCACTGCTCTCCTCTTTCAGCGCAGAGAAACAGAAAAACGTTTCTGTGGACAGACCTGTGGAGCTGCCGAATGGAGTCTGGTGATAGGATCGGTTTACCTTCACAAGCCTGGCTTTGTTATCCGATCTGCCGCACACAGGGACAAGGAGCAGAGTCAAACCCACTTTAATTCACACAAGATGTCCAATCAGTACCATCCGTCATTATTTTGTTCCTGCGTCCCCCTGTCCTGGTCCCTCAATAGCCCTCGATGAGCCGGGATCCGGTTCTCCTCAGAGGAACTTCCGGTCTACAAGCAAACACACACACATAGACACATATTTCTTGAACACATCAGCTTCGTTAAGTGTTTCCTTCAAGCGTAAAGAGCAGCGACTGCTTTGGGCCCAGGCTTGGAGGAAGGTGATACCTGCTGTTTGTCTATGCCAAGACTCGCAGTGCTGAGGCTGTAGAGAAAAATGAAGATTTTCACTCTACCGTGGAGGCCCTTTGTGTCTTTTCTTGCCTCTACGTCCCCCTTCATTCTCTCTCTTTCTGCATTCCTCTCTCCCTGGCGGTTGAGTTGTAATGATTGAAATGTGTGTGGATTCTCAGCATGCTTAACGCTCATTATCAGACTGGATTCATCAGCGTCCACTCAGCAGACCCTCTCCACCAAAACAGCTGGCCCTCATACCTAACCTAATAAGTCCACAGATATTCAGCTCAGTCCAAAATTTTGAAGTTCTGCTATACCGCTGAGAGATGCATACAGGGAGATGAATTTAAAAACATGGTTAATGAATATTCATTCAGTGGTTAAATATAATAGTCTTAAATATCTCATCAAGTCCAAGAAAGTCCAATTGGTTTTCTACATTTTCTAAATGAGATGTGTGTGGTGTTTGTCTGTTCTCATACAATGCTAGGATGGTTGCTTTGCGCTTTCTAGGTTTGTGGTTTCTAGGATGTTTTTTCCAGTCTTGTTAAATATGGTTACATTCACATACAGTTGACTAAATAAGTGACAACTGCATTTAAAAATAAAAAAATAATATAAAATAAAATCTGGTTCTTGGGTCTTAACTCGATCTTGGACAGTGGTTCCAAACTATTTTGTTAGCTTAAACGACAGACAGACAGACAGACAGATAGAAAAGGAATGGTGAGAATCACATTCCAGACAGATTTCTAGAAGTGGGCAAGGATCAACCTCTAATAATTTAGCAAAATGGTTTATGGATTCTCAATAAAGGTCAGGCCTGAGATTTAAAGGTTCAAGACTGCCTGTAAACAGTCTCTTCCGCTCACAGTGAGCATTATACACACTGTATGCTTCAACATTATTAAAAACCCATAATTCCCTAGATTTTCACTCTCAGTACACAAGCAAATAACAACTGGAGTGCATTTCACTGCGAATGAGCCAGATTATATGACACATTAGCCCGATAAAAAAAAAAAAAGTAAAGAAAAAGACAAAATCACAGGAAGAAAAGTGAACGGTAGAGAGAGGCTGTGCGAATTAACGAAAGAATCAATCACAAACCCACATCTGATTATGTGAAGCGGACCATCAACACAACTCATGATCTCTCTCTGTCAAATCCATGGCCACATTAATCACGTCAGGCATTGCCAAGCCAAACATGAGAATACTAATGATATTGGATTAGGGTTCAGAGGCCGGGTGCCTAGCAGGCTTGATTTCATTCATCGTGCGAGAGGGGAAATACCGCGAGACAGAGCCCTGGACTAGTGCAAGGTTATCCCCTCCTCTCTTCCCTCTGAATTCCCCCCGGTCTCCTAATTCGGCTAATACGGCTGGTTTCCAGGGATGTTATTAATCAATAGAGTCCCTAATGAGACAAACAGCCTGGGGAAAGTCTACACCAGGGGCCCCCACTGCGGCCCATCTATTGTGTTTCAACTTCTTTCGTAAGCACTTTTTCTTTTTGACGCGGTCTAATCCACAAATCTTGTTTTTTTCTCTCATTGGTATAATTTGAGCCTCCATGCTTCGCTGAGAAGCTCCTGATTACGTTGACTCTCAATTTACATGTACGTCTCACCGCACGATCCGCTTACTGGCATCCTTGCTTCCCTGATGGCTGTTTACTGGCGACCACATGACGATTGTGTGCAGCGAGTGCTAACGGCCCTCTCAATCCACTCGTGGTGGTGCAATATGTGTTTATTTGATGCCGTGCAGAACATGAAGAACAGCACCTGCAGTTCAAGCAGATACAGTTGCACTTGTGGTTGTTGTAGTGGACGCGTGTGTTCTCTGATGTAGTGAGAGGAAAGAGGGCCACAGATTTTTCAGAGGGGATCAAAAGAACAAGGCCCTTTAATGTCAACAACACAGCTGTGTTTACATAAATGCCATTGGAGAAAAAGGGAGAGGGGTTAGAGAAAGACAGAAAAAAAGGACATGGATGAGATGACGTAATGAGCCTGGGGAAGGAGTGCAGGGTGACCTTTGACATCTCAACCCTGTTCGGGAAGGAGTGATGGCTCTTTTTCCTTTTCTTGTTAGAGCTGTCTAGATAGCAGTGCGGTGTGCCTTGTAACTCGGCACACCTGAGCAGGTGAATGAGGTAATGTGGAGGTCAGGCACTCGCTTGTCTACTGTGGAAATGATCAGCGGATGACAGAGAGGGAAATAAGACTTTTTTTGCTGTAAGTTTTTGATATTGTGTCCAAATGGAGAAAAGGATTTCCTCTGGCATCACTGTCCTCTATAGGTACTAAAAACAATTGTTGGGTTTTTGCTGCCGTGATCAATAGAAAATGAACACAAACCTCTCTTAATAGTGAAACGTTAAATTAAACAGTATTATAATTAGCCTAATTTACATAAAAAATTGCTCTGAAAAAAAATAGCTATGATTTTGTTTAAATACTTGCAGCATGTTAGTAGTTCAGTGAATTTACTTACTGGTGAAACCGGATTTTGGGTGGTTAGTGAATAAAACAGGTTTTCGCACTGAAATTTTACATGCAGAAGTTTTACAAAGTATTAGGGTAAAACGGGGCTAAATGCGCACCGGGGTAAAAGGAGCCTTCGATTTTATTTTCCTCTAAACCACTAGATGGTACAAAAACTTTCCAAAACGTCCACTTTTCAAGATGCACGAGGAAGTTTGGCTTATTATTGATGCGATCGTGGGCCAAAAGCTCAAAAGCCCAAAGTTGATTTCGTGCTAGTTTGATCTAATATTTGATGCTTTTAAAAATGTTGCAGATTTCAGTAGCAAATGATTTTTTTAATAATTTAAATTATTGGAAAAAATATTTAATATATTTTCAGACAAAGGTCTTTTATTTTTATTATTTTGAGTTTTGTTCAAGCTAATTAAAGCAACAGTTTTTCAATAACGGAATATATAAAGGTATGGTATTTGGGGTAAAAGGCACAATAATTAATATGATAATAAACCGCCGGCTGACTTTTCCACTTGTTGACATGACATGGCAAATATCATATATTAAGTCGGGTGTCCACCTTAGAGATAAAAAACATATTTATAAAGAAACCATTATGTTTAAAAATACAATATTAATCATATCATATAATAAAATATGATTTAATGTTACTACTGTACATCTATAATACATTACGGGATCTCCTTCAATGCTTTCAGAATCTTACATTTTTAAATATGTTTTATATTAGCATATTTTAATGGCTATATATATATATAAAATAATTCTTTTATTTATCAAAATAAACAGAAAATACAACCATACTTTGTCTTTTGCCCCATGCTGGTGAGCCTTTTACCCTGTGTGCCACCTCACACATTTATACGAATTTTAAACAAAAACATCTGTTAAATGTAAATGTAATTAATATTTTTTATGCAAAAGTATCAATCACCATGACAATTACTTTGAAAGTAAATACAAATAAAAAATGTAGTCATTGACTATTCATTAATGTTTGTTTATCTTCAAATTAATGTTTATGTATATCTTCTAAATTAATGACTTATTAAATCAAATTATTAAACAAACAACAAATCCCATCTGCAATTAACTAAGAAGTACAAAAAAAAGGTTAATGATGAATTTTACATAAAAAAAACAAAAAAAACCAGAAGGCAAGGAGGAAAACACAAGAGAAAAAAAAAAAGAAACTGATGATATGAAAATAATTTTAAAGGGGTCATGAACTGGCTTTTTAATTTTTTTATATTGTTGTCTGAGGTCAACTTATGACGTTTCGCTTGGTTTTTACATTCAAAAACATCAAAATGAATAAGTAATAGGCTATTTTCTACCCTGGTTTTGAGCCAAGCTCCTGAAATGCTTGGTTTTTATGGGCGTGCCGCATTGAAGACTTGGAGGTAAACGCCCACTGCTATGATTGGATAACAGTTTTGCATTTTATAATGAGTTTCATTTAATGCACGAATCGGTGGGCGGGGCTAAACAGGCAGTGTTGAAGTAGGCGTTGATCTTCTTCTGCGGAGGCGTGTTTTAAACCCTTTGACCTCATAGATCCCCACTTTGAAAAACCTGTTGTTCGCTGTGCCTGGTGTCAATAAAAGCTTTTATTGGACTAACAAGGACGTTTTCAGTTCTGAAACTTACATGATTTTCTCATGATGACCTCTTATGTCAAAAGCTCAAGGAAAATGTTATTTCTCAGTTCATCACCCCTTTAAGGAATTTTACCTGAAAACATGCATGAATGCATTGACATTTTTCATCCATTTGAGGAAAATTATTTTCCAAAATGATTTAGTCTGTTTATAACTCACAGTAGGCCTTATGGTTAGTTATAAAATCTTTAGTAGACATTAAAACCATCTGCACATAAACATCCTCATAGACAGACAGATGACAGTAATTCAACAAGAGACAGCGAGGGCTTTTAAAGATTTTACTGAGGAAGGATTCTTCTTCTTGGAGAACAGAGAGAGAGAGAGTGAGGAAAAAACAGACGGGGACAGATAGAAAGAGGGAGCATAAATCTGAATAAATAGGGAGACTAGAATGCAGGCGGGTTGGAATCAATAAAATTAAAAAAAGACGATGAACCTAGGGAGTCTAGGGAGGACAACCTGTGTAACATGGCTACTCAGTTACAGGACGTTACAAGGAATGTTGTAATAAAGAGAAACACAGAGAGAGTGTGAGAAAGGATTAAAATAATAGTTGTGTTATTGTATACGCTGACGCTTATGTTCTGTAGCCTTGTGTTTATTATCTATCCATTATGTCTTGCTGTGTTTGCACTGCTGAACTAAACGGCTTGACCGTGCCCCGCTGTCTATTGTATTGCTGAGGCCACAGTAACCCCCGACCACACACACACACACACACACACACACACACACACACACACACACACACACACACACACACACACACACACACACACACACACACACACACACACACACACACACACACACACACACACACACACACACACACACACACACACACACACACACACACACACACACAATGCAGGTGGAATGAAAGGGGCTAACAAACAGACTGATCTCTCATCTCTTCTATCTGATGCCCATTCCAGCGGTGAGTGTGTGTCTTCATGTGTTAAATTGGCCGTACGTTATCCTCCCTTTCCTCCCAGTGATCCTGATTAGGAGTATTAACTCACATACAGGAGCAAACACACTGTTTTATCCACATATACACACTCAAAATACACGTGTGATGTCATATACATGTCATATACATATGTCACACACCAAACGAATGGCCCTATAGATAAACATACACACATCTTCTCCAGCCTGCGCCCATGCACGCTCAATAATAGCAGAGAAAAGACAGGAAAAGATAAGGTAAACCAGTCAGATTTGAACATTAAATCAGCACCACAAATCAATATGTGCACAAACCACTAAGCCTTTTTTTCTTTTTCTTTTTACCTTTCTCTTTTTTTTCCAATTTTTTTTCTATATTAATAACCTTTTTTTGGCCATTGTGTACATTTTAGAGGGAAGAAAGGAAATGATGAGAAGAAAAGTCAGATTTGAATGTTTCCCACATGTGCACGATAAGTGTGCAAACCACTAGGTTACGGCTCCAAGGTATTGTTTTTTCGATCACATAAACATTGGCTGCGTCCAAAATCACATTCTTCCCTATAGTAGGCGAAAAACAGTATGTCACAGAACAAGAATGTCCGAATTCACAGTACTCAAAGAGTAGGCAAAAAGTACCCGGATGACCTACACTTCTCCCATCGAGATTCTAAAGTGTACATACGATGGACACTTTACTATCCCATGAGGCCACGGGAGATGATTTGTGAATGGCGGTGAAGCGACGCAACTGACGCTGGTAGGTCACGTGATAAGGCGAATGTTATACATCCAGATTACATTCATCCTACACACATTCATATATAGAACATGCTTTTTAAGTGGTCCTGAAGTAATTACTTATTCAAAATAAGTACCTACTCAAGAGAATATGCGATTTTGGACGCAGCCAGTGTATTCATCTTGCCACCCTCCTTTTTGTTTTTGTTTTTGTTTGTTTTTTGGGCCATTGTCCCTTTTAAAAGAGACGAGAGGAAATTATGAGGAAGAAAAGTCACATTCAAACTCACATTTCCCACATGAGCTCAATATACTATAAAAATATATTATAACAGCTCAAGCCACTAAGCCGCAGCTCTGAGGTTTTGTTTTTTGATTACAAATGCATTGCATTCATCTTCCCATTGTGTGACTTTTAGAGAGAAGACAGGAAACAATGAGGAGGGGAAAAAAAATCCGATTTAAATCTCACATTTTCCACATGAGCACAAAACTTAAGAAAGCCACTAGGCCACAGCTCCAAGGTTTTATTTTCGATTGCATATGCATTGCATTGCTCAGAACAAATAACCACCCACATACTACATGGCACACACACAAATCTCACCATCTCTGAAATGTTTCACCCCTCGGCTCAGTCTGCATCCTCAAGTGCTGACAGCCCCTTCCAAACACCTCCTTGATATTTGGATATCTCTACACTGTTACGTCACGCACGTACACAATCACACACAAACAGACGGGCGTCTCACTCACAGTCGGACTGTAGTATTCATCTGTCTCTTTCACGTCTTTCTTTCGGTTTCCGGAGCTTCTAGTCAAGTCAGACGGCTCTGCGAGGGGCTGAGGTCTCTCCAGTCTGCCTGGGTGTATTTTTAGAGCCTCAGCACCAGAAATACTCCTCAGCACCAGAGACTTGACAGTTTGAATGTGTGCACAGGCTTTCAGAAAATGTTTATACATTTCTCGAGCAATTTGGCAAGAACGACAGGACGTGGCCATGTAGCGAGTCAGAATAAATAAAGAAATAATCCCTCACAAAGCCAGAAACCCCAGACTGTTTCAGAAGATTTTCACACTTTGAGCGTATAAAGCGCACTCTGGGGACAGATGGCATTAATATTTCAGATTTCATTGGGGAGAAATGGATTTTCTGTGTAGATCTATATGGTATCCTTAACCCGGGAACACTTCTTTCAAAATTGCATTTGTAAGCAAAAAATGTCCGGACATTGCTTATCCATACAACCCCCCCCCCCCCCCCACACACACACACACACACACAAACACCAAAAAAAAACAAAAAAACAGCAGAAGGTGATTCATTTTCCATCAATGGTGAGACCGAAGACCCCATAGTAATGTTTAAACGTCTCCTTTCAGAGGTAAACGGCTGCTATAGCGTCATTGCTTTTCAAATGATGTTCAATTGAGACATCATAAACAAAGCGACGTTGTCTGACAGGACCACAATGGAAGCAGAGAGGCGAAGGACTATATCAGCAGACTCAAATATTGACTTTGAGACACATTAGCAAACCCATTCACCCTCAGTCTAAAAAAACGCTCATTTAGGGTCTGTCATTTGGATGACCTTTTCCTCATTTGTATGTAAATCCCCTAATTACAATATCCAAAGTATTTAACCCTCTGCCACACACCACGACAGATTAAGATTTAGCATGGGAACGTTCTGATTCAAAAGTAGATCTGGGTGTCACACAACAGGTCACTAATTGGATATTATTTATCAAAAATTGGCTCATAAGTGAAATGTAATGTAAAATTGAATTAAATAAGCCAGCTTGATCCATCTCTCAATTTGAACGAATTTTCCTCAACCAGTGTTTGTTTTCTCCAATTTTTTTGTCTTTTGATGAAAATATCCTTTAGTATAAATTTAGTAAATATTTAATTGTCATTTTAAATAATTTTGGTCATTACATTTTTTTAATAATTTTGTTTGTTCATATTTTTGTTATCAGTAATATGCATTCGTGTGTTTTCATTAGTGTGTTACGTTTAGTTAATGTTAATTGCATTGTTTTAGTGTCATGTATTTCCCTGATGGTGTTTAGTCTTTGTGTATGACCATGTGCACCGTCTATATACAAGTATTGACCATGTTTTATGAACTGGCCGCTTACGATGAGCTCTGATTCATTATGTGGCTTTCTGTTGTGCCACCTACTGTATATTATTGTGGTGGTTATTGGTACATTTTAAGGTAAAATGGCAGATTTTGGTAGTTAAAGTAGGTATATTA
Organism: Leuciscus leuciscus; assembly: GCF_965113295.1. Lineage (NCBI taxonomy): Eukaryota > Metazoa > Chordata > Actinopteri > Cypriniformes > Leuciscidae > Leuciscus > Leuciscus leuciscus. The sequence goes on along the minus strand of NC_138743.1, from coordinate 29,000,307 downwards.
ACACTATTTCACTTAAAGTCCCCCTGTGTTGAAAATCAAGTTTTTAATTTTGTTTATATGTCTATGTGGTGTTTTTAATATGCTTTAAGACAAACCATGTACAAATTCATAAGTCAACACCATTGCTGAGTATTTTCTCCTTAAAACTGCAGTGAACCAAAGACAGTCTCAAAATCACGGTTTGAAATCGCTGGTGTTTCTGACGTCACAAACTGCCTTGTAACCAATCGCGGCAATGTGTGATCGTCAACGAGTGGATCTCTGAGCTGGTGTGAGTGAGTGGAGGCGGAGCTAATTTGCATATTCATAGAACCGCGTACACCAAATGAGGCAAGGGTGTAGAGTTATATTCAAGCTATTTTAAGTCATGAAGGATTTTTTTTTTCAAGGAAAAAACTTTTAAATATGTAATTTTGGTGATCAAAGATGAGTTTTAAGGGATACAATTATTGACTACAGGGAGACTTGAATTAAATGTAACTGGAAAAATTGTCCCAGTATTTTTTATGGTGAATTTCTGGCAACCACAGCTGCTAGTTTTTTACTGTAAATTTAACAGGATATTTTATACAGTGTATCCTTGTTGACTAAAAGTAGCAATTTCTTTTATTTTCAAAACTTTGTTACTGACCCCAAATTTTTGAACGGTATTGGATATGTACGAATATCAACATAAAAAAAAACAACAACATGAAAATCGCATGATGCGTCTTTGTTATCGTTGACTAGAAAAAAAGTTACGTTTTTTTCAGTAATTTCATTGACAAGATGAACTGTCATTAGTGTCATATACCTTGACCTGCCGAAAACGGTGTCCTTCCGAAGCCTGTTTTGCTGTGACAGCCGTTGTGGAACGCTGCACTGTCGTACTCAGGAATCTCGGAGGCCAGTTCTGTCTGTATACGATGAGGGCAGAAAGTCAAACTCTCCAGGGGTCCTTCCAAGAATAATTTGGCCTTGCGGTTGAGTTTCACTGCAGTGGAATCATGGGAGGTTCAGGTCAAAGGGCTGTTTGAAGGGTAATAATCCATTAGTGCCCACATCACTCATATCTCACATATTTACAAACAACAAGGGTGTCTAAAGTGAAGGTGGCAACTCTGGGTAAACCCGAGCGCTGATATGAAATAGCACACCACGAGCGCTATTCTTTTGGGGGATGAATACGATCAGGCCAAGTTCACAAAGGGCTGAGGCTGGAAGAGAACAAACGGTAGGCTGCAAAAAGAGGCGCTTTTATTATAATTGAGAAATGAGCCTCGCCGTCTGGCCTTTACAGCTGGCCCGAGATGACTTACACTTGCGCTGAAGTAAAATGGTTTCATTTTGCATTTTTAAATTGCCTCCATTCTAATCTGTTTTCAAAGCCTGTCCCTTTAGCCTATCAGGTGAAATATTAATTGTCTGAGGGGGAGTGTGTGCCTATCAGGCTGAAATCAGAGCCTGTAGTTACTCCCTTCTGAAACAACAAAGGGCACGGCTTTTTTTTTTTTTTCGTGATTGTTAGGGCAGCGTGACTGTAGGACGACAGAGGAAGTGAGAGGGGAGAGATTTATGTGTTTATAGGCAAGCTGTCACTGACGCATCATAATAACGCATCATTTCCTCGAAGATCGTATGGAGGCCGTTAATTTGATGTAATTTGCGGGGGTCAGAAATTTGATATTGCACACGCCGTTGATTTAAAACGTACAGGCCGCTGAGCAGTAAACATTCATCCATAAATATCTGACCAATAATAAACACTTTATTAGAGCAAGTCGTCAAGCTAGAATACTCTGCCATTATATTACATTATTAAAGGCACATGTGGAGATTTAGCCACCTGAGAATACATTTTAAGTCAACAAACATCCCATCTAGTATTACTTAAACCTGGTTATTATGGCAATAATTTGTATATTATAATATAATTAGTATTCAAGCACCAGAACAGGCCACTTAACAATACACAAATGAGGGTGGCTTAAAAAACATAATGAAGAAATATGAAGTACTCCTAAAATGATGAACACAAAACATAATTATATGACATTAAAATATATTTTCATCAGTGACTTTGGCATAATTGTTTCAATGCATCAACTATTTATTAAACTTAAAAAAATTAAATAATAATATTTATATTCTGTTAATATTTTCAAAGCTACTGAGGTTTATCAAACTTAAAACCAAGTAAATGGGCCGTTGTAACTCTCCAAACATAAAATACTCGACAACGCATAAATCACAACAAACTAACAAGACAAGCAAAGATACGGTGTGTGATTATGCATGTAATGTGCATGTGTTTCCCAGCAGATTTGAACTCTATGCCACAGCAGATTTTATCTCTGACATTTGACAAGGTAAAGGACACCCGAGATTGGTCTCTGGTGACCACAGGCACCACTACCTGACAGAAAATACCATGCACATCTTTTTTCTTAGCAGGTCATCAACCTACCCCGCAGACGAGCCCGAGAACTCGAAACGACTGGAGATGCCACTCTCATGCCAGAGAAACGGTTTGTGTTTTTCTCGGTCACAACGTGTCTGTAACATCCATTGTTGCAGACCGAAGAAACAGCAGGAATGACAGGAAAGAACTCGACGGGGCTTCCTCAAACTTACTGTAGCGTACGGAAAGTTTTGTGGATTGCCATTGATCGCTAAAACGTTGTGCCTTATAGAAATGACTTGGAGAACATTTCCAGGAAGGCGTCCTCGTGAGCGAATCAATCTCTCTCACACCGTGACCAACCTGGAGCAGTCAGCTTCAATTTCATTCACAATGCTTACCCGCCAACCCAGCGCTTTGTTCCCTATGCTGGTAATTGAGGAACTAGTGTAAATTGCAAACAAAATTATATTTGCCCTTTTTCTTCTTTCCATCAAGATATATATATATATATATATATATACACACATAATAATTCAAAGGCTTCTTCTTCTCCTTTCATACAGTCACCGATTAATTCCAAAAACCACCGGCCATTTTTGAAACTATGAGAACACTGAGATTGGCAGTTTTGACAGCTATTCTGTGTGGACAACAAAAGCTAAAAATGAGATTCCAGCTAGTCTTTAGTTTGTTGAGCTGACAGTGTGCAGTGAGAACAATTGTTGAATAGTTTTGTGTGTGTGTGTGTGTGTGTGTGGTGTGTGGTGCGCCCCAGGGCCTGGCTAACTGCGAGAGGGGAAGCAGTAAAATTGTTGCACGGGAGATCAACAGTATCTGGTGTGAAACATGAACGTGTCTTCCAGGCTAAACTGAGATTTTCATGTTTCCTGTGGCCTGGTTGAGTAACAGACACACGTCACATACGCTCTTCTCCCTTCAGCTATTCTCAATCAAGAGTAAAGGTAATCGTAAAAAAAACAGAGGAAACGGTTTCTGCTCTGGGGAGAATGTTACACAGTTGGCCAACATTCAGCAGAATGACAAAAAATGGGAAAGACTTTAAACATAATTTATTGGAGATCTGGCGACTACAGGGCAAATTCACTAAACTCTTGCATCACAGCACAAAAGAAATGTGTCTTATTCACTAAACACCCACAATCCAGTTTAACCAGATGCTAAATATAATAATGGTACACTGAGTATTTAAGTCATTATCATTCTTCTCAGCACAAACATGCGATCTATGCAGATTACGCTTATTTGAGGTCGGTACTGCAAAATTTCCTTAAAAAATTTGTTTGTGTACATTTTCTATTGATTAGGAAAATATTCATCAAATTATTACAATTCTAGCTGATACCAATTAGCTGATAAATAATTTAATGTTATGGCTGATAACTGATAAAAGCTATTCAAATTCACATAATAATAATAAAAACATTGAAAACTAAAATCAATAATCAAAACATTTTACAGTGCAATTAAATTATTAATGTTTTAAAGATAAAAAAAGAAAAGAAATTCATCATTTGTCATATGGAACATAAATGAAGATATTCAGACAAGTGTCACTGTTTTTTCTTTTTTGTCTATTCATTTGAAGTCAGTGGTCACGGAAACTGTTCTATCCCTTTAAGTGAGCATTAGATGATGGCAAAAGGTAATCTAAATGTAAAAACTGAGGTAAACGTGCATGTGCAATTAAATATCCAATATTGTTTGATACCAATAAATGAAAAAAATCTCTAATATCAGCTGATAACCAAAGCCTCACTCTCCAAAGGTGCTGTACTGCTGTTTGGTCACAGTAATGTTTCCCCTTCAGAGCTCTCAAAGCGTTCAGGTGATCTTCATAATCTCATTCAGAGTTAACCAACAAACAAAATATCGTCTATGCAGCGGTCTGCGTTTCAGGCTCTTTTAACCTCTGCCTATGGCCCCAAAGCAGGATGGTGTGGGAGACACCACTTGCTCAAAGTTGGCCAAACCACTTCACCTGCAATACCTTGAACGATCCCTCCGCCTAGACACCTTTCTAAGGCAGACTGATGTTCCAGTATATTGTGCATCCCTACTGATTAGCATAACTCCTTTAGTGATCTGGTTCCTATTTTTGTGCAAACATTCCTAACACCTTATTTGATTCCACAGTGGCTCAGGGGAAGTGTAATATTGACAGGGCAGGTAAGTAAACATACTAATCTTTCAACGATCAATACAGCATTCCAGTGTCTCTTACTCTGAGTGTACACTTCTCTCACATTCTCTCTCTAACCCCCTTCATATGTTTTCTTTCTTGTCTTTCTTTCTGTGGAGACCTGCTGCAGTATAGTGGCCTTGGGGATCGGATGAGGTGCCAGAGGCTTGTCTCTTCCTAACATCCAGAACAGATGCCTTATACTAACAAACTCAAGCGCCAGCCTCGACGTCCTCCGAAAAACACCCTCACACTCTCTCTCACCAGCGATACTGACACTGAAGTCCCCTAAAGCCTCTGAATGTGCAGCTGGCACAGCGGGAAGGCCTCATCCCAAAGCTAATCTGGACAGGTGACATGCAAAACAGCACAGCACCTCTGGACATGTTTCTACTTTATGTTGCTCTTTTCCAAATCCCACACTGAATGGCTCTTCTTTAAGTCTCTTGGCAGATATTCAGGTTCTCTGCACATGGATGTCACTCAAAAATGTAATGGCTATTTTTCTCATTTTTTTCCCCCTCGCTCTTTCTTTTCAAAGATAACTTTCAACTGAAAATCTGAATTTACGTGGGAAGTACAAAGGGGCTACTTGAGCATGTTCAAATATGCTAATCATTAAACTTAGCTGAAAGACCAACGCACACAGCAGAGAACTTTGATGTGTTCATTTACAACATGCAGTTTCTTTTAAGTTTTTCTTGTCTTTTGTTGTGGTTAACAACTGTTTGACCCCATGTTGTCTCAGAACATCAATGGGAGTGTTTACACTTGGGTAGTTCATGCGTTTTTACTGAAGGGACAGCTATCAGGTCATAAAAAGACCAAGTGTAAATGCCGTCCACGCATTTGAGATGGATGACCTAAGGAGCCGCACAACATACAACACTGTTCAAAAGTACGGGGTCAGTACGATTTAAAAGAATACTTCATGCTCATTTCCACATTTAGACTACCACCATCTGTCAGTATAATGCACACAAGTTAATCAATAAAAACACTAATCATTTAATAACACTCTTAAAATGTCCATTGAATATCCATTTTTCATACTATAAATCAAAATGTTGGGATGCCTACATTCACTTGCTGCATTTAAAATAACTGATTTTAGTTTTTAAATTATTTAGACAAAATAATATAGAATTATAGCCATAGCCAAGTATGACCATAACAAAAATATGCTTATCAGCTTATCACCTGTATCAGACATAATTTCTAAATTTTTGCATCCCTTTTGGAGGCAGGTAAAAGATGTGACCCACCCAAGTGTAAATGCCTCTGATAGCAGCTGTTGCCTTTGGTACAACAATCATCAAAGCAATTTTTAGCAATTTTTGCCACCTCCTGTTCATAGTTTGTATGAGCCACACTTCAGCAGAAAAATGTCAATGGTCCAAATACTCCTCACCTGATAACTTACACTCAAAGTACAAAACTTTGAATTTATCAGGTTCGGCCAAAGTGCACGAAACCCCTTGAGGCCATAAAACAACCCACAAACACATTTCAAACACATTCAATCGGCCATGAATGTGTTACATGTATCCTCCTTTAAAGGTGGGTTATTATTTAGTATCTAGCGTTATGGTTAAATTAAGAAGAGAAACAGGCGCAGCTTGTCTGCATTTTAATTATCCCCCTCTGCAGGCGAAATAAACCCACTTCTCATCCTCTGCCAAGTGGTCCACCACCTACAGGAAAAGTAGCAATGCTTCAGTTCTGGAGAGAGATGCTCAGCTCAGCTCCAGCTCCCAGAGTGCCACTGCAAATGTGACCACCTGCAGATGGGCGATGGTCTCTGGTGACAGTCGTGATGTTGTTGGCTATCAAAACACATAATGAAAAACACAGAGGATGAATTAAAGCAGTGGAATAGTTCAATCTAATCACCTAAATTAGTGTGCAGAGACTTTTTTGTGCATGTAATATTAAAATGTAATCTAGCATAGCAACACAACACGATGTGATACTATTTTTTTTATTTTTTATGAATGAATGATTCGGACAATTAGTTCGCTAATTAATTCACTACAATGAACAAAGTGAACTTTTCAGCACTACATATACTGGTGAGCATGTTATTATTTCCTTAACACAGATTGCAAAATAGTATTCAGTCGCAATACCGTGACTGCGAGAGAAAAGCCAGAAACTACACTATTCTGAAAACAGATGAACTACTGTCATGCTACTGAAAAATGGTATGTTGATAGGGTGACACTTTAGATTAGGGTCCAATTCTTACTATTAACTAATTATAGATTTTTGCTTCTATAAACTCTTCATTACTGCTTATTAATAGTTAGTAAGGTAGTTTAGGTATTGGAATGTAGAAAAAGGTCATGCAGAATAAGGTATTAATATGTGCTTTATAAGTACTAATAAACAGCCAATACTCTAGTAATATGCATGATTATAAGCAACTAGTTAATAGTGAGAAATGGACCCTAAACTAACATGGTCACAAATCTTGCTCATATTTATCAAGATGCCAAAGTCTGCAATCAAAATTCTGAGATTATGAACTATGGTGAATGGATCAAGATCTTTGTTGATCCTGGAACAACATTCCAATCAACCAATCAGCTTTGAGAGACTAGTTTACAGTTTATGTCAAGTTTTGGCATACAACCAGGGTTAGTACAGGGTCATTTCCCTCTGATTTTAGGGACAAGTTATAGGGTTAGCTTTAGGGGTAGGGATGGGGTTCAGACAACATTTTTGGAAAGGAATGTTGTTCCAGGATCAACAAAATACATCTTACTTGGCAAAATCATGGTTACCATGAACTATATGAACTACAATATGAACTAAACAATTCTTCCAGATGATCTTATTTCTTGACGTTTTTATGAATTTGATCAGAAACTTCTGAGACAAAGTTAATACTGATAAATAAAACCCATATCTGAAATTTCCTGAGAAATGAAAGATGAAAAATATATATTTTCCTCTGGAATCCCATCATAATAACCTCCATGGCTACGCAGATACATCTACCCCCTTGTATTGCTTTAATAACGAAATGAGAATTCCCTCTATCTTGATATATCTTCACCTTGTTTGGAGACTTTTTTTAATAAGTTATCAATTGTGACCCAGCTGCCTGCTTGAGCCCGTGAGCTCTTGCACAAACATGCGCCTCGCCATGTCGGAGGTTTTCAGGACAAAGGCAGAGCTAGAGGGAGCAGCAGAGGTCGGGCCTGAGTGCTTGTCTTGTTCTCCTTCTGTTTTAAGCTGATTCACAAGCATTGTAATGAGCTTAAGGCCTCAGACTTCTCCCGAACCTTTGAGAACCTGGCAGGCTCCTTAGATTCCAAGCATCTCCTTTCAGACGAAAACGCTCTCAGTTCCGCCTGGTTTGATTGAGACGTAAACCCGCACAAGTGTGTGCACGAGCACTCGAGAGTATATCTGCCGTCTGCACTCAGGTCGTCAGGTGTCATGTCAAGTTACACGGCTGGTCCAAATGTCTCTCTGCAGCACTTTGAAGAGCGCCGTGCGTTGGTGGCGGTTTAATTGATAAGCTAAGAGGAGTCACAAAGGGGTGAGAGTCAAAGAGGGTGAATTATACTATGACTCACTGCACTGCAGACATATTTCCACAGAGCCCACAGTAAAATAGTGCTCGAGTGTGACCTCGAGCATGAAAAATCCAATTCTTGATACTCTGTGAATGGAGAACTGTTACCACAGCAGTGCATTTCACTCACAAGAGTTTATTATCTCATCTGGTGACATTTGCATTGCGGTGAATATCTTGTGGCCTCCATATCAAAGCATTCTGCTTTGGAGTCCAAAAAACAAACAAAAAACAATACAGAGTGTTATTATCACAATAAAGACTTGATTAGTGTTGGGGAAGTCACTCAAAAATAATTCACGACAATAATTCTCCAGAGTTGTCAAGATTATTTAATTGATTATGTCATGGAAAGGTTACTTTTGAAGTTACTTTCTAAAAGCTCCTTTAAACCAATCAAAATGACTAATTTAAACCTATAACAAACGTAATTGGCATGTATTATCTGTGCACAAATAGGCTACTGTAGCTAATGTACAATACATTCTGGATGTTTCTCAAAAACACAAAATCAGAAATTGAAATTGAACAGGCTGAAAAACACGTTAGAGCTGCCGTCGGCAACATTTTTTTGATCATATTCAGTGTAATCGACACTATAATCCGACAGAACAACATAAATAAGGTGGTTTTAGAAAAAAACCCGAGCTTCTAACTCCACCTGCAGCGTGTTATTTGTTTTGCAAAAATCCAGTGCTCCCGCTTCATCAGGTCCAATCAGCGCAGGGGGGTGTGAGATCTGACTGTCAATCACAGGTCGTGCACACGCCACAGATCCCCCTCACTCGCGCACGTTAATATCACATGCACACGCCACGCCTGAAGTTCGCCTGGAGATTGCATGAAGCGTGATGGCGGAGAGAAAATCTACTAACAAGCTTCCAATTCCTCGGTTATTGCTATCTATGGATAGATTAGCCAGGGCAGCCTACCTCCGAGTCCATGGTGTTGATAGATGCTGAAGAGACGGACGCGTTCACAGAAAATCAGGTACACACGCAGTGACGCACTGACGAGCACGACCTCGATGGGAGGGTGCTCGCTGGTAGTGGGGAGGGGCATGAGAGTTGTAAACATTCAAAATTTTGGCTAATTGACCCAATCTGCCAGACTTGCCGACGGCAGCTTTAATTTTTTTAATGCAATATATATAAAGAAAATCCACATATAACCTAACTTTTTTAACTAAAATATGTGATTGTGAAATAATCACTATAACTGTAAATGATAAGAGGAAACTCCTATGTTGAACCAGTGTGGTCACTAAATATTAAAATCATGCAGCTTTTTAATGAGGCTTCCTTGTTGTTGTCTGGCAAAACTGGCCTTTACAAAACAGTCGCTTTCTATTTATTCCTCTACTATAATTATAGCTACCTGCTTCACATTATACAAACTCCTTCACTTGCAACCTTGACTGGGAACCCACAGCTTTCTCATTTCCTATTTTTCTTCCCACAATCAGTTATATCCGGGCACGGGGCTACTTATCGTGTAGCAGATAAGATTACAGTCTGCAGTCTGAAACATTTACATCTTCAAATCAGATCTCGCTTTGGAACAGGTAGCAGTGTTTTGGCTTTCAGGGCATTTGCTGGTCGATCATCCATTATGTTTTAAAAACTAGCTTGACTACCTTAGCCATCTTGTTGACAGCTAATAACCGGTTTAGGCCTGCTAGAAACCAGCTATCATGCTTAAAAAGACAGCTACATGCTTAATGCTATATTTTCCAGAAGGTCAGGTGTCACCAGTAACGCCTCACCGAAGGTCAGGCGTTATTAATTTACACCCTCTTGTCGTTGTTTATACACATATTCTTATGTAGGAAGCCTCAGTATTCAAGCCTCGGCCTGTTCAGCATTTACGCCAGTGTTCACTGACAGCACGCCTTTAAATTGTAGCGAGATCCTCCATTCTCACACACACAAGGATACGACTACTGAATTCTAAGATCCATGTCTGAGACAGGAAGCAGCACTACGCCATGACAACCGCAGGCCCAGAGCTTGACGTGATGTCAGCCACAGTGACAGGCGGGTTTCGAAGCTCAGCGGGCTACAGACAGGCCAGCCTCAGCCCCTGACAGGATCTGTCTTTAGGGGAAAAGCCGCCTCTGTCCAGACGGTCCGGCAGCCTGACCTCTGCGCCCTTGTGCATGTTGTTTACCTTCAGAAGTTGGCACCCGGACAAACACGGGGGCTCTGACTGGTTGGCCAGGGCTAGAGGCTGCAATTGACATGGCAGAAGGGGGATGGAACACCTCGCTTCAGCCCACGGGTCCCCCTGGGTCTGCCAAAAACTAGAGGAGAGAAGTGCAGACCTACTGACCACAGGGTCATCACAGACTCACTGCTGAGCCGCATTTGAGAATAGGAGAAAATATGTTTCGTTTGACTTTGAGCTGATGCACGTTTTCACTAATTAGATCCTTCACAATGAACAGAGCCTGCTGAGTTACTCTCACCGGCTGCATTTACATTGTCTACCAGTTCAGATCTTTTTGGCACAGATCACTATACGGAGGCCTCGGAGTAAACAACAAAGCAGGTAACTGTGAGATAAAGTAAGTAATTAAAAAATAAAGTCATATTGTGATTAAAAAAAAAGAGAAAAAAATGTATTGTGAAATATACTGTATTACAATTGTGAGCAACAAATCAACACTTATGAGAAATAGTTACAATTATCTTTTTAATATTTTTTTTTTGTCTTGGGTGGAAGCAGGCATCCACAGATCAGATTTTGTTGCATTCGTGTAAACATTTTACATTTTACATACATTTTTGTCAATAATAATATTCATTTTCTAAAAACGATATGGATTACTTAAAATGTTGTTGTTACTTCGACACCAAGCCTGTATTTGAATACGCATATCCCATTCTATATAGTAGGTGAAAGCAGTATGTGAAATGATTAGTATGTCTGAATTCACAGTATTCATAAAACAGTATAGGCACAAAAAAAAAAAAAAAAAAGTATCCAGATGACCTACTAGTCGTACTTATGCCATGATTCTGAAGTTCACATCCTATTACACTTTATGGACACTTTACTATCCATAGACCATGGGAGGGGAGTCGTGGCAATGCCAAAATGATGGTGGATGTACATTCATACTGCATTCATACTACACACATTCATGCTTGATAATATTCATACTATACACATATGCATGTAACAGTCATGACGTTTTATTAAATGTAGAATCTATTCAGACAGTATATGAGATTTCAGTTTCAGTAGATGAAAGGGAAAAGACAGCTGAAGGCCCAAACAAAGGTGCAAATGGCCAAAAGGTGCAAATATTATGTGAAATATTAATTTTTACATGGTCTGTCAGAAATGTGGGGATTGAAGATTCAGACTTGCATTCAAACTGCATTTTAAAAAGAATACATTTTGTCTTTTGTAAGGCAAATATATAGGGAAATAGGACAAATAAACGTTTGACATAAAAAAAAAATGTAAACAGAATGTAAATGGACGAGAAAAAAATATTTAATTTGTGTCAGAATACCAGATGTGTGCATTAGACATTAGCATAATGTAGCCACATACACTTTTTTTTTTTACTATGTTTCATTTAATCATATGGTTTCTTGTTATCATTTTCCCCAGTCAAATTGAGTGTCTTGAGCTAATATTGTGCATGGGTGTCTTTTACAGTCGGAATACATTTGACCTGTCACTGGAACAGGTTAAAGAGAATAGACAGCAATTACACGCAAACCCACACGTTTTTCAGGTTTATGATCCATGCTTTAGATTCTCATGGGGAGCATTAACACATAAATTATTATGCAAAGTTATTCAATAGATGCATAATTATGCAAAGTCATTTTAAATGACAGCCAAGTCTGTTGCTTCACGCTCATTGTTTTGCAAATGCGGCTGATGATTCCGTTATCTGTCTCTAGCTTAGCAACACCTGTTTAAGTGTAATTAAAACAAACTTTGACATGGGATTTTGACTGTGGCAATCAACACAATCTTAAAGCGCGCTCAAAACTCGATAATGATGGTGTAATGACTGCCCAAAGATGAATTTCCAAACATGCATTTTCAAGCCTCGACAAAGCTTCTATCGCTCCTGCCTTACAGAGCGAGAGAATGAGCTGTAGAACAATTCACACAGCTTCGCTCTAGTTTAATGATTAAGTCTTTCTTTTAGATGAGGCAGCAGGCTACACAAACTTAGCAGTCTTAGACAATGAGTCACTGTGAAATTGTTGGATTATGTTGTTTTTAAAGCTAATCTATTGTGATTCATCTTTTTGGCCTTTTCAGGCCATTCTCTAAAATAATCAGTGGTATATGTTAGGAATTCAAAATAAGTCAGCAAATCATAAACTAGCTAAAAAAACATTACATGCTAGACAGAATGTTGGGAATAAACTCTTTCTATGACAACAATAACAATTAACAATATTGTACAGTATTACACTAGTCATCATTATATCGTTATTTCACAATGAGGTTGACATTTGGTTTTGTTAAATGTTGAGATGTTTTATAATATACGATGCACTTTCTCAACAACTAGTCATTTTCATCTACTAAAATGAGATGCAATTTTAGAGGAGCAAAGCTGACTAGAACTAATGAATATGACATGCTGTAACATTGACTAAATGTATTATCATCATCATCAAAAAAAAAAAAAAAAAAAAAAAAATAATTGTTAGAAGTATAAATCAGATTTTCCTAACATGAGTTAATCATAATGCCTTTTATTATCATCCGGCATCTGTCTTCATTACTTTGTAATGCCAATGCATTCTAATAATCTTTTTGTCAGCTTGAACAGAGTGAGAAATATGATCAGGGATTATATTCTAATCTGTATGAATCACTTGATTTTGTAAACAGTTAGGGAAATGCCTGATTAAATGTCCCTTTAATGAACCGCAGCAGCTAAACGCTGCTCGAAAATGCCATTTAATGTGGTATGCAAAGAGACCCAAAAGAATGGCATTTTAGCAAGTAACCCCATGAACTTTCTTGGCTCTCTTATCAACTGCAGGCTACAAATGTAGTCCAAGTGTGAAACAGCATCTTTGAGCTTTCTGGGGGTGAAGCACAGTAAGCGAGAGCAGAAATAAAGAGAAGTTTGATAATCCCACAGGCTAAACGGTAATGTAAGTTAAATCCGACCTAACAGCTCATACCCAGCTCTCAAAGGGTCAAAGTCAATAACCTATTACATGGATTAAAGGAGACCCTCCATCTCACATATGGCTCTTCACCAGCCAACAAATAGCTTCTGATTTTTATTCATTGGTTTCTATCACAGGGAGATAGTTGGTAAAGAATGTGTCAGAATCAATCTACGGTCAGATACAGAGACTCAACGCATGCCAGTCTCATGCTGTTCACTTTAACACCAAACCCTCCACACAAGCACAGAGCGAGACACAGAGCGAAAACTGAAGGGAGAGACCGAGAGAATTCCCATTCAGCTTATACTGTCTTATGCAACCAACGGAGAACACAACAAGATCAAGGCAGTTGGTGGAACACTGAAAAACACCTGGGGTGTTTTAGTTCACTCAAACATAAAACAAGAAGATATTTAGCAGAATGTCCCAGCTGCTGTTTTTTTAATATAACGACTACAACTGTACTTAGAGCTATTTAAATTCATTGAATGGAAAAGAGCAGCGTGAACATTTTATTTTTGTGTTCCACAGAAGATAAATATCCCTTTAAGAGTTTTTTTTAGCAGTTTAATTATATATGCTGAAAATCCAGCTTAAGACCTTGGAGGGTATTTGTTTTACATGAAGATGTAACGGGACAAGCCAGTGACTTTATTGCAGTGGAAATGTCTGCGTTGTTTTAATAACCACCGGTGAGAAGATTTATCGGCCAAATTACCTACTGCTTTTTATAAACAACGGGGTCATGTAGTAATTTAATTGCTGACTGAAGCCACATCTCTGTAATTCCTGAATTAAAAAAAAAGTAAGATTTCTATTTAAGACTTTTATTCAGCTTTGGTGCATTACATTTAAAAGTAAAGACCATTATAATGGTACAAAAATATTCAATTTCAAACAAATACTGTTTGTTTGAACCTTCTATTCATGAGAGAATCCTGAAAAAAAAAAAAAAAAAAAAAAGTATCACAGATTCGACAAAAAAAAAAAAAGTAGCACTACTGTTTTGAACATTGATCATAAGCACCAAATGATGAGAATGATTTCTGAAGGATCATGTGACACCGAAGTCTGGAGTAATGACTGCTGAAAATTCTGCTTTGACATTACAGGCATAAATTACATTTAAAAATATTTAAATAGAAAACTGTTATTTTAAATTGTTTTATTTCACAATATTAGTGTTTTTAATTTCCGATCAAATAAATGCAGCATAGCTTTCTTTCAAAAACCATTTAAAAAAATCTTACAGAGCCCAAACTTTTGAATGCTAGTGTAAATAAATAAATCAAATTCATATGTATGCAATATTTTACAGAATAATTATCATCACTGCCGTTTTCCACCTGGCTGTATGAGTGACTACGCAAGGAGAAAATTTCCAGGTTGGCAGAATGACAGCGCGATATCTGGGAATTCACTGACATCCGAGCACAGACTTTTCAGCAGGATATATGCCATATTTACACAGTGAAACAGTTTGAATGGAAACAAGACTCCATCAGACCCCCCCATGAGGACAGTTCTACCCGGTGTGTTTGTTTTCTTTAGTATCATCCCAGACAGCAACATAGTGTCTGCCCAGATCCGGCCCACATCTGGGCCGACACTATGTTGGTGTCTGGGACGTACGTTTAGTAGAGATATTAATTCATCAGAATTCTTGTGAAAGTAGGACAGTGATCCTCAATATTACAAAATTATTTTCTACCTGGGTAAAAGCTTCCAGTAATTACAAAGCCTCTCAGACACAAACACAATATTGGGCTCCTGTAACTGTTTTATTGCACAAACAATATACTTCATTTGTGCAAACAGTTCATTGTCCACCGGGCTTGTAGTGGCCGATAATTGATTCATGTGGGTGATTTTCTTAATGACTCACTGCTCTTCTGGGAAAGGTGCTACTATGGGCTAATTAAAGGAGGTGATTATTGCATTGCTACAATGGGATAGTCAGGTTGGGAGAGGGTTGCAGAGCACGCAAAGGTTAATGATTATCTTCTCCAACACTATAATGAGATCACTAATCACCTGAGGCAAGGAGAACTTCAATACCCTCTCACAACTAATGTAAGTTCTCTTGCTGAATCCAAATATCTTATCAAACAAACAAACTATCCACAACTAGCTTGATATAAACATGTTCTTTGTCATTATCAACTCTAAATTTAGGTGCGTTTATGTTCACAAGAGATTTTGCTCCATGAGGGGTATAATGCATTCTGACATCCTGTTTATGACTGTCTGATGCTTTTTGTGAGATGAGATAAAAGTCACAGGATAAAAAGAATGATGAAAGTAGGAAACAGAAAGGAGGAACGTGTAAGATTCTGCAACTCTAAATCCTCCAAGCAGGAACTTCTCGGTTGTGTCGACAGGAAAATAAAGTGCATTGATACATTTGAGTGAGAGAGGACTTGTGCCTGAAATAACAATCAAGCTTTGCTGACAGCCATCCACTTTTCTACCTGTAAACATGCACATCAGAGTCCAGATAGAACAAGCAACAGTGGAGCTCAGTGTCTTGACATAATCAACACGGCGCAGAAAGAAGGAGAGAGAGAGGGAGAGGAAAACGCAGGAAAGGTTGAGAGAATGCTAATTTTTGAATTTGGTAATGCTCAGAAATTGATTTTCCTTCGTGAAATGTCAGCAAAGAGCAGTTGGATTTGGGCAACCATGAGCGGAACTCGAATACTGGCACAGTTTCACAACCGCACTTGTATGAGCCAAAGGAAATGACAGGCTCCATTCGCCAACATCCCTCATAAATTGACACGACAAATAAGCTGGAAAATGAGAATAGAAATTCAAAGCTCAGAGCATTAGCCGGGGTTTGAGCTGGAGTAAGAGCGCAAGATAGGAACCCTGGGGTTTGGAGATGGATGTAGACCACTGAATGGGAGAATGTACCTTAGCGATTTCTACCTGCTGGGTCAGCTGACAGGAGAAGTTCTGTTTATCCAGTCTGTTTCCTCATCCCACCACGACTAGAGCAGAAGGACTCTCTAAACTACCATTGCACAGATAGAGCATGTAGCCTACAGCCTACAGCTGTGTGGCCTTGCCTACTATATGGCCTAATGGAGCAGGAGAGCTAGAAGATTGGTAAATGACAGACATACTGTATATATAGCTAAAAAAAACACGGTGCCAATCTGAATACATATATAAGATATACACACTACCATTCAAAAGTAATACAAAAAAAAAGAAATGAATACTTTTAGTCAGCAAGGATGCAGTAAATTGATCAAAAGTGACAGTGAAGACATTCTCTTTCCAATATATATTGTTCTAATCCCTAAAGCAAAATGTATCATGGTTTCCACAAAAAATATTAAACAGCACAACCATTTTCAACATTGATAAGAAAAAATTAAATCCCAAATCCAAATTCCAAATAATTCTTCTTCTTCTTCTTCTTCTCCAAAAAAAAAAAAAAAAAAAAAAACGTATAGGAAATTATAATTTTGAAGAAAATAATACCTTCTAAAACATTAAAAATATTCAAACTGAGTAACGCAGCATCCATTTCTTCAGTCATCCTTTAGCTTCACTACAGTAGGCTATATGATCAAGCTGTCAATCATTCAACTGCTATTAAACCATTCAAGCACGAAAAGATGCAAAAAAGAGTTACATCTGTTCTGGCACACTGTCTGTGAATCTCCTGTCTGTGTGACAGACACACACGATGTGTGTGTGCTGTGTGTGTAACGCTTATATCCAATGACGACATAGACAAAGACGAAATAACACAAGGTTTAATAGATAAATCCAAATAGATAGCCAACATGCAAGATAGCGTGTAAACCTAAACACGAACGATACCAGCCACTGAACAGAACACAGGCAGGAACTCAAATACACAGTGATGATTAACTAAAAGAGAACAGCTGTGATGAATAGTGTTAGTGTCCATGTTGACTAGAACAAAGGAGCACATGTGACTCATGAAAACAAACAGAAAGTCCATGAAAACTAAAACAAACTGAACAAGACTGTGATAATATGAAATATGTATTGTTTATTGTTAACACTGAATAAATAATTCATAAATATATATTATTATTATTTTGGATTATTATTTTGGATTCACACCACATGATGTTTTACAACCATTTCTAACTTTGCCATGTCATAAAGAGGTCAAATTATCTACTATTTTATTGACTTTTACACACATTATGATGGTCTGCAGGGGTCCTCTCTATGACAAAATTTCAATTTTCATGTTTTTAATTAAATTAAATGACCATCATTGAAAATGTGTTCATATTGAAGTTAGTGCATGTATGAAAAGCTTTTTAAATACTTTTGGTAATAAACAATTATAGAATTTTTTTTATTTATCCCATATACTTTTTGCAACTGAGCTGAAACTTACCAGGCTTTTCTGGATTAATTACCAGCTAAATACCTTCCCTCCTTCTTTTTAAAACCTTATCAGCTTCTACACCATTCACAACCTGAAAAACCGTGGCCACTTTCCAACAGGACAGTGTTTCTGCCAAGTCTGAATTATCATATTTGCCAAGAGCACTGCATGTTATTTACTGTTTTCATTTGTCATGCTATAGCCATGTTCTTCAGAGTTTTCAGGGCAATAAACTAATGGAGCGTTAATAGGTGGGCTAGGAATGAGCAGATTAGACCGTATGAATTGATAAATCTGTGAATTATCTCATGTCTGTCGGATTGTTCGAACCTTGCCTCAGTGGTCTGTAATAAAGACACAAGGGAGTGTGATAATAAATGAGACTTTTCCTGACTGCTATATGCATTACATTTTAGATGGCTGTTTAGTAGTCAGTATGCTTTCTGTTTTTGTTTAGTTTTTTTGGTAGCAGATAAACCAAGCAAGTCATAATAATGTTTTGAACACCTTAATGACAGGTCTGGCGATAAGGGCAATAGTTTGTTTATAATAAAAATTTACATTTAATTCTAATGGTACAGATCCTGTCATCATATGAAATGCATTTGTTGAGAATTTAGTGGTGTGTCTCTTTGTGTGTGGTTCAGGGGGGGGCAGGTAATGGAAGAAGTTGAGACCTTCACATTTTTTGGGCACTGAGATTGATAGGCATCGATCCTTTACTCAGCATGTGAATGTAGTGTCTATAAGAAGGCTCAACAGCGCTTATTCCTGTTGAGAAGGTTGAAGGGTTTTAATGTAAGACAGAATATCTTGACAGCAGTGTATCATTCTCTAGTTGAATCAGTTATGACCTTTACTATTGTATCCTGGTTTAATTTTCTTTCTGCTGAAAACAAGAAAAAAATATCCAGAGTAATCAAACAGGCATCTAAAATGATTGGGGCCCCGCGGATTCAACTTGTAGATCTCTATAACTGTGCAGTCTCCATCGTTACTGACCCCTCTCACCCTCTGTACTCCTCTTTTCAGTTACTGCCATCAGGTTGCCGCTTTAGAGCTCCTTTGGCCAAAAAGAAAGCTTACAGGAACTCTTTTATTCCTACTGCAATTTTTATTTTAAATAAGACCAAAAAGTTTTATTAGTATATTGTATTTAAGCCATTATTTATTTTCATATTTGTACGGTATTTTCTTAGTATTAATTGTGTTTTGTGATGTGTGTGATTGTATTGTGTATATGTGAGCCTTTTAACCAAAGACAAATTTCTATCACTGGTTGATAGATAATAAATTGAAAAGAATTTAATTGAATTGTGCAGTATAAAAAATATTTTTTTTTTATTAAAGTGCCCCTATTTTAAAGTTTCCTAATGTTGTTTTGGAGTCTTACATGCATCAAAGGTCATAAAACTGTTTCATTTTCTCATAATATACATTTGCACATCCCCACATTTTCAATTATTCTCAAACAGTCAGATAAATCAATCCCTCTAAATCCCTCCTTTCCGTGAGCTACTCTGCTCTGATTGGCCAGACAGCTCAGTCTGTTGTGATTGGTCTACCGCGTACAGTGTGCGTCGAAAACAAAAACGGCCATTGCCATAACAACATCAGCTGTCCTGAGGCTTCCTACACCGTAAACTAAACAGTAACCTACAATGACGTTGGTTTTACCATATCAATCCGAGCGCGAGTCCGATGATGAAACACTGAAAGAACTATTCATTCAACCTAGGGATGGGACGGTATGAAAATTTCATATCACGATTATAGTGACCAAAATTATCGTGATTATCAATATTATCACGGTTTTGTTAAAACGAGATGAAAGTGTTCAAAAAGAACTGATGCTCACACTAAAAACAGTTCAATATTTGAAAATCAACAAACAACAAATAAAACAAGCAGCTCTATGCACTTTTTTAAGCAAGATTATATTCTGTGGCATTTCCTTCCTTATAATGACCGTCGTCAATAGCAATGCATTATAACACAGCGCACATCCATGTATCGCAGCGGACACGCTCTCTCGTTTCATTCAAATGCAACTTGCCGTCTTGCGTCTCCGTTTTTGGACGACTGTACAAAATGGATTTATAAACAGGTAAGATTTAAAACATTAATCTCAATTCAATATGTCCCCGTAATTGTGTGGTAAAAAAAATAAAAAAATAAATCGGTGGAATAATTGTACAATGATATACATTATTACCCCTTAAATGTCACTCTTAATAGTCTTGTTTGAACTTGATCGTTCGTCTTTGGCTCAAGGCCACTTGCTGCGAACTTTTCTTGTACGTTTATTTAAAATGAGTGAGATAAAATATTTCAACTCAAAACAACATTTTGTGCCCAATTATTTCCCAGATGTAGTTTTGGTATTGAGGTCAAAGTTAACTTGTCTTGCGTTCGCTATAAACAGTGGGTGATGGTCACACAAGATGAATCGGCAGATTTGAAGTGTTTCCCCCCTATTGTAGTGACCATCCTCGATTAAGTTTCACTCAAGACTTTTGTAAAAGCCTAAATATGACCACACCTCAGATTTGGTCCTCTTAAAAGGCTGAAAATCTCCGAGCACGGTCACTGCCTTCCGCCATTCCTTCTCGAATAAAAAGAGAAGCTGCGACTGTTGCTGGCTGGACAGGATTTACAGTGAGTTATTAAAATCGCGATAATCAAATACGGTTTTAATGATAATTATATTTAAACGATAATACTAACCGTCAGTACATTTTATCATGGTTTATAGTGAAACCGGTAATCGTCCCATCCCTAATTCAACCCGAACCTCCATCGCAAGGACAACTCTAGCAGGACGTTTCAGTGATACACTACTCAGTTTGAGGTACATTATGAGATGTTGCAACTATAATTCCTCACCATCAGCATTAACATGTGCATGTCCATCAACAAACCGATTATTTTACTTGTACTTATTTATTTACAGAGTATTAGCCAAGCTCTAGCTTGAATGACTGATGAAACATAAACGTTGGTAAAGCATAAACACATAAACTGTGTTGGTAGACACAGTTTTAGGTAATAGTGGCCCACAACTGATTAGCAGAAGTATTTCAGTAAGACAGTAATAATGTGAGTTAAAGGATTAGTTCACCCCAAAATGAAAATTTCCTAATAATTTACTCACCCCAATGCCATCCAAGATATCCATGTCTTTCTTTCCTCAGTGGGAAAGAAATTATGTTTTTAGAGGAAAACATTTCTGGATTTTTCTTCTAACAATGGACTTGATTGGTTACCATCGTTTTTAAGTCCAAATCAATGCAGTTTCAAAAGTCTTTGAAGTGTTTAAACGGGCTGTACGCGATCACAGCTGAAGAAGAGGTTGTTATCTAGCGAAACGATAAGTCATTTTCAAAAAACAATTATAATTTATAGACTTTTTACCTTCAATAGTTCGGATTGAGCTGATCAACAAACGGACAGGGAACTACGTCATCACGTTGAAAGGTCACGCCGGCGCTGGCAGAAGTACAATAGTACACTGTTTACAATGCGACCGTATGTAGGAGGATATTTCAAATAGTATTGTTTGCTATTATATATATAGTAATAGTATTCAGTGAATATGAATATGAATAGTATATGAATAACATTCTGATGAATATGAATAGTAGTTCAAATAGTATTGCCGGCGCCGGCGTGACCTTTCAACGTGATGACGTAGTTCCCTGTCCGTTTGTTGATCAGCTCAATCCGAACTTGAAGGTAAAAAGTCTATAAATTATATAAAAAAAATTGAAAATGACCTATCGTTTCGCTAGATAACAACCTCTTCTTCAGCTGTGATCGCGTACAGCCCGTTTAAACACTTCAAAGACTTTTGAAACTGCATTGATTTGGACTTAAAAACGATGGTAACCAATCAAGTCCATTGTTAGAAGAAAAATCCTCAAAAAACATAATTTCTCTCCCACTGAGGAAAGAAAGACATGGATATCTTGGATGGCATTGGGGTGAGTAAATTATTAGGAAATTTTCATTTTGGGGTGAACTAATCCTTTAACCAGTTAACAGGAGACCAGCACAATATAAAACTCAAAACGCCTCGGTTACGACTGTAACCTCGGTTCCCTGAAGAGGGAACGAGCGTTGCGTCGAGAAAATGACGCTGTGGGAACGCTTTGCGTGATGACGTCTTGAAGCACATGTAAAATCAGTCCAATGGTGTGGCGGAACGTCAGAGGCGGGTGACGTCACGTACCAGGAAGCTATAAAAGCCGGCCCAAAACAGAAAACGAAAGCTTCGTAAAAGTCTGAAGTCGAGCTGACAGGCATGAAGGAGATATGGCAGGGCGACGCAACGCTCGTTCCCTCTTCAGGGAACCGAGGTTACAGTCGTAACCGAGGCGTTCCCTTTCAAGGGAACTCCCGTTGCGTCGAGAAAATGACGCTGTGGGAACGTCTATACCAACGCCTCCATAGCTACAAATGTCTGTCCTGTGTGAAATCCGTAGAGCAGCACTAGGAAGACAAAACATGAGACCCTGGAGCAGAGTCTAGATCCAGAGAGTAAAACCTGACGAAAGTGTGCGGTGAGGACCAGCCTGCCGCATCACAGACGTCCTGTAAAGAAACTCCTGAAATAAGGGCCTTAGAGGCCGCCATACTCCTCGTCGAGTGCGACCGGACAGCCAAAGGAGAAGGCTGCCCAGCCGCCTCATAAGCAAGTGAGATAGCCTCGACCACCCACTTGCTCATCCTTTGCTTAGACACCGGGCCCCCTTTGTTAGGGGACCCAAAGCACACAAATAATTGATCACTTTTACGCCACAGGGCAGCTGCATCCATGCATTTGGTGAAAGTGCGGGGTGATAAAGCTAGGCCGAATGGAAGAACTCGATATTGGTATGCTTTGCCCCCGAAAGCAAACCTCAGGAACTTCCAATGACACGGACGGATGGATATGTGGAAATATGCGTCCTTGAGGTCTATCGTGACAAACCAGTCCTCGGACCTGATCTGTGGCACGATCTGCCTCAATGTTAACATTTTGAACTTGAGCTGCATGACTGACTCGTTCAGAACTCGAAGATCTAAAATGGGACGCAATCCCCCGTCCTTTTTTGGAACTATGAAGTACCGGCTGTAAAACCCGGTTTCCCTGCTGGAGGGAGGTACATATTCTATGGCCCCTTTCTCTAACAGAGTGTTCACTTCCTGTTCCATAACCAGAACCTGCTCGGGGCCCACCACTGTGGGCAGGACCCCCATAAACCGAGGTGGGCGTTTCTTGAATTGTATCTGATACCCTTTTTCCACGGTCTGCAGGACCCAACGAGAAACATTTGACAGTAGCTTCCACGCTGTCAAAGATTCTACTAGAGGTACCAGCCTCTCGAGACTGGTTTCTGGATTTTGTTGCTGTTGAGTAGTCGGTTCGACGCCCTGTAACGGCGAACCGGCAGGGAATGACCGAACAGACTGCTCTAGCACCCTCCTCGGAGGGGGCGGGCATCCCGAGGCCACTACGTTTCCGGGTGGACCTTGAGATATGTGCTCGCCGGAGACCGCTGCGCCCTGTAACACCAGAGGTGGCAGGGTTGGCAGAACGGTCCCCTGAGGGCACCGAAGAGAGACGGGCACCGTAAAATGAGGTGTTAACCGCTCTACTTCGGGGGGGACTACCCTCATTTGTCCTGGGTCCTCGGACGTCAGGACTTTTTCCCAGCAGCCTTCTTGGCGGTAATAACGGTCCGCAGATCCGTTCTACCCCTCGAAGACTGCTGGGTTTGAGCGCGCCCTCCGTGTCCCCGAGGTTTTTGTGGGGGAGCACGGGAGGAAACGCTCTGTTTTTGAGTGGCACGGTGCTCAGCGCTCTTTTTAGAGGAGTGAGGCTGCTCCCGCTCAGCAGCCTCATAGAAAGAACGGCGGGGGAGGAGTTTCTGCAATGCAGCTGCCTGTTTAGCAGCTTCCTGAGATTTAGCTACTGCACTGTTTACTGCATCGCCAAATAAACCCACAGTGGAAACCGGAGCATCTAAAAGAACATGTTTTTCTTTCTCTTTTATATCACTCAGGTTGAGCCACATATGCCTCTCAGTGGCCACCAGGGCTGCCATAGACCGCCCGATTGATTTAGCGGTCTCCTTGGTGGCCCTGAGAGACAAATCTGTGGCTCTGCGTAGTTCAGCCACTGTATCGGGACCAATTCCCCCGCCCTCCTCTAAATCCCCCAATAATTCTGCTTGATATGCTTGCATAATGGACATCGTATGCAGACACGCTGCTGCTTGACCAGCGGCTGCATAAGATTTATGAACCAGGGATGAAGTATATTTTACTGGTTTAGAGGGAAGTGAAGGAGCTTTCAGGGAAGATGCCGTTGCTGGAGAGAGATAGCTCGCAAGCGTCTCCTCCACCTTCGGCATCTCCCCATAACCATAATCTTTATATTTCTGAATAGATGAATAATGAGATGTTTGTGGTGCATATACTCTGTATGAAACCGGTTTTCCCCACGATCTCGACACCTCGGTGTGGAGATCGGGGAAAAACGGCAGGCTTCTTCGCTGAGGCTGAGCACGAGATGGCAGGAAGCGTTCGTCGAGCTTACTTTTCGAGCGAACGTCCTGCCTATCCTCTGGCCACTCAATAGAAAGTCTGTCAACTGCTCTAGTAATAACATCGAGCAGTTCCTCAAATGCATGAGACTGAGGTGGCGAATCCTCAGACTCAGCTTCAACACTCACAACATCCAACTCCTCAGAGCTGGACAATTGCAGTATTGGTGCCTCTATCAGGGGGGAAGAAACCGCAGCGCGTGCTTCCGCACCCTGATGAGAGGCACTGGATCTGTCAGATTGATGCTGAGATAAGGCAGAGCCCGTCTCAACATCCACTGACAGATCCATTTGCGAACCCCAGGTCTGAGATCGCCGCCGAGCCTCAGCCGCGGCGGGACCCGAGCCCTGGGGAACGTGGTCGGGATTGAACCGAGCCAAACGGGATCGGAGCGTACGCAATGGAAGCGCACAGCAATGCTCACAGTCACCACCCTCGAGTGCTGACTGGGCATGCTCCTCTCCCAAACAAACAACACAAAGAGTGTGTGTGTCACCTCCC
Organism: Leuciscus leuciscus; assembly: GCF_965113295.1. NCBI lineage: Eukaryota > Metazoa > Chordata > Actinopteri > Cypriniformes > Leuciscidae > Leuciscus > Leuciscus leuciscus. The sequence goes on along the minus strand of NC_138743.1, from coordinate 28,975,497 downwards.
GTTAAATAACGCGGGCAGGGATGGACACACACTCGATACTGCTGCTTGCTCGCCATAACTGAATCAATATATATATATAGAGACAGACAACACCAAATAACAAGGACAGATTTCAACACAGAGCTTAACTGAAGACTCAGAAAGCTTCCGTTTTCTGTTTTGGGCCGGCTTTTATAGCTTCCTGGTACGTAACGTCACCCGCCTCTGACGTTCCGCCACACCATTGGACTGATTTTACATGTGCTTCAAGACGTCATCACGCAAAGCGTTCCCACAGCGTCATTTTCTCGACGCAACGGGAGTTCCCTTGAAAGGGAACTAAGTATTTTGTACACCATCTTTCAAGATCAAGCGGTTTGCGAATCCTGCATTGAACTCCGAGATTTGAGAAGCAGTCGTCAGTAAAATAAAGGGAACACAGCTCCTGCTGTTATACTGCTGAATTTTAACCACTGATTCTTAACATGCTCATTCTTGGGCAGTGAAAAAAAAACCAAGAAAAAAAAAACTGCCTTTACGTTCACATTGTAGAGCACAGCATCTTCTCGACATGATGCTATCCAGACCAGTATCCACAGGAATCAGCTGCAGTGTTTGAGGTTCAGGTTTTCCCTGGTGCCTGCATGTGCAATAAGTGGACGGGCAATATGCTACTGTTTCGTCTTGACAACACAACGGAACGGCTTATGACTCGTTTGAAAAACTATTCATTTCATTGACTCAGAATCGACTCTTACTTTTGAAATTCAATAACTTTATATACGGTGCACTTTCAGATTTAAAACTTTGCAGGATGTTTTCATTCACTTAGAGCTATATTACACACTACATGAAAGGTCATTTTCAAAAATCCAAAATAGGGGCACTTTAAAACATAAAAACCCAATGTGTTTGTGTGTAACTAATAAAACAAATCTGATTTTAAAGAACCAATTGATTGTGGAAGCTCAAACGTGCCGCATAACACGAGAATTAACTTCATTGGTTCTTGCACATCAAGCAAACATGCCTGAGCTATCGTTTACCACAACTGATGTGTGAGTTGAATGTAGATTTGTCACTTTGGGTGAACTAACCCTTTAAATAGGCATAATTTAAAACCTGACAGCAAATCAATTTAAAATCTAAGAGATTTTTTCTCAGATGGTCAGAACAAATTGTGATAAAAGTGAATTTTTGAGGTGCAGTGATATAGCCTTTGAATATCAATCCCACGCCAGTCTGATTTCTAATGTCCTTCACTGTTTTGTGGATCAATGCTGGTTGAAAAGCATCTTTTTACTGTTTATGTTGATGTCACACATTCCCTGCTTTCACCTCTCTCTTCACAATATATCCAAGTAGGCCTACTTGCTCATAGCATGTCTCCAGTCTCAACATCAAAATCCAGATTCCTGCACTGACAGCAAAGACAGTGGTGATGATTTGATGTTAAAGGGATGGTTCCCTAAAAAAGGAAAATTCTGTCATAATTTACTCACCCTCACGTCATTTCAAACTTGTACGACTATCTTTTTTCTGCAGAGCTCAAAAGCAGATATTTTGAAAAATGTTGTTGGAGTCCAAACAACACTGGACCACACAGACTTTCAATGTACACTCTTAGAAGAAAAAGTTCTATATACACACACACACACACACACACACACACACACACACACACACACATACATATATATATATACAGTATATATATAAAAGATGTGTCCAAATGTGTTTACACTTTCAACTGCTTCTTTTTCCAGCAAATGTCTTATTATTTGTAAATATGTGTATGAACATGAAAAGATTTAACAACAGAGACATAAACTCTGTTAAATGACAAATTCCACAGACATTTGATGAACAGAAATGGAACGTCCTTGAACAGAAGTTGTAGTCAGTAAGTAGCAGTCAGAATGTGGTGACTCTCAGCAGTTTTCTCTCAGCTGTCCTTCCTGTCTCCTTGTGGTACTGTCTTAGGCGTCTTACATAATGGTTCATTGAACAAGCGTGAAAAACATTGTTTAAACCTTTTCCAATAAATTTTACATAAATATCTATATAAATATCTCTTATAATAAGGTATAAAAGTAACGTTCATTTTTTTTTGCTGAGTCAGGTGCTTCATATATATATAACCTTTTAGGGGATAATTTTATGGATCTAGTTTTAATTAATTCATTTTGTTTACATACATTTTTTTTATCTATATAGAGCCCCACTGAACCTTTTTTGGTTACACTTTGGTTATACCTTTGGAGTTTTTTTCTTTTTTTTTTGGCCATTCATTTACATTTACTTTACTTACTGTAAACTACAAAAACACGAATTTGTGTAAACGGTGACACATGCGCATGCATATTATGTGTTCAGTTCAAACTTTGTTTCTTTACAAAGTGACATCGCCAACTACTGGCCTGGAATGAATAATACAGTGTTTTTTATTGTTTTTGTGGGAATGTGACAAAAATGTGAACAGGAAGAGAGGTGCACATCAGGGTACGACGAAGAGTACGCGTGCTACACACAGCCTACGACATAGCTACAGCGTGAGTTCGATGCAGAAGTATAAATTGGGCTTTAGACATTCTACTAACTATAAGTAACTTTGCAACTACATGTCAGCTGACTGTCATTAATTTGCAACTACATGTCAACTAACTCTCATTACAGTATTAGTAGACTGTTTGGTTAGGGTTAGGATTGGGGTCAGGGTTAGTATAATAAGTTGACATGTAGTTCCAAAGTTACTCATATTCAGTAGAATGTCTGTTGAGGAGCATCAAAATAATGTGTTAGCAGATATTAAGTAGACAATCTACTAATACTCCAATGACTGCTTTTCTTATACTTAGTAGAATGTCTAAAATGGACTATCAAAAACTGTTACCCCTTTTTTTCTAAGAATGTATAAACCCAGATTTATTTTTAATTTTTTATATATATATCTTTTTGTTTCACAGAAGAAAAAAGGAACAATGTGAGGGTGAGTAAATGATGACCTAATTTTTTATTTTTGGTTGAACATACCTTTCAAAAGTGAAAACGATGATCAGCTCTCTAGTTTGAGTGATCAAGCATGTCTGTTCTCAACACATGATCCGTACTGTCACACAGCTTTACTGTGACTGCAGTGCATCATGGGAAAGAATGACGTGCCCTCTTGACAGCCTTTGCCTTTCCAAAAGCACAGGCAGAGTAGAGAAAAGAATGAATGTTGAAAGAGATTTCTGAGGATCTGAAAGAAACAAGGTTGTTTTATGGCTTGTTTTTATATTAAAAATAAAGAACCCAAGGATCCACATTAACATTAGCAAATACGATCATGACCATATGAGTATCTAATGTTATTTACGGAGCGTTTTATTAATAAAATTCTTTATTCATTCTGTAGAAGTGTGACTATCGCTAAGATTGAGGTCAGATATTCCACTTCATGCCATCAAATGTATCATGCGCTTACAGATTCGGCATTGATAGGATGTTGTTAAGAGCTTTGTTTCTAAAGCATCCAGGGGAGTAAACACTCATCCAAACAAATCTATTTTCATCCTCTTTTTCCTCACAGCAATCTAGAGATATTAACTCAGGGATGTACGGATAGAAAATGAGGCCTAATACCTGTCTCGGCATGTCAATCAAGTGTCAGGATTTGACGGAAAGTACATTATCCTCCTGGCCTCTGAGGCTTGTGATGTCCACGGCGCTAGGACGAAGCTTCTGGAATGGGAATGGCTGATGAGCTGTGAAAATGACTTATTAAGTTTTCAGATACCATATCTGTTATGTCAGGGGAGAAGATTTCAATGTAATAGAAAAAAAGGGATTTTATACTTATTCAGAGGCAAAGTGCAAACTTTGAGAGCCTTTGTTATACATAACCGGCGATGGTGAAGTGCTCTCGGAATGAAGAATAATTGCTAATCTTGCCCTCCATGACGACAAGCTCTCCGGTTCCTCTGATGCCAAGTTATCCCTGGGAATTAAAATGATTTTTTTCCCCTTTTTTGGGGAAGCTTTGTGTCTCCCGAGTGGTGGTTTCAGATTTCAGGTGTTAAGTCAGAGATTTTAAGAAGACATAAAGCACAATTGTTTCTTGATTTAATTATCTGATATCATTGTGCGGCCGATGCTTCTTCAATTAAATTTCGAAGCAACCACTCGCGGCCTGAACCAAAATCTTTTTTCCTCCATCCCATCTCTTCCGTCCTCAAGGTCCAGCAGATTATTACTTTGTCATCACTGTCACATTTCTTGAATATTCTTCAACTTAGATCAGAATCACACCCAAAGGCTGAGCTTTGTACATTTGTGCAATTTGAATGTAATTGTTGGCATGTTCTTAAAATGATAACATAATAACCATGTGTGCCAGTCCATTACCTGAAGCTCCCTCATCTATGTAAATAGTCAATGTTTGCCTGCATTGCTGCAAGGACAAATACACTCTATTAATAATTTAGCTGCTAAGCATACTGCACTTGCTACATCTTTTATGACTCATCATAACATACTTTCTTAAGATTATAACAATCTTGAATGATGTGAGGGTTAACATGAGGTTTCAATAATGTTTTTATTGACCAAAAGACTGTCTTTCCTCATTTAACATCATACTGTACTAAGTCTGACCTGTCATTTTAAATCAACACATACTCCTGCTGAATACATTGTTCAGAGAAACTCAGCACCATTTCATCATTTTCAATCCTGATTTGAAATATGATCAATAATGCTGATTTAATAATAATGAGCAAAGCAGCATCCCATAGGATACTGAATCTGAAATGCAATTAAAGAATTTGATGAAAACAATTCAAATAATTTAAACAAGTCTTGCAAAAAAAGTTCATATTATTTTTTAAATGTATATCATTTTGAAATAAATAATTTTTTAAGCAAGTATGTGTTCAATTGATCAAGTGATTTCAATTAAATCTTGTTCTTTTGATCAAAGAATTGTGTTTTCACAAAAATATTAAGTAGAACAACTGTTTTTTTTTTTTTCAACATAATAATAAGAAATGCTTCTTGAGCACCAAATCATCATATTAGAATAATTTCTGAAGGATCATGTGACACTGAAGACTGGAGTAATGATGCTGAAAAGTCAGCTTTGCCATCACAGGAATAAATTACATTTTAAAACATATTCAAATAGAAAACAATTAGTTTAAGTTATAATCTTTTACAATATTACTGTTTTTATTGTATTTTTTATCAAGTAAATGCAAGTAAATGTGCATAAGAGTTTTTTTTTTCTTCAAAATCATAATCTATATGCATATTCAGTTTACTTCCTAAAATTAAATTCAGGAATTAGAGCAGCCATTCCCTAAACCCCCAACACCAGCGCTTCTGAAATGGAAACAAGTGGTTATTTGTGCTCTTCCGTTTGGTTGAACAATTTCTGAGTATATTTTTGTAGGCATGGACACTTACTGTATGTGGCACAGAGTGGGGTCAGCCCTGCCTATTTGTACACAGCAGTGTGTTTGGAATAAGCTTGGGAAAATGAGCTGCCAGCTAACTCGGATGTGACTTTGGAGTCTTCCTGTCAGCATCAGTATGTTATGCCCCACTGTGATGGAAAGTGGGGTGCAGAGAAGAGCAAACAGTGAAAACAACTTGTGAGGTGACAGGAGCAACAAAAACAGGAGAAAGAGTAAAAGAGCACTGCATTTGGAAATGAGAGAGAAAGTGCGAATGAAAAGCGGTGAGATGGAGAGGAAGAAAGGGTGAGAGAAAAGTGAAGGAGAAGGACGCAGCGGAAGAGCACACATGAAAGAGAGAGAGTATATTCAGCCGGCAGTCAGCGCTTTCACCTCCTCCTTTACCCTACAAAGAATTAACTGAATCAAAAGATGAAACAAGGCAGAGGAACTGGGATGTACGTGCTCCAATCCCCTCAAAGCTTACATAATCCCTCTTTTCTTTCCCTCAAGGAAATTTTACCTATGCTTAAAGTCAAAAGTCCATGTGGGCGCCTTAATGATGGAGATGACTCCAAACTTTGCTGAGAGCTGCTGGCATCTCATTATGGGTACTCAGACTATCAATAAGGACTATGGCAGTTCTCCTCCCCTTTCCCTCACCTTCCTGCCTTCTTATGTGTTCATTTTTTAACCAAGAAGATACAAATAAAACAATAAAAAATGTCACTGCTTCCTTTCTACAGTGGTAAGAAGAAAAGCAACAAATGGAATTTTAGCCATGTTGTAACTATGACAGTTTTGTTCAAATGTTTTCTATGAAAAACAATTAATTTATAAAACAAAAACAATGCAGATTAAACTAGACGGATTACAGACCCGGGCCAATGAGGGCCATTGCCCCAGGGCAAATGACTGCTAGGGGCCTCAAGCTTAGATTGCCACAATGTGAAGTTAATGAAGTTGGCACAGTGTGAAATAAGCAAAGCCCTTGCAGGGCCTTCTGAACATCTCATGGCAGCTTTAATGTTCTAGTTGTAGTACATTATCGCCTCTTTTTTGGGGGGTTTTGATAATTTCCAGAATGCTGATTTAGATCTAGCGATATATAATTTCTTGTTCTTTGGACATTACATCTTGCATCAAGTGGGGTGCCCCAATACCTCAGCACCACAAAAGCTGTAGAAACATCCGTTCCCGTCATATCCTAGATTTTCTTTTAACGCAGCTACAAAATCTGAAATTGAAACCAATGAGTGGCATGTGCCAAGGATCTGACACTTTAAGCCAATGCTCCTTGGGTATTTTTGAAATCACTTGATTGATTATTGGCTTGTTTACTTTTTGGCATATTTTCCATTACAAATAAGCAACAGCCCAAATAGTGACACAAGTACACAATGAATACATTTCAGGTGCATATGTTAATGACTTTATGTTGTAAAATGTTAATGACTTGATCTTATCAAATATCAATTTACTTCTCTTTTTAACATACACTCAATATTCTGATGAAATTACAATTCAAATACAGAAATACAATATATTACAGTTTAGTTATGCTATACATTCAGCCCTGCAAAACAGAAAGGAAGATATCAACAATGTTTATGTGGGGGAAAAGCACATAAATTAGTATTAGGCAAACTTAATCACAATACATTTTTATAATACAATGGAATTGTGAAATAGTATATTATTAAAGATAGGGAGTGGAAGTTGGAATTGCAAGTTTATTAGTGCCTGTCCTCCTTACTGTTGCAAAAATGACATGAAATCTCAAGACACGCCACAAATCGACATTTTTACGATTATATGTCTCATTTAATTGCCATAACTGCCAGTGGGATCCATATAATGACTATAAATTGTCTTTTTTTCCTTTCAGCTGAACATTCAACTGATGGTGCTTATCAGGCGAACTGACATCAAGGTTTGTATATCCTCATGTCTTTATGATTTGTCATCACCACAACACTAGTGTTAAATTCTGTATGAGCTTTAATCACCTGTCTGCCAATGTACACAAAGTAAGCTCATTCGGCAGCCATCTTAGTGAAAGCCCTGGGCAGCATTTCCAGTCAGGTATGTAGTCTCCTATCTGAACGAAGAAAGACTGAAATCTTCAAATCTGTTTGTCAATGCTAACTCACTTCAGATTGGCTCTTAACTATGGAACTATATCCTCCATATTGAGTGTTTCGACTTCTCCCATTCATTTTTTTTTTTTTTTTTTTTTACGAGTGAAACATCTCCTACTATTACTCTAGATATGACCAAAGCAATGCATTGATGGGCCCATGCGAACATAACGACAGTCTTGAAAACCTGGATTGCTGGGAACCAATTTTGTTTGCTTTCATCACCACAGATGCTTGAGTGCATGTCATTAAATTATGCTTATGTGTGTGTGTGTGTGTGTGTGTGTGTGTGTTCAATGACTTTCCCTAAAGTGAGCTCATTTGGGCCTGTGTTTTATGTCATTAGCTTCCTGATTGAACAATAATTGCTGAAGGTTTCTGGATCACTATTGGTTGTGCTTTTGTGAAATTAAAAATCAATATGCTCCATATTTGTTATACGCCTCAAGGACAGCAAATTCACACCTATGTTTTCCTGCTCAGTCTGATAATGACAGCTGTTGTTATTGCATGATTTGAAGGTATTATGTTCATACATAATAGATTTAGATAATAATTGTAGTCATAAAGTGAAACATATTGTGCTGGTTTGTAAGTCACGGGGGAGATTATACAAAGCCTTTAACGTCTTATCATGCAGCATATTTGCACATACAAATGAACATTAATTCCAAGGGAGTGATGTCTGGATAACACACGCATGCGGATGGCAGCATAGCGAGGTGATGCAACGTGGCTGGTGGGTTACGGATCAGCAAATTGAGTACCGTCAGCATTTAAGGGCTGCCTGAGGCAGCTGGGGTAACACTGAAATTATACACCTTTCTGCTAGCCATCCTTCACATTCAAACAGGGGCCACCGTCTACTATTTCACACCATGGAAAACCCACACGGGCTGTTTTCTCTCTCTCTTTCTCTCACGGCTGGTTGATTTATAAGAGTCGGCTGAGTAATGTTAGACCGTTGCTACATTTGGTCTATGCCTGTCTGCTGTACCTGGGCAGGAGGTTTATTTGAAAGGTAAGCTAAGAGCCATATATTTTTTTGGCAGAACAGCTGCACCATGTTAAAGATCTGAAGAACATCAATTGAAGATTTAATTGATGCAAATGGACCTTTGTGACAACATTTAATTGTGTAATTCATGCTAATGTAAGTTCAACAGTTGTGATGAGGTATTTTGCTGCTTAAAAAAACATAATACAATACCGAAACGTGAAACGTGTTGTCATGGAGTGGTTTACCATTCTAAGGGAATAAAACATAAACGCTTAGTTAAACTACGGTCTTCATTGGTCTGTCTGAGTATACATAAAATGTGTAGTCAAGTTTTTGAAGGATTAAATAAATTCACACGCACAATACAGAGGCCAACTATAGTCCAATTGACATGCGTACACAGGGCCGCATTAAGACCTCACTGGGCCCCGGGGCTACGAGTTACTGCATTTCAATCGTTTTCAGGAAAATTATTTTTTTTACCTAGACCCACACATTTTGTGAATATTCAATTTATCCTGTTAAAATGTTTTTTTGTTTTTTTTGTCTCAGTCTGAACATGTTGAACACTGATCATTAAATCAAACAAAAATATTATTTTTATTTCAAAACGCTATAAATCCATCCATTTGTTTACCCAAAACGTTATAAATCCATAAATTTTTCCCCAAAACGCTATAAATCCATAAATTGTTTCCAAAATTGATGGTTTATCTTTTTAAAAAAGTCTTTTGTCTTTTATTTTTCGTTTTCGCATTTATGAGGAAAAAAAAACAATGTTAGGCTACGTGACAGTTCTCCATTACAGAAGCGGTACTAAAAGACTTTAAAACTTTCACAGAGACCTCAAACAGAAAGCACAAAGCCTTTCTTTAAATCGACTTTCGTTTTGTATTAATTGTATCTTAATTTTAATAAATTTGCCATTAACCAATTTCCTGGATTTAATAGCCTAAATAAAAAGTAGGCTAAATATAGTCAGTAGCCTATCGTCAACTTCATCTTTGCAATAAACAATTAAAATGTCTCATTGCAATATTTTACATATTCATAATCATTACTTGCTGGTTCTTTGTGACAGCTTTAAGGTGCCGTTTATGAACGCGTCACTACTGCATCAGCACCGAAAACACTGCGTGAGTAAGATGTGTGGTGTGACTCGTGAGTAACTAAAGGAGGGTCAATTGCAAACGGTCAATTAATAATATTGATAATGATACCATGATAATGCATGTAATTTACGGCAAAGCGCCACCAAGTAACAGGGCTGATTTGTGTGGGGCGTGGTAAGGCTTTGGCAATCAGCATTACCGATGGCTAGTCAATATGCTCCACAGCCAATCACGGGCCCCCTCCTTGCTCGGGCCCCGGGGCTTTAGCCCCGCCTAGCCCTATGGTTAATACGGCCCTGTGCGTAAATGCTCGGCGATGTCGAGATGCAATCACATTATCTAGGTTTGATAATTCAAAGTGATCTCAAAAGTATTTTTTATTAAGTGTATACCACTGTAAATTTACTAATGTTTGCATTAATAACAAAACAATGCAAAACGATGTTTTTATACACTCAATTAAATAGGTTATGTTTAGTTGGGGAGGGGGAGGGGGGGTATTATTTAATGCATTTCTATAGCTATAAATATGTAATAATGTTTACATTTTAGATGTTATCATATTTGCATATCAATCCAAATGTACAAAGAAGTATGTTTTTGTACCAGTAAATGTTAATAGCCACGTATAAACTACAAGACCGGCTGGATAGTTCGACTTTGCAAAAAACAGACTGTTATCATTTCTTTTGGACTATTGGACATTTTAAAGAAAACTTATTATTGCAACTGAAATTGAACTTTCAGAGTGCATGTAAACATGCAGCTACTGTACATCAAAGTCCCTTTCAAGGAAAGTGAGTTCACACGGCAGCCATATTTGCAACGCCTCTGGGCAGCTATTTTTGGCATGTAAGACCAACTCCTACTTGAATGCCGAAATCCCTAAAACTGCTTGCCAAACTCACATTTAAATAAAATTTCAAATAATCAGTATAATCTAACATGAACTGTCCCATAAATGACATTTCTTACTCTCAATTAGAGTTAGGAAAGTGTATTTTTTTTTAGGTTGGTCCAGCCAATACGGATGTACAGTCCCAAACGCGTCTCAGGACACTGATTGTTTTTGCAGTGATGTGATGACTTTACTAATTGGCTCTTTTACTTAAGGCAGGATTTATTCCATCATATTGTGCGTTGCACTTTCTCCCATTCAGAGTAATATGAATGGACCGTCTTGGTACATATACAGTCTTTGGCTACATTCTTCCTTAAGCATCAGCGCTAGGTGTTACCTTTAACCTAAAAGGAATTTGTGTAGATCTACATGGAGTGATATATAAGAAAGAGGTCTCATATCTGATCAACTGTAAATCACTCAGGCAATTTTACTTTTCATTCCTCGCTTTCATCTCCATCGATCGTGAAGGGAGCAAGACAAGACATATGGGTGGGAGTAAAGTCTTTTTGTACAGTCACCTTGATGAAAGTCCAGATTTCTGTTAGTGATTTTGAAAGCCTGGGCACTATTCATCTCCAGATGTGCGTGTCAGGCGCCTCCACACTTGCGTTTCAAGATGTGATTTGTCTGTTTATCCTGGGACTAAGTGGTAACGTAGCTCGCTAAGCTTGTAGAATGACATGAAAGGCCAAAACAGACATCATCAAATGGTCATAACCCTGCTTAGGTCTACATGCTGGGCTAGCGTAGCAAGCTAGTGTGACTAACTCCACGCGGCCATCTGGATGTCTTCATCTGTCAACTACAAAATCGGTGTACAACTACACAAGTGTCCCTGTAGTCCGTACAGACCAGGAAACTGACACATAGGGAAATAGAGATAGTCATGTTGTTGACATGATAATCATGAGAGCGGTGCCTGTGGAATTATATAACTCAGACTGATTTTTTTTTTTCTCTCTTCATTTTTAATCTTTTCATAAACACGTATTTAATTTCAGGGTAAACTGAACAGCTCCCCATAAAGAGCTTATTTAAAGACACAGTTATACATAGCACTTATACATGCCTGTGACGTGAATCCACAGTAAAGCTGAGGCAGGACATGAGTCTTAGAGTCATCTTGGGAAGCTTCGTCTGACAAATTTAAGTATTTAAAGTCAAATAGAGTATTTTTTACTTTCTAAATGACAGATATCCTCCCCATGTTTTATAAAAACTGTAGATTTCACTCATTCACACACATTTTGAGGAGAATACAAGCTGTGGTTAAAAGCTTAAATCGGTTTTGTTTGACTAATAATAATGCTCACATAAGAGACATGAGTAGGCTTTGGTTCTTCACTTTAATGAGCGCAGATCAATCAATGCATGGAGTTTATTGCCGCCTCTGGTGACAGACTCACATAGCTCAAGGTTCAGGCAGTCCCTCTTCTGTCTCTGATTTGTACTGCATGGCGACTGTTGCTCTGTACATAATTCAATTATAGATAAAAAGAGCTTTGTTTTTCATGTTACTCTGACAATTAGTGGAGTTAAACAGCCTTGCTGTCTAAACTGACAGATCACTGCAACATGCTTTCACCGACACAAATGAGGTGTCTTTGTCTTTCCTCTAGACAAACACGAGTGGGAGTGACCTGCCACAATAGACGTTTGAAATTGATGCACATGTTAAGTTTCATTAATTGTTGTTTTTGAAAAGGGTAAAGGGAGATATGAATAAATCCCTCCAGTTTGCTTCTGCCTGAGAAGTAATGGCTGCTTTTTGAAAGTGTGTTCAGTCTAAAGGGCAAACCATAATTGCAAAAGTTGGTAGGCCATTTGTGGTTGTAAGCTCAAAAAATTTCACAAATTATAATTTATTTATTTACACTATTTTTTGTCCCATTCATTTATTTATGAATGAGTATTAAACTTATATACAATTTATAAGTATATATTTTTTTCATAAATAATATTCATAAATATATATTACTGTTCAACTTTGGAGTAAGCAAGATTTTATAATGTTTTTGGAAGAAGTCTCTTATGCTCAACAAGGCTGCATTTATTTAATAAAAAAATCAGTGAAAAACTTGATATATCATGTAAGGCATAAATATCAAGACTTTACATCAATTTACACGGTCAGACGTGTAAAAGCTGCAGTCCGTAGGTTTTCATCTTTGTCGCCATCTGTGTTCGGAATCTGCAATTGCAGTTATTCACGGAATTATCAACTTCACGTGGGTTGTGCCTCGGCACGGCACAGCACGGATGAATCCAATGTTTTGAGGAGAATGTGCGGCTGTCAGTCACCGCGCCGTGTGGATACTGTCATTCGGAATCACAGATTCTACTTTTTATGGAAGTATGACCAACATAAGAATTTTCACCGGAAAATGTCATCTGAACAAGTAAGTAACATCCACTTTTGTTCTGACCAACTAAGGGAAAAAAAGCATTACAGTAAATTGCGCTGATTAAATCTAATGATCGATTTATCATATCACGTCAAACTGTGCAAATTATACTTTGTTCTCAAATTGTTAATGTTAACAACATCAGCATTGCGTGACTACATTTAATGTTTATTAGGGCTACCTGTAGTTCAGTTTCCATTTCTGTGCAGTCTAATTTCTAATTGTCATACCTACAAATTAATGTTCCTTAGAATTGGTTCTCTTTGAAATACAAACACGTATCTGTAATCAGATGCATATTTAAAACTGGAATATAATAACATTTTTACCTTTCAAAAGCCCTTCCGATATTTATGCTTGTTTTCGCATGGGCCCGGTTGCAGTCTTTTTTCTGTAGCCGATCCAAAGTCCGAAGTCTTTTGCATTTTACAACGGGTGAATCTCCAGTTGTCACTGACTACGTTTACATGCAGCCAATATCCGGGTTATGGTCGGGTTAGGGTCACTATTTGGGTTTCTGAAACATTCGGAATAACGCGTTTACATGCGTGAGCAGAGAGAGTTACTCCTGTATACATGGAATTTACAATATCCCGATGTAAACGGCGACGCGCGGTTAGCGTCTGGACGTACGGACTTCCTTAAGACGCAATATGCGTCATTTCCGATTCTTTTTCCTGTATCCAAAGACAACAACAACAGCAGCAGCATGCGGATAATGAATAGTTCGGGGAAGATAGCGATCGCCTTTGTTTGCGCTTTCCTCCTCGCTCCAAAAGTGTGGTGCTGTGCTGCGTCTCGCCATGTTTACCTCTACTTCTTGTTTACTTCCTTGTTTCTGTATGCGCCGTCCCTACTCAAAAGACCAAGATTCCTTGCGAATAGAACATGCGCAGAACACAAATCAATGTCCCTTTTGATGGGGATATGCCGATACGCGTTTACATGACCAAATATTCGGGTTAGAAAAGGGGTACCCCAGGGATAATATCCGGGTTTTTAAAAACCGGGATATGAGCATATCCGGGGTTTTGCCGGTGTTTACATGGCCATGCGCGACCGGGTTATTGCTAATATCCCGGTTTTGAACGGGTTATTGGCTGCATGTAAACGTAGTCACTGGTGATTGTCGTTTGAACCTTTCTGGATACGCCATCAAATTGATACGTTTAATTATATCAAGTGCTGTGAGAAAAGGCTATAAATTTCCACCTCCAACATCCTCACACGCAACATGTCTTACAACACATAACCAGTACAGGTCTAGATCTGTTATTTCACCAACACACAGCGTTCGGTAAATGTTAGTCAGCCGCAACAATTCCTGAGTAATATTAAACACTCCCGATTTTGTCTGGGTCTAATGGGACATTATATTACTAACCTATAAAAAGTAGTAAAACTTGCCCACGGGTGCTCAAGCCCAGCCGTCCACCAGGCTTTCAGTCCCTCTGGATATTAAATCTCTGGGTGGTTTTTCCTTCAAGCCCTCAAAGAATCCAGACAGCCCGGCTGTGCTCCACCCAGCCTCAGCGAAGGGATCAGGCCGACAGCCTGCTGCTCTGATGGTGTTCCACTCCAACAAGCTCGGGTGAAAGTGGAAAATATATATTGAAGTATTTAATAGTAATTTTGGCCTTGCCCTCTATTCATTTCAGCTCTTTTTTTTTGGATAGACTTGAGAAAGTATGAAAAAAAACCCCCAAAAAACAAGCAGTTCTTAAGGAAAATAACATAACAGCATGTTATTGCCTGCTGATGAAGAGATCTAGTCACTTTGTGCTGTGAAGCATGCCGCAAATAACTGCCAAAAAGATCAGACATAATAAGAACACCTTGAACAAGTCATGTCCTAGTTTTTTTCATGCCTTCTTTGTTGGTTACTAGCACTTGAGTGTAGGCAGACGTTTATAAATGTGGTCATTTCGCTCACTTGAAGTGGTTTCCCTTGAGGGCCGCAGTGTTTGCCACATTTAAAAAAACTAAAGAAACTATTGTTTTTTAGTCCAAAATAAACATTTGTATGACCTCTACTGCAGGATCACCACTTCAACAAACTAGCTAATTTCTAAAATATTGCTTTAGTAGTCTAGTACACTTCACTCAACTTCTGCCATTTCATTTAATATGAAGTTTGGTAAAATGACAATAACGGTTAGTGTTTTTACTGGGATGGTAATTCTACTCAGGGAAGACACACTAAAGACCTACTCAGAATGAAGTATCCTCTAAAATGATTAGCTTTTTGTGGGGGCTCAGCTTAGAGCTCTATGTGGAGTCAGGTATAACGTCGTTACACAAACTGTCATCTCCACATGACTACTATGGTATAATCCCAATTCAAACAAAGGAATTCAATTAACTGATGCCATGGCAACATTAAGCTGATGAGGACTCACTAATGTGGCTTCTAAATGTGTATTCTGAGTTTCAATATGAAGATTTGGGGATTTTTTTTTCTTGAATTACCAAGAAGAAATCTGCAATTAGTATGTTAACAACCACAAGAGGAAACCTGGAAAGCCTGGCACTATCACACGAGACTCAGCTGAATGAGAATGTTAATGAACATTTTGTTGATTATAAATATTCAAACATGAATTCATACATGCTTACATGGCTGTGTTTAATCCAGCTCAGACAATGCTATTCATATGTGCAAAACAAATACTGAAGATCTTGTCATTTTCACACTTATACCAGTTGATCAGAAACTAGTTTAAGATATTGACTACTAAAATATGTCCATCCAAAACATTACTTTTACATTGAAGCTAGTTTAATACACAAAAATGGAAATATGCAACACAGGTGCGTGCATCAAGGGTAAAGAGGATTAGAAATCATTTGCATAATAAACAGGCCAAACAACAAAAAACAAATAAGAAAAGAGGTAAATAAACCTTGAAATGAGTCCTTGTCAACCTCCATCCATTTGTGATGCACAGAGTTTATTAATCAATATTTATGGTGCATAATTACAGTTGTTTTACTCATTCTAGGAAATGGAGATTCATAAGTGACCTGTAACAAATGCATTATACGTTTGTGGGGTAATGAGGTCCCTTTCATGCTTTCATTTATCAGTGATTTGGCAAGTCATCTGAGCAGCAGGAAATTAACTTTATACTTTTTAATTGTGTTTTGTGTTTATCTCAATTCATTGGCGCCGCTTAAAACCCCAGCAGCTCAATCTTCTAACGTTTCTTGAGCAGTAACGCATATAATGAATCGATGCATCCACACCCATTGCCCAGAATCAGCAGGGCACTTTCCTCATTAGGTGACCTTCTAAAAAACACAGCAGTCAATGTTTATCTGTGTTTGTCTGTCTCTGTGTTTTTATACCTACACAACAGACCTTATGCCCTTCACTAGTCAGTCAACAAGGGCTTCTGCCTTATATAACTGTGTATATTTTTCAACGAAATAACATGTGAAAAATCCTTGTTGTCTATCAATCCCAAGTGTCATGGGATATGGAGGACCAAACCTGCAGAAATTAAAAATAAATAGATTAATGTGTACACAATAGAACAATAAATAAATAAAGGAATCAATTAGGCTACTCCATAAAACAGATATAATTGATTGTATATGTTACTTTTTTTTTATCATTGCCTTTATTTATTTTTAATTTGATTGTTATTGTTACATTATTTGCTTTTAATTTCTGCAGGCATGGGACTCCATAATGGAATACACAGATATATGTAAAACGAGTTTAAAATTGCGCTAAATTCGTATAAATGTTCATTATGTTTAACTTAATATTTGTCCCTTTGGAGTACATGTGTACAAAAGGCCTGGTTGTTGTGATTTGCTAACTAAAGAGAAATTCTTAATAGTTCTAGAGTGTCCTAGAATAGTCTCTTAATATCCCTCTAGTGTCTAGATATACAAGCAAACATAAAAGCAAATATAATCTATTTTCAGGTGCACAAATAGACTATTCTAAAAATCTGGAAAAATGTCACTATTCACTGGAAAATTGATTGATCGATAGATATATAGATAGATAGATAGATAGATAGATAAGCTATTATAACTCAAACAGTATGATGGCATTGCAAACTATGAGTAGGCTATGCTTTTCAAAAACAGCTCTCAGACAAGACAGCCACCATGATGAGATTTGCTAAGGGATTACCTGCTTATGATGTAATGCTCTTCAATGACTTGGGAAAAATATAAACGTTTCCTATGATGTCGTAACATGCTTGAGTCAGTGCCCTACCCAAGGTTCAAGTCTTATCTTGATAGAGTAGGATTCTGAGAAGCGAAAGTTCTCTCACTCTCTCTCTCTCTCAAAGTTTGTTTTGATATAGGCCTATCTACTGTATTTACTTTTCCTTTAAAAACAGCGTTTAAAGTATTAGATTAAAGTAGCCTACAGCATTTCAAATAGAACATTAGAATATTCAAATGTTATTCTTTTAGTAGCCTAACAACGACTTACATTGCCCGACTAATCTTAAAGTTTTTGAATCCACACTAGTCTGTTTTAGACTAAAACTGAGGATCCGCCTTCGCTTTAAAGTGATTCGTCCGCGTTTTTACACCGAACGCCTTTCGCGCGCCTAATGTGGGTGTGCTCTCTGTCAGTCAAGGTGAGTGACACGCTGAATGTTCTAAGCCCCGCCCCTCAGCTGCCGATGCTATTTGAGTGAGAGACGGCTGGTTTATTCACACAGAGCTGGTGCTGGAGCGTCGTCAATGGGAAGGGAACGCCGCGTTGGAAAAAGCGCACACTGTTTAGCCAACTTTCAATTGCACCATGGTTTGCACCTCAGTTTCGTGTTTGTGGACTATATTTTGCCTTCATTTATGTTTTTATGTGAACACTGGAATAGCACAGAACACGAGAGAGGGTGAGTGCTAAAGTTTCCTTTATTGCATCCTGACAGCGCGAGCGCAAGCACCGAACAAACCAGCAGTTACAACATATACAGAATCGACAGTCTGTCAGACAACAGTTTGATTTTATCACACATTAGACAACGATATACGCTTGACTGTGTCTGATTTCATGGGTATTTATTTCCTTGACGCACAGACTTTCCCTAATCAGACACGAAGACGTGTAATTTACAACGGCACATCGCAACTTGACATAACGTGATAGACAAATTATACTTATCTGGTTAAGATGAAACCTCACAGCTCTGTATCGCCTCGTTATCACGGTCTCATTTCATCAGGAAACACTACGTGCTTTCCATTTACTGCCAACAAAAGCGATAACAAACTTGAAAAGATCTGCTTGATGTGCCTTAATGTTAACCAACCAGGCAGTATACAGTTAATTCTGCAACTGGACTGCAACATACCACGTTATTATTTTAAAACACTCATGGGATCATCTTCAGTTAGAGTAAAGGAATTGTCTGAGATGAAAACCTCCTGCAATCATCAAGCAATAATCGATCTGCTTCTGTATTACCAAGTTATCGAGTAGACAGATTTAGCAGGTTTCTAGCATACATGTCTGTACTGCAAATAAGTAGGCTATATCACACATCTACATCGACTATATTACATAGCATAGCCTAAGCCGAAGGTATCGTGGCTCCTTACCGAAATATGAAATTAAAGGATAATTCAATAGCTATGGTAGGCTATAAATACGTCCAGTTGAGCTTATGGCTGTTTGCTGTTGTTCAATTAGATTTGTATTGATTACTCAACATACTCATTGACGAATTGATTTATTAAATTATTTTTATTTCTTTTTTAATTAAGGTTCTGATCTCAGCCAATGCCCTTTTGAGAGTTTTTTAATGACAATATTTCATTGGATTAATTATTTTATTATTTAATCCGATTTATTTAATCATATGATCACACAAAAAACAGATATCGCCTCAATGAAATTTATTTAAATAACAAAACAGCGGCTAATTTCGACGCGTTCTTAACCCTGCGCGCGCGGATCCGCGTAATCTCCTCAACGGTCCAAACGAAGGAACTTTAACGATTTCTGTATCGCACACCAAGAGAGAAAGTCGGTTATATTGACACACGAACAGGTGTCGCACAGGTTTCAGAGGTGTAAGGTGCTTATTGTCATAAATCTCCACTGCTGTTTGCTGAAAATGGGTCAAACTCGCGCACTCTCTCACTTTTAGTCAGTCTCTCCGCTCGATCGCGATGTAAAATGCTTCTGGAATATGCGCGAGATGTGTGCCAAACATTTATCACAATTAAAGATGCATTATTGTAGCCTAAGTGTGCGCTTTCTGTGTCGTCGGCAGTGATCCTGCTGGATTCAAAGGCGCAGCAGACAGAGCTGGAATGGATATCGTCTCCTCCAAGCGGGGTAAGCTGGAAACTTTACAACTTTGTCTTTACACACAAACATTTATGATTTTCACCTCTGTAATGCGCTTACTGCTTGTAGTATTTTAAGTGCAACCTAGAATTATGTGGTGTTTTTTTCTTTTCTTATATTGTGAGTCTTTGCACCACATCACAATGTTTCTAAAACGCTAAACAATGGTAATTTGGTTTTACTTTATATGAAGTCGGTTTTGTTACTTTTTAAAGTTGTTTGTCGTTGTTAATCCTCAACTAGCGTTAGTTTATAAAGGAAGGCGTGTAAAATACAAACGCATTTGTTTTAGAGTCGTGCAACTAAGGTCAACTAAGTGATCTTTTGCTGAACTTTGTAAATTAATGTGTTAAATTCTTTCTTATGCTGCTGTTGGTGTTTTTAAAAGTCGTGTAGGTTTTTAAACAATTGATTTGAACACAACATACTGAAAACTCAACTAAAAAAGTAACAGCAATTTAAACTTTTAGGATTCAGATTTTATCCGATTTTTTTTTATCAGGTGGTTTGATTGCTATATTTCTTATTTAGAGTTAAAAAAAAATTACAGCATTGTAATTTTTAGTTTTAGTTAAACCAAATAGTGAAAGAAACACAGCCAACAAGTGTCCAGCGTACATGGAATTTAAGCTTTCCAGGTGGAAGCTGTTCGAGAGAAACCCAGAAAATTAAAGTAGTCGGTTTGAGTCATATATTTAATCATTTTTTTTAATTAAAACCAGTTTATTTTTTATGTTAACACAAGAAACACAACGTTCGGATACTTGACAAAACTTTGTAGTGGGATTTTATGACTTCACTATTATTCTAAAATGTGGAAACATTTTGAATGGTAGTGTACATTATTACTATTTTATGCATTTTTTTTTTTTGTGCAACAAAACATTTATAATATTATTTAAACAAATATTTTAAATCATTCTAATGTGCTTATTAGTGTTTGCATTGATTGACTGATACCAACAATGATCGGAATGCGCATATAATCGCAGACAATAAAAATAAATATTTTAGATTAATACAATACAGATATTTTAAATTCTCAATGTATGCAAAGAATAAAAAAAAAAAAAAAAAAAAAAAATAAGCACCTGGTTGCAGATGAATTCATGCAGATAATTTTTTATCAAGGAGTTATGCATTTGTTCACACAGAGGCCAGTTTTAACACGCTGAAACATTCTCCCTTGAGGTTATTCCTGAACATTTTAGTTCAGCTCACAGTATAATGATGATTAACTGCGTTTTCCTTTTTCTCAGTGGGAAGAGATCAGCGGCTTGGATGAAAACTACACACCCATTCGCACATATCAGGTCTGCCAGGTCATGGAGCCAAATCAGAACAATTGGCTACGGACTAACTGGATTGAGAAGGGCGATGCCCAGAGGATTTTTGTGGAGCTGAAGTTTACCTTGAGGGATTGTAACAGCCTTCCAGGGGTGGTTGGCTCTTGCAAGGAGACGTTCAACTTGTACTACCAGGAAACCGACGTGGAGGTGGGCAGGAATATAAGGGAGAGTCAGTATGTGAAAATTGACACTATAGCTGCGGACGAGAGTTTCACTCAGGGTGACCTGGGGGAAAGAAAGATGAAGCTCAACACGGAGGTGCGTATAATCGGGCCCCTCTCCCGCCGAGGCTTCTACCTGGCCTTCCAGGATGTAGGTGCCTGCATCGCTTTGGTCTCCGTCAAAGTGTATTACAAGAAGTGTTGGTCGATTATTGAGAACCTGGCCACGTTCCCAGATACGGTGACGGGGTCAGAGTTTTCGTCGCTGGTGGAAGTGGAGGGTATGTGCGTCAACGACGCAGAGGAGGAGGCCGACAACTCTCCCAAAATGCACTGCAGTGCAGAAGGAGAATGGCTGGTTCCCATTGGGAAATGTATATGCAAAGCTGGATTTCACCAGAAGGGAGATGCGTGTGAACGTGAGTACTTTATTTTAATTTGCACACATCTGTTGGCATGCTTTAGAGTGACACTGATTAACCTTGCATGCAACAGTAGAGAGGACAATGGAGCAATTAATAAGTTATTATTATGTGCAAGACTTGCTTATGTGTCCATTTACCAAGACAATCCTTGTTCTAATTGGTTGACTGACCGCCCAAGCATAGAATTATCCCAATGTGAGGTAATTATTCCGAATTACAGCAAAGCAATGCAATAACAAAACAAAACATGATGAAAAAGAAGAACGATTAATAAAAAAAAAATAGGACAGAAAAAAAAAAGAACCTGCTTATTGGGCAGAGATAATAATGATGGATTAAATGTGGGTGCAAAATCCTTGGAACAATAATTGGAATCCCTGTTAGTAGTTTGATTTGTGGGCTCTTAATTTATAGCCTTATGCACATTGACACTGGAATTAAATGAAAACTAGCACTCCAGCTTAGCTCTCAGAAACAGCCATGCTCTCTTTCTTCGTCTCTTTTCTTCTCTTTCCATTTGGCACCGAGCCAAACCAATCGCTCGCAAATGACACCTCGTCCGGAGGAGGTTCAGCCCTGACGCCGGGTCCTTCTCCGGACCTTTGAAATGACCCTGACAGAAAGAGAAAATAAACAGCGGAGACCCGGGGTTATTTAAGAAGTGTCCGAACAGAAAAACACAATTACAGTTGCCTCTGATATACTCTGCAATTAAGACTAAAACACTCCCAGTACCATCACTGTCACTAATGGTGCTAAGCGTTGTTTTTTTGGCAGTCACATGACACATGATTAGGATCTTCGGTAGAGGACCTCTTGGTTTTGTGTGGTTTAAGTGGCCATCCAGCCTTTTTTCTGCCAATCGGTCACCTCCTCCACCTATAGATTATCAAGTGTGCAGACCAGTAATGATTAATCAGATATCTCCGGAAGGCTTGGATAGCTTTTATGCGGTGCACATACACGTCGACATCATTAAGTTATCACGTAAAGGGTGCTTCAAAACACTATTATGTTATCAAAAGCTAAAATGGGCAAGGCTGTTTCACGCTGAGAGGTTGCTGCAAAGCTGAAAGCTATTTCAAAAGCCAGAAAGGGAGCAAAGGAGAAAGTTGATGGTGCTTCTATGTAATATGGGCTATTTGGCACACATTAAGCATAATAAAAGGATGCCTTTTATGTCTTTTTTTACAATTCCACCCTTTTTAACCTATTAAACATTCGAGAATTTTTACTCACTCAAAGCAAAAAAAAAATTATAAAAAAAAAATTTAATAAAAAATTAAATAGTGAAGCAACGCCAAACTCTCAGAAAATCTCGATGGCTTTTCCTGTGAATTAATCGCTGTTCACGAAGCCATCTTGCATTCCTCAAAAACAATGTCGCGTGTCAGAGCTGGCGACAAACGAACCCTGTCACCCATTTAGATTCCTGCCCCCTTCCATTGTCACTTTATGAGTTGTGCGTCGCTCCTGGCATGAGTGGCTGTGATATTACCACTGTAGTTAATCTAAATAAAATGAGCATGAGACTGCCGCATCAGCACTTCCTCTTAGCGATCTTCCCGATATTAAATTGCCTGTTCAGAGTTCCCCCCGAGCAGCAACCAGACTGAAAAATACTGGTGTGTTTTCCCCCTCTTTCAGGGAAACAGTAATGCAGTGCACGGTATCTGGGGCTGAAGGCCTGTGAGTGACAGGGGTCTTTTTAATATGGGAGGACTGATCTTTCCAGGAGTATACAGCTCATGTTGCAGCTCTCTCTTTTTCTTTATCTTCTCTTTCTCTTCCTCCCCTCAGGGCCTCGGCCAAGGCACTGTGACCCTAAAGCTTTCGAAAGCTCCTGTTTTTACACCATCTCACAGTGTTCTGTTATAAAATCCACACTATTTAAATAAGAACAAGCACACAAGCAGACGGTCATGCATACGGAACAAAGTCTAAAATGTCTTGCATTAAAAATTGAGTGGGGAAACCTAAGGAGGGCCATGAAAATGCATGTTTTGACCATCTCATTCATCAGATGCCTGATGGAGGATTGTGTGTCTTTCATTTCTTCCTCCTTTCTCCCCCTCTTCCTTTAAACAACCGTTCGCACAGGACACTCATCCGTTGGCACAGTATTTTAATTGCTTTTCTTCATACTTGCGGTAGGCGGATGACTTTAGCTGTTGTGACGTGTTTGAGATGCCACAAACTTATAAAATGTCTAACTCTAAAACTGTCCTTTGATAGGAATAGTTAACACAAAAAAAATTATGTCAAATAATTGATGTTGTTTCTTTCTTCTGTGGAACATAAAATAAGTAATTTTTATTCAACGAAAGTGAATGGGCTCCAATATTGTTTTGGACCATATTGACTTCTATTTTACGGCCAAAACCTTCAAAATATCATCTCACATTAGAAAAAGTCATACAGGTCACCCTCACTCTCGTCAAATAATTTCATGGTACTCCTGCAAATCTCAATGCAAGTCTCAACTCCTTCCTGCTTTTCTAGAGATCTACTCATTGCAGTTACAAGAATCAGTGTTATGGGTGTTGGGAAAAAAAGGAATCTGAAGTGTTCTGCAGCATGCCAGAGTTTATTTGCATAGAGCTCAAGTAAAAATAGCGGCTATTCATTTGCGAAGCTCTGTTCAACAGTGTCTACTTAGAGAAAATGGAGACACTAAGTCCTTTGGAGGCAAAAAAAAAAAAGGAGTCCTTGTAGACCAACATTGATCTCTTTGTCTCTGTTAAGCTTTTGCGAACAATCCGTGGAATGTATGTTGCTCAATCACATCACATTAATAACTGTATCTTGTCTAACGAAATGCATAAAATTAACCGATAGTTGACCCGCTCTTCCAGTTTGCGTTATTTACAAGGCAAGCCTCTGTTTATTATTCTAAGGGGAAAAACAAGCTAGCGTTGGCTAACATGCTAACAGGAGGAGGTACTGGCAACGGCAGGCGCTGACACCATCCATCTCCCAGATGTCAAATAGTTGGACAGAAGTTTGTCAAAGCCTGATGGATTGCCAGAACACAGAAGGAGGGCAATAGCTGTGGAGACAAGCTGCAGAAGTAGCCGAGGTGGAGGGACGCAAGAGCAAGACCCAGGCTCAGTGAAGGCCGTGCTTTGCATTTCAAATGATGCCACCAGGAGTTGGGGGTGGGAGGATTGTATAAAGGCTTGACATGCAAGTGATTGATAAGGTGTGAAAGTAAAGGCTACAAACGGTCATCCGTTAGAGAACTGTAAATGGGCTTAATTATTCAAATGGAGGCGAGTTCCTCAGGGAAGCCCGTTGGGTCCGAGGCTGTCAGGGTTAGAATCATCTGCTGATGGATAATGGCCTTCTCGGCCAGTCAGGGTCTTGGAGAACAGCGGCATGCTCTCGGAGCACTGTTTGTTTTTCCCCCTCGGTTTTGTCAGATGGAAAGTGGCTTTGAACACGAGGGGAGCTGTCATTGTGCTGTGTTGTCAAGGCTGTCAGTTGGCTGTAGTTCAGTTATTGATGTGTTGTAGTTGCTTCATGTTCACAATCACACTTCCTGTTGTTTCACTGGATCAAAAAAAAAAGTTCTTAGGTTAAATGACATGGTTAACATACTGTCATTCATAAATAAATAAATAAATAAAAAATTCGAAAAAATCACTGTGCTGTGATTTTTGATGCATGTACAAATGTGCCGTTTGAACTGGTTCTTTTTAATGAATCAGTCTTGAGCTCACAGGCAACTTAGCAGTTAGAATCGCTCACTCACACAGTGAATCGTTCAGAGCAGCTATGGGGGTTCACTGACTGAAGTCATTCTTCAGATATATCTGATTCAAAATGTGCAGAGAATCATATTCTTTGTCTAATTACTGAATGTTTTTAAAGATACTTTTTCACAAAAGAGTTTTGTTGTAAAAAATGATTCTAAAGAATTCAGATATGTTACACAAAATATTGGTTATTGTCTAGCATAGTGAATCCAAGTAAGGTTGAATCGAATCAGTTAGCCTATGTTTACGACACATCTTTTTTCCACACACTAACTGATCTTCTAACAGTTGTGAGAATAAATTCTTTGCGTTTACACACATCCCTGTGGATCTACACCACAGCAGTTGACAAAAATGAACATCAGCACTTCTTGAACAACCGAGTGATTCTGTAATTTGTCAACTAAAAGTTATTTGGCTCTTAAATGATTCATTAAAGCGCCAATGGCTCCCATGTCATTTTCTGAAGTCCTAGTTGTGATATTAGCAAGACATTTTCATACTAGAACAAGCCTCCTAAGACTTCTTCCTTCCTTCTCTCTCACTCTGTAAAGGAGAAAAGTGTGCAGTTATGTAATAAGATATTGATTTTGCTCTTAGGGAGAGATTGAGCTGCTGAGTCTCCTGCTCTGCCGCTCTCCCAGAGGAGAGTCCCTCTGACAACAGACCCTCCCTGATGCTCACTGAGTGTTAAGGCCTTCAACCTGGTCACATATCACTTTCACCCGGTCGCCTCGGGCCAGAGCTGCTCCGAACACACACACACACACACACACACACACACACACACACACACACACACACACACACACACACGGCTGCTTTGTTGCTTTTAACACAGTGTCCGCTTGTCCAATTGCATCCATTAGTACGGATGAGCAGAGAGCAATTCGAAAAGAGAAGTGTGTGTGCCAGCGTTTAGGAAGCTAAAGGGGGTAAGCTGCCCATAGTGTGGGCCGCATGTGTGTGAATGCATGCATAAAAGAGTGTTTCGCCGGGTGTGTCGGGCTGAAAAGACTAAGCCTATCAAAATCTGCTTGTGTGTTTGTGTGCATGCAAGGGTTGATGGAGATGTCGGGACCTGTTAGTGCTGCTGGAGTTGTGAGCAGGGCGGTTGCTAGTAGGGGGTCTTTGTTTGGAGGGGAAAGAAGCCATAGAGCTGGCTCCTCAGGCAAGCCAAGGGTCAACTGCTCCGCTCATCCATCTTCCAGCCTGGCAGTGACCTGTCAGCTCGGCTGCTCACGTTACTAAGCAGAGCAGGCAGGCCTGCATTGTGCAAGCTGCTCTGTTTGCAACCATGTGTAAATGAAGTTAATATTCACTGACCCCGCGCCCAGCCCGTGAGCGACCCTGGTGACACCACGGAAATCACAACGTTGCTAGCTAAACAACAAAGATTCCTGGCTATTCACATGGACTATTTATTTCACATCGCTGCAGTATTTTTTTTCGCGCTGTCAAAATATGTGCGTTTGATGGAACAACACATTTTTCTGCTGAGTCATGTTCAGCTTCATTGAGTTTTAGTAGATTGCTGAACTTTAGTTTTGCATTACACATGACAGAAATAACATGCTTCGAACGCTGTTGGATTGAGGAAGCTCATGTTTTGCACTTTTCCGTTCAAAAGCTTTTGAAAAAAAAATGTGTGAATCTTAAACCAGAAAGTGGCTGGTTATTTGTTATCAGATGTTTTGCCATTATAAGAGTAAGTTACAGCATTTTAAAGATTTTGTATGAATCCAATTTCCTAGGGGAAAGTTTGTATACATGGCAGAATAAATTGTTTATATATATTGTAAATAATCAGACATTTTTATTTTTATGTGTAGTCATAATTATTTATTTTAGGACATGATTGCAATGTGATCAACAGAACCCCCATGGAAAAATATCAAATTAATGAGAAATTTGAAACCGAACATAAACTGTGTTTGAATAATAGGCAGTTTTGTGTATATTGCATTACTCATTTTTATGTTTTTCGGAAGTCACAGTGTACTTTTACAATCGAATACTCTGAGATCCCACATTTAAACGAATTGAATGCTTTTTGAAGCTTTCCAAATTCACATTCAAAATCTTTCTACATTTGCGGTGCTCTGCTGGGGCCGAGATGCTGTTTGCTAATGAGAAGCAGACTAAATTCTCTCTGCTCATAAAATGAGATTAAGGAGAAGAAATGTCACACACACAGAGCACTGTCTCTCAGCCAAGTTATTACTGAATGTAACTCGAAGTGAACACATTGTGCCAAAAAAGAATCAATAAAATTAGAAAGTAATACCGTTCTCTGCTTTTGTGGGGACAGCTATGAGCGGCACAGTAATCAAGACTATATGAAATGATCATTTGTCTGAGGAGATGATTATTGGAAGATAGAAATGTGTGCCACATGTTCGTTTTTCATGGATCACCAGCGGTGATGCTGGGATTTGATGGAGTGCTGTATCATTTAGTCTCTAGGCAGGGATAGAGACAGGTATTAGAGTGTGTGTGTGTGTGGCTTTGGGTGTGCATGGCTGTGCGTTTGTCCAAATAGGTGTGCGTCCATGCACGTTTGGACAGGTCACGACTGCGTTTGGCTTTATAATGAGGGACCTCTGCCGGTTCGCCATTGTTCGTTCATTCAGTCTCCTCTGTCAAAGCTGCAAAGTCATCCAGACTGTGTGTCTCAGTGTGTGTGTGTGAGGTATAACTTGCTGATGGTGGAGGTTTGATTTAGATCTGATTAGCTGTGGTTATAGTGTTCTTAAGGAGATTTTTCACTTTTTATCTTCCAAGAAAAGACCAAATCTGTTGTTTTCTAACAGCCGTGCTTCACTTCAGGACTTCGTAACACACATGCACACAAACAAAAGGAAAAAATATGGGTAAAAAAATACATGTTTTAAGGGGGAGGGGCTAACTCGAGATGTCTGTATAGACTAATTTTTGGAATTAAAGTAATGCTTGTAAGTATGTTTACATACATTAATTTACGTTAATCGGAATGAATCCAATCTGATTTCAAATTCTGAAAGTTCTGTTTAAATGAAACTTAAACTGTGGAATCCAATTCAAATTTTCAGAACTGGAGAGCCATCAATCTGATTAGTAACTGAATATTTGGGTGCATGTAAATGTGCTAATAATGTGTGGTTTCATTTCTTTAATGTTAAAAGCTTTGTTTTTCATTTGCAAATCAATGCGAATGACGTGGAAGAGGAAGTGCAGGTGTCTCGGGATATGCTTATATTTTCTGTTTTGCAATCAGCTGCAAACAAGACCAGCATTTACACTTGGAAGGAAGCATTTCAAAGGCATTTTAAATTCTGGTGAAAGCCCAAATCCTTTTTTCCTAAAAGGCTGCTTTGTTCTAAAAGTGTTCCTTTTCACTGTAAAAGTGACATTTCATGTTTCCTTCTTTTCTGCTATCACAGAACATATCATATGCCAGGAAAGCCATCTGGGCAGATGCTATGGGGATGAGTTGAGCTGTTGTATTTAACTGTAATGGATCTTTTTTTCTTTTTCTTTTTTGGTCTGTTTAACAGCAATAACATTTTACAGATCCTTTCAGTATTTTGCCACAATTTCATGACCCGTCCAGAGAGTATTTTGAGTGTAATCGCATTTATTTGCAGTCTGCCTCACATGAGAAATGAGGAGCGAGTTGAAAGATCTGTTCTTGGCACGACGATGACCACTTCTAGCCAACACAAATGTGACTGTCAAAGCATAATGCATTCAGCAGTAATTGCAGAGATATATCCTTACTATCCTGTTCTTTTTAAAATGTACATGCAAAAGAGTAGAATTGTTGTACCATTATGTACACAAAAAAGGCCATTACATATTTGCTGAATTTACTGTAAAATGTATTCAACTTAGTGGCATGCAGATGCCACAGACTTTTCCTCAGTGTTTGTTATTCATCTTTTTTTTTTTTTTTATACCTTTACAATGATCATTTATAGGCCTAATTTTCCAGAAAACATGTAACATATTTTTTATTAAATGAGTATAACTGGCACTTAAGAGACTATTTCAAATGAACAGCTGTGTTTTGGCACAATTCATGATGTTAACATTTTAACTATATTTAGGAGAGGGCTCTGATAGGCTTTGATCTGTTCTTTCTTCACAAGTCTTTCTTGTTCCTCTCTGAGGGCTTCAGAGGGCATCCTGGTGTGTCCTTCAGCACAGTGTAAGAGAATGCTAATCTTCTCTTTGTTTCTGACGGAAAGCTACTTATCTCTCCTCCACACAGGTAGCAGCCATGAATGAGATTCTTGTCTTCATCAGGAACACACCCCTAATCCAACCTGTTCGCTCTGAGTAATGCGTGGGGCACTGCGCGAATAGCTCGGAATAAGATCCATCTTTTAACATTTTAATCTGACATTTTCACAACCCTCTAATCCAACTTTCTTTCTTTTTTCTGTAACCGCTAGTCTCTTCGTCTCAGTCTAGCAGTTGTAGGAGAAATGCAAAGGGTACAGGGCCAAAATTGGACCCCATCCTGGTGTGTTGCTTTCTTGATGCCTTTTGATTCTTCCCCTTTCCTTTGTACCCTCGGTCTGTTTCCTGGAGTTGGGTAGATTTCTCGCCCTCTTAGGAAGAAAGATTAAAATGCTTGCCACACAAGGGCTGACAGCATGGAAACAGGCTTTTTGTGAGTTTGAAAGGTTTTAGGTTCTCTCAGACTGCTTTCATCGGGGCTGGAAATAATGGTGTCTATTGATATCTACTTCTTATCATAGCCAGAAAGTGTACTACATGTAAATCAAGAGTAAATATCTAATGCTAATCTTGTTTATACTTTTCTCTTGCCTCACAGTGTAATTTATTTTAAAAGTAAATTAAATGATATTATATCATTGATATAAATAACTATGTTCTGTTCACAGTATGGAAATGTACTGGATGTGTGAAATATGCAGATTATCTACTACATATGCCAAAATGTGCAGTAGCCTATACAACAGAGCACACTGCATGCGATACTGTATCCCACAATGCAATGATTTAATTAGTATTTATTTAAGTTAAATTAGTTTTTTACTCAAAATTAAATTTGATTATTTTGTTATGTTAATAATGGTGCATTTCCAGGATGTCACTCACATGCAATACTATGAGGTCATGTGAAAATAAAGTGGCATACTACAGTTATAAACATTTATAGTGAAATAATGGGTACTATTTTATTCACTAAAAAAAAAAAAAAAAAAAATCCATGGCAGCTTTTATGAAAACAGAAAAGTAACAGAAATAATTTACTTTTAAAGGACTTAAATATACTTAAGTGTGAACTGAATGTACACTAAATTGCATGTTAGGCTAATTGCTTTAAATCATGACAAAATATTATTAAAACAATTAATATAAAATAAATTTAATATAAAACTTGATTTAAAAAAAGTGTGTTAAGAATTAGTCATAAAAAATGACTCTCTTTAAGTGCACTAAGTGGCCTTTTATTTCATTCATATTATCTGCAAGTACAGGTTTTTAAACATACTATTAAGATTTGAAGTACACTACAATTGCACATTCAATACAATTACACACACTTCACAAGGGAGTACAAGTGTGTACTGTGCAGTATTCAGTATTATAGCAAAGTACTATTCCATTCTGAACCTAGCCCGAGATCAGAAAATAATATACAAAGTTCTAAAAAGGGCAGCCCAGAAGTTTATAGGAAATTCATTGAAAGTAAGCCAACAAGAGAAAACAACTGACAGCACAAGACCAAGAGAAAAACCAGCACTTGCTTTAGGAAAGCCTGTGATTAGGACATTTCCTCACTCTCCCTAGAGGGAGGACTGTTAGAGAATTTTGTAGTCAGTACGCTAATTTTAGAAAAGTCAGCAGTTTGTGCAGTTCAACTGGACATTGTCTTGAATTTTACCTTTGGGTTGTTGTTAAATCTCTCTAATAAGTCTTTAAAAATGAGAAGGGATTCACTGTTGCGAAGGCAAAAACAGCATTGAAGCTGATTTTGAAGAAATAGGCTATTACTTAACCAGTATCCAAACCCTATAAAAGATTCTGCTGTCTTGTTGTGATAATCTATACATGCATGCTTTTTGTGCGATTGACTTATGCAGAATACATATTAGAAATTGAGGTATTTTAGAGGCAAAGTCTTCCTGCATTATCAGTACCGTGTAAGAAACGCTGAGAGACCATTTTTTCCCCTTCAGCTTGACCACTGAAAGGTAAATTACTGACGCTGGCACCCGCCGCCTGCTAAAGACTCTGGGAGGAGTGTCAGGCTGTTTTAATCTCTTTCTCTGTTGTTCTGTTTAACCTCAACCTGTGTTTCTAAGGGGCCGACTAATTTCTTTGTGCAGTAAATGAGGTTGCTGTTGCCTGCTCTGCGTACCCATGTCAACAAGCACATCCCATTAGCTCGCCTTCATGCTCGTGGCAGCTCGAATAAAGCTCATGTTCACCAAGTCCTTCTGCTAACTTTTTAAACCCGCCTAAGCTAGCGTTTTTCCTTTCCGTTTCGCAATTTAGCAGCCAAGCGGTTATGTTGGCAGGACATGTTTTCAATTCAGAGCAGCAATGGGCAGTTAAGTGGAGGATATCGTCTCAATGTCAGTTTCAGAGATTGGTTACCATGCTCTCAAGAGTCCCTGGCACACGGGGTCATGTAGCGCTAATTCAGTCATGATTACATGCTAGCAGACATTATGCAGCATGGCAGAAGGAGGCATAATTGGGCAAGCCTCATCTTTTTCTTCCACAGAAATAAAGCTGTCAGGAAGGGGAAAACAAAGCTATCATTTATCTCTGCGGTGGCGGGTTACTGCGTTAGCACAATGGTAGCATGTTTTTCAACTAGTTCAGTGACACTATTTGCACGTCAGCGTTGGGAGGGCAGGAATTTGGGCCTCAGAAATGCCGTGTTTGTGCATGTCACTCATAGTAAAACCAGAGAGGTGGAGTGGAGACAGGTTCTCAGGCGGGCCCCCATGACAGCGCTACATTTGATTTGAGGCCTAATTTGCTGGTTGGTTGCTTGTGTAAACAACTCAGGGATACTTGGGCATCTCAGACGGCGTGATAAACAAATCCTGATCGCACGGATGTAAAAATAAACCCTCCCCGAGACGTAAAAAGGCAGTCGAGAGTCCTCCTGTTTTGGTGATTTGTGATGGTGCTAATCTTAGTGTGTTCACGAGAGAGCCGTTGAGTGCCCGTGGGCCGGTCTTGAGCTCTCGGGCTCAGACAGAATCTTTGCGGCTCAGAGCTGAAAACTAAAACTAACAGACACACCAGCTTACCAGGGAAATTGTTTTCTGGCCTGTTACTTTCTTCTTCTTTTTTTCCTTCCTTCCATTTCCCTTTTCTTTTCCTTTTCCCTTTCCTTGCCTTATCTTTCCTGTGCTTTTTCTCTGTTTTGTCATTTTCCTTATCATCTTTTCTTTTCCTTGTACTTCTCTTGTTCCTTTTCCTTGTTTTTCCTATTCCAATTCCTGTTGCTCTTTCTCGCCTTGCTTTTCCTGTCCCTTTCCTTCCTTTTCCTGTCCTTTCTACTGTTTATCTTATTTTCCTTTCCTTTTCCTTTTGTTCCTTTTGCTTGTGTTTCCTTTCCTTTCCTTTCCTTTCCTTTCCTTTCCTTTCCTTTCCTTTCCTTTCCTTTCCTTTCCTTTCCTTTCCTTTCCTTTCCTTTCCTTTCCTTTCCTTTCCTTTCCTTTCCTTTCCTTTCCCTGTTACTTTTCTTGTTACTTTTGCTGGCTTTTCCAGTTCCTTTTCCCTTTCACTTTTCAGTTGTGTAATTTTCCCTACTTGTTTTCTTTCCCATTTCCCCCTTTTCTTTTTCCTTTTCCTTCTTCTTTCCTCTCATTTTAGTTTAAAATCACTTGTTCTGTTTTTTTGTAGTTTGTGTAATTACCTACTTTACACAATGAAAATGAGTATTTTCTTTTAAGGATTCCTAAAAAAAACAACAACCCTGAATACCTTTTTCTTTTAACCATGACTATGTCACGGTATGCTTTGCTAGCACCACCTCCTTACAACCAAGAAGTAGATTTGCTGCTTTCAATTACAAGTCCTCACTAGTTGAGAAAGATTACAGATAAAATCACATCCTTTTCCTCCTCTTCTCAGCCTCTGAAGGCCCTTGTTCTTTATGTTGCACAGCCACACCATGCTATGGTTCTGAGCAAAATACACTGTGACAAGGCTTTCATGTAGCTGAAATGGGGATACCGTATCCCTTAGCCACCCCCCATCTCAACAAGGTGTTGTTTAAAATGAGGAAATCAGCCGACCTCCTGTGCGATCACCATTTTAGTCTTGTCACGGAAAGCTGCAGTATTTCCCCCACTTTTGGAAGGCCCTGAAACAATAATGCAACTACTTGAGATATAAAAACTGGGTTTGGAATTGAAAATCAGTAGTGTTGTGTCCCTGGTACCAATCATTAAAATGCATAGCTGTGAACAAAGTAATATTTATCCTGTGGATGCGGGCGTGGTTGGGGTTTAAGAAAAATCATGTGGGCCCGATTCCCTCTTTAGGCTGAAGGGGGTTTTAAGCAAACAGCTGCTAAGTGTGGATTAGCGTCTCTCAGCAGTGTCGACCAAAAGGCCAAACCGAAAATAGCTTATTTCTTTTTGCTTACTGATGTGAACCAGGAAAATGCCCCAGCCTGTGGAAACACCCCCGATTTGTTCTCTTTGCAGTTTTTCTTCTCTTTTCACAAGGTTAATTAACACAAAATGTACTTTGTAAATTCTTTAAAAATATATTTGGGGGGGTTGGGGATCTTTTTTTATTAGGTATTTAATGTTGTCTAATTATAATGCAAATAGTAATATATGATGATGATGCTTCATTGGAAATTCAGCCCATATGGGCATATGAAATAAAGTATGGGAGTAAATGACTCATTGTCATTGGAACGTGTTAGGGTGATTCTTGTGCATAGCCTAAAGCATTCTGGCCCTAATTTCTGCTTTGTCTCTGATCCCTGGCTGCCTGTGGGATGTCCTTTTTTCCCCTCATAAAAGGTGAAATACTGAAATAATCCATTTAAGTTTCCTATTTTCCAAAGTAACCTTGCCTCTAGGACATTTCTGACTGCTAGAGGTGGTGCAAAGGCAGGCATGCTAGAGCTTTTGGGGTGATCAGGAATATAAGGCCTCTGGTTGATGCATCATATGAGTGACTAAATGTGTGTTGTAATGACCCAGAAAATGTTATTGCTCAGAGGCTGATCTTTTCATTGTTCTCAGTTATTTTACGTATCGATTTGTGTCTTAAAATGTCTACTGAGCCAATTGTTGACAACATTCATGCTATAAACAGTGTTATTTTAGTATTATATATATATATACTATTATAGTATTATTAATATATAGTATGTATTAGTATTTTGAATTAGCTTTTATTTTCATATTTTCAGTTTTCTTTTTAATCTTTTGTAATTAATTTAGTTGTAAAATTGTTGTCATTTTTATTTAAAAGTGTTGTTGTCAGTTTTTTATTATTTGTTTAGTTTTATTATTATTTAAAAATATATATTTCAATAGCTTTAATTTTATTTCAGTTTTAGTTTGACTAATTTTAGTACTTTAACTTTTTTTAAGTTTAAGCGTTTTATCTAATATTTATAGTTTATTTTATTTAAGATTTATTTCAACTACTGATAATATAACACTAGCTATAAATACTTTGAAATTCATATTGTTAGCATATCTCAAATAAAAAATTTCGAGTTGATGCACAGTTTGATACTGAAAATCTGAGAAGCTAAAACGGTGTGTACTGACTTCTTTCCGCGGTTTATTTGATGCTATAAATTAACTAGAAGGAAGAGATGATTGGTTCACGAGCAGCTTTAACGGAGGCTCTACAGCGATCTGTCAGACACATTAAAGAGCCACAAAATGGTATTTATTGTTTCATTTTCTTTAAAAAATGACCAAATTTGATTGAAAATGACCATATCAAAAGTAACCTGGTCTGTCCTGTCTGTCAGTGGATTGTCAGTGTCCTCTCTGCTCCGCGATGTATTTTTCACTGCGTGAGAACATGGTGTGGCGTGAGAGAAATGTGGCTTGTTGGACATATAGCAACAGGGACAAATTATTTTTCTTATGATGGTGCTAAAGGGGCAGTATGATCCAAACACTTGATGATACAAAATGTGAACAAATTCTAATTCTTTCTCTTTATCTCTCCATCACCATCCAGCCTGCGGTCGTGGATTCTACAAGTCTTCATCTCAGGATCTTCAGTGTTCCCGTTGTCCCGCACACAGTTATAACGACAGAGAGGGCTCGTGGAGATGTGACTGCGAGGACGGCTACTACAGAGCCCTCTCCGACCCCGCTTCTGTCGCTTGCACCAGTGAGTGAGCTGTTTGTGAATCTCTGGTCTTCTTTCTTTTTGTTCTCTCCCTTCTCTATGTCTTTATGACTGCAAACTGGCACATCTCATTCCCACTCACTAGCAGCTTCCTGTCAGGTGAGATTATAATTACCAGGGGCGTCAGACCCCTATGTTTTTTGAAGGGGAACTGTGGTAGTCCTGGCTCATTTGGCGCACGAGTGTGTGTATGTATATGTATATGTATATGTATATGTGCATGTGTTTGGATTCAGTTTGGTTTAAATAGGCATAACATTTCTGGTAATTTCAGTCAGAAGTAATGGAAGCAGGTCTCAACAGTTCTTTCCTCTCTGTCTCTTTTTTATGTTTTCCTCCACTCCCTTCTAATAACCACCTGTCCTTTCCTTTCCTGTCCTCGACCATCTCTCTTTATGAATAGCACAGCTATTCCTCAGCCATTGATGACTTATTTACAGAGGCCAGACAAGGGTGAAAAGAGGCGGGGAGGGAGTTCAGGGCGAGTCGATCTGCTTGGAAATATGCTCAAGGACAGGTCCAATCAGGTAGAATCCCAGGATGTGCTTAACTTCCTGAAGACAAAGAGATGGAGAAAGTGCATTCAAGTCAGGATTAAGGCTGTACAGTTTGGTAAAAACAAATTGTAACAATTTGTTTAAAATTTTAACAAATGTTGTTGATGCTGCTTAGATATCAAGGCTAAAGAACAAAAAGACATATACAATCACATTGAAATAAAAATGACAAACTAACAAGAGCCTTTGATTCAGAGTTAAGTTATGTGTTGCCAATGCTCTGCTGTCCATAGAAATTAATCTTGCCAATAGAGTTACTTTTTTACAATAATGTATTAGCCTGACGTTGTTATACTCAGATTCTTGTCAGAATATGAGTCTGATACTGCTCCATTGGGCTGTGATTATGGGGCGTGTTTCAAACGAACCAGGAAAGAAAATGCCTCTACACTCAATTGGATAGACCTACAACCAATCAGAGCAACGGAGTAAGTGACGTATGTTCTTCATTCATCTTTCCGATCGACAAACGCCTTGAGGTTCTCTGTTCCTCTTTTAAAATGAATGTGCTGTTGATATCTTCTATAACAGACACGATGGCAGATTCCACACATCGCAATTCTCCAGCGGCAGCCATCTTTGTCGTAAACTAATTCAACCCAAGCGCTCTTTAGTGATGTGGATGATTACGTTACTGTTGATCATCTGTCCATCATCGTATAAAGCCCGTCCTGACAATTTGATTGGTCCGAACAGCTCTGGTTCGAACATAGTTGCTCCACAACGGATCAAGTCCAGACCGAACTTCCCGACCTCAAATGTTGTGGGCGGGGCTACGTTCGGCTGGCATCCAGGCTAATAATGTATTTTTTTAATGCATTTATAATGCATTTTATATTTTAGAATTTTAATATTGTCTAATTATTATTATTATTATTATTATTATTACTACTACAACTACATTGAATAAACGTTTTAATTTAATGTTGTAATTATTATTAGTTGTAGTAGTAATAGTAACTATGTTACAATTAAATTCTGTAATAATATATATACACAATTTTTTTTCAATTATACCATGAACTATATGATATATTCCGATTGTCAAATATGTGTAATTGACTGTATTTTGTGTTTTATTAGTGACGTACTGAGCGTTCTAATCGCACCAGTGTGATCGTATGTGTCGAAGGGTTAAAATCAATCGCGTTTCGGGGGTTAAAACTTAAACAAATTAAAACGGAGGGGGCACAAATCAGATCTGAAGGGGCAATGCCCCCTTTTGCCGCCTCGCCGGCCCTGATCCTGAGTCACATGCATGCTCAGTATAGTAGATGACAAAACAGAGTGCTGAATTAAATCACAGCCTTTTTTGTTTTTAAGATGCGCACAAGGCCATATGGCGATGATTTTAATTTGGTTATTTGTGCAGCTATGATGCTGCAATAGACAACAGAGAATGACAAATGAATTTGAGTAGATGAGAGAAACATATTAGACCCTAGCTGTGCTGTTGTGGAACAGGCCAAATGTGCAGCCTATCCAATGATGACACATATGTCATGCATTAATCATTCACTACGATTTACCTCTCCCACCCTCATTCCAGCTTTCTTCTTTATTCCATTACAGTAACTCCCTCAAATTTGTCTCACCACTGCCTTACAAAAGAGATGATCACACAAGAAGCGATTTAGTCTAATTGTTGCCCATTGCCCCCCAATAAGAGAACAAAGGAGAAACAGGCCTGAAATTCACCACACAATTACTCACGTCTCCTCTTCCATCTTTCTCTTTCCCTCAAAGTACACATCAGATCTTTGTCTACCCTGACCACAGTTTGGCTGTTGTTACTCTGTCTGGGCATAAAAAACGTTTACTTTTCTCAAAATGCACACAGAATGTAGGAATTAAGAGTTATCTATGGCATCCAGAGTGCAAATAAATGGTGAAGCATGCGACTTGGAAAATGTGGAAACAAAGGTAATTCATAAATATAATGATTTCTGAAGGATCATGTGACACTGAACACTGAAGTAATGACTGCTGAATATTCAGCTTTACCATCACAGGAGTAAATAACATTTTAATAATATTATTTCTCAAAATTAGTGTGTTTACTATATATATATTTTTTTAAATCAAATGCAGCATTGTTGAGCATAAGAGACTTCTTTTAATACATATAAAAAACATAAAGTTGAATGTAAAGCAGTAACTACGTTAGTGTTGAACAACAGTACCGACACCATGCATCGCTAAATAAGTTATACAACTCAGATACACAAATAATTGGCGGGGGGAGGGGAGTTGTTCTAAATCACTGTGAGTCACAGAGGATGTGGCAGGAGTTTGGGATAATAAGGATGTGACAAGAGGGAAAAAAATGCAAATCAAGGGGTAAAACAAAAAACTTTTAACAAACATAAATCGGGCCTCTTTTGAAGTGTTGTGCATTCAAAATACTCTTCTCACCAGACTTGTCTTAATTATCTCGGGATTAAGTTATTGTGACCATCTGAATTGTCTGGGATGAAGATTTCTTTTTATGGGGGGGGGGGGGGGGGGATTTAAAGCAGCGTGGAACTGAATGGTAATTGGGGGTGAATTTACATTCGCTGAATAAACACCCTGATGGACAGCTTTTTAAATGAGCAAGGTGTAAACCTACCGAATCTTAAGCTCTGTCAATACGCTCTCAGCTCTTCAGAACACGGATTAAGAGCGGCCTTAATGAAATTCAGATTTCCTGAGTGAAAGGAATTAATATTCACTTTCAGAGAGAAAAAAGAAATGTTGC
The DNA here is from genome assembly GCF_965113295.1 of Leuciscus leuciscus. Classification (NCBI taxonomy): domain Eukaryota; kingdom Metazoa; phylum Chordata; class Actinopteri; order Cypriniformes; family Leuciscidae; genus Leuciscus; species Leuciscus leuciscus. The sequence goes on along the minus strand of NC_138743.1, from coordinate 28,936,823 downwards.
ACAAAGTTGTACAGAAATATTAACTTATTTATTAATTGCCAATTGCATGGCATAAATTCTCCCGGTTTAAATAGGCAATACTTAGGCAAAAGCCTGCTGTGAATTTTTTTCTTTTTAGATAGAATGAAAGTAGGGAGTTCTTGACAGCTTTCAGAGATGACATCGATCATTCGACAGCTGCGCATGGTGTCAGCACTAGCGAAGGTCTGGAAGGGGCGGGAGGAGGATGGGACTTTGTGACAGAGAGAAAAAGAGGAAAAGGGAAAGCGGGAGACATTGAAAAAGCGAGAAAGAAAGTAAGAGAAATAGAAAGAGAGAAAGTGAGAGCGCATAACCTACATAGTATCTTTTCAGCTCCCTTCAACCCCCTGGAATCATCACCTCCGTTCATTGACGTGTCCCTGAGGGTGAGACTTTCCTTTTTTTCCCACAGTTGCCAAGGCACAGATGTACAGTAGTAAACCAGCCTCTCTTGCGCACCTCTCTGGCTCCGGCACTCTATCTATAATTGGCGTATGGTACAAGTGAGGTCAAAGTTCAGGTACCATGTTTATAGATTAAGGATTAGTGGCTGGACTGTTTAAACACGGTTCACAAGTAGCGGCCTCATTATTGGGGTGAGTCTTAAAGGGATAATCACCCAAAAATGAAAATTCTCCTTTACTCACCCTCATGCCATGCCAAAACTCTATGACTTTCTTTGTTCTGTGGCAAATAAATGAATACTTTTATTCTGTAAGGATAAATTAAATTGATCAAAAGTGACAGTGCAAAGTTTTACTGAATCCACAAAAAAATTAAGCAGCACAACTATTTTCAGCATTGGTGATAATAATAAGAAATGTTTCTTGAGCATCAAATCATCATTTGATAATGATTTCTGAAGGATCGTGTGACACTGAAGACTGGAGTAATGATGCTGAAAATTCAGCTTTACATCACAGGAATAAATTACATTTTATAATATATTCAAATAGAAAACCGATATTTTAAATTGAAATAATATTTTACAATATTACAGTTTTCTTTATTTTTGATCAAATAAATGCAGCCTTGGTGAGCATAATAGATGTCTTTCAAAGCATTACATATATTGTAATGTTAGCTTTTTTTTAGCTATTGCGTGACAAGCGTGCCAAAATTAAAGTCATTATTCACTACGAAATTAACTACAAAGTCCCATTAACTTTAATTTCATATTTAAAAAATTCCCCTTTTGCGTTTCACACACAAAAAAAAATTAAAAAAATATACAGGATTGGAATGACTTGAGGGTGAGTAAATGGCAGGATTTTTAGCGTGAATGATCCTTTACTAGGAGGAGTAGCACTAAGACAGTCAAGAGCTGCTCAAAGTGCAGATAACAACTGGATTCCTGAGTTAAGCTCCTGTGCTGCTTGGCCCGAGACTTCAGGCTTCTCTCTCACTCACACACACACACACACACACACACACACACACGCGCGCGCACACACACGCGTGCACACACACGATCAGCAGGTTGACCTAATTAATGTTTTCTCACAGGAAAACTGCAATGGTAAGAATCGTGACCACATCTTTACTGATTTCAAAGATGATTTTAATATCTTTTTTTCACATGCATTAACTCACTCTTTGGTTTGGAACGATATTCAGCTCAGTCACTTGAAAATCTCTATTAGAAAACATGTCATGTGTAGCTCACGTAGCCAGACTTTTGACTAAAGGCTTAAATTTGGTCCACAATGCAGGTCATTCTGGTCAAGAACTGCCCACTTAGACAAGGAAATGCTGGCATATAAAACAATCAATCACAGTTCACAGTATATTTAAGGGTAGGGTTATCTGAATAGATTATACCACAATAGACTGTTGTGGGAAAAATCATTCAGATTCACAATCACTCAGCCCTTGCTGTGAACGTCTGTACAGAAAACATAGAAAAATAGCAGGAATGTTTGCCGTTTTGTGTGCAATCTTCATCAGAGACTTTGAACAGACTGTGGGCGGATTGAGGCTATAAAATCTATAAAGTGTGGGTAAAAAAAGCAAAGAAAACTGTTTTATAAGAAGGTTGAAAAGGAAAGCAAAAAAGATCGAGTGTGAAAGAGTGTGCCCGAGCTTTAAGCAAACTCCATATCCTTTAAAAGAATAGTTTGGTTTGTGGTGTAGAGAATGAAGCTGTCTGTGGCAGATATGTGTCCCAGTTTCCCCCAGACTTCCTTCAGCGTCCCTGCAGAATCCGTCTCAAAGCAGACTGCAGAGGAGGTGACAGATTACATATATAGAAACATATGCACTCGTGTGTGAAAGAACAAATGAGTACGGTAAACTCAGAGGGCATTTTGTTGTTAACCAGCAGACTATGACTCTCACAACAATGCATTAAAATGAAAGACGGCTGCGGGACTCTCCAGACGCCAGATGCACGCTTGACAGGAAAGTCTTGTTTTAGCCAATTTCAGTGTTATCAAAAAAAAAAAAACTTTAATAATTGTCACATATTCCTTTTTATTCAAATGATGATCCCATTTATAAATTTTACTATTTGAAATGTTTTTTGTTTTGTTTTTAAATTACATTTACATTTATGGATTTTCATTTGCAATATAGTAGTGTCTATTGCATTCATTAAATATTTTCTTGGATATGTCGAAAACTCACTTTGTGCCATACCTTCATACAAAAATGCTGTCCGTTAAGTGATTCACGGTTTTGTACAAAGCCTCAAATTATGAAATTAGAACAAAATCATGGATTGCTATTATATACATGCTTTTATTTGATGTTTTAAATTATTAAATCAGTAGGTGATTCATTGCTACCTTTTTGTTCGAATAGATATGCTCAATGACAGCTTGACTTGAGTCCCTTCCTGTCTCAGCTGGCCATTTAAAGATAAACAATCCCTTGATCTCTGCCACTCAAGAGCAGAATGAGAAGGCCCTGCCAAATGGAGCCATTAGTGGTATTATTATTATTCTTACAGGTAACCATAGAAATAAAATGCTAAAGCCCCAGGAGGATGAGAGTGAGTGAGTGTGTGAGCGGCTCTCCCCAAGGGGAATAGAGTAGGAGGGACATCATTAGCATCTGTAGGTGAAGTTGTGCTTCGAACTTGAGAGAGAGATACAGAGAAGATAGAGATGGAGAGACAGACCACATCTCTTCACCTGCCACAGGTGGCCCTTTCATCTCCTCCGTTCACTCGTTCCCCTCCTACTTTGATGAATATGGATGGATGTGTGTGCCATTAGCTTTAATGAGGAGCAAAATTTAAGTGTCATATTAACCATTCGCACAATTCTAATGCCTGCTCTTTCCCCTCATGCATATGAAACAAGTGTTTTGTTATTAAATGTCCCCAGTTTTGCAGACGGGCGGCACTGGTGACACACGACCCAAGGGGGCTTTCACACTGACAGTGTTTTGTAGCTACAAAGCGACCAGACATTACTCATGTAAAAATGCTAACTTTATTTTAGTATGCCTAAAGTATACAAGGGATGCATAATAATACATATACAATATTGTCCAATACCGATAAATTAAAAAAATCCTGTTGTTTATGCTCATTTCCACATTTTTTACATTCCATTACGTTTACCAACCTGCTCCGCTGTCAATCCCACAATCCCTTTTATGAGATTCCTTTTTTATCGTACAGCTCCCCTAGAGAACGGATTGAAAACGCCCATTTAGCTCCACACCAGTGGACACATACGGGTCACTGTTTCATTTTGAGGTACAAAAATCGAACCTCTCCAAAACGACAAACCCATGATGCAAGACCACCACAAAGACAAGTTCTAATAAAAGAGATATTGAACAGACAGTGGTGCTGTTATGAAAACATTAGGGTGATAAAAGCAAGGGCTTGGTGGTTGGATAAAAGTAGCAAAGTATAAATCATTGCTTTATGAGACACGCCAGATTCCTTGGCACTGGCGGGGATTAGGGGATGATGGGTTGTTTTCCACTGTGGTCATCCGTCTGTGAGCTGGTTATTGTAGGCTGAGTGGAATCCTGCACTGCTGCTATTGTCGGGGCGATAACTCGCTCATGATCTGACTCTTAAATTCTGGAAGTGACTCAGACTCCCTGTCTTCCATGGCTTAGACTCCTTGTCCCGCCTGGCAGTCAAGAAACAAAGGGTTTTGCCAATTGTATCACCTTTTTTCTTTTCACAGGAATCTCATAACTCCCTGGCTCGGTAATGACATGCTACTGCAAAGATACCAAGTAGGAGGAAGACGGTCTTATCTTTTAAGGGTTTTTTTTACCTCAAAACGGTATCCCGTTGTTCTCCATTTTATTGTTTTTCCGTCACACCCTGGTCTACATCGACCTTGGCAGCGCTCAAGTTCAACTCACCAGCATTCTTGAGCATAACATCTCTATGTACTGTATCTAGGTTACAGTATAATTGCATGCCAGGATTTGCCAAGGGCACGGATTCCTCGTTTTTCCATTGTGTTTTTTTTCTTTTTTTTTCTTGAGTAAATTAAAATCTGGAGTCTTATGTTTATCTAAGAATCTTCTCTTACTACAGGGCCACCATCAGCTCCTCAGAACCTGCTTTACAACATCAACCACACCACCGTCAGCCTGGAGTGGACCCCGCCGGCCGACACGGGCGGGCGTAACGACGTGACGTACCGGATTATATGCCGCCGCTGCACCTGGGAGCCAGAAGAGTGCTTTCCTTGCGGGAGCAACGTTGGCTTCTCGCCACAGCAGAGTGGATTAACTGACACCTATGTCACCATCACCGACCTGTTGGCTCACGCGAACTACACCTTTGAGGTTGAGGCCGTGAATGGCGTTTCCGACCTCAGCCGTACCCAGCGACTGTTTGCTGCCGTCAGCATCGCAACCAGCCAAGCAGGTAAGAGGTTTGGACTTCAATGGCTATTTGATCGCAGATCTTACAGGTTCTAGAAGTATATAACAAAATCTGCATTTTAAATATGTATTTTTGGCACCGTTCTGATGTGTATTTTAAGATACAAGGGTGTTCCGGTGTTTTTTTTGTGTTGCTTGGGTGGACTCTCATCTCAAGCCTGTATAGTTTCTAATGCGTGCATACACGTTATTGTACTTACCGCCTTTGGGATAATTGAACAAATTATCTGCCAACCATTTTCCTGCAATTCATAATTTGTGGTTTTGTGGTGGCGAAATAGCGGTGAACAGCAACAGATGATAAATAATAGAAGTCACGCACAAGAATACCTCTCTCATTTCCCCTTTGCTTTTTATTGTCTGCCAAGAGAACCGCCACCTTTAAATATCACTTACAGTCGCCATGGTTGACATTTCCACAAGAGTCTTTGTTGAATTCCTGATAAATGATATGAGCTTTCACTTTATCCCCTGAAATTAAATGGGTGGCAAATGCTTGCATTGGTGCTGAAGTCATGGCCGCAAACATTATTAGCTCGACGAGTGGTTGCCTGTCTTTGGCTCTCCCTCTGTCTCTCTCTCACGCTCTCTCTCTCGGGAGTTGGCCATAATTTAAGAGCTGTTTCTGAGACTACACATGCTAGAGAAATGCATGTTTTAATGAACTATTTTTTATGGGTCTGCAAAACAAGATTTCTCTTTCATGCCCAAGCATCCATGAAAAACAATTTGCCTTCAAATGCATAGTGGTTCTGGTCATTAATAAGAGGTTAGTAGACAGTGATAGCTTAGCACCATGCTTCAGCAACTAGCACATATACTGCAGTGTTGTTGTATGTGCGCACACACAAAAACACACATTCAGTATTTGAGTGTTTGTTGTTTGGAAAAGAGATTCCTCTATGTCGGATGTGTCACCTAGGGATGGTCACAATGGTTGACTAATCGACTAGTAATCCAATAACTGACTAGTCTGTTATTGAAGCTGACATTGTAAAATAATTAATCATTATCATTAATCATTATCGTTAATAATTTATATTTTTATCTATCATTAATGTTGTTTATTTTATATAGATTTAAAAAAAAAAGATTATTTATAGTTGATCTAGACATGTTGACTAGTTTATCTAGATGTTTTATCTACATAATATATAATATTTTTATCTAGACATATGTTGTCTATTTTTCTCTTCATTTTCTTTTCTTTATCTAGACACATTACTTAGTAAAGCACCACAGCTAACAGACATGTTTGGCTGCTGCATTGCATGTCAAGACTCCTGCTTCTTCTTCCATTCTGTTTCACCTAGTTTAGCTGTTTTCGAATGCAAGAATGTGTTTTATGTAAACACTGTCTAAGAAATGCAAAAAAGTTCCTTTTAATCTAGACCAATTAGTCAAGTAGTCATTCAGGCGACTCACAGACTCGTTGATTCAGACAGTGTGCAGTTTTGTACATCTCTAGTGTTTCCTCACCTGCATTCAAAACTCAAGTTCTCATTTGCATTTGTGTTGTTTTTATGGTTTGCAAACAAAACAAGGTCAGTGACAGGATAATACGAGCAGCTCACGCATGCACGTGTTCACAGAGAGATGACACAGAGGGAGAGGCGATAATGACCGGCAGGCAGTAAAATGAGGGAGGAACAGAGGCGAGGAGGAAGGGGAGAGGGGATGATGTATGTTTCATGACAGGGATCGTGACAGAGACACTCGCTGGAGTTAGGAGCCACAAGGACACACGGACACCTTGGTAGGTTAGGAGCGAGAGAGAGAGAGAACGAGAGATAAGGGACAGAGAGAGAGGGAAAAGACCCTTGTCTCAAAGTGAGAGCCGTGCGTAATTATGTCTGGCATACTGACAACAGACAATTACACCAGCCACCCTGGGCAATATTTAGTCATTAGTTATTGTCAGATTGAGAAAATATATTAGTAAAGCCCTGTTTTCTGTAGTGCCAGTATTACCGGTTTCATTTTTCATGTCTTTCAAACTACAGAGTAGGCCATGGAGACTGAAAAAAATGGAGAACAGAATAAATCTGAGTATGAATAGATTCTAGCTAGGAATGGGGTCTCTGTCGTCAATTCTACTTGTCTTTCAATGACAGGTTAGTCATTTTGTGCGGTTGACTAGTTTTAGATTTTCTCCTTTTTGTCCTTTAGTTTTGATATTTTTTAGCAACCAAATTTAAATCAGCATTTTTAAAATATTTTGTTGTGCTCTGTCCTGCTGTTTTTGAACACAAGTGCCCATCTTCTATAAATTATCTCTAAGAAATGCATCTTATTGTTGTCAGGTGGATCTTAAACCTGCCTACTTATACAGGACTGCACATCCTTGATTATAACTTTGGAGATATCTACATTTGAATTCAAATGAAATGGTTGCCCACTCAATTACTAATAGATTTAATGATTCACCTTTGATAATTAAGCTCAAGCTCAATTAGAATACAACAGGCTCTCTGTGATGGCAAACTGATAGGACCCCCGGACAATCAGCCCCTTGTTTAGAGCCAAGATCGAAAAAATTTAACCCTATCTGAGCATGCTCAATTCTCTGCTCGCCAGAGCCTTACTGGCGCAATTTTACCCTTGGGTTACCACGGCAATGGATGACTACCTCATAATGGGCGAGAATGGAGCTTCCTGAAACAATAAGCTGCCGGCCAGTCAGACAGAGCAGTACACTCATTAACACTGATGACTTTATCTAGGCCTTAGAGTAGAAAAAATGGCATTTTTTTAAAGCTCTGTTCAAGACTTGTTAACCTGCTGGGGATATCTGCAAGAGTATAAGAAGAGAGCAAGAATTAAAATTGATCTAATGTCACCTAAATTTAAATAAATGTCTTTGTTCAAGAACCATCAAAATATAATCAGCCTCCCCACCTCTGAAATTACTTCTTATTTTTTTGATGAATATAATAAAAATACATACAAATATATTACACTCTGTTCAAAAGTTTGGGGTCCGTACAATTTTTCTAAAGAAATGAATACTTTTCTATTCAGCAAGGACACATTAAATTGATATAAAGTTAAAGTATTTCTAGTATTTGTAATTTTACAAAATATTTCTATTTCTTATAAATGCTTTTCTTTTTTAACTCTCTATTCATCAACGAATCATGAAAAAAATGTATCACAGTTTCCAAAAAAAAAGTTCAGCTGCAAACTGTTTTTCAACATTTTTAATAACAGGAATATCACAGGTATAAATTGCATGTTTTCAAGAAAGTCATACGAGTTTGTAACAACATCAGGGTGAGTAAATGATGACAGCACTTTCATTTTTGGGTGAGGGGGAATTAGACACTCTCACTGCTGGTCTCCATCTGCACGAGAATAAGTTGGCGCTTCAGGCACCAAGCGTAGGAGTAGAAACTGTAAGGAGAGCAGAAAGCAAAGGTGCGGAGCCCAAATCTAGATGGCTAAACATCTGATGAGGAATTCAGGAATCCTCTCTTTAATTATCCTTCCACTACTGAGTGACACAATAAGCGACAAAAAGAGAGCAAAATAAGGGATGTGTCCGGATGAGAGAGGGGCTACTCAAAGTACTCATTGTTCCTCCAAAGCCTAATTACTTCCCTGCTCTCCATGAAATGGGTTTAAATAGCGATTGCTTCTGTATCGGCAGGTTCATCATCATCATTTCTCTTTTTTTTTCTTTCTTTTTTTCCTCCATTGATGCCTCTTGCCATCCCCCCTGCAGACAATTGTGAATTCTCTCTCTCTTTAATGGCAATTCTTTTTTTTCCTCTTCCTAGAGGACTGCATGGGACATTTGGTGAAGAGCATTTCAATCAGCATTCTATTGTCACTTAACATCTCAGACGAGATGCCCTCGGATGCGTCTCTTTCTCTCTCGCTCGCTCTTTCCCTCTCTCGCTCCATCTCTCTCTGTGTCTGTCTAAACAACACCCATTGTTCTTCCCAATGCTCTTGAGTGTTAATAGCTCAAAGAATAACCATTAATATTTATTCAGGAGAGTCCTTCTGAGGAGAACAGTGTGGAATCAGGCACCAAACAGCCCTTTCCACGCCGTAGAATTCAGCAACCAGATGTGAGACGCACATTTTAGATGCAAACAGCATGTGCGGTAAACAGAATCAAAGCGAGGGAGGGCGAGAAGCTGTGGAAATGGATTTTTAATGCTTAGGTTACATGTCAGAGGAGCATGATGTGCATGTTGCCCGCTGATAGCTGCCTCTGACTGCGGCCCACTCTGTCTAGGATGTTGCAAAGTTGTTTAAGTGTTTGATAGGGAAGCACATTAACCCTGTACTCCGCCACACTGCTCTTATCTTCTGCTTTCGAGAGGGAATGGCTTAAATAAGAAATTGTTTTCTTTGAGGCGCATGGATTCCATACATAGCCTAGTTTTTCCAATGCATGAGATTCTACTTGTGCTATTTCTTCTCATCTCTCGAGGAGAATCGCTCTGTAGAATGAGCGGCGTACTTTGATCTAAAGAGCCTTTGTTTTGAGCTGCGAGACAAAAAAAATGTGCTCTCATGTTCAGGGCAGTCTGGTCGCATTAGCTGGAGCTGTTTTGTCATCCTTTGTGTTTTTTTAAGGTGGCATGAAATGGAAATTGCAAATAACGATGCGCACAGATAAATAATAACACTGCAATATTCCATCAAATTTCATGGTGACTTCAAATGAAGCTGAGCTCAGAGGATCCTAATGCTCCTCTTTTGTTCGGCAAAATGTTTCAAGCAATGTCTAAATGTGTTGCACCAAGCATTATAAAGTGCGAGAAAGCATTCTCATGCCCCAGACCGAAAGACAATCCTCGCGGCATTTCTCCTGTAATTAATACGGCCACTTTTTCGACATGTTATCACCTCAAAATGGATCCCGTTCAATACCCCTGAGAAGAATCACACTTTAGGGAACAATAAGGCCATTGATTGATCTCTGCAAAATCCTAATCTGTGGCAGGGACGTTAAACAGAATGGATTGATTGATTCCCGGGATTCCCAGTCGGCCAGTGCTAGGTGGTGTAATTTTCTAGTTAAGCGGATCCCTCAAGCCTCTTTTGTAGCATTTGTATGCCGTTTTATGTTACCTGAGAGGCCTTTCTCTCTCTGTCTCTCTCTCTCTCTCTCTCTCTCTCTCTCTCTCTCTCTCTCTCTCTCTCTCTCTATCTCTCTCTCTTGCCACTCTCTCTCTTTCTGTCTTCCCTCTTTTGGTAATTCCATCTGTGGTAATTTGATAAGAGCTGGACCAGTCGCTACAATTCAACAGCTGTGGTTAAATCGCTGGTGGTCTGGCTCACACTGGCCTCGGCGGCCTTACTCTGGGCACTTAACCTGTGGCATTGTGCGGAATGCCTCGCGATTCGTCCGTCACCCAATCCGTCAGCAATGCATAATTTTCATGGAAGGTGCACTTTAATTACTTTCCCATTTAAATGGCATTGCGGTGGCCTATCTAGGTCATTAATCTTAGTGAGGATCCTGTTGCAAGCCTTTTATTGCTGGCAAACGAAGCCCCCCAAATCCCCCAGAATCTTCTCTGCTTGACTGACTGCAGACTCCCAGCAGCCACCGCTCCAGTGTGTCCTTCTGAACTGGCCGCTGTGTCACGGGAAGCGAGAGAGACAGACACAGAGAAAAAGAAAGAGAGATCTACACTCGTCTCTCAGCATGAGCGAGGGGATGGAGAGGAAGTTTGCCAACCACCTTAAAGGGACTTGTTGGATTGAGAGTCAGCCGGACTTTCAGTGTCCAGCAAGTGGAATCCAGCACAGTTGGCTGTTCAGAGATTTGCCAGATGTACCTTCTGAAGTACTTCTACTGTAGCATCATCTTTAGTTAGGCCTTTAAAGCCATTTCAATTAAATTTAGATAAATAATTGTCTTATTTTTTAAAGTAAATTAATTATTTTGATGAATTTGATAAATTATATTGTTTTTTAATCACATATTTTATTATTATTGCCTCAAATGACATTCTGGGGTCAGAAGAAATAATTAGATATTTTAAAAATGAGGTAAATATATTTTTGCTGTACCACTTTTATAGTTAAGTATTAAATAATTACACAGAAAATGTGCATTTTTGTGGTACATTACATATTTAAGGATTAGTTTTTCCCAGCCATTTTTAGACTAAAGTACATTAGGAAAATACTGTAATATGGTATATTGCTGTCAGATCTATTGCAGAAAGGAGTAACTGTTGTAATAATGATGTCAAACTCAACAGATATGAAAAGTCTCACTTGTACGTATTCAGGTTTATTCCATTCTGTCTCTTATTCAACCCCCCCTCTTTTCTCTCTGTCAGAAAAGCGGATACCAACTCGCTCAATTATTTAGATTCCTGTGAGGCAGCAACAAAGTTTTCAGACAAAGTTCTCCCCCCCTTTTCACCTCTTCTCTCCCCTGCTTTTGCCATCAAATGCATCGTCTCTCTCTTAGCATACGAGTATTAGATGCTTTCCAAATTAACATCAATCTTTTTCGAGCTCCAGGTGCCTACCATGCATTAAAGTCGGATGCTTTAGTCTCCTTGTAATTGTCACCACCTTCTGAACTCTCTGAGGCTTTTCACCTGAATGTCCTCAGATATGCAGTCAGCAGAGAAATATAAATTGGAACAAAAATGGAAGCGTCACATAATGCTGGTGGCCATCACTGAGGGCGCTTCTTAACTGGCAGGTCTAACTGGCAGGCGTTAATTGAACACTCTGACTGGATAATTCTTAGAGGCTTTGAGGAAACTGTTTCAGCTCACAATGAGTCTGAAATAGAGGTTATGAGGATATTTTAAACCTAGTTAATTGCATCAGGCACTTGTATAGGGTCCACAGCAGCACATATGCTTTTTCTTACTTGTGACTCCATTTCTACTTTTTTCATTTAGTTATATATTATGCTTTTGGACACAACCCAACATTTCAGAGCATGTGTAATTGTGTATATATATATATATATATATATATATATATATATATATTTTTTTATGCAGACACAGCTCCAACCTGAGACATTATCTAGCCAAACATTTCTGAAAATGTTCACACACACACAGTCATGCATACAAACAAATGCACCTGTGGCCCTCTGTCCTACTGTTTACATGCAACATGTGTTCCTACATGCTGTTCTGGGGTTAGAGTGTTTCATTTCCTGCTGCAGAAGGGCTGAAACAGAGGGGAGGTACTGTGGTAGTGTGCGACTGAATTGAGATGCGTGTCAGCGGTGTCCGAGACCAGCTGCCACAACCTACCACACTCCAGAGCGAACTCATCGCCTTAACAACTCACACTTAAAATGTGTGAGAGAGAAATCGTGTGCATGTGCAGTTAAAGTTTGCGTGTGTAATACAGCTGGATGTGAAATACAGCTGTAAGTGCCAAATCCTTTTACCCTGTCTGTTACCTGTGTGACAAGAACAAATCTATGTGCCAAACTGAACAGGGGACTGGCACATCTGATTTTACTTCTTCATAGCAGCCTTGTCAAGCTTGTCAAACACTCAAAGTAAAGGAATCAGACATGTACACACATTTTGGTTGTAAAGTAAGAAAAAGATCCTTATATTATTATGTTGTCTGTAAATCTTGATACTACAGCATTCGGAAGAAAGTGTTTTTTTAGTTTTTTTTTTTTTTTACCATTTTTGACCACTGGCAACATTGAGTGTGCTAGTTTCACGTCTCTTGAATCACTCTGCGTTTCTTTGTTCTCACATAACAAATAAAATTCAGCTTAAATCACAATTTTATACAAATTTCTTTACTTATTGTAGGGCTGCACCAATATTAAAAATCTGTCTTGTACCGAAAAGCTGATAACTATTTTCATGTTATGGCGATTTGATACAATTCTGTCTAAATAAATGAAAAGTCAATGATCTTTTAGATGATACATTATGAAAATGTTTCATTTTTGTGTAGTCGAGCTGTTTTTTGCAAATTGATTTAACGCAAACTCATAATGTTATGAAACATCGTAACATCTTTTTTAGGGACTGGTCTTTTTTTACATGATTAAAGGCCAGAAGATGATGGAAAAGTTCTCCTTTTCCTCATTATTCTGTTGTTCATTGTCTCATCAACGCACCGTCTCCTGTGGAGAAGGAAACTAATTATGTCTTCATCCCTTCCTGTTCACACCTCCTCCTATTCTCTCCATTAGCCAAAGAAATTCTAATGAGTTTTAGTCTTGCTACTTTTGGCATCGGAATAAGTGCATGAGAGTAAACGTTCAATAGAATAAAAAAATAAAAATACATTTGTTCCACAATGGCACCTGCACAGAATTGTCAACTCTTTGACAACTTTTAGCTGTTTCCTAAGTGTAACTTGATTTTATTCATCTCTCACACCTGCTGGTTTCTATAAGCTATATGTGACACTAACACACACAGACACACACACTCTGCTTCTCGGCCATATTGCTCTGGTGCCTTTTCATCAAAGCTGCAGGACGATATGAGGGCCATCTGCTCTCCGGGCATTTAATGTTTATAGTATAAAACAACAATAAAAAGATTACAGCATCCACAGACTGAGTGAGAGGAATCTATTCAGCAGACAGATGGGGAACACAGCTGGACTGGACACCATAAAAAAAGGGTAACAGGAGGCAGAGAGGATGCTGGGATGGCAGATAGTGACCATCAGCTTTGAAAAATGTATTTCTGTCTTATCCAACAGCAGGTGTACTGTCATTGCAGAGGACAGGAACGGCTTGCTGCTTTTTGTTTAGGACGGGCTTTGTGTTGCCACAATTAAAACCATCTCTGTCACATATGATATGGGCCAGAAGGCTTTTCTTTATCTTTTTGTGTCCATTTGCGTCCTTTTGGATTAGTTATCATGGGTCAGCAGAAAGGAAGGCCTGATAGCCCGGAGCCAGTGTCAGAGTGTTTCGGGCCAGTTGATGAAATTGTCACGCACCCCTCCAAAAAATGTATGCATTTTGTTTATTTATTTATTGCTTATATATTAAAATCTTCTACATAAACAAGCAAATTAAAAAAAAGAAACCAAATTAATATGAATTTATTTATTTATTTAATGTTTTGATATAGAATTTTAAGTCTTTATTAAACATTCTTTACGAAAAACAAGCAAAATGTTATTTATTCATTCATTCATTCATTCATTACTTGTTTTTGATATAGAAAGAATTGAAACCTTTATTTTAAAAATACCAAAAACAAGCAAAATGTAAATAAATTAAACAAATATTTATTTATTTATTAATGCAGTGAGACCTATGAAAATATTGCCAGGGCAAGTACAATCTGAACTACGACAGATATAAAATCCCTTATTGTTGAACTCGGGTTTTCATGTAGTTAAATATTTAGCCTCATGCTTGAATTTGTAAATGGTACCAAACAAGGGCATTTGACATGCTAACAACCATGTGGAATGTACTGTACCTGTGCAGATTTCAGACTCAAGGGAATGCTCAGTTGTTTGCTCTTTTGTTGCTTTCCTACGTTTTCTTCTGATTTATTTATAGAACTCTCTCCTTTTATACTTTCCTTTGCGGAGAGGAATGTGATTTTTCTTCTCTGACAGAACAGAGGAAAAACCAGAAATTGCGAAAATGTAGAGCATCCCCCTCCCTGCTTTAGAGAAGAATGGGTGCCCACTTTCACGTGCTGTTAAAACAAAACAAAACACAAACCACCGCCTTTGTGTTGCTTTGTCTGTTTTTGCTGACCTTTCCTCTCCATAAAGAAAGAACGGGGGATTCAGTGTGGTCTAGACAGGTGTGTTTCCTCTTTCAGAAAGATCACAGACTGTAAACAGGTTAAGCCCCTTACCCCAATCATCGGTGACAGACATGAATATAAGATATATTAACTAGTTAATGAACACAATATTTTCATTAATGTTTATTTAAATATATGGTACATTATCAATTATACATTTAATTAAAGTTTTGCATACTATAATTACTTCAAAATATTTATTTTAAATGGCACTCCAAAAGCAGGACTACAATCTGGGAAGTGTCTCTCAGGCTCCCAAAACATCCTCAGTTCCATTGAAAATCAATAGTATGGGGAGATACAGTTTTCATACAACTTATCAACCTCTCATTACTCTGATTCCATGTTTTCATGAACCTGACAGTACATTATGACCACCCAGTCTGAATAACATTGTTAGTAATGTCTACCACATTGCCTCTTTGTGCAGGTGTGGGAACAGAGAAGGGGTATTGAAGGGCTTTTCTTACTCTTTTTTCCCCTAAATAACAGAAGAGGTGGCTCTTGTTTAAATGAAGTGAAAACTTTCCATTTGCATAATAGAAAAGCAGCATCCTCCAATTAACTGCTGACAAAGTGCGTTTAATTCCCTTAAGAAAACAAGTCGAGAGCACAAAGAAAGGCCAAAGCCTCGTTCTAACCATCATTGTGCTCTGAAAAGTTGGGGACAGGCTTGGTCACAATTTATTCAGCAAACTCTGGTCCTGGTCTCCCACTTATAACCAGGCTCATGCAAAATCACCAATTACAGTAAAGCTATTCAGTCCCCACATAGTCGCTGAGAAAATAGTAGCACCTGTTAAGTTGTTACCCAGTAGACTGGCCTGATCTATGGCTTGTCAGGTCTATTTTTCTCTTGGTCCTTTATCTAGGCTGTGTTCATTGTTACGAGGATCCTGTATGTTCAAAAGCCACAGGAGCTACAGTGATGGTGGTCTTCGTGTCCTGATTGGCCCAGTCTGACACAGGGGGAGGGATTATAGATTTGAAAGGCTATTGGTCTAGTTTAATAGTGAGGGATTACAGTAATTCAAGCCAATAAACAAAGACTAGACAAGAGCAGCTTCTTTTTTAAAGATGTGTACTTTGATTAATGATGCTTGTGTTAGGCGGACCACTTTTAGAGACAGTGCCATTAAGAGTGATTCACTGCATTGGATACTGATTAGTTCCATATGGATGGAAAGTTCAGTTGACCGGAAATGTGGAGACATCTTTGTTATGTGTGTGTTGTTCTGCGCTTCTGCGTTTTTATGTATTGTCCATCTTTTCCAGGGGAAAAGCGTGAATTTTTAATCTAAGCTGGAGTTTTTGAATCTGGCTCTTCTCCAAACTTTAATCAGACTTCAAAGGATCCACAAGACCTCTCTATTCCCCCCTCACATTCTCAATACTTTCCACTTGCTGTTCTTTCCAACTTATAGATCTACAGAGGGAAACAGAGAGCGAGAGGGGTAATGTTTTATCTTGCACGCAGAGCAGCATTTTATTTGAATCTTCTATGGTTTTGTCATTTTAAGGAACCCGCAATAACGTCCTCCGTCGGCTGGCAAAAGAGTCTGGCTTTGATCCTAAATTAGAAAACATTATCCATTTAATGGAGCAATTTCAGCAAGTACCCTCAATAATTACTCAATGACAAAAGGTATGTTATCTAGAGACCACCATATTTATAGGACTATTTGTGGAGTTCTTCAAGTGAAGTAGCTCTAAGCCGACCTGAGCTGCACTTTGTGCTTCAGATTTCCTAGACAGTAGTTTCCTGATGTGATACTGTTAACTTTTTAACGGTTTTCTACAGTTTCACAGCACACACACACAAAAAAAAGAAATAAATAATGATAATATTTCCATGTATTTGATTGCATTTAAATTCATTTTTTTTATGAAATTGCTTAGAATCTGCATAAATCTATTTATTTATAAAACAGATACATTTACAAGCCATACATGTACGTACATATATGGCTAGCTGTGGAACAAGTAGGCTAATATTCATTTAGTTTAAGTATGAGACTGACAGAAATTGGATTTATTGGTGATAAATATATTAACCTTGTTAGTGTGTGTTTGAGACACATTCAGTTTATTAGCACTATTATAGAATATTAACCTGTTTCTTAACTATTTCATGTATGTATGATTAACAAATATGCATCAGAATAAGTTTACTAGTTTGTTAAAACTGTGTAATCTAAATGGAAGAAAATTGCATATGTAGTTCAAATACAAAAATCTTAAAATGTAGGCCTACATTTTTTTTTAAATATATATGGCAGTTAATCATACGTTATTGTATGTGTCTTGTGAAATCTGTTTAATAGAAGCTTATTGCTGTGTTTCTCACAAAAAAAATACTACTACTAAAAATAATGAATAACATTAATGTACTTAAACCGTGGAGTCAGTATCTAGTCCATTAGGGGTGACAGGCTTTAAAAGCTCACTTTTATTGTCTTCACTGACTCTGACTACTATGTTAATATGATGCTGAGGTATTATGGAATAATGACGCTAGTGAAATTTGACACTAAAGGCTTTCACGTCCTAGACCTATTAAAAACGCCACTGCTTTACGAAAAACTGGTACGACGACTGTGCTGAAAACAGCAGCATAGGGAAAATACAGTTTTGCAAGTTGAAGATGGGTGAAACGATAGCGATAACATGCACACAATGTATACTAATTTATAGCAGTGATAGCAGACATGTTTTCCTCAGGAATAGCTTTCTTCCACACACAGGTCAGAGTTCAAGCCACCCGGACGAGCCCGGCTTAAAAGAGAACCTTCCAGCAACAAGATGAATGTCGCCACCGCTTTTTCCATCAGAATATTGTTATTCTCATTTCATAAAAGTACAGAAAATAGGATTAGGGGCCAGCTATCCTGGGGGATGAGAGTCAACTGGCCCTCTCTTTTATCTCTGCACTGTGCGTTGGGAGCTTGGACTGCTCACAGGCACTTTCAATTGGAGCGATTAAGTCGGCTGAATCTGCAATGTACAGAGCGAGATATGGAGATATGAAGGGACGCAGGGAAGAGACTGGGGAATATGCTTTGCCGTCTGTCATCTAAAAGCCATGTTTGAGTTTCCTAGCATAACGTTTTGGCCTAGAAAGCCAAGAATAAAGAGACATAAAAAGACAGAGGGATAAAAGACCTAGGTTTATATAACGGGGTCGAAAAAGTCTGAGAATACATTGACAAGATGGCAATCAAAATGTAGGCTATTTTAAAACAACATTTGGAGATTAAATAAGAAATACATAAGCTTTTGTACACAATTTTTTTGTCATTAATTAAATTAGATCAAAATTATAATTAGAATATTATATTTGACAAGTATTCATTATTTAATTATATATTAATTAATATATATTATAATTATACATGTGTGCTATTTATTGATCTTAATTTGTACTGTAAAATATTTTGTAATATTTAAGATTCTTTATTAAATAAGAGTAGAATCAAATAAATAAGTAAAATCATTTTCACTAATAGTCTTAGACTTTTGGACTGCATTCATCAATCTTGTTTATTTACGTTTTTACCTTCAAGGTTGCATGTTTTTTTAAATGAATAGTTAAATTGAATATATTTATAGCAGTATATATATATATATATATACTGCTATAAATATATTCAATTTAACTATTCATTTATATATTTTTTTTTATATATAAATAAGCTTTACTGTACTAACATTGTCTATTATTATAATATTGTATTTAACATATGCATATAAAGAATTTCAATGTTAAACATATAACATGAAAATATTTGTTTATTTATTTAAAAAAATATTATGCACTAGTGATCTTAGACTTTTTTTACTCTGTTGTATTTTCAAGGTTGCCTATGAGTTAAAAACAAAAACGCTTGCCTCTCGTGTTTTCGACTCATTTGACTCATTTAGTGGGAAAGGGTGTAAGAGGAGAGCTTTGGTAAACCACGGCTGAGTAAGAGAGAGCTTTGTTGTAGCTTGTAGAGGATCCGTCAGCAGCGCTCAGGTTCTCACACTAAAGCGAGCCAGATGGATACTAGAATCCTCTTCTCTTCAGACAGGGAGAATAATCAGCTCTTTCTCACTCTGATCACCCTATTCTCAGGCCCGAGAGAACAAAAACCAAAGAGAAGAATAAAAGCACTGAAATCAGCTTGAACTTTCAGCCCCCGTTGCATAGTCCGGTTCCCTCAAACGTCTGTTTCCCAGAACCAGAGTTAATTGGGGCATGAATCATCTCATTGAGACTAATGTAAACATCCTGGTAATTGATAACAAATCATCATTACAGGTGTGATCAAAACAGATCTACTGCCCAACCACTGAAAATTCAGTCTTTTTTTTTTTATATACAAAATTCTCATTAACAAATCTGTTTGTTTCTGGTTCCATTTCAACTCGACATTAATCACAATCAACACAAGTTTCTGTTCGCTAACAGAACAGAGCAGTGGTTCTTTCTGGGCCTCATTATTTGTAATCCGATGGACGTCACCGCACAGTAATATCGCAGGCCAACAGAAGCAAGACCACTTGGAATAAATTTCGTGAGGCAATACATCTGTAAGTACCGACAAGGACTTTGTCTAAACACGCTAAAAAAGAAAGATGTGGCGGCTATTCATACGCAGCTGCGTGCCGTAGAAGGGATTCCTTCACGCTTGGTTCTGTGCGTCTGTAAAGAAGACGTCAAGTTTAGATGAGACATACAAATGATAGGGCTGCTCACCTGAGATGACAGATACATGCAAACAAACACGATCCGCAATGGCATGACTCAGAAGTCTTGCGCAACGTTCGCCGCAGTGGCAGACGAACAGCTGGTGTTGGTGTGCGAGCGTGTCTGGAATTAGTTTAGTGTTAGTTAAGATGACCTCCATTAAAGTCTGTTCACTGCAGGGCAGATGAATAAAACCAGACGCATCTCAAAACAAGCCAATTGTAACGTTGAGTCATTCGTTTTGTCCGAGTGTAATAACAAGGATTGCAGTCGCAAGCAATTTGTCTGTTCACACCGAACATGAAAGTGGGGCGTGCCACTACACCGTCAATCACAAAACATAGCCGATCAGAATAGTTCTCTTCTCTCTGTTTGATCTGTCTCACACAACTGAAGAACACACACCAGACGGGATGCTTTTTATGGCTTTCCCTGTGGAATTTGATGGATTTGTTATCTAATGTCTTTCTTCATGCCATCCATTTAAAATGGTATATAAAGATCCTATTTTACTATCAGATTCTTTTAATATGTTTCTGTAATTTGAATATTAATATGTTTCTGTGACAAATAAAAAAATAAAACACCAGGTGGACTTCGTTGAAGATGTAACCCTCTGTTTAAAGGGTTAAAAGGATATAATATTAACAAGGTTTATTTATTGCTATGGCAGATTTGTTCGAATCCAGCTGAGCACACACCTACACACACACACTAAGCGGAAACACACACATGTGCGTACACATTGTATGGTATGTATCTGTTTGTTGCCAGGTGTGTTTGGCTGAACGAGTGCCTAAATGGCATGTCAGTGTGCAGATATGTCACCGCATATCTGTGTGGGGTAACGGTGACAACAACCTGAGCAAATGTTCTCTCCATCACTAGCAGGATAACAAGAGGTCATTAAAAAGAGAGAGAGGGGCAAGTGTGGGTCGACACTGTAGGCTGGAAAATAAATTTGGCTTCTTTGTAAAAGGAAAAAATATTTTCTTTGTTTGGTTTTTAGGCCCAGGCAGCCTCCTCTGTTTTTCATTTCATATTTTCTCTGGCTACAAGCGGAATTGGAGTGTTTGTTGAACAAGAGCAGTTCTCTCTTACCCTTCAATCTCTCATCTGTCTCTCTCTCATTTTCTCTACCTCTCTCTCTCGCTTTGATGCCAATTTGGCTGGAGCGGAGCATGTCCAGGCTTTTGCAGATGTGTCCCTCTCCCTGCCTCTGATTGCAGCGTTCAGGCCAAATAAAACATCACATACATGCCTCTCTCTCTCTCTCTCTCTCTCTCTCTCTCTCTCTCTCTCTCTCTCTCTCTCTCTCTCTCTCTCTGCCTTTCTTCTCTTTCTCCTCATCACTCACCATCTTAGAAAGCAGGCATGCAAAAAAGAATGCGCATCCATCAGAATCGGAAGATCAGAAAAAGTGCAAAACTCTTAAATGCAACACTGAATATATATATATATATATATATATGTGTGTGTGTGTGTGTGTGTGTGTGTGTGTGTGTGTGTGTATATATATATATATATATATATATATATATATTCAGGGTTTGAGCATCTCTATGTGGGTCTAACATGATCATATGGGTGAGTGTGATTTTGAGCTTTTCTCATGTGACTCAAGTCTTTCTTTATGTTCTTTTTAAGAAAGATCAATGACTCTGATTTTCAGTTTAGCCAGCTCTTGGTGAATGACTAACCCTTTTGGCGCTCACACAAGCTTTAATCAGAGCCATGCATTTAACCAGTGAAAATAGGAAAAAACGGAGCGGTACTGGATTTGGTTCCACCCATGTGGACAGCATCCAAACCTGTGATTAAAGAGCATATGAGGTCTGATTAATACAATCATATTGCTGATGACAGAGGCTTTGGGATAATAAATGGCTATTTATGATGGCATAATTTTTCAAAGCGCTCGTGCAATTTTTTTATTTAATTTGAGATTTTAAAATTCATCAATCAGGTGCTAAATGAAAGATTTATTCAGTAAAGAAAAGAGTTCAACTAAAAATCATTTTCTTGTGTCTTGAGCTGGAAATAATTTTTATTTTTGCAATCGAGTTTACCAATAAATACACTGAACAAAATTATAAACGCAGCACTTTGAACTCAAAGATCTAAGACTTTTTCTATGTACACAAAAGGCCTATTTCTCTCAAATATTGTTCACAAATCTGTCTAAATCTGTGTTAGTGAGCACTTCTCCTTTGCCGAGATAATCCATCCACCTCACAGGTGTGGCATATCAAGATGATGATTAGACAGCATGATTATTGCACAGGTGTGCCTTAGGCTGGCCACAATAAAAGGCCACTCTAAAATGTCTCATAGAAGTGGTCTGTCTGTTTCTCATCCAAAGCCTCCATATGTGAAGAAAGAAATTCATACAGGTTTGAAATGACACAAGAGTGAGTAAATGAAAGGATTTTCATTTATGGGTGAACTGTTCCTTTAAAAGATTGTCAGAGGAACTGAACTGATGGTAAAACTAAGATAAGTGGCCTTGAATGCATGTAAAATCTAAAATAATAGTTTTTGCTATGTGCCTCTGACCCTGAAAAGCCCATCAGTTTAAAGCACAGCTTGTTTGGGTGAATAATCTTAGCTTTTCGGTTCCGCCGGAGCTCAGATATGCAATCAGCGCGGCGTGCGTGTGTGAATGTGTTGCGCAAGCCTGAGGCATTACTTTGACATTTCGCTGAGATGAGAGGGTTGAGGTCCTTCTGCCTGTTTAGTGAGCCCTTCAAATGCGAATCGTCATGCAACCTCTGTTTTATTAAGACAAACTATAAAAAGCATGACGCGTGTCTTGTAGTCATGTAGCTGCTTGTATAGCCAAAGGTCAGCCTGGCAGCAGATAAACTGGAAGAGTGGGCCAAAATTGGCCTCTGTCCCAGGACGTTCATCCCTCATTTGAATTGCGTCGCTTTCAGGGTCGGGTATTTGCTCCGATGGTCTGTGCGGTCAGGATCACTGTTTGAAACGCCCAGTGAGAGAAGGGGCTGTGGCATATTTTTATGATTACATAGCAACCTTTCACCCCAACACTGCAGTCTGTGTTCCTGAAAAGTCTGTAATTAGAGTGAAGCATGATTGTTTATTTGTTTGGTTGTGTGTGTGTGTGTGTGTGTGTGTGTGTGTGTGTGTGTGTGTGTGTGTGTGTGTGTGTGTGTGTGTGTGTGTGTGTGTGCTTAAACCAGAGGCCAGTCTCAGCAAGAGTGAACTTCCAGTGAAGTAAGGCAAAAAGAAGTACATATGAAAAAGAAAAAAAAATCTCCCAAACTCAATTGCATATTTTCAAAGTTGTCATTTCCAGAGAATTCAAGATCAAATCTAGAGCTATTTATGCAGTCTCAGCCGTTTGATTTTGATTTGGTGCTAATTCACATGGGCGGCTCGTGGCAGCAGATGGGGTGTGTAATGTCAGGAGCGGTCTGAGGGTTTCTCCTACGGAAGCTGTGGTGGAGTTGGGAATTGAACGTGGAGCGCTGATGTGTGTATTGTGGAGATGATGAGGTGCTTATGGCTGAGGCCATCACGCTTGAGTGGAGGGGATGCTGGGTAGCCTGATAAAATCCAGAGTGCTGTCTTTTCTAGCACATGGGAGTAATGTCATAATCACATGATTTCTATTTCTTCTCTCTTCACCCACAGCAGAGACTCAGAGATATACACGGATGTCTCTCATTCTCTCTCCCTTAACTATTACTCATCTTTGGAAATGACAACATAATTCCGCTATTGCTTGTTTTGTAATGTCTCTGTGCTGTGTTGATAAAGATTTCTCATTGTGTTTATGCATGTTACCTTTCAAATATTTTTTGCTTTCTTATTATGTCTTATTGGCCCGATATTTGGGTGTTATGGAAATAAGAAATAACAGCAATGCATCACAAAGACCAAAAATGTTAATCTAGATGAGATTTTTTTTTTTTTTTTTTTTTTGCTGTGCTGTACGAAGCCAATTGAATGATACATTTAGGCCCAAAAATCTTAGAATACTCGGTATGTTCTTGTTTCCACGGAGAATATGGTGATCAGATTCGACACAAATTGTGTGCTGCTGTAATTAAAACAAAAGAAGGACTAACTTAATACTAGGGTATTTTGAAATGTATTTAAATTTTTTAATTAAACTCTTCAGTCAAATTGCTATGCTCATAATATAATGCGTGATAGAAGCATTTTCATTAGTGTCCTTTGACATTTGAACCTCACAGTATGAGGACAGTGGCAACCTTGGGTCAGTGAGACTACATGATTACTTTATGATTATACGTCTGTAAATGAATGTTTCTAATGCAGGTCCGGGTGTCTGGGGGTCAGATGGTGCAGTGGGAATAGTGATGGCTGATAATAGGCTGCCACCGCTGGACTCTAATTTGTGAGAGGAAGTGTGGGGACGAACTTCACCAGCTCCGCTTTAGGTATCAGGCATTCCGGCCTCTGCTACACGATTAAATGCCATTCCAAACTCATGGCATGCTCGTCGCATAGGACAGCTGGGCTGTTAGAGTAAGAATCCATGGCTGGTGACGTGTGATCAAGGGGCTCACAATATTGAAGGAAGCTAGATTTTCAGATCAAACAACCTTCAGAGATATTAGTGGCTCTGATTTGTTGCCGTTTTGTTTTGTTGCCGTTTTGTTTTGACTTCCTTCCTTCCTTCCTTCCTTCCTTCCTTCCTTCCTTCCTTCCTTCCTGCCTTCCTTCCTTCCTTCCTTCCTGCCTTCCTTCCTTCCTTCCTTCCTGCCTTCCTGCCTTCCTTCCTTCATTCCTTCCTTCCTTCCTTCCTTCCTTCCTTCCTTCCTTCCTTCCTTCCTTCCTTCCTTCCTTCCTTCCTTCCTTCCTTCCTTCCTTCCTTCCTTCCTTCCTTCCTTCCTGCCTTCCTGCCTTCCAGCCTTCCTTCCTTCCTGCCTTCCTTCCTTCCAAGAAATGTTATGTAACAAAAACAAAAAGACTGTGTGATTATGGGTGCTTCTCAATACTCAAATTGATGCTTCCTCATTTCCTCACTCCTACTTCCTGCAGCCTGTGGCCCAGAAACCGATTGAATTCAGCCATCTTGAAGGACATCTCAATTCTCTAATTGCACCGCTAGAAGGTGAGGAACGAGGAGCAAGGAAGCTTCCTGTAGTCATGAGCGAGGATACACAGGTGTCTCCTTCCCTCGCATCCTAAGGGGGTGGAGCTAAGATGCGAGGATCCACAAAAATTAGAAGCACCTTAAGACTTCCTTCCTTCCTTCCTTCCTTCCTTCCTTCCTTCCTTCCTTCCTTTTTGCTCTGAGGCAGAAACAACTTCCAATAATTTAGTTTTTTGTTCTGGATAAACATTATTTTTCACAGTGTGAAGCTGTAATTTGTATGTTTTAGAGCTTTTCCAAATCTGTGTTTTCAAATAGTAATCTTTATCAATCAGCTCTGCCAATGACATACTCTGGAATGAACAGCCTTTGCTGCCTGGATCTGCTTTTGAATTAGATTCCACTTCTCTCTACAGCCTAATAGGATGGTTCCGAATTGTGAGAGACAGCTATCGTAATAGCACCCCTCTAAAGCACAGGGTGTGTCATCAAGAACTCTCATATGGAATTCTTACCATTACTATTCAAGAAAGACTGATAGTGAGGATGGAGACGTGGAAAAAAGCTTTTAGCTTCTCAAATATTAAGGCAAAATATTACAGGTTGTGATATGTTTCGTTTCGCTTACTTACATTTACATCATTTAAAGAAAACACAAACTAGACGTGACTAGACCCAGAACTGTACTTTTTACTTTCAGATTCAGCAGCAAGTGTGAGTTTCGATGGCCTTTTCACTTCTAAAGCATCTCACAGTTTGCCGAAAATCTCGGGCTTTGATCCCTGAGAGAAATGAAAGCGTTACTTAGCAGCTTGAGCGGTTCCTGTGTGCAGCACCAAATCGGAGCGTCCCCCTGGCCCTGCTCTAACTGAAAGTGACAAAGCTCTTGGTAACGGTGGTTGGGAAAGCACATTTCTGTTTGGTAGTGTGCAGCGGGAGGACGCCGGGGCTGGGGGTCGAGGGACAGACAGCAAGCGAGAAAGGGAGAGACAGCACAAGACAGCAAAAGAGAAAACCTTGTCACTGCAATTCTGCCGGTTCCCTCAACATTCATCAAAACGGGGGGCCATCATCTTCTACCTACTTTATTTTCTGAATCACTGAGCCTCTACTGACGGAGTGAATTCTCCTCTCCTTACTTTCTCTCCCTTTCTGGCTTCTGTCTCTTTATTTCTCTGGGTTTTGTCCTCTCTTTCTTTTTTCCCACTCGGTCTTTCTAATGTTTGCACTCAACTATGTGCACTATCAACTGCCTGAGTGAATAACCTTCGGCGTGAGGCCGGTCCAACACATCCACGAGCGAATGATGATGTACATTTACATTGGACTTTACAAAAGTATTATAATTTTTTCTTTGTTATTATTTATTCTTTATTATAATTTAATATAATTTTATGTTTTTATAAGAGTAAACATATAATATTTTTGCTAAATTTATTTATTTAAAATTGTGCTGCACTTTGGGTCAACTTCTGTGACTTTAAAATATGCTAAATAAATAAACTTGATTTGATTATGACTATAAAATGCATAGGCCCAACAATATTCTGAATGGGAACCATTTTAAAAAGTTGTTGATCCTATTTAATTTATACATTTATTTGTAGCATTTTATTATTTACATTGAGCATTGTTTTTTCCCTTTGCTGTCCATCATTTTTGGGTCATGAAGCACCATTATTCACACATACAAAATCTCATGTCTCAACTCTTTATGCAGGTTAGTCTAAATAAGTATTCACACATACACACACCATCTCCCTGGGCTTGTGAAGCAGTGGCAGACTGGAGAAACAAGAGGACATGCTCCTTCACACACTTACACACATTTTGCGGTAGCCAGGGGCAATAATGAGGCAGATCTAACACCCACGCTTTCTCCGTTCTCATATTCATTTACACACTCTCACACACCGGTGCAGCCTCTCCTTGAGTTTTTAATTTTTTTTATGCTGCTCTGTCTCTTTCACAGGCCTTTTTTCTTTTCCTGCTTAGAGTCAAAATGTCAAGCTAAGTAATGTTGATTGCGCCAGCCCTCGTTAGTGTCTGTCCGACGAGAGCTCTGTCGCCGATCTCGATGTTTTCATAGGGCTCTGGAAAAGCAGTCTGTGGGAGGCCCAGCTCTATTAAAGTCCTGTGCTCCAGCCGAGGGACGACCATAAATATAAAAAATATCCAGCAAATGACAGAAATCTGTAGAGAGGACGTCCCACGTACCCGCCTAACCCCCCCACCTGCCGTGTATGCAGGATTTCTTTAGTGATGCGTCAAACTGCCCCACACTTAAAGCTGTATTGACTATTGCAACACTTTTCTTTTTTTTTTCTTTTTTTTGCAGTACTAATTTTATTTAGTGTTTTTACAGAAAAACATTTAGTTGGCCACATAAAACGACAGCTTACAACCAAGAAGAAGCCTCTACCGGATGATAGTATCAGCGGTCGATCAAACAAACCCACCTGCTTTTCAGCAAACCAGTTAGAACTACTGGGCGGACATTAACATCGCCTCATTAATATTCATGAGCCAGGCTGATAAGGTTTTTTAACATGCTTCTCAGATCATTCCTACGCCCTTGGTTAAAGCAAAACCTCTATTATTCCGTCTCCTGGCCTTTGTCAAAGAATAGGAGCTGCAATGCAGCACTTAAGAATGTGTTTGTGTAGCCGTTTCATTTGGCATCTCTTGGTAAGCGCTCAGAGTTATTCAATAGTTTTTAGGTGGATGAAAAGAATTCATGGACGTGAGAGTGTCAGTCTTGACTTAAGTGGCTGGATAATTAAAATACTTCAAAGTTAATACTGCACAAGCAAAGCAGAAAGAGAAAATGATTTCTGTAAAATAATGGCATTCTAGTGCTTCTGCACTTTCAGATACTGAACGCCACAGCCAGCCAACAGAGGGAGAGAGAGAAAGAAGCTGAGAGTGTATAAAAACATCCATGCATAATGTATCCCTAATGTATTCTAATGCAGAGCATGATAGACGCTTGCTTCTGCTTGAATTAACTTATGCATTAGGAGGCTTGAGAAGGTCACTAATATCTGCTTTTATGTCACCCAGCCACTGCACACAAAACGTCCCCCCCTCGCACTGCCTCTTTAGGACAGACGGAACAATTATCCGATTTTCTGCTGCGCTAGGCCCCTTACGTGCGATAAAAGTGGGAGTGGGTTGACTCGCTCTGAGGTAAGCATGTCATTAATGGTTGTTATAGGGCAGTGGTTAAACATACCATGGGGAAAGTGCCACGGAGAGGGAGTGAGGGACACATTTCCTCCATATTAACACTGAACTCAGGGTCTCTCTTCCAGCTCGCAGATTCGAGTCGATATGAGGGCTGTCATCACGCTCGATTCTCAATTACTCGGCTGGTTCTCAGCGGAGAGGGGATGGCGGCCTGTCCTGCATTGCTGGAACAGGAGTCTGCTGTTTATGATGAAAGTTTGGGCCCTGCCTTAAATTATGTCAAATATATATATATAAAAAAAGTTTGAACAGGAGTTAGATAGCTGGTTTTAGCTTTCATGATGAAGTGAAAGTTGTGGAGCAAATAAGTATATCTGTGGGTATATCTAGGTTTTTCCACATTTAAGTTTTTGAAGGTAGTGAGACCCAGACCCAGTGAAATGGCTTGACGAGGGCGGTTATCAGACATAACATTAATATAATTATCATTATTGGCCAGAATTTTTATATCAGTGCATCCCTATAAAGCACATATATGGTCTCGAATCTAACAGACTTGAACTAAAAGCCTCAAAACTCTTTTTCAATTTTTTAAAGAACTTATTTCTGTTCAAGTTTCTCTCTAAAGACATCCGTTTACACTTTAACACATTTTAGGTTACATTTACTTAATATTATTTGGTTTTACTACTGTCTTGATAAGTGGCTTGTCAAAACTAGCAAACATCTGTTGCCTTAGGGCCAAAGTTTAGTGCTTTTACAAGTAAATACAAGTCTCTAACAGATTGACCTGTCAATGGAAAAAGCAGCGTACACATGTTTGTATAGTGTAACTAGATTCAGAAGTGAGAGGGTGTGCTGGTTATGGAAATTCATATACAAGAATAAAAAGAAAACACTTCATGTGGGAGAAGTAGCTCCAGAGAAACAGTAACAACTTTTATTTCCCAGATCAGGTTAAAAGGACCGAGGCTATTACTCCGAAAGACAGTCAAGCACCTCGTACGAAACACTACAGAAGGAGCAGTCAAAAGATCCAATTACTCCAGTACAACTGGTTCTGTGCTGTACAAGTGTGCTCTTTAAATTGGCGTGTCCTGCCTGCCATCGCCCTACTCCTCATGGGTAATTGACACTCTCTGCATACAATGAATGTGGACATAGGCGAAAAACAAACACAGATTCTGAGACGCTCGGACTGCTTTGACTAAGCTAAAAAAAAGTAGGAAATCAGTCTTGTTTAAGTCCTCTTCATCAGCACAGTTTCCAGCTGAGGGAGTTAAAAACACCTTGAGTATGTAACAACATCCCTAAATGCATCAGTACGATTGCTGTGGTGTTAAATTAAAGCTAGTGTGGCTTAGAGTGAATAGCCTCTTAAGGAGAACAAGGAATTTGGCTGGTTTACGAACTACCATGCAGGCTGGCACAGTGTAGTGTGAGTGTCTGTCTGTGTGAGTTGGTCTGGCCAACCTTCTGATCTGGATGGGAAATTAGATTGTTTTAGTTGGATTATACTACATATGTCAAAACACAATCTGACTGCTGCGGTTTTAGATCTGTGCTGCCATCCGTGGTACCAGATAGCCCGTAATGAGGTTTTAATCCTGAATCGTTCATTACCACGAGATAAAAAAAAAATCCCGGGTCAAATGAGGTCATGACCCTGGATTCTTGCCCTCAACGGATCACCGAGCACCGATACGGAGATGTCACTACTTCTCTCACTCTGTCTCACTGCACACACAGATCAGTTAAATTCCTCTCGAAGCCTAATTCTCTTTTTCCTTCCCTCTACTTGAGGTAATTCTGTCTTTTCTTACTTTAACAGACGTCCGTTGAGAGTGGACACTCATTAATGCTGTGTGCATGAGCGCTACTTTTCCATGCACTTCTTCCAGAATGTCCTCATCCGAAGGTTACCTTTTGAGATTCGAACGGATCTTATTTCTGAGGTTATTAAAAACAAGGAATTTCATTTGGGTTACCCACAAGCTTCTCGTTTTAAATTCACACAGCATTTGGAAATAGTATACCAAGTCAACGTACAAAGTGTGCAATAACTTTGTAATTTAAAGACAATTATAGCACACTGGCGAAGAAAGAGTATATGAGGCACACGCGGATCTGGAAGTGGCGCTAAAGGGAGGGAATAGATGAGACGCCTAACGGGGTTGGGTGCATTTCTCTTAAAAGCACTTCCGCATGTGTCGGCAGAATTAATTTGACTTAATTGACATTCATAAGCCAAACGTTGCAGTTTTACTCTGACAGGGATAAGGCTGTCTTCTGCTGTTTGCTCAGTAATTGAAATTTCCATTATGAGGTGTAAACATTTAGCAGCCACCAAGTGAATATTCATCAGAGCAGCAGTAGTGACACAAGATTCTGTCTGTGTGTATTTGTGCCAACCAAGTACTGAATTTGCATTAAAGCAAGGGAATCGTTTTTTCATGCGTATGTGAATATATTAAGGTGCTGTTGGCTCAGTATGTTCTTTCATGCAAACAGATCTCAAATGATAAGTCATATTTTTCCCTTTTTGTTTTGTCTGTCTGTACTTTATATCTTGGAATTGTTTCTGTACGTTACATTAAAATAAAAAAATGTGCAATTAATTGTAAAGCTTTACAGAGATACACAAACATCAATTGTGTGAAATGTCAATCAAGCAACTTTCAGTTTTACAGATACGATTAAACTACTGTGTTTTGTTCATTTTGTAATAAGGCATGTCTATTTTTTATTGTACCATTTTAACATGTACTGAATTACTAAAACTCAAAAATCTTTCCTTCTTTTTTCTTTCTTTCAGCCCCATCTCAGGTGAGTGAGGTGATAAAGGAGCGAGTTCAGCAGCACAGCGTTCAGCTCTCCTGGCAGGAACCAGAGCAGCCCAATGGCGTCATCACCGAATATGAGATCAAGTACTATGAGAAAGTGAGTCCACACCACCTGCTCCAGAGCACAAGCTATTAATGAATATATGTATTTGTTTCAGAAAATAACAGACAGAGAGAGACAGTGTCTACCTGTCCGTCAGCATCCCTATTCCCTTGCAACCTGTCCTATCCTGCATGTTTTCATCTTTTTCATGATTTGCATTCTCTGTGCACATAGCTCGTAGTCAAATGCTCCGGTCTGAGTGGATCCTTCCCATCTAATTGCTATAATGAATGAGACACTCATAAGATTTTAATTAGACTGAGGTCCTTCACCAATCCCACACAAACATACACAAGACCGTCTCAGTTTACCACAGCCACACTCGTGCACGTCTAAGACCACTTCAGAAATGCACACACAAGAGCAGCACACATACCTCGTGATGTCTGGAATTGTACCTGAGCATCTGTTCGATGAAAAACAACCCACAACTCCTTGCAGGTTTGCTCACGCTGCCACTAAAACATTAATCAGTACTGTAGTCCCAAAAAACATGAACACAAACACATACCACACTTAATTTCTTTCACCTCAGCTCACTCTCCTGCTCAATCCCTCCTCCCATCCATTATAAAGCACAGCTTCATAGTGTCTACCATCAAACTCATATGTAAGCTAGTCAAGCATGAGCAGAAAGTTCCAGCGCGTTCGCTCTGTGCTCAGCCTGTAGGGTTCCGGTCTCTTAGGCAATGTGAAAGCAGAGCTAGCCTCCTGAGCAGCGCTCCCTGGCTGTTGTCCGTCCTGTTTGAAAATTAGAAGCAAGCTTGACTTCACTCCTAACAGCCTGTGGCATTCCATTTAAGGTTTTTATTTTATTTTATTTTTGTCTGCTGAAGTCCAGGAGAGAGTTTAAAGATCAGTGGAAAAATACTATGAATAGCACTAGCATGCTTTTCATATGTTGCAGCTATGGCATTCACACACAGGTGATGCAGGTTTGAATCAGTTTCATGTATTGAAGAACATTTCCACCTTAACATAAAAATATAGTTTATATATATATTATAAAAACATATATATGTCTCTATACATGTCTACATGTATATTATGCTCACCAATGCTACATTTATTTGATCAAAAATACAGTAAAAACATAATATTGTGTAATATTATATTTCAATTTAAAATACCTGTTTCTTTCTTTCTTAAAAAAAAAAAAAAAAAAAAAAAAAAAAATTGCTGACCCCAAACTTTTGAAGACTAGGAACTTTTTTCCTCGTAATTTTGAGTTTATATCTTTAAATCTTTATATCGACTCAAAATTGCAACTTTTGTATTGTAATTACTTCTCATAATGTACATATCACTATTGTTACTTTATCTTAATGTGACTTTATCTTGTAATTGTGTATTTATCTCACAATTCATTTTACAATTACTTTTTCCATAATTGCCACAATTGCAACTTTATTTACCTCTAAATGTATTACTATTTTTTAATGTTATCTGGCAATGTTATCTGATTTATTATGAAGTTGAAATGGACATATGATGGTAGATGGATATTATGTTAGAATATTGCTGAATTCGTTTCGTTTAAATTAATTTCAAACATTTGAATATTACTGTGGTAGTAGAACAAGTACAAACTGCCTCCTTTTTGTTGTACAAGTGGGCAATATTAACCAAAAAAAGAAGAAGAAAAAAAAACGTGGAAATTTATTTTGCTTAAAAATAGAACATCTTCAGACATCTTTTGCATTCCATTGTCAACACACTGTGACACACTAATCTCGCCTACTACATAGGACAGATAGCATGCAAATTGGGATATAGTACACTCTGTGTGGGTGTGCATGTGTTTGTGTTTCCTAAAGCTCTCTTTGACATTCCAATTGTAAATGAAGCACCAGCTCCTCGCAAACAGCTTGCTTCTGGTTTCCTAGGTTACGGATGAAAAACTGTGATATTGCCTCTGCTTGAACTCTTTACGTGTGAAAAGGGCCAAATGCTCCAGTATTCGCTGCCAAACACTTCAGTGTAACCCCCCTCTCTATAAAGAATTTGTACAATTTTGTGCTTTTGATACCCTGTGACAAGATTGTTATTTTGTTTTCTTCTTTTGAACCTGAAGGACCAGAAGGATCGCATTTACTCCACCGTGAAGTCAAAGTCCACTTCAGCCACAGTCAATAATCTCAAGCCAAGCACAGCATACGTCTTTCAGATTCGAGCATTCACCGCTGCGGGATACGGCACCTTCGGACCAAGACTAGAGGTCACCACCAAGGAAGAATCCACTGGATCTGGTGAGCAAAACAGGATGTGAAACAGTTATCTTAAGCTATTGTTATCTACTCTTGCTAATTGGCCTGCTAGTTTAGCTCTAGTTTAGCAAGGCTTTGCATTATGATCTATCCGATTATACCCGAAGGCAAGGTCCAGCTTCTTCCAGATAAAATCTCTGACCCAGACTGTTCCTAAGACATTGTGTATTTTAGATAAGATGTTTCGGTTCCCTCTGCAGTTTGTCAATGAGCGCAGTGTTTTTGATTCGGAGAAACAAACCTAACGTGAACAATCCAACCTGAATGTGTCATTGTTTCAAATGCAGGCCACTGTATTACCATCTGGGACTATTAAGCCCACTTTCAGAAACAGTAGAACCGTGCACTCAGCGAGACCCTAAAATAGAGCCAGCCCCTCCCTGCAGCAGAGAGAGGATGAAAAGGGGGTTACAACCGTCCCATGATTTTTCAATGGAGCTTTGCTTTAAGCTATCCTGCTTTCTCCTTTTGCCAAATATTTTATTAGCGATACACCAATAGTAAAATTCTAGCCAATTCCAATAAGCTGTAAATCACTGATATTAAAATTCTAAACTATTTTCTTTAAATAAATTTAAAATAAAACACTAAAACCAGTCATTTTAAATGCTGCAAGTAAATGTAGGCATTATAACATAATAATGTACAGTATGAAAATGGATACTAATTTTGAGATTTGATAAAGATTACATTTAACAGTGTTATTAGAGTTAGATGACAGAAAATGTAACCTGAGTGTAAAAAAAGGGGAAATGACCATAAACAATGAAATAAAATACATTTTAAAAAAATAATCCAATATGGTACAGATTTATGTTTAATCCCTATATTTGATAAACTAAGCTTATAGCATTACTTTTATTATTTATTTGTGTTTTAATTGCAGCTACAGTCATATCGAGTGAGCAGAATCCAGTCATCATCATTGCGGTGGTGGCGGTAGCCGGTACCATCATCCTGGTCTTCATGGTGTTTGGTTTCATCATAGGGAGAAGGTACGCTCTCGCGGCCCCCATTGACTCTCCGCTACTGTGAGTCTCATACGCTCTCTCAGTTTGCCTTTCTGTCCCTCAAAGGCCACCATAGCTGTGGAGTTCACACCCTCGCCCACTTGCGTGTGATCACACTCACCCACCCACCATCATGTTGTACACTGTGGGAATGTGACCTCTGATGCATTTTTATGGGCTGAAATATGTGCCACCAGAAACTGAATTTGAATCAATTATATTTGAATTTGAATTGCTAAACTTGAATAATTGCATTGGAAAACTGAATTTGAATCACATAATTTGAAATTGTATTGTTTAATTTGAATAATTGCATTGAAAAACTGAATTTGAATTGTATAATTTGAAATTGAATTTATTTGTTTGGAACTGGAATCTGCCTGAAGCCTATAGCTATATAGTTATAGGCGTCAGGCTGATTCAGGCAGATATATATAAGGGATAATGTATATAGCGAGGTGGTTGTTATAGCGAATAACAACCCCGACAGGTCTTGAATCAGCCTGAAGGGGTTGTTATTCGCTATAACAACCGCCTCGCAATACATTGTCCCGCTTATTACATGGTTACCTACAAAATAGATAAATAATTTGACACAAATTATTGATTTAAAAAGGAGTTTATTGATTTAAAAACGATTGCATTGCTTCCGTTAAAGAAAATAGTCCGTTCCGCGTCCATAGCAACGCTCTGTTTTTCATGGCAACGGTGTGATATACTTTGCAGCACAAAACTTTATCATGAAATAACAGACCGCATTCTACATTGGGATTCAACCAAGCCATGTAATAAGTATATCACACCGTTGCCATGAAAAACAGAGCGTTGCTCTGATCCTCCCGATCACCACTATGTCTCTGGCCGGTCCCATCTGGATCAGCGGGGACCGGTGCAGCAGCGAGGTGAAGCTGTGTTCCTGCCCGGGAGAAGAGACGCTGCCGCGGGCCACGGAACTCTCCGCCTCCCGCCACCCGACCTCAACACATTCTCACCTGTGAAATGTTATCCCTTGCTGTTAATTTTTTATTTTTTTTATTTTTTTATTTCTTTCGTTCGAACATCCATAAGCAGCACAACAGTCTGGCATATTTAGTGCTGAGTGATGATTCTGCGACACTGAACTCTATCTATCGATATCGATCTGCGCTCGATTGCTCTTCCTTCATCCTCCAACTACCCGGATGTCTGTCACGGTAACTTGAAATTGAATTTAGTGATCTGAATCTGAATTGTGAGAACTGAATGTGAGGATATATATAGTTGAATTTTCAGTGAGGATCAAATTGTATTGGACTTCAGTTCCAAACAAATAAATTCAATTTCAAATTATACAATTCAGATTCAGTTTTTCAATGCAATTATTCAAATTAAACAATACAATTTCAAATTATGTGATTCAAATTCAGTTTTCCAATGCAATTATTCAAGTTTAGCAATTCAAATTCAAATATAATTGATTCAAATTCAGTATCTGGTGGCACATATTTCAGCCCATACATTTTTCCCTAACTAGCTCTTGCTGTTAGCATACACCCAGGATGGGATTCACAACTGCAAATCCTTCCTTCTTACTTTTGTACCTGTTTGTCATTGTTGAACCAAGAATGCCAGTGTTTTTCCATCTGAAAACTTCACTCATGATGTTTGTCACTGATTCCCATGTCCTCCCAACCCTTCACAAACACGTATTGCTCTCCTGCATGCCCATCGACACTGAATGCTCTGAATGCTTTGGTATTCAATTCATTATGGAGTTATTCTCAATCAAATATAATTTCCAGAAATTGCAGATAATTTATTTGTATATATATATATATTTTAAATTCCAATCATTCTAAAAGACAAAAAAATCTAAATCAATTAATTTATGTCGAAGCTCATAGCACGGAACAGGAATACATAGCATTTCTATTCCGTGTCCAGAAAAACATTTCGATTAACATTCCATAGCCCTGTTATGTTTGAAATGATATGTCTGGTGACTGCAGGCCGTTAATTAGTTTCTTTATTCCCCTGTATAGACACTGTGGCTACAGTAAGGCCGATCAGGAAGGGGACGAGGAGCTCTACTTTCAATGTGAGTGGCAGCTTTCACCAGCTCATTATACACATGCTCATCAGTGGTGCTCAGCCGCGCTCCTGGAGAACCATCCTGCCGAGTTTCGTTCCAACTCTCATCAAACACCTGAACCAGCTAATCAAGGTCTTTGGGCTCATGCTTGAAAATTACAGGCAGGTGTGTTAGAGCAGGATGGGAACTAAACTTTGCAGGAGGAGAGGAGCAAGACTGAACCATGCTGTACATCATTGATCACGTTCTGGTCAACCATAACAGCTGTACCCTCTCATATGCTCCAGTTTTTATGAAATATCTAGAACCTTTCCTTTAAATACTCAAATACAGAGATCATTTTAGTCTAATGAGAGAAATTACTTTAGAGAAATTAAAATTATGGTAAACCATTTTTATAGTTTTACAAAAAAAAAAATTAGTTTTTTTTTGTAATGTTATTATGTGCTTTTGTAATGTTTTTTTTTTTTAATTTTTTTAGAACTTTTTTTTCAGTTTTAGTTTTTAGAGTAATTTCCTGTTTTAGTTTGTATTTAATTTCCAGTTAGTAATTTTAGTGCTTCAACTTAAACTTATTTCGGTTAGTTGCCAAGGCAGCATTTTTTTTATCAAGTTTTTTAATCTAATATTTATATTTTATTTGATTAGTTTTGGTTAAAGGATAAGTTCACCAGTTTTCAATGATTATGTGTAAATAATCAATCTGTACTCTTTCTCCATGTTACCTGCACCCAGTCAGAAAAAAACGTAGAGTTGTCAAAAGTTTGCTGGATGGCACAAAATAACACGTTTTGTGTCATACGGCTACATTTTGACAACTCTAGGGCTTTCTTTTAAACTACAGATCAAACTTTGACATTTTTGTATCTGCCCCCACGGACAGCGAGATCAGTGCCAAAATCAAAAGTGCATTTTGTGTTAAGTTTTTGGCAATCGGGAACGTCACAGCCCCTTTTCTCTGTTTTCTCTTGTCATTTACTGATTAATGACTTTTTATTGAAGAGGTTTTATTGTAAGCCCAATTATCCAGTGATGAATTACTCCTTTAGTGATAATAACCCTGATCTATGCTACTTTGTAGTACTACTTTGTAATACTAATCTGTGGCCATCTCTTTAAATTAATGCTAGATGATGATCTAAACAACTAAATGTAAGTAAAGCTTTATTTATAGCACTTTTTAAAAACAGTGTTTACAAAGTGCTTTACAGAAGATAAATGCATGTGTGCATTCACGGAAGAGAAAAACACATGTACTCACGTAATAGAAATAAGATAATAAAACTGCAACAAAAAAGTATTGCAGAAAAATCAAGGAAAGGCCCTAGTGAACAAATGTGTTTTGAGATACTTTTAAAAAGGGCATAGTGAGTCAATTGCTCGTAGGTTGTCAGGAAGTTAGATTCATAGCTTGGGACCAAAATGAATAAAGCCTGACTCACCAATGTTTAGCTGTGTTTTAGTGCAACCAGCAACTTACCATTGGATGTTCGGAGCAATCTTACAGGAGTATTTTTATTCAACCAATTAGAAAGGTATATTGAGGCAGTACCAGGAAGACATTTAACAAACTAATGAGAGGATCTTGAATTCAATTCTGAATGATACAGGCAAGGAAGGGATCTGAGTGTTGAAGCTGCATTCTGAACTCTTTGTAAATGTTTAAAAGAGCTCTTTGGTAGCCCAGCAAAGAACACTATTGCAGTAGTCAAGTCCAGATGTAAAAAAAAAATGCATGAACAAGTTTCATTAATCAGAAGGGGAGAAAATATCATGGGCTTTGGAGATGTTTAAACAGTTTAACATCCAGATATAATCAGATATATTGTGCACATTGCCATATTAAAATCTATTCCACAGAATTCAAATGTGTGCAAATTCTGCCAACTGTATAGAGCTACAGTCAATGCTCTATGATCACAGATTACATGTCTAGCATTGCCTATGGTGTAAAGCTAGGCCATAACCCTACAGAAACATGCCCTCATCACCAGATCTTCATCTAAAGAGAGCTTACAGACCTCTTAGCGTTAAGATGTTCCTCTAGGTGTTTGACTTCTGCATTCTGAACCCCTGCGCCCAGGCCTCTCGGCCAGTAAGATGTTTTCTCTCAGCAGTCCCTAATGAAGCCCCTGGAGATAGCACTGGCAACGGCCTCCCTAGACTTGCTCTGCTAATGATCAGTGCTGTAGGCAAACTGCTGATTTGGAAACAAAGGTTCAAGGTGGCACAGCTTGCTTGTTCAGGGGCAGCTCAATCTCACTAGCGTTCTTGCCCACACGCTGAGGCTTACAGCTTGCCATATTCTCGCCGTCATGCAACCCTGCCAAAAACAGCACCAGACACTACAGACAACATCTGCTTTTAAAAAGAACCTGCTCAGCTACGCAAAACCACAAGATGCTAGCTGGTTTGACAAAAGGCAGATAAGGCACGCATCGTACTCGTACGCCCAATTTGTTGCTCGTGTTGTGCGGGCAGCAGTGATAAACACGTTCTATCAGATTTACTGACAACTTAGATGGACGAAGCAATTATTGCAGGCAACAAGAAGGGAAATATCTGCTGCCGTTGCATATGACTGGAGCACAATGCCCGTTTGCTTATGTCATCGTGTAGGCCGACACTGCCTTGAAGGAACTGGGGGATATCAGGAAAAAGCTCTCTCCCTGTTCCTCGGCATTGCTTTTGTTGCAAATTAGTAATTTAATTACTCGTTAGCAACAGTCCATTTTAGTCGTTTTCATCTCAGCATGATGTAGCCTATTACTTTTTGCATCTCATTAAGTGGAGCTTAATGTTGAAGTTGACAGGTAGCAATGTAATTATAGGATTTGATTAGATAGTAAGACTGGGCGAACACATTAATTGGCCTTTAAATAAAAAGTGTTGTGTATAGATAAAATAAAGTCAAATATTGCCAATTGGGCATTATAATTTATTAATATAATTAGTGCTTTATTAATATGATTAATACAAATTATTATTAACATAATAATGTTTTAATTCCATTCCATCCATGGTATTAATAAAATAATTAATACTAATATTGTTTTATTATTAATATTATTACAAATAATTAATATACTGTATGTTGTTTTTTTAGATATTGTCTTTTATATATTTAAATATTTATTAATAATAATAATAATAAATCTCTCATGTTTGTTTCACAATGCAGTGGAACGTTCTTCTCGGCATTCAAACAATAGCTCAGTTTTATGAAACCCATTATCCAATGAGTGACAGCTATGTATGCTGCTGCCATGCTGTATGGCTAATACCCTTTCGGCTCCATTGTGAGAAGGTTAACAAGAAAATGTAATAGCGTTTTTTGTGAAATATGTGTGGAAAAATAAAAGCATAGGTTTTATTATTTGATGAAAGAGACCTTTTGACATGCTATCTTCCATCACAGTGTGCTGTTTAGCCCACAGCCCCGTGTCTCTACCCTCCAGTAATCGCATCCGTCCATCAAGGGCTCTGTGTGTGTGCGGCATGCATATTTAATCGTAACAGTAATCCTCTTACCCTTCTACAGTTAAATTTCCAGGCACCAAAACATACATTGACCCTGAAACCTACGAGGACCCGAACAGGGCTGTCCATCAGTTCGCGAAGGAGCTGGATGCCTCTTGCATTAAGATTGAGAGGGTTATCGGCGCAGGTGAGCTCTTCTCTTGTCTTCTCCGCTGCCTCGCTTTAGTCACACACCTCTCTCATTTATCACAATGACAACCAAATATTTACACTCTCGATAGCGGCCAGAGCATCTCTCTGGCCTCCTGTTATTGATAGCGCTGCTGTAGGATTGGTTTATAATTAATATGTCTTCTCTTAAGGCCAGGATGCACATAAATGCATCGCCATTGATGAATTGCTGCCACATCCCTTTTAGTTATAAACCAAATAAGTGTGTTAGCGTGTCCTCTATATAGCATATCCAATTATCTGCTCTCTTGGTTGCACTCCCCTGTGTACCGATGCATAGCATCATATAATGCTGAATCCTGCTGCCTGCATGACTGATACGTATTAAGCATCATCGGAACGGGTAACGGTGTTAAACTTGACCCGGATCTCTCGAACTCAGCTTGCGGGTGGTTGCGTGTTTCACAGGAGAGTTTGGAGAGGTGTGCAGTGGACGACTGAAGCTGCCGGGAAAGAGGGACGTGTCGGTGGCCATAAAAACGCTGAAAGTAGGCTACACTGAAAAACAAAGGCGGGACTTCCTGTGCGAGGCCAGCATAATGGGCCAGTTTGATCACCCGAATGTGGTCCATCTGGAGGGTGTCGTCACAAGAGGTGGGAAGTTCATCACGTGCATATGCTTTGAATACTGGATGTGGCTTCTTAACTAGCAAGACGTCCTTACCTTGTAAAAAAGAATTGTACTTAAAGAAAGTACTCTTTCATGACTGTTCCTAAATATCCTTAAATACACTTTAAAAAAGTGCACTTTGTAGTAATGTCAAATTAAAAGTTTTACTTTAAAGCATGACAAGATTATTAAATCGAAATGATTCGAAATGTTTTTTGTTTTTTTTGAAGCTCTTATTTTGATGTGCTGACTAACATACTAAAGTGCATGCAAAGTATTTGCTCATAATTTGAACTGTAGTGCATGTTATTTGACATGTTTAACATTTTATATATTTTTAAATCTTAAATACACATCAAACAAAATGACAAGGCCAATTGTAGTCCGATGAAGCAAAGCTACAATCCTATTATGTAGGTCTGTTAGTCCGACTTTGCAAAATCAGTTAGACTAAAGCAGTTACATGACATTTAAACAAGACAAAGTATTGCTTAGTCTGGCAGAAATTGAACTTTAATGGTGCACTATTAATCTTCTAAATTCTGAAGAGTTATGACTTACCGTAAGCTCAGTTGTGAAGTCATATTGTTATGATTTGATCTTGTAATTTTGGATAAAATTATCTGTGGCTCAGGGTCGTTTATTATTATTTTTGGCGGGTGTACATTCCAAAAGTGTTTATGAAAAGCCCTGTCGTCAGTCTAAAGTGAATCCAGTGTTGTAGAATTGTCTGCAAATTGTTTCTCATTACTGCTTTCGTACAGTGTGCGTTGGCCGCACTTCACTTTAATGGAGTCTGTTCTTTGCTCTTTCAGGAAAACCAGTCATGATAGTAATTGAATACATGGAAAATGGCTCATTAGATGCATTCCTCAGGGTACGTATAAACCACCCTAGACAATCTGGTCAGTGAATACAATATCTTTTCTGTTCTGTTCATTACACCCACTGCGATTTACCATTCCATTGCTCATTCTTGGGCCGTGTTACTGTCAGCATCCCCCCCACGTGGTGGATGGAGCATGTGTCTGTTGTGCGGTGGTGATGGATAGACAATGTTTCTCTGTTTGTGTTTGCACAGAAACATGATGGGCAGTTCACTGTGATTCAGTTGGTGGGAATGCTGCGTGGCATCGCAGCCGGGATGAGATACCTCTCAGACATGGGCTACGTCCATCGCGATCTGGCAGCGCGAAACATTCTTGTCAACAGTAATCTAGTATGTAAAGTGTCCGACTTTGGCCTGTCCAGAGTGATTGACGACGATCCCGAAGCTGTCTACACAACAACGGTGAGTCAATTAAGCTGCTGTCTCATTGTACCTGCCTTGGAAGCCCACGGCGCTCTCAGAATAAACAAATCAATCCGTGCTGTACAAATATAGATACTGTTTGTGGTGCATTGTGATGGTAGAATCTTACAGAACATCAATACAATATTTTCTTCTCTGGTTGATGCAAAGTGTACTGAATGTGATTTTTATTTTTAAAAATCTACATATTACTAAACAGGGTGGCAAGATCCCAGTTCGGTGGACAGCAATGGAAGCCATCCAGTACCGTAAATTCACATCAGCTAGTGATGTCTGGAGCTACGGGATTGTCATGTGGGAGGTCATGTCCTACGGGGAACGACCTTACTGGGACATGTCCAATCAAGATGTAAGTTACTGTTTTTGTTTTTGGAATATAATGTAACATAATACAATATACTATAATATAATATGATAAAAAAAAAAAATATATATATATATATATATATATATACAATTATTACACATAAAATTATAATAAAATTATAAAAGTACAAATTATATTATAGTATTATATACAATTACTTACACTACAACAATATACTACAGTAATAAACTATTATATACTGTACAAAACTTTACTTATGTATGCAGTTTAGCAATCAGTAAACGTTTTAGTTTTATTAATTCAAATCATGCCTATATAAGTTGAACAGATCATCAGTCAATTAGCCAGTCATCATCCCAATATCAATTCACCAGTTCATCACTGCACTGAAGGCATATGTAGGTTCTGTGATCATCATGATTTAAATTCCTTCTACAATAATTCGCATTTATTAATGCGTGCAGGCTTGCTGCAACAGTCAGTTTTACCAGTGTTACACAGTGTTCAACCACACTCCGGTTACCTCACTTGCCCACCGCGGCACCGTACCCCACCGTCGTTTTGATTTTTTATATTAATAAAAATCTTTTAGTTCAGTTAGAGAATAGACACCACAGTTAAAATGAGCCAAATGAGAGTCACAGCACAGATCAGCAGCAGGAGTCAGATTTCATTTATCACGTGACGAGAGTGAGGCGAGCTGACTGACAAGGCGATGGTGGAAGATCTGGTTTCAAAGCAAAATGTAAAAGGTCCTATTTGGCTATATTTTGGATTTAAACCCAGTGCTAATAGGGTTAGTTGTCCTTTTGTAGTTGTTGTGTTTTTCATTAAGAAAAATAATGAACCCACCATTCAAGCAAATGCTGCCTCCGAATTGGCGCTAATTCGAAGGCGAAAGTAAAATGGCACACTGCCGCACGGGCATTCATAAGCGATTTAAAAGTGAGGTGGAAAAGAGGGAAAACTCACCGTTGATACCGGTATTACAGGTGTTGTCACACTGGTGAGAAAATGATGATAAATGCCAAAATCATACATATTTGATAACCTTCAAGCATCTTTCATGCTGTTGGAAAACTAAAAGTTTTTCAATGTCCTTTGTACTTCATCAAGGCACTTTTAGCAGAAAATAGAAGTCTCTTGTTAGTTCAGCTTACTTTATAGTCTTGTAAAACCACGGCTTGCATTAAAAGTCCTTAGTTACGACGTGAACATAATCTGTAGGTATTCAAGCATCAGGACAGTTAAGCACACCTGACACTTAGAATTTTCTAGCTGGATATCAACACAGGTGTCAGGAGTGACCTTGTTTTAATGATACATTTTGAGGATAAAAAGGTTTAATGGATCTGCGGAAAGGAATGGAGTGTTTTGCTTGTAGAATTCCTTTTTGTATTCTGCTACACTTTCAACCTTTATAATGAGAAATGATAATGCGTGCCAAATTCATCATTAGCAGAGTTCAATCAATTCAAAGATATCTGCTTAGCCATGCAAAACCTTCGGAACGATCTGCGCGCTGAGCTTTTGTCTCAAAGAAATTGGGACAGCAAAGTGCCGTTCATCATTCTGATCACATGCGTGCAGGGTTTTCAAGTTGAACCGGATGGAAATTCAGATATGGTCACGGCTAATGATATGTATGAGGGAAAGTGTTGTTAATCCGCCACTGTATGTAGGCACTTGTCTTGTGTACAATGCTCTGTTAGGCAGATTCTTTGTCAAAATTACACAAGCTTGAGAGAAGGTAAACAACCCTTATCAGTGAAACTAATGATGACTTATAATTCTCTGCTCCCTAGCAAACATTAGCTCTCCATGGAAGTGAATAGCTAGTATCAGTCTTTAATGTTATTATTTTTTGCGTTCGAACATTCGCCTCAGTGGAGTCTTGATACTTGTCAGGCCTCAACGTCAGATGTTTTTATACCCTTTTGAGAAGGAGGCGAACAACTCCTTGAGGGCTGCTAAAAAAAGAAGGAAATATTTACATTTCTTCAACTCTTTCTGTTTTGACACTTTTCTTTCCGTAGCTCAAGCCTGGTTTGGAGAGACACGACGAGAATAGCAGATGAGGATTTGGGGAAAATATACAGTCTGCTTTTACTATTCCTTGGGAGTAGACGAGGGGGACAAGCCAAATCTATGTTTAGTTTAGTCGACTCAGATTTAAATAATTCTATCAATTTAGGTGCTAGTTGTGAGCCCATGTTTT
Source organism: Leuciscus leuciscus (assembly GCF_965113295.1). NCBI lineage: Eukaryota > Metazoa > Chordata > Actinopteri > Cypriniformes > Leuciscidae > Leuciscus > Leuciscus leuciscus. The sequence continues at coordinate 28,892,695 of NC_138743.1, read as the reverse complement.
GTACGATAATCGTATTTCCACATTTTTTACTGACGAATACATACAGACACAGACACACTAATGTTCAAAAGTGTGGGGTTGGTACAATTATTTAAATGTTTTTGAAAGAAGCCTCATTTACAGCGAAAAGTAAAAACAGTAATATTGTGATATATTCAAATATAAGTAGAGTTATTTTAAATTGTAATAATATGTTTTAAAATGCCATTTATTCCCGTGATGGCTAAGTTAAACTTTCAGCAGCCATTAATCCAGTCTTCAGTATCACTTGATCTGACTGAAATCATTCTAAGATGCTGATTTGGTGCTCAAGAAACATATCTTATTATTATCATTTCTTAGCATGCCGAGTGAGTAGGACAACAGGTGGTTTTATTGCTCTATGGACCCGTTCAATTCATAAACCATGACGTGCACAGACACCCAGGCAACAATGTGTTCATCCTTGGTTTAAACTGTAACCTTGTGATAGTATGACAAGCAGCTGTTGAACAAACAGCTTTCAGTGCGCTTGCTTCATTCACATCCAGTTCATGTGGTACTCTTTCCTTGCGCTCAGGCACCCTCCAATAACCAGTGCAAGAATAATCACATCTGGTTAGCCTGCTTTTCCTCTGTTGTAGTTTGTAATGCTGGAGGTAAACCACAACAGATTTATCCAGTAAAGCGGCTGTTTACAGAGTCCTGATTAAAGGATGAGCAAGTGGAAAGAGGGATACAAATAGAGAGCTGGAGGTGCAGGCAGGGCTTTGTGTACTTTCTGTTCTGGATGCTAATGGCTAAGCTACTCGTTTTGACCTCTGTCTCTCAACCACTTGGTTTTCTTTTGCACCTTTTCTAATTTTCCATCTCTCATTTTGATCTTGCAGGTCATAAAGGCTATAGAGGAGGGTTATCGTCTTCCCGCCCCCATGGACTGCCCTCCTGGCCTCCATCAGCTCATGTTGGACTGCTGGCAGAAAGACCGAGCAGACCGACCCAAATTTGACCAGATCGTCGGCATCTTGGACAAAATGATCCGCAACCCTAACACCTTAAAAACGCCGATGGGAACGTGTACGCGGTGAGGACACCCATTCAATTTTTTTTTTTTTTTTTTACTGCCCAGCTTTATCTATTTCTGCTCAAAGAAAGTGATGCCATTCACAGACCAGCTTTGTTTTTACGATGCGTGGAAGTTGGTTGTTATGTTTTATATTCCTGCACCTCACTGCAATGTCTTTCAGCCCTTTTATAGGTTCGCAAGTAAATTTGCGAACAATTCCATCTGTCCAGCATTTGATTTATCCGCTAGGGCTTACTGATGAAAGATAAATCCCGGGGAATCAATAAAGCAAAACAGCCTCCATGCTTTTATGTTCGATAACAAGGACTTTAAATCAATTGTCATAATGAGTGTTTGAAACTTTAAAGCCTTGTGGGAACTCCAGCCTCCAGTGTGGTATTAGTCAGAGGAAGTGTGTTTACAATCACAACAGGATCTGCATCTCACATTGAAGATATGACCTTTAAAACTTTGGGAAGATACCCGCGTAACCGTCCTTTATCATGCCTGTTACAAAGTAATGCAAAACAACAGTTCTCTAAATTAGTACAATGTGAATACAAAAATCCATGTTCGTTAGGATTGGCACAATATTGTACTGTGAATAAGAGCTGATGGCTAAATATCATTGAGATTTCATTATTCTCAATACCAATACAAAAAAATTATAATTACTACTTACAATCATTTTTGTGCTGCGGATGTTAGATTACAAAATGTACAAATAGTTGGAAACTTCATGTACAGTCAAATATCCAACCCCCCCAAATATCCATCTTTCCTCAGTAGAATATACCAGTACTAAGAAATAATGTTACTGTGCCATTATAACACTCATATATATATCTCTTCCTTTTCCTCAGACCCATAAGCCCACTGCTTGACCAGAACACTCCAGATTTCACCTCTTTCCGATTGGTCAGTGAGTGGTTGGAAGCTATCAAGATGGAGAGATACGTGGACAACTTCACAGCTGCCGGCTACAGCTCGCTCGAATCTGTCGCTAGAATGACTATCGAGTAAGAGCGCTTTGCTGTGATCTTTCCTATACACTGTCACGCTCTATAGAAATGCATGATCTTTCTAGGAGTAATTTCAGCCCTCAGCTCTCATTCACAATACGATCCTGACATTGCACTGAATTTTAATCAGACCTCTTTGACTCATACTCTGACTCATCGTGTTGTAGTTAATATGGCCTTTTCTCAGTTTCCTTTTGCTTTGGTAATGAAATACCTCTCAGGCACTTCATGCTCCATTGCTGTGATTTATGAACGTTGTGTTTCTGCTTTAGGGATGTAATGAGTTTGGGAATCTCCTTGGTGGGCCATCAGAAGAAGATCATGAGCAGTATACAGACTATGAGAGCCCAGATGCTGCATCTTCACGGGACGGGTATTCAAGTGTGATGGAGGTCCAAAGCCCTTCCCGGTCGGATGAACCAGAACTCTCCAGGAAACACCGTAAAGTGTGTGACACGGCAAAAAAATATGAAAAAATAAATCAACAACAAAGAAAAAAAAAACGTTCCACACCCTTCCGGTGAGATTAACCTTCCAGAACTGGCAGAACAGAATCATTCCTTTGTTATTGGCGAAGGATTTTGGCACAGGTGCTGGAAACCAAGAGACGGAGAGACAATGAGAAAGCAAACATGCGAGAGAGAGAGAGAGAGAGAGAATCCTACATGGACGCTCCTCTGGATGCTCTAAAGAACTCACGTCATTGAGTTGGAGCGTTTGAGAGGCTTTTTATGCTTTGTACGGACTTTATCGTCACAAAAGGTTGATTTGCTCATAGTTGCTAGAGATTTCACTGGTTTCTTTTTTTTAAAATCATGGGTGAATATAAAAATAAGCAAATCCATCTCATAAGGAGTGAATTTGGAGAGATTTATTTTTCTTTGGTTTGTAATATCCACATTAAGACAATGTGGTACGTTACTCTTCTACTCGATTGATTTGTGTTAGCTTGTTTGTTTTCTCGGATTGTGTTACGGAACTGACAACAGGGTAAAACGTCTCATCTGGAGGGAAAGAGACAGATTCAGAGGCTGAAAGTAGACAAGAGGAGGTTTGTCTTCTCCAGCCAGCACTATTACATGAAGCTCTCAGCAGACTGAAGCATTGGCAGAGTCGGGCCGACCTGCCCTTTTATATCAAGCAGAAATATCCCACCGCTTGGATACATGAAGCTCCTGAGGATGGCTGGTTGTGTTTTATACCAGCCCGAACAGACAGTTAGGTATATTTTATGATCCTACGTGACAATTCAGATGTGAATTAGTACAAAGAGAATTGGTGATGGAGTTTTTTTAATGTAAGAACAACTACTTCGGTGGCAATATTCTTTATAAGTTTATATTTACCACATGAATGGATTTATCAGTGCTGTTGTTGAATGTGTCCTTTTTAATATTGATATTATTTACCATAAATACATGTTTCCATAAAGAAACACACAAAAAAAAAAAAAAAAAAAGTTAGGCTTTTTTAATTTAGAAACAAATTCTGTTTCAGCAACAGTTTCATTTGTGTTTAGTATCAGTTTCCTAGCAGGTGACTGACTTTAAAATCATACAATGTTGTGGTGTAAAGGAGTAATACTGCCTTAAACCAAGTCAACTATTGCTCTTAATTTTAGGTTTTCAGATTATTGGTGAGATCACAGCTGTTTTGGGGAGAGACTGACAAATATGAGCAATAATTTGAGGTGCTGTATAGACTTTTACTCACATACTGCTTGGAAATCAGCAGCAGTTCTGTAAAATTTGATCAAAGAGAGTTGTTGAATTTATATACTAGGATCTCATCACCTAGACTGCAACGTTTCGGTTTGTTTCTTCCGCTCTTTTGTTATGCTGAGCTCAAAGTTGATGCTTACGCTAAAGTTTTAGTGCCATAACAGCCTTCCACTCTCAACTGAATGTTTCGTTGACAATTAAATGTTATGTGTAATAGTGTTAAATACTTTAAGGAGTACTGTGTACATTTTTAGGCTTGATTTGTTGGGCTGCCATAAAATTCTACCATTTTTGGGTTAAAGTATGTTTTTTTCTTTTTTTCTGTAAAACCTTAATGTGACACATTTCAAACATACAAAACATTTTTTTTCATCATTTTCGGAAGCCAATGCCATTTTAACCACAAAAGCCGTGCCAACATGTGGCATTTTTCTTGATTAGAAAGAAAGCGAAGACGGAGCTGTTCACTGGAGGATTTAGCCTAACGTTTGGCGCTTCAAAAAAGCCATCGACTGTGCCGTCTCCATTGTGAACCCAGATGGTTTGTGTGTGCGTCTATCATGGATCATATTGTGCCCTGGTTTGAGGCCCAACTCCGATCCGCTATCCTTCCATCTCGCTAACCTCAGCATTGAGCCCACGCCAGGCCTTTGAATTGAATGCAAGCGGAAAGGCTCTCGGTCAGCACAAACCTCCTGAGCTTCAGCAGTAGCTGCAGTCACTCAGATCAGCCTCCCCGAGCACTCTGATCTCACACTCCGGCCTCCCGGGGGCCCCTCGCAGTCCCTTACCCTCTCCGTTCGGATCCGGGGCCCCTGTAGAGACAGCAATTTGAGCCAATTTGAGATTAACGCCTGGATTCAATCAATCCCACATTGAGGCCACCGTACGGGTCAATGACAAATCTGTCAATTTTTCTGCTTTGTGCCATTTCTAACTTTTCTGGTTTGATAGTAGCGGAGTTTTTCGGTCAAGACAGTTTGTGCTGTGGATTGATTGAGTTCACGGTGCAGCAGGGTATTAAAGACTTCTTGAAAGACGGTCAAGAGCCCACCTAGACAAAAGTGAAGTGGAATATTCCAAAGAGTTCAGCACTGTTGATTGTGTCAGAGTAATCACAAGCCAGATGGCAATTTGTATATGTTCCAGCTGTAAAACTTGTATATTTTATTTATGATTGTTTGTTTCTTTTTTTTCTTTCTTTCTTTTTCACTTAAGTACTCTGTAGTTAGCTCATTGAAAATGCACTATATTTTTCTATCTCACATGCAGCTGATTATCTTCACCCTCACTCTTTTAGTTGTACATAATTTCTCATTTAGGACCAAAGAGAGCTAATAGGTTTCCATTTTAAAAGATGATTTTTTTTTTTTTTTTCTCTTCTAGGTTGGAAAAAATGTACAGTACAAACGAATTGTTGATTTATTATTTATTTTTTTGTGACAAGAGTATGGAGTATTCATTGGTCAAAAAAAGAAGTATTTTCCCTAGCTGAAAAACTATTGTCATTTACCTAGACGATTTCTTGTTACATAGACCATTTTTGTCCTTTTTTTTTTTTTTTTTTTTTTTGCTTTGTAACCTTTGTAATAGACTGTACATATATTTTTGGAAATATAATGCAATCTCTATAGTGGTGTCTGTTCCTTCGATTTCTGTTTTTCTCAATTATGAGGCTTGACTCTATTGTTTATGGGTTTATGCGCCATTCTGAATTGAATTGAGAATGCCTTTGCCTTTCAAATACAGGAATTCAACTTGAATTGAAGCAAAGTACCTTTCAAGGAAAATCCGTTCACTCAGCGACCATATTTGGCAACTATTTCAGGCATGCAAGACCTGCTCCTATCTACTTGAATGGGGAAATGCCAAACTCACATTTATTTAACATATTTCCACATTATTATTAACACATTTGAGTAACATATAAACATATTTCAAATCAGCATGAAATGACACATACATTTCTTACATGTGTAGTTCCAAGCATCTCAGGACACTTAATGTTTATATGAGAACCGGAGCTTTTAACAGCAGCTACAATGATGTGAAGACTTTACCAATTGCCGATTGGCTCTTATATTTGGAAGGCGGGACTTATTCCTCCGTAATGCACGTTGCACTTTCTCCCATTCATGATTAAACCATCTTGGTATACTGTACATACAATCTTTGATTAAGGTAGCAAACCAGATACCTAATTGCAATTTTAAATTGAATGTGAAGTTGTAGACTTACATTTTTTATTTGAAAAATAAATACCTCAAATGTTAACTCTGATGAAGATAAAATTATCTTCCTGTTATTCCAATTGAGCTTCCTGTGGGAAGTGTGGCCAATTCAAATTCACACTTGAAAGGGAGATTTTTGCTCAGCCCTGGTGATTCTGTAACTTTTGTTCTCCAACCGGTTACTTGTGCGATTCAGCGTACACACTGGAAGTACGTGAGCTAATATGACCCTTGGGAGTTATACGTTTCCCTGCTAAAGCTCTTTGACTTGAATATTAACATTATGTATTGACAAGACAGAGAGCGAGAGGAAGAGAGGGTGGGAGATTTGTTTGATGACCCTGCTCATGACAGGATCCTGGATAGTGTCATTAAAAAGACATTACCCAAAGCCTCCGACATGGGAAAATTAAGCCACAGCCCCTTTGGGAGTTAAACAAAGAAGCCCTAATGGATTTATAAAGATTATATCTCTGCATATACTCTGATATTTATTTTATAAACTCAAGGGGGATCTTAACCTCATCGTGTCTCCAAAGCTGTATATATGGTTACTAAAAGACTCTGGCAGAAGTTCATAGGCTCTCAGCAGAGGGAGGACGAGCAGAGCTGTTTCTCTGATGACAACACATTCCTAATCCCTGCTAATCTTGCTTCCATCAAGAATTACCAGGCTGTTTTGCTCTTTTGATGTAAACACAACAGTGCAGCTGATTCCATGACATTTCCAGTTTAGAGTTCATTTGAGATTCTACTTGCAAAGAACAAAATGAAAGGGATCAAGATTCAGTAAACGACAAGCTTTTTCGCAAGTAACACAGTAGAACATCATTGGAAAATTGGGAAAACATTTGCACGATAAGCTCAAGCTTCAATAATCAATTCCTTATCCTGCAATTTACATTAAAAACCCTTGATAATCATACAGTATAATTCCACAAGATAAAATAGCCTGGTAAATAATTTATCCATTCTTTTCTCTTTCTGACCGGCTCGTTTAGATAACTAATGTAGACATCACTCTGTTTATTAGGTTATTCCAGAAACTAAATCTGCACATAATGAAAAAACACATTTGGCGCAAGAAAGAGACTTGATAGAATATTTTTGATAGCAAGTTGAGTGAGAGCCAAATCAAGATGTTGCGCAGCTGTTGTTTTAAGCCGGATGTTGTTTGTGTGTTCTGTCTAATTTCACATTCTCCAAAGTGCTCTAGTTTGTCTCAAGTTTCTTTGTCCTCTACACTAATAGACTATGCTTGAACAGGTGTCTAGATGTCGCATTGGCTACGGTTTCGCAGTAGCCAATGCGACATCTAGTGTATATATCTATACCCGCCCGCACTCTCAGATCATTTGGACGCGGCTGTGTTCAAGAGGTAAAAACGATATAAATACTGTTCGTTTTCTCACACAAACCGCTCGTTTCGTGTCTTGGGCCATCAATGTGTACTTACGATGGGGAATTGTTTCATTTGGACGACGGGGAATTGTTTTAATTTGGACTCTGTGCTTGTGTTTTGAGACAGTGACCATCGACCTGCATTATATGACTGACAGACAAGAACGGTTTGACCTAAAAATATCAAAATTGAAACTACTGCGGAAAAAAAGACACCTACATCTTGGATGCCCTTGAGGTAAGCTAAAACATACCAAAATTTAATTTCAAAGTGAACTATCCCTTTAATACCTTTTAGGGGCAGATTGACTAAACAGGGCAAAATAACATAAGAGATCATTTCGGATCATTTCCATAATGACCAATGCAATCTACCAAGAGGAGTGCAAATTAGAGTGGTTTAAGACATGCTTTTTTGGGTTCAGTAAATAATGGCTCTGGTGCTAGTAAATTAACTAGCGCAAACCCTAGTAAAACACCTTGCATGATTCATTTATATACTCTCTTCCCATAAATTTTGCGTCTGAAAGGGAAACTCTGCATATGCAATAAGGTCAGCCCGCAAAAATAACCCTGTCCACTCCTTTTAAGCGCTAATATTTCACTGCGTCTTTAGTAAATCCTGACAATAGTTTTTTAACGCCAAAAGAGGACCAAGCTGTTAGTAAATCTGGCCCTATGAGTTAAGTTCCTGTATTCTTTTGCTCATACTATTATTTTTCTATTAGGATTTGCCAGGTGCCAAACTGATGCAATTTACCAGAGACTGAAGACTCATCCATGCTATATTCCCTCACAAACATCAAACACCACAGTCTGTGTCTTCCACAGATTGTTCTGTGGGTTTCTGTCTATATGCAATATTTTAGTGGCCAGGCATCTAAAGGTGAGAAAGAGAGGAGAAACATTAGACACTGCTTATTGTGTTGGAGCGCAGACATTTGTGTGTTTGACATTAATGAACGAAGGAGCTGTCGTAAAGAGTTCATTCTGTCAGGTGTACAAGCGCAACATGACTTGAACGCATTCAGGTGTCAGCTTTCACTAATGAAAACACCTCAGCGTGAAACCTGCTCAAAGGTTCCCAAGAGATTCAACTCTCTCTACAACACTACACTAAGACATTGAAAGTTAGAATATACTGCACTAAAGGCAGCTGATTAACAGTAATGCACCTCTTGATAGAAATGTTGTGATGTTATTTCCATCAAGAGGTGCATAACTTTTTGGTCAAGATCTTGTATTGACAATTCAAGAGTCAAACACTCTGTAAAGTGTCCTCCAGGACATCCCAAAGATTTTCAATGAATTTAAGGTCTGGACTCCCTCCCAACCATTCTTTCACAATTTGAGCCGGATGAATCTTGACATTGTCATTCTGGAATATGGCCATGATACGTCTTCCTACATGGTTGTTTAAGAAATGAAAAGCTACACACTCCATCAAATAGGGTTAGAAGAACAGTTGCTAAACATATACTGTCAAACCAAAAATTATTCAGACACCAGATATCATTTTTTATATTTTTTTACTACTGGGTGCAGGATTCTATAGTTCATTTACAGTATATAAGCGAGGATGGCAAAATAAAGTATACCGTGACATTTTATACCCACAAATTCTTCATACAGTGGACTACCAGTAAAATTAATTTTAAAAAATATGGGACCAAAAATTATTCAGACACTTTGACCATGTTTTGCTTAAGTGTTTTTTCTTTAATTGCTAATGTGAACTTTTTACACCACAGACTGAACAAAATTAAGCATTGCTTGGTAATTGGTTGACCTAAATTGGTATTATCTAATTGTGTACTTACATTTAACAACTGACAGCTGACAGCTATTCAACCTAATTCATTTGTGAGACAGTCTAACAGAAGGATAGCCAAAACCAGCGAAATATCAACTGATTTGATAATTCAGAGTTCTTATCATATTTTATTACCATTTTCTAAACTATAGTGAATAAACTGTGATAATGTGAGAAATGTTGACGGTGTCTGAATAAATTGTGGTTTGACTATAACATGCTAGAAACATAATAATCCCAGCAGTGATCCAGTCATCGACATGGACAGTATTTTAAATAGTGCTGTCAAATCCATTCATTTTACAAAAGTTTGTATATATGCATACACAAACTTTTATGTCAAATGAATTGATTTGAGCCACAAAATCAATTAATATTATAATCAATATTATAATGCTTTCAATTGAGCTTAGGATATTATTTTAACACAATGCTGGTGTAACCACATCCAGCTACGCTCATACAGCTCATACAGTATGTATTGTGCACGTGTGTGTGTGTTTTGTCTGTTCTTCCTTTATTATTTTTTTCCTTTTTAATATACTCATTCCTTGCTGGTTATACAATACCCATGAGAACGTGATGTACCGTATAATTGGAAAGGTGCAGAAAAGTTTCTGGGTAGTAATTACGATCCCCATGCACTGTGATGCAATAATGATAGCCGAGTGCTTTCTTTGCCAGGGGATCCAGCGTGCCTGTTATAATAACATTAATAATCAGCCATTCATATCAACATGGTGAAAAGGAAACATCTTTTCCCCTCAGTCACTCGCTGACCATTGCCACATGGCTCAAGATCACCGGCATCTCCATTTCCGATGCAAATGTGTTGTGGAATTCAAAGTCAATATTATGGCTTTTATATATCACGTTTAGTGGTGAATTGAGAGCGATAGCGTGACTGGACTCAGGGATATTGTATTGTTTATTAAAAGCCTTTTAGATGCTCTTATCATATCGCTGCTACACCTAAAGGCAATTTCAGTCCGAGCGCTTTCACAGCCATGGATCTGCACATTTCCTCTTTTTTTTTTTTTTTTTTTACGGCCGGGCTCATGGCACCTTATGGCATTAAGTATTTAAAGGAGCCAGTAAAATATGTGTCCCCTCTCTTCCATCCTCTCCCATCTCCTGAGCAGATGATCAATTTCACAGGCTGGCTGATGCCTCCTCTGATGGATCTGGCAGATATGATGGTTTCCTCAAAGGCACACGGGACTGGGATGAGTAATAGGGGTGCCGCCATTAGCCGGCCTGTGGCACGGACAGCTCATTTTTGGAAGGACAGAGATTTCATTTATGATGGTGAAATGACTGCAGGTGTGGATGGAGCTGCCACGGCGCTTACAGCATCTGAGGCCTGAAGAGATTTCAAAGGTCAGCAAGATAAATGGATTAGCATTGTATTTCCAGAACCGAGGAACAAAACAGACCCGTATGAATTTTAGACTGCTTTTAATTTGAAAATATTGCATTATTTTCACCCTCTCCTTCAAATTGTACCACATTGTGATAGAAAACTAGAGTAAGGGAGGCAGTCACTCCATCAGTTTAAGCAATTGGAAATGAGCTGCAGAGGTGGAAATCATATACAGTAGGCAACGCACCACACTCGCATAAAAAGTTTTCCGTTTTAGGTTGAAAACAGTCAGAGCCGATCCTGACCTCCCTGGGGCCCTAAGCAAAATTATGTTAAGGGGCCCTACTACCTGACCCATGACCCATGTAAACCATTTGCCATTGCCACACAGTCACACCTGACACCCCAGTGCTCCCACTACAATCCTCCCTCCTTTAACCAGTACTAATGAAAATGTAATGTCTGATATCAGAAATATACATATTTTATATTAATATCAAGAATTCACATTTTAAATAGTACAAATGTTATTACTGATATCAAAAAATGCATCCTCTGAATTAATAAAAAGCTTAAATGGCTTGCTATAGCATGTCACTGTGTTTTAATTGCAATAAAGCCATACTTGATACTTGATGGTTATTATTTACTGAGGGATGTGCATCCATATTGACCAGTATGTCCAGCCAATCAACATTTTAAATACAATATAGCCCATAAATCAATAGTCAATGTCAATGCATTGCTTTCCATCTTGCTTTATTGCAGAGTTGTAACTTAACTGACTTGGAGTCTAGATAATCATTGTCTTGTTTTAAAAGTATGTGCCCCTATAATGAGGAGTGCCATCATGCCAATATTGTTCTGGTCCCCACAGATGTTTTGCTGGAAAGTGCGCGTTTCATTTCGTGCACGCGCATATGAACTCATGTTAACGCGTGGCGCGGTTATCTTTTCTGAGCTGCAGGTTATAAACAAACACCGTTCCCCTTTGTCGTTTATCAAACGTAATAAATAGTTGTATTTCTCTCTCACTTTTCTCTCACCAGAAGTATAGTTCCGCTTAATTTTCTCAACAATGTTGTAAACTTTGATTGACACGAGGGGGAGGTGGGGCCATGAGTAATTTGCGGGGCCCTATGCATCTTGCATAGTGTGCGTATAGGGCTGATCTGCTCTGAAAACAGTGTTGTGTAAACGGCCCCTAAATATGTGAATTTTATATCAAGTTTGAGACACATAGCACAACAACACTTGTAGACATTTAAAAGATGAAATTTGGATAAATACGAAATTAATATATACAGTGAGGAAAATAAGTATTTGAACACCCTGCTATTTTGCAAGTTCTCCCACTTGGAAATCATGGAGGGGTCTGAAATTGTCATCGTAGTTGCATGTCCACTATGAGAGACATAATCTAAAAAAAAAAAAATCCAGAAATCACAATATATGATACAGCTGCAAATAAGTATTTGAACACCTGTCTATCAGCTAGAATTCGGACCCTCAAAGACCTGTTAGTCTGCCTTTAAAATGTCCACCTCCACTCCATTTATTATCCTAAATTAGATGCACCTGTTTGAGGTCGTTAGCTGCATAAAGACACCTGTCCACCCCATCCAATCAGTAAGAATCCAACTACTAACATGGCCAAGACCAAAGAGCTGTCCAAAGACATTAGAGACAAAATTGTACACCTCCACAAGGCTGGAAAGGGCTACGGGTAAATTGCCAAGCAGCTTGGTGAAAAAAGGTCCACTGTTGGAGCAATCATTAGAAAATGGAAGAAGCTAAACATGACTGTCAATCTCCCTCGGACTGGGGCTCCATGCAAGATCTCACCTCGTGGGGTCTCAATGATCCTAAGAAAGGTGAGAAATCAGCCCAGAACTACACGGGAGGAGCTGGTCAATGACCTGAAAAGAGCTGGGACCACCGTTTCCAAGGTTACTGTTGGTAATACACTAAGACTTCATGATTTGAAATCATGCATGGCACGGAAGGTTCCCCTGCTTAAACCAGCACATGTCAAGGCCCGTCTTAAGTTTGCCAATGACCATTTGGATAATCCAGAGGAGTCATGGGAGAAAGTCATGTGGTCAGATGAGACCAAAATAGAACTTTTTGGTCATAATTCCACTAAACGTGTTGAATGATGAGTACCATCCCAAGAACACCTTTCCTACTGTGAAGCATGGGGGTGGTAGCATCATGCTTTGGGGGTGATTTTCTGCACATGGGACAGGGCGACTGCACTGTATTAAGGAGAGGATGACCGGGGCCATGTATTGCGAGATTTTGGGGAAAAAAATATTAAATACAATTAAAATGTCATTTTACACTGTAGAAAACATATTTACACTGTAACAAGTAAAAAATTATGATCAAATGTATTATTACACTGTAATATATGTATTATTACAAAGAATGTGTAATTACGTACAAATTTATAATTACACTTTAACAAATGTAAAATTTGTTATACCCACCAACCGAATTTCATTGAACAAACCACCCAATGAAAACAGTATATATTTTTTTTCAAAAATCAAAAAATCAAAATGCACTGTTCAAAATTATAATGCACAACAGAGTTTGAAACCATTTTATAGGTTGTAAAGAACTGAAAAGGTTCATTTGTTAAATTTGCAGAATTAGGAGGTCATGCACACTGAAATCAAAAGCTATTTCAATCAAACACATCTTAACAGGGTAAGTTACATGTTAACATAGGACCCCTTCTTTGATATCACCTTCAAGATTCTTGCATCCATTGAACTTGTGAGTTTATGGAGAGTTTCTGCTTGAATTTCTTTGCAGGCTCTCAGAATAGCCTCCCAGAGCTGCTGTTTTGATGTGAACTGCCTCCCACCCTCATAGATTTTGCTTGAGGATGCTCCAGAGGTTCTCAATAGGGTTGAGGTCAGGGGAGGATGGGGGCCACACCATGAGTTTCTCTCTTTTTATGCCCATAGCAACCAATGACACAGAGGTATTCTTTGCAGAATGAGGTGGTGCATTGTCATGCATGAAAATGATTTTGCTACGAAAGGCTTCTTCTTTCTGTACCATGGACGATATTGGTCAGTCAGAAATTCGATATACTTTGCCGAGGTCATTTTCACACCTGCAGGGACCGCAAAGGGGCCTACCAGCTCTTTCCCCATGATTCCGGCCCAAAACATGACTCTGCCATGATCTCCTTGCTGACATCGCAGCCTTATTGGGACATAGTAGCCATCCACCAACTATCCACTACACCATTCATCTGGACCATCCAGGGTCGCACGGCGCTCATCAGTAAACAAGACTGTTTGAAAATTAGTCTTCATGTATTTCTGGGCCCACTGCAACCATTTCTGCTTGTGAGCATTGGTTAGGGGTGGCCGAATAGTATGCACAACTGCAAGCCTCTGGAGGATCCTACACCTTGAGGTTTGCGGGACTCCAGATGCACCAGCAGCTTCAAATACCTGTTTGCTGCTTTGTAATGGCATTTTAGCAGTTGCTCTCTTAATCTGATGAATTTGTCTGACAGTAACCTTCCTCATTATGCCTTTATCTGCACGAACCCCTCTGTGCTCTGAATCAGCCACAAATCTCTTCACAGTACGATGATCAAGCTTAAGTTTTCGTGAAATATATACGTTTATAGTAGTGTTGCTTTCGTCAACGAAAATTATGACGAAATATTGTCGTCAACGAACCTTTATCACCTGACGAAAACGAGACGAGACGCAACGTAAATGCTGGTCATGTGACGATGACTAAAATAAATGTATAATGCAATATCGTTGACGAATAAAAACGAGACTAAATGTGGTTTAACAAAATAAAAACTATACTAAAATGTCTCTTCATTTTCGTTGACCAAAACGAGACTAGACGAAATGTTATAACGTCACGACGAATGAGAGAGTTGTGCGTGAACCCATTTATATAGCTACTGTCTATGGCGTGAACCCATAGCTTTGTCGGCTTTAAATTCTGGTTTGCGATCTGGTCACCCGATTATCAGCAAATTTAACAATATTATTCCATTAGTTATTCCATTAAAATGTCTCATTGATATATTTGACACATTCATAATCGTCACCCTCTGGTTACATGAACGCGTCACCACCGCATCAGCACAGAAAACATGGAGTTTATTTTAAAGAATAATCGCACAACCTATTCGATATTCTATAATTAAATAAACTAATCGAATATTCTAAAAACGTGACTCATCCCTGCATGGAATCTCTTTCTTTTCCCAAATCTTCACTCACGTCTCACCCATTTTCTAAGGGGATTATAAACGTTTCTTCATTGGTTCGCTTTTAATAAGGCCTATTATATTCGTATTCTTTACTGTGGTAAAGTAGAAAATGCTGTAGGACAGATAGCCTACATTTGTACTTGCATGTCAAATTCTACAGTTTGTGCTTGTTATAGACATGGTAAGGCGCGTCAAGTTTAGTTGTAAAGCGCGTTTCACACGCGCGGGTGATTTTTTGTTTCACTTTCTCTGGCAGCGCAATCTCAAACATAGCTTAAATATCTCGCCCTTGTGGAGGATAAAATTCGCTCTTCAGACCATTTTACATCAAGTTGAAAACATGAAGATATCAGAAAAGAGATCGATGGACTCTTTCCTGCTCGTGTCCCACATCCCTCTCAAAGCGCATTGTGGTAGGCTATATCACGCGTCTTTGTATGGAAATATAAAACGAGTTTTTATTTTTTATTTTTTTAAACAACCCCCCCAACCACCGCTGGTAGTTGGTCCATTACCAACAAACTGCCACCGACACAGCCCTAAATATAATAAGATAACCTTGTTTGAAATACTATATTGACTGGGTTAAATAGAATTGCATTACTAAATAAAATACAATTTTCATTGACTAAAACTAGACTAAAATGTCATCAGTTTTCGTCGACTAAAACTAGACTAAAATGTCATCAGTTTTCGTCGACTAAAACTAGACTAGACTAAAAAGAGTATGAACGTGACTAAAACTAATAAAAACTAAAACGACAGCTTGACACAAAGACTAGACTAAAACTAAAAGTAAAACAGGCCGCCAAAAACAACACTAGTTTATAGTTAAGTTTTCATACCTTTTCCAAGGCATTGCACCATTTGACGCTTTTCCACAGCAGAGAGATCTTTTTTCTTTCCCATATTGCTTGAAACCTGTGGCCTGCTTAATAAAATGGAACATCCTTCTTAAGTAGTTTTCCTTTAATTGGGCTCACCTGCTAAACTAATTATCACAGGTGTCTGTGATTGATTTCAGTGATCCAAAGAGCCCAGAGACACAATACCATCCATGAGTTTGATTGAAAAACTAAATATTTAATGTTTATAACACTGAATTCCGATTTGCATAATAATTTGGAACACAGATATATGTAAGGAACAATTGATGACAGGCCGTTGAATTATTAGAAAAAAAATGCATTATTTTCCTAATAATTCAATGGCCGGAGTCAAATATTCCGCTTATACTACAATTACCACATCTCAAAATATTGTTCATATGATGTATTTCAAGACATTTGTCAAGTTTTTGTCATTAAAACACTCTTGTATGTAGGACTAATTTCTTACGGATCTATTTATATTATAAAGCTCGTTTTGAGGAGAATTGGGTTGTAGCACGTTGTCTAGGTTACTGTGATTGTAAAGGTGTCGTTTGTGTTTTAACAACGTTTAGCTCAAGAATAGGGAAGCTCGAATAGCCAGAATATCGGAATATCTTTGCGAGGGAACGCAAAAGATTAAAAAAAAAAAAAAATTTTATCCTACATTTTTTCCACCACCACATCCCTTTAGGGGCTCTGATATATATATAAACATATAATTACACTGTAACAAATGTATATTTACATTGTGACAATTGTATTATTACACTGTAATAAATGTATAATTACACTATAATAACTGTTATAATACACTTTAATAATATATTACACTGTAACAAATGTATTATTACATTGTAATAAACTTATAAGTACGCTGTAACAAATGTATTACACTCTAATTAACATATTATTACACTGTAATAAACGTATGAATACGTATGAACGTACGAATAAATGTATGAATAAACACTGTGACAAATTACTATTACACTGTTATAAATGTATAATTACACTATAACAAATGTATTATTACAATAAAAATGTATAATTACAATAAAATGTATAATTGCACTGTGACAAATGTTTTATTATAGTGTAATAAGCATATAATTACACTGTAACAACTGTATTTTTTATTTTAATAAACACAATGACACTAACAAATGTATAATTACAATTAAATGTATAATAACACTGTAACAAATATATTATTACACTGTAATACATGTATAATTACACTGCAACAAAAATATTATTACAATGTAACAAATGTATTATTACACTGTAATAAACTTTTTTTTACATGGTAACAAATGTATAATTATATTAAAATTTATAATTACACCATAAATGTATAATTACACTGTAACAAATGTATTACAATACAATTTTATAATCACAAAAAAAAAAGAATTACTCTGTAACAAACATATTATTACACTGTGAAAAATGTTTTATTACACTGTAATAAATGTATAATTAGGGTCAGCGATGGAGGCCACGACAGTGTCTGCTCAGCCTCAGACGACACCAGACATGCAAAGCACGAAATACTCAACAGATGGGAGAATAGCCCATTGTGGATGAAGCTCGGGGAGAGATGTGTGACAGCATTGTGACACCATTATCAGTTCATCTCGCAAAAGATGTGGGATATTACTCATAATAATGGGTAGAACAGAGAATCCCAGAGGCTTTGATGGTCTGGGATACTAGATGAATAAAGAATATCCGCCGATCTGATCACAGAAGAACACCATTGAAATAAATGACTGCAGGATGCAGTTGATACCTTGATGAAGGTAGACAGACAGACCGAGAAATTAAGACAGAAAAACAAACAATAAATAAAAAAATACTATAAACAAAGAACAAAACTGTCAAGTAATTCTGCATTCTGATGCATTTAGGCTGTAATGGTTAACATATTCAGTACTTGACCCCAACAACTTGACCAAATTACGAGTCACGATGCCAATTATGCACAAAGCACATTTTCTTAGAATAAATTCTTTGATCTAATAGTTGGCTTGGCAAACTTTCATCTTGAATTTCACCAAGTTCAGCTATGGACAAAAGCCCAAATTGATGAGCTTCAATTCTCTGAATAGCGATGAGAAAGACATCTGGTACACCGCCGCTGAACTGTTTGACAATTTCATATTGCTATTCCTATCCCTATGCAATTTGCCTTGTTTAATTCATCTCAGTAATTACACATTGCTTGAAAAACCACACCACAATCAGCCTGTGTGAGTAACATGGAGGAAATAAGACAGACATAAGTTGGAAGTCGTGAATGTGTAATGATTTATCTGCACGGCGGTAGCATAGCAGAGGTGGTAACAGATGTTTGGCTGATGCTCTGGTAGGATGGCAGGTTCGGATAAAACCCAGCTGATAACAACTCAACTGCAGCAAATAATCACAGCTGAACATTACAGTCACCCACTCATATGAAGAAGAGCTACGCATTAAAACAGCATGATTGGAAAGTGCTTAGACAGAAAGGAAGAAAGGAAGAATAATGTTTGTCTTATCAATTAATAAATCTACTGATTTATTCAAAAACACATTTAAAGGAGTCATATTATGCTTTTTAATGTTTTAATTTTTTTTTTGTGTGTAATGTATCTGTTTGTACATGTATAATATCTGCAAAGTTGCAAAGCTCATGGTCTCCCACAAAGCAATTTATTCTGTCTAACAGAGAACACTGATCTAGACCTGCCTAAAACACCTTGATCGAAGTCCAGATATTACTTCATCAAACATCTACGTCACAGTGTGACATTAGCAAAATGGCCACCTAAAGGTATACGCAAAGAAAGAAGACAAGGCTTCAGTGAATTGTAGAGTTACGAAATTGGTTTCGATTGACTGGCTTGATCATCTGTATTTTCAGAATGTGACTTTGGCTGGAATTGATATGATAATAACGATGACATTATTAACTGTGTGTTTACAATTCCTTTAGAAGCCTTGGACGCTGAAGCTCATGATTATGGTAAGGGGCGTTCCATCCAACCAACCAACCAACCAACCAACCAACCAACCAACCTACCTACCTACCTACCTACATACCTACATACATACATACATACATACATACATACATACATACATACATACATACATACATACATACATACATACATACATCCATCCATCCATCCATCCATCCATCCATCCATCCATCCATCCATCCATCCATCCATCCATCCATCCATCCATCCATCCATCCATCCATCCATCCATCCATCCATCCATCCATCCATCCATCCATCCATCCATCCATCCATCCATCCATCCATCCATCCATCCATCCATCCAATAAAAGAAAACAAAAGGAAAGTAAAGTAAAAAGAAAAGAAAAGAAAAAAGAACATGCGACTGGAGCTGTGCACCATGGTGAGCGGAGTGGGTCGATGCCCTGATGCCTCTGTAGGGGGTGGTGATACTGACGCCATTGATTGGGTCCCAGTGTGTTACTGATGTGTTTAAATGGGAACACAGCTGAACTTTAAGAAGGGAAGCGGAGCTCTGAGAGGCAACAACAGACATTCAGTATTGATTACTCCCAGGGGTATGAGGCAGTGTAATCCCACCACAGCACGAGGGAATTTGCCAGAAAATTCTTCTAAATTGAGCTATCTTCAAGATCAAGGAGGACTATTATGACTCTCACTGCTGGCGTGCCATTCTACAAATTCAGCTCTCATTGTTATCAATGATGAATGTTTTCATGATTAATAGATACAGTATGTAAGCGCTTCGGCTAATTGATAAGCAGCAGCAGTAGGTGCAATATAAATCATTTTATGCTCAATGATTGAAATCCAAACTAATGACAATGTGAGTATGCATTGTTTCTGTTACTGCAAGCATTGTAGTTAGTCTGATCATTTGCAGCATCCTTTTGAAAACAAACCCAAGAAATGTCATAGCCTGAGAAAACTAAAATAGCAGATCTCAAACAGATCACTAACAGATCACTCGAAATTGTAATGTAGGCATGCATTTTCTGTAAAGCAGCTTTGAAACAATGTGTATTGTGAAAAGCACTATACAAATAAATGTGAATTGAATTGAATTGAATTAAAACATCATCCTTCTGCCTTGAAATGTTTATACACTTCCACAACAACATAAAAAGCTTGTATTCCTCTATTGTGCTCAGTCGACCTCAGGTGTATTGTCCTCGTTTGAAAAACTGCCTTGATGATAAATGGGGTACATGTCTCCTCCTCACCTCATGTAGTGTGTTTATTGTAAACTGGGTTAGCTTACTGCCACCTTTACCTGTGGAGCATTGTGCATCGTGATAAGGATCATGGGAAACCATGTCCCCCTTGACCAGAGCTCATGATGTTCTGGGTCTGGTATTAAAACCTAAGCAATACAGTTACAACAGATCAGAGAATACACCAACTACTCGTACCTATGCGAGATAATGAATTCTCAAGCAATGCAGTTCACACTCCCAAACTCGCAAGGCCCGTTCACACCAAGGACAATAACTACAGTATAGTGATAACAATAAAGTCGTTGGAATCACTTTCAGAATGTTTTTATCCAGCTGTTGAACACACACACAAAAACATTGTCAGCTAATCAGAATCCACTTGACTTTAAAGAGCTCAAGCATTTAACTCTTTCCCTACCATTGACAGAATTCTCTGTGATTTGTGAGACAACACTTCGCCACTATTGACAGAATGTTTCGTCTTTCTTTGTTTTCACTGTTATATGGTAGAGGGCCATTACGCATCTTCTGAAAGAGTACAGAATCAAGATCAAAACAAAGACAAGAAAGGAGCAGAAACAAGTGATAAAAACATTGTTTATGCACATTACAGTTTTTGAAAAAACATGTTTTTCCAGTTTTTTTGTTCAAAATGTTTTTGTTTTTTTTATGAAACATCCATATTCAAGTGTTGATTAAAAAATAATGCATGGAGCTAGAATAAAATGTTTGTGAAAATTATCAAAAACACTGACGGTGGCTGGCAACTTTTTTTTTTTTTTACACAGGCGGGGAAAAAGTTAAAGTGCTAAACGACATAACTGCAAAGCACACTTACAATAAGCACAATGTTATCGTCTGTTGGTGTGGACATTATAGTTATCGTTCTTGGTGTAGTTAGATTGTGCCAGAAATAATGATCATGTCCCAGAAATAATGGCAGAACTACAAACGAGGCGTTTCAGGCAAGCATTTTCTGTTGAAGAAATGAACTCCCTTTGGTGTGGACTTTGTGCATAGTAATTTTACAGACATTTACATGCACAAAAAGCTATATTACACACCAAAGAAAAAGTAAAATCAAACTAAGCATAATAGGCGCTGTTTAAAGGAACTCAACTCTAACTCGTGTAATGTTTTTTGGTGACATATTTATGCCTGTATATGCCTATGGGCAAACAACTATAAATATTCCCTCTTGAAACACATTCAGTGTTTTTTCCCTCAGAGTGGCGAGCAACTGCAACAGTTAACATAATTCATTACAGCTCCCATTTATGCAGATTTCATGATTAGTAAATTAACCTCTTGGCCTCTATTCAGAAGTAATTGTTCAGGAGAAATCCTGATTTGGGTTATGACTGTTAATTCTGTTCTGGTGAGTAATGCAGCTGTCAGCTGTGTTGTACATCTGTCGAGGCTGGGTAAGTGCATCGGAGTTATGGCAAGGAAGAATGTTCTGGAAAATGATGCAAATGGTTTAGTGACGGCTCTTAAGGGAGGAATGTCAGTTTGACATATCCACAGCACTTATAGCAGAGATTTATCAAGAACTCACACATCTATCAAAGAAACCAGTGAGATCATTGAACAGTCGCGAACATCGCGCTTACTGTCACATTCATTACCCTCTGAAATAAACCAAGCACTTTTTTGTTCCACAAGACTATATATAATGATGCTGAAATGCAGTGGCTGTTGGAATAGTGTCCTATTCTCAATAAATAAAGAATACGGCCTAGGCTTACCGTCCGTGTAAGAGAGAAGCATAATTTGATATTTTTTGCAGTCTCCATGGACACAAATACCGCAGAGTCGGATATTTCCTCGTCGCATTGTCCTGACAGGCTTCATGGCATGTGTCCCAGGCAAAATGAAAACCCTAAAATACATCTCTGAGATTTGCATATGATTACTTCCCTGTGCTTGCAGCCATATGTTCTAGGTGCGTTAATTAGTTTATGAGAGAGAGAGACAGCGGGAGAGAATCGCTACAAGGGAGCCATTTGCTGTCCAGGAAGCCATCCTGACATAAACATGCAGGTGTGAGGTTTTATAAATGGAATTGAGACCCTTTTTCAGACCCTATCCCTGGACTGGTCAGTTGTGCTGACAGGGCTGTTGGCTGCTGGTTATTTCTCACATCCAGACTGTCATTGTAGTTCAGCTGAACCTTTGTGCTCAGTGTCTGATGCTTCCTTCACCCTGAGTAGTTGACTCTCTGTTGTCCTCTTTCATTTATCTGTTCTGATTTCACCTTTCCTCCTAAAGAAACCCTTGACGTGACTGCATTTAGTATGCCATATCTATAACCAGTTCCGTAGAAGGGTTTGCTTCTAGCCAGTGATATTTGGCATACTCAGTGAATTTTTTAACGCACCTGTGATTTTCACGCTGCCCCGACAAATGTAAACATTGTCGACACATTTTGACCAAACTACTGCTGATGTGTGTTGGTGTCTGTTAGGACAGTGTGAACTAGCATTCATTCCACACTACATGCTTAAGTCTGTGTTAATGTATTTTTTAACCACAGGTTTAACCCTCGGTTAAGCAACTTTTAAAATCAGGCTGGCACACTGATTGCTGTGCCAAATGGCATACTGCATGAATTACTGACCAGGGCTGCGATTCCCAAAAGCATCGTAAGCCTAATTTGATCGTAGAGACCATTGGTGGCAATTGTTCTACGATCAACTTAGGCTTACGATGCTTTTGGGAAATGCAGCCCTGAAAGGACTGAAGAAAGTACAAACATTTTGAAGCAAGATCAAAAATGTGAAAAGCCACACACACACACACACACACACACACACACACACACACACACACACACACACACACACACACACACACACACACACACACACACACACACACACACACACACACACACACACACACACACACACACACACACACACACACACACACACACACATATATATATCATTTGAATGTTTGGTGTCAGTAAAAAAAAACCTTCCAATATGAAAAGAGTAATGAATATTTCACATTCTGCACTGTTCCTACATTGATCATGTGCACTCAAAAACAAAATAAATAAATGAAGAGTTCAGATGCAAAAGCCTCTAAGTGCCATCTGCAATTTTCTTCTAGAATGATCATTTTTATCAAGCTCGTATATTTAAGTTCAGTAATTTCACTTAAATGGCAATGAAAATTACCTATTAATTGTCATTTAAGTGAAATCACTGAACTTAAATATATGAGCTTGATAAAAATGATCATTCTAGAAGAAATTTTCAGATGGCACTTAGAGGCTTTTGCATCTGAACTCTTCAAATACATAAATAAAATGAAAATAAATAAATAAATAATAATAAATGTTAATAATAATAATATATATATATATATATATATATATATATATATATATATATATATTATTATTATAATATTGTTATAAATAATATAAAATTTTATATAAAAAAAGAACATTTCTACACAGACTGGCTGATGAGTATAAATCATGAACTGCCTGTAATGGACAAAAGAAGTACACTACAAATATGACAGGAAAGTGCACTGTGTTTTAGATTAAATTTGTATTTACCAATTGTTGCATCACAGTGAAGTATTTTATTGTGATGTTCACGAGTCCCTCCAGCCTCTTTTTACATGCTTTTTGTGTGCGCGTGTCTCGCATCGTGAGATGACTGAGATGAAAAGATATTATAGCAGCCATTCTGCATGACATACAGTGCTTTAATTTTGCAGCCTTGTGTTTACACTGAGGGAACTCATTTCTCAGAGAGGAGCTTGGGAATAGCAATCAGTATGCTGAGGGGCATCTCACAATGCAATCGGCTGATCTCTGAGCTATTTCTGTATGTTGCCGCATGTAAAGATGACTATCATTCTGCGGGGAGACAGCCTTTGGTTTGGCATCTGTAGGTCACAGGAGATATTTTCAGAAAATGTTTCCTCACACATAACCAGAGCTAATTCCTTCATTTCAGAGGTCAATGCCGGAGGACGTCTCTGCGTATTGCTACCAAATAGTAATGTGTCATTTGGAGTTTGAAATGGGTTTTCATTTGAATTATCCAGTTTTCCCATTTAAAGGAATAGTACACCCCAAAAATGAAAATCCTGTCATGATTTACTCACCTTCATGTTGTTACAAACCTGTATGAGTTTTTCCTTTCATGGAACACACAAGCTGTTAAGCTTCGAAAAGGACATAAAAGCATCGTAAAAGTATTACAAAAATGGCCCAGATGTTGTTATTCACTGAAAATGTTCCTATCCAGTGAGCTGTTAACCACAGCGACCAGAACGAGTCAGTGAATTGAACTAAATAACTAATTCAGAATTGGTCTTGTAAACTGAATGATACAATTTATTATTATAAAAAAATCAATAAATAAAAAATGTATGTGCCAAGGGACAGTTAGGGCACACCGACTAACATTTCAGTCTGTTTCTTAAATAAAAAAGCTAAAAAAAATATTTAAAAAAGAACCACAGAAGACAGAATATATATATATTTCCTTCTGTGTTCCATAGAAGAAAACATGTTATACAGGTTTGGAACAACATGAGAGTAGTAAATCAAGACAGAATTATAATTTTGGGGGGAATTAATACTTCCTTTATCTAAGATTAATAATAATAATAATAATAATAATAATAATGATAATGATAATGATGGTAATTATAATGATGATGATGATGATGATGATAATAATAATAGTTACTAAAAAAAAAAGCGAGAGAGAGACCAACATTTTCCTACATGGAACACCATGGAAGTACTACCCAGTAGGTTTAAAAGATCAGCCATTAAGTGTTGTTTGATTGCAGCCAACGGGCAAAACACAGCACCATCCACCCTGCCAAGCAGCCACTCAGTGATGTGTAAAGAAAGAGATGCTGTCATTTACAGTGCTGGAATTTCATTGGATGCACACAGTTTGTTCTGGATACTAATACTAATTGCATTTTAATGTGTCATTAAAATAAACCCATAAATCACCAAATAGCACAGTAATTGGGGTTTAGAGATTTACTGGCCTCGGTGGAGACGTAATCCTACTTTTCTGGACAGGAGTGCGTGGAGGGGAGCAGGAGACTCTTGGCAAACATGAGGGAAGCAGACATTGTTTTTCTTATCCTTTTTTTCCACTTTTCCCACAATTACCACTCTCAGTGGCACTTTAGTTCAGAGGAATTCCTCAGTAGGCTGAAGCCCCGGCACTGCAGAGAGAGGCCGAGGTGTCAGAACGCAAAGTGGATATAAAACCCGGTTTGAGACATAAAATAACAGCAATAAGAAATTAATTTAAACGGATAGTTCATGCCAAGATGAAAATTCAGACATAATTTACTCACCCTCATGTCGTTTCAAACCTTACATTCTTCTTAAAAAAAGACATTTTGAAAAACATTGTTTTGTCCTTTTTGGGTAAGGCCGCATGATATTTTGAAATAACTGAAATATTGCAAATGTAAAAATGGTGACATGCATATAGCAACACCTTGCTATAACTGAATGATTTTAATAATTTGATACAAAAGCACCCCAACTCTTTTTCGAAGGACATCCTGGGGATTTTTAATGACCACAGAGAGTCATGCTTTCTTTTCCTAGAAAGAATGTGAAACATGTATGTTGGTTATCGTCTTCAGTTTTTAAATATATTTAAATATAATATAAATTGATTTTACACACTTTAAGAATGAATCGCATCACATTATTTAACAAGTTATCGCATTTGGGTAACACTTTATAATAATGTTCAGTTGTAAGTGGTTAGTTAATGATGAACTAATCATTTATAAAACATTCATAAATGATTAGCAAGTGATATATTAACATTTTATGTATGTTTTGTAAATTCAGTTACAAGTCATTTACAAGTGATTAGTAAATGATTAACTAATTATTTATGAAACATGACTATGTGTTCATAAATGATTAATAAGTAATATGTTATTTATTTTATGTATGTTGTGTAGATTCAGTTAAGTCATTTACAATTGACTAGTTAATGATTAGCTAATCAATTACTAAACATGAATTTGCGTTTCATAAATGTTTAATAAATTATGTAATTTTTTTGGGGATGTATGTAGCAATTAGAGGGTGCAGAAAGTGTTGTAAATGCATTGTATACATGTACAGATCATTTGTAACAGGTAAGTAACAGTGTTCAACACGATGTGTAAAAGCATGAATAAATTACAACACTTTCTGCGTCCCCCTAATCTAAAGTGTAAACTATTCATCACTTGTAAATGTGTTATACATCATTCGTAGATTACCACTTCAAGAATCAAAAAGGCATACGATCTACGAATGTTATCTACGAATGTATACAGTATGTAACACATTTACAAGTGATGAATAGTTTACACTTTAGATTAGGGGACGCAGAAAGTGTTGTAAATTATTTATTCATGCGTTTACACATCATCTATAACAGGTGTTAAACACTGTAAGTGTGTACTGCAGTGTAAGTGCTGACTGGTGAGGGTATAGACAGCTGTCTTCTCTGAAACACATGGAGTCTTTAACCACTGTGCACCTGATGTGAGCAGAACATACAAAAAAAGTAACATAATTTATTAAACATTTATGAAACGCATAGTCATGTTTTGTAAATGATTAGTTAATCATTAACCAGTCATTAATGACGTATAACTGAATCTACAAAACATACAAAAAATAATTAACATCACTTATTAATCATTTATGAACGCATAGTGATGTTTCGTAAATAATTAATCATTTACTAATCACTTGTAAATGACTTGTAACAGAATTTACAAAACATACATAAAGTGTTAATATTTCACTTGCTAATCATTTATGAATGTTTTGTAAATGACTAGTTCATCATTAACTAACCACTTATAAATGACTTACAACTGAACGTTATTATAAAGTGTTACCCGCATGGTTTCTTCAGTATCGGGGCAGACCTACTTTTAGGAGAATATTGTTACAGTACGAACAGTCAAGAATGTCTGTTCGACTTAAACATTCACACGGCTTACATCAGACAGGGTAAACACTTCTATATGTACACAGTCTGAATGGCAAAACACCCCGACTTAGCCGACATCATCAGAGTAGTCTGCAGAAAAAAAAATCTTACTACTCTTGGTGTGGACACAACTCATATGATTTTGGATTTTGATAGCTGGATTTGGATAGGATGTTCCTGGGCTCAGACTCTGCTGTGGGTGAATGGCTTGGAATACCGATGTCTATTAAATATTCCATGCATTTCTAGGGCAGATGAGTGTGCAAAAGAATCATGGTTTTATGGACACACATTGCAAGACAGCTGGATGAGGAATGCACAACACTGCCCTGCTTGGCAGGAGCTGCTTTAATTATAACACCCTGTGAGTCTCAAAATGAAATACATTCCAATCTGATTAACAATAACAACAAAAATACTGGCTAAGGAAACATTTTATTAACTAGACTCGTGAAAAAAGGTTTTTCCTCTGTACAGATGAAAACGTTATTAAAATGATTCCCGTTTGCACGGAAACGACTAAAACCGCCGTATTATGCATGCCAGACAAGTAATTGGCAATGTCACTTTGTAAGGAAAGACTACACGCCCGTACACATAAGTATTCAAACACGTACAGTATGCCTATAGACTAAATACGTAATATGCATGTGCATGCCGTCACCGTTTTCACAGATTCACGTTTTTGAAATTTACACGGAAATGATAACGGTATCGTTCTCAAAACTGATTTTCAGAAACCTATTTCAAAGTTTGCGTTCTCATGCCACCAAAACGCTGTTGATGTGTAAATGAACGACCAGAACGCATTAAAAGTTTTCTGTTTTCAGTTGAAAATGGTGTCGTGTAAGCGGCCCATAAGTTAATAATAACTAATGATTTTTACAACGGAAATGAATCAATCAAAAACTGGACAATGACTTTCTTCTAGAGACTTTTTTCAAAACGATATTTGTTGCATTCATTTTCTATTATTGCTGCAAAGCTGCTTTGAAACAATCTTGTAAAAAGCGCTATATAAATGAAGGTGACTTGACTTGATTACTTCAAAATGTATGCACACATTTTTCTCAGATTAAAAATAGATGGTTTTATTAGAGGTTCATTTTCAGAAAACACCTTAAGCTATAGCAGATCAAAGTGTTTCTTCAGAATGACATCTTAAAGGGTTCCAGAAGTAAAGATAAGTGGAACATAATGAGTCACTAGTTACACTAGTCACAACAGCTAGTTTTGTGCAACTATTGCAGCACAAATACCTGCATCTTAGTCATGCTGAACTAGCCACTACCTGCAGTAATGTACAATGCTATTAGCTATTCTCAGCTATTTTCTATTTAAAAGAAAATTTTAGTTAAATTTTGCCTCTTATTTACAAAAATCATAATTATTTACTAGGTGATTAACAATTAACTTTATGAAAATTGTCCATTAAAAGAGATGTTTATGTCATTTTTTATTGATTATGACATCAGCAATTCATCATATTTTACTTATTGAATTTAATTATTTTTTAATTCATTCTTTTCACAAAAATAGTTTAGACTTTTTATATCCGCCCTTTAATCTTAATCATAATCATGTATTTTGACTATATAGGTTGAATATCCAGCATTTCCAGAATAACCACAATATGATGTAACTCTATAACTGCTATTTAGCAAAATCCTGACTAACATAAATCAGTGTCACTGGATTTGAACCAATAAATGTGCTTCTGGAATATTTTAATAGTTGTTTATTTGATCAGTCATCGCAGTTTGTCCTGTACATCCCATTAACTGGCATGAGAGAAGCATAATTGTGATTCAGCTAATGCAAATCATTATGATAAATCAATAGTGCATTAGATGCAAAAGTTCAGTGTGCTTGTATAAGTGGCGGTTTGGTCTCCAAGCTCGAGACTGGGCTAAAATCAATAAATATATGAGTTTTGGAATGGGACTGGGGATGTATAGAGGTGTCATTTTTTCCCTTCTCTCCTTGAGCGATGTCAAATTCACCAATAACCCAAAATCAGCAACACTGGATTGATGGACAAGAAAAAGAGAGAGATTTCACTTTAAACTTCTCATCATATGTATAGGTGTCCCAGAGCTATACATCTTTGTCAAAATGTTTTATCCATCAGGTGCACTCTAGTCCAAAGACAGCCTCCATCCCCTCTGGGAGATTTCACTGTGACTTTTCTCCCTCCATCCTGTCCTCCATTTAGTAGAGAAATGGAGGGAGGTAGGTTGAAAGACATCACAGCTCTAATAGGTGCACCATGACAATAAAAGCACATTAACCTGCTAGCATGAGCTCCCTGCTCATTACAGCTGCGGAGCTTAGCGGGTCAGGGTCAGCGAGACCGGCGAGTTAGCAACAGGACTGCTGCTGTCGGCCGCTGGAGATGGAAGTCTGGCTGAGGAACTTGAATAAAGATGTCAAGCACACTGGCAGATTCCAAGCCCATTTCAAATTAACCATATCCAAGAATATTAAAATACAAAATCCACCGCTGCCCACTCCGAAACTGCCTCCTTTGCTAAAGCTGTCAACAAAAGAGAGAATAATAGCTGACCATAGACAAGACCCAGAGACCCTGCTCCCAGCATGCACCTCTCACAAAAGCCTTTTCAGACTCACATCTAGAGACTTAGACACTGTGACCTAAAAGGGACTGCAGGGAAATTAAATGCAGGCAAGGGTAACAATGCCGCAGAAGATTCCGGACCCGTCCGTTGAGCCAAACCGAGAGCTTTATTGTCCACACCTAAACTTTTGTCTGGCAGTGCGGCGCTGATTCCTTGGAAATTTTGGAATGTCCTCAATTATGATCTTCCCCACCGCAGGGGTGACTCCGCCCCACTCTCACCTCGCTCTAATCCTCAGCTACGCCTACAGAGCTGACCAATGAGAGAGGGCGTTCCGCAACCCCCACGCCCAGGCAGAACTGAGATAATTAGCCCAGGATTTCTCTGATCCCCAAAGTTCCTCACATCTCTCCTAGAGAATCGGCCCTTTGTCAAAGGCACACTCGCCCTGCCTGCAGGAGACATAATTACACAGCCTTGTTTTTCCCTGTGGAGGCCCCCCACTTTACAATAGATTTGAGAGGGAGGGTTCGTTTTAAAGACATGCCCCCTGTGTAATCCTTGAGATGACTTCATTTGATTATTTCTTGGACATTATTCAATCACAATTTAGCTCGGCTCAGAAGCTCAAAATGGAGCACCTGGGCATTTTTCAAGAGCCAAGAAAGCCAAATAAGTTCTTTGCATCTAAGAACTAAAGGAACTAAGCAAACAACTTAAGATAAACGATTCAACTTGACTTGTCTATTAAGGGAGATTATTAATATCCCCTATAGCTTTTAAATAAATAAATAAATAAATAAATAAATAAATAAATGACAACTAGGTCTCAGCTGAAGTAATTGCCTGATAGGCCTATTAATTATATTAATCACAATTAAGCACTTGTGTAAATAAGTAATTAAAGAAAGCCCCTTTTAAAAAATTAATACATCAAATAAATAAAATTCAAAAAGATCCACCTCACACTCATTTCACTCTCATTACTCAAAGCACAGAACAGCAGAGGAATGGACACTGCATACTATAAAGGGAAGTGACAACACCACAGTGCAACAATGGTGCTCAAGGCCAATAGTGCCCCTGCAGGACCACCACCATGCAACAATAATTTCCTGCCCTGGTCATGAGGACCATACCTTAAAGCAACAACATGGAACTTTTCAACCTTCATAATATATTTCCAAGACCCTTGTGATGGTACATCGACTTACAATAGGTTGAATGACACGTCTGCCATAGCCTGACGGGGTCTGTATCGCTTTTACTGGCACTATGTAACTTCGGGGTGCGGGTAGGAACCAGAGCACAAAAAGAACTACAAAATTCGACTACTTTACGGCATACGTCACTTCCCCCACCACTTCCTCAAATTCGGCCGTGAGAGCTGCCAACCAGCGTCTGTTTTCGTCATGGCCGAAGCAGCAGCAGCGAAACGTAAGAAGTCCAAGGTTTTGTCGGAGGAGAGTCGGAAGAGGAAAAGGGAGAGTGATAGACTTAAAGGCAGGACGAGGATCAATATTGGTCGAGCGTTTGCTCGCTGGCGTGAGCTTAAGGAGGAGGAGGGCTGCCCGACCGATTTTTGGTTTAACTATATAAATAAGGTAGCAAAGCAGCCACTAAAACGGTGTCAGCTTTCTCTGCAATATTTTTCAAATAAAATGCTAAAGATTTTCACAGACAATGCAAATGACTACTACATGCTAAACTGTTCTGAAATAAGTTTTTACTTTTTATCCTTGTGTAAACCTATCTTGCTGTTATACCGTTTTAAGTTTACTTTTACACAAATTAAAAACTAAAAACTATGATACAAAATAAATACTATATATAAAAAAGCAAGCAATGTCATTATTTATTTATTCTTCGTTT
Organism: Leuciscus leuciscus; assembly: GCF_965113295.1. Lineage (NCBI taxonomy): Eukaryota > Metazoa > Chordata > Actinopteri > Cypriniformes > Leuciscidae > Leuciscus > Leuciscus leuciscus. The sequence goes on along the minus strand of NC_138743.1, from coordinate 28,861,250 downwards.
GTGATGTCGCAATACATCATACTTTCATAAAACCATGCATCATACTCTACCTTGTCTGTGGCCCACAAGCCGGTGCTGGATAAACAGCGAGCGTGCGCGTGCGACAGTAGAATGCGGTAGGCTAAATTATTTACGACAGCGGTAATGGACAATTCCGCTTCCAACCTGTAGGGCGACCGCAGAGGAAAAGTTCCATGTTGTTGCTTTAATTCCTATAACATTGCAGGGAAGACACAGAATCAGGGAGAGAAGAATGAGTCTCGTAGGACTTTGAATTCTTCCCCTGCCCCTCAGCCACCTGAGAAGTGCAGAGCGAAAACTTCAAATCTCTGCCGGAGTCGGGAAACTGGGTCAGCCAGCTGCCGCCACTGCCACACTGCTGCATTTTGAAAAAGGATGCAGAAAAACTGCTGCAGCAGCAACAGCAGCAGCAGCAGTAGTAGTTCTACAAATGGTCGCCAGGCTGCATAGAGATCGATACATTTAGCATGTTATGTCTAAATGCACTGAAACTCCCTTCCTGTCGAGTTCTGCGGTGGTTAGTGTGTGTTAATGACCCAGCGAGCTGCATATAAATCAGTTTACTTCGCTCCCCAGAGAACACCTGCATGTGTCTTTCTTATTAAAAGCTGTTACTACAGAAAAGTGCGAAATTATATGTAAAAAAACATAAGGTGATAAGTCGCCTGGTCCCTGGTGGGAGAGAGCAGCAACAGCTGTTTAGAAAGAAACATCTGATAGGTTCACAAGATTACAGTCATTTTTTAATGTGGCACCTGGCAAGAAAAAAAGACTCGCTTTTTCTTTCCCATTTAAGAGATATTTCAAAAGAATAATGAATTAACCACAAGCCCTGCTTCTCAAAATTCCTCTGTCTGGTTGGCAGTTGGAAGGATGTGGTGTGCTGTAAAGCCCAAAGTGGGGCTGTTAGTTAGTTTAAGAACAGACTGAAGTGTAAGGGTGCAGTTCCTCTGGAGGAATGCTGCACGCCACATCCAAGAGATGCCAAACACTAAACTCTGCATGGTTTATTTTTCTTTGACCAAAGTCGTCAGCCTGTCAGCCCACCATGACACTCATAGTACAAATAAATTCTAGCGCCAATTATTAAAAAAAAATAAACATGGCTGATGGTTTTATGCTATGCATTTCTGTTCTCTGCCGTAAAAACGGTCCTTTTATTTTTAGTAAATATATTAGCAAAGCCTAAAACTGATATTAAGTCAAGTCAAGTCAAGTCACCTTTATTTATATAGCGTTTTTTTACAATACAGATTGTATCAAAGCAGCTTCACATTGATAACAGTAAAATAATACAACAAAGTTTGTTTCTAGAAGAAAATTGCGTCATCGTCCACCCTAAGTAAGGCAGATCAATAATATTGTTGAATATTAAATGTCCCCAACAAAGCAAGCCAAAAGCCAAGGCAACAGTGGCAAGGAACCAAAACTCCATCAGATGACAGAATAGAGAAAAAAAAAACTTGGGAGAACCCAGGCTCAGTCGGGGGCCAGTTCTCCTCTGGCCTACGAGCGAACAGTGTATGATTATGATTCAGGCAGCATTACAGGTCAGAAGTCAGATTGGTCGTGTCAATGAGGCCTTCACAGGGCTGATGAGGCTGGCACTTCAGGGATGCGTCATGGATGGGTCCAGGTCCAGGTCCACCATCTGATCTGGATACGGCCGGGGTCCAGCTGACTTCAGTAAACATGGAGAGACTGGTTGAGACTTCAGAACTGCGTTGTCATCATGTCCAGCCACAGGTCCTTCAGGATCCGGCGGACTGCGGTAAACCTCGGATAAACAGAGAGACTAATATTAGCGTAGATGTTAGGCTTATGATGTAACGAGTACATCAGGATTTATGGGAAGTGTTCCCGGTTCCGGCTGACCTAAACTATGCAGCCTAATATTGAATTATAGAAGTCTATAATGTGTATGCTAGGTCAAAGAGATGTGTTTTTAGTCTAGCTTTGAACTGACAGAATTAATTTAATATATTAAATATAAAACATTAAAATAATACTGTTAAGAATGATACATGCCTAAACACAGTAACTCAAATGCAAGTTGTTTAGAGATGTGCATGTCTCTGCTCTTTTAAATCTTGATTTATAGTTTTTTTTAAAAATAAATAAATGGGATCCACAAATCTTAGGAGAGATGACAGCTCTGTATGCTGTAACAAACTCAGGAACAAAATTGTAGGATTAATTGAGATTTTCCAACAAAAATTTTGCTGTGTGGAAAACAAAACAAAACATCTTCTCATAATTCACAGAGAGTTTGTCCCTATAGGCAATTAGAGTTTCTTCATCATTAATATTCCTGCAATTAAGACATAAATGCTGAATCATCACAAAGCTGGCCCTATACTTTTGAAGATGCAGTTCAGCTGAAGCTTGATGCATCTGTTAAAATGCCTAAAGAGTTGAGAAACAAACAATGGGAAACAACCTTAATAATTAAGGTTCTCATTTACAATATGTTTTAAGATATTAACAATAAGCAGTTATATTGATTTAAGTTGTTGCCTTTCAGAACTACTCTCAATGCTACGCACTGCGCTATGGGAGAACATCTTTGTTTGACCAGTTGTGAAATATGTGTGGCAAACACGCCAAGAACTTGGCATTAAGTAACCTCTGACGATGACTTTACTGGAATGCATGCTTGTGAGAGGCTATACATACACATGAAACAGGTGTGCCTTTAGGTTTCTTTATCTTCAGAGACCAACTCAAAAAAAGTTGGTTGGACCAAAACAATTACACTGGCCCAAATTGAGTTGGACCAACTTAACTCAATTCAATTAAACTGAGTTGGACAAACTTAATTAAATTTAGATGTACCAACTCAATTACATTGGCAATTAAATTGGGTCTCAACTATTACATTGGCCCAAACTGAGTTGGATCATCTCAATTAAATTGTCCCAAATTGAGTTGAGTTGGATAAACTCAATTACAGTTTTTCTCAATTGCTTTGGCACATTTTTCGAAACAGTCTTAACATTCTCTAAACTGTGAGTGCAAATGTCACAACTGTTTGCAGGAACTTCAAAACTTTATAGCATGTCTGCAAAATGTAGTTACTCACCCAAAACATTTAATTCATGCTTCAAAACCTAGTTATTGTGTCAATAATTTGGCCAAGGCCACCAAAATCTAAAGTATTTTTGTCATTGTGTGAGCCACACTGGTCAAAATGTTTAGTTGTTTTTTCACCACAACAGTCAACCATGAAAATTAAGGGTTTAAACAAAAATCTCATATTTGTTGAGAAAAGTCAATAGTATGTAAAAAAAAAAAAAAAAGTCTATGAACATTTGTATTTTTACAGTGTTTATTTTTGTACTTCATGTGTATATACACAATGCAAGTGTATTTACTGTACATGTAAAGTAACTGACAAGAGTAACAAGATTTCACTTTACATTTCATATTTGTGTATTACCACAAATACACAAACAACAAATAACATTCATCAAAAAAAAAAAAAAGGTATTCTTGGTGGACATCTTGTCGCTCACGTTGGTCAGGCCAAAGATTTTCATCAACATCACATCTGATGTTTTCCATTGCCACACACCGTGGAAAAAATCTCCTTGAATGCCGCACCCATCCCCTGCAATGGTCAGCTGTGATGTCCTCACATGCAGCATTCATGGCATCCAACAAAGACATCTGATTTTGTGGTCTATGATCATACACTTTCCACCTCCATGCTGAAAAAAACTCTTCTATTGGATTTAGGAATGGAGAGTATGGTGGAAGGAATTCCACTGTTATCCTTTCATGTGCAGCAAACCAGTCCCTAACACTGTTGGTTCGGTGGAAGCTGACATTATCCCAGACAACAACATAATTAGGCAAATGTGGTCTAACTAAACCTCTTTCTTGTTCTGGAATCAGGTCTCTGTAAAGTGCATTTAGGAAGGCCAGGAGAAGTTGGGTATTATAGGGCCCAATGTGTGGAATATGTGTGCTCACACCGTTCTCTGAAATGGCAGCACACATTGTAATATTGGCCCCACGTTGGCCTGGTGTGTCAATTGTGGCTCGGTGTCCAATGAGATTGCGACCACGTCTCCGGCCTTTGGACAGATTAAACCCAGCCTCGTCCACAAAAACAAGAATGTGGGTCGTTTCATGTACTTCTAACTCCATGATTCTCTATGAAGAAACACAGAAAAAAATTTAACAGTAAATGTATTTTCTTATGGGTTTCTGAAACTTACAGTAAAGTAATACAGGCATCTTAGAAAAACAGGAAAACTCACTAAGTGCACACCAATGGTTTACCTGGACATACTGGTACCGCAACGCCTTGACTCTTTCACTGTTCCTCTCAAATGGCACCTTATAGAGCTGTTTCATAGTCATCTGATGTCTTTTTAAAACTCTGTCTATGGTGGAAAATGCTGACAGAATTTATATTTGCAAAGACATTATTGTCATTTATGATTGCACTTTGGATCTCTCTTAGCCTGATGGAATTGTTGGCTATGACCATGTTGCAAATTTCTTGTTCTTGCAGTTGGTTAAATACTGCTGCTCTGCCACCAGTGCGAGGTTGTCGTGCAGTTCTATAGAATAAACAAATAGACTTGCATTTACCTTTACAATATTGTTGTTTATACTGTAAAAATACTTCACATACTGTAAAAAAAACAAAAAAACATATTTACCTGTTTTCCCTACGAAAGGTTTGCACAATTGATGACCTGTTTACATTAGGCTGTACTCTTCGACCAGCCTCTTCCATTGTAAAACCATGATTTATGACATGATCCACAAGTGTGGCTCTGATTTCATCAGAGACTCTGGCTGTTTCTCAATATGCGTTCTTCAGTGATCTTGTGTCCTTGTGTTCTCGTACTACGTCATCATCAACCGTCGAAGTTCAATTCCAAAACTCAAGAACGCAAGTACAGAGGACGAATGAAGTGCCCGGATGTGTCCTTGATATCGAGGATGCATCAAATGCAGACTTGAGAGAATCGAACCGCTAAAAATCCCAGAAGACGTTGCGGGCAGTCGACGTACGGAAGGCTGTAAGCTTTAAACTTCTCGTTCTCACTTAAGAGATTCCCGCTGCAAGCTCGAAATACGTGACAGCTCGTGAAAGTTTACATTTGTCGGTCTCTTTTGCTTCATTTTAATAAAGTAAAGACCTTAAGAAAGCGGCAGTATTTTTATTGGCATATTAAAAAGAATCTTAACATTGACAAAACATAGGTAACACATAGGCTACTCATAAATACACATGTTAAAATAAAAAAGATATAAACTATGAAAACAATGTCTATAATAATATGAAAGAAATGTTTAAAAGGTTGTGACATATGTTTGTGATGTTGTGTTGTATTTGCCGAGATGGTCAGTTAACAGCACATCTCAATTCTCATAAAGATGCGTTCTGTGTTCTCGCGTCCTTCCGAGTTCGTTCTTTCAAGGTCGCCTGGCAAGACCAGTCTGAAAGAGAACGCAAGTCTGTTCTTTGCGTTCTTGGAATTGAGAAACAGCCTCTGACTCTTCTATTTCCACCTCTTCCTCGATTATTTCTTCCTCTACCACCACCACGTATTCTTACACGCCTTCCAATTGCTCTTCCACGAGCATGTTGCTGCAGTTCAGGGTTGTGAATGTCCTCCATTCTCAAAAACGCCTCGGTTACGACTGTAACCTCGGTTCCCTGAAGAGGGAACGAGCGTTGCGTCGAAAAGCTGACGCTATGGGAACGCTTTGCGTGATGACGTCTTGAAGCACATGTAAAATCAGTCCAATGGTGTGGCGGAACGTCAGAGGCGGGTGACGTCACGTACCAGGAAGCTATAAAAGCCGGCCCGAAACAGAAAACGAAAGCTTCGTAAAGTCTGAAGTCGCGCTGACAGGCATGAAGGAGATATGGCAAGGCGACGCAACGCTCGTTCCCTCTTCAGGGAACCGAGGTTACAGTCGTAACCGAGGCGTTCCCTTTCAAGGGAACTCCCGTTGCGTCGAAAAGCTGACGCTATGGGAACGTCTATACCAACGCCTCCATAGCTACAAATGTCTGTCCTGTGTGTAATCATGTGAGCAGCACTAAGAAGACAAAACATGAGACCCTAGAGTAGAGTCTAAATCCAGAGAGTAGAACCTGACGAAGGTGTGCGGTGAGGACCAGCCTGCCGCATCACAGACGTCCTGTAACGATACTCCTGATATAAGGGCCTTAGAGGCCGCCATACTCCTAGTAGAGAGCGACCGGACAGCCAAAGGAGAAGGCTGTCCAGCCGCCTCATAAGCCAGTGAGATAGTCTCAACCACCCACTTGCTCATCCTTTGCTTAGACACTGGACCTCCCTTGTTAGGGGAGCAAAAGTCACTTTTACGCCACAGGGCAGCTCTGTGGACATACGCGTCTAACGCCCGAACAGGGCAAAGCAAATTATTCGCCTCCTGGTCCGATTTCGAAAGGGAGGAGGACCTCCAAGTGCCACGAAGGAAACGAGATACCAAGGGGTCTTTCCCCACAGACATTCCACCCAAAGGACTGTGGTAAGCACCTATGGCCGCCACATAGACCTTTAAAGTGGACGGGGTCAGACCTGCAGTGAACCGTTCCTGCAGGAACTCCAGCACTGTACCAATTGGGCAGTGGACTGGGTCCAACCGACGGTCACTACACCAAGAAGTGAATACTCTCCACTTCAGGGCATAAAGTTTCCTCGTGGAGGGAGCTCTGGACTGTAGAATGGTCTCAACAACCTCGGTTGAGAGACCTGACTCTATGAGCTGGGCCCCCTCAGAGGCCAAGCCCACAGGTTCCACAGTTCTGGCCGAGGGTGAAATATCGAGCCCTCTGCCTGGGACAGAAGGTCCCTCCTGACGGGTAACTCCAGAGGATGCCCGTCGAGGAGGGACACAAGATCGGGAAACCATACTCTGCCCGGCCAGCGCGGGGCTATAAAAAGCAGGCAAACCCGGTCCCTGCGAACTCTTTCCAGAACTCCCGGGAGCAGAGCAACTGGGGGAAAGGCGTACAGACGTAGCCTCGGCCACGTCTGTACCATAGCATCCAGTCCCAGAGGAGCTGGATGCGTGAAGGAGAACCAAAGTGGACAGTGAGACGTCTCTCGAGACGCAAACAGATCCACTTATACTTTCCATATCAGCTCCACCACCTCGGGGGTGGAGCCACCATTCCCCGGGCCTCGGCCCCTGTCTCGACAGAGTGTCTGCTCCTATATTCTGGACCCCGGGGATGTAGGCTGCCTTGAGTGACAGCAACTCCTCCTGGGACCACAAGAGGATATGGCATGCCAGCGCAAACCCCCTTGATATAGGCGACTACCGACGTGTTGTCCGTATGTACTACACATGGTGTCCCCTGAGACCTGTGATAAAGCTCCTCAGAGCCCGGAAGACAGCTAACATCTCTAGGCTATAGAATGCCAGGAACGATGATGGTCTTCCCACAGACCTTGAGATGAGCGACCCTCAGGATCGCTCCCCAACCCGTGAGGGAAGCATCCGTCGTTAGCAGTTTGCGACGACAAGGAGCTCCCAGCACTGGGCCCTGGGACAGGAACCAAGGTTTCTTCCACATAACCAAGGCACGTAGGCATCACCGCGTGACCTTGATTGTGCGAAATGGGTTGCCCCTCGGGGAAAAACCCTCTGGTCCTGAGCCACCACTGCAGGGGCCTCATGTGCAGTAGTCCAAAAGGTATCCCGTTGGAAGCTGCTGCCATGAGACCCAACAGTCTCTGGAACTGTTTGACAGTGAGTAGCTGGCCTAGCTTTACACTTCTCACAGCTGCCAGGATGGAATCGAAGCGTGGCGATGACAGGCGCGCCTGCATCGACACTGAATCCCAAACCACGCCTAAAAAAGTGGTCCTCTAAAATGGAGAAAGCACACTCTTCTTGGCGTTCAGCCGTAACCCCAACTCTTTCATATGGGCGAGAACAACATCTCGATGTTGAACCGCCATCTAATGCGACTGAGCTAAAATCAACCAATCGTCGATGTAGTTCGTGATGCGAATACCCCGGAGGCGCAGAGGCGCCAGAGCTGCATCCACGCATTTGGTGAAAGTGCGGGGTGATAAAGCTAGGCCGAATGGAAGAACTCGATATTGGTATGCTTTGCCCCCGAAAGCAAACCTCAGGAACTTCCAATGACACGGACGGATGGAAATATGCGTCCTTGAGGTCTATCGTGACAAACCAGTCCTCGGACCTGATCTGTGGCACGATTTGTCTCAAGGTTAACATTTTGAACTTGAGCTGCATGTACTCGTACAGAACTCGAAGATCTAAAATGGGACGCAATCCCCCGTCCTTTTTTGGAACTATGAAGTACCGGTTGTAAAACCCGGTTTCCCTGTTGGAGGGGGGTACATATTCTATGGCCCCTTTCTCTAACAGAGTGTTTACTTCCTGTTCCATAACCAGAACCTGCTCGGGGCCCACCACTGTGGGCAGGACCCCCATAAACCGCGGTGGGCGTTAATAGAATTGTATCTAATACCCTTTTTCCACGGTCTGCAGGACCCACGAGAAACATTTGACAGTAGCTTCCACGCTGTCAAAGATTCTACTAGAGGTACCAGTCTCTCGAGACTGGTTTCTGGATTTTGTTGCTGTTGAGTAGTCGGTTCGTCGCCCTGTAACGGCGCACCGGCAGGGAACGACCAAACAGACTGCTCCAGCACCCTCCTCAGAGGGGGCGGGCATCCCGAGGCCACTACGTTTCCGGGTGGACCTTGAGATATGTGCTCGCCGGAGACCGCTGCGCCCTGTAACACCGGAGGCGGCAGGGTTGGCAGAACGGTCCCCTGAGGGCACCGAAGAGAGACGGCACCGTATTTTTCTCCTGCTGTTGAGTAGTCGGTTCGTCGCCCTGTAACGGCGCACCGGCAGGGAACGACCAAACATACTGCTCTAGCACCCTCCTCAGAGGGGGCGGGCATCCCGAGGCCACTACGTTTCCGGGTGGACCTTGAGATATGTGCTCGCCGGAGACCGCTGCGCCCTGTAACACCAGAGGTGGCAGGGTTGGCAGAACGGTCCCCTGAGGGCACCGAAGAGAGACGGGCACCGTGAAAAGAGGTGTTAACCGCTCTGCTTCGGGGGGACTACCCTCATTTGTCCTGAGCCCTCAGACATCAGGACTTTTTCCCAGCAGCCTTCTTGGCGGTAATAACGGTCCGCAGATCCGTTTTACCCCTCGAAGACTGCTGGGTTTGAGAGCGCCCTCCGTGTCCCCGAGATTTTTGTGGGGGAGCACGAGAGGACACACTCTGTTTTTGAGTGGCACGATGTTCAGCGCTCTTTTTAGAGGAGTGAGGCTGCTCCCGCTCAGCAGCCTCAATGAAAGAACGGCGGGGGAGAAGTTTTTGTAATGCAGCTGCCTGTTTAGCAGCTTCCTGAGATTTAGCTACCGCACTGTTTACTGCATCACCAAATAAACCAACAGTGGAAACCGGAGCATCTAAGAGAACGTGCTTTTCTTTCTCTTTTATATCGCTCAAATTGAGCCACAGATGCCTCTCAGTGGCCACCAGGGCTGCCATAGACCGCCCGATTGATTTAGCGGTCTCCTTGGTGGCCCTGAGAGACAGATCTGTGGCTCTGCGTAGTTCAGCCACTGTGTCAGGACCAATTCCCCCGCCCTCCTCTAAATCCCCCAATAATTCTGCCTGATAGGCTTGCATAATAGACATCGTATGCAGACACGCTGCAGCTTGACCAGCGGCTGCATACGATTTATGAACCAGAGATGATGTGAATTTTACTGGCTTAGAGGGAAGTGAAGGAGCTTTCAGGGAAGATGCCGTTGCTGGAGAGAGATAGCTCGCAAGCGTCTCCTCCACCTTCGGCATCTCCCCATAACCATATTCTTTATATTTGTGAATGGAAGAATAGTGGGATGTTTGTGGTGCATACACTCTGTATGAAACCGGTTTTCCCCACGATTTCGACACCTCGGTGTGGAGATCGGGGAAAAACGGAAGGCTTCTTCGCTGAGGCTGTGTACGAGATGGCAGGAAGCGTTCGTCGAGCTTACTTTTCGAACGAACGTCCTGCCTATCCTCTGGCCACTCAATAGATAGTCTGTCAACTGCTCTAGTAATAACATCGAGCAGTTCCTCAAACGCATGAGACTGAGGTGGCGAATCCTCAGACTCAGCTTCAATACTCACAACATCCAACTCCTCAGAGCTGGACAGTTGCAGTATTGGTGCCTCTATCGGGGGGGAAGAAACCGCAATGCGTGCTTCCACACCCTGATGAGAGGCACTGGATCTGTCAGATTGATGCTGAGATAAGGCAGAGCCCGTCTCAACATCCACTGACAGATCCATTTGCGAACCCCAGGTCTGAGATCGCCGCCGAGCCTCAGCCGCGGCGGGACCCGAGCCCTGGGGAACGCGATCGGGATTGAACCGAGCCAAGCGGGATCGGAGCGTGCGCAATGGAAGCGCGTCGCAATGCACACAGTCACCACCCTCGAGTGCTGACTGGGCATGCTCCTCACCCAAACAAACAACACAAAGAGTGTGAGTATCACCTCCCGTTAAATAACGCGGGCAGGGATGGACACACACTCTAAACTGCTGCTTGCTCGCCATACTGAATATATATATATAATATAGACAGACAACACCAAATAACAAGGACAGATTCAACACAGAGCGCAACTGAAGACTCAGAAAGCTTTCGTTTTCTGTTTCGGGCCGGCTTTTATAGCTTCCTGGTACGTGACGTCACCCGCCTCTGACGTTCCGCCACACCATTGGACTGATTTTACATGTGCTTCAAGACGTCATCACGCAAAGCGTTCCCATAGCGTCAGCTTTTCGACGCAACGGGAGTTCCCTTGAAAGGGAACTTCTACAGCAGTGATTGTGCTGTGGGCAATCTACATATATATACATATATATATATATATATATATATATATATATATATATATATATATATACTCCCAAAGTTGATTGGTTAAATGGTTAAATGGTTGATTCATATTAGAGGTAATTTGCAATTAGATTGCGAATGCAATTAGAGGTCATGTGCCAATTTAGCAGACATTACAAACAATGTCAATGTCAGATATATTTTAGAATATACATTCATGTATACTAATTATGATAATTGAATAGATCGTTTTGAATGTGATGGCTTACACAATAAAAAATGTCTGAGAAGTTCTGAAGTGTTTGACAGTGTAAGTGAGAATCGAGTCATCAGTTTTGATCAACAAGCCATATGCAATTATTTGTTGTCCAAACTGCAGACAGTTGTATGTACTCTTTGCACACATGTGCCAAAGCATTTGCAATTTGCTCAAATCAATAAGAAATTCCAATCTGATGTGAAAAAGAAGCGAATTGTTCAGAGATCTGAACTTAATGTTTTGGGAAATAAAAAAATCATTTGAGAACTGAGACAAAGCAATTGAGAAAAACTGTAAATTGGCCCAAATTGAGTTCATCCAACTCCATTTTATTGAGTCCAAATTTTATTGACTTGGACCAGGCTAATAAACTTGAGTTGGACCAACTCATTAAAATTCAGTTAGGCTAACCTAATAAAATTCAGTTGGACCAACTCTATTTTATTAAGTAGGTTTAATTCAATATGGGACAATTTAATCGAGTTGGTTCAACTTAACTCAATTTGGGCCAAATTCAGTGAGTTGGTCCAACTCAAATTGGGCCAATGTAATTGAGTTGGTCCAAAGTGACCCATATTGAGTTGGGCCAAATCAATTAACTCAATTAAATGAGTTTGTACAATTAAAATGATTTTGAGTGTATACTGCCCATAAACTCAAACACACTTTTCTCTGAAAACTGATGCAAAACATTACTGATTGGTTCGTAATTTTCAACAGTCTTACGGATGCTTTCAAGACTTTCACAAGTAATTTCTGTTAATTTAACAAACAAATTTTTTCATGTATGTCAGCCAGTTACAGTAGATAACATAATGAGCAGAACAACTGTGTAATACACCACAGAAAACCAACATTGCAAGGTATTTATAAAATGGATGTATACAACCAATGAATGCAATTTTTTTAAGAGGTAATGCAGAACTGCCAAAAAAAAAAAGAACAAGTGATCCTGGTCTGATACTCTCACACTGGTCCAGACGACAGTTGCCCATCCTTAAAGTCAGCATATATCCGCGTAAAACGGCAGACATTTTTTTGATTTTGTCCTTCGGGAATTGATTGGATCATAGGAAGTTGGAAGATGCCAACTAAATAGTGGCAGATCTGAATGCCAGTTTGTAAAAAAAAAATATATAAAAAAAAGCCCTTCAGTAAAAAAATAAGAATTGTCAATTTTGATTTCATGATGACTTTAATTAATTGTTTAGCCCTGTGATGTATATCAATGCACCATTTCAGTCTTTTTCTTGGAAGGATCTTGCTAGTTCTGTCTATGCCAACCCTCCCAAAAAGTGTTTGATACTATTTCAATTGCAGTTCTCTTACACAAATAAAACAATATGGTAATTTCCCTAGCAGGTGGGTGGAGGAGTTGGGAAAATCTGGCCTAACTTCTGTTTTTCTCATGACCTGCAAAGAAAGGCCACAAAGCATGTTTAATCCCAGCACAAAAGCCTTGAGCAAACATCCCAAGAAGAAGGAGACGAAGTGGCGAAACCCAAAAAACGATATCGAAACGCTTCAGACATTTGAATGTGAATGGCGGTTTAATGACCCCTGTCAAGTACTCCCGCAATTCAGCCTGTGTTTTGTTGCCTTTGTAATTTGACTTTCAGTCAAACTCCCTGAGATCCTTGTAATTACAGACCATAATTATATTTGTGGCGATGTGATGCACAGCCAGATCTGGGCTGAATGTTGGGGGAAAGCCGAGCACTTGTAATGTTTGTGCCGTGCATTGACATTGACGCAGAGCTGCAAAGACAACAAGTGCGGTGTGCTATTTAAATGTTTGGGAGAGTGAAATGAGAGGTGACACTTCAGAGTTAGAGAAAAGGGGCGTGCTCAACCACCAATTCGTCCCAAGTGCTTGTAATTAACTTTCTTGGTGATGGGTTCACAATTAATGCTCAACGGTGTTTATGACAGTTCCGCTAACATTCACACGCTGCTCATGGCAGAACCTACAGGGAGAACTTTGGGCTTTTATCTAACAGACTTTTCTCGGGTGTTCCTCCCTCCTGTTTTTTTAAACCCTCTCAGCATGATGGTCCCCACACCTCCTTTCTTGGCAGTTTGTCTTTGTCAAAATGAAACCTTGCTCAATTTGTGACAGCTCATCTTCAAAGCAAGTGGCATAGGCAGCAAAAGAAATAGAGAAAAGATTTAAAGCTCTGTCTGACTACGTCTACTCAATTATTGTGCTATTGGGGCTTCTCAAAAAGGCAATGAGGAACAAGTGTGGGACACACCAGTGGGTCAAATGAGACCAACGGGTCTTGGTGTCCAAGCCCTGGCAGTTTTCCCCGTGGTTGTGGACCAACCCCTGAAGCAACAAGCCCCCAGGTCAATACCCAGCTGTACAAATGGTAAGAGAAATGTGTGTGAAGATCTAGCCAGACGATAAAGACCAACCTGTCTCATCTGTGCTATTTGCCCTCAGTCGAGTCCCTGCCAGCTCCTCGCTCAGCATGCCAAGCGCTCATGGCAAAGTCCCTGGGAATGGGCTACTCAAACAAGACATATTGAGATGGGCTAGAGCTAAACTTCTGCCACATCCCATGTGTGTGTGAAGATCTAGGCAGATAAAGCATGGATGTTTGTCAAAGAGGTCATTGAGATCACTCATTACTTAGGTTAGTTAATAGTGTGCGCAGCTGTCCTTACTAATACCTCCAGCGGCAGTTCGATGTGATGCAGTAGGGCAAAAATGACAACCCTGCAATTGCCTTGATACTTCTGGGTCAACATGGAAGAGCTGGAATGCCTTCTGGTCCTGTCGGATTTGGTTCACGTCCCCTGAGAGCTGATATTTTTATTGTGAGCTCGCATGGAGTGAGATATTAATCCTAATTAGGTGGTACTTATGTCCCAATTGACCATTTCGTTCTTACTACTAGACTAGAGGATATTCCCCCTTGTCCAGTGTTGTGAATGATCTTGCAGCCCATTTGCATCCATTGGGAATATTCTCAGAAAAGATGACTGTAGGCGGACTTTTATAGGGTAAAAGAAAGAGCATTTATTAAGTGTCTTTCAAGGCAACAGACTTGACACAAATTATGTATAAACTTGCACTTTCTATCAAGTGTTTGCATCTCTATTTCTGCCTTAGGAATATTCTAACAAAACAGGGTGATATTTACAGAATATGGGGAAAATACAATCGCTATATGACAGCATCAATTTATAACTCATTAATACTAAATAGCCAACAACTAGAAAACACCCATTTTTATAAACTTTATAAACCAAAAATGTTAATTGTCATTGTTTACTCATCCTCATGTCGTTCCAAATCTCTAAGACTTTTGTTCATCTCCAAAACCCAAATGAAGAATTTTAATGGAACCTGAGAGATTTCTGTCCCTCCATTGAAAGTCCATTCAAACAAAATCTTGACACTTTAAAAAGTTCAAGTGTATTAATTTGTTTTCTAAAAGATTAACGAAAGTCTTATGAATTTGGAATTACATGAGGGGCTTTTTGGGTGAAATAAGCCTTTAAATGTTTGCACATACAGTACTAATACATTTAATGAATTAAAGTGCTCCTGAACAACGATTTTTAATTGAGTGAATCTGTAATCTGTAAAAATAGTAATTTGGCACCTGTGTTTCATTTTAAAGTCTTTTTTCTTTCTTTTTTTTCTTTTTTTCGTGGAAATGTCCAAGCTGATTTTTGCTGAATAAATGTTTGAAAGTAAGTTTTCACTAAAATTAATCAAAGCAATAAGGATATGTGTGTACTAGCTTATAGCTAAACTAGGTTTCATTTCAACATCAGTTATTCGTCAGAAAGTTATTTAATTAGAGTAATTCTATTTAAAAAGGTTATAGCCTTTGAATCAAAGTAAGGCATGTCAACTATTCTTGTGGTTGTGGATGAATGCATTCTTTAAACCAAGGCATGTATCTGGGCAGAGTTTGGGTCCTTAATTGCCCAAGTAATTCAAAAGTGAAATAAATACAATTTTAACCCCCTCCTCCTTTTCTTTTTTTTTTTAGGAGGAAATTCAAAGCAGCACTCCAACTGTGCCGAATTTGCCTGGTGGAGCTCACATAAATTGTTTATGACCAGTGTCAAGGGGTTTAAAGCCTTTGATTTCCTCATCATAATATGTGATAATTAGGCTCAATCCATTAGCGTTTTTAAACTCCAATTGCGTTTTGTTCTGTAAATGAGTAGGGACAACAATTACTCCTATTTACTAAAATTATTCAGGGTTTACATACCAAGTTTACATACCACAATACAATTATACTGAAAGTTTTATAAGATCACTCATTGCCTAATACAATGTCTGGCACAGATAGCTGTAGATCTTCCTTACACTTCATCCAAAATATTAACAATGACTGTCAGTCTATGAATAAATCACGACAAGATTTGCATTTCTTACAATTATAAAATTTCATAAATCCTTTTAGATCTTTATATTTCTAAGGCTTAACCTCAGGCTAAACCCAAACTGTACTTGTTATAATGTTTTTTAGACAGATGATTATGGTGTGTAACTTCAAGTTGCATCACCGCCATTAATTTGTTGCTTCATTTTGTTCATAAAGAGGTTTATATTGCATTTCACTTATATTGCATGCACAATTTTGCATTTTCCACAACTTCAGCTTGCTACACGGTACAAATAGGTTCAGCACCGAAACAACTCACAGCTTGTTTAAAAGGGTAGTATGAATGCTGTAACCTGTTAATATGGGCGTCAAAATAAATATGCACTGCTTTCATGTGAAAATGTAAAGCAGGCCTAAGGCTAAAGGCAATGTTTCATGTACAACTAAATTAGTGAATAAAAAAATAGTAGAAAGAAACAAGCCAACAAAGGTTATTGGTCGCATGTATTGGAGGTGAGGCCTGAGTTTTATTCCAGGCCAATGCATGACTGATATGCATGGCTTACTTTAGTAATTGTCTTGGTGCACTGGACCCAAAGACAGACATAGCAATCTTTGCAGTCCAGTAATGTATGCCCTAAAATGGTTTTCAGTGTGAATTATCACTTCGAGCTTTGCCTTGGGCAAGTCTGGGCCTCAGGAGAGCCCAAGCACTGTCAAGGTAAGCATCACCCCCCAAAAAAAAAAAAAAAGAGAGAGAGAGAGAGTACTGATCAACAACAGTACTGATCAATTCAAACACACAAGATATTATAAATAATACCTGTATTGAGTAATCACATTATGCATGGTGAAATTTGGTGATGCAAAACATGCGTTTTGAAATTTATAAGCCAAGACGATGGCATTCACTATCCAGTGAGCCAACCTCTGCTTGGAGACAGCCTTTCCCTTCTGCTGGCATCCGTAAAAGACGAAGATCTGAGGTCCTGAGCCTTTGCGTTCTATCCACAGACAGGCGCAGAGCGCGGACGGGACAGAGAAAAGCCAGGGCTGGGTTTGCCTCCTCCGGGGGCAGCGCTCGCAGGTTCACCACCTGGTCCCGAGAGGGAGTGGTAGGAACCTTGGGCACATATCCAGGCCTGGGTCTCATTTTTATGTGAGAGTTGGCCGTCCCGAATTCCAGGCACAATTCGTCGACCGAAAATGCATGCAGATCCCCTACCCTCTTGATAGAGGCCAAAACAAGCAGGATAACTGTTTTTATAGACAGGACTTTTGACTCTGCTGCCTGCAATGGCTCAAAGGGAGGTCTCTGCAGTGCCGTCAGCACCAGAGATAAGTTCCAAGAGGGTATAGAAGGGGACGAGGCGGATTCAGTCTCCTCGCGCCCCTCAGGAACCTGACGATCAGGTCGTGCTTCCTCACGGATCTCCCATCAACTGCATTGTGATGTGCGGCAATAGAGGCAACATACACTTTGAGGGTGGAGGGAGACAGCCCTCTCTCCAACCCATCTTGTGTTGCTCTTTCAGGAAATAGTACTCTCACCATTGCCGTAGCATTCAGGAGAATAACCGCGGCAACACTGACAGGGGATGGTGCAACCTGTACCAGTGAAGCACTCACTTCTTCGCCCTCTAACCGACCATCAAAACAAACATACACAAAGAATGCTGTTAAAACAGCAGTTGAGAGCCCAGAAGCTTGCGATCACGCTGCACTCACGCTGTAGAAACACCAGCACCGGGAGAGACTTCCAGAAGAAGCACCTACACACTCGCTCATTGAATATTCCAACACTCTTCAGAGACATCGACATGAAGACCGATCGGCTCTGAAGCGAAAGTGATCCCAATCAGTACAGTACATCTGACTACGTCGAACGTGACCGAACTGAAAGGGAACTCAAGATTTTACTTATCTCATGTACATTTTATACATTATTTATTTTGTAGTTGTTACTATTATTATTACTATTATTAATCAAAACCATGAAAATTATTTTATAACTGATCCATGTCACGATATTTAAGCTATCCTACATCATGTAAAGTACCATCCCAGTAATGAGAAAATGCCAAAAAAGCCATTTTACAAACTATGCATTAAGGTCCACTTCTAACCTTTACCCTCAGTGGTGCGTAAGAAAGGAGATCATACAAACACATATGAATTAGCCACTAATTCGCCAAACCTAAGATAGTTACGAACTGCCATGAGTGTGTTGAAAATACTATATGCTACGCTTCATAACAAAGAAGCTCTGCTTTCTATTGATTGGTTTTTCAAGTCAGGTGACGTAAACAAATGCTGTAGTCAGTAACTCGACATAGGGGGGAGCTAGTAAGAGTATTGATTCCCCTGGCCTCCCATGCCAGTACAAACCCCTCTCTGTGCAAGTAGAACCAGAGGGGTTTCACTGATGTTTGAGGAATGAGGTTTAGGTAAGTGTGTGTAAAGGAGGCCAGCTAGTAAGACCTGTGTGAGTAAACCTCACTCCCCTGGCCTCAAGAGGTGCACTAGCGACTGACACTAGAGAGACTGCCGTTTTTAGCGTCCTTGTTAGCGTGCACTCCTCCCATACTGGAAATGCATGTTCGAATATAGAACTGGAGGGGTTACATTGATTTAAAGACTATATCAAATTGATCATCACCAAACTGTTCCCACAGCTAAAAATCTGATTAATCAATACAAACCAGTGTTAATTTCGTTGACGAATAATTTTCGTCATTATTTTCGTCAACGACATTTTTTCACAGACGAAAACGAGATAACTAAATAAAAACTAGTACTGAATGACAAAAACTATGACGAAAATCTATTGACATTTTCGTCAACGAATAAAAACTAGACGAAAATGTTAGATAGTGACGATTTGGGAAGCGATCCAGTCTGATGTCCAGCATTTGTGGTAGATGCGCACAATTGTACTGTAACGTGATCTACCCAGCGGCACACGAGTTGGCGTGCGCTGCATGTCTCATAAAACGTTAAAACATGTAAACGTCTGGTAGAATGAGTAGAGCAGACATGAAGATCTGAATAAGAGTGACGACGCAAAAAAAGAGCTATATTCGGTACGGTTTTCTGTGCGCACACACCCGACCCGAAGCGTGCAGCCATTCACATAGACACCTAGCCTATACAGCGCGTGAGTACAGAATTGAGCTCTCTTTCGTGTCTGAATGGACAAATACACACAAATATTAGGTCTAAATGTCCGTTTTGGAGAGTATTCACGTAAATTATGTCGGTTATGTCTTAAACAGTTGTGAGTGTATCTTTGTGCATCAGTGCATTGGATCCGCATGTCATTGGACATGATCCGATGTCTTAAAGTGACAGTGGGTAATAAACCTAATGCGGTCTGTGTCCTTTATATTGATCAAGCAACAAAAGAAAAAGAGAAAAGCATTCACTGCTCGTTAATAGCTTTAATAAGGGTTAATTATATTTAATTCATACAAATAAATATGTGTGCTTGAAAGAATAGAGAATGATGTATGCAAGTAGTTATAAAGAATTCATATATCATTCATTGAAAAGAAGACTGTCTTCTACTTTAGGAAAAGTGGTTTTATTTAATTTTAAGATATTTTTTAAGTTACAGTAGTTAAATCTGTATCTGTATTGCACGTTCAAACTTTAAAATCATTTATATTAGCAGGTCAATATATGTTTTCTCCGGGAGTATATGGGTTTGGAAATTTTGGAGAAATTCTAAATAAATGCATTTAAATTGAAACCCATTATATTTTAGTCGACTAAATCTACTGTAGATTTAGTCGACTAAAATCTTATTGTATTTCGTCGACTAAAACTAGACTAAAACTAAAACAATTCAGATGACTAAAATATGACTAAAACTAAATGGCATTTTAGTCAAAAGGCTATGACTAAAACTAAATCAAAATTTGCTGTCAAAATTAACACTGATACAAACACCATACGTTGTGAAACCTGAAGGAGTAGAACTTCAGCATTCACAGTGATTTTGTGACATTTAATCTTAAATTATGTATTCATTGTCTGGCAATGGCATATATTGAAACTCTCAGCTGCTGTTTACTAGTCAGACCAATTTATTCACAAAGAGCAAAACCTTTAGTAGGTTACATTAGAAAATGTGATAGTTTGCAATGCATTTGCTAAAACTACGCAGGAGGTCATTATTATTTCTCATCATCGTTCTTAGCCAGGCCCATTCAAAATGCTTTATACGATTCATAAAATAAATCCTCATACAGTAGAAGCAATCAATAATACAGCATCCTCCTATCCTTTAAAATATAAATTACAGTGATATGTCTCTGGTACATGGTTATTTTTACATAATGAACCAACTTATTACAGGTATAACAGTAAATGACATGTGTTCCTCTGGTGCGGAGTGTACAATACAATGGCCATGATACAAATCTGGTCAAATGTAAAAATGTCATCATTGATATAGAGTATCTTAGTGTACCTGTAGGGTCTTCCTGAAGTTTGTCTCTTCAATGCACAGAATAAAAAAAATAAAAAAACATTTACTCATAGAAGCTCAGTAGGAGACTTAGTTCATTTCAAAGCTTGTCAGATGAAAGGCATCTGAGCAAATATGACCACTGGAAACTCTTATGCAAAATGTAAAGAAGAAAATATTCTGCACATACACTGGATGTTGCATATAATGATTCTGGAAAAGCAGCCAGCAATATATGAGAACACGTAGCATTGCAGGAAATCATTCTACTTTTGATCCTCTAATGCCAGTGAATCAGTGGATGAAAAATGTATGAGAGAGCAAGTATAAGCCAAACAGGGAAGAAGAAAAATTAAATAAAAAAGGCCAAGAAAGCTCCTACAACAGTACTGACATCATTACGTGCCTGATATCCCTTTTCATCATAGAGCATGTTTGCCTTTATATACAGCCACCTCTTCACAAGATTCATCAAAACATTTATGTTGGGACTTGTGATACAAGGAGAAGAGGTGAGTATGATGAAGAATGGACTTGCTGTTTCTATCTGTTCATCGCATGTTCACTGCCTTTAGTACATCAGTACACAATGTCTTACACTTTCAGCAACAAAAATGCTCATTGTTGACTATAGAAGATATTTTTTAATTGTTTCAATTACAACAATAACATAAATTTGGCCTTTCAAATTGGTATGCTTATCTATGTCCATGACAGTCTCCTCTCTTATTATTTAAAGAGCATTAGACCTCACCAGTCCACTGTACATTTCTAAATTTGGTATAATCTGCTTTATTTTCCTCATTCAGTGCATGAGAATAAATCAAGTGGAATATATTTTAACATTTTTAATCCTGTTACTTGTGCACTTTTGTTCAATCCAGTGAATGTTTGAACTTTGATAAATGCTTGGCTTCATGGATTAAGCAAACCTAATAGGATTTATGTTACACATCCTGGTTTAGCTCATTTGAATGTCACATACACTTTAGGGAAATGGCATCATTATGGTTTAATTACATAAATTGTCAGTTAAGTGACGGTCACTGTTGGATATTTGGACATAATTAACTGTGTTTGGCTTGAATGAAAAATGCAAAAGCTAGTTCTACTGACTTTTGAATAGATTATTGTTCCCTGTCACTTGGTTTCAAGCAAGTGAAAATATAACATATAAGGCCCTGTTTACACGAGAACACTCGCGGGTGAAAACGTTAAAATATATTATCAGATGTGCCTTTCGTTTAGACGGCGACTGCGTTTTTGGGGCTTAAAAACGCAAAAAAGTGAAACCACCCTCCAGAGTGGAAATCTTAAAAAACGCTCCACCGTCGCTTTTCCGTCTAAACGGTAAAAACGCAAAAGTCTGCTAGACAGTGCAGGCACCGATCAGTGCTTCACATTGCCACCTAGCCGCCTGGAGTGCATACTACATTGAATTTCACACACTTTTGCGTCACCATATGCACGCAGATTTTATCCCCCATAACGCTCGTCTAAACGCAGAATAGAAAGTGATCACTTTTGCGTTTTCTCTTCAGATCGTGTCTGTGTAAACGTAGCCTAAAAGAGAATCTATTTGTTAAAGTCACCCAAAAACATGTTTGAGCCCTTTAGGACCAGGTGCACCTGTCCATTCCTGCATGGGTGACTTACTGACATGCCCCATACATGCCTGGCCAATGAGCTGGAGGACATCTTGAGATCGCCATCCTGCCACCAATCAAACCAGCTTTTGTTGTGTGTCAAGCAAGCCATTTTATAAATAACACAACCCATCTCATGACAACCAGTCAGATGTAAATACATTTTTTTCTGTGGAATTCTCTCTTCAAAAAGTGTTACCTAAAAAATTAAATAAAATAAAAAGCCCCTCTTTTGTAACACATAAAATACTTTTTTGGAGATTATTTTATTTCCTCCTGTTACATGAAACCCTTTACTGCCGCCATTCTCTGAGGAAGTCTTACTGTATATTCTCCCTGCATTCAAGGCCATTGTTTGTGCTTTTAAATTGATAAGTGAATCAGAGGGGCATTACAGCATTATTTATTAATTTCACATTGTGACGCAGAGAAACAAGAGCAGATCAAAAAACTGAAATGAATCACAACGACTTTATGCGGACAACAAAGGGCTAAAGTGCTGAGTGGAATACAAATGCACAGTGTGTTTGACAGGAGGTGAACAGCCATATTGAGGCACTGTGGACCTTTATGCTAATGACATACAGTAAGCTTTTGGGAAACTGGAAACTGCACAGCTTGGTATTGTAGAAGGAAAAGCGGTTACTATTTTTCAATGAAACACCTCCACTGGTCAGATGAAGAGATATACAATTATGGTGCTTTGTTTCAGATTTCGAAGAGATTGCAGCTTTATAACAGCAATTCTCTGGTACAAAAAGAGTCAATATCTGAATTAGGATTGATCGTATAATCATGTAAACTGTATTTTATTGACGTGGGATGCTATAGGCTACAGTAGGCAACCACTAAACAAATTTGTATGCCACTTCTGACCCATGTGACTCACATACATGAAGTCTGAGACCACTATTGAAGATGGTTGTATTTTGCATTTATCTGAATGGCTGCTGAAAATTCAGCTTTGCTATCACAGGAATAAATTACATTATAACATAATAAATTACATGAAAAAAGCTGAATTTTCAGCAGCAATTTCTATCTTTATATCTATCTATCTATCTATCTATCTATCTATCTATCTATCTATCTATCTATCTATCTATCTATCTATCTATCTATCTATATATATATATATATATATATATATATATATATAATAAAGACATTTACATTGTGATAATATTTATTGATACAGCCTTTGTGAACATAAGAGAAAAAAAAAAAAAAAAAACTTCTCCTACAACGTATTATAACATCACATCACATCACAACATAACATAACATAACATAACATAACATAACATAACATAACATAACATAACATAACATAACATAACATAACATAACATAACATAACATAACATAACATAACATAACATAACATAAATACAGTACATTAACATAACATGACATGACATGACATGATATAATATAATATAATATATAATATTCCACTTTTACATAGGAATCTATACACTACTTATGTAGGTGTGCCTTGCAAGTTTTAATAAATAATTTTCCTTTATTTATTATTATATTATATAATTACACCTTTGCCTGTGTTAGAGCTGCTTGTTTCTGGATAAACTGGGAATCACAATTTTTTTTTTTTTTTTTTTTTTTAAATAGAGATCACGATTCTACAATGATTCTGAACAGACAACTTAACAAAACATAATTTACAACAGGTTCTGACAAAATTGTAATTACTGCAGTCTATTTAAAACATATTTAATTAATTTGAATTATAAAGTTGTATCCCAATACTTTTAATTTGAATTATTGTTACACAGCAATGATAAAAAAAAAAAATGATACTCTGTGGTTTGTGAAGCTGTTTCATACCAATGCATGACAACTGCTCTCTTCAAATTGTCAAATTTGAATGTTTGCTGTGATTGTACTTTTTTCTAAAGGTTTAAAGGTTTATAGGAATAAGATCACGTGGGTGTTTGAATTGAGATCATGATATTTTAACGAATAATTGTACGATTAATTGGCTAGCTGGTGTCAAATAATATCCAAAATAATCCAAATGTCTATGCATCTGTAGAATGGTTTGAGTGTGTGTGAGATTCATTATCAGTAAATACTGTTTACTGCAAGCTGAAGAAGGAGAGCAGTGGACAGATAGCAAGACTTGGAGTGTCTCACACAGGTCCTGCTATCAGCATTCATCTCATCCTAATTTCACTGGCCCACTCCAGATCTGCGTGGAGAGGTGGGGAAGAGACTCATGGTCAGCTGCGATTAGACTCTCAGCAACTGATGGCCACCACACACACACACACACACACACACACACACACACACACACACACACACACACACACACACACACACACACACACACACACAACCACATTAAAAGAGGCCAGGATTCTATAGCTACAGCACAGAGTTGGGACTGACATGACTATATGATAAAAATGCTGTGAGATTGTGTGCGTGAGTGTGTTTATGCATCCGTAATCCTACTTAAGTACAATACTTGAGATTCAGTTTGAAATTTCAAACACTATGTCTACACCGGATGAGAGTGAAGTGTCACAACATGTCAAAAGTAAATCGTTCCCATTACAGTATAATCAATGGCACTGTCTACACTGCAAGCGCCCACTGTATGTTTACTCTTCAGCTGATGGACACATTTTCTTAAAGCATGTTTGCAAATAGACAGCAATGGATTTAATTAATTATTTAAATGACTACTGACTAATAAAAAGCCAGCTTGTAATGTTTCTCATCTCTGGCCGTTTACATTATATAATATACATTTCCATTGAAAATGATTGAGGATAAATGAATTGTCATTACCAAACTCTAGCATTGAACTTCACAGCTGATTGGACTGTGTTTTTGAACAAAAGATGGCACGACATGTCATCGGTAGCTTCCAGTGTAGACGTGGTGTAACACTCCCAGATGCTTGACAGCATGAGCCTGGGTTTTACAGTTTAAGCAGATCTGCTCAGTGGACGTGAAAGGATCAGAAAGGATATCAAAGAGTTTTCACAAGAAATACAGGTTGTAGGTCATGC
Source organism: Leuciscus leuciscus (assembly GCF_965113295.1). Lineage (NCBI taxonomy): Eukaryota > Metazoa > Chordata > Actinopteri > Cypriniformes > Leuciscidae > Leuciscus > Leuciscus leuciscus. Next base: position 28,836,561 of record NC_138743.1, on the reverse strand, counting down.
AAAATATAGCAAATGGCTGCCATGTGTCATAAATCCTCCACTTTAGATTTGTGTGGACTTATGGCAACAAGGGTCCAGACACAACTCAATCAAACAGCGGTGGCACCGTGTGTGTGAGTAAGGGGAAAAAAGAGATGTGATTATACAGGCTGAGCAGATGTGTGTTAGTATTCATATAGGCAACTAGAAATATACAACATATTGACAGAAAATAAAATATAAACCCCTTCACATGAACAGTACTGTTCTACAAAACTTTGGGGTTAGTAAGATTTTTTTAGATTTTTGAAACAAGTCTCTTATGCTCACCAAGATTGCATTTATTTGATTAAAATTACAGTAAAAAGTCAAAACAGTAATGTTTTAAATGTGTGTGTGTGTGTGTGTGTGTGTGTGTGTGTGTGTGTGTGTGTGTGTGTGTGTGTGTGTGTGTGTGTGTGTGTGTGTGTGTGTGTGTGTGTGTGTGTGTGTGTGTGTGTGTGTGTGTGTGTGTGTGTGTGTGTGTGTGTGTGTGTGTGTGTGATAGTAAAGCTGAATATTCAGCAGCCATTACTCCAGTCTTTAGTGTCATGTGATCCTTCAGATTTTTTTTCAGGATTCTTTGATGAACAGAAAGTTCAAAAGAACATCATTTATTTGTAATAGAAATATTTTATTTTGTAACATTATAAATGTCTTTACTGTCACTTTCGATCAGTTAAATGTGTCTTACTTTCTTAAGTAATCCTCTGAAAGAAGTATTACTTTCTTTCATCTTACTCACTAAATGGTAGTGTATACTAGGCTACAGTGTAGCATACAAATCTGTATGAATCCGGACCTGGTTTGAGAAATAGCATTCAATACTCAAGTTCAGTTCTCAAAAAATCCTCAGGATAATTTATCGCTATTTAATGTATCTATTTAAATTTAATTTAAAAAAACTAAATTGGCAAATGTATTAATTTATTTATTTATAAATCTAAATAAAAGTGACATGATTAAACAATAATAATATATTGAGAGTTTCAGTGCACAAAAGTGTGTGCTAGAATTACACATTATTGATCTTAATTATAAATTTTTTTGATGACTTTATATGAACTGGGAATCTAATGCGAGGTCTAATGAAACGTGCCAGTTTTGTACATGTACGTGTTAATATGAATGCATCTGTGTGTGTCCACATATGTAAATGTGTCAGTGTGTATGTGTGGGTGAGCGCCCACAATCTCCAGAGAAGAGAGATTCAACTTTCATTGCAGCACTTTAATTGTGCTTTAATATTAAAGGATGTGAGATAAACAAAGTGCAGCAATCTCTTCCTGTGGTAATAGACACACCAGGGGAGGCAGCTTAACAGCAGATTGGTGCTAATGGAGAACAACCTTAAGCCCCTCCTATTCTTCATGCGCAGGAACATTCACTTCTCTCTTTCAGGGGACTTTGGGAGATGTGCTGTGTCTTTGAATGGTAAGCCGCAATCATGTTTACCCAAAATACTCTGAACCCTGAAAACAAACCAAATGACCAGCCTAGTATCTCCTTTATAGAAAAGGAATACACACACAATCCTAACACCCCCGTAGAAGAGACCTTTATAGCAGCATATTGGGTTTCGCAATGTGCAAAATAGAACAACATCCCAAGAGATAATCTATATTATATATAGTAATATACTATATATATATATATATATATATATACTTATATATAGTTTACTCCTGTGGGCGTGACAAATTGTGCACAATATTATATGTAGTTATATAGATATATAAAGCACTATTAAAACAAAGTAATGTTTATTTTATTATAATATATTAGATATTAGATATTATAATCTCACACATTGTTGATCTGCATTCAGATGTTTTTTTCTATTATTATTTTGCAACTGGACGTTTTCTATGCTATAATGTATTTCTATAATTATTTTTATTTTTATTTTGTTCTTACTCAAATTAAGAAAGTGTGGTCCTCAGTCCTTAAGTACATGATGCTCAGTCTTTATTCTTTAACCAAAGTGTGTGATGCCTAGCATTTAAAAAATCTGTTTAGATTTTAAAAGTTGTGTAGTGTATTTCAAACTTTAAATAACATGTGATTGACTATTTAGGAACCATAGGAAAATTACGTTCCCTTTCGTTCAGCCACTATGAGTTACGTCAGTGAATGACGAAATGGGGGTTTCGCTTAGAAGCCTATCACCTTCGAGTTTTAGAAAATGAGCCAATGGCATGGAAATGCCTTGGGTCTGCGGAATTTGCTTGCCACGACTCCGCCCCACCGCGTGGGTATAAAAGGAGGAGTGGAGGCAATCTCACATTATGTTTTCGCTTCGGAGCCAAGAGTTCTCTTCACTCCTACAAGCCATTCTGAGTTCTTCACTCTTCGAGACGAGCTACTCTCCAGGTGTTGGTGTGATGGCGAATTCCAGCGAGTTCACTATGCCTGAATCTGTTCTGTGCAGTGATCTGCCAGTCGTGTGTTTCTCACTGGGCGCTTCAGCACTCTGCTTTTTTCCCTCTCACAAAAGAGCTTGAGCGTGGCACGACTTTATAAAGATGTTTCGCCCATGCACTTCTGGTTGCGGTCGGACCGTTTCTCAATCTGATGGGCACAATCGCTGCCTTGCCTTATTTGGGCTCTCCAGGAGAGACACCTCTGGCTCAACCTGGCCGATATGAGAGAGGCCGAGCGAACCCATTTCCTCGACTCTCCCATATCCCAGGCTGGCCTCTTCGGCGGTGCGGTCGAGGATTTTGCCCAACAGTTCTTGACCGTCCTGAAGCAGACTGAGGCTATTAAGCATATTCTGCCCCGACATCCTGCTGCTGCCTCCACCCAGCCGTCAGCACAGAATCCTCAGCCTGCTCGCCGCAGAGGGCGCAGTGTTTCAGTACCTCAGACCAGCTCTTTGTCTGTTATGGTGGGAAGCTGAAGGGAAAGGCTCTCTCCAAGCAAAGGTTGTCTCACTGGATAGTGGACGCCATTGTCTTGGCTTACCAGACGCAGGGTTGACCATGCCCCCTTGGTGTGAAAGCTCACTTCACTAGGAGTGTGGCTTCCTCTTGGGCTCTAGCGCATGGCGCCTCGCTGACAGACATCTGCAGAGCTGCAGGCTAGGCATCACCCAACACATTTGCAAGATTCTATAATCTCAGAGTGGAGCCAGTGTCCTCTCATGTACTCGCCACTATTGGCCGCTAATAGGACCCGCTCTGTGTCATCGCTTGCTGCGCCATTCCACTCCACGGACTGGATGCGTGCGCTATTTCACTCAGATGAGTTCTTCCTCCAAGACCTTGAGTTCCTCCTACACTTATGATGCCTTTACCAGAGTGCTGCCCGGTTGCTAAGCCCTCGTGATTGGCTAGGTGTTCCATGTGCATGGTTCCCCCGTTGGGTGACCCCCACATGTGTATTTCCACGGTAAGTCTCCTTCAAGCTCATGTTTTCCCTCTCTCACGAGGTTGAAACATTCCACCCTGCGGGCTGGATACCTCTGAGTCTTCCATATGCATCCCGTATGCGGGTCATATGTGTATTCTAAGTCCTCCCTACGAGTAGGCATTGTGTTACATGTTCCTCCCGGGATATGTTACCCAGTGTACCTTGGTATTCTTGCGTTAAGCCTACCCCTTCGTCCGTGCTGGTCTCAAGACAGGGAGCTCAGTCTTCCTCATGGCACTGGAAGACAGCCGATGTGGCGTGATTGAATTGGGACCCCCATTCCGTCATTCACTGACGTAACTCGTAGTGACTGAACGAAAGGGAACGTCTCGGTTACGTATGTAACCCTCGTTCTCTGAGGAGGGAATGGAGACTTTACGTTCCTCTGCCACAACCGCTGTACCGCTGAAATTGCCTGGAGTTTAGTCTCGGCTCCTCAGAGAGGAAACATAATGCGAGATTGCCACTGCTCCTCCTTTTATATCCACGTGGAGGGGTGGAGTCGCGGCATGCAAATTCCGCAGACCCAAGGCATTTTCATGCCATTGGCTCGTTTTCTAAAACCCAAAGGTGATAGGCTTCTAAGCGAAACCCCCATTTCATCATTCACTGACGTAATGTCTCCGCCTCGTGAGGAGGGAACGAGGTTTACATACGTAACCGAGACGTTCTGCATTTACTAGCTTTTCACCCGCATCTAACAGCAGGAACCAATCGCTAAAGCTGAACAGTAAAACCTTGACTCCTTGCAGGGAACAAGCATCAAGATGTTTCAAAATACAAGATATACAGTATTAAATACAGAAAACAAGACAATGTGACCTACATAGTTACTGGTAAAACAATCATGATTGCTCCCATAAATCTGTAAAGCCATTACAGACGACTAGCCTTGATCGAATTTTAATGCACCTTGAGAACATTGACTTCTGAATCTCTTACAAAAAAGTACAAACGGATTTGGTGTAAATCCAAGCCATGAGAAAGCGCCACGCTTGATTGATTGACTTCTGACGTAGATGCAGTTACTGGGAGTGAGTCTTGTTTCCTTTAATACACTTTTTGGAGTTCAGTCAAAAATGTTCTTAGGAGTCTAAATTTCATTGTACAAAGAACTGGAATGTTGAGCTGACCTTAATTTACATCATTAAATGTATCTTTAATCCAAAGATTGTGACTCAACACCAGCAAAATAGATAGAATCCATGTTCTAAAAGTGTTGAGCACTTTAAAAGTACTTTACCAGATAGAGAGAGAGTGAGTGAAGTTGATTAAAGCAAGCTAAGATGCTAATATGTGATTTCAGAAGAAATTATTTAAATTCAATTTACAGTCGGCCCCTTTCCAGGAAAGCCATTAAAGATTGTTTTCTCTGCTTGTCCTCGTCTGATTGTCGCGAGGGAAGTGACATCTTGTCAGCGGGAATTCTGGCAGTAAACAAATCAACACCTCACCAGACAGGATTAACAAGGTTTTGACTTGATCAGAGCAGGACTCTAGATGATTCTCTCGAAGATGAATGTGTTATATAAACTGACTGGGTTTGTTAGGGCTGAGTTAAACCAGGATATTCTAAAGTTTACGTGAATAGTACGGTATGTATTAGTTCGATTGAAAAATCTCTGGCATTGTCAGATGTTCATTTTGAGATTACACGTTGAAGGTAAAGTAATCGAAGAATGAGGTATGTTATCTTACAGCAGTGTGACAGCAAGATCTAGATGTTTTATCTTTTCACAACCTCAGTTATGTCAAGTGTCTTTTAAATGTAATTTCTTCATTTTCATACATGTCATATAGTGTAATATCTCACAATTGTAATCTATTATTTGTATAGTGCTTTGCATAATATTGTTCCACAGCAACCTTATAGTGTTTAATGTATTGCAAACCAGATTTAGCTGTGGAAGCCCACCTGTTCAGGGTGATTCATGTTTAAACAAATGCTTTTAATTGCAGGGAATTTAATTGCTTCCCTAATATGGTAAATTAGAGGGTGAAGTACATATAATTTGAATCAAATGTAAATCCTCTTAAATAAAAGTTTGTGAAGCAAATTACAAGCCGATATTTCTTTATAATATGATATATGATATTGATAATAACAAGAAATATTTAATGTGCTCCAAATCAGCATATTAGAATGATTTCTGAAGGATCATGTGACACTGAAGACTGGAGAAGTAATGCTGAAAATTCAGCTTTGCCATCACAGGAATACATTATTTTTTAAATATATTCAAATAGGAAATGGCTCATTTAAATTGTAATAATGTTTCACAAAATGAATGTTTTTACTGTAATTTTGCTAATTTTTAAGCACAAGAGACTTACCGACCTTTGAATGGTAGCCTATAGTGTATATTTACCATACAATCATTAAATGTAATCCAGCTAAATAATATTTTTAATAGGCCTACATATTGTTCAGGTAAATATATCTCCCAGAAATGTATCAACACAACATGGATTTTATTACCAATATTTATTGCAATATTACCTAACATTATATACTTGTTTTGTTTGCATTCTCCTCTTATAAACAATCTATTTTATTTCATGAACTTTAAATAAAGAGTATTTATACATTTTAATATTTTACTTCACCTTCTCATTCCTAGAGTCAGGAAAGCAATTCAATTCCTTGCAATTAAAAGCGCTTCCAGTGATGGACATGACCTTTTGGAATTTCTGAATTTCTGAAGGCAGAGTTTATGTCTGTCAAGGGTTGTCTTATGAAATACAGCTAGCAATTACCTTTGCATTTCTTTTTCTTTCTTTCTTTCTTTCTTTCTTTCTTTCTTTCTTTCTTTCTTTCTTTCTTTCTTTCTTTCTTTCTTTCTTTCTTTCTTTCTTTCTTTCTTTCTTTCTTTCTTTCTTTCTTTCTTTCTTTCTTTCTTTCTTTTCCATTTTCCAGTCAGGAGGGCCGGGAACCCAGGGGTCACACTGCATGAATTTAGCTTTAAATAATTCACATGCAGGCCTATGGGTTACCTACCCTGGGGCAGAGGAGGCTTGGCTGTTTGAAGTGCTATCATATGGCAATATTTGTTGTCTCAAAGGTAACATTGTCTTGATTGAGGCAGGAGTCTAAATGGCAGATTGATTGACTTTTCAGCATATAGAAATCATGGCTTTAAAGTCCAATAGAGGTGGACTGAACTTTATTTTTTTTACTGAAAAAACTACTGAAGCAAGTCCGTCAGATTAGAATGTGAATCACTTTAACGTGAAAACCATCAGCAATTATTCACACAAAGGAAACAGATGTTTCCACTAAATACATTGTGCTTTACAGAACTTTACAGAACATCTCCAGTTATAAACCTCTGTCTGGATAGTCTGAGGAACGTGAAAATATGTCAGACTCTGTGGAGTGGTAAAAAAGCAATTGTACTGCAATCCATATCTCTCACTGACTATAATTGCTCCCTTGAGTCTCATACTCACACAAGTATGTGAGAACATGTGGTCAGTGAGCTCTGGATGCACCGTATTACCATGAAAACGACTCAGATCAAAAGAGTCATCATCCAAGAGCACATGAAAAAGGACTTGACATGTCGTCTCAAGTTATAACACATAGAGACATCAGGGTCAGAAACTTTCAATGTTTACCATAGAACACGAGTCCCAGCTGTAACGGTCACCCGCGTTCAAATACTGTATGCAGACTACGTTGTGCATTTACGTTGTACATTTCACTAGTAAACATCCATACTTAACGCCAAAAAAAATGTAGTTGATCACTTGTCTCCATGCAATTACAATGAATAAAAAAATTACAATTAAATTTTATTTAAATTACTAAAAGCAACAATAACATTTTAGAAATATCCATGATTAGTGCGGTGTATTTTACGATAACTTTGTGTGAAGAACAGATTATGTTCAAAAAGTTTTTACATTCATAAGAGAAATAGTGGTGTCTTATTCATGAACAGATTATTATTTTGAGTTTCTTTTCAGTAAATCATTTCACAAACCTATGCTATATATAAATACTCGCTGTGTATAAAACATGCAATACACTTCAAATGGTTATTCATATATGTAAATATGCACCACTTTAAGCAATCGTTCTCCCCTCTATCGTGTTTACAGTTTATGGCCTGCCCAACTTGAGGAACTCAAAAGCCTTGAGAGGGAGTTCATGTCTAGTAAACTTGTATTTCCATTAAATCTGATATCACTTGAAGGCATAATTATTTCAGAGCTTGAAAGCCTCAGTGCCCATTTGTTGTAGATGTAAGGAAAGGAGCTATTAGGGTAATTCTTTAAAATTCTCTTTATTTGTTCCACAGAATGAATGTCATATGATTATGAAACGGCATGAAGGTGAATAAATAATGACAGAACTTTCATTTCTTGCTGTAAGCAAGTAATACTTTAACACTAAGTGCTTTAACGTTCAAGGTTTGGGAGTCAGTATACCGAAGATTTGACATGTTTTGCTGTATTGTTTAAAGCTAACTGAAGCTGCAGGGAACCTTTCCGTCCCATGTTGTATGATGTCAGTTTCACAGCATGGCTCAAATGCCTCTGTCTCCAAAAATAATACTTCCAGTTATAGTAGTTTATAGCTGCAACTACACAGTTCAGGACAAGAAAAGATCAGTATGGTGGATGTCATGTGTCACATGCCTCAAAAGTTTTTTTAGAGAACATTTTAAATCATCTTTTAAAAATCTCAAAGAAGCACACTTATTTTGAACATACTAGAGCACATCTAAAATATTAATATTGATTAAAATATGTTTAAATACATGACACACAAGTTTCAATAGCAATAATATTATATACATTTATATACATATAATATTATATTATGTACATTTTCAAAACTCTTAGTGCTAATATCACAACAGATCATCAAAAGTGCACTTTTTTCAAACATTTCATCATGTTTTCAATTGTGTTAGCACAATACACAAAATCACAAAGTATCCTTTTCACAACACAAAATAAGTGTTTCGTCTACATAAATGTTTCATTCACAGGAACTGCCTTTCATAAAGCTCTTATTATCAAACTTTTGATTTGCATCTCTTCTTATTCAGTTTACTACATTTGTCTATTATTTAATCCAACTGATCTTAATGTTTAATCAATGAATCATTTGGTACACCTATAGATTTCTATAGATATTGATTCTATATACAGTTTCTATATTGTTTGCAATTTCTGATATGGATAACCAAATGTAATGAATTATTTTTTACATAAGTGATTTATAGATAATAACCAGCATGATGTTCAAAGTGTGTGCACACGCATGTGTGTGTGTGTGTCTGTGTGTGTGTGTGAGAGAGAAAGATACAGAGAAATTTGCCATTTGTGCAAATACTGTAAAGCAGAATAGAGTATAAGGGAGAGGAAACAGTCAATGATTGTAAAACAGCAGATTGATCAGAGATGCATCAGTAGAAGGGAGACAGACGGCATCAAATACAGCATTTTACATTACAGTATGTATGCCATGTGATACTGTAAACATGGTAGAGACATGGTAGTTACATTACTGTAACTCAACCTTCATCTGTAAAGGTCCACTACAGTATAGTCAGTCAAATAGTCAAAATCATTTACTTTATTTACAGTTTTTTTTTATTCGCTTTGGTACTATTTTCTCAAGTTAGGTGTACATTTTCAAAACTCATAGTGCTAATATCACAACAGATCATCAAAAGTGCACTTTTTTCAAACAATTCATCATGTTTTCAATTGTGTTAGTACAATATTCAAAATCACAATATATCCTTTTCACAACACAAAATAAGTGTTTCGTCTACATAAATGTTTCATTCACAGGAACTGCCTTTCATAAAGCTCTTACTGTCAAACTTTTGATTTGCATCTCTTCTTGTTCAGTTTAATACATTTGTCTATTATTTAATCCAACTGATCTTAATGGTTAATCAATTAATCATTTGGTACACCTATAGATTTCTATAGATATTGATTCAATACACTATAGAACTTGTTTGCAATTTCTGATATGGATAACCAAATGTAATGAATTCTTATTACATAAGTGATTTATAGATAATAACCACCACAATGTTCAAAGTGTGTGCACATGCATGTGTGTGTGTGTGTGTGTGTGTGTGTGTGTGTGTGTGTGTGTGTGTGTGTGTGTGTGTGAGAGAGAGAGAGAGAGAGAGAGAGAGAGAGAGAGAGAGAGAGAGAGAGAGAGAGAGAGAGAGAGAGAGAGAGAGAGAGATACAGAGGAATTTAATTAGCCATTTGTGCAAATACTGTAAAGCAGAATAGAGTATAAGGGAGAGGAAAACATCAGATTGATCAGAGATGCATCAGTAGAAGGGAGACAGATGGCATCAAATACAGCATTTTACATTACAGTATGCAATACTGTAAACAGATTACCATGGTAGAGACTGCCGAATTACTGTAACTCAACCTTCATCTGTAAAGGTCCACTACAGTATATATTCAGTCAAATGGTATAGAGTGAAATCATTTACTGTATTGCCAGCAAACTCTGTTAGCACAGAACCTCATGGCTGTGCTTCATCACACCTTTTGATAAAACACTGGATAGATACTATTACAAACATTATGGATTCAATTACTTCTAATGTGGCAACTGCCTGTATTACTGTAATTATTTCAGCAACAACGGTGATTTGAAACATGTATCTTGCATTGTTTGCTGTTGAATGAACTGATTGTTAAAAGTACTAAATTGAAAGAAGATCATACTGTTGTGTTTCTGTGATTAAACCAAATGTTCTCATTACATATTACAATAATCTTGTGTTTGAAACAATGATTATGTGGACTGAAATGTGTATAACTGTAATGAAAGCATGAGATCAGGTTTTGAAAGAATGACTAGCTGTGTTACAAGTGTGATCAGTTTGGATTTTTGTACAAAGACTTTTGAAAATGTACACCTAACTTGTGAAAATAGTACCAAAGCGAATAAAAAAAATTGCATATTATATTATATTATAAGTATATTTTAATTTATCATACACTCTTAAAAATAAAGATTATTTATTGGCATTTATGGTTCTATAAAGAACCTTTAACATCCAAGGAACCTTTTTTATATAAAAAGTTCGGTTACACTTTTTTTAAGGTGTCATTACAGTGTAATTATATATTTAAATACTGAGTAATATTAAGCAACTACATGTACTTACTATAGGGTTAGGGTAGGATTAGGATTTGGTTGAGGGTTAGTTGCATGTAATTATGCATCATTTACTGTTATTACTATGGTAAGTACATGTAACATATGTAACAAGGACGCTGTAAAATAAAGTGTTACCAAAAGTTCTTTAGATTATTATAAAGGGCCTCAAGCCCCTGCCCCTTTTGTCTCAAAATGTATTGTGCCCCTCTCTGATAATTGTAAATAATAATAATAATTATTATAAATATCATAATAGATAACAATACACTTAATACACTATTGCCACTAACAATAATAATACCAAAAAATTATTATATAATTTTTTTCTTTTTTTTTTTTTTTTTTTTGGAAGCATTTGACGGAGGTGAAGTGGTAGCCGGAGTTTCCTTTGCAGCGCTAATGTACGCAGCAGTTCGCCGCGAGTCTTTAAACTACAGGTGCAGCAGGTAACGTTAAGCTAATATGGAAAAGTTACATTTATCCTACCATGCTACTGTAAAAGTTGCGGCAGCATGCGAGTTATGCTTAACTAAAATAAAAGTATAACTCGATTTCAGCCACATTCTGAGTCTGACAATGTCATTCGTTTTTATCCAAGGCAAGTGGTATTAGCTTGGGGAAATACATCCAGTGAAATGAAATCTTAAGTCCATGTCCAACTCTAAATTGTAAGGAATGTATATCTTTGATTTCATAGTAACACTTTACAATAAGTTTCATTTGTTTATTATTCATGTAACTAGCATGAAGTAACCATGAGCAACACATTTGTTACTGTATTTGTTAATAATAATACACCTGTTAATTGTTTGTTCATGTTATGTCACAGTCAGTGCATTAACTAATGTTAACAAATATAACTTTTGATTTTAATAATGTTTTAGTAAATGCTGAAATTAATATTAACTAAGATTAATAGATGCTGTAGAAGTGCAATTCATTATTAGTTCATGTTAACACATTTAACTAATGAAACCTTATTGTAAAGTGTTACTGATTTCACGATAGCTAACACTTTAATGCATATACTACATACATCAAATTTACATCAACACCTTATAATTGATTCTCACTGTTTTGTTTGGTAAAGTAAATAATATTTAGTAATATATATATCATCATTTCCGTATTTTCGTTTGATGTGTTATGCATTCTAATTGTATCAACGTCTTAGAATGCCAAGGAAATAAAGGATAAAAAAATAAAAAAAAGGAACTCTTTTTTTTTGGGCCCTTTTTGGTCCTTCCGCCCCTGTCCCTGAGGAGGTCTGTGCACACCACTGCTTCACACTAAGACAAATTTTTCTTTTAAGAACTGTTCACTGAAAGGTCTTTGGGGAACCTTTTTTTTTTTTTTTATATGTCATTGCTTTATTACAATGTAAATGCTTGTCAGTACATTCAACAGTACACTTGCAAAGACAATATATTATGAAATTAAACTAAAAAAGTACTACTTGGGTAAAAAAAAAGTATTCTGAAGTTCAGCAAATTGCATTTAATATCAATTTAAACTATAACCCATTTTAATTTAATTCCAATTAACATGCAATTAAGGATTACATTCAGTCCACGCATAAGTATATTTGTATATCTTTAAACGATATTTTTGCTGTAAGTACTTTTTTAAAGATTTTATTCTGCATTACAAAAATAAAACTACAATAACCTCTATTTCAACTCTCATCCAATGTCTTTTTGATTTGTGGGTTGGTAGGTTTTAATTTTAGGCTAAATAAATAACTATCGATTTTTGTCATTATCCTAAACCCAGCTCCTCTGCTAGGGCCAAGAGGACAGAATTTTCGATGAGAATAAGCGTGAGCAATCGCTTCGCTACAAGCCAGAGGAATGCACGTGAGTCCTCCGACCACCTGGGAAATCATCTTCAGGCATCTATGGACTCTCTCGCTTCAGTGCTTCATCTGAAGCAGGCAAGGCCAGCAGTTACAGGCAGGCCTCAGAGTGCACATTAGGACGACAAGACTGAGAGAGCTGCAGTGCAGTCGCCCACCTCACTGCTGAAGGTGAATGCATATTCATGTGCTGTTGCCAGGATCAGGAAGTTGAGGAGTGGAGGTTGGGAGCCTCATTGGAGGGGCTGGGAGCCAGCATGGTGGCAGTCGTCAGGAGCGAAGCTTGTCTCTAGATGGATATCACAGTGATGAAAGATGAAGTGCACGCAGCCATCCGAAACTAACAGACAGGCTGAGCGCTGAGCGCAAAGCCGAACCTTTCGCAAACACACATACACACACACTCACATAGTCATAAGCCCATAAACACACTTGAAATGCCTCGCTCACACACGTTTTCTCTCTTTTTTTTGTCCTCACCACCACCCACACACTCTCAACTAACTTAAAAGTTCAGCTCAAATTCAGCTAGTTCATTTGCTCCTTCATCAAAATCAGAGGCAGACATGTTAATGAGCAGAAACCAGACCCAATGTTTATTAATCATCTCTCTGCAGACCGTCTCAACCACAATCTGCCTGATGACCCTCTATTCAGCTTACTATTAGATTTAAAGGTTGTTTCATTTTACAGTCTCCAGTGATTGCGATGCGAGAATGCAATATCATGATGAAAAGCCTTTGAAATTCATCACATACTTTAAAAACTAGTAAAGTTTCCTTCATTTATGAGTGGAACGAATTATTGCGAAGGTTTGTTAAATGTCCATTTTTTGTAATGTTTAGTTTCTCATAACATCTCAGCTCAAAATGTGTGCTGGTCTTAATTGGTTTAAGCTGGTTTAGCGTGTCTACCACGTGTTCTTTTAACAGACAAGCTCTGCCTGGGGGTTTAAATTATTGAAATCTGGCATGAACGCTAGTAACACGTCTGTAATGTGTCGTCTCCTCCTTTATTCGACAAAAACAAGTGGTTTTGGTCAAGTTGTTATTTTTTTAAACACATTTCTATCTCGTCTTTTTTCGTCAATGATATTGCATGTGTTGATATAGTCACAGTTATCGTTTAATGACGTGAGTGTCGTCTCTTATCGTCTGGTCTTAATGAACATTTTTCGTCATAGTTTTCGTTAACGAAATTAACACTGCAACCAAGCTGGTCTTAAGCTGATCTTAACTGTTTAAACTGGTCTAGCTGGTCAAACTGCTTTTCTGCTTGTCTTAGCCTTTTTAAACTGGAATAGATAGTCTAGTTAGCCTGTATGGCCCTGCTGGTTTTCAGCCTATTTAAAATGGTCTTAGCTGGTCTCCCAGCCTGACCAAGCTGGGCCCGGTTCCCCAAAACGTTCTTATCGCTAAGTAATTCTTAACCTATTCCTTAACCTCTCTCTTAACGTTATGGCACGATTCCCGACACGTTCGTACGCTAAGTATATCTTCTGTAAGTCACACTTTCGTAAGGTTGGTCTGGACCACTCTTAGCTTTACCTTATCACTGTTGCAGGTCTATATGAAAATAATTATTACGTTTTAATACACACAGACAGTTCATTTAGGCTAATTCAAGTGTTTTCATGCAAAGAATAAAATTGTCAATCACACTGATTGTTGTTAGAATTTTAATTATATTATTATTATATATTATATTATTAATTTAATAAAAGAGCACTTTTAAAGGCCAGTGAAAGCATAGGCTACTGTCAGTTAAGTTCTATTCGGACGCTAATATTGTTTCTCATGGGCTCGTACGGTATTTTAAACATTTACAGGGGTAAGTCGTGATTTTAGTGCCGTCCGAATCCATAATATCAGTGTTTTTTTCTCACCCAACCCGCGTAAAAATCCCTGGCCAAATTAGTACCTACTGTTTTTTGACAAACAGGTCGTGTGGTGATTTAATTGCCGTCTGAATCCACGTCTCTGAGTTTACAAGAAGAGATTCAAAATTCACTGTTTAAATCCTTTTTGATCACTGCCGAGCACCGTACATAAGATGTAAACTTTTATTACTGAAATGCCGGAAAGTATTTACAAGAACAATATTTCATCACAGCTCCACCTCAGCGAACAAAAATGGGAAAGAGAAGAAAGCACGTAAAAATTTTGAAATGGTTATTATGGCAGCAATATATGATACAATTTTAAAATATGTAGGCTATGTTATTATAGGCTATTATAGTTTGGATTATTTTTTATAATATCCAATAGTCCTAATAAATGTAATTTCAACTATTTCTGAAGTGCTTCTTTTATAAAGAACACCACTTTCTAGCATATAACAGTGAAACAGCGCCTGGACAAGAGAATAATTGATTCTCAAGTCATCGATATCAACAGATTCAGCACCATCGCCACGGACAGCACCGGGTAACGTCACACGTAAGAAGGTATATCTTAAGCAGCTTCCTAAGGTATAGTTTGGGGAACACGCCTAGTAATGGTATACCTTTAGTTAAGTTATACCTTACGAGTCTTCGTAGCGCGCTAAGAGACAACGTTATCGGGAAACCGGGCCCTGGTCTTTAGTTGATCTTAGTTGTTTTAAACTGGTCTAGCTAGCCTCCCGGCCTGACCAATCAAGTGCCCAAACTTTAGACTGGTTTGAACAGTTTTTTTTGTTTTGTTTTTTTGGGCAGGGATCATTTTTATGACACATCTTTACCACACTCAAGTTGACCTTAATGAATCGATACATTTTTAAACTACCCCTCTTAATCCCCCATCTCCTACAGTTCAAGGGCAAAAGCGTTTGACTTTTTTCACACTGCGTTATCGTTCCTGAAGGATAAAGAAGCACATAACGACTAGCACATGAGTGGCCTGACAGGGCAATGTTACACGTGCAAACCCTCACAAATCTGCCTATAGCTCAGGGTGAGATTCCGGAAACCCATCCGTGACCTCCACCTCCTCTGTTTTTTAAGAAAATTGTGCTTCCAGGACACGCACGCTGGGGAAGATGCAGTAATTTGATTCACTGTGGCTAAGGGATGTAATCTTAATTAATTTCACTATGTTATTTAATTAAAACCTGTGCATGAGTGAAATAAATCTGCTGATGGTAATTATTTGCAAATGATCTTGCAAGCAGATTCAGAAAGGCCCAGATGATATGAAAATCATGAGGAGACTATTGCCAAACACGTCTATCACAGGTAAGCACAGTTGTGTTTGTTTTCTGTCTGAGGTATCATAGCATATATATATATATATAATGGCACCTAAAAAAGGCACAGAAGTGAAACCATACAATATTTAAATAAAACTTCATGCTGAGGAAGAACAAACATTGATTTCATTTTTCCCGTCTCACTTGATTGCCACCTTTGTGAGTGCTCCAACTCTGCTCAATTACCTCACCCACTGACCTGGAGATCAACCAATCACACTGCCCTGTCAAGCCCTGATCATCAGAACCTGCACACAGAACATTAGCTCAATGTTTTAATAAAGCATTGCTCAAAACACCCGCAGGCTGCTTTGAATACCCCGTCTATTTCTACCTTTATATTTGAAGACCAAAAAAACGCATATTTTCTTCTTGTCAGAAGCCTACAGTAATAATTGTGTACGGCAGGTTAGCGTATCGCATTTGATTTGTGAAATTGATGGGTGCGCATGCGACTATGAGATTAGATCAAGTCATTCTATTAACGACAGCCCACTGACTAATCAAATATTATGTGAGAGTTTGTGTATATTACGTTCTTTAGAAGCAAAGAGGTGTCCCGCAGGCATCGCTCTTCCTCAATTACTGAAAGTTTTAGAGGAAATTACTGGTTTGATAAAATCAGCATTGGTGCAGATGCAGGGTCTTGCTGATTTTCTCTTAGAAGGAGAGCTGAGCTGGTGCATGTTTCTCTTTCTTCTATACATTTGCACTGGATTGCTGCATTTATCATAAAGCAGCACACACAAAAACAAAGGGCAGGCAGTCAGAACATATCTGTTCAGATTTTATATTGCAATGACAATATATTTGATTAGTGTGACATTGATTAACTCCTCTGCCTTCATATTTCCATGACTTTGCAAAAGCAGGAACAGTCGATTCAGCACATTGCATGTTTCTGGTTAAGCTCATGGGAAATATAAGGGCTACATTTGTAAACTACGTTAGTTAGAAGTTTCTGGAACGCAACACAAGACTGACCTCAATCTGAAATAGCCAACATTTCTCTCTCATGGGGTTGTCTTTCTGTCTGTCTACCTATCAATAAAAACTAAATTAAAATCTTTTTTAGTTATGGTGTCATGGAAATGTATTTTATTTTACTTTATGGTGGTTTTCATTTCATTTTACAAAAAAAAAAAGGTTTCTCTTGGTTTCCATTAACGATGATAAGACTGAAGTGAAGCTTGTCGCATTCTCTGTCTCGTTTTCGGTGACCCAACCTGTGTCACATAAACACATCTCTGTAGTTTGGCCATCCGTATAATCACACCAAGCCTGGTCTGAACTCCGTTTGGCCTGAAGATATCACCAAGCTTCCTCTCTCATTGGATCCAATCCATCATGCCTTCAAGTCCTCTGACCTGCTGCTTTGGGTCTGCCATTTCATAAACACAACTGGACTTTGTTAAGAGCTGGCTGCTGCAACCAACTCGCTCTGAAACTTGAAGAAGGGAAATTCACCATGAGCTGAATTCCAGCAGCTGGGGACATTTAATTCCTATTTATGTTTCGCCGATTTTCTAAATTCTTGGGATGCATCCAGTGGGATCACTCATCTACAATGTATCATTACAGAATCTTTTTAACCCCTGATTCAAGTTGGTTTGAAGGTGTCTAGTTTTGTTCAGAGAAGCTGTAGGGTCTCGGACTCAACACAATTTTGGCACACAGACGTTTGCTCCCCTGAAACCTTCCACTGGTCCCAGTCAAAAGTGCCAATGCAATCATGATTAATGTTATTTGCCTGACAAACTGAGCAACTACTGGAAATGTGAATGTGCTTCTTTGATTTAAAACAGAGAAGACAGGGTGACAGCGAGAATTAATGACCTGCGGGTTTTGGACATTATTTGTTTATGAGAATCGAAATTTTTGACCATGAGCTCCATAGAGCTGAGTGATGGTTTGTTTTGAGAAAGTGAAAATGAACAGAGAAGACTGAAAAAAATATTGGGTCAGGTATCAGATTAATATCACAGGAGCTTGAAAACCTATTCGTTATCAGGTTCATGTGCCTCACCATGAGAGGATGAAAGTTAATCTCGAATCCCTGCAGTTTTACACAAAAGATAATCTTCATCACAATATCACATATATTGTTTCAACCCATATGGCTGAATGATCTCATACATATTTCACAGCTTCAGTTCAGCATAATTGGTTCATTACACTTTAACATTGCACTGTTGGAATGATGTTTTCACAAAAATGTTTAGAGTGACTACCGCACAAAACTGGCACATCGGAGAGAGTTGCAGCACTTTGTTTTAACGTCAGCTTAACTGTCAGTTCGTTGTTGTTTTTAATTGAAACTTTAAGATTATTTTCCCACGTTTATCTATGGACAATATGAAAATCAGTTTAAATGATGGACATTAATTTATTTAGATTTACTTTTTATATAACATCCCCAATTAACCCCTTCCACCAACCCACCATTTTTGTTTGTTGAAGTTTTTTTTCCAACTAAATATTGATATTTTGTCCAGCTTTATTTCAAATGATTTTAAAATAGTTTTAGATTTAGTTAACAATAACACCTGAACAAATACATAACATACTATACTATTAGGCGGGGAAAACAGACAGTGTGTGTCTGTTAGTCAACTTTACAATTGTGTCAAATGTTAGCTTATACACTCCATTTTGTTCAATCTTTGTGGATCTAGAAGTAAATAGGGAAAGTTGTTACAACTCCATATTAGCTTTATTTTTATTTATTTTTTACAATCTTTTGAGTAAACATGAGCAAATTGAAGCCTGCTTATTCAAAGGATAACAGTTTGTCATTTAACAGACATTAACTGATACTTAAATTTATTAACTTGTATAGCCTACCATATGTGGAATGTTTATTGATTAATTGTATTTATTTTTATCTAAAAATTGTCCTGTAAATGTTAGATTTTTTGAGTCTACAGCTGTAGTATGACCAAATCTGTTGATCACCAAAAATGGTGATCATGTATGATAGTGATTTCACCTTGTAGTGCATTTCTGTGGTTAGAAGGTAGTATTCACCTTGTGTTACAATACTCTCCCCTACTAAAATACACTCAATACACACCACTGCTGGCATAATTGGGTTAGGAACAGAGAGAGAGAGTTGTGGGTGTGTCTTTCAGTCAGTCTCTGATTACTCGATTGCCCTGGAGCACACCTATCCCTCCTACACCAATGAGACCCTCTAAGTACTGATCATGAGCAGCTGGTGTAGAGAGGGAGGTTTATAGACATTATCAGGCTGGCTGGCATTTTCTTTCTTGCGTCTCCGTCTGTTTTCTTGCAAAAACAACCATACAAGTTTGGCATTTCCACACATTTTAAATCCTTTTTGAATCAGCAGGCTCAGCTCCTAGTGCATAGTTTTGCTGCCCAGCTCATTTTGTAGGTTTCTGAGTTTTGGCATCCTGCCGTAGAGCCCCGGTCCTGTGTGTCACCTGCTGTAGGGCAGCTCTTAACACTGCAGCATCTGTGCACAGTGGCCTCCTGCCTTCCAGCCCCACAGGCCTGCGGGCTGATGGATCCTGTGTGTGTGTGTTAATGATGAGGCCGGCATCGCAGGGATACCGGGGGCCACTGCAGCTACAGCTGGAGGACTGTAAGGGGGTTATTAGAGTCTTAGCTGGGGTCAGTCCAGCACAGATGACCATTGTCACAGGTGTCAATGAGGAGCACTGGTTTGTCCGCATGCATTTTGATCAGTAACTCCACTGTCCCTTCAATAAATCAGATAATAATCTTAAAGGGATAGTTCACCCAAAAATGACAATTCTTTCATCATTTACTCACCCTAAAATTAGTTGTGTTCTTTTGCTGAACACAAAAGAAAATATTTTGAAGAATGTGGGTAACCAAGTTGAAAGTTCTTAGTTCTCGCGCATGCGTCGTGGCGCTCTCGTGAGAGGCCCACACGGAAGAAAATGAATAGTTGAATAAAGTTGTTGTTTTTGCGCACAAAAAAGTATTCTCGTCGCTTGATAAACTTAAGGTTGAGCCACTGTAGTCACTTGGACTATTTTAACGGTGTCTTCACTAATGTTCTGTGCTGGCAGATGCAATTACCAAGCAGCCTATGAAGGAGACAGCTCTCAGATTTCATCAAAAATATCTTAATTTGTATTCTGAAGATGAACGAAAGTCTTAAGGGGTTGGAACAACATGAGGGTGAGTAATTACTGACAGAATTTTCATTTTTGGGTGAAATAACCCTTAAAAAAAAAAGAAAAGAAAAGTGGATTGACAAAAAAATTTGATTGAGAATTTAAATTCAGACGTAGAAACTGGAATTTAAAACCATTCTTAGTTGAATTATGAATGGCGTACAATTGGTATGTACTAATTTTGAATTATATAATAGGCCAATAAAAATTATATATTTTATTGTAATTTATGATAGAATAATTGTAATGCATAAATAATCAATCATGTATTTACCTAATTTGGCAATACACGTTTATTTAATTAACATACAATATATACTAATGAAATTTATACTAATAAAAAAAAAACTTATTTAAAATAGGAACTAAAGGGAAAAACAATATTAAGATGCAGATTCCAGCACAAAAGAACAATGGTGGTCCGTTCATGTAAATATATTCAATTTGATCCTAGCACTATCACTTTAGATTTATATTATGGCCTGTAAATATGATTGGTGATTTAACATGTCAGTCACAATGTCGTTTGCCTGTTATATCTGAATAAACAGTTATAAGCCAGACCCAGGTACAATATGCACAAAATGCAATACTGATCAAAACTTTGACTTATGAAACTAGCAGTCTTTGTCTGAAAGTACACAAGAATAATTCAGAGTATTTTGAGCGAAATAGCACAGAATTACTGTTATTCTGTACCAGTGAGTACCGGCCCACTTATGACCCAACACTGCTTATGACCCTCTCAGCGCAGGAAGCTCATGCTGACATCGTTGTGTGAGGTATGTTTTGGGGTTCTGATTTGTTGGCTTGAACAGGCTTTCCTTCAAAGGCCTCAACATGACCTCTCTTGACCCCAGCGTGGCCCCCAGGGGTGCTATCATGGCAGCAATTCAATCAGCAAAGCATGCAGAAGTCTGAAGGACAGTGCAGTGTGTTTGTGTGTAAGTGATACCTACAACCCACATCTCTCAGCAGTATCCCACAGGCCATTAGTGTTGTTTTGAACCCCATGCCCAAAACGTGATAATAGACAGGTTAGTGAAGGCTAGAACAGGCGCTTCTGTCAGGTGAATTAATGAACACTGTTCCTTTGGACACAGGGGATGACATGTCTGAACTGGCAGACATATTTAGATACTGCGACAATGAAGCTGTGCCTTTGCAGTGATGATAACTAGAAGTCATATTATATTGGTTCCATATAAACACTGGCACTGAAGGCATCAGTCTGTCAAGGAGGGAACATGTTATGTATTGCCTTAAGACTGAGACAGAACTCAAGTGAGGCTGTCCGTGTTTCCCTGCTCTCGCCGTTCTTATCTCAGTCTCTTTTTAATTATTTCAAAGAATTAGGCTGGACAGACTTCATTTAAAACATTGCTTCAATTTAAGTGGATTTAGGTTTTACTGATGCAAACTTGACAGTCTGACAAAGTACTTTGAGACAAAGTACTTATTTCATTGCATTTGTGTCTTTTTATGTAAACATAAAGGGAATGACTCATGGACCAAACTTAATAATTTAGAAACATTTTCAAATTTCAAGATGAAAGTGTAAGAAGATCAATTTGTAAACCATCAAGTCTTAATCTGGACTTCATCCTTATGATAATAACCATCAGTTGACGTCGTGCCACTGTCTTTTTTATGCACTAGTGGATTGGTGCACTGGATGAAGTGACAGTTCAGAATCTTTGCTAGAATAGAGACAGAGAGAAGCATTTAGTGACGGATCCGCCATGCACTGAATACACTCATCGATATGTCATTACTCAATGGTGAGGCAGAATGTGGAATAATGTGGTTTTTAGAGTTCTTGCAATCCGATTGGTTCGTAATAGCATAGGATTAGCTCAGCATTGTGCTTTGTATACTGAACAGGTATTTTGACACCAGCTTGCTATGCTAGATTATTAACTGTCAAATGCAGTGTGTATTGTGACTGTGTGTGAGTGTGTCAAGGGAGAGATGTCATTTTGCTTTCTAAGGCACTATGCACCAGAATATGAATAATGTCTTCACAATACTGTCACTATACCTGACCTAAGTAAATTTTCCCCTTAGTGAGCCAGGCTTTAGAAAGTGGTTTATATTAATGATGTATTATTTTAAACAGAATTCATATAACCGGGAAGGTGTAGAGAAAACTACACACTCTACATTACTCTACATTAATTGTCCTATTAATATATTGATATACAATAGCAACAACAATAACAGTTGAATCAAAACATAATTATATTTGAAAGACTTAATAATAATTAATTACAAAAAGGGCACTAATGTAGTCTGTGACAAAGTAATACACTAAACCAAGTAACTACAATTATTACTGTTAATCATTTTCTCACCAAGTATTTTGGCTCAAATGCAAATTCTCTGTGTTGTGCTCATTAGAGTTGTGTTTTCTTGGCTTGAAGTCAATTTGGATATGTGGTGCTTTCACCCAGAAATTGCTGAGGTTTAATAAGGAATTAATAGGTGGGATAAGCTACCTCTTTTGTGGAAAAAGCAATTCTGAACACAAAAGAGCGAAAGTAATGTGGCTTTTTGAAGATAAGAAAACAGGCATAGGTTACAGATTCATGTTCATGTGTAAATTCAGTTTCTACTAATTTTGACAAGAAGTGGATGTGATTTTGGCTCTGGTTCTCTCAGTGTAGTATATTCAAAATCTCATGCAAGTATCTCAGCAGAGCTTTGTGCTGCTCTAGCACACTGAAAGAAACATTCCCGTTCTTTAAAAAAAAGCTATTGGGCACATTATGTGGTTTTAAACTATAAACCATTAATTCCAGAGCGCAATTCAATCCTTGCTTGTTAACACAAACCAAAATAAACAAAATAGGAATAGGAATAATGTACTTTGAAAATAACTTATAATAAATGAGAATTAAATTCAGAGTTTTAAAGAAAAGTAAACAAAAAAGAAAAACACCACCAGTGACAGAAACAGGGTGGCGCTTCCCAGCTGTGAGTTTTATTTTGAGCTACTGCACCATTCGTTTCTTCCACATGTCACTAGAGTCCTCCAAACCCTAAGTGCCCTAGCTGTGAAATAACTTGACTGGTTAAAAGGAGAAGAAAAAGTTTACATTGGTTTCCCAGTCTCTGCTTTGTAGACTGTCACCAGTTTAGTCAAATGGGTCGACATATTTTAGCCGTGAGCTTTTGGGACAGTTTTTAGAGATAAGTACTTGGATATAAATTGTGTGTCTGGGTTTTGTGTAAAGCATGTTGAATTTGTCCGTGAAATGACTGTTACGGTTTGTTATTCGTGAATAGATCAGTCTGGCATGTGCTTATCTCAAGCCAACAACTTCCCTCACTTTTCATGAATATACATCAGGCCAGAAACCTGGACACACAAGCACCTCCACCAGTGTGTAAAGTCTGTCCTGCAATTTCCATCAGTCATTCCACATTGGGTAAAGGCCATGAAATGAAGCAGTTGGCCTTCCTACTTAAATAAATAATCTCTTCAAATTAAACAATAGGAAGCTGAGGTCATGTAACATCAGAGAAAGTAAATAAACGCATACCTGCTGCCGCTCTGAATGTTTAGGAGTGAACTTCATGAATCCACCCACTCATTCAGACGAATGCATGAGACTCGTATTTGGTGAAATGTAATTACTGGAAACACTAGTTAAATCTAATGCAGAATTCATAATAATAGTACAGAAATGGCAAGCTCCACGTAAGGTGAATGAATGGATATTGCAAAATATTAATAAAAAAAAACTGCATTTGCATAGTGTGAGAATTTGGAGTAATATCACATCCTGGGTAATTATGTTCCCTTACAGCATGAATGGGACACATCTTTTTTTTCCTATCTTATAAATCCCAATTTCATTAAATTTCTTTTCATATTCACACAGTTCTTTCCACAGTAAGGTTAGATAAAGAAAGATATATATTTAACATTTTTAATATTTATACACAAATCATAGACTTGCTTAACTATATATATATATATGTACTTGCTTAAAAAAATAAAACATTTGAAGCATATGACTTCAGCTCTAAATTTTTGTAGAGTGCTTTATGAGATATAAAGCAGCCAAGAGACTTAGATCATCGTGTAGACTCCACATCTTTGAGTTTACATCTACTCCATCTGTTTGCTTTCATTTTCTACCAGAGCTTAGCAAAGCAGGATTTTTCCTGTGCTTTTAGTTCAGCTAGTTACTGTCAAACAAGCCCACCTGGAATGCTTTCATAATCTTTCCAAATGTTTAAAAATTTCCAAGTCAAAGCATTTATCTTGCACAGGCTGGTCACCGTATAAATCATGTTGTACAAGTCTGATTTGCATTACTCTACAAATATGTTTATACAGCCCTTAAACAAAGCCATATAAAGTTTGTGATCTTCCTGAGTTTGAACTCCAGCAACTTGTCATTATCCAGTTTATTCGATTAAAACTGCAGAGATCCATTACCATAAGAGCAGAGGTCACAGTTGACTTGAAAGTGGATCAATGTACTGAATTTAGTCAACATGCTAGGCCAATGAATTTGGGGTTGAAGAATGGAGGAATAATATCTCTGTGCAGTACAGTTTAGTGCTTGTTTCATTAAATGTCTAGAAAAAGATTAATGGTACAAAGCACGATTGAGCTGATTGTCAAGTGATTTTCTATAATCTTAAAAGGCTTGCATATTGACTGCTACCAATGGGAGTGTAGATCAAACATGTCCACAAGTCCCTGTAGAGGCAGGTGGAGTTTGAGTCAAGTCTTTTAAGTCTAGTTTCACTTCTTCAGGTATTAGTCTTTTATCATTTTAGGTTGCATATAAAAAGTGTTCAGTACTAGTTGTCTATATGCTATGAGCTGTTTGGTATTTGTTATTTAATCATTTGTTATTTAATATTACTCAGTACTTGTAGGCCTAGTCAGTAAATGTACAATTTAACAAGCACACCATAAAATAAAATGTACAGTTGTTTTATAAATCTTGTCTTGGGACATTTATGCACAGTTTAGCCTAGTCCTGGACTTTAGGCTGTCTTAACTGAAAGCAACTTGCACTGACATATCTTAAACAGTGCTATTGTTTTGTCTCAAAATGCAAACCAGTAATGTTTTTTTCTTTTTTTTTAAGGAAAGTAAAAAAAAAGCTACAGTACATAAATGTCCTAATTGATATTACACTGTCAAATCTAAAATGACAATATTTTTTTTATATAACTTATGTTGTTACGCCTAAATTCATTAGCATTTAAAGCAATTGATTTGTTTATTTTTATCAATTTAGACAAAACAGCATAAACAGTATACATTTTAATATCAGACATTTATTATCATCAAATTATCAAATATTAAACGTTGTCAAATACGTTATGTAAATATGAGTTTTAGACTTAGATCTATGAAATCACTATACAGTGATCTATGGAAGCTTGTTTCCACCACGGAAAAGAAAAATGTAAAAGATAATTGTGATTTTTTTATCTCGCAGTTCTGACTTTTTTTCCCTCACAATTATGTGATATAAAGTCGCAATTGCGAGTTAAAAAATCAGAATTGCGAGATATAAACTTTTCATCATAATTATGAACATATATCTTGCAATCCTGACTTATCTCAAAACTGTGATATAAACTCACAAATGTGTTATAAATTGCGAACAGAACTTTATAACATGCAATTGCGACTTTATGTCACTAATTCTGACTGTATATCACACAATCCTGAGAAAAAAAGTACGAAATTTGTGAGATAAAAAGTCGCTATTTCCTTTTTTATTCCAATGCGGAAACAAGCTTACATAGAATTGCAAGTTCATATCTCACAACACTGACTTTATAACTCATAACTTTACAGATCTATCACAGGCTCAGCTCCCTCCTACTTTCACTCACTCCTACAAGCCTACATCCCTACCAGACACCTACGATCGGTCAACGAGCGACGTCTCATGGTTCCATCACAGAAAGCCACAAAATCACTTTCCAGAACATTCTCATTCACAGTTCCATGCTGGTGGAATGCTCTTCCCACCCTCATCCGGGAATGCAGAATCCCTGACAACTTTCAAAAGACAGCTGAAAACCCATCTCTTCCGTGAACACTTAACCTCATAAAAATTTTTTTTCCTTTAAATCCTCGCTTATCGGGCTTATGCTACTCTGAACAATGCCTGAACTTTGTATTTTGAGCACTTCTTGCGTTGTTTCTTGCCTCTTCACGATGACTCGCTTAATTTAGTCCTAATTTGTAAGACGCTTTGGACAAAATGACTGAATGACTAAATGTAAATGTAAATAACTCGCAATTGCATGTTAAAAAGTCAGAATTTCAAGAAATAAACTCGCAATTCTGACTTTTTAACTGAGATGTAAACTCACAATTGCAAGAAAGAAAAAATCCGAATTGTGAGTCGCATTTACCTTTTTTATTTTTTATTCAGTGGCGGAAACAATCTTCCATAGTGATCTGACACCTGATTGAATAGGAATGTCTTTAGCAATCAACAGCACAGAGACCAACTTCCAGGTGTTTAATCGCTATACCGGTGAAAATGCTCCATTGTTGTTCTGATCCACTATTGCTAAAGGTCATAATTTAGCAAAAAGATTGCAGTCGCCTGTTCCCATGAATCTGTCTGATCGCTCATAATGATCAAAAGACTGTGAAGTAAAATTGCATTGATTTGAATGGACTCTCAAAATATCTTACATGAGCTGAACCCAAATCTGTCATTTTTGAGGGGAACAATTTGATCAGTAGTCCAGAAAGTATTTAAATTTCTTTTAAAGAGCATTTCTCTCTGCTGTAGTGATGCTGAATCATACACTTTGATTGTGTTATCCGTGCAATTTGTAATCTAGCCAATGTGATTATAAAACAATGTCCACCAATCTTAGATGATGTCATTTGTCTGTGCCGTAGCAACGGTTCGGTTCTGTAGGGTTCAATGAGGTTTTACTGGCCGCAGGATTGCGTGCTGGGACTTGAGTGTATTTGTACAGAATATTTCTAATCTTCCATTGTCTTTCAGACTCCAGCACTGACCCACAATGTGAGTCTCCATATTTTATAAGACTAATGGACTCCAGCAGCAAGCAAACATCTTTCAGCTCATCCACCCCACTTTCTTCTTGTTTTATTTACAGCTGTGTGTGACCTCTTAATGATAGCCATTGTTTTACGTGGCGATCTGCAGGATAGCGTGCAATAACAGCGGCTTTTCGAATCCATCAGCAGAGAGCTTTCTTTCCCTATTCTTTCTGATTCAGCTTTTCCACAAGCCCAGGCTTAACCACACATGGCTCACGGCCACGGGGCATCTCGTGCCTTTTCCAAACACCCACACACAACCCAAAATGTTAGAGGGCCGTGTATTACAAAATAGTTCCGGCCGCGTATAACAACCCACACCCCCCAAAAAAGGTGAGCAAACCCTGGAGGCCCATAATTCCAGAAAGCCGTATTGCTTTGGAATGGGCAATCCCAACGTGAGTCTTACAGGTCTGAGCTGCTTTGGTGCCGATCTTCTCCAAG
Source organism: Leuciscus leuciscus (assembly GCF_965113295.1). Taxonomy (NCBI): domain Eukaryota; kingdom Metazoa; phylum Chordata; class Actinopteri; order Cypriniformes; family Leuciscidae; genus Leuciscus; species Leuciscus leuciscus. The sequence continues at coordinate 28,809,199 of NC_138743.1, read as the reverse complement.
GTGTTGGACGATAAACAGCTGTCAAACCCATGAAATAGAGCTGCCACATGCAGACTTCTGCTTTAAAGTGTCTAGTGTCTTGAGAGAAAAGAGCAGGCTTTTAACTCACGGATCTTGTGTTTTGACTCTTTCAGCTGTATGAGCTTGCCTTCTTAAACCTTTAAACAGGAACGTACTGTAGGCTCTGCTTTTAATTTCACCCGCGTAACCTCAACGGCTTCCTTGCCGCTTATAGATGGCAGAATGCTAACTCAACTTTCCCTCTCAGTCCTCTGAAACATTTCTTATCCTTTCTGTTCTTCACAGATGCTTTTAAAAAGCATCTTCTAAACCTTCTAAGGCATCATTGTTCTATTTCTCTCCCACTCAATCTGTCTTCTGTGTGGTTTTGATATGTTTCTCTCTTCTCCCACCAAACGCATTTCTAGAAGGAGGCTGGAGACATTGAGGATGGCCTTGGATGTGGAGTCTTTGTAGTGCGTCCAAGGCCCTCTTCTCCTCATCAGGGATTCGGCATCAGTGTGGGCTGCCCTTGCTTTCCTCATTTGTCTTTCTCTCCTTTAACCCTTCAAGCTGGGGTTCAGTGGCTCCAAAGGACCCAGCACTTCACCCGGCCCGGCTATCGATCGCCATCACGCAGGACGGAGCGGGGGTTCAGCTCTCTCAGGTAAGCAGAGGGTTTAAAGAGCTTGTGTCGGAGAAACAGAAAGTGAGAAGGTCATCAAAGACCTGCTGTCTAGGCTGGAAAGGCATGATATCTTGATTGCAAAATCTCAAAGCTGCAATTTTCTATAGGAACTGTGAAAGAAGTGAGAGCAAGAGAGAGAGAGAGTCTAGGTAAGTGAATATGTCATGAAAAAATTTAGATGTGTATTACTCGAAAAGGTTGAATAAACAAAGATAATTGGAGTACTTTTTTACTAAACAATAGTATTTCAGTTTTCTAAAATTCACATTTAATAGAGTATTATTTCGACCGTTATATGACCAAACCGTATGAACTGACGCCGGTATCTATGGACTTTTAAGGTAATCAGCTAACATACCTAGTTCACTTTGTTATTGGCGTTTTATTCTATTTAAATATCTAAACATTAGTGTGAAGAAGAAAAAAAGAAGAAAAAAAAAGCTTTTAAATATCAATCTGCATATGCGAGGGACATTGGTTATGCTCATCTTTGCTCGCTCCTTTTAAGTTATCTTGAGTAAAACAGCTATTTTTTTCACAAAGCACATTCAAAAGAACTTAACCGGAAGCGATGCAATCTGTTTTACAGAATATGGAAGTTAAGTTGCACATAACCCCAATTCAGTGTGTTACTTGCTGTTTCTCTGTGAAATTTATTAGCAATTTCTGAATGAAAATTGTCTCTACACAAATTTTTGTGGTTTTTATTTTTAATTTTAATTTTTTAAGGTTTATTTATCTTTTTTATAGGTATATTCACATTGATCATTGGATTTTATGGAGGGTTTAGACTTCTTTTTTCTTCTTCTAGAAATCTTTCACCTTAATTGCAACAGTTGCATCAGTGTGCTTGAATAAAGCATGCTTTTGTCATTTTTTGCAATTTTTGCAATACACTATAACACACTGAGCAGCACAGTTTTAGGCTCTGAGCTTGGCCCTGTTTACACCTGGTATTAAGATGCATTTTGGTTGACTGGATCACAAGTAGACGAGCGAGACACATACACATTTACACCTGGTGTTTTAATCTGTCTCTTTTGCCCACTTTCTTACTTCTGTCCTGATTTCTTTGAGGGGAGGGTCTATGGGTGGGTAAATGTAGTTTTTTTTTTTTATTTATATTTTTATCGAATGGGCAAAATAAGCTTGTGCAAATTACATATGAAACAGACATGTAACAGACATGCTACTATGTAACAGACAGACAGGCTATTAGAGTAGCCTAATATTCATTATTATTTTACTCATCTACATGTTGTTCTAAAGCCATATGTTTTTTTTTTAGTTTTTTTTTAGGGGACATTTAAAAGAAAAATGACGTGTGAAAAAAAGACATGACTCTACAGTTGTAAAGAATCTACTGTGATCCTCGATGACTTTACTTGATCTGCACAATTTCCATCTGTCATTTTCCATTAAGGAGAGAATGAAGCAGAGAAGGAGAGACAGACAGAGAGAGAAGAGATGTGTGTGTTCTTGTGAAAGATGCCCAGACAAGGGCAGTAAAATGATGTTTCTTTTGTCTTTGAGTAAGTGACATGTTTATGGGCAGGCGCCGGCCCATCATAGCACATCCATCACTTAGAAAGGGCCGAGGGGATTGAGTTTCCCCCAATTTCATGCTCTCCGTCTTTTACCCTCACTCTCTTCTCTCTGTGACATATTTTTATGAGTCACCCTGTTATAGGCCGTGAAGCTACCTGTCCCAACTTGATGTGCCTTTGTCCCAGAGCGGAAGAGGAAAAGAAAGAAAGATGAAAATGTTCCTCAAGTGAGTTGACGTGACAAGAAAAGTATTTCCATTCATAAAATTAGTTAACGTCCAACATTTGACCTCCCTGAAGCTTGATTTTTCTATCATGTGACCCAAACTACCTTCTGAATTTTTAGCATTTGAAATCTGCATCTTTTAACTTCTTTCTGTTAACGTCTTTTGAGTGGCATGTCCCATGGCCACTAACTGATACCATCATTACCAAATTGCACAACCTCTTGTTGAAGTATGAAAATGTCATGGAGATTGGCTGTCTCACAGGGCACACGACACAGGAATAGAGGGCACGGTCAGAATGCCGGCAGACAGTCAGAGCGCTATCTCACTCCCTGCCACATCTGGGTCTCACATTAGCCTCTCCCGTCACATAGAAAGGTCAAGCATGAAATGCGACGAGTCTGATTATTCAGCGCACCATGGGCTCTGATCCCATCTGTACACAAGGGTCTCATACTCTCTCTTCATCTCTCTCTCTCTTCTTTTTCATCACACCCTGTTATTCTAGCCTATCATCTCTCCACACATCTCTTAAGAGTGGCAAATATTCTAGGCTTTGTGCTGTGTGAAACAACAAAGTGATAGTTGTCGGTTGCTGCTTTGAATGCCAGCCTGGACTAAGTTGTGTACATTCTGGACTTTCCGAAAAGAAATCTATGACTGCCTTCAGATAATTTTGTGTGTGTGTGGGGTGGGGTTACATATGCAATTACATATCATACAGCAGTGAGTACAAGTAGGTCTTAGGATGTGATTGAAACATCTGTACAGTAGCTGAAAAACACAGACAGAAAGAAAGAAACATCATTACACAATCTGGGAGCCACAACTGAAAACGATCACCTCTGCACTTAAGATGTGTTCAGGGAATCTTAAGCACAAATCTGAGAGTTTGATCTTAATGATCTTGTGGAGGATTGGATGTCTTATTATGATAGGATCAGATCCCTACTTCGGAGCCAAATCATGAGTGGCTTTAAAAGTAAACAATATTTTGAACTTAATTTGTTGCTCAATCAGAAGCCAATGAAAAGATGGCAAGATTGGAGTTAAATGGTGCCTCTTTTAAGTATTTGTCAATAGTCTGCACAGTATTTTAAAGAGATGACTGACCCCTGCATAAAAAGCATTACAATAATCGAGTTGCGAAGATAAAAAAAAAAAAAGCATGTATAACTCTTTGAAGATCATTTCTTGATAAAACTGATTTGAGTTTTGCAATCCTTCTTAATTGAAAGAAATTTGAATTAAGAAATTTGAATTCATCCAGCATTTCACATCCTTTAGGCAGTCAAGCTGACCATTTTCAGCCGCATTATTTCCTTCTTTAAAAGGAAGACACAACTGTGTACCATCAGCATAACAGTGATATGAAATGCAATGTTTATTAAAAATGGAGCCCAACGACATCATGTAAAGGGAGAAAAGTAGCAGCCATAGAATAGAGCCCTGAGCTACTTTGTAAGTTATAAGAACAGAAGAAAAATTATGATTTCCAATCTTTACCACAAATGTTCTGCCCTTCAGGTAAAAGCGGAAACAACTTAAGATAACTGCACACTAAATCACACTAAATATTTTCACAGAGCGTATAAATATATAATATATTTTGTATAAATTATAAAGTTAATGTATAAAGACCTCTTTACACTGTGTGTGAAAATATTTAATCTTTAAATTTTAGTAAGGGGGTTCCTCACAAGTAGTGGTAATTTCGTTAACGAAATCTATGACGAAAAATGTTAGTTGATGACCTTTTTTTCCATGACTAGGACAAGACAATGATGAGACGACAACAGCATCATTAAACAATAACTGTGCATATATCAACATGCAATGTCGTTGACGAAAAAAGATCAGACTAAAATGTAGTTTAAAAATAAAAAAGTACCAAAAATCTTTGTTCTTGTCAAAAAAGAGGAGAAAAAAATATTACAGACTGTTTTTAACAAGCCTCTACAAGCTTTCATGCTTGAGGTTGCCAGATGTCAAGGATTTAAATCACCCAATCAGAGCTATTCTCTTAAAAAGAGACATTTTATTTGATGTAGTTTTAAATGAGTTGACACTTTCTTGATTTATGCTTATAGGTGAAAGTGCAATAATTCTGATGTAAAAATACATTTCTCAAATGACAACAATCGCTTTGATTATAATTTTATACAAAATAAAAGTTATTATCAGTTTAACCATTATGCAGCATGACGAAAATGTGATTACATTTTTTTATTGACTAAATCTAAAATGCTGAGACACATAATGGATGTTTGAGCTGTTTTAACTTAATCTTAAAATAGGTCAGTGTCATTGTTTTGTCTCAAGATGCACACCGGTAATGTTTTTTTTCTAAGGCACCCATATAAAAGCTACCTAAATGTCCTAATTGAACTGGAGCGTAATCCTGGCTTAAACTAAGTCCTTTCTGTGATACCAGGCCTCAGTCGACTAAAACTTGATTAAACAAAAACAGGAAAAAGTTGACTAAATATGATAAATACTAAAACGTAAATTTGACACAGGACTAAGACTAATAAAAAATAAAATAAAAAGCTGACAAAATTAACACTGTTCACAAGAGAATCATTTTTGAGGGTAATATTAAGTAATTTTAGCTTACCTCAGGTAGAAATAGATCCTTACAGTTAATAAGAATCATTTTGTGTGTAGTCGAGACACGGTCACAAAAAGATTAATTTTATGAGAATAAAATCTCTCTAAAATCCATTTTGACACCCCGGTATTATTGTGGATTGTCTGTCTCAGGCCTTTAGATATTTGAAATGAGTGAAAACACATCTTAGTCCTGCTGTTCTCTTCCATTTAGCACAACTGAAATGAAGTGCGTGGGAAAGACACGTGGGATGTTAATGATGTAAAGTGAATTGAATCCTTTGTTTAATTCTTGGGTTCAAGAACACGAGTAACCAATCTGTTACACTGGATTTTGCCCTTGTTAAAATGATTTGTCTCCATGTGGGCTTCCTCCATTAGAAAGATCTAGTAAAACACAGCTGTTTTGATCATATAGCATAATAACACCAGCACCCTAGTGGCCTGTGAGAAATCCCAAACAACAGGCTTTCAGCGTTCAGTTTTCAGTATGCGTGGCACTTCCAGTTGTGACAAGAGGCAGTGGGCTGGAAATGGTGCTGTAAATAAAAGTCTTAAAAAGAATTTAAGAGAACTTCTAAATGACAGTATAGTTTTCTTTGAATAATTTATAGTTCCATTAGAAGCAGAAAGCTGTTTGAGTGTGTTCTCCATTGTGCTGGGCTGTTTCTTTTATAACCGAAAGTCTAGAACATTCAGTGGAAACTAATGATTTGGGCAATGCAGGACACGGTAGACGTTATGCATGCACAAACTATTGAAACGTTTGTTTTGGGAGTGATTGCAGCCTACGTGACTCTTCAGAAGGCAACATGCGGTGCAATGCAGCATTATTAATAATGCATTGGTCAGCAAGCCACTCACCTCACGAATACAATGCTTAAGGCATTTTTGTTTGTGTGTGTGTGTGTGTGTGTGTGTGTATACAATGTGTGTGCAATGTTGAGCATAATTAACCCTTTGAGCTAAATGTAAGCTAAATATGTATTTAGCTGTGAGTGACCATTCTTTTTTATTAAATTATTTTTATCATGATACAATTAGTATTATTTATTTATTTTATTATATTTTCAAGGAGAATAAAATAATAAGAGAAATATGTGCAGGAAGATTTGATTTGAAATCCTATTTCCGTTTATTTGAATATCCCTCTTGTTAATGGCAGTGCATATTATATCAGTCTAATTTTAAAAATGAAATTGATGATGAACTGATCTGTGCTAAATCAATGCAAAAGGGCATTAGAGTGTCTAGTGTTGTATGAATGTATTTGTGCCATAAGAATCCTGAAGGATTTCAGCAGCTTACTTAGACAATATTCATAGATAAATATGATTGATGGTTTGAGTATGTTAATGTAATATATCAAATAAAGATATTAAGTTAATTAAAAAGAGGAGCAGATATATTTTGAGAAGGCACATTCTGGCCTCAATAGGAATGTGAGTCCATAATGTGTCTTATGTTATTAGTATCTCTGTATTGTTGTGACAAAAAAAAGCTTGTTCATGTGGACCTGCCTGATCCCACGTCAGCTCTTGTTGGTGTCCAACACTCCACCCGTCCTGCATCAGAAGGAGACTAATTAACTAATGACATGGACTTCACTTCTTCCCATCAGAGTTCATTACATCTCCAAACAAACACTCCCACGGCACAATCGTGATTAACAGCAACAGGAATAAACAAGAGACACATCTCCCCAAAGGGCCAGCACTCTATAATTTAATCAGTCGACAAAATAAATGAAAAAGTGACAATGAACTTTTGACAAGTTTCCTAAGCCCGCGATACGATCACGTGTAATTAGCAGCAGCTTTACTTTTGAAACATGTTTCAAGATACACAATATATCGGTATACTATTGGTTGATATAGAATCATTTGTATTTTCGTTTACAAATTGCATGCTCGTTTCCTCTATTTTTACATTTAGATTTTGCTGTCATCTAACGCTCACTTAAAGATAATCTTTAAAAACACTAAGTATTATTGTACTAATAACACTCTTAAATGTTGTATAATGTGGGTAACCAAACAGCTGATGGACCCCATTGCCTTCTATAGTATGGGGAAAAGAATACTATGGAAGTCAATGGGGTCCATCAACTGTTTGGTTACTGACATTCTTCAAAATATCTTATTTTGTGTTCATCAGAAGAGAGAAATTCATACAGGTTTGGAACAACTCGAGGGTGAGTTTTCATTTTTGGTTGAACTATCCCTTTAAGTTACTTAGTGTATGTTAAAATCCTCAGCTAACACTCTCAGTGGAAACGATAGACTTGGCTTGACCCAGGTTTTTGACTTAGTGCTTGTATCTTGCTCTCTGCATCTTCAGTAGCTGTTGTGGCTAATTTATGAAGTCAACTATATATTATGAATCACATGATATGTCTGTATTATGATCTGTCAGGCGATTAGGTGTTTGTTGGTGATTGACTACACTGGATTGATATTCAACCTTTGAATCAGCGTGAGTTTGACGAGCCCTCTATAAAACCTGAAGCACTGCAGACACTGCAGTAATGCTGGCACATTCTCAGTGCTGATATATGATGTTGGACTGGCTTTGTTTAGCCATTCCTTATCTAATCAATGTTTTCTGGGTACTTTATGGCGTGGGAGAGGAAAAATTGCAAAAGTACTTGTCATCTTTATTAGATATTAGAACGTGGAGCGTCTGCCAAGCCATTAAGTCATGTCAGCTTTAAGACTCCCTTTTGAAAAATTAATTATCGACACAGTAAAAATAGTTAAGAAATTAAACTGTCATGATCTCTGTCTTGTAATGCTATGTAATTAAGTGGTGTTACTTCAGACGGTGAGTTAATCTGAGCTATCAGTAATGAGAGCTCGCTAACTGTGCAGATAAAATGACCCGGCAGGAAACTGTTTGAGTTCAGTGGTCTGTCACAGGACGCGGTTTTAAGCCAGAGCAGGGAGACTAATATCATACGCATACTGTATAAACCCCGCTATTAAACCCCACTCTGCAAATCCATCCTGCCTCTATCGCCACGGTAATAAATACCACAGTGACAGTGTGGTCACATAGATTTTTTATATTTTTTTATATTAATATAACTAAAAGTCGGCATAACATGGAAATTCACCCTAAATCTATTTTCTTAAATCTATCTTATTGATCTTATTGTGAACAGATTTCACCTTTTAGCTACATGACAGACTTTTCTCTGGTGACGTATACCAAACCTCTCCAATAATTTAGTCCGTTCACACTGAATCCTCTTTCTTGCAGTCGACTAAGAAAGGCCTTTTTCTTACAATCGACAAAAAGCTTGCATTCAGATCTGCCTCCATTCAATCAACAATAACCAGTGGATAGAACTAAATCCGCAGCCTACTCTTGTACTTTTTTTTTTCTTCTCGATAATGCGTTTCACATCACAGTATATGGAAAAAAAGATCTTCCGTCAAAATAGGTTTAGATTTGCAATATAAATACGTAATTGTTTAAAATAATTAACAAAGCCAAACAAATTTTTGCCTTCATTTAAAAATAAAATAAAATGTGCGCCTCACTTTTTGCAATCCAAATGCTTAATATTGTAAGCATCTAGTGTTATGTCGGAAAGTTAGCATGCCCCAAAATTCTCATTTTTATGAAACAAAGTGATTTACAGGTAGTTCACGGTGCTCCACAGGTGAGGGCAGGCCGACAAAGCTCTTCCTCATTTTCCTAACCCTGAGCTCTCACTACACAAACACAACTGAGATCATAAAGCGCCAGTGAGAATGAACAGATTGGCAGATAGAGAAGACCTTGTCTTTTTTTTTTTTTCAGTTCCCTCTTCCCCCCGTCGGGTCTGATGGAGCTTTATTGATTGGCGCGGCAGAAAACCACACTGCATTTGGAGAGGATTTTCTGTCATCGTTCAGATAAAGAAAGAGAGGGAGAGAAAAAAAGTCATAATCCGAACAGCAGGCTCCCTGACTGTGCTGAACACATCCGCCTTAAAGCCGTAGGTGCGCCGACCCGGTTAGTTCCACCGGGGATGGAAAAGCGACTCGGAACGCTGGAGCCACGGATCGGCCACAGGCCGGCACAGGTGGAGTGAAGTCTGAGAATGGCTGTTCTCCTCTCTCTGGAAATCCTCTCTTTAACGGTCTCTGGATGACCTTGTCTGGTCAGACCGACGAGTTTAGCTCAGCTTTCAAGAGGGGGGGAAGCTTTCTAATAGGCGCTGCATAGTGGTAAGGTGTCTACCTGTCATACCTCATCTAGCCTGATACACCGCGACTACCTGCATCTCTCTGGTCGGACAATTACTGTCCAATTCCAATTTACTTCACCAAAGCACCGATGTAATGAAAAATAATTACGAGGCTGAAAATGAGTTTTCTCATGAAATGGCCTCTCAGGTTGAACACAATCGCACTTGGCAGATGGCTGTGCGGGTCTGCTTTAATATGGGTGAGATGGTTAATCATGTCTAAGGTGCATGCGGCAAATATGAAGCGTTCACGCTGGCAATGCTGCATGGAATATTGAGACCCTCTTTACCTGCTTCCACACATCTGTATTGATGCACATCGTCACCTTCCTAAAATAATTGGCCAAGTCATTTTGATGATCATTTTGACCTGACATGCAAGTGATCCAAACAAGCAAGAGGTAATGTTAGCAGACACAAATCTGAAAAGCAATTAACTAAAATGAAATGGAAAAGCTAATGTTTTTTCTTTTTGTTGCATTAGTGTTCAAGAAAGTGCTACCCCTAAAAAGCAATGGTCAACCAAAAATGAAAAAAAAATCCTGTCATCATTTACTCACCCTCATGTTGTTCTAAACTTATAAGTCTTTAGTTAAAGCCACAATGAAATCAAAATTGACTATCTTTATTCAAAAACGTTAACCTCCCCTAGTCCCTTCCCCCTCAAAATGACATCTGTTCTCTTAAAGGAACACTCCACCGTTTTTTGAAATAGGGCTTATTCACTTTCTTTCCTACATTTAGATAGGTGGGCAAATGCATTTTTGTCTCAGTGCATGCATTGTTTTAGTTTGACAGGGTCGGCGCTAGCTTAGCTTAGCATAATGAATGGAATCCTTTGTTGCCAGCTAGCATGTCCTGAGTAAAAGTGATATAAAAAATTAAAAAACCCACCTAATTACTTCTTGTGGCCTGCGTATTCACAACAAGTACAAATAGTGATGCAGATTAACACTAGGCGATTTCCTAGGCAGATATTGACTTATATATTAAGGACTATATTAGTGGGAAGCACAGGCGAAGCACTGCTACTTGGGCGTGATATCTCTGCGCCCAAGTAGCAGTGCTTCACCTGTGCTTCCCCCTAATATAGTCCCAAGTCAATATCTGCATAGGAAATCGTCTAGTGTTAATCTGCATCTCTATTTGTACTTGTTGTGAATACGCAGGCCACAAGAAGTAATTAGGTGGGTTTTTAAAAATTTTTATATCACTTTTACTCAGGACATGCTAGCTGGCAACAAAGGATTCCATTCATTATGCTAAGCTAAGCTAGCGCCGACCCTGTCAAACTAAAATAATGCATGCACTGAGACAAAAATGCATTTGCCCACCTATCTAAATGTAGGAAAGAAGGTGAATAAGCCCTATTTCAAAAAACGGTGGAGTGTTCCTTTAATGACAACGTAAAATAATTCCATATGAATTCTTAATTGGTTAAAACCGCTTGATTCATAGGGATCTACAATGCCTTAATGACATTTTTGGATATTAGAAAATATCTTAATTTGTGGGTGAGGGTGAGTAAATGATGACAGAAATGTCATTTTTTCTTTTTCAGTTTTTTTTGGGTGAATCAACCTCTTTCAAGAAGGAACTCCTTGGCAGAAAACTAATTTCTCCATTAAGTCTCGTTCATATTTCAGTGTAATCTGAGTCTACTTGGATAGACTTGACATATTTCACCACTTTAAGCAACAAATTTAAACATTTGCACAGTAAAATGACTAAATAAAACTTGTGTCTGCCTAGTCTCATGAAAAAAATCTGAATCTATACGTTTTCTTTTGTCAAATAGGAAATATGCTACAAATCACACTGCGGTTTACATGACCACTAGTGGTGCAATAAGAGCTTTAACTTTTACTTCCTTTGAGACAAATCAAGATTAGCGGGGAAGATTATCTATGAATACTGGCGTTCATCAGATAATGTGGAGTATAGTGCACAAACTGTTATATAGCTTCATAGTTGTATAGAAAAGAATAGCCTGAGGTTGAGCAGATTATTTCCAATCCAAATATTTTGCTATAGATCTATTTTAAGTTTTTTGGTGCAGCAGGATACTAGCTATGACACAAGCAGTCACAGATTTGATTCCCAGGGACAATGTAACTTTGATTGCTTAATTGTATCTGAAAACACAGTGTTTCTTCAAGGTTTACATTTTAAAGTTAAATTTACACACTGATTTGACTGGGGAAAATAATAATCCTGTTAGTTAAGTTGATAAGTCAATAAGAAAGGAAATCAGCATGCACACACACACACACACACACACGCACGCACGCACGCACGCACGCACGCACGCACGCACGCACGCACGCACACACACACACACACACACACACACACACACACACACACACACACACACACACTCACGCACACACGCACACACAAGCAGAGCAGCTGTTTATCAGTAAATGATGGAGAAAGTCCTTTCTTAATGGATAATTTCTTTGTAAATCAATTCCAGATGGAACAAAACACAAGTCATTAAATTCTTTATATGGTGAAATTTCACTGTCATTGACACACGTCTGAATTATCACCATCAAATGTGCAAACATTGAGGGATCAGGCCAACAACAACAGCAAAATTCCTTTATGTCACGTTAAATATATAAAGTAGTGGGTAAGCTGTCATGTTTAGTTAATTTTAATTATTTAAGATTTAATCTGTATATTTGTAAGACATCTGTATATTTTAAGCACCAAAATATACAATGTATATATGCATGAATATATTCCATTTTAATTATATGATAACAAAGCTGATAAACAGTATGTGAGAAAATGACATAGGAGTCTAAGGAATCACTCAGAAATGCCATTAAGAACATAAACGTTAGTGTTTGCAGATATCCTGTCTGTATTGTTCCACATATTTGGAATTGCTGGCAGTAAAATTGGATGTATATTGAAGGAAATTCCACTGATACCAAGGCCCTGGCCTCCTCAAGGCAGCAAGGACACTTTAAAGAAATAACAGACTGCTTCACCATGAAGTGCTGGCGCTGGTCAGACTGTGGTATTACTGGACTTACTCCGATGTACATCAGCTATAATAACACAATGTGACATTTCTGTCTTGGAGCAGGTCCGTAAGAATGCTTCACTGCTGTTTACAAGCAGAAAGAAAAGGTGTATGGTGAGATTTTGTGATTCATTTTTTTATATAACACAATGTGAAACCAAATGGTATTCATTTTAAAGATAGATAGCATATTTTCCATGGTTTCAAATCAGAAAAAAGGTAGTTCTCTTACGAGAGGTTCTCTCGTATTGCGTAAGTTGCTTACGCTACGGGTAAAGTCATCTTTTCTCGAGATATAAAGCCAAAAAATTATCCTTAATTTTTTTATTTATTGTCAACGCAGTGCAGCAGCCAGCGGACCCATAGCAGGCTATCTAGCGTGCTCATTGGCTGCCCTGCGGGAACTGCAGCAGCCTACCACTGAGCCCTGCGTGACGTCAAGCTTCGCGCCCTCACGCGTCACAGCCTGCCAGAATGGGAGTGGCTTAGAGTATAAAAGGACGGGCTCGGGGGCTGCTTCCCTGATTTTCATCTCTTCAGCGAAGCTCTACGCATCGCTGGATCCTGAGAGAAGCCGCCGTCCAAAGCAACCGGGACATCGTGTGTAAAACGGCCAGCCATCGCTGTCAGCGAGCCGCCGTGTTCAAGCACAGAGAGCGCGCGCCCCGCTTCCATACCTCTGGTTCAGGTTCTCGACCCCACGAAGTGCGGCGATCGAAACCCGGAGGCCATTCTGCCCCTAGCTGTGCATGCAGAAGCATGGGAAGCGATTCCAGGTGTGTCAGAATGGGTGCTGAGCACAGTAAAACAGGGCTATTCGTTGCAGTTCGCTCGCCGTCCCCTGCGCTTTCGAGCACGGACAGAGACGAGAGTGAATATGGAAGTAGCACACCTACTCCGCGCAAAAATAGCAAAACTGCTGTGCAAAGGGGCCATAGAACCGGTACCTCCTTCTATGAGCGAGTCAGGCTTTTAAAGCCGTTATTTCCTCGTGCCCAAGAAGGACGGAGCTCTCAGACCTATCTTAGATCTGAGATATTTGAACAAAGCTCTCATGAGAAGACCGTTCAAAAAGCTCACAACCAGACAAATCCTCGCGCAAATTCGCCCGAGGGACTGGTTTATTTCTCTCGATCTGAAAGATGCTTACTTTCAGATTCAGATAATACCCCGTCACAGGCCATTCTTGAGATTCGTCTTCGACGGTCAGGTATATCAATACACCGTCCTTCCGTTCGGCCTGTCTTTAGCACCCTGTACATTCACGAAGTGCATGGACGCGGCTCTCGCTCCCCTGAGAAATCAGAGTATGCGGATTCTGAACTATTTGGATGATTGGCTGATTATGGCACAGTCAGAGATGGAACTTATATCTCACAGAACAGTGCTTCTCAACCATCTGGAAAGCCTGGGTCTCACGGTCAACTGGACCAAGAGCTCATTACTGCCCAGTCAGTCAGTCTCTTTTCTGGGAATAGAGCTGGACTCTGTGGCTATGATGGCCCGCTTGTCGACACAGCGCGCGTGCCGCGTTCGACACCTGGCCGCATCTTTCCAGAAGGGCAGCATCGCTCCTCTGAAAACATTTCAGAGAATGCTGGGCTGTATGGCGTCAGCGGCAGCAGTGCTCCAGCTGGGCTTACTGCGTATGCGCCCGCTGCAACGCTGGCTGAATGCTCGAGTGCCTCACCGAGCTTGGGCTTCCGCCGGCATGCGAATCAGAGTGACCCAGAGCTGTGTTTCAGCCCTGGAGCCCTGGTTAGCGGCCGACTGGTACCAGCGGGGAGTGACGATGGGAGTTGTCTCGTACCGGAAGGTCATCTCGACGGACGCCTCCAACTTAGGTTGGGGCGCTCTTTTCGAGGGCAGTCCGGTCTTTGGCCTGTGGTCAGACCGGGAGAAACGCCTTCATATAAACTGTCTGGAGATGATAGCGGTCGAGAACGCGCTGAAGCGTTTCCTCCCATACATACGGGGCCACCACATTCTAGTCCGTACGGACAACATGTCTGTGGTGTCCTACGTGAACCGTCAGGGCGGTGTCAGATCCAGGAATCTCTGCGATCTAACAGAACGCTTCCTCGTTTGGGCTCAGCACTCGCTACGCTCACTGAGAGCCGCGCATGTGCCGGGCCACCTGATCGACGGCCCAGACAGACTGTCCAGGGACAAGGTTCCCCCGGGAGAATGGTCCCTGCATCCTCAGACAGTCCATTTGCTATGGCGCCTTTTCGGCAAAGCGGAAGTCGACCTTTTCGCGTGACAAGACAACGCTCATTGTCCAAAGTTCTTTTCAAAGAGCGAGGACGCTCTGGCCCACACCTGGCCCAGCCGCCCACTGTATGCTTTCCCTCCGATCTCGCTGTTACCACAGGTAATCAAGAGAATCAGGGAAGCGTGCCACTCGGTGCTCCTCATAGCCCCCGCGATGGGTCTCTGCATGCATGGTTAATCAACGGATACCTGTTGCCTTGCCAGAAGGGGTTGTGAACACGATCATGCAATCTAGAGCTCCTTCTACGAGAAGGCTATACGCGTCTAAATGGTCTGTGTTCTCCAAATGGTGCGCTGACAAAAATCTAGACCCACGAACTTGTGGGGTCTCGTGGGTGCTTTGCTTCCTTCAAGAGCTGTTGGATGAGGGCAGGTCCCCCTCCACGCTCAAAGTACTGTATATGTGGCGGCTATTGCAGCGTTCGCGAAGTCGATGCGCGGCCAGTCAATAGGAAGGAACGAGCTCATCATCCGTTTCCTTAGAGGAGCCAGGAGGATGAATCCCCCGCGGCCCCCGTCGGTTCCTATTTGGGATCTTTCCTTGGTCCTAGAGGCCCTGAAGACATATCCCTTTGAACCATTAGATTCCATGGATCTAAAATACCTCTCGCTCAAAACCGTTTTTCTGATAGCCCTGTCATCAGTCAAATGTGTGGGGGATCTACACGCGCTATCTGTTAGCGCCGCGTGTCTCGAGTTTGGACCAAATTACTCTAAAGTCATCCTCAAACCGAGACATGGTTATGTCCCCAAGGTGATTAGCACTCCCTTCAGAGCGCAGGTCATCTCTCTATCGGCTCTGCCTGCATCCGGTAGCGAGGGCGATGATAACCTCCTCTGCCCTGTCAGGGCGCTGAGAGTTTACATTACGTGCTCCGCCACCTTCAGGCGCTTGGAGCAGCTCTTTGTTTTGTTTGGTGGGCGCACCAGGGGTCTCGCCGCCATGAAACATAGCCTGTCCAGATGGATAGTGGACGCTATCGCAGCAGCTTATGCGTCTAAACACCTGCAGTGCCCTCTGGGCGTCAGGGCTTATTCCATGCTTATAGAGGCATGGCCTCATCGTGGGCTTGGTCCAGCGGGATTTATATTCATGACATTTGTATGGCGGCGGGCTCGGCCTCCACCTCTACATTTGTGAGGTTTTATAACCTGGAAGTTCCCGCCTTGCAGGCTAGACTTTTGTCAGTCTAAGTGGTGTGTATGTTCTGCCCAGATTGTTCGTGTGCAGGCTACTCTCACGTGACTTTAGCTCTCCTGGTTGAGCTGCACTATAAGGGTTGATATTCTCTATATAGACCGGAAGCGCCGCACTGTACCCCCTACGGTGTGCTTGTGTACATGTGCTGGCCCGCGTTGCTGGCCGCCTGATTCCCACTTATCTGCTCGGCGCGCACGGCGTTGACAAGGGGTTCCCGTAGCGTAAGCAACTTATGCAATACGAGAGAACCTCTCGTTAGAGAACGTACTCGGTTACCTAATGTAACCTCGGTTCTCTCTAAAAGAGGGAACGAGTATTGCGTAACCTGCCGTGCTCGTGCCACGAGCTTATTTCGCTTCAGTCGATGAAAACCAGGGAAGCAGCCCCCGAACCCGTCCTTTTATACGCTAAGCCACTCCCATTCTGGCGGGCTGTGACGCGTGAGGGCGCGAAGTGGCCTGTGGTAGGCTGCTGCAGTTGCCGCAGGGCAGCCAATGAGCGCGCTAGATAGCCTGCTATGGGTCCGCTGGCTGCTGCACTGCGTTGACAATAAATACAAAAATTAAGGATAATTTTTTGGCTTCATATCTCGAGAAAAGATGACTTTACCCGTAGCGTGAGCAACTTACGCAATACTCGTTCCCTCTTCTAGAGAGAACCAAGGTTACATTAGGTAACCGAGTAAGATTTATTGTTCATTTATATATATATATATATATATATATATATGAAGAGTTCAGATGAAAAAGCCTCTAAGTGCCATCTGAAATTTTCTTCTAGAATGATAATTTTTATTAATATATATATAGTTAAAAATAGTTCAAACTAATTGCAAAAATTGATATGAAAAGGGAGGTTGCACTGATCTCTCACATCATTTGCATATGCTCTTAATGTTTTGTAACTAATGCAACAAGATGAATTTAGTGTCTTTACAATGGTTGTTGGTATTCAAATTTTCAACATGGGTTTATTGGAAAAACATGCTTGTATAATTAAACTTTTGCAAAACTTCAAAACCATACCTAAACATATCTGAAATAAACACTAAAACTAAAACAACTTGTTTCCTTTTACAAATACATAATGAAAACAGTTTTACCATAGTGCATGATTTGTACATTTTGACTTTTTCATCTCATAACCAGCTTCAAATGTATGGCTTTTTGGATGTTGTAAAACTTGCTCGGTAGCTTACCTGCACTTGTGATGCAGAGAATTCGAGTCCCGTGAAACACGACTCACGATAAAAGAGCCCAAAATATCTAAAATGACTGGGCATGGCTGCTTTTATCTCACCTTTGCTTTTGTTAACACTATCGGTAAGATTTGGGGTAGGGATTAGGGTACGTTGTTTTCCAAAATGATTTTTTAACCTTTTAGCACCCCTCACTGGACATTCCGAACGGCCACGACAACAGCCAACAGCCAACATAAAAAAAGCTTTGGCAGATTCTTGGTCATCAAAACTGAAAGTAATTTCACTTTTTAAAAAGGTTTTACTAAATATGCAAGAAGCAACATAATACCATTCTGAAGAAATGTCGCAGCAGGCTTTTTTTTTTTTTTTTTTTTTTTTAATGAGCCTGTGTTGTAATATTTTAGGGGAGAAAGTCCAGAGTAAAATTGGGGTAAATATTGAGGGTACGCTGCATCCTCCCATTATGCTTCAATCAAACCTCTTTGCAAATTTTTTTGGACAAAAGCATTTATCTGGTTCACTGCTGCGTTTGCATGCTTATGCGTTTCTCAGTTTTGGTATTTAAATAGTATCTTTTGAGGCACTTTAAAGGGAATCTCTAAAATAAAAATGAGTTCTTTGTTTTGCCTTGAATGGAAATTTACAGCAGCTTTGCCCTGGAAATCCACTCAATAACGATTCGTTCAGCTTTAAGAGACAGGGTCCTTTGCTCACTCATAGCAGTCCTTTCTTCTATTGTAGGCCATTGTTCCCTTCTGGTTGTGTGACTTTAGTTTCACATGATTAATTATATAATGTGTTTGAACATGTTACTTTCACATTGTACTGTATTGTTTTTTTTATTATTATGGATCATGAAATTCACATCATATTGGTGACTCATAATGTGAAAGTATCCTTTGCACATCTCACATTTATTCAAATACAGGCTTAAACATCCCAGTATTTACACAATTATTTAAATTTCATCTTTGCGTATTCAATTATTTGCAAAGGTTTATTCAAAGCACCTATTTAAAGAAAACTTATGAAGAGCATTTGCTCAGTCGAAGATAAAGATATATGAGCAAACATTTTATCTGTCAGTTTTAAACATATATACTGTTCAAGCTAACAGTTCCAAAGAAAGAATTCAGACAATTAAACAGCCTCATTCATTTGAGTGTTACCAGTCAGTGAAAAGAAACCATCAATCTCCACTAGTCGTGTTCGTTGAGAAACCAAGGCATTGAAATACTCCTGGGAAGTGGTAAACCTTCTCATTCTATATAAACAGCGAATATGAAGTCATCCATTAGTTATATTTTATAAGCTGCTATACATTCACTTTTAAAACATCTTTTTTTTTTTTTTTTTTTTTTTTTACAATCCAAACCCCTATTAATAATATGACTGTGTTGGTCTTCAGTGTAATAAACTGCAGAGTCCATTGGTTTGGTAAATAGGGCTGAAACGAAGTCTGGCTCTGATCATGAATGTATAGCATGATGCATTGCTGCTGTGCATAAGAGTAAATGTTATATCTCAGTGAATAGTAAATCGCTGCAGTACAGGGGAGGCATCAAGCTTGTTCAGATTAAAAAATATGTTTTTATAGATTGCACAACCTATAAAACTTATTTAGGTAAAAAATGTGCTTGTCTAAAATGCTGTGGCAAATATCAGACATTCACATTTCTAAATTTGGTTGATATTTAACTGTACCTTCTGTATCATTTGCTTTAAACAGAACATTTTGTTATCATCTACCCACCCTCATTATACTTCAGACTCTTGCGTTTCGTTTCTTTTCTTTTATTCTCTCACATATTATATTATATTATATTATATTATATTATATTATATTATATTATATTATATTATATTATATTATATATTAAGTGAGCCAGTACTGCCACTGTTGTCCTCTTAAAAAATGGGAGCATGATGATCCTGACTATATATTATCATCTTAGCATTACAAGAATTGTGCTTCTGAACAGTCTGATTGCCTAGCAGATACTTCTTATGATCACAGACCACTGTGTTCAGCTCTGTGTGAAGGGGCGGGAAGAACACATTCAGTCATCGTGCGTCTACTCTACACCCCTACCACTAAAAAAACCAAAAAACCTCATAGTTACAACGCGGACTGTTGAGCAGACGCGTCTCAAGCCTATTAGTGATCCAACGCTGCATACTCTTAAAGGTTACGTCCATGGATAACGGCTGAACGCGTCTTCTCCACACTCACTTACAAACAAACTTATAATATAAATTAGTATTAATATTGATAGCATCACTGGTAGCTTCGTTGCTAACTCACTGTCCATCTGTTAAAATGGCGAATATATCAGATGTAAGTAGTCTACCGCTTGGTGCAGGTGAGGACACATTTGAGCTGCACGCACTGCAGTCTGAGCTGGAAGCTGTTGAGAAACAGATCCACAACCTTTTATTGAGACAGGCCGAGCTGAGAGACCGGTGTTTGGCTCTTGAAACATCACGCGCCGATGCACACAAATCAGTGTTTAACGTTACTAACCCGCTGACTCCGACCGCGTCTACTCCGTGCGTTCCTCAGCATCGGTCGAAATCAGCCATGGTCTCGTTCACTCCGGCTCCAACACGCCACCACGAAGCCTGGGTGGTTCCGCAGCGGAAGACGCGAGTCAGGTTTAGACCAAGACTTTCTCCGACCCTCCCGGTTTTCGAGTTATCGACACAAAACCGCTTCTCCCCTCTACGTGAAACAGAACGCGATGCTGTGATCATCGGCGATTCCATCGTTCGGCATGTACACGCTACGTTAGGTAAAAGTAAGGTGCAAAGTCACTGCTTACCTGGTGCTCGTGTTTCTGAAATCGCTGCTCGCGTTCCCGAGATCCTGAACGGTGACGAGCGCGTCGGAACTGTGGTCCTGCACGCGGGAGTGAACGACATCAGGCTGCGCCAGACAGAGATTCTGAAGAAAGACTTCAGGAATCTAATCGATACGGTACGCAGCACATCGCCTGAAACAACGATCATTGTGTCAGGACCGCTTCCCACGTACCGACTAGGGCATGAAAAGTTCAGCAGATTATTTGCGCTAAATGAATGGTTAATGTCATGGTGCAATGAGCAGAAACTGCTCTTTGTAAATAATTGGAATCTGTTTTGGGAGCGTCCTAGGCTTTTCCGTGCTGATGGCTTACACCCAAGCAGATTCGGAGCGGATCTTCTGTCAGATAACATCTCCAAAATGTTAAATACCCTTTGACTAGTAACCAAAAGTCCAAATCATAGTCTCTGCTGCACCAATTCGACTGATATAAATACTAGTGTAGAACATTGCATAGAAACCGTGTCTATTCCTCGTTTAGTGAGATCAAATAATAAATCTAATGCAGGATCTAGGAAAAATCTAATTGTTATTAAAACAGAAAATGTTGCTATTAGTAAACAAAAACTATTTCTAAAGCTAGGTCTTCTAAACATTAGATCACTCACACCTAAGGCAGTTATTGTAAATGAAATAGTCACAGATAATAGCTTCGATATACTTTGCCTTACTGAAACCTGGCTTAAACCAAATGATTATTTCGGTATTAATGAGTCTACTCCTCCTGGATACTGTTATAAGCATGAGCCCCGTCTGATTGGTCGTGGCGGAGGTGTTGCAACCATTTATAAAGATATTCTAAATGTTACCCAGAAAACGGGTTATAAGTTTATTTCATTTGAAGTACTTGTACTAAATGTTACGCTCTTAGATGTTAGAAAAACATCCCTATTATCTCTAGCCTTGGCTACCGTATATAGACCGCCAGGGCCTTACGCTGATTTCCTAAAAGAGTTTGCAGATTTTCTCTCAGACCTATTAGTCAATGTCGATAAAGCACTAATTGTTGGAGATTTTAACATACACGTAGATAATCCAAATGATGCGTTAGGAGCTGCGTTTACAGATTTATTAAATTCATTTGGGGTCAAGCAAAACGTCACCGGACCAACACATCGTCTTAATCATACACTCGATTTAATTATATCACATGGAACCGATCCAACCGATATAGATATCATTCCACAAAGTGATGAAGTCACTGATCACTACATGGTAACTTGCATATTACGTACTGCTGTAATATGTCATGCGGCGTCGCGTTATCAACCAGGCAGAACAATCCTCCCATCCACCATAGATAATTTCTCAAATTGCTTATCTAATCTGTCTCAGCTGCTGCCTGAACCCAAACAAACAGATGAACTAGAAGAACTAACTAGCACTATGAGCACCATTCTCTCTAGAACATTGGATGTGGTTGCACCTATTAAATTAAAAAAGGTCAGAGAGAAAAATAAAGCACCATGGTATAACAATACTACGCATGTTTTAAAGAGAGAAACGCGTATTTTAGAGCGTAAATGGAAACAAACTAATTTAGAGGTCTTTAGAATCGCGTGGAAAGACAGTATGTCACGTTATAAAAAGGCCCTAAAAGCGGCCAGGGCTGAGCACCTGCGCAAACTAATAGAAAACAACCAAAACAATCCAAGGTTTTTATTTAACACCGTGGCTAGACTAACAAATAAACAGACGTCACCCGAACAAAATATCCCGTTACAGTTCAGTAGTAATGATTTCATGAACTTCTTCACTGAGAAAATAGAAAGCATCAGAACCACAATTGTAAACGTTCAATCTTCAATCGCGCCTTATAATTCAGCTTCAATTATCACCCCGAAAGAACAATTACAGTGCTTTACAACTATAGAACAAAAAGAGTTAAATAAACTTATCACTTCATCTAAAACAACAACATGTTTATTAGATCCTATACCAACTAAACTACTGAAAGAAGTGTTACCTGTAGTGGAAGATCCTCTCCTCAATATTATTAACTCGTCTTTATCTTTAGGTCATGTTCCAAGAACATTTAAACTGGCAGTTATAAAACCTCTCATTAAGAAACCACAATTAGATCATAATAATCTAGCAAATTATAGACCCATTTCAAATCTTCCATTTATGTCTAAAATATTAGAAAAAGTGGTGTCCGCTCAACTGGGCTCTTTCTTGCAACAAAATGAGATCTATGAAAAGTTTCAGTCTGGATTCAGACCGCATCATAGCACTGAAACTGCGCTCGTTAAAATCACAAATGATTTACTTTTAGCTTCTGACCAAGGCTGTATCTCAATACTAGTTTTACTTGATCTTAGTGCTGCGTTCGATACTATAGATCATACATTACTCTTAGATCGACTACAAAATTATACTGGTGTTCAAGGACAAGCACTAAGCTGGTTCAAATCATACCTATCTGACCGCTACCATTTTGTCTATTTAAATGGAGAAAAATCGATCATAACTCCAGTAAACTATGGAGTGCCGCAGGGATCTGTGTTAGGCCCTCTGTTATTTTCAATATATATGATGCCACTTGGAAATATTATAAGGAAACATGGAATTAGTTTCCATTGTTATGCTGATGACACTCAAATATATATTTCATCACGGCCGGATGAAAACGCAAAATTTTCCAAATTGACAGAGTGTGTTAAAGATATAAAAGATTGGATGACCCGTAATTTTCTTTTATTAAATCCAGACAAGACAGAGGTAATACTTATCGGTTCAAAAAACCGCCCACAAAACCTCGCACAATACAACTTTAACATCATAGGATGTCCTGTTACTTTATCCTCTACAGTAAAAGACCTGGGTGTTATACTCGATTGCAACCTGTCTTTTGAAAATCATATTTCATATGTTACAAAAACAGCATTTTTCCACCTTAGAAACATTGCTAAGCTACGTAATATGCTATCAGTTTCTGATGCAGAAAAGTTAGTTCATGCATTCATGACCTCGAGACTGGATTACTGTAATGCTTTACTAGCTGGTTGTCTTGCATCCTCAATAAACAAGCTACAGTTAGTCCAAAATGCCGCCGCTAGAGTTCTTACTAGATCAAGAAAATATGATCATATAACACCGATTTTATCATCACTGCATTGGTTACCTATAAAGTTCCGTATTAATTACAAGGTATTGCTACTGACCTATAAAGCCCTAAACGGCTTAGCTCCAGTCTATTTAACGGATCTTTTATCACCCTATAATCCATCGCGCTCTTTAAGATCACTAAATTCAAGGCTTTTGGTCATACCTAGGATATCCAGAACCACCAAAGGAGGGAGAGCATTCTCACATTTGGCTCCAAAACTCTGGAATAGTCTTCCTGATACTGTTCGTTGCTCAGACTCGCTCTCCCAGTTTAAAACTAGATTAAAGTCGCATCTCTTCAGCCAGGCATTCATATAATCCTACAGTTCAAACTACAATCCGGCCTCTAGCTCATAAATGCCAGAGGAGAACTGGCCCCCGACTGAGCCTGGGTTCTCCCAAGGTTTTTTTTCTCCATTAGGTCACCTGATGGAGTTTTAGGACACCATTAGGTCACTTGATGAAGTTTTTCGGTTCCTTGCCACTGTTGCCTTTGGCTTGCTCAGTTGGGGATATTTTGGGGATATTTAATTTAATTTTATCAATCAATAAATTCCTCTTGAAACAAACTTTGTTGTATTATTTTAATTTAATACTGTGAAGCTGCTTTGATACAATCTGTATTGTGAAAAGCGCTATACAAATAAACTTGACTTGACTTGACTTGACTTATATATCCTTGACTCCCACTGGAGATTTACACATTTGTCTCACAGAATAACAATTCAGCAGGTTGCCGCCATTGCAGATCAGCAAAGAATAAATAGGCTAATCAAAAATAATTTGCATATCAACACATTTGACATAAGTCATTCAGCCCTTATACATCTCCATCCGTTCATCCGTCCGTCCGTCCATCCATCCATCCATCCATCCATCCATCCATCCATCCATCCATCCATCCATCCATCCATCCATCCATAAATGTATGTAAAAAAATGAAACTTTTTGTCTTCGGTAGTTCAATTCAATGGTCCTGCAGTGTTGCAAATAAATTTTTTAAAAGGACACATATTCCATCTCATCTCTCAATTAATGAGGTCAGCTTTAAAGCTGCATGCATAATAATACATATATATAGGGTTTGAAATGAACTTTTTCACTCACCGGCCAATTTGGCAACTAAATTTTGAAGTTACCTGCCATTCAGAACTTCTACTAGCCAAATAAATAAATAAATTAATTAATTAAGAAATAAACAGAATAACTACATCACAGCTTTTAAAATTTGGATTTCATACATTTATTTCTTATTCAAACAAAATCCTGTCATCCAGCCATCTCCTCCCTTCCTCTTTCATCCTTATCCTTTTTACCCAAAAAATTATTTTAGGTGGACAGATCAATACAGTACAAAGAACATAAAAAATTTAGGATGTTGGAAATGAACAATGTCTTTCTGTCATCCAAATGCTTTTTAATCTTCGCTATTGCGTCAATGCAAATGAACAAGCGCGCCGGTATTTGTTGCGTAGTGACGTGCATGTTCAAGTAAGCCAGATATACACCGATTCTGCGCAATATGCTGTATATCATGATGACTTTCGAGTTGAGTATTTGCGCTAAATCTGCGCAGATCTGGCTTACATGAACTTCCCCAGCAGCAAAGTGAGTAAACAATAAGTAACCCGACAAATTGGCTAGTGATTTGCGTTAGCCGACACAGTTGAATTTTACCTACATTTGGTGGGTTAGCGGGTGTTAATTTATATATATATATGCCTCTAAGTGCCATCTGAAATTTCCTCTAGAATGATCATTTTTATCAAGCTTGTATATTTAAGTTCAGTAATTTCACTTAAATGGCAATGAAAATACCTATTAATTGTCATTTAAGTGAAATTACTGAACTTAAATATACGAGCTTGATAAAAATTATATTTCTAGAAGAAAATTTCAGATGGCACTTAGAGGCTTTTGCATCTGAACTCTTCATATGTATGTATGTATATATATATATATATATATATATATATATATATATATATATATATATATATATATATATATATATTAATTTAGAAATGAAATACAGATGAAATATTGCATGTCACACCACAGGACATGTCAATTTCAAGCATTTCATGTCAGTGACCCCAAAAAAAAAGATGTGTAAATGGAAAAGAGATTGTTATCGACATTGGATCACAAGTTTAGCTCACTTTTCATGACTTTCATGTGGCCCTAAAGTTTCACGGAGTCATCAGTGCAAATGGGGTGCCAAGTGTTGTTTTGGAGAAGCGCTGCACTTGCTGTGTGCATTAGACCTCTGCAGTGAGCTAAATGGCGATCTTCTGGCTGACTAAATGTCAGGAAATATACAGGAAATATAAAGTCACTCTCACATCCTTCATAGCTCTGACAGCTTCCTCCCAGATAAACACACACTTCTGCTGCTGCAGAGCAAGAGTCATCTACTGCACTTATAAGGAGGGAGTAAAGGGGAAGGCTAAGAGAGAGAAAGAGGGAGACTTGTAACTATATCGATGTGTTGTCGACCTGTCATTTCTGATTGACCACCCCATTTAACATGGCACTCAGACAAGTTCTCGTTTATCTGCTCTTACAAAGGAACAATATCGGCCTTACCTGTTTTCACAGAGCATGACTTCTCATTCAAAGGACTTCACCACATACTGTAGCTTATCGGTAAAGAATCAAAGACAATGAAGTCTCTAACAGAGTTCAACACTGAAAAATGGGGGCTTTTATATGAGACACACTTCATGTGTTTATGTTCTAGAAGACTTTGCTACTCTATTTCAGATGATGCCAAGGACACATTTATTAAAAGTGACAGTAAATATGTACAGTGTTACAAAAGATTTTTATGAACTTTTGAACTTTCCAAAAAAATAAAAATAGTAAGCAGCACATGTGATACTAAGAAATGTTTCTTTAGCACCCAATCAGCATATTAGAATGATTTCTGAAGGATCATGTGACACTGAAGACTGCTGAAAATGGAGCTTTGTCATTACAGGAATAAATTCCCTTTTAAAATATATTAAAATAGTTATTTTTAATTGTAATATTGCACATATTATGCGTGGTTCAGGTTCCCTACCTTAAAATATTCTGCACTTTTACATCACACAAGGTAGGGAACCTGAACCACGCATACATACATACATACATACATACATACATAATATGTGCAATATTACAATTATCTATTCAGAATTATCTTTTTTGAAAATTTTAAATGCCTATGGAGAGTCCCCGTAAAACGAGAAAACCCAACACGTGTGTGTGTGTGTGTGTGTGTGTGTGTGTGTGTGTGTGTGTGTGTGTGTGTGTGTGTGTGTGTGTGTGTGTGTGTGTGTGTGTGTGTGTGTGTGTCTGTTCTGCCATCGAAACATATTAAGCAAATGTTGGCTTGGCTGTTGACAAAAATGTTCTGAGGCCATGTAGAAAATCACTGAGCTCAGGAAATAAAAAAGGAAGCAGGTGTATAATCACTTTAGTAGGACCATAAAACACATTGTTAAAGTTATACAAGTAAATAAACTCCTGTACACGGATAAAAGTGCCGTTCCCTTAAGGGAATACCTTGTTTTGGTGTAGTACAAGTATAGAACTCGAAATAATTGGATCCAAACATTACTACGTGACCAGTAGGAAGCGGCTTTGTACAACTTGTATTGTTGTTTTGAAGGCTTTTGTTCTATGACCACTACCAGATTGAGATGTGGTCATAAATGTATCTGCAAAGCATGTTATACAGTGCTGTATGGAATGTACTGTAAATAGAAAATCTGTTTTGAGGTCAAGGTCATGCTCAAAATCAGGTCAAATCAGAGAAAAGTATGCTGTAAAATCCTAGTTAACTGAGTGTCTCTCCCGCAGTGGGACCTTGGTATTAATTCTCTTTTATGAAGCGGAGTGACGTGGAATATCATATCCAGTCTTATTTCAGCCATGCTAGAACTCCCAGGGGCTCAGACTGTCTTTGGCTTTACATTTTCACCAAATTCTTTAAGAAAACTGTGAGGCATGTGTTATCTTCTGACAGCTTAGCAATATGTTGGATTTGAGGTACTGTACAACAATGCAGAATGACATTAGTCATAAGGCACAGGAACTGACTGTAGCTCACTAAGCAAAACTTGGAATTCATTCAAATCCACAGTTGAGCATAAATCTTTCCACAGCACAATAACACTCATCCAAACTTTTGCGGCGTCCTTATGTTCATATATTGTTCAAGATGTAATGATGAACGGAGGTGCTAATTAAGTGCTGGTAATGGTGTTTTCATTTCCTCTCTCTGCATGTGCGTCTGGCTCCGAATCCGTCACATTCTCCCAAGCTTCATTAGCTATGAGCGTATCACACGTGGCTCAGAGCCTTGTCTTTACTTCCGCCTCGCTGCTGTCCACCTGCCCTGTAATTAATAAAGACCTGCCATTTACCGTGCCTCTCCATCTTTCTCTTTGATTCGCCTGTCAGAAGCTATTAAAGCCCACTCTGGAGGCCCACAGAGCACCAGCAGGAGGCCACGTCAGAATCACATCATCCTGATTTAGTGGGCATATTGGAAACCTGCAGTGGAATCCAAGGGAAACACAAAATGAGTGCATGAGCCTTGAAACATTGTTCATTTGGCAGCAGGATGCTATTTGTAGCAAGTAAGTTTTCTTTTTCTTTTTTCTTTTAAGTCATTTCCTACTAGATCTGTGAATGTCCAGAGATAGCAACCATTACACAGTAAGCATAACCCCCTTAAAATCACAGTGACAAGTTACTAGCGACAGATATTTTCTTCCATATTCTGACGTGCATATGAATAGCAGGACTTGATTCAATGCATCAGTTGGTGAGATGAGTTGGATGGAGCGATGTGGGCATTGGGCCTCATTCACCAATAACGTCCTATGAATTTTCTTAACTTTGTACTTAAAGGTCCCATGACATGAAATTTCCACTTTCTGAGGTTTTTTAACATTAATATGAGTTCCCCTAGCCTGTATATGGTCCCCAAGCTTCTAAAAATTTTAATCGGTGTAAATCGAGCTTTTGCTATCTTTCTCTGCCTTTGAGAAAATGGAAGCTCAACCGGGCTGATCTTGAATCTCCTCCTTATGACGTCATAATGAGAAATGTTACCTCCCCTTTCTCTGCTTTGCCCGCCCAGAGAATATTTCTCGCCCATGAGAAAATGAGCTAGGAAGTAGTTTGTCCACGAGAGATATCATGGCTTTTGAGCGAGCGAAGCATAATAATTGCTCAATAATTGGATGTACAAATGAACATCGAATGGTCAATAGAGCTGGGCTTGCTGAACGTCGGACAAGTAAGTCAACAAATTATATATAAGTGTGTTGCTTTACTGTTTATGGTTACCTAGCTTCTTACACGTAGAATGTGGCTGTCACATTAGCTATGCAGCTATGTAGTTACTTGCGCTAATGTAAAGGTAGACAGCATCAAGTTACACATACTGTAACGCGAGTGTTGTACATTTCTTTGTTATTTGGATAACCGTTTTCCTGTTGGTTATATGGCGCGCGCGATATCCGCATTTCAAGATCGAAGAGCTTGATGTAATTGTAATAAGATAAATTACAGACGTTACAGATCTCTCATGAAAAGGCAACAGTAGGTTAGCTACATGATGATAACTGTAAACCCTCCGAATAAAGTACCGTATCCAGACATAATATTTTAAACTAACCATTCGGAAACGTCCTGCTGGAGCCGCTGAGTTGCAACTTCTTCATCCGTTGCTTCTCCATCTGGATCAGATTCTGGGTCAAACTGAAATGCTTGAACGACTGCGTGTCTTCGTGCCATTGCAATATATCCAACATAAACAAACATGCATGGTACAGTTGCGCAAGATGGTCAAGGCCACACCCACCCTCCACCTTGCGCCGCGTTTCTCCTCCTCTTTAGCATTTAAAGCTACAGACACCGAAACGGCCCGTCTGAAGGAAGCTAATTCTGGGACTGGCTTGTAGTGGCTATAATTCTGCACCGAGGCTGAATTTTTGGAAAGAGATTTCAGATACAGTACTAAGGACCACTAAGGACTATATTAAAGCCTACAAAAAGTAGCATGTCATGGGACCTTTAATAAACGTCCTAAGAAATGTCTACGTCGGATTTATGACATGACGGATTTCTTAAACAACAGAATTGCAAGACATCGCTTCGATTCAGAAGGCCTTTATTAACCCCCCGGAGCCATGTGGAGTACGTTTATGATGGATGGATGCACTTTTTTGGGGGGTTTCAAAATCTCATCCTCCATTTATGCCATTAAAAAGCTTGGAAGAGCCAGGACATTTTTTATATATATATAAATCAGATTATATTTGTCTGAAAGAAGATAGTCTTGTACACCTAGGATGGCTTGAGGGTGAGTAAATCATGGGGAAATTTTCATTTTTGGGTGAAATGAAGCTTCAGCATAAGTTCTGTCAGGAAGACTTAATTACTACGTCACTTATTACCTTCACATCTATCCAATCATGTCCTTATACTTGCTGTATAAAAGATCGGTACTTACACATGTTTGAGTTCGCAGATGCTGACGCAACATTCACCTCCACCCTCCCCATCACCACCTGGATGGTCCTGTCTATACCTTCCGGGGGGTCGGCTGCGCCCCTGCCTTCGTCTTCAGGCAGAAAATGCAGATCCGCTACCCTCGGATTATGCACTACGGATGGGGCCTACGCCAAAGAACTTTATAAATAATTGCTTGCTGGGCTGTCAATAAATGTATGCTTTGTTACATAATAATTTCTCCCGAGTCTTTCTGGTAGAACTATCCCTTTAAGAGTTACTC
Source organism: Leuciscus leuciscus (assembly GCF_965113295.1). Classification (NCBI taxonomy): domain Eukaryota; kingdom Metazoa; phylum Chordata; class Actinopteri; order Cypriniformes; family Leuciscidae; genus Leuciscus; species Leuciscus leuciscus. The sequence goes on along the minus strand of NC_138743.1, from coordinate 28,779,407 downwards.
TTCATGAAGTCTGTGAATGTTCCGACTATGAACTCTGAAATCATGAGATCACAATATATAGGCTTGTTTTTATTTCTCTTTGATATGTATAAATTCCTGACAGTGGCTTTGTTCATTGATAAACATCTTATGAACAAAATAGTGCATGCTGTGGCTCAGTATCAGCTTGTTTTGCTTTGCTTCTTAGCCTCTGGCTGTGAAGTGACATCATTAAGGGGCTTTGCTCACACTCGTTTACATGCACTCCTCTGAACAGCCCTGTTTTTCCTCCTCTGCTTTGCCTTCTGATCTGATGGCCAACAGCCCTCACTTTCTTATTCATCCCTCTCTTTCGTCCTGCCTCCCTCCCTCCTGAGCTGTTAAGAGCTGTTTTGTTGGGCATTTTGATGTGTTTATTTAGTGTGTGTGTGTGTGTGTGTGTGTGTGTGTGTGTGTGTGTGTGTGTGTGTGTGTGTGTGTGTGTGTGTGTGTGCATCTTTGATCCAACCTGGAGCTGAAGAGAGGGACAGAAGGAGAGAGGCAGACAGGAAAAGAGAGTGTGATGGGAAAAGGTTTGTCGACATAAGACACACCTGAGAGAAGTGTCACATCTGCTCTCTGTGAGGAAAGGCAGGCCGTGAGAGGAAGTCAGAGGGGATGCAGGGAAAACATACTGGAATATACAAATCCAGAGAGGAGCGCTGCTGGTATAGTAGCTGAATTTCCCGAAGGCACTGTTGAATAGAGAGATCACCATGGTTGCTGGGAAACTTGGCTCAGTGCAACAAAACAACTATCACAATCCTTTGAAAGCGAAGTGATTTCAAAAATCATCCACCTTCATAAATTGATCACAGATCTGTATTCTCCAAGACCAAAACAATTCTTTTCACTTTTAACTATTGATGTTTGCAGCCTCTAGATCCAAGATACACTTTTCCTTAAATAACTCTACTGTATAAATACAGTGTAAAGTGTAAAGAGGTTAGATGCCATAATATATGCTGTCACAGTCCATCACTCCGAAGAATAATGCAACTGAGCTTTTTTAAAAAACACGCCTTTCAGAAACACACAGACAGCAAATTGCATTATTCGGAGTCGCTGCATATTAATTCAGGAAGATCAATAGCTCAGTGATGTTTGAAAGCTTGCTTTCATTTTATTGGCAAACACTGTATTTGTTATTACTTTGGCTAATGGCCTAATCTGGCTTAAAGTAATGAATGCACAGCAAAGCATGTTTACACAGCACTATTTTTTATATTTAAGTTATTTCGGATAAAAGGTTATCACACAATAATTCAGCACTATTTTTCTGTTTGTATTTCCGGTATAAGTGCAAGGATAGAATGGACTATGATTCTTAGGTCTAGAAAATAATGCAGTTTTGGTTTACATATTATTCCTAAATTCTAACTTGCTATTTTAAGTTGATTAAAGTGTCATGTTATACTTTTTGAAATATTACCTTTTATTCAGTGCGTTATATAGTGTAGCTGTTTGTGAATGCAATGTAATATAAAATGTAATATGTAAACATGTTCTTACAGAAAACATGTACAGAGCATTTTAAAACCAAAGCAAATATTTCCCTGAATTTACATGTCTTTTTAAAGTTGATTCTCTTAGGTTCTTTGATTTACATAATCTAAATAGATATTTGTTGCAATGGTGGAAAATTTTAACTCATGACAGCTTAATATTTTAACATCACTAAGTACATAATTATTACAATAATTTAGTAGAGTATTTAGTAGAGAATTCAACTTTTTTTTTAGGTTCTATGAACAGAATTTCTTTCAGTGTTCACCTAAACATTTGTATTGGAGATATGTGGTTGCTGTAGCACTTCTCAAATTAAGGATCATGCACTCTCTGATATTTTAGTTTAAATTCTATTGATTATTGAGAGACTCCCTTCAGCCTTTCTAGCACACAAATACACTCCCTCACACACATACAGTTTGACCTCATTAAGGGGTCATGGGAGGAAGTCATGGAGAGGCACGTGACGGACTGTTATCTGGACAGAAAACATTCCTATCACACCTCACCTGATACGGATAACCTTGGGGCACTTAAACAATTCATAAATCTCCCTGTCAGACATCCAGAGAAATTCTCAAGACCTTTCCTATTCCAGCTTCCAAATGATCTGGTAGTTGCACGAAGAGGATCCCATATCTCCAAAACTGAGACAGATGACACAAATGGGCCTAAGATACGTAAATATACCCTGATAACATGACAGGCCTTAGTCCAAAATACTTTATGGTTCCAAAAAGGATTTGTGCATTTGACCTGACAAATCAATGGAAGACTGTTTCTCTAAATCACTTTTAATATAGACAATTATTACCTTGACTAATGTGCACATATTATATCAGCTATCAGTTTTAAATGATAGTTCACCCAAAAATGAAAATTTTGTCATTGCTTACTCACCCTCAAGTTGTTCCAAAGCTGGTTGGAACAACTTGAGGGTGAGTAAATGATGACAGAGTTTTCATTTTTGGATGAACTATCCTTTATTAAACAAAAATCAGATATATTGCCAGGAAACTTTTTGGGAGATCTTAAGGAATTACAATTTTGCAAGCAATTGTCAGTTTTCAAAATAGAAGAAAATGATGTGTCCGTTCTTCAAAGACATCAGTAACATTGCTTAAGGCCCTGGGCTCCTGACAAGATGAAGTTATGGCCTAACCTTAGGCCTAGTCATGGCAGGCGACAGGTTTGACTCTTTACCCCCAGTAGAAAGAGACATCTGCCTCAAAGACAGGCAGACTGGATCAAAGGATCAAAGAGGAGCTGTAGCATTAAATAATAATGATGAACTCTCATTGTGCACTGTTTATGAAGCCTCAGTCTTGTTCAAGCAGATCATTCTCAGATCTTCCCCTGCCTTTCCATCCCTCTTTTTCCTGTCCGGCCTCATCAGAAAGACACCGGGTCAGTGCTTGGGTCTCTTTCACAGAGGTGCATGTGTTGTACTCCATCTCTAAACATTCAGACCAACAACTTTATGATTTATCATGTGGACATAACTCTATGTCTTAACATTGGGAGTGACCTGTGTGTAAGTTCAACTCTTTAAGTTATTGCTCACTTCTCTTCTGACCCAACCAGCTCAATTCCTGTCTATTGAATCGCTTCATCCTTAGACATTTATGCAACAATCTGGGATCCTCTTGTCATACATTTATTCATTAATCTGCTCATTGGCTCTCTCATGAATACAAATGCAACTGTGACCTGCTTTACCTAACCCAAGACGTTTACAGGGATTTCGCCACAGCTTTTGATACCTGCTCTCCTCATGCATACACATCACATCAACAATAACCAAAGGGCCGGGCACGCTGATAACACAAGGCGGAATTGGACTTCCTTGGCTTCGCTTCGCTTTACTTTGCATGGTGCAGTTTTCATTTGCATAGATCAAAATACAATTTGATCCCATTCCGTTTCAAGGAGGAAATACAATATCATGCTATTTCTAAGAATCTGATGGCTGGTAGCTGAAAATACATATGCCTGTCAGAAAGACGTGTAACGTCCTAGATTTAATATAGATGTTGTTATGATGAAAGGTATGGTCTTAAACTAAATGTGAGGTCCATTGTTTTGCAACCAAGTTTCTTTTGTTTTTCATTTGCATGTGTATTGGCTTTCACATCGATTTGGTTACTAGCACAACCCAAAAAAACATGAGGCTTACACTTATGCAAACCTTTAACAGAGACTAGAGACACAAGGACGGAAAAGATGGAAGCTTCATGTCTGTGTGTTTTTGTTTTGTTTTTAAATAATTTATTAGGGCAGTGATGATGATCTGGTTAATGGCAATGCTACAGTAATATATTGGTAATTCCATATATTATATTATATTATCATATTATATTATATTATATTAAACCGCTTTTTTTTTAACTACAAAAACCTTTGGCTAACTATCTTTCTTTATGCCTCTCTTGTTTTTCCTTCAGTTGTCTGTTTATGTCTTTTCAAAGTGCTCATTGATCACTCTTTTTTTCCCAGGACTTTCTCTCTCTCATAATAACTAGGTCTCTTTCACCATATTCAAACATTTCAATGTCTTAATTAGCGCTAGTTTCCCTTAGATATCATCCTCACTGAAGGTTACTTACCTAACAATGATGTTTGGGTTCATGTGCATAACTTTGATCTGCCAAACTTGAAAAAATAACAGTGAAACAGCATCACAGTTGATGCTTAAACCCAACGCCCACAGGAAAGGCACAGCATACAAAAGAGAGCAGCTTTCCTATGTTTAAAGGTAAGAGCTGAGTCTTTGAACTGTCATTTGGCTGTTTTATCTCTCTGATCATGTGTCACACACTCTTCCCAAATGGCCCAGGTGGGGACCTCCAACCTCTCTGACCTCTCGCACACCTCATTATTTAATCAGACATTCAAGCCAGACAACAGGTGTCATCTTTATAGCGTGACCTTTGACCGTAGCACTAAAAACAACCCACGTCTGCACACTCCCCTTGTGAAAGCGAAGTGTGCTTAATTGTTTGTATGTGCACTTGTAGTGTACTTCAAATATTAAAAGTATATTTAAAAAAAAAAAACTACTTGCAGAAAATATCATATTAATGAAATAAAAGCCCACTTAAGTGTACTTTCATGGCATACTGTATGTTTCTTAACACACTTTAAAAAAGTGCACTTTTTAATTGTTTACTTAAAGGGATAGTTCACCCAAAAATGAAAATTAGCCCATGATTTACTCACCCTGAAGCAATCCTAGGTGTATATATGACATTCTTCTTTCAGACGAATACAATCAGAATTATATTAAAAATGTCCTGGCTCTTCCAAGCTTTATAATGGGAGTGAATGGGTGTATGTCTTTGGAAGTCCTTCAAAAAACACCTTCATAAAAGTGTTCCATGCGCTCCAGGGGTTAATAAAGGCATTCTGAAGTGAAGTGATGCATTTGTGTAAGAAAAAGATCTATGTTTAATACTTTATCGACTTTAACTCCGATTATATTCGTCTGAAAGAAGAATGTCATATACACCTACAGTAGGATGGCTTCAGGGTGAGTAAATCATGGGCTAATTTTCATTTTTGGGTGAACTATCCCTCAAAGTACATCTTAATCCATTGTTTTAATGATATTTTGTCATGCTTTTGGAAATAATTTGATGTTTTGACTAGCATACTAAAGCATATAAAGTACTATAATTTGTAATGTTTTATTTGATGTAAAATTTAAAGTTAATAAATGTTATACTAAATTGCAATTTCATCATTACAAAAGTGTAAGTACAAATACATAACACAATTTTTAATATGACATTAAAGTATAGTTTACCATAAATGCTTGTCAGTACATTTAGCAGCACCCTTTAAGAATATTTGAAAGACAATAACATTTCGAAATTACATGTAAAGATGTACTTAAATGCTACTAAAGTAGCCAAAAAGCATTCTAAAGCTCAGATAATTGATAATTTAATATACCTTTAAACTACAATACATTTTTTATGTAATTTGCAAGTGGAATTTAGTGTCCAAAACATTACATTCAATTCACAAGTAAATTCTTTTAACGTATATTATTTCTGCAATAAGTTTCTTTCTTTTTTTAAGATATGCTTTAACACTTGTCTGTAAGTCTTTACTAAACTGATATTTTAACATCAGATGCTGAAATAACAATATCTGTATTTAATATTGAGATATTACTATTGATTTAAGGTGTGAGGTCTCAGTGATTTTAATAACATCAACTGCAAAAATGAGTGAGTCGATCATTCTTCATTACTGTGTAACATTTTCATTATGGTTTATTATTACATATTTTCTTAAAATAACATAGCAGACTTACTTTCTTCTGAAATGTTTTGAACAGTGATTATACAACTTGTTCTTCATGGGTCTGGGCCTGCATTCTGCCCAACTGTTTGTTTTCCAGCATTTTTGAAGCCCCTCCTTCAGTTTCTGGCAACAAACATCACCTTTCTTTCGCTCTGTCTACTTCAGTGTAGACAGATATCGTGTTATTCATGAATATTCGGCGCAGAGGCAGCGAGCCTGGCACTATAGACAAGCCTTTGATCCTCGTTTCAAAGAGGTGGCTGTCTGTGGCCCTGCCAGAGACGCCCTGTGACTCACTGTAGATTTGCCGCAGCGACCTGTTTGTTTTAGACGAGTCGCAGAGCCCCGTTGCTTGCAGGGACGTGGGTAGAACGACAGCCACCTGCGTTAGCGCCCACACTGCAATTCGCCAGTGAATATATTAGCCGCGTGACAGCAGCTGCAGTACGTCAATAAGTTTGTACATATTAATGAAATAATTAGACATATATTTGTGCTTTGTGCTATCTGACAGTAACGTCAACAATGCCGTGCACATGCATGAGTAAACAGGAAGCAGTGACAGGCTGACTATATTATCAAACACAAACGGTCGAGTAATCTCCTCTCGTCGCCGAGCTAGCCGACAATAAGCGCATCTCAATTTCCAACAAGATTGCGGGGTATGTTTCATTAAAACTCTGACGGGCAAATACACTGACACACTCTCTCGGCAAGTTTGCGTCGCTTAATCTGTGGTGACATTCACACACAAAAAACCCGCAAACTGTAAAACACCCCATCAGTCTGGCCGACGTTACCTCGTGAGCATTTCGAAAGCATTTGCGGGTGGGTTTCTGCGGTGCTCTGTGACACTTTCCCATTAAAAACAATGAGAAGCCGCCATCTGCAGTCTGAGAAGCTACTATGTGCCCGCGGCCCCTCTCGACCCCTGTAAGAAAAAAACAACACACCCAGTAGTCCATTCAATGCTGGGATCTTTTCATCCTGTCTGCTCCTCCAGTGTCGCTAATGATATTGGTTTCTCTCAACGAGGCATTTGAGAGGCAACCCGGTCTCAGGCTCTCTTTTGTCATGGTGAAGGAACGGAGGGTATCCTCTTCCCATCTGCCTCTCCCAGAATGCACTACAGAAGAGCGAGGACCTTGTTGGCACCCACCGATTCTCATAGTTCCTCACCTTTAGTGCACAGAACAAAAGATTTCGGAGCAGTCCTCCACAGCTACGTTTCCATAGGCCAAAATAATTGCCTAAAAAGCACCTGAAAATATTTGGTGAGTGAAACCCCTTAACGGACGAGTAGCAGAGATGTTTTTAGTTCTCACAGACTTTATTTATCTACACTACTGTTTAAAGATTTGGGGTGGGTTCGATTTGTTCAATGTCTTTTATGCTCCCAAAAGCTGTTTTTATTTGATCAAAAATACACTTATATTATACAATATTTATAGTCATCACAACACCAAGAAGTGTGCGTATAGCAGAACGAAGATTCAGAAAAACATAATTCCAATACAAAGTTTAATCCAAACAGGCAATGATCTCATACAAGGCAGAGAAAACACACCGAACGTGAACGTGACCAAACAGAGAACAAATGTGAGGGTACAACTTAAGTAGGAGCACAAACGAGCCTAATTAATTAAACACAGCTGAAACCAATGTAAACAAATGAGGAGCGGGAAAACTGAACAAAGGAAACATGAGGCTAATGAAGTCTGTGAATAACAAAACTAACAAAACATAACTGTGACAATACTATTAAAATAAAATAAAATTCTCTATTTGAGTATATTTGAAAATGTAATTTATTCCTGTGATGGCCAAGCTGAATTTTCAGCATCATTACTCCAGTGTCCTTTCTGAAAAAAAGATATTGACATTACATATAAAGACCAATAATGTATTTTTTTAAACCACTTTAAAATTGCAATGATTACATCATTTATTAATAATAGAATTTAATATATAATTTTTTTTTTACTTAAAATTTTTATTGGATGTGCTCAAAAAAAGAAAAGCCAGTCAGTTCTTAGGTGCGTAGAACAAAATAAGTTCTATCAACCAAGTAGCCAAAGTTGCCTGCACACTGAAAAATGCAATCAAAAATGTATCTTTAATTTAACTTTTTGCATGCGAAAATGTGCACAATGTATTAAAAACAGACCAGAGACTTCAGCCCATAGCTTTCTTCAGTGCTCATCAAGTTTTCTTGGAAAAAATTAAACTTACATTCAAATTATTCCTCCCAAAATCAGCAACAATAAACAGCTAATTTATCAAATGTTTTGAGTGTGCCACATTTATAGTCAATTTAGTTTTGGCCATCCAATTTTCATTCACAGATAGTTCAAATATCTTAAACAAAAGAGCATGGCACTAGCAAACCCAAAGTCATGGGTTCAATTCCCAGGTAATGCAAGAACTGAAATCTGACATAAAATATGTACCTTGAATGTTGAATGAGTCTTATGTAAATTTTAAAGTCTGAGCTTTATAATCTGATGATATGTATGTTTGAGGATGTATTTTGTATTAATTAACAATAGTATAGTTTTCTGGCCTTTGTGTACTTCTAGTTAAATTGTATCAAAGTTATGAATTTAATTGACAGGTAATTACTGCCATTAAGATGTTTGAGGCAAGTTTCACAGCTTTAAACTTCACATTTTTCAGAATAAATAAGCAACAATGAATTAGTTTTGTGTTATCCCTGCTCTCTCCAATTATGTGGATGTTGTGTAAGTTGAACTAATGTCTATGATGGATAGCGGAAATAACTGTTAGACAAATGACAACATAGAATGATATTATACTTGTGTAGCTTTTGGACCTCCTCATGGCTGTTTTCTCAGTGTGATTTATGGGCTCCGTCCAGATGTAATGCTTAAATCAAGACTGGAGATTGGAAGGAAATCGGCCTTTATTGAAACCTCTGTGGTCTGATTTCACAATTGCAACTGTTGACCCAGTTTGCCAGTGAGAAAAGCCATTAGTAGCCTAGCCAGTCAGTAGAGCCCAAAGCAGATGCTTCTCATTGTTATCATCCTAACTAAGAGGAAGAACACAGGAGTTTTGGCAGGAACTTCTGTCCGCTCAGTAGAAAACAAAAAGAAAAAGGGGCGGGAGAATAAAGCAAGTCAGAAAAAGAGGAGGCTTGGGGCCTGAATGCAGTCTGTTGCCCTAGGCCATCTTTATGTGTTTTACAGTGTTGACAGTTGGTCGTATTGTTTCGCAGAGAGAGGTTATTTGACTGAATAAACTTCAATAACAGGAATTATGTGACATTTAAAAGAATGATCAAATCTACATCACCACATAGTGCTATCAATCAGTATATTAATGAAGATTCTTTCACATTTGCATAAAAACATGAATACTAGTTCTTGTTTAGTCCAAGACTAACCACAGCATTAAACCAAGCTTTGTTTACCTCATTAATAACAGTGTTCTACACAGACCTGTCATTACCTCATGCTAATCAGATGATGGATTCGCATATGCTAGCCTCAGTGTGCAGTAGCAGGACACACACACACACACACACACACACACACACACACACACACACACACACACACACACACTGGGATACAGTGATTAATGTTTCTTCCCTTGTTTGTGTATTCGTCTATTTAGGCATTTCCAGAGCAGACCTCAGGAAATGTTGATTAAGTACTGCAGGAGTATCTCTCTCTCTCTCTCTCTTTCTCTCTCTCTCTCTTTCTCTCTCTCTCTTGCTCATTTTCTCTCAGTGAGAGTAACAGTCTCTTTGACCTCAGCCTGATTCTTCTGTAACGTGCCACCGTCTAATTGGTGCTGGCAGGACACAGACTGTCCAAGCTTACAATGGGGGATAATTTAGCAGACGTATTAGCTCCGGGGTGACACGTCCAAAGTGTGCCAAACAAAAGAATGAAGAGCTAAAGCATGTGCAGTCAGACACCTGCTGCAGCCTGTTCATTCCTATTTCTGTTCACTGGAGGAATAGGGTTTAACCAGTAAGCATGGTCCTGTTAGCCCATGCTGGTTGATGATGTACAGTAACTACAGATTCTGCTTGCATCAGTTATAGCTAACAAAAAGAGCTTTTCTGCTGATGTTAGTGCTATGCTAAGCTAACACGCAAAGTTGTTAGCATGCTAACTGAAGGCTGACTGAAAACATAAAGGAAATATTTAATTTGACCAATCTTTGTATTCTGACTAAATATTTTTATAGCAAGCAACATTACCGTTCAAAAGTTAGTCAGTCAGTTTTCTTTATAAATAAATGAATACTTTATTTAGCAATTATGTATTAAATTGGTCAAAAGTAACAGTAAAGACATTTATAATGTTACAAAATATTTTTTTTTAATTAATTTTGTTCTTTTGAACTTTCTATTCTTTAAAAGAATCCTGAAAAGTTTCCCCACAAATATTAAGCAGCACAACTGTTTTCAATATTGATAATAAGAAATGTGTCTTGAGCAGCAAATCATCATATTAGAATGATTTCATGTGGGATGTTAGGATCATGTGACACTGAAGACTGGAGTAATGATGCTGAAAATTGCGCATAGCCATCACAGGAATAAGCTACATTTTAAAATATTAAAACAGAAAATAGTTATTTTAAATTTAAATAATATTTCAGAATATTGTTTAACTGCATTGTTTAATCAAATGCAGTCTTGGTGAGCCTAAGAGACTTCTTTCACAATAAATAAATAAATCACCAAATACATACATATATGGTTTATTTTCATTATAGTATAGTAGATATTTTACCAGTGCCCAATTTTGTTTTTGAAGCCTCAGTCATCTTTAATTATGTCATTTTCCTGTGGAGTATTTTATTTCTGCCCAGAAGGTATTAATGAGAAAATATGGCAAAAATCAAACCATACTTTGGGCTTTCAACAAACAAAAAATTGTAAATGCTGTAAAAGCTATTGTTAACTATTAGTTACATTTTACTAATATTCATAACCTTATTATAAAGTGCTAGCAGTGCCTCTATGTTTTAACCTTATTGTAAAGTGCTAACAATACATCTCTATGGGCTGGAGAGGAATTTCTGCATTCATGTGTCAACTGCCGCACATCGACCAATAGTTCTTCTGTTCAGCCCAGGAATCAGATAATATTTTATATAATGACAGCCACTTTTTGTGTGAGGAGGATTCAGTCTTTGAAAACAATTGAAAAGTAGCAAAATTTCTTGGAGCTGAGGGCTTATGAATAAAACATGAAATGGCAAAGGAACGTTATTTGGGTGAGAGAGAGAGAGAGAGAGAGAGAGAGAGAGAGAGAGAGAGAGAGAGAGAGAGAGAGAGAGAGAGAGAGGGAGAGAGAGAGGGAGGCTTTTTTCTCTGCAGCAGTAGCTTTTCCTCTGGAAGTGCTGAGGGCGGCTTGTATAGAGCCAGAGGGCTCTGCCTTTGAAACCCCTAATGAAGATCTTCTGCTGACAGCAGCCCGCACAGAGTGGCATCTGTAGCCCACATGTAGCATTTTTAAAAGGCATGTTGAAACAAAAACGAAAACAGTCTCGAACAAGCATCCTCAGCACAGAGGATGCAGACCAATACACACAGGTACACAATCTGACAAATATATACACACACACACACACACACACACACACACACACACACACACACACACACATATATATATATATATATATATATATATATATATATATACACATATATATATATATATATATATATATATATATATATACACATATATATATATATGTATGTATGTATGTATATATTTATACACCTGCATATACATACATATATTTATATACAGTATACAGTGAACTGACATTCCCATCTCTGAGCCCCCAGAGGCCACGGATGCCAGTGTGCGACACTCCGCCTCGCCACTCACGTCCCCCTCTGTCGCCAGACCCCTGTCAGAGCAGGCCCCCGTGGAACGCTCGTCCTTCCCTGGCCTCAGGACACAGCATATGACCGTGCCACCACACTGGGATGCTCCGCCTCCCACGTCTGGGCCGTTCATTCCGCCTCGCTGCCCCATCGTGGGTACATCTGTGGTTCAGTTTTTGGAGCTTCCCAATCTGTTCGGCTGGCTCGCGAGAATCATCAGGCTCGGTTATGCGAATCAGTTTGCACGGTCTCCTACCCACTTCCGGTGAGTCTGTTACATCATGGTCGGTGGCTATGCCCCTGTCATGCGTGCGGAGGTCGCCACCCTACTGGCGAAGGGTGCGATCGGGACTGTCCCTCCAGCCGAAAAGAGGTTCGCTTCTACAACCCTTACTTCATTGTACCCAAGAAGAGCGGTGGGTTACGGCCAGTCCTTGACCTGCGCATCTTGTACCGAACCCTTCACAGGCTTCCATTCAAGATGTTAACAGCCTGACACATTTTCGAATGTGTTCATCCGTTGAATTGGTTTGCAGCGATCGACCTGAAGGACGCGTACTTTCATGTCTCCATTCTTCTTCGACACAGACCGTTTCTTCGGTTTGCTTTCGAGGCTCAGGCATTCCAGTACAAGGTTCTCCCATTCGGGTTAGCCCTATCTCCTCGCGTCTTCACGAAAGTCGTCGAGGCAGCCCTTGTGCCACTCCGGCAACACGGGGTTCGCATCCTGAACTATCTCGACGACTGGCTGCTTCTAGCTCACTCTCGAGACCAGGTTTGCAAACACAGGGATCTGGTGCTCCGGTACCTCGCCCGTTTGGGCCTTCGGGTCAATTGGGAAAAGAGCAAACTCTCCACCGTGCAGAGGATCTCTTTTCTCGACTTGGTCGCCATGTGCACGCAGCTTACGAGCAAGAGTGCAGTTCCACTGAAGTTTTTTCAGAGGCTCCTGGGCCATATGACGTCTGCAGCGACAGCCCCGCTCGGACTGCTTTATATGAGACCGCTTCAGCACCGGCTTCGCGACCGAGTCCAGAGATGGGCATGACAACCAGGCACGCTCCGAGTACCAGTTACTCTGGCCTGCTGTCAGACCTTCACCCCGTGGTCAAACCTCACCTTTCTATGGGCCGGAGTTCCCTTAGAACGAGTTTCCAGGCATGTTGTTGTCTCAACAGATGCCTCCACCACGGGCTGGGGTGCCATGCACAAGCGACATGCTGCCGCGGGCTCCTGGACAGGACCCCAGCGCCTCCTGCATGTCAATTGTTTCGATTTGCTGGCAGTACGGTTCGCCCTGCACCGCATTCCTGCCGTTGCTCTAGGGCCAACATGTACTAGTCCGGACAGACAACACGGCCACAATGACGTACATCAACCGACAAGGTGGTCTACGCTCCCACCGTATGTCACAACTTGCTTGCCATCTCCTCATATGGAGTCAGAAGCGTCTGAGGTCGCTTCGTGCCATTCACTTTCTGTGGGAACTGAACCGTGCAGCCGACGAGCTCTCACGGTTTCAGCCACTCCCGGGGGAATGGAGACTCCATCCCCAGTCAGTTCAGCTGATTTGGGAACAGTTCGGCGACGCACAGGTAGATCTGTTTGCCTCCCACGACTCTTCCCATTGCAGCCTGTTTTACTCCCTGACCGAGGGCACACTCGGCACGGATGCACTGGCACACAGCTGGCCACGGGGCTTCCCCAAAGTATGTGTTTCCCCCAGTGAGCCTTCTCGCACAGACATTATGCAAGATCAGGAAGGACGAGGAGCAGGTCATTTTGGTTGCGCCTTTCAATTGATTGGCTGTGAACATCTGACCAAACTCATTAGTTTGTTATTTCAAAGGTCTTTATGAGGATGAATGTAGAGAATCCTCATGTTACACTATATTCTAAGGCTGTGTACAGACATGCAGTCTGCTTCATATGACCTTCTCTTGCACATAAAGATTTATTGCTGTACCACTCCATATCAACAGCTGCATTTCAAATGTCTTAAAAACATGTCTACTGCTGATAGACCTATTTTACACTCAATGTATGTAAACATGTCAAAACATGCATTAATCTCCTTTACAAATTGGCTTTCCTTTACAAAACTCTGTCTCTTATCCAAAACCTTGATGAAAAGATAATAGTAGGTCTCAACATAGGTGGTTCGTTTCAAGTAGGCTATGTGACATTATTTATAGCCGAGCATCAGTTCTTCATTAATTTAAGTATATAAACAGCACATATTTTGTATGCACATATTGGGCTGGGTAAAATGAACACAGCTGGCTTGTGTACTGGAATCCCCTTACAGGTTGGATAGCCAACAATCACAGCATGGGTGTGAGAAATAAATAATAATACATTTACATTTCTTCTTCTTTTTTTTTCATTTGACACACTTTTATCTATATTGACGATATTGACTTTTTATGATCAATATGGTATTTTAGTTTTGTTTTTGTTAAAGTGCCCCTATTATGCTATTTTAAAGGTTCCTAATTTTGTTTTGGAGGTCTTGAGGTTTGAAGTGTATGTCCATCAATAAATGTATGTGTATATTTCTAATTTATTGCGGTGCACATTAACTGTATTAACTGTATCAATAACAGTGCATTCATTAGCCGAGCACTAACGTGAATGACTGATGTAACATTAAAGTTTGCAAAACAAATCTTGCTCCATCCTTTATCTTTACGCAAAGTACTAAGAACGACAGATCTGCATTAATAGACAGTTTTAGGTCATAGTGGCTCACAGCTGACTTGCAGAACTATTTCAGTAAGACTGTTAAGACAGTAAGACTAGTTAGCCGGAAACGTACACAATATAAAACACAAAATGACATGAACAAAACTCTCGGTAGAAAATATATACAACATACAGGTTGTGATTCTGAGGAGCAAGCTGGTCCAAATAAACTGGGTACTGACCCATCTTTCCACAGCAAGTGTTTTGTGAATCCCGCATTGAACTCCGAGATTTGAAAAGCAGTTACGTGTTTGAAGGCGGGATTGTCTTATCTAGTGATGTAGAAACGTAAAGCAGTGGGATTCGAATAACAGACAACTCGTTTAGGCGGTTCAGAGTCGATTCTTTCTTTTGGGAGACAATAACTTGATTTATCAAGCACTTTCGACTTTACAACTTTGCAGAACGTTTGCATTCACAAACTGTTATATTACACACTGCATGAACGGGAATGTAGGAAAAACCGTAATGGGGCACTTTAACTTTTCATAATAATAATAATAATAATAAGTCTATTGTATTTATTCAATGCTGCGGCCTGTTTTTTTTTACTTCTTTGATTTGTGTTATGTTTACATATTTCTCACTTGAGAATGATTGACTCTTATAAAAAACATTTTTTATTTTTTTTTTATTATCTGTACTTTTGTTGTGAATACAACGTACACATTCATTATTATGTGTGTTTCCTGGAAATCAAACTCATGCCCTTGGTGTTGCTAGCAGCAGAGCTTAATAAATCACTGGATTCAGACATATTCCTTAAATGGTTTGCATGTAGTATAGGACAGTCATGTTGGGAAATGGATTGTCATTTGAGAGACCATCAGAGCGTCCCATAAAATCCAGTGGATTATTAAGCCATTTTATGGCATTTATGAGCACATTTCCACATTGGACTGTTACATCAGAAGGTCGTCTTTTAATAGAGAAATATTTATGTTTTTTTCCCTACATTAGTTCCTACATGCTGTTTTATGAATAAACGACAATGTGTTGTGTCAAGAATCTCATTCATTTTTGATTAAAAAGTCATCAGCTGCATTTTCACTCTGTTTCAAAAACAGGCAGAAACCACTGCAGGCTTCATTTGCATTGCCATTTTTAAGGCAAATTATATTTTAATGACTTAATTATGTTTAGTAACAAGAGTAATGCAATTCTGTATTCAGTCGGTGACTAACCCCAATCTGTTGGCATAGAAAAGTGGCACTTTTTTCCTTGTAAGCACTGCATTTTTGTTTAGAGTTGATGTGTGTTGATTTATTGTTTAATTGTCATTTACACAGTGCTTGTGGGTGTTTGTATGAGTGAATGTAAGTGTTACTGTGGACATGTGTATGTGAGAGGAGGTGAAAGGGAGAGTGAGAGAAGGAGTGGGTGAATGTGTGTATTTGCATGTGCATGACGTGTTCACATATAAAATCTAGTGTAACCGAGACAATCGTTGTGTTTAATGTCACTGGGAGAAATGGTTAATCAAGCCCCTTGATTTCTGTTACAGAGGCATAAATGTTCCACTTGCCTTATCACAGAACTGCTGCAGTCTGTTCAAATAGCATGCAGTCGCTCTAAGTCTGTCATCTAATGGCCTCAACTGTGTAAAATGCAACACAGGGAAGGTAAATTTCAAATGGCAGGCATGAAGAGCAGGGAAAAGAAGTAGATGATGCCGATTTGGTTTGTATAATTTACCCATTGCTCTCAAAATGGCGTTGAGTGTATCGCTTGTGGTGTGACAAAATAAATTTTTGCTGAGTGAGAGGCCAAATCTGTCCAAATTAACATGAAAGGTCCATTAGAATACTGCATTTAGATGAAAATCTTGAGAAAAATAGGGACGTAATTATCACAATTACTACACTGTAAACCTGCAATAATTGCCATAAAAAGTTGTTTCTACCTTATTTATCCCATAAACATAGTTTTGTTGGTATGAATTCACATACTTAGATTGGTTCAGCGATATTTCTGACTTGAATAAAAACAGTTCATTTAGATGTTAAAATCTTTTTAGTGACACTCTTACAAAACTCTAAAGAAATCGTAGATTCATTCTTGTAGTTCGAAGATGAAGAGCCACTGAATGAGGTTAAAATGTGTCTATATTTTATCTTTGAACTGGTAAGTCTGGTCTGTGTGCTGGTTTTAGAGGGGTTTTGGGCACAGTCAGCTAGGCTGGGAGACCATCTTTTAGCAAAGACCAGCTTGGAATGTTTTTACATGTAGCGGAAGTATGATATTGCTTTCACACAGTATTTCTATATAAACAAGAAACTCATATCAACATGTTAACTTTTCTGTCTGCTATACAAAACCAGAAAGACCAGAACTGCAACATATTTCTCTATTCAACTTTTGCATTTCGACTTTCACTCCAATGCCATTCATTCTGATGCTAGAGATCCTTTAAAGATTAAATAAATGTTCACCGTTAAACATTACTTTATCCCATTAGGTCTGTCTCCATGGCTCATTTCCATCATCATTCCTGTGGTACTACTGCATTAATTCTGGTGGAATGTGCTGTCATTATCTGCATTTGAAGAATGAACTAAGAACCCAAATATGCTGCCAATGAATGGAGGAATTGTGAGTATTTTAATGGATGTCAAAGCTCGTGGAGTCCAAGTATGAGACGGAGGTTAGGGAAAGGTAATGGGGGCCAAGGGCACTTTAGCTCATACTGAACACATAATCTTATATATGTCCTTGGGATATTGAGGAATACGAAGCTGAAGTTTGATGTCACCTTTATACAAAATTTCTGTAAACACGAAAATAATGTACCTCCTAAACATTGAGCTTTTTGTCATTGTATTAAAAAGTAAATTCATTTTTATACTTTATACACTTGATATTCCTCCAGTCTTGGCTTCAAAACATTCCCAGTGTTTTCAGTTCACCTTGTGATTGAATACAGACCTAGTTTAATGAAATGGCATGCCTCGGTATAGTCCCAGAACCAGGTTGGTTCAGCAGACTCCTGTATTTCTTAGTGTTGTAGCTGAGAAGACAGGAGTTTCCTACTTATCTCCCCATTTCACTCTCTCTTTTTTTCGCAGACTCCCTTTTTTCCGCAGTCTGAGCTAGAGAGGCTTAATAATATCCCAGAGGCACGGATGAAACGCTCTCTCTCCACAGTGTCTGTTTACCAAAGAGAGTGTTTGAAGTTGAGCTCAAGATGTCTTCATTTCTCCACCAGAGGAATGTTCCAACAGGGAAGATTCGTAATTTAAATGGGGGGTTACGATGAGGAGAAATGATGAGGGAAAGAAAAAAAAAATTGCCAGTGTTTCCTAGATGTGCTATAAATATCGCTCAACCAGAGGTTTTCGTGGTTGGAAGCATCCTTGTTTATATATATTAGAGAAAGCGTGTTTAGGAACTAGCTTCTCGTGGCATGATGGTTTAGCATTAGTGTCGTATCAGTCTGAGTCTCCCACAGCTGCATTAGTCTGGCCATCATCATCAATTCATCGCACATTTCACTCTCTCAGGACCTCCGTTCAAACATCTCCTTCATTTTAAATCTGAATACAAAGGTCAAATGTCAGATTTGCTCAACTTTTTGATAAAGTGACATTGCACATTAACTTAAATAAATGAAGGGTAACAGAGCTGACAAGTAATAAGTATGCATGAAATGTGAGGTGAACACATTTCAAAAAAATTTAATTAGCACACTTGCAGTTCATTCCAATTAGGGTGACTATCAAAAAGTTACATTTATACAACAATTTTCATAATCAAGAAAAAAACAGTACAGTGCATGCAGGGACTCGAATTGGTGAATCGTTTTTGAATCTGTTTATTTACATGAACCATCCGAATGAACCACTAGAATGAATCAAACTTTCAAAGTCTACATATGAGTGAGAACCATTTAGGATGAACTGATTTACTGGAATGAATTGGACTTTGAATGCTGCATGTGTGAGAAAGAACCGTTTAGAATGAACTGATTCACTAAAATGAATTGGACTTTCCAGTGCTATAATGTGAGAGAGAACAGTTTGATGAACTGAATCACTAGACACAATTTAAACGTTTTAAAACTAAGTCCACTACAGAGAGAGGATTGTTTGAATGAACTGACTGTGTAGAATAAATTAATCATATTTTCCAGCTCTGCGTTTGAGAGATATAGATGAGCACGTTTCTTTAGTCACTAGCGTTTGGTCACGCTACATGGCTATTTGTTGGAAAAGTAGCTTGTTACCCATTTAAACTCTGATTTGAAAATAACTCTACTGAAAATGTAGTTAAGTTAGCAACATTAGTTAATTCTGTCTGGTTCTGCCTTTACTATGCTTGAGATTGGCAGATGGCTAAGCCTCAATGAACTTTAAACAGAGATAAAGTTTTCTTGTTTTCTATTGTCTTCTGTTCACTAATTTTCTTATTCTTTTTTTCTAACACTAAAATAGAATATGATTAACATTTTTTTTAAAGGTGCCCTAGAATTTGAAATTGAATTTATCTTGGCATAGTTAAATAACAAGAGTTCAGTACATGGACATGACATACAGTGAGTCTCAAACACCATTGTTTTCTCCTTATTTAAATCTCGTTTTTGAAAAACACCCCTGAAAAATAGGCGAATCTCCACATAACACAGACTGTGACGCAACAGTCGGGATCATTAATGTACGCCTCCAAAAATGTGCATATGCCAGCCCATGTTCAATGCCAGGCGGAACTGCGCAGTCAACAGTCAAATGTCAACAGGCGTGGTTGATGTTTATCTATAATCGGATACCGCAACAGTTTATTTCGAAGTTGTTAGTTTGCTCTGCCCATTTCACCACGGACTGTTTTTCTAACCTGGGACAATATCAAGCAGGCTTCTCTCAGCGTCTCATACTGAAGAACGGGGCAATTCCAACTATATTCCAGCAAGCGGTAAGTAGTGATTTACTAAGGGAAGTAGCGATCAACTTCACATCGTTTATCTTAGTAGGATGAAAATAATCTTACTTAAACTGTGATTAATATATATACAGAAAGCGGTCAAAGAACAATCCCTTTCCAATCGCCCAAGCCGTCAATCACACAGCGCGAGTTTATCTGGACACTTGCCAAAACTCGTTGTGAAATCAATGACGCTGTTACACTGCACAACAAAGCTTTTACTGTACTTACCTCATGTTTGCATTGGTGAAAGCATTAATGAGAGTACAGAAACTGCGTTGCAATGATAAGATCTTTTTTCACGCGATCAACAGACTGTCATCTGCTCAATGCTCATCACTGCAACCTTTTATGTGATGGGAATAGATCTAAATACTTAAAAAACTTCTCACGATTCGTTAATTCCGATAGCTGTAATAGTAAAAACGTATAATAGCTGTAATAGTTAAAGTTTTCCAGAGAGTTCCACATGTAATGCTAGATATTTCATATGCAAGCATGTCAGCCAATCACAGCAGTTTACACAATCAGTTTACACTTAAGTCTCACAGCAGACACGCCCCTTCAAACAGAGCGTTCAAATCAGAGGATGAAATCAGGCTAGGAAATATGCCTTTTATTTCTAAATTATAACAACTTTTGATCTAAAAAACATTATAAGGGCACCCCAGGAAACATTCTAAAATAATAAAATAATCCATGCAATGGGACCTTTAAATTGATACTATTTTAACAGTTTTAGCACATTATATATTATTTTTCTTTGGTTTTGAATGCACTGGTCTGGACTCCCTAATGAAATATTAAGTAAAATAATTCTACCTTTCACAACATTGACAAACAATCCGATCCACTGCACAAGACCATTCCCATTATTAAGGACCACAGTGAGAACCATTATACCTATATTTTGTCCAGAAAACATGTACAACCTTTTACAAAAATACACATCCCACTCAGTGTAAGCTGTAGCATAATGATTTTGTTATTTGTGTTGTCTATGTATTCAGCATAGAGGAAGAGAGAGAACAACTGAGACCAAGCCATCGAGCGCCACAGTATCGGCCTTCTGTCCTGCGGCTGAACAGCTACTTATCAGGTCACATAAGCCACCCATTGATTCCCATTACTGAATCTTGTTATTGTTGGTTTGTATGGCTCAAGGGAGAGTTTACCGCTTGCCACTTAAATCAGTTGACTTACAGTGTTCCATTTGTGCTCATTAAGGCACGGGTCATTGAAGGGCAATATGCCTTCGTCACAGTTTGAGGAAAATAGATAATTTCACACTCAATTTAAAGCACAATAGAGTGGCATTAATGTTCCTGTAAACATTTACGTTTCTATTACTATTAAAAATATATCACTTGCATTTGGGAGTTTGGACTTTGTTTGATGTGCATGCCAGTTAATATTACTTTTGGATGAAGGGAAACTCTGGCCACACAGTCTAGACCCATTTCCAAAAATGTCTTAATGTCTTAAAAATGTCGTAGAAGAAGCTGTAACATGTAGCAGACCTTGTACTGTTAGCTAAAGGTCTAGTTTGTGAAACTGTGTGACAGCTTTACATAAGGCAGGTCTATGACATCTTATTTGAAATGTTGCAGGTTTCACTGATACTATATGTGATGTTTCTTCTTCTTCCAAGCAGATTTGAAAGACGGAGCCCAGAAAGATAATGCATTCACCAGAGTCTATTACACTGTACTTCTGACGGTTTGAACATCCCGTGACCTCGCAGTAAAGCGATCTCCGCTTCTGACGGCAGAGATGAGTCTAGATCTGGATGCCGGCTCTGTGCTGTCTGGCCTTGGAGGAGAAAAGAGGGTGGAGGCCGGGGTCATCATCATCATCTGGTGGGCCTTCTGAGAGACACGATCACAGGCCTGGCAGCTCCTCTGACAGTACTGAGAAGCCTCTGATTGAAGATGCTCTGGACGAGAGCGAGCCAGAGAGGGAGAGGCAGACAGAGAGAGAGAGAGAAGGTGGAATATGGTCGGAGGGAATGAAATAAGCAGTCAAACTGTCAAGTGAGTCGTAAAATAGCTCCCACTTTGCCGAAGGACACTGCTCATCCTTTCCTGACAGCTCTCTTTCTCTCCCACCCCTCCCATTCTGTTTTTTCCCCTCTCTCTTTGCTCTCTCTTGTGGTCTTTTAACAATCATCCAAAACCTTATTTATCTTGAAAAAAAATTAAAACATATATATATATATATATATATATATATATATATATATATATATATATATATATATACTGTATATACAGGGGATATGGGAGCTTGCGGTCATATATATCTTTTTTTCTCAATTTACTGTAGGTTTATTTTTTGAAAGACAGTTTCTATAAAGAAATATACCTTAATGTCTGGGCAGCAAAAAAAGTTACTGAACATTTCTACTGTTATTGCACAGGGAGACATTTTTTGGGGGGGAATAATTGGAATGGCCTGACATATTAGAATTATTTCTGAAGGATCATGTGACACTGAAGACTAAAGTAAAGGCTGTTGAAAATTCAGCTTTGCCATCACAGAAATAAATTTTTTTTTATTATTATAAATGCAGCCTTGGTGAGCATTAGACTTCTTTCAAAAAAACGTTAAAAATCTTAATTATTCCAAACATTTGATCTACAGTGTAGACGTATTGATCAATAGCAGGGAATGTTGTAGCCCTATATTTGTCACAATAGAACCTGCCAGTTAACAGCCTATTATAGACTTTTTGGCTAAATACAAACATTAAAGACAATTTTGAAATCCTTAACATTTCATGAAACACCAAACATTGCTTTGATCAACAAATATAATTAAAAATGGCATTGGTGAAAAATATGCTTAGGCCTGAGAAAACTGTTCAACCTTTCAGTTAAAATCTATAACCCAACAGCTATAGCAAAAATATGATAATATTGACATTTCTGTTTGGAGGGCAGAATTCATAAATTCCTTTTCTTGTTGGATTTTTGACTCCAAACCTTATGGTTATTTGGATATAGCCCCAGTGACAGCTTCCTAGAGTGACAACTAGCTTCTGTCTCGCCATCATGACCTTTTGACCCAGGAAACTTTCTATGCTGCCTTTCCTCCTCTGGTGCTCCTTCTTCATTTACTTTCCCACACACGGTCTCACTTAAATCCCAGAGCTCTTCTTTTTCTTCTCACTAAAAAAATCAGTGTGACGTGTGAAATCCCAACATGATGCAATAATAATATGATGAAACATCCCTGTAAATCTCTTACTTATTATTTCCCTTAATCTACAGCACATTTAAAAACACGCATAATAACATTGTGTTGCTTATATTGGCAATATAAAAGTGATATAAGTATGAACAGATTTGTCTTTGTTTAGTTTTTTTAGTTTTTGGTTTTTTTCTTATTAAAATATGATTGAATGTTTTTTCTGTTACGCAGATATGCACGTTTTTTTTTGTTTATATATATATATATATATATATATATATATATATATATATATATATATATATATATATATATATATATATATATATATATATGTATGTAAACAATGGTAACGATCAAAAATCTGATAATTATTAAATCCTGACAACTTAGCATGAGGTTATTTTTTGTTGCCTGTTTTGATATCAGAATCAGAATCAGAATCAGAAAGAGCTTTATTGCCAAGTGTGCTTGCACCCACAAGGAATTTTTCTTGGTACTGATGCTTCCAGTGCACATATACAAATACAAATACAACAAGAAACATAGTAATACAAATTCTAAGAATAAAATATATAAAAAAAAAATAAAAAAAAAGTATAAAAAGTAAAAGTAAAAAAAAAAATAAAAAAAAATAAAAATCTTGTAAAAAAGTTTACATCAAAATGTAAACAGACATTTTTATCATCAATTCAAAATATAACTATTAAAACCCATTTTTGGTAACTGAAATAAAATGCAATTAAAGCATTAAAATGATTAAGTAGTAAAATTATTAAAACTAAAACATAAATTAAATTACATTAAAGCTATTTGTATATATATATATATATATATATATAGGTTTTAGTTTTAATAATTTTACTACTTAATAAAGACCTGATATTTGTATTTTATTTTATTTCAGCTTTATTTCAGTTGCCAAAATGATTTTTAATAGTTATATTTTTAATTGATGATAAGAATATAGGCATAAAAAAAATAAATAAAAAAAAAAAAAAATCATGCTAAGTTGTCAGGATTTAATAATGAGCTGATTTTTGATCGTTACGTAAACCGTTAATTTCAAAACCATAACTTAATTCCTCTGCCATACATGCTGAAACACCTTATGCAGTTCTTAAGTAAGGAATAAGTCTTCAATATAAAATAGTGATTCAGCAGAGATGCTTTGCACGATTCAGCAGATACAGCTAAAACAGCCAGAGGGGGGTATAAAGAGTTTCAATTCAGCTGGGAAACTCTCTCTTCAAAACACCTCATGCATCATTACTTATTCAGAGCTCTAGTGATACATTGTGCAAGTCAACAGTGCACAGTGTTGGAGGCCTGTTACCAGCTGATTAGATCTGGAGAACAGTTTGAGCTTTCCTCAAATAGTAGGGCCACATAAAGTTTGGGCCACTGAAACCTTTGCCAAAGTGATAGATGTGGGTAAAAGGCAAAGTTCGAAAGAAACCTGATTAAGATCTTACATAAATCATGGATCAAAAATTTATTATTTTTACATGACTGTATTCCCATCGCTTCTCCTTTATTCTTCTGCTCTTTCATGCAATTACGTCATTATAAACCTGTGTGATGTAAATTTTTCCATGGAACACAATAAGATAATTTTTCACATTTTCAACTCAGTGACCCATTCTGTTAAGCTTTGAAAATAACAAACACTAGAAGTGGCCCAACTCCATAGTTCTAAGAAACAGACAAATTTAAGTTGTAAATCTTAAGTAAATTGTACATTTCACATTATCGACCACATTTCGTGAGATCTTTTCAAATTCTCGGAATAAAAAAGCAAAAGAACAAGCTCTGCAATTGGAGTTTCCATGATCAACCTAGTCATCTCTCCATCATCCTCTGCTGTCCTTCAGCAAACACTTTGCCAAAACCAAGAAGAAAAAAAAATTTGTCAGAGAGAACAGAAAAACACCAATGTCAAAATCATCTCTCAGCATCTCAATTTTGATCCAAAACAGTGAATGTCAATCCATCTTGGGAGATTTATTGACATCGCCGCTCCTTTGTTCTTTTAACAGGATTTTTTTCAATACATGCACTCAAAGGCCTATGAAAGCAAACGGCCTCTGAGACTGAGGTGCCGTGGGATGAGCTGATTGATGGATGTGGGCATGCAGGGGGAATATAAATGCTGGCCTCTGATTCCTGCTTCCCCAGGGAGACACAGGACTTTCCCTTTTATGACCGGGAGCTTGCAGTGATTCTTCTGCTGCCTGGAGAGACTCCTGACTGAGCCTCACAGATTAAGCTGAGGAACAGGACACTAGGCAGATGAGATGTTCTTTGTTATGTGCTAAAACCATGCAGGTGGGTGATGGCTACAATATACACATGTATATAAGTATATTTACAGTAAGGCAATACATAGTGATACTGTATACAGAATGCTGTGTGGTAGTCTATAATTAAAATGAGTTTAAATGGTTGAGTACAAATCATCTTGGATCAATATTCTCTCTATTGTCATTTAATACATTTCTATCTATCTATCTATCTATCTATCTATCTATCTATCATCTATTTCTCTATCTATCTATCTATCTATCTATCTATCTATCTATCTATCTATCTATCTATCTATCTATCTATCTGTCTGTCTATCTGTCTATCAACAGTATCTGCCTGTCTCTCTGTCTGTCTGTCTGTCTGTCTATCTGTCTATCAACAGTATATGTCTGTCTGTCTGTCTGTCTGTCTGTCTGTCTGTCTGTCTGTCTATCTATCCATCCATCCATCTATCCATCTGCATCTGTCTGTCTGTCTATCTGTCTATCAACAGTATCTGTCTGTCTGTCTGTCTATCTATCTATCTATCTATCTATCTATCTATCTATCTATCTATCTATCTATCTATCCATCCATCTATCCATCTGCATCTGTCTGTCTGTCTGTCTGTCTATCTATCTGTCTATCTGTCTATCAACAGTATCTGTCTGTCTGTCTGTCTATCCATCCATCCATCCATCCATCTTTCCATCTGCGTCTGTCTGTCTGTCTATCTATCTATCTATCTATCTATCTGTCTGTCTGTCTGTCTATCCATCCATCTATCCATCTGTGTCTGTCTGTCTATCTATCTATCTGTGTATGTCTATCTGTCTAGATATAGATAGATAGATAGATAGATAGATAGATAGATAGATAGATAGATAATTTCTTAAATTGATTAATTCTTGCAAAAAATTGCAGTGACGTTACTGTCTTACCTTTGTTACCTTCCATCAGTGTTGGATTTTTTCACTTAGACTGCAGCTCTCCTGATAATGGCAAACTGTCTCTGTTCAGACAGTGCAGAGAGCTTCTCCAGAGCCACGGGATTATTGTAACTTCACATTTTCCTGGACAATTTAATAAAAGACAGTTTATATCCACCGTCATATTCATGTGAAGGGGATTTATTTCTAAAATGAAATACTGTTGATATGTAGAGCAGCTTACTCAAGAGGCTGAAAGGGGGCTTGAAATAGTGGTCTCTCAATAAAAATAAACTGCATAACCATTAAAGTTGCTTCTTACAAGCCCCCTGGGTACGTATGTGTGTTTGTGTAAAGGTACAATATATAAGCATAGACTGTAAAAAATATGGACAAAGCGTCTGTGACGTCACCCATAGACTTCTGAAGAACGGTTTTGAGGCCGTTTATGGGGGGTATGGGCGGCGCCATATTTCAATACAAATGTTCAGAAAGGATAACTTACAGGTATGATGTGTTGTGTCAGATCATGGCCGAGACGTCAAATTTCAGGAATTCCACTCGGCGCAGCCTATGCTCGTTGTCAGCTGTCAATCAAGCTGTCAATCGCGCCCTTATTTGTCATACATTTTATATCTAAATACGATCTAAACTAACGAGTTAGAAAAAAATTCACCCCCCTCACAGTTGTCAGGCACCTAACCTACCTACCAACCTGTAAAAACATGAATTTATGCTGTGAAAACGGACATTTTAACATGGGGGTGTATGGACAAATCTCCTTTTGGGACCTTCCCCTAGCGGATTTTCGATGTATTGCAGTTTTTCGCACTTCCGGGTAGGCTTCATTTTTCAGATTAGAATGTTGCCGCTTGTATATAAGTGGTCCCAAAGGCTGTCAACAAGCTATATATTCACTCGCTCACTTGCTTGCCATTTGAAGCAGTGATAACACCATACAATGTTAATGTTATAAAACAGTTCAGACTGTAAATTCTAATTAGGAGTCACATTTGAAATCGTAAAATCACTTCACTGACCTAAAAAGTAGTATAAAACAGTATAAAGTTAGTATAGTGAAATACAAACTTTATACTACAATGCATTACAGTATGATATTATTTGAAGTATAATTGCTGTTACCAAAGTTTTATAAAAGTAATAAGCCAAGACTGTGTGTTACTGTGGTTTTAGCCCGTACCATTGTACACGGTAAAAACTGTGTAAAAACACTGTTATAAGCATCCTTTCATCAATTATTGCTTAATTTACAACAGCCAAATTACGCAGTGATTCACCCTGCAGCCGCAAGTGATATGATACCTTCATCATCTCTTTCATTTTTCCTTTTTTTCTTTTTCTTTCCCATTTCAATTTGTTTTTCTGTTTCATCTAGTATCTCTCACTCGGCTCTCTCGTGGAGGTTGGTGCGGGGCTAGTCAATATACTGTCAGAGCTCCATTTAGCGGTGACGGGGATGGGGAGGCCCAGAGATGTGCCTGGCTGACAGAGATGGATGCTACGGGCCGCCACCGCCTGCAAGGACAAAGGGACACACAGGCAGGCAGGCAGGCCAGCACAAGAAGGGGAAGTTGCTGCAGTCCTGCATTACTGCTCTTTGCAATAGCCATCATCATCTGCAGGGAGTTGAATTGCAGTAATGGGGGGCGGGGAAGGGGAAGTGTGCCGAAGAAGAGGGACTCGTTTTTCTGACACCTCTAGTTTTGTCAGCTCCGCACACATTATTCACTGCTGTAGGGTGAGAACAGGGCAGTCAATTACACTGATATCACCCCGCAGCGAGAGAGATGCACTTGTCAAACAACGCAGTGCTGAACTGACAGCGCATTTGAGTGACTCAATGATCAATACACGTAGATATGAAGCTGCCAATAAATATGCAGCCATTGCCTTTTAGGAATTCGATACAAGGTTCATTAAGTGTATTCAAATGTAATTCAATGGTGGAAAAATGACAGGGATTTTAGTGTTTTCATAAAAACAAATGCTGTTGACAAATCATGAAAATAACAGTAAAAGGAGCAGATCTGCATAATAATTGAAAGCAAGAGCCTTATACTCTATGTATTTATCAGAAGTTGATGAATATATAAAGGCAAATATATATATGAAGAGTTCAGATGCAAAAGCCTCTAAGTGCCATCTGAAAATTTCCTCTAGAATGGTCATTTTTATCAAGCTTGTATATTTAAGTTAAGTAATTTCACTTAAATGACAATTAATAGGTAATTTGAACCTAAATATACGAGCTTGATAAAAATGCTAATTTTAGAAGAAAATTTCAGATGGCACTTAGAGGCTTTTGCATCTGAAGCCTTCATATATATATATATATATTTATTTTTTATTTTTTTTATTTTATTTTTTTTTGGTAATCTGGTTGTAATCAACTGATCTTTCTTTGTATTAAACCCGGAATAGTCTTTTTTATATTAAAAGTTTTGCGATTTAGTCTTCCGATAACCAATTCGAGGTTTTGCTCATTGTGTGCATTGATCGTGGATAGTGATAGTGCATTGAATCTATTTAGACTGTGTGAAATATACTTATTTTTGTCTCACATTAGCATTAGATAACCACATTCACACTCATGTCATCCAGAAAAACATGTGAAGAAAATGTGGTGACCAAAAAAAGAACATAAATAAATCAGATGAAAAAGAATCCTCTCCAAGAACTTGCTCACAAATACCAGAACAAAGTTTTTGAGCAGTCACACTTAGGGATGAAGTGTGAAATTTTTGTTGCTCTTACTCAGATGAGGCACCTGGCACTGCGGATGTGTGAAAATGAGTCGATATTGCTCTTTACATGACAGTGAGCTCATGTAGTAGTCAGGACGATTAAGTTATCTCATTACTGTATGTAGGTAGGCCTTGGATCCATCCCATCAACGCCTCCTACTGTCGAACAAATAACTCACCGCACTAACACATCACACACAAAGAGAGAGTGAGAAACAGACGAAAAGAGAGAAAGCCAAGGGGTCTAAGCTCACAAACTAAATAATCATTACTACATTATAAAAATAAATAAAAACAACAACATTTAAATTAGGTGACCAATATATACTTTACAGCATCGACTAGAACCTTCTGAATTTTAATGTGAAAAAGTGCTTTCTCCACTTAGTTGCTTTGAATAAATGTTTTGCTTTTCTGATTACATTAAAATTTAAAGTAATTACAGATTGACAATTTAAAATGTTATATATTCTCAAAGAAGAGGTTTTATTTTTTTTGTGCAGTTTATGGAAGTGGAATAAACTGTTTTCAACAATTTTATTTTTATTTTTTTTAATTATTTTTTTATAATTGTATTAATAGCCTACAATTTTTGTGAAGACTTTCAAAGAAATTAATAAAATGAGATTACATCAAATCAGTCGCAAGTGAATTATAAGTACTCATTTACAATAAGTTGTGGTTACTTTTTTTTTTTTTTAAGGCAACAGGTTTCCTCAATTTAAGTAGACAGAACTCAGAAAAACTTGTTAGTTTTACATTAAGTAGATTAAAATCTTTAAGTAATTGCCATTTGATTCAATTATGTTAGTAATAAAAAGATAACAAAAAGTTATCACAACACATTTATTTTGTTTCAATAACCTCAATAAGCCACGGGTTGCCTCACTTTTTTAAGTAAAATCAACAGATCACTTTTTGCAGCCTATGAACTAATATCTGTGGATGGAAGTTGTTTAGGTTGCCTCCACTTGGAATAACTCCTCTTCATACTCCGATGTTGCTTTTTTCCGTTATTACTGAGGTTGATTTGGCACAGATTCAAAGGTCAAGATATGCAAGATGTATTGATGGTATTCAAGACATAACACTCGCTTCTGTTGAAGAACCTCTGAGAACCCTCAAGCAGCACTTGACCAGTTGCGTGACCACTAACTCTGTTAAGCCTGCACTGACAACATGTGTTCCTCCTGTGATTGAGAGGTTATATTTCTCCAACCTGTTTCCACAGATGCAGGTTATCAGGCAAACTGTACATCCTTGAAGAAAAACACAGCTTACGTGCAGTGTATTTTAACCAAAATCCTATAAAAGATATAAAAGAACAGTCTCATTAATTCAGGATTTTGCTGAGTTTGTCAGACATTTAGAGATTGTGCTGTTATGTTATATAATCATATTCAAACAATATAAAAATATATAAAAATATAAAACAAAAAAGTGTGTGTACATATATTATAAATTAAACTTTCATAAACACATTTTATTTGTCATTGTTATAGAAGATTATTCTGTATACAAAACATTTAAACAATATATATATATGAAGAGTTCAGATGCAAAAGCCTCTAAATGCCATCTGAGATTTTCTTATAGAATGATCATTTTTATCAAGCTTGTGTATTTAAGTTCAGTAATTTCACTTAAATGACAATTAATAGGTAATCTTCATTGCCATTTGAGTGAAATTATTGAATTTAAATATACGAGCTTGATAAAAATGATCATTCTATAAGAAAATTTCAGATGGCATTTAGAGGCTTTTGCATCTGAACTCTTCATATATATATATATATATTTAAAAAAAATTAAAATGAACTGTTTTGTCTATTGTTTTAAGAGCCTTTCCCTGAGAAGGTGTTAAAGCTTCACAAGCTCTCTGTCTGTTCAGGTTGTTTAAATATCTGTTATCTACATTTCCTCCCTATCGGTTTAGGACACAGAGCTTAGATCCTGATACACAGAGGCTGATTCTTTGGAGAATGAGTTCTTTAAGACAGCCAGTCATTCTGTTCTTTGAGTAAACAGAGAAAGGGACTGTTTAACTCACCCTTTATCTAACAAGATATGGACTTCTTTCCAATCCTGTTTAGTCCAGATAAAGCTATGCTTACATTTCTGCTAGCTTAATCATGCTGAAACAAGACAGACTTTCTTTCTTTTTTTTTTTTTTTTTTTTCTTTTTTTTTTGCCCAACTGATATTTTATGACGTTTTTATTATGTTAAGTTTGTATAGTCTTTTTTTAAATTTATTTTTTTACTATGCCTATAATTTAGTATCATATCTATAAAAGAGTGAATAATGCAGGCTGGGATTTAATCTTTTTATGTGTGACATTTTGTGGAACAGGACCTGTTAAAGGCTTTGTAAAAAGTAGTCCAAGTGTTGCATTATGTGTTACTGTAGTCACCCACAGGAACTTCTCCACCTACACTAGTGTGATTTGTCACATAGCCTCTGACGATGAACTGGATCAATATCACACACAAACACAAGGTGTTTCAAGCTTTTCTAGGTTATTGTGAATGCATTGCATTGAGAGGGGGGCATACACCTTTTAATAATCCCTTGATGTTACAGCAATCTACATCAACATGAATGACAGGGGGGCGACGTGAACACGTGCTGTGATACAATAAAGCTGAGAAAAAGTTCAACTTTATGCAAGTACACAGTGATGCAATGTAACGACTACTAATGGGAGTCAGTGAATGTATGTACTGCGAGATAGTCGAGAGTCTGATGAAAAATGTGAAAATTAACTTTACTGTGAACAATTTTTATATATTTCAATTATTTCTTTCTTCCCACCTACAGTGAGTTTGATATTCATTTAGTTTGCTCATGATATGTCCTACTGCAATTTATAAACAAATGCAGAATGTTTATTTTTTTGTAACCCTGCAGAATGTTCATTTTTAGAATCGAGAAAACTGATTGGTTGTCAACAGAACGATGTATTTTTTACCTATAATCAAAATAGGATGTTTTCAAAAGTTATGGCCAGTTTCAAGGCCCACCGATATCGTTAGGGCATCCAGCCTTCTGGCGACCTATTGAACTCCAGCGATAAAATCGCTGCCAGTGATGCAAACCATCAATGTACTGATGTAGAAGGGAAAGAGAGATAGAGGATATGGAGAACAGAAGCAACAGGTGGGCACCAGACCAGTGGATAAAAGGAGGCTTTGTGTGGAAAACAAGATGAACACATGCAAGGAAGCTCCAGGGAAGATGAAGTAGAGTCAGAGAGAATGTCAAAAAGTTTTATAAAGAGGGAAGAATGATTTGAAGGTCTCGATGGATGCTTTGAAATAAAAGAAAACCCTCAGAGAAGACCAGCTGAGGAAAACACTAAACCTGAATCAATCAGCAACAGGTGCTGTATACACTCAAAATCTAAATTTTATACCATCACTAAGGCTTGTAGAGAAGTTAACTGAGTGATATTCATATTAGTCTTCAGTCTTCTGGCTTCTTTGGTTTCAGTGGAAGAAGCAATCACAAAAGTGAATCTATATGGTCAGGATTTATCATGCATTTCAGCTCAGTGTTTTTCTTGTGGGTGTCAGGTGCAGAGTTTGGTGTATTCTTTTGAAAACCTCACAAAAAGCACCAAGCTTTCGAGTACAAGAAGCCCTTGAGCAATGCTTTGGGTGAATACAGAGACCCAAAAGAAATTTGCCATTGCTTGGAAGTCATTGAAGTGTTTCATGATGAGGTACATGCAGGCCCTATCTGCAGGAGGAAAATTTGATAAATAAGGTTGCAAGTTGCCCACATTAATCTTTTATTTTGTACCATGTTTAAAGAATTGATGAAACTATTTTCCCATGAGATCCGCACTGTTTCTCAGAGCAGGGTTTACAGGGTAGAGTAATGAAGTAAAGAAGCAGAACTCACTTATTAAAACAACATTTGAAATAAATCAGTCTGAAAAGAAGAAAAGAAAGAAAAAAAGAAAACAGGATGACATAGCAGGTCTGTGGGGGTCACACAACATATGGTCCTATTATTCATTCTAAGCAAGATATTCTGCTCTTTTCACATATTACTCAGCCTCGGGAAGGGAGTTTGCCATATAGGCCTATTCATAAATTTTTTAGCAGGGATTTTACCATGATCATCATGCAACAAATGCCACAATTTTTCATTATTGCATTTCATCTACGCTATTTTCTTCTATTTTTATACATTGTTGTTTTGCATACATATCTGACTATGGCTGTCACTTAATGTTGAAGATGGATCTTGAAGAAGTCTCAGAACATCCAACTTGCATGATTCCTATTACAGTTTTTTAAATTGCTTATACACTCAGGCCTAATCAGATTCACTCATATACTTAATCTTCAGACCAAGTCTGCAAAACTACAAGCACGTTATATGCTCTACACTCAGTTTGCAATTTTAAAACAAACTTTTTGCAAAATGCTAAACACAGTTCCCTACATCAGACACATTATTCAAAACTAACAGCTATTTTGTTTCATTTGGGAAACCCTGCCATTCAAATGTCACACTCATTACCTACACCCAGTGATCATATGTGATTTTTTTTAACAAATTGGTTGGGGGACTGATTCAATGACTCACTCCAAAAGACAGTAAAGGCCGCCACACACTACAAGATTTTCGGGGCGATTTTAGACAGATTTCTCCCCTTCCGATAATCCTAGGTAAAATCCAGATTATCTTGATGGTTCTCCAGATTATTTGATCAGATTTTCCTCTGGTGTGAGGTGTGTAAAGAGTGACT
The DNA here is from genome assembly GCF_965113295.1 of Leuciscus leuciscus. Taxonomy (NCBI): domain Eukaryota; kingdom Metazoa; phylum Chordata; class Actinopteri; order Cypriniformes; family Leuciscidae; genus Leuciscus; species Leuciscus leuciscus. Next base: position 28,746,093 of record NC_138743.1, on the reverse strand, counting down.
GAATCTGCTCGATAGAACATCGGAGCCGCCACGATCTCAAATCGTAAATATTCAACATGGACAAACGCACACACGCTCTGGAGATTATCACGTGAAACGAAACAATACCCAAACAGAAAGCAAGCTGATGGAAGATTGACCCCCCCAACCATTCAACCCCACTCAGCACATCAATGTAAAAGCAACCCCACCATCTCAATATATAAAATTTTTCAATTTTGTTACAACCCTACTTGCTAGCTCAGAGAGGGTTACAGGAAGTGATGTTAAGGGCAAGTAATAATTTTCCAATTTTAGAAGCCATTTGTTGTGTTTTCTCATAAGGCAACACATGCCTTTAGCCTAGAGACTTGAGACAAGAGGCCAATTCCTTCACAAAGCACTGAAAATAAATCAGATTCTTTCTTCCTGCAGTGGGATGATGGGACAGTATGCTGCACAGCTCCTAACATGTTTGGCCATGTAAATTTACAGCTGACGGCAGCAGTGCAGAGGGGAGAAAAGGTTATTTCAACCGTTGATTAATGGCCCATATCTGAGGAATCAATAAATGTAAATCAAAAGGAGAAAACTCTTTCTTCAGGACATCACTCAGTTCTCTTGTGAGAATGAGCACATGCAGCCAGCTTCCACCCTGGACAGATACCTGTTCAAATTCTGTCAATTCTCATTGGAGGATGAAAGGAGATTGATAGGCAGGAATACCCATGAGACAGCAGTGAAGAGGGGTCTCGGAAGGAAAGGAATGATTTTAACACACGGTTCTCTGGAATACTTGATTCTGATTGGTCAATCGCAGTATTTAGAGGTCTGATATTTCCTAGCATTCGCCATTGTCCATGGCAAAGATGTACATAATCTAACTGAAACCAGTGCTACTTTCTTGTCAGGCGTTACACAGTGGACTCGTTCTCTCTTTTTTGCATGCAAACACAACTGGCTCATTCTATGTCTCAGTGTTTTTACATCAGAGTACTTCAGTATTAATAACCGATTCGTCTTGTTGTTAGGCTGATTGTTTTGTTGCAATTGTTGTATGTTGACATTAACATTTTTCTCAGCAAAATCTTACAGATCATTTACAATCAATTTGTATATATTTGGTAGCCATGAATTAAGTGAGATGAAATACAGTCATTCTCACAAAATAAACCCTAAAAGTGATCAGGACCTCTGATCAACTGTTGCTATTTGGGGAAGAAAAAAAACATCTCAATCATAAATCTGAAATTAAATAAAATACAAAAATTAGATGAAAAACTTAAATGTACATTAGAAATGTACATGAAAATAAATTGAAAATAAATGTCTAAAATAAATCAATGATGAAAGCACATAAAGGACCAAACAGGACCAAAGCCAAAATATACAAATAAATGCTAATTCAAAATATTAATAAATACTATTATAATATAATACTAAAATACCACTGCTCTGATCGTACTGTACCCAATCCTTTAAAGGTCCCATTGCATGAAAATTTCACTTTATGAGGTTTTTTAACCTTAATATGAGTTTCCCTAGCCTGCCTATGGCCCCCCAGTGTCTCTAGACGTTTTGATGGGTGTCAACCAAGCCCTGGGTATTTTTGAGAAAATGAAAGCTCAGACGGGCAAATCTAGAAATCTTCCCCTTATGTCGTCATAAGGGGAAAGGTTACCTCCCCTTTCTCTGCTTTGCCCGCAAAGAGAATTTGGTCCACCCATGAGAAAATGAGCTGCGCGATATTGTTTTTTTCCTCGAGAGACATCATGGCTTGCAAACGAGCAAAGCATGGCAGTTGCTCAGTGTTTGGATGTACAAATGAACACAAAAGTATTTTTTTAGTTCCTTCATCCGAGCCTCTGAAGAACCAGTGGGTTATGTGAATTTCTGATGTGTAATTGTTCAAGTTCAGACAGATAATCTTTCTCTCAAAGTCGTTCAATACTGTTTATTCATCAGTAAATCAAGCCAGTGACTAAACGATCAACTTCACGTCGTTTCTCTTAGTAGGATGAAAATAATCGTACTTAAACTGTGATTAATATATATACAGAAAGCGATCAAAGAACAATCCCTTCCAATCGCCCAAGCTGTCAATCACACAGCGCGAGTTTATCTGGACACTTGCCAAAACTCGTTGTGAAATCAATGACGCTGTTACACTGCACAACGAATCTCTTACTGTACTTACCTCATGTTTGCATTGGTGAAAGCATTAATGAGAGTACAGAAACTGCGTTGCAATGATAAGATCTTCATTCACGCGATCAACAGGCTGTCATCTGCTCAATGCTCATCACTGCAACCTTTAATGTGATGGGAATAGATCTAAATACTTAAAAAAAATGTCTCACGATTCGTTAATCCAGATAGCTGTAATAGTAAACGTTTTCGAGAGAGTTCCACATGTAATGCTAGATATTTCATATGCAAGCATGTCAGCCAATCACAGCAGTGGCAGTTTACACTGAAGTCTCACAGCAGACACGCCCCTTCAAACAGAGCGGTCAAAATAGAGGCTAAAATCAGGCTAGGAAATATGCCTTTTATTTTTAAATTATAACAACTTTTGATCTAAAAAACATTCTAACATTATAAGGGCACCCCAGGAAACATTCTAAAATAATAAAATAATCCATGCAATGGGACCTTTAAGCTTCTAAGTACATATCTACATTTCCAGGAAAAATATGACAAAATTACCTGTAATATAGATTTTGTAACATTTAAGGCACCCATCTTGGTTTATTAATTAAAATAACAGCAATGACCAACAACAAAGTTAACTGACCTTTATACAGAATATCCAAGAGTTCTAAAAATGGTTGTTTTCAGAGCCAGCACACCATGCATTAACTCACATCCAATGAGTTTCATGCAGTGAGACTTCCATTGCCCACACAGTAGCACATAATAATAACATCAGTTGTGTTTTTGTAATGGAGGTCACTGTCAGTCTCTTTCAGGTGATGGCTGGGTCAGGTTCAAGGATGAGGAGGATGAAGCTCGTTTGAAGAGCATGATTAATGGTTAGTGTGATGTCTGTGACAGCACCCCCTACAGCTGTCTCTGGGTACTCTACACATCTGTTCCTGCTCAGAGATGCCAGGGTCATGTTTACAGACGAGATATCATCAGGCAGACTGGCTCAGGAAGGATTTGATGAATAGTTGTGTAGCTGTATGTGACAGTGCCCCTGCTGGCCAGGGCCTGGTGTTTATGGGTGGTGAAGAGACCTCAAACTGTGTAACCATGGGGACCTAGAGACACTAGGTCATGATAAATGTGTGCAGGGACTGTGCGTGTATTTGTGTGTGTAGGCTGATGTCTGTTTCTGTGTGTGTTTTATGTGTCTGAGAGAGCAAATGGATGGGATTGTGTGTGCTGGGATGTACTGTAACTTCCCTACAGGCCTTGTTTTCCATCATCATAATCTAGGCTTAAATACCCACACAAGCACACAGGGACACACAGACTACAACAGCATGCAGTAGGGCTTTGTCCTAACCAAAGGGTCAACTAGCCAAGGTTTGGATGGTTAGCATGGTCCTATTGCCACTCTTGGTATGGCATAGCTACAGAAGTATTGGGCAAAAAACATATTTTTACAGTAACATTTCAAGCAACAGTTTTGTATTATATTCAAATTTAATTTGAATGTAGTATACATTGTGCATATATTCAAGAGGAAATTTATGTAATATTAACCACTGTTCAAAAGTTTGGTGAAAGAGTTTATTTTTTTATGTTTTTGAAAAAAAGTCCCACCAATGCAGGATTTATTTGATAAAAAATACACTAAAAACAGTAATATAACTGTTTTCTATATTAAAATGTCCCTATTATGCTTTTTATATTACTTCTCATGCAGTGTGTAATACAGTATATAGCTGTTTGTAAATTTAAAAGGTCTGAAAGTTTTAAAGATCAAAGTGGATGACAAAGTTATTGTCTCCTAAAATAAAATATTGAATCAGCAATTTCATTCTCACTTTCTGTTACATACCTACGTAAAACATATGCATAATGTCAGCCTATGGGTCCATTGGCTGCCCATGCACCAACAACGTCTACTTTGACCCGCCCTCAAACGCTGTCGTTGTAGCTACGGCCTGGAAGAGTTTGGTTTGTGTTGTAACTAACAGCCTGGTATTCAACAGCCAGTACTTCAGTCTGAAGTGTCACATGATCATTCAGAAATCAATCTAATATGCTTATTTGGTGCTCAAGAAACATTTCTTATTATTATTGTTGTTGAAAACAGTTGTGCTGTTTAATATTTTTGTGAAGACTGTTTACTTATACTTTTTTCATGATTATTTGATGAATAGAAAGTTCAAAAGAGCATCACTGATTTGAAATAGAAAAAAATATTTTGTAACATAAATGTTTTTATGATCAATAAAAATCACACTAAAAAAATGTGTGTGTGTGTGTGTGTGTGTGTGTGTGTGTGTGTGTGTGTGTGTGTGTGTGTGTGTGTGTGTGTGTGTGTGTGTGTGTGTGTGTGTGTGTGTGTGTGTGTGTGTGTGTGTGTGTGTGTGTGTGTGTGTGTGTGTGATCAATAATAAAAAAAATATATATAAAGGCAAACACTTGAAAAACACTTTTTGTTTTCTTTTTGCTGAGTCTCAGAAGGTTATAGGCCTCGTTGGTCCTATCCATGCATGAAGCTGGAGTGGCAAAGTACACACTCTTCTACAAATGTTTGGACAGACAACAACAGAAATACAGAAGGGACATTTTTAATCTTTCTTCAGTAAACATATGAAAGAGTGTGTGTTTGTGTACATGTGCCAGAGTTATGACTTTTCAACTGGGGGCCGCTGACAAGCTTTGTTGATTTCCACATAAATACTTCATAATAGTTGGAGTGGTTTACCATATTCATGAAGCATGCATTACTTTAGTGGATCTCTGCGCCTTATTTCTCCAGAGGGTCTCATTAGAGTAAACAGATATGAGTTAAAGGTTTATGTGAATGCTTCACAAGCATACACTTACATCCCACTTTACACAGCAAAAGCTAGACACACAGCATCCAGGTCTTAATGCAGGTGAAATCAAGCTATGATTTCATGCAAATTAAAGACCTGTTTTACTGTAACTGTACTGTAATGGCTTAAGTCATGTGTGGCTAATCAAAACAGCTAACAGTTAGCTTTTCAATAAATACTTATTTTCTCTTATATATTATTTCATATTCTGTGCAACAACAGGGAAACTTTTATAAGGCTTCATAAAAATGTAATTTATCTACCTCTGAAACAACATTTTTTTCTGACGGCAAGAGCGAGACCACACAGGCATTAAAAATAATATTAACCACTAAAATCATAGCCTAGTTTTCATGATCTAATCATATTCTTATCAATAAAATCAAGCCCTACATTATATACAGCTGAAAATTATTTTACCAGAGTTATTTTAGTATTATTTATATAGCCTATTATTTATATACTATTTATCATTATTTAGCTTTATTTTATTATATTTTATATTTTCAGTTTTCATTTTCATTTTAGTTTAGGTTTTATTTTTGTCACTGATCACACTGATCAATAATGTCACTTCCGAACTGGAAGTGAAATTGCCTTGGGTCAAAAGTGGTGGGCCATTTGATATTTGCTTATCCGCTCTCAAACATCTTATAGCATGTCATTTGGGTTTGATTCTGCAACACTGGGTGCTGTTTGTTGTCTCCTTGGCAACAATGGCTGTACAAAACTTAATAAATATGTTTTAAAAGATGTGGGGAGTGTAAGAGAGAAAACGCTTAAACATGAAATCAATATTGTGCTTGGCAGAGGAGTTTACCCACACCACTGTTTGTAGCGGCGGAGAGGTCACAAGGACACCCACTCACACATCTATCATGGAGGAGCTGGAGCCAGATGAGGAGAGAAGGGAAGAGAGATAGAGTGTTCAGAGGAGGTGAACAAGTTCAGTAGTGGGTGAGGATGAGGATTGTGTTAAACAGGAGCTCATATACTCCTTGTGCAGCTGCTCTTGTCAATGTTAAAAGGAGCTGTCTCCGACTGGATGAGCTGAACTAAATTGGGATTTTTATGATGACATGATAATACTGAAATGAGAACATTGCCACTATGGCCTAAGGGGGTCTATAATACCTGGGACCTATCTGTTAGCATGCCCATTCATCTCAATGCCAGCTGGTCAGATGACGCTGGACCCCCAGGAAGTGTCTGATTTCAAATCTGACATTTTTGTTCATGGGAAGTAGCCATTCACCTAAATCTTACATAGGCTGTGACTAATTCTGGAGCTGTGGGAAAATGACATCATGACAGTAATAATAAGCTGACTTTTTTTTTTGCTATTACTGTAAACAAAAAAAACTAAAACAAAAAAAATGATACAAAGCTGTAACAATGTTATACTGTCTATTAAATCTGATATATACTATATATTTAAATAAATATTTTAAAGCATTTTGTTGTTGAGATAACATATGTAAAATGGCAATGTATAATTTTAAATTAAATAATGTAATTTGCATTTGCTTTTTACTACACTAGTGATAACATTTACTGTAATTTAGGTTAGAATTGACCATGTTTTATGTTTCCATGTTTCATATTTAAACACACAATTAAGACATTTGAACCTGAGGAAAAAAAAATGTTTCCATTGTGAACTTTTTTAAAAAGAATAGTCTTAAATCTATGGAAGCCCATTTCCAACACATAAGGAAAAAATTGGGCTTTGTTAAATCAAAATTATGACATACAAGGTCGGAATCATGTATTGTTTTATTATGTCATATTGATGTCTTTATGTTATACTTTTTATTATGATTTACCAAAGCGTGTTTTTTCTTCTTCTTATGTGTAGGAAATTGGATTCTATCAAAGTCACTGAAATGTGTAAACACTTTCCTGTATATTTGAGAATAAGACATTGGATCAATCAATGACATGAGTTTGGGGCGGGACTATCTGTTTGGCTGACCAATGGCAGATGGGGGATATTTTTTTTGAAACATTTTATTTCGGCAAACCTTTTATCATTATTCTTGCAATTCTCTCTTGTGACACTAGTGGCACAAAAATTACACACTTCACCTTTGGAGCATAATAAAGATAAATCTTATAAATATTGCTTAAATAAATAGCTTAACACCTAATGTTCCACCCTGGTGTGGATTATTCCTCTGTCCTCATGGTCATTGTAGGCTGCTCTCTGGATCATACAGTGCTGGGTAATGTCAAGCAGACGTCGGAGGGGTGGGAGGTTGACGTTAATCATTGTGAGATTGCTGGGTAGATAGCGTAGTGACTAATTTCTGTCTTTGCTGGGAGAGTGATTAATGTTGGGTGCTCAGGTTGCAGGAGATAAGCTTCAGCCTTCTGTGAGGCTGCTAGGGAGGATAAAACAGACCACACTTATCAAGGGCATGATGGGAAAGTCAGGGGGGCTCTAGAGAGTTTTGATGCATATGGTCATCAGCAGATATGATCAGCCAGTCAGTGGAGTAATCCATTAAGCCTAACTCAAACTATAGACGCCCTACTCCTGGAATATGAGGAACAATAGAGTGTCATGTTGAATGATTCACAGGAAATTCAATTGGATAAAGCACAGGCTCTATAGATTCATGTTTACACATTTGCTCAGGGTCTGATAGTGTTGAGACTGACATGAGCTTTTTTTTACTTTTGCAAATGTTAACCCAGCGTAATTGCAAACCCTGGGTTAACGTAATCCTGAGTTATCTTGTACCATGTTTCACACAAAGTGTTTAATCTTTATCCAAGGCTAGTAATGAATGGTCATGTTTCGAGTTTCCCACAGTATATTTGTTAATGATGAGTTAACATTCTTAATTGCATATCTGAGGTCAGCAACACAATTTCATGGCAATTTGTAACATTTATGTTTTAGACAATTGCCGACTAATTCATATGAATTCCCATCCCAGTGACAGGTCTACCTTCATGTTTATAGTTTCCCTGCATGTAATGCTTGCAAATGTAAAATCACATTCTAGTAGTCGTTTTATTCTGTTCAGCTGGATGTTTCTTTCTTTAGCTCAAAACATTTCACCATCCAAGTGGCTTCATTAGTTGTGGCTTGTAAAACCATGTTCTCATGTTCTCTTTAGTCAGCTCTCATTCAATAAGGACCATCCCTTTAGGTTGTTCTTTTTGTCTCTCATCATATAATTACTTTAACCGATGCCGCACAACGTTTCACTTAGCAAGCTCTGCACCAGCTACATACTGACATCTGATGGTTAAATAGGGTAAATTAATTTGTTTTGCTCTTACTTTTGTCTCTCTCTCTTTTTCCCTCACACACATTCCCTATTTTTTGCTCCCGCCATGCTTGGACAGAAGCTGAGCTGTCCAGAAGGAGGGGCAGCATCAGATTCCACCACTGAATGTGTCTCAGTATGATGGGAAAAGGAAGGCACATGTGGTTTTGTGATGGGACTGTGGTGAGATTCTTCCTTTCCCATGTCATGAGGCTGGACAGTGAGCTAGTTTTGACAGATCTCCTGCTGCAACGGTAAACAGTTTTACCCAACCACAGCTCTCAGCTCAAGATGGGCCAGCACAAGAAGCTCATCACAGCCATCTGTACTGCATTCAAAAAGACAAGTGTTGCAAAACTAATTGTTTTGTAGACAGTAAACATGGGAGAAGTTTAAGTTAGCATGGTGCGTTTTCCCCTGATTGCGGTTTTTCTAGTACCCCAGATTTTTGGTTTGAATAAATCATTGCAATTGCATATATATAAATCAGATGCACATGCAGCCCAACCCATAGATAGATGCCTCATTGGCGGCTGTTTCTATGGGCCGCTATAGGTAAGCCTTATTGGAACCGTCAAAACACCGGTACGTGAACACTCGAGAGCAAGTGGACTGTGCGTCTTCAACTGTATTTAGACACATGTCTAAATATCTATGTCTGCAATAGACTTCAGCAGATGATTTTGCTAAACTAACACAATACAACAAGACGAAGATGTCAGCAAACACGACATTAAAATGTTACCATAGTATAAAATAGAGATGCACCGATTGATCGGCTGGTGACCGGAATTGGCAGATTTTCACGTGATCGGCCGTGACCGGCGACCGGCCGGTCAGTCTGACAAACATCGATTTTATGCCGGTCAAATGCACTCGGGCGCCGCATGATTAACATCGCGCAACATCAACATCCCACGTGCACGCGGAACACACATGTAGGAAACCTCGTGAATTACGTCCGTTCAGACCGGAAGCGCGTATTTTTTTTTCGGCGTGCATGTTAATCACAACGGGAGCAGGAGCAGCGCTTGAGCGTCAAGCAGGAGCGTCGCGAGCAGTGAAGCGCGTGTTTCGGCGCCGAGTCTATTTGCTGCACTGCTCACGCTCAATTAAAGGGAAAGCACACTTTTGATGGACAAAATAGCCTAAATAGGGTTTCACAAAAAAGTGCCCAAAATGCACAGAATGTGCGTGTTTTAACAAGAACTGGAGTAGGCAATGTCAGAAAAGAAAACGAAGAACAAGATTTATATAAAATGTACCCATTTAAACTTGTTTTATTATTCAGTTTGTACAAGTGATTGCAATAGGCCTGTGTGTGTGCTTTGAGAAATATCTTTATACTGCAAGGCTATATTTATTTATTTTTTTATTTATATATTATTTTATCGCCATTCCCTGTTTTCATACAGACGTTTAGTTTGCTAAATACATGTATAAAAAAATGATTGGATATTGAATGTGAAAAGGAAATGGTTCTTCCATAACACTACACTTTAGATGTGTGTGAATTACCCACACCTGGAGTAATTTATATAGTTCTATTTTATAGCATTTATCTGTTCAAAAAAATATGTAAAAACCTGTAATATTGAGTTAATGCATATAAAAACACAAACCAACACATTCTCACCTGTGAAAGGTTATTACATTTCTTCTGGAATTTAAATCTTGGCGAAATCACATGCAGAAGCTGTGCAATGTTTTGGCAAAATCAATTTTACTGTAAGGGACAACACACTGTCAACATGGCAATAGCAACGTCAGCAAAAGTTTTGTATTCCCGAGCTTCAGAAACAGACAATAAAGTCCCACCCTCACCTGCGCCACACGTTGTTATTGGCTAGGGCGACACACCCACTGGCCAAAGGTATATATAAAGAAACAGTAAAAAAAATCCATATGACTTGTGCCTTATATTCGCCCTCTGAAGTCATTTGATTGCTTTGTGTGAAGACTAGAACAAAGGTTGTTCACTCAAAATCTTTTTCTCCTCCAACTTTGGAAACTTTGGCTGGTTCTGGGCACATGTCAATATGTTTGTTTATTTTGTTCATTTGTGCAGAGGTAAAACACCAGACAGGAACTTTGGGACTTAAGTAGCCAGACAAACATCAAATTAATGACAATTAACTCGGCTCAAGCAGTCTGTCTTGTGTGTCTGTCAAACTCTGAATCTTCTAATTTGACCCAGCATGTTCCCATCACTCGCACGGAAGACTGTAACTATGCTACTGACTGCACACCCAATTATTTTAATCCTCGGCCCACTCCTCCTGAGCGACTGCTCTCAGGGTCTATGAGAACAGATAACGCAGCTAAAGACACCCGCAGAAGCCAGCTCAGCAGCCGCGTGGCCCAACCTCTGCCTCACTGCCCCGAGGCATCTGTTATGCTGGCCCCGACTCCTCCAGGCTCTGGGAGAGCTGCCTAAAATAAGATGTCAAGGGATTGTAGAGGCGGTTGTCAGTATTCCCAGAGACTGTATACCAGTGGGGATGACTTGGTGGATTAGATGAGGCTATCTTTTATTTACCAAACTAAACAGACTGGACAGTTGTCAGTGACACTGGGTGTAGTTTGTAGAAACATGAGGGAATGTGACACCATGGGGAACTTCCTGCAGGCAGAGTGAGGAACATTCACTTTTACAGTTTTGTTGACGTGTTGACAATTGATGTCAATCAGGAATGACATTAATGATAGTATAGCCAGTCTAATGATTTATTCACTGAGAAATACTGTAGTATTCAGTATGCTCAGTATGTCATCAATCATCCACAGAGTTTTTGTTGCCAAAACTTTCAATTCTTATGTAATACGACACCTGTATCACTCGTATTCATAGAGAGCTGTCTTATCCACAGTGCGCATCTCTATAGACCCAAGTCAAACAAACCCTATAAAATCCAACTCTAGCCTCATGCTGAATGAAGCCCTGAGGCAGTGGAATAAGATACTGCACAGCTTCATTAACAGCTCAAACACTTTTACTTCGCTGCTACTTCTTATATGTGAGGTGCTTTGCAGTCAGAGTTGGGGAAAATTCAGAATTAAATTCAATTACATATAATTCGTGAGTTAGAATTTGAATTTAATTGGCCACAGGGATACAAGAATGCATTAAATTGATCATAAGTGACAGTAAATAAATGTATAACGTTACAAAAGATTTCTATTTAAAATAAATGTTCTTTTGAACTTTCTATTCATCAAAGTAGTTTAGTCTTACTGCATGCAATTTTAGGAGTAACATCTGAAACAAAGATACTTAAATGAAACCTAAATGAGAAATTCCATGAAGTCTCCTGAGCAATGAAACAATACATTTTCCACTGGGACAGTATGTGCTTTGTTTAAGTCTGCTGAGACAAGATAATCACTGTCTGCTGGGTCAGTTCCCGAAAAATATGTGGAGGTTGACCAAGATGAACCTAGTCCAAGGTGAAGACTAGCTCTCAGGTGAGCTTTTTAGAGCAGGTAAACCAACAACAACATAGATTGAATAGGTTCATATTGAAGAACGCAAAGCCGTTTTTTATTACACACTACACACTTATTACACACCACCAACTCCCCCGAGCAAGACTAAACTCTCACACTGTTGTCACATACATCTTGTTTTATTGAGACAGTTATTTTCAAAACACCAGCTCCTGACGTATACCTCAAGGATGCAGGCAATTATGTGAAGTGAAATGAGAGATCATGAGCAATAAATTGCAACTCCCGCTCTCAGCGCCTCAACTCTCAGAGCAGAGTTTGTTTTAGAGTCCAACAACCGTATGCTTTCTGAGTGGAATTAAACATTAAAGAACGGAGGAGATTAACAGACTCGCATTTCATTATCCAGCTCTGAGTGTGAACAAAAGAAAAGTGAGACCGGAGAAACAAAACTATTTCAAGTTAGTGTTCCCAAGGGAGGGAGCGAGAGAGATAGAACTAACCCGACAGCAGTGGATACGGGACGCATTAGCGAACTCTTTTTGCCAATACACAAAGCTCACACTTAATTGATTACCTGATATTCTGTAATTGATTGTGAGTCTTGGAAATCAAATGGCTATAAAGCAGAATGTGTGTAGACGGGGATTCAGATTAAGGAGTGGCAGGACAGGCATCTGCCCTGAATAAGGATAACTCTATCTTGATTGCTTTTGAGGTCGCAAATTATATCCGAGGAATCTGGAAATGCTCACAGCATTGTTGCAATGAGATTACCTCTGTCTATGGATACACTGTTAGATGCAGATATGATAGAAATTATGCCAATATAAAGCTGACGGGGGAGTCCAAGTGGGAGGGTTCCTCAAACAATTCGTCATTTAAAGCAAGAGACCCATTAATCAGGCATTTCTCTATGTGTGTTCACACCGAGAGTTACTTTCCCATGGGGAGGTGAGATGGAGGAGACACAGAGACGAAGGATGGGGAAAAACATCGGCAAAGAGCCTAAATCACCCGGTCCCCAACAAAATCCAGCTACTTGATGTTATAGATGAGGGATAAAAAAGGATTATGCGCTCGCTGATTAGATCTCAGTCACTTTGTTCTTTCCGATAACACATTATTATTATTATCAGAGACATCTTTTCATTGCTGATGGAATAAAAGTGAAAAAGGAGAAAGAAAAAACACCGGGTGACATTGAAAGCTGTGACGTGCTCTAAATCGTGCCCACCACCCTCTCCCCAACCCCCTTCATTCAGACTATGACGGCTTGTTGTAAATATTTTAGCATGCTAAAGTTATCACAGCAGAATAAGCCATTAATCACATACAGGCTTGTTTGCTTGGAGACCCTTTCTTTGTGGCCTATAATCCACAGTCTGAATGAGTTCTCAAATGAGCTTCTATGAAGTTGTTTTCAATTACAAAGCCATTTAAGTGGCTGAGAATGAAGAGGACCAAGCTGAATCTTCCCCTGTTTTCTTTACAAATTAAACATGCTCTAATCCTCTCAGCTAGTTGCCTTTGCCCTTGGATTTAATTTGTAGAAATTTCAAATCGCTAATTCTAAAAAAGAAAACTTTAATACTTCCCTGTGATTCTCAAAGCAGAAGAAAGTTGTTCGCTTGGCACGTCCTCTCCGTCTGCTGTCCTATTTTCCACCGTCGCACCTTTTTAACTTTTTTTTTTTTTTTTCAAAGGAGCAGTCACAGCCAAAAGGTGGGGGGCTCTGGGTATAATGATATCAAAGCTAGCACAGAAAGTGACTCCATTGAAGTGAAGCCTGATTTGGGTGAATCTGAGGTCAGGCCCTGGGCCCTGTCAAATGCAGAAGGCACTTGATGCTGTCAGTGTCACTCAATAATTCAGAGTCCATCCTGAGGGAAGGCTGACCCTATATCTTCTCCCACACAGTCTCAGCCTGATTTTCACCTCTTGTCGGACCCCTAACAGCCAGGCAGGACACAAGCCTTGCGGTGCAAACTTTGAATTATCTAGAGGTGACCACTGGTCAAACTGCAAAAAGTGAAAAGGAAGATGAGGACATTCTTACTGCTACTACTACTACTACTACTAGGAGACAATTGCAACAAGGTAGTTAAAGTGATGACACATATTCAGCAGATGCTCATTAAAGTTGTATATCTGCTGGAGAAAAGGAGTATGATCATTTCAAATGAATGATAAATGTTGAAAGTTAAATCTCTTTTTCCATTAAAAAAATACTTGGAAATGTTTCATACAGTTGAAATGTGTAATCTTACATACAGATACAATAATTAGTACCATATAAAGGTGAAACCTATTCAGTAATATTATTGAAGTGTACTCTTATTTGAGATTCAGTAGATTAATATAATTAACTACTATATTAAAATTAGCCACAGTTCGTCCCCTTGGAATTATAAGGTTCTATCTGACATTTTTGTCAAAATTTAGTTATTCACATATTCTTATTCTGACCACTTCTTTACATTATGTGATGTTGTTTTTTAAGTTGTGTACATTTTGGAACTTTTTATTTAGAAAATAAAAAGGTTCTTTCTACACAGTCGAATGGAATGCAAAAACTTTAAAGCTCAATATCTCAAAACTGCTCAGAACGCAGATAGAACCTTATAATTCCAAGGGGACGCACTGTTACATGTGCAAATGTAACACTCTTATTTCTTTTTAGTAGTCTTACTTACTTAGGGCCCTATCTTGCACCCAGCGCAATTGACTTTGTACACTGACGCATGCATCATTCCTATTTTGCACCCGACGCACAGCGGACTTTTCCCTCGGCAGACGTACGTCGGTAAATTAGGAAATGAACTTGCGCTCCCGGGGGCGGTTCAGCAAAAAGAGGAGGCGTGTTCCGGCGCAAACGTTCCCTGGTGCTATTTTCCAGTTCCAGAAAACAATTCCGCCACAGACCGGGAAAAACCTAGTATAAAGTAGTGTTGTCACGATACCAAAATTATGACTTCGATACGATACCAGATCAAAATACCTCGATACCGATACTGAATCGATACCACGGCAAAAAAAGTAAAAGTAAAAGTAATTGAAAAATATGACAGAACTTACAAATCATTGTTTTATAAATTAATTTTAACTCACATGACCAGGATGTTCCTGCCCTGCTTTATGACCATTCCCTACCTATTATTAAAAATAATAATAATAATAATTACATGTCAGTGTGAACGTCCTTACTGAGATGTTTGCAACAATCACATTATTATCAATCATGCTAACATTTACAAACCTTTCACAACTCTGAACAGGTTGGGATGACCAAAATCTTATTTCACGAAACGAGTCATTTAATATTTTTTAAATGTAATTTTATAATTATAATATAGATATTTAATTTAATTGTATCTTTGTTATTAAAAATAAGCAAAAAAGAAAATTACAAACAATATGACAAATACTATAAGAGACAAATAAAATAAACAGTGCTTAATTTCTTTTTTGAAAGCTAAATAGACCTTCTGTAGCTGAAAAAATAAGGTCTTCACTCTATAAATTAACTATAGACTGATTCTTAATAAATATATAAAATGTATTCAGTCAAGCATTGGGTGACTGTCTATTTTCTTTTGTTGTTGGATTAACATTAATCACACAGAACATTACGCTGCCGGTCCGGCCCTTTAAGACCTGCACGTATCCAATACATTGGAACATATACGATTTATTTTTACAAACGGTTTACGTTCACTAAAGACATACCCGACTGTGTTTACGTGAATACTCGCCAGGACGTGCATTTTTACAAATCATTTTGACTATTCAAACCTAATAATCCGCGAAAGAGAACTGAAGTCGCGATCGTATGCTGTTTGAACGGCGTGTGCGCGCGCTTCAGGTCTGAGCCCGGCAGCGCGAACACGTCCCGCGCTTTATTTTCTCATGCACGCAAGTTTCTTGGTCAAGTGCTGCGCATATATATTTTACTGTTCTGCTTCCGTTGTTTAGTGAATGTACACGTCCTGACTCCTGCTGTCACACAGCTACGCAAATTAAGAAATACTGCTCTTATTATTTCACTGTCACTCTTAAAGTACCGGTACTAATAAAAGTTAATATCGTATCGTTTTTAATAGCAGGGTATCGCGATACCGTTCTAGTACCGGTATATCGTGCAATACTAGTCTAAAGTCAGTGGCGCGTTTTCAGTGGTGCGTTCAGATGCTATTTTAAGGGCGCATGCTTGGCCATAATGTAGCGTGTGCACAACGCGCTTACACTTTGCTTCTCTCATCTACACAGATGCAGCAGTTGACATTTTTTGCAAACCATACATAATTACGAGGAAAAATATTCCACACGAGGGAAATCATTGTGGTGTCCATGAAGATGTGAAAAAATAGGCATAAATCTAGCTTACACATTTACCCAAATTATTATACGCCTGTTTAACCGAAGCTTATTTGGGTGGGTTTCTCCCATCCCCATACAATGTCACTTCTCTGTCTTTTACGGCCCTGGCAAATCCGCCATAATAATAGCAATCCACCATGGAACAAGCGCGCCTGTCTTTAAAGGGAATGTGAGATGATGCTGTGATTGGTTTATTGCACATTACGCCCAAACCACACCTATGAGTAACGTAGCTACTTCAGACCAACCCATTTTAGATTTGCGTCGGGCGCAAGAGTAATTTATCCCGCCGGTATAATAGCAACAGCGCCGAGACCCGCCAACAAAGTTACTTGCGTTTCACGTTTGATACTTGCGTTTCCGATCGTTAAACTAGGGCCCTTAGTCTTACTTATTAAAAATCTATTATGGTATTATGTTACACTTACATATAAATGTTCAAAAGATGGCAGCTAGAAAGCATTATAAAATATTACAATTGTTCCCTTATTGTGCAATGATGTGTTTTGGAGAGAGCTACTGTATGTTCTATCTAATTTTGTTTGTGCAAAATAAACCCACATGCTTCAGTGCTATTTTTGATAGTGTATTTGAAATGGAGCAGAGAAAATAATACAAATGAAAACAATATGAATGGCTCATTACATTTGAGTATATTTTAAAGACATTTTTAGACCTTTGCAGTTATTTTACACTGTAACACCTATTACTGTAACTACTTTTTTGCCTACACATAAAAACCTTGCCGTTTGTGGACACCAAACAAAAGAACGTTCCTTAAAACTTGATCCAGAAAGCCAAAAGAGCTGCTTTCACAAAACTATTCTGAAGTAGTACGTATAATTACACCTGGTGATAAGGTTGTGTAAAATCAGAATGGTTGTCATGGGGAGCATAAATATTCTGACCTGTGGATTTAAGGTGACCTTTTTCTGAAGGAGCATCTTCTAACCTTCTGTCTCACATTCCTCTGGGCTGCTGTAAAGCTCACATTAACTGCATGGCTATTATTTCAGCTCTCACAGGGAAAATAAAGCCACTGGCTGTATGGATGCCATTTCGAAGCTCATTTTAACGCTTGATTAAAAGCTTTTTAAAGCCCACACTCCTTCACAAAATCTCGACCAGCGGTGAACGCAAAAGAACAAGACGTGAATGCCATTACCTGTGATTTATTTGTGCGAATTGTACACTCAGGGTTGATGCAGGCAGCAAATTTCTGTTCTGTTCAGGGAGAAAATATATAGCCGTGTGAACAGCTTTTCCAGTATGCTCAGTATATCTCAACACAATGCAATTCATGAGCTTAAACATAAACTTGCTCTTCATTTCATTTATGGTTTCTTTACAAACCCTGTCATCACATCCCTTCTGAATTCTCCAGGAAGAAAACCACGTCCTCTTTGACTTCCAATACCCTCAGTCATGGACTCCGAGCTTCTTTACCCCTCTTCAGAGGGGGCTGAACATATATTAACTGTGAGGAGGTGAGAATAGAGGGTTTGTTGTAGACAGAAGAGCTGAGAGAGCAGCAAGAGTTGATGGCTTTTTTCCCCTCTCTATCCCATCTGCCCAGCAGGCTCCCGGCTGCCGTGATCTCAGCTCCATTCCCCGCCAACATTCCTCCCCAGGCCACAGCCGACATAATCAGATCCCCCGCACCAACCCATCTCCCATCTTTACATGTTAATATGTATCCTGACCAGAGGGTCTGTGTCAAATGGGAGGAAATGATGGCTTGCGAGGGGGCAGGCGGATATAAAATACAGTACACCTGCAATAGATTCAGCACCTGGTGGACACATGGAGGGCTTTTCACTGCCTGTTTAAAACAAACATTTATTGGGGACATTAAATCAATGTCCATGTGGCCATATGGATGGAGTTTGTGAAGGGAGTTTCAACCTTTATTGGTCTATAAGACATATTAAGTGCCAAATTCTTGCAGTACCCACATATCCAACCTATTGGATTCCGATTTTTTTGTGGCATGAGCCAAGGCTCTCTTTGTAAATAAAAACTGGGGCACACTTTATATTAGGGACCAATTCCCACAATTAACTAACTATTAACTAATACTTTTGCCTCAATAAACTCATAAGTACTGCTAATTAATAGTTAGTAAGGTTTAGTTAGTTAAGTTTAGGTATTGGGTAGGATTAAGGGATGTAGAATATGGTCATGCAGAATAAGACATTAATATGTTCTTTATCAGTAAGGGATAATGTACATCCAGCCGGTTGTTATCTCAGAATAAACACCGACAGGGTGATCAGGACCCTGACACGAAGCGGAAAGGTCATCAGCCTGTAGGGGTTTATTCTAAGGTAACAACCGGCTGGGTGTACATTATCCCTTACTTGCTACTGACAGATCATTGGCCACTGATACAGCAGGAACCAATCAGCTGTGCTCTATAGAGAATGATGTGGTGGCAAGCAGATTGAGTTAAGGACCTATAAGCCTGAGAGAGAGAGAGAGAGAGAGAGAGAGAGAGAGAGAGAGAGAGAGAGAGAGAGAGAGAGAGAGAGAGAGAGAGAGAGAGAGAGAAGAGAGAGAGAGAGAGAGAGAGAGAGAGAGAGAGAGAGAGAGAGAGAATACCATAAATAAGGCCCTGTTTACACCTGGTATTAAGATGCGTTTTGGTCGTTAAATTTCGCATTTAAAATTTTCGTCTCTTTTGTCCACTTTCAACCACATTTGTCCTGATTTCTTTGAGGGGAGGGTCTAAAAGATGAAAAAGCTAATGCAACTTACACATGAACATGACCAGAGAAAACATACGGAGAGAATTTGTTTACTAGTGTGCTTCCCATAATGTTTACGCATTAAAGGCAGGGTAGGTAAAAAATGTATAAAAAAACTTTCTTCCAAATTTGTTTAGACTTTATATATATATCAATGCATAATTAAAATCTAAGTACTCTGAAAAAGAAAGTATAAAAATCGAGTGTCTGTAGACCTCTCACGACTGTTTTAAAGACAGCTCATTATTTCCATTCACTCCACCCCCTCCCTTCTGGGCTCCTTCCAAAGCCACGCCCCCAAAACACATGAACGCGCGACTCCGACAGCTGAGCTGAAGACGCATTGTTTACCTGAGACGAGCGGAGAGGAGCGCAGTGCATGCAGTGACATCATGTCAGAATCACATGTAATAAAAAAATTTAACTTTATCATTATGAATATAAACAAATAAGATGTATTTTAGTACTCACTATCAAGCTAGCATATTGATATTGGTAAAGTTTAAATTATGCACAATTCAACACTATAGCTATCATCTTGAGCTAGACCAATAGATTATACTACGATAGATTATAGATTATCTCTACTACAGCTCGCTAAGGAATGTTATGTTAGCTAGCCTATATTACGCAGCTACGTGTGCTAATGACACATGCTTCATGAAAAAATAAACAAAAAAATATGTATGATCAAAATACAAAAAGAAAGATTTACCTGTCCAGCAGAAATAAAGCCATCGAGGAGTCACTTTTCAGCCCCTTGAGGTCCCTCAGTTCTCGCCATCGCTGGAAAGCCACGCCGATATTAACTCGCGTTTTATTTCTTTGTTTATCCAAAGACTTTTTGTTCAATGCCTTTTCTTGTACTGTTACTGTCTTCCTTTTTTTGCCTGGTTTGCCTTCACTAACTGCATAGGCCGGTACTGTGAATTTTGCTTGCTCTTTCTCTGCCATTGTTTTGGTATTCCTAGGTGCCTCTTGAATTCCTCAAATCAAACGGGACGCGCAAGTGGGCAGGTTCTGTGTGGCAAATGGGTGGTTGCCATGGTTGCGAGAGAGTGACAGCCGCCTAAGCCAATCCTATGTTTCGTCCCGAATGGAAATAATGAGCTGTGTTTAATACAGATTAAACGGTCTAGAGTCACTCAATTTTTATACTCTTTTTTATCAGAGTTCTTACATTTTAATTATGCATTGATATATATATAAAGTTTAAACAAATTTGGAAGAAAGTTTTTAATAAATGTTTTACCTACCCTGCCTTTAAGTCAGTAGGCAACGATTATGCAGTCTTTTGTGGCTGTTCGAACACATTCGACCACATAAGCGTTCAAACTACGAAAGTAATCCGGTCAAATGTGTTTTCAACTACCTCGAAAGTGGCTGAATGTGAACAAGCTCAAAATGTTTTATATCCCATTTCACTTGTATTTAGCGTCATCCACTTATGATCTAATCGACCAAAACACATCTACATACCTGTGTAAACAGGGCCTAAGATACACTTGATAGAAATCCCATCTACATCATGCCGACCCCATCCATGTAAGGTCTGAGAAGCTCTGAGTTAGAGAAATGTGGCTTATATTAACAGTAATGCAGAGGGATATGACCTTCAGGTATACCTTCAGGACGGAATCATATTTCACTTAATTAGTCATATTGTCATTCTCATCATCAAGTGGTACTGCAGGATCCTTTTAGCGAAGGAGAGGCTTGATATTATGTAATGTGATTTTGTCTTGAGTCTTTATGGTGAATTTAGATATATACACTTCCTTCTGCCTTTCACTCCTTAAAGAACCATTACACAGCAAGAAGCTTCCTTTCATTTAGGAAACGGTAGCCATTATCTTGTATTTTAACTTAATCAATCCTTCACCCTCCTCACTCGTCAGAGAATCATTTAAATTCCTATTAGCTTTTACTGCCATTTGAAAGATATGAGCTTGTCAGAAACTAGAACAACGAGCACATTTTATGAGCTCTTAATCTGGCTAAATGAACCCCAGAAATGAAAGATTTCAGTAGAGTTTGCAGATGGGTACTTGATGAATTTTTCATTCCTTTGTATGGAGACACATCATCCCCGATATAAAGTGCAGTCAGGATGATGGCACCAGGTGGAACAGGAACAAACGAAAATCTCATACTTGACTTCATGAAAGCTTTTTAAGAAGCACTACAAAGGTGACCTTTTACCAGAGGTCAAAAACTACTTGTACTCCACTCCAAAAAAAAAAAAAAAAAAAAAAAAATTCCTTTCACTATCAGTGCTAAGTCATTTCTGAAAGACACTCAACACTGTTGCAGAGACTTCCAGTCTGATAATGGTCTGTTAATGGAGTGTCTTATCTAAAATTTGTGTAGCTCTGAGGCATCTACGTGGGGCCTATATGGTTTTCCTGGAGTCATTTTACACTGAAAATGCCTCCACACATTTTGTGGTGGATGAAGCACACATATTGTATCACGGGTACAAATGCCCTAATTAAATATTACTCCACGTAGCCCTCAAACTGTATTCACTTTATAGCCCTTAATTCTGTAATTGTGGACAAATGTGGGCACAGAGGACTCAGATGTGACCCTATTTTTTATTTATTATAAATGTTATATCACTGTCTTCGATAAAATTTTGTCTATCCATTTATGGTGTGTTTTTTTTATTTTGGGGGTATTTTTGAATTTATTTACTTCAAAAAGTACCATATTTTCTATGTAAATTATGCTTATTTTTTTGACTGTGAGTTTTTGGCATGATGAGAATGTTGTACAGGATCAGCCCTTCATTTGTGTGTATGTTAGATATGCATTGTATTGGATCTATTGATTTATTTTTACAAAAAAACAAGAAGAATGCTCTAAATTACAGTTTTTGCTCTAAATTACATTACTTTCACTTTCACCTTCACTGTCACTGTCACTTTCACTTTCACTTTCACTTTTTCCCATTCATTTCTATGGGTGCCCATTTTTGACCCAAATACAAGATTAAGGATTTTTTTTTTTTCACCCACTTAACATTGTAGAATTGAGTCAAAAAAAATTGTGTGTGTTCAGGAGGCAAACTTAGGAAAAGTGGCCAAGTCTTGTACCGCTCAGATCAAGGGAAGTATTTTTAAAAAATAAATCAACATTATTTTGCCCACATTTGTCCAGAATACGGTTTTAGGGTTAAAAGAATTAGTACTGTTTTTAAATGTTGAAATGTAAAAGTACAAAAGTACTTATTTTTAATGCACTTACGCAAGAAACTACTTATCAATGGATCATGTTTATTTATTTATTTATTGTATATTTTGCCTCAGTCTTGCTGCTCAAAATAGTCGTTGAATGAGAAAGAGGTCTAATACACATTTTTATGAATTAAAGAAAGATGTTTGCAAATAAGAAAATATTTAATTAATTAACAAAAGTTCCTATACTTTTAAGTTAAAACCTTTAATATCAATTTAATGGGATAGATCACACATACATGTGAAAAAAAGGTTTTCTTTCTTTTGATCTTTTGAAGAATTTTAGTAAACAAATATTTTAGGTTTCCATTGACTTCCATTGTATGTACAAAAATGTGTGTATGTACATTCTTCAAAATATGTTATTTTATGTTCCACAGAGGAAAGAAAGTCATAGGTTTTAAATGAGGTTGAGTGAACAATGACAAAATGTTCATTTTTGTGTGGACTATCCCTTAAAGGAACACTCCACCGTTTTTTGAAATAGGGCTTATTCACCGTCTTTCCTACATTTAGATAGGTGGGTAAACGCATTTTTGTCTCAGTGCATGCATTGCTTTAGTTTGGCAGCGCCGCCGCTAGCTTAGCTTAGCATAATGAATGGAATCCTTTGTTGCCAGCTCGCATGTCATGAGTAAAAGTGCTAAAAAAATATTAGTATTTTTTACTTTTTTTTTAACAGACCCGGAGTGATCACTAGAGGCAACTTTCATCCCGGGGCCTGTGCCCAACATGGAGTCTGTCCAGGTGAAAAATTTAATGAAAGCTGGAGCTCGACTGATTTAATACTGGATGAGGAATTATTATGTGATGAGCTGGACGAGGAGGTGTCCAAGTCGTCTCAGCCATCGCTGGATAAGTCCAGTTCCAAGTCGTCGCTGGACAAGCCCATTTCCAAGTCATCTAAGTTGTTGCTGGATAAGCCCAGTTCCAAGTTGGCCAAGTCATCTCTGGATAAGCCCAGTTCCAAGCTGTCACTGGTTAAGCCCAGCTCCATATCTTCATTGTTTAAGCTCAGCTACAAGATGTCTACATCATCCAGCCCTAAGTCTCCTTCATCACGGACGGTCCCACCCACCCTCCCTCTCCCTCTTCCTCCTCCTCCTCCTATGCCAAAGCCTCAATCTCATCTCTGCTGTTTCCCTCCAGTGGTTCCGTTCTCCTGCACGGATCTGCCTGCGGCTTCCCAGTAATCAGCTCCGCCTTGGCCTGTGTATCCCTTTGCTCCATCTCAAGCCTTCAAGCCCCGGACCCCACCTCGGCCCTCTGACCCATCAGCTCCACCTTGGCTCAACACTCCCTCTGCACCACCATGGACTGTCATCCCTCAGCCTCTGCTGGGCTCCCTTATCCATCTGGCTCCATCTTGGTCCATTGTTGCTCTAGATCTGCCTTGGACTTCTGAGTTAGCGGGTGCACCTTGATCCTCCACCCATCTGGCTCAGCCAGGCCCTTCTTTCTCTCCGGTTCCTCCATTGTCCTCACTCACAACATCTCCACCCCCCAAACCCACGTCTCCACCTCGGTACGTTTGACAGCAGCTTCACCGTGGCCCTCCAGGCCTTCAGTGTCACACTGGGTCTTCGGCTATGCCTGGGTCTGGTTCCACCGGCCTCTCCACCAAGGCTCCACCATGGCACCTCCCTCCATCAGCTAGATTGTGGACCTTCATGTCTCTGCTCTGGGTCATCCTCCTGCTTCTCCTGTCTCTGCTCTGGTTCCACCTGTCTCCACCTTAGCTCATTCCACCTTTATCTCCTCCCAGGTCATCATACTTGGTGTCTTTCACTACCTGCTCATCGTCCACTATGATTTGCAGCACGAGGACGGGTGGGGTTCTTTTTTAGTTTCTAGTCTTAGTTTTCATTGTCTGTATTTGCCTGTGTTCGAGTCATTCATTAGTTGCCATGGTTTTTTAATAAGTTCTCACCTGTTCCCTGTTCTGTTGATGATCATCCTCCTGTGTACTGTGCCTTCTGTTTCTTTAGTTCAAGGTCTTGTTTTAATATTACATTCATGTGTGAAGTGCTCTTTCGTTTCTAGTGTTTATTAAAAGTTTTATAATCATTCATTCTGTGTCATGCATCATCCTTGGATTTAACTATACATGCAACCCATGACAATAACAGTCAAAGTTTTCCAAAATAATTTTTTTAATTTTTTTTTTATTAGAGATACTTACTGTTTTTTATTTGATTGATACAGTTTTGCAGGAAAACAAACCTGACAACAAGAACATGGAGGGCTGTTAAAATGCTGAGACTAAGAAACTATTTCATTCCCCCACCGGATAATAAATAAATTATCATATCTGCAGATCCAGACAGGTGACAACCAGACCTTGTTTGATCATTGGAAAAATTCCCAGAAAACTGTCATTCACATCCTGAGTTATAATGGAGTCTTATTTTTATGACATCTTCATCATTCCCACAGTAAAACAGTGTCAGTAATAATTTAATGTGCTGTGCTGATTTGCAGCTAAACCTTTAGGCCTCTCAGGCCCTGAAGTTTTTTCAGGTATGAGAGAGTCAGAGCCTGAGGGGCAGTGAGTTAGACACTCATAAATAATATTGGCCTGCTTGTTTAAGCCTTGTGTACGGTTCCGAAGCTCAAAACCATGGCCGCACACGCATGTTATAAGAACACAATCAACACCCCGAGCTGCTTGTAACCTTCTCACTGTTTAACCTGGCATCAGACACAAGATTAATGACATTAAAAGCACCATGTTTATGAAGTAAAGAAAGCATTTATTTACACATCTGGATGAAATGAAAGCAATGAAGCATGTTTCTGAGTTTCTAAACATAGCTGTGTCTTGATACACAATCTCAGGGTTGCCAACTCTCACGCATCTCGCGTGACAGTCACGCATTCAGCCTCAATCTCACGCTCTCACGCTCAACAAAGAAATCTCACGCAAAAATAGACATTCTTCTGTGCTCTATTTTTTTTTCACTCATGTGCACTAAATTTCAGAATTATTATAAACAATTCAGGCTCTTAACTACTGGATGGACCACTAGTTATGGCGCAAATTAGTTAAAAATCTCCCAGAACCTAGAGCGAGCACGCATGCGAGACTGTCGTCCAAACCAACCGATAGCGCGCGCACGCACGGCAGAGAGGGAAAGTCTTACAACTGCGCATTTTATCAGTTGCGGCGCCTTCATCTATAGTCTACACTGCAGCACGACGTATATTCACATCAAATGTTAACGCAGAGGAACGGGACACTGCAGTTCACAAAAGTTCATTATTTGCATGTGCTTTAAAGCCTTGCCGGTTAAACATGTCATTCGCTGCTGATGCGCTGTTCAAATATGCGCTTTACTGAGCGCGTACACTCGACGCGCACATGCACTAAAAGCCTGTTACTGGACTAAGTTATCTTGTGAGTCTAATATTGCGCTAATACTGTCAAATACAGACAATGTTTACATAAACAAAGTTGGTTATGTCTAAAGTGAAAGCAAACAGAGAAAATTAATTAAAATCTGCTTGTCATATATATATGCGTGTATATTAGACGCGTCGCGTGCAGTTCTTACAGAGACAGTAGCCCTAATAATAAACATGCTGCCGCTTGTTCTTAAAGAGATAGTTCACCCAAAACCAAACAGTTGCTGGTCCCCATTGACATACATAGTAGGAAAAAAATATACTATGGAAGTCACAGGGGTACATCAACTGTTTGGTTACTGACATTCTTTCAAATAACGTTTATTTTCAACAGAAGAAAGAAACTTATTCAGGTTTAAAACAACTTAAGAGAGTAAATTATGACTTTTTGGGGGGAGAACTATGCCGTTAATGTTAATAAAACAACAAAACACACAGAGGAAATCATTCACTGCTCTTGACTGAGAACTTTAAGTCTGTTGTGTTTTATTTTCATATTTGTCCATTTAATTACTTTCTTCAATTCTACTGTTAAATACACCTATAGCTGAAAAAATAAAGCACTGTTTATTTCATTTGTATATTAAGTTGTGTATGTGTAATATGTATCTCTGTTCTTAATTTTTAATAACAAAGAAAATAGTGACAAAGATTTTAGCTTCGCCACTTTAACCTAAATGTCTGCCATTCTTTTTTATTTTATATTTTGTTACCTATATTTTGTTATAAGGCTTTGTTTTTAAAATAGGGACATTAGTTTGGCTGTAATGCTCAGTCACATGCAAAATAGTAAAACCAACATGAAAAAGAATCATGATAAAATCGTGATTTTTTCTGAAAAACAAAACAAAAATTGTGATATTATTGCCATATCGCCCACCCCAGGTGTAAAAAAGTGCCTAGATGTGCTTAGATGCTAAAAATGTGTTATTATTGATCATTATATCACACTACAATTAAACATAATGAAACATTCATTTGAATTGAAATTGTTTTATTAGCTTAGCTAATATTATTTATTAGCTTTTTCTAGAGATTGCAGTCATGCATGACATGGTGAAAAATGACTTGAAATAATACTGAAAATAGGTTAAGATGAATGTTAAAGGTGTGCCCCCTAAAAGCACAAGTGGCCCCTGCCTGCCCCATACCCCCCCCCCCCCCCCCCCCCAGTTAGCCCCCCCCCCCCCCCGTCGGAGAAGTCTCACTCCGAGCTAAACTGAAAAGTTGGCAACCCTGCAATCTTTGCACACACATTCTCTGTTTATCTTGATACTGTATGTCAGTGGACTGCTATGAACAGATGGACATTAACCTTACATGTGATTTACATTAGAAGCACGCATATGAACGCAAAACATATACAAAGTCAATGAATTCCTTTGAAGTGCAATTTTATCTAAATACCACTGTATTATAGCAAACGCCCTTTTTTTGTTAACAAGCTAAGGTTGTCAGACCGCAATTTATGGCTAGAATTTGAACTAAACAAAACTTTCAATCTTATATGCCCTGTTTTGCTGTAAGAAATGGAAAGAGAAAAGGGAAAGTCCCACAGAGACTCGAATTAGTCCCTGTCTTTAAATGAGGAGTGGAGAGAGAAGGAAGTGCGTTTGATTTAATGTCCTTCACTCCTCTCAGGCCTATGAGGAGGGGAGTGACTTTATTTATTTATTTATTCATTTATTTCTCTAAAACAGTGCTTTATTACTTTTTGTTACACCACAGCTGCTTTACCCAGAATATTTGCTAAAACATTTAAGTGAGAAAAATGTGTATGCACATTTTGACAAAATGCTGTCACATGATTATGTATGCAGCTTTACTTTCAAGCAAACAAACATAAAATAATCAAGCCATCACAGCAATATAATTCTAGCACCCGATTAATTTAGCAAATCAACTCATTTTGATAAAAATATTAAAAACATGATTCTCTGATTAACAAGCCCCATCTCTGCAAGTATTCACATAAACACAATTGGTTATGTTTTAAGTGAACGTAAACAGTTAAAAAAAATTAAATAAAATAAATCTCATGTATCATTATCTTCAGTCTATCATCATATTGGATTATATTGGATCCGTGCATTAGGTCATAAAGTGATAGCAGCCGATAAATACCTGCTGCAGTCAAAACACAGCTTTAACAAAGATTAATCTATATTTCATTTAAAAAGTGAACACTATGCAGTGTTATTTTAATTATTACATTTCAGGTTCTGCTTTTAGGGCCAGTTCACACAGAACGTGTTTTTTGCTGTTAAAAAAGTGAGACGGAGGCCAGCGGAACAAAAAAGAGCAAGGTTTAAGGCCAATTTATACTTCTGCGTCGAGTGTACGCCGTAGTGTACGTCGTAGGGTACGCACGTAGGCGACGCCGTCGTGAGCATTTATACTTCTGCGAATGTCTGTGTTGCTCTGCAGTTACACCGCCGAAACGCTAGTTGGCGCGGGTGGGTTTTAATGTTCCAGTTCCACTGTGTTTACATTCCTCGCGGCTGTTTTGAGTTTAGGTTTCTACGAGCAATGGCGACTGAAGGAGTCATACAGATGGCTGTATTTCCGCACTTCTTCAAGCAATCTCTCGGTCACTTGGTCTGTTTCCATGGCTCTTCACTGATCTTCGGAATTTAAAAATGCCGGCGGGCGGTGCAGAGTGCAGAAGATCATTCCGGAAATGCGTAGGAGGAAACGCGATGCTATCCAGCCGACCAATCACAGATCTTGCGGTCCGCGTCGCCGCGACGCGTAGTTACATTTTTGAGGAGGTGCGCGTCAGGGTACGGCGAAGGGTACGACGTACCTTCTACGCGAACCCGACGCAGAAGTATAAATTGGCCTTTAGAGACACATTTTTTAAAAGTTTAACTACTTTTAACTTGAGCGTCACATTTCTATGCCGCACCATGCACGAGACATGCGCAATGGTCTGTCCAGTGTATGTTTACATTGGAAAAACGCATTCTGTGTGAACCTTACTTTATTTGTAACTTTGTTCTATTGTATTTATATATGATTTTCTGTCTGTGATAGATAAATAGATAATGGCTAATACAGTAAAAAGTGCTTAAAATTTGGCTTTCGCTAGGGCAGTGCATCATATTTCCCCCTTAGGGGAAATATGCCTATGTCCACTTTAATGAATTTATGTGGCGGCCGAGAAAACGCGCCGTGAAATGGGCTCAGTGTGCAAGTTAAATGGTTCATGAAAAAACATTGATACAGTAAAAATTATATATAAAAAAAGCATTTCGTTAAGGTAGTAGGCTATATCGTCCCATATAAATATATTGGAAAAATGAAATGTACTAAAATTTCGTATTTCACAAGATCAAGGATAAACCACTTTGTCGGATTTAACGCATCCTTACAGCTGGCAGATATTATTGATGCAGATACCATTAAATTCTAACAGGGCTTATTACAAGCCGAGCCATAAACACAAAGGACTTTAGATATAAAGGGGAGGCTCACGCTTCAAAAAAACGACAAACGAATAAAGCTGTAATCATCCTTGTACAAGATGAACTGCTCTGGCCAAATTCAAAATTTCAGCACTTTTTATCAGCCCAATGCACACAGCTGTACTGCGCCATCAGCCCATTCCACAGGCTGTGGTGATGTTTCATGGTCGCCACAGAGGATGCGTTAAAGCGGACATAATGCGTTAGAGATAGCCTATACTGCCCCTACGAAAGACAAATTTTGAGCAAATACAGCTTTATTAATTCATGTGCATCCATACTCTCGTTTTCTTAATAGTAAAATGGCAGTGACGCTCAAATGAAAATTATGTATAGTATACATAAACTGGAAATTGTAACGCTTGAGCATGCAAAAACAAAAACTCAGCATGCGCACAAGAAAAGTTTCTCGTGAAAGTCTGTATACTTTTTTGTATAGGCTACAGTTTTAGAGCCTTCCCAACACTACTTAGATAAGTTCAGCATGCTGGAAGATCAGCAGGTTTACAGTGTCTTTGTGTCTCAGGGGAAGCACACAGTCTGTGTTGTTGCTTCAACATAGCTCTGCTTTACAGATGTGATAGCAGAATGTGAGATCACTTGGCCTTCAAAAATGATGAAGAAATCAATGCTGTGTCAGCCTGCTACAGTAAGTGAAGCTCGGGGTTATATCTGAGATGCGCATGGTCTTTAAGATACAGACTGCTAGTTTTTGACTTATTGTTAGACATATAAATGCACTCCTTTTGAAAGATATTATTATCTATTTTCAATAAACTCCAAATCTTAAGGCTGCATTGTTGTGTTAAATTTGAAATCTATGTACTGTAGGTCAAAAGCTTAGGCTATATATCAAATGTTATCGTAGCACGCTCTTCAGAATTTCCCCATTATCCCAAATAATGGTTCTTCTGACAGCTATTGTACAAGGACAATGCATGATTACTGCAATGAAGAGTGGTACAGCACAGCTTAAAAGCATCAAAAAGAACAAGTCTTACATAAAGTGCATTTGGCAACATTTACTGAATGTTTTCCATTTGGCCTTTATGGCCTGTACCTTCTGTCCCTGCATCACAGACCCCTGTTATTAAAAAGAGAAGCCATGAAAGCCCCTGCACTACTATGAGCCATGCTGAAATACCAGGGCCTAAAATTAAGACTTGTTAAGTGCCAAATACGAGTAAAAATCAGCATGGCAAGTATATATAACTGTTTAATAAGAATTAATTCATAAGGATGTTTAATTTATACAGTGTTATTTTACACTTGCCTACTTTATTACATTTCTGTACCTGAAAACTACTGCCAGACCTACATGAAAAGCACTGTTTATTTCATTTGTCTCTTTGTTATATTTTATTTATTTGAGCTTTTGCTTGTAATTTGATTAAATGTTTTGATTTTACTACTGGCTGTTTACTTGTCTTTAATGTTTTAAATGTATATTAGTCAGGCTAGTAGTTTTAGCTGAGGTATCTAAATTGAAATAGAGAAATATGAATTTTCACTGGTATCTAAAATTGTGGTGTCATTACTGCCCAATTTAGCAAAAATAGAAATTGTTATGGCCGGTACATTTTCTGAAGTCACTGGCCATTGGCAGGTGTGGCAAAAAAAAAAAGTTAGCTTTAGGCCTTGGTCATAACCATCACTTTTAAACAAGGCAATCATAAACAACACCAATCCTGCCACAGAATGGCAAATAAGATCCTATCTGGGGCTGGTGCCACTGAGAATTGCTTCTATAAATGCATGATTCCATTCTTTCAGGATATATACTGCATGATTCATAGCCTTACCTGTCACAAGAGAAACATTTTTAATCTTCTAGCATCTTCCTGCAGCGCTCCTTCCTTCAAAAATAGATAACAAAATGTCCAGCATAATGAGTAATTTTGCCATGGAATAAACGGTAGTTATTTTAAGTTTAACTAAAAATGCACATCAAAATCAGTTTTATTATTGCCTTGGGCATTTTTGGAGGAAGTGCTCAAATCGCTTTTTGATGTTGTGGTTGACATTTATATAATGGAATGAGACATTATTTAAATGTACCGTGACCTTGAAATGCAGGGAGGCCATGCAGAGGCCGATGTACAGATATTTCAAATGGAGGAGGTCGATTGAGCTCCAGGACCTTCATCTTAAACATATACATTTAACAATTTTACACGCCACCATTTTAAAGTATTTTTAATTAATACTTTTATTTAGCAAGAAAGTGATCACAGTGATGACAGTAAAGACATTTAAATATGATATAATATATTATAATATATAACATATATATATATATATATATATATATATTCATCAAAGAATCCTAAAAAAATATCATGGTTTCCATAAAAATATGAAGTAGCACAACTGTTTTCAACATTGATTAAAAAAAGACCACCAGAGCACCAAATCAGCGTATTAGAATGATTTCTGAAGGATCATGTGATACTGAAGACTGGATATATTAAAATAGAAAACCGTTTTAGATTTGATAATATTTCACCATATTACTGTTTTATTGAATTTTTTATTAAAAAAATGCAGCTTTGGTGAGCATAAGGGCTAAAACTAAAAAAACTATTTATAAACTATTTTAAAAACATTCTCATGTGAATAACCAACTGTGTGTGTGTTTGATTCTCTAAAGAATCGACTCAGAGTCATTAGTTCCAACTACTCTGGGGTGCGTTTCCCAAAAGCATCATTAGCCAACTATGGTTGCAAGTTCCGCCGTTATCAGCATAGTTCAACGAGTCGGTGTTTCCCGAAACCATCGTTCCAATGAACATTTGCAAACAGCATCGCAAAGTTGTG
Organism: Leuciscus leuciscus; assembly: GCF_965113295.1. Classification (NCBI taxonomy): domain Eukaryota; kingdom Metazoa; phylum Chordata; class Actinopteri; order Cypriniformes; family Leuciscidae; genus Leuciscus; species Leuciscus leuciscus. Next base: position 28,714,328 of record NC_138743.1, on the reverse strand, counting down.
TGTTTGGAACAACAGCTCTTGACCTGTGGTTAGAAGCATAGTTCTACCAGAAAGACTCGGGAGAATAAATACCGTAACAGGTATACATTTATTAACAGCTCAGCAAGCAAAATTATGATATAAAGTTCTTTGGCGTAGGCCCCGTCCATAGCTCGCATTCCGAGGGTACGGAATCTGCGTTTCCTGCCTGAAGACGAACAGTAGGCAGGGGCGCAGCCGACCCCCAGGGAGGTATAGGAAGGACCATCCTGGTGGTGGTGGGGAGGATGGAGGTGAATGAAGGCGTCAGCATCTGCAAACTCAGACATGTGTAAGTTTCGATCTTTTATACTAGTTTTTAAGTATTTAGAGTACGATTGGATAATGAGAAGGTAATCGGTGACGTAACGATTGAGTCTTCCCGGCAGAACTTAAATGCTAAAGCTTTCATTTTCTTGTTTCCATGACATGTGGACTCAATAAATCCTTATCTTGAGCAAAATAAGCAAGCTGACATTCAGTACAACCTGTGTCTTTTATTTAGAATACATACGAATGTAATTTACGTCTTTTAATTTGTCAAGAGATTTAAAGCACCGTTTATGAATAGTGTGCATGTGTGAACGTGCTCTACTACGTAAGAACGAGCCTATGATTGAATCTGGAAATAAAGCAAATAACTGAGAAAATATTAGATAGTCCTCAGATGCCATGTCCGTAATGTATAGTAAAACATCTAGCATTAATTCGATCTCAAACAGATTTATTGTACTATGGTAGTTAAGCAGCGAGTTACGTCGTTGTAAGGGAAACGAACCCTAGCTTGTGCTGTATGGTTTTGCTTCACTTAACGAATTGATTCATAACATTCATTCACTGCTTGCGCTCTTTCAGGGCTGTAGACTAGCAGTGGTGTTGTGGCGCCGTAGAATAAGTGCAGGAAACTCAAAGTCACAACATCAGAAAAAGAATACATGTGTGAGATCTGCTTATGGAAGAGAACGTCATTCTGAACAGTTCTGGCACCATTTTCTTTTTTTAATCTAACAACTTTATCAGTGGGGATACAAAATATCTTGCCGCCTAGGCTAATTACTTCTTATTGTAGTCCTTGTAAGGGCTTGAATGTATAATGTTCCTCGTTTTGGCAAAGGTCTCTCTGCTGATGCTTCATTTTAGTAAATATGCTGATTGCTCTCCCATAGTCCTGCCATGAACCCTACCTTTGCTCCTCATTTGAATATATAAAAAAATGGTTTATGAATGTTACATATAGTGTGCTATTTTCAAAGCTAGAGAATAAAGACAGTTGAAAGATGTTCCTGCAAATCTCAGCTGTTCTATTGCTCAAATTCCCACAGCGCAACTTATACAACACCAAATTCTGATTTATAATTGATTTATTTGATGGGGTCTTTTAACTCTGCCTGTATGTTCTACGTTCATCCTTTAAGATTTACAGCAAAAGTTTGAGCACATTGGATGTCATGTTTGTGCTGCTCATAAAAAAATGTCTTTAATATCATCGGAGCTGCAATGTTAGCACGTATGCTAATTGGTCACAGATCACGGTTGACCTGATTTGTGCTACGCTCTCTGTTTTTCCTTATTGTGTCACTCCCTGTCATGTATTGAGCATATAAAATGATGAAGAAAATAGCACAGATGGTGTTTTATGGGAGAGGATTTCTCAGCAGACGTTTTTTGAATGCTTATTTAATGTTAAATGCAATAAGTGTTGGGGGGTTGGGAGGTTGAACAGCCTTTGTTTCAGAGGCAAGTGCTCAGCATATCAATCAATGAGGGAAAGCGAACGGTTTCATAAATACCAATGAACACAGACACACACTTGCTCACAGTCTTAGTACATACCAGACTGTTGGGAATTAGCAAGCACGGATAAACACACACAACCAAAACTACTATGATAACGTAAACACAATCAGATGGAATATAGCCAGGGTAATTTTGTTCATTGTTCGGTGAATGTGTGTGGACGTCTGGGTCGTGTTTGTCAGAAAGGATTTCTCATTCTGTTTCCCAGAAGACACTGCTGTGTTGTGTAGTACTTACCTTTTGTCTGGGCTCTTCAGAGGGACTCTAAATTAGAATGCACAAAAACTAAGATTTATATGATTTTGCAGGACTATTTGGATATTTCTTGGCAGAGAGGACGTTAGATTGCATCTGCCTGAATGATAAGCATGCTTAAACCAACGTAAACCTGTTTACACACACTGAAATCTGAGGGATGTTGAAGGTTTTCCTAGATACATATGTTCTCAGAAATACACTGTGAGAGACCTGTACTAAATTTCATATTAGTATGTTGTCACATCGGCTCTAAGGTTTTTATTCAGACATTTACTTACACAAATGTGTTTTCTTTAGCAGTTATTTGGAATGTTTCAAATTCCCAAACCTGTCATACATTTGAAATGATATTTGAGTTCTGTTCTACACACCAAAATGTCAACATTGTCATATTTTGGTTATAGCTGTTGTGTAAACAAGTGAACCTAATATCCACTGACAAACTTTCAAACATGAATTAGCAATAATAAAGCTATATTTTAATTGAAAGGTTGAACTGTCCTCAGTACAGGAGCATTTTTCATCAATATCAGGCTGGGGCAAGCAAAGTATACAGTTTATTAATTACAATATTATATAATTAATGGTATTAATGTTGTTGTTGTTGTTGTTGTTTTCAAGAATGGTTTTGTTTCATAATTGTGCTGCTGTAAATTTTTTACTAGATATCCTAAATATTTGCTATAAGCCTACAGTATAATAGGCTGTTTAATGCCAGAATACATTGTGACAACATGTCCCCTTGGTAAAGCAATTTTACCAAACATATAAGAGTCCATGTGTGATTGATTTAAATAAATAAATTCATCTCACGAAAGAAAGAAACTCCAAACATTTGGCCAACTTTCAAGCTAGTCAACTAAAGTCTGTCTTACTGACAGACTGACACCAAATTAAACTATTTTAAGCTCGGTGATCTCATATAATCACAACAGGGACATTCCAGTCCCCAAGTCCATTTACCCTAATACTGTCACTAAAATATGCACAGAATATAAGATCACTTCATACTCATTCCAGCAATAGTTAAGAATTATAACTGGCTAATTTCATGATACTGAATGCATCATTGCTCTGCAATCTCAGTCCCATAGGCGAGTCCAGATAATACCGCTGTTGAAGTATTTTCAATGCCCATCTTTCCTTATTAACCCCGATCATAGATATGCATTATACCAAGTCTGCTATTGCCCCCAGCAGAAATCACATTTTAATTGTGTCAGCTCAGATTTACAGCTTTCGTGTAATGCGTTATGAAAAGCATATAAACTGATTACCACACCATAGCACCCTGATCGCCCTTCTATTAGTGTAACTGCTATGAAATTATGAAAATAGCTGACAACACCAAAGATTTTCTGTCCTCCTGCTGTCAGACCTGTAATATCTCTTCTTAAATTAGATAACATGTCAGTCTATGCAAATATGCAAATAATAACAATAAAAAATATCACTGAAGCTAAAAGTTAACAAGGGCTGTAAGTTTCTAACATCACGTAATCAGTTGAGTGATCTCCCCTATGAAAACAAAAGCAATTAACTTTCCTCCTTGAAATGACACTACAAAACTACACTTAGTCACAGAACCGCAGACATATTGGGAGGAAGCACAAAATAATGAACACATCTGAGTGTAATGAAGCATTTTGGGGGAAAAGCTCAAAGCCATTCAATGCATTCATGTGGAAAGAGCAAAAAGGCATTTGGCCTCTCTACAGAAAGTGCTGGAACCCATCGGGAAGTAAATAGATTAACAACAGGGAGCTTCTGAATGATCGTAGTGGTCAATCAGAGAAATGAATTGTAATTGTCTCTTAAATGAGGCAGTGTGGGCTGTATTGCTGCTTTATGAGGACAGGGTGATGGATTCTTAAAATGCGAAACCACCCCAGCTACCCATGATTCAAATCAGCTGGGGCCTGTGTCCTGGTGATATATTGAATTATTTTTAGTGGTGAAAGTTTCCGTGCCATTTTCATTACTCCGGCATGCCTGAGATCAAGGAGAAAGATGGAGAATGGCTTGATATATGACTATGTTAAACCAAACACAGACGGAATCAGGTCTGATGTCTATGGGCAGAACTTTCCAACTCTACTCCTTGATCTCAGGCATACGGTCATGGTTTAAGACTCTTTATTGCCCATCAAAGCAGCTTAAATACTGAATGATTAAAATTAAGTGGTGGCCAGACGCTCTTGTTGATTTCTATCAAATGGTATATCAGCTAAATAAACAGTCACTCAAGAAAATCAAGAAAAAAGGGATGATTAGGCAATACATGAGTGTGTGGTCCTGATAAATCCTACATTATGGGGACCAAATGTCCCCACAAGGTCAAAGATTTCTGGTATTGCCACCCTTGTGGGGATATTTGTTCCCCATAATGTAGGGTTTATCAAGACCACACACACACAGAGAGAAAGAGAGAGACACATACACACACGTTTTGGTCCCCATGAGGAAAACAGCTAATAAATGGACTCACTTCTCTCTCTCTCTGTCTGTGTGTGTGTGTGTGTGTGTGTGTGTGTGTGTGTGTGTGTGTGTGTGTGTGTGTGTAGGTTTGGTACTGCTATATATTTATTATGACATCACAACACATAGTTTTTTTTCCCCTTCTAATCACCACTGCTCAGAACCAATTGCGTTACAGTTCCCATTCCCCTCACGAAAACAGAGAGAGCCATGTCCTCTCCGCTCATGAATATTTAGAAGATAAGCAAAACAGTCGACATTCCTATCCCCCCCAGGAAAGTCGATTTCTTCATCAATATGCATTTGCGAAGACTTCCGGAAAAGGCACTTCAAAGTTCATCAAGAATTCCTTTTGTCTTTTCTGTGAATCCTGCACGGCCAACCATGCAAACTTGCTCGCGCTCTCTCTCTCTCTCCCTTCCTCTTCCTCCTGACGTCCATCAATAAATTATGGCTGAAGGCTTGATGTCTCACTCAAAAGATCTCAGTGTGGGATAAATGTGAGTCCAGAGACTCCAGTTCCTCAGCTGTGAATCACACGGCTCAACTGCGGCACACAATTAGGAAGAAACGGTGGCCTATATATATATTTTTTTGAAATAACTCACAATAAAAATGCTAATCTGGAATCAATTTTTGCATATTGTGTCCTCATTAATATGATAATGTGAACAGAAGGAAACTGATCTGAGACCATGATCGTCACCGTTATTAAGTCAAACTGAATATGTAAGAGACAGGATGAAACGAAAATGGCTAGAGATTTTCTACAGAAGACAGAAAGAGACGCAAGGTGAGGGAGGAAGGTTTTCACTTGGTATTGGAGTATTGCATGGCCCAGTATATGTTAATAAAACAAGATGCTGGAAAGTTTTCAACAGAAAGGAGAATCCCATCTCCTTCAAGTTAGCAGCAATTAGTCATGTATGACATGAGTGCTTGGGGACATTAAGCCACTCAATAGGCTGTTGTAAAAATGTTAACAGTTTTACAAATATATGCAAATTAGGTGGAAACAACCTATAGCTCCACTTTTTGGGGGGCAACAGAAAAGTTAACTTTGTACAATGTACAAGTAATCCTAAGAAGTGAAGAGTCTTTTGGCATATACAAAAGGTCTAAGAGTTTGCTGACTCTGTTGGCTGTAAAAGAGTACATAGACTCAGAAACAAGCAGAAGGTATGATGAATCGAAGGTCAGTGTGCTTTATTAGGACCTTGGAAGTTAATAATGCATCATGGCCAGAGCGTCTGATTGATTGCATTGAGAGTCAGGGAAATAATTCCAACCGGGGTCTCTCGCTCCCTCTTTGGGCCCCGCCCGGGGGAGGCCTTCTCCGCACAACACCTGCAACTCTGCCCTACTGCTGCTCCGGATGCATAATATACCCATCATTCTCACTCGGGTGAGAAGAGAGCATTGCTGGACTTCATCCAGGAGCCGGTGAAGGACACGAGGAGCATGTGTGTGTGTGTGTGAGGGGAAGGGAATGTGTTTGCAAACCACCTGAGAGCAAGTCTTGTGGCAGTACAAGACTTAAGGCTAAACTCAAAATAAAAATTTACTTTGTACTAACACATTGCAGTAGGTACACAATTTTTGTAAGTTTTCATATTTCAAGGTTTTTTTATTTTTTATTGCTTAATCTATTTATTGAGCTTTTTCAGTTTTAACACAAAAAAAAGGTTACAATTTCGATAGCGATTAGGGCAAGAAAATGGCATGAACTGAATTTTTTTTCATAAACTGGCAGTTTTGAGATTTTTATTATGTGTTGTTCCATACTATTGGAAAGAAACATCCAAAATACACTAAAGTGTTTATTTTACACACTTTAACTATTTGCATCTACACATTTCAATTAACAATACATATTTTAAAGGCTGTTTTAACAAAATGATTTTTTTGAACTACAAATCTCCATTTACAACAAACTTGATCTATATTCAGAAGGTTTTTCAGAGGGTTTTGTTCATTTATCATTTGCTTATACAAAACTTTATCCTAAAAACATGAGTTTTTTCTAGCTGTTGACAGTATTTTCTGATTTAAGAGATATCCAAAATCCTACCTATTTAAGTCCCACAGGGAGAGGAATATTTTGTAAATACAAAAATTATATTATTTCCATATGCAATGGAATCTGACCAATTCTTGAAGATTCTGAGGACTGGGTGTTGAAAACCAGCTGTGATTGCATGCAAGATTATACATGTGATTACAAAGGCTGTTGATGTAGTGCTTGTAGAAGTACTGAGTAAATCAAAAAGTAATCAGCTCAAACTCCTTGCACAGGAAGTGGCCATGGCTGACCACATCGTCTGCATTCATAAACACCCTCTTAATGTCAAACACTCACAAAGGGAGGGTCAGTGTGTCAAGGGCTTTAGTGTATGTAGGTGTCCTGGTCTATTATTCAGACCACATATGGATGATGAAGAGAGATGAAATACATTTTATACAAAGAAAAAATGCATCCTGTCATTTACTTAAAAGGTGATTACCTCAGATCTTCCAGTTAAAAGGAATACCACATAATCAGCTTTTCCCCTATGATTATATTTTAAAAAAACTGTCACTACACTTAGCACGAAGAAGGCAGTACATGGATCAGTAGAGCTGTTGTACTAATATTCTGCGGCATTGTGTGTACGGTCAAATATTCAATACTCCAGACATAGGAAGTTAATATTGAGTAACTGACATTCAAACTAAATCTGGTTAGTTAATCTGTGTATTTTCTTCCAAAAAAAGATTGGTTTTAGTTGAGCTAATGCAATTAGCCATCTTTTTTTGAAAATGTAAATGTCTAGTTTTGAAAATGTCTCATTTTTGTGAAGTTGAGGGTGTAAGATTTGCCCATGCAGATTTCACATCGGGTTCAAGTTGGTTCAAGTTGCATTCACCAACAGAAAGCACACAACAGTGTCTTTTCTGTGATCTGTCAATTATATATTGCTAAACTATTAACAATGGACTTTTTTGTCTGTCATCCATAGTGTAGCGTCTGGACCAATCTGACACAAAATTATTCATTATAGTTAATGAATAATCCAGCAAACCACCTTCGCCCAAAGTAACACCCAGACATGAAAACCATTTACCACCACAAGGAATGTGAAGAGTAACTCTCACTCAATTTCCGCATATATAAGGCACATAAAGCTTTTCCATAAAACCAAAAAGACTTTTCTTCATTCATTTATAGACCAACTGTTCTATAAATGAACATGCATTTCCCCAGGACATTGGGTGAATGATCATTACTGTCTTGTGTAGTGTCTTTTGTGTTGTATACTGTTTTATGCATGATTTATGACAAAACCACGAGATAATGTAAACGTATTGGTGTCATGCTTCATATCAAATTAATCCTTGTGTGACGCCCTGCACATTGGTGTATATCACTTCCTTGTAGCATGCATTGAATGCCTGTTATATTAATTAAAACATAAAGGGGCACAAACTGCCAGCTTACTACAATCATGCAAACGAGTCAGCTTCTAAACAAAGGAATTTTTCCCGCTGGAAAATTGCACCTTTCTCATTGGTCAAGACAAACTTGAGAGGAGTGATCTCCCTCTGGAGTTAAAGGGCACTGTCAGAATGACCTCCCTCTCTCTTCTTCTCCTGGTTGCTGTTCGTATGGGACCAGAAAAACTCGATCTGACTGCGAGGTCGCGAGCCGACAGGCCTTAACATCAAGCCGTGTGTAACTTCCTTAACCATAACAGAGTAAAACTAACACCGCAAGTTCATCATCATTTGTTTTCATTCAACGAGGAAGAAATCGAATCCATCAGACCTAACCATCAAGACTTTCTCCTTAGGCTGCATATCAGGACGCCCGTTCCACGGCTAAGGCAATGCAAGTATATTACAATTAACTAACTAAACAGCAGTTTAGTATAAGTTGTGAACCCCTTTGTTAAAAAAGATGCTTTGAAGTAAGAAACTGATGGTTCTGTCAGATGGTTAAATTACTCTTTCCATAGCTTCATTCCCTGTTTCTGTTCTAGTTTCATTCACTTTCACTTTTCCATTACCCATGTATGCGTGATTTGTGTAGGCCTAAAGCGTATGTTTAGATTAGTTATGTGTTTGTGATTTACTTAAATAAAGCTTTTGTGTACATTCTTGAGAGTTGATTCTGGTCTGCTTATTTATCAATGTCAATTTAAAGTGCCCTTATTATGGATTTTTGAAAATGACCTTTCATGTAGTGTGTAACATAGCTCTAAGTGAATGAAAACAAACTGCAAAGTTTTAAATCTGAAAGTTCACTAGGGCTGGACCCGAATATTCGAATATTCGTTCGGTGGTTTGGTATTCGATTTGAAAATTTGACATTCGAATATTCGTTTTTTTTTTTTTTTTTTTTTTGGGCACACCTGGGATCCCCCGCGAAATGGTTCTCATTCGCGCTTGAATAAGGCCGGCCACACACTGGCTGCGTGGCGTGAGCGTCTCAGCTGCGTGGCGTGTCCGTTTTCGGCTCCCATGTTAACAGGTTGGAGTTTGCACACTGCCTGCGTGAGACACGCGTCTCAGGCGCGGCTCGAGCCACGCGGAAAACGCGTGCATGCTAGAAATAGAACCGACCCCAGTGTTCCAGCAACGGGAGTGTTCTCGATAGAGTGCAGAACAGTGGCATTTGTATGGACCAAAGTGCATGCCTGAGCTTGTGTTTTGAGTTAAGCTGCGTTGCTTTGACATTGTGGAAAATAGAATAATAGAAACAAAATAGCCTTTTTACCCGTTATTATCAATCTAAATTAATCTCGTTTTTAATTTAAATTAATTTCATTTTTTCTTTATTTAAATTTCGTTTTTCTTTATTTAAATTTCGTTTTTCCCTTTATTTAAATTTCATTTTTCTTTATTTAAATTTCGTTTTTCTTTATTTAAATTTCGTTTTTTTCTTTATTTAAATTTCGTTTTTTTATTTATTTTAAATTTCGTTTTAAATACAAAATTAAATTCTTTATTTAAATTTCGTTTTTCTTTATTTAAATCTACTGTGTCAGTAATTTGTTAGTCAGAAAAATATTAGACTACCTTAAAAGTATTGCTTAATTTAACAGACCTGTGTGCCTGCATTTTATATCACTAGTGCAGTGTCCGTTATCGGAGCGTGAGGCGCGCCGCTTCCCGCTCGCGCTGTTCTGTAGTTTATTAAAAGTTTATTAATTCTGAATGTGTCGCGTCTCGCATGTCCATCTATATTGCACCAAATGCGACACTGCACTCCCAGTGAAGTCGATTGGATAAACGGTTCTCGAAATAATCAAAATGCAAATGGACATACCGACACATAGAGAATACTGCCTTTATTAGAGAGAAGAATATGTTCAGCACCCTCTCTCCGAAGCTTCGAATATTCGATGTTCATTACTACCGAAGCTTCGAAGCTCAAAAAATGGTATTCGGACCAGCCCTAAAGTTCACCATATAAAAAGTTATTGTCTTTCTAAAGTAAGAGTCGACCCTTGAGTCAATGAAATTAATCGTTTTTCAAACGAGTCATAATCCGTTTCGTTGTGACGTCGAGACGAAACATTAGCGTATTGCGCACACAGACACCAGGGTAAACTTGAACCTCAAACCAGCAGCTGATTCCTGTGGATACTGGTCTGGATATCATCATGTCGAGAAGACACTGTGCTCTACAATGTGAAGATAAAGCCAGTTTTTTTCACTGCCCAAGGACAAGCATGTGAAGAATCAGTGATTAAAATTCATCTTTACCACGATACCACAGCAGTATAATCCTAAAATTTTGCTGTGTTCCCTTTATTTTACTGACTGCTTCTCAAATCTCGGAATTCAATGCAGGATTCGCAAACCGCTTGCTCTTGAAATATGGTTAACTCACATTGAAGGTCTCTGTTGAAATTTGGCAAACTGGTTAACTCACATTATTACTGTCTTACTGAAATATTTCTGCTAATCAGTTGTGGGCCACTATTACCTAAAACTGTGTCTATTAATGCAGATGTCATTCTCACAACTTTGAGTAAAGATTAAGCATGGAGCAAGATTTGTTTTACCAACGTTTATGTTATAGTCATTCACTCTAGAGCTCGGCTAATGTACGCACTGTTATTGAAAAATACTTGGTAAATAAATAAGTATAAGTAAAATAATCGGTTTGTTGATGGACATGCACTTGTTAATGCTGATGGTGAGAAATTACAGTTGCAACATCTCATAATGTACCTCAAACTGAGTAGTGTATCACTGAAACGTCCTGCTAGAGTTGTCCTTGCGATGGAGGTTCGGGTTAAATGAATAGTTCTTCCAATGTTTCATCATCGGACTCATGCTCGCAATGATATGGTAAAATCGACGTCATTGTTCGTTGCTGTGTTTAGTTTAAGGTGTAGAAAGCCTCCGGACAAGCAGAGCTGACGTTCTTATGGCAATGGGCATGTAGACCAATCAGGAGAGCGCGGAGCCGCGCTCTTCCACATATAGCAGCGTCCCTTAGACGCAAATGACATCATACAGACAGGGCGGAGTACGGCCTGAGCTGATGGGAAATTGTGGGTCTTACTTATTTGCCCAAAAGCATTTTGCGGTCGATTAGCGGGCAGTGCTCATCGAGCAGTGCTCAGCAGACACAGTATTCTGAACCGATAGCATCAGAACAGACAGTATTGGTATATTTAGACCGACAACAGCCTGGCCTGTAAGGCGGGAACCTCTAGGTTATAAAACCTTATAAAATGTAAACGGGGAGGCCCAGCCTGCCGCCATACATATATCTTGCAAGGCAATCCCACTTGACCAGGCCCACGACGAAGCCATGCTTCTCGTGGAGTGCGCTCTGACACCCAACGGGCACTGCATACCCTTTGAAGTGTACGCCAGCGCAATGGCGTCAACTATCCATCTGGATAGGCTCTGTTTCGACGCGGCTAGTCCCTTGGAACGTCCGCTGAACGAAACGAAGAGCTGCTCCGTCTGTCTGAAGACAGATGAGCGAGACACATAAGCTCTTAATGCCCTGACTGGACTGAGGCAGGAGAGAGACGGGAGGAAAGGCATAGAGCGGGCGGTGGGGCCATACATGAGCCAGTGCGTCCCTGCTCTTGGAGAAAAATTCCAGACAGTGAGCGTTTTCTTGAGACGCGAACAGGTCTACTTCCGCTCTGCCGAATTTCTTCCACAGCAGCTGGACTGTCTGTGGGTGTAGAGACCACTCGCCTGTCGGAACATTGTTCCTGGACAGTCTGTCCGGTCCTACGTTTAGGAGCCCTGCCACATGCGCTGCTCTCAGCGAGAGCAGGTTGCGCTGAGCCCACACCAGGAGGCGTTCTGTCAGCCTGTGCAGGTTTCGGGACCTGAGGCCGCCCTGGCAATTTATGTAGGACACCACTGACATGTTGTCCGAACGGACCAGGACGTGGTGTCCTCGTATTTGGGGACAAAAACGCGTCAGCGCGTTGTCTACTGCCAGCATTTCGAGGCAGTTTATGTGCAGAAGCTTCTCCCGTTCTGACCATTGGCCGAAGAACGGTCTGCCCTCGAGCAGCGCTCCCCATCCCGAGGTGGATGCGTCCGTAGACACCACCTTCACACTCGAGGAAGTCCCCAGGCTTACACCTGATTGGTACCAGTCGTTTGCTTTCCACAGTTTCAGAGCTGCGATGCATTTCTGATTGACCTTGAGACGAAGCAGACCGGAAGCCCACGCTCGGCGCGGCACTCGCGCTTTCAGCCAGAACTGTAGAGGGCGCATGCGAAGCAAGCCCAGCTGAAGAACTGATGATGCTGAGGCCATGAGAACCAGCATCCTCTGAAATTTCTTGAGTGGGACAGATGCGGCGCAGCGGAAAGAGCTCGCTGCGCGCTGAATGTCTAGCACACGCTGTGGTGACAGTCGCGCTATCATAGACAGCGAGTTCAGTTCTGTGCCCAGAAAAGATATTATCTGTCTGGGGGACAGAGAACTCTTCGCCCAATTGACTCTGAGACCCAGATTCTCGAGGTGATCGAGTAAAATGGTCCTGTGCTATATGAGCATCGAGTGAGATTGAGCTAGAAACAGCCAATCGTCCAAGTAGTTCAATACTCGCATGCCCTGTAGCCTGAGGGGTGCGAGCGCTGCGTCCATGCACATCGTAAATGTACGGGGTGCTAGGGACAAGCCGAACGGTAGGACTGTGTACTGATATGCCTGGCCCTCGAAGGCGAATCTCAAATATCGCCTGTGACGTGACGCTATCTGTATTTGAAAATACGCGTCTTTCAGATCTATTGACACAAACCAATCTCCTCTGCGAATCTGCGCGAGGATTTTTCTGGTCGTGAGCATTCTGAACTGTCGCTTTGCAAGCACTCTGTTCAGTTGCCTTAGATCTAGTATGGGTCTGAGACCCCCGTCTTTTTTCGGTATCAGGAAGTATCTGCTGTATAGCCCTCCTTCGCTCTGAGCTAAAGATAACGGCTCTATGGCCCCTTTGCTCAATAGTTTCGAAATTTCGGCTCGAAGTAGGTGTGCTACTTCTGTTTTTACCATGGTCTCGACGCGCGTCGCATAGCGACGAGGGCGCCGGCGAAACTGTAGCGAATAGCCTCTTTTTATAATGTCTAGCACCCACTTCGAAACCCCGGGTAGCCTCGCCCATGCATCTGCATGAATGGCTAGGGGTTGAATGCAAAGCGCGCTCTGGTCGCTCAGCGACAGAGGGGCTTCGGTGTGCTGTAACACAAGCGTCGCGCTTATGACATTCGAGGCAGAGGGCGCGCTGATAACAACGGGGGAGGGGGGGCGAGTCCCGTAGGACTTGTCATGTCTGTGCGTGGATGTGGGCGCGGGATAGCGGGCACATTTACCACACCGAGAGCATTGTCCGCCTGAGCAGAGCGAATGCACGTTGGTTTCGTTTTTACAGAAACCGAGACATGCAGGACGTAGTGATTGTGGGCACTGGGCAGTGGGCACATCTGCTACGTTTAATGCGCAATCAAACTGGGTCGATTTTATGTGCGCGAGCCCTGTGTGACGGGCTGTGCTTGTGTGTAGGAATGGGCACTGGGCAGTGGGCATTTTGTCTACACTCATAACACCATCGGCCGTGGCACCAGAAAATGCACTCTTTATGGGATTTATCTGGGTAGCCGTAAAAACGGCATTTGTGTGCAGGCAAGCGGGCAGTGGAACCGGCTTGTTGACTGCAAAATACACTGGAACAGTCACATTTCTTGGAACTGAACGAGCGATGAGTTTTGGTGGAAGTCCGGCTGCAGCGGGACTTGGACACCGTCGTTTCCCTAGGCGTGCTAGGACGACTTCGGGGCCTCGGGCTTTACCGCAATCCTGGGCCGCGGCCCACGCGGGGCGGGGCGGCGGCCAGATGAGCGAGAGCGCGGTCTCGCGCTTCGGGCCTATCGGCGCTGCGAAGTGGCGGCGGTGGGCGGAGGCTGAGGCTGTGAGCTCTGAGCAGACGGTTTCGTACGGCCTGCTGCAGAACTGGAGCGCTTCGGCAGGAAGTGCTTCATGGCCTGTGACGCTTTCTGTACCTCGGCGAATTTTTCCGCGAAATCTTTGACGGAAGTTCCGAAGAGGCCAGCGGGAGAAAGCGGAGCGTCGAGGAACGAGGCACGCTCAGACTCGGACATCTCAGAGAGCATTAGCCATAGGTGTCTCTCAGTCACAGTGAGAGAGGCCATGCTCCGTCCTATGGCCTGTGCAGCAGACTTAGTAGCGCGGAGAGTGAGGTCCGTAGCACTTCTCAAGTCTGGCACGCAAATTGCATCTGGTCCATTCTCATCCAGCTTTCGGAGGAGATCGGCCTGGAAAATGTGCAGTGTGGCCATAGTATGCAGCGCTGACGCAGCCTGCCCAGCGGCGGAGAAAGCGCGACCGAGCAGGGTTGACGTCATGCTGCAAGCTTTTGAAGGTAGAGCCAGCTTAGCGCGCCGTCCAGCGGAGGGCGGGCAAAGGTGGGCTGCTATCGCTTCTTCGACCGGCGGCAGCGAATGGTAACCTCTGTTTTTAGCATCGTCAACAGCGGACAATGCTAGCGAAACAGAAGAGCGCATTCTAGCTGAGAATGGGGCGTTCCAAGACTTAGCGACTTCTTCGTGTAACTCAGGAAGAAAGGGCACTGGTCTGGACGCAGGCGAAGCGCGCTCCCCGGGAAGAAAATATCCATTTTGTGCGAGTATGCGCATCAGCTCTGACTCGATGCTAGCTCTTTTGCCTGACGATGCGCGGACAGAGGGCGCGTGATCCACAGAGCTCGCCCAATCCTCACTGCCCGATGCCAGGAGAGAGCAGGAATCATGCTCCCCCAATGCGGCTTTCTCATCAGCGTCATCGACGGAAGCGGCGGCAGACGGCGGCCGCTGTCCGTCAGGAAGAGACACTGACGAAGCCGGTGAAGCTGGCGGGCGAACCGGCGAGCTTTGACGGGTGGGGGAAGGTTCCGGGACCTGCTGAGCACGGCGCTTTTTACGGCGTGGCACTACAGCGGGCGGAGGTGCAGTCTCAGTGAAATATGCCAGGCGAGTCTTCAGAGTCGCCATAGGCAGTAGCTCGCAGTGATGGCAGCCGCCGTCAGCGAGCGCGAGAGCTGCATGATCCTCACCCAGGCAGGAAACACAGATAATGTGGCGGTCCCCGTCGCTGAGTGTGGCTCTGCACGAGCCGCAGGAAGGCATCTTTAAAAAGACGCAAGCTCTTTTAGACAGTGTGTGTCGCGGCGGCGAACACACACACAACAGAGAGTGTAAAGGATATAGGCGCCGGATAGCGCAGCAGGAAGGCGATTGAAGGCGGCGCGGCCAGCGACTTCAGTGACGACTCGTCCCGCTGCAAGTGCTTCCTCAGACGGCGCGGCTTCTCTCCAGATCCAGCGATGCGTGTGCTTCGCTGAAGAGATGAAAAATCAGATATCAGCTGCCTGCGAGCTGTATTTATAGGCCTAAGCCACGCCCGTTTCGGCGGGACGTGACGCAGTGGGCGCGAAGCACCCTCATTGGGTCTGACGTCACGCTAGGCCTCGCTCGATAGGCTGCTGCAGTTGCCGCAGAACAGCCAATAGGCACACGAGCCGTCTTGCCTATGTCTGTATGCTGCTGCAACGCGTTTTACAATAATACAAAATTAAGGATAATTTTTTGGCTTCAATATCTCGCGGAAAAGGGATTTTCCCCACCTCTCGTAAGAGAACCTGTTCACTTGTCGCCTGTCACTGACGTAATATCCGCATTATCCCTGGTTTCCGCTCAAGTACTGCCATAGTATCCATGACGACAGACGTGGACAACTGTGCATAATGAGTGTAGTGCGTAACCTCTGGCTGCACGCTGTTGTTGTTTCGTTCAAACATTATGGACCATGGCAAGCAGACTTTGGGAAAAAAAGGAGAACTAAAACGAGGATCAATATCAGCGACTAACTTGGACTTGACAGCGCTTCACGAGTCACGACTTCACAGAGACGCAGCTCTTGTATGTACTTTATTAGACAGGTGAGCAAATGTACAAAAAACTAATCAATGTTTTATAGCTCAACATGATGAAATGTTAGAATATGATCAGTGTGTTATTCTAATGTTTATCTAGCTCACTGCTAGTCTCATACAGACAAACTAACACATAGAATAACATTATAACTTTAACACACTCAAATGCAGTTTAGTGTGATAGTGTAGAGCAAGTGAAACAGCACTGCGTTACCTCACAAGCTTCATTCGTCTAATACACGTCTAATACACTGACCTGTGTGAGCACTAATACAGCACTTGTGTTTGGTAGAATGAAATCTCCATTCCTTTATATCTGTGGGACTCGCGTGTGGCGCTGATATCATGATAAAAACATCAGTGTATTCACTCATCCATAAACATTATTAGATCCATCGGCTTGACGACAAGTTCCATAATTCCGCAGGAAATTTTGCATCATCAACTTACGCCTTTGTTATTGTAAGAGGTTAGCGACCCCTAGCGGCGAAAAAAATTACATATTGTACCTTTAAGCAGATCGTATGAAAATGTAAAAGACTGTCAGATTTATATAAATTAGTCACTAATTTGCTAAAACGTTAAATAGTTACAAATCGCCATGAGTTCATGTTTGCTTTATCCAGCAGAATGTATAAATGTTATCGCACTATAAATGTCCTCAGGATTGCTACTGGCTTGCTTTTAAGCCAGGTAATTTTATCTTTTTCTTTAGTGTGTCAGTAGGAAATATAAGTGTCCATTTCCAAACATTAATTTTGCCATTAATTGTAATAATCCAGTGAGATTTTTGTATGCACAAGGAGTCATTATCTGAGACTGTACTCTCTCATAATTATTTTATTTTCCAGAATGACTTTTTTTTATTCAAAGAAGAGGTGTGGCCATGGGGAGTGCATTTGCATCCTCTTTTGCAAATCGTTACATGGCCTTTTTTGAAGAAAAATGTGTGTATTCAAATCATGTTATTTCCCCCACTATACTGATTTGGAAGAGATATCTGGATGATTGCTTTTGTCTTTTCAAGGGTGACATGTTTCAACTTAATTTTGAATATTAAAATTACCCTTTTTTACCAATATTTAAATAATTGCTATGACTTTTTACTTTTACCATGGACTTTGATCCAAACAAAATTAGTTTCCTAGACTTGTGGATAATTCGGGATGAAAATGATCTATATACAGACCTTGTTAAAAACAAAACAAAAAAAACAACCTAGGATCCCCCTCTCACTGTGTTTAAACGTGGTCGTAATTTGAGAGATTATTTAGTGAGATCAGATGGTCTCCTCCACCTGTAACAACACAAACTACATTAAAACCATTTCTTTGGGGCAAAAATACTAGCGTGCCTAAGCGTGTGTAAAAAATAACACATTCGTTTTTATAGTAACACCAATATTAATTCCCCTACAATAGATGTTGGAGACCTGAAATGGTAAAACGTTCTCGGTTACCTAACGTAACCTCTGTTCTCTCTAGAGAGGGAACGAGTATTGCGTAAGTTTAGCTTACGCTACGGGTAAAGTCATCTTTTCTCGAGATATGAAGCAAAAAATTATCCTTAATTTTATATATCTTGTCAACGCAGTGCGGCAGCAAGCTGACCTAGAGCAGGCAATCTAGCGTGCTCATAGGCTGCTCTGCGGCAACTGCAGCAGCCTATCACTGAGCCCTTGGCGTGACGTCACGTCCAATGAGCGCGAGCAGCGCGCCTACGCGTCACGGCCCGAGGCGGGGCGTGGCAGAGGGTATAAATACGGGCTGAGAGGCTGCTTTCACTGGTTTTTGTCGCAGAAGCGAGTGAGCTCGTGGCGCGAGCACGGCGGGTTACGCAATACTCGTTCCCTCTCTAGAGAGAACAGAGGTTACGTTAGGTAACCGAGAACGTTCTCTTACGAGAGGTTCTCTCGTATTGCGTAAGTTTAGCTTACGCTACGGGAACTCCCTTGTCACGCCGTGCGCGCCCGGCATCCACTGAATGAGTCCCAGGGAAGCCCGGGGAACACGAGAGTGTGAGCCAGGCGGCCAATGATATGGCTAGCGCAAGTACATAAGCACATAGTAGGGGGAACAGAACGGCGCGGCCGGTCTGACTAACCAACCCTTATATTGTACAGCTCAACCAGGAGGGCTAAATCAAACAGCAGTAGCCCGCGCACAGAAGTGGGCCGGCCTACGCGAGATTTAGACTGATAAAAGTTTAGCCTGCAGGGCGGGAACTTCTAGATTGTAAAATCTAACAAATGTAGACGGGGAGGCCCAGCCCGCCGCCGTACAAATGTCATGAATAGAAATTCCGCTAGTCCAAGCCCATGACGAGGCCATGCCTCTAGTAGAGTGGGCTCTGATGCCCAAAGGGCATTGCAGGTCTTTAGACGCATAAGCAGCTGCAATAGCGTCCACTATCCATCTGGACAGAGTGTGTTTCGAGGCGGCGAGACCCTTGGTGCGCCCACCAAACGAAACGAAAAGCTGCTCCGAGCGCCTCATGGCGGCGGAGCGCGTAATGTAATTTCTCAGCGCTCTGACAGGGCAAAGGAGATTACTGTCAACTTCGCTGCCGGTAGCCGGCAAAGCTGAGAGAGAAATGACCTGTGCTCTGAAGGGTGTGCCCAACACCTTGGGGACATAACCGTGTCTCGGTTTGAGAATAACTTTAGAGTCATTAGGTCCGAACTCGAGACATGCCGCGTTAACTGATAACGCATGCAGGTCACCCACACGTTTGACTGAAGACAGGGCTATCAGAAAAACGGTTTTGAGCGTGAGGTATTTCATATCCACAGTTTCCATGGGTTCAAAGGGATGCGCTTTCATGGCCTCTAAGACCAGGGAAAGATCCCAAATAGGAACCGAGGGGGGTCGCGGGGGGTTCATCCTCCTAGCTCCTCTAAGGAAGCGGATAATGAGCTCATTCCTCCCTAATGCGCGGCCCAGCGCCGAGTCGGAAAAAGCTGATATGGCCGCAACATATACTTTGAGCGTGGAGGGGGACCTGCCCATGTCCAACAGCTCTTGGAGGAAACAAAGCACACGCGACACCTCACATGTTTGTGGATCCAGCCCTTGGGCGGTGCACCATTTATTAAACACAGACCATTTAGATGTGTAGAGCCGTCTCGTAGAGGGAGCTCTAGACTGTGTGATCGTGTTCACAACCCCTATTGGCAAGTCAACGGGTATCCGTTGACTATCCATACATGCAGAGACCAGCGCTCTGGATGAGGATGCCAGATCGAGCCGCGGGCTTGAGAGAGAAGGTCTCTTCTCACCGGTATCGGCCAGGGGGGTGTGTCCGCCAGCCGTATTAGATCTGGGAACCACGTCTGATTCTCCCAATACGGGGCTATGAGGAGCACCGTGTGGCGCGCTTCCCTGATTCTCCCGATGACTTGTGGCAGCAGAGAGACAGGGGGAAAAGCGTAAAGCGGGCCGCTGGGCCAGGTTTGGGCCAGCGCGTCCTCGCTCTTGGAAAAGAACCGTGGGCAGTGCGCGTTGTCTTTTGACGCAAAGAGGTCGACTTCCGCTCTGCCGAAACGGCGCCACAGCGACTGGACTGTTTGGGGATGCAAAGACCACTCCCCCAGGGGAACATTGTCCCTGGACAGTCTGTCTGGACCCTCGTTCAGGAGACCCGGCACATGCGCGGCTCTCAGCGAGCGCAGTGAGTGCTGAGCCCATACAAGGAGGCGTTCCGCCAGGGCGCAGAGAGTTTTGGATCTGACACCGCCCTGACGGTTCACATAGGCTACCACTGACATGTTGTCCGTGCGGACTAGTACATGGTGGCCCTGTAGGTATGGGAGGAAGTGCTTGAGCGCTTTCTCGACCGCCAGCATCTCTAGACAGTTTATATGAAGGTGACTCTCCTGGTCTGACCAAGGGCCATAGACCAGTCTGCCCTCTAATAGCGCTCCCCAACCTAGGTTGGACGCATCTGTCGAGACAACTTTCCGGTGCGAGACAACTCCCATCGTCACTCCCGTGCGATACCATTCGGCTGCTAGCCAGGGCTGCAGGGCTGAAACACAGCCATGATTCACTCTGACTCGTAAGCGGCCGGCCGTCCAGGCTCGGTGAGGCACTCGCGCTTTCAGCCAGCGTTGAAGCGGGCGCATGCGCAGTAAGCCCAGCTGGAGCACTGCTGCAGCTGAGGCCATATGCCCCAGGACTCGCTGGAATGTCCTCAGCGGAACCTGACTGCCCGTCTGGAAAGATGCGGCGAGATGTCGAATGCGGCGCGCGCGCTGCTCTGACAATCTGGCCGTCATAGCCACCGAGTCCAGTTCTATTCCGAGAAAGGAAGTCGACTGGCGGGGCAGTAATGAGCTCTTGGTCCAGTTGACCGAGAGACCCAAGCATTCCAGATGGCTGAGAAGCGCTGTTCTGTGAGACAAAAGCTCTGCCTCTGACTGCGCGAGGACTAGCCAGTCGTCCAGATAATTCAGTATCCGCATTCCTTGTCTCCTCAGGGGAGAGAGAGCCGCGTCCATGCACTTCGTAAATGTACGGGGTGCTAAAGATAGACCGAACGGCAGGACGGTGTACTGATATACCCGACCGTCGAAGGCGAATCTCAAGAATGGCCTGTGACGGGGTATTATCTGAATCTGAAAATATGCGTCCTTTAGATCGAGAGAGATGAACCAGTCTCCCGGGCGAATTTGCGCGAGGATTTGTCTGGTTGTGATCATTTTGAACGGCCGTCTCATGAGAGCTTTGTTCAAATGTCTCAGATCTAAAATAGGTCTCAGCGCTCCGTCCTTCTTGGGTACGAGGAAATAACGGCTGTAAAAGCCCGACTCGCTCTGAGAAGGATGCACCTGTTCTATAGCCCCTTTGTGCAGCAGCTTTGCTATTTCTGCCTGAAGCAGATGCGCTACTTCTGTATTCACTCTCGTCTCTGTCCGTGCTAGAAAGCGCGGGGGACGGCGAGCGAATTGAAGCGAATAGCCGTGCATTATAGTATTCAGCACCCATTCTGACACGCCCTGGATAGCTTGCCATGCTTTCGCACACATAGCTAGGGGTCGAATGATCTCTGGGTTCGGATCGCCGCGCTGGGCGGGATGGGGAACCTCTATCAGAGAGGACGGGGCGGCGCGCGCGCTGCCGGTGCTCGAATATGGGGGCTCGCGAACAATGGTGACTGGCTGTACAGCACATAACGGCTCGGTCACTGGGGACGGGGCACATTTTGATGCTAGAAACCCGTGGCGCGAGAGCGGCATGAGGTTTAACGTGTTTGATAGTAAGTGCGCGCGCTCGTGAGCGGGCACAGGGCTTACATATGCAACACGGCCAGTGTAAGGGAGCTTTAGAGGATCTGCGTCCCGGGATAACTGTGTGACAGAGCGGGCAGTGGGTAGGTGTGGGCCTGGAAGAGCGGGCACATTCTCTACCTTTAGCACTCGAGCGGCGCGTGCCCGCTTTATGAGAGTGCGCTCTGTGAGCGTTACCGGGGAGATCGTGTTTGTGTGTAGTGGTGAGCACTGGGGCGTGGGCACAAATTCTACACTCATGACACCTTCGGCGTGAGCCGGAAAACCCGAAACCATACTCTTTATGAGATTTCTCTGGGTCGCCGTGAAAACGGCGTTTGTGTGCAGGCGAGAGAGTTGTATTACTGGCTCGTTGGCTGCGATGTAAGCTGCTGCAGTAGCCTTTTCTAAGGGGACTGGCAGAGCTGGGCGCTTTGATGGCGGTCCGGCCGCAGCGGGACTCAGCCATCTTTTCCTCCTTGCAGCCGCTAGGAGGACTTCGCGGGCTCAGGCTTGAGCGTCACCTTGGGCCGGGGTCCCCGGGGGGGAGGCGGTTTGTGACGGCTGGTTGAGCGCGACCTAGGGCGGCCGCCCTGTCGTCGCTGCGAAGACGGAGGCTGGGCAGAGCGCTGAGAAGAGTTCCGTGCAGGAGGCTGCTGAGAGCGGCCTGCAGACGAACTCGAGCGGCGGGGCAGGAAGAGATTCATCGCCTGCGATGCCTTCTGCACCTCCGAGAAGCGATCGACGATCCCGGCGACCGCTGGGCCGAACAGGCCGGTGGGAGAGAGCGGTGCGTTGAGGAACACTGAACGCTCGGATTCGCTCATATCCGCCAACGTCAACCAAAGGTGCCTTTCGGTGACGGTGAGCGAGGCCATAGATCTCCCGATGGCTTGTGCAGCGGACTTTGTGGCGCGAAGGGAGAGGTCCGTCGCGCTACGCAGGTCCGTGAGAACGGCGCGATCCGGGCCTTTCTCGTCCAGCTCTCGGAGGAGATCGGCTTGGAGGATCTGGAGCACAGCCATTGAATGCAGGGCGGAAGCAGCCTGGCCGGCGGCGGAGAAGGCGCGGCCGACGAGTGCTGATGTGGTCCTGCAGGCCTTGGACGGCAGGGCAGACTTTGAGCGCCATCTGGCGGATGGCGGGCAAAGGTGCGTTGCCACAGCATCTTCCACCGGGGGAATTTGAGTATATCCCTTCTCGGCGGCCCCGTCCACTTGGGAGAGGGTCGAGGAGACCGGTGAGCGGAGTCTAGCGGAGAATGGGGCGTTCCACGACTTAGAGAGCTCAGTGTGGAGCTCAGGCAGGAAGGGTGCTGACCTAGAGGCAGGCGCTGGGCGGCGGCTAGGCAGAAAACACCCGTCAAGTCGGTTAGGCGCGGGCGCCCTCGGTGGGGACCAGTCGAGTCCCAATTGTTCGACCGCTTTGGTGAGGAGGCGGAGCAGTTCCGCGTCGACACTGGCGCGGGACCGGCTAGACTCCTGTGCAGAGGAGGTGGAGCCAGACCACTCCTCGCTGTCCGAGGCCAGGATAGAGCAGCTGTCCGTTAAAACAGCGTCGTCCGCTTCATCCCCCGAGGCGACGGCAGTGCGGGCAAAGGCCGGCCGCTGCGCGTCGGGAAGGGGGGGAGGAGATGGAGATAGCGAGGCTCGCGGGAGGGGCTCCGGCGAGCGCTCAGCTGCTGCTGCGGGTTCCGGTGGCCTCTGAGAGCGGCGCTTCTTCTTGCGCGGCCCGGTGGAGGCAGACGGAGAGACAGCTGGAGCGTCGAACAAGGCGAGTCGAGCCCGCAGGGTCGACATCGGCAGTTCTTCGCACATTTCACAGCCACCCGCCGCGAGGGCGAGGGCAGCGTGGTCCGGTCCCAGGCAGAGAGCGCAGATAACATGGCGGTCTCTGTCGCTGAGCGGAGCTTTACATGAGATACAATGCATAATAGAAAGGATATGTTTCGCCGGATAGCGAAGCAGGCAGGGATAGCTGAAGGCGGCGAAGGCGGCCGGCTTCCTCAGGCAGAATCCTCGGCTTGCAAAGCGCTGGTTTCAACGGCGGCTTCCTCAAAGATCAGCGATGCGAAGAGCTTCGCTGAAGAGACAAAAATCAGTGAAAGCAGCCTCTCAGCCCGTATTTATACCCTCTGCCACGCCCCGCCTCGGGCCGTGACGCGTAGGCGCGCTGCTCGCGCTCATTGGACGTGACGTCACGCCAAGGGCTCAGTGATAGGCTGCTGCAGTTGCCGCAGAGCAGCCTATGAGCACGCTAGATTGCCTGCTCTAGGTCAGCTTGCTGCCGCACTGCGTTGACAAGATATATAAAATTAAGGATAATTTTTTGCTTCATATCTCGAGAAAAGATGACTTTACCCGTAGCGTAAGCTAAACTTACGCAATACGAGAGAACCTCTCGTAAGAGAACTGTAGTTGACAGGAAAATGTAAAGCTTTTCCCTGATTGAGTGACATGAGAAGTATTGCAAAGAATGTTTGAAAGTACCCACAACATTGTGTAAGAGCAGGAAGGGAGTAAGACAGATAAATTAAGAAAGGAAAAGAAACTGAGGGAGTGAGAGTCATTGGGACGACATGTCCAGATGTCCATGATGGTGTGATGCAGGGAGCCAATATAAAAAGAAAACATCAATGTACACATCACTGCATCACCTCATCTAGAATATTCCTTCTGTCTCACTTCCACTCTCCATGCTAGCCAATCCACTAGCACAGGAAGCTTTTAAGAGCCCTTGAGTCAAGTAGCAGTGGATTTCCAAACTAGTTTGAACTGAGTATGTGGCATTTAAGTGGCATGAAAATGAGATTTGCATACATGCGAGGAATCATTAGTATATGCTAAACCACTCAATGACGTAAACAATAATTTTGTTAAAAAACACTTTTCAAAATTGCATGTGTTGGATTCTGGAGGTGGTAAACAAGCTAATACATTACATACTCAACAACTAATGCCCCAAAGTAGTTGCCCTGTATTTCATCCATTTGCCAGACTCATTTTCAAGTAATATCGCTCAAATAGTTACTCTGGGTATAATCTCCTTTGAATCTATTGCGTTCAATAAGCCACTTCACCACTCAGGCTCCATCTTAAGTGGGAAGGCATCACAAATATGAATTACATAAGGTTACTTGTGAGCTGAAAGCTCTGCCTTGTAATATTCTCAATAATGTTTCAATAGCTCCACTGTGAATGCAGTCATTGCTGTAGATCTGCTGAATGACACAAGAGTACTAGTCAAAGCAGTCTGTTATCAAAATGAGAAATCCCCTATGAGCTTATGTATGAAACATAATGTGCATATGCCACATTACAAAATAGTTTTTATTATATTACATTATATTATATCAAAAACCCTGATTCATTCAAGAATGGAGCAAGTGACTGTCTTTATGAGCAAGTCATTTGATTCATTTACTCAACTGATTTGGGTAAAAATGCTTATTGATTCAGGAATGAAACAAGTGATTGTCTTTATGAGTCATCTGAATAATTCACTCAACCTATTCATTAAAAAAAATGCTGATTCATTCAGGAAAGTAACTTTAAATCTCAGTGGTTTTGAATTTTTTTTGCAGTATTGTGTCTAAGATGTAAGTTAGTCAATATTACCTGTTGTATAAAAGCAATTTTACCTAAAACTTTTTCCCACAGTTACCATTTCTGCTGACAAACTATTTCACCTGTAAATTCACTATATTGTAATCATAACCACAGCAGACCTGTCTCCTTCCATAAAAAATAGTATCTGTCTTACCTGTTTTGACTTGCAGAACATTGGCCAAAAATCTTACATTCAAAACTAATTCGTGCAAAACCGCAAAATGTAGACTTGCCAACCCAGCATGTGGTCAGCTCGTCACAGGTACAATACAGTAAATTAATGTTAGAATAGAAACAGGCATGCATGCGTCAATTTAGTGTCAGTGAAAATATATATATGAAGTAAATATATATGAAGTAAAAACATTTAATACATTAATTAATTATTATTATATTGAATTCTACTATTACTTAACATAAATTACATGCAAAATGTAACATTTCAAGGTTAAAACTTACACAGGAAGCTGAAACACATACCATTAGTCACTGACATGATCAACAGAGACCTTCAATTTGAAACTTGTTCCAGATACCTCTCACATCTTCATCAAAGGAGTCTAATATACAGAAGCTGACAAATACGCAGCATTGTGTAATCCTCACAGCTGCTGTTGGACCTGTTAATTGGCATTTCGACATTTTCGGTTTATACCCCTTTACAGGTAATTCACTGGGAAGTTTTCATCCCAGCTGTGTTTAAGTGTTCAAATTGGTCTCAGCTCTGTTGCTTCTTTTGTGTACCCATAATGAGTCATCCTTTCAAAATGCGGTGTCGATGACCGTAGTCAGAGACTCTCTGAAAAGGCCCAGACTGCACACGGGGCGCCATCAGCAGCGAATGCCATTCACAGTGTGTAAGGGATAGGTCAAATCAATAGAGTGTTTCCCCTATTTTCCTGTCAACCTCCATTGTTTTCTCCGCTCTGAAAGCTTGCAAACGCACTCACAAAAAGGCTGCCAGCCCTAAGGCTGTAAATATAGCAGGTGACCTGTGTCAGCTAGTGGAGGATGGGAGAATATTTGGAGAAATGGCAGGGAAAATGACGCCAAGATCAGGCGATTAACACAGCGCAGAGGGCGTAGCGATGTGAGAGGGGGGCTGGCAGCGGAGGAAAACGGCACACCTGCTCAAACTCATTCTCCAGTCAGAGAGAAAATGATAGAAAAGAGGAGAAGAGGGACTATGAAATTGATAGAGAGAGAAAGAGAACAAAAGCAAGGGAAGGAGAGTAATAGATGTATAGATATGAAGTTTGGGACAATCTCTTCCTCTGTCAAGTATACTTATTACACACTTTCACCCACATCAATACACTTGCAATCCTGGCAAGTGGATCTGTGTGATTTTTAACCAGGTCCAATTGGCGAACGAATTGTTCATCGGAGTCAGATCTTCTCACTGAATCGTTTCAAATGGTTCACAAATAAATTTGTTCATGAATCAGGCTGAATCTGTCGGAGTCGACTCACTGAACCATGAACCATATCTTTTCTGACATGAGCAGGTTTAACGATTCATGATATTTCTTAACCAAAAACGGTGTCTTTCTGACATGTTAACCTGGTTCATTACAAGTTTGAAATCTCACTGACTCATTAAGCGAGAACAGACTCTTTCAGACATTTGTGACCCATAAATAGCTGGTTCTGTTTAATTCCAACTGACCGCCAGAGGCATTGTAAACACTATTGGATTATCGCAGCGCCAGCCAGATAGGTTGAGAGAATATACCAACAAAGTCATGTAGTGATGTATGCTGAGCCCTGTGGGGTTATAAGCCAAAGTAGCTCAGCACTCTGCCTCTTTTGCTTTCTCGCCTGGTTGAGATAGGTTGTTTTTGGATGAGTGATATATTTGCGGTGTCAAGTGCAGCTTGCAAGAGCAGTGAGATATCGTCCTCACAAGCTGTGTCAGCACAAATCTACGCCACTTCAACCGATTTTGAATATTTTAGCAGCATTTGGGTGAGTTTTGATTTTCTATTTGAGTTTATATTGCTTTCGTAGGGAACACTCTGTCGCTCTCAGTGCAATCCGGTGGCTGGTGTTTTCCGCGCTTATAAGTTAACGGGCTAACGTTAACATAATCATCTATTCAGCTGTTCAGAGTGTTTTTATGTTATTTATGTTATACTCTGTGCCCCTCAGTTCAATACGTCGGCCATTTTAGATATAATTTCTTTTTCGTGAGATATTTGTTGCCACTGCCTGTCGGTTTACCCGAGGGAATGGTATTATTATTTTAATTTTTTCCTGTCTATTTTCGTTAATTCATTATCATCATCCAGCTTAACGTTAAACCTTATGGTGCTATCTGAGGGTGTTATTAGCGAGTATATGGCTCACAGCTCAATTGCCACTGGTTTTCCAAATTTTCATTTTTGGGTGAAATATCCCTTTAAACGTGGCCTGAGAGATCGCTCAATCAGCATTTCGACCTTGGAAAGAAACTGTATAAAACAGCTTAAGAACAATCATGTCAAATAACGTCAAATTTACCTCAGAAAAGCCCTTCAATGCTCATAAACTCAAGTCAGCAAGAAAAATAACTATAGAAAGGGGCATTTTGCTAAATATGTGCACTATATCACATAATCCTTATGTTTTTACTTGACCTGTTGTCTGAGAAAGAATGGAACGAGCTAAAAAATTTATTCAACACTGCCCGTATAATTGCATATGAAGAGCTGCCTTTCGCCAAATTTACCTCTCAGATATTACTAATGAAGAATAGATGGGGTGTGTGCAAGACATACAACAACATTTATAGGATGCATTAGAAGGAGGCCAAACTATACTCATTGGCCAAGTGATGCTGACATTATTATGGTCTGTGACACTGGCTTAGATTCTGTGGGACTGTATGTAGTTCTCAAGTTGGAAAAGCAATTCAGTTCCTACTTTAAGTGAATCTTAGTTCCCAAGATGGATGAAAATGCCGATGCTGTAAAAGTAGGGCAGACGTGACAACACATGACAAAATTAAAACACGTTTATTCTTTTGTGGCACTTAAAAATATTGTTTGGTGCCTATTTTTCCCCCTATAGGAGCCAATGCAGTCTGTCTGGGTCAAAACAACACAAACATACACTGTGCATAACTTTCAACCATCTAATTATATTCTGAGTTGCTAGTGTTATTTCAGCCATGTTTGAAGTGTGACTGAATCGCTGGCTTCAGTCTGCCGCTAGCAGACCACAGAAATTGAATTAGGCAGTAAGCAATATTAAAAAAGGGCAGAGGAATCCCCATGGGCCTCCCTTAAAACATTGAGTACCGGTAAGTCAAAACTTTAATTAAACTTTCATTACACACACAGTGTACTTTTGCTTTTCATAATTCTGGGACAAGCAAAGTCTGCGCTAATACAAATTCCAACTGAAAGGTTGTGTTAATATTGAAGCAGGTTATTGTGAGTCTACTTTATGTGCAAAGTTAAATATCACAGAAGATTTGTCTGATTTGGTTCATTTTAAGAAACAAACTCAGTGAGGAAATAATGAAATTAAAGCTATTAAAAGTTTTATAAGAAATTTTACTGGATTTTGCCACTGATATTTCTTTATAAATTAATATATTAATACAGGATGGCTAACATCTGATATGCATAAATTAATCATGTATTTTGTATTTGATGTAAAGGTTTGTTGTGATGCACACAAAAAGAAACAAGAGTAACATCACATTACATCACCCATCCATGTATTATAGGATTGACAAATTTTGAAAAGTCAACCTGAAAACCTCACAGACTATATTACTCAATATTTAGAGGAGCATCTCATCATTTATGCATCAAAGCGGGGCATGGTGCGAAATGCTACCTGATAGGACCTTCACTGTGCAGCAAGAGGTAAAAACTTTTGTCTGTCTGCTTCTCAGATCTTTCTGTTCTCCTACTGTGTGCTGGAGGGGGCAACCAGGAATATGGCAATTCTTTTCACAATCTTTACGAATATGTTAGTGTCTGCAGACAGAACAGGGCTCCTGAGGTGAGAAAGAGTGGGTCAGAGAATAAATGAGTGAGAGGTGTGAACATCAACGGCAGAAGGAATACACGCTAATCAATAAAATGTCAAACAACACTGGGTTTTGTACATACACAAATAAAGTGTTTTAGCAGTGTCATTTTAATCATTTTAAATGTAATGGGTTTTTAAATCTACTGTACCATACTTTTTGATTTATTCCATTTACTTTTCTATAAATATTGGATGAGAGAAAATTTCTCTGTTGTGCCTGTCTACATTTTAAAGCTTTTGAAGACAATAAAAAAATAAAATGTGTCTTATTGGGGTCAAACAAACCTAAAACCAGTCAAATTATACAAGACTGATTATTAGTACAACATATTTTCATAGTAAATATTCTCAATCTGTGGCATTGAACTGTTTGTTTGATCATCCTAGCAACACTGGCTTGAATTTGGAGTTGGGATGAGCAAAACATATCTCATATTTTCAAAATCAATCCCAGCGACTATATATGGGTTTTTCACATCACTACTCCAAACTAACACTAGTGCTCAATGTTACTATGTTACAGAGCGAGTGTGTCCACACTTTTGGAAGTTGTCTGGAAATTACACCCTTCACCTTTAATACATTTTAATTTAAGATGTGACTGATCCAAGTAACTGCAGTAGTGTTGACCGGTTTTACAGAGTCTGACCTACAG
Source organism: Leuciscus leuciscus (assembly GCF_965113295.1). Classification (NCBI taxonomy): domain Eukaryota; kingdom Metazoa; phylum Chordata; class Actinopteri; order Cypriniformes; family Leuciscidae; genus Leuciscus; species Leuciscus leuciscus. The sequence goes on along the minus strand of NC_138743.1, from coordinate 28,684,745 downwards.
CAAGAACATGATGCGGTACATGGGTGATCCGGTTGAGTGTGAGAGGTGCTGTGATTGAGCGGCCCACCCAAGCACTCAGAGGTGAATATGTGGGTGAGCGGACTGTGTAACGGTCAGTGATACAGATGGAGAGAGCAGTATGTGTCCTGGCAGTGACATCCGAATCTATGAGCAGTTCAACCACCATGGCACAGGTACATACGTGGGTGTACTGTAACTACGGCCACTTTTACATCCTAGAGGTTGTTTTTTATTCAAATTTTATTCAGACTTTATTTCTCTAATTTTTATACGAAGGATACAAACTGTCTTGGAAACTTTTTTTAAATATTTTCTTCATTTATTTTCAACTGCTAAAATATTTGACAACACGTTTAATAATTTTTTTTTTTTTATTTCATGCATTTCCTGAAAAGTAGACACGAGATTTTCACCAAACAGCGAAGATATAGTTTAATATTTAAGCTACTGAGTGGGAGCCAAGGGTGAGGGGTTTTGAGGGGCCCCAAACATTTCAGTAACACTTTATTTTAAGGTGACTTAGTTACAAATTACATGTATAGTAATAACAGTAAATTATGCATAATTACAAGTAACTAACCCCAAACCCTAACTCTATAGTAAGTACATGTAGTTAATTAATATTACTCACTTATTTAAGTACAATGTAACTACGTCACCTTAAAATAAAGTGTTACCGCTTCTATCCTTAAAATATGAAAATGATTAAATTAAAATATATTATCAATAAAATATTTATATTTCTTTAAGAATCATATTACAAAGTGGGGTTTTTTTTCTAAAAGATAATAAACCGTCAAAATTTATTTCGAAAAAAATAACTGCATAATTGCCTCTAATAAAAATTAAATAAAGAAAAGTAAACTTTAAAAAAAAAAGTTAGTGTACATGGTTACAAGCTAGTAAATAGGCCTATTATTTATGCAAATATTATTTAATTTTCTGTATTTAATATGCAATTTATTGTTATTTTTAAACCATAAATGTGTTTATTTGAAAGACATTTGAGATAGAAAGAGATACATTAAGATATTTTATTTTTTTGTCTGAGTATGTATTAATTTGCTCTAAATCTGAACAGTACGAGGCCTTCGGTCTGATGTTTGCGTGCAGTTTAGTCAATTTCTCTTTCTTTCTCTCTCTGCATTTATGATTCTGTCCCTGGAGGAGCAAATGTCTGACGCCAAAGAAAAGCTCTTCGCTGGCATCTCATTTGCCCTGGTTTGTTTTGAATTGAAGCTTTTGAGTTAATAATTTAAGAGCAATGACTCTCAAACATGAATCATTGTCAGGTTAGCATGCATGATCTATAGGTGAGTGCTTGGAAAACTCAATTTAACATCAAATAACCATCACCAAAATCAGATCATGCAGCGTGGAAGCAGGGTAGTGCCCTCTAAAAGTTGATCTCAAAACAGCAGCTTGCGCATCTCACATTAATATGCCTTCTTCACAGCTCACCTTTCTGCAATCTGAATCATTGTTTGTTGTAATCTTAAAACATATGCCTGGAAAATGAACAAATCAAGTCTTTGAGCAATCATAATCATCTCTCCAATAAAGGGAAAGCAACAGTCACGGCGGCCTGACTGTGTGCTAAATTGTTACATTACATCTGATCAGAGCCTCCGGTGATTCCCCTCGCACGCGAAAATGTGTGTTTCTGCCGCCGCCTTGCTTTCTTTTCGTTCTGCATGGCTAATGGAAGACGCAGATGAGGCTTTGAAAAGGTTTCACGGAAAAGACTCTCTCCTCTGCTCCCCAGAGAGACAGGACGGGAGAAGACTCTCTCATCTGCGGTTCCACTTCATTTGAGTCCGTGAATGCAGTGAATGGATATGTAATTGTTCAGAGGCTGCAAAATAATGGGATCACTTTGAAATAAAACACAAAGTTAGACAATGGTAATTTAATCCACATACTTTGTGTGTGTGCGCGTGTGTGTGTGTGTGCGCGTGTCCTTTCTGAAAGGTCCTGGTTTCTCTAAAAATCTTTATTGATTGTATGTTAACTCCTTCCACTGTGTCCTCATCCTGGAAGAGTGCAGCACAGTTGGGATGGGAGTTTGCTTGTTGTGGTGCACTGCTGTCATACTTTAACTCCCTACAGATTGTTCTGGAACTGAAATATGACTATTAAACATGTTTTAAAGGACTGGGAACTTCATTAAACCATTTGGCCCATGCAAAATGATGCCTCATCCAGGAAAAACGAGGAGGAATTGTAGTTGAAACCATCTTTTGTTTAGGCAGATGGAGAGAGTTTCATTCCCATGCATTCACAATAAATTGATGCAACAAATATGCATACTGCTGGGAAAACAACCTAAGATTGGTAAGCTGGACTCCAAGCTGGTTAGGCTGGTCTGTTTTAAATGAGCTTTGGTAACTTTTCAGGTCAGCTAGACCAGCTTAATGCAGTTTAGCATAGTTTTTTTTTTAGCATGGTATCCTCTTAATTTGTATTCGATGCGTTCACATTTACCATTGTTCAGTGAATTTTCATGGACGGAATTCAGTCATTGCAATAGGAATAAATTGTTATCGGAAACTTCACGAGGTTGAAAGTTGTCCCCATGCAATTTTCAAGTTGGTCACACAAATTACATATAATTAAGCTGCTTGGTTTGAAACTCGGTGTGAGCTGTGCTTCATACATTGCTGCACTATTGACAAAAGACAATGGACCCGTGAAAAATTCACCAGTTTTGCTAATGTGATTTTTAGTTATAAAATAGTATTGATCTATATCCATGACTGATAAGCAACATGAATGATAAACTTTCATTTGAGAAATTACATTAAATTAAATTTTAATTTTACATTATTGTGCATTATTTACTGAATATTGCTTATCTGTATATAAAAAGAAATACACAATAATCTGCCAAGCAACGACAAGCACTGCAATAATTTTACAGCAATAGTAATGAGCATCTGAGTTTATTTTTTACTACAGTCTAATGAGACACAAACAAAAAAAAACACGATGTGGTACAAAGGAAATGTGAAAGTAGCATTAGTTTCAGTTACCTACATAAGCATTCTCATATTTAACACGTTTGACAATGGCATCTCTGCAAGCGATTAGCATTTTATCAGCAATAGGAAACGTTAAAAGCCCAATGAAGTGCTTGAGTAGAGTGTCAGCTTGTTAATTGTGGGTGCTGTGTGTAATTTGTTGCTGGAAGGTGTGTTCTCTCACCGCCAGCAGGCATGTTAATAATTCAGTTCCTGCAGATTAAGAGATAGACATTTCAGCTCAGAGGGATGGATGAAGAAGAGCATTTTGTTCTAGTGCTGGAATGCCTTTTGTCGACATTTCTCTGGTTGAATACAATGTATAAAAATTAAATAGGAACAATGTCATGGCAACATATTCTGTCTAACCTGTTGACTGTATTGTGTACATGGACATAAAATGAATACCTTGACATGAAATATTGATTTTGAGTTTAAATTATTTTATAATCGTACTTGTATTTTATCCCTAAATTCCCTACAAATAAAAAAAAAAGTTATTTTGTAATTTTTCATATATTTCTGTTTAATAACACCCTTTGTTAATGTCATAATAATGCAAGAATAACCTGTGTCATCTTTGTCATATTTAAATCTGCGATGTGATATGGGGATGAAACAGGGAAAATGCCAATGGTCTGTAACGCAAGTTATCATTTATAATCACTAATGCTTGATAAACCATCAACAACACTGAAATGCCAGTGATATGCAGCATTAAACTGTAGCAACATTGCTGAAGATCAATGAAAACCAGAGCACATTTATAAAACACTGTAATCTAACCACAGATCTAGCAGCCTTTCTGCGCCATGAACAAGTGATGAGTTCTGACAGTCTGTTCGTTTACTTCCTTTCTCTGAAATTGATTCAAATATATTCCCCCTGCAACAACATTCTTGCACCTCAGTTGAATCACAGAGTTTGCTTAATTAATGCAAATTTCCCCCATCTGAGAAAGTGCTAGGAGAGAGTTGGGGAAGTCAAGTAAACTGTGATACCATCCACAAGCACCTTAAGGTTCCAAACATCAAACCTAGTATGTATAAACTAGTTTTATCTAGAGCTCCTACTTATGATGACTAAACAATTACATTAGCATTACAATTGCTTACCACTTTGTTAGAGCAATTGTAACAATAACCGTAATTATTGCCTGCTTCGGGGTATTAGTTTAACACCATCATTAGCGTTTCCTTTCAAGGAGTGCAAACTGTTTTAAGAAAAACTGTTTAACATAGCTATAATGCAGGCATTTGATTCACTAGCCTATTTTTTCAAACCCTGGAAGGTTTTTGGCTATTTGGTAACACTATTTTACAATATTACATGCAGTTGCTAACTATAAATTATACATGCAACTAACCCTAAACCAACCCTGATGCTAACCCCAATCGTAGAGTAAGTACATGCAGGTAATTAATATTACTCAGTACTTAATTGAATAATTACACTGTAACAAGGACACCTTAAAATAAGTAAGTAAAACTGGCTGTTTGCAACTCAATGTTTTAATAGAAAATGTCAACAACGGAAAGAAACTGAAATAACTGTTTAAATGATACATTTTCATGATACATTTCAATGATACATTTCAAATCAAATCTTGATGTTGACATTTCGGTTTGAACATCTCGGATATGTTATTTTCAAATAATTAATATTAAAAGGTAATATAAAAATATCTGAGCAAATGTAATATGAGTTTCTCAATACCCTACCAGTGCTAAACAACCCAAGAGCAGTACAACGCAAGCACATCTGTAACTAACCCCTCCATAGTGTCCAATTACAGACAGACAGATAGCACAACAATTGCACAGTTGAAGCAACTTTGAGCATGCGATCAATATACTGTGTGTGAGAAAGGTTTTCTATATTATAATAAGAATAATAACAACATGCTGTAAGATCATGTTCTTCCAGTGAGCTAAATAGGCTCAGAGAAGCAGTATACACTTAGACTGAAGGATCAAATCGATCTTGTGGATCATGGGTGTGTTTGCTCCTAGTCTCAACTCTTGACCTTTCAAAAGGTCTACAATGCTTTTAGCTCTGAGGAAATGAACTCTTTGAATGGCAAGGTTTTTAAGTCTATTAAAACCTCAATGAAGGCTCTAAATTCCCTACGAAACATTAATAAGGTGCCTTACCCTATATGGTAGAAAAAGCCAGCAACATGAAGAACACAATAAAACAAAAAATAAAATAAAAATTCTGTCATGAAATAAACAAAGCTTCAGTCCCATCCCATGTGTGTTATTCTTTTTATTTAGTCGTCCCTGCATTAAACTACGATAGAAGAAAGTATTTTAAGATCGGAAAATTACACATTTCAGCTTTAAAGTGTGCCACAATCACAGTTATTTCCTTAGATAGCATGAACGAGAGCAGAGTGCCCTGGAAATACTGTTTCTGCCAAGAAAAAAGTGGTAAACAAGCCCTAAACACGCATCATCATCTCAGGTTTACAGCATGGCGACAGGGAAGAACATTTAGAGCAGAATAGTGAGCCGTCCATACGACGGAATAGAGAGCTTGTACGTAGGTGTACGGGAGAAGAAAAACAACTCTTTACAAGCATTTCACACAAGAGAATCAGACAGCTGTGCAACCCGAAATAAAGCATTTGGTCTTCAACAGTTCAGAATGTGTTTCTAAGTCCACTAACCCATTTCCTAATGATAGGCTGGTGATAGAGTCCCTCTCCCTCTCATGCATCAGTGAATTCAGACATATTCATGTACAAAACTGTCATGTGACATTTGTCAGCCTTCATTCACTCAGATGTCAAGGGTTTGTGTTTAATTGAGCAGTAGTTACAGGTTTACCGTGCTGCTGAGCATGGCTTCATCTGCTATAGTGTGCTGAATATTGTTTGGCACAGCAGAGATAAAGTTTTGTGCAACGGTGCAAAGTTGCTGCAGGCATCTTTGGTTCACAGCTGTCATGATGTCAAAACAATGTTTACTGCACAAGAATACTGAATTCCCTCAAGCTTGGCCATGCTCTGAATAAAAATCTCTAGTGAACTCTGAAGTGTTAAAAGCAATCATAAACAGACATTACATAAGATTGGATGTAAAGTATGTGTAAAGTTATTTTGCAAATGCATAACCTAATCAGTTTAAAATCAGTTGCCTGTTCCTATAAAGATATTATACATTTCAGATCTTTCTTAAACAAGAGCCGGAAAATAATACATTTCAAATACAGTGTTAAGGGAACTTAACTTTACAGATTAAATCACAACAACTGCCATTGAGATGAATAGGAACATGATATTTGTTCATTTATTCAATTGATTTACTGATAAATACAACTGAAAACCTTCCCTCAGAGGGAGAAAAAGAAGGCATATTTAAGGTGCACAATCAGTATGCACCATGCACTGTATATAACGTAAAGAAAAATAACGTTAAAAAAAGTGTTCTAATACGTAAGCCTATGTTTGAATCTGGAAATAATGCAAAATGAGAATTAGTCCTCAGATGCCATGTCCGTAATTTATAGCAAAACATCTAGCATTAATTCGATCTTAAACGGATTAATTAAGTCATTACTCCACCACCTGCATGACATGATTAACCAACGTGGTTGAACGACAAATTTGCGACGAAATTTTTATACGGTTTCTGGAAACAGTCGTGACTAGCTAGTTGATTTCTTCAACGATGCATCGCACTATGGTAAGCAGTGAGTTACATTGTGCGGAGAACGCACCCTTAGCCTTGGAAGAGACCGAGTCTCAGTCAGCTGCTGATAAGAAAAAGTAACATAAAAAATAACTTGACGCATTACTTTACATGAACAAAATCATGAGAATTGATATTAGGGGTGTAACGGTGCACAAAATTCACGGTTCGGTTCGATACGATGGTGTCACGGTTCGGTACGTTTTCGATACAGAGAAATGTGAATGCTTCTCACTAGATCTCGCAGCGATGTTATTACTTCAATGGCGAATTCAAATGCTTTCTTTTCTGGATCTCTTAGCGCTGTGTAGTAACAGTGTCGCTTGATCATGATTGGCTCGCTGATTGCGAGATTGGTCCAAACTGATAAACTGTCCGTGAAGCACAAAATAAGGAGTAGCAGTTTCGTTCCGCTTTCACTACGTTTGTCAATGTTGGGCAATGTTGTGGTCGCGCCAGCGTCTCTTACATTATTACAGCGCTTGCTGCGCGCCTACATTTGAAATAACGAAATTTTGGTCGGCAGGAAAAATGGTCCAACGAACCGTTTGGTTTGTAATGCATACCGAACGGTTCAATACGAATATGTGTATCCTTACACCCCTAATTGCAATATTATGTTTCTTTTAAAACATAACACTGATTAAATGTACTCAAATGACTGAATGATTTTCTGGTCAAATGATTGATGTGATTTAGATTATGCATGTACATTTATCCATGTACTTCAGTACCATTCCCAGCTTCCTCACATCTCTAGTTGTTCCTGTGTACTCTGTAGTGTCAAGGTTTTCCTCTCTATAAAACATCTGGCATTGCTAGCAACTTCCAAGAGAGGCTGTTTTACATGGTCTCAAGAGGAAGGGCAAGGAAAACAATGGAGAATCCAGATTGTGAGGTAATAAATCTGTTAAACCTGTTTCATTGTTCTTCCCTAAAGTCCTAGTTGCCATGAATTATGTTGACATAGCCTAATTGCCAACATGCCTCAGAGTACGTATAAGCTGCTTCAGGAATTAAGGTCGTGTCTCATCATGTAATAACTCGCCAACAAAAAACACGTAGATATGCAATCCAAAATATTACACATACTATCACCTCCTGACCCATCTCTGGATGATATTGATAGATAGATTGCAGATGAAGCTCAGTACATGTACACAGTATTGCAGTTACTCATGTAGGTGTAAACTGAAGCTTCTGGCCTTGAGAACAGTCAAAACAATGGTAAATCCAACAAGATGCATTTAGAAAATAGATGCCTGCCGACAACTAGATGACTGCTGATGCCGCCACTGAACAAACAGAAACAATAAGGAACATCTCGAACATGTATAGCAGCATTGATCATGAAGTGATTCAGTATTCTTGAGGGAGTTGTAAAGCGTTTTGAAAAATGCTATATATGAAGGGCCATTTTAACAAGATTACGTTTATTGCAGCACAGCCAGTACATCTGATCATAACCCACAGGGACATGCCATTTCATTTTTTATTATTTACACACAAACACATTTTATTTTTCAGTTCCGCAAGGCCTCCTATTATATGTTGAAATGTATGGGGCTCTAACAATCCATGCCTTGCACATTTAACTAGACATTTGACCTTGCAAGGCTGAGAAACACAAATACGGAGCTGCTTATTACAGTTTGAACGGAAGAAGTATTGAAATGTGCTATCCATTAAATACACACATTTCATTTGTGAAGTTGTTAAATAAAAATGGCAAGTGCAGTTCAGGTTTAGATAAAAAAACCTGATTCAACATATGAGTGCCATACCCATGCTCTTTTGCACATTTAAAAAGACAAATAAGACTCTAATGAAACTGCAAGTTTTTGAAAGCTTTTCACAAGTTTCACTCTCAGGTCTGACCCTCATAACTGGCTTTCAATTTCAGGTTGGCCTCCATGTCACTAAACTGATGTGAATCTGAGACGTAAACACACCACACAAAAGCATTGCAGAAACACTTCTTATGTTAACTAGCACTCCTGCAATACTCTCAATTCTCTATAGAACACACCATTAAGGCCAAACCTGTCAGGATGGTTTCCCTACCGGCATTAACTCATAGGGGAGATTCCTGATGGATGAGGGTGAGGTAAGCTCTGCATGTGTCCGCTGGGAACATCTTCATTCACCCTTTCTTCTCTTCGCTTCCCATCTCTCTTGGGAAAAGAACGGTACTGGTAGCATCCTTGGCTCCTTCCAGCGCATTAACTCTGATCAAACGGCGCCATGCTTCTCCTGTGCCCCTCTCAGCTCCTGCTCCCCAAAACAGAATATGTGCATTAGAGCTTGTGCATTATGAATGGAAGAAGACATGTGTTTTCAAATATTGTTACTGAAGCAGAGGATGAAACTAATACACGATCATTTATGATCCATTACGGCTTATATAATATATAATATAATGGCCGAGCAGTGAGCGGGAAATGGAAAACCTAGAGTAGAGCTGGGACACATCACTTTAAGTGGTGAGGAGAAATTAGAGGGGAAAAGTAGAAAAATAACTAGCCAAATTGTGTTGTATAAATATAGATTTTGAATATAGTATTATTTATTTTATTTGTCATTTATTCATGTGATATGCTGATTTGATGTTCAAGAAACATTTCTTATTATTATCAATGTTGAAAAAAGTTCTTTGAGGACTTTACTGAATGAACATTCACAGCGAGGGTGGAAAAAGTGTGTAAATAATCTAATAACCCTCTTTTAGTAGCAATGACCTCCACATGTAACTGTGAACCAGACATGCTCAACAGTCAGGAGGAATTAGGCACCGTTCCTCTTTACAAAACCGCTTCTAATCATTTATTTTGGGATGTATAAATTTAATCCCTCTTTAGAGGACATGGCAAAGCACCTCAGTCAGGTTAAGGTCAGGACGCTGACTGAGTCAGTCAGTAAAAACAGAATTCTTCTGTTGAAGCTGTTCTGTTGTTGATTTACTCTCGTTTGGGTCGCCGTTTTGTGTTGTTTGTGTTTGTTGCGTTATTTCTCCGTGTCATAAGTGTCATATGATCCTTTAGAAATCATTCTAATATGCTGATTTGCTGCTCAAGAAACATTTCTTATTTATATCAATGTTTTTAAAACAGTTGTGATGCATAATAGTTTTTCTTAATTTTTTGGATTCTTTGATTAATTCAAAGTTAAAAAGAATAGAATTAATTTGAAATTGAAATCTTTTTTAACATGTATTATCTGTCACCTTTGACCAATTTAATCATAAAAGCATTAATTTCTTTAAAAAAAACTGACCCAACACTTTTAAACTGTGTAAAGCTACAGTAACCTTTTACATTATTTCAATTTGTGAATATTAGTCAATGCATTAGGTATCATAAACTAACAATGAACAATACTTTAATCTTTTAATAAGATTTAAAAAAAATCTGTAAATGTTAATTTCTACATTAATACATACAACTTTTCAAGTTGTATAAATTAACATGAGTTAATGTATTATCCAGAGCATGTTATGAATGAACATGAATTAACAATGAACAAATGTATATTTATAAATTAACATGAACCTAGATTTATAATTGCAGTAAAAAAAAGTTGTTAGTTCATGAAATCTAATGCATAATCTAATGTTAACGAATTAAACTGCATTGTAAAGTCTTACAAAAACAACAGTTTCAGTTTCAGTCTGTTTATAACAAAGTCAGACAGATATGCAGCAACTGCCTTTGGCTTATAACCCTGTTTATCCCCATTTATAGGATCACCATTTCAAGCTCATATCTTCATTAAACAGGTAGCGTTTTATTAGGAAGAAACATAACCTTGACTCACAAGGACAGGCAGAAGAAAAAAAAAAAAAAACGCATCTCTGATTTCTGTTCGCATCATTAATATTTATTAGAAGGCAGCAAGTGCAAAAGTATAGGCACCAGCAAAAAAGTTTATCAAAGTACAAGCTGTTTATCAGGGTGGTAATGTAATTAATCCAGGGTGAATATAGTCTCCTTTACATTACCTTAACCTGCTCTGGACAGGGGTCAGGGTCCAGGAACAGGGTCCTGCCAACACTTCCTCATAAATAATGCTCCTCTGCTGATCAAACGCTCTGAAACAAACTAGGAGTAAATTATGGGGACATACTTCTAGTGTTTGTGAGAGTTTCAACACCGCAGGGAAGAACTTGGGAGATGCTGAATAAACATAAATGTAGCTGTGCTTCTAAAGCCATGCAATTCTGCTGAGACCAGAGAATAATTTTATCATCAAGTATGATTTTTTTTAACATATCCCTTACGTACCACATAAATGCCACAACGGTAGGTCTTAATGTAACTTTAATGGGACGTTTTAAGCTAATTTGTATGTATACGAGAATACGAGAAACTGCAGTCAATGAGGGATTGAAGCTAATCAGGATACAAGCTTGATTCAAACCTAAATCCCCTACTTGAGCACAACACAATATGTCTGTATTATGTCAGTACGCTTGAAAAAATTTCTGATTTGTACAATGCATGTCACACATGATTTAGATAAATAAATGTTAGGAATGACACAGGGGTGAGTAAATGACACAATTTTCAGCTTTAGGTAAAATATGCCTTTAAGTGCAGTAGCAAACTGACTGTGCGTTCACTTTTTACTGGAAGATTTTACCAAATTGTAGGGGAGGCTGCAAAAGTTATGACAAAGTTAAAATAAATATATATTAACCCATGTAAGCTATTTATATGTTAAAGCAGCACTCAGTAGCTTCGGGACTTCTTCGCTGTATTCTCGCTTTTTGCTCGCAGGTTTCTCTCTAGAGCGCCCCCCACAGCTTCGGAATAGATATTTGACAACACGGTTGTAAAAACTCGTTGTTGATTCTCAGACACCAGAGGCTAGTAGATCAACGACATCAAAGCAGATGGGACGTTCTTTAAATGTCTTCTTCATTCGGGTTCGAACAGCGTGAGGGAGCGCAATAATGACAGCATTTTAGCAGATTTCTTTTGGCCGTAAAGCAATTGTTTACATCACGAGACCTGATATCACGCGAGACTTCCTGACACAGCGGCCGGCGGCCCGCCGGCTCAAAGTTGCAAGTGCGTATTTTCCGCTCACGGGCACCAGGGGGGTGCGAAACGACCACCATTCAACCCGAAATAAGTAATATAACCATTCCAATGACTCCGAAGCTGTTCAGTTAAGGTAAAAAAAGTTACTTAGTTCACCTTTAACAAGTCACCATGAGTGATCCATAGCAAATGTTATAGGAAAAATTTCATTTTTTGTTTGTTTGTACTCTTTTCATTTACTTTTTTCTCCTATATGATGAGAAAGTTGTTCAAGAAGGGATATTTCCGGTCGTAACATCAAACCACAAAGATGTTTTCATTTAAAAAGCAATCTTCTGTGTCAGTGATTGCAAATGCTCATGCATATCCGTGTGTTAATTGTTCCGTTTTTAGCAGGTGTCAATGGCAATTTCCTTTTCTGCTATACCTAATTAGACATTGGAAAAGAAACAGACTTGGCCCCTGCTGTGCATAATCATATTATTTCTATTGTGCTGTTTGTCACCCCCATTTTGATATTGGCTGATTTTATGCTAGGATTTATATCGAGGGATTTAAGATCTTTCTATGCAGCCTGTTTCATGCTTCTTATGCAACTAAATTTAAAACTTTAGCAAACTTCTGCTGTGCCCCCTGTTTGACAGTACAGCACAAACTGCATGATATCTATTATTTATGGTCCTTTTGATTTACTTCAAAATGGTTTAGTTCAGATTCTCAAATTATTTACTGTTTCCCAGAAATCATTGGCTTGTTGGCTAGCCAGGAAAGTTGAGCAAAGCTTTTCATTCCATTGGTCGACTTATCACTGTTCTGCTGATGAAATAAATAAATAAATTAATTAATTAATTAATTTATTATATTTTATGATTATATATGCAGGTACACTGTTTCAAGACAAGCCAGCTGTGCACTCCAAAAAAAAAATGTTGAGTTGTTTCAACCCATGTTTGGGTCAGATGTGGACGAACCCAACTGTTGGGTTTGTCCATATATGACCCAAACATAGGTTGAAACAAGCCAGCATTTTTTAGAGTGTGAGTTTACACTGGAGGGACTGCACGTGTGATATATGGATTCACATTCTCACGTAAGAACCAAAGGAATGTGTGAATTAACAATGTATGTCTGTCAATACACAAGAGCACTAGCCCTAGGTATGCCTCCATTACTCACAATGTGCAATGTATTCTTAGACATTTCTGTAGCATTCAGCGCAGTCTTTGTTCACATGCAATGCAACTGTATATGTCCCTCCTGTAATCAGTCTATGTATAATACTGGTGTTTCACCTGAAGCATTGTAGCAGGTAAAGAATGAGGGTCAGAGGGAGGCAGTAGGAGAGAACGCCAATACAAAAATATTCAATAATACAAAACCACCAATTTTTTTTGTGCCATGTCAATAAAGCACGTCGAAATGGCAGAAAGAAAAAGACTGTGGAAGAAAAAGAGAACTGGAGAAGAGGAAAACTTAAGATAAGTCAAGATAAGACCGAGAGTAAGAGAAAAAGGTTTAAAGATCCGAGTTGAGTGGGGTGCTGTGATGCTCTCAGCTCTCTATAATCCCAGATCACAGTGTTCTGATAGCATCTGCCCCTCTCACTCAGGATTAACAATAAGGCAGCGCAAACCAACGGTCCCGCTCACACATCCGTCAAACATGTGGTTCCTTTTCTAGTGGGTGGCCAACCAGAACACAACCATGGGTCGGTGCACTCATTACGTGATACATGCTGAGAGTAATTGATGCCAATCTCTGCTTAAACGGCAATTAAACTACAGATATTTGTTCTTCGAAGCATGTCTCAGAGGTATCTCTTTAATTGAGGAATGAACACCATTTTGCAATTGAACATGAGCAAATTAGACAACCTTGTTAGTGTAATAGCAATATACATTAATACATTTACAGTATAACAACTAGCTGTGGTTGCCAGAACTTTAGAATTTTCTTTAAAGGGATAGTTCACTTTGAAATTAATTTTTGGTATGTTTTAGCTTACCTCAAGGGCATCCAAGATGTAGGTGTCTTTTTTTCCGCAGTAGTTTCAATTTTGATATTTTTAGGTCAAACCGTTCTTGTCTGTCAGTCATATAATGCAGGTCTATGGTCATTATCTCAAAACACAAGCACAGAGTCCAAATTAAAACAATTCCTCGTCGTCCAAATTAAACAATTCCCCATCGTAAGTACACATTGATGGCCTAAGACACGAAACAAGCGGTTTGTGTGAGAAAACGAACAGTATTTATATCGTTTTTACCTCTTATACGCAGCCATGTCCGAGTGATCTGATCTGACGTGTACGCAGACTGGTGCATAGATATATACACTAGATGTCGCCTTAAAGACATTCGTTCCAATGAACTGCCGTAGACAAGGCGACATCTAGTGTGTATATATCTATGCACCAGTTTGCGTACACGTCAGATCAGATCACTCGGACATGGCTATGTATAAGTGGTAAAAACGATATAAATACTGTTCGTTTTCTCACACAAACCGCTCGTTTCGTGTCTTAGGCCATCAATGTGTACTTACGATGGGGAATTGTTTAATTTGGACGACGGGGAATTGTTTTAATTTGGACTCTGTGCTTGTGTTTTGAGATAATGACCATAGACCTGCATTATATGACTGACAGACAAGAACGGTTTGACCTAAAAATATCAAAATTGAAACGACTGCGGAAAAAAAGACACCTACATCTTGGATGCCCTTGAGGTAAGCTAAAACATACCAAAAATTAATTTCAAAGTGAACTATCCCTTTAAGTAAATAAATAGTTATTTATGTTACAGGATGGCATTTTAGTGACTGTATAGTTCACAGTTTTGCCCACAAAATGTCATCAAGGTGACACAACTCTAAAATGGTCTAATTAGACATTTTACTTTTTCAATAAAATCTAAAAACAAATGTAATGGTTCACTCATTTTCCAATAAAGTTTTTACTTGTTATTATGTACATACATAATGCCTTGATTTCTCTGTAAATAATAAAGAAATGCATACATTTGAAAATTTTTGAGTAACTGTATATGGTGTTTTATTTGTATTTTTTGTAGCATTTTTACATTCTTCTGTTTGCTAACATTTCTACAGTCATGTATTGTTTGATGTAATCACCGATACTTATCTTTATAAAGAGATGCAAATATATTTCAAAAATATTTATATCTGAACGCTCAGAGAACAAAAATAATCTATGCACATTTTTGTGCACATGTATCATTGAAACCCTCTTCTAATTATCAATTTCCGTGCTGGTTTTATTTGCTATATGGAAAAGCTTACCAAGAAACTGCAATGATGGCCCAAAGTTTTAGTGTGACTGATGAGAGCTTTATGTTGATTAAAATTTGAATGAATGCGTAATTTCGCCTGCAATTTAAAATCGGCATCTCAAAAGTGCCACTCAGTATAGACTAGAGTTGCTTTACGCGGCTCTCACAGCTGTGGGCAATTATGCTCTGGAGCACCAGGGCCGCCATGTTCTCATCTAACTGTGTTCATCAACTCGCTGAAGTTTTCAAGTAAAGCTGCTGATGCAAAGCAGTGTGTAAACAAGGTTTCTCCTTATGTTCACACTGAAGAGTAAGTCATACAGCAGGAGGTTGTACAGTATGTGTGTGTGTGTGTGTGTGGGTAGATAGGGGAGCGGGGCAGTTCTAATTGAATGTGTTGAATCTGTTTGTGCGGTTTATATCGTAAAAACGTTTTTCAGCATTTTAATGTCTGAGCAGACTGTCCTCATCACTGTGAAATTCACTGACCTATGTTTTAATACTCAAACAATTCAAAAACAAGAAGGCCACACCATCCAGGTAATACTGCCTTCATGCTGAGTTTTGAGTAACTGGCACCCTTACAAAGTAGCCATCAGAGAACTCCCTCCCAAAAAAGTTCCCTCTGCTCTTGTTAAAACAGACCCCTGAAGACTAGCAAAATAGTTTCCCCTCAGCATTAGTGAGTAAGACGAAACTGGAAACTCTAACAACCACCGGTCTCAACGCATATGAGGATGGCCGTCAACTCAGTGGCACATGCAAAAGCGAGGGGAACAAATTCGATTTATGCATTTTAGAGTTTCTTATTATGCATGTGCAAAGTGGGCTGAGCTGGAACACTTATGCAAAGCAGAACCCAATTTGAGCCAAGTAGATGCGAAAGCACAGAATTTGTCTTAAACTGCCTGGTTTGACAGCTATTTCAGCTGAGGGGTTCTGACAAATACATTAAGGATATTAGCTCACACTCGGTGTTTACTTAACATGGTTTTTAAAGGTGTGCCCAGTCATTTTTCCCACATTAAAAAGTTATAATGGCAGTTTAGAAAAATACAAATTAAATCACACATACTTTTATTGAAAGGAATTTATACTTTTATCCAGCAAGGATGCATTAAATTGATCAGTGACAGTAAAGACCTGTATATTGTAACAAAAGATTTCTACTTTAAATAAATACTCTTCTTTAGACCTTTCTATTCATAAGACAACCGTTTTCAACACTGATAAAAAGAAACCACTAAATCAATATATTGGAATGATTTCTGAAAGATAATGTGACACTAAAGATTAATGGCTGCTAAAAATGCAGCTTTGCCATCACAGGAATAAATTAATATAATAATGTTTCACAATTTTACTGTTTTTACTGTTTGTTTTGTTGTTGTTTTTTAAATAAATGCAGCCTTGGTGGGCATAATAAACTTACCGACCCCAAACCATTGAATTTTAGCGTATATGAGAAAAAGACTCGAGTTATATCAGTAACTTAATAGTTCTTTTCCCATGATGCCAATATCAATTAGTCTTCAGCTGATCATGTCGCACGCTTATAAAAGGATTCCCTTCATGTAAAACAAATCAGCTTTTAAAAGGCTACTGATATGACTGCAGTCTTCTTCTCAAGTGAGTAACGGGTCCATCATTTTAAAGACATTTTTCAAAATCATTTCTTCAACTTTAAAACTTTTTAATGAGGACAAAAATGACTGACCTTTCAAAATCCATAAAATATGAGTATTATATATCTCCCTCAATATTCGGTCTCTGTCAGGGGCCTCGGTTGTTCATAAGTTGCTGTGGTTCTTTTTGGCTGTAAATATTTATCAAAATTACATATAAAAGAAAACACCTTTTATACAACTGTTATTTTTCTACTATATCTTACTATGTTCTACTCCTCACCAAGAATCATCTGATTGTAATGACTGTTGTAAATACATTTGACATTTTTGTCAGCCAAAGCTAGAGGACAGCTGAGGATGAAGTGAGCGGCTGACATTTATGGTAATAAACAAGGTAGTGGACTGGTGCCATTGATCCCCATCTCTAGCTCCCCACGTGTTGACTATGCAACGCTTTGAAGTGGGATGGTACATAACAAAAAAAGAGACTGTCAGGACTGCTGTTCTACATACAAGAAGAAATCAAAAGAACACTATTTGCTCATCAAAAGATAAAGAAGAGGGGGAGGGGTGTTGTCTGCACATGGCATGAAGAGCATAAAGGATGGTGTGATGCATTCTTGATCTGCATGCCTCAGCCCGCTACGTTTTTCATACAGATATATTTGAAAGACAGGAGAATCATTGCTCAATGACTATTTTGATATTTCACAACAAAGACTGTATCCTTTCATTACTGGAATGAAATGATTAGCATTGTTAGAGGGCATTGACACAGAATACATTTTTCGCGCTACTTTTCCATTGCTTTTATATGTAAACACGCTGGGCGTACGTGTATAACCATTGCACTCGCGTCTTTTGCAGCGTCTCGCACGACACAAAGACGCTACGCTCAAGTTAAAATCAACTCTTAAAAAACGCATCTTGAGACCTTTCCACTTCCATCTTGAGATTTTTTCCCCATTCCACTGCCCGCATCTCGCATTCTTCAAAGCAAAAACACATTATGTGTGACCAGACAACAACCATTATCATATTCCAATCTAACTATAGAGCTATGGTTTGGTTAGTTAGCATGGCACCATTGTATTGTCACAATGTATCACAGTTTCCACAAAAATATTAAACACCGGAGATTAGAATGATTTCTGAAGGATCATGTGACACTGAAGTAATGGCTGCTGAAAATTCAGATCACAGGAATAAATACAATTTTCAAAAATATTAAAATAGATATACAATTATTTGTAATAATATTCACATTATTACTTTTTACTGTATTTTTATCTATATTTGAAAAAATAGATGCAGCCTTTGTAAGCATAAGATACCTCTTTAAAAAACCCACATTTTTGAATGGTAGTTTGTGAGTGCATGTGCGTGTGCGTGTGTGTGTGTGTGTGTGTTCAATGTGTGTTGAAAGCAGTCTCAGGTCAGCATCTGCTCCTCTGTGTTTAAATTTGATTATGAATACCACTTAGCTTTAAGTATGTCTTGCAAAAAAATATTTTTTTAATTGAAAAGCAACTTCCAGCTATGCTCCCTGACACTGTCCATGATAAAACATTATAACTGGCTGACAGAATCAATTTAGCTCTATTTATTTCATCAGAAATACTGCTAAATGAGAAAGCGGCTGAGAGCAAGGTTGTTTGCAGAGAATTAAGTCATCTAATCTTACCAGAAAATAAGAGCAAATAAAAGCAGGTAATTTAAGAGTAGAGCTGGTACAAATTTTTTTCATACCATACAATAATTGACCAGAATGTGAATTAACACATTTATGAATGTTGTTTGATTAATTTTAGATGCCTTCAGAAGTGAAGTGACCTTACAGCATTTTATAAAGAACTTTCAAGTTCAAACATAATAAGCGCTTAGCTGTCGGCAGGGTTTTTCAAATATCTATATTTTCTCGTCTGTGTACTTTGTAAGGACAAACATTTTATACTTTCCAAAAGGAAACAGTCAATAAGGGTTAACCTCAGTTCCTTTATTGCAAAGTGAATAGGTGAACTCGGCCAACTTCAAAAACAAACTTCAAACACTTAAAAGAGCCCCTTCATATCAAACAAGAACTGTCAGTTCGAGAGCTTCCTCAGTAGCTCTACCAACACAAGCAGCCGCCACCACCCTACCTGTCCTCCACCGGCACACTCAAGGTCTTCCGAGGAGGGAAACTTCTTTAACTGATCACATGCTGGATACATCTCCAAACCGTCTGTTCTGCTTCATAAGCGATTCCTCGGCTTGTCCAGCCATCACTGTTATAATCGGAGGCTGCCAGGCTGCGAGCCGAGGAGCCTGATCTCTAAGAACATTCTGTGTTGAAGCGTCATTAGCCTCTGCTCGACCTTCACCTTCTTCCCAAGCATGCTGAAAAAAAGAAACATGAAGAAAAGGGTTGAAGTGAGTACTGAACTGACAGGTCTAGGTGTCCAAGACTTTCTCCTCAGGGAAGAGAGGAACCACTTTGGTGGCCAACAGCACAGCACAGAGATTAAATTGGTTGCTGTACTTGTTGAATAGAGTGTGGCATTAGCTCATTCAATGAGCTCTGACTGGGCTGAATGGCCCATTCACTGTAAATGGAACCATTAATGGGTCTGTCAGGTAAAGGAGAGAGCTCTCAAACAATTATCTGCAAACACTTGAGAGCTAGGTGGTCCGGTGAAATGAGAACTCCTGCGAGGTCGATGGAACTACCAAGGTGGTTCCATGTGATACTAATGCTAATGTTGAAATATAGGCTAATATGGCAGAATTGTCATGAGACAGGAACACAAAACAGCAGCTCTTGCTTTTGCTTATGGAATTTTTATGATTCACTCAAGCTGAAAAAGTCTAATGCAGTGTTTGTTTTTCAATCATTTTCATTACCTTCATCCAGTTGCAAATCACAGAGCATGGCATAGAAAATAAAATTATACCTCAAATGTGGGCTCGCCAGAGATGCAGATGGGCTTGCTAGAGATTTATTGAAAACGTTGTTTTGAGTATAATTTTCATAACCATATGTTAGATCTATCAGTTCTCAACAATAAGGATTTTTTTTTTCTAAACCAGTAATTCCAGTAGTCACTGGCCCTACCACAAATAAAATATCCATTTTTATTCTGTACCATGAATTTTGATATTTGCCAGGATTATTTATATTTTTTTATTAAATTTTAAATTTTATTTAAAAAAAAATTAAATGTCTTCATTAAAACAATATATTTTTATTTACAAAAAGAATACTCAACATAACAAGCTGGAACTATACAGCCATAACGTACATGATGCAAAACACTACTAAACATATTCTTACAAAATGTTAAATTTAAGACAAAAAATCTGTCTAAATAGAGATTTGCAACATCAATGTATAATACATACAGTACACGTATATGACAGAAAACCAAATAATCAGGTTTGCAGACATGAATGTGCAACATCAATAAATGCAAAGTTCATCCAAATAACAAGTGCCAGTTTTGTCATCTACCATTAAACTATGTTACACTGGTCCCAGTCTGGCAAGAATTAAAGGAATCATTCACCCAAAAATTTAATTTGTGTCATAATCATTCACCCAAAAATTTAATTTGTGTCATAATTTACTCACCGTCGTGTCATTCCAAACATGTATATGGCTTTCCTTTTTCTGTGGAACACAAAAGAAGATATTTGGAGAAATGTTTTTTGTCCATACATTCGAATGGAAATCAAAAAAATCAAACCGAACCAGAAACCAAAACTGTTTGGTTACCAAAATTATTCAAAATAGCCTATATATTTTTTGTGTAAGAAAGTCACACAGGTTTGAAACAACAAGGTGAGTACATGATTTACATTTTTGGGTGAATTAACCCTTTTAAAAAAGATTTGGTAAAAGTTGGCAGACTGAAAAAGGTCGAGAACTCCTGTTTTACACGATTCCATTGATCATGACTGAGAGTCTTAAAGCAGGGGTTTTCAAACTGGGGGCCGCCAGGGGGCGCGCAGCAAGTTGAAAAAAAAAGCGGAAAAAAAAAGTTAAAAAACGTCACAAAAAAAAAAGTGTTAATATGAGTATTGTTATGAAATAACATTATAATAATTTGTTGCATTGCCTATCTGAACATTATACTTTTAATGCTAATCTTTTAGAGATGAACTGATTGATCGGCTGGTGACCAGAATTGGCCGATTTTCGGGCGATTTTCAGTCTGACATATGCCGATTCAAATGCACTCGGGCGCCGCATGATTAACATTGCGTAACATCAGCATCACACGTGCACACAGAACGCACATGTAGGAAACCTTGTGAATTACGGCCGTTTCAGACCGCGAGCGGCGCGTGAGCAGCGCAAATTTTGTTTCGGCGTGCATGTTCAGTGAGTGCATTCACACCGCGAGCAGGAGCAGCGCGTGAGCGTCAAGCAGGAGCGTCGCGTGCCGTGAGCAGTATGAAGCGGAGGGTTTCGGCGCCGAGTCTATTTTTGCTGCGCTGCTCACGGTCAATTAAAGCGAAAGCACACTTTTGATGGACAAAATAAATATGATTTCACACAAAAAGTACCAAAAATGAACATAATTTGCATGTAGGCTATAGTGTGTTTTAACAAGAACTGGAGTAGGCTATGTCAGAAAAGAAAATGAAGACTCAAAAATATTTATAGAAAATGTACCCATTTAAACTTGTTTTTATTAATCAGTTTGGGTAAAAGTGGTGTTTTATAAAAAAAATATATTTATAGAAAATAAATATTTGTGTGTGCTGTAAAGTGGTTAGAAAAAATAAAATCAGAATCGGCTAAAATCTGTATCGGCAGGTCAAACTCAATGAAAAATCGGAATCGGTCTTGAAAATTGTAATCGGTTCATCTCTATAATCTTTCTGATTGGCTGGTATCAAACACCATCACATAATCTGATGTTCACCTAGATGTTTTATTTATTTATTTCTACATTTGCCGCAGTATTGTCGATGGGTTCAATAACACATCCTGCAAAAGGGGGGCCTTGGCCAGAACCTAGTAGTATTTGGGGGGCCTTGTCATGGAAAAGTTTGGGAACCCCTGGTCTTAAAGTCACCATGAAATCAAAACTGACAATTCTTATATACATAATTTACATATATATTATTATTTATTATAACTGATTTATCTGTGCACATCATTATTATTTTTAATTGACAAAAATTTTACCTTTTTTACTTCTTGCAGCAAGTTGCAACATCTCTTCTCTTATGTGTTTACTGGTGCGAGGACAGGAAAACCTCTCACTCCTGTCATGAGATCACAGCAATAACAAACCATTTATGATCCAATCAATTCCCAATTGACAAAATCGAAAACCGCGCTACATTTTTCTTGTTTGAGAAGCCGTTTCACTCGGATATACGCACAATAGGGAAGAAAATACTATCGCAACTTCCGTTTCACGTCGACTTTAAGCTGTTTAATGGGACAAGCCTTGACAGCCAGTAGGCCTATAGTTTTCTCACTAACCATACTGCATAGACAGAAATGAGCAGGTGTTACCAGGAATTCCTCTGAAAATAGTTTTATTTCATCTGTTCTTTAGATCCCTAACCTCTGAAGGACCTGTACCACATGACTGCCACCAGCAGCAGCAGGAAAAAATAAATAAATAAACAACAACCAGCTGGATGCCAGTTAGATCTGTTGTAACTTTTATAAAACCCTATAATTTATGAAGTACGTGGGCAGGAAAATTAAGAAATTCTGAAAAGGGTGACATTCAAATATTTGTCAGAGAGAGGTACATTTTGAAGTAGATAGACTTTGTATGTGATCTTTTTGTCTGATGTAATATTGATGGAGTCAACTGTGCTTCAAATAATATCCCAGCGTAACAGGATCAAACCAGCATAGTGATAATATACATGAGACTCTTTGTGGAAAATTTCCTCAGGGGGCATCAGAGATAGAAATGAAGATATCAGCCTTGACATAATGAGCTCCTGTGAGATTTCTATTTCTCTCTCTCTCTCTCTCTCTCAATAACACTAAAAAACACCTCAGAGGACTCGTGGAATACAAATTCTCCTCACTAAAGGATAAAGGGTTACATCACACAGTGGTGAGCATGTGACAGTGCAAGCACACAACCTCTTGTAAACCTAACTTGAGTTTAACTGGGATTCTCACTGCATACCAACAGATGCTTAATGTCAGCAAGAAATGGAAGTTCTTTTCTTACCTATTGTAACATATATCCACAGGAAACAGCTTTGCGGTTTGTTATTGCTGTGATCTCATATGAGTGACACGTCATCCGGCCCTCACACCAATAAACACATCATCTGAGAAGAGAAGAGATGTCGCTGCGAGTGGGAGGGGAAGTTATTTTGACTAAAGATTACGAGGACACATGAATAAAAAAAAACAATTATGATATCATGCACTGATTAAAATAATTTAATTAATAAATACTGCAATATTCTATAAAAAAGGAATTGTCAATTTTCTATTTCATGACAACCAAGGATGTAGGCTAATTCAATTTTAAAGAACACTGTATTTTATATTTTATAAGAGGAATGCAAGAATTTATCATCATATACTATGTTACAAATAATAAATTTGCCATGTTGTAATTTTAGAGCATTTTATTTTAAAGGGATAGTTCACCCAAAAATGAAAATTATTTCATTAATTACTCACCCACTCCAACTCGTGAAACTTAGAAACTTGTGAAAATGAATATATTTTTGATAAAATCTGAGAGCTTTCTGTTTAAAAAAAAAAAAAAGAGTTTTTGCAGGGTGGGATGTCTGCATTACATGGGAAAAGTCAATTTTAGCTTTGCCACATTTAGACTTTCAATGATTAAATTAACACATCAAAAACAACTGGGCATTGCAATGCAATGTGCTACAATCATTCAGCATTCATCATGCACCCATTCAGAAAGACAAATGTATCCTAATAGTTTATCATGCTTACTTTGATGTGCCTTAAATAGTTGTGGCGAAAAATGTGTCAGGTGCAGATACGTGGTGCAGATCGATTTATATGTTGAAAAGATTGAAGTTAGGATTTATTAACAAACATTCATCAACACACACATCAGTTGTGGTAAACAGAAGCTTAAGCATGTTCCCTGAAGTGCGAGAACCATGAGGTCCATTCGTGTTCCGCACCATGTTAGAGATGCCAAGATCATGTTTGTTCTCGCGAGTCAAGTACTGCTAGGTTCAGTTGAGCTTCTGTTTATGTTCAGGCCTATGTGAATTAAAGACTAAATTCATATGGATTAGTTTTATGAACTTTTTGAAGAGTCAGGGGCAGAAAGAAAAAAATCTTCATTAATTTGTGTTCCAAAGATGAACGAAAGTCTTACCGGTTTGGAACGACACGAGGGTGAGTAACGTAATTAAAAGTAACATTTCTGGGTGAATTATCCCTTTAACGACAAATGTCAATATTTTTTATAAAGTGCTGATGATCTGCAACAGCATTAACATAATGTAGAGAGAAATACGTCAGCTGAGAAACTCACCGTGCCGTATTGGTCCAGCGCAGTACTTTCCTCTTTCTTCTTTGAGACACATAAGGAGATTTTTTTTATTTGTTTTGCGTACAGTCGCGTTCAATAACAAAATGGCGCCATTGAACGCGATGCTGTTGGTTTGACGTCACTGACGCTAACCACAAATTAATCACGACGCGATGCGTTTAAAATCATTTGTTTTTGATACTTCTTTCCTTTCAATGTCAAAATGCAAATTATTACGTTTAATCCGATGATGATCTAAGTTATCTAAGGAATAATAAAAAGTTTAGTATGTGGCAGACAACATTGTCAGTGAATAAATGGGATCTCCTACTATTTGTTGTAGGAATGAGATGTAGGCCTATGAAATGTATTATATGTAGGCGACACATCTTTCATTTTTCTTTTTTCCTTGTTTGTCATGGCCCCCGAGTATAAGCTTTAGATAGCTTCTTTGGGGACCAGTTCACATGCATGATCATTTCTTTGTTCTTTGTTTTATCTCAAGTGCGTATGTGAATAAAATATGTAGACAATGTAGACAATAAAAAAAATAAGAAGAACAGATTATTTATTTTTTTGACAGAACATTTTTATTCCGCATCATTTCCAGTGAAGCTGTAATTCTAAACAATGCTATTCATGCAATTACACATAGGCTATATCATATAGCAAGACAAAGGACATTTCAGTCCAAAAATGTTTCAAATGTATTTCCACCACCATCATTTCAGTCCACAGAAGCCATTTAAGATGGAAATGTTCATGACTTTCAGTAAAAATCACCAAAAATGACAGAATTTTTCTGTGATGCATGAGAGTATGAAAAGTATTTTAAGAAAATGTATTTTATAGTCCACAGGGCACAGGCCATGGGGGGGGGACACCCATACATTCATATTTAATGTAAATATACTCCCAAGGGAAATGTCACCAACAATCCCATATCGGTCTTCATTCCCTGCAGCACAATATATCTCTAAACAAATAATTCTGCCATCAGAATCACCTGTATATTTCAAGTTCTGTTGCCAGGGGTCATATTGATGTCATTTCCTTTGATGATGTAAATCCACCTTGCTGAACCTTTGTTAGCAAACAGCTGTGATCAAACACAATGTTAATCAAGTGCTCATGACAGACGTACTGTCAAGTGCCTTGAGTAACGCAGCACACAGCTATGTGTCGCTGTGACTTTTCCACCCGCTGCTCTGGTTCCCTAAGCGTCCTCTCCTCCGGAGGCCTGACGTGGCTTACATGTCCTCTCCATTTCTTTTCTTTCTGCCTACCCTTGAGCCTGGGGAATGTAATTTTCATGCTCTGGCTGCTGTCTCAATCCAACCCTACTTCACTCTGCAGTCACTGAGCAAGTAGAGCTCCCCCATCAGGGTCAGGGACTAGAACATTTTAGTTGTTGCCATTTTCTATTGGGAATCTGTAAAGATATGATAAAGAATACTGGAAAGCACCGATAAAAACTAAACATCTGTTAAAAAATCTAGTTTAAAACACAAGTTCTAAATTCTTAGAAACGTGCTCTTTATATCCATGTAGGCTATTCATTGTTTGAAAAACTTTTATACCATAAGAGACCTATTTCACAAAAAATAAATAAAAAATGTGTCAATCAAAAGTGTGGGGATGTCATGCACTTAGTATTTTTGAGGGGGCACCACCGGGAAGCTGGTGACAGCAGAACGGTGTGTGGTTTGTTTCATGTGGTAAAAATACGTACCATATAAAAATAACTGTTATTTGTAATAAAACTTTAGCTTTCACCGTAATAATTACTGCAATGTTATCATATCCGATTATACTTTTGAATTATCAAAGCGAGAACATACATTAATGCATTTACTGCCGCTAGTCAAGAATATTAGGCCTGTAAGTCCTGCATTGATTCAGTCTTACATATTTTGTAGCTTATGGAAACAAACTAATTTAAAGTAGTGACACCGCAAGGCGAACTTAAGTGCATTTTGTGAATCAGAGGCTGTTCTTTGAAGTCCTGCAAACCTAACGTCCTCCATTACCTTTCGGTCGATCAGAAAAAGTCATTTTAACTGAAGGCTATGGATGAATTTTTTGTACAATTTAAATTTTGGACAGATTCCCCCTCTGCACAAATCACACATTTTAGCTTCAAAACGCTTCAAAGAAATTCATCAAAAGACGACAACTTTGGGGCATTCATTATACCTAATATTCTAAGATCAGAGTAAACTTTATAGTTACCTGTGTAATGTGTAAATATCAGCTATCAATAAAACACGTTGCCAAATTAAATTTGAAAGGATTATTATTGCAACTTCCATAGACGTCAGTGTATATTTTACAAACTATAAATATATATTTTTTTTTTTTTGCTAGTACTTATCTGTATTTAAATGTCAGCATAAAAAAAAACATTATATGGTTGAAAACACTGAACAGTTGTGATATGATGAGTGCAGAGTGCATCCGTCTAATATTATGAGTTATACAAATTCAGAACCTATTAGTCCTTCAGTGGCCCATATTGATACTTATATAATAAAAAATTTTAATCTGGCTCAGTGCCAACCAAAGCGCGAATGCAAATTTGAATTATGCTGTTGATCACGTGACACACTGAACATACAGTACTAATCACACAGATGTGATTGTATGCTTCAAAGGGTTAAATATCGAATGTACATTTTTTTTATCTTTTGTCTTTTGGAAACTGCTTTCAAATCTGAGGGAGCACGTGCCCCGTCGATTTGAATGGACTGACGCCTCTGGACGTAATATTTAGAGTATAGAGGCTCACCAAGGCTGCGTTTATTTGATCAAAAATACATCAGATACCCTTTTTATTTTTGTAGAAAAGAGCTGTGTTCAGATAAGCTCTGTGCACCTGAACTATATGGTTCACTGGAGACTGTGATATGCTCTTGTTACCCATATCTCACCTCTTAATGTGCTGAGCTCAGTACTCAGAAACAGATGGGTAAAAGACTGCAACCTGTTCTCCCACTGCAGGGGAACCTTGACGATTTTATGACAACACTAAATGAGAAAAAAAGGGCCTTGGACTCAATATAAACCCTCAGGTCAGGTTGGTGTTGAGCAGCGGCAGTGGGACATGAAAAATCAGATCTCTATTTTTCATGTATCAAGTTATTCAGGTCATGAAATGTGTTTTACAGCTAGAAAACCCATTAAGGATTGATGGGGATGCTAATTTAGCTAAAGGCCGCTTGAAGAATCTAGCAACAGGACACTGACATTGCTGGTGAACTTTATTGAGTTTTAATGTCAAAGAGATTATTGAGATAATTCCTAATCCTCAAGATCAGCCTATTTTTTGCATAAAAATCCATCCATCTTTCCCCCTCCATCTTTTCAATTTATTTATCCTGCATCAGTTGTTGTCCTACAGCATTTGACTGAGGCAGGCTTGTTTGGGCTTGTTTGAAGAATTAATGTCTGCTGGGAGAAATTATTCCCGCAATAACACCAGCTAAATACTGTCACCACCCTGTGAGACGTTCTTTGATGTGTTTTCATCAGTAATATTTTTTCATTTGCAAAATTTCAACAACCCAGTCATCATTCTGTTTGATGATGTAGCGAGCATGATGCATCTTGACATGAGCAAGACAATAACTTGTCTTTGTTTTTCGAACTGCTGTTCTGTCCATTTCATCACAGGCCATTTCAACCTCTCAAGGAAATCGAAATTGTGTTTTCCATTGTGCAAATCAAACGAATAAGCTCTTTCTCTCGTATGCCAGTCGCAACATGGATTTGAGTGACAGAGATTGCAGAGGATAAGGTTTCAGACCACAAATTTTCGGGTAAAAACACTTTGAAATCTGGCTTAGCATTGAAGCATGAAGAACTGGCTTTGGAGATGAATTTGCTTTCATGGAAAGTTTGAGTCTTGCAAATGACTAAGGACAAAGGTCTTCGGCCTTACATGAACTAAACTTTCATTTAAAGGAATACTCCACAGTTTTTTTAAATAGGGCTTATTCGCTGTCTTTCCTACATTTAGATAGGTGGGCAAACGCATTTTTGTCTCAGTGCATGCATTGTTTTAGTTTGGCAGTGCCGCCGCTAGCTTAGCTTAGCATAATGAATGGAATCCTTTGTTGCCAGCTAGCATGTCCTGAGTAAAAGTGATAAAAAACACGGATAAAAAAACGAATTACTTCTTGTGGCCTGCGTATTTAAAACGAGTACAAATAGCAATGCAGATTAAGACTTGCCAATTTCCTAGGCAGATATTGACATGGGACTATATTGGGGTGAAGCACAGGCGAAGCACTGCTACTTGGGTGCAGAGATATCACGCAACACCTGAAATCCCCCAACTTCCGTCAATATACCGGCGTGAATAGTAGCTGGCTATTTTTCCTACAGTAGACATAGTGAATGGCGATGAACATGGCGAATTTTGTGAGAGACGAAGAGGGTGACTTCTCAGATAGTCAAGATCCAGAACCATACCTCTATGAACCAGAGTTTGAGAGGAGGAGCTGCATGCTTTGGAAATAGAACGACAGGAGGAGGAGGTTGCGATCGCTCAACAGCCTGAGGACGTGAGGATGAGAGCCTAATTTACTTAGAAAGAAGGCATATTTGGACTGAACACTCCATGCAAAACTGTTTAGTGAATTCGTCCCTGTTTGTTTTGCATAAGATGACATATGATAGCTCCTGGTAACAGTGTTAGCGATCTGAGACAGATGTTAGCACTCTCTCAATCACCAGTGCTCTGCAGGAAGAGCATGTGCCTGTCTGATTTTCTTGAGCTAGAGAAGAAGCAATCAATATGTTCCGTCAATAGCTTCCTATACAGTTTATTTTATACAGTTCCAATCAAGGCAACCCCTTCTCATGGCAGTTTTTTTATTTATTTTTTATTTTTTTTATTTTTTTGTTTAATATAATGGTCTGTCAGTAATCCAGAACAAACTGATTAAAATAAATCCCATATTTATATTTACAATCATGCATTTAGCATTTAATTTTTGACTTTGAGTGGCATCAGCATTTTGGTGTAACCAATACAAGATTGGGATTGAGTGAGTGAGTGAGTGAGCGAGCGAGCGGTAGGCTACACTTTATTTCAATGGTCCACTTTAGACATTCTACCAAATATAAGTAGGCTAACTTTGCAACTACAATTGTCAACTAACTCTCGTTAGAATATTAGCAGACTGTAGAAGACTGTTAGATTAGGGTTAGGGTTAGTAGAATAAATTGACATGTACTTGTAATTTATAGTCAGTAGAAAGTCTGTTGGGGAGCACCAAAATAAAGGGTTAGCAGATATTAAGCGGACTGTCTAATAATACTTGGTACTTGGTACAGTTAGTAGAATGTCAAAAAGTGGACCATCGAAATAAAGTGTTACCATCGAAATAAAGTGTTACCAAGTATAAATAAATTACTTAATACAATGAATTATTTAAGCACTAAGGAGGTTTGTTGTGGAGATATTGATCATCCTTACTGCTTAAATTAAATTAATCAAATTAAGAAAATTAAGAAATGGCATATATATTTTTCACCTTAAATTCTTGATAAAATAGTGAAAAACTGGAGTAGCTGCTGTAAATTTACCTTTGCCAACACGGGAACAAATTACACTTTAAAATATATAAAAATAGAAAACAGTTATTGATGCAACAATTCCCAGCATCCCTCCTGGTTCTCACCTACACTCATTCAGCCATCTGCTTCTGCTACTGATCATCACCTCATCAAGACACACATATACGCTCACACATCGCTTACCCTCAATGTCTGGTCTCGGTTAGAGAAAAGATTATTTACCTGCTTTCCTGTGGCAGCGATTCTCCCGTGTGTGTGTGTGTGTGTGTGTGTGTGTGTGTGTGTGTGTGTGTGTGTGTGTGTGTGTGTGTGTGTGTGTGTGTGTCCCTCATGTCTTGAGTCATTACTTGTGTGAGTGCAAGATTACCTGGTAACTTACCACTTCCCTGCCTCACCAACTCCTCATCCACAATCTCCACCGTCACCTGTGAAACAGTAAATCCAGTGACCATCCATTTATTACCACGAACTGCAATAACTGTTTTGCCACTTTGCTCACTCGCTGTAATAAAGTTCCACCGTTTAACCATCTGTCTGGGTCTGATGTTCCATAACAATAATATTACTATTTTACAGTTTTATTCAAATTGTGAGCATAAGAGACTTATGTTAAACACATTAAAACATATTACTGCCACTTAACTGTAGAACGGTAGTAATCCACAACAAACCTCCTTAGTGCTTGTTAAATTTAATCAAATTACGTGTAAACGCTTGGCATTTTGCACACACACACAAAAAACTGTGTCTGTGATTTAAAAAAAAAAAAATTATTGTGCCTGCATTGTTTCTTGAAGTTTCTTCAAGTGAAACCGCTTCAAAAACAACAAAACTGACAGTTCTGCATTTCACCAAACTGGCTGTGCAAAACACAGTCTAAAAAGGCCCAGTCACCACTCTTAATCTACAGAATTATATATTTGGCACAAGTTTCATTTGCAAACCCTTCCATAGTCTCTCCGTTGACCTTTGCATGGCAGACACCATCATTAGTGGCAGACCTGTCCCTGTCCTCACCCAGACGCCGCTCGGCCACACGGAGAGCTTGCCTCACTGCCCTCAGGTGCTAATGACATCACGGATCTGCTGTCCAGCGAAAGGTCACAGATGATATGCATTTCACTGCAGCCCTTTCAGAGAATCCCTGGCCAAACACATTCTCACACCATACTTCCAGTTTTATTGCACACAGCATTAAAAGCCCCTAGACAGACTCTCAGAATACTTTAGAATAATAAAAAACTGACAAGATTGTTCAGTATTTGTCATGTGCTATGTTTGATTTAAATTATGATGGGCTTAAGGAAGGCTGTATGGCTTTGTCATTTAAGTAAAATCAAGTAAATATATCATACCTAATATAATTAGATACACATAGGTAATCCTGAGTGCATGACTGAGAGTCTGACCCAGTTCTTAAAGAGCATGATCCACACAGTGTGCCGCCAGATGATCATGACTCCTTGGAGAAAGGATGAAAGAGAAAGTGACTGTTTACAAATCAGGCCAATCTTCAAGGATGATAAGTTAGGTAAAGTTGGCCAGGTGGATATGAAATAAATCAAGACAGACTTTGCTTTGCTTGATATGTATATTTTTTCAATCACCAACTTTCATACTCTTTCATCTCTGAAAGTGTTGAAGTGAATATTTGAATAGTCAAAAGGCTTTGTCGTTTTGAGATTTTAGTACTGAATGAAAAGTTTTTCTATCTTTTTTTTTTCTAACAGCTGCTGTATTTCATCCTTTTAACAATTTAAGATTTCCGTACCATTTACCATTGCGGCATTAAAAACACAGTACAGAAAAATAAATAAATGGACATACAGTCTAACACAAAGCCTGCCTATTTGCCTGACAATTTCCTGAATATAAAGGTGGCAATTTGTCTGTCTGCGCTATTTTTGAAAACCGTCACAAGAACGTTCCCACACCTTAAAAGTTGCCAAGGCACCAGCCTCCACATTTGTGAGTTGCTTGACAAGGTAATCAGTAGCCGGCTCAGCTGCAAATAAGCCTGACCGCACTCTGTTAATGCTGCCAGAGACATGTTCAAGGTTATTACTGCTGATGCCGACTGCTCTCTCTGCTTTATTCCGCTCTGAGAGGTAAAGAAGGTACATGAGAGTGAGTGAGAGATAGAAAGACTTTCATAGTTTCATTCCCCTCCCCTCAGTTCTTCAGAGTAATCCATTGTCATCAAATAATAAAACAGGCAGGGACATTGGAATCAAACCTATAGCTGTGAGATTTTCTGTTCCATCCTTTCAGTGGGTACACTGTAAAACTTGGAAATGTCAGCAGCACTTTGCTGAAATGCATGTCATATAGGCAACATTTCAGCCTCAAAATATTGATCCTCTTTATGTCGGTCAATCCATGTGCGACTTCACTAAATCTAAAGTTACTAGGGTCATTGCATGAAATAGGAGCTTTTTCCTGTTTGATAAGGAGAACTTTAAAGCAAAAAAAATGTTTACTGTTAAAAAAAGTTGGAGTAGGCTAATGTTTTTTTTTTTTAAAGAAGTCTGTTTTTGCTCACCAAGGCTGCATTTATTTGAACAAAAATACATTATAAACAGCAATACTGTGAAATATTAAAAATAACTCAGCATCATTACTTTAGTCTTCATTGTCACATGATCATTCAGAAATCCTTCTGATGCTCAAGAAACATTTCTTATCACAATTTATTTTTGTGGAAACTGTGATACATTTTTTCAGGACTCTTTGATGAATAGAAAGTTCAAAAGAACACCATTTATATTAAATAGAAAGCTTTTATAACATTATAAATATAAATTACTGTTACTTTTTGAACAGTAGTGTACATCCTCATTAGACCTCATCAGACAACATTAGAACACTGCAATGCTCTATGGCTGGGTGATTGGGTGGTTGCTAAGTAGTTGCTAGGCAGTTACTAGGGTGCTCTAGTTAAATGCTCAGGGCTGCGTTCAGCCCCGGCAAAACGTTGCACAACGTTTTTTAAACAGAAACGGTGATGCGTTGAACACACTGTTCTGATGACGCAAGAGTTGCAACTATGGCAGCTGAGAAGGCTCATTCTTTGTGTTCTTTGTGAAGAATTTTCTGAGCCTGATGAAGTCGGTATAAATATGTGTTTAATACTACAAAATATGCTCGATGTTACAGTTACTGCACTTGCCGCCCAGAACAAAAGAGAACATCCCAATCGAGTGAAGGGATTGCTGAAACTGAAATGGAAGCACACATCTTACCTAATTCAGACTAAAACACATCTATTTAGCCTCACATACTGACTTTATTTGTAGGTCATACTGTTTTAATACCCTGTATTTTCTTTCTCATTTTTAGGAAAAGCACTTAATTACCATTGTTTATTTCTATACCAAATGTCATACACTTGCAATGAAGCTAAAAATATAAACAACTACATCATTATGTTGATATCCTATATTTTTACAATAAAACTTACGACAAACATGTCTTCTAATATCGTCAGTTGTTGCGTATACCGAGCTACATCGAACACATTTGTAAATTACTTTCCTTGAACCCATTGTGCAAGTTCACTTTAATACCCCGTGTTTTATATACATGTTGCTGCTGATTGGACTGCAGTTCTGACACACCCACCAAACAAGAGAAAACGTATCTCAAACCCCGTTGCACACCGGTGCACGCCGTTTCCAGGAAACATGACGTTCAACCCGAAAACCGTAGCAAAACGTTGCGCACCGTTTTGAACTTGAACATGCCCCAGGTGTCAAGTTGGTTGTTAGGGTGTTCTGGGTGTTTCCCAGGGAGTTGGTAGGTGGTTTCCAATAGATGCTGTTTTCTTCTGAAGAATTTTAATGCCAACAGCAAAATATGTAATAATTGACATTTTTAAAGCTTCGGGAATCATAAATGATGAGAGAAAATATGTGAACTTAATCTCACTAATTACACGTCTGTGGTTTCTCCTGGCCAGCAGGCACAATTGGCCAGTATGGCCTTTGAAAAAAGTCAAAATGGACCAATTAGGTATAAGCTAATTGCTCTATTTATATTAATGACCCAAGGCCTATCCTATTTTGAATATGCCCTGAGCCATTAAATACAAGTGTATTTATAATTTTCTCAATTATGTTTTAAATAAGACTTTGAACTGGGCTTGTGAAGATCTTTTTTGTAAAGATCCACCTAAAACGACATCTGCTTTAAGACTAAGCAGAAGCCTTTGCTAACCGAACAGTTGACGGTCACCTAATTAATATTCATGAGCTAGACTAATTGTCACGTGTCAGTGTAGTTTGGACTTTCAGTTTGTGTTTTGATTGGTTCCTGTTTTCCTTTGTTCTTTTCCCGCCACTCCTTTGTTTCTATGGTTACTGTCATTATCAGTTCAGTTGTATCACCTGTTTAGTCAATCATCGTTATCTGTATCACCTGTGTTCTGTTAATTAGTGTCATCTGTGTCTGTTCAGTCAGTTGTTGTCTGATCTCTGTTATATTTAGTGTGTTGTTACCTGTTCTGCTGTCCTGTATTTTATTACATTAAACCTTTGTTCTTGGAAATATATCTTCGTCTCCGTCTGCCTTCCTGCAACCACCCGTGACACTAATAAGGTTTATAATTAATATAAGGCATTTTGAGGCAAGTATTATGACATATTTTAAAACCCCTTTTTACTTTATTACAAAAAATGGTGGAACAGTGTTTTCTCTTAAGAACATAATAGCCCTAAATGTTCTAAACAATTCAAACACAATGTCCAAACAGTCTCTGACCAGCTGCTTTCCTCTAATCAGCCCTCACCAAGAGGCTTCGAGAAGGCTCGCTCATAAAATTACTAAGTCAATGAGCCACAAGAAGGAGAAATTTGTTTTTTTAATTGAGATGGTGAAATAAGTATTATATCACAGTTGGTGAGGCTCATTTGAGAAACATACATTTCTAAGGAATCCATGAATCATTATTTAACAATCGGTTAGCATTTATTTGTTGTGTGAATTGAAGTCGCCATGAAATACATTTTCTAAATGCAGGTTTTTCATTTTGTGAAAAATTAATCTGCATGCTTTATTAATTTTTATTTTATTAGTTTTTTTCAAATGTCTGTTTTGCTCAGAATTTAGGCAAATATGGTGTTCATCTGTTTTGTGCATTGATTAAAAGCAATCTGTGGCTGGCTGTGTGTTGAGAAGTTTGATGAAGGGCTGTAAACTGCCCCAACCAATCAAAAAATAACACCAGAAAATTGCAGTATTTTTCTTTTATGAGCTGAAAGTAATGGCGCATTATACACACCCGAGATGGCTTCAGTCTGTAGCGGAAAAGCAGAGGCTGACAATCACACAAGCAATATGGGCAGTATTTGTATGTAATCAGGGTGTGAATTATGGAGAGTTTAATGGATCTCCATATTTACTTAAATTACTTATTGCATGGACGGAGCAAGAACATAATAGGCCTAAGTGTTTAAAATGCATATGCATAGTTCAGTTTAAAGCTTGCCCTCTTTGGCTTGCTGTTGAACTGAATGTACGAAGCAAACTGTCTGCTTAAATAACCACAGTGTTAACAACAACACTGAAATAAGAATGTGCTGTTTATCTTTCTTCAGACATGTGTAAAAGTTGCACTCATTTCTATAGCAACAGAAGGCTCCTGTCATGTTTTCTTTCAGAATTGTTATTGGACACTAGAAAATGGTAGCATTTTATTTAAAGTCAAAATAAGATAAAAACAGTCATATAATGGGGAGGTGTTCGGTATAAATATAGTTATTAAGAATAATTGCCAGTACAGAAACCATGAGCCAGAGAAAGAGAACAAAGAGAGCTCTGTCTGTCTGTATTTATCCATCCATCCATCCATCCATTCATCCTAATCTTATCTTACCACTCTATCTACCACTCTCTGGTGACGTATTCCAGATTTCTCCAGCCATTTACACAACACCATTTTCAACAAAAAATCAAAAACTTTTCATACGTTTTGGACGTTCATTTACACGACATCAGCATTTTGGGGTCCTTAAAAATGCAATCCTTTGAAAACGTTTTTGAAAATTATATAATTATCGTCTCTGTGTAAAAAAACTGTGATATCATGCGCATGCATATTATGTGTTCGGTCTCTAGGTGCGTATTGTTTCTTTACAAAATGACATCGCCAACTACTGGCCTGGCAGCACAATACAGCGTTTTAGTAGTTTTCATGGAACCGTGTTGAATGGGTGGATTCTGGAATCCACTGCTGCTTCAATGTATATCTAATATGTGATTATAATCAAGGTTTTAATCAATATTTTTCCTTCTAAATATCACATGAGTTAAATGACTTCTCTAGGCTTATGAGATTTTACTTTGTTACAGAAGTTAGCAGTGTGATTACTGAAATGTTCTTTTCATAATGTATTAAATATCTGAGAGGCTTCCAGAAATGAAATATGGACTCGTTTTGTTTGAGAAAGGTCTTCAACATGTGTTAAAACATATAAGGGTCATTGGAACCAACAGTTTAAGTGACCATTTCTTAACTGAAGTGTCCTTTCCTTGAGAACTGTGTTAGATTAAAGTGTCCTCTCCTTGAGAGAAAGAACGTATTATCTTGATGTTGTGAGAAGACTCTCCTGTTTATAGTTAGAGCCTGGCCAAATCCAACTTTGAAGAAGCTGTGTGTCGGTATGTGTGTTAGTCTTCTTGGTTACAGGTTAAGGAACAACTGGCATTATTGGAGATGGACTGACTTCTTGTTTGGGATAAGCTGGCGTCCAGCAACCCTGATCGGCCACCTGGAAGGTCACGACGTGCCTAACTTCAGGGTCCAAGTGTCAGCTGTATAATCGATGGAGATATGCTTCAGTCCATGTGGAAATTTCCTATGTTTATCTATTTCTTAGCCAATCAGAATCCTTCAACCTGAAGCACGGATGTAGTTTAGACCTTGGTGTAGGGTATAATTGCTGTGATCTTTGTAACTGTAAGCGGGGCGGCCTACGAACTCCTTGTGAGTCTTGAAGTTGACTTCTGCTGATGAAACTGCAAACTATCTTCAGTAAAAAAAAAAAAAAACGTTAATTTATTATAATTCTGACTGCACTTCTGACTCTGTGTCTTAATTAATCATTTCTGGTCCTTGGGTATTTAACTATAAATCCCCTAACAGTGTGAACGGGGATAGTTTTGGCAATGTTGTCGTCTGTATGCAAAAAACGCAAAAGAAAAACTTTTCAGTTTTTAGTACATCGTTGTTGTATAAATGTACCCTTAGTCCGCTTAAGCCCCACCTCTTTCTTAAAGTTGACCATAAATTCCATCCAATAAATAACTCATACTCTAGCTAGAACGAAGTCTCTGCCCTACATTTTTCCCCCTGATTATTCATTTCTGATGCATAATGCAGAACAAAAGATCTGTCACTTCTTACATTATCGCAACTTCAAGGTTTTCTGGAGGTACGTGCAGCAGTTTCTAGAAGAGACTGACAATGCAGATCGACATCTTCACATTAAAAGAAAAAACTACAAAAATGTATTTCATTTCTGATTGTTAGTCACACTTGAGGTACTAGAGTTAGTCTCAGTATAGAGCCTGAACTCCCCATTTTGAAGACCACTAAAATATACAGCGAGATATTTGAAGATAAAACTCTCACATCAGCTCTCACGATAATTGCAAAAACGACCCCCTGCTGGAATCCCTTTCTTCGGGTAATACATTTAGTTAATTTTCACTGGAATGGGAGAGCTGAAATTGAGTGTCTTTCAGACCCCCCTGACTCACCACTGAATTTGTGGTGAAATGTCCAAATTAAACTTCAATGACCTTTATGGAACATGAAATACCATGGGTCTCATTATTGCCCAACATGACGAAAGAGACAGAGGGACTATCCACCAGAGGTCTCACCTCCCACTCTGTGCCAGCTCTATATCTAATTAAACATAATTCCTTTTACTCCAGCCCTGCTGGAATTATGCATTTGACACATTCTAACAGCACTCTGCATAAACTACATGTACCGATGTATGTGTTGATTACCTGTTAAAGAATTCAGTGTAATTTAAAACCGTCTCACCAGGGAGGATGTGCATCAAGTCTCTTACGTTAAAAACACAGAAGACCGAAATCAATCAACCTTGTGAGACAGCAAACAAAAGCAATCCACCTTGATTACGAACACATTTACAGTTGAACCCAATGTCAGATTCAAGTGACTTTCACATGACACAGCGAGGAGACGGAATAGTTGGCACTCGCGCGCACAGCAGGTGTGAGACAAAAGGTATGAAAATGATGGCTTGTGGGCTACGTGATCAACCAAGCTTAGCGGTGGCAGAGCCCACAGCAATTCTCACGATGTGATTGTAGCCAGGCATAAATATTCATTAAACACACATACAGGAGCGAACCATCTTGATGAGGTCACGGTATTGCACCAAAAAGTGGAGAGTATCACTGCTTTTAACAGCAGGGGGTAGAAGATTCTCCACAGTGTAAGAGTTCCTTCCATCTTTGATAGCATATGAGGATGGATAGGATTTTTCTGGGCCACTGGCCAGCAACGAGGCCCACTGGAATCCAAAGCTCTCTAGACAAGACAAATGCAGTTGGATGAAGCATGACTTCTGGACTAATCATTATTAGTTATGTTTGAAGAGAACAAATTTCATGGCGAAGTCACAAGAGAAGAGTCAGGATGAGAAACGCCAAGAGGTCAGGTTGGAATTCTGCCAGGAGGACGAATCGTTACTCGCTCGGGACTTCGAATTCGAATGGCATTATTGTTACGTTATGGCCGTGAGATTAGCGGGCTTCGGTATTATGTATTCCTGAGACTGATTACTTTTCCATGTTCCCTCCATAATATAGATTATGAGGAAAGGAGTTTTAAATTAGTCGACATTGAGCTCATAATCATGATATGAATAAAACATAACTGTCACAATATGTAAAGCAAAGGAAATGAAAAATTCATGCATTTAAGGACCTTCAAGAAACAAAGCACATCTTCGGAAAAATTAAAGGCCCTTGTCGTTCTTCTCTGTGACAGCATAACTGTTAAATTTCCATGTCCACTGAAGCTAGTAAATACCTTAACAGAGCACCACCGCTCATTGTTACGGCTGCTAATTGCACAGTGACTTTTACATGACTTCCCACAAATGAGGATGAGACAGAGAGGCTGGGCTGTATGCGGCAAGATGCATTGTCTTCCCTTAAATGCCCCATTAGTCCCAAGCCAAAGGATTATGAGAAGGCTCATTAGCTGGCCTATTCCTCACGGTGACAAACTATCTCTTATGGGCATCTCTTGCCCTAACTCCAGGGAACTTTCTGTGGTCAACAAGGATTTCTGCCGAAAGAGAAAACATGAGGTATTAATGTTTATTGCACCATATATCCTCACTGGTTCGGCTGTGCAAAATAGCTCATTTTGACAAAATAGCTAGCTAATTTTGTGCATAAAGGGAATATTAGCTTCTGTGTAAAGGCTAATTATTCATTCAAGTAAAGTCAAATCTCTGATCTATGGGACCATAGCTGGATCAACGATTTAAAAAAAAAGTGCAGATCTATTAAATTGTTTAAAAAAAAAACCCATCTCGGTTAACCCTCGTTCCCTGAAGGAGGGAATGGAAACGTAATCGGATGTACCATATTGAAAGGGAACATGTAGTTTACTTCTACATTGAACATTAATTTTGGTGATCAGGGTGACACAACTGCCTTAATACCATATTGAAGAAAGTTTCATTAAAGAATGAAATTCTTGGGAAGAAAACATTAATACTTTATTATTACTAATAGGAAAAATAAGCAACAAAACATTTAAAAAATATATATTTCAAAAACTTTTTTCCACCAAGTTAGAGTCATGTGGTGCAACCAACATGCTGAACAAGCCTAGGTATACATCGTAGAACAATTGCTATCAATTGTGTCTACGATCAACTTGGCTCACAATGCTTTTGAGAAACAGCCCAGGTCAATAAGTCTCTTAAAGGGAACATGGTTTGTGTAACATTAGCAACACATTATTAGCTGTTTGATAACATAGTCAAGCAAAAGGCATAGTGAGTACCGTTTTTTGTGTCAGACGAAGAGAGCGATACATAAAACACATTGCCATTCTTATACATCGACTTGTATAAGAGCCTGTGTAATTCACTCTTTCACTTTTTCTTCTTCTGAATCAGTTTCTGGTTCAAATATGGCTGAATTAAACCAGTATTTCCACTTGCCATTGTGCAGCATTTACTAGTTAAGTTGACCGAGTGGATCAGGTATTCTGAGATGGGATGAGTGAGTGGAGGCGGGACTCAGTTGCATATGTTTGCTTTGTCTCTAAAAATCTCTGATTTGATAAAGAACACTGAGATAATTGTGTAATAGATTTCTTTTTAATAAACTTTGCAGACTTTTTCATTTTCCCCTGATGAAAAAGAGTCCTTTCATGGGACACAGGGATATAACAGTAGAAGGCATTCAGAGCAGGATTAACTCTCAAATAGCACAGAGATCCAACGTTACGCTAGCTTAAGAGCTTTTACAGGACATACGCAACAGTGATATGTGCTCTATTTCTGCGTGCTTCTCAGCTTGACACTAAACGGTCAAAGGCTGAATGACAAACAGAACAGGAAGAAGATGGAAAACATTTCCTTTGGCATTGAAGATGAAAATTAAACAGCGTTTTGTTTATTAGAGCACTTGCAAGGTCATATTTATAATTCAGAGAGTCTGTGTTTTACATTGGCATTTATGAAGTGAAAAATGGCACATGTATAGGCAGACAATAAATATACATTTGTGTCACCTATTTTCAAACCTTTTATGGTTCTCTGGGCTCGTTTCACATATTGTGTTGTGGCTAGACACAATGTAGTCTTTCAAGCTGTCGTCCAGCTGCAATGACAGATTCACTTCTCTTGAGAGACTTGTCCTCCCATTTGACATTGCACTTTGTCAATTCAAAGGAAGACAATAAGCAATCTCTGCAAAGTAATTTTCTCCTTCACCAACACTTCATTTTTTTTCTACGAGGTCCAGGGTGTCACATGCAGCAAAAGAAAAGTGGACAAAATGCACAAAAACGAGTAAGAGGGTCAAAAATAAAAGAGAGGAAACTGAATGTGCAGCTTTTCTAGGGCAGTCCTGTAATCCCAGGCTCATCAGCTGTGAGCATTGATCGCTGCCTATGACAGAATACAGGTAAAATCAATCATAGCGCTCAGGGTAAAAGAGTATAGATGCACCAGATCATCCACTCATCAATAAAGAAACTCTCAGATCAATGGTCTGGCCAGTCCCTCTTTGACCTTGGATGTGTTATTGCAAAAGAACAAATGTCAAATGAGCCATATAAGTGGCTTCTTTAATTGTAGTTGTATTGAGTTTTAATTTTAAATCTTCATTTCATTAGGTTATAGCACAACAGACACCTCTCTTTTTTTGTGGCTTTGACAAAAAAGATATCACATTAATTTTCTACACAAGAATTAAAAATTTTTTTAGAGTACTTAATAAAGTAATAATAATGATTGGAACAAGTAAAACCCAATAAAGCCAACCATGTACAACTAACTAGAATCAATGGTGTCAATTTAACTTGAATGAATGGTTTTAGTTTAACTACGGTAAATGTTATTCGTTCAAATTGAATTATTTAAATAATCCTACAGTTAATGCTTCTTGCTTAGTCCAGTGATTTAAAACAAAAAACGAAATATAACTTTTCTTTTCTTTACACGTGATGTTCGGTGTTGGCAGTCCAGACGTGATACTGGTTTCATCCAGAGCATTACCATGGTGGTTGCTTTATTAAAGCAATTAGAATTCTTAATAGCAGGTCATCAACCCAAGCGCAAGCTCAACACTTCACCATAACCCCAATAACAGAACAGAGCAGAAACTTTTAAATACCAACATATTAAAATATTAAATATTAACAAGTCTCTCAAATGCATAAAATAACACTTTATTTCAACATTTACTCTCCCAATTTAGCCCGTTGCATAGCATGATTGGAAGTGAAAGTCTTGGGACTTTATTTTTTCAATAACATGAAGTTTATTACTTAACAATTTTAAAGGTTTCCTCACTTTTTTTAAGTTGTCAACTGATCACTTTTTACAATGTGGCATGAAACAGAAGTTGAAATCAGGTTGTTGGTTTTGTTGTTGTTGTTGTTGTTGTTGTTGTTGTTGTTGTTGTTGTTTTTGTTTTTGTTTTGTTTTTGTGACGTATTTCCAAGTGAAACAGCTTTTGGAATGAAACAAAAAATGTAGGGCAGGATTTGACTTTGTCCTTCGGGAATTGATTGGGCCATAGGAAGTTGGGCACTGCTATCTAAATGGAGGCAGATCTGAATGGCAGTTTGCAGTTAGCTGTGGATGATATTTAGTCCCACCCTCTGTGAGAGACATAAGTCATGAAGAAAACAGATGTTGTTTCTTAAAAGTATTTACGAGGGCATTTGAGTAAAAAAAATTATTTATTTTTTTAAATAAAAAAAAACTGTGACGTTTTCAAATGTATTGAAAAATATTCATACAAATATGAAAATATTCATTAAAACATTACGATAAACATCAAAAGTTTGGGACTGTATGATTACAAATGTGAATGTTTACACAGAGAGCTTTTAATAAAGACATGAAAACGTCATTGTTTAACAGCTGTTTGTTTTAGCAGACTGTATGACATATTTCTGATTTCACCCTTTTAACTACTCTACTTGTTCAGGTAAATATGTTGATAAGATTTAATTTCATTTTAGGAAAGCGGTTTTTAAATGAATGCTTTAAACCTCTAATTTTAGCAGTATCCATATAACCGGTTTAAGAAAAGGACGGAAAATGGTGGCCACCACTGCCAGGGTCACTCACCCATTCCTCCATAATCACAAAGGGTTACGCTTGTATTATCTGCTAGTATTATTCACACACTCCTGTGAAGCTTTCACAGCCTTGCTCGGTGTCACTAAAATGAGAGATATACTGTTTAAAGGAGCTGACTGGCTAAAAAAAATATGAGCATTATCCTTGCTCTGAATAAACCAGACAGCCAATTAATTACTGTGATTAAAGCACTGACTAACTAGATTGAAGTTAAGAAGATTGAGGTCAAACAGTGTTAATTTATTTTTCCGAATTCTCATTTCTGACTTTTCATACACAAATTATCAAAGGTTTCCCGCTGTGCGCAAAGTGATTAATTCCACGACATAATTGTTATGCGCCTGTTTAGGAGAAGATGGACAATGAATTATTCGTTTCTCCTTTTTCTCCTCCGTTCACACACACACACCTTTTCATACCGATTTCTAATTCATCTGTGCCAAATTAGCGACTGAAAATATAATGCCCTAAAGGTCTTTTGAGTCGCAGATATGAGAAATAAAAAATTGAAAAGAGGAGAAAAAAGTGTCAATCCCTAAATGATTAAATGGATGACAAGTCAACCCACAAGTGAGAAGATAAACAGCTTGTGATGTTCTTAATTGTGGAATATCATACTCGTTTAGCCAGTGCCACATCACAGAGAGATGAACGGGACAAACCCACAAGGCCAATTATAAAATGGCATGCTGGTTCATCCCTTTTTTGTCTTTTTGTCTTCTTCTCTTTTTTTTTTTTTTTTGAAGTTCATTCCATAAGCTTCATTATCACAACGCTGTTGTTACAGAGAGTTTGGGAGTGTGAAAATCCTCCGTACTTAGCCAGCACTGATACTCTGGGTGAACTCGACCGCATTAATACAGGATTACTGCAGAGAGGCCGTGTTCGCTAGATGGGGGAATGAGAGAGAATTCCTGAGGAGTGATAATATCGTCAGCGCCCACTTTTTTGTAATTGCAGCTATATTTTCTTATGCTCTTTCAGCGCAGTGCCAAGTTGACTCGACCCAGACGCCCTGGGAGCCGTCGGGAGAGGCTCGATGCAAATAGATGGTGCCACATGCTACCGCTGCATTAAACTTTAAACATCTCAACCAAACTTTTTTGTCTTCCAGCTAACGTCTGTTTTAGAGTTTTGAGAGGACTGAAAGTTGAGGAGCCGAACATTACTTTAACTTTTCGCAGCTTCCCCCAATCTGCTCCTGTGTGAAAATCAAAACGTTGCTGTTAATCTCCTCTCAGACTCGTCCCTCTTGCATTCTGATATTCCCTTACCGTTGATTGGCAGAAAATAAGCAGCACAGACTGTGAATTGTAAATGATTTCCTGATGTAATCACGCTATCAGTAAGATGAATCTCAGACTTTAGAGACCGCACAGCTGAGGTAGTCCATGCGTCTCGTAATGTTCTGCCAATAATGACTGTGGTACAGGAGGAACTAATTATATTGCACATTACTCAATGGCCAGGATAAATATAAGCCAAATAAATGGATCTATAGCACAATTTTCCACTGTCATAAAGATACTTTACGATTCAAATGAATAGCTTTGCTCATCCTAAATGTCTTTCTGAAGCAATA
Source organism: Leuciscus leuciscus (assembly GCF_965113295.1). NCBI lineage: Eukaryota > Metazoa > Chordata > Actinopteri > Cypriniformes > Leuciscidae > Leuciscus > Leuciscus leuciscus. The sequence continues at coordinate 28,640,513 of NC_138743.1, read as the reverse complement.
ATGAGGACTGACTACTAATTCTTTTTTTCATTTTTTTCTCCAACTAAATTTATGAGGGATTATGCATGGGAGCCATAGTCATTCTTCATTCTGTTTGGTTTGTAATTATCCTAATTTTGTTTGCTGGGTCACATTCTGTTCGTCCTCATTCAGTTGCATTATTGCTTTTATAAACAAGTCATGATGAGGTCTGTTGTTTTCCCCAGCAAACAATCAACAGAACAAATGTCCTCAGATTATCTAGTCACTTAATTTGCATTTAATGGCCCTTCAGTTAACTAGCTTCAATAAGAATGTGTACTGTATGCCAATCAATTTATTTGACAGCTACAAAGGTCTATTGTACATTGACAGTCCAATGTGTTACTTGAAACAACACAAATTAAAACACTTGACCTGGAGATGTTTATGAGCTTATTAAAGGAGTACACCAAAATGTGTATCTTCCCACTGTTCTTTTTTCCCCCATGCAATGACATTCCATAGTGATCATTGCTTTTAAAGCTGCAGTTGGGACCTTTTGTAAAAATGTATTTTTTACATATTTGTTAAAACTGTCATTATTTCCTTACAGTAGAATATGACACAGATAATCTGTGAAAAAATCAAGCTCCTCAGGCTCCTCCCAGTGGTCCTATTGCCATTTGCAGAAAGACACCGCTCCCGGTAAGAAACAACCAATCAGAGCCAGGAGGAGTGTCTTAGCAGTGTCAATCAAGCTTGTGTACGCGCTGATCACCCCCCTCTCTCGCACAGCGCCTACAGTCGTTCAAAATCAAGACTGCCGGTGTGCCGCAGCTCTGCTAATGGCGGACAAACAACTAAAACGGCCAATTTCTCGAGTGGCACCTGCTCATACAACAAAGACAGGTAAACGGAAAAAGACAGATGACGATAAACAAGCGCGTCGGAGCCCATTTACTCAGTGTCAAAACTCTAGCCACATAGCATACAGATAAAATGTCACGCAGTGTGCAAAGCAACAATTGAAACCTGCTAATTCACTGGCTTGTCATGTTGCTGAAATAATGTACTAGCAAACCTTATTTAGCATTACACATCGCTAGAATAATTACTTACATACTGTAACGTTACCATTATATTATCTTGCTAGCTATTTAAAACTTATAGAAAGAGTGCAACGTTATGAAGTTACATTACATGTATCGCAAAATACGTAATGATTTGAGGACCAAGTTTGTAGTCAAAGTATGGGCAGGCCATGATAGTCAATGTAAAGCATATTGTTGATGTTTCGTCCCTACCAGTGAATGTGCGATAACTGTTTATCCGCCGTCATCAGTGGCCCTGTTTACTATCCTGCGCGTTCACGGCAGGCTCCGTTGTTGTGGGGGAGGAGCTGTGGAGGGAGGGCTGTAGCGCAGCAGAGAGCGAGGGGGAGTGACCTGTAAGCTGTGCTTGTTCAAATTTTCAGGCTAAGTCAACGTTTTCTAAAAGTTCCCTACTGCAGCTTTAAGGGTCTTATTCACTAAGCGTATTCACTAAAAGCAGAAGTCATAATTAATCAATGAGTTTGCATTTAAAATTATTTGTGATTACAAGTGATTTAAGCCATTTTAATATTTATTTTTAGTATTAGAATTACTAACTGACTCAACAGAAGTATTTGTCACATGTATGTTCTGTTTTGGCTTAGTTCTAGTTCCTGTACCTGTTTTGTTTTGCTCATTTTCCCGCCACTAATTAGTTTCCCGTGGTTACTGATTAAGTTATGCACCTCTTTCAGTTTTTGTTGATTAGCCTCTCTTGTGTATTTATTTCATCTCAGTTCTTTGTTCAGTGTTGTCTAAATTTTACGTGGTTGTGAGTTATTTTGGATTTTGCTCATTAAAGACTCTTTTGCTACTCCTAAAGGCCAATTTATACTTCTGCGTCGGGTGCGCGTAGAAGGTACGGCGTAGCATACGCATTGACGTGTACCATACGTCGTACCCTTCGCCGTACCCTGACATGCACCTCCTCAAAAATGTAACTACGCGTCGCGGCAACGCGGACCGCAAGATCTGTGATTGGTCGGCTGGATAGCATCGCGTTTCCTCCTACGTATTTCCGGAATGATCTTCTGCACTCTGCACCGCCCGCCCGCCATTTTTAAATTCCGAAGATCAGTGAAGAGCCATGGAAATAGACCAAGTGACCGAGAGATTGCTTGAAGAAGTGCGGAAATACAGCCATCTGTATGACTCCTTCAGTCGCCATTGCTCGTAGAAACCTAAACTCAAAACAGCCGCGAGGAATGTAAACACAGTGGAACATTAAAACCCACCCGCGCCAACTAACGTTTTGGCGGTGTAACTGCAGAGCAACACAGACATTCGCAGAAGTATAAATGCTCACGACGCCGTCGCCTACGTGCGTAGCCTACGACGTACACTACGGCGTACACTCGACGCAGAAGTATAAATTGGCCTTTAGTCGTGCAATTCACTACAAGCACAGTACCTACTTACCAGTTATTGCCAGTTACTTCCCAGTTGTCCGCCTGCTCTGCTTGGAGCAGGAGCATCGTACCCTTGAGGATCACACGCGAGTCTTTTTAGACCTGGCGTGCCTTACCACCTTCCCAGACTGCTCCCTGTGTGTGTTCCTAGAACTAACGTCGTTCCCAGTTCCTGCAACGCGAAAACACCAAAAAAGTGGGTACTTCTGTTATCAGGACATAATGGAAATAATTACATAATCTCGACTGTTACTTAAAGGCACATAAGAACTGTAGTATAGACAACTCAGAAGGTTGGCAGTGGTAACATATTCTGCCCCTACATGAAGAACCCATATTCTGTACCACTTTAATTTGAAACAATGTCCCAGAGAGCTAAAAGCAGAGAGCAATCACACTGAGTCCCTCTCCCCTGAGGAAAGGAGGCGCAGAGAAGGCCAGCGATTTGTCATTCGGCACCAGATATAGTGCAACCTTGGCAAAGTGCAGCAAGGGAGTATCACACCGAATCATCAGGAACTAAAGTTTAGGTGACTTCAATGACACTAGGGACATGTATTTCACTGGGCGGGGCTCATTATTGCGGAAGGACAAGAGGACATAAGCAGAAAGCTGATGTGGTTCCTCTAAGTTCATCATGCAGTTCTAAAAAAGAATGAAAAGGTGCGATTACATGTGTTGTGAGAAGGTGAAAAGCTCTGGCTGCAAAGCTTCAGGAGACGGGAGGTTTATGGGTTGAAAATGCAGTGCCTCTGACTAATCCCCAGTTTAGATTAATTAAGAGAATTGATGGGCTCATTGTTCCTGCGTTTCACTCTCCCATGACAAGACCATGCACAGCCCGCTCTGATGTGAATTTGATAACATCTTTTTCTTCTTCTTTTTTTTAAAAGACAAATCAGATGTAGATTGCCAGAACAAGCTTTTCCAGATGAGTTGGGGCTTATTGCTGACATCTTTCTGGAGAACGAACGCTTTTTGTTCTCAGGTGCTTTCTACTGTACCAATTCATCACGAAATATAAATCAAATGTGAGATTAAAAGCGGAACCTGGGATCCCATCCAGAAATGCACTGGGATTTATGTCCCGCCACATTTGGAATATCCATGCGTTTTTTTTTTTGTTTTTTTTTTTTTCATGATTAACAATAAATTTACTGCAAGATATCATCTTATCTCTTGAAAGTTTGTCATCGTGTGATATTGTTTGCCCTCAGTATGAATCACACTGACAAATAGTCTATAAAATCTTACATTACTTTCCCAAAGAATAGAGGTGACCGAGGATGGCTGTAACACTTTATTTTAATGTCTGTAACTCAGAGGGATTTTTATTTAATTTTTTCTTGCAAAATATCTGTTTAATATATTTAACCAACATTTATTTGCTACCAATTGAGGCTGTTTTGAAATCTGCAACTAAACTGTTCCTTAAATTAAACAAAGTGCAGATTGTTACAATCTACCACACTAACTGAACTGTTGAAACAGTAAGTTATGTGGGTTTGAAAACTATTGGAAAATGTGGTTTAAATTTTGTGCCTGCATATATTTTGTTAATCATTTATGTATTCAAATTATTTCCACCCATGAACCCCAACATTTTATTCTGAAACAGCAAAGAAATTTAAAAATAAATAAATAAATAAACACATACATAAAACAAATGCTACCGATTGGATTAAAACTTTGGCTAACAATAGCTTAAACTGTCAAATGACTAATACCTTTTTGTTTAAGTAAATGGTGAAAGTAGTGTTTAGTTACATTGGGGTGAAAGTATAAGTACATGTTACCGTTCACGGCCGTTTTACGGCCACTAGTGCTCATTTCAGCTGCTAACAGCAGTGAATTGTAGCATTACTCCAGTCTTCAGTGTCACGTGATCCTTCAGAAATCATTCTAATATGATGATTTTGGTGCTCAAGACATTTCTTATTTTAAAAACAGTTGACCTGCTTATATTTTTCTGAAAACTGTGATACTTGATTCTTTGATGAACAGAAAGTTGATGAAAAAAAAAAACAGCATTCATTTGAAGTATACATCTTTTGAAACATGTCATATTGATCACTTGAATGCATCCTTGCTGAATAAAAGTATTAATTTCTTACAGATCAGTATATCAGCTGTGTGTTACAGTATATCTGCAGATTCAGCTAGTTGTTATTTATCATCCATTAACTCATAACTCAAATCAAATTATAACCTAGAAGTGAAGATTTCAACCTCAGAAATGAGTCTTACAATGTCTACTGTCACCTCAAGGTGGTGATGGTCTTGTATGATCGTGATTTCATCACTGAACCCAACTTCCAAGTGGTGAAACTGGCTGTGTTCCAACTGCATTTTAGTTGTCGTCTGCTTTGAGAAATGGAAATGCAATTCTCAGCAATTACTTAAATGAAATATATACTTCATTAGTTACTTGTAAAGGGTTATATATGCAAACCTGTCACAGTCTTTATAGGCTGACAACGCTGCTTACAGCGCAGGCATTCCGAAGCATTTACTAACTTGTTCCCATTACACTTTTGACTCCCACAGACATTAAATAATTGCTTTCATCTTCTACAAACCATAATCCGCTCACCAGTGACAATTTCCATAGCCAGAGGAGTCTAAAGGAAGATGGTCTGCCATCTTACATTTCTTTAAGCTCTAATCCGATTACAATGCTTGGTTAATGGAAGAAGCTGCTGCCTTTTTCCTCACCAGACCAACCAGACATGCAGGGAGAGCAAATATGAACACCATGGGTACCCTTTGTTAATAAACACATTTGGGTGAATTGTGCGATTAAAAGTCTGTGAGGTTGACAGGGTTCCCTCAGCGTGTTCGCTCTCGTCTTTTGTTCACCACCTTTTGAAGACCTAAACCTGGTCTCTAGAATTTCAGCGTTCGTTAATCATGATAGAAAAAAAATCCATAAATTATCTTTGCACCACAAAAGCGGCTAAACGGAGCTTAAATGCTATTGAAGATTAGCGTTTTTCACTCATAAATGTGGCAGGTGAATGCAGGCTGACGAATACAGTGGGAGTAAAACCTGTTCCATGCTCTGGATGCTGGTTGTTTACTTTATGATTATGAAATTCAGACAGTCACAAGTTCAGCTTTTGTCATTAGAGGCAGCGTAACTGAAGGGGATAAGAGGGATGTTTACATGTTCAGGAGGATTTGTGCCTCCTCTTTTTCACTCACAGGCAGCGAGTCACAGATTAAGCCACTAACTCAACATTGCTGTACGGAATTGAATACTAGAACACTGCTTACTGTTGATTTATTTATTAAAAATATCAGACAAAAATGAGAAACATTGCATTGTCATATGACCCCATTATGCTGCATGTCTAATAGAGCTTTTCAGTCATGATGTCAATTTGTAGGCTAACCCGAAATGCTAATTCGCCATGGACTCCCTCAGGAAAAGCTAATGGGTTTTAGAATTTATAATGAGTGATTTATGCACAAAATGTGTTTGTGGTTTATATTACTTCAAGAGAATTTCATGTTTAGTTCTACAACCTAAATCTCACAGTCATGCCTCAAATATGAGCTTTGAAACCACAGGTTGCTAACAAAGTTGCTATAAGAACAACTGTTGTCTGATTCATCAAGCACAACTTACATCCTTGTGGTAGTTGTAGTCCTTAAATAGCTACTTTTAGCAACTTTCACATTACAGGTTTCGACTAAAAATTAAAAGGCTCTATTCTGAAAAGCTCATCCATCTTGAAAATAAAAACAAATCCAATTTTGAATAAAAATGTCTTACCTTTTGGCAGTCCAATCAAATAATGAATCAAGCAGGAAATGGAAGGTCAAATCAAATTGCATAATGGGACATATATCACCCAGTGTGCACTGCTGTATACTGCAGAGAAATGAGAGAGAAATGATGATAGAAAATGTCTTACAAAGTAGTTGGTGCATGTCATATTAGTGTGTTTGTGACCTTGCGTCCATTTATATGACTGATTGAAAATCGTTGTGCACTTCACATTCTGATTGCGTAAACACTGCCAGAATCTTAAAAATAACAGTTTGCATCTGAAATGCAGTCTTACATGTTTTACTTGAATGCTCAAAGTGAATCTTAGAAGAGTAATTCAGAATCAAAATAAAATTTATAAAAAAATCATTGTGATAAGTCCACCTTCTAAGCTATACAAAAGTTTTAGGGAATTGCACTGCTTCCAGAATGTGTGATTTCCGCAATCTATTTCACAACCCAGGTTCACTGGGAAAATGTGCGTGCTGCAACATTTATGCTAAATGATATCATGTTGCTTCTTGAACGTTTTGTGACTCTTTCAAATTGAAATGTCCAGTGAGTGGCACTAAAAGTGTATTCAGTTTTATGTGAAACAAATGAACATGAAAAAGGCAACATTTTATGTTGGTTGTTGAACGTATCACAGCATTTCAGATATTAAATGTACAATGAGTGGTGCTAAAAGGATAATCGCGTTTGAAAATAATGTACCACCTACACAAAACCTAACTGATAGTTAACAAAAGCAAACGTGAGATAAAAATGCTTTTGCTGAAGCAGCCATGCCATTTTAGATGCTTCTAAGCATTTGAGCTCTTTTATCGTTGCTATTGGACTCAAACTCGAGTGCTCTGCATTATATTGCTCTGCAAAATGCTGTACCAGATGAGCTACAGAGCAAGTTTACAATGTCAGAAAAGCCAAACATATGTAGCTGGTTATGTACAGTCATCACTAGGATCTGTCATTCAGATAGGTTTTTCCTATCACTGCTATGCTGACGACACACAACTCTACCTCTCATTCCAACCAGAGGATCCGACGGTTGCTGTTCGCATCTCAGCCTGCCCGACAGACATTTCTTGCTGGATGAAGGACCATCACCTTCAACTAAACCTTGCGAAGACAGAGCTGCTTGTGGTCCCGGACAACCCAACACTACACCACAACTTCTCCATTCAGCTAGGTTCATCATCTATAACTCCATCAAGGTCAGCCAGGAACCTTGGAGTTGTGATTGATGATCAATTGAACTTCACAGACCACAATGCTAGAACTGCCCGGTCCTGCAGATTTGTCTTATACAACATTAGGAGGATCAGCCCATTCCTATCAGAGCATGCTACACAACTCCTTGTCCAAGCGCTTGTTGTATCCAGACTGGACAATTGTAATGCTCTCTTGGCAGGTCTTCCAGCTTGCACTGTCAAACCTCTGCAACTGCTGCAGATAAAGTGGTCTTTAACAAGCCGAAGAGAGCGCACGTCACACCTCTCCTCACTAAATTGCACTGGTTGCCAATTTGCCGCTCGTATCAAATTCAAGGCACTGATGCTTGCCTACAGAACAACCACTGGCTCTGCTCCCTTTTACCTAAACTCATTACTCCAGACTTATGTGGCTTCCATCCAGAAGCTTGCGTTCTGCAAGTGAACATCACCTCGTGGCGCCATCTCAAAGAGGCACAAAATCACTTTCACGTACCTTCATCTTGACTGTTCCTTGCTGGTGGAATGACAATGACCTGCCTAACTCAACCCGAGCTGCTGAGTCCGAATAGCCATTTTCAAGAAACGGCTGAAGACGCATAATTTTCGGCAACACTTGATCCATTAATACTTACACCTTCTTTTCTTTTCTTTTCTTTTCTTTTCTCTTCTATTCTATATCTATTTAAATAAATAAATAAATACGTATTCTGCATTAGACTAAACTAGGAAGGGTCACAGCACTTACATATTGTTGTCCTATTGTTAGTTTAATTGCTTCTAATGCTCTCCTCATTTGTATGTCGCTTTGGATAAAAGTGTCTGCTAATTGATTATATGTAAATGTAATACAAACAGATACATTTATACAATGCTTTTCTCTGCACTCAAAGTGCTTTACATAGGGTAGAATCTCCTCAGCCACCAGCAGTGTGCAGCATCCACATGGAAGATGCGACGGCAGCTATAGTGCGCCAGAACGCCCACCACACACCAGCTTATTGATAGAGAGGAGACAGAGTGATGAAGCTAATATATATGGGGATGATTAGGAGGCCATGATGGACATAAGCCAATGGGCAAATGCGGATGATGCTGGGCTTACACACCTACTCTTTTTTGAAGGACATCCAGGGTTTTTTATGACCACAAAGAGTCAGGACCTCGGTTTAATGTCTCATCCGAAGGACTGTGCTTTTTGACAGTAGTGTCCCCATCACTATACTGTTAGTTATAGTGCACATTTCAGCTGGTAACAGCAGTGAATTGTAGGTATAGGTACCGTCTGAGTTTTGCCACAAAAAAAAAATCAGTAGTTACTACAAAAAGAAAAGGGAAGACACCATTTCAAATGTGACCACAAGCACCCTTTCTCAAAGACGAGACGTGGGCTGGTTTCACCTCTGTTTCAGTGGTGGACCTGTGACAGATTGGACCTTGCACCTTTATATGCCACATTTGGAATCATGATGGGTTTCACTCATCAAATTGCTCATTAGACGGGAGAAAGACATCAAGCATGTCGGCAGCACAGGTGTAGTGGCCTACCTAGTGACCCAGACAGCCTGAAGTGCTCAGTTAGCTGATTAATTACACTCAGTGTTCTTCACTTGCCTTAAAGCTGTTTGCCATAGATGATTTTACAGCTGTTGATTTTACAGGTGTTGTATAATAAATGCTATACTTCAGAGGAGAAAAGAGCTTCTACAGAACAATTTCAAATCACTTAACGATCATCACTCATTTAGTTAGAATTGCTGTTCTGTTTGTTCTGTTTGGTTGCTGTTAATGTTGTCTGGTTATGAGAGGGGGTAAATTCAAGCAACATTTTCTTTTCTTTTTTTCCTCCACAGCGTTTTTGAAGCAACCTCTCCATTGACTCACTTTTACAATTTTTTGTCCTGCAGAGAGATGAAGACTTAAGATAATTGACAGTGCATTTAATAGATTGAGACAATAAAGAACTGGGCAGACATCATTCTGCCTTTCTATCAAAGAACGAGTATATTCACCCACTTTTGCGCTCACAAACAGACATGTACGTGCACGCTCAAGCGCAAACTCACACTTCGACTTCTCAAGGACAAAAGAGCTGTAGATCACAAGCTCCGATTCATAAACTCTGCCCAACTCTTGTATGTGTCTGCCAACTTTCATCTCCCTGACACCTACAATAACATCAGCTACTCTAACAACACGTCATACGTTCCTACACACTTCATGCTCCAGGAAACCCAATCACACGAGACAAAGACACAGTACAACTCTCCAATTTTCTTTCACTCAGAGGTGAGATAAATCACATTCTTCTGGCTCCGGTCCTGCCTCAGTATGATTGCAATATGTTCGCAAATTATATTTTATCTCTACTTAGATTTATAAAATGCATTTCCTCTTCAGAAAAATGAAATTAGGGTCAATGACATGACAAATGTTTTTGGTCCAGATCAATGAATATATTCAAAAATATATTACATAATTTAATTAAATAAAGATACACTACATACATTTTACAGTTTTAACAAGTACAAAAAATATTCAGTTCATGCACATATCCAGTTCATGCATAATGACTTGAATACACATTTTCTATTATGAACATACGATTAATTTTGAAATTCAAAATTCATTTTGAGTGCATATAAAGTAAAAACTGTCAGTGCCTTGATAAAAAAAAATGAAGGGAAAAGTCTAATTATTTAAAAAATGAAATATTACATTACATAGTTTAGCATAATCTTGCATTACTTTTTAGGAAAAAATGACATTTTACTTACTTCTTAATATATGAAAGAAACTTTTGTCTGCAAATGAAATTAGTCATGTGGTGTGGCCAACATAAAAAAAAACATAAAACAGGAAATTATGTCATAGATCCAGCAGACATAAACATTAATAATTTGAATTAATATTTTTACTTTTATGATAGGGCCAGTTTAAATAATAATAATAATAATAATAATAATAATTAATATGATATTTGTAATAAAAAAATCAAGTAAACAATATTTTTGTACAGTTTTGGAAATAATGACTAAAAACACTTCAAGGTGTAAGGTAAATATGTTATCAGTTTTTTTTCTTGAATGTTACAACATGACATTCTAATTTTTTAAGTATAAAAGGTTTTCAAAACCATATGAAATCATTATTAATACAAGAGTATAATTCTACTATAATTCTAAAAAATTATGATTTTTCCTTATCTTTACTGTGGACACTCTTATATGTTGTTGTCACATTCGGCTTTGATTAGTTTTACAACTAAAATGTTCAGTAAATACTCAAGACAATGTCCACCTGTTTTGCACAATGTGTATACAGATTGAGATTGCACCCGCACCAGATACCAACTTATTGCCTTTGCTGCAAAAACAAATAGTGCTGAGGGACACACAGGAACATCAATTTCCCATCAGCCCCACAGTCCAGCGTTTAATTTGCTCGGTGGCACTGAACTCACACTAAGGGGCAGAGGCCAGGTCTCCCTCATTTACCAGCCAGTGAAATGTCAATATATACTCAAAACAATGGTATTCTGCAGCACGACTAGGCCTGGGTGCTCTCCCATCCAGTCCAGAAACTATGGTGTTAAAAAAAAGAGAAGCTAAAATCCCATTACGTTTGTTGTTTTGGGCACCTGTTTTCTCTTTGAGAGATATAAGCCCTAAAGGAAGACCTAAGTGGCCATATTGGCTCACAATGAGGTGAGTTTCTGTCAGTGCAGTCCCAGATGAACAGGTTCTGGGTGACGCTTGACCTGGCTGATGAAAGCGCTAACAGTCCTGTTTATTAAAGGTAGAGATTCAGAAGGGCAGTATGGCAGAGGTGAGACCTTAAGGTCTGCAGGAACGTATGTGCGGTTATCAGTTTTGGACATTTATTTTGGACATAACACCTACAGTGACCTTGCATTAACTTTTTCATATCACTAACATAATGTCTGCTTTACATCCTCATTCTAGTATGCTTTTAGATTTGCTTGGTTTAAACAAGTCAACTTCTGTGTGTTATACATATGGGTGGTCATTTGTGCATGTGAGAATGATGCTCCACACTTCCACTGAGTGACAAGTGAGCTTTTTATGATAACCCCATATTTTTACCTGAAATATCTTTAGAATTTTGTTACTTCTATGATATGTGAAAACCAAAATGGCTATTTTAACAAATTCAACTGAAAACCTATGACTAAATGTTTGTTCTCACCATACAACAAGAAACAGATGTCCTGTGTCTACTGCATCTGCAAGTTTGAACTAGGTGTATAGGATCATTTTATAATAATAATTTTAAAATAATAATTTCTAGTCATTTTTTATATTATATGGATGGATGTAAAAATGAATACTCACTGGGTACGTCCAACTACACTGTAAAAAATGCTGGGTTGTTTTAACCCATGTTTGGGTTAAAAATGGACAAACCTAACAGTTGGCAGAGGTGGACATTTACTTGAGTACAGTACTTAAATACACTTTTTGAGTAGGCTATCTGTACTTTACTTGAGTATTATTTTTTTCTGATTTTTTTTAACTTAAAGACAAATATCATACTTTTTACTCAACTACATTTCTGTCAAGGTCCTTGAGTAGAAAGTTGTAATGTCAGTCAGGGGATGATTTTGGTTGCAGGGGTTGCATTTTGGTTGGAAATAAAAGTCGGACGTCGACGTCAACCCGATTTTCATTTTAAATGTTGGGTTTGGTCTTCTAAATGCGAATTTTGTCATTGTTTTGGAGCACTTATATAACAGTAAGGCTAACATATTCATACTAAAAGCCAAAAAAATTTAAATAGGGCACTTTATAAGGGAACAGCCATTTGGGTGTCCGAAACCATTGTGGACGTTATTGAGTGCACTTAGTCAGTCTCACATTCAATCCCACTGGAACTGTGTTCTAGAAATAAATTTGGTATTGATATGAGGGTAGGTAGGCAGGCATAGATTCAGAGGCATAAGGTACTGTAAGTATTACATAAAACAATCTAAGACTAACAATAATAAAACAATGCATTGACATTTACTTTTTACTTCTGATACTTAAGTACTTTTAAAAACGAGTACTTCGGTACTTTTACTTAAGTAAAAATCTGTCTTTACAACTTTTACTTGTAATGGAGTAATATTTGACCAGTAGTATCTGTACTTTCACTCAAATAATGAAGTTGTGTACTTTAAAAATTGGATTTAAAAATGTAATTATATTTAAAATTTTAAACCAACGGTTGGGGTTGTCAATATTTGACCCAAACATGGGTTGAAACATCCCATCATTTGATCCCAGTGTAGATCAAAATAACATTCAATGTGTAAGTCCAAATTCCCAGTATAGACATATTATTTTGTACCCATTTTAAATTGAAAAGTACATAAAATCCAACCAATATTATACTATTAAATATGCAGCAAGTAACATATTTAATATTAAAATATGGCCTGAGGAGGTTACTCTCGGCACATATCAGTATGAAATGCTTGATCAGATTATTGATGTAGTTATGATTTTGCACTCCTATCTGAATATATTTGCCAAATTGCCCATAAACACTGTCAACATGACCATGAGACAAAATGTCTCACTGTCCATAATGTACTTTTAAAACAGCATTATCCTTTAGCACTGAGGTCCGCTCAAGGTGTTCTGAGGAATTTTAAAGGGATTTTCATCAAGTGCTGTTTCTCAAGTCTCTGCCTATATGCAAAGAATGCCTCCCTGTTTAGCTATTCAGATGGCGTAAATGAATTCCTCACTTGTCTTTGATGTTACAGGGATTGGCAAGAGTCTATACCCCTTTATGATCACTGTGGGCCGCATGATTCAGCCCCATCTCCTCAGGGATTCGCCTTCACTCTATGCAAGCTAATATGTTTGCCATGTTTAATGATGCAAAAAATGTTCCAGAGTAGTTATTTATCTTTATCACGCTTCTCTTCTAGAGCACTGTCACTTATGCAGCCTAGTACCAGCACCTGCTAAACAAAAGTGGCACTGCACATAGTCCAAGCCTGGCCAAAGCTGGTAAAGGTAACCACAGTGTATTTGAAATAATTGTATATATACATATATTTATGCATTTTAGTGACTTGCATTGCATTTCAAGGTACACATATACATTCTTATCAGTTCTTGCTTTCCCTGGGAATGAAACCCATGACTTTGACGTTGCAAGCACCAACACTCTACTGTACTGTTTGAGCTACATGAAAGCTAAATAATATATATACGTTTATAATGTCATATTTATATGAAAAGTATATGAAAAAAAATGGATGGATGGATGGATGGATAGAATAATGCACCACATTGATGCATTAACTAACACTTACATTAGAGATAATCATAATACTGAATGCTCTGGAGAGTTTTAAAGAACCTTAATAGGTCTGATCACATTTGGTTCATGTCTGTGAAATGCTGCTCTTGGTTTTACAGCTCATAATGATCCTGTGTCACCTCATTTTCATATTCTATGACACCGCTTCCTTCCCTTATCCTCTCATTTCTGCAGTCAAGTGTGACAGAGATGACTGATTATCTAATCACCGATGGGTAAGAATCAGCTCTGGATAAGGCCATTAATCATGCTATAGCCTGCCCTTTCAGCCAAATCAGCTCCTGATTCACAAATCCCTTAAATTTAATCAGCCTCAGGCTAATGCACAATCACCACCACCACCTCTAAAATGGACCTCTTGCTGATCCTTAGGTGGATTCTGATGGTGTTTAGAGGTAAATACAGTAGTAATCCACTGATCCAACAATGGTAGGCTACATTAGCCCTTTTTGATCTCAATTTGTCGTAAACATTCGTTCCTACTAGTCCAAACAGCTGCGTTAGAGCTTCTATTTACCAAAAATCACATCATGATTGCATCTAGTAGCACGGTAAAGTGCAAAATTGTGAACATTTTTACAGATGACAGCAGAGAGGATGTGTATCTAGTCAATTGCTCTCAGGGGAGTAAACTTTGGCTTAGCGTGATGGTGTACTGTTCCTTTTAGAGAGAGAGCAGCTCTTGGTGTGCCTGTGGCTGTGTTGGATCCTCATCAGAGAAAAGCTGATCTTAAAAACACGATGGGGGATCGCAGAGTGCATCCGCTCTACATCTTTCGGATTCAAAACAATCGATACGCATCTCATCTTCATACCACAACACTACCGCACACAAAGAAACTCACAAAACCTCCAGTTAGTGAACTCAATACATGTTTTAAGCTACAAACAGAATTATTTACAGCAATCAAGGTGGTTTTAGAAGGTAAACAAGATGTTTTTCTTCTTTACTGCACAGTATAGTGGGGTGACTTGTCTGCATTTGTTTTGGTTTGGTTTTTTGCAGCTTTTTATGGGATACTAAGCATCTAACAAGCATTATGGATGAATTGTGACAGTACTTAGAAGTACAGAGCATATTTCGATTATAATGACCCTGGGTGGCATAAAATCAAAGCATAGGACGATTAGAAATGGAGACATTATGCTTATGAACAAATCCAAAGCATAATAAAGCATATGCATCTCTGACAACCAAGGCCAATTCCACACAGGTGAAGAATATGGTTTTCAGTCTAGTGTTAGGGACCGCTGCATTTCTTTGTAAACTTGCTTTCCAAATTTGTTATCGCAAACATATAAATGTGCAAACAGCACAATATTAGCTTCTTAAAAGTTTATATCAGTAATATTAATTAACAACATGTACTTACTATAGGGTTACGGTAGGATTAGGATTTTCATTATGCATAATTTATTGTTATTACTAAAGTATATGTAACAAATGTAACAAGGACAAAGTAAAAAACAAAGTAAAAAACAAATAAAAACACTATCGTAACCATGGCATTTAGCTTGTTTTTGATCTCTTCTCTTAGAGCTCTTTTATCGTCGTGACTCACCTTTCAAGGGATTTGTACCCTAGCTCTCCGCATCACAAGTACAATTCTGTACTGAGCTACCGAGCAAGCTTAGTATGTCTGTAAAACCAAATATATGGAGCTGGTTAATGATGCAAACGCCGAGGTTTATTCGTTTACAAATTATACACTATGGTAAAAAGTGTTTTGAGGTCATAACATAATTGTGCAAGGTGCTGCGTGAAAACAAGTCTTTATTAATCCCTATGCCCCTGTAATCATAATTGTGTGAAAACGATTAAAAGTGCTTGCTGTTTTACTGCCTCTAGTGTTCATTTCTGTTGGAAACTGCAGTGATATGTACGTATTGGTACGTATTTTGCGTTTTGCAAAAATGTTGCCGCAGGTACGTTTTTCCAATGAGCCTGTGTTGCAATTCATTGGACTTTTTAGTGTAGGTGATGAGCAGAAATGTGGACCGTTCCAAGATGCCAGGCACATTGACGTGTCTGGAGCAATCGAATGGGGTGTACGTATAGATACCTATGGTTGTCAGCTCCACACTGTTTGTCTCAACATTGTAACAGAATATGTTTGTGGCTTTTTACATATAATCACAACCTCAGCATTAACTTATCCCTCCTTGTTAGCCCTTCATAATTTACAGTCCCTGTTAAAATGAAATATGGATTCACAGTATGTCTATGATTTGTCGTCTTTGCAGTCTGCAGTGTGAGGCAAGTTCTCTCTCTCTGTGAAGGCTTGCGTCTGATTAGTCTCCCCGCTTCAGCAGTAGCGCGGCACTCTGAGCCAGATGCCTTATTTTGCCATTCCCTTTCATGCCTGTGGAATAAACTTATCACTTTAATGCACTTTTCCAGATATCACGTTGATTCGCATCCCCTCTGGCTTGTCAGGAAACTTCAGTGCAAGATGAAAAGGGAAGAGTATACACTTTTAAATATGCACTCTGCTCAAATTCGACTCAGACTAATGGCAGAAAGTTCAGCGAAAGGTCAGAGGAAAATAAGAGCTGAGAGAGCACCTACAGAGGAAGATGCATGCGGCTATCTGCATATGTTAAGGGGACATAAGACTATAGAGGTTCTTTGGACAATCAATAATTATAAATATATACATAACTGATTTTTGTGTGGGACATGAGCACCATGGCTCAGTGTGTCTGAGCATATGCACTAAACAGTATACCACGACCTTTGACAAAATATTTAATTCATTTTTTAAGGCTGTTAATCGAATTAAAAATTAATTGGATTAAATGCATGCGGCATGAATCACAAATTATTGCCTTACTCACTATTTGAGAGAACAAATTACAGGATTTAGATATAATTAAAATTAATAATAATAAAATAATGGTAAAACTTTACAATAAGGTTCATTAGGTAACATTAGTTAATGTATTAACTAACATGAACTATCAATGAGCAATACATTTGTTACAGTATTTATTCATCTTTGTTATTGTAAGTTAATAAAAAATACAGCTGTTCATTGTTTGTTCATGTTAGTTCACAGTGCATTAACTAATGTTAACAAATCCTTTTATTTTAATAACGTATTACTAAATATTGAAATTAATATTAACTAAGATTAATAAATGCTGAAGAAGTATTGTTCATTCTTAGTTCATGTTAACTAATGAAGTTAACTAATGTTAACTTATGAACCTTATTGTAAAGTGTTACCAAAATAATTAATACATGTCTGTCATGTTCTCTAGTTTTGAGTTTCTTGGTTTTGACATGGTCTGGTATTTTGAAGTGTTTTTCTGTTTCCATTGTTCCCAGTGTTTACTTCCTGTTTTACTTTGTTTTTACTTCGAGAATACTTTTAGAAAATGAATAGTTGAATAAAGTCGTTCTTTTTGGGGATTTTGTGCACAAAAAAGTATTCTCTTCGCTTGATAAACTTAAGGTTGAGCCACTGTAGTTACTTTGACTATTTTAACGTCTATTTGACTATTTTAAAAAGGAGTGAGACAGCTCTCAGATTTCATCAAAAATATCTTAATTTGTGTTCCGAAGATGAACGAAAGTCTTACGGGGTTGGAACAACATGAGGGTGAGTAATTACTGACAGAATTTTCATTTTTGGGTGAACTAAAAAATGGTGAACACATGTATAACTGCACACTAAAAAAAAATGGTTCTTCAGGGGTTCTTTGCGGTGGTTAAGGTGCTATATAGCACCACTACCATTTAAAGAACCTGTTAAGCCCAGTTTGGTTCTTCAGCGGTTCTTTAGCGGTTCTTTGGGGTGGTTAATGTGCTATATGGCACCTCTTATGGTTCTACATAGCACCATTTGACAAAGGTCGGTGTTATATGGCACTAAAAGTGGTTCCCCTATGATTACAAGCCAATTAACCACTTTTAGTGCTATTTAGCCCCATTTTTGTTTAGAGTGTGTATAGGATAATGCAATGTAAGTCGCTTTGGATAAAAGCGTCTGCCAAATGCATAAATGTAAATGTAAACTAACCCTTTAAATAGGGCACTATTTGAGGGACCAGCCATTTGATAACTAAAACCATAGAGGATGTTATTGAGTGCACTCATTTAATCCCATAATGCACCGCAATAAGGAGTGTAAAACCGATGTACACTCAACACCTACAGAATACCCATAATGGACACTGAATTACTTGCCAGAAGATGGTGCCCGCAGGTGAATCATCCATCCATCCATTTTCCAAACCGCTGGTCCAATGTGGGTACAGCGTAATATCATACAAGTATATAATCCTTTTTGTTTGATTATTAAATTGTTTAATTAAGGTTTATACATGCTTGTTTCCATGACAGAGTTCAAGATACATATTTTCATCTTACTACTGAAGCTGCCAGTTTGATTATTAAACAGCAAGCACAAACTATGCAAAAGTGGCAGCAATTCCGGTGCACTCAGTGTCTGAATTCACTCACTTTTCATTCACTCCTTCAAGTGAACTATAAGTGGACTAATTTTCGAACACAGCCTTAGTGTCTGTAGTGACCCTCATTTGTTACCTATAGCGATTCATTTCTATCACCTGTGCCTTGTTTAGCCCCTTGTTATCCTGTGTATTTATACCCCTGCGTTTCTTTGTTTGTCAGTCGTTGTCTTTACATATCCATTTGTAAAGCTGTTGCGTTTTCTGTTTTGATTATATTTCTTGATTCATTATCATTGTCTTCCCAGTTTGTACTTTCTTTGTTAAGGTGAATTATTCTAATAAAACACTGCTCGCCTATAGATCCTCGCCTCTCCTCTTCCCTGCTAACCGTAACAATGTCATCATTTCTCTACTTTACTAAAGTAATGCAATAAATTCACAGCGCTATAAGTTATATTGTACACTACTGGTCGAAATAATTAAGATTTGAAATAAATACGATTTTTTAAAATGTTTTTGAAAGAAGTCTCGTATGTTCATAAAGGCTGCATTTCTACAATACAGTAAAAACAGTAACAATACAGCAAAAACAGTAATATTGTTAAAATTCAACTGTTTTTGAACTGTTTTTTACTTTAATATATTTTAAAAAGTAATTTATTCCTGTAATGGCAAAGCTACTTAGCATCAGCATCATAACTCCAGCCCTCAATGACACATGAACCTGAAATCATTCTAATATGCTGATTTTGGCTCAAGAAACGTTTCTTATTATTATCAATAATATTATATTATAACCTCCTTTTTTTTCTTTTTTTGCCTTTTTTATGTCAGTTTTGCATTGCTTGCTGACTGTAATAAGAAACTTATAGTTTACATACTGTGAAATATCTTATTAGATGTCTATGTATGGACTAAATGCTTCCCTTCTTAATTTAATTTTACTGCAGACGCAATGTTATGGAGATCTGATCTACTTCTCTGGTGAGGTCATGCTAGTAGCTGACTCAAGCATATAGCAAACAATGACATCAGACTCAAACAAACGTCAAGCCTGATAGACACAGCCGAAATATGTTTCCATGGGAATAGCTCCATTTCAGGGCTGTATAATGAATGAATGAGGATTGCTGTATATCTGGCAGGTCCATTCCTGACACTGAGAAGGCTGCCAGCTTTGTCCCACGGGGGTAACGACGGGTTGCCAGGTCCGGGTCAAAGAAGATGACACTTCCTATTAATTCATCCATCAGGTCTGCCAGGATCATAGTGACCGATGACTGTTTTAGATTGCTGCCTGACATCTTCATTAGATCCATGTGTGCAGGTAAGCAGCACACACTGTGCCAAAACAGGCACAAATCATTTTTTTTTTTTTTTTTTTTTTTGCTATTTAAAATACAGGAATTATTGAGTTGCTGGTTAAAATACAGAAATAAAATTGTGATCTTGTCTTAAATGAAAGGCACAAAATGTTCACTGCTGTCTTATTAGCAATGTTCATATCTTCATTTCTGAGGAGCAAAAAAATCTAATTAAAGCCCAGTATATCACTAATAAGGAGGCTGTGAATACTGTCACATATTATTATTATTATTAGGACTAGCTTGAGGGCTGGAAGCTATTCTGTAATTTCATTAATTCATTAAAGGATCCAAATTTGCAATCCCATATAAGGAGATTTTATGTAACAGCCAACATGTATAATTGGAGTGTTTTAATATAAAGTTGATTCCTCTCGGGATAGGAAGTGTTTCTCCTGGCTATGTGTGGGAATTTCAGTATTTCTGTTCTCTCCACATCTCTAGGGCCCCAGGCTTGTAAAATCAGTTAATTCTATTTTATTTTATGCATTTATTTTATTTTATTATATATATTTTTTGTTTGCAGTAACGGAGGCTAGGTTGTGAAAGCAGTGCAGCTTTTTGTCAGAGTTACTGTGTTTACCAGCCTCTAAAATATCAGGCGATGATGGTCATAATTTTCCCAGAGTTTCAGATGAGGTTTTAGGCACATTTGTCTTTTCACAATTACTAAATTGCAGCCAGGGGCAAAGTTATGTCTCAAAAATCAATAGCTCATGCACAGGTTGCAATTAGCTTGGAATTAATCAGAGACCAAGACCTGCAGTAATAAATAATATGAGCACCGGCCCCATGAAACTGAGAGCCTGGAGAACAAATCTTGTGAGTTAAGGGCAATTTGAGGATCAATTATAATGTTTTTCCATGGAAAGCATCGAAGTATGTGAGGAGGGATTCAGCCATTGACCTAGTGTGAGCATAACTTTGTAAGATTTGAACTCAGGGTAATTAATCTCAAGGGTTTTAATGGCGTTTTATTTGAAAGTAATGTCATTTGATATGTTTACTTTAATATTCTGTTAATTTCAAGGGGATTCTGGAGTCTGACTTCCAGTGCGACAGCCAGGGAAATTGTTTATGAAGTTTTGCCAGAGCTTGCTGATAATACAGTGCCAAAATCCATGCGATACTCAATTCGGTCATCAAGCTAAAAACCCTCATAATTAGACTATGTGTCAATACCCTTTTCTCAAGCAGTGTAATTTCAAGGCTTATACAAATCAATGACATAGTGAGATCATCTGGCCTGATTATATCAGTTTTTCCCTAACTGAAACAATAGCACATTCTCTACATTAAGTGACGATCCCTTTAGATCCACTCATGATGATCATTAAGATTCATAGAGCTTAGATGCACTTGTTTCAATATAAATGAGGACTATATGAAATAATCATGCATATAGATCATTAAAGAATTGAAGTCTTCCTGAATTGTACATTTGACTTGTAATGGTCCCGCAATCTGTATAGCTGTGCCCCTTTAAAAGAATGAATGTCAGTAGGTGTGTGTACGCTCATTACTCATACTTAATAAGGTTACTTTGCTTGTATAATATATTCCTTCTCTTCAGTCTGAACTTGACCTTTCATACAGTAAATCGCATTGCCTTCAGAGCGGTTGTGGGACCATATTCTTGAAGCAACACAAATGTGGGCGCTTATTGCCTCTGAACTCTGAGTGCACTTAATCATATTTCCACCCACAGCCAATAATCGCACGTGGGTTCCGTACAAAAGCTCCACTCATACACCTCGTCTGGTGTATCATCTGAAAGAGTCTCAATTCCTGTTTCTTTTTTTGTTCTCGGAAATGAACGTGTGGCTCAAATGGCACTCTCTTCCTCACAGGAGGTCCAATGCTATTTATTCCAGCATTTGCTGCCTTTCCCTGTTGTGGATATGGTATCACAGCATTTTAAGAGAAAACAGAATTACAGCTCACGGATTAGAGTTGTGCAATCTGCATTTGCACAGTTTTAAAAGGAAAGGAGACCTGTAGTTTACCCATAAAATGAAAATACTATCATTATTTTTTCACTCTCATTGCGATCCAAATCTGAATGTCTGAATGTTTCGCCAATCATTATTACATATTCGGGTCTTTAGCGACCTGGATCTATTTCTAATACGGATGGATCTCTACCTGTCGCGTTCATATAAAATCCCCTTGATATTAGAGTAACAATTGCAGAAGAATAAAATAAAGCCATTTTGTTACCTTTCGGAGCTTGGAAGAGTTCAGTTTGAGCAGATGTTTTATACCATCATAACTGTCCTCGTCATAGATCATTTGCCAGTACGTTCAGCATCTGGCTCATATTCTCGATCTCAAACATATTCTCAAAACTATCATTTTCAACATCTTCAAAATCAATATTTTATTGAGAGTGACATTAATATTTGATTGCGTTCAGTACTTGCTCTGTAGTAAATCACTGAGCCATTTCAAGTTTTGCTGATGATACTTCCTATTTGTTTGTTTTCTACCTGCGGTATACATGAATATCAGTCACGTGACCTCTTACATCATCCGCTCTTTTTCCAGTTGACTGCCGCCATCTTGAGTACCTACCGAGTACTGTCTATACTATGGTACTGACAAGCATTAACTAGCTAGCTTGCTACTATTTACAGCTTCGTACGGATACAGTAAATGGCTACGAAAGACAACATTTCGCACCTCGACTGCCATGAAAATAAACGCTACTTTCAAAAAATAATATCGTTAGGATGTGATCCCTACGCGATACCTGATGCGTACTTCCAGCCTCTGTCCGCCGCTACCGAACTACTAATCCTGGCATTCAATGATATTATATGTTGATCCTACTCTTTTAAGTGTGTATTCAAATGGTCCAGGGGCAGAACTTTTGCCAAGCGTGTCAGAGGTTCTGGGTTCTAATCCGCACTCATATCGTTTTGTTTTTTTTCTCATCAAAACCGACTTTGAGCAATGAGCACTTTGATCACTTGATTTCAGAAATAACACATTTCAGCGCTAGATCGCCTCTTATTTAACAAACAAACGAAATGAATGCTCTGCTAGTTAACTGGAGATGTTTTGTTTATTTGTATTGGTACATTCGTGCCGCGAGATGTTTCAAAAGTGGTGGGGACATGTCCCACCCGTCTTTTTTCGTCCTGAGGTAGCCTGTAAAAGGATATTTTGGGGTCTCCTTTTTTGTTGTTGCACCCCACCGCACAACATATTGAAGGCATAGCTAGCTAGTTCCTTTGCGACTGACGTGAATCAGGTACTCAAGATGGCGGCAGACAAGTTTTAGAAGTGAGTGACGTCCGTGAGGAGACATTGGTGACATAATCTGATATTCATCTATAAATGTGAAAGTCACGTCATCATTATGTATCAGACATTGCCAACTTGTGGAATAAATGTGATTTGCACTTATTCAGTCAACAATTATTGTTGTGCAGAAAAAATCTTTTTTACAAAAAATGACTGGGAAAACAGTAATTTTATTTTTCTTGTTATTGTTTATAATTAATTGATTGAGGAATACTAAGAAGGTTGCTGAAAAAAATGAATGTGGAGTAATGACGTCCCGGGTCACTAAAGAACCGCGGTGCGCTTAAGGGTTATCCTTTTTAATTACTTCGGGTTCCTGGCTCAAACTTGCAAAATGATACTTGGAAATGATTGCAGGCTTGAAGGGAGATATCTGTTTGTTGAGTGTTTGCTCCACTTATTTTAATCCTGCCTGAATAAAACTTTTTTAAGGCTTTGCTTCTCCAGCATCAGACTTATCTGTTTCTTTATGATTAGGTCCAGACAAAAGTGATTGTATTGGAGAGAATTGGATTTGATAGCCATGTTTTTGATTACCTATTCTATTACCTCTCTTTCTGCACTGGCTGTAAGGTCCTCCTCAGTCTCTGTCATTCCTGTCTAGACCTTTTAATATTTGTCTGTAGGGAAGATGCTGTTGGCTGATGGGATATGAACAGACTGAGGGTGAAGGGCATTCACAGCATTACATCATTGGAGCTACTGTATAGGTATGTTCCAACCATCATTTCATCTTACTGCCACTTCAAACCATTCAATGGCACAAAAATACAAGTTTGTTCGGTTGAGAGCCGTAGTGTGATGGTTCACCCATTGATCCGTGGCCTTCATGTGGGTTTAAGCTCGGTTTGTTTTTCTACAGAACACAAAAGATGATGTTTAAGGATGTTTTATTAAGGACCTGTTAACTTTATGGACAAAAGTATATAACACTTTTTTTTTTTTTTTATGAAAACTGAAAAAATGATCTAATTCAAAATATTATCTATAATAGTATGCTAGCCTATATAAATAATACTAAGATAACTGGTGCAAATAACTTAACAGCGTAAACTCAATTTTCCAGCAGGGTAAACAAAAACATGCTAGGAGCAAATGAATGAATGAATGAATGAACACCCTAGAAACTGCCTAGCAACACCCTAGCAACGGCCAAGCAACACCCTAGCAACCGCCAAGCAACACCCTAGCAACCACCCAGAATACCTTAGCAACCACCTAGCAACACCATACCAACCACCCAGAATACCCTAGCAACTGTTTAGAGCCACCTAGCAACCATATTACAACATGTAGAAGCCATATTTCAGCTCTACAACATCGTACAGACATGGTTGTTGGCTCGTATGCAATCATGTACAACACCCTATCAACTGAGTGGCCACTGCAAACACCACTCACATTTTCTTCAGGAAATGTACATTCTAGTTAGCTATTATTATTTATCAGCCCCCTGAAAAAAAAAAAGAAAAAAGAGAGAACAAATCCGATTCATTTTCGAACTGAGCGACTGCAGGGGGATATTTGAAATCTCTGATAATAATTATGAGTAGTCTACCTAATGGAGGAGAGAGGAGCACTATGCGGAGCCTCCTGCTGTGGAAATGGAGGTGGCTATATTTCAAATACAAACCTGCATACGGCCACCAGCACAGCCCCACAGCAGTAATCCAAATATGGAGATGTGAAGCAAATTACCTGTGAAAAAAGGACATGCGCGTTAACTTGATGGACGCTAGCAGACCTCTCTCGGTTCCCTCAGACGTGGTCATTGGTGTGGATGCACAGACAGCATTAGTACCACTCAAGCGGAGCCGCCACAGCCCTTTTAGGTCAAATTAGAGGGGGTTATGCAAATTGACAAATTGTTGAAGGCGGGTTTGACGAGCAAAGGGCTGACTTTGTGTCATTCAAACATGTTTTTACTCTTTTTACATAATTATCCCTATACACCTCATTCTCTCTCGTGCACTCACTCAACCAGCATGCGACACAAACACACAGGGACACTTGCAAACACACACCAGCCCTTAGAGATAGCAGAAAGACGTCATTAGCTCATAGTCGTCTGGTCCATTTTGTCAGCCCTGTAAATGACTTAATGGGTTGAGGTCTGGTTTTGTGCCCGCACACCTTTCATTTTCCAGCTCCCAATATAAGTACCCCAAACTATGACCCCCTCGGAGTGGTGAAACCGGCTAAATAGCACCGGGTGACAGCCAGGTGACTTTGCGAGTTAGATACATACATGTATTGTGCTTTTTCACCTCACGCGGCAGTGCAGTTTGAGCGTGTCGCGCCCCCCGTAGGATGGCAGCTGAACTGCGAGTCTCTTTGTTTGACTCTGGCAGGGTAAAATGTGGTGATGCTGATGCTCAATTTGACTGACTTGATCTTATTGTGCAGCTCATTCTGTACGTGCCGATCCACCGCAGCCAGAGAGAATAAATCAAATCTGCTTTCTTGTGTTTTCTCACAGTATTATTACACAATAACGTATGTGCCACTCAAGTTTTCAGCAGCTTGATGTGGATTAATGGTGAGACAGCAGTGCAAGATTTTCGAGGTTTTTAGTTGCTTGATTGCATATTATTTCTATAAAAATGACCTTTAAAAAGGCATATTTTTTGAGTTTGTGAACCTCCAATATGTTTGCTGCTTATATCAGAGGACTGTTTGGTGACAAGTTTATGTCCTCAGCAATTTTAAGCGACAAGTCCAGAAGCAAATAAGCAGAGGAACGACATCATATACTGCCACAGTTGCCGCTGCAAAGGCAATTTTGTTAAGCTGTTACAGTCTGAAAACTGAGAGTTTTGTGTGTGTGTGTGTGTGTGTGTGTGTGTGTGTGTGTGTGTGTGTGTGTGTGTGTGTGTGTGTGTGTGTGTGTGTGTGTGTGTGTGTGTGTGTGTGTGCGTGTGCGTGTGCGTGTGCGTGTGTGTGTGTGTGTGTGTGTGTGTGTGTTGCTGAAGAAATCGCATGGTCTACCTGTTTACATTTCAACTTGGTTGAAGTGATTTTCTGTCAAAGTGCTCCTCGACTTTAGGTTTTACATTTCAATATGATGTGAGGTAAAAATATGAACATATATATTTAGATCCGCAAAACTTCTCAAGCTTTCTGTGTCTGACAGATACAGAGAGTTCACTTTAAAGTCACCACAAAATCAACATTGACAAGGCTATATTCTATGGAATTTTGCAGTAGCCTATTCACTATTCATTATAAAGGATTTATTTGTTCACATAATAAAAAATAAAAAAAATGATGTGCTATTGTAATCTTTAATCAAATAAACTTTCCCTCCCACTTGCAGCGACATCTCTTCCCCTCTCTGACGTGTTTACTGGCAGAAGGGCGGACAACATGTCACTCACATGAGATCACAGCAATAGAGTGGTTCAGGTGTGACATCATATTGTAGGCCATAACGCAGAAACGAGTTAGCATTTTAGCACTGCCGGTTCCATCGTCCCGAAGTCAATGGGGTTTTTGAAGTAGGTTTTGATTAAATGGCTGAAATTAGGTTTGAGGTGAACACAAGCTCAAGACACTTTCACGTTTTATTCTGCAACATAAAATACATCAGTATTAGGGTACAACGGGGTAAAGGCTCCACGGGGTAAAAGACTCCTTTGATTTTATTTTCCTCTAAACCACTAAATGGCACAAAAACTTGCCTCAGCACTTTCCAAAACATCCGCTTTTCAAGATACACATGGGATTTTTGGCTGATCCTTCAAGCGATCACGGGCAGCAGCGCAAAGTTCAAGGTAATTAAAACAGTTTTTCAATAACGGAAGAATATGTAAAAGTATGGTAGCCTATTTGGGGTAAAAGGCGCACCTGTTGGAGAGAAAGGCACAATTGTTAACATGATAATAAACATCTGGCTGACTTTTCCATTGGTTGACATGACATGGATTCAGATGGTAATCATCATATATTAAGTTGGGTGTCCACCTTAGAGATAATCACCATATTTATAAAGAAACCAATCATATCATATAATACAATATGATTTAATGTTACTACTGTAAATCTAAATTAAATTATTATGGGATCTCATTCAGTGCTTTCAGAATCTTTACTTTTTAAAATAATTTTGTTTATGCATTTTTTACATGGGACTACAGAGGCTGTCGAGGACATTAAATGTCATTACGCCGAAAAGGTAAACTCAGTCCGCTTTTACAGCATCGTTATGCTTGTAATTGTGCTCTTATAAATTATTCTAACTAAAACTTTCTGGGAAAATATTTTTAGATAAAAACTGAAAGAGTTGTCGTAAGCTTAGTGATGGTGACGTTGAATTCGTGGGGCGGTGGTGTAGTTCGTTTATAGTCCTTTAGCTTTTTTCTTTTGTTGATCACAGAGTTTTTTGCAATAATCCAAAAGCCTATGGAAAATTCTTTTGGGGTTTTGTCGAGGGAACCATGTACTACCGGTTGGCCTACAAAGTGGCGTCATACCTGCACCACTCTATAGCAAATGACAATGATCCAACAATCTGATTAATTCCAAATGGGCAGAATCAAGTACAGCCTTACATTTTTTCATATTCAAGAATCTTTTTTTGAGTTTCACTGAAATATACGTCACAATAGGGAAGAAAAGACCATTGCAACTTCTGTTTCATGCTGACTTTAAATATATTATAAATAAAAATAATAATAATTACTTATATTTATTGTTTATAAATGCATAAATAATAATAATCATTATTATTATTAGTGCTATTTTTGTATGTAACATTTCTGATGAAAATATTGGTCTTCAAACTTTAGCTTCGTCTAATTTAGTGAAGTTGATGAGTATATTTGACATGTGCACTTTCAAGTTTGAAGAGAAAAAGAGAAGCGTCAACTGTCTTATATCTATTGTGAGCTTGTCTAAGAGGCGTGATAGCTTTGAATCAATGAACCCTGCTTTATAGTGTTATGGACAAAGACTTCACTGAATTTTGCCTTTGTTTTTCAGTGTGTGTAATTCACATGTTGTCTGAAATTAAATCTGGTTTGAAGTCAAGCTGTGAGAGTTTTGACATTCTTTCTCGGATATGTTTAGCTTCATGAGAAAAATTTGCTTTAATTTCATAGTGAAAGTTTCACAGAAGTTTACTGAGCAACTGCCAAACTATTATGATATGATTATTATGTATGATTACATTAAAGTATGAGATATATATTATTATATGAAGAAATAAAAGAACAAAAACATGATTAATACATAAAAAGTATAATATTAATATTTTCTCTGAGTAATTACTAGTTATAATTTAGTTTTTTCCTATACCGCATATTAATATAGTTCTGCAATATTTTGAAATACAAAGACAGTTTTGTTTGAGTTTTTTTCTGGAGCTCTCATGTTTGGCGATTCCACTTAATGTGTGAATTTGAAAATAACTATAATAATTGGAAGGTTTAACAGAAAACGTTCCTTCTTGATTGTCCTTGGTTGTATTTTTATTTCATTTTTTTATCAAATAAGTGCTTTCTAACATTAGAGGCAATGCATATTAATCATCAGCATGCTCTACACACATTATTAAGATTTCGCCTTAATTATTTTCCAGCGAAAGGAAACTGTGGTCTGACTTTTCAGAACTGCGAACAATAACCTCAGCAGGGCCCTGCTTAATCCTGTTTCAAAATGTGAGCCACTAGTCAAGGTCAGTCAGAAATGTGTTTTTAATTTGCCCTACGACAATAGCTTCCTGCGGTACTCTATAATATCTCTCATCAAAAGAGAACAATGATTTGTCCCAAACTACTCACCGAAATAGACTGCAACAGCCTCCTGCTGACACCCAATTGAATTCTTCTCCCTCCTGCATCCATTCTAAATGAGCGTGCATGATCGGCAGCCGACTTCTGATTGGATCAGGATGTGTTGGCCTTGGACACCGTAACTACGGGAACTGAAACAGCGGCATAATTTGATTGCATCACATTGCTCATTTGCTTGCTGTCGGATCTATTATGAAATTCAATTTAAATCATAGCGATAAGGAAATTAACGTTAATTTGGTGCTAATGAGAATCTAAATGATGAATGCACACACACAAGCAGATGGAAACTGGGAGGAAATGCTTCTTTCTTATGATGTTAGTGCTTTATATTGTTGGAGTTCATCAAGGCAACATTTTTCATCTGCCTCGCCAGTGCTGGCAAGCAGATGGCCAGAACTACTAGATTTTGGGCAGGGGGATAGCTTGAGAGATTTGTACCTCACTTGTTGGGTTTGGGTTTTCAGACGCGAGCGTGGCCAAGCTGTGCAGCCACTGGGACAATGCGGTCGACCTGTCAGAACCTATTTAAAACAATTCACATGGCACGGACACCATATGTATCTGCACCCTGACATGCTGGAGTCCAGCAGCAAAGACTTGGATGGGGGCCAGAAAAGATATTTAAAGGGATAGTTCACCCAAATATTATCTCATTATTCACTCACCCTCATGTTGTAACAAACCAGTATCACATTCTTTGTTATACGTACAACACAAAATGAGACATTTTGAGGAAAACGGACAAAAATCAGCATAACCTGCTAGGCCTGCGGGATTTATATGGAGCCCCTAAAGGGACACAGTGATAGACAAAAATATGAGATGGAAGGAAAAAAAATCTTTCAATGATTGTACATTCGCTTGCAAAGGTTTTGTGTTCCCAGAGAGACTTTGCATTTTGCGTTTTTTTTTGTTTTGTTTTTTTTTGCTCCAGGTTTGCTGTGCAGATATTTCTATTGTAATATTTTACTTTAAAATAAAACATTTCACATTTAAAATGTCAGACCATCAAGCTTTTATTCAGGCGGAAAACCGCAGGGAGCTCTTTAAGTTTATCTTTTGTTGACAACAGCCGGTTTATAAGTGCTTCTCTTAAACAATTTTGGGTAGATGGTTGGTGTGTGTTGCGTTCCAAAATCCAAGTTATAAGTGACCCAAACTGATGCTGAGCTGAGATTGTGTGGAGCACAACCGAGCAGCCTGAGACACTGAAAACACCAGATCATGTGTAAAAGAATACAGTGCCATGCTTCTCTCTGAAACACACAGCACATACACACAGAAAAAAAAGGTGTACAACTTTTACCTTTAGGGGTACAACAGCTTGTCACTGGGGTAGTAACCTTAAAAGGAGGTGGAGGACAAAGGTGTCCAGTGACAAGCTGTTGTACCCCTAAAGGTAAAACTTTTACACCTTTTTTTTCTGTGTATGTATATTTAATTACATCGCAGCCTTTGCGATTTGATAGTTGCAGTAAGCCATGTCACAATTTCATTTTATTTCAAGTCATTTATAGGACTGATATAGCACTTATCTTCTGAAGTCATAAAATAGCTTTATGTGAGGAACAGGCTGAAATTTAAGTTGCTATTCACAGAAAACTTAAATATCTACTCCAATTCTGATGTTTTGAATGATTCATCCATGCATTTGACTACAACTGACGAACACAATGATTCAGTCAAGCAGTTAAAATCACACTGAAAGTGAAGGTTTTCAGAAAATAAAAGAATAGTGAATGAGTTATATGGACCATTTTTATAAAACTTTTGTCCTCTTTCATTGAATGAATCCTCTTTCATTGCATTATTTTAATTTTTTATAAATGTCTTGTTTTGTGTCCCATAGAACAATTATAATCAAACAAGTTTATGACAGAGTTTTCCATTTTGAGTGAACTATCTCTTTAAAAAAAGAAGTAGGCTGAAGAAGATGAAAAGCACAAAGTACAAGCACGAGAAGAGGAAGGTGAAACAGACATTGCACAAAGAAAATGAGAGGAAGAAGTGGGTGAAACAAAGGGGCGTGAGAGAAAAAGCAACTGAAAGACGGGGTGAGCGCATTAGAACAAGAACCACGACATCCGTTCGGGAGTGCTTTAAATTCACCGCAGTCCGTAGGAATCTAAATTCAGCGGAATGAGTGAAGGCTTGAGTGGATGGGACATAAAGGACATAGACGGCCCCTCTCAACTCAGCCACACTCCATCTACATTCTACCTCTGTCTATTCAACACCATCAAACACAGGGAATTCAATGACACCTATAGCACAGTCCAGCATCACCCTGTCAAAGGACAGCAGGGAGATTGCTTCTCTCCTTCTCAGCAGTACAAAAGCAGCTTCAGGTGAAGTATTCTTCAGCGGACCGCAGAACCCCGCTGAGAGAGCCTCTCTGAAATGATATCTATATCGCGGGGCGGTGTTGAACATGGATTTTTTTCATACACTTATGAAGCTGCTCCCCAAGAGATCAGTGGGTAGAGGATAGCCTCATCTCAAGCAAAAAAGTTGAGCTTTTTACATGGGCAAGGTGATGGAGGGCCAACATGCAATGAAAAATAAACTAATTAACAGGATGCAGTTGGTTGCTGAATCCTAAAATGAAAGGAGTAGGAAAAGATGGAAAGGAAAACTCTAAATTTAGTGTTGCTTTACTGCAATAAGACCCGATTAAACGCATAACGCCACTGAAGATGATGTAACGGTTGCCAGCCACCGGTGACGGTAGTAATAATTCTGGCCCTGTTAAAAAGATGAGAATTATTTTAGTACTGCCTCATCCCTGCCCAATTGGCACCTGTGCCCACACATTTTTACGGTCCTGTGGTTGCCGCATGGCCAAGTTTCTCTGTGAGCTTATGAAAATAGCACGTACTTGGAATATGTTATCAAACTAATGCACTCTGATGTATTACCAAAGAGTTTCTGATTTCTTAAAGGGGCAGGATCTATGATACTGTAGTTGATTTCTTTCTTTCTGTTGGGTCAGCTACATTGTTGCTAATGAGTTTGTTTGTTTATTTGATTTGATTTTGTGAAACTTTCTTTTTAATTGTCAGTATATTTGCTTCAGTGCCAACTATGATTATTATTATCATTTGGTCTAACTTATTTTCTCTGTTGGAGAGGCAATTCTTGTTTATATGCTTGAGGCGAATGCTCTGTGTTAAGTTATTATTTTTCTAGTTGCATTGAAGGATTCATATTGATTATTTTGCAAACTACTTTTTCTTTTTAACCATGGAACTCATTATATTATGTCACTGGATTATTTTACACATTTGATTTTTTTTTCTGACATAAAATAGCTTTAATAGCTCAATTACTATGCATCACAATAA
This sequence comes from Leuciscus leuciscus, assembly GCF_965113295.1. NCBI lineage: Eukaryota > Metazoa > Chordata > Actinopteri > Cypriniformes > Leuciscidae > Leuciscus > Leuciscus leuciscus. Next base: position 28,608,496 of record NC_138743.1, on the reverse strand, counting down.
ACAAATTATCCCAAAAAATTTTAGATATATATAAAATATATATATTTTTTTTTTCATTAAATTAATATTTCATAAATAAATAATATTTTTTCATAAATCATTATCATGTGTTCTTCAATGTTGTTTACAAAAGCTTTAAATCACAATTGTAACCAGAAAAATCGAAAATGTATTCCCAAAATCGTGCAGCCCTATAGTTTCTCTTGATACCAGCATGTTCACATCTGTTTGTTTTTTTTGTTTTTTTTACAGGGACCAGATGCCACTGATGAGTCCTTCTGACTTCAACATTCACATGAGTCTCTATACATGAACATGGTAAAGTGAAAAATCAAACACCAAAACAATGGAAATGACAGGTATGTACTATGTTTCAGGAATGGCACAAAGCTGTGTGACTGTTCGAGGCTCTCTCTTTAGATCAGTGTGTTCAAAAATGTGCTTTTTTTAACCCTTGTATGGTGTTCGGGTCTGTTGGACCCGTTTTCATTTTTTAGCAAAAGAAAAATGATACAATTAATTATTTTTTCAAACTGAGACTCATTGGCCTTGGCTCATTTTCTGTGAGGAATATATATCAGAACACATTTTTAATGAAAACACACTGTACACCCCCCCTACACATTTATATTACACACAGGATGTTCGGGTCCACTGGACCCGGGGCTAATAAAAGTGTGGAAATTGTAGGTCCTGTGTACCTTTACTCTGTCCTCCTCCTGTCAGGGCCTGCTGTTAGTGTGTGTATGTTCTTGTATATGGTTTATGAGGACACAAATGTGTATAATGACATGGGTATTACAACGTAAACATGGTTTATGACGACATCTGTGTCCTCATACTAAAACATACTAAATGGTGTTTTTTGAAATTCAAAAAATGCCAAAAGTTTTCTGTGATTGGTAGGTTTAGTGGTAGGGTTAGTGTAGGGCAGGGATAGGCAACTCCGGTCCTGGAGGGCCACTGTCCTGCAGAGTTTAGCTCCAACCCTAATTAAACACACCTGAACAAGGCAATCAGTGTTTTCAGGATTACTAGATAGATACAGGCAGGTGAGTTTTTATCAGGGCTGAAGCTAAACTCTGCAGGACAGTGGCCCTCCAGGACCGGAGTTGCCTATCCCTGGTGTAGGGGGATAGATTATACAGTTTGTTCATTAGAAAAACCATTATGCCTATGGAGAGTGACCATACACCACATATCCAAGTGAGTGTGTGTGTGTATGTGCATGTGTATGTGTGTGTGTGTGGGGGTGTGGGCGTGGGTGTGTGTTTTGTGTGTGTCTGTGTGTGTGTTGTGGGTGTGTGTGTTGTGGGTGTGTGTATGTGTCTGCATGAGTGTGTGTGTGTGTGTGTGCGTGCGTGTGAGAGAGAGATTGTGTGTACTGTAAGTGTGAAAGAGTGCAAGAGTGAGTTTTGTGCTTCTACTCCTGCCATTCCCACACGAAGTTGCAATTCTTAAATGTGATCTAACAAAGGTAAAGAGAAAATATTGACCATATATGCTGTTTAGATTGCTTGTAATTGGGATGAAGTAAACATCTGTTGAGTATTTTAACATAACATTTTTGATTGTGTTGAATTAAAAACCCAAAAATGCAGCGGGTCCACCAGACCCACGAACACTGGCTGAGTAACAAAAATATGAACACCACACAAGGGTTAATTATGTTGTGTTGTAAATAAATCCACCAATCAAAAAGCCATTCTTTTTTAACTCTCTCCTCATTCTTTGTGCAAGGTTCCTCTTAATGATAGAGCCTGATAGCACCTAATAGGGCCATTATGGGAGGGTCTTTGTCTTTCTCAGGTGTGAGACACATCAATATTCATGATGTGTTCACGCCTCCTCGCATAAAGCTTTCTTACACAAAACATGTCTTACAAATTTTCAATCAATAAATTGTTTTATCTGAATGAGTATACAGGATGATTTTCACATAGTTTTGAAGCAAATATTCTAGGCTACGTGATACAATTTGCAAAAGTCTTGTGAAGAAATAATCAGTATGGGTTTCATGACCTTATTTCAGTGACAATTTTTTTTTCTTCCACAAACCACGCATAAATGTCATTATCTCAAAACTACAAACTTTTACATACATGCTGCTGACATATTATTATGACCGCCGCTAGCGTAGCTAGCCGGTCATATAGGGATTGTCAAAGTTTTTTTTTTTTTTTTTTTTCGTCACCTTACTGAATTTTTCGTCAACGATACCAGGGACACCGAAGCACCGGGGAACATGAAATTTGGTGGGCATGTAGCCCCACTAGACTTCTAAGGAAAAATTTCGTTTGGTCCCCGGGGGCCACTCCCCCCCCGCGCTGGGCCCCCCCAAACCCCCAAAAATGCAGTTTTTCCTAAATAACTACCTGAACCGTGGCACCGAGGATGAAGACATTTTTATGGTATGTTGGTCTACTAGACTTTTACGGAAAAATTTCGTTTGGTCCCTGGGGGCCACTTCCCCCCCCCGCGCTGGGGCCCCCTTAAATTTTCCGTCAACGATACCAGGGACACCGAAACACCGGGGAACATGAAATTTGGTGGGCATGTAGCCCCACTAGACTTCTAAGGAAAAATTTCGTTTGGTCCCCGGGGGCCACTCCCCCCCCGCGCTGGGCCCCCCCAAACACCAAAAAATGCCGTTTTTCCTAAATAACTACCTGAACCGTGGCACCGAGGATGAAGAAATTATTATCGTATGTTGGTCTACTAGACTTTTACGGAAAAATTTCGTTTGGTCCCCGGGGGCCACTTCCCCCCCCGCGCTGGGGCCCCCTTAAATTTTTCGTCAACGATACCAGGGACACCGAAACACTGGGGAACATGAAATTTGGTGGGCATGTAGCCCCACTAGACTTCTAAGGAAAAATTTCGTTTGGTCCCCGGGGGCCACTCCCCCCCCCGCGCTGGGCCCCCCCAAACACCAAAAAATGCCGTTTTTCCTAAATAACTACCTGAACCGTGGCACCGAGGATGAAGAAATTATTATCGTATGTTGGTCTACTAGACTTTTACGGAAAAATTTCGTTTGGTCCCCGGGGGCCACTTCCCCCCCCGCGCTGGGGCCCCCTTAAATTTTTCGTCAACGATACCAGGGACACCGAAACACTGGGGAACATGAAATTTGGTGGGCATGTAGCCCCACTAGACTTCTAAGGAAAAATTTCGTTTGGTCCCCGGGGGCCACTCCCCCCCCCGCGCTGGGCCCCCCCCCCAAACCCAAAAAAATGCAGTTTTTCCTAAATAACTACCTGAACCGTGGCACCGAGGATGAAGAAATTTTTATGGTATGTTGGTCTACTAGACTTTTACGGAAAAATTTCGTTTGGTCCGCGGGGGCCACTTCCCCCCCCGCGCTGGGGCCCCCGTAAATTTTTCGTCAACGATACCAGGGACACCGAAACACCGGGGAACATGAAATTTGGTGGGCATGTAGCCCCACTAGACTTCTAAGGAAAAATTTCGTTTGGTCCCCGGGGGCCACTCCACCCCCGCGCTGGGCCCCCCCAAACCCCCAAAAATGCAGTTTTTCCTAAATAACTACCTGAACCGTGGCACCGAGGATGAAGAAATTTTTGTGGTATGTTGGTCTACTAGACTTTTACGGAAAAATTTCGTTTGGTCCCCGGGGGCCACTTCCCCCCCCCCCCCCGCGCTGGGGCCCCCGTAAATTTTTCGTCAACCATACCAGGGACACCGAAACACCGGGGAACATGAAATTTGGTGGGCATGTAGCCCCACTAGACTTCTAAGGAAAAATTTCGTTTGGTCCCCGGGGGCCACTCCCCCCCCCCGCGCTGGGCCCCCCCAAACCCCCAAAAATGCCGTTTTTCCTAAATAACTACCTGAACCGTGGCACTGAGGATGAAGACATTTTTATGGTATGTTGGTCTACTAGACTTTTACGGAAAAATTTCGTTTGGTCCCCGGGGGCCACTTCCCCCCCCGCGCTGGTGCCCCCTTAAATTTTTCGTCAACGATACCAGGGACACCGAAACACAGGGGAACATGAAATTTGGTGGGCATGTAGCCCCACTAGACTTCTAAGGAAAAATTTCGTTTGGTCCTCGGGGGCCACTCCCCCCCCCGCGCTGGGCCCCCCAAACCCAAAAAAATGCAGTTTTTCCTAAATAACTACCTGAACCGTGGCACAGAGGATGAAGAAATTTTTGTGGTATGTTGGTCTACTAGACTTTTACGGAAAAATTTCGTTTGGTCCCCGGGGGCCACTTCCCCCCCCCGCGCTGGGGCCCCCGTAAATTTTTCGTCAACCATACCAGGGACACCGAAACACCAGGGAACATGAAATTTGGTGGGCATGTAGCCCCACTAGACTTCTAAGGAAAAATTTCGTTTGGTCCCCGGGGGCCACTCCCCCCCCGCGCTGGGCCCCCCCAAACCCCCAAAAATGCCGTTTTTCCTAAATAACTACCTGAACTGTGGCACCGAGGATGAAGACATTTTTATGGTATGTTGGTCTACTAGACTTTTACGGAAAAATTTCGTTTGGTCCCCGGGGGCCACTTCCCCCCCCGCGCTGGGGCCCCCTTAAATTTTTCGTCAACGATACCAGGGACACCGAAACACCGGGGAACATGAAATTTGGTGGGCATGTAGCCCCACTAGACTTCTACGGAAAAATTTCGTTTGGTCCCCGGGGGCCACTCCCCCCCCGCGCTGGGCCCCCCCAAACCCAAAAAAATTCAGTTTTTCCTAAATAACTACCTGAACCGTGGCACCGAGGATGAAGAAATTTTGATGGTATGTTCGTCTACTAGACTTTTACGGAAAAATTTCGTTTGGTCCCCGGGCGCCACTCCCCCCTCCCCGCGCTGGGGCCCCCGTAAATTTTTCGTCAACGATACCAGGGACACCGAAGCACGGGGGAACATGAAATTTGGTGGACATGTAGCCCCACTACACTTCTACGGAAAAATTTCGTTTGGTCCCCGGGGGCCACTCCCCCCCCGCGCTTGGCCCCCCCAAACCCCCAAAAATGCAGTTTTTCCTAAATAACTACCTGAACCGTGGCACCGAGGATGAAGAAATTTTTATGGTATGTTGGTCTACTAGACTTTTACGGAAAAATTTCGTTTGGTCCCCGGGGCACACACACACACACACACACACACACAGACAGACACGCACATACTATTACTTTTTTTAGGTATATACATAAACACGCAATACAGCCAAATTACTCCACGTCATTTATTTTTGTGGAAAGCCAGTGCAGGCCTGAGCGGCGGTCATATTTTGTACCGCGATGCGGTACATCTAGTTGTAGCAGAGTTTGTGCTAAATACAGTGTAATCAGACTTTAGTCATGAAAATGTCAAAAGTAACAGAAATAAGCACAAATGTCAGCACATGTCAGAACACCTTAAGGGCCCAGAAAACACCTCAGACCCCATAGGGTTAAAATTGACTAAATACATATATACATATATAATGAACACCAGGTTTGTTGTGCCTTTTAGGAATATAGGCTACGTGTAGTGCTGCATAAAATAATAATAACAATAGCATATAGCAGGTGGCCTATAAATCGTTAAAAAGGAACACTTCAGCAACACTACACTAGAGAAAAATATATGGATTATCATATGTTACTTTAAATGTTTCCATTCGTTATGACGTTATGAAATGAGATTGGAGTAAAAACATGAAACCTAATGTTTGGAGCGTTTTGCTTTTCAAATGCACAGCACGAGTGACTCAAACTCACAGCACGTGCAGAGACCATTCACTGAAGCGATCGAGCCGCTCCAAACTTAGGCTTCATGTTTTTACTCCAATCTCATTTCATAACATACATTTTAGTCTGGCACCAGTTTGACTAGTTGCTACGATGTAAAGTTTATACAACAATAACATGCTTACTATTATGAGTGGAAATGTCTTACCTTAAAAAATCGTTCTCATCTTCAAATCACGTTCTTCTAATTCTTCTGAGGTAAATCCAAGGTTAACACCACAGCACAGCACAAACAGTCTTTCAAACTCAATGAAAAGCAGAGGAGTAGGCCTATGTTACTGGAGTCTCTAATACTTAGTTTTTGAGGTAATGGGCGTTTACAGGTCTGCGTTCCTTCACATGGACTATTTGCATGTCAATTGCTCGTGGGTGTGGTCACATTAGAGGTAATCAGGACGCATTTGAGAAACTGTACATGTCATTGCTTTCATACGGATGTTTTGTTTTTGATATAATTTACATCATTTAAAACTAGAGATTCCAAGTTTTGTAAAGACATACATCTAAAGTCTGTGTGACAAACATTTGCTGAGTTACAGGTCATTTTCTGTTGCGTTTCAGAATGAACTACACATTGAGAGAGACGGCAGAACGCGCATTTTATTTTCTTTATTTTACGGGGGAAAAAACATTTTGTTTTTATTATGAGTGTACACAAATAAAAGAAGACATTTAACAGTTTTGAATGATGTATAACACTTAAGATCAAAATCAACAGAGTATTTTGAGTCTCTTTTGTACGGATAAGAAAAAAAGCCACGCGACCGCCGACCCCAGGGGGTTAAACACTTTTCTTCCCCTTTCCATCTTGCACGTTTCTAATTTATTTTTGTATGAGAAGAAAACAGATCATAAAAAAAAAATTGTATGCATAAATGCAGTTATATCATGGTAAACACAAATAATAAATATTAATAAATAATTGTATAAAATGAGAACATGGATTAGTGCAATTAAAGACCACAGACATTTTTTTTCCCCATTTTGGTACATGTTATCATATGGCAACATTCATATTTTCTCATGTTTTCTTATGTTCGATTTCGATTATGGGACTTCAGGAAAAGGAAGATATTGAACATTGAATGAAAAATCAAAGGTCATGCAGCTTAAAAACAACAGATTATTGGTTACTATTAATACCCCACTTTTATTCCCAAATACAAACTATTCTGTCAGATGACTACACTGTGTCACTGCTTTGATAGTATGTCCGTTTTATACTATTTGGCACAAGCGAACTTACATGACCTTTTTAAGGTGGTGTAATAGTAGTTATCTGGGTGTTACTCCCAAGGTGGGAGGTTCATGTCATAAAACCACTTCTTGCCACTCACTTTCATGACACATAAAGACCCTGGTGTCATGAAAATGCTTTCTGAGTTGTACAATAGTCAGTAATGGTTGGCAGAGAATTGAATGTGTAGGCCTACAGTGTCTGTTTGCTAACATCTTGACTTCACTTGTAAAACAACGAATCAAGGTAGTCAATAATATGACAGCATACTGAGGCATCTCCTCCATCCGCTTACATTCAAACAGAAAAGCATATCTTCCTCTCGGGATCCTGCCATATTGCAGTGACAGTATGAGCTAAACTCATTAATTTTCAATGAAAGCTAGAAACTTCTAGCGACATGAGCGACAGTGACCGCTGGCAACAGGATGTGGGCGTGTCCAATGATGCATCAAAGTTGAGAAAAGTTTGACTGTATGCAAATGTGGAGCAAAGTAGTAATTGCCAATGGGGAAGACAGTGGAGGTCATGTGATCCGTCTCCAACAATTCAAAACTGTGACAAATGCTGTATATATTTCGGGCATGTTTCTCTTACATGCCATTTTGTTGTTTCCAAGAGAACAAATGTTCTGGATTTGCACTATTGAAGGGTCTACTTAAGGGTCTTCTTACTGAAAAAGACCTGCTGTTTGTATATCGATTATCATTTGGACCCTCTAGCCATGTCTAGTACACCCCTTGAATAAAGAAACACAGAAAAACCTCTCGACCCCTCTACCACTATTGACTTCTCTAAAAAAAAATAAGGAAATAACTTGGAATCAAAGTCAAGGTTTGGATAAAGAAAAGAAGAGGGTGAGCCTCAGCCTGACTAGTGCATCCAAAACCAGACTTCAAAAGGTTCATAGCAGCAATGTGTGCTGCCAGTGGTATATGTTATCGGGATAAGGAGCTATGGGGAGCTTTAGTTTTAGCTTTAGAAATTCTGCAGCAGAGCGATGACATCTCAGATCATTATTTATTCTCATGTATACTTAATTTAGCCAAGGTTGCAAAGCCAACTCTGTGTGATAAATATGGTAGAACTATCACTTCTGTCACTAAAGATTGCTTTATAAATAATCTTCCTGAACTCGATGTTACAACAGAAATGATTGACTCTCTCTTTTCCAGCACTTTAGACACAGTTGCTCCATTGCGCTTAAAGAATATTAAAGGAAATAGTCCAGCACCGTGGTACAACGAGCACACACGGGCCCTTAAGAGAGCAGCCAGAAAAATGGAGCGTGTCTGGAAGAAAACAAAATTAGAAGTTTTCCGCATTTCGTGGAGAGAGAGCACGATTGCGTAAAGAAAGGCCTTAAAAACTGCTAGATCTGCTTATTTTTCAATACTTTTAGAAGAAAACAAACACAACCCGAGGTATTTATTCGAAACAGTGGCTAAATTAACAAAAAAAAATAAAGCTTCAACACCGGATGTTTCCAAACAGCACAGCAGTAATGACTTTATGAACTTCTTTACTTACAAGATTGATAATATTAGAGTGAAAATTAAAACTATGCAACCGTCTACTAAAGTATCACATCAGACATCAGTGCATTGTAATCTCCCATGAGGAAAAATGTAATTCATTCATTGCTATAGGAGAGGAAGAATTGTCTAAACTCGTTAAATCATCTAAATCAACAACATGTATGTTAGACCCTACCGACTATTGAAAGAGATGCTTCCAGGGGTCATAGATCCTCTTCTTAATATCATTAATTCATTTTTGTCACTGGGATATGTACCGAAACATTTTAAGCTGGCTATTATTAAACCTCTTATTAAAAAAACGCAACTTGATCCTACAGAATTAGTCAATTACAGGCCGATCTCAAATTTACCTTTTCTGTCAAAGATACAGGAAGTATCCTCACAACTATCTTCCTTTTTAGAAAGAAATGGTATCTGCGAGGATTTTCAGTCAGGATTTAGACCATACCATAGTACTGAGACAGCTCTCATTAGCGTTACAAATGATTTGCTCTTATCATCCGATCGTGGTTGTATCTCTCTATTAGTGTTACTGGATCTAAGTGCTGCATTTGATACCATCGACCACAACATTCTTTTGAATAAACTCGAAAATTATGTTGGCATTAGTGGAATTGGACTAGCATGGTTTAAATCATACTTATCTGACCGTTATCAGTTTTTTGCAGTAAATGAAGAGATGTCATATCGATCAAAAGTTCAAAATGGAGTACCACAAGGCTAGGTACTAGGACCATTGCTGTTCACTCTGTACATGCTATCCTTGGGAGATATCATTAGGAAGCATGAAATTAGTTTTCACTGTTATGCTGATAATACTCAGCTCTGCTTTTCTTCGAGCCCCGACGAAACGCACCAATTCAAAAAAATAAAGTTTCTAATTATTGGGCAAAAAACCTCTGCACATATTAACCTGGAATACTGTCTAACACTTGATGACTGCTCTGTCAAGTCTTGGTCGTCAGTTAGGAACCTGGGTGTGCTCTTTGATACTATAATAATTATAATAATAATACATTTTATAATAATAATAATATACTAATCTTTCATTTGAAAGCCACGTTTCTAGCATATATAAAACCGCATTCTTCCATCTTAAAAATACATCTAAATTATGACATATGCTTTCAATGAAAAATGCGGAACAGTTAGTTCATGTATTCATGAACTCAAGGCTAGATTATTGTAATGCTCTACTGGGTGGTTGCCCTGCACGCATAATAAACAAAGTCCAGTTGGTCCAAAACGCAGCAGCTAGAGTTCTTACTAGAACCAGGAAGTATGAACATATTAACCCCGTTCTGTCAACACTGCATTGGGTTCCTATTAAACATCATATGATTTTTTAAATATTGCTGACTACTTACAAAGCACTAAATGGTTTAGTTCTCCAGTACTTTAGACTAAAAAAACGCATCTCTTTTACCTGCCATTCATATAGAACATTACATTTCTATTATTCAAATCATTTAATTGATTATTAGGCTGCATAGATTAGGTCAGCCGGAACCGGGGACACTTCCCATAACACCTGATGTACTCGTTACATCATAAGAAGAAAGGCATATACGAGAATGTTAGTCTTTCTGTTTATTCCGAGGTTTACTGAAGTCAGCCGGATCCGGGCCGTATCCAGATCAGATGGTGGACCTGCGCCTGGACCCATCCACGACGCATCCCTGAGGTGAAGGCATCATCGACACGACAGCCATCGCTGATCCTCAACAAACTCGTCTCCATATCGGCGTGATGACTCCGACTTCAAACCAGATGGACCTGGATAATATTCTGAATGTTCAGATCCAATCTGACTTCTGACCTGTAATGCTGCCTGAATCATAATCATACATTGTTCGCTCGTTGGCCAGAGAACAACTGGCCCCCGACTGAGCCTGGGTTCTACCAAGGTTTTTTTCTCTATTCTGTCACCTTGATGGAGTTTTGGTTCCTTGCCACTGTTGCTTTGGCTTTTGGCTTGCTTAGTTGGGGACATTTAATATTCAACAATATTATTGATCTGCCTTATTTAAGGTGGACGATGACGCAATTGTCTTCTAGAAACAAACTTTGTTGTATTATTTTCATGTTATCACTATGAAGCTGCTTTGATACAATCTGTATTGTAAAAAGCTCTATATTAAATAAAGGTGACTTGACTTGAATATGTTGTGCATGCACCATAGTAAGAAAACACGGTAACACTTTATTTTACTGTGTCCTTGTTACATATGTTACATGTACTTACCATAGTAATAACAGTAAATGATGCATAATTACATGTAACCAACCTTCAACCAAATCATAATCCTACCCTAACCCTATAGTAAGTACATGTAATAGTTTAATATTACTCAGTACTTAAATATATAATTACACTGTAGCAATGACACCTTTAAATAAAGTGTAACCAAAAACACTACATACTCTCTGAGAGACATTGAAGTTATCAGAAACAGCTGAAGTGTTGTCTTCATTTAGACCACGTTCCTTTATAAACATCCTCATGCTTTGGTTAAGCAGGTTTGCTTATTCTAATCTGAGGCAATTTACTTGATTGCATGCTGTGGAATAAGCTCGCATAGAGCACAACAGTCGAGTTCTGGAAGAAAAAATCCCATTATTTTTCTCCATAGGGGAATCTATTTTTAACGATAACTTATAAACCTTTAAAGACAAACCTATTGTGAGCTACAAGGTTGTTAATCAATGGTATGATTTAATTGAAACCACCAGCATGCATTATTTCAACTTATTTCTTTAAAAGTGAACTAATAATTTGTTTACCTTAACCGAACAGCTTCGGAGTCATTGGAATAGTTATATGACTTTTTTCGGGTTGAATGGTGTCTCGCAATCGTCTCGCACCCCCCAAGCGCCTGTGAGCTGAAAAACCACCCTTGCGACTTTGAGCCGGCGAGCCAAATATCTATTCCGAAGCTGTAGGGGGAGTTCTATAGAGAAACCTGCGAGCAAAAAGCGAGAATACAGCGAAGAAATTCCCCAAACTGCATAGCCCTGCTTTAAATAATCGCATTGGACGGTGGAAATCCTGGTGAAAAGCTACATTACCCATAATTCTGCAGAGGAATCTCCATCAATCTAGTGGGACTACTGAAACAAAACAAAAAAACACACACAAAAAAAAACACTTTAGCACCCACTATAAACAATATACCTGTAACCAATAGCGTTAAATTAATAATTTTATTTTGATTATGCCATTAGCAATGCTTCATGGAATTTTAGTTTTTAAAGTCATTAAATACAGTCTTGTACCTTTTTCTTTTAGTCTGATATTCAAGCAAATCTGTGTCCAAAAAATGCTGTCATATGAAGAAGCAATGAAGATTTTTTTTTTTTTTTAGTTGCTTGAATGCAAGAAGCTACTTTTTCCATCTAGCTTGCAGTAGCTTTCTCTAAACTCTTTCACTATGAAAAGGCTAAAAGAAAATGTCTGGAATAACCGTGATGAGCGACTGTGGGATAAGAAACTCTTTTAATTGATGGTTGTAATCAGCAGCCTGGTTCTTCACTTCCCACGCTGCATTGCAGTATCACTGTCTGTGCCTAATGCTCAAGTACGAATAGCACCAGTGCCTAATTGTCAACCTACCAATAACTGCACACTCGACGGGTATAATTGGCCAACAGGTTTCTCCCTGCAGATGGTGGGATGGTATGTTTGTGTTAAACAGCTGTCCAATCCGACAGAAATGTTCCCTCCGCAGCTGGTGAGGAGTGATGAGTTTGCAGGGCGGTGCAATATAGTGATTTCACAACACTTAAAATAGACTTATTTTCACTCCATTGCAGAAACCCAAGCATGGAAATGATTAGGTGTAACAAATAAACAGCACAAGTCAGTGGGTATGTTGTTTCTAGGAGCTGAATTTTGATTTACTTGAGACTTGACATTTGACATCACAACCATCAAACTTGTAACACTTCTTTTGAATTCTTAAGGCTAGAAACATATTCTACACCAGTACATAAATGCTAATTTAAGTGCTCGGCTAACAGCTTAGGGTGCTTTTTCAGTAAAATGGCGTAATTCCCATAGCATAATGCATCATTAAACAATTTAACAAGCCGGTCACGACAGTTTCCTGAAATCATAGTAACTTTGTCGCACATCTGTCATTTGAACCACATTTTTCAATTCTATGGATTTTTTTTCTAGAGTGATGTTACCTGATGAGAATGTTGATTTCTCGGTAATTTGGCTGCATTGTACTAGCCACAAAATAACAAAACAAGCATTTCAGTAGTCATTTCCCAGCAAGCTTTACATACAAACAGTCTCCCTCACGAAATATTCATTATGCTTTTTAAATTTGTGTTTATCCATAATTATTTATTTACTCACACTGAGTCCTGAGCCACAGTGAGGAAGTCGTCCAAGAGAGCGCCAATCAGCTTTGCTAACTGTTTTGTGACCTGAGCTTTCATCCTTAATGATTCAGCTTGATTTAGATACAGGAAACAAATCCTAAATCAGCTCCAAGTGCCTGCCAACGCCTTTTATCTACTAAGCCGTGGTGGCATTGTCACGAACTGAGTTTTACAGCCCAGTCTACGGCTTGGCCCTTTCGTTTTTATAGAGCACATTAAAACTCCATCCATATTTCAGGCCTGGCCTCCACTGAAACTGGTCCCTGGAGAGCCGGCAAGCGGGGTTGTTAATGAGATAATTCTCTACTAATGACCTCTACTTTATTTGAAGGTGAAGACTTGAATGACATTCTGAGAAAAGCCACTGCACCTCTTTCTTGTTCTCCCTCTCAGTCGCAGGCTTTAGCAATGCCGGCTGCTGGGGGCAAAGGCTGCCCTTCACTCTGAGGCGTCTCTGCTTCTGACTTCTCTCACGGAAACTGCCGGCGCCGCACTGAATTAATCAGGCCGTTACAGAGGAGCAGATCTTCAGCGCCAGAGTTTAAGACGGAGCCACGGGTCCAGGTGTGACTCTCGCTGTTGGAACATGAATAAAGTGACTATTCTAGGAACAGTGTAAATTGAAGCACTCAAGCTTAATAAAGAATTTATGCAAACGCCTAAGTGCCATTAATCTAGGATCTGTTTCCCTGGCGCCTATTGCATATGGAATGAGGAGGTGTTTCTCAAGTGGCCTTTTACAGGGCTGTGTGATGCATTAAAGTTTAGAGATGGAAGCTGTTTAAGGTCTATTAACAATGCTTGCATGCATTTGCATGTTTTATTTCTGGTGTTGGGCAATTGATTTGGCAAGTCCGTTAAACACAATCTCAAAATAGCTTACGCCAATTAATTAATTGAATAAATCACAATTATTTCCATATACAATATTTGATCTTTCAAACTACAAATCAATCTGTCTATCTATCTATCTATCTATCTATAGTACTTTATGATAAATACTTTGCTTGTTACATACTGTCAGGCTTGGGAGCGTTACTTTAAAAATGTATTCCATTACAGTTACAAATTACTTCATAAAAAAAGTATTCAATAACGTAATCCAAGTACTATAATATGAAAGTAATGTAACTGATTACTTTGGGATTACTTCAAGGTCACGTATATAAATAAAGTCAAGCAAGAAGAAATATTATTAAACAAATTTTGTATTTTTTTATTAAGAATTTGGTCCAGTGTACAATATTTGCAAAATATACACACATGCCTGAATATATATTTATGTAAAGGGCTATACAGACATCTAGTGGCTAATGTATGGTATTACAGATTATTTTGTTCTATTTAAAAAAAAAAAAATTACTAAAAAATAAAAACACAACATTTAACATTTTTACACAATCTACATATTAGTTTATTTTAAAATAGGCCTACATGTTGACTAAAGCCGTGATCTTTCTTAATTTGCCTGACTGGACATGGGGCGTTGGCAGTGGGAGTTCCCCTATGTTACCTAGACAGCGAACATCCCGTTACGTGAGAAGAGATTAAAGAAAGGACATTTTCTACAAAATAGCAGCGCAATTTCCATGAATTAAAAGCGATTTTACCCGCAGGCGGCATCGTTTCTTCTAGCAGCAGTGATTCAATCTGCGTCTGGAGGAGATTGTAGAAAGCTGTTATTTGCACATGCACCAGCGCGTAGCACACGTGAGTCATTACTGGCAACAGAACCAGGAACTACTGTATAATCAAGCAGCGCTTAATATAGTGTTATTATGCCAAAATACTTATTTATTTAGTTTTAAATTAAACCATTGTAATCCTGAAAGTATTCCCCCTTTTTTCAAAATGTAACTATAATCTGATTACTATGTTTTTTTACGTAACTGTAACAGATTACAGTTACTGGATTTTTGTATCCTGATTACATAACGCCGTTGTATTCCGTTACTCCCCAACCCTGCATACTGTATATGTGAAAAATTTCAGCTATAAATGAATTATATGTCAGCTACAATATTTAATTTTATACCTGTCTATATGTATGTTTAGGCTAAAATATAAATAAATAATGGTTTGTATTTTAAAAAACATCTATAGCGTGTCATTATGTGTAGTGAGTTGGCTCATGGGATAGTTTCGCGCTTCAGAACTTCCATTAAGGGAACATACTGAGCATCAATGCTCCCTGGTTTTTACTGTGCATTGTGGGACATTTTAGGGAGCAAATGTTTCAGTAGGATTTTGCGATTGACATCCTGATTAGTGCCCTGACTGCTGAACCAGGAAGCTGATTGAGACGCACCCACTGTTTTCTGTTATTGGAGTACATATGTCAAATTTCCAAATAGCTTTCTTAGAGTATCTTGCTCACCAACACAACTGACTCCTCACATTGAGTAAGCAGGAGGTAACAAGCCACTATAGCTAAAGTTGTTCAGACAGCTCCAGAGGATTTTTTTTTTTAACCAACAACAGTCATTTTTTTTGCCCTGCATGAACTGACTTCTGCATTCCTTGCAGAGTAACAGTACTTATCTTATAGACAGAAAGGAGGGAAGAGGGCAAAGACGGAAGACAGCTTCTGAGGTTCTACTATTTCAGAGGCTGTCACTAAACTAGCCAATGTCGTGCTTATCCCTTGTTCCTCGATTCCCTCATCCCCCCACCCCCTCACACGAGCCACTACTGAAAAACATTCCATTCGCGACTCATTATTTTTTCAGCCTGACAACGATTGTCGCTTTGGGTCCCCTGAGTCAAAAATAAAATACTTGCTTTTTCTTCTTCCTTTTATCCCCACTTCATATTCTCCAGCTTTGTCCTGAGACATCTTCATTACTCACAGGTGAGTCTGTGGAAGTGCATGTGTGTGTATGTGAGGTAACTACTGCTGACAGTCTACAAATTCAAAGTTCTGTTATGAAACTCTAGATGGTGCAGACTGATAGGTCCTTAACTCAATCTGCTTGCGATCACATCATTCTCTATAGGGCAGAGTTGATTGGTTCCTGCTGTATCAGCAGCCAATGAGCTCGCTACTCAACCTTCAAATACTTGGTCAGTGTTTGCTGTAGCAGTTGCAGCGCGCTTTCAGAAACCCTCCACCTTCCCCAGCTCCACCTGTATAGATCTGCTACGGGTAATTCATGTATGCTCTATTGTGCAGCAGCAGCATGTCTTACTTGCTCATAGCAGTGTGTCTGTGTATGTATTGGCAGTAGCAGGTCCCGTACTTGCTCTGCAGAAGCAATAGCAGCAGCATAGCAGATCTACTCTGCCAAGACCAAAAATATCAACATTGTCATATCCATTACAATGCCAAACACTCAGAGAGTTGTCATTACAGAATTACTTTTAACATTCTGTAAAAATCAAACACAAACAGTTTCTTAGAATTAATAAACTGTTCTGTTCCAAATCCTACTAAAAGTTTTCTAAAGGATAGTTCAAACGAAAAATTCATCATTTACTCAACCTCATGTCTTTCCAAACCTGTATGACTTACTTTCTTCTTTAAAATACTAAGGTATTTTGAAGCACTGAAGAGTGTATTTTGAAGAGTGTTTTATTAAAGTGTTTCAGTTCGGTTTACCTCCGTGACTATAGGGAGATGGATTGTAGATTCAATATACATGAACGTCTGAAAACTTCAGATTTAATAGTGTCTCTGCTAACTTTTAGAAATCTGCACCTGGTGTGGATCAAATCCAAATATGAATGTTTTATCTTGGTATCTCTGTCCATGCGTTTTTGTATTCACCACCATTACTTTGTCCCACGGATGGTCATAAACATGGCGGACGAGCGGAAAAAGTAATGTAACTGTGGTGTGGTCACAAACAATCAATCTTTCTGCCTAAGTAGAATGTTCCAAACAGGTAATTTAAGAAGTTCCATGATGGTTAAGATGCTTCCTTGGCGAGGCGGCAGCTCATTAGGTTGTGGAACAGAGCTAACGTGAGCGAAGATACACAGCTGGTTGACAGCAAGGCAACACATTTATCAAATGTTGCAATGCATGTCAATTCATTTAATTTAGTGATGTTATTAATCTTTGGAGCATGACAAACAGCTTAATCTATCACGTAGCGTGCATTATAGATGCCTAGGATAGTCGCATATAATGATTCGCTAGGTCATAATGTTCTCTCAATACACCCATCTCAATTTGATGGATAAACTTTCCATGGCATGTAGTGGAAAGTAATTACTTAGAATAATGCTAAAATGACTGAGTCTGCCGTTTTTTATTTATCTGGCAGAATTGATGCGTTCACAGGTATGCCGCACAGTATTGTGGAATATACACATTCAATGGCAGAGTGGCGGCTCCCAAGACAGAGCTGAAATTTTAATTAGCATTGGTTTCAGTTTGGATCACTAACACAGACATCTATATGTGTGTGCTCAATATTTAATTAAATGGCTCTTGCTTTACAGCATCCTGTAACTCAACACATAATTCCCCCACAACACCTTTACAGCCAAAAGACTTCTTCATTAATCAGCCCAAATTAATGAGAGAGCCACAATCAAACTCACTCTAAACACTGCTCTATAAGAGATTTTATTAACTGCAAAGATTATTCAAATTGCATTTGCATTTCTGAGTGGAAGCTGGACAATTTGTATCACTGCAAATTACTACTTCACAATACATTCTCCCTTTATATGGCTCTGGAATAATTTATACTTCACCAAAAGGGGGGGGAGACGAAGGGTTTACGTAAACCGTAAAGTTTGCGTAATTTAGTAACTTACAATTATTTAAACATTTCTAATTTTTTTATTTTAAATTAAACTTTTTTCATCTAATATTTATTTTTAAAATATTTGTTTTAATTTAGCTGTATTTTAATGAATGATAATTAACTATTTAATTAATTAATGAAAATGATTTTTAATAGTTTTGGTTTTAACAATAACAACAAATCACTTACAGTACAGTACAGTCCCCTGGGAAATAAACAATTAAAAAAAAAATTTGCAAAAGTTTGTTAGAGATAATAAAAGAGGGAAGAAATTTAGGTTGCTTTAGGTTATTTATGATTCTATTTGTATGCTTAATACATATTTTCTATTTTCACGTGTTTGAAATTGAAACAGTAAGAAAAAGAGAGGTTTCTGTAAACATGTCTTGCAGACAAGATTAGCGTGTGGATTAAAATCCCACCAAGAACTGTCTGATTCCTGCAGTCATTTGATAAGGACTGTACACTTAAACCGAGTATGGATGATGACTTCTGCACAGGTTTGACAAGGACATCCAAGGAGAGCTATAAGTGTACTTGTCACACTTATGCATGTTCTTCAAAGCTTGTGTAGTAGAGCATGACCCAGATCGGAATCTTATTTTATGATCCATGGGGGAAATTATTACAGCATGCAAGTTAAAAAAATTAGACAGAATTTTTATTTTTTTAATGACTAAGGTATTCCTTTAACAGATCACAATCCCATTGCCTATCAGTACAGACCACAAATAACACCCACTATTTCTCTAAATGGACTACTTTCAGTTTTCATGTCACAAGAAGGTGAGCTGCTTTTATTGCAATGGATTTGAAAACACAACCTCTCTCTCTCCTCTGGAGCAGACTGTGTTTCCGGTAAATTAACCCATCAGAAGTAGAAGTGTTTGAGTTTCAACACTTTCATCAGCATCTCCACACTTTCTGTCTGACAGGCCTGAAACATGAAGGTGACCGCAGGCCGAACCAGAGAGGAGAGGAGAGGAGAGGAGAGGAGAGGAGAGGAGAGGAGAGGAGAGGAGAGGAGAGGAGAGGAGAGGAGAGGAGAGGAGAGGAGGAGATGAGATGAGATGAGATGAGATGAGATGAGATGAGATGAGATGAGATGAGATGAGATGAGATGAGATGAGATGAGATGAGATGAGATGAGATGAGATGAGAGGAGGATATGGGAGAGGATAGGAGAGGAGATGAGATGAGATGAGATGAGATGAGATGAGATGAGATGAGATGAGATGAGATGAGATGAGAGGAGGATATGGGAGAGGATAGGAGAGGAGATGAGATGAGATGAGATGAGATGAGATGAGATGAGATGAGATGAGATGAGAGGAGAGGAGAGGAGAGGAGAGGAGAGGAGAGGAGAGGAGAGGAGAGGAGAGGAGAGGAGAGGAGAGGAGAGGAGGATATCTAACCACTCGGTGAGTTGCACAGTTTTGAAAACAAACGTTAAGGGTTGTTTTAAGAACATGTTTGTGCATGCCCGTAGCCAGCCACTCTGAAGCGGTCAAAGGCGATTCTAAACGAGTCAAAAAGTCGAGACAGGACTCATCGTCAAAATTTTTGTGTCCACCACTCTAGTTCATCCAAAACAAACCAGAAAAGAGACTCAAAGTGCTAAATACCGAAATTATCCTTTAAGAATATTTAAATAATGTTAGCAGCACAACTGTTTTCAACATTGATTAAAATATTTCTTTAGGACCAAATCAGCATAATTAGGATGATTTCTGAAGGATCATGTGACACTGAAGTATGGAGTAATTACGCTGAATTTCTATCTCAAATTACAGTTGTTTTAAATTGTAACAATGTTTCACAATCTTTTGGGTTTACTTTTGGGGTCTTTTTGATCAATTAAAAGCTGCCTTAAAAATTTTTTTATAATAATAATAATAATCTTAACAACCCAAACTTTTGAACAGAGACTCTGCTGTCCTACAGCTTAAACAATAATATTACTGGGCTTGAATACGCCTGGTTCAGTGTATGATGGGGACCGAGTTGAGAGGGGCTGCCGTCCCATTCTCAATTACGATGAATTCATCTCAGCGAGATGGAGGAAGCGCACCCCAGCTCACTATGTCTCCCACCAGTCGCCTGCTATTCAAAGACAAAACATCTGCTCTCGCTAACAGAAACGTACGCATCAGCCCTTCTCCCTGCTTGTGTACTTTCATTTCAGGAAAATAAGACCCTTTGCTGTCTTCCTGTTCTGTCAAAACACTACATAATTACTCTGAATAAGGCTCTGCAAAGCGGAAAAAGGAGAAGATATTTGTTGCTATCTTTAAAGCCACAGCTGCACTTGTTCATGTTTTGTAAGTGTTTGAATTCGGAACGTTTCACTAACGAAGATGCTTGCGGAACGGGGTGGAAGCGAGAAAGCGCAATCTTAGTCTTGATTGGTTTTAACAGCTCTCTCTTCATCACTGAAGTGTGTGGAAAGTGGAGGTGTCTATTTTCGACTCTTGTGTAATGGAGGACTTCGATGCACATACTTTTAATCAGCTTCCTCTGTGCAAATGATGCCAGGGAGAGAGTCTATTTTCCCTGGCTTTGAGGAACATAAAGACCTCAGGGAATAGTCTGGTTATAAGATACACAAGTGAAAACAGGAAATTACAGCAAAAACAAACTGTTTTTGCTTCGCTAGGCTGTTTATGTATTTGAACGTTAGCATGAAAGCTGAATTGTAATTGTAGATTAAATGGTTTTTAGTTTGTTATGTGTATGCAAGAAATCAATGCCAAGTATTCTATTAAATATTAAAATTCAACAATCAAAATTTACTGGTATTTATAACCCCTCCACCCGGGTCCTACTTGCCCCACTCAGTGCGGGCCTCGAACCCGGGACACCGGAGTGAGAGTCAGGCGCTCTAACAAGGAGGCTAAAAACTGCAGCCTCTAACATCTGTCGCTAGAGCGCCTATTGAGATCAGAGGAGTGAGGTTTACTCACACAGCGACTACTAGCTTGCCTCCGTTACACACACTCACACACATATATATATATTAAGCAGCACAACAGTTTTCAACATTTATAATAAAAAAGAACCAAATAAGCATATTAAAATGATTTCTGAAGGACCATTTGACATTGAGGACTGGAGTAATGATGCTGAAAATTCAGCTTTGCCATCAAAGAAATAAATTACATTTTAAAATAAATTAAAACAGAAAAGTTGTTTTAAATTGTAATAATATTTTATAATTTACTGGTATTTATAATCAAATAAATGCAACTTAGACTTCTTTCAAAAGCATTAACAAATTTACCCACCCAAATAAATATATATTACATAAAATACTTGCTTAGGTCTCTTGAAAAGATATTGAGTTAGCAGTTGAATCACTGGAAAAAGTTTTTGGGTTTTGGAGTCTATTAATGGGTTTCCTTTAATCAACCTCAGTGGATATGATTTCCTTTTCATCAGAGGAAAAATGGCTACAGGTTTCCATGAGAAATTCTCTGATTTAGTCCCAAAATCTTTTCAATTAGAAAGTGCAGGGGACCCTGCACTCCTTTTGTATCACATTTCACACAGAGGAAGCAGCTAGTCTCTGTTTCCTGTCCTCTAATCTCAAGAATCTCTTTACTGCCAGATGCATGATAGATGTTGGCTGGATTGGTACAGTCTGTGGCTTTGAGAATTACCCAGGCCTGGCCCGTGGTTCCCACCCCCAACCCACAAAAAAGTCGAGCAATCATGTCGCAAGAGCCCTTGCCATTTTTCACGGAGATAGTGTTTTGATTGCCTGGGAAGAAAATGATACCATTTACTTCTCTAAATTGCCAGGCTGGATTCCCATTGGCTGAGAATGTAGCCCCAGAGTAAACATGACTCTCTCCTTGGCCTTTCACTTTCTCGCCCACTCATCCAGGTGAAGCTCTATTTAGCCAAAGAGCGCTTGAAAACTGAGATCTCCAGGCCTGGAAAACAGTCTTTAACAGGGCTAAAGGACTCCCGGATAGACGTGCACAGCGGAGCTCTCGCAAACAGCAGGTGTGTGAAATGAGACTCTCACGGGATGAACTGAACAATGTCTGAGGAGTTTTAAAGGTTAACCCTAAACCTGATTTAAAATATACAGTGCTTTCAGATCGTAACTCGCATCGCATGGCAACACTGATCAAGCATAGGTTTTAAATTCCATGCTTCTTACGCATGCATTGACACTGGATTATAACAGGTTTAAGGAGTCAATAATTAAAGGCTTTGTCTCTTACAAATACTCAGAAGTTGCTTATATGTAGTTACCTTAAAGAGACAGTTAACTCAAAAAAAGATTTATAAAAAACATATTTTCATTAGTGTACCCTAATGAGTCAGGTTGATTTTTTTTTTTTTTTACTTTAGATGTAACACATTTTTAGGTTACTTGACCATTTTTACACTGTATCTGGTTCAAAGCTTAATCACCGAGATTTCCTCTAGCTCTGTGTATCATCAGCTCCAGGTTCAGGGTCAAAGGTTAGGTGGTCTTGTCAGATTAAATGACACTGGGAAACTTTAGGGTAAAATAGCTATAAACAAACATCACTCTTAACAGCTCTTACAAGGCATCTATTTCCTTTCTACTTGGAAAATGTAAAGTATTTCAAGGTCATTTTGTAGCCATTTATCTTACGTCGCATTGCAACTGAATGAAAACCTTGCATAGTTAAAGGTGCACAACATTTTTTCCCCATTACAAGGTCTCACACATAAAAAACGAATATTACTTCTGACAAATATGTTCAAAATTATTTTCACTCACTTGAGATGAAGACTCCAGTCATATCAATAGCCTAATAAAAGCTGATTTATTTTTCATGGAGCAGGTCACCTAATGAGAACATCATGTTGAGATCATGCAACTCACTCTCTGTAACCTCCCTGCTACCAGAAGCTTTGGCTCACAGAATAAATAAGTAATTGCTGAATTTAGATAGCTCATTTCTATGATGGCATCTGTAACTGAAGACTTGATCTTTAGTGTGATGCTGCCTCCAAGCCAATAAGTGTCTATAAGACAACTGTCATAAAACGGGAAAACAAAAAGTGCTTCAAAAATGTTTCAATTTATGGATTCAGTTCAGAGATCTGAACATTTTTGCACGGATCTTATGACAACCAACAGCACTTCAATCAGGATGTGCTACTAATGCTGTAAGTTTAAGATTAGAGGGTTGGACATTAATTTCTGACTTCCGTAGCCGAAAAACAGTATGTGACAACACAATATCCAAATTCGTATTAAAACTGTGGCGGCTGTGAATTAGTTACTTATTCGAAATAAGTACCACATATAAGTATGTGATTTCGGAAACAGCCTTAGTATTTGTTTCAGCATTGTGATTGCCATGACGGTCATGACCGATATAATTGTTAGAATTGGCTGCAGTTTGGGTTAGAGCAAAACATGTTTGGGAGAAAAATTCTGTAAATATTGAAAATATATTATCTAATTCTATGTTATATGACCCTTATAAATGATAATATCCT
This sequence comes from Leuciscus leuciscus, assembly GCF_965113295.1. Taxonomy (NCBI): domain Eukaryota; kingdom Metazoa; phylum Chordata; class Actinopteri; order Cypriniformes; family Leuciscidae; genus Leuciscus; species Leuciscus leuciscus. The sequence goes on along the minus strand of NC_138743.1, from coordinate 28,585,312 downwards.
TGTCATTTTGATTTTTTTCATTGACTTTTTTAATTAATAAAGTTGGATTTCTTCAAGAGTGAGTGTAGCACCTTTTTCCAATTTACATGAATTTTTGAGTTTTGGAGTTGAGTTTTGCACCTCCTCTTTTGTTGGTAAAAACAAAAGTATACCTTAAAGCTCAATAATTAAGGAATATTCCATTCCAAAACTAAAATTCTGTCATCGTTTACTCACCCTCGTGTTATTTCAGACCTGTTCTTTCTACTGCAGAACCCAAAAGAAGATACTTGAAAAACAGTTTTTCCAAAGAAAGTCAAAGCGGTCTAAAATAACATAATATAATATAAAAATAATCGAAAATGCGTGACATGAAGCCACATAGTTGATAATAATTTGATTTAAAGTCATATTTTATATCAGGGGGAAAAGCTTTTCCAAAAATAAAGCTCGTATCATTTTACAATGCCTGCAAACCAAAAGAAAACAATACGATTTAATCAATCACAGTTGTTCTTTTCCACAACATTATTGGTTATGAAATCGGCGACTTTCTGGTCTGTCACAATTATAAGCCCAAAAGAGTGATCATAATTACAGATCCTGTAATTAGAATATTCTGTGTCAAAAGGTTGCAGCAATTACCGTCCAATCACCCACTTTAATAATCAATATCAATAAAGTTGGGAACAACCTTCCCTCTCCCACCTCTCTGCTGAAGCCCCTCTTCCACTTAACATTCCACCCATGGAAATCAACTGGCAATTAATTCCTAATAAGTGTTAGAAAATGCCTAATTGCTTCTCGTGCCCATTCTAGTCAGCTGTAGCGAGGAAATGAGCTTGGTGCTAATGATGCATTGCCTCTCAACTATACGGCACAGTCGCTGGCTTTAGCCAGTGTCTTTTAATTAAATAGCGTGTGTAGTGCAGCATCTTCTGCCACCACTGGCTCCTCTGCTCCCCATGGGTTTTGGGCCCCTGACAGCATGTGCTATCCCCTTCTGAGCCAAATTAATTAAAATATGTGGCCTGCTTCGAACCGGAGAATGTTACCGCTTCTGAGAGAGAGAAGGAAGAAGAGAGAGAGAGAGAGACACCGCAACAAGGCATTCCTTCCATCTGGCTTGATTCCATTATTCAAAGCTCACGAATTTGTAAATGGTTTTGTATCAGCTAAAAGAAGCAGATGAGATAAGAGACGTCTGTGGTAAAAGCCTTTTAGGTTATCTCCCATCCTGCTCTGATGTGTCTTCAGACTGCACGACTGCGTTTAAGCATCACATATTGTTCAGCATGTCAGGAATCGGGAATCGCATGTCCTCTTCTTTTTGTCACCTTCAACAAATCCTCACGCAGCAGAATATTAATGACAGGCTGAGCAGTAATCCGACAGACTAGATCGTTTTATTCATGATGGTTTATGATCTTTTATGATATTTATGCGAGAATTGATTAGGCCCTTCAATATATAACAAAAACCTTCCAGAAATAAAAAAATAAAGAAAATAAAGGGGAAAATCCACTATGAAGAATTGCACAGTGCAGCTTGCATTGTGTAATTTAAACACATTTGGCAGCTGTTAAACTGGATTGCGAGTGGTTAGCAGCACTGAAAAAAAGTGTGTTGGATTTACATGATTTAATCTTGTACTTTGGTCCCACATGAATCAAAGTAAAAAAAAAAATTAAAAAAAAAAAATTTGTTTATGTAACATCATTGAATGAACTAATTTGAAGTGGCTTCCTGACATGATTCAGGCATTCAATTTCATATATTCATTTATACAATTCAATTTAATATATTTCGGTGTCACACAACTGAATTATAAGACTGTACTAGCTACATAACAAAAGTTTAGCTATAGTAATAGCACACATTAGCATCTTAAATGCTTAAATGCTGAAATTACCCCACTCTACAATTTAAATAGTTCTATTAATTCCAACATAATTGAAAATGTTTACACACTATCAAGTCTCCCCCTTTTCTCATCTTGCTCAAAAACACATAAAATTACACTTTATTTCAACATTTACTCTCTCTTGTTTCAGCCATATGCAAAGCATGCTGGGAACTAGCACCGCCCAGTTTCAGTTAATGCAACACAAATCATTCATGTAATCCCAACACAAACGGATTAAGTAATCTTCAACTGTACATATATTTTAGTGGAATGAACTCAATCAAATTGAGTTAGGACAAAATGAATAGCAATTGTATTGCTTTAGCTCATTTTAATCATGCAATTTGAACAAGCAGCAAAAATCTTTTTTTTTTTTTTAGTGAGGTTTTTGCACTGAAATGCTCAAAAAGTGGCACAAAAGTCTATGTGTTTTGAGGTCAAAAGAGATTCATTTATAGTCCTTAGATGCTGGAGGTCTCCAATTTTAAGACCGTTTCAAAATGCATCCACTTCAGTTACTGTCTTTTATGTCAGTTCACCAGACTTTGGCTTGGATGTGGCAGCTCTTTAACTCCATTTATCTCTCTGACTCTCTTCTTCTCTCATCCAGCCATTTACTCAGCGGCAATATAATAAGAAGTGCTGTGAAATTTGAGGCGCAACAAACAAAAGTGGTTGCCTTGTTGGTTTTCTTTTCCTATTATTTCCACCAGCCAATGGACAGGACAAAGGCAGGGGTATGTTTTAAGATTTAGATTTAAACCACAGTATTATTCCACATTTTTTATACAATCCCATGAGTTTCTCTCTCACTGTTTGGCATCCTCAAATTTTCTTTGGAGCATAAAAGACTTGCAGATTTTTCTCTTTCACTCACTGTGCTCAAACTTTCAGCATACTTTACTTTAAGGAAACATATATTACGCAGAGCTAAAATTTCCCAGTTGGAGAGATGAATGAAAATGTTAGCATTTAAAACAAGCAAGTTATATTTCTCATTTCCTGTGCTCTAACATACAGAGTGAAATGAATGAGTGTTTTGAAATCCAGGAAAGAGGCAAAACCTGTTTCTGGACCTCATCTTAACAGTCTAGCAGCTAAAGGTGCAAAGTACTGCACATTCATACTTGACTTTAATGTATAGTATTACCAGGGGATACCAGTACCAACCCCATAAGCTATTATCACCAGTATCAACCCCATAGGCCATTATCACCTATCACTCTGCTCTTTCTGGAGGAATACATGTTTTTAACATTTATATATAACAAAAAATATGGTTGGAATGTCCAGATGTGTGAAACATTTATCTTGGTTTTAAGGTAAAATACATAATGTGACCATTCGACTTTTTCATTTTTAAAAATAATATGGATCAATGACATAATGCTCTTTTTTAACCACATCTATTAATTTATTAAAAAAATAACAAAATAAAAAAGTTTTTAAAAAAGTTTTTAAAAAATGGGGGGGATATTGAAAAAAACTTTACATTTTAAAACATAGGCCTACACATCCTTGAGAAGGAATTACCAGTGATTTGGATCAGTATTCTAAAGTGAAGATCATGGTAACCCACTAGTAATGACTCAAGTGTTAACAAATTCTTCAGAAGGAATTACTATCCAAAACCTTACAAAAATATACAAAAACCTCAAATACTTACAATGACTTCAGTAATTACTAGGGAGTAATCATGCTTTTCACTTGAGAAGACCGATCCAAATAATTTGTAATTCCTTTAGAACGATGTAGTAACACTTGAGTCATTACTATCCAGAACCTTACAAAAAACCCAAAAGCTTACAATGGTTTCAGTTATTACTAGAGTTATCATGTTTTTCACTTTCACTTTCAAGTAGAATATCCAAATCATAGTAATTCCTTCTGAATGATTTGGTAATACTTGGGTCATTACTTCTGGGTTACCACAATCTTCACTTTAGAATTAATTGTACAATATGTATTATTCATGTTATGAAACTGTATATAATTCTTAGTAGTCCTCTGGAAGGTAAAAAAAAGTTACTGATTAGCTAATAGTGAACTACCACATTCAACTGAGCACTATTACTTAATTCTTTAATCAGTGTTTCTTGTTAGTTAATAGTACTAGAGTGTTAATAATGCATTACTCATTTGTTCCTGTGTAGTTATTCATTAATGACGGAACAGTATTCTAAAGTGTTATCAAAATGTATAGTATTACTATCCTTGTGGTGACATAGGGTTTACCAGGACCAAACAAACAAACAAACAAACAAACACACACACACACACACACACACACACACACACGCACACACACACACGCACACACACACACACACACACACACACACACACACACACACACACACACACACACACACACACACTTCTTGAAAAACATGAAAAATTAATAAATTAAAAAAATGTTAAGAGCTTAGAAATTTGTTCTATACTTGTTCTAAGAACATTTTACAAATAACGTATTTGAGATTTGTAAAAAATCTCAAGATAATGTAAAAAAAAAATTAAAGGTACAATCTGTAATTTGTTTTGCCGCCAGAGGTCGCATTTTCAAAACAATAACAAAGACGAAGCTTGATGACGCTATGAAGGAGAGTGGAATGATGTGAGATGTCGTTTTCACATCCAGATATGTATGGAATTCACAAATCATATAAATTATATATCAGCTAATAAATTAATTTACTGTACGTTTGATCACAATATTTTATGTCATCGTAATGAATTAGCTGCAAGGAACATGAAATGTAATGCTAATTAATAATGTAATGATAATATTAGCCTGTTACTATATGTGACTATTTGTCAGATGATTTGGTGGGTTAATGTTGTGCAGTTTTACACGTTTAAAACAATCGTACTAAAAGTACATTTGAACAAACCCCAAGTATTTGCAAGTAATGGCTAAATATTTTTAAACCCGAAAACCAGACAGTATCTGGTGTGACCACCATTTGCCTCACACAGTGCAACACATCTCCTTCGTATAGAGTTGATCAGGTTGTTGATTGTGGCCTGTGGAATGTTGGTCCACTCCTCTTCAATGGCTGTGCGAAGTTGCTGGATATTGGCAGGACCTGGAACACGGTGTCGAATACGCCGATCCAGAGCATCCCAAACCTGCTCAATGGGTGACATGTCCGGTGAGTATGCTGGCCATGTAAGAACTGGGATGTTTTCAGCTTCCAGGAATTGTGTACAGATCCTTGCAACATGGGGCCGTGCATTATCATGCTGCAACATGAGGTGATGGTCGTGGATGAATGGCACAACAATGGGCCTCAGGATCTTGTCACGGTATCTCTGTGCATTCAAAATGCCATCAATAAAATGCACCTGTCTTCGTTGTCCATAACATATGCCTGCCCATACCATAACCCCACCACCACCATGGGCCACTCCACAACGTTGACATCAGCAAACCGCTCACCCACACGACGCCATACACGCTGTCTGCCATCTGGCCTGTACAGTGAAAACCGGGATTCATCCATGAAGAAAACACCTCTCCAAAGTGCCAGACGCCATCAATTGTGAGCATTGTGAGCCCACTCAAGTCGGTTACGATGACGAACTGCAGTCAGGTCGAGACCCCGATGAGGACGACGAGCATGCAGATGAGCTTCCCTGAGATGGTTTCTGACAGTTTGTGCCGAAATTCTTTGGTTATGCAAACCGATTTTTGCAGCAGCTGTCCGGGTGGCTGGTCTCAGATGATCTTGGAGGTGAAGATGCTGGATGTGGAGGTCCTGGGCTGGTGTGGTTACACGTGGTTTGCGGTTGTGAGGCCGGTTGGATGTACTGCCAAATTCTCTGAAACGCCTTTGGAGACGGCTTATGGTAGAGAAATGAACATTCAATTCACGGGCAACAGCTCTGATGGACATTGCAGTCAGCATGCCAATTGCATGCTCCCTCAAAACTTGCAACATCTGTGGCATTGTGCTGTGTGATAAAACCACACATTTTAGAGTGGCCTTTTATTGTGGCCAGCCTAAGGCACACCTGTGCAATAATCATGCTGTCTAATCAGCATCTTGATATGCCACACCTGTGAGGTGGATGGATTATCTCGGCAAAGGAGAAGTGCTCACTAACACAGATTTAGACAGATTTGTGAACAAAATTTGAGAGAAATAGGCCTTTTGTGTACATAGAAAAAGTCTTAGATCTTTGAGTTCAGCTCATGAAGTGTTGCATTTATAATTTTGTTCAGTGTATGTCATTGATATGCAACAAAGACAAGGGATGAGCCATGATTTAAAACTGGAATTTCTCTGGATTTAGAAATCCTTGGGAACTTTTGGGATAATGTAAGTACACAACTGCATGAAATATATTACACTCTGCAAGTGATTTTTGAATATTTTATTACAAAAATCTTACATATTGTACCTTTAATGCAAAAGCATTTCTTGAATCCGGGCATATTACAACACAATAAATTAAGTTTCTTACATAATAACATCCAATACTATATAGATTTGTTTCCACTATATCCTTTCATTTCATACAAATCCTCTGCATGTTTTAGCGAAAGTCCAAGTAAGTGTAAAGGCTCAGGTAAGTTTCACAAGCTTCATCAACTTTGCCTTTTCTGTACGGCACTATGAACATAAACATTCATCCCTCCTTCACTTTTGGCTTCTCGCAGGTGAGGAGGCTTTTTCACGGGCAGACAGGCAGGCAGCGGCAGACGTGAGAGGGGGCGGTGGGATGGAAGTAAAGTGCAAGGAGCTGCTCAGAAAAAGTTACCTGCAAGGACACAACTTATTTTCAGTGAGTGGGCGCAATCCCCTAAAAACTGCAGCAAATGAGCGATAGAGTTGTGGCGGTTGCCTATACCACATATGTCATGATCTGCCACTGCTTTCAACAACACTTCTATATGAAATCATATGGCTAACATGTTTCTGTAATGACATCCTCTACAGATGGTCATATAATGGGCGTTTATAGTTTTTTAAAGGGACAGAATAAAAATAACACATCAGTTACTGTAAACATTTAGAAGAAAATCATCATCTTGTTACCTGATTAAAAGAATAGTTAAATAGTTAGAATTCTGTCTTTTACTCAACACTTTTAGTGTATGGCTTTCACTGTACTGACTTTCACTGTCTGGACAGCTAAAACCTTCTTCGAAATAGTTTCGGCATAGTTTCGCCACAAGAGGTCGCTTATTTGAAACACTAACAAAGACATAGCTTGATGACGCCGTGATTAAGCGTGGAATCATGATAGTTGTTCATTTAACGCTGCTGTTTTTATTATGCTTGTATGCCGCAATCGGCAGCTGCTTTCATTTTTGTTGCTTATGTTTATTTTACTGTTAAAGTTATGTTTAACATCCATCTCCCTCTCTGAACTTGAACTTTGCCACAGTTACGTTTGATCATTATTTGATTTCATTCTAATGAAATAGCCGCAAGTGCTGAATTACAACTCATAGAGGTCACATTTGACGAATTAAAATTGTGAGGTAACGCAGAGCTGTTTTTCTTGGTCAAAACAATAATACTAAAAATCCATTTCAGTATGTTATAAGTTATGTTACATGCATTCGTTCAATGGCTGGTATGAGATACTTCTTGCATTCTGCAGTTAAATAGATCAATATTAGAATATCATATTAATATAAAAGTTGGATGACTTGTGTTGCTAAATGGCATGCAATTAATATTAAAATATATTGTATGGTGGAGAATATTACTATTACTATTACAGTATTACTATTACTACAAATAAAGCTCTTTCTGATAATTCTATGTTGGCCACTTGACAAAATAGCATTGTCTTTGAGCCATGGTTCAACTTGCAGTAAATCAAGAAAACAAGAGATTCAAACAGAAAGACTAACCATGTCTATTATTAACATACTGTATATATATTATATATATATATATCTTAGTTTTCTGCCAATAAAGGTTTCTGTATGCAAACAGCTGCTGACATGTCTAATAAAACACATAATATATTATGTGTTTCATGGTTTCGACAGAAGTAAAATCAGAAATCGAGGGTAACGTTGATATGACGTCACTGTTTTTTGATATTTTAATCAAAATATCTTACATATTGTGCCTTTAAAGTAAATAGATTTTATTAATGTCTTCACAACAAAACAAAACAAAAAAAATATTTCTTATAGGATTCCAAATATTTAGTTTATTATGAGTTCTATAACTATAATGCAGGAAAAGTCCTCCATTCAGTTGAGGTGTGATTGACTGCTGCTGCATTGCCCTGATTGAGATGTTCCACACATGTCTGGATGCAGAATTCAGAGGGACTGACAAGCTTCCTGGATAGGTCCCCACAGCAGAATGTATTAAGACACTGTCCAAGAATGCAGAGAATGAAATCATCAGAAAAGATGGCAGTCAGTCAATCTGCTTGTCATCATCACTGATAAAGAAGATGAGAAGTTACTTTTCTCAATTGTTTCACAAAAAAACTACATGACATCGCCAGTGTCAAAGTACCACCTGTCAATCAGAGATGGTAACCTTAAATAATTAAATAATAGTTATGGAATGTACAGGATTCACTGCTTCCATCATTTGGATTACATTTTAAAGAATCCTAAGAATAAAATAACATGACATTGCCAGTGTCAAAGTACCACCTGTCAATCAGAGATGGTAACCTTAAATAATTAAATAATAGTTGTGGAATGTACAGGATTCACTGCTTCCATCATTTGGATTAAATTTGAAAGAATCCTAAGAATAAAATAAGATCTCAGATAAACTGAGATACTTTTTTTCAGTTCTGTCATGACAACTCTCTGAGAGATTTGCATGGTAATGGTTATGGCGATGTTAATGTATTTGGTTCTTCATAATAGATCTGCTACGCTGCTGCAGCGCAAGTACCGAGACTTGCTACTGCCAATACATTCACAGATATGCTGCTGTGAGCATGTAAGACATGCTTCTGCTGGACATGTAACAGACATGAATAACCCCCGTAGCAGATCAGTACAGGTGGAGCTGGGGAAGGTGGAGGGTTTCTGAAAGCGTGCTGCAGACTACACTACTGATTTTTGAATGTAGAGCCGCAGCTCATTGGCTCATCATGCAACAGCAACCAATCAGCTGCGCTATGCAGATGACGATGCGATCGCTACCAAATGAGTTAAGGACCTATCAGACTGTGTCATCAAGAGTGTCATGCCAGAACTTGGTATTTATTTTACAGAAATTTATTTTGTAGTTGGATCCTATTTTATTATTTAGGATTAAGATTGGTTTTGTATATTTATTTCATTGTTAGTTGATTTGTTTACACAAAAAATTACACAGCCACACCACAAACGCATGTCCAATAAATAAATAAATAAATAAATAAATAATAATAATAATAATTTGTTACATTTATATAGCGCCTTTTCTGGGTCCTCAAAGCGCTTCACATATGGAATGGGGAATCTCCTCAACCACCACCAATGTGCAGCATCCACTTGGATGATGCGACGGCAGCCATATTGCGCCAGAACACCCACCATACACCAGCTTACTGGTGGAGAGGAGACAGGGATAAAGCCAATCAGTATATGGGGATGATTAGGAGGCCATGATGGACAGGGGCCAATGGGCAAATTTGGGACCTGGGATTTTTGTGACCACAGAGAGTCAGGACCTCGGTTTAACGTCTCATCCGAAGGACGGTGCTCTTTTGACAGTATAGTGTCCCCGTCACTACACTGGGGCGTTAGGACCCACACAGACCACAGGGTGAGCACCCCCTGCTGGCCTCACTAACACCTCTTCCAGCAGCAACCTGGTTTTTCTCAGGAGGTCTCCCATCCAGGTACTAACCAGGCTCAGCCCTGCTTAGCTTCAGTGGGCAACCAGTCTTGGGCTACAGGGTGATATGGCTGCTGGCAAATAAAATAAATAAAAAGTGACAAAGTTGGACTGACTAAGTCACATTTGTGGCACACACAGTCATATTACAACACTCAACGTAACATGAAGGTGTGCTAAGTACAAACTCATTAACGGCATAAAACACGGCAAACATCGGCGAACTCTCAATAAAATAAATTGACTTTTGTCTCTCTAGGTTGCACTTCAAGCAGATGACAAAAATTGACTGAAATTAGAGGGAAGCTCCGAAGTGTGTGGCCTGAAGATGCATTCGGGATAGAGCACTTCACAGATCCATCTGTGCTAATTGACATTTATTTTCCGTTAGCAGCAGGGTGAGATCTAATGCTGATGAAGCGGCCATATTGCCACAGTATCGCCTGTCTGTCAGGTTTATGTGTCAACGCCAGCACATATGGGACCCTGGGGAGGTTCATGCCGCAACTCCTCTTGTTCTAAATGAGATTCATTGGCCTAATCTAATACAAAAACAGCTTTTTGACCAAATTACTCTGTCCTTAGTCTCCAGACAATCTTGGGGATCTTCTGGAGAATCAGCAGTGAGCTAGCTGCACTCTCGAAATCAATTAGTTGCCTACCAGGTTCACTGATGTGATTGAACCTGTGTGTAATGGAAAATTCAAGCTAATTAAATTGGCAAAGAAGAAATGAGGGTAAAGAGAAGAAAGGGCGAGAGAGATTTAGAGACTTTAGCATTTTAGTGAGATTGTGCCTCGCGGCGGCATGTGCTGCGTATTGGCATTTTAAAACTGAGAATTATGATAGCCATTTGAAACAAGTAAATTAGAGAAAGCCCATCACAAAACACTGCCGTCCGGCAGCGAGCCCATCGCTGAACGTGGCGAAACAATAAAACTGAGGATCTATGAAGCCTGTGACTTCTGCTCAGGGTGGATCTCTTCTAAATAGCTGCCATATATTTTTCAAAAGCAAATAGAGCACAGTAGCTCAATCGATTTGCTCTTTGCTCAGTTATCGCAGCCATGTTTGAAAGGGAGACGTAATATATTGACTTTGTTACAGACGCCACGTGCTGCCGATCTGACAGCTTCTTCTCAAGCAGCTGATTTATGGATTGTGCAAATTGGGGGAGAGGGGATTTCATATTACTCTGGCCGCACAGGGAATGATGCATCTGGGTGAAGAACACAAATAAGCAGTTCTGAACCACGCTTGGGCCGCCCGCACATCGGCTTTCCCTTTCTTTGACCTCTGCTTGGCAGTTTTGCTGATGTGTTAGCTGGTGCTGGCAGGTATAAATGAATCTCAATTTCCTTTATTAATTTTGCATGTCACTACAAACTTGTTTCTGAGGAGACCTCTCCAGGCGTTTATGCTTGGTGGAGTCGAAAGTCTATTACAAGGTTCTACATGAGTAGTTTTTGAACATTCATGTGCGTAGCAACTATTGACTGTACTTCAACTTTTAACAAAGGCCTTTTCTCTTAGTGAATTTATTCACTCTAACAAAGCTCATCTGTAAAGCTTGTATCATCGCTTTGGTGAATTCTATTTTTATTTTGTTTTACTTCCAAAACCAACAAAATGATGTTACCTCTTTTTCAGCACCATGAAGATTTTGCAACGAGTTCCCGGGGATTGTTCACGTGGATTCGCCACATTGACCAATTGAAAACAGCTTGGTTTGAAAGTGACATCGGTGTGTGCTGTACTTCGTACATTGCTATGCTATTGACAATAGACAATGTCCATGAAATTTTGCTGAAATGTTGTTAATGTGAGTGCAGCTTAAAGGCCTGTTCACATCGGGACGAATTTCGCGCGCAATATTCGCCGACGTTTAACGCCTCGTGACTAAACAAAGGGCGCCAATGTGAGTGTGCACACTTGCCGAGCACACATACGTAACGGCGAAGAAGATATACGCCAAGTAGCGTCTACCATAGACATAATAAATACATAGACGCCCTATTGGCCGCTGGATCGTACGTCAACGGCGCCGCCATACTGCGGAGGGCAACTTTCCCATACCTATTGAGAAAAATGCCTATTTCGTGTGCTGCTTGGGGCTTTACAAATCGCCACACAATTGAAAACAGGTCTCAGGGAATTACCTTTCACAAGCAAATCTGAAAATGTGTTTCTGGTTGTATTTCATTTACTATTTTTATTTTCAGAGGAGAAAGGCCGCGAAATTTTAAAAAACTACTGTTATTGTGTCACGAAATGTAGTTTTAAGAGTTTTTCAGTCGACAATGTAGTTGTTTAAAGCTCAAATCTGTGGTTTATTTATAAAGATAGCGCCTATTTAAAAATGTTATCTGACGGTTTCGGAGTTGTGAGATCCAGCGATCACCGGGCGCTCAGCGCCCATGTACCCCGCCGAGAACAGCCTTCCCTCGGCTAGTGCTTCTGACGTTCGCCGCTGGATCTGATGTCTTTAGTCTAGTGGTAAAACATGAGAATAATTCGTCTTGTGTATATCTAACGGGCGATCTTTGGTCTCTATAATTTGTTCCTTGGCAAATCGTTTTGGCTGAGGGCAAAGTGAAGTTTCATAACTTTATATATTTAGGCTATTTAACTTTAACGTTGTAGCCTGCTGTATGTTTGACTGAATCGTTTACTTTATTTCTTGACTTGTATAGCTTTATACCTTTTAAAAACTGAAATGTAACAAAAAGAGACAGGGTTGCGTCATTCTATTTTATATAGCCTATGTAAGAATATTTTAAAATATATAAATTTACATTATTTATTATTGTTATTATAATAATATACCACTTGCGATTATCAATCTATTATAGTTATGCTGTTAAATTATTGTACTATTCATAGTAACTATTTAACTTATTATTTTTTATTGTCTATATTCTGTAATTGATATTTCATATTCTATTGCTATTATTATAGTATTATACATGAACTATATGCTATTATCAATATATTATTATTATTATATTATAGTACAATATGATATTATATAATTATACTTTTCATTACTATTTTATTTGCTGTATACTGTTTGTTTATTTATTGACTAAACTATTTACTATTAGCCTACTTCTCACTTTATCTTATATTTACTATTTGCATTGCACTGTAGTTGTACCATATCATTTGTAGCCTATTACCATAAAGGATCCATCAGTTATCTTTGTTATTGCTAAAATCGGGTCAATGACAGAATATGCTTTTTCCACAATAAGAAAACTTTATTTAATTTAATGTGAAAATTAAATTATATCTCAGTATGGGGGTGTTCACAATTCTTATCAAAGAATAAAAAGCCAAATAGCCTACATGACAAGCCTGAGCTTTGGCCATTCCTTATTAAAAAAATATTTTATAAGTCTAACTATCGAGATTTTAAATAACTAGAGATGGAACTTTTTTGTACACCACATACAAACCACGGAAATCGGTTGATAAATGTAATTTTTTGGGGGGGTTTTATCCAGAAAAACCGCAGCTCACCTGTTTACTTGCATTTGATTACAGCTCAGTCTTGCCCTCCGCAAAATGGCGGACGCGTTGACGTATCGCAGCAACGCTCCAAAGCGGCCAATAGGGCGTCTATGTATTTATTATGTCTATGGCGTCTACACTGCCCATAGACAGACACTGCCGGGAAGAAATAAGACGAGGAAGATGCAAGGCAAGATGAATGTAGAGCTGCTGGTCTCGTTGGTGTCGGAACATAAGAACTATATGACAAACGCGACAGCGACTACAAAAATCTTGATAAAAGAGAACTGTTATGGAGTGGTATTGCAGAGTATATACTGTTATGGAGTGGTATTGTATTTCTGTTTTACATTAAGCGCCATCTTATGTCAGGGAATGAATTTGCATGTTCACTCGGCTCATCGTCAGCGAAAATCGCTTGGGTGTGAACACAAAAAACGCGTTGAAAAACGCTGGCGAATAACGCGCGCCGATATTCGTCCCGGTGTGTACGGCCCTTAAGTGTTAAGTTAAGTGTTAAGTACCCAGAGTTTAATTATACTCCTACAATACCTGGGTAAATTGTTTTTACAGTTGTTATTAGTATGCTAAGGAACATTAGGGTCAAATGACAATGCCAAGATGGCAGGTATAATTTCTCTTGGAATATATTCATATACGAGTATGAGATTTTGGACACAGTGTTCGACCCTATGTATTAACATCATCATCTGCAGCACTAGCACATGCTAACTTTGATCAGAGTGATTGAAGCGGTATTACACTATCGTTTGGGGTCAGTACGATTTAAAAAAAAGAAAGATTTAAAAAAATATATATTTATAGTGTTACAAAAGTTTTAACCTTCTAATCAACAAAGAATCCTCAGAAAAAAAGAAATTTCCCAAAAATGTTTTATCAATTAAGCAGCACAACTGTTTTCAAAATTGATAATAATAAGAAACGTTTCTTGAACACCAAATCAGTATATTAGAATGATTTCTGAAGGAACATGTGATATTGCAGACTGGTGTAATGATACAGAACATTTTGCTTTGCCATCACAGGAATAAAATACATGTATTATGTATTTTTACTGTAATTTTGATCAAATAAATGCAGCCTTTGTAAGCATAAGAGACTTTTCAAAAAAAAAAGAAAGAAAGAAAGAAAAACATTCTTGCAGACTCCAAATGGTAGTGTTCATGTGGGTATAGTGCAAATGTTGTTAACTTAAGTACTTCACATATTTTACTGCAATTATGGTTACTCTAATTATGAGCGTAAACACATTAACATAATTACAGAATTCTGTTTACACAAGCTTAATCGTAGTACTGTCTTAATCGCATTATAAGAGCCTATGTAAACAGCCACTATCAGGTGTGCTTTCCTCATCAGATGATGGGTTTATGTATCTTTCACAGATGCCCGTACATATGGCCGTGCGCTGTGCACCTGCATCTAGAAGCATCCGGTGTCATGCCTGCCTCCTTCGAGGGTTTTGTTAGCATCTGGTGTCAAACATGCTAACTGACTTTCATACTCAAACCGGGCGTGCATTTTAATCTAGGTGCAATCCAAATGCACCTGTTTACAAACAAACAAATAAATTAGCCTAAGGTAAGCGTCCCTAGCATTAGCCTCTGGTATCTGACGAGAAAATGCAGCATGTGAGTGAGTGATAGAAAGAGGAAGAGACAGGAGGAGAATAACTTTATTTGAGATATGATGGCATGTATCTCTCAAGCAAGCAGGCTGCTCATTACAGGCACTTTCTTTGACTGGCTGCTCAGATGTCAGCTGTCACAGTTCATCATGGTGTGCTGAGGTGAAGAAAAAACAAACAGCTGCCATCTCTCCCCTGGCAGGAACCATGCAGGTAAACACTGAATAATAGTCAATTCCCCTTCACCGGAGTGGGACTCCACTGATCCAAATATCTCCACACTGCATTGACTCCATTATTTTGAGAAATGAAATGCTTTTCAGAGAGGAAAAATCAAGCGGTAAGCGGTCTCTCGGCACAAAGACGCAGTTCTGAATGGAAACCGAGCTTTTCCACAAAATGGTGGACGGCAAATGTGAGGAAATGAATGCACCTACTGTACATCATACTGTAGGATCCGTGGTGATTCTGCCTTTTGTCGGGAAAATGACAAACAGTATTATGTTAACTGCAACCACAGCTGAATGTTTCATTGTCACATTAAAATAAATTCAATTATAATGTATTGTACAAGTATATGACTCTAGTATACAACTCTATGTTATAATTATGACATATTATTATGCCAATTATTTTAATAAAGAGGTTCTACTAGCATTTCCACTTTAGTTAGAGTGCAATATTGCTGTTTGAGCATAAAAAAAGATCTGCAAGGTTACAAAGCTCAAAGTCTAGTCCAAATGGAGATATTTTATTTAACAGAATCCCCTTTTCAAGAACTACAACTCACGGCTTGTTTGGACTATACCGCGATTTTTCCGGATCTTATGAAGTCACAGTGACATCGTGTCCGACACCGAAGTCACAGTGACACCAGTCACAACTTTTTCACAGTTACTCATGAATTTTGTAAAAAATAATTGCCTATGGAATACGCAAAAAAGGTGTAAGGCCTGGTTGAGCTGCAGACAGGGTAGTCGCCATGTCAAAGAGACGCTGTTTTTTCCACAACATTTCCAAAACTCATGTTTGACCTTCATAAGGCTGACAAACTTAGAGTGCATGGTTAAAACTTATTTTAAACCCTGTTCCTGAACATTTTAACCCCAACGTTTATCTGTGCACTGCACATTTTATGGAGAACAGCTTGTTTACTATAGCTTTTGTAAGCTCTCGCTTTTGTAAGGTGGTTCACCGCTCCTTAGGAAAATTAACCATGGTTTAGTGATCGAATACTGTTTATATTACCTTAGTTTTCTGACAAATATTACGATTAAATGGTGGATAACAGATATTGTATCTATAATGTAGCCTATAAGATAATTACAAAAAACATACCACTCTGAAACGTCCTGTGAAATCCGTGCTTGCAAAGTCTGTGCATGAAATTTGTTCTGCACAATCCTTTTGTTCGTTAACATTGTCAGGGTCTAAATCGAGCTCGAACTGGTTTGAAATTGATGCCATCCTCAATATTTACACTAGAGAAGAACTCGCAGTTATGGAGGGGCGGGACATTTCCCAAACATGTGTTAAGCGGTGCCAATCACAACACACTGAGCCAGCTAACCAATCACAGCACATTTCGTATTTCGCAAGGAGGGGCTTCATCGAAATCGTGAAATCGAAATCCCCTTCTCAATGCCTGAGCAAAAACACAGCACTGTCACGATATCTTGTAAATAAAAACCCTTGATTGTAAAGTTAATGCTAAGCTAATAGGCTATGCTATTTGCTAACTGAATGCTGACTGATAACAAAAAAAAAAGAAATATCTAATTTGACCATTTTAACCACAGCATAATATAATGTGAATATGTGATATGTAATTTAAAAGACATTAATTACACTACCGTTCACAAGTTTGTGCTTGGTAATGTTTTTTTTTTATGTTTTTTGAAAGTATCTTATGCTCTCTGAGGCTGCTTTTATTTGATTAAAAAAAATACATTAAACAGTATGATTGTGAAATATTATTACAACTTAAAATTACTGATTTATATTTTAATATATTTTAAAGTGTAATTTAGCAATGGCAAAGCTGAATTTTCAACATCATTACTCCAGTGTTCAGTGTCACATGATCCGTCAAAAATCATTCTAATATGCTGATTTGGTGCTTAGGATTTTTTTTTTAAATAGTAGTCTTTTGTAACATTATAAATGTTTTTACTGTAACTTTTGATCAATTTAATGTGTCCTTGCTGAATAAACTTAGCCTATTCATTTAAAAAAAAATTTTTTTGAACAGTAGCGTATGTTTTCACGTTTAAGAATACAATTCTATCATTTCTAATCAGGCACAGAAGTTAAATACAAAGTTATGTGTGGGGGGATCTTGCATGACACCGGCTCTACTTCAAGGTGTCCTTGGCCTAAAAATTACATTTATGTGCTCAACCAAAAAAAAAAAAAAAGAACAAAAAAAAAGATAGAAGTCGTAAATCAGAGCCTTTATTTCATGTCCCAGCTGACAATCTTAGAAACAACCTTCAAACTCTGTCCTGACCAACAGAAAACAGTTTGTTTCCCATTGATCACACCAAGGGCCAAGCTTTAACTCAAATACGTTAAAATCAGTGGTCAGCTTTATAGACGGAGTGCTAACAGGGTGGCCCTAATCCCACAAAATACCCCAGTTTCCTGCACACCTGACCCAGTGGCACTGAAGAGAAATGAGCTGTGCTACTGAGAGCTGATGTCTTCAGCCATATCCTGCCCCACAGAAGGCTCCTTAAAATCTCCTATGAGTCGTCTGCCTTTTTTATCACTCCATTCCTCTACAGTAAGCAGGAGAGGAGATAGCAGGAGGAATAATCACAAATAACAAGAATGTCCTTGATCCCTGTCTGTCTGGTGCAGCAGACTGAGAGAGCTCTTCCCCTCTCTCTTTCCCTCATAGCGGGGGTTCTGCAGCAGATGCAGACTTTAACCGACAGACTCTCCTTTATCCAGAGAAGCCAGACACGACTCTCCTCTCCTTCTCTTCTTTTTATTGCAGTTTTTCTGCGGTGAGTGCTCTTACCCTCATTACGAATGCTGCTCTCTTCTCATCACAGAAATGGACCTATGTCTGAATAAAGTGCCAGTGACCACAAAATCTAAGGCCTTGGCAGAGGGATGCATACGCATTTCAGGCCACTCTGACTCCAATGCGCCGGGGTTTGACGGACAGCATAATGAGGGAGTAAGAATGTCACAGAGAAAAGCAGAAAGTGGCACATTAGTGCCTGGATTTTTGTCTTCCATTTCTTCACCCTGACAAATTTCACACAGACACACATGGAGCCTGAACTAGCCTGAAAAACTTTTCCAAGATGTTTTGGGTGGAATTCATTATTGTATGACCAGTATTTAAAGGGATAGTTCACCCAGAAATGAGAGTCATGTAATCATTAACTCACCCTCGTGTCCTTCCAACACAGTAGAAGATCTGAAGAAGATTAGTCCATTCAGGGCAAGTTAGTGCATCAAAAAGTTCCAAAAAGGACTTCAATATAGTCTACTGAAAAGTAATCCAGTGGTTTAATCCAAGTTTTCTGAAATGATTCATTCACTTTGTATGTTAAACAGCGAAATTTAAGAGAGCGTAAGGAGACTATTACACCACTCACAGTGCTTTATGTGCATTAAAGAGCTCTTTTGATAGGATTTTCTTGTTTCTATTCTCTGATTGGTGAGGTCATTAATGTAGTTCTCACCAAGAATTCTGCTGTTAAACATAATTATTAAAAAAATAAGCTAAAATAATGCAGTCTGATGGCTTCAACTAAAGCATATATCGATAAAAATAAAAATAAATAAAAACTTTTAGCACGTCTTTAAAGGTTCATAAGTTATTGTACAAAATCAATTCCCCTAAATGGAGAAAATGATCAGGAATTTTTCTTTCAGAGCTATCGGTTCTTGTGTGTCACATGACTTAATGTCATGTGGTCACCAATAAGGCTTCAGAAGACTGATTAAATCACCGAAGATGTATGGATTATGCTGCCTTTATGTCCTTTTTGGAACTTGACATTTTTGGACCCCATTGACTTTCAGTGTATGGACAAAAACCGCTGAAACGTGTTCTGCCAATGAAAGAAAATCATTTTAAAATGACATATTGGTGAGAACATGATGATGACACAATTTTTTGCCTGAACTATTTATTTAATTAGTTATTCTAGGTGTCACAGCAGAATCACAGAATTAGAGAGGTTATAAGTGCCTCAGAAACAAATCTCTTTATTCGTAGCTACTGCAGCCCTTATGCTACAATCATTATGCGTCATTTATTCAGAGATGGTGTGACCCTGAAAAAAGAAAATGGCTGACCTACGGGTCCCGAAAAAGCGAGTGTTTACTGGGCTGAATCCCTTGGAGACTGTTTTAAAGAGCTAATCTACTACTCTGGACACCATCCACATGGCATAAATCACTTTTTAAAATGATTGATTCTCTTTGAAATCAGATGTAGGCACTGCATAACAAATGGAGTGAAACTAAGAGAGAAAATAAGCAAAGTGTGTCATAAAGAACAGAACACTGTGACTCACAGATATTCAGCAGGCCTCTTTCTGTACCACTGCTGATAATGTAAAGCTCTGGCCCCTAGAGCTCATTACCAGACAAATACCATTCCTTTGGTGCGCACTGCGCAGCATTCGTCTATATTCCTGCTCTCATGAGATCACTGTTATTATTTTGTTTATTTCTGCACTTTTCCATTGCATCATTATGAGATACCGTTGCAGGACTTATACCTTGGTTTCAGATGCAAATGTTTTGCCTTTGGCTTTAAATTTCAATGAAAATTCTCCATTAAAGGTTTGATTTGGTTTGTAAGGTTGTTTTTGAAGATGTGAAGCATTTATACTTTAGCCAATTTTACATCACTTATTTCCCCAGAGAAAATGTTTGCGCTTAATAATGTTTCTTTCTTTTTTTTACCACAGACTTCTGTGAAATTCACATGACACCATTGCATCAGATTAGAAGAGGTACTCGTTCCATTTTTTTCTGATAAAAAGGTTTCAGATAAATGGTAAATGGACTGCATTTATATAGCGCTTTCAACAGACCCATGGCCTCCAAATCGCTTTACATATTGCCTCCTATTCATTCACTCATTCATACACCGACGGCGGTGTCAGCCATGCAAGGCGCCATCCAGCTCGTCGGGAGCAGATAATCATAAACCAGGGCACATGAGGATAATGCTCTCATACTTGTATGAATCTTTTAAAGATTAAGAGTCTGACGCCTTTGATGGAAAAGCCCAGCTCTTAAGTGGAGATGCAGCAGCCGCAAAAGACAGAAAAGGTCATTCACCATGCTTGTTTCCATTGTCTTTAAACTTTGACTGACAAATTACCACAGGATGGAGACAATAGAGGTCTTATCGCTGGGATCTGCATGGTCTAAGCAAAACATTGGTGCTTTGCAGAACAGTCTCGGCCCCTGGCGACCCCCCTTCTCGCTTGGCACTACTTATCAAGCACAATGTCCCCCAGCTCGGGTGGAACAATTCGGAAAGGTCAGTCTCAGCTGGTCCCCATGCTCAGCAGTTGGTCTCTTTGGCTGTGCAGCAGGCTCCAGCTGAGAGCAGCTGCAGTAACTCTGTCACCCAACACCCTGCAGGGACGGCTGAGCTCAAATTATGCTTTACGAAGAGAGAACAGGCCATTTATTCAAATGCGGTTATGAGCATTCCAATAACTAAGTTTAGTGTAAAACAGCAAGATCATGTATTATGTGATATATCATCATTTAGCTCACACTGTAAAATATGTTCTTTCATAAAATGAAAAAAGTTTCTAATATCTACTTCTTACAAGAGTATATGCTCTATTTTTAGTAGGTGGCAACAAGTGACTGTCTTTATGAGTGAGTCATTTGAATAATTTATACAACTGATTGATCTAAAGGAACGAAATTTAAAAAAGTTTATTCAGGAACAAAAAAATAAAATAAAATAAAAACGTCTGCCTTTCTCTTGGTGAAGAACTGAATCATTCACTTAGCCGATATGTTCATAAACACTGATCCATTCAGGAATTAAAAAAAATATTCTATATGAATGAATCATTTAAAAAAATCACTGAAATTATTCATTCGAAAGCACTGATTCATTCAGGAATGAAAAAACAACTGCTTTTATGAGTGAGAAATTGAATCATTCACTCAACCAATACATTTGTATACACAGATTCATTCAAGAATTAAAAAAGTTATTCTTTATGAATGATCATTTGTTCAAAAGCACTGATGATGTCCAGCTCCTCCTCTCTAGACTTAATGGCTGGATACGTGGCGGCATTACGTCACTAAAGGTGTGGAGAGAAAGATCGCAAAGGCTTTTGGGTTCCATTTGGGACAGGGCCTATAGTCCATTGGATGCTCACTTTACTCATCTGGTAATTTTTGCCTACTGTTTTGTGAGCATTGGGAATTCTGACATTTTGCTCTTTTCACATACTGATTTTCACCTACTAAATAATACAGATAAAATGCATTTACGAGTGAGCGAATCATTGAATCATTCACTCAACTGATTTGTTCAAGGTAAAAAGAAACATTCTTACTCAACTAAAACACAAAAAGTGAACTTTGTCTTTTAGTTGAGCAAGAATGTTTCTTTTTAAAACTTTGTGTTTTGTTCAACTGATTTGTTAAAAAAAACTCAGATTTATTCATGAAAGAAACACCTCTATAGTATGGAGAAGACACAACGCCTTCATTTATAATTATCTTCGCAGTAAAACACCCTCACAAATGACATATAATATTTCAAAATAAAAAACAACATTCAACAAAAAAAATTTGATAAATACAAAAATATTTGTATACATACACATTTCTGGTTAAAAAAAAAGCCCTTTGCATGTCATTCTAAATTACAATACAGTGTGTTTATTTTGCTCAAGCTTATGCTGTATAAAATATATACAACAGCACTCAGTGAGTGTAGCAATTGCTCACAGGGCTCTTTTATGTGGGTGCTCACTGTTACAGCAGCAGTAGACTAGTACTAATCAGCTTGTTGGGTTTATTCTTCAGCTGATTTATTTTAAGTGTCACATAAATCCAGAGCAAATGAATGGAGCATTTATATAGAGTTAAAATTCTTTAACAAAATGACTGCACACAGTCCCCTGATGCTCTCTCTGTTTTGCTTGTCTGGCTGCAGCAGAGGGAATTGTTCTACTTACACAAAATGATCTGCATGAATATTTACAAAGAACAGCCTTTTCTCGCACCCCTACCCCACACGCATACACACTCTTCCTACTCCAATTAAACATTGTTTGTCTTATTTGGGACATGGATATTCATAATGCCAAGCTTAAGAGCTTGCGGCATCTAAAAAGCCATAAACGAAAGACAAATGTTTGTCAGCTGCAGAAACATTATGCAATCAATCAACTTAAAAAAGGCAAAAGATTATTTCCACTTCAACAGAGTGCTGATACTGGCATAAGGAAATTAATGAATTTATTTTAATTGTATCGCAGCAATGCATATGTACCTACGGTGTGTTCTGTGGCTGCTTCAACGCTTTATCATAGTGAAGGTAATGGAGCGCTTCTTGCTGATGCGAACGAGATAGAGCACTAGTGCCACCATGTGGTACAACAACAAAGTAAATGAGATTGCTGTTCACTCCTCTTTGTTAGTCCTTCAAAGAAACCACCTTATAGAGTTAGTATAGCAATAATTAAAGCTCAAAATAGTCGCGGATTGTGGCTGTGTTGATGGCAAAGTGCACAGATGAACTCTCACTAAGGTTCTTGTTAGACAGAATGATGCCTGTTCCCACGACTTACAAAATAACAAGCAGACAAGGGCAATGTTGTGTGTCTAAGGGCATTCTGGATGAAGACAACCTAGCAACACAAGGTAAGCAAATATCATCTGTTCAGAGCCAGATCCCACACCATATGCCTACCCTTGTACTTTGTCTCAGACGGTCGTGGATGAGCATTCTAATGAGCCATTTGGCTTTATCATTAAGCCTTATTATTACATGGGGATATAAATGGTACCTGTGTGGCCACAATTCAATATATCTGCTCAGCTTAATTACTATCACTGCATCATCATCAAGAACTGAAAATCTAAAAAAATAAATTAAAAAAAGTCCAGAAATATTAATATTGATGATAGTTGTAAAATGTGCTATATCTGAGGAACTCTGAGAAAACTAAAACTGAATTAAAAATAAATCAAACCTAAATAGCAATATTTAACACACAAAAGTAAAAGTAAAAGTAAAAGTAAAAGTAAAAGTAGTAAAAGTAAATGACTAAATGTGGGCTGGAGTTATTTAATTACATCATTTAATTTTTTACCCGTTTATAATGTAAAAATAAAGACATAAATAATAATAAAGTAAACAGTCAGTAATAAAATAAGAAAGAATGAACAAATTGCAAGCAGCACAAATAAATACAATAGAACAAAAATAAAAATGAAATAAAAATATTCCAGGTAGGTCTAAAAGTATACAGGTACGAAATACTATGGCTTGGCTTTATAGACAGGGCTTAAATTAAGCCAGGATTAGGCTTTAGTTAAATTAGGACATTTAAGTAGCTTTTATAAACATGACTTAGAAAAAAATGGTGTGCATCTTGAGACAAAACAATGGCACTGACATAAGATATTCCAGTGCAAGTTGCTTTCAGTTATAACAGGCATTGGCTCATGCCTTGTCTGTGAAACCATGGGGGTATATATATATTAAATATATACTTATCCTAAAGAAGTTATTCTGTCAAGAGCAGGCTTGAGCAGAGTTTTTCTTTTTTCTTTTGTTCTTTAATTAACATTATATGACACAAGACAGCAGCAGGTATATTGAGCTATTATCACTTTAGGACCAAATACATGGATATATGACACACATGAAAATTTCTTTCAACTGTTACGTTCGTTGATTTTTTATTTTAACTCAGTTAAGACTGTGCTTACGAGGATTAATGGGCGTTTTGATGTAATTTTGTGTGTACTTGACCATTTAAGCGTGGTAATTTTTTTTCACGTCTTCTTGCTCTTGAACGGTTTCAAATTGTTTGAATGTTTATGATGACCATGGTCACATTATAAAAGCCTATTGCTTTGTAGTTTCTAAATAACAAGCATATGACAATTTTGGATACCAAGCAGCTGAAAAGCAGGATCTCCCTCAAAATCCAAAAGGTGCTCACTGCAGAGACAAATGACGTCCAGCTCCTCCTCTCTGGACGCATGGATTGAGTTTGACCTAGTCCAGCTACACCTCTGTCGATCTAATAGGTGGAGGGATAGCGTTAGGGTGTTGTTGGGCCTTCTAGCTTCACCAAATACACCCAAAGTACATCTAGAGAGGACTTCACGCTCCACCCAGGGCTTTGCAGTGAGCAGCCTCTCTCAAAATATGGAGCTGAATTGAACATCACATCAATTTAGCAATGGTCGTTATGTGGCGTGGGGCCAGGGTGGACCAAGCTCATAATTGGGTAGGCCTGGCCCCCTGTGGAGTGGGGCCTGTTGGGCATTAGCAGTGGAATTTCTTTTATAGTATGTGCCTGTACAGAAATTAATTAATAAACATACTCTGAGAACTATTCATCAGGGTAAAACCTTTGAAAACTAGCCCCGGTCTCCTCCACTTCCTGCCCGTACTATCTAAATTAAATGAAAGAGACAGACCTGCACCACTACTCACTTCATGGAACCCACAGTGGAAATGATGTCATCAGTTCCCTGGAGAGGACAGCGCACCGCTGGAAAGGTTACTTCATCTCAGTAACCTTGTTTGCATATGAACGAATGTTGTTTATGTTTTTCCAGCAGTGTTTCTTTCCAGTGATGAATAGGGATCATTTTCAGCTGTCATGAAATGATGGTTGAAATTCTGGGCTTATATTTAGCTCACCGAGGGCATGTGATCAGGTTGCTCACCAATTTTGATTCGTTGATCGGTTTGATAACACAACACAGTACAAATACACTTACATAGGTGGAGATCACAAAGGATTTTTAGGTGTTAGTACAAGGGACAACAATTTACACAATTATACAAACAGCTGTCTAAATAAAGTCCCCAGACATACAGTATGAATCAACAATAACATACTGAATTGAGACGTTGATGTGGTGTGGTCACTTACCTATAAAATATGATTATTTTCAAACAATCCAGCGGTGAGGTCTTGATCAAACTATTTCCCCTATGAAACCTAAGCATAGAGAAGAACCTCATTACTGAAACTGGTCAAAAGCCACTAAAGCCACTTTAGGTCAAATTAAGCATAATTCACAATAGTTTTCCACACCTTTATGGTCTGTATTTCAGATAAGGGCTGTTACAGGCCAACCACTGATTCACAATGAGAGATGTTCACAATGTTGTTGACAAAACTGTATAAAATCTTTAACAACAAATACTATGTCCTGACAAAAGGAAGTGGCTAATTTAAAAAACTTGCCTAATTTGTCAGGTTTCAAAGCTGTGCCATACTTTGTGTCAACACTGTTAAATAATCTGATAATATTTCAGCCTTCTTCCTGATTGCTCTTTTTCCATATTTTACCTGCTATGAGTTCACACATCGCACAGGCTCAGGTGAGTTTTAGATTTCTAATATAATTTCAAACAATTGTTCTTTATATTTTCAGTCACAATCATGACATATCAACTCTGTCATATAAGAAACTGTTTAGGATTTTTAGATAATTTCCATTGCTTTAACATTTAATATAGTCTGTGTGTGATGTGCAAAATATCATCTTGTCAATGCTGACAGATTACATGGATGTAGAGACAATTAAAGAACTGAAAATCATTTTGGAAATTCATTCCGTAATTGATGTGAATTCTAGATATTTTTTTAATAATCTTGTCAATATTTATAATAAATATTTCTCCCAATTTTATGAATAAGTACCTGACAGTGTTGACAAATTGAGTGAGAGGAAAAGAAAAATAAATAAATTTTTTGAGCAAATGGAAGCAGTTGAACCCAAACATAGACATTTATCTTTAAACATGCTGATTAATAAATAACAGATTCATACATAAAATGACCGTTTTTCATTCTTCAGAGAAAAATAAGGATGACATGTATTTCTTTTCGGTTGATGTCCATGCAACTGACGTTACCTGGTGCAGTAAGGATGCTACTTATCAGGATAATGAAACTGAACCGTTTCTTATTCTCTATAGGAATACACACCCAGATAAATATTAAAATCAAGACGAATCCTCTGTTATAACGACTGGAAATGATTCTGGCAGGCCTTCCTTGACTCCAATCTTGGAGACATTTCAGTTGGCATAGACTAGAGGGGGCACAATACAAGAGAGCGCACACTTCCTGGAGCTTAAACAACCCCCACAGAAAACAAGAAAAACAAACGAGCCCATGGAGGAGAGAGCTGTAAAGTTCTAGCCCCGCATCCGATGGCTCGGATGCTTTGTCCTGGTCAACGGGA
Source organism: Leuciscus leuciscus (assembly GCF_965113295.1). Taxonomy (NCBI): domain Eukaryota; kingdom Metazoa; phylum Chordata; class Actinopteri; order Cypriniformes; family Leuciscidae; genus Leuciscus; species Leuciscus leuciscus. Next base: position 28,558,980 of record NC_138743.1, on the reverse strand, counting down.
CACGTAAAGCAGGTTTTATCGAGCGGTATTTTCGGGCACATAGAGAGGCCGATGTGCGGAGCGGCCGCGGCGGTGTGGAGTGAGCGCTGCGCGGAGGGGAGATCCATCGACCGCACCAGAGCGAGCCAGCAAGCGGCCTAACGCTAACACACACAGCCAGCGCTTTTATGTCGATGGGATACCCTTAACTGCACTTCTCAGAGACCCTAGGGCGTATTCCCTATCTGAATGACAACATTTCCCGTCGTTTGGCATGTCTGACATACTTTAATCTGTCTCGGAGCCTATTAGCCGCCTGGCTAACGGATTAGATTGACACTCAGGTTAGCTCGTTAGCCGCTAAACAAGTTTTTAAAGTGACTTAACATACACCTATATCTGTGTAATGCAGGCCGCGTCGAAGGAAAGGGTGCTTCAGCTGCCGTTGTTATTCTGAAACGGTTCGGTTGTGAAGTTTTAAGACTGTAAAATCAGTTGTTTTTGTTTTAATGATTAGCTGGCTAGCGAGCTAGCGATGTCAATGCCCTCCGCCGATATGCTGGAAACACCGCCTATGTACCCGTTTGAGGAGATAGAATATGCTGATATTGATGTGGAAGAGGTGAGTGACATGATACGCAAGTGATAAAGTTAATAAACACGCTGACAATAGTGTGGAAATGTTCTGCAAACATTCCCTTGATAGCTGTACTATAACTAGGACACTTGACATTGTATCACACTACACTTAATCTCTATTTTTAACTTCATTATTTATGTTTTTCATTGTTTTTGTCAAGCCACAGTGTGTTTGAAGGTGTACAAAGTGTGTTTTACTGAAATAAGTCTTTAACTGTTACACTTTTGCACAGTTCTAGATGTGGTTCTGAGTAATGTTTCAGTTTCTGAGTTTTAGCCTGTATGTTAGGTTTGTTTGAACTCTTTGCGGTGCTGTGAGTTTGTGAATGTGTACCTTCATTCTTTGTGATGTTCTCGTACATGTGTGTTTTGTAGGTGGTGGGCAGAGGGGCGTTTGGTGTTGTGTGCAAGGCCAAGTGGAAAGGCAGAGATGTGGCCATCAAGACTATAGAAAGTGAATCAGAGAGAAATGCCTTCATTGTTGAGGTACTGCCATATTGTTTAATTTGTTCACGTTAGTAACTACTGTGGTCGGAAACATAAACCGTGCATATACTGATTAAACAGACATTTGGTCTAATTTATTTTAAAAAGCCATCTTCTCCATTCTCTCTATCCAGCTTCGCCAGTTGTCTCGTGTAAATCATCCCAACATTGTGAAGCTGTATGGTTCCTGCAGTAACCCTGTAAGTCTCTACATGTTGCTATTGAGTGGATTTTGATCATGATCGTGAAACTTGATTCAGATGTGTTGCTATGGTCCAACCTTTTTTTGGGGTTCCTGTGATAAGAAACAAGTTTAATGATCTTACTGCAGGTATGTCTGGTGATGGAATATGCAGAGGGGGGTTCTTTGTATAATGGTAAGTAATTCTATTATAAGTTACTTTGCAACACTTTTTTGAAAAGGCCACTGGTCTAAACATCTTTGACTTAATTATTTTAAAACTACTGGTGTGAGGCCAAATCGCAGCATGAAAAATCACTTTGGCTTGTTAAAAGTTTTGCCTACAAGTTTTAAGGACTTATAATGCTGGCATTGGGTTTGCAGTTCTAAAATGGAATTAAATAAAATGAAATTAGATTTGTCGTTTTAATACTTTGCCTCCAGTTGTTGTACTTGGACAAATCAGATATTTTCTTTGTTCTGTTGTAGAATTAATTTACAGAAATGGGAAAATACTCTTCAGTGTGTATATATACAAATGTGCATACATGCTCAGAGCATCACAAAAGATTGTCTGGTGCTGTATTTTTTGCAGTGCAATTTTACACATTCTTTGATTCCATGGAATTTTGCATTTCAAAAATAGTTAAAAATGTATCCCTTATCCCTGGCCTATGGTAGTAGCAAGTGCTAAAGTTCTAGTCATTGTCCAAGCACATAAGCTGTTTCCCAAGTGAGCAAATGATTGATATCTCATAAATGTTTGCTTGTATTTATGACTGTATTCTGTGTTGACAGTGTTGCACGGTGCAGAGCCTCTCCCTCACTACACTGCATCTCATGCCATGAGCTGGTGCCTGCAGTGTTCTCAGGGGGTCTCGTATCTCCACGGAATGAAACCAAAGGCTCTCATTCACAGGGACCTCAAACCTCCCAAGTATGCTCCTCCATCATTTCTCTCATCACACTGTCTTGCCTCATGTCACTGGAACCCCCGTGAGAATTCCCTTTTCTCCTCATTCATGTGCTTGTTAAATTTAGTCCTTGTCATATAAGTTCCATTTAATTCAAAGCTAAGGGTTTTAAACGTACCTGGTTACATTGAGTCTTGCCTGACTATTTGCAATCTAATCACCTGAGATTAACACCAGGTGTAAACTCATACATGTGCTGACTGTTTTCTGACTGATGATAGTGGAAACATTACTGGATCATTCAGGACTGCCATCGCTCATAAATGCTGTCTGGTCCATGTGTCAGAGGACGTATGTTCGGAGTCTTACCCTGCATTACTTACAACATGGCAGCGTATTGTGTTGTCCAGGCCAGGGCTGGTTATTTATGAGGCACTGTTTGTAAAAATCCCTGGCAGCACACCATGGAAATGGTCAGCTGGCTTCTCTCCCAGACACCTAGAATGAAGTTCTCTGGAAGAACTGGGTTATTACTAACTTTTGATAAATTGAACCCACATGAACAGTTCACAAGTGCTTTAACTGTGTTTAATTGGACTAAAGCACAGTTGGTAACTGGTTAACTGTCATCTGTGTATACCTGCATTTCTGCTCAAAATATTGCCAACTGAAGTGTATTTTAAAATTATGTGCTCTGCTAATGTTCTCATGATGGAATTCTTGATTAAGTATTAAGGCACACACACACTTCTTCTTTCTCTTGTCTTCAACCTTCAAGATGTACTCTGCCATTCAAGTACCATTCACTACCATTATATTATTTGAAAGAACTGAATGCTTTTATTCATCAGGGATGCATTGATCAAAAGTGAGATTTACAAGGTTGCAAAATATTTTTTCAACTTTCTATTCAATAAAGAATCCTGATAAAAATGCACCACTGTTTCCAGAAAAATATTCACTTTTTTTTTTATTCAACATTGACAATAAATGAAAATAAGAAAAACTTGAGCTGCATATTAGAATGATTTCTAAAAAAATCATGACACTGAAGACTGGAGTAATGGTTGCTGAAAATTCATTTAAATTGCATTTAAAACAATATCAAAATAGAAAAGTTACTTAAAATTGTAATAATATTTTACAATATTGCTGTTTTACTGTGAGCATTAGAGACTTTCATAAACATCCCCAACATTTTGAATGGTAGTGTGAATGTTCTGTTTAACCAAAAAGGCTTTTTGTCTGTCCTGAAACCTTGTGAATTTACTTGCTGACTAACCGAAAAACAATCTTTTAAGTTGGCATACACTAGCAGGATGGGGTCGGGAATGAACATGTTGTTGTGATGCCATGAAGCAATAATTTTCCTGTGGCTTCAAACTAATTAGTCACATGAAATTACATTTAATGAGTTATTCAAAGCAAATTACTAATGAGGGACATGTTTTTCTTCTTGGAGACATCTCTGTTAATCTTTTTTGTATATTTTTTTCCTCATAGTCTGCTTCTGGTTGCTGGAGGTACTGTACTGAAGATCTGTGACTTCGGGACAGCATGTGACATCCAGACACACATGACTAACAACAAGGGAAGCGCAGCCTGGATGGCCCCAGAGGTGTTTGAAGGCAAGTTTCAGGAGCTTTCCAAGAACTTTTGTTCATGTTTGAACAGTCACTGGCTTATCATTGGCTTGTTTTTGATTGTATCAGAAGATCAAAACTGACTTCCGATTCTCCTTTTTACCAGTCTTTCTTATTACTTGTCTTCTCATATGCCGCTTCAGGCTTCACTAACCCTCGTACAAATATTTCCCTAAAACCAGTCACTGGATGCTCCTGTTCTATATGATGGATGAAACCATTATAATTTAATGCATGCGTTTGCAATCAACCGCTAATGGGTTTCAATTTTACCAAACACATTCAGGGGCACGTGGCTGTCAGGGGGGTCGGAGGAAACCTCAATTAGGAGCAGGTTGTTATCTTGTTTGTTTAGGGAGGATCAGAAATCCCATGTTATTACTCCTCTAGCACTGGCAGCAGAGGATATGCCGCACTCCTCATTTGCCACGTTGACAACAGTATTATCAGAAGACCAGAGCAAGGCAGCGTAAAGACATACTAGTGCGAGGCGCTGTAATTTAAGAATAATAAGAGCGGCAATTAAGGCTCTCCAGGGCAGCATGAGTGGAAATTAGCTCATCTGTTCAAAATAGGAGCGACAAGATAAAGGCTCTGCAACCCTGGACAGCAGAAAATGAACTTTTGGGAAATAGCTTTCATTTTGTATGGTGTGTGGTACTATTTGCTTCGATGTTGTTATTTTGGGCAGCTCGACGTAAAATCAACCATAACGTAGAAGAATTAATTATTTACCAAATTAATTTAGGTCTATATTTTACTGTATTAAACATCTATAATTATATAAAAATGTCATATATATAGTAAGGAAATTTCATTTGTTTATCCACCACACAAAACTAACAATAAAAGAAAACTATATAAAATATTTCCTTTTAGTATTGGTGCACACCTTGTGTTGTGGACAGAAAATTCAAAATAATTTCTGAAAAATCCTTAAATTATACTAGAAGATTTTTTATTTTTTTATTTTAAAAGGGCCACATTTATTATTGGTGTTTTAGTGCTGTTTCAAGTCTCTTATTCTCAATAAGGCTGCATTTATTTGATCAAAAGTACAGTAAAATGGTAGTACATGTTTGTATTGAGAATTATTAGTACAATTTAACATAACTGTTCTTTTTATTTGATTATATTTTAAAATGATGGCTAAGCTGAATTTTCAGCATCTTTACCCCAGTCTTCAGTGTCTCATGATCCTTCAGAAATCATTCTAATATACTGATTTGCTGGTCAAGAAACATATCTTTTTTTAGTATTGTCATAACGGTTGTGCTGCTCAATTTTTTTCAGAATTCTTTGAATACAATTTTCAAAAGAACAGCATTTATTTGAAATTGAAATCTTTTGTAACATTATAAATGTCTTTCGTGTCACCTTTGAGCAACTGAATGTGTCCAAGCTGAATAAAAGTATTAATTTGAACAAACTTTGAATGGTAGAGTAATTCACAAGTAAACATGTCCATGGCAGTGGCATTCCTTACTTAAGTATTATAAAAACTTTAATACAATAATAATAATAATACAATAATAATTCTTTCACAGAAACATTCACAGAATTTTGTGGTTTTGTAGTGACAATAGCTTTGGATCTTATAACCAGAATGTGGACCTTATTCAGGAAATTGTTACATGTAGGTGATTACTCTCTGTATGTGTGTGTTGCAGGCAGTAACTACAGTGAGAAGTGTGACGTGTTCAGTTGGGGTATCATTCTCTGGGAGGTGATCACACGGCGGAAGCCCTTCGATGAAATTGGTGGCCCTGCTTTCCGCATCATGTGGGCTGTGCACCGCGGTGAGTTTTATGTGTGCTTGTTTGTGCTCCATATCATGATGAGAATCTGCTGAGATCGTCTAGGTCCAAGATTAGGAGTTTCAGTCATCTGTCTTTCTGTAGGCACACGACCACCTCTCATTAAGAACTTACCGAAGCCCATAGAGAGTCTGATGAATCGTTGCTGGTCCAAAGACCCATCTCAGCGGCCTTCCATGGAGGAGATAGTGAAGATTATGAGCCACCTCATGAGGGTAACGCCACACCGCCAGCATGCCTGACAAAATATTCCAATGTTCCTAGCTGTCTTATTTTGCGTCTAAAGCTGCCTCTTCAGTCTGATCCCTCTCTCCCCCCTCTAGTATTTCCCAGGATCAGAAGAGCCTCTTCAGTACCCATATCAGTATTCAGATGAAGGCCAGAGTAACTCTGCCGCCAGCACAGGTACAGAATAACAAAATAGGCTTGAATAATAAATACTTGTTCATGGCTGGTTCATTTTATTTTATTCAAATCATTTTCTTATGGTGTGGATGGGAAACAAATGGTTTATATTACATTTTTTGAAAGAAATTATTACTTCTATTCAGCAAGGATGCATTAAAGTGATCAAAACTGACAGAAATATTTTCTAACAATGTGAAAGCCTTTACTATTTCAAATAAATGCCTTTCATTTGAACTTTCTATTTATCAAAGAATCCTAAAAAAAGTAGCACAGTTTACACAAAAATATTAAACTGTTTTCAACTCTGATAATAATAAGAAATGTTACTTGAGAAGCAAATCAGCATATTACAATGATTTCTGAAGGATTGTGTGACACTGAACACTTTCATTACAGGAATGAATTACATTTTAAATATTTTAAATTGCAATAATATTTCGCACTATTATAGTTTTTACTGTATTTTTGATCAAATGCAGCCTTGGTGAGTATAAGAGACTTCTTACAAAAACATTAGAAATGTACAGAGGCCAAACTTTTGAACAGCAGTGTATGTGGAAATGTGTTCATTATTCACATTAGAATGCCATATCTCTTTAATCCAGGCTCATATTTAGACTACACATGTACCAGCAACAAGAACGACATCAACATGGAGCACACCAACTCCCCTGGCAGCAACGACACCATCAAGTTCCCATATAAACCAAAGGTAACGCATCAACAATCTACACCACCATACAAAGACTGTCCTCTAAGAAAGCTCAAAAGTGGAATCCGTCTTTGTGTGCGTTTCAGGGCGACCCCTTAAGGCCTGGCCACCCCCTCTCCAGAGGCAGCAGCGTAGAGAGTCTTTCTGGCAGGTCACATTGTCTGGCTTCATCCGACAGCAAACGAATGAGTGCCGATCTCTCCGAACTGGAGCACAGATTACCCTTTGCTCCCGCAGGTAACATGTTTCCTCAACACCTGTCATAAAGTTTCATACCTTCCCAGAAATTCCTTGCGATACAATGACATTTTACAGTTTATACATCATTTGATCTTATTTAACATTGAGGTTTTTTCTCTCTTGCAGTAGACACATATTGATATATTTGTAAACTCCACACTTTCCTATTCCTATTGTCAATTTTCTCCTCAGGTTGATATGTTAACAAAGAATATACACCACTAACAATGTCCCTTTTATAGACATTGACCTCACTTTTCTGTACTTGCACTGGCTGAATAGTGTGTACACTAGTACCCAGTGTACCGCTGACCTCAGTCAGTGCGCCCAAACACACATCAGACACAAAGAGCTGCATGGCATCTCCATCCCTCCTTTGGTCTGTCCTTCTGCAGTCACTAGTTCATCAGGCTTCCTGCCACTGCACGGATGTATGTCTGTCTGTATGTGTGTGTATATATGTTGCATGTATGTCTTAATGTAGCAGAAGATTGGAGTGACGTCCCTTACCCAGTCTGCTTTGATGTCTGCACCACACTCTTTCTCTCTGTCTCTGTCTCAGTACACACATTGTCTGCATGCCTGTGTTCGTCGCTACATGCGCGTGTCTGTATGTGTGTTTTTGCAGCACGTCCACAATATAAGCGAGGTCACCGTAAAACGGCATCACATGGCACCATTCTGGACATTCCCAAGATCATCATCACAGGTACCGGGAGTCCAGGCGCTCCCAGCAAACAGCTCCTAATCAGAGAAGGGCGTCACTGTGACGCACAAGCACGCATTGGTTGTTACTCCTGAATGTCATATATCCCCCGTCAGCCTGACCTTCATTTTAAGGAGAGTAGAAGAACAATGTAAGATCCTCATCTGAACATTTTCTGTACACGTGCATTTGTGCTGTGGATTGTACTCTTGACCAGGGGTCGTAACCTTGTGGTTAGTTATGAACCGTATTTAAGCCATATTCTCCAGGTGAACCACAAAGATCCATTAGACAAATCGTACAAGTTTGCTATCCAGTGAATTAATTAATCATTTATATAAAGTAATTGATTTAATTTATATGGTAATTTTTTTTTGCCCTTAATAATACTTTAGTATTAATGAGATTTACAGGGAGCAGTGTTTTAAATGCATGATTCTAAACATGCCACACAAAACATGATGGTGACACTCAAAATCACATAATTTAGAGAAGAAGAGGTGCACTTTAAAGGTACACCATGTAGCTTTTGGCCGTCTCGTGGTTAAACAACTGCATTCATTTTGCAGAAGAGCTTTGTTTTGGTTGTGCTTCGGCTCTGCGTGACTGTGCTGATGAGTGTGTATCCCACTGCTTTTAAAACATTCACTAATAGGTAGGGCTGTGACGGTATGGGATTTTTTCTTACCGCGGTAAAGATGCAACAAATCTCGCGGTTTGGCGGTTAACCGACCCCCCACCCACCCCCCCACAAAAAATAAAATAAAAAATAAATAAAAAAAAACACCCGCGGCCGCGTCACACACTGCAGACGCGATCAAGAACGCATGTAGCTTGTAAATGACAATGGAAATGAATAACATAAATCAGTATTCTTTATTAACAAATAAACAAATTAACATTTATATTAAATTGTAAATATTAATAATTAACTATTAATTAAGGCCGGCGACACACTGGCTGCGTGGTGTGAGTGTGGCGTTTCTGTTGCGTGTCAGCTGCGTGGCTTTTTTATGTCTTTGCACACCAGAAACAGCGCTGCTGCTGCTAGGTGACATATAAGCCTCATTGGTGATATATTAGACATATGGGGAGAGAGTTGTGGAAGGCCTATACTTAATGTTAAACATAAATATATAACAGCAAAGACAGCGTCGGCAGTATTGATGGCAAAATAGGCTACAGAATATTTCGTTCTCTATTGACAGGTGCAATATTTGAAAATCGATCATATTTTTTTTTAATTACATTTATATCTGCATTTATGTCAAAACCTAAACTTTCAAACATCAAAATGTAATTTATTAATATGTATTCATGTCAAAATGACATACAAACATTTTTTTCCTATTCTATTTTGCCAGGAAACGCTTCCAACAGGCTTGCGTGAAAAATAGGCGTCGGTTCTATTTCTAGCATGCACGCTTTTTTCCGCGCGGCTCGTGCCGCAACTGAGACGCGCGTCTCACGCAGGCACACAGTGTGCAAGCTCTAACCTGTTAACATGGGAGCCGAAATAAAAACGGACACGCCACGCAGCCAGTGTCGCCGACCTAAGGTAGGTCTGCTGCACTTAAGTCCAGCAAACGCCACAGGATGGTTAATTTTTCTAAGATGTGGTCTTAAGTTAGTGGTATTTCCTCGCGAGACAGATACTTTTGTGCGACAAATACGGCATATTGCCTTGTCCAAATTCACCGGATTCCCCTTAATTGTCACCTGCCTCAAAGGCGACACAGTATTTGGCTTAGACACTAGATTCGTGGCTATTTTTTGAATAATGTCATTCGGCTAGCGCCGTCAACTGTTATTGCCTAGGCTACCACATAAGAGAGATCGCTACTTGCAATTAAAATCTAACTCCAACTGTTTACGTTATGCTTGTCTTTTATGCCTGTGTTTGTTTGTATTTAATTGAACATTATCTGTAAACATCACAAGTACTGAAACCTAGCAGTTAATTAATAATAATCAGAAACACACAAACAAATAAATCCCCCATATGTTTAACGGACTGTCCCTCCCTTGTGCAGGAAGCGTTTTTTTTTTTCTCCAGAAGCACTTGAACATGGGACTCGGAGAATACAGTAAATTATAAGCAAATATTAATGTGTTTATAGTTCATATCACACACCATATATGCACTCCTGTAACTTTCAAAAAAAAAAAAAAAAAGTGCGGTGATGATCTCACACCGCGGTAGGCATCTCATTAACGCGATATTGCGGTGATGCGGTTATCGTCACACCCCTACTAATAGGCTTAAGAAATATGACCAGTTTAGGTGGAAAGAATCTCAAGCTAACTGTAACTATACCTATTAATAGACGCAGTACTTCCTTGAAAATAAATTCCACCATAATGAAATGACTCTTCACAATATAGATAATGTTTTACTATGAACTCTGTTTAAACTCTGTTTAATAAAATACCTCACTCACCTGTTGAGTAATAAAAATGTCATCTCCGCATCGCTTTCGCCAGAAGACTCTCTTCTGTTCTGTGTTTTAGTGACAACTAACCTATGCCACTCCTACACCATACATGCATCAAAGTGGCCGGAGCAACTTTTCTCTATTTATGGATATGGCGGGTGACATTCGCAATTTCCTGTGAAAACCATCCCGCTTGGTCTTGTTGTTTATAGCCCGTTTTAGAAGAAGGATTGATTTATTGACTCATTATTAAAATTGTATTCATTTTGAAAAAGAGAAAGTTGCATAATGTACCTTAAGTTATCAAAACAAGACGTGCAGTAGAGGTTCTCATGGTCCTAGATAAGCTGAAAATATCAGAAACATTCAGAAGTGTCAGGAAAAATAATGGAAATTTAAAAGGGCAAGGAAATTTCTATAGTTATTCTTGGTTCAAAATTAAAACATAATAGACTAGACTAGAATGACTAGAAAAATCAAATAAATTCATTGGTCAGGAAGTGTAGCTTGATTTGTTCATGCTGTGGTGAATGCTGGGAAATAGTCCATTAATGAACAACTTAAATGACTTGCATAAAAAAGGTTGGTGACCCCTGCTCTAGATGATTATTTGATTGGCGTTTGATTCACTTTGTCCCTATTTTAAATCCAGAGTCAGTCAGTTTATTAATCTTATTTCCAGGTTATATTTTCAGCTAGTTTAACCCCCACCAAAAAAATGTTGTGTCAGATTTGACGGTGGTTAGTGATCCTGGAGTAACACCCATTACAATCTCTTCTTTCTCTCTCTTGCTCATCTCTCTTTGCTTTTTTGATTATGGTGTCCTGCAAGCAATGATTTTCACACCCCATCCTCATATCTGCCTCTGACCATTAGAGGCACCTTTTGTATTTTCTGTTTAAAAAATAATCAAGAAACTCCCGTAAGCAGTGATTTAAAGCATGCGTGGTGGATGGGGATGTGGATTGATATGCCATCCCTCAGTCTTCCTGTTTGGCTTTATAGCAGGTGAAAGAAGATCTGCCAGCATGTGTGTTTGTGTGTCTCTCCCTCTTTCTCTCTCTCAGTGGTCGTACACTAGCTCGTGCTCGTCCTTGTTTCGCCTGCAGAAAGGATGTCGCCAAATGCTCAGCCCTTTGATCTTCCCTCCTCCATACACACAAGTTCATTAACTTGTTCATTAATTCAGTGGTTGCGATAAATCTCCTCCACATTTAGGGTCATCGCTATTATTATCATCATCCCTAATAATGCTGAAGGAAATGGAGACATTCAAGGATTGCGGAGTGGGAAAAAAAAGTTAAAAGCAGGAGTTGCATGATGAAGAGGTTATTAATTTGGTGTAACAATGAGAAAATCTGATTGGCATTTGAATTGTATCCCTCCTGCATGCATGCTGTTAGCCTGTCAATCATTTTTTATTATTCTCATAATCATTTTGACATGGAATTGACTTCATCAGTAACTATCATTATTAATAAAAAGAGTTAGGGCCATATTCATCAGAGTATTATTATTGTTTTTTGGTACTGTTTTTGTTGTAACTTTTTTTTTTTTCACTGTTTGCTTGAATGGGCTGATTTCGTGGTATAAGAGAGATTACATAGACATTGAAGGAATATTATTTATTAAATGCAAATTAAGATCTATGAACAGTATCTGTGGCATGCAGCTGATGACTACAGACAATAATTTTGACTCGTCCTTCAGGTTTTAAAATGCATTTACAGTGATAAACGTACAATAGAAGCTGGCAGCCTTTTTTATTTTTTAAATTAATGTATTCGTTTACTTTTATTTATTTATTTGAAAGCACTTGCATGAATTTAAGTCAAATTGAGGTAGGGCTACTTGTCTAAATGGTTATATGTTACCAACATAACTGCTTTGTTTGGAGTTTTGCTTTACGAATAGTTTTGTCACATTCCTTCCATATATCCTCAGAGGAATAATCAGGTTTACTTTTTTAGTTAGGCATAACATGAGGCAAAATATTGAATGCGACTTCGCATAGACCACAGGGTAGTTAGCAATTCTGTCACACCTGTTCAGTTAAATTGTTAGACTGTACTTTCAAAAACAGTGAACCGTTTCTAATTTACATTTTATTTGCTTTATTATTTCATTACAGACTTTTAAGACAAGTGTATTTTTTCTATTGTCTGACACAGATAAAGTTCATAGAGCTTAATTTGTATTAACCTGGAATATTCCAACTAATCATTTGCATCATGTATAGTAACATATAGTATATAGTAAGTCCCAGTCGGTCGGTAATGGTTGCTTTTAATTTCTGCAGGTGCTATTCTAGATGCTTTACCTGAGTTATAGTCTGTCTATAAAGTGATTTGTGTGAGTGTTTGTGAATAGGCTTTCTTTAGTAAACTTGTGTTGTCTTTTAATAGAGTACAGCTCCTATCATCATTGCTGCTTCATTTTCCATAAATACACACTAATCAACTCCCAAAATCAAAAAAACATTCATCAAACCATGATAGGAGCTGTCCAATCAATGCAGGCCAAGCTGCCTGTGTTATTCTATAGGTGTGGTCTACTGTTTTTGGTGTAGTGTGTGTGAGTTGCGATGGCCTCGCGAGGGGTTTGGTCACGTGACGGCCACGTTAGAGGAGATGCTGTCATGGTAGTGAGTTGGGGATTTAATCAGTGCAGCTGTCTGGGTGTCACAACCCTCTTGCTCCAGCCGTTGGACGAGAGCTCATGCACTACCAATAAGACTTATCAGATTCCTCTTTTCTCTCCTTTCTCTATGTCTCGTCTCTTTTTGCAGCGACCTGTGAGCCTCATAGACGCAGATCAGTGCAGGATCTTCCTGCCATTGGTACGGAGTCCAGTCAGGTAAGATGCTTCAATTTCAGACTTTCAGTGGTGCGATGTGTAAGGAACTGGGAAGACTTTAGGTGCGACAAACAGTATTCACAATTGCATTTTATACAAGTAACAAAAATATGTGAAATAAGAGCTCTCGCATCTTATGTACTGGGAGGACACAATAGTTTATCAAATAAAATAAAGAGGGCATAAGATCTGTTTTATAATAGGAAACTGAGGTGTTGTGGGTCTAGATTCAACCAAAAGTTTATTCAGCACCTGGCTTTTTCCCCCCAGAATTATTTGATAAATAGAAAGTTAGAAAATAGAAATCTTTAATCACATTATTTGATCACTTTTAATCATTTCAATGCAACCTTGCTGAATAAACGGCAAACTCTGACCCCAAACTTTTGAATGGTTTTGTAGCTTTTAATATTTTTGCCAAATATCCCTGGGTGTGTGAGAGCAATTAAATTCCAGGTATGATCTTCAAGAAATGACCTCAGGGTTCATAAAGGATTTGTAAGGATGTTGCACTCATGATCACGTAATTGTAAACGGCTATATATTTTCTTTAAGGTGAGGTTATAGGTAATATTAAGGTAATACTTTCCATTTATGAGAGGAACTGTAGCATCTCCTTCCTGCAGTGCTCTTGATGGGTGCAAAAACAGCATTTTGGAATCCACAGTATTCCAAAATTGAGCTTTTATCATCAAGTTTATAATTGGCATATTGTTTGACCAATCACAGGATAGCAGAAACAACAGCAGATCATCCAGCCCCAGTGTAAGGATGATTACGCCAGACAGGACAGGTAAAGTTTTCCTTCTAACCATCACACACGAGTTCCTGTAAGAATTTACCGGTTTAAATGCACACACACAATTGTATAAGGGTGTTCTCACACTAGGCGATCTGAACCGTGCCCGAGCACGTTTGATTAGTGTGATCATATCGTGCCCAGATGCGGTTCGCTGAACCGTCCCTGGCCTACTTGGAAGAAGTGGGATCTGGCATGGTGGGCATGGTTCAGTTGGGCTCGGGCCTGGTGCGCATGTAGTGTGATCGCTAACCGTGCCGGAGCACGGAACAGCTACTCTTGTGTGTGCTGCTGTTGTCATTACGACAGCAAACATCTTCTGTTGCTATTTGGACAGTACACTTTTCATTTAATTTAATTAAATCGAGTATATTTAGGTTTATAACGGGTTTGGTTCTCACCTTATTATTGAACAGGAATTGTAGTTTGCGAGTAAAGCTGTAAATTCCTCCATCAACGTCAGCGGCCTCCGTAATAATCTTCTGATACGTGCAGCACAATCAAGTTAAAATCGCTGCACAGCATAAATTATAAATCTATTAGGCAGTCTATTAGCGAAAGAGCTTTTCTTTCTGTTTTCTTCAAAACAAAAAGTTGCATCGTAAATGATGTAAGCGTGCTCCGGCCCAGAACGTTAAGTGCAGGGGGAGTGGGACAATCGTGCCGGGACAATCGTGCCAGGACACGGTACAAGGCAACTGTGCCTAGTGTGAGTACACCCTAAATGTATAATAACCCAATAAGCTGGGATAATAGTTGATGAATTTGTATGAGCCTCCTGTACATGTTTGGAATTACATCATTGCAGATTGTGACATTTTGTTATATTTCTGAACACTTGATGTTCCCTCAGTCTGACCTCAAAGTTCACGTCCTCAGTGTGTTTGTAAATCTATATCAGTGACAGTAAACGGCTCAGGCAGAGCTGCAGACATTACGTAAGCGGCATCAATGATTTAGGACGCTTTTCTGTCTGACAGTCGCAGTCCTGGACTGAGATGAGACTGGGCTATTTATTGCTCAACTCTCACTCTCTTCCTGCCGATTACCACAGTTTACTATAACAGCATTACTCAACAAACTAAAAAAAAACACTTGCTGTTCTGCATAGACTTCTTCACTCTTCATATCAAAATAATATAAATAACCAGTGAATAAATACAGATGGAATAGTTCAGATCTGCTGTCCTCAATTCATGGTTTTTGGATGTTTACTAAAACGATTTTCCTCATTCTTGTAGACACCAATGGTTCAGATAACTCCATCCCCATGGCCTACCTGACCCTGGACCATCAGTTACAGGTACACACTTCACATGATTCTGTCCACCAAAAATAGGCTGAAAATGTGAAATGATTGAATACCATGAAGTATGACTGCATGTGCATGGAAACTGTTTGGTCTATATCTGTGGTGTGGATGGTTTTGTTTCCAGGGTGCTGTGGTATCACTCCTCTCAGAAAAGGTTTGCAAGATGTAAAAACAGCCCTCTAATTAAATCAAGTCTGGGTTACAGTTTTACCAGACTTTTTATGCTATTTATATGGTGTAATTCAGTTATAAATACATGGCAGCAAATTGAGAGCGAGACATTTTGATATTTTTGGCGTTCAGACCACGACTGGTATAAATATCACTTTTCCATTTCAGATTAATTAGCCAAAAGGTGACATTTGATGAATGAATCTGTGTTTGTCTGCAGCCTCTAGCCCCCTGTCCAAACTCCAAAGAATCAATGGCAGTGTTTGAGCAGCACTGTAAGATGGCACAGGAGTACCTGAAGGTGCAGACTGAGATCGCTCTTCTCATACAGAGGAAGTAAGTCTGAGGAATCTGAATCAAATCATCAGTATGTACAATATTAGGAACTAGGGTGGCTCAGGGTTATCTTATTAATCTTTATTGCTTGAATAAAATCTGAAATAAAATATTAGATGGAAATGTAAACTAACGACAATTAGAAATTTTGCCTTGGCATCTAACTGAAATAGGTTAAAGTTGACGCTCTAATATCATTAATTAGAAAGAAAGACTAAAACTGAACAGAAATGAAAAAGAAATGGTAATATGAAAAACTAATGAAATGACAAAAGCACATGACAAAATGACTAAAAATGAAACATGAAAATGAAAATTGAAAATACTAAAATTAAAAGCTCATTCAAAATTTTAATATAAACTATAATAGTAAATAATATAAATAATACTAAAATAACACGAGGGTTTCCATACCATCAAATTGACATTTTACAATCCTTGAAATCTATGATGAAAAATGTTTGTTGACGAGCTTTTTCATCATGGCTAAGATGAGACGACAATTAGGTAATTTAACAATAACTGTGACTGTATATTTAAAAAAAAAAAAACTTCAAAAACCAAAATCGCTTTTACGTTTACTGCGACTAAATATGCGATCAAACCTTCTCAGTGATAAACTGTAATAAATCCAAACATGGATCTCGACTATATTGTTTGCAGAAACATTCACTTACCAACCTCTGTACTACAATAGTCTTTTTTTGCTGTTGATTTTGGAATTATTGGAATGGATTTAATTTTTCAAGAAGTTCCTTGTTTTACCAGTTTATATAAAACTGGTAAAACCAAGCTTATAATAAATCAAGAAACTAGATAAGGTAAAATAAACCATGCGAATCAGTTGACTCTCTTGATGTGTGCTTATTGGTGAAAGTGCAATAAATCTGATGAAATGTAAAAATAAAATTCTTATAAAACAACAATTATAGTGATAATTTTGAGCAAAATAATCGTTATCAGTTTAACCATTATGCAGTTTAAAATGTGAAGTTTTCATTGACTAAAACTAGACTAAAATGGCCAGACATTTAGTTAAAAAAAAAAAAAAAAAAAAAACAGGACATGGTTGACTAAATATAAAAACTAAAAAGTACATTTGACAGGACTAGGACTAAGACTAAATAAAAAAATAGCTGACAAAATTAACACTACTTGATACTAATTCTAATATCACAGCAAAAATGTATTCTATATAAAAAGTTAAATATATCATATATTAAATATTTATAAATATTCAAATTCTTATTTGTAAATAAATGTTTTAATTCACCTAAAAAAAAATTGTTTAAATATGGAAAAGTTGAAATAATGTACTTATATTCTGTTTGTAAGTTGTATGTATGCTATTTGTTTTTGGTCTTTCTGAAAAGTAATAAAAACAATTTTTGAAGTGATTAAAGGGATGGTTAACCCAAAAATTACTCAGTTATGTCGTTCCAAATCTCTATGACAGACTTTCTTCTGCAGAGCACAAAAGAAGATATTTTGAAGAATGTTAGTACCAAACAGTTTCAGTTCCCATAGGTTTCCATTATATTTTTGACCATACAATGGAAGTCAAGGGCCGAAACTCTTTGGTTGGACTATCCTTTTAATTAAACAAAGAAAAAAAGAAAACGGGGTTGGTAAAAATAACCTAAAAAAAAAACTAAAAAAACAGGGGGGGGGGTGTTCGCTCCAACATTAAATTTCTCCTATAGGCATATGTGTTGTAGCCCAGTCATTAAAGAAAACGATTTAGTTTCATATTTATTTTTAATTTTTTTTATTTTTTTATTTCATCTATGTTGATTATATGAAAAGCATGAGTAAGATCCATAGACAGTATAAGAAGGTAAGATTAGAAGGCTTGCGGTAGGCTTGCTACGATAGTCGGTGTTACCTGTGTTACACGGTGTTAAGTCGCAACACCGGTTTCATCACTTGCCCACTGTGGCACCGCAAAAAAAAAAAAAAAGTTTAAAGCGTTTAAATTAATTACGCAGTATCCGTTTTTTTCTGTCACCACGTTGACTATAGCGTTGTATGATCACGCTCTTATTAATGTGAATGCTTTTAAACCATTCAAGCGCGACAAGACAGACCGCGCTGTAGTCCTGCCTATTACACAGACACACACACACACACACACGACCCACAGAAAAGACGCGCGTCAGTATCGAGTTCTCTTTCGGGCTTGAAATGCGGAGACCTGGAGTGTTATTTAAAAAATTTATTTAGTTTTAGTCATATTTAGATTTTTAATTAGTTTTTTTTAAACTTTCGGATTCAACCCATGTTCTCAAGCAGTGAAAAATAGAGGACACTGACAACGCGTTGACAGACAGACAGGACCGAGCAGGTAATATTTAATATGAAACAAAGTCTCAACTTTCAAATTTGGGCAGTCAAAGAAAATTAAACAATAAATAGGCCTACCGTTTTGTGGCTCTTTAAACGGTCGTGACAGATTGCCTCAGTTAAAGCCAAGGTCAAATCCACCGACGTTAATCTAACTCTCCTGACTGCTTTGTCGAACAAAAATGGTGGATTTTGATTGGTCAGACTCAGATCGCATGTCAATCAAACTCCCTGTGAAGGATGAATTGACGCAAATTTAAGCACCAACTTTTTAAAAGCGATGTAACTTTTTTTTTTCTTTTTTTTTGACGACGTAGTTAAGGCGGCAGGCGTGTGTTGCTTAGGTGGCCGTCTTAGTTCCAAAGTGCTGCGGGAAACCATGAATGTAATATGTCCATAACTGTTGTTATTCAAACTATTAGTTACACATTTCAAAACGAACCTTAACTAAGGGTCAAAACTTGCCAGATTCCAAAACAAATGCTCCAAATGAGCCAAATGTGAAAACGCCCTAAACCAACAATACCAGATAAACTAGACTACAAACTACCGGTACTTTTGAAAATCTCTGTTTTGTTTTCCCTCCATTTTCCCTCCTCTGATGTCTGTTGTTCATCTCTACAGGAAAGAGCTGATAGCAGAACTGGACCAGGACGAGAAGGATCAGCAGAACGCATGTCGCCTCGCTCAGGAGCACAAGAAGCTCCTGGAGGAGAACAAGAGTCTGTCCACCTACTACCAGCAGTGCAAGAAGCAACTAGAGCTGATCCGAGCGCAGCAGCAAAAGAGACAGGGCACCTCATGAACCCCTTTCATTATGACTGACTCGTATAATCACAGTCCCCATTATCTCGTCCACCCCGATCCAAACATTGGGGTTAGCTATAGTTTGGCCCAGAAACCCCCTTATTCTGCCTAAAAGCATCCCACCCCGGCCACCCATGATCATATGTGCCCATAAAACCTGAAGATGGTAACCGTATGACCTATACTCCACAGTGACCATGGGCCATTTCCGCCCCATGCAAACGGTTCTGAGACCCTGCGCTCAACTGCACAAGCATGCTGCGTTGCATGTTACCCGTGAGTCTGCGGCAGGATATGCAATAGCAGGGACACGATTAAAGCCCGCAACTGCTGGCCGTGATACATGCAGACAGTTCTTCACAAATCAAGTCTAAACTAGCCAGCAAACAGAGTGTGTCTGCAAACACGTTTTGGGAACCCGGCATCTTATCCCAGGGATTTTAAAGAGAGGATGTAAAAGGAACAAATGAGATCTCTTGGAATGTCACTTTCTTTTTTTTTTTCTTCTTCCTCTAACCATCCCAGAATTCTCTGTGGGGTTTGCCTAATTCCTCTCGATTAGGTGTCGGTCCTTAAGAATGTGAAAGCAAAGTGGCTAATTTTATTATTTTAAAATTTAGGTTTTTATTTTGTTGCATTCACTTTGTGTACTTTTTCATTTTAACCCTAATTATGCAAAAAAAGTGCTACAGATGTTCCCTCTTTTTTTTTAATTGTCAGCCCTAAAAAGTGTTATAATGTATTGATTTGAAATCGGGGGATGTATTTTACATATGCCTTGCATGTTGACCTTGTGTTTATGGACAAACACGGGTCGATCTCTGTGTATGTGCGGCCTCACAAGAAAAATGCTGTTTGTAATCCGCTTCCTTTAACATAGCGCTCAAATCATCGCTCTAAAAGAGACCGAAACAAATGGACTTGAGTGTATGTGATTGTGAGTACAAACATTTTAATCATGACTACAGTATTCTTGTTTCTTTGCTCTGTTGTGTATCTTTATCTAACTTTGTATGGTAATTTATCCAGGGTTTTCAGAGATCCGCTTCATAGTTTTTGTTGTAAGTGTGGGAAAGACGCTCTTTCTCTGAGCTTGATTTATGTATTTTTAGTTCACATGATGCCTTAGAGTTGAATTGTTTGCGTTTTACTTGACTGTTTGGCAATGAGACCGCTCACACATGCCGTGATTTAATGCAATTATGAGTTTAGAAACATGAATGAGAGTTTTAAAAGGCTTGCGAATGCAACCTGAAATCTGATGGTCCGTATGATCTTGTCAATATGCTGCAGAAATCATGAAATCACGATGAGGGCAGTCAACACACTCTGGTTCTCTTTAGTTAGGTTCCTTGTTCTTACCACTAGTTTTCCATCCCTGTACTTAATTTAAGATTTTGAAAGAGAAAGCAGCCGTATTGTTACATAGCATGAATTCCTTTTAGATATCACACTTTGTTTACTTCGTTGGCCCCAACACACCCTCCACCCAGGTTTTTGCACAGTCCCGACTGGTTATCACTGATTACGAATATACCGAGGAAATCTTGAGCAGGGTAAAGACACATTTGGATGTTCAAGATCTTTAAGTGAGTTTCTGCTAATCTTTTTGTTCAACAGTAAAGTGGTGTATTATTATAATTTTTTTTCCGAGTTCAATGATGAGTTTCTGTACTATGTGCTGTAAATAAGATGTCTGATTTCTTAAGCTGTTGGGAACGGGAATACACAGGTGAAGGTCGCATCTTGAAATAAATCGAACAGGTAAACATCAAGCTTCAGACTGTCTGTGCTGTCTCTGCTCTTCAGTCCAGCAGTTTTTTTGTTTTTGTTTTTTTTTTAAACAGAATGTTGTTCGCAAACATTCTTAATTCAAAACCTTTTTACTTTTCTTTTTTCGTAATAAATTACATTTATAAAAAAATATATACATGAAAATAAAAAATATATATACAATATAACCATAACAAATGAACATCTGCCATCTTATTTAATATTATTAATTAATAAGGCTGGTGTTCTGCGGTGACTGAATATGCTCACTGCATTTGCTTTAAAAGCATTTAGTATTGTAAGCCTACATATAATATTGTAACGCATATTTAATCATGACTTCAGTGTTCTTGTTTCTTTGTGTATCCTACTTTAAACCAATGTGATTATAGTGTTTATATGAATTCATAGTGTACATTAGAATAAACTGTATATTAAATAAGAGTAAAAACTTCATTGGAGCATTTATATTAAGTACGGCAGGATACAATTATTTAAAACAAATTAAGTGTCAGTTGTAAAAACGAATTTTTCTTTTAAATTTCCCTAAAAAATGTGAATGCGGCCAATTTGCAGAATTGTAAAATTGTAAAACTGAATTTTTAGATTCAGTTTTGCGTTAGTTACATTGTCATCATGATGTTGTTAAATTATATAATTTCACATAGAAAAAGTTAGTGTTTAAATGTATATTGTTTATGTTTTGGGCTTTGCTTTTGAGATAGTATCGTCTCACTACTGTAACCAAGATTTCGGCGAAAGAACGAGGGATAGGGGAGAGCGGGGCACAACGTAACGCTTTTTGACTTTCTTAATTTGTGTAAGTCTACTTAGGGTTCAGAGTATTTATTTTTCCCCACATTAATTTCACACGTCTAGTACAATTATGTTGTTTTGTTTTATTAATACAGTGTATACTTTTTTCTTGATATACCCCGAAATAATGGAAGTGAAATGTGACTGCATGCCCCATAGGTGGGGTACATTGTAACATGTGAGGGGCACATTGTAACAGATTAAAATACTATCTGATCTAATAAAAAATATATACAAGACAAACTAAAATATTTTCTCAATAAAATACAATTATTAACTTTTTCATATAAAATAAATAATGGCATTTTTTAATAATTAAAAATAATAAAAAAATTGAGGGAAAACACCGCTATACAGCATACATATAACGTTGACGGTAGCCATTGACTTCCATAGTATTTTCCATAGTACTTCTATAAGAAACTGGTACAAGTTTGGAACAACTTTAGGTGAGTAGATGATGACAGAATTTTCATTTTTGGGTGAACTATCCCTTTTATTGGTATGAGGATGTAATGCTTCTTTAAACCAGAAGAGGGCGATAGAGGTTAAGCTGGCTCTTCATCTGTGCAAACGCTTCCTCTCTCAAACAAAGGAATCTGGTGTGGATGTGATGCTGATATAAAATAAATAAATACTCTTATAAACACAACAGCATGCATCAAATATGTCTTCAAAAATAAGTGAACCGTAATTTCTTACCTTAGAAGTAGCCTAAACTAAACTAATATCATTAGCAAATAGAAGCCAATATCTTCAGATAAAGGAGATTTGGGAGGCGGTGTGTATTACAGCCTAGAATAACAAGTATTGTGCAAATTATGCATACATGTTACCTGCGCAGTTCAGTTGTTGTCACGCCATGTGCTTGAGGTTGGAGCCACTTGAATCAAACTCATTCAATCCACATGATGTCATTCCTCTCTCCTTATTGTGTGTTGTGGCTTCTCTGGCCAGTGTTGTGTTCAGGAGGTTGAGAAAGGAACTGAGGGTATTGTTTAGGGGCCATCGGATGAGATGCTGTCATCCTGTCCTTTTGTTTTTTGTTGTTCGATGGTGATGGCGAGAAATGAGAAGCAGACTATACGGAGGGTTTAGGGTGACCGGAGGGACCCAGGGCTTTCGATGAGGTCATCAGGAATGGTTACGCATTACAGAAACTGCAAGGGCGGTCGTGACATTTCTGTATCTCTGTGTACCGGGCGTACAGTTTGTGAATAAACTGTGAGTTAAAAGCTGATGCAATAAAATCCTATGAGCTGTTAATAGCAATGTGATGCATTACACAGACAGCAAGGCTTTTGTTTTCGCACGCTCGTTCAGCGGCGTTCCTTCGAAATACTCATTTTAAATGCAGCATCATTCTCTTTTTTTTGTTGGTGACAAAGTTTCTCTGAAATTTGTATTAGATCTCTCTCTCTCTCTCTTTCTTCCTCTCCCCCTCTCATTCTCTCTCTGTAACCATGGTAACTGCCTGGAAATAGGCTAGGAATGGTAGAGGTGGTTGCAGTTTTTAGTAATGGCCAGAATTTGGGTCATAATATCTGTATATCAGTCTATAAATTGCACAGTGTTCCAGATAACTTATTTCATTAATCAGAATGATTCCCTGGCCAGCCCTGTTCAAACGTGGCTATGGGCGATTCTTCACATGCTTGCAAGCACAGCTCCTCCGAGACCCTTCTGAGGAGACAAAGAGATCTCACTGCTGCTGGTGCAACAGTCTGAGGTGTTTCATTCTTCTTTCTTTCTTTCTTTCTTTTTCTTTTTTTTTATACCTCTAGCATCTAAAGGACAGAGAACATTAAAAATGATCTTCTGACACATAATGTGAATAGTTCGTCCCTAAAGGAAATTGTTTAAAGGGTTTTTGTATGCTGATAAGATGCTTTAGATCTTTTTAACAAGATGCATGTTTCCTCTCACTCAAATCAGCACGTTTAAGATGTGAGATGTCGGCCTGATTTTAACAGTGTCATTTTCACACACTGCAACTGCTGAAACTGAGTCCCTGTCGCTGGTTTGAGGGATCCTGTGTCTTACAAACCATCATGAGCAGGTTTTTACTTTAGCAGTTTCTTCAAGTACAAAACTACAAATATATGACACTTTGAGAATCAGTTTTGTTGCGGCGACTGGAGCGTTTCGGTAGGACGCCATTTGTGACCCTGGATCACAAAACCAGTCAAAAGTCGCACGGGTATATTTGTAGCAATAGCCAACAATACATTGTATGGGTCAAAATTATCGATTTTTCTTTTATGCCGAAAATCATTAGGATATTGAGTAAAGATCATGTTCCATGAAGATATTTTGTAAATTTTCTACCGTGTATATATATTAAACATTTATTTTTGTGAGTGGATGCAGCAAAAGTGCAAACATAAATGGACAACTTTAAAGGTGATTTTCTCAATGTTTAGATTTTTTGCACCCTCAGATTCCAGATTTTCAAATAGTTGTATCTCGGCCAAATATTGTCCTGTCCTAACAAACCATACATCAATGGAAAGCTTATTTATTCAGCTTTCAAATGATGTAGCCTATAAATATATTTATCTATAATTTCAAAAATATTACCCATGTGACTGGTTTTGTGGTCCAGGGTCACATTTGTAATGTATGCGACCTTGTGCTTTACCTTCAGCTTGAACACCACTGAGCTACGAGTCATGGTGCTGTAAACTTGCCTTCAATAAAACAAGAAATTAATCTTGACTGAGTAACTTACAATTTAGAAACAATATTGGCAGGGGGTTTTTTTGCCACCAAAAGTCCCAAACAAGGTCAAAGTTGATTAACCGCCACACAACCCCAAGTACATAGTAGGCCTAGTGGCTTTTCAAACGAATAAATTGACTGAATAATTAAAATTAATCACTCATAAAGGAACTGATTTGTTTCGTTTTCCAAATTAATCAGTCATTCAGTTCATAAGTCAGTTCAATCACTCACTCATAAAGACAGGTATTGGTTTCGGTCCTGAATTAATCTGTTTTTGAAAGAATTGCTTGAGAGAATGATTCAAAGAGTCTGTTTTTTTTCTGAATGAATCTGTGTTTTTGAATAAATCGGTTGATTGAATGATTCAGATGGCTAATTTATAAAGTTAACTGCTGCATCCCAATTCGCCTGCTTATACTATACTATGCCTTATACTACGAACTGTTTTTGTTAAGAAAAAGAAGATACTTTTGAGTGTAGGCTATATGGCATAAGAGTAGGCAAGCTTTGGGACATAGGCCTACTAGTTTGTCATAATTTTGCGGACATAACGGACAGCTCTGCCGCTATATATCAATTATCTTGTCACAGTTAAAAATTTAAATCCTCTACATTTAATTTAATTTAATTTAATTTAATTTAATTTAATTTCCTACCGTATCGGAGAGAAATGAAGAAGCAAGTTGATCTGCCATTCTTGTGTCTTTCATGCGGAGACTCTCATGTGTTTGCATAACGATGAATTTAAAGGTTAAAGTGCCCCTATCATGGATTTTTGAAAATGACCTTTCATGCAGTGTGTAATTTAGCTGTATGTGAATATAAACAGTCTGCAAAGTTGTAAAGCTGTAAGTGCATCATAAATAACGTTAGTTTATTTTAAAAGAAAGAGTCGACTCTGAAGAGTCGTTTGGATTTCGAATCTATTTTCGTGACGTTCATGTCACGATGTACTACATTTGCATAATACCCGCCAAAATCTTGCTGTTGTTCATTCATGTGAATATCATGTCGTCAAGATGCAGTGCTCTCTTCTGTGAAAGTAAATTCGGTTTATTTTCACTTCAAAAGGATGAGGCTGTGAAGAATCAGTGGTTAAAATTCATCAATTCATTCATTCATCAACTTTTGCTGTGTTCCCTTCATTTTACTGACGACGGCTTCTCAAGTTCAACGGAGGATTCGCAAAACGCTCTCTGGAAAGATGGGTCAGTAACGTTACCCAGTTTATTTGGACCAACTAATTATTGATATATATATATATATTATATCCATTGTTCAAGTTTGTGTTTTATATAGCCTAGTGTAGGTCTCCTGCTAACTGGCTAATGGGCCTTTCACACAGGACGCGGTATGCGCGGCGCTTGCCGCTGAGTTCTGCGTTGCCATTCAGATACAACGCGATTTGCGCTGCGCTATGACGTAGGCGGAGTTTTAAAAACTTTTAGCGGGAGCTCTATTACGTCTGTTGTTCCTCCTTTCGGTCAGCAGCAAACAATGTATCTGTCCCATTCTAAATTTATAATGTTACAAAAGATTCTATTTCAGATAAATGCTGTTCTTTTGAACTTTCCATTCATAAAAGAATCCTGAAATAAAAATGTAAATAACGGTTTTCAACAGTGATAATAATCATAAATGTTTCTTGAGCATCAAATCCTCATAAAATACTGATTTGTGAATACAGCTTTCCTGACGATGTCCCTATACGACCTCAAACTTGTATCGTACAGCTCATGAAATTCCGACACACACACAGTACTAGCCGTTCATCCATTTTGATTTCCGTGCTTGTTTGGATCCCCCGATTCTATTGGCCGCGCTGGTAATCGTCACAGAGCGCAGCGGCAAAAGTTGAACTATTTTGAACTTTGACCGCGGCGTGAGCGCGAGCTCGCCAATGATGCGCATGCGCGGCGCAAGCCATTGAGATGAATGGGTTTTATAGCGCAGCGCCGCGCTTACCGCGTCCTGTGTGAAAGGCCCATAACTCACATTAACTGTCTTACTGAAATACTTCTGCTAATCAGTTGTGGGCCACTATTACCTAACGTACAACTATGTCTATTAATGCAGATTGTCTGTCATTCTCATTACTTTGAGTAAAGAGAAATGATGGAGCTAGATTTGTTTTACCAATGTTTATGTTAGTCCTTATAGTGCTCGGCCGTTATTGATACAGTTCCCGCATGTTCACTGTAATAAATTAGAAATATACTCATTGGATTTTTGATGGACGTACACTTGTTAATGCTAATGGTGAGGAATTACAGTTGCAACATTTTATATACCTCAAACTGAGTAGTGTATCACTGAGAAACGTCATGTGATGGAGGTTCAGGTTGAATAACTAGTTCTTCCAATGTTTCATCTTCTGACTCTCGTTCAGATTGATTCTGTCTTTAGTTTAAGGTGTACTGAGCTGTAGGAAGCCTCTGGGTGGAGCTGAAGTTCAGTTATGGCAATGGGCGTTTTTTGTTTATGACGCGCTGTATGTGGAAATAGATAACATTGAATAAATATTTTTTCATCAGGTTAGATACTGATTATTAATCACTCAAACCCCTTTATCTAAACCTCTCTACTTAACCATCGGTCTCGCGAATTCGCCATGTCTTTTTATTCAAGTTTGTAGTTAATCGAATCCTCATCCAACGTGCAATGGGTTGTGGGCAATATTAGTGATCGAGTGAGCATGGATCTGTACTTCGAATTCTAACTGTAAAAAAGTAGACCATACAAGTATTTAGGCCGGATATTAAGCGAATTGTGATGCAGGAAATCTTTTTGAAGAAGAAGAAGAAGAATTGGTTGAGGGAATGATTCAATGATCACTCAAAAAAAAGTTAGTGTTTCATTCAAAATCACTTGTTTGGCATAAATATCTGCTGAAAGACTTCAAAACTGCAATTGCTGAAACTGTGAGTCCATTTCGCTGGTCTTACAAACCATTCTGAGCAGGTTTTTACATTCCCAGTTTCTTCAAGTACAGCACAACAAATATACCCTGGTAATCCAGAGTTCTTGCGAGAGCACAAGTTGAATTTGCTCAGCGAGTTACTCTGGTGTCGAGTAATGATGCTCATTAAATATGCCCCTCGATCTGAGCTGCACCAATCACATCGGGTTATCTGATATAGGCGGGCCAGAGGCGAGCTAAACAGATGACGACAGCGCTGTGACGTCGAAGTCATCAGTAAACATTGCAAGATGGCTATGGATGAATACCAGTTGTTTAAAACGGCTTTGGCCGCCACAATGAACGAGTTAGACTTGGCTTTTTTATCTAAAACAGGAACAGAAGACGCCGCTCGAATCCTTCCTTTGCAAGAAGGACGTTTTTGCTGTTTTGCTGACCGGATACAGTAAGAGTCTAATCTACCAGATAGCTCCGCTGGTAGCTAAGCGTATGGGTTTTATTGTTGTGATTGGTCGTAGTGTTATCCAATTGCGTGCAGTGAGATTTTCAAATGCATGCTTGGTGCCGCCCCTCGAGCTGGCCGATTTTCATTAGTCGACGCCAGACCATTAATCTTTTTTATTTAGGTCTGGATTTCCAGGCTACAACAAATATATGACTATTTGAGAATTAGTCATATATTTGTATTGTATGACCTTGTGCTTTACCCCTGGCTGGGCAAAATGGCCAAAAAATCATATCTGGGTATTTTTTGGTTAAATGGCGATATACGATATATATATTGGAACTTTCTACGTTTTTCTATTCGGATAAAGAAAATCTTTATTTTTTATTTATTTATTTTTTCACATCCAATGATATCCTACAAAGTAAACAATGTTGATTTTGAAGTATATGGAAACAAATATAGTGAATGCAAATGTTGGCTATATGCAATATATTATGTGCAAAAAGGTGGTTAAAATCACATTACATTTTAACATTACAATCTAAAAACAAAAATAATGCTTTTGTTTTTAAATTGACGAAAGGCTAAACTAAAAATGAAAATAACAACAAAAGCACAAACTAATTATATTAGCCTGCATTTGATTACCCCATTATGGTCACTTTCATAAAAATATACTTTACTTGTAAGTTTAAAATTCCACATATGGCACATTTATTGTCTCCAACAACAAATATATTTAGCAATATGTATATTTTAGTCAGAATTATTGCGCTACTATTCTATTGTGCTCCGGCGCTCATTCACAGAAGCTTGAATTTTAGCGGAGATTCACTTGCAGAAGGCTCGTCCTAGGCTCTCCTGACAGTGAAATTGACATATTTGTTTGACTTTCTAACATTTTCAGATGGAGAATATACCTGTGAAATGTAAAGCACTGAGGTAAGCACCACATCTCAAACGCATTAAACAGCGCAAGTATTTATCTGTCAGTCAGCAACAGTATCTGTCAGAGCATCTGACAGGGCAAGCTGCTTTAAACTTGTTAACTATATCTTACCAGTTATTTTGAAGCCCTTAATTGTGTCATGTTTAGGACAAATTGTACTATGTACTTTCACTGCAGCAGCTCACACTGCGTCCCCCGCTATTTTTCAGATGTGCTCGTATCAAACTACTGTATCGATATAAATGGTATTGCCTCATTCCATACCGTTTCTAAAAAATATATCGATATATCGTACAAACTCGATATACCGCCCCGCCCTAGCTTTACCTAATTCTAATTTTGAAATCTTTTGTTTTTTCCTGAATGAATCAGTGTTTGAAAGAATTGATTGAGTGAATGATTCAGTGATCGAAAAAAGTCCCTTGTTCGACATAAATACCTGTTAAAAGACTGAAAAAAATCCCCACCTCTAATGAGCAGACTGAAATGCTCAAACACAGACAAGCAGAACAATGCAAACAGGGAAAAGCCCCAGTGCTGTTGCATTCTCCATGGAGCACATTAAAAGAAACGGACTGCATGACTATGTTTTATTCTGAAAAATAGTCTTAAATTCAATGAAGGTAAACGTAAGTGACTGAAAGGTAATGTGACTGTGAGAGAAAGGGGGAGAGACAAAGTGCAACCAGCTATATTGTTGTGATCGCCTGTGTGTATGTGAGTGGGCGAAATGGTGTGGGTGGAAAGGTAATGGCTTTGAGCATGTGGAGTGATGAACATCTCCCCGCACAACACTGGAGCTTCAGACTCTGTTTCAAAACTGATGAGTCATCTCGCAGCACACCCCGTTTGTTCGTTTTTAGTCAGACATGGCCCAGAGAGCGCACTGTAGCTGCTCACCTACAGAAATCTAATTAGAGAGTCTGGATGTACAGGATTTCATCCATTTAATCCAGCTAACAGGGGCTTTATCCACACAGACACTAGCAGACCACATGGGGAGACGATGATAGCCTGAGACTGCATTACTGTATCCTGTTTGCGTAGCTTTATCCTCTTCAGGCATTATGAGCTAACAGAATGCAAATTTATGCACTTATACATTCTCAAGGGCCTCTAACTTTTTTAAAGGAACATGTTTTCTGTGGAGAAGCTTTGATATTTTTTATTAATTTGAGATTGAGTGTACGATCCATAATTTCTACAGCTCGTAGGGTGTCAGCGGTATCACAACAACACCTTTGATCAGCAACACTTTCACATGGCTCTGTGGTGAGGTGTTTTCAAGCTTTGTTTCCAGCACAGCACAAATTCCTGTGGTTCTTTGTGTGCTAAAGCATCAATTATAGATATTTCTTGTATTTAGACGCATACATACTAAAGCACCTGAGTTAACAGATTCAATTTTTTTATAAACTGCACAAAGGATTTTTTTCAATGGCCAGGCCATTGTTCCTGTCTCTGCACTTCATTATAGTGTGCAAAGTTCTCTAATGTGCACAAATGGATTAGATCTCTTGTTACGCTGATCTTAGTGCACTCGTGTGCTGTAATTATTTTTAGAATGGCCATCTGTTATCTAATAAGTTTTTTTTTTTTTTTTTTTTTTAAGAAAGTGCATGCATTTTGAAAGTATCCTCCTGGAGAAAAAAACATTTTGATATCAAGATTTTTCTTATGACTCATCGCTGATAAATCTAGTACAAATGTCATTTCCTTTCCCGTGCACTCTTATTTTTCACACAAACCTCATCACTGAGGTAAATAAGCAAACACAATGCTGTTATTGTTTGACTGGTTGGTTTGCTCAGTACAAGATGTGGCTGATCAAGAAACGCAGTGTCTAAAGCCAAGAACAAGAACAAAAATTGGTTTGGCTCTAGTTTGAACTCTAAAAGAACCTTTAACCAACCACACACACACACACACACGCATAAACACCCACTCTTGGCCTCTGACAAATGAACAATAACAACCTGTCAAGCATGGAAGTTCTGTCTTTCATCTGAATGTCTGAAGATGTTCTGCAGAGTAACAATTTTCTGTCCAGAATTTTAAGAGACCCCTGCCAAAAGCGAAGCTTAAAGGATTACTCACTCTCATGTCGTTCAAAACCTCTGTCTTTCTTCCTTCAGAAATTTTAAATGATGTGCTGGTCATTCTTTTCCTTGCTGTCGCAATGAATGGGGACGGAGGCTTGCGGTAACTGAAAGTAAGCTAAGCTGAGATAAAATGAAATAATTTATTTGATTTAATTTCTGCTTTCTATTGTATAACTTCAGAAGTATAGTCATTTTTAGTTACTATATAGAATAGAAGTATCATGCCTTTTTGGAGCTTGACAGTTTTTGACTATAAAAAAAGAACAATCTCTTTTATTGATTGTTTTTCTCTCTCTCTCTTTAAGCCTGCACGTGAATGAAGTATATGTGAGAGTGTGGGTGAAAGTGTACGTCCTGTGTGCAGAGATGTGCAGTGTTCTCAGGGGGGAAGTGTTACCTGTCCTGTAGGTAACCTGAGCTGTTGTTAATATCCGTGTTGTGAATGGCGGTTAGCCTGCTCCCCGAGGCTCTGCTGGGGAAGCAGCGATTGACGTAATCAAAGCGCTTGGCTTGAACTGCTTCGTTGGCTGGCCTCGGAGTTTACGTCTTTGCGCCTCTGTTGGGGCTTGCCTAGCACCTTAGCAAGCCAATATAGGGATGTCATTTGGCACCATGTTTCTCTGCAGCGACCGCAAAGTCAATTAATCTTCTCCGAAATGAGTCATCAAGTGTGGCCGACTGTCGTGCATTCGACTGGTTCAGGGGGGCCTGTTTTGATTTTACACCAGTCCTTACTGTTATGACTCATACCTTTCGGCAGCTTGCGGGATTTGACATGTCGTCTGATATTGCGCTGTACCTCTGCGAACTTCAACCAGAACAATAAAACCACTTATTTAGCCATTTTCATGCAACTGTTTAGCAGTTCTTCCTGTACAGGACTCTGATGATCTTTTTCGATACGCTATATAAAAAATAACTTTAAGCTCTTATACCAGGGGTGTCCAATCCTCCTGCTAGCAGAGCTAAATAAGATCTTTAGTATTAGAAACTTCCCAGTAGGTTTTGTATGGATGGTACAATTCCATAAAAATAAGGTAAATGGCAATGTGAAAAGTTTATATTGCAAATGCTGAACTAAGATCAAAGAATCCTGAAAAAATTATCATGATTTCCACAAAAATGTTAGGCAGCACAATGTGGAGTAATGATGCTGAAAATTCTGCTTTGCCATCACAAGTATAAATTATGTTTTAAAATATATTCAAAGAAAAATGTAATTTTAAATTGCATATGTACTAGGCTATATGAACATGTGCTTTCTACCATATATATACATCTGCATACATGCGTGTCAGTACTTGTCCACTATCTTGCTTGAGGAGGTTCAGAGAAATTCATTCTGCAAGCGCTCCATTTGAGCCTTAGATATGACACTGTGTTGAAGTGGTAATTGCAGAGGGAAGATTTGGTGGTTTTTGTTTGTTTTAGCACCAGCGAGGGGCCACTTTCTCTCACTTGTAGGTTAGTTAGTTAAATAAATGGCCCTGTCCAAACTGCAAAGTCTACGTTATATCTCGCCTGTTCTCCCTATACCTGTCTGTTTGTCCACTATAGAGCGATGGTGGGAATCAAAAGTCCCATGACTTTGATGGTCTGCCTTAAATCAGTCACTCAGTCAATCCGACGGCACAGTGGGGCCCCTGGGAGAAGACCACAGGGAAAGGTCACAAAGTGCAGGAATGCTTCTTGAACTCCTTGGCACTTTTCGTATGTGTACATTTAATCCTTGTAAAATGTTTCTTGTGCAACAGTCAACACCATAAATGATTGAAGTGTTCTGATCCTTCAATAAAAAAGGACTAATAGGAATGCTTTATATCTATGTAAGGTGCAGTGTGGAAGATTACGTTTAAAGTATTTTGCCCGGGAATCATACAGTAACTTTAATATGATTAAGTTAAGAGCACTAGATGATGTTCTTAAGGTGGAAGAAAAGGGTAACTTGATAAGTAAGTACACTTCATAGACAGAAGCTATATTCAGTTTTTATTTTTTGTTTTTTTGTAACTTTCTATTTCTTTTCAAAATCAAGCAACTACTCAATTTCGTGTACATCCACATTGTGATGGGGAGCCCTGAATTATAAAATAAGAAAAACAAATGAACTGTCTGTGGCGGCTATAATTCATAATTACAGTACATGCATGCTCCCTAGGGGAAGGATTCTACATTAGAAATGAGAATATTGTCAGGTGAAGCGCTCTTGTACAAACAGTAGGATGGTTTGGCACAAAGTTTGCTGGAATTATGTGCAGGTATAGGTTGCTTATATAAAGTCACTGATGCACAAAGTCATCTCAGCTCTCTAGTACTTGGATGTTTAAAACAATCAATGTAAAACACTTTTAACATTTTCATATTTTTTGTGTATGTATTTTGTATGTTGGTTTAAAACACTTTTAACATTTTCATATTTTTTGCAATACAATTAACACAATGAAATCACACTGGCATAAATTAATTCAAGAGTCAACTAATGAAGGTAGATTTTAACTGAAAGGTTGAACTGAACTGAACAGGACAGGAGCATTTTTTATGAATATCAGGACAGGGCAAGTTGTCACATTTGCTTTGTCTTATAAATGTATTATTTGCATTGCCGGAATTGTTTTGTTACTTTATTTATTTAAGACAATAACAGTGGAAATATTCAATTGTTTTTTTTCTTGTTTTTTTTACCAACACTTGAAGATATATGTGCCTATATTTTAATCGACTTTCAAAAATAAACACTGAAAAATGTTTACTTGTAAAACAAATCTAACAAAAGTAAAACAAATAAAAATTGATTTAATAGACTAATTTGAAAGTCATAACATAGTAGTGACCTAGAGTGTAGTTCGAGTGATGTTAGAACTGACTTCACCCTTTATTCAAATGATAATAAATAAATTTGATTTTGTAGGCATATTGCATAGTTGTGCTTAGAGTTGGTTGTTTATCTGTAACACAATGAAATATGCCAAATTGTACTGACATAATAAAAAATTATAAACACATGCAAAAACAAGAGAAAACCAATAAAATATTAATAACTAATCATGTTGTAGTTAATGCATGCTTTTTCCTGTGAGCTTTTTTTCTTCTATTATTTTTTTGCATAGTAAAATAAAACTTGTA
Organism: Leuciscus leuciscus; assembly: GCF_965113295.1. Taxonomy (NCBI): domain Eukaryota; kingdom Metazoa; phylum Chordata; class Actinopteri; order Cypriniformes; family Leuciscidae; genus Leuciscus; species Leuciscus leuciscus. Next base: position 28,525,340 of record NC_138743.1, on the reverse strand, counting down.
GCTGTAGTTTAGTTTACCCCCTTTAATAATTAAAAAATAATAATCTTTCAAAAATAATTGTATGTGTGTATATATATATATATATATATATATCACAACCATTTTTGAATAAACTTATTTGTTAGGGCTATTACAAAAAGTGAACACACAATAACAGCATGGCACAAAATTATGTTGCCTACCGCATGTCAGTTTCAGTCTGTATGTATTCTATATGAAAGTCTCTCAAGACGTGGGTCCCAGTCCTCGTCTGGGATCAGCCTGTACTCGTGAAATTGGCGTCGGAACACACATCGCTTTTCCCCGCTACTCTAATTCGCGAACCGCGGCAGCGCACATATTTGGAGTAAAGTGCCTTGCCACTGGAGGCAGCAACGCAATGCGCAGCGCAGCGCTGTTGTGAATGAGGGCTGGGATGACGTCAGTGCGCGAATGTCAACAATGTAGCGATTGAGAGTAGGCGTTTCATTCGAGTGTAACAAACAGAGGAGACGGAGCCGCACGCTGCAGAGATCACCACACACACACATTTACACACACGCGTTTTTATAAACACTTTTACAACCATAAACGTGATTTTTTTTTTTTTCCCATAAAGAAAAATAATTATTGTAAGAGTGCACCGCAAAAACGTGATCTCCCTGCAGCCCGGGGACTTTAGGAGTCTGCAAGGAAGTCATCATGTGAGAGGAAAAAAATAGCTAAACGGACAAAAGGGCTGCATCACAAGGGAAAAAAACAAAACTAGGCTGAAGGTGAGTTGCATGATTATTATTAGGTTTTTATCCATGCCTCCTGTGCGTTACATGTTGTTCATCTGTCGTAAATGGAAACGGAGAGACAAACTTGTGTTTTTGAGTGGGCTGTTTCACAGTACTTGGAGGCTTTGTTTCACGCTATACAGGCAAATATCACAGAAAGGGAAAAAAGCTAGACCGCATGCCTGCCAGGGTTTACTTCAGCTGAAAACACACTCCCGTTTTAACGTAGTTACCACATCCTGTTGTGCAGCAGTGACAATAGTTTGAGTGTGTTTGCTAGTAGTGGGATGCACTGCGATCCCGGGGGGAGGAGGAGGGGTCAGGCATGGCTTGTTTTCGCTTAAAGAAAAGAAGTTGTCACTCGGCCTTGACCGATCATAACAACGACGGAGACCCCCGGTGTAGATTCCCGCCTCCTTTCCTTCCCATGAATGGAGGAGTTGAGAATGAAAGTGTTTTTTATTTATTTATTTATTTTTTATCGCAGTAGTTTAATAAATGTCGCAACGTTTAATATTCTTAACATGATTTGATTTTAAAATCATGATTATGTATCTATTATTATCAGAATTACAGACGAGGGTTTAATCTAGAGAGCAGGCGCTGCATATATCAGCTCATCTCTGTTTCAAAGAGCAATCGGCTAAAAAACACGGCTGGTTGGGAAATGTGCTTACTGCAGTGGGTTGTAAAAATGGGAAGCAAGCTGTCTTTGTTCTGCACATCTCTGATGTAAACCACAGCCATTGCATTACACACTCTGATTAATCCCCATAAAAGCAGCAGCATATTTGCTGTGTAAGGGACGGCGAGCCTTATTTGGTTCAGCAACCAATGCAAACGTCTCGACTACCATTTAAAGGAACGAGGGAGCGTTTTCAGCGCGCGCACGCTGGAATGCTGGATCTCCGGTCTTCCCTCAATGATGATGAACAAACTCCATGAACTGCACTTTATGATGCAGGTGTTTCGCATTATCACGTTAAGTTCCGCCTTGAATAATATGACTAATTTAACGGACACCGGCAGAGGTGGATGTAATAAGCGCGAGCGCGCATTCGGGAATGTGATGTGATAATTACTCTTCTCTGCTGTTGTAGAAAAATATATGTCAAATAGATTTTATTTCTTTTATTTTTGTATTTTATGTGAATTGGTTGTAAAGTTATGAATGACTTGGCGGTTTTATTCGCAGGTTTAAATCACTAATTCCCATACATGTAAACAAAAAGCCACTCAATAATAATAATAATAGGCATGAACCGGAAGGATGATTTTGTGGTGGGACTCCTGGACAATAATAATGTAGGCTATATGTGAATATAAATATATAGACCTATATATTTTTCTTTTGGACATGATTCAGTTCATTTAATTAATTAATTCCCGGTTATTCAGTAAGTGAGTTGACAAGCGTCTGAATGAATCAATGTAATGAAGGCATTTGAAATGAGGTGATGCAGCAGTTTGAGCGGCGCGTGCATTCCTTTGTCTGCGGCGCTATTGAATCGTCCAGGATATTTTTCATTTGCCCACAGACTGAATTGGTCAACCGCCAACGTATCGTTAAGTAATTGTACATAGTTTTGAATGTTAAATTAATTTCACATTGTCCTAATAGCCTATTCATGGCATTGCTTCTTTTTACACTTCTCCCTTTTATAAAACTGTTTACACTTGCGCCCTCCCCCTTCTATTATAAGCCTTTAAGACAGACTGTAGCAAACCAACAAAACCCCACCGTATTGTCTTATTTAAAATAAAAAAAAATCAATATGATTTTAGCTTTGTAAATCGATTTGTATGTATAGAAACACGTGCATAATCTCGTGTTGTAGATATGACGCCATTGTCTCCCTGAAGGAGATCACACAGATAGGCTATGTACATTTGCCATCAGCAGATGCCTTAGAGAGATAGGCTAGTTTTATTTATTTATTTATTTATTCAAATAATGAGCATTCTGTCATCATTTACTCATATTATTCCAACTTTCTTCCTTCCTTGGAACACAAAAGGAGATGTTGGGCAGAATGACAGCCTCAGTCACTGTTCACTAACATTGCATCTTTTTGCATCATACACTGAAAGTGAATGGTGACTAAAGCTGTCATTCTGCCTAACTCCTTTTGTGTTCCACTTAAAGTAGTCCTATGGGTTTTGAGTACAAGTAAATTATGCAAACTGAATATAATCTTAATAATTGTTACACATTTTTGTGTTGTGCTATAGGTCTGGTTTAAGGTAATTTACCCGAACTGTATAATAATAATAATAATCAGTTTATTAGATTTGTCCCCTAAACAAAAGTAATTGTGCTCTCTTTTAAAGTAGGGGTTTTCAGTTTTTTAGATTCCACAGACCCCCTAAATATGATCTTCCTTGTGTCATTTTTAAAGGCAGCTATTGTATATATTTTCATACATAAAGACCCCATTTATACTGTGTATAAAAATGTGTGAAAATAAGTGGAAAATAATATGTGGGAAATATTAAGGTTCTTTTACACAAAAGAAAAAGAACCTTTTTTTTTTTTTTTGTCTACTAAAAAACGTATTTATTTATTTATTAAATCAATTTAATATTATTTTAATATCTTTTTATTTTGATGTATTTTAATCAATTTTAAATTGTTTATTTTCTCTCTGTATTATTATTTTTTGCATTTTTTTACAGTTTTTTTTCTCCATGGACCGCAAGTACTCCCTTTCAGCCCCCTCGGAGTCTCCGAAAGTTTGAAAACCCCTGTTTTAAAGTACTATACATAAAACTCCTCCTATGCCAAGCTATCTTGTTCAATTTGATCAGATATACATTTTCTTATAGGGAAAGGAAGGCCACTGTCAGCACTCATAATAAAATCATGTTCTCCGGGAGGATGAGTCTGCAGCGCACTGCGCAGTTAATAGCTTTATTAAGATCCCCCTCCATTTCTGATATAAATCCACCCTCAGTTTGTTTTCTCTGCAAGTCATTCTCTCATGATTTGCTAATTTTGCTTTGCTCACAACTCATTAGATATTTAGAATTAGAATGAATTATTCATCAAATGCAAATTCCCTAAATTAATGATTTGTAATGTATTCTAGTGATTTTTATTCTTTCTTTAAAGAACATGACTGAATATACTCCATTCAAGATCAGTTTAACAGCAAGGTTTTTTTTCTCTCTTTTTTTTCTTTTTTTCTCAGGCGTTCTCATGCTGATGATTCATAAACTGACAGGTTTTAACAATCATTCTTCTAAAGAGCCTATCCCATTTTGGTTGAGTTTACGGATGGCATTGAGTAACTGGAGTAGGAAAATAAACGGATATTTTACGTCGACCTCATTAATGCCTAATGATTGTTATTGGATTAAGTGTATTTTAAACACTCATGCATCATAGTACTTGAACAGCAGTGTTCTGGTACATTTGAGTTTTTACAAGTTTTAGCATTTCTTCTCTCCAGCCTGTTTGAATAAGCCCACCAGTAAAGCTCTTCGCAGAGAATAAGAGCCTTGGGTATGAAAACATGTTCCCATAGCCGTCCCACGTCAGCACTAAGGCATGTTTGACCGAGTTCCAGCCTTTGAGAAGGAGAAAAATAAAAAAAAAGAGAGCGAGAGAGCAAGCTGAGCCATTTAAGTTCAGACGAGACTTTTTTTCTGTTTTCGGATGGCATTTTGGGTGGCAGTAAGTGATTGGCATCATCAGTCACTGTGCAGTGAGCGTGTCTATAATGGCACACAATCCCATAGACAGTAGAAGGAATCTCTCAGTGTTCGCCCTCATCAGTGTTTGTGCCAAGGCAAATCTCACTGGCTGTTACCACAGGCCAAATCCTGACTGGACCATTTTGCTCTAGGATTTTTGGGATTGCCGTGCCTGTGCGCTGTTACCTCATTCAGATTGTAAATCATTTTGTCTGTGCACTTTGGCATCCACTTGCCCATCTTGTCATCCAATGCTCTTACATGCAAATTAACTTCTAAATGAAAAGATTGACAGGCTGCTCCACATCTGGCCTGAATTGAGCTCCAGTTAAAAACAACAAGCGCGAATGAGCAGGAAGTTTATGGGTGGAATAGTGGAAGCGTTCGACTCAATGGAAGCCCATAAAATCCACACCAGGAATTCCGTAACAGTCAACAGTCTCTCCGGCCCACAGCAGCGGGCAGAAAGAGAATCCCACTCGGAGCGCTGAATTAACACAATTACCGCCACGTTTGGATTATTGCTTTTTAAACTCCTTCTTTGCGGGAGTTCTGTTTTTATGCTGAATCGAGGGATTTATGCGTGTAGTTATTAATGGATGATGTGTGTCTGTAGGATTTTCTGTAGCACAGCTGCTGTTTTGATACTGTCAGCCCGTCTCACACATAGTAAACCTCTCCCATTCTGCTCTCTATCTCATTGATTATCAGTTAGATGGAGATTGTCAATGTACCTTTCAAAACTTTAGGGTTTTAGTACGATGTTTTGGTCACACTTAAGTTTATGGGCCAATTCTCACTATTAACTAATTATTAACTACGACTTTTGCCTCAATAAACTCCTAATTACTGCTTTTTAATAGTTAGTAAGGTAGATGTTTAGTTTAGGTATTGGGTAGGATTAAGGGATGTAGAATATGGCATTTATATGTGCTTTATAAGTACTAATAAACATGCTGCAATATACATGCTAATAAGCAACTAGTTCATATTGGACCCTAAACTAAACTGTTACTGTTTTTTTTTTATCATTCAAAACAACAAATTTATACTTTACCTTAGCGAGTATTAAAACGATCAAAAGTGAAAGTAAAGATATTTACAAAAGATTTCTGTTTCAAATAAATGCTGTTCTTTCTATTCATCAAAAAATCCTGAAATAAATGTATCACAGTTTTAACAAAAATATTAAGCAGCACAACTGTTTTTAACATTGCTAATAATAAGAAATGTGTCTTGAGCAGCAAATCATCATATTAGAATGATTTCTGAAGGATCATGTGACACTGAAGACTGGAGTAATGGTGCTGAAAATTCAGCCTGTCTTCACAGGAATAAATTACAAAATATTTGAAAATCAAAAAATTATTTTAAATTGTAATATTTCACAATATTACTGTATTTTTCTGTATTTTTGATTAAATAAATGCAGCCTTGGTGAGCATAAGTAGCAAAGTATTAAAAAATCTTACTGATCCCAAACTTATATAAATGGTAGTGCAAGTTGTTCTAAGACTTAATAACATTTGTCAGTTTAGCTTAAATTTAGATCCAAGTCATTATGAACTCTGTGTAGGAGTGTAGAAGCGGTTTTACTGCCATTCTAATTTTGTCTAAGAAATATTAAAACTAGCCGTACCTGTCTGAGTAACAGCGAGGGCAGTTTCATGTGTTTTTTTGTTGTTGTTTTTTAGATCAAGCTGATAAGTGCCATAGTTTACTCAGCTGTCACTCATATTTAGGAGAACATCATCTGCAGTCATTTGTTAGTTGTGCTGTTTCTTTGGCAGGTATTGAAACCGCAAAGTTCTTCAGCATTGTGAAACTATTCAGTTTCAATTTACGACAAGTTTGGTTTCACCATTTGAGCACGTTGCCCTGCAAGTTTTAGATTCTTTATGTAAAGTACATGTTTAATAATATTTCTAATCAAAATTTGTACTCCATCCTGGCCAGAATTTTTGAGCCAAGAAGGTTTAAATGAATCTTCCATATAATTTTCATCTTTAAAAAATGAATTAGCACTATTATTCTAGGTAAAGAAAAGTCTAAAACGCTGTGGCAGTTATCATGCATTCACATGTCCAATTGAGTCACAACTTCCTTCAGCAGATTATTTGCTTTAAACTGAATGTCTGTTCATCTACCCATCCGTTATGTCTCTTCAAACCGGTTTAATTTTTTTTCCCATGGACATGGTGATCACTGACTTGGTAAAAAATAAATAAAAAAAGATTTGTTTATCAAAAAATCCTGAATAATATGTATCAATAAAATGCACGTTTCCTTAAAAATATTAAGTACCAAACAAGCATATTATAGTGATTTCTGAAGGATCATGTGACACTGAAGACTGGGGTAATGTAGCTGAAAATTTAGCTGTGCCATTACGGGAATAAATTATATTTTAAAATAAGTTATATCAGGTTGTAATTATATTTCACAATATTACTGTTTTTACTGTGTTTTCGGTGAGCATAAGAGACTTATTTCCATATAAATATGTATTTTAGGTTGTGATTTGAACCCGTTTTGTACTTAAACTTGCACCCTATCCCGCATTTATTTAAAGAAGTACTGATTTTGTATTGCACAAAACAACCTATATAAGTATAAAGCTAAGTGCATCTCTTGGAGATTTCTGTGGATGATTTGTCCTGTGTGTGTGTGTGTGTGTGTTCTGTGGTTAAATTTAGATCTGTCATTCCTGTCAGAATATCCATGCCTGCAGCTGCTGTGTCACATGTGCACTGCAATTGGAGAACTACAGACCACTATATCACTCTGTTTTCCATCTTTCAGACTTTCACTGCACTTTGCAGACTCATTCATGTAGCTGTTCTTTACTCTGCAGTCTGCAACTCATTCATTCTCACATTTCCCCATGTGCCAGACATCTCTCTCCTCTCCTTATCTCCTCTGCATTCCTCTTAGAGTGGGAGTTTAACCAATAGAAACTATAGATCCAAGTAAGGCTGACTCAGTTCTTTCTGTCTTATCTCAATGTACAGTGCAGCTTACGCCGTGCTGACTTACTAACAATAGATAGAGCGGTCCAACAGGTGGCTCACTAGCATTAGAGCAGTTAGGTCCAACTGGTAGCCTTCAGAGATTCCAGATCATTGGACGCATGTATGATCAGTAATAAAGACAGCAACCAGGCATATATGGCACAAGTCGACATCTATCGCATCATGACTTAACAGGAGGTGAAGAGGGAACATTACCCGCCAGTTTTTGCACAGCACCCGAGTACTAAAATAAATGTGGTGAAAGGGAGTTGAGGGTGTGTTTTTTTAAGCTTGATGTATCTCAGATGTGCTTTTTACAACTGTTTGTGGAAATAAGCAGCGCGACTGTTACAATGACACATACGTATTAACAATTAAACAAATCTTTTCACACAATCATTTGTAATGACTGACAAATTCTGTTTAATATTATATATTATTTTAGCACAGATATGTATAATATTATGAATTTATATTTACATTTAATTGTAAATATTAAATGTATGTTTACATTTATATTTAAACGCAGATTTTATATTTATATATGAATGTACACCAAGGCTGCATTTATTTTATTATTATTTAAAAAAAACAGTAATATTGGGAAATATTATTACAATTGAACACAACTGTTTTCTATTTGAATATATTTTAATTTGCTCAAGAAACATTTATTATTATCAATGGTAAAAACAGTTGTGTAACCATGGTATTGTTTTTGATAAATAAATTGAAAGTTCAAAAGAACTGCATTTTTACTCTATATATATATATTAGTAATGTAAGTTTTTAATCTCTCTTTGGATAAATTTAATACATCCTTGTGGAATAATAGTATTATTTAGTTTAATTTAATTAATAATAAATAGCATTAATTAAAATTTTAAATCTTACTGAATCCAATTTTTTTTAACGATAGTGTATTTGTATTATGTATTTAAAAGTATGTTTTTTGCATAATATTTAACATTGCAGAGTATTCCAAATGAACGCCAAGTTAACTTCTCCAGATATCCTCTGTCCAGTATATGGAGGGATGAGTGTCCAGTATATGGAGGGATGAGTGTACAGTAGTGTGCACCATGGGAATTGGAAAGCAGCATACATGTAGTGTCACTGGATCTCTGTCTGCAACTCTCCCTCTCTTTCTCACTCTCTTAACTGTCCCAGCATTATTTTTGCGCTGCTGTCTGCAGAATTCTCCAGGACACCTTATCAATGCTTGGCTGCTCTGAAGCCTTAAGCGCTACTCTCTCCAGAAATGACAAACCGGCAATCAGTGACCCGAGTGAAGCAGGCAGGAGTGTCTTTACCGCCATGCAAACAGCCGGTCCAAGTGCTGCAGTGAATGTGGGCCAGGCATAGCCTCAGGCAATTACATACATGCACAGTATATGTATACATCCATACATACATGACACGCTGTCACTAACACACCCACACAAATTAAAATGGTTTCACACCACAATAGGACTAAGGAAACCTGTGAGGGAGGGCAGGGGTGTCACTGGCCTGTGTCGGGACGGATGAGTCATATGCATTGTGCTGTGTCAATATTGATGCTCAGTCTAAATATAACCTAAACCTACACACTTTACCACAAAACTTCCTAAAGCACATGCATACACACTCACACTAGTGCCGCCCAGCCTGGAAAATGTGTTTTGTTGTTACTTTTTTTTTTTCTCTCTCTCTCTCTTTCCCCCATCTGTCAGGATGACGGTATCAAATGCTTTCCTGCGTATTTTAGCATATATGAAAAATAGAGCATTCCAGGGGTAATGTGAAATGCACATGCCAGATTTACACACCCGAACCGTGTAGGTTTATGTGAATGATTAAAAGTTTAAGAGAAATGTCCGTCTGGGTACCTGTGCCAGCAGAAGTCAGATTTACAGGAGTGTAGATGTTTTTTTCTCCGCTTCCCTGCGTCATTGGATGCTCTGTCGAGGCTTATCCCAGGTGAACATACCACAGCTATGCTGTCAAAACCTCGTCAGAGAAATGCTTTTGTTAGATTGAAAAAACAAAAGAGACGGTTCCTTCACCTTGGCAACTTAATTTTCGAATTCCTTGGATTTTCAGCCAACCCTAACTTGCAGAAAAATGTTTTTTGACCTCTTTCTCCCCCTCGTTCCCTCTTACTTTTTCTCCATTACTTCGTATTGGATTGCTGTATGGGACAGCAGTAATTTCAAACAATGTCGGCTAAGAGCCTGAATGAACTGTGTCTCAGGCATGCTAGATACTGAACTTCCTGCCAAGGTCATTTTCTTTCCCCCTCTGCCATTTTTTTATTTATTTTTTTTTTCCTGGATGGGAAAAAGTGACTTGAGTCCACAAGAGTGGAAGGTATTTAAACAATCAGCGGATTCCTGGTAAGTGGGTGAGATCATTGTTTTAGAGAGAAACAGCAAGTAAAAGGAGAATCAGAGCTGGAGCGAGTGAGTGAGCGAGGGAGGGAGGGCAGTAGGGGTGACCCCTGTGTGGCGAGCTGTTTTCCGTTTGCCAGAGCGACTCAGCAGGCGGACTGCACTCAGAGGGAACGTCGGCTCTGGCAAAGGTCAGAATTCCTCCCAGACGGATTTATTTGTATTGCTTTGCACTTCAGAACGAAGAACAAAACATTCCCATTGTGTGTGTGGAGGTTGTTTTACACAGCGGTCTATTGGAAACATCTGCAAATGATGAACGCTTGTATGAATAATCATGAATAAATAATAATCTTTCAGCATGGTCAGTGCAAACAAGTCAGTGATGTTTAACACTCTAGAGGAGTGATGGATGTATTAACCTCAAGGTGTAAAGCTTTCCTCGCTGTGTTTGGTAACTTAGAGGTTTTAACACAATTTCTAATTTCATGTTTGTGTGTGTGTGCGTGCGTGTGTGTGTGTGTGTGCGTGCGTGCGTGCGTGCGTGTGTGTGTGTGTGTGTGTGTGTGTGTGTGTGTGTGTGTGTGTGTGTGTGTGTGTGTGTGTGTGTGTGTGTGTGTGTGTGTGTGTGTGTGTGAAAAAAAGAAAGAAAAATTAAAATATTAAAAATGAAAGTTTGTTGGATTTATTACTTTACACTAACTGCTTTGAAGGTTTAAAAAGGGTGATCTTGGGGGTGACCAGCTTTTTTTAAAATTATTTTTATTATTATTTTTTCAGACTGATACTTTTAGATAATGAACCTAACTGAAGGGATGTTTACTAGCTGGCAAAGTTCAAACATATAACAGCCAGTTACTTTTTTAAACAAATACTTTATCATAAATTTGTTAACAATTAACTCGGCATCATTCGTTGATTAATCTGTTGGTGGATTCAATGTTGATGTTTTTTGTCAATTAAAATAATATTTAGAATAATAACGTGGCATAAATGTTTATTAGTAATATTTTTTTGTATAATATAACTATTAACTGTATTTTTACTATCTTTATTATTCATTTATAAAAATTATAATTATAAAGTAGATAAAAAAATCATTAATATTAAAGGATTTAAACTTTTAATTATTATTATTAAGTGTTTTAATATTTCATAATAATTAATTTAGATCTATTTTTGTTAACACTTTACAATAAGGTCTTATTAACATGAGTTAATGCATTAACTAATATGAACTAACAATGAGCAATACATTTGTTACTGTATTTATTAATGTTTGTTAATAAAAAAAAAAGTTTTGCTCATGTTAGTTCACAGTGCATTAACTAATGTTAACAAATACAACTTTTAATTTGAATAATGTATTATTTAGTAACTGTTGAAATAAACTAACTAAGATTAATAAGTGCTGTAGAAGTATTGTTCATTCTTAGTTCATGTTAACTAAACTTGTTAACTAATGAAACCTTATTGTAAAGTGTTACCATTTATTTATTTATTTATTTATTTTTTCAGCTAGACAACTTGCGGACCACGCTTACTGTCCTCCGTTTTAGAATTTCATTATTTTTGTCACCATTATGATTTCAGAATGCATCGTTGACTGACTGTTAACTTAACCTTCAAAAACAACAGTTTATGGTCTGAGGCGTTTTACGTTTTCTGTAGTAAATTGATGATTTGTGGGGCACTGAGGTGTGAATGAATAAAAACAAGCATGATATGTGGTTTTACTCTTTGTGCAGCTGGAGGTGTGTAAATGTGCGTGCATCCTGTGAGACTCGCACAGGTGGTGAGGGGGAGGGGTAAGAGGTGGGAGTGGAGCAGCAGGGGTGGCGTGACCACTTCCTGTCTCAAATGTACAGTAAATCGGTCGTGTCTTTACCAAATCAACACCGTGCACCGGTGGTGGCTTTACGCTGCCTGGCAGAATCCTCTCATTGGTTGAGCTCTTGCAGTGCGGCTTGCAGAACGAAACAGCTTTTCTTTGTTCTGTCTTTATTCGTGTAGAGATGTTTTCGCGGTGTCTTAAGGGAGAACGATAACAACAGTGCATCATTTACGACAGGAGCGCACATACCGTACACACAAAACACAACTTTTTGCCGAATGTTGCAGTGGTAAACAACAGCGTAAGGAAAAGCCTGAGGTGAAAGGAAATGATGTTTCACCCCGCTATGCAGAATGGAAAAGATTAGACGTGGTATTTGAGTTCGCCCCGTCATATAGCCTAGTTGAGTTTGATGTATAGAATGCTGCTGTGACTTGCCTGAGGTGGGAAGCTTGACGTGAGTTTGCGCAGGACAGAGTTACAGGTTCTTAACCCGAGAATGCAATGGTCACGACCACAGACCTCAAAAGCTTTGAATGTTCTATACATACACGCATGTAATAGTGCTGTTAAGAATGCATTGATCCATAAATGGATCTCTCTCTGCATGCACGCCGGTCAGAGTCGAGCTCTATTTATCAGGTAGCTTCAGGTACGGACAGATTTATGTGACTGCAGCTCTGTGCTCCAGTCAATAGTTGCGACCTTAACTTACAGTCAACAGGTTGAAGTGGCAGGGGTCAATGAGTCCGAGACCTGGCCATTCCAATGATGAGTGTCTTAAAAGAAAACATGCAGCAGCCTCATATAGTCAAAGACTCACTGGTTAATAGTGTTTTAGATTGCTTTGAGTGTTATTATGTGCTATATTTTACTTTGCGGACATTATTTATACATAGCCATATGCTAAGAAAAGTTTTTAATATGGAATAAATAAAAAAAATCTGTGCATCTATATATAATAATAATAATAATAATAATATTTAACAAAAAAAAATATATATATATATAATAAAATAATAATAAGTATTAAATGTTATTTTATATAATGTTATTAAATAAGTATTAAATAACATTTAATAAAATATTCATATAATAATAATACGTATTAAATGTTATTTTATGTGTGTGTGTATATATATATATATATATATATATATATATATATATATATGTATATATGTGTGTGTATATGTATTTATGTGTGTGTGTGTGTGTGTGTGTGTGTTAATTGGTTGGATTTTTTTCAAATGGCTATTAAAGTTTTTGTTATTTAGATCATTTGATAATTTTAAAGAACAAACAAAAAAGCAACATTAATAACTGTAAAAAAGATTAATTCTGAGAAACATTCTGAAACTAACTAATGTTTATGGCGTATCTTAAATTAAGTTTTTTAATCTTTAATTTTTAATCTTCCTCTATTTGTTTGTTATTAATCCATTTATTTTTAATCTTCCTATATTTGTTGTAGACTTTAATCTTCCTCTATTTGTTTGTTATTAATCCATTTATTTTTAATCTTCCTATATTTGTTGTAGACTTTTTAAAAACAAAACATACTTATTTTCTGTGTTATTTTTCTCAGTAATTTCTGTATTTCGTTCTGTTTTGGTATGCAGGTGTGTAAGTTGCCATGGTGTTCTAATTCAGAAATATTTGTGCAGTTCGATGCCTTGTAGAGGAACGTTTATATGCAGATGTACGGAAGCCGAAGATAACTAGTCCTGTTTGTCTTCTCATATAGACATAGACAGGGAATATCTTGTAGAACAGGACTCCACCTTTGCCAAAAGGCAAATGCTTACAGCAATTACTAAGTAAACAACAACAAAAAAGTGGAAAAAGTGAAAGCCAAAAATGTGGGGTGATGTAACATTTCAGCCTGTCTGACACATGGTTTTCAACATTTAAAAATGTTTCCATGAAGCTTGTTCCAAAAGGGAAAAAAAAGTATTATGACATGTATTTCTTTCTTTGTATGTTTTCAATGATTTTCTATTCAATAAATTCATTTTATATAATTTTTTCTAAATCATATAATGTTTATTTAATTTTTTTTACATTACAACATTATCTTTAGATAATTTTCTTATCTTTAACCATTACATTATTTTACCATTGAATATATTTTTCACCAACTGTGAAAGCTGAAACTTTTTACAGAAAATTGTATACATTTTGCTTTTCAATTTTACAGTTAAAAGTTTTAAACTTCAGTAGAACCTTTAGTAATACCTAAATTAAACCTAAAGAAAGACAGAAAAGAAAGTCAAATGCAAATCTAATATATTTAATGGTCAAATTAATTATTAAAATTATGCATTTTTCACAATTTAATTTCATAGATGGTGATGTGCAGGTAACCACTTTAATATTTATATTTCTTAAATTCTTTAAAAAATGTCAGCTGGCAGAGAATGCTATAAGTAGTTTGACATACATTAGTAAGTTAACAGGTTTCCAACACAGAATCAAATGACTTCCAAATTAAGTTTCAAATGTTTCTGAGACTACAAATGACGTAGATCACTTTTCAAACATGACACGATCACTTTGTAAACTATATTTCACAGCCGATTCTGCCAGAAGTTCATGACGTCATTTTTTTAGAACAAGCGTGATCTAGAGCAAGCACCTAAACCTGTCTGTTTTGCCTGATAAGACGTAAAGCCTCATTCGTTGTTGTGTTTATCTGAGAAAGATATCATGTATGATAATAAGAAATGCACTGTTCATTACAGGAAAGGAAGTATGGCTGGGGTTTACAGTTGATGAAGTCCGAGGGGCGTGTGTTAGCGTGACAAGAGGTGGAGCTTACTCCACACACAGAGAGACGTTCCTCTCTTAGGAGGCCCGTGCTGTCGAACCCGAAAAACCCAGCCGAGAAGTGTTGCTGGCGCTGCACCACAACATGCGCCTCAATCCCACAGTCACACCGGAGCATCTCAGCGCATGCTAACACTCGGAGCTGTCACTGTCACCTCCTGTCAGAGCTGTCAAACAATGGAACAGACCACTGTGAGTGATCAAATTTGAGTTTTTGCTTTTACACCTCATGCATATGCATAAAAAATGGGCGGCTGTTCTATTGCTATGTTTTGTTGGACGTGATTTGAAAGTCAGAAAGACTTGAGACATTATCAGATTTTGTATAGACCCAACAGCCTCAAAAGATCAATGAAGTGGATCACGTTCACAGTAGAGTATCAGGTCAGTCGTGGGGCGGGTAAATGTTTGACGTGTCCTCAAACGTCCCTACAGATATCCAGTGGTCCCCTTGTAGAGCTGAATGAAACAACCTACCATCTTGCAAAATATCTCCATTAAAAATTGCATATCAAGCGTTTAGTTTCAGTTAGGAAGTCTGCCATTTTGAGGAGAAGGCACTTTGAGGGCGAAACTGCACCAATAAACAAAAGATTTTTTTCAAAGTTTTGCTTTTCTACACTAGTTTGTGTACGTCAATTTCTAAAAGTGCCTTACAAAGGAAATAAAGCTTCCTTTTCAGTTTCCTCTCCAGGTGCTGCAAATATCAACCGTATAAATAAATATCGAGCCACAAAGTGACTGTAATATTAACTTGATGTAGTAAAACAACTTTCGTTGTTGGTGAATTTCTGCAAAAAAGGTTCAATCTAATTATGAATGCATTGTAGTACCTTGTTGGATCCATTTTTTTCTTTCTTTCTTTCCCTGAAAGTTCAGTCATACATTCCAGTCGAACTATTAATACGGTGGAGCGGCTTGTTATGCTGTGAGAGGGAAAAATTTGATCATTTTGAAACGTGACTCTAAAATCCTAGAGTTAACGGTCTCACATACACCTAATGTGTATGTAAAGTCAAGCTTCATGTCCCATCTTCATTAGTGAACTATTAAAAAGGACAAAGGAAAACTTGTCTCAGGGTCATTATACTCACTCACAGATTTACGTAGGTGATGCTTCTGGTTATTCAGCGTTTTCTGTTGTTGTGTAGAAGAAAGTTCTTAAGTGTGAGATCAGATTTCTGGGTGCGATGCAGGTCAGAAGAGCACAAAACAATGATTTTTGTTTTAGGAGCAGAGCGTATGCAGATCTCTAAAGGCTTTTAATGTTAGCCATGCCACACCTGACTGTTGTAACGACAGGGAAATTCAAATGTCTGAGACCAGCATAGTGAAAATGCTTCTCCATTTTTCTAATTTAATACAAAATTCGGCATAACAATTTGATTCAAAAGTTTCAGAATTTCAGACTTTTGCTTTAATGACAGGAGCTGCATGAACTTTACAAGTTTGTGTCAAACCTGATGATAATCATGTTCTCCAGCATGATTTGAGATTACTCAAAGAGCATCTCGAACGTCAGTGGAAGCAAGAACATCCGATTGTCTGTGCAAAGAATCTCATAATCAGTCACAAATTGACTTCTTATAGTGTACTAGAAATAGTCCACAATTCAAAATATTTCCTATTCATTTTATGACATAGCATTTCTTTGTCACGATGAAACAGAGTTAACAACATATTGTTTCTTCTGTATTGCGACATACTGTATATCTGAGTGTAATGGGTGCTTGAAAAAGAAAAAAATTAGGGGTGGGGACTAGGTTCTACCCATCGGTTCTTGTTGGATTTTGATATGTGGCCATTGCTTGCAAGCCTGCAGGGACAAATTCTGGCATTTGTCACCAGAGAGAAGTCCAGTTATTACATTTTGATTGAAAAATTACAAGGTAAAAAAAATAAATATATTTTTTAAAAACACATATGCATTGGGGCTGGGCGATATGGCAAAAAATTTAAATATTTAAAAAAAAAATGTCAGAACGATTGAGCCGAGCGGTTTCGTTTTTATTTTATTTTTTTATTTTTAATGTTTAACTAGTCAACTTAAAAATGTAACTACAATATGATTCAAGTACCATCTTCTTTATTAACCATCTGGTTAAAAAAGTTATATTCCAAGTGCACCACACCTGAAGTTATCAACATGGTGTAAATTTATATTTACTTTTATTTAAAATAATAACAGTAAATACATTTTAAATAAATGTAGAAATAGTTGGGTATTTCAAACAGCCTATAACATAAAAAACCAACAAGTCGGCTTTAAAGCACATTGATTGATTTTGTACATCTGAAGTTATCTCATGTGATCTACTGTTTTGGCATTTTCATAAATTGGTAATTTGCAAATAACCGACACAGCAAGTTCACTGTATATCCTATATATACACGTCAATCTTCTGTATCTATCCTCAGTTCTTTCCTCAGAGTGTGTGCAAACTGTGAGGCAGCGATCTGTCCCGTTCCCAGTGTGCTTTTCTGCGTGTGCAGCATGGGGTGAAGCCAGTGAAAGAGGACATTGTTCGTGTCGTAGTGAGGCATGTTGCATGCACTTATAACTCTAACTGAGTGGGTGAAGTTTCCCCCATCATGCACCAGAAATGCCTTTGAATGACTGGATTGTGTGGAAGGGAAAAGCAGCAGGCGTTTAACTCTTTTGTTTTAATTTTTCGCTCTCTTATCTCTGTCGTAAACTCAGAGACATTGTCACTCAGCTTTCTTAAAAGGATAATTCAACTGAAAAAACAAAGTTATCATCATTTACGTCATTCCAGACTTGTATACAATCTTTCTTCTGTGGAACACAACATTCTGAAGACTATTTATAATGTCCTTCCATGTAATAGAAGTCAATGGGGTCCAAAACAACATGAACCCCGTTGATGGTCAAAACATTTGTATTGACATGAGCGCAAGTAAATGACTGAATTTTCAATTTTGGGTGAACTATCTCTTTAAGTGATGTAACTGGGGAACATAACTTATGTTACGACTTTATGCGTTTCACATTAAACCAGCCAACGAAATGGATGGAGGAAAAAGAACATAAAGGAAAGAGTGATTTGAGTATGTTGTAATGTCATGGATTAAGATGCCCAGCACAGCTGCATCAGGGCCGAACCGTACAGTGGTGTGTTTCTCATTCTCTCCCATGTCCTAGAGCAATGACTTGTTAAAACGTGTGACTCAGAACGGCTTGTTTGTGAGCAGACCACCTCCAGAGTTTGATTCACAGGCCTCGGCTATTGATTCAAGTCTTCCGCTTGTGCCTAACAAAGAAGACAAATGGCTTTCACGTCTCTCCCTCTTTCTCATGCATTCGTTTCTCTCAAAGAGCATTGATTGATGAAACCACACAAGTGAAGTGTCCTGATGCCACGGGGGGCTCCCGGCTCGCAGTGATGTAATGTTTTTGAGGTCTGGTAAACGAGTGGATCAACGCAAATATGAAAACAAAGTTTTCAAGATTTCTCTAAACGCGTGCTCGTTTGTTTTCGGCGAGTCGCAGAGGAGCGTTTGCTCTCCGTGAGTTTTGGCACTTACGTCATGGAACTTGGCGACGTTTATGTCCATTCAGCGAGGGGAAACGTTATGTGGGAAATCAGTCGGTAAGGGTTTCCAAGGATTAAATGACAGAAAATTGCCTATTGATTTTAAAAAAGGAGTGCAAGTGAACATTTCGTCATATCCTAAAGAGTGAATCATTCAGTTGGACCCTTGGGGTTAGTTGATGTTTTGTGTGCTTTTTAATATGACCGATAGACCTTTGGAAATGACTGACGGCATTCAGTACGTAAATGACCATTTTGTGTTGGCTTGCATGGCTTCTTTTCAGCTATTTCCTTTGGTTCTTTTATAAATCACAAATGTGACACCGGCCGCTGAGTTCATCTTACTGCCCCGTGAGAAACTACGGGCTATGACACCATCTCCTGTTCTGGGTGTGTGTTTGGTTCGAGGAGTCTCCTCTGTGTCAAAGAGCTGCATGTTGAGGCTTCCTCCGATGCTCCGGGCGGAAAGGAGAGCACGGAGCGAAAGGTCATAGAGAACGAAAGAGGTTATTTTTAACCCTGCTGTATCATGTATCACCTCCTACCATGAGATTGGGTGAGGGAAGATATTTCAGGATGCTCTTGGGTATTAGGCCAGGTGAAACCAGGTGCTGTTCTTTTCTCATGTTTTCATCCAATTATGCTTTCTGAAGGAGAAAAATCTATATCAATGGTCAGTAGTGGTTGACCAATATGGATTTTTTTATGGCCAATGGTACTGATTTATTGGAGAGCAGAGTGGCTGTTGGCCGAGATAAGACATATAAAATATCACACTGTCCAGTAAATAAATAGCCTATAACAGTTGCTGCAACATTTGTATTTTCTATATTAAATATAATTAATCAATATAACTATTTTTTTTATTAAATTGATAAAAAAAAATTAAGCTTTAAAATAAACAGATTTATGCTTTAGCAACTTGATTCTGTAATCCTGTTATAGTACTACTTATTGCAAATAAAGAAATGGTTAAAAACATGAATAAAAAGAAGTAAACACTGTAATCAACTGTGCTTTCGGTAATCTGGTAAGTTTGTGTGCATTAGGAATCATATTTTGTCAAATAAAGACCAGTTTATTCTAAATATAAAAATAATAATATAGCGATTTAAAGATGACACTTGATCATCAATCAAAGATGATTGCTCTCTGGTGCAATCGTTGTTAGCGCTGTCAAAGTAAAAGTCCTGTTGCTGTCCAAATAATCTGAAACGATGCCAATCATTTAAAATACAAAATATAGGACAATATATCAGCCATGGCAATATACTGTGTAATTCACATTACACAGTAGTCAGTAGCACTTAATGGGTTTGTTGAATATATGCTAGAAATGTTTTGCAGCAGTGGATGGAGTGTTTACCACAGCTGCAGTCACAGATGGCACAGTACAGTAGCTTTGCAGTGCTCAGACGCTGTTCAAACATATGGTAAATAGCTGGGGAATGCTTTTCTCATGCCTGCAAGGGTATGAGCAAATGCATTTTGGGATGACATTCATTAGATAAATAGATAAATTAAATATTAGATAAATCTCTGACCTGACAAAGGTGACACTGAATCCTTCTCACTTCTCTTTTATTTTATTTCCTTCACACGTGTCTCTTTTGTTCCAGTTGGTTTCTGGGAATGGCCTATTTTTTTTGTATCAAGTCATTTTTCCCATGATGCAGCTGCTGCCTTACCCCATTCATTTGGGGTGTCGGGATAGGGGCAACCGGGGTTAGTTTTTGAAAATTGATTTCTCTACAGAATGAATAAAAATCTTGACTTTATAATGCACTTGAAAAGGAATACAGTTCGTGTTTGGAGGCAGTAAGATTTTTTACATAAATAGATTACTTAATCTAAAATTACACAAATCTAAAATTACATGAAATGTAATGTCCTTGTGTTAATTTCCCAAACTCCAAACTTTAGAATGGCAGTGTGTATGCATGTGTCTATATGTTTGTGTGTGTGTGTGTACTTGTACAACTATCTTTGTGAGGACCAGTTTGAGTTTTAGACCTTTGGAGTGAGGACAAAGAGAGTAAAGTGAGGACATTTTGCCCGGTCCTCACTTTCTGAGACCCCTTTAAAGGCCTGTTTGAGGGTCAAGACATGGTTTTAGGGATAAGGTTATAATTAGGTTAAGGGTAGGTTTAGGGTCAGGGTTCGGGTTAGGCACTTTGTTGTAATGGGTAAGGTTAGGGTAAGCGGCTAGAGATTGCATTGTGTCAATGAATGTCCTCATAAAGATAGATGTACAAGAATATGTGTGTGTGTGTGTGTGTGTGTGTGTGTGTGTGTGTGTGTGTGTGTGTGTGTGTGTGTGTGTGTGTTTATATATATATATATTTTTTTTAGAATTTTTTTTTTTTAATTCATTTAGCTGACGCCTTTATCCAAAGCGACTTACAATTGCTATATATGTCAGAGGTCGCATGCCTCTGGAGCAACTAGGGGTTAAGTGTCTTGCTCAGGGACACATTGGTGTCTCACAGTGGATTCGAACCCGGGTCTCTCACACCAAAGGCATGTGTCTTATCCATTGCGCCACCACCACCCCTAAACGCCTAAATATATGTATATATTATTTTATTGTTAGTGAGTTGTAGCCCTTGTGACTACAACTAGCTCCCCTACTGTATAATATGCAGCAGTTTGTCCAGCATAAACCTTATGTTTGTACATGTAGCTGAAAGGGGGTGGCATTAATGAAAGCAGAGGAATCCCCAGTCTTCGTGCAGCTCTTGGGTGTTTTGTGTCCCTTTTGTCTCTCTCTATCTCTCCCTGGTGATTTCTCAGTGTCTGGACTTTGGGAAATAGGGGGACGTTTGTTTCTGGAATGCACTTCTCTTAGCCACGCTTGGCATCAGAACATCTTTGTTCGAAAGCGAGGGAGGAAGGTCTAGGAGTTGCCGCAGAGGGTTATTGGGGAGTGTTTTTTTTGTTATTTTTGGATGAGGTAGGGGGTAAAGCTGCAGCTAAGTTCATTCATTCATTCATTCATCCGCCCGCCCGACGTGGGCCTCTACCTTCTTTTATTTTTAGCCAAATCCATCAGGCTTGACAAGCGGGAAATTTGAGCCAGCGCGGGGCAATGCTCCAGAGCCCCCCACTCCACACCGTCATTCTTCTCTCGATCCCCACACTCTCTCTTCCTCTCCCCCCTGGGAAAAACAGAGCAGAGTTGAGGCTGGATTCAGACCGCCAGAGATGTTGAGTCATGTGAGTCTGTGTACACACTACACATAGACGCCACTGCTTTATGAGGGTGACACGCTGCAAAATGTAGTTTTCTCAATCAGCATTTTTTATTATTTTCAAGAAAAAATCTATTTTAAAAGTTTAAAATTATACATTTATTTGAACAAAAAAATTTTTTTCCAGGGAATATTTATTTTTACTTTATATTTTTTAATCCCTTTTTATTTATTTTATTTAGTAATATTTATATCTGTTTGTTTGTTATTATAAATCTAACAATTGTTCTTAAAAACAAACATAAATTGGGTAAAAAAATTATAAAATAAAATAATGATTTTAAGCATAAATCTAACAATTGATCTTAAAAATTAAATGCCAACTGGTGGAAAATAGAATAAAATAAAAGTTTTAAGCATAAATCTAAGATGCGTACTTAAAAATGAAAAATATGTTTTTAAATATGTTTGCTAAAAAAAAAAAAAGGATTAAGAAAGTGATTCTTTTGCAGTCCAGATATAGTCAAGGGTTGGGCTGTGATCAGGGTAGAGACAGAGAAAGAGTGACACAGAGAGAGAGAGGTGGTACGTTCCCCTCTGGTTCTTTTATAAGGTAATGTCTTGTGACTCTGGAAGAGGAGATATTTTAACACACAGCAGGCAGACGGAGAGCAGGGGAGGGAACCGAGGTGCCTGCCAGGTTCATCTCTTCCTATCTCCCTTTCTCTTGCCTTGCCCTGACTGCCTGCCCAGTCCCGCGTTCACAGCAGACTGGAACATAGCAGTAAAGTAAAGCCAGAACGAGCTGAAAAGCGCACACACACACTAAGAGGCAAGTGTCAGCCTTGAGTTTGACCTATTAACCTGCATGTTACTGTCTGACCGCTTCTCTTCAGGCTGTAATGTGTTTGCGTGCACTCCAGAGACTCCAGTCCCGCTCTAAAGCATGGTTTGAGTTCAGTGTCCACTACGCTTAGTTATGGTTTGTATTATGCAAGGGCCACACTGTATTATGTTTCTCTTTAAATATATGGTGGAAAGGAGGAGATGAGTGTGTGTTTGCACACGTGTCTGGGTATGTGTGTTTTTTTTTTTGTTTTTTTTTCTGGTTATTTACTTATTTCTATTTTCAAATTTTTAATACAATTCTTATAAGTACATTTTACATGTATTCATTTAGTAGGTGATTTTCATCTAAACCAAGTTACAAGTTAAGAATGCAGCGTCAGGCTAATTAATTATTGATGAGTCAGTTAACAATTGACTACTGGTGAGCTGGCATGATTATGCAAAACTATGTAATGACTGAAATGCATTTGAAAAGCTTGTGGAAGATTTTATAATGTTTTTTTTATTCTTCCCCAAAAAGCAAATTTTGGTTTTCTGAGTTATGCATTTCTCAGAACAGTATAAATTTAGTATGTCGGACATGGACATGTACATATATATGTGCAACATCTGTGGCCCCACTCCATCCCTCAAGTGTTGTCAGTGTTATTTTCATTCAGCACCTCTCAAATCTAATTTGAGTATTATGGTGTCAGGATCAGTCCTGCCTGTCAGCCTGAGGTAGGGTTCAGACCATGGTTAAGTACAAGCTTCAGCAGGCGCTGACACGGCCCTGATGTACCCTCACTTATCTATCTGTTTCTACATCCTCTACACTACATCTCATCCAGTGTGACATCACCACACAGGCCGCTACCACATCAGAATGTGTGTGTACGTGCTGTCTGACACCAGCAGGTTTGTGGGTTTTCTGGATGGTCGGCTAGTCGATTAGTGAAGTTGACTATGGTATATCAAAATTTTTTTCATTGTGGTATTTTTAATAGTGTATTAAATAATGAGTGTGATGACTGTGTGTTGTGCTTGAGCTGTTAAACAGTTTGCAAAGTAAAAAAGGTTTTGCAGATAATTTTTTGAGGATTCGACCATGCACACTGCGCAATGTGACGTCGGAGTGACGTCTTTTCTATGTCATTTTTGGACGTCCAATTTCGGTCCTCTGAAGGGGTTGTTTTGTAACGCCAGGCGACGTATTTTTTCGACGTCTACCGCACGTCCAATGTTGACGTCCATGGGACCTCCTTGTAAGGGTTATTTATAGTCCAAATGTGGTCGTTTGTGGACGTTTTTTCAACATCAAGTTTAGACAAATTTTATACATCGTTTTTATACAACTTCTATACCTGTAGTCCCATGTTTCAAAAGGGTGGAGGACATGATTTCTGTACCATGTATTTACATTTATGCATTTTGCAGACGCTTTTATCCAAAGTGACTTACATTGCATTACACATTTACATTCCTATCAGTTCTTGCTTTCCCTGGGAAGCGAACCCATGATCTTGGCGTTGCAAGCGCCAACGCTCTGCTGTTTGAGCTACAGCATTACACCTTTGTATGCGTCTCCAGTTATCACCTTCTGCTGAGACAATCAAATGGAGTTTTTGAAAAATTATCTTAAACAATTATAAATAATCTGTATTCATATGTATTAATCATGTTGATAACAACAATGTTGATATTTGTAAATAAAAAAATATTACATATTAATCATGTACATTTCCTGCACCTGTCATAGACGTCCAAATGACGTCCAAAAAAATTACCCAGTTCGAAGGTAAAATGTTGAACGTCAATATGACGTCCAAGTTGGGTCATGGTTGGATGTCCAAATAGTGGACCTAGTTTGGACGTCGAATAGATGTCCAGAATTGGTCATGGACCGACGGACCCAGTAAAGACATGATCTGCACGTCTATCAGACGTCCAATGTTTAGTGGGTGAGCTTTGCCATTTTAAGATGGTGTGTCAACTCAAGCTAACATTTATATAGAAGTTATAAAAATGTGTTGAGGCTCCGACTACCAGTTCTTCAACACAAGAACTCATATTTTAACACCAAAGTCAGCCTTTATTTATTTATGTGTTTCACATGTATTCATTTAGCAGACACTTTTTGAGTTAGAAAGGAGGAATGCTGCAAATCCAAACTCTAGTTGATTTTTATTTTTATATATAAAAACTGAGATAAAGAATAAATGTAAAAATATGTATTAAATAACTATTACATTTTTTTCAACAAATGCTTTCTTATTACCAAATTTCCAGTTTCTCATAATTTTATTTTTTTATTTAATTGTATTATTTATTTTATATTTTATTTTATAATTTTTCAAGCTCACTGGCATTCTGCCTCTATTTCACACCTATTGATCAGATC
The DNA here is from genome assembly GCF_965113295.1 of Leuciscus leuciscus. Classification (NCBI taxonomy): domain Eukaryota; kingdom Metazoa; phylum Chordata; class Actinopteri; order Cypriniformes; family Leuciscidae; genus Leuciscus; species Leuciscus leuciscus. The sequence goes on along the minus strand of NC_138743.1, from coordinate 28,500,863 downwards.
TCTTGCTGTTATTGGGATTACGTTAGTGTTTGATTGAGTGAGTCTTCTGAAGCATGTTGTTAGCGGCCAACTCTCCAATCACTTATCCCACAATTGCTGTATTTGTCATTCAAGTCCAAAAGAAACCGAAAGCCTAGTAGGGAATTTTGTAATGCAAGTGTCAAGGAGAAAAGAAATCCGTCAGCTCTAACCTGCTTTCAAATGTGGGTTGCCGAAAGACAAATATCCACATTAAAATGACCTCCTGTGCTATATTTCAAAGGGAAAACCCCTCTGGTGTTAACACAGTCAAAACACCGTAAATTTTCTCTCTTGAGCTTAATGGCAGCCATTTTATGTCAATATACTCACCCCTGGGAGATAAAGACATTTAATATGCACTTGTTGTATAATGTCTCAGCTGAAGTGACGATGCTAAAGATCTCCTGAGGCATATTAAGTCCCACTGTGTGCTGGAAACTGAAAGTTGACTGAATTCCAATGGGAAACTATGAACGCCTCTGAGGCCTGACCGACGCGTGAGGGAATGCAGGCTTAATAGCACATGAAATGTAAAGGAATGACTACACACCATCATTAATGTGATTTGGAAAGAGAAGTATAAAAATCATTGTTCATTTTTCAATTCTTTCTAAATTATTTAAGAATACATTTTCCACTGTCATGAAACAAGGGTTTATAAAAGCATGAATGTTGAAAGTTTGAATGGCTTCCTTTTCACGCTCTGAAGTCACGTTCGCCATGGTTACCGCTATAATGGGTAACTGGAAGCTGAGCGTGTTTGGCAGATTGCAAAGCCTCGCTTTTGTCTCTTCACGCAGTTTGCTTAGCTTCCTCCTAAAGTAACACGGAGTAATTCATGGTACTGATCTTAATTGTGAATTTTTATTAGGCATCATAGGTTGATAATAGTATTCACATTTCTTATAGCACCCATTGAAAAGTGTGCACTGTCGCAATCAAATTCCCATCAAATGAAAGAGCCGATGACTCAAGTCAGACATATTGACTGAGAGCTGAGCTGAGCTGAATACTAAGGCTTTCAGTCAAGGACTGGCTGCCCTTCACAGAGCCATCTGATGAATGTGGATTTGTCAATAATCTAAGATGGCCGACTTCACTCTTTGCGGAGCTAACCTAAGCTAAATCTGCTCAAATCAATGACTCTTGAAAATGCATTAAGATTAAATCCTGTAATCGTGTGACAGGACACGTCAGGAAAATTAGAGATTATGTTGAGTGAGTTAGGTTGAATGGGGCAAAAACATACAAAGCACTATTAAAAAGGTGTATGCGAGGTGAATAAATAATCCCTGCTCCATTTGTGTTACACAGCATTTTTTATTTTTTATTTGACAATAGCTGCAACAGCCAGAGGAGCAGTGTTGCAGAAACAACCTCAAAAAAAGCTCCATATTCTCCTCCATCTGGCGGAGGTGATTAGCTGAAGTTGGGCAGATGGTGCCATGGCTAGTTTCCTCATAGCTTTGGGGGTAATCTACACATACTTCCTTACAGGGCCAGCTCTATTAGCAGAGCTCATCGCTATCTCTGCACTCAGTCTGCACTCATGGGATTTCACAGAAAGCTCTGTAGATTTATTGCAAAATGATTTGTTTAATGTTTTGTCCTGTTGGCCAGTGAAAATATCGGAAAATCCTTAAAATTTACAAGAGGATAATACTTGCTGTCAGAAAATATATAATAATAATATAATTATTATTAGGGGTGTCCTCAAGGATCGGTATTGGGGCCGATTTAGTTTTTTTGAAAAGTTTTTTTTACTGATCCATATCGGCTATTCTGTGTATATAATTGTTTTATTGGAATTACACCATAGTGGTAGATGCCCCTGAGAAACTCTCTACACAGCCCTGAAAACATTGGATTGAGTTGAATAACTTTAATGTACTTGATGCAAAAACACTAGAAAAATACAAGTATCGTATTGGGACTTGGTAACGGCAGATACTTAATATTCATTGACTTGGGTGAATCGGGTGCACAAAAAAACTTTATCGGGACATTAATATCATATAAAACTGTTTTTACCCTGTCAACTGTTTTTCCATAAAACAAGACAATTAAATCTTATAATATTAATTATATATAACTATTTTAATAAAGAATTAGGAACACTTTTTTGTTCCTTTATTTGTTGTATATGCATATATTTTTGACAAATATATTTAGATTTTATATATAATCAACATTTTATTTATATATATATATATATATATATATATACATACATACATTATAAAATGTAATTCATTCTTGTAATGAAAAAGCTGTATATGAACCTCTAATTTTGTTATTTGATAATTGGGTTAAAAAAAAAACTTGATTTGAGATATATCATCTGAAAAGAAGTCTAATTATCTTACATAATTAAATTTCTCAAATATATTTATCTGTTTTTAAAGAAATGTATAGCATTTTACTGGAAACAATTAAAGTTTGTTTCCACAGAATTTCTGCCTGTTTTCACAAAATCTGCAATTTTATTAAATATTTTGAAATTCGGACCAATTTCATTCCATTTCATTCAGTTCCACATGTTCCCTCACAATCAGTGCAAAAAAAGAAAGTAAAACATGTACAGATTCTGTGTGGAATCTTACTCATAGCTAGATGTATTCCTCAATTAGCATATGCTAACATCAATATATCGCTCACAAAGCCTCAGAATCATTGTTTCCAGAATAACATCCTTTTTTTTCTCTTTTTTTTAACACATTGTCTGGGTCTGTGCCTGGCTTCGGCTCAATCCCTGTTTCCTGTAGTGGAGCCCTGAGCAGGCCTGGCCCTCAGGATGTTTTTGTTTGGGACGAAGCGAGATGGGAGGGGGGTGGCTGCGATCCTTGTGTGGCAAACGCACCCAATTAAAAGTGCCGTGGTCAGTGAGTGGACCTGGCATAGAGTGAGTCTGGAAGTGTTGACATACCAAGAATGAAGAAAAGAGAGAGGGAGAGAGAGAGAGAGAAATGTAGGGATCACCCTGGAAAAAAAGGCACGAGGGAGGTTGGGCGGGCGGCTGTTAGGGGGGAAGGGAGCAGGGTGACTCAAGGCTGTGGAATGCACTCAGTTTAGTCACATATTCACTCGCTAAACACCAGGAACTCCTGAGTCAGCGGCTTCCTCATCAGCCCGCCGCATGTCAGGGCCTCGTCCTTCTCTGTCGCTCTTTCTTTTGTCCCTCTCTCTGTAGTCCCGTCTTCTCGCTCCCTAAGCCCCCCCCCCCCTCATCGATTGAGACTCAAGCTGTTGCTGTGTGATTGGCAGAACTCCTGGCTCAGTGTCAAAAACAACCCTTCCCCCTCTAACGCCGCCTCCTCTCGCCCTCCTGTCTAGGCTGAGGTGAGGATGAACATATGCTGAAAATGGGTAATGAAACATCTATGGCAATGAGACTCTCTCCCCTTTGGTGAATGTAAAACTCAGAGCCGTTAGATAATAGAGCAATTCATAACAACACCATAAACGCATGTAAATCTTTAGAGTCATTTTTGCTGCGATAAATATCATTATCTGCACCCTTTTGCCCTCACCCCCCTTTCTTTTAGACAGGATAATCTGTCCGTTGACCTTCTAAGACACGCATCTCTCTCTCCCGGATGGTCTGAAATGCTGCACTGATCTTTGTTTATCTGTAATGAAGAGCTGTGTGTTGATAATCATGCACATTCTGTCCTAAGCTGACATGTATCAGTGCAAAGCGAATACAGCAGTGATTCCAGGGGTAACTATGAGAATTTATATGATTCAAATAAATGAATGTTTATAAAACTTGAAAAAGTAAAAAAAAAAAAATGTATGTTGTTTTCTTTAAAAAAATATACTATGAATGGTTTCTTAGGTTTTTTTATTTGCATTTAAAAAAATATAGTAATATTGTGAAAATATTATAAAAAAATTACACAACTATTTTAATATATTTTTTTTTATGTAATTTGTTTCTGGAATGGCAAAGCTGAATTTTCAGCACCATTACACCAGTCTTCAGTCACGTGATCCTTGAGAAATCATGATGATTTGCCGCTCAAGGAACATTTCTGATTATTATAAATGTTGAAAACTTTGTGCTGCTTCATATTTTTGTTGAAACCGTGATACACTAAAAAATAAATATGATCAATAAGTTATGATAACATGTTTTTACATTGCTTTTTAATCAGTTTATTTTATTTAAGTAATGACTTAAACCTCCAAGTTGATTGTACTAAACAATTTAAGGCAATTTTTTACAGTGTACTTTTTTCAGGATTCTTTGATGAAGTTCAAAAGAACTGCATTTATCTGAAAAAAATTATAAATATTGTAACGTAATAAATGTCCATGTGCCTTTGCTGAAATAAAAGTATTCTTTTCTTTCACACTTTTGAATGGTAGTATTTACATATTTAGCTCTGGAATTTAACTATCCAGATGTTGTTTGTTTGCAACCATTAGTCATAGAGTTTCTCTCCATAGATATTTAATGTAGTCCTAAACCTCGATAAATCAACGTATTATTGATATTGCATTAATAATAATTACAGTTTCCAGTAGTGATTTTACCATTGTTCCAAAGCTGACATGGTAAAAAAAGGCAGATGAATGATTCTGTTTCTCTGAGCGGATGTTATCCATGACTGTGTGGAAATGGAGCACACCTGTCCTTTGCACTGTCATCCTGTCACTCACTTTCCACACAGTGACATGTGATCTCCATACTCAGAGAGTCAGATGGTGCGGATGTGAGTATTAAAAAGGAAATATAATATGATATGAGGTATCATGCTCAAAAGTATTATGCTCATTCAAACTGAGCCATGATGCCCTCGAGTCACGTTGAAAATACTGTAAATCTTTTTTCTTTTCTTTTTTTGTCTTATCCTTGATGAATTGTGTGTTTTTAAAATATTAAACAAATTTCTGAAAAGGCACCATATCCACCCAGTGAGATAGTAGCAGGCAGAAACATTTTCCTTTTGTGAGCTCAACATGATTTTACAACAGGAGCTCATCATATTTTATAAACCAGTGATGGCAGAGTGTGTACATGTGTGGCTGATTCAGAAGTTCTTTTGCTGGCAGTGTGTAAGTTTGAGCGTGTGTGGGTGTGATATAGTAGTTGTAATGTCATTCTGCTAACCTGTGCTGCTTGCTGCTAACTGGTGGGAGAATCTATCTTTAGCTCTGAGGGGGATTGTGAACAGTTGGCCTCCAAAGCTGGCGCTAACTCCGCTCGCTCAATTAGCACTACAGAGCTGCTAAAGCATGCAGAGAGATGTGCCTCTTCGTGCTGGTGGCTTTTTCACACACTCACTATAATATTAGTCCTTTTCCATAAAGACGTGAGATGCATTGCTATTTAAAGGCAGTACCTGTTTTCATTTTTTTTATTATTTTTTTTTTATTATTACAATTCTTAAAGGACAAGTTTGGTATTTTACACTTAAAGCCCTGTTTTCAGATCGTTTCTGATGAAATAGAATGGTTAAGACTGAAATTTGGACACATGCTTCTAGCCCGAGAATTTTCGGTTTCTGTGGTAGCACATCTCCCCCCCCCCCCCCATCTTTTGCAGCGATTTTTTTGTGAGCATATCAGTGAACACCCCTGACCCTTCTGTGAGTTTCACGTCTTTGTAAACGAAAGTTTAATGCGTTTTAGGAAGGATTGTTCCAGTGCACCTATGCAACCATTGTGGAGGTGGGGGGGTGCTACACAGAAACCGAAAATTCTCGGGACAGCAGCATTTGTCCAAATTTCAATCTTAACCGTTCTATTTCATCTGAAAACAGGGCTTTAAGTGTAAAATACCGAACTTGTCCTTTAAATTATATAAATTAGTTGTGTGTGTGTAATACATATACTACACAATATATGGATTTATATAATTTTTTTTATATATATATATATATATATATATATATATATATATAATCTGTCATCTTCTGAAAATTATATAAGATATTCTTAAATAAATTAGTTGTTTATATATACTTTTATTTATTCATAAAATAAATAATAGGTAATTATAATTATATATTAATTATAATGATATATAATTAATATAATTTGTTAATAAATGTGTACCTTTATTTTTTTTAACCTATTTTTTGGAAAAGTTATCTCTTTTATTGACACTATTTCTGTGGTATTCCAGTTTCCAGTAACCAACGCCATTGCATAAATGTATTATTTACAGTAAGGCATGATACATTTATTAATATTAAATAATAATTAAATAATTGTAATTATTCATTAAAAAACTGATTATTCTAATTTTATTCTCTTTTCATTACTATAGTATAGAGTGTTGCAGGGATGCCGTTAAAATCCTTGTTTTCCTGTAGGGTTTTATAATGTTTTTTATTTAATCTTTTATTTATGAACAAAGCCTGTGGTACTTTGACGTTTTGTTGTACAAGGTAAACTGCACACGCTCACACCAGCGGCATAGCGTCTAGGTATGCAGGGTATGCACTGTTGACGGCCCAGGCCCATATACACTGTTGAGTGTGTGTTGAAAGTGGGTCAGTGAAATATCAGAGGAAAAGACAAAGTATGAGACAGCACTTTTACACAAAAGCATGCACACACACACACATACACACAGACCTCCTGTTTCAGGAAGTACGCTGAACAGGAGACGTTAAACACTCAGTTCCTTTTTGACATGTGTTTCCATCACCCTCCATAAGATGAGAGCAGCAGGCAGTGCGGCCACACAGAAACACACACACACACACACACACTTCCTCACCTCTCGTTTCATGAGGGTAAAAAGAGGCCTACCGCCACTTTTCAGTTTAACTGTTCTTTCAGCCTGTCCCCTGGAAGCCTCTCATATTCTGATGACTCGTCTATCGTTTGAACCCAGGCCCAGAAAAACAAGCAGGGGAGATAAGATCAGACCTAACAATATTCTACACTGTTTGGTTGCTCCGCCGAGAACTCACAGGCCTGACAGCCGTTTGCCAGGTGGATTTGTGGATTTGTGGGGGGAAAGGTAATAGCCTACCATTCTCTCACCAGAGCCCAATAGACTGTTTATTTAATATGATTGATTTCAACACAGACATTTGGCTTAATTCAAGGGCTCATGATAAGGAAAGTGAAAGTCTCATGATATAAGAAAACGACATATTTCTGAACATCTTTAAATCTATTATAATCTTAAAATTCATCTGTGAAAATGCATAATGACAATTTAAGGAGAATTGAATGGAGATTATGACTTTTTGATACTGATTTGCAGTTAATTTGTGATGCACGACAGAAAATCAATGTCAAAAAGCAACCATCTTTAATCTTAATTTTTTTTTATGATTATTTTGATTTATATTCATTGATGAACGTAAAACTTGCCTTATTGTCCGTCACATTTACTTTTGCTTATGCTGGCCACTCACTTGAAGATTTTAAGCACGATTTTGGTCCCGATGACGACGTCGAGTGTCCTCCATATTTGTTTTTCTTCCTAAGTCACATTTGATCACGCGTGTTTCTGTGAGATCTCGTGTCTGTGGAAGAGAATTGCCACTGAAATCGTTACTACAATCGTCAGGTGTGTGTTGTCTTATGGTCTGGCCGATCTGCCTTGTGTGTGCATTCAGAGGATTATAATGTTAAAAATCTGTTGAAACTGTCCTTATGTCTGTGGTCTCCCACAGTTTTAAAATCAGTTAAGATTTGAGAATGGTCTAGTGTGTCCCATGCAGGCCTTAACGAAATTTCACAGCCCAAATCCAGTCATTTCAATAGGAATCTGCACATCTGGGAGTTTCGCGTGAGCTCGAAAATGTTCCCCGCAACAGATTTCATGTTTAGGTTGGTCACCCAAATTCGGCAACAGAAAGCTGCTTGGTTTGAAATTGACTAATATTTAAGCAGTGCTTCCTAAATTGCTATACTACTATGAACAATGGAGTTTTTTTCGCTGAAATATTGCTAATATGACTGCACCTTTATACATAAGATTAAAATAAAGATTAAAAAAAGAATGTTTAGAAATATTTATATTTGAACAACCCTATATATATATATATATATATATATATATATATATATATATATATATATATATATATATGATGAACAATTAAATATTCAATGTTTATATATATATATATATATATATATATATATTACATTGAATATTTAATTCTTCATGCTTCTTTCCCCTATTATTACTTTTACATTTGGTGTCATCTAATGCTCAAAAACTCTATTTAATTTGATTAAAGATTAAAATCAATCTTTAAAAACACGAATAATTTAATATCACTGTTAACAATCTTTAGCAAATCTCAAAATAAATATTGATCATACTGTGAATCTTATTGTTAGGCCTATGTGATGCCTAAATTCACTTGTATTTTATATAATTTTATTATCAACCATTTATTCATTTTCAGTTTTTATATTGTGCATCTCTAAAATGAACAAAAAGATTCTACATTCATATTTTGCATTTCTCTCTTATAAAAATAACATCTTGTACCCAGACCGTTTATCATCAGCCTTAAACAGCACTGTAATTTCACTCCATTTTCATCCGCTAGAAAGATGAGGTCAGCCCATTGAGAGACAGTGTTTTGATGGGTAACTGAAGTCCGTGAGAAGGTAACCTGATGTGATGGCCTTTTGAGTGAAGCGTGCAAAAAGCATAAATTCATTCCTCTTCCAGACCTCCTCGAGTTTCTGGTGACGTCAGAGACATTCTTATTCCTCTCAGGTCGCCGCGGATATGCATCTTATCTGTCTTTTTCCGTTATCAATACTCCACCAAATCCTTCCCTTCTACTGTTTTCGGGGCTCCCGTGCACATGAGTCGACGTGCACACTGGGATATTTTTAGAGACACAGATAGTGTGTCCTACCAGACGGCAGAGGACCAATTAAGCATGTCGTACACCTTCCATTACAAGAAAGAGGAGCTGGAGATGAATGAAGGAGTTGGAAGAGCAAGGATAGAGGGAGAAAGGTGGAGAGGTGAGCCGGCCTGGATGATGTCATTACACCACAATGAAACTCTTTCCACTTTGGCGATCATCATTTATTTTGCTGCACATTATCTTAATGGCTGCGTGCCATATTCGGTTTGTGGAAAATGATCCTGTAGCGGGAAAGCCACTCACAGAGAACTTCCAGTCATGTCTGTGTTTATTGGCTCTCTAATGGACAAGGCAGCAAAAAAATACACTGCTCAGTCATCAATGCTCTCTTTCAACCACAAAAAAGAGTGAAATTACTCTCTTGTTTAATCAGATTTTTCCTGACATATTTTCGCTGATAAAAGATAACCAGTTGTGATGATGATGATGCAGAAAATACATTTTTTGCTTCCCTTTATGGAAATACTGAGGGTGAGAGAGACCTAGCCCACGTTTCTTTGATTCCTTTCCTCTTTTAAATTTCATTAAATGTTACAGTGGGCGAGTTAAAGTTTCCATCATTGAGGCCAATGGTGCATGTTGATATCTTAGACCGTGAGTCTTTTTTTTTTTTTTTTTTTTTTTTTTTTTTATGCACTGGATAAACATTTTATACTGTATTCATATTATGGCGGGGTGATGTACTGAATGTTTATGTTGTATTAAGGGTGATTTTGCTGGTGATATAAAATTAATTCATTTATTAAGTTTTCTAAAGTTGTGGGATTCCTTCCTTGCCTTGCAATTTAAACGCATATGAATGGAAAGGCAGATGTTTTACTACATATTAAGTTTAAATCCGAGATGCAATGTTGTTTGAGTTGGTCAATTTGATGAATTAATTAAAACTGTTTAAATTAATCGATTCAGAATTTTTATTCAACAATTGCGTTATCATGCTCAATTGCGTTATCAATTGCGTTAAAAATGTTCACTGCGTGGCATTTTTCATAAATTCAAATGTTTTAGGAAAAAATATATGTTGGTACTGTAAATGTTGTAGTATATTCTTGTAACACTGGCTCGTGTAAGAAAAGCATTTCTTTTTTTATTTGGTGAAAAAAACCTGTATGGAAAACATGCCTTAAATATGTAATACTGTCCAAAAGTTGTTGTTGTTTTTTTGTTTTGTTTTTTGTTAATTAATACTTGGTGCAATAAATTGCTCAATTTTTTTAAATAAATGTTGTTTCTATGAACTTTCTATTCATCAAAGAATATGTAACTCAGTTTCTACAAACATATTAAGCAGCACATCTGTTTTCAACAGTGATAATAATAAGAAATGTTTCTTGAGCATCAAATCAGCATTTAATAATGATTTCTATAGGATCATGTGACACTGAAGACTGGAGTAATGATGCTGACAATTCAGCTTGCCATCACAGGAATAAATAACATTTTAAAATATATTCAAATAGAAAACTGTAATAATATTTAATAATATAGCTGTTTTACTGTATTTTTTATCAAATAAATTCAGCCTTGGTCAGCTAAATAAGCTAGTTCATTATTGCACATTGCACTTGAGTGTGCAATTTTATTTCAGAAGTAATGCATTTAGCATAGATTTACTAGCTAAATGCATGCAGATTTACTAGCTAGATGTTTTGTAGATGCTTTGCATAGTTGTAGATTTTCATGTTTTCATACAAATGTGTGGCCTTACAGTTGTCTCCACTCAGCCTGAACTACATTTGTATGAGAATTTATGCTGTTATTAATAGAATGCTGAAAGTCAGGGTCATCAAGGCAAGTGCTATAGTGATGCGAGTCGAAAGAGAGACCACACGGTTACCACACTTCTCCCTCAAAATGAGATCAGACTCATCAATAGCAGGGATCATGTGGAGATTCGCACTATGACATCAATATCAGGCGCTGAGATCTTGGTGCTCTTGTGTTTCTATCACCCTTTAGTGTTTCTAGCACATTTTTTGCATGGAAAGGATTCTGTATTTTAAAGGTTGTTCATGTATCCATGGATGCCAATAAGGAATCTTTATTGTTAAGAGGTTAGGGATGTGAAAAGTACTTTGGTGCAAAGTCAATGCTAAATAACTGTATATAATGTTAAAATGAATCAATGTATAGTAACAAAAAAATGCTGTATAATTAATACAGAAATCCTTATCTTCTGCACCTGGCTTATTTAAATGCTTCTGATTGGCCATTACAAATGTGCTCAGCAGACATATCTGTGATTGGTTACAATGCTCAACCCTGCAAAAATATATATTGGGGAAAGCTTGAAGCAATGCCATAATCTAATATGTATACTCTATGTTTATAATAATGTATAACTGATCAAGTGTGTTCAATAGCACATTTGCATCAAAAATTGTGAAATTTGACTGAAATTGATAATGGCAACTAAAATGTTGGCATTGTAATTGCGCTAATCCCACCTCTGATGTTCAGGCTGCAAAGGAGAGGTCAGCGATTTGATCACAGTTAAAACGATGATCTCAGAGCTTTTGGACGTTGATTGATGCTTGTGAGGCAATTTATTGAATCATAAAATAAACATTCTGACTTCTGCCTCCACTAGCCGTTGTATACGAGGTGAATTTATTGTTGCTATCCATGGGTTTATTGACAGCCTCCTTCCTTTGGACATGCGAAGAAGGTGCACACCACCTCTTAGTGACAGTACAACATAAAGACTCATAAGTGTTGTGACTGTAAATCAATATTTATCACTGCAAGAAAGAATAGAGCTTGCTGGAAGATGCTGACGGCATCTTGCACTGCAGACTAACCCAATAAAGGAAGCAATAAATCAGACCGAGTCTGGATAATCCCTCTCCATCAGTAGAGATTACCACCTCCTAATGCTCAAAACAGCACCTGTACCTTCACCATAACACCTAAAAGAACCCCTCAATTGCCCACGGAAGACAGGATAAATATGTTTTTTAGTTAGGACTATTCCAGGAATGTGTCCGTCTGACCGAAGAGCTTTCTCTTTTTTTAGCAGGCGTTATGAAAATCATCCCTGTATGTTGCGTCCACACACAGTTGACGTCTCTTCCTCACTTAGAACAAAAGAGCCCTTTCACGTTCTATACTACCCTTTTTTTTTTCTTTTTTTTTTTTGGCTCTAGCCCTGCGACAACTGAATAGCCTGGCAAAGCTGACCGCACTTCAAACGTCGGCGCATGGGTAGTGGCTCTGGAGGTTTGATGAATGCCTCTAATTCCTTTTGAGGCTCACATGGTAACAATAAATGTGACGGAAGAGGCACTCTCTCGTTTCACAAGCCGGGAACCCACGCTTTGTGTTGCAGGCCTTCAAATGCTAATCCTTTCTTTTGCCTTCTTCTGGAGTCGAGTGGCTCAACCTCTGCTGAGAAACTGTAGTAGTACCCATAGGCAAATCCTCCTGACGCAGGGATGTCTTTGTCTGGGACAAAAGTGGCAGATCTTGATTTACTTTCGCCACATTATCAGCATGTGAGCGGCGTGTTGGTCCTTTCTTGAATCACTCCTGGCAAGCCAAATGAGATATTACCATATACAGTACTGTTCATAAGTTTTAGGTCAGTAAGATTGTTTTGTTTTTTAAAGAAATTTGTATTTTTTATCCAGCAAGGAAGCAATACATTTATCAAAAGTTGTAGTATCAATATTCTGGTTCAAATAAATGTTATTATTCTTTTCATTAAAGAGCTCTGGAAAAAATGCATCATGGTTTCTACACAAATATTAAGCTGCACAACTGTTTTTAACATTAATAATAGTAATAATAAGAAACATTTATTAAAGATCAAATCAGCATATTACACTAAGAAAATTTTGTGATCAATAAGTTATGACAACATATGTTTTACCTTGCTTTAACTCATCAAAATAAGTTAAATCGTTTCAACTTTTTAATATTTTTTTTCTAAGTTATACATGATTCAACTAATGTTTTTGAGTCAATTTAATGTAAATTAGTAGTTGAAATAACTTAAACATACAAGTTTATTGTTATTAAACATTTTAGACAGCAACTTTTTTTACAGTGTGGTGTAGACTGATTTCTGAAGGATCATGTGACACTAAAGACTGGAGAAATGATGCCGAAAATCCAGCCTTGCTAAAATATATTAAAAATAGAAAAGAGTTATTTTAAATTGTAATAATGTTTTGTTGTGTTGCACTGTTTTTCTGAATTTTTTTAAATACAAGAATCTTATGATTGTTGAGCATAAGAGGCCGCTTTCAAAAAACAGACAAAAAAATTGCTGACCCCAAACTTTTGAACAGTATATAACTTTAAATAAATATTATTAAGATGTGTACACTCCAAGGTTTAAGAACCTTTTTCTCTTTTTTGATGGTTACACACATTTAACATATTTAGAGTCATTGAATTGCAACCTTTCTTGAAAATGGTATAGGATTTTCAAAACCATGTGAAGCCAATATGAATACAAAGAGTATATTTCCAGTTTCTTTTTTGTGGACATTTTGTCATTTGTCACTGACCCATGTTGAGCACCTTTGAAAAATGTACAATATAGAACAGGGAATCAACATACAGAGAGTTGTGAGCGAGAGCCAGACATCAGCCATGTGATCACAGTCTGCTCACATCAGTCTCTTCTCTGTGCCCCGCTTCAACCAAGCCAAATGAGATCATCTTGTATATTATCACATGTTCATGTAAGTGTGAGGATGTCTGCGGACAGGGCATATTTATGCGCAGCTGTCTGGATAATTCACAATACGGTGATGTGTGTGCTTCACTCTCAGCGTGTTCGGAAAGCGCTTCCATGACTTGAGCCGTCTAGGGAGAATTACTGAATGCATAATGAATGGGACCCCTCTCTGACACGCCCTTCTCATCAGTTACTCCCAAATTTCGGTTACACTAGAGAGTCCCGCTCTAATTGAACTTCCTTTGATGTGGTTCATGTTTGCTAAGCCTCCTTATTCAAGACTCAACATTTCACAATACATTTCTCATTTTCTTCTGCAAAGCCAATTAATTTCTCAAACGGAATTGAATTTCAAAGACAGTGGATGGAGGGAAATAAGTACTAATGTAGAATTTCTGTGTTCTTTACATTGACAATTCATCAACATGTATAAGTAGAGTTTGCTTTAACACAAATTTATTTTACATGTAGAAAATATTTATTTTAACTCTTTTTTTTAAAGCTATACACTACCATTCAAAAGTTTGAAGTCAGTATTTCTCTTATATTAGGCTGCATTTATTTGATAAAAAATACAGTAAAATTATGAAATATTCGAACAATTTAAAAATAACTTTTCTGTTTTAATATATATTTTTTAATTATTTGTTTTTTCAGGACTTTTGTCATCAATGCAATCTTGCTAAGTAAAATTGTATATATATAAATTTAATATATTATATATAAATTTATATCTAAAAAAGATATATTATATATTATTTATATATATATATATATATATATAATATCATTTTTTTATTTTATTTTTAAATCTTACGGACCCATAACTTTTGAATGGTAGTGTGTTTATATATATATGAATATCTAAATATGATAAATTTATGGTTCCACACCAAATATTATGATTAGCTTGCAGGTGACACATCTTACCCACTGATATTTCTAACCCTGCTCACCTCTAAAGACAGGTTACTCAAAGTACCGTTACACCTGAGGAGACGCTTATAGTATGTCATTATAGAGTGTTTATTCATTCAGTAAATAATAGCAGTGCAAATGTGGTTTGTTTACCTAAATGTGGACAGAATATGAATAGTGTGTTTGGAAGTCATTCAGGCGTTTCTAGCGAGTCTGTACTATTGGGCTTGTGGAACATTCTATGACTCATCTCTGGCACCCACTGAAAAATTATGACTCAGAGGAAGTAGCACACACATCTCAGAACATTCTTTGTGTTCTGTGCCATGCGTGTGTATTCAAGTGTGTGTGTGTGTGTTCAGGGTGAGAGACGTTTCGTTCTTGTGAATTATGTGTGCCTTAAAGAAAATATGAATCAGAACAATGTGGCAAGAATTTGTGAAGCTGTTTGTTTTGGCTGTTAATGCATTTGAAGATTGTGTGCATGCAAATCTCATCTCAACCACGCCTGCTCAGTTAGTGTGTGTCGCATGTGTGTTCTGCACGTGGGTGTGCGTGCATGTTCATATGTGGCATTATTTCTCCGTACAACCACAGCAGCATTTTTCCATGTGCGCATGAGCATGTTTACGAGAGACTGCATCGGTGGGTGTTGCGTGGAGTTTATGAGGCCCTTTGAACGAGAGCTGTGGTCCCAATTATCTGTCGGACCCCTCGCAAGCTCTTTCCTCGTCTCGTCTCAAACCCCCTGCCCCAGTCTACCATCCTCAACCTGTCATTTTCCCCTCTTAAAGGGGACAGCACCGCCTCGAGAGCTTAGGAAGAGGGGATTTCTCCACGTAAAGTTGAAAAGAGGGTTATCATCCTGTAGTAGACTTCTCCCCTGAGGTGTTCTGTCTTTGCTTTGAGTTTTGGTACAAAGTTCAGAAAACTCATATTTTTTACATGTGGCACTGACATGAAAGGTGCATCCTTTCATCTCAAGTATGCATGTGGGTTTGTGGAGTATGCAGGGACCACACAGTGTACGTGTATGTTTTAATAGTTTCTTTATATGTAGATCCAAAAAGGATTTGGACACCCAAGCAAGTACTTGAAATTTACTGTGTAGACAGCAAAATATCAAACCAAGTGAACTTCACTTTTTTTAATCATTTTATTTTACTTAACCAACTGATCCACTCAGTTTCCCCTCAAGTTCAAGTTATTTTTTATATTTTTTATATATTTTTTTTACATTAGTACACCATAGAACTGTACAATTTTGGATCAGCTGATAATGTTTTTTTTAATAGAGATCATGATTCTAAAGAAATTATTATTTCATTGGTTTACAAAGCCTTTAAGCTAACTTTAAGATTTAACAAAATAACCAGATGTTCTGACAAAATTTACTTTGCTTCAGTCTATTTAAAAAAAAAATGCAATAAACAAAATGATATTTGAATGAAAATGAAGAAATGTGTGAATCAAAAGGTCGCCCTAGGTCGATATGTGTTGGGTAAGTTACTCTACAAAGTAATTAATTACTAGCTAATTACATCTTCAACAGTGTAATTAGATTACTGCACTAATTACTCTCTAAAAAGTATCGGATTACTTATTACAAATTACTTTCTAAATCCCATATCAACCTCGCCCAGTTGAACAATACAAGGATAGACATGAAACTGTTCTTTTAATTCTTTCAAATAAATGATATAAAATGCCATAAATTATTCTTAAACTGCCCAAAGTGTGAAATGGGAGACGGTTACATTTAAAAACATACAATTTAACATTACATTTTTATGTTAAATCAACTGTTTTATTAAGAATTGTTCTATTGTCTATACAGAATTTTATACAAATACATCAGAAGTAACCGTAATTAAATAACAGAAAAATTAAGAGTAATCCCTTACTTTCCTTTTTCATGGGAAAAGTAATTAGATTACTTGGTAATTAATTACACCCAACACTGTGTGTGTGTGTGTGTGTGTGTGTGTATGTATATATATATATTATTACCCCTATTTTCCATGAACTGATATTAAATCTAGCCTGAAGGTTGTTGCTAAACATGCTACACAATGGCACCCTATACATCTGTTGTGCCACTGAGTGCACCTTTGTAAACAGGAAACTGATTTTGATGTTGTAGACTTTCATAGGTTACTTTGGGTCGGTGGTCGAGGCTGTAGTTTTGGTGTTTTCAGACGGTGCAGTGCGTCAGCGCTCTCCTTAAATGACCTGCAAGTTTGCTGTAACTGAGTCACTCTGCAGCGAGGTGATGGATGCCTGGTGAGTCATCACTCGAGATCGCTGGCAGGTGGAGGGCTGTGAAAAGGCTTTTATCAGGCTCAATGATTACAGTATGAGAGGCACAGCTTGATGCGTGGTGATTCATTCAGAGCCTCAGTGTCTGCACTGAGCATTCTTCTTCAATCTGAGCAGAATCTAGACAGACAAACATTGTCAGTGTATTCAGTGTGGTTATCAGTTACTAGTAAATACAAGGAGGTAAGCATCTTTGCGAATTCCACATCTATGTATTTTTTAGCCAATCACCCGAGCCTTATAATGCATGTCATGTGATTAATTATGCATCTAATTAATGTTCAATTCCTATCGCCTTTCATGTGAGGCATCGATCACATAGAATGTACTCGCACACATTCAACAAAAGGAATCAATGGCCGGGGTCCATGCGAGGTCTGTAGAAGCAAACATTGAGCAGATTGAGTGACGCAGCTGTAAATGGCCACGCACACACACACATGCTGGGAGAGCATGTGAAATGAGTGTGGCGGTGGAAGCTGGAGATTGCTTTCAAAACAGTTCTTCAATTTCAGCAAGTCAGAAACAATAGTCAACGAAATGGAAATTCTCGCAGTAAGAGATATGATTGTGGAAATGAGAACATATTGATTCTGATCCTGTTCTAAGTCTGTCTGTCAATCCATCCATCCATCTTCAGTGTCACATTACCCTTCATTCAAATCATTCTAAAATGCTGAATTTGGTGCTCAATAAACATTTCTTCTTATTATCAATAATATTATTTTCTTAATAATTTAGGCTGAGTCCTACTCCTATCATAGAGAGTAATTGCCAGTTATTGCTGACCAGCAACAAGGTCCTGTTATTGCTCCCTGAACTGGCTAAGCTCCAGAGAGAGCAGAGAGATTGTATTGTACACATATCTGCGTGTCCTCACTGTCTTGATCCAGTGGTAATAAAAATAAGCAATAATAATAAATAAAAATGTTTTCTGAAAGACAGATTTTGCAGAAAATGTATCACTAAAGGTGCACTTCGACCTTTTTATTTAGTTTTCTTTTTTTGCTTTTTCCCTGGTCGATGCAACATCATGCAAATTCAAACATTCAATTGTAGAAATAACCTATTTGCTGATTTATTTGTGAGTGTTTATTCAAGAAATACCTGATATACAAGCAGGTTTACCAAGAAAAAGCAAAAAGGTCATGTGATTTCAAAATGGCTGCCCCCATGATGAGTCCACCTCTCCATGTGAATTAAAAAAGAATTTGATTAGGCTAATTAAACGGCTGGAGTCTTCATCTCACGTACATCATCTTAAACATATTTGTCCAAAGTACTATCCATTTCTTAAGTGCTAAAACTTTTTTTGCCGTGTAAAAATGTGCTGAGTGCCCCTTTAAGTGATTTCTTAAGCAGTTTGTAATGAGAGAGTGTCTTGTCTTGCATAGAATGTTTCGTAATATCATCTGAGAGTTTAGTTGGATTCATATTTCATTCCTGAGCACGATCCGCGTTTAGTGTGGGAATTCACATCCCTGTTTAATAAAGAGAGCAGATTAGCCATGCTTTCGCAGTCAGCCGTCCGTGTATCTGCAGAGTTAAACGGAGTCACAAATGGGCTAGACAGGATGCCACACAGACGGAGAAGATGCTGATTTTTATTTTTTTCTCTTTGTGGTGGACAAAATCCTGTCCAGTGTGGATTACCATGTACCATGTCCTGTCTATGTACTTAGTAATCATCCCTGGAATAGTTATATGGTGGACTATAAATCTAAATATGGCACAGTTATTAACCTAAACGTGACACTGGAAAATACTGGAAATGCAGGTTCCAGGTGGATGTTTTCACCCAGAATATAATGAAAGATCACATAAAAACCTCTGACATACTTTGACATCATCTTTTTTATCCTTCTCATTCTTTTTCCATGTTATTCATGTTTTATCTCTGCAGTCTGAGCCATTATAAATCCATTGAAGGATTAAAGGCGCTAAAAATAGGCACTTACGCAGAGTGGGAATTAGTGCGCTGCTTCCTTCATAAACAAACAAGCGTGGATCTGCGCCGCTGGCCTAGGCGGGCCCGTCTGCCCAGGGCTACAGGGAGTCATTTGTGGCCTGTGGGAGGTTGACCTCGGTCAGGCACTGTCGGATGCATGATTCCCTCTCGCTCGCTGCCTCAGAGACGCACGCAAACGTGGAGCCTGGAGTCCAACGTGTGGGAGTAGTAACACAAGAGACGGGCCAAAACGCTTAATGATGCTAAACCGCATCCGTGGCTAGCGGCACGCACCAGCCCTCGCATTCTGAGAACTGCGCCGAGACCAGACCAGTCCAACCGAGCCGGACCGGACCAGACCAGGCAGTTTCAGACATGTCCTTTCAACCTGCTGACCTGCTGCGTGGCTTGTCTGCAAATAGAAACGGCTTCCATGAGCGTTTTCACCACGAGGCGAAACTAGCGAGGGCCGTTACTACACTTGGTTCAGAAGGGACGTTTTCCTTTCTCTCTTTCTATTCTCTCAAGCTAATTGTTTGTCATCCTCCTCCTGTTTCTCACTATCCTTTTTTTTTTCTCTGAGACAAAGATTAAATCGTACTGGGTCTCTCTATTACTCAGCGCTTGAAGCATCACATTATAAAAAACGGGGAGGATATATTCATAAATTAAAAGAGAAAGAGACTTCATCCATATTTGATTTGTAGGGTTCAATAATTAACACGTACAGTTAGCAGCACACTCTTAAAGGCATAGTTCACACATTTTTTTAAATGTCATTTACATTCCCTCATGTCGTTCCAAACCTTTATGACTTTTCTGTATGATTTCTTCTGTGGATGAAAAGTTATTTCGAATTGTAACATTTTTTAACTTCTCATGACATGTTTACCTACAACAGGCTAGTAAGTTCCAAAAAACACTGAAACATACCATTGATGTGGATCATACCATTCATGCATTACCATAGACTATTTGGGAGCAGACGCCACAGTTGTCACTGCAGCTGCATTGTGTTTGTAGAAAAACAGTGGTAACAAATGGAGGCAAACAGGCGAAATCCTCGGAATAAGAGACAAAATGTCTTGTTGCGGATTTGGATGTCAGAATCAGAATGCAATAAAAGAGAGTCTTCATTCTTACAGAATACCGTGGTTTAAGATGCCATTCGAAGCTAAATGTGGACGTTTATAGTAACAAGCCATTAAACGGACAGACTGGTCTGATGAAACCTGCATTAGTATACTATTAAAACATGAATTTGATGTAAACAATAGGTTTACATAATATTCATTTATGCAGTTCATAGGGGACTTTATAACTCGCAATTGCGAGTTTCTATTATGTTTCTGAGAAAATTGCAGGATCTAAACTCACAATTCTGATGGAAAAAGGCAGACAATCAAGTTATCTCAATTCTGATTTTTCTTCTCAGAATTTTGATATAAAAACTTGGAATTGCAAGAAAACAAGTAAAAATAGTAAAATAGAAACGACCTTTTTCACCCTTTTGCATAGCTTCCATAGCTTGCTACTGCTCCGCCCACACAAACATGTCATCTCTGTTTGCAAACACCCAAATAGTCTACTGGCCTCCATTTTACGGACCAAAAAATCTGGCAGTTAGACATTTTTCTAAATATCTTCCTTTGTGTTCTACAGTAGAAAAAGTCATACAGGTTTTGGAATTACTTGAGGGAGGGTAAATGATGACAAACCTTTCATTTTTGGGTGAACTATCCCTTTAACCTCTATTTCAAGAAGTGGTTTCTTTTAGTCAAATGACAGCTGGTAGATTTTCGAAAGCTTCTTACTGGAAAATGTGGTTTCCAAAGAGGGGCTCATTTTTACCTGTCCTCACTGTACTGAGTCATTCAGATTGACTCAAGACTGTAACAGCCTTCGTCTGAGTTTAATTCCCTCAATCTTTACCCTTCCACTGAATGACTAACCTGGGCCCGAGCTGAATCATTCTGGTGTGATTTTCTTCTATTGTTTGGAAATGTATGATCACTGGTAATATCATTATTACTTTATGAATAAGATACTATTTATTCTCTTTCTTATAAATCCATCTCTTTCTTAAAAGTCATCTTCGTGGATTTTTCTTCAGCTTGTAATGTACAGAGTGGGGTTAAAAACATGTTAAGAGTGTTACATTTTCCTAAATAAACATGTTTACATATTATCAGCATAACAATTGAGTGAAAAGTTGAATTCAAATATATCATGTTTTAGTATTCGGATTGTCCTGCTTTTGCTTTAATAACAGCAGTACTTGAGCTGCATGAGCTCCACAAGTTTGTGTCAAACCTGATGATCATGTTCTCCAGTATGATTTGAGAAGATTGAATGGAATTCAATGTAATCAAGAATGTCTGACTATCTGTACAAGATTCATTTGACATCAAAACTTTTCACAGTTGGGAAATTTGGTGTGTATCTAGTTTTAAATAGACTTTTGGGGTCTCTTTTGGGACCCTGCTCAGTGCTGGTGATAGAATTTCTACCATCACACATTGTTGGGTTCAAACACGCACTCTTTCAGTCTAGATCTTTAACCACTAAGCCACACTCAAAAGATACAATTGAGGGCAGGTATGCATGGTGCAGAATGGGTAACTGCAGAGAGAGCCTGCGCTGAATGCTGTGGAAGCAACACATTTTCAGAACATTCTTTTCAAAACAACAAACTTCAGGATATTGCAGATATCTGGCATTTCAAATGTTTGTTACATACACTTGTCAACCTCTATAGGCACTTACAGTGAATGAAATGCACATGAAGTAAATGTAGAGCAGCATTGAGTTAAGACAATAGCTGTATACAGTTCAGCTGGCCAGTACATCCCCTGAGGGACCCTTGGGCCCTTCATGCAAATGTATGTGTGAATTCGCCCCGCATCCCTGGACTGTATCGATACTGATGGAATTCAGAAAGATCTGCATTACTATTCTCCAAGGCTACACACGGTGTTAAGATTCAGTGTTTTAATCAAGATTGAATCAATATTCTGCAAGATTCATATTGATCCCTCAGTGCTGCCGGTGACCCTACATCGGCTAGCGAAATTCTGTGGCATAATCAGTATGAAAACAGATGCTACATCTTTATTGATACGAAACAGGCCAAGTGCGTATGTGTGTGGGTGGATGTCAGTGTGCAAGAAAAAGAGGCAGATCTCTGGCATTTTTAGAGCATCTCGATGACTGAAGTGCTGAGTTTTGTGGGAGCCTTGTATAAAAACAGTTAACGGATAATATTCGAATAGGTCAACAGCATAAATATCACATCCCAAATGTCAGATGGCTGATAAAGGAAACCCTGTCACTAGCACAAAGCAAGCAGTGGGCAGAAGCCTCCCACAGTCTGACATCGGTTAAACACTCTACAGGTTTAAGCTGATCTGAATATTTCCACTTTATGTTTATGTGTGTGCGTTTGAGAGAGAGAAATATTTGTCCTCTAGTTCTTAGTCAGCCTCATATGTGTTTAACCCCAAACCCACAGGTAGTCTCAGTTGCGTACACTTGGGATCATAACCTTTAAAACTATGATTTATCTGAAGGAGAGTATGTGCACTCACGCACCCAGGCAAATACACAGCCGTTTAGAGGGGAAAAAACATGGGTTATGACTTCATGGAATACAAGAAGAGGAAGGTGAAAATGGCAATAATATTGTCTTAAAATATTGGTAATTTCTCACAATGTCTAGACCTCTACAGCACCACCCAAATGTCTTTTTAAATTTCTCAGTTTGAATTGAGGTAGCAAACTAAATGCAATTGGTACGCAAGGACGTAGAATAAAAAAAAACTTTAATTCAAAAAGTTTATTAACAATTATTCATTATAAAAGACTAAAAACTTTAAATGAAAGTTTGACTTCTAGACAGACAGACAATGAGTTTAGATTTACAAAAAACAAAAAGGAAATGGATTTTGGTTGGCTAACATTAGCCGCCTATAAATAGTGTCTGGGGGCCCTAGTGATCAGCTTGCGCTGTAAGTGCTGAGGGGACCTGTGCTATGCACATTCAGCATCCTTTGGCAGTGTTGGGCCGTGCGGCCTGAGGCTTTTGCGGCCCCTGATAGTCTGAGACTCACTCAGGCCCAGTCCATATTCCTGTCTTCTCTGTCATTTTCGAAGAAATCATGTTTTCACACCTTTTATTTTCTCTCTCGCTATATTTGTCGCATCTCTCAGCTGCTGAGATCTATGAACGGAGAATCTCCGTTGTTTTGGAAACCTACGTGTCTTACGTGCGCGTATGAGACACTCACTAGCAAATGCACATCTCTATGTGCTTATATTAGCTCTTAGCATTTTGTCACCAGGGCTGCCAGCACGTTATCTGATCCTGAGGGAGTCCGTTCTATGTTTCTACTTTGTAGCTTCTCTAAACACATGCAGGGACTGCATTTTACTCAAGGGTAAACAGCATGTATAGTTGTATTTGGAGTAATATAGTAATATAAAGTTTGACAACCTCAGCATAAAATCTTAGTTCCCTTTTGAATGAATAGTGCTTTGAATGTATAGGCCTACATGACAGGTTTGCAGAAAAGGAACAAGCTACTTTATCAATGAAGCAGCTATTGTATTGACACCAAAAAAAAAAAAGGTGATCCGTGAACACTGGTCGTCAATGATGTCACCTTTTCCATAAAAAATGAAGAAATATATTTCTGACATGAGTGTGTCAGATAAAAGGAATGTGCAAAGAGAGTTAAATTGCACATATATAATCTGTTCATATCCCATTTAGACTAGCATTGTTTTCAAAGACACACATGAGACAGTTTGTGAGAGTGGAGATGTGGGTGGTGCTAAGTGTCACTTCTTTCCTATGGGGAGATTTTCCATCAGCTTCTGTCGGGTTGAGGTTTGTGCAAAATTAAAAAAAAAAATCCTGGCAACTCTAATATGATTTTGCTATGTGTAATTAAATTCTTCCAGTGATGCAGATGCGCATCCAATTTTCTAAAACAGTCCTCTAACGCATTGGTTCCCAACAGGGGGGTCGCGGCCCACAAGGGGGCCTCAGCGAGCTCTGTGGGGGGTCGCGTCATATTTTGAAAAGTTTTGAGCAATTTGCATTAAATAAAAGTCCTTAACTTTTTTCTGTTCAAAATTTATATAATGAGCGAGTTCATCATGAATCCATTTTCCAAACCGTGTTTTTGTCTTATCCTGAATCACAATGGTACACCTATAATGAGTGATTACATTGGGACTATTTTACCCTGGTTCGGATCGCTGCCGCTGCGGAGTAGCCCAGTACCTGCGTGACTCGTCATAGACGCACACAGAGAGAGAAGTAGTTCCGGCTACAATGTTCTTCCGAAAGACACATTATTCTGTTAATAAACGCATGTTTGTTATCGCTCGCTATAGTGCCAAAAGCCTCAAAAATAAAGCCTCACATTGATAAAGCCTCACAAATAACATGCAAGTATTGAGGCCCCAGACAGAAGTCATTTAGTAATAGCCTATATTCATTCTTTTTTTACCTACACACAACTGTGAATACTGATATTTTTGTTATTGCATTTAAAAAAGGGCAAATTTATAGGCTACGCCTAGGCTTACATTTTTAAATTACAAAGGGCCTACTAATGTTTTTGTTATTGTATTTTCAATATTATAGGCTATTATTTGTGCATAAACATATCTGTTTATAGTAAACATACCGTTTGTTTGAAAACATCATATTTTGTCATCCTTGCTGCAAGCTTACAAGAGCGAAAATATCATTAAATGTGAAGGGGGGCCCTAAAATATTTTCTTGGGAAAAAGGGGGTCTCAGACAAAAAAAGGTTGGGAACCACTGCTCTAACGGGTCTAACCACCAGTTAGTTATCTGGGTTTGTTGGTTCAGCGGTCAGGCTTGTCGATGGTGTTTGATACTGTATCTATGTGTGAATGGATTTATGAGTATGTAAGCATGCCTTTTTTTAATTAGTCATATCAGTGATGTCTTGGGTGGAAATCTCTGCAGGGTAGCTAGCTGCAATAATGATTGACACTGGCTGAAGCAAAACTGTGTGTGCGTGTCTGGAAACGTGAAGAATTTGCTCAAGGTGTTTAAGGATTGTCGTTAGAGGATGTTATGATTCTCTCTGTATTTAAAACATAGGAATACCTGTTTTTCTCTGAGAATGTGATCACAGCCTATCAGTCAACTCAAACTTGACTATATATAGATGCATGAAATGTTGACTTACAGTGGCTACATTCACACAGCACCAGAATACAGTTATCAGTCCTTTAAATTTGATGCTAAATGGATTGATGGACAGACAGATAGAGATATACATTTTTGTGAATATGGTTATAGCTGTCTGTTTTTATAAAAACACTGAAATGTCTTAATTGCATTTTACTTTGATTCTTGAGGCGGTTGAGTTAGATAGTTTTAGATTAGTTCTCTGATTCAGGGTGTAACGATTGCAGTTCAGCAGCAGAGATCTGCACCCGTTCAGGCATAACATAGTGAGTGAGAGTGTGTGTATGTGCCCTGCCTGTTACCATATAAGACTTCATGACTCATGCTGCTTTGTGACCTGCAATGTGGGAAGTCATGATTCATACAAGCTACATTTAATCAACCTCAGCTCAAAATACTCCGGCATGCGTGACCCCACCTCCCCTGCACTCACACACACAGAAACGATCATCTCCACAGATGCCGCCACACTTGTGTCATTGTGCTTGCAGTTGCCTGAGTTCAAAGTTAGGTTACGTTTACGTAGATCTAAAACAACATGAACTTTTTTTTTTTATTGGAATGGTTTTGTTTGCCATTGGAATTTCCAGACTATCCCATCATCCCTTGCACTGACATGGTTCTGCTGTGACATCATTCAGAGGTAACGATGCACGATGCTTTCATCAGATCACAGGCTTTCTGTTGTGAAGGCTTTTATGACAAGAGTACTGATTTATTTAATGTGTGGCTTTTCTGTTTTATGCGTAATCAATTGGAATTTAATATTGTAAACATTTGAGAAGTTTGAAATTTGCCTTTTGCTGATTAATTATATTATATTGTGTTATATGAAATGCTGAAATGCTCTTTTTGGCATAATGTTCTGAGGATGACTGAAAATGTTACCGTTTATACACGTATTCTGTCTCATATTTAGAAATAATCTTAAACAACCTGCACAAAGCAAACTGGCCATTTCATAGCGGAGATAAACGCCACCTATCTTGAGGCAGACATTGTGCTTTTTTTACTGAGTGGTTTTCCTAGATGGCTGTGTTTAGTATTGATTTTATTCAAAGAGTGTTTTGGTCTGCGTCTCCCTCAGTGACATCAAGTACAACGGTGAGAGAAGACTAGTTTTGACTAGGGCTTTGACTTTTGGCCAAAAATCATATTCGAAGTTCGTTTGTTTATTAATATTAATATTCAAATATATTTGAATATTTATTAATAATATTTTGACGGAGATAGCATGGAGTCGATTCTGGCCTGCCTAGCCCCCAATCCCTCCCCCTCCTCCTCTTCCAGCTTGCCGGGATGTAGTGTTGACAGGTGGGCTCTCATGTTGCTGGTCGTCGCGTGGTATGTGACTTTGGTCCTCCTACATATTTTACACATCACTTTGTCCTTACTCGTGATTTTTCCGTTTCTTTGGGAACCCAAAGTAGCGCCACACTTCAAATTGTCAGGAGTGTAGATTTCGAACTCCTCGTCAGGCGTGGATGTTGTAGGCGTTGGCGCGGCCATTGTTTTGGTATGCAAAATAGGCGCTAACGTCACCAACAGGAGCCCAGATGACCAATAGTAGCCTTGCTAATGAGCTCGTGATTCACAACTTCACCAGGCGTGAAAAAGCCTCGGAATCTGAATTGAAAACAACATTTACAAGCAAACACATTTACAAAAAAAAATGCCCATAACAGTTTCGAATATTAAAGGCTGCCTAATATTCGTTCGAAAATCAAAAATTTTTTTAAATATTCGAATTATATTCGAATAACGAAGTTCGGAGTCAAAGCCCTAGTTTGGACTAGCACTTGATTTCTAACTGCTCTACCAAAAGTAGTCTAACACATCTGAGGGTCAGTGATATTGTCCATGTGTAATATTTTGTTGTCGCTTTTGTTATTTCTACATGTCTGCAACACGCAGATCCTCGGGCGGTAGGGGTCGTGAGAGATTGATGATGATGGGATTGGGCTTCTGCCTACCCCAGCTGTACAATAACTCAAGCAAAGCCGTGCCCCCTCTACATTTTCCACTCACACACACAGCTGGCAGTCTCAGTCATGAATAATTAACAATGTCTCTGCGTACTCCAGGAAAGAGAGAGAGAAAGGGATGATGCATAGCTCTTTCTTTCCCTAGGGTTGTAGCACAAGCAGACAATACTATTGATTTCTGCCTGAGCAAGAGGCACTTGAATCCATTTAGAGATTGAGCTGGGCATAATGAACACAGACATGACTTCATACCTTTACCTTGAACTTTCCTCACACAACCAGATCACCACGCTTACATGTATAAAGATGGCATCGCAATGCAAGTGTAAATAAAGAACTAGTCATTTGAATAAGTTCAGCGTTTTCTTTACGCAAGAAACACTATATATAAAGACTATAATGTTTATGTATTTGAGGAGTGGAGAAGAGTCTTATGGTTTATTCACACTTGGCATGTTTGGTTTGATTAAAACGAACCCTGGTGTGATTCTTCTGTTAGTGCGAGTTAATTGAATAAGTGTGAACGCTGCCATCCGAACCCTGGTGCGCACCAAATCACGGTATCGAGACCACTGAAAAGATGTGTCTCGGTCCGCTTCCAAACGAACGCAAAAAAACGGGACGTCACAAGATGCGACCCTAAAAAGGACAGAATGCTCAAGCATAAAATTTTTTTCTCATCATAGTCGTGGTGTAGGTTGCCCATCACAGTTCTCTTCGCAGCATATCGTCGTTTGTGTGTGTGACGGAGGGATTCTTGCCGCTGTTTTGATTCCTTTACACATTTTATAAGCTCTTCACGAGTTGGCAAAATACCATCATATGCAGGCTACGCACACACAACGAGCGCATTTATTCTAGCACACAGCATTGTTTTGGATGTTCGGTATGTTCCGTCGCAAAATATACACAACAAAAGCCGACCAATCAGGTTGTGAACATTTCCCTATGCCTTTAGGTTCTGTGTTAAAATGCCAATGTGAATGCCAAGTGGACCAGGACAAATTATCAAAAAGATTATTTTTTTTTTGGTCCGAACCAAGCGAACCGAACTACAAGTGTGAACACACCTTTAGTCTAGCATTTGTTTAGCTTTAAATAGCCTGTGTATAGCATTTCATCTTTAAAAACATGGGAATTTGGCCAAATGACAGAAAAAACAGCGCCCATATAGCTACAGTAAACTTTATAACCTGTAAGTTTATGAAAACATAATGCGATGCACTGCCTCAGATGCAGCTAATGATGGACAAAACTTAAAATTGCTGGTTCAAAAACCTTGTATTATTATGTTAATAATATGATGACACATTCATGGTTTCTGCCCAACAGCGATGTTGTAATGTTGATGAAAGTGTGAAATGTTTGGCCCCTTTAGTTGTAATATTTCACATTTTATTAGCGTGATGACCTAATTTATATTATTACATAAAAAATATATAAAGCCTATATCACTTAAAAAATAGAATATACAATATATCATTTTTAATATATATATATATATATATATATATATATAATATAAAATATATATATATATAATAGTATTAAATACAATATTAAAGTTTTAATAAATCTTTAAAACTATGATTACACACACACACACACACACACACTATATATGAGTGTGTGTGTAATCATAGTTTTAAAAACAAGAGAGAAGGAACAACATTTGACCTCAATCTGCAGTGAAGTCATAAAATGGTTATCGGTATTTCATATACGTAGAATATCCTTATTACGTCTGCTGGTTATGAAACTGTGCGGTTGTGTTGACTTTAATCTGATAAGCATGTCTGAAGTATGACTGAAGTGAGCTCAGATAACACTTAGTTGTGTATTCAGCACAAAAGAGCTCAGTCAGGATGTCGGTCAAGGCTTCCAGAGGCATAATAGGATATCTGCATCGAACAGGCACATTCCCAATCGATCCAAAGATCTTATGAACTTCATCACCATGCATAAGATTACATGCTTTCTCCACTGCCTGGACCAGTTAGATCTTATCTTAAACAAAACTGTATAGCCAAATTTGTGTCTACTGTGCCAGTTATTCCCAACCAGAAGTAAAAACATGGCTTTGTTAAAGGTAAAGTGTGTAATGATGGGGCAAAGAAAGTTTGGGAAGTACTGTATCAAGCCTTTTGCGTGCAGACCCAGAGGTCCCCAGTCATTTATCTGCATGTGGCTGAACTGGAAAGCCCCAATGAAAGAATAAAGAAAAATCCCTTCTTCCTGTCCTCTCATTTCTAAATCTGTCTGTTTTTGTCGTTTCTCACTCTAGCTACCAGCTTTTTGCTCTTTTCTCTCTCCTTGCCTCTCTGCCTGTTCATGTAAATCACAGACAAGCCTGTTAGTAATACTGAAAGAAGGGTGTTGAATAGTGTCAGGCGATTTGGTTTCTTACACTTTCACATAACCTAGTTCCTCTTGTCAAATGTTTGGTGAGGTGTGCTTTTGACCTAAATGTATATACAATGCTGTGGCAATATACCGCCATGACCTTATTAGACCTCTTCCATAAAACAAAACACCTGAACTCATTGACGTCTGCTGAAAGCAGGTGCCCTATGCGATATGTTATGTGTGTGATCATTTGTGAATTATTGTGTCAAGACCCAGCCAAAGTTAAAGAGGCTTTAATTAGTTCTCAAGTAGATTTATTGAGTAGTCTCAGACAAGGGCAGGATTGGAGTAAAGTGTTCTATGAATGAGCCGTTATTAGCTGTATAATGAAGGATAAGGGTGAAATAAAGTGGGGAGGACTGAGGGTGAAGAAATGATGGTTAAGTGTTGAAACTTCAGAAGAACATTCAATTGAAACATTGATTTTATGCCTTGACTATAGCGACATATGGTGCTTGAGGTGCATATTTTAAATTTAGCAGAGGACTAAATTAAACTATGTTGATGGATTATATTAACATATACACTATCAGTTAATAAGCTTTTTCAAAGCTAATGTGGACACGCAAGAAAAAAAAATTGATTAATAATTGGATGGATACAGACAGAGCAGAGCAATATCTTGGATGTGTTCTAAGGTCATCAGCCATCAAAAACTTGGCACCCACACATGAAATCTAGACTTCAGCTTTTGCATAAATGATGAAATTGAAACAAATTTAGTGGGAAAGTGGAAATTTTCTGTTCTTGTCAGTAATAAGAAGTGAGTTGGTAAAGTCTCTTGACCTTTAAGAAAGAAAGAGGTACATTCCTCATAAGTGCGTAGGAGAGTCGCACAGAGAAGCGATAGACTGATTATGTTCCGCACTAATGAAGCATGATTATGTATCCTGGATATGCAGTTAGCATTGAGAATGGTAATTGCATTCCATTAGGGACATCACTGAAAGTGTATTTATAAAGTCATTTTATTCTTATCAAGTGCTTATTACCGATATGATTGCAAGGTTAAGGCTTTCTGCATGTATAGATCAATTTGAAGGAACAGGGTATGAGCCTGGAGCCTGTTTTTTTATCAGTAATAAAAATAGATCATGTACAGTTAGCCAGTCATTATTGCAAAATCAAAAAATATTTTATTTTGCTATAACAACTGGCTGAATACACATTTTTCTACCTGCTAATTACAAGACCCCATGCCAAATTAATAAATAAATAGATATCAATTATTTATTTGAGAAATTATTTTATTATGTGAAAAGAAAGAGACAGCAGATGTAGGAAATCAGATGCCTGGGATGATCATAGCAATACAAATATATTTGACCACAGATGATTAACCAAACAGAATCAAGTATTCCAGAGAGATGTCTATAAAATATCGACGTGTCTTTTAAGTTATTTAAAACAGCCTAGTGGACGATGCAGATTCTTTACAGGTGCAAAAATCTTAGCAACAAGTAATGCCTGCTTTTATATCTTGTGTTGTTTTGTGATATTTCCCAGAGGCTTTTGTAATTATTTCCACCACATCCAGCACCCGTTTCCCTTAGTCAGTAGAAGTATGATTAAAAAACATGACAAAAATCCACATTCATTCAAAGCTTAATTAAAAACATCTGGCAGTGACTGCAAACAGGACTCCAGATGATGCATTTGCAAATGTGTTTGTTTATATTGTTTTGCCTGACAACCCTGCAGCCTTGCAGTAAAATTAAAACAGCAAAATGAAATAAAATATCTGTAGGAGAAATGTCACAACATATCCAATAAATAAATTAATATCATAAATATGTCTCAGTTTAAACATAGGCACTTAGTAAGCCAAACTTTGCTAGAGGCTTATATAATATACCGCACCCAATAATATTTTTTTTTTCTCATGCACAAATTAAATAAGCTTCTTAGTTCTTCATTTGATCTTAATCACAGACCTACAGGATCAATAGTAATATGAATGTGTGATGCACACTTAGATTATCATTCTGGACACTCCCACAAGCCTATTATGCCATTTCATGCACCAGATTTGCACACATGCACAACTGGAAAAGAGTGATTGCCCCTGAGGAGGCATGTGGAGGATCTCCTTCAGACAAGCACACTCGTGCACGGAGAGAGCCAGAATGACTTTCCTTTGAGGGACTGAAGTATCATTTAGCTTTATTTCTGCAGTCAAGAGTGTTTCATGGAAAAAAAATCCATCTTCTGTCATCTAATGATCGAGAACAACAACTCTCAGCATCTCAGAAGCCCACTGCATGTGAGAAGGTCCAGAGAGGGCACTGCTGCGCATGAATCAATCTGTAGCCAGTGGCTAATGTTTCAACAAATTTGAGGAATTATGCTAATTCCAGGCCCTTGTCTTTACACATTACCCTCTATAACAAGAGGTATTTACTAAGATTCCTACCCAATTAAGATAAATAATTCTAGGAGAGCTGTTAGAGTCCAGCATGGTAACAATCGAGACCGTCTTCTGCCGCGGATGAACACTCTATCAAACGCTGCTCTAAATGTCCATTATTGTCATTCAAGCCCACTGAGACAGAACCATTAAAAGGGCTCCATTAGTGAGTGTGCACTTTTGCCAGAGTATGTGCATGTGGAATAGTAGGATTAGTCATAGACGCTGATGATTAATACCCAGCAGAGCTGGAATGTAATGAGCCATTAAGTCTGTTTCAGTGTCAGAGGGTTGAAGGAAATGTATTACCGCTTTCTAGGCTCAATCACAAGCCTGTACAAGGTGTCTGTGCGTGTGTGTGTGTGTGTGTGTGTGTTCACACGTGTGTACTCTGATTGCACAAGGTAAATGGGCTTTTAACAGTTAATAGCCAATAATTACTGGTGGACAGCAAACCCGTCGAACTTTTAGCTTGATTTTTGGTTGATTCCTTCAAAGTCCAGTTCACTCAGTGGCCGTATTACCATCAGCTTTTTAGACTTATGCAAGTATAGCTCCTTGATTATTTACAGTGACAATGTAATCATGATTATTCATTTCAATTAATATGCTTAATACCGGTTTTCTATTGTAATATATTTTCAAATGTATTTTATGTCTGTGATGCAAAGCAGAATTTTCAGCATCATTACTCCAGTCTTCAGTGTCACATGATCCTTCAGAAATCATTCTAATATGCATTTCTTATTATCATCAATGCTGAAAAGAGTGGAGCTGCTTAATATTTTGCTGAATAGACGGTTCAAAAGAACAGCATTTATTTGAAATAGACTTTTGTAACATTGTCTCTACTGTCATTTTTGATCAATTTCATGCGAGGAACGAAAGTGTTAATTACTTTTAAAATAAAATCTTACTCTAAACATTTGAACAGTAGATATTTAAAACAAGTTGATTTCATACAAAGCAGGCTGTTTCTGAGTTAATTTACTGCTGTTTAGTTCATAAGTAAATCAACTTCACATTGATCCTTTTAGCAGCATAAATAACAAAACTGGGATTACAATTTTTAATAAATGGCACACATAAAACAAGCAATGTGACAAGAATGTCACTCAATCTGTCAGTGAAGCTGTTTGTAGTGCGCAATAAATCTCTTATTTACACTGTTTGTCTTGTTGATTTACAGTACATTGGGAAAGAATTCGCATGTTTTTGATCGAATGAAACTTGACCAAAATCAATGCTGTAAATGATACTTTTCTTGTCGCAACAGCTGTAATCGTAATCTTGATCATTTGTCTGATTTATTGTATTACCCGAGTAGTAACAATCTGTAGAAGTATCAGACTGAAGTGTATTTAGGTCTGTAACTGTGGTCTCTGGATGGAAACCATGGTTACTGTGGTAATTTTAGCAAGGCTTGTGTATGGAGATTGTCACAGGTGAGCTGTATGTTTTCTGTTAACGTAGCAGCGCAGACAGCTTTTTTCTGTCAGAAGTGTTCTGCTCAGCAGCAGAGAGTGTCTGTGGAGTCGGGAAAGAGGACATGCATCACAGAACGCATCAAATGCTGTCATCCCCCCCAAACCGCAATGTCAGGCCTTCCTGCGGAGCGCATTCCCATTCAGGACAGAATCTGAACTGTCATTTACTGGTGTTAGCTGAGATATTTAAACTGGTTAATGGTTGACAGGCATGGAGACACCAATATCTGCTTTGTTGGCATAGTGAAGCTGTAAAGAAGGCCTCTCAGGGTTTTGTTTATTTTTAGGGTCTCCGATGAGTTCGTCTGAAATCTGAATAAGCCAAGAGAAGACTGCTCAAGTGCTAATTATAAGGACATTAGGTCAGTGTACTCTATATCAGGAAAATGACTGCTTTGTTAAATGTGGTCATAGAGAGTGTGAGAGAATTGGAAGAAGATGATAAGGGCTGTAGTTTAAAGTCCCCCTGTAGTCAATAATTGTATCATTTAAAACTAATCTTTGATCACCAAAATTACATATTTAAACGTTTTTTCAAATGCATTCAAATGCGATTTCAAACCGTGTTTTTGTTCATTGGAGTTTTAAGGAGAAAATACTCAGGAATGGTGTTGACTCATGAATTTGCTCATGGTTTGTCTTAAAGCATATTAAAAATACCACATAGACATTTAAGTGTTCATTAAAAACTTGATTTACACTACAGGGGGACTTTAAGAGATGAGAGATGCATTCTTCAACAGCTTAAAACTGAAGTGGACAGTATATGTCCGATTTGTGAACAAACTGTTCTTTCGGAAAAACGTGCTTCTACCTACATTTTTCCAAAACTCAAAAAACTTGACTTTACGTCCAATTCACTGCCAATTGAGTTCCAGCTCAAATGACCACTTGGGGCAATAAAACACCAACAACTTTTATTCCTTTTCACACAAATTATTATTATGGGGCAGCTTATCAATTAATAAATTCTTATTTTAGTGCGATTCCTTGCACAATAGTACAGGTATATTAGACCTGAAAACACTTTTACCATAGTGTAACGTACAGCTTTGCATTTGCGATATAAGTCCCATGAAACACGTCACAACACTCTATATAAGTGCTTAAAGACTTTCAGCAGCACGCTAAAATGACATGGTTGCTTTAGCAAATGCATTTTTATCTCACATTTGCTTTTACTGAATGCTATTGGTTAGGTTTACAGTAGGGTTTAGTGTAGGTAGTACATTATATTTTTAAGCGCAATAGAGCATTAACCTATTAGCGCCACTCACTGGACATTTAATTTCCGGACTGCTGTGAGGCGTACAACAATCAACGTAATAAAACATTGCCAGATTCATGTTCACCTGTTTCAGATAAAACTCTTAGCACTTTTAGTGGCATTTAACCCTGTGTCTTGAAATGTGCAAGAAGCAGCGTAATATCATTTGCAGAAATTATGCTACAGACATGCTTTCCCAATGAGCCTGGGTTGTTCTTTTGAAACAGATCTTTTCAACTGAATCAATTGAACCGGTTCACCACACCAGTTCAAATCAGACTGAAATCAGTCAAGTTCTCCAGTCAGCACAGAAAGTCCTTTGCCATCATATCAGAACACCTTGAGAAAACACTTCATTTTGAACATGTTCTTTATACTAGCAATTGGTAACTTAGTCTGTATTGTTGGATACACAATCATTGTTCATTGTCTTGTGGGTATTCATCTCTTAAAGTAAGGCTCCATGCTCAATCGGCTGGTTTCAGAATAGTCCCAGTGCTCTGGTAGTCTTTCAGGCCCTTGAGCGGGCAAAAGTAGAACGCCAGCGACAGCTGTCGGAAACCCATCACAGAGCTCTGCTTTTGATGTGTGTGGGAGTGTTCCTTGCAAAACCAGTTAGCTGCCACAGTTAACAAGATTGAGAAAGGCCTGCGGAATAAAAAGAAGAAAGGGAACTTCTCGAGGGAACGAGACGGAGCACAAACCCCTTGCATCCCTCAGCAGTTCTAATCGGTAACACGTCCGAGAGTAGTCATTTGTGGTGAGTTTGTGTGCATATGCATCATCCTTTTGTGCACAAAATGCACACATCTGAAAATCACAGCATGGAAAGAAAGCACATTCCAATTTTGAAATAGTGTGTTTGGCATCTTATGAACCTTGCAACCACATCTGGAAATATTATTCTTGGAAGACAGGTCATTATCCACCAAAGGCAGGATAGAAAACATATTTAGAGCGAGGAAAAGCAACAAAATGAAAAACAATAATTGGAGTGACCAGTTGGACTGTTGCTCTAAATGTCTGGGAATGTAGGACACAAACTTGCTTATACATGGGTACAGCTCTGTCAAATCTCACAGTTCGAATCAGTATTTCCTGCACCACTTTTAAAGCAGCGACAATCCCCCGCTACTGAATCTTCAGTCACACGGCAAAATAAATTGTTGTGAATGTGAGTTTGCAGACTGTATTGAATGGGATGCGATAAAAGGGGCTGTATACTGTAAAATACTGCTGACAAGAAATGTCGTCTTATTGAGTTGTCCTCGCAGGCTGCGGCCTAAACAACATACAACGCAACCGGTGCAGTCGAATTCAAGAACAACTGAATCTCATGAAATGGTTCTTTGTAGTGAATCAAAAACAATCAAAAGACTGTTTGATCTGTTTGTTTTGGATTTGATTAAAAGGACCGGTTCATATAAGAAACAATAGTTCAGGAATCAAACTAACCTGCTTGTGCTGTATAATCCTAAACCGGTTGTTTTTAGCAAATCAAAAACATACAACACAAGTAAAATTTACATTAATTATTTTAACCCTTAAGCGCTTACCTCAGATCTTTAGTGACCAGGGACGTCATTCACTGCCCTCCTCCTCATTCATTTTTTTAAGTTAGACATCAACCTTCTTAGTTTTCCTCAATCAATTCATCATAAACTATTTAACAAGCGAAACAATAAAAAATTTATAAAAGAATGCCTGTTTTTCCATTCATTTTTGTATAGGGTCGATAACGAACCGAGGTTCTACACGACAATAATTGAATCTTTGATGACTGACTAAAGTGCAAATAAACTTTATTCCACAAGGTAGCAATGTCTGATACACAATGATGAAGTGACTGACTCATAGTTACTGCAGGCAGAAAACAAAAGAATAGGAAGTATCATCAGCAAAACTTGAAATGGCTCAGTGATTTACTGCAGAGCAAGTACTGAACGCAATCAAATATTAATGTCCCTCTCACTTAATGGTGGATCTGGTGAAGAAGCTGTCAGCGATCCAAATATTGATTTTGAAGATGTTGAAAATGATAGTTTTAAGAATATGGTTGAGATCGAGAATATGAGCCAGATGCTGAATGTACTGGGAAATGATCTCTGATGAGGACAGTTATGATGGTATAAAACATTTGCTCAAACTGAACTCTTCCAAGCTCCAAAAGCTAACAAAATATGCTTTAATTTATTCTTCTGTAATTGTTACTCTAATATCAGGAGAGTTTTATGTTATCGTGATGCGTAGAGATCCATCCGTGTTAGAAATAGATCCGGGTCGCTAAACACCTGAATATGTAATAATGATTGGCGAAACATTCATCCATTTAAGGGTTAAAATAATTCTTTGCTTCTTATGGATGTGATTGGTGCTTTGCACAGATGCATTATTGCCACCTATCTTTGTCTTTCGTTTTCTTTCTTTTCATGGTAACCACAGTGTCCCTCCCACACACACACGCACATATCCATGAACCCACATGCCGTGTGGTTTGAATTTCTCTGAGACTGACTGAGAGAGATAAGAAAGAGAGGCGTCGGGCCCACTGATTCCATTCTCTTGGTTGAGGAGTTTCCATTTGCACACACAGCCATTTCCAATGACCAAGGACAACTTTCCTCTTTCATGTTTTAATTTGTGCTGCAGTAAACCGTCAGTGTTCGTCAAGGCTCACGGCTTTTACAGGCTCGCTCTGTTTGAAGGAGCCCTACAACGATATCCACCGCATGCAACCTGCCTTGTGGAGCCGAGCTTTGAGGGTTTGCGTCCGTCTGTTTCGTCTGTACGGAGTACACAACCTGCCAATTTTACCCAGTCAGGAGTTAAATCAAGATGACAAGGGTAAGAAATCTCAGGCCTGTGTCTCTGTGGGTCAGAGTTTGCCTAAGGTGCAGTCAGTGGTGGTTGTGGGAGCAGGGAGGGAGCGCTGGCTGCACAATCCTCACCGCAGCAGGGCAGACAGGGGCAGCCCTGGCTTCAGCGGGGATGGAAAGAGCAGTGTTGGCTGCCACTAGAGCTCTGTAGGAATTGTTTAGTCATGCACCGATCATTCCGCAAGCAGAAGTTGGCCCCGGACAACTTAAATAGCTCAGTGTGTTGTGGAAAAGACTACTGGCAGAGACTGAAAGTAGAGATTGTGTAGTTTCAAAAGCAGTTTAAATCTGCCTGATTCAGAGCTTAAGCATCCTCTTTTTCTGTATGTCTTTTCATGCTGTGCTTAACCTTGGTTGTTCAGCTTTTTAAACCCCAGGCAAAATGCACTTTTAACCCTGAGCAATGCAATGTTTGTACTTGTCATTTTAGGGGGGGAAGCTTCTGAAAATGTGTGCCACAAAGTATCATGGCTTTTTGGACAAGGTAGCATGAGTCTACCATGTTTGTTTTTTTACATGTACAGTGGTACAACATAAAAAAATGCTTCCATGTATTTTTGGTCCAGTGCCAAGGAATTTCCTTGGAGTACCATGTTAATACGTACATGAATTCTAGTATATGGTATATATGAAAGCGTCAACATAATATATGTATAATTTATAATATAATAAAATAATTCATTATATTTTATACTATGAATATATAAAATATTTTAAATATTATATACTATTATAATATTTAAAAGTAGCTTTTATTTTATATTTTCATTTAAGTTTTAGCAATTTTGTGATATACCTTTTTTGTTATATTTCTATATACCTTAATTTTATATATTTTTAAAATTGTCATTTTAGTGTTTTAATAATAAATTAAAATTAAATTAACACTTTATTTCAGTTTGTTTCTAATTTTCATATAGGTTATTCAACTAATATTTATATTTCAGCTTTATTTCAATTACTGAGAGCGATTAAAAATAGTTGACAATAACAACACTGATGTTAACCGTGTAAAATTATTCTGTTCAGTGAGATCTTGTAGCATCGGACAACCAATCATAAACTACACAGTGCTTACCTTATTAATTATGTATACGCTATGCACAGTTGCATGTCCTGATTTCTCTGAGTCAGACGTGTTCCTGGGTCAAAATATTTTGTTGATCCTGGAACAACATTCCTGTCCGAAGCTTTAATCCTAACCGTATCCCTACACCTAAACCTAACCCTAAGTTATCCGTAAAATCAGAGGGAAATGATAGGTGAATGACACCGCTGTAGAAGAACCAAAGCCTGTTTGTAAGCCTAAACTTGACAAAAACTGTAAACACGTCCTTCAAATCTGATTGGTTGATTGGAATTTTGTTCCAGGTTTAACAAAGATGTGGATCCAGGAACATGTTGCACTTGGTGAAATCCGGTTCTAAATGCACAGTCACTGAACCATTTGCATTTTGTTTAGTTTCGGTATCTGAGAGAATAATGGAAATGTTAAACTGTGACAACACGTCATAAACTGTCGTGAACAAGATACTGTACTCTTATATTTTTATTATGTATATTTTTTTAACCATATAATATTATTAGCCTATTGTATTCTACTTTGTGTTATTAAAGCAGGTCATGTGCCCATGGCAAGCTGAATTCCTCTCAAGTCTCTAAAGTACTTTTACCTAGGGTTTAGCATGGCACTGCATGGGGTAACAATTACAAGCCCATCTCTCTCTTTCAATTCTTTCTAAATGAACGGATTTGTCTTGGCTGGTATATGTTCAGAGATCATGCACACCTTGCCAATACTGCAAATAAAATTCCTTGAGAGGATCTTAAGTTTGTGCTTTATGCTGAGGTCTGCTCCTGACTCGTCATATTCAATCTGCACTTATTCAAATCAGCTGCAGGGCGGAATGCTAATTTGAGGTTAGTGATATTCACTTGGCAGCCAGAAGGCAGCCGATCCGACGAGAATCCCCGCTCCCGGTCTGATGAGATTAAACGCGTCGGAATCGTTGTGAGGAGCGATTGTCGAATGGTTCTGATACAGGACCTGAGGTACGGGGGCAGGACAGGTTTGTACACACACAATTGATCCAGACTCCTGAGACACTTAAGTCCCTAATCACACATCCACCGGTTGAGCAGCTTTGATGGGTGAAATAAGGGGAAAGGAAAAGGAAAAAGAGCTCAAGGTAATCTTTGTGACTGGATGTCTGAAGATCACATGCGCCAGCATCTCTCTGTGTGCCTCCTACAAAAGAACCGATAGCAGAGACCCCACTGTTTTGACAGCTAAATCACCTTCCCCAGCTAATCTACCACCGTGTGTGCGCATAAGATCATTGTTTAAAGTGTGAATGTGAACCTGCTTACGTGGGGGTGTATGTTAAATGAGAGAGTGTGAATAGTGCGACAGCAGCTGATCCCCACACTGGTCGTGTGGGAGGGTTTGGGGCTTTGTTTTTGTGTGTGGTTGTGCTTTGCTTTCTGTAGGTGGCATCTTTGAGGAGGTGGTCACGGTGAGATTGTTGAGCCTTGAAGCCAGAATGCAAAATTACCTTGAGAAAACAGGAACACTTTGAAATATGTTTCTGTTGATTTACATTAGTTAATGCATAGGTGTCATGAACTATCAATAAACAACCATTTTTACAGCACTGATTAATCTAGGAAAAATATTAATTAAATGTATATAATTGATTAAGTTTATACCATTGCTCATTGTTAATTTATGTTAGTTCATGAAAACATATTAAAGTGCCCCATTATGCTTTTGCGAATATTACCTTTCTACCCTTATTACCTGTAAAAGGTCTGCAAAGTTTTAAAGATCAAAATGCACAACAATTAAAGTTTTTGTCTCCTTTAAAGGCTAAAGCAGGGTTCCTCAAACTCGGTCCTGGAGGGCCGCTGTCCTGCAGAGTTTAGCTCCAACCCTGATCAAACACATCTAGCTGTGAGTTTCTAGTGATCCTGAAGACATTGATTAGCTTGCTCAGGTGTGTTTGATCAGTGTTGGAGCTAAACTCTGCAGGACAGCGGCCCTCCAGGACCGAGTTTGAGGAACCCTGGGCTAAAGGCTTTAAAGACTCACTTTACCTATATAACAATGTAACAAATTAGCATAATGCCAGCCTATGGTGTTCATTGGCTGCTCATGAACAATGTCTACTTTGACCCGCCCTCTTACACTAGTTGTAGCTGAGGCCTGGAAGAGTTTGGTTCGTGTTGTCGACATGTCAAGACTCTTAGCCCTGCAAATTCCCTTTGAATGCACTTTAATTGATATGAAATAACCGGCACCATTTTTGCTGCTCTCTGTGAATCAAGTGCTGAGGAAGCGTCTGGAGCTGAAATCTAGAAATGGTAAAAGGTGTTTCGTTTCGGATACGTGCTGTAAGCAGTAGACCACTCACAATAGGCCGGACTGACTGACCAATCAGAGCAGAGTAGGCTCTCGGAAAAAGGGTTTAGAGCGACCGAATGTTAGATGCACAAATCACGACAGTCACTTACAAGCTGCTTTCAAAAGATCAGAGAACTGTGTGCAATGTAAACACAAACACTTCCATCGGTATTAGATAGTCACTTCAGTAGTGCACCTGTCTTTGATTTCATTGGCTTATGTCGCTTACACCAGATAAAACAACTTCAGATTTGAAATGTATTCCCTCTCTAGCTCATTTTATTTTCTCTCCAAAGCCTAATTTTACTCACTTTTAAAGAGTGTTAAATTTGGACCAGGTTTGGATGCATTGTGTTGCACTGCTGCGGTCATCTGGATGACATAAGTTGACCCCGCTATGTCTGTCTGTCTCTTTCTGCACAGGGTGTGAGCGGTATGTCCGTGGATGAGAAGTCTGAAGCTCCCATGTACGTGTATGAGTCGACGGTGCACTGTACCAACATCCTGCTGGGTCTGAATGAGCAGCGGAAGCAGGGCCTGCTCTGTGATGTGACCGTGCTGGTGGAGGGGAAGGAGTTCCGCGCGCACAGGGCTGTCCTAGCGGCCTGCAGCGAGTACTTCCTACAGGGGTTCGTCACCCAAACTGACAATGAACTGGTTCTCAGCATGCCAGAGGAGGTATGAATAAACACAGCCACATTCACAGATTTTAAAATGTTTTGTTATCATGCACATTAATGTTTTAATAATTTATTGTTCAAAAGTGCGGGGTCAGTAAGATTTTCCTTTTTTCATTTTAATATACATTTTTATTCACCCAGAATGTATTAAATTGATCAAAAGTAACAGTAAAGACATTTATGTTACAAAATATTTATATTTTAAATGCTGTATATGTAGTATTTAAAACAGTTATTTTAATTATATTAATATTTCACAATATTACTAAAAACATCCCCAAAAAAATCTTACCGACCCCAAACTTTAGAACGGTAGTATGTTATTGGTAAGCCTCACAAGTTAGCTTTTAAAAGTCTGATAGAAAAGGTATTGCTAGGAAAACAAAATCGTGGCATGGTCTTCCATGCATCAGCTTTTCTGAAGTATAAGGTATGAAAATGGCTATATGATCACTATACTAGCTTTATACTGTACATTAATGAATGACTATAATTACCACTCATCACCTGTCTAACTACCATATGGCAGCAGTCATTATTTTCCTCATCTTTATGAGCAATAGCCATGTCTCTCCAACACGCACTCATGCACCCTACATGAGCAGTAGTTTGTGTTCTCCCACAGCCCAAAGAGCACATTTAATGAACTAGCATCTATTGCATTAACCCTCCATCTCCACTCTCTGGTTCATGGATCCAAAATTAAGATGCAAAGTTTCTTGAAAGCAGAGCATTTGCATAACAAATGATTATGGTTTCTGTTACGTCGCACAGTAAGAACATAGTGTGATTTTAATGGGATGTACTTGATCCATATCCTCCTTTTAGCCTGTCAAGTACCTATTTAGTGTTTTAATGACATGTGCATACATTTAAAGTCTGTAACAACTGTTTTAAGAAAGATGTAGCCACAAAGGTGCTTACACATAAAATAAAAATGTTTAATCGAGGCTGAGTTTTTAAAGAAGCTAAAGTTTGCGTAAGCTAGCAAGCAGCTAGAAAACAATTCATGTAGCTATTGGTAAACAAAGCATAATTTTTAGGATTTTATTCTCTAATACTGATAATAAGACTTAGTTTAGACACTAATTTCAGATTTAAAAAGTGACTGTAGTGACAAGCATTATTTTAGTTAGCAAACCGTGTGTTTCATTAGCATCCCACTGTCTCTGTCCTGGCTGATGGCATACTTGCTGATTTACCACATTGATGGATAAGAGAATTAAATATTATAGAGTGCAGCAGTCTGGTTCCGGAAGTAAAAATTCCATTCATATTCTCCATAGGGGAATTCATTTTTAACAATAACTTGTTACATTATTTGAAGTTATTTTTTAAATAAAATATTTATCATAGCAAATTCCTGCTTAAAAAAACTACATATTTGTGTGCATAAAATGCATATTTTACAATAAATGTAAAATATATTGTTTCAGTATATAACTAATGTCTTTAAATCAGAAGTTTCTACATCATTTTTAATTCAAGCCATTCTTCATTGTACTTCAAATCAAAGTCTGTAATGTTGTGATTCACCTTTTAGCTGGCTTGTTTGGTTCATGACTTATAAAGCGGACTGTAGCAATCTATACCTCTAGATGTTTTAAAGCAACGTGATTGATTAATTTAATGAAATTTAACCATTAAAACTGTGAGCCAAGATTTTGCAATCACAATGCACATAACCACAGAAATGCATGTACACACACACCCCTGCTTTCCAACTTTTGCAGTGATTGAGTTTTCCACAGGGGTGTTAATGTGACATAAGAACGCCTCCAGTGATGTATTCACACCTCTGCTCCTATATTCTCTCTCACATGCACATGCTCAGAAGTGGGACACTTGTAATGTGGTTTACGGTGGGCGTCGACCAGTGTTATTGTTAACAATTAACAATTGAAGTTTATTTTTGGTAACTAAGTACTGTGGAAGTAAAATAACATATAAATATTAGATAGACTTATACTTAAAAAAAACGTAAGTGAAACCTAGAAATCTTGCCTTGACAACTAGCTGAAATAAATACGTTTGTTGAAGTACCAAAATGACTAAAACTGAAAAATACATTAAAGCCATGTAGAAATATTTTTTTTTAAACT
The DNA here is from genome assembly GCF_965113295.1 of Leuciscus leuciscus. Lineage (NCBI taxonomy): Eukaryota > Metazoa > Chordata > Actinopteri > Cypriniformes > Leuciscidae > Leuciscus > Leuciscus leuciscus. Next base: position 28,457,258 of record NC_138743.1, on the reverse strand, counting down.
AATAAAAATGACAAAAGCACATAACAAAATTACTATTACTGAAATATACAAATAAAAGGTCATTTAAAATATGAATAAATAATATCATAAAATATATAAAACCGTAAAATAACAATGCCTATGACAACATTAGTAAAGAGTATGTATTTATTATCTATAATATGCCTGTCGAAAAGTATTGGCATGCCCTTGTTCTGTGATTGAGAAATGTTAAGAATTAGGAAGGAACATGTTAACAGGTTTTTCTGTGCAGAAATATAGAGTTAATACGAATTAATTGAGTTCTAGAGACTTCCAGCTAATTGGAATACTTCTTTCATTCACATCTTGCCTCCTCCATCAATTATTCATCAGTCTCTCACTCTCATACTCAGGTGTGAATGTGAACGAGGAGGGAATTGTGTCTTTCAAAGATAAAAAAAAAAAAAAAAAGAGTCTGAGGATAATAGAGTGCTTATCTTCGCCTCAGATGTGACAGAAAATGTGTTACTGTCTCTTACTATTAATACAGGTAAATGTCATGCATACTCCAGATAAGATCAAAATACTGTTTGTTTTAAGGCTTTTTTTCAATAGCACAGAAAATTGAGGGGCATTTCATATTTTGTAACCGGTTTCTTTTAGTAACAGAGCCTTCTGTATTTTTTTTTTTATAATAATGGATGATTTGTTTTGTCATGTTGATTCAAAGTCTGCAGCTCTTGAAAGACTCAGGCGGTGTATCTGCTGTGCCGTAAATATGTATAGACTTTGTGCTCCGTGTGTCGCACACATACGCCGCAGCATCCAGTGATTTCAGCACAGCATTCAGGGTTTGCTGAACATCGCCCCCTACATGTCACATGAGGAAAGTGAAGGCAAAGAAAAATGGGGGGTTTAAGCTGCGGTGGGGGTGTGCTGGTGGGGTGGTTGATGAAAAAAAATCCACTGCAGATGAAATGTGAAACAAAGAGCACTGCCACCTCCTTCTCTTCCCCTCTGCAACACCCCCCACATCCACCCCACCCCTCCCAGATGACCTTGTTATTGTTGAGTCGTGGGGACCGCATCGGGTTAGTGACATCATCTATGTTAGCCAGCGAGTGTTGAGCACAGGGGGAGAGAGAGAGAGAGAGAGAGAGAGAGAGAGAGAGAGAGAGAGAGAGAGAGAGAGGGGGCTCTTAATCGGCTCTTTGTTGGGAATCAGATCATGAAGAGAGACAGAAAAACAGCTTCAACCCCCTACGGAGATGCAAAAAAAACCCTGTATTAGACTTCCAGGATTCCAATACGAAGAGATCCATGAAGAAATCACTGTCTGTACTTTCTGCCATGTCTTCACACAAAGAGATTTCCTTTCAGCTTTTTAATGCCTAAAAATGCCTTGTATTTTTTCATCCTGGGTGTGATTATCAGGTTAATATGGTTATTATGTCAGTAGTGGTTATTATTTGACTATCACAATAGAGGTTTTGCTTTGATGACGGTCTTGGATTCCCTCCAGCCACAGTCATTAGGAGACAAACCGCACATTAGATCAGTGGTTTTTCTAATGGTTTCGCTCTTTTACAGATTTTATATTGGACAACTAATGGTAACCCAACACCGTACCAAAATAGTTTTTGAACAAAATTGACATTTGAATTCTAGTAAAATGATCATGAACTGCATAAGGCACAACGATGACATAGGTTGAGGAAATTAACAAGTGATTTGCCAGTCTAAAACACATGGAATAAACACTGGGCCAAATATTTTCTTAGTATTAATTATTACCAATTGACATATGAATTTGCATCAAAATACCATAGAGTTTGATTGCACTGCCTTTGTCTACATTAAAAGATAATGGAAGCTTTTTCTCCCCTTTTAAGTTGATGAGCCTACTTATTTTGCTATGCAAGCTTATTTGCATACATGATTACTTACATTTTTTATTTATTTATTTGTTATACTTATGCAAGCAAATACATTAACACAGTAACAGCAAAAGGTAAACCACTCATAAAATGAATGGGAGAAGTTTTGTAGTTTTGGCAGTTGATTGGTTGGTTGCTTGGTTGCTCATTCGTTCGATTGGCTTTATGTAACTCTGGTTCTCCAATTGTATTGCAGATCTGAAATATATTGAAATTTAATCTTGGTAAACACTTTCAGAGATTTTGGTCTGCACTTGTAGTTAAAATGCAAATTAACAACATAAAAATAACTGCCAGTGGGTGTTACCAAGATGGCAATCTACCAGTTAGATACTCAGATGGGTGTGAATCGGTCTTATTAGCTGGCGCTTTAGCAGTCGAGCGCTGTCAGCACACTATGAATGGCCATTCGCCACATGATGAAACCGTGCGTTAGGTCTTTCTCTGTCAGCTTATATCTCTTTTAGTTCGTTCTTCATCTGTGAATAAGACACAGTTCAGCATAAACAGTATTAAATGTGACTAATTTTCAAGGGAAACTGATTCACTTCTCTGTTCCTCTATTATATTCCTTAATCATATAATTTGCCGTACCAGTGTAGCCTCTGCTGATTCAAGTGATTCTCTCTTCTGTATTATTTTGTGACACCACCCAGCTCATGTTTTCATCCCTGTTTCATCTCTGTCTGTCTTTTTTTCCCCCTCACTGCTCCTCTTGTGACTCATGCATTACTTTCGAGAGTTGTCTTAAAGCTGTCATGTAATAAAACCATCATTCAGTGCACTTATGTCTTATTATGCACAGCTCTCTGGAATACTTAGTTATGGTTGGTTAATCGCATCATCCAGTGGTCCGATATGTTCTTATATTTTTTTAATATAGTGCAACAGTCGGGTTCCAGATGTAAACATCCCATTTATTTTGAATTGAACGTTAACTTACAAACCTTTAAAAAAAGACCTACTGTGAACTATGATCTTATGAACCATTGTTGAAGCCATCAGCCTGCATTATTTCAACAAATTTTTTAAACAGTCATTTAAACAGCAGAAATCCTGATGAAACACTGCATTACCATACCTGTCAAGTATCCCGTTTTGGCCGGGAAAGTCCCGTATTTTACCCTTCTTTCCCGCCGTCCTCCCGTATTAGTATTTTCCCGTAAATCTCCCGGTTTTTAACCTTATTAAAAATAATAATAGGCTACGGGCCCGGATGGAGTAAAAAAAAACAAAAAAACATTCCTAATCTGAGTCTGTCAGTAGCCTCGCTATAACTGCCACCTCAGTAGCCTACTACAGGTACTGTAGGTGGCAGTTGTCGCGAGGTTAGTGTCTGAGGTCAGATGATGAGTGACAACCCTTACAGTCTATGGTGACAACGCGGGAAAAAACAGAAGAAAAAAAAAACAGAGACGGATGATGGACGCTACAGAGACGGAATGGCACGCACAGTATTTGTAGTGTTCTCTGTACCTATTATCCTGTGCATTGTTCATAATAAAGTTCGTAAAAAAAGAAAGAAAAAAAAAGACGGAAGGCACTCCTGCCAAAAAACAAAACCCTCATGTAAATACCGCGAATGCAAAGTCTGCAACAAATTTGTACAATAACTCACTAAAAGAGTAAAGAAAAGTTAGGCTATGTGAAATGAAAAACTGTAAAAGAAAAGCAGTATGAAAAATGAAAAGAATGTGTGGATTGAAAATAAATTGTAAATGTAAAGACAAGCAATGAACATAAAATATGCAAATAAGCCTTTAAATAAATGCTCTTCATATACACCATTTTGTGTTTTCATTTAGTCTATAATATATTGGGGGGGGTCAAAATGTGTCAATTTCCCTTATTTTCAAATCCAACACTTGACAGGTATGTGCATTACCCATAGTTCTGTAGAGAAATCTCCACCAATCACAAAACGACAGCAGAAGAACACTTTAGCGCCCACACACTCGCATGAAGCACTGCAAATGCTATCAAACTATTTAAAGATGTCTATGCATAATATGCATATCTGTAAGTCTGTAAATTCTGTAAACCAGTAGTTTTATATTGCTCCATCATTTTAATTTGATTGTCATTTTAAAATGCTTCATGGATTGTAGTTCTTTCCCTCATTAAAACCGTAAACAGTCTTGTACCTTTTGTATTTTTGTACAATTTTCAAATGATTTTTTGATTCATATTTTGATTCACCTCATAGCTGGTTGGATGGGTTCAAGGCTTATAACTCTTTAACGAAGACTTTTTAAAGCCCTATGGGAAAAAATTATGGGAAAAATACTTCAATAACCAGATAATATCTTGTCGCACGGCAGATTTGCTCGCTCTTGTTTCATGCGGACGCTACTGGCGACATCATTCCTCTCATGGACATTCCTCCCAAATGACCCTCAGAGGACTCCGTATTTACTATTACTGTTATAATTTTGCAGTGTTAGTCTAAAGCTCAAGATACTCCACTTGTCAGTCTCGCTACTTCTCGCAGAGCTGTTATAGCGAATTGTTTTGTACATTGTAATGGACTACTTTGTTCTTAGCAGAAGCTTTTAGATAACATGCAAGTAATATTATACAATAAATGAAACTAAAATCAATGTTTTATGTCCACTTACGTATTTATTTGGCGAGTAGCTGTATAACAAGCAGGATAATGTACAGTCATTAGCCCATCATTAGAGAAAGCCTCCTCGTGTACAACATCCCTTCTACCTGTTTTCCATTTTCTGTTTTTCGCAGAGTACGATTTATTTTAATGCAGTCCTTCAGAGCTTGATTGGACTTGACTATTGATGTATTCCAGCGTGTGTGTGTGCATAATCGAGTCCCGCAGCTGTGCACTGCAGCTGTGTCACTGTGATTCAGCATTGCTTTAGACAGCCAGTGTCGGTTTGTGTCTATGTTTATGTATGTCTGTCTCGGGTAGTCTGATTCAGCACTAGTCTGTACAGCGACCTCAAACCACCTCCTGTTATAAAGTTTACAGTCCTCCACATGGAGCCACTTGTGAACAGCAACCACATGAAATTCAGCACCATTGCAACACACTCAAACCCAAATATATACATACACACATTCACGGCAAAATACACATTCATCAAAACACAACTAATCACAACCCCTACTAGATTGAATGGCAAAATATCCTCATTCCTCAAAACCTGAAGGGCCTTCCTTCTGAAGGGGGTCGTTCCATTTCGGCTTGGAAAAGAGATTTCCTTCTCTTAAAAGGGTCCTATTATGCTTTTTTCACTTTTTCAACTTTAGTTAGTGTGCAATGTTGCCCTCACAGGAATAAATTGTACATTTTGACATATATTCGTACATAATTGTAAACGTTAACATATATTCAAATAGAAAAAGTTTTTTTAAAGGCAGCGGCTATTTACACTAAGTGCTAATAGCAATAGATGCTATTTACACTGTCTAAATAGCAACTAGATTCTATTTACACTGAGAAAATAGCATATTTGACAAATATTAAGTACAAATAGTGATAGCTGTTATTTACACTAGGTGCAAATAGCAATAGATTCTAATTACACTAAGTGGAAATAGCAGCATTTCTTAGCGATCTGCTATTTAGCGATAGATTCTATTTACACTATGTAAAAAAAGCAGTATTTTATTGCAATAAGTGGAAATAGTAGTTAGATATTTATACTCATAAATAGTGGCAGATACTATTTGCACCTCCTTGTTGTTGTAGCCTACATTAAACGGTATGCAATAATTATATTGAAATATTTATTTATTAAAATTATTAAATGGATGCCGCCTAATTGGGACAATAAAGCCCTCCCTAAACCTACCCCTAACCCATAAACACACGTTAGACACTTAATTTCCACTTTTCGAATATTTTCTTCATTTTTTTTATTGAAAATAAATGCCTTTCCGATCTGATATGTGATGGGAAAAGTGAAGTAGAGCGAATTCCTCAAAAAGTGGATTCGAACCTCGGGACGATTTGCATCAAAAGTTTCTGCCACGCGCCTTACCCCCCTACACAATCTAGTGTCTTCTGTAATTTTGTCTGCCCCAACCAGACGTCAGTAGGCGAAGTTAGTGTAAATGGCATTTGCCAACAAGATCTTTTATACTTTTATAACTAAATTTCTGTGCTACTAGCTTCACAATACAAATTTTACTGTTTCCAAACAGATTTCTCAAACACACCCCCCTGTTGGTTATTAGTTGGACCACATCATATACAGAAAATGTCACATTTGAGAGAAAGGCTAAATGTTTAACAGGTGTTACTGTTAATTGGTGATATACACAAACATAGTGAGAGGCTTTTGAGCAGGTCAGGACCTGGCTGGGACGGTCGAGGGGTAATCCTGAGGGATAGAGCAGGTCAGAGAGGAAATAACAGACTACATAAATGCCATCACGAGACTATCACACATTTGCAGCCTATCATGCAGATGGAGGGAGATCTGTCTTCTATCACAGCCAGGGGGTGTTGGGCTGCGAGGGAAAGCCAAAAAGAGAGGAAGTCCGTCTGTTAAATGGAAATCTCAGTAAGAAGAGAAATAATTAGAGAACAGGGAAACAAGAGTGAAAGAGTCTTAAAGGCCAAAAGACACAGCGATGTCTAGCTTTTAAAGACGGAGAGGTCATGTCCTTTTCTCTGTCTGGTTGTGTATCGTAAACCTCATTTTGAGAGGATTATCCAGTAGAGTATCTGATTTAATCCATCGCACTATAGGGAGGGCTAACTCTAAATCTGTCAAGTGTTTACCGTCTGCTTGTGACTTTGTGTGTGTGTACGTGTCTGAGATGTTATACAGTGGACACAAAATGAATTTGGGCACCTTAGACGCACATAAAATCTGTATCTGAAAACAAATGTTGCAGAATTTACTTAGCTATTTTTCCCATTACTTTTAACCAACTGAAATGGTGTGTGTGTGTTTGTGTTAGTGTTAGTGTTTGTGTTTTTTTTTCTTGGTAAACCCTACTTTATGGGGACCATCAGGATTCAATTTATTTAATTTTTTCTGTGAAGGTTGTGTTTAGGGGTAGGGTTAGAGTTAGGAGATATATACAGCTTGTATAGTATTAAAATCATTATGTCTATGGAAGGTTCCCATAAAACGTAAAAAACTCAGTGTGTGTGTGTGTGTGTGAGAGAGAGAGAGAGAATTATAATTAGCTGTTTGTGGGTCACTGATGTACAAGATGTCCACAATAAAGAAAATAGCGTAAGGAAGTGAAATTGAAAGGAAAAACTTTTTTTTAAATTAAAATTAATGAAAATGTTCCTTTAAATTAACTTCTTAGAAATTAATTGTTCATGTCTTTTCTATCAAAGTGTCATGTCCTGTTTTTTTCTGCATGTTGTTCACATAATTGTGATTATGTGGACAAAACCTTTCAAATATTTATATATATATTAAAAATAATAGTAATAATAAAACGTTATACCGAATTTTTATTTTTAAGAATTTTATTATATTACTGAGGTTGTTTTTCTTCATTATGATATCAGGACAGTCATATCACCCTGACATTTTGCATTTTATGCCTCAAAAAAGAACTACAAGCTCATCATAAAAGAGGAGTATTCACATCACATTAATGTAATTAATAGTTAAACCAATTTCCAATAGTTAAATCATAATTTTTTTTACATTTTATGCAGCATTAAAATTCTATTACATCTTATTACATGTGGCCATATTTGAAGGTCTGTGTTTCAAAGCCTACTGAACTGCCTTGCTCAATTTAGTGTTCGAACATTCAAATTGCCTATAATGATGGCCAAAAATGCTGTCTCAGTAGGTTGTAAAGCACAGTCAATAAATGCCCTTACCGTAGCCCCGCATATTCCAGTTCAGCGTGAGCCGTGACTTTGTGCTGCACCGCGACTCATTTGATTGTGTCTGCATGTGGAGTTTAATGTCAGGTTAGTCAGCAGATTTCATATCGCAGGCGCCCCGTCTTCAGTAGAGGTTTTGTATTTTTTCAGACAACCCTGCATTCGGATCTTTGCCTCATTAACATTCATGACATGCAGGAATTTGGCGGAGCAAATTTACATAAATTAGCCGTCTCTGCTACTGAGAGGGGAAAGGCAGAATATCAAAGAGAGAGGGAATGAATGAACGAGAGGGCAGGTGTGATGGGTTTACAGCATTCTGTAACCTTTTCATGGAAGGGAAACGCTTGGCACAATTCCCGAATAGTCAGGAGTTGTCAGGATATATGATACACAATTCATGTAATTTCCTGCTTTGTAACAATATGACCCTTTTGAGGCCCAGTGAGGGAGAATAGTCTGTAGTCGGAATTAGCATAAGTGTCCCAGATCTGTCGTGGAGATAAATTTGCTCCTTTGTCTGTTTCCCACATAATAAATGTTGTTAACAGGTCCAGTGGCTCATATGTCAAAGTCAGTCCCTTAATGAGCTGCAATTGTGCTTTATTTTTCCTCTTCTGTGAGCACATTTTATCCTCTCTTTTGTTGTTTGTATTCGTAGTGCTACGCGGCTAAAGTGATAGTTCACCCAAAAATGAAGTGAAATGTCAGAATTGTGAACAAAATAATTTTTAATAAATCGGTTGTTTCAATTCACAAACCTTTCTGAATGGTTTGTTCATGAATGATACTAAACTGAACCAGTTTTTAAGTTCAATTCACCGACTCGATGGTCCAGTCACAACGGTTAACAGCTCACTGAAGGGAAAGATTGTCTTAACAAAACAGACTAAATGTTTGTCTATTTTAATAGTGACATGAGGGCGAGTAAATAATGAATGCATTTTTATTTCTTAGGTGTTATACCTTTAAGCCTTTGTCTCAGACCATATCACCCATCCCCCATCCCATTTTAATTCTAACCCCTCCACCTTTTTATTCCTTCTCTATTTCACATTTCCATGCTCTTCGTTCTCTCACTCCCTTTCCATCCATTTTGCCTTTCTTCTTTCTTTTTGTCCACACCCCTCATCTCTCTTCTCATCAGGCTGATGGTGTGTGTCGTAGAAACACTTGTAGTAGCAGTCACAGATGGTGCAGCCGATGCTGCTGATGTCAGCTGAAAAACACATTTCAGCACTTTTTCCCCCAGCAGAGAGAGCTGTTTGTCAGCCGTAGCCTCTCCATACCTTCACACCCCCAACATCACTGTCTCTCTCCACTTTCAATCACAACCTGGAATGTCCAATTGGATCTGAGCCCATTAGAGAGCACTACAGCTGCATAGCTTGAATATACAAATGTAGGTATTTTTCTGCTTTTTGATGATGATCAGTAATCTATTTTCTAATTATCTTTTTATTTGTTCCTTTTTTTTTTAGCCAAGGACATTTAAAATGTAACTAAAACAGCAAAAATTAACACTAAAGGAAGAATAAATGAACACTAGGAAGAATACCGAATCAGTTTCAGTTAAATGCTCCAATATAACAACAGCAATATTCAGCTACATTTTTACTGAAACATTTTAATATATGAAGATTCCTATGCAGAGAAACGTTAATTTAAATGATTCGTTTAAACAGTTCATTTAAATCGACAATTTGAACTGATTCTTGGAAATGAATCGAACTCTAATTGCTGCTGAATCTTAAATCAGAGACGTGATTAAAACATTGAAAATAAAGGAAAGAATGATCAAAATCATCCGTAATGTTTAGTTTTTATATCTCCAGCTAAATTATCATGAATATATTGTGAATATTCACTAATTTAAGGGTCTTGATTGATAAGGCTGCACTGACTGCTTTAACCATAAAAAAAATCCACTGTATGTTTGAATGAAATCTCTCCCTCTTTCTGGTTCCTCTTTTCTCTCCTAAGTGGACACACTTCCTATCAAAGAGCCATGATCATCCCATTCACACACATGCACACTCTACATGCCATCCTCCCCCACACCCATACACACTGTACACACACATACAATACACACTAGCACACACCATCCCCCACAAAGATTACGAGTCAGCAGCTTCCTCTCAGCAGTGACTGATTGGCGCTGTTGAGTTGCCAGCAGGCAGATGAGCCTCTCTCTCTCTCTCTCTCTCTCTCTCTCTCTCTCTGTACTATAATGCGTCTACTGGACACAGACAGCCCCCGGATGACTCAGAGTCAGTAGTCATCAGTTTTGTTTGTGTGCATATTTTGTGGATGCTTTAGTATCCTTTGTTTGTGTATGATTGCGTGAGTATCTCTGAAGAAGATGGAAAATAAATGTGATCTATCCATTCTAATCCTTTCTTAAGATTTGATCTGTTCTTCATTCTGCTCTTTGTAGAATGGACGTCTATACATTTGAAGATTATCATACATCAGAATACATATCTCTGGAAAGCATTTCACAGTCAAATGTTTTGTATGATGACAACCAGTTTTTACTGTTTTCCCTGGCAACCAATCTCCTATAACTGTGCTTGTTTCATGTCTTTGTATCATTCTGCTGTATCTTTCTTCTCACATAGAACAATACTTTTGACTCAAATCGGTGTTTCATGAGCATTTATTTATTTATTTATATGCAAAAAAGCCATATAATAAGGAGGCTAATGTACAGTCAGCTGATCATTATTACAAAATAAATCCCTTCAGAAAGATTCTGATCAACCTGTCTGGGTTTATTTTGAGTTAATATCCAGTTGACTGTAAATTATGTTATGTTAGAGGAGAGAAAATATTTCTTACTTTGTCTCTATTTCAAATTTACATTTAAGATTAAAGTTTCAAAACAGAACCAAAGCCAAAAGTTTAACACCGTGCTTGTTCTGCTTTTCAGACACTGGTATTTTCTTCTCAAAATATACAGATATAGTTGATTATTAATACAGTTAACATTCAAATGTGTGGTTTTTTTTTAGACTTAACTGAACTATTGCATTTCCTAAAAAGGTTTTACAGGACAGAAGGCTTGAAATGGTACTACAGAATTCTTGGAATGTGCACTTTTGTGTTTGACTTTGCTATAATCAAGAAGACGTCAGTTTGCTTAATCAGGAGTCTGTATGTTGTGTGTCTAATTTGTTTCACATTCCCCACACTATAGTAATCAGCTGTGTTTCAACTCATTGTAACAGAAAAAGCCCTTTTAACCTCAGACTTGGGTTTTCCCTCCATGCCTTGGCCCTGACTCTAAATACAATCTCCATGTTTTTTTTCCACATGGAAAAATCTACTAAACAAATTATATGGTTCTGGTTTTATAGTAGGAAAGAGATAATCTGCACTCCCTTCTAACCACAAAAAAAATAAAAATCTGATGATAACATCTATGAAGAGTTAGCAGTTTGTCCCTATCAACAAAAGAAACAAACTCATAGTAAACAGTGTCTTGTCCTCATTCATTGAACATAAAGTGTTGATCTCATTCCCTCTCATCTATGAGCACAAGTTCACTTGTGCTGTTGAGCACTTTACGTAATTGAGGGAGAAGAGAGAGCGCTTTGTGGACTGAACAATGCTGACCCAGATCAAAGTCCAGCCATTGTAATGTGTCTGAGAACGAAGAACACAACACCTACATCGATGTCTGTCCATGACGTTTTGACTCCAGCATAGCACAGGCAGAGTCTGACTCACTGTCAGAGAAAGAACACAATTTGAATAGCTGTTTTGGCATCTAAAGCTCTTGTGAAATGATTTACTCAGCTGCCACAATAAGACGTCTTAAATTATCTTCATTTGGAGCCTTTTCTCTGCAAATATTGATAAATATGATAGTTTGCTTAATTTGATTTATTAATTAGCAGCATTCCATTCAAATTATTTATTTGATTGACAGCTCTAGTTTACAGGTGAGACTAGAGAGTTATAGAACCTATGTTTACAGGTTCCACAAGTTGCTTCACACCTGTGAAAAGAAAACCTGTGAGTTTGGGTTATTATTTTTTCCTTGCTTAAATTCACTTACTCATATGCCCTTACAGCGCAAAGACCACAGTGGGCCAGCCAAGCTTTTGCAGGCTCAGGCATTTACCTAATTATCTAGCATTAGGTCAAATGGAAAGCTTCCATATCTGTCTGTGTCTGTCTCTCTCTTTCTCACTCTCTCTCTCTCTCTCTCAGCAAGCTCGGGATGGCTGTAGTAAGGATAAGCTGTAAGAGTCCTAGAGCCTATTAGGCTTTGAGGTGCCTCACCTGAGGAATTGAACTGAAATTATGTTTACAAACCTGCATGCTTCTACCTGTTGCTGCAATATCATTTGCAACAAACAGGGGGCCAAGCTGAACCTACAGGGCTGACTTGAGCAGAGAGTGGAATGTCAGATGTCTTTGTTACATAAATGAGGCTGGTCTCTTGACCTTACTGCCAGACTCCACCCTTTCACTTTTTATTTCCCGCTGTATAGAATGTTCGGTGCTGACCTGATAAAAGATTAACTGGCACTTTACAGTGTTTGTTTACGGTCATTTGACCTGTCTAGTTCTCTCAACACACTCCAAGTGCCTTGAACAATAGCAGTGCTGATGGTAACATTGGCAATTTCCCGTTTTTTTCTGTTTGTGTGTCCGCAGGTCAGTGCCCGGGGATTCGCTCCATTGTTACAGTTTGCCTATACGGCTAAGCTGCTGCTCAGCAGAGAAAACATCCAGGAGGTCATCCGCTGTGCCGAATTCCTGCGCATTCACAACCTGGAAGACTCCTGCTTTCGCTTCCTGGAAGCCCAACTGCGCAGCGAGGAGGATGGCCTGCTCCTGTGTCGCAAGATGGCGCCTGAGAGCAATCACTCGGAGGATGAGAGCATGCAACCTGAGTTGCTGACAACAACGACTGCAGTGACCCTGTCCGGTTCTCCACGCTCTCGTCGTTGTGCAGAGACCCTGAACTCCTTGCAGCGACCAGACCATGAGCAGCTGGTGGCAACGGAAGATTTCGCTGATGGGCTGATGGACTTTGAGCGACACGGCACCTCAGACCTGCCACGATGCCCTAAGTACAGGAAGTACCAGTGGGCATGCAACAAGCACAATAACGACGCCTCCTCACACACCAGTACCTCAGGTTTTCCAAGCACATTCAAGGAGATGAGCAGGCCAGCAGTGATGCAAATCAAGCAGGAGCCACGCAGCGAGGAAGAGTCCATCTCGCTTTGCCTGTCAGGGGACGAGCAGGACGGAGGTGAAAAGGACGGTGTGGCTGAGATGGAGCTGGATGATTCCATCGCAGTGGACCAACCAAAAGGCAGCAACAAGTCACCGACCTGCCTAAGAACTATTTTCAGTAAGGACCTGCCTAGCACACCCCAGCAGCTTTTTGTTAACAGACTCATCAATGCCCAGGATAAAGGAACCACTCAGGCAGACCACAAAAAAGACTACAGGCCTTCGCTTGGCAATGAGCTTGGCATGCCTGTGGCGTTCCCCAAAGACGCTGATGGTTTCCCACCAGGGCTTTCGTTGAAGTCGGGTTCATGCGATGGTGTGTGCAAGCAAGAGGCGGAGCTGGACCGCCGCAGTGTCATTTTCCCCCCAGGGGCTTGTGACCGACTGGGTACTCCCACCCACTCCCATCCCAGCGGAAACTCATTGGAGAAGGAGCTCTCAGAACACATGCCAAAGGGATTGTGGGCCGGCGCCAGCCAGTCCCTCCCCAGCTCCCAGACCTACTCCCCCAGCACCATAGCCAGTGACCCGCCCCTGCTTTGCCGCCAAAGGCCCAATACCAGCTGCCCAGTGCCAATCAAGGTATGCTCTCGATCGCCCCCTTCAGAGACCCGCACCCGGACCTCCAGTTCCTGTTCTTCGTATTCTTATGCTGAGGACGGGAGCGGCGGGTCCCCCTGCAGCCTTCCACAGTTTGAGTTTTCATCTTCGCCTTGCCCCAATGCGACACGGTGTCTCACCACTGACCCACAGGAGGCAGGCGGTGGGACAGATGCTCTCTTCACACGGGTGCGGCCAAAGATAAAATGTGAGCAGTCGTATGGAACCAATTCCAGTGATGAGTCAGGGTCCTTTTCGGAGGGGGACAGTGAATCATGTCATGCTCGAGAGCAAGGCCCTGAGGTGAGTCTTACCAATTTCTCTCTCATGTATTTACCTGTTGTCTATTAATTCCTTCCAAAAGCACACTTTGCATCTCATACCCTAGCGTTCATTCATGCAGGAACCAATTAGATGTGCACGCTGCCCTTATGCTATTAGAGACTTTCCCTTTGACTTTCACTGATTCACTGAATAGAGCTGCTGCCTGCTAATGGACCAATGAACACTGTAATAATTTTCATGTCTGGGCTGACATAAACGGAATAACTGCAATGATATTACTCTGACCTTTTGTGTGTTGTCTAGGGAAGATTATTGTAGTAGAATACAGCAGAGAGGAGCAAACTCAATTTGACAACAAAGTCTGGATTCCTGTTGTGTAAAGAGAAAACACAGTAACTACACACTTTATCAAAATTGAGCTAAGCCTGGAATCGGGTCTCCCAGACTATGGGAGACCCGAAGCCAAGCACTGGTCTCCCAGTGCTTGGCTTACCTCTGCTCAGATTCTGAGAAAGTGTTAAAGGATAGTTCACCTAAGGTTTTTGGGTGAACCATCCCTTTAAAATCGTTCAAATCAAAATTCAGTCAAAACATTTGAAACCATTTTTCTCAAGTCTCATTGTTTTCCCTTTTGTCTGGCAGTGTTCAATGCAACAGAAAGGAGCATTGAAAATTAAAAGTAAAACCGGGCAAAATAGGGCAGTTAAGAATATGTCAACAATATAGCCCAATGCAATGCCCAAAACAGCAATGTACACTGTAGCAGAGTAATATTGAATATGAAACTTCATTTATATGTTGCTCACATACCATATTACTAATAAGGGGGTGTGGGTCTGCTCTGTGCTGTGATTGGTTAATACTAAACAACGATTCACAGCCTCATCCTCTGAGCATGTTAAAGAGAGATAGAGAGGAGAAAAGAGAGCCAGAGCACATGTGCCTACACCAAGCCCCAGTGCTTCCTAAGCTCAAGGCATACAATGATTCTTTCTAAAGAAATTCCCCTTTAATGGTGAGTGGCACAGTCACACGCTATTCTTCATTTTGCAAACATAGTTTACAGTGTAGTTCAGATAGCATACAGTGCTGGTCAGAATGATTTGCCCCCTTGGTAAATATGATGAAAGATGGCTGTAAAAAATAAATCTGCATTGTTAATCGTTTTGATATTTTATTTAAAAAAATTGCAAAATTCAAACCTTTCATTGAAGTAAAAGAATTGAAAGTGGGGGGGAAATCACATTATGAAAAAAAAATGTTTTTCTCCAAAACACGTTGGGAACAATTATTTGCCCCCTTTTATTAAATACTTGTTTCAACCTCCTTTTTCCAAGATAACAGCTCTGAGTCTTCTCCTATAATGCCTGATGAGTTTGGAGAACACTGACAAGAGATCAGAGACCATTCCTCCATACAGAATCTCTCCAGATCCTTCAGATTCCCAGATCCATGTTGGCGCTTCTTCTCTTCAGTTCAGCCCACTCATTTTCTATAGGGTTCAGGTTAGGGACTGGGATGGCCATTGCAGATGCTTGGTTTTGTGTTCAGTGACCCATTTTTGTTTTGATTTTGATGTTTGTATTTGGATCACTGTCCTGTTGGAAGATCCAAACATGGCCCATTATTAGATTTCTAGCAGAGGTTGTCAGGTTTTGATTTTTTATCTGTTGGTATTTGATCAAATCCATGATGCCATGTATCTGAACAGGATGTCCAAGACCTCTGGCAGAAAATTAGGCCCACAGCATTAAAGATACAACAGAGTTATTTCATGGCCTGGGGTACTTTTTTATCCCTGTGTGCACCAAAATCTTATAATGGGCCATGTTTGGATCTTCCAACAGGACAGTGATCCAAAAACAAACATCAAAACAAAAATTGGTCACTGAGCACAAAACCAAGCATCTGCAATGGCCATCCCAGTCCCTGACCTGAACCCTATAGAAAATGAGTGGGCTGAACTGAAGAGAAGAAGCACCAACATGGATCTGGGAATCTGAAGGATCTGGAGAGATTCTGTATGGAGGAATGGTCTCTGATCTCTTGTCAGGTGCTTTTTACAGCCATCTTTGATCTTATTTACCAAGGGGGCAAATAATTCTGACCAGCACTGTATATGTTCTCTTGACACAAAATAAACAAAGCAAAATTATTAATAAGGGAGATGTAGAAAAAACATAGTTGTATTCCTCTAAATGACAGCCAGTAAATGAGTGTCTGTTACTGATAGTTGTAATTTCACTGAAAGGTGAGACACTGATAGAAAAGAGTTTAAATGTAGAGATTTAGAATGAAGAGAGAGAATGGATAAACACTGGTGTGAAGCTGCTGTTTGATCTGAATGCAAGTTGAGTTTCACTTGGGATGCTGTATATTTTAAAAGAGCAAATAACTATAAAGGAGAAGGAGAGATCATGTTTCGAGATTGGGGGTGAGACCTTTAGAAATGCATGTGGGGGCCTTGATGGAGAAAATGGTGTGTTGCCATGGTAACACAGAGCACTCAGGAACGAATTGGCTAGTTTTCAGCATTTTGTGCATTGTTTCCATTTCGTTTGTAAAAGACTTGAGACACACTGCACCCGACCTGAAAGAGTCGGCCTCAAAGTATTTGCCCTCCCCACACACTCATAGTGCATCTGACTCTTTATTTGACTTTTCAATGGAGCTTTGTATTTCAACTAGTCTACTTTTCTTTCCAGTTGATTTAGAAACAGACACAAAATCACTTAACAATTCCTGACTTCACTAAATGGATTCATTTAAAGTACAACGGGATTGGAATTGTATCTACAGATGTTCAAAATGAGGGTCAAGATCTCAGATAGCTGCTGAAGTTGAAAGCTCTCATTTCAATCTAGTATCTGATACACTCTTTCACTCCAGCTTTCACTCTTCTTCTCAGTTGCATTCTTGTTGTTGTTCATTTTCTCATCAACACCTAACCATTTCTGTGAAGCTGAGCTGACGAAAGTCTGAGAAAAGGACTTAAAATCTCCCTTTTTCTATTCAGAAACTTCATCTCGAGAGCAAATGCTACCTCTCATATATGCTTTTCATATACTTGATATGGGTTTTTTTTTTTTAAGTATGGGCACTTAGTCCACTAGCCCTGGGTCTAGTTTTTTTTTTTTTTTTTTTTACCCAAGTGTAAAAATGTTTTGATCACAAATAAATAAAAACACTAATATTGTAAATGATTATTACAATTTGATATAAATGTTTTCTATTTTATTATATTTTAAAATGTATTTTATTCATGTGATAGCAAAGCTGAATTTTCAGCGTCATTACTCCAGTCTTCAGTGTCACATGATCCTCAAGAAATTATTCTAATATGATTATTTTGGTAACACTTTAGTTTAGGGTCCAATTCTCACTCTAAACTAGTTGCTTATTAGCATGCATGTGACTAGGATATTGGTTGTTTAGTTGCTTATTAGCATGCATGTGACTAGGATATTGGTTGTTTATTAGTACTTATAAAGCACATAATAACGCTTTATTCTGCATGACCATATTCTACATCCCTTAATCCTATTCAATACCTAAACTTAATAACTACCTTACTAACTATTAATAAGCAGTAATTAAAAGTTTATTGAGGCAAAAGTCGTAGTTAATAGTTAGTTAATACTGAGAATTTGGACCCTAAACTAAAGTGTGACCATGATTTGCTAATCAAGTAACATTTCTTATTATTATCAATGTTGAAAACAGTTGCTGCTTAATATTTTTGTGAAAACCATGATATATATTTTTTCAGGATTCTTTGATGAATATAAAGTTCAAAAGAACAGCTTTTATTTGAAACAGAAATCTTTTGTAACATTATAAATGTCTTTACTGTCATTCTGACCCCAATCTTTTGAATGGTAGTCTATAACAAAAAGAAAATGGTTGATTTTTTTATTTTATTTTTTGTGATAAAAATCATACTTAACTTATAGTTAAAGAAATTCCCATCTCTCTCTCTCTCTCTCTCTCTCTCTCTCTCTCTCTCTCTCTCTCTCTCTCTCTCTCCTAGTGATATGCAATACAAACACACAGACTTGTCAGACAGTCCTTTGTTGCACAGAAAATGGCATGTAAGAGAAAGAGCATGAGAGAGAGAGAGAGAGAGAGAGAGAGAGAGGGAGGGAGAGGAGCAGCACACAAAGAGGGAAACACAATCTCAAAAATAGCTTCAGCCTGCTGCTTGAAACAATGAATTCAAAGGAGGAAGGAAGTTGTTAAACTGTAGGCTAATCATAGCACTAGTGTAGTCCTTCTAGGCCAGTCAAGATACTGAAGTCAGGTCTTTGAACTTAGAACTCTCTTTTTCATGAGTCATATACAGTATCACTTACCCTCTGTGACCTGCATCTATTCAAACAGGAAGAGCTCAGGTCCAAGAATATTGCCATATCATTTGATTTGTCCTTACTTTAACCTGTTTCACACACAATAATACTTACTTTCTGAAGCCGACTTGACACCTCTGGAAGATACTGGAGGACTGAAGTCTTACTCACTCTGACAGTAACCTGAAGATTTCACTGTAGACTGACCGGAGAGATTTCAGTTGTGGGGGCAAAGAAAGGTCCTGAAGTAAAAAATAACAATGCCCTACGGAGGACAGTTATCAAATCTTGAGATCTTTGAGAAGATTTATCTACCATTTTCTTTACGCTTTAGTCATTCGGTTACACTGGGTGAAGTATTGATCTCGGAGTGAGTGGGTGTGATCAGAAAAGCCCACAGACGCAAATCTCACTCTCAGTTCTTCATTTTCATTCTTAAAAATCACGGTGCAAGAAGCATTAACCCTTTAGTGAAGCCGCCTGCATCGCAGGAAGTGAAGAGTGAAGTCAGAACCATTTCTGTTCCTCTCATTCCGACTTTAAAAGCCAAGCCGCTCTCTCAATATGAGCCGATTGTGGTCTACAAATTATTCGTCAGACGTCGCATTGGTGAGGTGTAAAACCGCACGATTGAAATATGTTCAAGGTGAAAGCTTGAAATATTATGAACGCTCACTGTTTGCTTGTAGAAGTAGACGTGGATATCACGTAGAGTGCAGTTTGCAGTTATGCCAATTATATTATATATATGTGCATATACTGTATATATAATAGAATTGGCATTATATACATTATCGTTCAAAAATTTGGGGTCATTAAGAGTTTTCACAAAAATATTAAGCAACTGTACTTTATTTTACAGTCCTGTTTCACATGAACATACTAAATCCAAATTTGTATGCGTTTTGAGAGCCTGATTACAAAAACAAAAGTCTCACCATTAAAATCCATGTCCACACAATTATATAATGTTCTCATTATAATTTTGTGTAGCTTGAAGACTTCAAGATTTCAATCATATTTCAAGCAATTCAAAACCATCATGGCGAACAGTGCGCATCTGAAGTGTCTCAGCTGAAGGAAATAATCCATTATTTATCGGCTTTAATATATCGGCCAATTTTTTGGGGGGTCTATAACGATAACATTAAAAATTAACATATTGTGCATCCCTAATTATATTATATTTCTCCTTCAGTTTCTTAGGAAAACATCAATCAAAAAGATAGTTTTTGACATACATAAATTGTAAATATAGGATATACTATTATTATTGATATTGCTCATATCATGTGGTCTTGGAATAATTGTTGAATAAGAAATGTTTTTTGTTTACATTTACATTTTTGACATTAATTGCAAACTTTGGTATCTTGGGAAATCCGAGCACAGTTTGAGACCTCCTCTGAAACTGCATTATTGGAAAATTTGAGAAACCGATTAAAGAGATTTAACTCTCCATTTTCTCACCATTTAATCTCATTGCCGTCTAAGAGAAAGGATGGTGCTTTTTACTCCAGATGTGTTACATTAGGAATTTACCACTGACCTAGACAGGCATTCATACAGGCCATTTATCTTAGGTGTACACATACCCGCACAAGCACACTTTGGTCCTGATGGGAATGAAGCCCCATGGTGACCACGGACAGGCCCATCACTCCATTAGACAGAGTGAGTGTGTGCATGTGTGTCTGTCCTGTGTCTTTGAAAGGGGGGGTGCATGCATGTGTGTGTACGTGGATAGCTTTCCCCCATTACTCAGCCCCTGTGGAGACTTCCAGTAATAGCAACAGGGCTGAGAGAAGAAAAACAAGAGAAGAAAGGAGGGAAGAAGAAAAAAGAGGAATATCTTAGGGGTTGTTTCAGACTGTTTTCTTATCTGTGTCACATGGCGTCTCATTACCGAGACATGTGAAACGAAGAGATGCATAGCAGCACAGTAACGTTTCTGGGAATCTCTGAAGGACAGTAATGATATTTAGCAAACAGATAATCTAATTGCCGCTAAAGGCATTTAACTGACCAAACGGCTAACTTTCCTCCTTGTTTGCACATTTAAATCATTTCCACACATTACAGTTTTTACTCACATTAGACTGGAAATTAAGCACTGTGCCAGTAAAATTGCTACAATATCTGTGTGAGACCTCAGGCATTTGGCCTCGCTCATGCACCTCTTTTGTCCGTCGCCTTCCCACAATTCCCTGCTGCAGATGTCCATGGTAAGAGAAAGGAAGTAAGGGACAAAAAGAGTGGGGCCACTTTGCTCCCAGTAACAGAGGAGTCCTACTTTTCACTCCAGACCCATTTCAAGAATAATGACCTATAGAAAGAGTAAAGGGACAAGAGTAGAGAGAGAGAGAGACAGAATCGGGATCACGTTCAAATTTATAAACGCCACTGGTGTACGTTCTGTCATCTCTGCCGGCTTTCTACACTGGTTCGGGTGGTAAGACACTAAATATAGACATCACTCTTACGCTACTGCCACACACACCTCGAAACCAATATACCAGAGAGAGGAAAGGACACATGAGAAGGTCATCGAGAAAAAGTGTCTCCTTGGACCGTGTAAAAAGACCTTTCTCTCCGTCTAGTCTAGCTTAAAAATCGTATCATTAAGACGACACAAATTCACACACAGCGATTCTCAATGTCGGCTGAGCTGAGAGTAGAAAAAGAGTAGGTCTGTCCATCATTTATTAATGATGCTGCTCCGACCTGCCAGTGCTCCGGGCCCCCTGCTGCTCTGAGCCAGACTGGGCCAGATCTACACTTTCATCTTCTCTCAGTCCCAACCAGAGTCACCGTGGGCTTCCCAGCGGAGCGGTGCACTTCACATGGAAGAGTCGCTGCACCGCTGTGGTCCAGGTTTATGGGGTCATAATCACACTAAACCCATGTGAGTTCTTTAAGTAGGGCAGCACATATAGTCACTATACTGGTTACACTACGGTTGCCTCATTCATTTACCACACTAGTTTGTCTGAGACTATTTTCATGTTATGGCCAAAAACTGATGAATAGACAATATTAAAATTCTGTAAGATTTTGTGTAAATAAATTAAAATTAAAATGCTAAAACTAAAAAAGAAAAATATTTGTGATGCTGAAAGTAAATGTAGGCATTATAATGTACAGTATGAAAATACTGTAGATATTTATTTTGAGATTTGCTGAAGATGCCATTTAAAAGTGTTATTGAATTATTAGTGTTTTAAATATTGATGATGGCAAAGGTAATCTAAATGTAAATATAGGGAAAATTGAACGCAATTGAAAATCCAATATCGGTCAATACAAGGATAAAAACTTTAATGATTATCGATAAGGTACCTATATTGTGCATTTGATGTATGTCAAATTATGTTCCATCTTTACATGTGGTGTTCGGTAAATAATAATAAGAAGTATTTTATTTAGCAGGGATGCATTAAATGGATCAAAGGTGGCAGTAAATACATTAACAACGTTGCTGTTGATTTATATTCTTCTAAGAATCCTGAAAAAAAATATCATGGTTTCCACAAAAATATTAACCAGCACAGCTGTTTTCAACATTGATGATAATAAGAAATGTTTCTTGAGCAACAAATCAGCATATTAGAATGATTTCTGAAGGATCATGTGACTCTGAAGACTGGAGTAATGATGCTGAAAATTCAGCTTTGCCATCACAGGAGTAAATTACATTTTAAAATATATTCAAATAAAAAAACAGATACTTAAATTGTAAAAAATATTATTTCAAAATATTACTGTTAACTGTACTGGTGTGCATAAAATACTGTTTTAAAAACATGAAAAACATCGTACCAACCCCAAACTTATGAACTATGATGTTTAGGCTCCACATAAAAAAGATTTCTTCAGATATAAGAAACTGTCACCAGTATCTAGTGTTAAGCAGGTCTCCCTCAAAACCCTGATTCACCTATAGAGGACTGGCTCAATCCCTCTCGCTTTCTTAACCTGGATTTTTTTTTTCTTTTCATGACACTCCTTCGTTTATCCCTCATGAAAGCTCTCTCTGACAACAGCAGGGTGTCTAAGTATGACATGCCCTCAGAAAGCCACCCAGACTATGATGGAGAGAAGTCAAATGCTGCTTTATATTGTCAAACAGCCTGCGTATCATGCTCACTGTACATGAAGGAGACATTGTTTCCTACTGGGTGATATGTTCAGAATCCACTGACAGCTTAACTCGTTAACAGTAATTTGCATACTCATGCCCTCTGGAAATCACCTGACAGGAGTGTGAAATAGAGGAAGAAAGGACTAAAGCAGCTGTGCCACTGTTTTATCTTATTTCTCTGACACAAAGATGCTTTCTTGTTTCTGTCTTTCTCACTCTTTATTCTCAGCCTCTGTTTTTTTTTTTATTCTTTTGACCTCTTTGTTAATAAGTGATGCTGCTGGTTAGATGTTATAAGCTTGTGTTGTTAGACCTCACTTTGTGAATGTGAAGAACTGTGTTCTGCCTCCATCTAGTGGTGACAAAATACATTGCAAGGAAGTTAAGTTACATTTTAGTACGTTTTTATTTCATCAGAATACATAGATCATTTTCAATGGCCGTCAATGGAGAAAGATGTTTTTTGAAACGAATGGCGTAGTAAATCTCCTAGTGTGATGCTGATTGTCTTTAATTCTCTTGTTCTGCCATCAGCTATCAACCAGATGAGCTCTGATTATGTTGATTTAATGGCTTGAGGAGAAATGCTCTCATGGAAGAAAAGCAAAATGTAACACTTTGCTAATGTATGTCTTTACAGGTCAAGCTTCCATTCCCCGTCGATCAAATCACAAATCTTCCACGCAACGACTTCCAAATGATGGTGAAAATGCACAAGCTGAGCTCAGAGCAGCTGGAGTTCATCCACGACGTGCGCAGACGCAGTAAGAACCGCATCGCGGCCCAGCGCTGCCGCAAGAGGAAACTTGACTGCATCCTGAACCTTGAGTGTGAAATACACAAACTGGTAAGTAGCTCTCGCTGTCTCTGTCCTGTTGTCTGTGACAAAACATCTTTATTGTACACGTCGGCCTTCAGGTTGTTATCAATCCCCATAAGCGGCAGGGGAACTCATCTCCTAGGCTGTCACGTTGCCATGGCAGCAGGGCTACCTGTCAATCACAGAGCCGGTCCCATGTTTCCGTGATGGAGGCGGAGCCGACTGTCTTTGATGTGTGAAGCCATGTACTGTATGTGCATGAAGCCTGACAGCCTGCGCTTTGATGCCACATGCGCATCCTCCATATAATCTCGCAGAAAGCAGCAGGAGTGATGCCTCTGCTCCTCTTCTCCTCCTCCTTCTGGTCTTATCTTGGAGTTTGACAGCTGTATTAAAGCACAACTGAAATTAAGTTGTAGAAGGAATGAATTTCTGAGGACAGGAAATATATGATGTGCGTAGATATCCATGGAGACTGAGAGCGGGATGGCAGTGTTAGTGCAGGGTGACCTACATATCTCAGCTGGTCCCTATAGATCACTGTACGTTCATAACAAAGCGTGTATGCATGCGTGTGGAGCAGGTTTTGACTACATTATGAAGACCAAGGGCATTGTGGGGATCCCGAAATGATTTGTATGTACTGTATGTCTATTAAAGGTATAGTTCGCCCCCAAAAAATTTAATATTGTCATCATTTACTCACCCTCAAACTGTTCCAAACCTGTATGAATTTCTTTCTTCAGCTACACACAAAAGAAGATATTTTAAAGAATGTTTGTAACCAAACAGTTTGCTAACAGTTAGCATTCTTTAAAATATCTTCTTTTGTGTTCAGCTGAAGAAAGAAATTCATACAGGTTTGGAACAAAATTTTGTAAGTGATGACAAAATTTTCATTTTTGGATGAACTATCCCTTTAATAGACATACTGAATAATGTTAAATGAAAACCAACATACATAATTCTCAAAAAGTATTTATTTCTATGTACAGGGTCCCCCAAATTAAGCAAAAGTTGTAAATATCAGGGAATTTTGAATTTGTGATTGTAAATCTTGGGAAAGTCATGGAAATTGGTCAAATTAATATATCTATATTCAATATAGATGTAATGAAATATTGCAGTGCTGTGTAAAACCAAAACTCACTAAATCATTACAGGTTTTTTTGTTTACAATCGCTAGGACACAGTTCTCAATACGTTTTTTTTTTTTTTTTTAAGTAACCTAAGAAAATGTGTCCTAGTGATTGTAAAAAAACTAATGTATGCTGGTATTCTATAATATTTATGTTCAGTGCAATTCAATAAAAAATACAGTAAAACCAGCAATATTATGAAATATTATTAGAGCTAAAATATATATATATATATATATATATATATTAATATATTAAAATAGAATAATATATAAAATATATTTAATATGTATATTTAAAATATATATATTTTTAAATAAAGCATCATTTTCAGCATCATTTCTCCAGTCTTTAGTGTCACATGATCCTTCAGAAATCAGTCTAATATGCTGATTCAGAGCTAAAATGTTTTATTTTATTATTTGTGCTTCTTAATATTTTTGTGGAAACTATTATGCTGTTTGTTCAGGATTCTTAATTTGAAATATTATAAAAGTCTTTACTCTCACTTTTGATCAATTTAATGCGTTCTTACTGAATAGAAGTAATATAATTTCTTTCTAAAACAAATAACCTTACTGACCCCAAACTTTTGAATGGTACTGTTTATATGTAAATACTGTTCAGTACAAATAATAAATATTCAGTATAGTGATTTTTTTTTTACACTGCACTAAATTATTTAATTGAGTGTTTGTGTTAAGCAGAAGAGCGTGTCTTAACGAAAATGCTTAAATCATGAACATTTATTAATAAGTATAAACTGTCACTTGACCTACAAATCTGCACGAAATCTTCTCTGCAAAATGATTTCTAAAAATAATCCCAAATGATCGGAAGGGTCGTGCAAAAAACCTGGTTATTTATTGGTCAAAAAGTGTATAAGCTGCCTTACACACAGGTTTAAAATGTGTTTTTATGTGTCCACCCCACAGGTGTGTGAGAAGGAGAAGCTCTTAACGGAGCGCAACCAGTTGAAGGCGTGCATGGGAGAGTTATGGGAGAATTTCTCCTGTCTGTCTGAGGAGGTGTGTCGAGACGTGCAGCTGAGCCCAGAACAGGTCCATCACTACTGCCCCATACTGCGCCCCGGCAACACCGCCTCCGTCGCCCCCGGCAACCAGGCCCTGCCCACCGGCAGCATCGACCTCACCACTTGCTCCACCCCCGAACAGAGCTTCCTTAAATCGGCCAACGCAAAAGACGGAAAACCGCGACCGGCCCAGTGGAAGACCGGAAACGGGTCTGAAGACGTAGGCAACGACAGGGAGGAGCAAGAGGCCGGCTCTGCCTACCTGGAGGCGGGGCTGTCCCTGGAACAGTCCAATCAGACGGTGACAGTAGACTTCTGTCAGGAGATGACAGATAAATGTACAACCGACGAACAGCCCAACAGAAAGGACTGTACTTAATGATGGTGGTTTGTTTCTCTGTGTTGATTTATTTTTTTTGGATGTTTTTTTTATTATTTAATTTAGTTACGTCTTCTGACAACCCCTCAAAACTCGAGGGCTGTTGAGATGGCCAGCCTCTGCCAGTGTTTTTGATTATTTTATATACATATTTATGTCTTTGTAATTGTCTTTTTTTAAACAAAGGTTGACACTACAGTTGTCTTAACAGCAGCAATACTGTTCTCCAGGTTTTTTCTCATTCAGCCATGGCAGAGTGGCTGAGACCTTCTCACAGAACTTCACGATGGTGCTACACCTTTCCATGACAGTACAACACTGTCTGTTTCCAATTACAGTCCATTCAGATGGGATGGGCTCTGACCACATCTCAAATTCAGACCTCTATGGACCTAGCAGCAGCATTTTGTGCGCTCTCTTTCTCTCTCTCTCTATCTCTCTCTCTCTCTCTCTCTCTCTCTCTCTTTCCCCACCCCACCTCCGTTCCCTATTTCTGCCCTCTACCTCTAAACCTCTATCACTCCTCTTCTCGTCTCTTTCTCTTTGTGGCCCTTGTCACAGTAAATTCAAACTCAGGAAATATTCTGAATGTTCAGTATAACTCATGAAAAAAAAAAAAAAGAATACAGATTTTTTTTCTACAGCAGCTAGACTGTAAATGTCCATATGCAAAAATGTCTTCTGCATCATACGTTTGTAGTGTCTGTGTACCGCAACACTTAATTTGTACAGATGGTGGTATCTAAAAACATTCCTCCTTTGCCTTCCACAGCACTGATACGAAAGAAAGTACGACGGAAAGACGAACGATTCGAATCGCAGTTTCGGCCACCTTTTGCGTCAGCAATACTGTACCATTGGATGTTTTTTTTCGAGAAGTGCTCGCTCGGCAGAAAGCGTATTGTAAATAGTACGGCGCATGGAGACGGTCTCGGTAATATTGTACAGGTAGGAGTTTAGATGGCTTTTTCCGTTGATTCGTTTTTCTTTTCTTTCTTTTCTCTGGGGTTTGATCAAGCACCTTTTTGCCACGAAGGAAAAATCGTTGCTGTTTCCTGTCTCGAATGAATTCCCCATGACGATGGGTGTGCTTAAACTCAGGAAACTAGCATTCTTACACTCACGCATGCACACACACACGCTCGCATACGAACCCCCCAGTGCAGCGCATAGAGCCCTTGCATGTAACCTGGATGTAAATGATGTGCGTAGTGGTGAGCTGTTCTCCTTTAAATGTGAAAACGTGCTCTTTTATCAGTATTTACAGTGTGCTTGCAGACACCTCCGAACAGTGTTACGTAAAACAAACGTCATCACGATCCCTCACAATTTCAGTTTTGCCCCCATTTTACTGCTCGGACAGGAACAGGAAATGATGTTGAACTCAATTAAAGGGCCTTGCCCCCTTTTCCCCCCCTCAGCACTCTTTGACCATTTAGCACTTCTGAAAGGGTAGATTTCTTTTTCAGGACCCTAAAAAGTCTGAAATTGAAGCACTTAACGCGGACACTTAAAAGTGTCTCTCCTAGCAGATGATCTTTAACGACACGCTATCTTTTAAAGAACGTTTTCAGGTTCATTTAAATAAATAAAAAAAGTTCAATTGCATATTTATGGAAGACACTAAAAAGCTATTTTAGAGAGCATCGAAAATCTGCTCTGAATTGGATGGAATAAGCCAATTCTTTAAAGTCGTCCTATATTTCCCTTTATTGTACATTTGTTAGACACGTATATCCATACTAATGGGATTGCATGCTGCCTGTATGTTTTATATAGTTTGTTTAGAGTTTCTTTGCCTCAAAATGTAGGCCTCGGAAAAAACGGTTTGAATCTCGATGAGTTCACTCTGGTTTAGTTGAGCAAAAACTAAGAGCATTTATCTTTTTAAAAAAATGGATCTCTCAATAAGTAATGCAACACAGTTGGGAGTGCCACTCATTTAACATAGTTCCATATATTATTTGAATGACCTTTGACCCCTAGAGCTCTATGTGTGCGTGCTTGTGCATTTGCGAGTCTGATAGTTTGATATTCAGACACGTTTCAAGGTGTAATACATCCCCTCTCCCTCTCGTATGCAAGCACACACACACACACACACGCGCACACACGAACGTGTCACACTGGGTGGAGTGTCTCTCCTAGGGATGTAGAATCTAGAGGTGTTGTGATGGATAGTTGTGCTGTTGTTTTCATTGTGGATCTGTTCTCTTTCTCTTTTTCTAAAGAAATTTTAACAGTATTTGCCATTTCTAAATTGTAATCAGGTACAAGACTAGAACTAAAGATTTATGGGTCCAAGTGGACATTTGTGCACACATATGCAAATCATCCCTATAATGATGCGTTTTTCTTATTTCTTGTTGTTTAAATAAGCGTGGAAAGCATGACCTTCCACTTGACAAGCACACTGTCGTACACAATTTAGACATTTCTGGAAAAAAAACAAAAGGTCACACCTGCATCAAGGCTATCCAAAAACATTTTCCCAAATCTGCTTTTATTTATGTTCCTCGCATAGCAAAGCATTTGTCGTGTACTTGTGTATTTCTGGGCTGTACATGAAATGGCTGACTCCTCACGCTTGCACACTTGGCCTTAAGAGCCTGGGGATGCTTCGGTTCAGGCCGACGCTTCGATGAAGATGTGGAAGAAACGGTGGAAGAAGCCGAGAGTCTGGGTGACAAGGATTGGAATTCTGACCTCTGTTAGCCTCTGTTACTAAAAGCTGCATCATGTTTGCCTCCACAGTGACTTCAAGGGTTCGTCCTGGTCACAGAAAGCCTCGCAGGTTAAATAAGCTTATTAGCTCTCCTCTCAACAACACTTCTGCTAGTTTTTGTTGTTTTACAGAGGTTTTATTTTCGTATCGGACTCGTGGTTGCTCTTGTATCTTGTCTCAGGGTGCGTGCCAACGTTTTTTTGGTTATTTTTATTTGGTCTTCGGACATTTTTGATGGTAGCTGGTGAGCTCAGCTTTCATTTGTCACTTATTTTTGTGTCTTGCATTTTTGTCTTCTCATAAAGCTAAAGGGTGGTTAGCCTGAATTTTTTATTTTTTTAGTTTCTAAGCTAAGAATAATTGATGCATAGAGAAAACCTAGATTTGCACAATTATTTTGGATTAAAAAAAACCCCCAACAAGGGCTATGGAATATCTCGAAATGAAATCCAGCAATTAGTTTTTGTTTTTTTGTAAATTGGCTGATACAGCTAATCGTTTAAGCTTTCGATCTGCAATTACGCTCAAAAGACGCGTATTTTAAGCTTCTGTAAATGTATTGAGAACCCAATACTGTACAGGAAAACACCCTACATCTCTTCATCTACGTAAGCTCCTGTTTAATGTCATTTGAATCATTTGGTCGGTTTGTTTCATTCGTGCTGCTTCTCGGAAATATGAACACTGGCGTTCCAAAGGGTTGCTCAAAAAACTTGCCTTTTTCACAATTTGCTTAACTTTATAAAACATTTGATATTCGGACTGAACGCGCAGGCAGAAAACGGCGTAAGAAAAAGGCAAAATGTTTACAAAAAGGTGTTGTGTTTTACGAGAATTTTGCCATGTACATAGAAATCGTGAGGCTCGTTCGAATGGATAGGTTTTAGCATTCTGTCTCTTTGTTTTGTACATTTTTACAAGCGAACAGAGAAATGGCCGTTTGATAACTATGCTCCTTTTCCTCAAGTTGTCTTTTCGCCCGACGGGGATGCTCCAGTGTACCATGAATACAAAGTGCACCTCCAACTTTGCCTTAGAACTTCCAGAGGCCATAGTTCACATTCAAGTGAAGTGTGTATGCAGGGGCTGTGAGCCCCCATGTTTCGGCTAGCAGAGCGGACTCTCTCACACTTATCTACCTGTGAAATCCTTCATACCTCTCATTACTGGTCAATGACTGTATCAGCAAACTGCATCAGGTGTTTTTTCTACATGCTTTTTACACAGATTATATGGATTATTGTATTGGTAGATTTTGGTGCATCATTTTTAATGGAATAGCTCTTTGGCTAGTAGTCACACGAGTTGTTTTCTTCTCTCTATCTCTTTCTGACTCTCTTTATCGCATTTTTTCTAGAAGACTGTTTTGTGTTAATATTGTCGATTTGAGGTAGCTGTTTCTTTGCTTATTCTGTACTAAGAGTTTTTACTTTTTTCATTTTGAAATGCTACATGACCCTAATGCATTTAATGACTTAAACCATTGTACATACGGTATTGTGCAGAACTCATTTTCATGCATTTCAATTGCTAGTGTTATATAAATTACAGATTATGTCTAGACACCATTTCTGTTTATGAAATAAAGAAACATATCATGTACATTGTGTTGTGATTGCTTGATTCTCCCATTGTTGAATGAGTGTATATAGAACCATTTTTGTATAGGCTTTTTTTAAATTTACTTTGTGCCTTTATTGTGTGCCGACAATAATAAGATAATAAATAGATTTAGACAAATAATTCATTTATTCAGCAAATTTGTCTAATAAAATGTTGTGTAATATTAATTCTTGAGATAATGAATATTGAGTTTTTAAAATACTAGCATGTCCACATAAAAGAAGAGGTTAACTTTGATTTCACAGTCAAATTTCACAACTGTATTCAAACATTTCAAACACTCTGGTGAGTTTTATATCATTTTTCTTGGTGACAAGGTCAAGTCAGTCACTCAAGCTGTAAATAAATTGTTTAGTGGTTTTAAGATAATCAAAACCCCTATGCAAAATATGAAAATACTTTGTAGTGAGAGAATTATCCTGTAAGTCAAATAATTCTATGAATTTAATAATACATTTGTTAGTACTTCCAGTAAATATTTGACATTGTTTTTGCCTTATATTTTTAATAGAGTGATAGACAAGAAAAACTCATTTTGTGAGTAAATTGAACAGATGAATCCAACATAATGCCTGTGTGTGTGTGTGTGTGTGTGTGTGTGTGTGTGTGTGTGTGTGTGTGTGTGTGTGTGTGTGTGTGTGTGTTAATGAGGTCTGTCTCAGTCAATTTACTGAAATCAGACAATAGATCTGTATGTTGCTGCCACAAACATATACTTAACTAACTTTAATCGGCAGCATTGACAAAAGTGTATTAGGTCAACCTTCTATAATCTCATCTTCTGCTGTACATCGTTCTTTCAGTTCAGTTCATCTTTAAAGGTCAAATGTTTTTATAATATGTCATTCACCACCAGATGGCAGTATGGCACTCTCTTGTGGTAAGCCAGAACTCACCTACTTCATTCAGAACTATTCATAATAATAAAACAGTTTGTGATGATAAAAAAGGATGGATTTGAGAGATTTAGTTTATTAAATCTAGGGTAGGTATTTTTCGGAGAGGCTAGCTATAGCTTGAAAGCATAACATCCCACCCTCCCTTCAGAGGGTCTACAAACCCACGCCTCAAAAAAACATATGAATTCGCACAGCCATAGCAAACAAAAGCATCAGCGATGACGTTAAACTACCCCATGTCTCAAAGACATAACATTACAATAATAACGAACATAAACAGTTTAAAGAGCACTGACCTGTACCACCTGACTGCTGCAGACTCATTGATAGTGTTGCCATATTCATTGAATTCAATTCAAAAACGAACTGCTCAGAGTGTAATGTCACGGGTTTCCATCTCTTCCAAATAACAGTAGTAGTTATGAGTATAGACTCGTTAAAAGGTGGCGGCGTCTGTCTAACTCTACATAACATGAAACTCGCAGATGATGTGTGATGTCTGCACGAGCAGGGCACGTGACGTGGAGGTATGAAGGTACAAGTTGACAGGCAGGCAGGATATCGTATCATTGCATTCAGACCGAATTCAATGATTGGACCAACAACATAAACAATCACTTATGTTCCTACACCTTCCACAGATGATAGATAAATACATTTAGACCACTTAACTTAGTGATTGCTATCAGGATGTGAAGAGACTTCAACCAGCATAACAGAAAAAAAAATCTTGAACAAATTGACTACCCTTCCTTTATTTAAATATTAAGGAAAGACAACCAATGGTCTGATAATAATATCACAGAGAATACAAAAGCACTTCATTCCATAAGGATTTATATATATCCTTCTGAATGATTATTCATTTAATTTCTATATTCAATGAATGATTCAAATATACTCTTGATCATATGATTGCTGTGAGTGTTTAACTAGCTCTTTTTATGTACATTCGGATCTCTGTATCTAGGCCGTGCTGACATGTACGGATAACCGTATCTCCCGAGTGAGAAAATCACATACCGAGAGGGGTTTGGGAGGAGACCCTCAACATGTGATATACATTCATCTTTTTTTCTAGGGTAGGCTACTCTAACAGCTATGGTCACAGGGGTCATTGAAGTCTATAGTTTAAGGGACTATTTCTTTGTTAAAGCTTTACTATAATGCGTTATATTAAAGTGTCCTCTCCTTGAGAGAAAGAACGTATTATCTTGATGTTTTGAGACGACTCTCCTGTTTATAGTTAGAGCCTGGCCAAATCCAACCTTGGAAAAGCTGTGTGTCGGTATGTGTGTGTGTGTGTGTGTGTGTGTGTGTGTGTGTGTGTGTGTGTGTGTGTGTGTGTGTGTGTGTGTGTGTGTCTTTTTTTGTTACAGGTTAAGGAACAACTGGCATTATTGGAGATAGACTGAGTTGTTGTTGTTGTTCAGCAACCCAAATCTGCGACCTGGAAGATCATGGCATGCCTGCATACAGTTGCATAATCGATGGAGATATGCTTCAATCTATCTGTATATGTGTGGAAAATTACTATGTTTATCTATTTCTTAGCCAAATATCTTTGTAACTGTAAGTGGGGCGGCCTACGAACTCCTGAGTGAGTCTTGAAGCTGACTTCTGCTGATGAAATTGCAAACTATCTTCAGTAAATCTTTTCTTTAATTTATTATAATTCTGACTCCGGGTCTTCATTCATCATATCTGGTTCTGGGCCTTTGACTGTAAAACCCCTTACAAATTATAAGAAAAAAAAGAGTAGGCCTAATTATTGTGAAAGCATTTATTGAGAGTAGCACTACAGTATGTAAGTCCTTTGAATTAATATGCAGTATTTATGGAGTCAGTGAGAATTAAACCAGCGGAATATACAGCAATTTCCGTCTTTGCTATCCGCTTAGAAGACTGTTCCAAAATGTCACTTTTTCATGATTGAAGACAGTTCCAGAATCATGCTCTGAAAAAGAAGAAATTATTCATATTTACTGCATGAATCATTAGGGTAATGAAATTAACATATCAAACTTATAAAAAAAAATTATTCAATGAGAAAGTGCATAATTAAACCAAATTTAAAAATGTAACATCAACGTAAAAAAAACTTGAAACCTCTTTGAGAAAAATAACAGACAATTTCATGATTTGACACTGTTGACACTGTTACGCATTACTTATACGTCACTTTTTCTTTTTTGGTTTGCTGTACTACTGAAAAAAACGTAATCCTAACCTTTATCTCCATATCAAAATCTTAGTTGGCCAGACAGTGATTCATCTTTACTAAATCTTTAAATATTGGTGTTTGAGACACCATTTTGAGTTTTTAAATGTTTAGCTTAAAGGTGCACTATAAATGAATTGTGCTCATAAACAGAAGTTTTGTCACTTGAAACGGAGCTGAGGCTTGGATCCAGAAACAGTATTTGTTTCGTCACGACTTACAACAAACGGATAGTGGGTTATATGTTCGTCTACTCACCATTGACATTCTGCGTCCAGAGGCAGGGGGTGGTGTCATAGCTGGACTCTCCCCTTGAGCTATACGGTTAGCCTCCGTGTCCGATCCACTCTTGGAGTCTGGACTATCAGACGGGCTCTCTGAAAGCCCCCGTGACATGAAGCTAGCTTTCCTGGCAGTGGGATAATTCACGCTCTCCGGGGAATCACTATCCTCACTGAAGTCTTTACATTGACTGACACGGCTCTGCTTCCGTAATGCTGCTATTATCTCTGTGTGACTGGCTCTGAGTGAAGCTCTGGGCTGCTGATTAACATTTCTGGGTGGTCCAGAGCCCTTGGGCCCAGACTCGTCGCTGCTGCAGGAGTGCTGACGGTTGTCTAAAGTGGACCGTCGTTCTGTGGCTCCCAGCTGTTGGAGAGCCTGAAATTCAGGCTGGCTAGGAAGACGGTTCTCCCTGGGGGGTTGCTCAGATCCATTAGGGTCCCCTTTTGGCTCCTCGTGGCTATATGGAGGACCAGCCATTGGCATATAGAGAGGCAAAGGTGCCATCTGTCCATCTGGCACCTCTGTATGGGAAGAGTGCACCAAATGTATTTGTTTTTGTGGTGAGGAGGTTGTAAGGATGCATACTTGATGGACCATGGAGTTTTTCTTTGACCTGCAAATGCTATCTGCATCTCCAGTGTACTTGGATCCATATATGGTCTGCTTGATCTTTTTCACACCAAGATGGAATATCTCCAGGAGATTAAGGAACAAGGATACCCCTGCAATGACCAGCATGAAAATCATGAAGATGCTCTTCTCCGTCGGCCGTGAAACGAAGCAGTCCACACTGTTGGGGCAGGGGTCACGCTCGCACTTGTATAATGGCGCCAGTCCGATACCATAAAGTCCATACTGCCCCACTATGAATCCCACCTCCACCACTGACCTGGTTAGGATTTGCAACACGTATGTGCGCAGTAAGGAACCCCTCAGAGGGGCCTTCCTCACTTTCTTCTGCTCTTCCAGCTTCTTAAGCTCCTTCTCTATACATTTGTGCTCCTCCAAAGCCTCCGTCTCCTCCAGCTCCACTTTCAGCTGAGCTTTCTTCTTGTGGCGCTGCTTCTCTAGCGTCCGGAGCCGGTAGAGTGCATGTCCCATATACACCAAAGAGGGTGAGGAGACAAAGATGATCTGTAAGACCCAGTATCTGATGAGAGATATGGGGAACGCCTGGTCGTAGCAGACGTTCTTGCATCCAGGCTGCTCCGTGTTGCACACAAACTCACTTTGCTCATCGTCCCACACATCTTCCGCAGCAACCCCGAGCACAAGCATACGGAATATAAAAAGAATGGTGAGCCAGATTTTGCCCACAATGGTGGAGTGAATGTGAACCTCCTCCAAGATACTCCCTAACAAGTTCCAATCTCCCATTTTCACATGGCCTAAAACTGAAAGAGTGAAGGTTATAAATTACAAGGACAAAAATAGGTAGATAGATAGATAGATAGATAGATAGATAGATAGATAGATAGATAGATAGATAGATAGATAGATAGATAGATAGATAGATAGATAGATAGATAGATAGATAGATAGATAGATAGATAGATAGATAGATAGTTAGAATTTCAACTATACTAGGTCACATTAAAAGCGTTAGATTAATTACACCCATACAAATAAAAACTTACATTTTAAGTTAGTGGTATTCACAGAACACTTGCTGCATCAATTCATCACACTAAAAAAACAATATCGGACAACTCCAGTATTCTTTCATCCTCGTGGGAGTAATTAGAACTCCTCTGTGGACCTTGCTTTGTTGAATGAAGTCCAGTTTCTCTGTGCATTGAACTCATACAATGCTACTATCGATCTGTGGGCTGGACAATACCCTGAGGGGGCTAAACTGCATCACAACTGTTGAGGGCAGGTCAGGGGGAACATACAATACCAAATTACCGCATGGCCTGTGTAAAACTGTGCCAAAGTGTATATGTTCAGGTAATTAATAATGAACTGTAAAATCTGAACATACCCAACATTATCTTAATGTTAATCGAATATATGCACTTAAAATATTGGCTGTTTGGAATAGCATACTGACACACTACTCTTACTATTATAGTATAGAGTATGTATACAGCAACCAGTATGCAAATTTTCAATATGCACAGCGCACAGTTGGACTATAAGGCTAAAATGTGCAGTAAACATAACAGCATGAAATACTGTATCCCATAATGCAATGTGTTTGACTTGACCTTCCATTTCCAGTGTGACAAGTGAACTGGAAATAATTATAGCTGCAATTTGCATCATTTTTATATTTACTCATTTTATCGGATTTGCAAAATAAAAAAAGAGAGACATTTTTACTCTACATTACATATGCAAAATTGCACTCACATGCATTGTGATGAAGTCATGTGACAATAATGTAGCATACTGCTTCTTTAAAAATGTATTGTTACATAATACACAGTTTCACTAATTCTTAAAAATAGTATGTACAGTGTGCACTGTGCAGAATTCAGTAAGCAATAAGCCAGATTCCTCTCTGAACATAGCACTAGTGTCTAGGCGAGACATGATGATCAATATGTCATGTCCGATTTTAGTCTAATGCTTTAAGGGCTATTTTAGGCTAGTCTGAGGGTGATGTAACAAGAGAGAAGCTGAAAACCACCTTCAAGAATGTAAGCCAGCTGTTGATAGCTTAGTGCAGATAGAAATGTAATTAACTGTGGAGTTTAACAATTGCATATACCAAACACTTAGGTGCAAAGTTCAGATTTAATAACAGGTTGTATTGTGTATGTACAAAAATGTGAAGAATTTTGGTTAGATGTAAAGTGATGCGAATTTCATACTGGCACATTCATTTAGGTTACATCAGTGTGAACAAAAGTTAAATCTAGATTTCAGAGAGGGTTGCCAGGTTTGCATAACAAAACCCTCCCAATAACGGCCAAATCTTGAACGGTGTAAAAGTAGCCCAATTCCGCGGGAAAACCACGGACTTGGCAACACTGATTTCAGAGGTAAAGTAAGGTTAACATCTGCCAGACTGTGACCTAAATATCTCAATTCTGCCTGGACAATAGGATTGTCAGTGAGCTTGGAATTGTTCAATGAATCACTGGATTTATATCCCCTGTGATATAATAGTAAGCCTAAACATGATGGTGATATATTATTGATAGGAACTGACTTTATAGGCCAACATCAACTAAAAATCAAATTGACACCAGTTGGTTAATTGGAATTGCAAAAACTGAACAGCCAAATATATTTTGTTTGTCATTGTTTTCATATTTTATATCAAATTGGTTTCCGACAGTATATATATAATCCTGTGATATGGTAAATGTTATTTTGTAGATCCAAAAGTTTAGATAAGTCTTCGATGCAGTTTGAAAACTGCAAAATATGCATCTCAAATGGAACTTGCCATAAGATTTCATAAATAAGATTTATTTCAAGATTTGTCAGAACTTACAAATATTTACAAAATGTATTTCCAAACAACATACAAGGTATTTTTCCCACATCTAGTTTTCTCTCTCTTACAGAAAAAAAAGAAAAAAAAAAGAAAAAAGAGATCATAGAAAAATCTTTGTTCAGTTCAACTTTACAAATATATACACAAGGGAACACCTCATTCATCACCTAGAAAAAATAAAAAATAAAATAAAACTGGTACTCTTAATGTTACTCTTCAGTCTTCAAT
Source organism: Leuciscus leuciscus (assembly GCF_965113295.1). Taxonomy (NCBI): domain Eukaryota; kingdom Metazoa; phylum Chordata; class Actinopteri; order Cypriniformes; family Leuciscidae; genus Leuciscus; species Leuciscus leuciscus. The sequence continues at coordinate 28,420,096 of NC_138743.1, read as the reverse complement.
ATGAAAATATCAAATCTTTCAGGATGACTAATGGAACAAAGATTGAAAATTCAAATCCTGACAATTGCAGACCAAAAAAAAAAAAAAAAAAAAAAAGTTTAAATACTAATAATCTTTCCCATCTCTACATTTAGAGCCAAGTTACTCCTACACCCACCTTATTCACATAACCAAAAAACAAAAAAAACTAAGTGATCAAAACTTGAGGCCTATAAGCATTTAGGTTAAAGATTTAAAAACATTTGTAGTTCAGAGGTAGGTTTAAAAGGCATTGCAAATCTCACAAAAATCAACTTACAATGTCCTTTAAATACTTTTTTTGTTCATTTAATTGCATAAAAACATGACAACTGTAGTACTTTGTGCAATGACCAACTTGCCAAAATAATGAAAAACAAGTAAATTCTAAGGCATCATACAGGGCTTCAAGCACTGAAAATACCATGAAGCGTCATTTATCTACTTTGTGGTGTCTGTTTATGTCCTTGACACAGATCAATGTAAATTTCAGAGTAGACCACACTGCAAATGTTTCTCTAGCTTCAAAATGTTGCCTGATTGGTGTCTGGTTTGCAGTAATTATGAATTTTATAACACTGAATGTTAACTAAAGAAAAAAAAAGCCTCTAAAATAACTTTATACCATTTACTGCAGATCTTTTGGTGAGTTACAACTGTAAGTGCTTTTTCAAACAGATGGACAACATTAACAGATAGAATACACTGATTTTTGCCGTTGGATGCTGATGCACGCATTGAAATCTCCATAGATTTCTTTGTAAAGTCTGTTCAATTTCATTCTTGTTCGATCAATTCTCCATTTTCTCTTTCTTCTTAAATAGCTTCATCAATTGAGAGAATCGCTCCTCAATCTGTCAAAGAACAGCAATCATTAGTTCACGACAAAGCAGTTCGCTGACGTCACAAGAGAATAATAACAAACCATACCTGCTCTGTTGACTTCTTCAACCTTTTCGACAGAGCAGCAAATGTCTTGGGTGAAGTCCCCTTCATTTTAAGCTCAATGAGTATGTCCCGATCTTCATCCCTTTAAAAGACATCAGCTTTTTTTATTGGATTCTTAAACTTAAGTACACAAACACACATTATGCACACAGAATTAATAACCGAAAATAGGAGTGGAAATTCATTTAACTCACCTGGTCCATGACACCACCACTTCCCCTTTCTTCCTGATTACATTCTTAGCAGACAGGCTACTAGGGGACACCTGGGGTATTGCAGTTTTCAAGCCTTTTTCTTTGGAGGATTTTGACCTTTTCTTATGCCTGGACTTGGAATGTTTATCTTGAAATTCCTCTACCTTTTGACGCTTTGCCCTTGGCTCCGATTGGTGCTCCTTGCGTTTCTTTGACACCCTCTTGGATTTAGCCTCTGGTGGATTTGGGCTCTGAGTTGTGTTACTTACATTTCCTGATATCTTCTCTGATGTTTCAGCCTCTGTTGCACTGCTTTCCTCAGGAGCAGTAACATATGCTTCTATGGAAACAGGCTCAGCATTGTTGCAGGACAAGTTGTCATCACAAGCACCTTCAGGTGAGGATTTTTGGCTTGACTGTTGAGCTTCTCTTGCTTTATCTGCAATGTGACATGACTCGTTTACCTTGGTTGGGCTTTTGTTCAACATCTCTCCAGGTGCAGGACCCAAGTCTTCATGGGTCAGAGCAAGATTAGGCTTAAGAGATGGCTCTGAACATTCTGGTAATGCTGGTACTACTTTCCCTTCATTTTGTTTACTTTCAATTGGGCCAGTAGATGTCCGTCTTATTCGCACAATGAAATGATCATTTGACCTCTCCATTACCACAGCCTGCATTTGTAAATTAGGTTGGAATTGGAAACCAGATGGATCAGAGCCCTCCCATGTCCTGCTGGGACTCGACCCACAACTGGAGTTGTCAGTGTCTAGAGAAAGGTGGATGTCCTGTTCAGTGGCATCTTCTCCATCAAGAAGAGCGTCTTCACTATAATGGGCACTGAGGACACTGTTTGGGGTAGATAATGGCTGTCCTGTTCCAGGGTGCAAGAAACTTAAGTGACCATCGGACTTTAATGGTGAGGGAATGGTAAGGGACACAGCTAGATCTTCCGCCAAGATAGAGAAGGACCTTTGAGAGATTACAGTTGACTGAAGAGGAAGATGACATGGTTCAGAATTAGAGGGAACTTCTAACAAGCAGCTCTCATCGAGAATTGCTGGGTCTACCAGCATTTTGCTGTTTGAAGCAAACTTGTAAGGGGAAATGGAAGACCAGGATGTGATAAATTTAGATGGGGTTGTCTTGTTAGGGGTCATCTTGTTAGGGGTCATAATCCCAATCAAACTATCCCCTGGAAGTCCTTCTTTTCGAGGTGTGCTGAGTGGCCAACTTGTATTGTCACCAACAGGTACACTGGATTCAAGCAAATCAGACCCTTGCAAAAGACACTTGAATATCTCTCCCATTTGAGAGTCAGAGACCAAGTTGAAAGTTAAGCTTGATGTCTGCTGCTCGGTTAGAATTTCAAAGTCTGACTTATCCTGAATTGATCCATTATGGGAGAGACATCGGACATAGGAAGAGATTCTATTATCAGATTCTGAGGTACCTTTGTGGAAAGACCTTTCAGAGGATGAAGTAGGAAGCTGTTGTGATGGCGTCACCTTTTCCGGCTGATCGTCTTCATTCATGACAGCTTTAATGTTTTTACCTCGGCTCCCAAGGCCCCTGCGAGGCAGATTATTTGCAGGGGCCTCTCTGACGAAACTTCCTGTGTCAACTTTTGACTTCTTGGCCCTGTAAAGATGCCCAGGTGTGCTAAATGGTTCTTTTTCTACCACCTCACTTTCAGCCTCTTTTCTTTTAAGGGTTGCATTTTTATTTTCATTTGATACATTCTTGGATGGCTCAGACTCACTTTTGAGTGCTGTCTTCAGTTCCTTGAACAAGAAATCAAACTGCCCATCCACAAATGTCCACAACTTCTGCTTGAGGTCTCCAGCTCTCTGCTCAAAGATACGATTGACAATGCCATTCTTGGTGACCTTGCTCATTATTGACGAAATAATCTTATTTAGTCTAACTTTGATGTCATTACCTTGGCAGCACAATTTATCCAAGTCAACCGAATTGATAAATTCTGTAAAAGAGGCATGAGACATATCCACTATACAGCAGAAGGCAGTCTTAGTGACATTTTTCTGAAGCTTCATGTACTTTTTCCTCAACTCAACTCGAATAGATCCTAACAGGTCCATAAATCCGTCTAGCGTATAGACCGCTGCTTTGAATGGTGGGCTGACAGTTTTAAAGCGTCTCTTACTTGAGGTAGGACTGTCGTTAGAAGCAGACGACTTTGAACACTTGCTTTGCTCTGAATATTTAGCAGGGGCGCAAGATTTCTTTTGGGACACTCTTTTCCGAACTGCAGGTAGCTTTGGACTTGGAGTACCTGAGGTTGGTTTTTCCTTTTCTCTTGGAGGAGTCTGGATAAACAGAGGTCCCTCTTCTTCACTCTCACTCACTATCTCACCATCCTCCAGCTCATCTTCCTCAGTTCCACAAGCCGATAGGGCATCTTTTGTCCCTTTGTAGGAAGAAGCTGTGACTGAAGAGTCAGGTGACTTATTCTCCTTGTTCATGTCCATATTTACTTCATCCTTATTACTGCCAGTTGTTACGGTTGAGAGATCTTGAAAAGAAATAAAGAAATTAATATTAGCAAGATGTACACATTAACCTGTTGAGCCAATTATTGCAAGAGTCACGCAAACATGCATTTCAATCAAATGTTCATGGAATAATTAGAGCAATTTTGGCAATTATGGGAAACATAGGCCAGGTTTCACAGACAGGGCTTAGACTAAGCCAGGAAAAAAACAAAACAGTGCCCAAGAAAAAAACAAGTTTTGCATCTTAAGACAAAACAATGGCATTGACATATTTTAATATAATATGATGCATCAATGCAACTTGCTTTCAGTTAAAACAGCTAAAAAATGCATCTTGGTCTGGGACTAGCTTAAGCCTTGTCTGTGAAACCAGGGGTTACAATGTTAAACAAAGCATTACTATCAAAAACAAAACAAACACTTACCTTTGTTAAGACTTTTGACATGTGGTTGCTTCTCAGCAGGCTGAGGCTGTATTTTTTTCACCTGACGGACTGGGCTTGTGAGAGGGCTGATGGGCTCTGGAATAATGTTCCTCAGGGTAAGCATCATGGAGTCTTCATCGTGGCAAAACACAACAGGGTTCAATGACTTCGTGTCCTGTTCTTCTTTTTCTGTGGAATCTGGCTCTAAGAAACCAGGTTGCGATGACAACATGGTATCCTCTTCAACAGTGGTGCTATTATTTGGAGCCATAGTGTTCTGACTCCATATTGGACTTTGATGGGATTTTTCAGATATTTTCAAATTTTCAGATGTGTCCTCTGCTCTCTTATTGTCCTGTTTTGAAGTGCCCACTTGTTCAACATCACAAATAACTTTGCTTGGGTCACCTTGATCTACACTAATTGTACTAGACGAAACTTCCATGTTGACAGAACTCCCAGAAGAATTCATATTAGGAATACTTTGTGCCTTGTCAAAGCATGACACATCATCTTGACAAATCCCTTTTGATGCTGGTAGTAAATCTTGAGAGTTGGCCTGAGGATTCCTTTGGATTTCCATGTGAGAAGTCTCCTCAGACAAAGTGGCAAAACGATCTTGTTGCTGACAACCATCAACTATTGAATCAGGAGTATTATCTGAAACTACCACTTCTGATGTTTTAAGGGGAAAAGTGATAGAGACAACAGCATTACTTATAATTCCCAGAGTGTCATTCTCACAGACATGATTTGGAGACTCTCTTGTAAGGGTTAATTTTGATAATGAGTCTTTGTCTAACACATTGGAATCTGAAGTCTTGCCTCTTTTCTCCTCTGAGGTTTTAACAATGGATGGCAATTTGTCCACAGCCTCTTGACTTTCAGTGGCATTCTCTTCTTGTACCTCCATATCTGTTTGTTCTGCTGACGGCTTCTCAGAGGCTACAGCTGTGAAGAGATCAATAACTTCTCTAGACTGTTTGCAAGAACTGGTAAAGTCTTCTTTTTCACCTACAGTTGTGACCTCAGGGTTCTTATCCATTTCCTCATCGCTGTGCTGGCTGTTCTTTAATTCATCGATGACATAGAATTCCTCCCTAGCGTCGGATAATCTGCTGTTATATGAGGCGGCATCTTCAGATGCTGCTCCAATGGCTTCTGTGGATTCAGAGGGCTGCTTCTGTTTTTTAAGAGGCGATAGGGTAAGGTTCAATGTCTCCATGAAACTCAGTTTTCTGTCTGGACTATTATCCTCGGATGTTTGGCAGGGATTTATGCTGACAGCTACCACTGATGGTGACTCTGCATGAACAGATTCAAGATGTTTGTCCTTTTCAGTCTTACTATCGTGATCTTTTCTGGCATGTTTGTGCTTTTTACGAGAGTTCTTTCTGTCATCTTTGGATTCTCCATGCTTCTGTACCCTATGCTCCTTCAAATGTCCACCTCTTTTTCTTTCTCTGTCCTTGACTATACCCTTGTCTTCAAAACAGTTCTTTTCAGAACTTCCATTTTTGACAGGGCATTTCAAATCCTCCATTCTAGAATGATCATAGCAATGAGACCGTTTGCTTTTTGTTGATGGCTCATCGATTCTGCTTGATGATTTCCCCTTATAGACATCCTTTCGTTGAGAATCAAGTCTGGGAGAAGAAAAATCTTGCCTACTGTCAAAGGCATCAACTTGTTTCTTAGATCTTTTATCTTCATCTTTATTATCCGTCTCCTTTGTACTCCTTCGCTCATACTCTTTGCTATTGTCTGACCTGTTACTGCTTCTCTCTCTACTACTACTGCAGTTGTTGCCCTCAACTCTTTTACTCCTCTCACTCTCCTTTGGCCTCTTTTGCTCATGGTCTCTGCTTCTTTCCATTCTGCTGCTGCTCCTCACTGCACTGGAACTTTTCTTCTCTTTCCTTCCATGGCCACTTGAATCTCTTTTCTTCCATTTGTGGTTTTGGGAATGGCTTTCTTCATCCACCACAGAACAATCTGTACTTCTCAAGCCAGAGTGTCTTGCTTCTCTGCTAGTTCTGTCTGCATTTTGATGCATGTGCCCTTGACTCTGTGTCTCCACATCTGCAGCTGTCTTAACTGAACTTTTAGATGGCTGTGAAGAGACAGGTGGTAAGGCTTTGTGTGACAGGGAGGAAGGGCTTTTCGATTGTTCTGAACTAGTAAGAACGACTGGAACCTCAGGCTGCTGATTTCTGTTTTCAGTAGACACAGAACTATCTTTTGCAAGCTCTTTTTCAGTTATTGTGCAATTCTGTGGTTTTTCTAGATTGCCTATATGTTTTAAGGGGGGGTTCTTATTTCCCTTCAAGCTACTGAATCGACAATCAGTAGTTGTATCAGGAGCTCTCGGTCCAGTGCTATTTGTTTTGGAAGTTTTCGAGACATCTGCAACTGTGGAGGGATATTTAATACTCGCAGATTTTCTGTAAGGTCTGTAGTCTTGCTCTGATTGGACAGCCAGGGTCTCAGCAGATTTATTCTGACAGTTTAGAGGACTTTCAAGATCAGTTCTAGGGCATCTCTGGAGCACCTCAAATGGTTGTGGTGCTGCAGTTGGCGGATATGCAGGGTGATCCGACACAGTGTTTCTGTCCTTGTGTTGATTTACTTCATTCATAGTATTATCTTGTCTAGCACCTTGTGATCCTAAAACAGAACTTGAAGGATTGTTTAAACTGTGCCTTGTGTTTGCCGGACCACTTTCCACTTGAGATCGACGGAAATTTTGACTATAACTTCCTCGACTGGACCTGTGATGGCAACACACAAAAAACAGGGAAGTGACTTTTACATAAATCCATCCAATCCTGACACAAGCCAGGGTCCATCATCTGTTTGCTGATCTCAGAACCAGAGTTAAAGTTTTTACCTATTGCTGAGTCTGCTAATCTCCTCATCCTTACGCACAATCTCCATTCTAGCCGTCTTGACGAGAGAACAAATGTTCTTCTTCAGAAGTATGTTTTCACTGCTCAAACTTGAATTCTTTAAATATGAAGTAAAAAAAAAAACAGACTTCTTTATTCCAAGTTTTTGGTATTCATTATGTATCACTATATAACAACGGTTAAAAATGTAAACACACCTTTGTCTGCAGTAGCTGTAACTTTGAGAGCAGTTCCTTAACTTGTTTTTGTGCATCATCAAATTTTTGCTTTAACTGTAATAAAAGATAAATACAATGAGACAATGTAAATATTCTGTCAATTTCTTAACTTTTAAACCAAAATCAAAACCAAACCAATAGCAAGCCATGCAACCATATTCAAAGTTTAGAGTTCAAGTAACAAGACCTCATTGTAAATTGAATTTACAGACCTCATTGTAAGTTGCCTCCTTTTCTTCTTGTTCTTCCCTGATAAGTTCCTCATATATATCCATTGATTCCATTGTCCGTGGGGAAATGAACGGGTTGACTTCACCTAATTATAAACAATTATAACAATCTAAATGATTGTATCCTTCTATTTCTCTGGTACTCATACATGAACAAATTACTATAAACAACTATAAAATATGATGTACTCAATTCAAGACTCATTGATGAAACCCACCTCTGTGCCCATCACCCTTAGGGCTGTTCTCCAGGCCAGAGTAAATGTCCACCGAGTCCTCATTGTAATGCAGAGATTTACCTGTATCAAATACAAACACTGATACAGTCATAATGCAAAAAAATGTTTGGGAAAAAATCCAATACATGTATGTTTTGTTTACACAGAGCTGAGGCCTGAACCTGTTAAGACAAGAAATTGGGGAATAAAACAAAAAATGTAAACCAAACAACATTATCTGGATCAAATTGCATACATATAGTCTATAGATAAACAAATATTAGAAAGCACACTCAGGAGGACTAAATGACCTCAATTTCAAATGCAGTTGTTGTACTGCTCATGCATGTAGTGCAAATATCTACATTTAGTTTATTTTGCCTGACTTGTCTATGATCTTGTGAAATTATTAGTAAAGTTGATTATCTGCTATAATGAGTGTTATCAAGAATACACTTAAAGTATTATTGCAGTGACACAGTAGAACAATACATTGCTGAAAATGAAATGTATATAGACAAGAATGTGGTCTCGTTAAAGTATTTATTATGGATCCAAGATCAATCTAAGATCAATTTACATTATAACTTTATGATAAAGGCAGCAATAAATGCTAGATCCATACAGATGATTGATAATACAATTTTACTCTACTGATCCTACCAGAAATCATATATGTGAAAATAAAGTACACCTGTTGAGCTGTAGAGTCTTACCTGAGGGCTGATCAATACGATCTCCACGAAGTTCATCCATTAAATCCATTTTCAGTCTGCTAATTGAAAGACAGAAAATAGTACAAGTTCCTGAAAACAGTAACACCAACACGCATGTGTCAGTTCAACTACACCACTTCCTGTCATTTACTGAAGAAATACTGCACTGAAGTAATGCAAATTCTATGCGATATTAAAACAAGAGTCAACTATTAAGGTGAAAAAGTAATAAATCACACACAAAAATCAACTATTTACACAAAATATACTTGCAACTGTAAGATCATGGGTTTTACACAAACACCGACGAAGTAAAGCGATCAAAATTCATTATTTATTAGTATAGTATGTGTACAAAGTGAAATTAAATGAAAGTATATGAACAATACCTGTATCTCTGGTAGTGAGCAAACGACAACAGGCGGATATAAAACAGTAAGATGGACCAAACACTGTACAGCGGAGTTCAGGATGTGACACCCATGCTATCGCGCTCATAAAATATAATTTACAGTCAATTAGCAACTTTCAACTTGCTTGTAGACAGCGATTAAAAAAAATCTTGAAGCATATTTCCACCAGCTCCGCGCCATCCTTACACCGTACATTCGCCAAACAGGAAGTGACGTAATTTTCCCGCGGTCTCTCCTTTCCTAAAATATATTGAACATACATTTAAATATCTTTATATAAAATCTTAGCTAAATTTCAGGTTTTTTAAGCAGATGGCAAAATAATTAAATTTTCATATGTTAATTTTTTTAGTACATTAAGTACAACAATAATAAAATGAACAGTATATATTTTGATAAAATAATCCAAATGAAAAAATTCCTTTAAATTCTTATGGTCATTGTTTGCCTAATATTATACTATTATAGATTGCAACGATAATCAATAAAGCTTAAATCTAACTGCTGAACAAAACATGTTCCATATAATAATAATATACATTGCCCTTATTTCAGACATTGGCTACAGTTTTCTTTTTTGTGTCTTAAATGTTTCTAAAATAAGGTTACACAACTCTGTGTTTTTGATTGACCAAATTTGATTAAATCCATTTACAATTGAAGAGGATGGACATTAAATACAGCTGTAGGACACACACAGGCTTAAGAACCGTGCCGCCCAAAATAACATATTAAGTCGAAATTATGTATGCGTTTTAATGCGAAATCCTCGCACAGAAACATCTCTTTGAGGTTAGTTTGCTGCACAGAGAACGTGAGCCCCGCGACAGACACAGTCGAATGACCCGGAAGTGCTCTTCATTTACTCACATGTGGACAGGGATTTTAATACTGACGGGAACGTGCTCGCTGTGTTGTGTACAACCTGGACAGCCAAGCGAGTGATGAGTCTTATGGTTCCCATCACGTAGAATACTTGGAATATTAAAGCCTTTGCCAGCCGCAGAGACATCGTCGGAAATCCCTATAATCACGACAAATGATAGAATGGAAAACCTGGAGTTGAGCCTGACGTCTCTGGGTGCAATCTCAAGACATATCGAGAAAAGTCACAACGAACTCAGCAAGTACCTCGCAAAACAGGTGAGACTGAATTTCCTGGGCAGTTTATAAGACCGTCATAAGAGGCTTTTATCTGTTTAACACATGCAGAGCACAACGTGTGTGTCACACCACACTGTCCCACGTTTCTGTAGTACACATGCTGCTCCATTGGTGGTTTATACATGATATCCATTAGTTTCAAAAAGAACTGACATTTAAGTGTTCTGCATTTTAGTCTATTTGGGAAACGAGTCTTGTTTTCGAGCACGATGGATTATTTTGGTCCTGTTGCAAGTGCAACATAGTTTCAATAGTTTGGGTTGTTGAAACATGCTGCCACAGTTTATTATTTTTACAAATATGCAAGAGGCAGTATAAAAGAGGCACTGATGACCTTACTTTCATCAGTATTCACCTGCATTAATGTGAACATAAACCAGGTTATAAATTCATGCTTGAATATCTATCATTATTTGGAACCAATCCAAAAGTATTGACATGATAATTCCAACATAACACACTACAAAATGTGATTTTGTTGCACCTAATTTATCAGAGAATATTTCAGGATTTGAAAACGACTATAGCTCATCTTGTGCTTATTAATATCATCATCATTATTATTATAATATATTATTTCAATAAAAAGTAGAGATCTATGAATTCTTGTTGGAATTTATTCAGCAGGATCTGTTTAGATTTTCGTTTGATTCCATTGGCATACTTTAATATTATTTATTTTTTTGCCATGAATCGTTCTGCTTGTAGATATGGAGCCAGCAGGACAGGCAGTGTATACTGGAATGTCTTGCGCAGCTCCTGTTGGAGAAGGAATACACTCTCCTCATTGCTCGTCACTTACGACCGCTGATCCTGGACCTGTTGGAGAGGAATGCTGAGAGGATCAAAGTAGACATCCGGCTGAATCATGACCTCCACGAGCGCTTGTGTGTGACTCTAAGCAAACTTCTCAACATCAGTCCAGATGCTCAAGCGTAAGTAATCCTTCAGAATTTATTCACAACAGGGTTCCCATTTATCTTGGAAAACCTGGAAACATCAGGTCATTTTAAAACATGGAAAATTAGTGGCGATAATACAATTGGAAAAGTCATGGGAGTATTTGTTTATTTGTGAACAAACAAATTGTGAACAACCTTTTAAATCTGTTAAACCAATTCATTAGTCTAAATTATTTGTTAGCAAATTGGTCGGAATTTGAATGACTTTAAAAGCATAAATCATATTTAAAGATCATGGGAATTCATTAGTCAAAAAGAATGAGATGTTATTGTTACCACTTCAGAACAAATGTCCAGTATGTCATGAACAAGTTTGAATTGTTTTTCTCACAGGTTCGCAGCAAGGTATTTCAGCAGCTCTCCCCCAGTATTTCAGAGACTGTTCTTCACCAGTGAAGAGGCTTCCTCCATCCAGTATGGGCCCAGACGGATGAAACTACGGGACCTGATGGGGGCCACCCTCCGCTTCCTCCAGAGCGATTGTGAGAAGTTCCGAGTCCTGTGGGACTGGAGTGCCTGTGTTTCACAACTTCTCACCAGTGACGTCATAGTCAGAAGGTATTGGAATGAGTAGATCAGTCACAAGCTCTCACCAGAATCTAAATATCTATTTGCTAAAAAAAATTAAAATATCTGTGTTTTTTTTTAAGCTACACTGCCCAGTGCCTTGCCCTGGTGTCCCACATGACAGACAACCAGAAAACAATATTTTTGAGGAAGGTTCTTTCAAGTGAAGAGATTATGCATTTGAAAATGAAGTAAGTTTTTTTTCGAATTGTTCAGAAGTCACTCACTTGTGTTAACTCTTAAACAACATTACAGTATCACATCTTTGTAGATCACTTGAGGAGACACAGCAGATGGAAGTAGAAAAGGCTCTGGTTTTGGCCAATCAGGGCTCAGCAATATGGCGAAAAGAGAGAGTTAAAAAGATCACCCGTGGTCAGGTGGTGACAGAAGACCTGACTCGGAGCGTTACTGTGGTGTGTGGGGTGATTCTACCTAGACAGACCCCTCGACAGGATGAACAGGCAAGACAATCATTCAAAAAGACAATATTAAGCTTATAAAAAGCCAGATATAACTAGAAATATATGTTTTTTCCCCCAATACCTCTATTAGTGTATTGTGGGAAAATATTGTATGTATTGTAATCTCACTACATCTGTCATTATCAGACAAGTTTAAGGAATTTGGTGCTGGTGGATTCAACTTGTCAAAATCTACGGCGACTTGCCATGGCTGTGGCATCCCAGAAACCCATTCTTTTGGAAGGGCCAATTGGGTGTGGAAAAACTGCTCTTGTTGAATATCTAGCTGCTGTCACTGGGCATGATAAAGCCCCTGACATACTTAAAGTTCAGCTCGGAGATCAGACCGACAGTAAGGTGAGATTTGCTTGATTTTAAAATGTTTGAAAATTACTTCCATTGGTTTCACCTTGCTGCGTCTAGTTTTACCATATTTTTAACTTGCCTGCTGTTAAGCACTATATATATATATATATATTTTTTTTTTTTTGGCTTTTATTTCCCTCTATTTTCTGTAGATGTTGCTGGGAATGTACCGCTGCACAGATGTTCCTGGAAAGTTCGTGTGGCAGCCGGGATCCCTGACCCAGGCGGTCTCAAAAGGTTATTGGATTCTGCTGGAGGACATTGATCATGCTCCTTTGGACGTGGTGGGTGGCAAATCCACAAAAACATAAAAAACATGCAGTCTTTCTTAGAAATGTATCTATTAGGACTGTAGAAGTCCATAAAGATTTTTTTTATTACTGAGTTATTGCAGATTTGTAGCATTTGTTGTATTTAGCTACATTGTGCGTGAGCTTGTGTATGGAAGTACCCCCTGCTGGTGAGGTCGACTAACAGCAGATGGAGAGTATGCTCGGCAATCTACTGCTTTTCCTGCAGTTCCTGGATGTCTATGTTGAATTTACTGTCGAATTTGAACCACTGAATTTGTGGAAGCGAATTTGCAAAGCGAAATAAAATGGACCGAAAAATGCCTGTTGAATATTATAGGTTGTATTTTTAAACAGTTTGAATATTTTGGAAGTGAAATATGAAAGGTGAATATGGATTATTGAATTTTTAATAATGAAAATGTGTTTGAAATGTTTTTAATTGAAATATTCACAGCTTAAATATTCAACCATGTTGAATTTCAGCCCATAAAAATGCAAGCCCTAAAAATACAATGCATTAAAATGCAAGCATGGTTAATGTAAGGCCTATTTTTTTTCAAGTAGTGCAATTCAACAGGCTTTTTATTTCAAAAACATTTGACATTATTTTTCTTCCATACTTGTGGCAGTGCACAACTGCATATAATTATTGTGCAGAATTAGTCTGTAAGTGACAATAAATACAACTTTTTTTATTTTTTTTAATTGAAAATGTAATTTAATTAACTATATATATTTGGCCAAACTGGACTATGTATATTTTTATTTTTATAATATTTAATCATTTTTTGGTAAATGGTATGATTCATAATTGGTCCACATTTAATCATGCCAGTGTAATTTTCTCTGTAGATATCGGTTCTGCTCCCTCTTATGGAGAACAAGAAATTGACAATTCCAGGACGCGAAGACTGTATTCAGATGGCCCCAGCTTTCCAGTTTTTTGCAACGCGAAGGTAAGATATTTTGTCCTTTTGTGTGAGAGTGTGTATATGTGTGTGTGTGTGTGTGTGTGTGTGTGTATATATGTATATATATATATATATATGTATGTATGTATGTATGTATGTGTGTATATATATATATATATATATATATATATATATATATATATATATATATATATAGTATAAAAAAATATAAGAATTATTTCTAAACTAAACTAATGATTAAAATCATTATATTTAGGACATTTTACAGTGGAGGAGCTTGGCATCGTCCACAGAGTACACATGCTGCACTTCTGGACAAATACTGGAGTAAACTGCAGATCGGCAACATGAGCAGAGAGGAACTTAAACAGGCAAGCTGTCCCTTTACAATGATATGCTTTTATTCTAGGTCCTGATGACATTTTTCTTTCTTTTGATAATCAGTCTCTATTTTTTTCTCTCTCTGTTCAGGTCCTAATAAAGAAGTACCCTAACCTGGCAGTGGTGGTGGAGCGTCTTTTGGACATATACTGCCAGCTAACAGGAGACCGACATCAGATCAGTTCCAGCCCTCAGGGTCCTAGTGCAGCCCAGAGCATATCAGATGAAAACATCACATCACTGGAGGGCAGAGGCCTCTCACTGAGGTAACGTGTCTTAAAAAAAAAAAAAATGTAAATGAGAAAATATTCAAAATCATTATTGCATAATTATACTAATAATTTAATGTAAAAATGATATAATATACTAATATGAATGTACTGCAGGTTTCCAAACCATTTCATGCCAATTTGAACCTTTCTCTAAATAGTTCACCATGTCAGAATTGTATTTGTTCAGTTTGTTTTATGATGCCCTTGGGCATTTACGAATATCTCTGCATCGAGAAATGACACCATAGACTCTCATCAATAATTACTAGTGTCATTTTCGGACCTCTACATGTAACAAACAGTTCAGCTAAAGCAGTGGCGCTACAATAAAACCCTTGCTCTATCGTTGTATTAGAGCAGAGTTGAGTCTGTGTCCATTGTGTAGTTGGACCTCAGGCTGTTCATCAGCTTTCCACTGGATCCTGCTGCAGTCAATGCCACATCGATCTCTCTCTCTGTCCCCTCTGTGGAACCCCAGCCAGAGACGCAGTTTGAAATTCAAGCCAGGGCAAATCATTTATGTAACTAGCTTTTGTATAATAGATAACCACACACTGCCATATAGTGTAAAACTTGTCTTGTAGAGGGTTTCTTTTTTTTTCTGTACATATTCAAAGCATGGTACGGTTTGACATTGTTATTTTGTTTTCAGCTTGTTGTTTTGGTGTTATAGTAACTAGTAGAATAACAGGAGCAGCATTTGCCAGTGTTTATATTAAATTAAAGGGGTCGTCATGAATGTGCCTCCATTTTAAATATCTGAAAGTGTGTCATATAGAGGGCTGTTCTGTGAGGAGAGGTTCAATGGTGTGGAGACCCTGCTGTTACCAATCAATACACTTCCACTTCCTCCCTCAATCCCCTACTGGCATGAGGGTCTTTGTAGAAACCCCGGGTGAAAAACAATTTGAGCAGCCAGTCTGCCTGCAGTCATGCTCCATAACAATCTTTGGCATGTGTGATTTCAATTGAAAGTAAAAAAGAAATGGTTCACCATTGCTGCATTTATTTGAAAAATACAGTATAAACCGTAATACTGTGAAATATTACACTTTAAAATAACTTTTAATATTTTTTTTAAATATATAAATTAAAATGTAATTCATTCCTGTGAATTGCAAAGCTAATAGAATAGAAAGTTCAAAAGAACAGCATTTATTTGAAATAGAAGTATTTTGTTATATTATATATGTCTCCTATTGTTGTCTCCTTTTCATCAATTTAATGCATCCTCATTGAACAGAAATATTAATAAAAAATATAACTGTCCCCAAACTTTTGAATGGTACTGTAAATGTGAATAAATAATTTGATCTTTGTGGTTGTAAATTATCTGAATAAATGTGAATTCTTAAGTTACTTTGCATCCATGGAAGTAAAGGTTTTTTTTTCTTTTTTTTTTTTTTACAATTGAACACAGGGACTTGCTGAAATGGTGCGAGAGAATCTGCTTAAATT
The DNA here is from genome assembly GCF_965113295.1 of Leuciscus leuciscus. Taxonomy (NCBI): domain Eukaryota; kingdom Metazoa; phylum Chordata; class Actinopteri; order Cypriniformes; family Leuciscidae; genus Leuciscus; species Leuciscus leuciscus. Next base: position 28,404,435 of record NC_138743.1, on the reverse strand, counting down.
TTGACAGCTCTTGCTCTTCCACAGCACAGAATGTGTTTCTGGAGGTGAGTGGCTGTAGTTACCAGCATTAATCTGTCACTATCATTATTTTTTTGTTTGTTTGTTGGATTATTATTATTATAAAAAAAGTTTTATATACAGTATATATTTTAAATATGTAGAAAACAAGAACACTAATACTGAAAAAGCTGTGCTGTTATAAGCTTAAAACTGTGTTTTTTTCTTTTCTTTTTTCTTCTTCAGGCTTTGGACTGCTTCACTGCCATGCTCTCCAAATCTGAGAGCAGACTCAAGATGGCAGAGATCATCGGCAGCAAGCTCAACATATCCAGAGAGAAGGTAGGACTCTGCACCACTGTTATCTCTTTAGTGACACAAACTGTTACATGGCCATGGATAACCTGGAAATAATGGGGAGTTTTGCAGTTCCCTGTGAGCTTTTCCATTTACATGTGTGATTTCCAGGTCTGGAAAACTCATGGAAATGAGTAAAATCCTAGAAATCGCTGTAGTTCATATACTTTTTTTCCAGGTTTGTGTTGCTCTAAAATTATTCCATGTCTTGGATATTGCTTATTGTGAGAACTTGTGTACAGTAAAACTTGCCTTGTTGGAGGCATTTATAAATGGCTTGGAAAAGTCATTGGTCAAACTGCAATATTACAGTAATGGCGCGTTGGTTATATTTCTTCATAATATTTAGAGTCAAAGTAAAATCATATTTCACTTTATATTCAATAACCTGCTCTAATACTGTCAATGTTACATTTCAGGCCCTGCATTTTTGCCAGATGTACCTGCCCGCAATCACTGTGACGGAGTTGGAGGTGTCGGTGGGCCGTGCGATGTTACTCCGCAAGCAGAGCAACGCGGTGTGGCTGAGCATGTGAGATTGCATTATCAGAGTGTAACCTTAGCCATCTCCATTAATCTGTCTCCCAGTCCCTGTCTGGCACTTCCTGTTTCAATCTACTCTGTTACAAATGGTGTCACTGTGCTACGCTGTCCCTTGTGTGGAAGGCACCCTGCTGAAAAATTGAGTCAACACAGCATTGATTGGTAACTGTGCTGATTAAGACAGGGAATACAATAGCTTTGAGCATACCAGAGGAAAATGTAGCAGGATTCCTTCATTGGTCATGATGCGTATGAACACTTTGATTTAACTATAGTGATTATTAGAATTATTGGAAATCTTCTCAGAGAGATCTCAGTGTTGTACTGATAGGTTTTAGCCTGGAAATCCAGACTTAAATCTAAAAGATTAATGGTCTGGCGTCGACTAATGAAAATCGGCCAGCTCGAGGGGCGGCACCAAGCATGCATTTGAAAATCTCACTGCACGCAATTGGATAACACTACGACCAATCACAACAATAAACCCCATCCGCTTAGCTACCAGCGGAGCTAACTGGTAGATTAGACTCTTACCGTATCCGGTCGGCAAAACAGCAAAAACGCCCTTCTTGCAAAGGAACAATTCGAGCGGCGTCTTCTGTTCCTGTTTTAGATAAAAAGCCAAGTCTAACTCGTTCATTGTAGCGGCCAAAGCCGTTTCAAACACCTGGTGTTCATCCATAGCCGTCTTGCAATGTTTACTAATGACTTCGATGTCACAGCGCTGTCGTCATCTGTTTTGCTCGCCTCTGGCTCGCCTATATCAGATAACCCGATGTGATTGGTGCAGCTCAGATCGAGGGGCTTATTTAATGAGCATCATTACTCGACACCAGAGTAACTCGCTGAGCAAATTCAACTTGTGCTCTCGCGAGAACTCTGGATTACCAGGGTAGACAGGTTTTACAATTTCTTTTAAAATGTGTTGTTGTAGCCAGTGTTGGTATTGTTAACAAACCCAAACTATTTAAAACAGTTTTTGTTAATTGAAATAAAATAAAATAAAAAATATTAGATGGAAAAACTTGATAAAAATATCACAGGTGTAAACAGTGATACCTGAAAACCATACTTCAGTAAAAGTACAGGTACCGTACAGAGAAAATTACTCCATTACAAGTTAACAGTCACCAATTCCAATACCACTTGAGTAAAAGTCTAAGAGTATCTGATTTTAACAGTATTTAAGTATTTTACTCATACTGAATGTAGGCTCAGAGATGCACTAGTCCTCAACACCTAAGAGATGGATAAATAAAATAATGTTTCGTAAAATTAAGTAGTCAAAGGTTTTGGCTTTGGCCTCCTCACCGGTCACAGCCATGTCCTCATCTTATAATAAAATACCAGCGATTCACAACTACCTCGCGTAAAGTTTGGGTAAGGGAAAAACTGCCCTGTAGATGGCAATAGCGCTTATTTTCGAGCAGATATAAACTGCTGCAGAAAAAGTTGCTAATTTCTTTGATATTAAAAATACTTAAAAAGATACTGATGTACAGTAACTAATTACATTTTATTCAAATAGTTTACACCACTGATAAATATATAGTGTATAAAGTTGTCAAATTAATTTATAGAGTGCTTTGCACAATACACATTGTTTTAAAGCAGCTTTACAAAAAATTAGGATGTTAATGTTTATAATCTTTAATATCTTCATGACCTATAGTGGCATTTTGCAAATTAGAGCTGGGCGATAATATAGTTTATTATATAGTAAATAATACTAAAATAACACTAGCCGTAGCCAACATATTTGACGTGTATCTGCCCCACAGAGACAGACAAACATTTGCTGCCACAAGGCCGTCCTCAGTACTTTTGGAGCAGCTCTCGGTGTGTGTCACTAAAGGGGAGCCTGTCCTGTTGGTGGGGGAGACGGGCACAGGGAAGACCTCTACTGTGCAGTACCTGGCGGGAATGACAGGTAACACACCTAAACTACACTGAGCAAGTAGGTTTAACACTGTGCACAATTTCTCATTTCCTGCTCTGTTCTGCTGTACTCTTACAGGACACAGACTGAGAGTGGTCAACATGAACCAACAGAGTGACACAGCTGACCTACTAGGAGGGTGAGTAGACAAGAGTAATTCAGGATTCAAACAAATATGTGCAGTGCAAATGTGGTGGAAGCTGTTGGTTTATTGCTGACCTTGATCTGTGATGATTACAGGTATAAACCAGTGGACCATAAGCTCATTCTTTTGCCCCTGCGGGAAGCGTTTGAGGACCTCTTCTCTCAGACGTACTCACGGAAACAGAACCTGACCTTTCTGGGGCACGTCCAAACCTGCTTCAGAGGCAAACGCTGGCAGGACCTTCTAAAGCTCATGGATCATGTCTGCAAATCAGCACTAACCAAGGAACTACATGATAAACCCAATGGTATTACTGAAGGTTCAAAAATCTATTACATGACTTTATTAACTAGAATTCTTATGTTGTTGTTTGGTTAGGGATAATCCACAGCTAGGTGTGTATACATGATTTTAATGCATGACAGTAAGGCAAAGAACCAACCGTCATGCAGAAAATCCAACACAAAATTTGACTGAAAGGGTAAAAATGACCGTCAGTTACGGCTCATTGGGTCTAGCCTTCTGTACTCTTTAAATCCGACACACAGAGAAAGTATGTGGTAAGATTATATTTATTTGAATTGTCAAGGGAGAGAGGGATTGTGGGTGTGTGAATTACCTGCATCTGTGCAGTGTCTCTACTAACAGTGAAGCTGTGAGTTTAATTACTTCAAAAACAGCGACCTCATTGCTGAGAAATAGAATTTAGCTGTTTTATTGGTAAAAGTTTGCCAAAGACAGCTTTGGCAAAATTTCTGTGCTCCTTTCTGTTCCTGCAATGCGATCGTGTGTGTGTGTTTCAATGAAAGCAGTGCATTAATATAGAACAGTGATTAAACTGACTGGAACTATCTGTGTATTACATGGTCTGAACACATGTCTCCAGCTAATCATAATAAAGTATTCAGACAGACAATGGTATAAATCATTTAAAGTGTTTTTTTTTTAAAGATTGTACTGCATGTTTTTCAGTGGTTTTTTTCTGTTTTTTCTTTGTGTTTTTCTCATAGCTGCCTTGCTGCAGGAGCAGTGGGAGGCTTTGGCCCTCAAACTCAGTCAGACGCAGGAACAGATTCGGGCCTGTGAATCCGCTTTGGTCTTTGCGTTTGTGGAGGTAATTGCTACTCTTCTCCCATCTTGTTTTCACCTCTCCCTTTCTCTTCTCTCTCTTGTTATCTCATGTATGTTGTGACTGACTTTGTGTCTGCACAGGGGACTTTAGCCCAGGCTGTGAAGAAAGGCGAATGGATGTTGCTGGATGAGATTAATCTGGCTGCTGCAGAGACACTGGAGTGTCTGAGTGGATTGCTGGAGGGCAGCGCCGGGTCACTAGTGCTGCTGGACCGAGGCGATACTGGTGAGACATCTGGGATTTCATTATTGCTATTTTAAAGATGTAGCTATTTGGCAATGGTATAGGGTAAATATGTGCACTTGGTTAACCCCAGGCTGCTTAAGGGGCGGTTGTAGTAAGGGTATTTGTGAAACACTTTGGATAAAATACAATAGAGAGAGATATTTCAGCTAGTTGTAATTGGTTGATAGGACAAAGTCAAGTTTAATTGGCTAAAAATGCTGTAAGACTTTTTACTGTATTTGAAAGATGTCTCTTCAAGGCTGCATTTATTTGCTCAAAAATATATTTAAAAATGTAATTTATTCCTGTGATGGCAAAGCTGAAATTTCAGCATTATTACTCCAGTCCTCGGTGTCACATGATCCTAGAGAAATCGATCTAATATGCTTATTTGCTGCTCAAGAAATATTTCTTTATTATTATCAATATTGAAAACCGTTTTACTGCTTAATATTTTTGTGCAAACCCTGATATGTTTTTTTTTCAGGGTTGTTTGATGAAAAAAAAAAAAAAAACTATTTTATCTTAGTATTATTTATCTTACTGACCGCAAACTTTTGACTTGTAGTGTATTAGAAATATATAAATGGGCTTGATACTACTATTCATTACCATAAGTGTTGCAGTTGATTTAATAGTTTTGTGTCATGTATATTCTGAGGTAATTTTACTGTTTTCATGATGTCATTCTGTGTAGAGCCTCTGGTTCGTCACCCAGACTTCCGTCTGTTTGCCTGCATGAACCCAGCCACAGATGTAGGCAAGAGGAACTTGCCACTGGGCATTAGAAACAGGTGAGAGGGGCATGAACTCCAAGGGAACTGGCTTCATGCATCACTTAAAATAACTTTTGTAAATGTCTCCTTGGTTTGTTTGCAGATATGTAATACAGTGACGTTTATACATTTTTATAGAAGCGTTCAATACTTTTTTGGAACACATGGTTTTGTGTTTATGTATCAGGTTCACAGAGTTGTATGTGGAGGAGCTGGAGAATGAGAGTGATTTACGAATCCTGGTCTCTGACTACCTCAAAGGCCTTAACCTGTCCAGAGGAATCATCCATGGAATCATCAGGTTTGTGCACAGTTCTTCAGTAGGTCTCCATTACCATTCATATAACAACAACAACACGTCTTTCCTAGCTATAACACAGTTTTTTGCCTTTTGATCCATACAATGAAAAAGTAGGATTTATTTGAAAAAAGCTTGGCATCAATACTCACTCAGTAAATGCTAGCAAATTTCATGAATAATAACAATACAAACAGCAAGAAAAACATTGAATTAAAAGTGAAATTTTGAAGTAGAAAGACTAAATTAGTGTGTTCTCGTAAAGCATACTCCAATAACCTTTTGTTTTTTCATTTACAAAATGAAACTTCAAAAATATTTTTTTACAATGTAGAATGAAAAGAACCCTGTTAGCACCATTATTAGAACAAATTCCCATTTCTTGATTATATTAAGCATGTTACAGATGTTGTTATATGGCTTTTTTCACTTAACAAATGTACATTGGTCAGGATAAAAAGCATAAAACGCCATATACAGAGTCCATCCCTCATGTTGCAACTTTTAGTTAGATGCTGTACTTCTGTGTTGTTCTTTTAAACAAAATCATCTTCTTTTTTCTCCCAGTTTTTATTTGGCTGTTCGTAAGGAGGCTAACACTCGGCTAGTTGACGGTACGGGCCACAAGCCCCACTACAGTTTGCGTACTCTGTGCCGAGCTCTGAAGTACGTGGCCTCTGACCCCTGCTACAATATCCAACGATCCCTCTATGAGGTAATACGGTTGTCTGTTTCTGCCTGACTGAATTGTCCTGAGTCCGAAACATAGCGAGTATAAGGTTAAAATGTGTTACATGTATCCATATTGAAGTGATGTATTATTCATGTAAACTTAAGACATGAAGTTGACAGTCATTTTACAATGTTCCTACTGTAGAAGTAAGCAGCTTGACACAACAAACTAGCTGTGTCACTCTTCCATCAATGAATAATGCTGTAAACACTGCAGCGTGTGCAAGCGAATGTTGCTTCGCTTGCAATCTAGACAGCTTGATTTATTATAACGGAACAATCTAGTTTTTCCAATCTTCGTCACAACACGCTTTGATGATTAGATTTGATGTCAAAGACTCATTGGCACAGCGTTTTCCACATCATAAAAAACTGTACACAGTACACTGTATTTTTGAGTTCACACAACAAACTAGCTTATTTATTTATCTGTCCACACCATATGGGTTTCCAGTCTCTCCTGGTCATGCATTTGCTCTCATAGGAGCATAAGTTAGTCAAATGAACTAAGTTTAAGTGCTCTTAAATTAGCTGGTGGGTTTATTTCATGCAAATCTTCAAGTGTCATTCAGTTCTATCACCAGTTCACATTTTGTGACAAGGCAACAAGGCAAGTTGCTTTTTTATTTAGAGTTAATGCAATGAGTTTCAAACCTATCATCATATGATAAACTGTTCTACATTTGACGGTTTTGGGCATAAGCAGTAGTTATTTAAATAGAAATTAGCTTCTAGTAAAGCTTCAAGTTTTCTATAGCTCATCAGGGCCCTCCACTGGTCTGGGACCATGGACAAATTCCCAGTATTTATTTATTTAATTAGTGTGTGCTGTGTAAAGACATTTAAAACAAACAGTAAAGTATTTTTATGGAGATGTTTAATATCTTCTGCAGGGTTTCTGCCTGAGTTTTCTCACTCAGCTGGATCGCAGCTCTCACCCAGTTGTGCAGAAACTGGTGTGTCAGTACATACTTGGAGGAAATGTGAAATGCCTGAAACAGGTAATCAGTTCGGAGCTTCAATGAGAAACTTTGATCCATCCTTATATTTGTTTGAATGGATAGACTGTGAAATAGTTAGAGATGTTCTTTGCCAGAAGTGTTAGAAAATGATCTTCTTCTCTTTCTTCAGTCAATCCCTCAGCCAAAGGACCGTGTGTGTGTACAGATAGAGGAGTACTGGCTGAGTCGGGGTGACATGGAGGCTACTGTGGACCCCACTTACATCCTCACGCCCTCCGTCAAACTCAACCTTAAAGATCTGGCACGGGTGGTGGCCGCCGGGTAGGAAACCCCACCCCTAATATGTCCCCTGTGACGTTCCGTAGATCAATCCCCCTGTCGATACATATTATGTATGCAGTGTTTCTCTGTTCATTTGTGGGATGGTGCATAACTATCGTAAGAGACTTTAGTTTAGTTTTTTGGATGGTAATGGTGATAGCGATGATTTGTTTTGTCTGTTTTGGTGCCGTTGATCGGAGACAGTTGACCTGGGGCTCATTCTTTGTACTTGGATTACTCAGTTATCTGGATTTTACTATTGACGATTTGACACGATCCAGGATTGTTAGGTTCTATGAAGATCATCCTGGAGTTGCTGTCATAGCAACAGGTCCATAAGCTCAAACCTGCTCGGGAGCAGGCTTATTTAAAGGGATAGTTCACTTTGAAATTAAATTTTGGTATGTTTTAGCTTACCTCAAGGGCATCCAAGATGTAGGTGTCTTTTTTTCCGCAGTAGTTTCAATTTTTATATTTTTAGGTCAAACCGTTCTTGTCTGTCAGTCATATAATGCAGGTCTATGGTCACTGTCTCAAAGAGCATGCACAGAGTCCAAATTAAAACAATTCCCCATCGTTCAAATTAAACAATTCCCCATCGTAAGTACACATTGATGGCCTAAGACACGAAACGAGCGGTTTGTGTGAGAAAACGAACAGTATTTATATCGTTTTTACCTCTTGTACACAGCCACGTCCAAGTGATCTGAGAGCGCGGGCGGGTATAGATATATACAATAGAAGTCGCCTTGGCTACGGCAGTTCATTGGAAACGAAACCGTAGCCAAGGCGACATCTAGTGTATATATCTATACCCGCCCGCGCTCTCAGATCACTGAGTCCTTCGTGTCTTAGGCCATCAATGTGTACTTACGATGGGGAATTGTTTAATTTGAACGATGGGGAATTGTTTTAATTTGGACTCTGTGCATGCTCTTTGAGACAGTGACCATCGACCTGCATTATATGACTGACAGACAAGAACGGTTTGACCTAAAAATATCAAAATTGAAACTACTGCGGAAAAAGAGACACCTACATCTTGGATGCCCTTGAGGTAAGCTAAAACATACCAAAATTTAATTTCAAAGTGAACTATCCCTTTAATGTAAACAGGAATAGATTGCTTTTTTATTTTATTGAAGGAGTAAAGCAACATACAGTAAAACCATGAAAGTTGCATTTTCCTTCCTTCTATTTTTACTACAGTATAACAATTGTATAATAATTAAAAAAGATTATTAGAAAATAATCTTATGATGTTGTGTATTCTATCATAATATAGACACAGCCAGTTTTACTCATTGAACTTCCCATAAAGTCCCAAAATCACCTCTTTATAGATGCAGAGATTTATACTCTTTGCCACTCACACCTACTGGGCTCTCTCTCTATATATATATATATATTTATATGGCTACTTGTCATTATTTTCCCTCTATCCATCTTTAGTCCTGTTAGTTCTTTTCATATTCATTACATATTAGGAATCATTTTAATATCTTGGACTCTTGCAATTTTGCCTTTACAAGTCTTTCCCCTGTTCTTGTGTGTTGTTTCTGTATTAGCATCCATCCAGTGCTCATTCAGGGGGAAACGTCTGTAGGAAAGACGAGTCTGATAAAATGGCTATCAGCTTCCACTGGAAACCAGTGTGTGCGAATCAATAACCATGAGCACACAGATATCCAGGAGTACATCGGCTGCTACTCCTCCGATGAGCATGGCAAACTTGTCTTCACAGAAGGTAAAGATCTTTTAGTGCACATTAGGATGGAATGTATGTAGAGTATATGAATTGTATATGCTTAGATTGCAAAGCCATTAAGTAATCATTATTTATGTAATACATATGTAAATACATGAATATGGTGCTAAATGCATGTAGGCCAGGTTTAAAATGAAACACTCTGGGTCCCTGCTCCATCCTTAGGCTGAAGTGATTGAAGGCCCCTGATTTATGTCAATGATATTAATTAATTCTAAGCATTCACTGCCATATCAGATGGTAATCTTAAATTGTTGTCTCTCTTTGTGTGTAGTTCAATGTTCGATTGACCCTCTGTTTATGTTTATGTCAAGTTTTCATGGAAACAAATACATGTTTTTTCCCCCTGAAGGCGTGCTGATCGATGCCATGCGAAAAGGTTATTGGATTATTCTAGATGAATTGAACCTTGCCCCTACTGATGTCCTCGAGGCTCTGAATAGATTGCTGGATGACAACCGGGAGCTCTTCATCGCCGAGACACAGGAAGTGGTCAAAGCCCACCCCAGATTCATGCTCTTTGCCACCCAGAATCCTCCTGGGCTCTACGGGGGCAGAAAGGTTTCTTCAATACGTTTTAAAAACTACCACCTGTGTGTCAAGAAAGCTTGCCTTCTTGGCCAATTGTAAACTGTAATCTGCAACAGTAGTGCCATGCGGGAACTCATTTTTAGATAGGTGGGAGGTGGTGATGTTTTGGTTCTGATGTCCCTACTCCAGGAAGGGCTCATGAAAATGAATGCACTAAGCGTGTCTTTCATTTTGTGTAGGTTCTGTCCCGAGCATTCAGGAACCGTTTTGTGGAGCTGCATTTTGATGAGCTGCCCAGTTCGGAGCTGGAGAACATTCTCCACAAGCGCTGCAGTCTTCCCCCTTCCTACTGCTCTAAGCTCATCAAAGTCATGCAGAACTTGCAGGTGTGCATCTCATTTTGTTGTATCAGCGTATAAGATTCAATTTTGAAAAATTCATGATTATATTTTTTGATATGGTGGTATTTGTGTTAGTCTTTACGTAGAGGATCCAGTGTGTTTGCTGGGAAACATGGGTACATTACCCTAAGAGACCTGTTCCGCTGGGCTGAACGCTATAGGATGGAGGAGCGGAATGACTCCTCGTGTGATTGGCTACAGCATCTGGCTGATGACGGTAACTTCCAGAGACAAACATTTGACCCCTATCGAGTAGAAAATTTAAATATAAACAGTATAATTCAAAAGTTTATTGTTTGTAAGATTTTTTTTTAACCCTCAGGTGCTCTTCGGTCAAAATTAGAAGTTTTAAAAATCACAGCTTAATCGGAATGGTACGAAACTTTTATGGCATTAGGAATGTGAACACAAAAAAAAATTGAGGGCATGATTCGAGCAGGCTAAGTGGTCTTAAAAAAATAGTCCCTTTTGTGCTCTTCGGTCAAAAATGACCGACCATAGGAAATGAATGTGAAATTGACAAAAACCAACATTCTGAGAATTTTTGTGTGTACAATCTACAAATCGGCCATGATGCAGAAAAAAAGTGCTCAACAATGAAGGGGTGACACTCTTAAGCCTGGTTCACACGGGACGATTTTAAAATTGTCGGCCGATTTTCCAAACCTGATAGACCCCACACACGGCGATTAAAAAATCACGAGTCTAACAGTTTTGGTCGTACAGTGTGTGTGGTGCGTAGCCACACGGCAAAATCAACACATCACACGAACCGATTTGACTCCCGAGCATTCCCAGGTCAGACGGGAAATCTCGGGAAATCTCGCAAAATCCCTCGAGATCAAACGTGACTTCAGAGTAAACAATCATGGCGGACGAAGAGGATGCAGTGGCGATAGTTTGTAGTTTGTTTTTAACCGAATAAAAACGTTATCAAAAGAAAATCTCCGACGTCCACCGGACTTTCTGGTGCGCCATGCCGCCAGCTGTTTTCATTTTGTTTCCCGGTGCTTCCTCGCCGCCTCGTCACCTCGCTTTCTGATTGGCTACTCGTTTGTCCCCGGGGGACACCTCACACGAGGAGAAATCGGGCCAAAAAAATCCAACATGTTGGATATCCCCGATTTGAGATCGGAGCGGTCCCGACGTCCTTCCGAGCAGACGAGAGCAGTCTTAACACACCACACACGGCAGGAATATCTGATCAGATTATTTTACGATAATCGGAGCATCCTTAAGATTGTCGGAAGGGGTGAATCAGGGCTAAAATTGGCCTAATTATCCTGCCGTGTGAACCAGGCTTTAAACATCAAGATTGCAAAACAGACACACCCACTCTCTCTCACACACACACACACACACACACACATACAAACACACTTTGTATGTACACACACCAATGAATTGTGATTTAAAAAAAAAACGTTTTGAATTAAAAAAAATCACAGCTTCATCGGAATGTTACGAAACTTGGTGACTCTTATGGCATTAGGGATGTGAACACACAAAATAATTGAGGGCATGATTCGAGCAGGCTAAGTGGTCGTAAAAAAAATAGTCACACTTTTGCTCTTCAGTCAAAAATGACCGACCATAGAAAATGAATAGGAAATCGACAAAAACACAAAAAGTCTCTACAAATCGGCCACGATGCAGAAAAAAAAAAGCGCTCAGCAATGAAGGGGTGAAACTCTAAAACATCAATAGTGAAAAACATAACATTATTATTAACTATAAATACGGTATATATTTATATTATTTATAACTACTGTTTATTTTTGTAATTTTTTTTATTGAATTGTATGTTACCTGTAACAAAATGCGTTCTTTGTATTCAGGTTTGACTGTAGTAATAATAATGCAAAAACATGTACACTTCACATCAAAATTGTTTTTTTGTTGTTTTATTTTATAACCCTTGACAAAAAATATAATTTGAGAATTTCAAAAAAATACATTCAAATCCACATCTTAAAAGTAGGTAATTTTGTCCAAAAATAACTATAGAGTATTCACAAGCCTCTCCATAGAGAGCTATACAGGCATCTAGTGGTAACACCATGGAACGACATGTTTTATTTTTTTTTCTATACAACAGATGGCGCTAATCTGACTTAAAAAATTGGATTTATAAGGCCTGGTCTCTATATTAATCTGAAATACTGCATTAATTGAAAAAATATTTAAAAAAATTTAGTACCATCAAATCCTCTCAAAATACAAAAAAAGAAAGAAAAAATATTATTGAACAAAAATAAATTGCATTGGTTTTACTGGGGTGGAGGAAGTTTAATTTTTAGGTGTCCGGTCACTTCTGACCGGAAAGATAACAAGAGCTACAGCCAAATGAGGAGCACCTGAGGGTTACATTTTTTTTATGTCTCTTATGCTCACCAAGAATGCATTTACTTCATGAAAAATACAGTAAAAACGGGAATATTGTGAAATATTATTAAAATTTAAAATGCCTTTTCTCTTTTGATATATTTTAAAATATAATTGATTCCTGTGATGGCAAAGCTGAATTTTCAGCATCATTATTCCAGTCTTAAGTCTCACGTGATCCTTCAGAAATCATTCTAATTTGCTGATTTGCTGATATGCTGCTTAAGAAAAAGTTCTTCTTCTTCTTCTTATTACTATTATTATTATCAATGTTAAAAACAGTTGTGCTGCTTAATATTTGTGTAAAATCATACTTTTACAGGATTTTTTGATAAATAGAAAGTACAGCATTTACTTAAAATATATATATTTTTAACAATATAAAAGTCTTTACTGTCACTTTTGATCAATTCAATGTCCCCTTGATTCATAAAAGTATTAATTTCTTTTGAAAAGTCTTACTGAGCTCAAACTTTTAAATGGTAATTTATGGAAAGATATACTTTTTGTTTGTTTGTTATACTTAATTTCAAAAATGCAAAAAAGGTCTGCACTCTAAAAAAATAATTTATTGCAAACAGGAGATAAAGATTGCAAACTTTTTGGCTCTTTGCCCTTCGTCACTTACTTTATACTTAATTTCAAAATGTAACAATCATTGTGTTCACTCCTTCAGGCTACATGCTGTTGGCCGGCCGTGTCAGGAAGCCAGAGGAAGCACTGACCATCCAGAGCATTCTGGAGAAGCACTTTAAAAGGACAGTGAACCCAGATGCCCTTTTCTCTGAGGCTCAGGTCACCTCTCAGTTCAGTGAGTTTATAAGCACAAACACAGTTTGGCCACAGAAGCACACCGCATTCTGACATCAGGTCGATGACTTTCAATTAGGAACGTTGTTCTTACTGGTTATTCCATTGCATTATCACATAAACAGATACCAGTAGTATTGCAGTTTAATGACAGTCCTTTAATAAGGCATCTCAGCAACTCCCAGCGTGCTCTTATATAACAGTTATTCAGTGTTAGTTTTATTGATTGTGTCTTGGGATGTTCTTTTCCATCTACGCAGATGAGTTATGACTGCAAAATCTTTTTCATGAAATGTTGAATTCTTGATACTTTCCTAAAGATCTGTTTGATTAGCTCACTGTATAACTAATGGGTAGATTGATTGTTTTTGCTGGCACAGTTTGGTATATTGATGGTTGTTGATGGCTTGGCACTTGGCAGGCCCTTTTGTGGACAGCATTGCGGGTGTCCCTGAAGAGTTCGGTCATGTGGTGTGGACCCAGGGCATGAGGAGACTGGCTGTACTAGTGGGAAGAGCGCTTCGTTTTGGCGAGTCTGTCCTACTTGTTGGGGACACGGGGTAAGCTGTGATACAATCCTCAGTTGAACCTAAATTATAGGGTTACAAATACTGGCCTAATACTATTTTGTAGTAGTTGATTGGAAATGAAGATGAAAAGCTTTTTTATTAGAGTTTTTATCACATCACAAATCACATTTTAATCATGTTCATTTTAAAGATTTAGTGAAACCAAAATTTGTTTTGTAGCTTGTAGTTCATGTCTGTTAATCTTTTTAAAATTAACAAAAAATTACTTTTGTCAGACTTGTGTGCAGTCTGAAAAAATAATACAAATATGATGTTGCACTTGGCATGTCCAATTTAAAAAAAATAATATTCTGCACGGCACTGATTAGCAATAACTTGGAGCCATACCCCTGTTTCAACAGAAAATAGAACTTTCTATTTAGCAGGAAATCTGTCAGCAAAGGAAACCAAATTAGCCTTTAAAACCTTAATTTGTTATTGGTAAATAATGAATGAGATTCCAGAAGCTCAGTTGGTTTACATGTTCCTCCCAGGTGTGGTAAGACCACCATCTGCCAGCTGTTTACCGCACTAGCCGGTCAGAAGTTCTTCTCCCTGAACTGCCACTTGCATATGGAGACGTCTGACTTTCTGGGAGGTCTCCGACCTGTCCGTCACACGGGAACTCAACAGGTAATATTCACATTTCTTCAAATTATTGAGTCTAAAAATTGTCAATTTTTAATATGAATTTAATATGATTCAGGCTGATGCGGAGGACGGCCGTCTGTTTGAGTGGAATGATGGACCACTGGTCCTGGCAATGAAACAGGATGGTGTGTTTCTGATGGATGAGATCTCACTTGCAGATGACTCGGTGCTGGAGAGACTCAACAGGTGTGTATTTACACTCCTCATATTGTTCTCTTCTCATTGACGGACTGTTTAAAATCTTTTCCAAATCAGTACTGCCTAGGAATTCATAAACAGGCCTGTATGTACTTGTTTACTTTGTCTCTTTGTAAAATTAATTGATATTGTTCATCAAATTTGCAACTACTTTATCACAACAGGACAAAATGAAGTAAAAAAAACAAATCCCCCAACTTCTGTACAGTACTTATATTGGCACATCTGATATCTAAAGTGATTGTGACTGTCTGTGTGTCCTGTGCAGCGTGTTGGAGACTGAAAAATCTTTGGTGCTGGCAGAGAAAGGCAGCGGAGATGATGATGATGTTGAACTGATCATTGCCGGAAAGAAGTTCCGACTTGTCGCCACCATGAACCCTGGAGGTGACTTTGGAAAAAAAGAGGTCAGTACATGACAACAGTAGCTTGGCTGAAGAATATCGTGTTGAGGTTATAAAATAGCCATTGTTGGGATTCTTTAAAGATTAGTAGTAATAGTTAAATAAATTGGATCATGTTTGCATGGAAGAAACAAGCAGGCAGTGGCACTGATGTGTTTGCATATGTACAGCTGTCTCCAGCACTCAGGAACAGGTTCACGGAGATTTGGTGCCCCCAGAGCAACAGCCGTAATGATCTAATGCAGATCATCCAACACAATCTGCGGCCCGGACTATCTCTGGACCAGCATGACCACCAAGGTGAGTCGCTCTACACAGAGCTACCAATTATAACAAGCCTTATTCCCTCCTTTTGGAATATTTGAATCTGATTGGTCGGTAGCAGCCAAATATCTTTGTATAATAACCACTAAACTGTAAACTGAGTTGTTCGTTTTCCATGCCAACCAATCTCCTACACTATTCTAGTTTCATGCCATTGCCATTCCTCTCTTCCCATGTCAGGTAAAGACATAGCAGATCTCATGTTGGACTTCATCGACTGGCTGACCAATCAGGAGTTTGGTCGGCGGTGTATTCTAAGTGTGCGAGACATCCTGTCATGGGTGAACTTCATGAACACAGTATGTGAGCGGGACGAGGACGGCTTCATGACCATGGGGGAGCTGGAGGAGGAGGAGCCAGAATGGGACCTGCGATTGGACACTGTAACAGCATTTATTCATGCTGCGTGCCTTGTGTACGTGGACGGAATCGGCTCAGGTGAGAGAAAAAAGACCTCAAACTGCTTTTTTCTTTCTTTCATGCTTTGGGTCCTATTTACCACCATAAGGAGTAAGATGCTTTTTTCTTTTTCTTTTAACCTGTTAACCCTCACCAGTGCGTCGGCGCACTGAAGCGTTTTTTTATTTATTTAGTTCAAAGTTACTATCAGATTAAATGTTATACTTTGACAAACTATACATCATTAAAAAGATATAAGACTCAAGTTTCAGTATTTGACCACTATTGTATTCTGAGAAACGTATAGTGACAGTTAATGTCTTAATTTGTGTCAGGAGTTATGAAATGAAAAAATGCATCGATCCCTTTAATATGAATTATGAGCGTCAGCTGGTCCATTCAGAAAAAAAAACTCCGTGCTGTTGTCATGACAGTGCTATACAAAACAACGTTCCTCAGGACTTTTAGCTCAAAAAATGTGCAGACTTGGAGAAATATTGATATATTCTCATAGATTCACATCATATTTCTATAGACAGGAATAATATTTATTGAATTTATACCCAAATGCGTCGATGTAATCATTATGAGCGCTTCTTACTGAGATGTGCTGTGTTTTCAATTCATACCAATAGCCTGAGGGCGCTATATGCACAAAAATACTCCATATATGGAACATGAAGAAGAGACATAATCATGTGACCTTCAAGGACGTCACTGATAGCAGCAGCTACACACAAAGCTAACACAGAGATCGCTGTAATATGCAGATACAGACGTTTTGAAAACAATAAACATAATTGCAATGATATGTGATTTGCCTGTGTTCTTCAAGCAATGCCAGGTATTTTTATAATATATTATATTTATTATGTATTGCTAATCGATATAGACTTTATCATTGTACATAATTCTATAAATATATTTTCTGTCTGATTTTTTTTTTTATCTGAAGCCAAATTAGATCACAGAAGATTATTTAAAACACTCCACTTGCGTTATAAAGTACGTTTGTAGCACAAACATGGTTTTAATCTCATAAATGGTCGTGTATTGATGGTGTGCTAAGCTAACATGCTAGCTAGGCCCAAAATAAAGTAATTTGACATGATCTTGAAAAACATTTAACTAAATACAGAGTTTTAGACTTATCATTTTCAGATTTTAAATATAACATGGTCACACATATGGCTTTAGCTGCAGTGCATTTCTAGATTGCTCCAGGGCCCACTTCAATTTTATTTTCATGAATATGTTTAATAAAAACAAATTTCTAATAACTTTACAAAACTTTGAAGCTATTTAAAAAATGTTTTTTCATTATGACAATAATTAATTCTACATTTACAATAAACTACCAGGTGTCAGCTTTCAAATGAGATCATACTTGTGCTTTTAGTGCAAAGGGTTCATGAACTGTATCTGTTTCAGTTTGGGTATGTCATTTCTGGGGATTTTTCAAAAGTGGCGTTGCAGCTTAACAGGTTAAAGGGGTGGTTCATTATGATTTCACTTTTCTAACTTTAGTTAGTGTGTAATGTTGCTGTTTGAGCATGAACAACATCAGCAAAGTTACAACGCTCAAAGTTCAAAGCAAAGGAAGATATTTGCTTTTAAAGAAATCGTTTTTTAAGGACTACAACAAACGACTAGTAGGGACTACACGACATTCCTCCCGGGTTAGTGACATAACTAACCCTAAAATGTACATAAACCCCACCCCCGGGAACACACAGTCCATGTTGAGAAGAGCAAGAGTTGTTGTAGTAGAGCACATTTGTGAGTCTGCTCAAGCTGCCACCTCCGTCTTTTCACATGTAATACAGTACATAACACACATGCAATAGCGTGTCACTCTGTAGGCATCTTACAACAGTTCCCACACGAGCGATTTTATAGATTATCATGACAGAATATGCTAAACAAATACTTGAAGATAGTTAACTCCACATCAGCAACATAAATTCATCAACTAACCATTCAGAAAGGTCCTGTTGCATTCTACATGTTGTCACTTCTTAAACATAAAAGGCAGAACAGTTTCTGACATTTTAGTGCTTGTCTGCATGAGGTAATTGGAGCTGCTAACACACAAGCTCCGCCCTCTGTGCCGGGAGCAGCAGCTCATTTGCATTTAAAAGGGCACACACTAAACAACGTGTTTTTATTGACCCTCAAAAAGTGACAATTTTAACATGCTGTAAAAAAATCATCTGTGGGGTATTTTGAGCTAAAACTTCACATACACACTCTGAGGACAACATAGACTTATTTTACATATTGTAAAAAGGGGCCTTATACCACCCCTTTAAATAATCTACGTTTTTATGCTTCTATAAAATCCTTTGTAGTTGTTATTGACACTAGTGAAGGCTTTTATGAAATGAAATGAAAGCTATACCCTGCCGTTTAAAATATTTTTTTTGCTTCAGGAACCACAGTGTCGGCAGCAGAGAATGCCCTGGTGGCACGGAAGGCGAGTCTGGAGTACCTGGAGAAGAGACTGAGCAGAATTACAACGCTGGATGAGGAGATGCAAGACGCACTCCAAGTCTACGACACCAGCGTCCCCCGAGAGCCCCAGTGGGGTGAAGACTTCTTTGGCATTGACCCCTTCTACATTGCTGCAGGTGAGGACTCTACCAAAATATAAAATAAAATATTTCAGAGTTGAGTCTCTAGATGTTGTTAGCAATTTTTATCAAACCATTTCTCAGATATGACTTGTTTTTTATTTGCCACATTTGGTCTGATCTTCCCACAGGTCCTGAGAGTGAGGGCAGGAGTCTGTCGGACTACGCTTTGAGTGCGGGCACAACTGCAGTTAATGCACAGAGGATACTAAGGGCACTGAAGCTTCAGAGACCCATACTGCTCGAGGGCTCACCTGGAGTGGGCAAGACCAGCTTGGTCACTGCCCTTGCCAAGGCCTCTGGGAACCATCTTGTCAGGATCAACCTGTCAGAACAAACTGTATGTCAAAGAAACATAGAGTTTTGCTTCAGTAGAACCTCCCTGCACTGTAGAACTGTTGAAAACTATCACCAATACAATGACAAAATATAATTTTTATTCATTTATTTATTGAAATGGGAAAAAAAACCCATTAACGTTAAAATACACTATCAGAAGTTTGGAGATAGTAAGATTTTTTTAGTCAGCAAGGATGCATTAAATTGATCAAAAGTGACAGTAAAGGCATTTAAAATGTTAAAGAAGACTTTTATTTCAAATAAATGTCTATTGAAAATAAACTACATTTTGGAATATTTTAAAATTGAAATTGCAATAATATTTCATATTACTCTTTATATTCTATTTTTCAATAATCAAATGCTGCCTTGGTGAGCATAAGAGTTTTTAAAAACATTTAAAAAATCTGTGCTGTATCCTCTCTGCACAGGACGTAACGGATCTGTTTGGGACAGATCTGCCAGTGGAAGGTGGGAAAGGAGGAGAGTTTGCGTGGCGTGATGGTCCTCTACTTGCTGGGCTGAAGGCTGGACATTGGATCGTCCTAGATGAGGTACAGATGAATGGTTGACTTTTGTAGCTCTATGCCAGTTCAGTGTAATAAAATAATAAAATGTTTGAGTCTTGGAACATTTTCAGTCAGAAATGATAACTCATTGGGTAGTAGATTATTGACTGATGTTTTTCCTTTCATCTATAGCTGAATCTGGCTTCTCAGTCAGTACTGGAAGGTCTTAATGCTTGCTTTGATCATCGTGCTGAGATCTACATCCCTGAGCTGGGCATGCGCTTCCATGTTCAGCATGAGAAGACCAAGATCTTCGGCTGCCAAAACCCTTTCACGCAGGGAGGAGGACGCAAAGGCCTTCCTAAGTCCTTCCTCAACAGATTCACTCAGGTAACTTAGATCTAATTACTTTTTTGTCATCTGTTTGTTTTCTCTTCTGTCTTAGAGATCATCTGTTTTACATAGATTATTAATATACAATATTGTTTACAGCAGTTTGTATTATAATATATGGTAATGGTCTTAGTGAGTCATACAATAAGAGACCAAAATATAGACATGGATCTGTATTTTCCTCATTCAGGTTTATGTGGATTCACTAACCAATGAAGACATGCAGTTCATCAGTGACTCCATCTTTCCTAACATTGACAATGCAATCATCTCCAAAATGGTGCAGTTTAGCAACCGAGTAAGTGTACAACACTTCCCTTAACCAGTGGTGTTCTTCTGTTGCTCTTTTAATTGACATTTGTAGATGTTCTAGATGTTCCTTTCATCTATCATCTCAAAAGAGGTTTGATTTTTTTTTTGATTTTTTTCTCTAAGCTTGTCCAAGAAGTTACAATTGAGAGGAAGTGGGGCCAGAGAGGAGGACCATGGGAGTTTAATCTCCGTGACCTGTTCCGTTGGTGTCAGCTGATGCAGACAGACCAATCACCAGGCTTCTTCAACCCTGGGCAGCATGTTGGACTTGTGTATGCAGACCGCATGAGGACAGAGGCAGACAAGGCTCAGGTAGCCACGCTAATTCAAATACCATTCATCACTCAAAAGATGACATGAAGATGTGGCTTTATCAATAATATCAATAATACATGTTCTGTTCTCAGGTGTTAGCAGTGTTTAGGAAGGTGTTTGGAGAAGACTTTGAGCCTTACATGGGCTCTAGGCAGTTTCATATCACCCCTTTGAACCTGCAGGTTGGTCAGAAATATAATATTTAAAAAAGTTTTAGTCTTTATTTATTTTTTAACCCTTAATTTTGGAATCAATAATATAAAATAAATCTTAAGAAACATTATATGTGATATATAATATATTATATGTTTTACTATTTTTTTATTTTATTTTAATCCTTAATCTGTAATCGATAATATGGAATTACATTATTATTATTATATAAATCTTAAGAAACATTAGAAGTGGTAATGTAATATAATATAGTATATTATAGGCACATTTCACACACAATAATACAGTAAATGCTTAAAATTAAAAATTAAAAAAATTGTAGTCATAAAAATTACAGATAATTTTTATAGATTTTTAATCTTCATTTTTCTTTACATATAATCTATCATATAAAATTATATTATAAGTCTTAAGAAACTGGATGTGAAAATATCTCTTTCTCTCTGTCACACAAATGCAGTTGGGTTACTCAGTTCTGCAGCGCAGTGGAGGTGCACCCATCGCTCTGGATCCTCCTCTGTCAATTACCCATTATTCTTTGCGCCCTCTGGAGGCACTGATGAAGTGTGTGGAGATGGGGTGGATGGTCATACTGGCGGGTCCCACTGCGAGTGGAAAGAGCAGTCTAGTGCATCTGCTTGCACTGTTAACGGGACACAGACTGAGGGTTATGGCCATGAACAGCGCCATGGACACAACAGAGCTGCTGGGCGGCTTTGAGCAGGTCAGTTGGAAATGAGAAGCAAGATGGTTGTTTCACTAGCTTGGTGTTATCGTTAACCTGGTGATCTATTTAGGTGGACATCATACGGCCGTGGCAGCAGGTATTGGAGAGCATGGACTATGTGGTTGCTATGGTGACCAGGCGAGGCCTGATGTCATTGGACGGGGCGGTGCAGGATACTGAGTTTCTGTTGAGCACGTGGAGCACTTTCCGCCGCTGGCTGCGAGAGGAGGGTCTCGATACCACAGAGGGCATGGTCACATTTGAGGCTTTAAACAAACTGGAGGTCATTATTGTTCTGCTGCACAAACTCAACACTAAACTCAAGGTCTTTACAGGTAAGGACACTACACTACTGAGTACTTGTCCTGTATATGTCTTGTAAACTTAAACATTTGGTTTTCTGTGACATTAGAATGTGAATTCTGCTTGTCAACTCGTCAGCCCTGTGAATTTTTTTGCTAACCATGTATCCATAAGAATGGTTTGAAAATTACTTTTATTATTTAATACTGAAAATAAATATATAAACAATAAATTAAATGTAAACATTTAAAATAAATATATATAATAGTTATGTTTAGTATTGTTTGAAATTAGAAATATTACATTATATTTTTTAAATATGAAATACATTTAAATAAATGTAAACAAAATATATATATCTTATTTTGTGCCTTATCCATTTAAAACACTTTGATTGTCATAATCTTTGATTGTCCCCTTCAGACATGTCAAAGCTGCAGATGGACTTCACTCTACTGAAGGAGCGCTTGGCTCAGATGCAGGACGGCTGGACTCATGGTGGTTTTGAGTGGCTAGATGGGACATTAGTTCAGGCTCTGCAGGCTGGAGACTGGTTGCTCATGGACAATGTCAACTTCTGCAGGTCTTTTTAAATAGATCTTTCTTAAAATGATTAAACTGCTTAAACACTCTTTTTGGAGTCTCTTGGTAGATTTGTAGACACATTTTAATGAAGAATGATATGACTCATTTCAGTCAAGTCTGTGTTTTAAGGAATCAGTTGAGTAAATGATTCAATGACTGATTTTTAGCCACCGGCACAACACTCTTGTCAGCACTCATTACTGAAAATATAACATTGGTGATCCAATAGAAGCAGAAATGATCTTATAATTGTCTCATTTAATGGCTGATTATCAAATTAGATTTAAATAAATGGTCCTGAAATAGTGCAGAGTGATACAAGACATGAAACTAGCATAACGTTAAAAAAAGTACTTTGCTGCAGAACGCCACGATTGACTAAGTTTTCCAGATAGAACAGATATAAAATGAAATTTCTTAAATGAACTATTTATGTGTATGTGTTTCAGCCCTTCAGTGTTGGATCGACTCAACGCCCTCCTGGAGCCTGGCGGGTCATTAACTATTAATGAACGAGGAATTATTGATGGAACCACACCTACCATCACTCCCCACCCCAACTTCAGGTACAATCAAAGCATCAACTGACACCACTTCCAGCTAAACTGTTTCCAAACTTATTTTGCCATATGAAAGTACAGATCTGTGAAATATATTTTGCTTAATCCTATTTCACACTGTGTTGTAGGTTGTTTCTCACCATGGATCCCACGCACGGGGAAATCTCTCGAGCCATGAGGAACCGTGGTGTTGAGATCTACATCCCTGGCGAGCATGAGGGTGTGTGCTGGGACACTCTGGATCTAAAGATGGTTTTACACACCCTGGGAGTGACTGGAGACTGTGTGTGTGACCTGCTCATCTCCATTCATTCAGATATCAAGAAGACCATATGGGGTGCGTCTGTGATTAATAACCCTTGTTCAGAGTTTTAGTGATACTAATATTTGATTGCGTTCAGTACATGCTCTGAAGTAAATCGCTGAGACATTTCAAGTTTTGCTGATGATACTTGTGTGTATTTATTTATTTTTTTGGTAATTATAAGTGAAACATCACGTCATCATTGTGTATCAGACAATGACACCTTGAGGAATGAGGGTGAATTGGACTTATTGAGTCATCAGAGATTCAATTGTTTCACAGAAAAAATATACTTATTTTACTTATAAATATATATATATATTTTTTAAGATTATAATTCATAATGAATAGATTAAGGAAAACTTAAAAGGTCGATGTCTAACCTTAAAAAAATGAATGAGGGTGAGGGTATTGAATGACGTCCTGGGATAAGGGTTAATGTCTATTCTCTCTTTAACATCTTCTAGACTCGCCTGCGTCATCCATGTCATCTCTGCTCCATGCTGCGTCTCTGTTGTCTGGTCAGCTCCAGAGGGGTGTGGATCTGCCCTGTGCTCTTCTACAGGCCTGTGGAGAGGCTTATGCTTTCTGTCAGCGCACCACTGCTAACCAGCAGGTTCATAGACATTTTTCAATAAGCATGACAAGCTAAGATATATAATTCCGTAATCCCTCAAATTATGCCCCATCAACCCCACCTTTCACATCCTGTCTCAGCTGGCACAGGAAGTCATAGAGAGGCAGTTGGCAGTGCTGGACTCAGAGGACTGGGGCAGTGGGCTGCTGTGTGCAGGCGTTTGGCCGGACCGCATCCCCTCAGCCCTGCTGTGCACTGAGGACTCGTGTTTTTCCAGTGTCCAGAGAGACGGACAGGTCCTCCTGTACTGCCTCAACACTCTCAGCCTTTACGAAAAAAGGTCAGAACTATGCATACAAAAATAATTTTGTTCTTTATTACCAGCCACTTCATTGGTGTTAATGAGATTGCACTAATATTTGTGCTCATTAAAGACATTTCCGTTTTGAATTTCTGTTTTACTTTTTTTTTCTAGCTTCAGTTTAGTTTTAGTTTTTCTGTATATATCTTATTTCTTTTTTTATTCTTTTTTTAATAAGAGCTGCCAAATTATCCCTCTGAACTCAAAATCAAGCTCAAATCAGCATTTTATGTTCATCTATTTGTTTTTTATATTTGGTCAATTAGATAATACAGCTTACTGAAACTGCAATAATAACTGATTGATATCAATTAATTCATTGTTCATTTTATTTGGTTGTAGTTTTGAGCTTGATTATTTCAATTAGCATAAATGTAAAAAAAAAAAAAAAATGTCCCCCCTTTTTTTGTTGTAGTTAACAACAATAACCTTGTATAATAACCTTTACCAATTCAGGAATCGTCCACTGAGCCTAGTTGACCTGCAGAGGGCGATGCAGAGCGGTGCTGTACTGGATGGGCTTCAGTTTTCCGGAGGTGGAGGACTGGACGGAGGAGCAGAGAATGCATTGCGCCTCCTCCCGACAGCAGTTAAAATACTGACAGAAAGAGCTTCTCACAGTGACTGGATTCTCAGAACCAGCTGGCTCTCCCACCTTACCAAAACTTACAAACATGCACCAGGTAGGCTGTATAGGAAAAATAATGCTTTTTAATGTGTTTGGTATAGCTTGTGTAGCCATACTACTTGAGAGCTTATCTCAGCGCCCAGTCCTGAGATCATGCTTGTCCTTGCAGATGCATCTCTGATGCAGTTGGACGCAGGATGCACAGCGCTGAAGGCTGTATTCAACAGCAAGCTCATCGGGAAAGGCAAATGTCTAGCAGAGCTTTTGCAGCCACACAGCACAGGTACATATACACTCTCATATATATGCAGTCATGAAAATGAAAGCAGTTTCTTTCTTAGAAAATGCCCATGGTCTAACCGTGCACTAATAATCATTGATCTCTGAGTCCTTTTAAACAACTTTCTACTGATCTAACTAAAGCCGTGTGAGTAGGGAAATACAATATCATGGTATAATATCAATCCAAATGACCTGATAGATAAAAGACCCACCCTTTATTATTTTCTGTTAAACATTGTGGTTCATTATAAAGTCAGTCACATAATGGAAGTTAAATGCATTGAGAATGCCGCTTCATGGACTTTAACATGTACTCTGAAATAATCAATCAAAATAATATTCCAAAAAAAAACCATTCATATTCAAACCTGTAATATTCAGTCAGACTTGTGAAATTACTAAAAAAAAACACATTCTTGATCAGATGACTACAGGATTTTGGTTGACATGCGCTGGAACAAGCAGTACTTGGACATCTTGGCCAACACCTGCAACTTTGAGGATGAGGAGAGATACATGGAATTCATGGAAGCGCTAAACGCTGTTGCCAACAGGTAAGTCCTTATTCTTCTTTACTGGAATGTTTTTGTAGTAAAAAATTATATGTTTTATGTTCTGTTTTGAAAGGATCATATTGCTGATGGACCGAGAGGAGAGAGCAGCTATTAACAGCAGTGCTGGAAACAGCTCACCTCATAACAGCGCCTTGAGACTTGCCACTGCCTTCTCAAAAGGTATTCGCACACTTCCACAGCCATGTTAAAATACCCTGTTAATATTAGGAGACATGAACATACTAGTTTGTATGTGACTATTATATATGTTTGGGTTTTATAGGAACGGTTGACATAGGCCACCTGCCTCATCCAGTGTTGGTCCACCTGCGCTCGTTTTTCGACCTGTGGGATACATTCGTACTGCAAGCCATGCAGTCGGGCCAGCCCTACATCTCTGACCACCTCATGTTTGAGGTCAGAGCGGTTTCATTATAGCCACGCTGCTGTTGCTAGTGTTCTGCAGTTGGTTTACAGTGATGTGATTTGTGTGTCCAGATCTTGCAGCTGCTGCAGTGGAGGGATCGTTTCTGGCTTGTGTGTAACACGCTGTCTGCGGATACACGGGGGGTGTGTGTGCTGTCCTTGCACTGGCAGTGGGTGCACAAAAACTTAATTTTGCGACTGCCTCAGCTTTTGATGGGGGATAGTGACTATGAGTGAGTAATGGCTTTATTACATGATTAAAAGTCTTCATGTAATGTTCTCTTTAGTGTTTGTTTATATGTATATATGTGTATGTTTGTTTCAGAGGCCAACAGGAATTACACACCATCTCCACGGCCATCCAAAACACACTTTCCAGCTCTGTGGCTGTGGCCTCTTCTCTGAAGGGCATTCAGAAGACTTTAGGAAAGCCACTGCCATTCAAGGTTAGGCTATATACAGAATGTGGATATATATATATATATATATAAAATACAGCGATATATAAATATTTCAATATATTTTAAAACCTAATTTATTTTATGCATTTCATTACATAATTTATGCCATTACTCCAGCTGTTCCTTCAAAAATCATTTTAATATGCTAATTTGGTGCTAAAGAAACATTTCTTATCATTTCTTTTTATCAGTGGTGAAAATGGTTGTGGTTATTAATATTTTTGTTCAAATCGTATTACACTTTTTTAAATTATTTTTTATTATTATATAAAGTTTGAAAGTACTGAAGTAGAAATAGAAAATAGTGAAATTTTGTAACATTATAAATGTCTTTACTATCACTTTTGATCAATTTAATGTGTTCTTGCTGAATAAATGGTATTCATTTCAAAAAAAAAAAAAAAAAATGAATTGTAGTATGTCTAATAAAAATAAAAAAGTGTTTGGGCAAACACCCAAAAATAAATTGAGAAATTCTATTAAAAGCATCAGAAGTATTTTATTTCAATTGCGTTCTAAGTGATCTAAAATAATCCCAATAATCTAAAATAATCTTTTCTGTGCAGCTGGAGGCGGTGGCTGAATGTGCGGCCCGTTTGCGAGTGCTGTGCGGGGCTTTGGATGTTAGGGACCTGCGCCTCGACAACAGCCTCGCATCGCTATGGAAACAAGAGGTGTCTCGTCTCCGTGGTGTGGCCATGGGAATTGACTCAAAAGAGGCTCTGCTAGAAGCTTGGGGTCTAGTGCTTCAGGCCAACCTCCTGCTGGAGCCTCAGAAGTCAGGTAAATGTCACTTGGGCTACCTTACATTATTGACAGTAATTCTTACGAATTTTGTGCATGAAGTGGTAGTACTAAACCATACAACCAGGCAAATCCTGATCCCCTTAGTTTATTAACACAAAATATACTGATCGTTCTATCCAGGTGTCCTGGAGAGACTTGTGAGCTGTGTGGATCAGCAGCAGGGTCATATGGCTTCCTGTGGCCTGCTGGACTCTCTGTCTGAAGATAATGAGGAGGAAGTGGGAGACGGTGCCGCACCAGACAGGGAGGTGTTACTGCAGCTTGCACGCAGAGCTCAACTGTGGCCAGCACTGGAGGAGCTGGCGGTACTTAACCAGATGAAAGTCACCACAGACCTGCTGTATCTGTCAGTCACACCAGGGTATGATGATGTTTCTCTATCAAATTATTAAAGGTAGGGTTGGCAATTTCAGAGAGGCTAGCAATAGCAAGCTAGCTTTGAAAGCATATGATCCCACCCTCCCTTCAGAGCGCTCCCAAAGCCACACCTCCTTCAAAATACATGAAAAGCAGAGTCACGAGACAAGCGACTGTGTTAAATTACTTCATGTCTCAAAGCACATAACATTATAATAATAATGATGAACATAAACAACTTAAAGATCTCTTGTACCACCTGACTGCTGTAGATTCATTTCGGCATTCAAAGTGTTGACATATAAACGCATAAATCAGAGTCTGAGGACGTGAGCTGCTCCGAGGAGAACGTCACAGGTTTTCATCTCATAATTACGGTTACGACATGGCGTGAACGCAGCATAAGCTCATTGTTTTGGTTCAGGAGGAACTGTAAAAGGTGGCTGCTGTTTGTTTGTGGCGCTCGGTGACTGACGTCTGTCTACAATTATGCATGGCCTCATGAAACGCACTGATGATGTGTGATGTCTGCGTGATCAGGGTGCGTGGAGGTATGGAAATGCATATGTTGACAGGAAGGTAGGAATTTTTTTTTGGTCCTGAGATTTCCACAGAAGATATGTGTACTTTTTTTAATTTATTTTTATTTATACCATTTCTATTATTGATTGCTATCAGGATATAAAGAGAGCTTCAGCCAGTATAACAAAAATTGCCTACCCTACCTTTAACTATTATAAAATAATTAGGCCCGATTTCATAGACAGGGCTGTTATTTACATTGTATTTTATTTTATCTTTATTTCAGTGAAAGAAAATTATGTTTAATAATGTTATTTATCAACAAAACTTGATTTTGCAAAGTAGGATCTTGTAGCATAAGGCGTTCTTTGTTCTGTGTTTTACTCATATTGTGTTGTATATTTTGCTCTACAGAGGCAATAAGAAGGCAGAAGATGGTCTGCGCAGGTCCTTCTCTAATCATCTGCGTTTCTGTATGCAGTCGACACCCATGAACATCCGACAGCTGCAGCCTCTCTGGTTCCTGCTAGGCACTGAGAGGGTCTGTCAAAACTCCTCCATAATAATGATTCCGGTGTTATCATCAAAGGCCATGTTTTATCTTTGAGTCACATTTGACAAGCTTCAATTGATTATTAAATGTGTCATACAAACAATACAAATGACTTTAGTTAAAAAAAATTCAGTTTAAACTATTTTGAGTTTAACTTCTAAATTATCTATGAAGTATTCCTTTCTCCATTTACTGAGAATCACATGCTTCACTAGGGACTAAAATATTAATTTCAGTTGATCTCAGTTTTCATTCTTGTTTTTATTCCCTCACCAGCCTGTGGAGGAGCTGCCGCTGGTGTGGTGTGAGCTGCTGTCTGAGACACTGGCAGCGTTATGGAGCAGCAGTGTGACCTCTGACCCTGACCGTTGGCTGAAGTGGAATCCACTGAACCCTGAGGAGCACATCAACTCCAGATCACTGTTGGGACCATCTGATACGGTATGTGTGTGTGTTTGAGGGGAAAGAGCTAAAAACACTGCTTTTTTTTTTATTTATTTTTTTAACATGTTATTTAACATGAATAAATAACCTTGACATGATGTTTGTCGATGTGAAGGGTCCTGGCATCTTGAGTCGTGCGGTGTGGTCCCGCTGCATGCTGGGAGTTCTGAG
This sequence comes from Leuciscus leuciscus, assembly GCF_965113295.1. Lineage (NCBI taxonomy): Eukaryota > Metazoa > Chordata > Actinopteri > Cypriniformes > Leuciscidae > Leuciscus > Leuciscus leuciscus. The sequence goes on along the minus strand of NC_138743.1, from coordinate 28,375,271 downwards.
CAACACTGATGCTGGCGGCCGCTGGGATCCATCCGGGTCACACTTCCTGTCATCATCACGGGTGACCCTGGGCGAGTGGAGAGAGAGAACTGGGCAGCTGCAAGATCTGAATGCTGTGATCTGGGATAATATGGCTATGGCTGAGCTTGCTGACTTCAGGTAGAGACCACATATCATACCTAAACACGGATACATATGTTAGATTTAGACAATTTTTGTACAGTATGGGATTGTAATATTAAAATATGCATTTAAATATATTGTATTCCATATATGTTTTTTATTTTAATTAGTGGTGTCTAATCGATTAATCGCATCTAACATAAAAGTATGTTTACATGTATGTATGTATGTATGTATGTGTATGTATATGTATATGTATATGTTTATATATTATGTATATACTGTATATGTGTACATGTGTGAGTATATATACACAGATGCACACACACAGACATCTATATAATGTGTATATAATATGTATTGTGTAAATATACTTTTGTTAGGTGCGATTTAATCAATTTGACAACATACATTTTTATATAAAAATTTCAATATATTTTTATTGTAATTTCTATTGTGCAATGATACATTTTTCTCTCATTCCTTCTCTCATTCTCTGTAGATTAACTGACTGTAGGTTGCAAGGACTTGTGTTGCGTAGACAGCTGCAGTCGCTCTGTGAGCTGTTGTCTCCAGGTTTACAGGAGAGCTATGCAGAATCCTGTGACAGTCTAACTGAAGGCCCGGACCCCATTGGTGCTGCCCAGGAGATTCAGATCTCCCTCAGAGAAGGCCTGCCTGAAAACCTGCTCCCAGAGGGCTTTCTGGAAACCTTAGTCACATGCTTGACGCAGTTTGCACACAACCGGGCACAAGATTCGGTCCAGCTTGCCCGCTCTGGAGTTTTCTGGGTGAACATGGGTCTGCTGCAAATCCAAGTTTGGGCTCCACAAACAATTTTTGACCCTGCGGTAAAAAGGGGATATAAACTCCGCTATGCACAAGAGGAGGTGAGGCAAGCTCGCAAGTGGCTAATTTTGTGACATTCTAGAGATCTATTGCAACCTTTCATCTACAAATGCAAATCATCTATGATGACTTTTTGTGTCTCTCAGCTTGCTTTGTTACAGGAAGAGTGGAAAGGGCGGAGTCTTTCCTCACAGCTGCTCACAGGGGCGGAGCTTGAGGAGAGTAGCACAACTGACAGCTTCCAGCATCCTCGCATCAGGTAACCAAACATTCAGCTTCCATTACTTCTGGTACAGCCTACTATGCAATTTTTAATGGATGCATGAGATATTGTATCATATCAGTTATCGTCCGATATTTAATAGTTTATGCTAAATTCCCCTGTTTTCACAACCTACTACATAGATTTGTTTGGATGCACAAGATCTTGGCACCATGTCAGTTATGAGATTTTCAGCCAATATCAGTTATCGGCCGATATGAGAGATTTTGTTTACACTTTATTTTAAGGTGTCTTTGTTGCAGTGTAATAATACATTTAAGTACTGAATAATATTGAGAGAGAAAAATATTGAGATATATTGAGAGAGTTTGTGTGTGTGTTTTAGATACTTGTGGATCCGTATGCAGCAGGTCAAAGAGCAGATTTGTGAACTGAGTCGTAAACAAGCCTGCCGCCCCCCTGACCCCCAATACGGTCGCCTATATCAGGAACTCCAGCACTACCTGTGCAGCATCGGCCAACCAGCTGCAGTGGGTGACCTGCTCTCCCACCTCCTGAAGGCCTTACAAGCCCCGGGGCCAAAATCCAGGCTGGGGATTCAGGGTTTGTTGAAGGAGGAGGCCGTCTGGCAGGCTTCACAGCACCGATTTTGCCAGCGGCTGCTTGAGGAGTACCCGCTCTATCCTGATGTGGTGGTGCCCCTGAGGGCAGCAATTCTGCAGGTGCAGCATGGCATGCGACTCTTGGCGTCTCAGGTGTCCACCTCAGTAACTGCCCAACCGGGTCTGACGCGTCTCGTGTCCACTATGCTAGCTTTTCCAAGTCCAGCGGCATCCTCTGATCTGGCCTGTGCTGACTACCTGTGTTCAAGGGAATGCATGCGTATGCTAAAGGGCCTGGGAAAGCATTTGCCAGCGACAGAGGTCAGCCGCGTGATCCCAGATCATGCATTGTTGCTGTTGAATGCCCTGCTCTACATACAGAGTCACACGCTGAGTGCCGGACATCTCAGTGAAGAGACGCAAAAACTCTTCAGACATGTTTGCCAGGTGAGATATGAAGTGCAGAAACCCAAACAATAAAACCTGTGTCAAGAACATGACAGGAGAAAGTCTAAAAGATTTTGAATTTAATTTCAACTAATCTAAATTTGGATCTCAGATTTTTTGATGTGGTGTCAAACTTTAAAATCTTTTCAAAGTGTCAAAATCTTTATCAAAGTACCCGTTCTTGTCTTAGGACAACTTTGATTAACTTTTTTGATCAACTTGAAATGTTGACTACTGTATTTTATTATTAGTTAATATAGTGTGTATGTATGTATGTGTGTGTATATATATATATATATACACATATATATATATACTGGAAAATAGTATACTGGTTATAATAATATAATAATTACTAATATATACTAATTGGGTTACACTTTATTTTAAGGTGTCCTTGTTACAGTGTAATTATACATTTAACTACTGAGTAATATTAATTAACTACATGAATTTACTATAGGGTTAGGGTTTGGTTTAGGGTTAGTTGCATGTAATTATGCATAATTTAAAGTTACTACTATAGTTACTACATTTAACAAGGACACTGTAAAATAAAGTGTTACCTTATTGATTTTAAAGCCAAGAATACTATTATCTATTTAGGAAAATATTTACTCCAAGTTAACAGCATTTTTTTCTACTCACTATTACTATTAGATGTTTAAACCTGCAGAGAAACATTTTCAGTTGAATTGATTTGTTTAGTGCCCTTCACGATACATATTCACAAAGCAGCTTTTGTGAGAAAACTATTTTGTGAAGTTAACAAGAGTGACATAGGCTGTGTTTTCTTCAGGCTATAGTGAATGAATGGGACGAGCAGGAGAAGAGAGCTAGAGAAAAAGAGCAGATGGAAGCCAGTCTGTATCGCAGCCGCTCTCGTCTGCACGGGACAGGCCTTACGGAGGACCAGCAGGAGGAGAGAGAGTTCAGACGCTCTTTTCCTTCCTACCACAAGGTAAAGATGGACTAAACCAGTAATCTGTTTTTATGTGTCTTTAAATCCGTTCACACACATTTGCATGTTTTTTTTTTTTTGCCCTTTCCATTGTTGTCAAATCAGTAAGAGTTTGTACTTTGGCCAATAATGTGTTTTCTCCACTTTTTCCACAGGATTTTTCTGATATCACTTCAGAACCTAGTCTCGATCAGCCAATAATCATAGAGGACGACGATGATGTAGATAAGGAGGAGTCTAGTGAGACAAGCAGCTTCCTGTTGGTCAGCAGCATGAGCACAGTGGTTCAGGTCCATCAGAGACTCTGCTTGTCTTACGCTCAGTCACTTTGGTACCAGCCCAACTTGCCAACCAATCACACCAAACACCACATCAGTGCCCTGGTTTCATCCTATCAAATCACAGCTCCACTGATAGCCCGCTTCTACCATCTAATGGGTATGAAGGCATCATTTTATGCAGATCAGAACTCCACAGGCCCTACGTATCTCTTCATCTAACCTTTCCCTGTTTCTCCCCTTTTCTCTCAGACTGTGAAGTGGATCCTAAGTTGATGGGCTCTCAGCTCCTCCTCAGCACTCTGCTCCAAAACACGGTTAGCGGTTCAGGGGGTCCAGCTGGACTGATTCTGCAGAATGATGGGCCGTATGACTTCTACATAGAGCCTAACATGAGTCAGGCCCGGATCTGTCTGCCAGCGCTAGAACAGCTGAGCAAGGCCGTGAAACAGCGCCTCAACGACTGGCCCGAACACCCTGCTCTTGTTCAGGTGGGAGTAGCCGTTACTATTATTGTCATTGCTTAATTGAGGAGTTTTGAAATTGGGGTACAGAGACCCACAAGGGACTTAAAAAAAATTAAGAGAAAAAAAAAGTAGTTTAATGTTGTTGAAAGAAGACTCTTATGCTCTCCAAGGCTCTATTTATTTAATCAAAAATACAGTAAAAACTGTTATGTTGTGAAATATTATACAAATTATTTTAAAATGTAATTTATTCCTGTGATGGCAAAGCTCATTTTCCAGCAGCAAATTACTTACTCTAGTCTTTAGTGTCACATGATCCTTCAGAAATCATTCTAATAGGCTGATTTGCTGCTCAATAAACATTTCTTATTATTATCAGTGTTTAAAACAGCTGTTACTTAATATTTTTGTGGAAACAGTGATACATTTTTTTCATGATTCTTTGATGAATAGACAGTACAGCATTTGTTTTTAATTTACATCTTTTGTAACATTATAAATGTATTTCTGTCACTTTTGATCAATTTAATGCATCCTTGCTGAATAAAAGTATTAAAATGTTCAAAAAATCTTTTGAACTGAACAAATTTACTTTGGCTTCAGTATAGTAACAATATAAAAGACAGTTAGTTCATTTTTCAAAAAATCCCTGGCTTAGTTAACATTTGAGATGTAACGTAATTGAAAGTCAGTTAGCTTGATAAAGCTTTTGACTAGTTCTCACCTTAACACCTCCCTATTGTATTATGTGTCACAGATCACCATGGTGATAGAGAGGATATTAGCATTCAGTCTTTCCAGCCCTCTGGCAAAGTTCCTAAATGGTCTGGAGATCCTGCTCAGCAAAGCACAGGTAGAGGAATCCATTCATGCACGTATATCCTTAAACCAATACTAGTCAGTAGATTACTGGCCATTTGTGCACAGCTTAAAGGACAAGTTCGGTATTTTACACTTAAAGCCCTGTTTACAGATCGTATCTGATGAAATAGAACGGTTAAGATTAAAATGTGGACACATGCTCCTGTCCCGAGAATTTTAGGTTTATTTCGCTTCCCCCCCCCACCCCCACAATGGTTGTCTATATGCACTGGAAGATTCCGTCCTAAAAACACATTAAACTTTCGTTTACAAAGACGTGAAACTCACCGAGTGGTCAGGGGGTGTTCACTGATATATTCCCTCAAAAATCGCTGAAAAAGATGCATTCCAACAGGTTTTATCGTAGTTTTTGTCCAACTCCATTGACTTAATAGGACGTGCTGTGAGACCGCAGCACCTTTACGGTATTACTCCGCCGCTTCTTCTTCTGCTTCTTCTGTGTATTCAATGAAATGCCCGTGGTTTGCTTGCAATTGGCAAAGGTGCATTATCGCCACCAACTGGGCTGGAGTGTCTATTATTCAAGCTCTCAACGGAAGAATCACGGGTGTGACGCGTTTGGCAAAATAGGTCCACAAAAGCGAAATAAACCTAAAATTCTCGGGACAGGAGCATGTGTCCAAATTTTAATCTTAACCGTTCTATTTCATCAGATACGATCTGTAAACAGGGCTTTAAGTGTAAAATACCGAACTTGTCCTTTAAGCCATGATATCAGTTTTAGAGCAGCTCTTTTCTAATTTTTCCTCATAGGACTGGGAAAACAATGCTAGCCGGGCAGTGTCTCTAAGGAATGAGCTGGAAGCTGTCACACAACTTATTATTCAGTGGAGAAAACTTGAGCTCAAGTAAGTAGTCTAGTGACACTACTCGTTAATGGTGGTGGTTAAAGCCTGTATGGTTGGATTAGACTGCTACATGATTTTCTAACTGGTTTCAACTACTGTATTTCCACAGCTGCTGGTCGAGCAGCCTTGATAACGCACTGAAGCGCCACGCTGAGAATTCAACCAGGCACTGGTTGTCCATCTACCAACTCATAGAGAAATACCTACAGGAGCAGAGGACAGACACCAGACATGGTGACCGACTTGCACTTTTATATATGTAGTAGTAAAACGATTTCTCCTCCTACTACAGTAAATGACTAATTCCAATATATCGCATTTAATGGGTTTGCATTGTATCACATTTTTTTGTCCAGTAGATGATGGTGTGGAGGATATTTCCCTCTCGTCAGTCTCATCCACACTGCAGGCCTTCATAGAAGGCTCCACCTTAGGAGAGTTTTCTGTCCGCTTGTCCATGTTGCTTGGTTTTCACTGCCACGTCCTGCTGGCTCCTAAACAGGGAGGACATGGTAAGAGAATAGAGATTATTCTAGATCACTAACACACATGGACTAAATTGTACAGTTTTTTTATTATTATTATTTGTTCTTCTTTGCTACTTTGTGTATTAGTGTTGTTTGACAAAGTGTTGACTATGCAGGCCACATTAAATGCAGGACCTTGTCCTTTCATCCTCACAGACTCACTTGGCAGTTTGCTGTGGAATCTCTATAAATACTACACACAGTTCTCAGACAGCATCCAGACCAAGATCACCCAGCTGAGGTCTCCTATAGAGAAAGAGCTCAAAGTAGGTGAAACTCAAGCAGGCAAGACTGATATCATATATATTTTGTTTTTTTTCTTCCTGTCTCTTATTGATTTGATGCAATCTTTATCTTGATGCATATAGGACTTTGTCAAAATCTCCAAGTGGAATGATGTCAGCTTTTGGTCCATCAAGCAGTCAGTGGAGAAGACACACAGGTGAGAGTGATGTATTTAAAATATATTAATAAAAAGTCTTACCATCCCCAAAATTTTGAGTGGTAGTGTGTTTTCAGCTTAATCACATCATCAACATGATATTGTCATTATTTGTCAGAATGTTTGTTACATTCCAGCACTCAACGTAGAAGATGTAACATGTTTATTTAACATAGTGCTTAAGCAATGGGCCTCAAACTGGCTTTAATGATTTAAAATTAACGTTATGACATTATGTCTGTGATCAGGACCCTGTTCAAGTTTGTGAAGAAGTTTGAGGCAGCACTGAAGGAGCCGTGTGCACCTTGTCTGCTGGAGCAGGGCAGTAGCGGCATCATGCATGATGTGGAGTCACAGCCTGAGGAGACTCCTCTGCACAGGGTTCACCGAGCACTGAGAGGTGCCCTGCCTGGAAAGGGCAGAGATCTGCAGGTAACAGTATCTCAAGCTGAAATAGCAACTCAATTCAAACCAAACTGTCATTTTAAAATGTAACTTTCATCTTAAATTCAACTCTTTTGCCTATGAGACAATTGCTTTGCATATAATATGACATCTTGAATTTTAAAGGATTTCCTGATATTTAACTTTTTTTTTATCTCTCTTGTCCTTATCATGAACCATATGGTATCTGTCTTTCTAACATGGTTGTATTTAAACACTTTTCATGAATCAGACTGATGGTCCAGAAGAACTCTCATCTGATAAAGAGCCCTCGTCTCTCCAAGCCCGTCTGCCTGTCCTCACGAGGAAGATGAAGAAGCTGTGTGTGCAACTGGTAAAGAAGACTTCTCTGCCTGAGATCTCAGAAGACCTGGATCAGTTCACAGGTATCACTTTTTGCCCTCACCCGAAGGCTCATAACTTCAGAGATTATTTTGTCTGATCTTCTTCTTCTTAAACTAGATAATTTTATGCTTGTATGCATATCTTATATCCTACCTAGAACTTACTCGACATGTTCAAGTTATTAAAGGCATACTTATGAATGAATTGTGAAAATCTCATATGAACCTGAAAATTTAACTTTCTCTCCAATTTGTTATTGTCCAGTCGAAATAATTGCAAACGTGCAAGCACTGCAGAGCCTTTCGGTGGACCGTAGCATGGAGCAGGAGAAGCAGAAGGCGGAGGTGAAACACTTCCTCCTGCAGAAACAGAGAGCACTAGCAGATCTCTTCAAGATGCTTGCACAGATCGGTCAGTCTGAGTCATTTCTTGTGGTATTAGAGAATTTGTTGTTGGTCATGAAAGAAAAACTGGAAACATCGTTGTTTAATTATTATTTAATTAATTATAAAGGTTTGAGCCTGGTTTCTCCCAAGGTTATAACATTAAGTTTGCGACAACTTTTGAACAAGGATGAATAACAAAAATTTGTTAAGTCATTTTTCATAAGAATTGGACAAAATTTGGAGGAGAAGTGAAAAAAATGGAATACTGTACTTCAAAATGGCGACTTCTGTAATGGTTGGCGTCTTAATGTAAGATGGCAAATGTGATCAGCATGGTGAGGCGAATCAGGTGTGCTAAGTTTCAGTTTTCTAGAACAAAGCGTTCAAAAGTTATAGCCATTTGAAAAGTGGAAAAAAAAATTCTAACTGGTGGTGGTGCTATAGAGTTGGTCCTAGATAGCCCTAAATTAGTCAGATTACTAATTTGTACCACTTCTAAAACTGTGCCAGATTTCATATTTCTATGATGTATGGTTTATAGGGCTGCCATAGACCCCCATATGTAAGATGTAGACCGCTGATTAATAGTTTTATTTCTCTCCAGGTCTGTCCTACCGTAAGGGTCTGAACTGGGGTCGTACTGCAGACCCAGATGAGACACTGTGCCTGCAGCCAGTGGAGATGAAGATAGCCCTGTCTTCAGTCAAGACACAGGACAACACAGAGCACACGTACGTAACCATCATCTATAGTGTCTTCTATAGAGCTGAGGGTCAGAGCCTGATTTTGATAGTTATTAATGTCCACAGGTTATTTGCTGAGATGACGAATGCATGGGAAGGCTGTGAGAAGTATTTCTATCGATCCTGGGCCAGGCGCAACACCATGATGACAGCATTACAATGTGCCGTTAAGGTGAGGGCCTTAAATCAGCTCCGATATAATCTGATCAATTTAGCGTCTGCTTTAGATTTGATGTTGATGTTAGTTGTGCTTTGTTGGTTTCATGTAGTCTTCATGTAGTGCTGCGGTAAGGGATTGTTTTTTATTTCTTTCTTTGTTCTTCTAGGAGCTTGGTCTGGGAAATGTAGAGCGATGTCGAGGTTTCACCTCTCACCTGTTTAAACTTTTGTTGAGGCAAAGGCAAAGACTTGCTGGACTCACAGAGCACTGGGTCCATCTGAGGTACTGTCCTTAAAAAATATTAGGCCGCATTTTCAACATTGATAATAATAAGATCATGTGGCACCGATGACTGGAATAATTCAGCCTGGATTAATTCAGCCTTATCATTTTAAAATATATTAAAATAGACAACAGTTTTTACTGTTTTTAATTTGTTTTGTTTTTATGCAGTCTCTGTGTGCATAAGAGACTTACAAATCATACTGAACTTTTGAACTGCAGTGTGTACATTTGATGTGCCTGCCCTCTTGTATGCCATGACACTGCATGTTTTCTGATTGCTCTCGGTTTAAAACAACAGGAAGTTGATCGACAATGTCCAGAGTATCCAGTCTCACACGGCCGGCTCTGGAGATGATGCCAGCGGTCTCCCTCCTCAGGAGCCTCTCCAGCACTGGATCACCCGAGCTCAGTCTTCAGCGCTGCACTGCTCGGTTGTGCTCCAGCAGCTCTCTTGGATCTTCCAGTGCTGTCCTGAAGGTTCTTCTGCAGTGCCCGCTGAGGCCAGGGAGGGGGAAGTCGTGCAGGGTCAAGCCACACTGAGCCACCCGTCTCCCCTGGCCCCTCACATCCAGCCACAGGCGTGTTTGCTGCGGAGAGGGGAGCAGGCTTGGAAAGAGGTGGAGCAGAAGGTGGAGAACCTAATGAAGGAAGTGAAAGACCTGAAAGAGAAGTTGGATAGGTTAGCCCAGGAATCCACAGAAAGAGTTATCCATAGCTGGTGAGTCAGAGAAACACTTGAATTGAACTGTTCAATTAAGTTCAGGAAGTGCAAACAATGATCTTGCATAAATAAAAAATAGTTTTTTGTGTGTGTGTTTGAATTTCAGTGTATTCCTTTTCTTTTTTTTTTTTATACCAAGAAATCGTGGGCATTTCTATGGCTATTTTTCTAGCAAGATATTGTCCGCCATCCCTCTTGAGTTTAATGTCTAGTTTAAATCCACCTGCCTTTAAACTTCTAACATCATTCATGATTATACATTTATCTTCTCTCTCATCCTCACAGGGATCACTTCACACTTTGCTGTTCCTTGCTAGACCGGCTGGGCATTGTGGTTGGCCAGATGCCGGTTGTAGAACAGCTCTTTATTCCTGACGGAGTTCTGGTCCCCCATACCCAACCTGCCCTCATCTGTGGTCTCCAGGCCGTAAGGAACGAGGTGGAAACCTGCCTCACAGAGTTCACCACCTGGAAGACTCACCTGCTCTCTATCAGACAGTCACAGAAACGTAAGAGCATAAATATTAGGTGGAAAACTTGAAAATGAGAAATGTTGCCTTGGCAGCTAACTGAAATAAAATAAGTTGAAGTACTAAAATTACTCAAACTAAATAAATAAATGAAAGCTAAATAGAAAAAAAATATATTCTTGTTTTTATTATATTTTTTGTCATGTAGTATGTCATTTTTGACATACAGAATAGCATGTGTAGTCTATACTGATTCACATTTATCTACCAATTTTCTCTTCTCTGCATGCAGGACGTTCCAATCCGTTTTCTGTTGAGTTCTCTGAGCAGTTGGAGAAAGCAATAAACATGATTCTGTGTGCGGTTCAGACCATTGTTAAGAGGAATGAGAGAGAAAAGCAGGAGGATCAGCAGTCAGAATGCAAGAGAGGTAGGAATTCACCCAGGATTTTACGTAGAGCTTGTTTGAGGGGGATCTGTTTGTCTGTGTGCTCATTTTGTGTGTTTCTCTAGAGAGTGACTCAGAGGTGGCAGAGGAGTTCTTGAAACCAGGACACTTGAGCAAGTTACTGGAAGAAGACCTGAGCGGAGACATGTCCAGTCTCTCATTACCGGAGGTCAATAAAGTCTTGACAGAGCTGCTAGAGAGACTTCGATCACACAGGGATGACTGTCAGCCCCACCGACTACAGGTCAGTTGACATCACATCACAGTATTTTCTGCAAACAGTTAATTAAAAAAAAAAGTTGAAATGTGTATATTTAATGTTTTATATGAAGGAACTGAAAGAGGCGTGTAGGGGTGTGGTGCGTTTGGAGCCCATGCTGTGTCTGTATTCTGAGTTGGTGAGGTACTATCTGGCTGTACTAATGGGAGCTCACCGTACCACCGGAAAGCTGCTGTCCGTTCTCGCTAACATCTTCACTGAACTCGCACAGAAGGTATATTGTCTTCTACTTTACTGGTCACTGGGGGATTCTGAAACAGAGTTGTGACTGCTTGCTACATTGTCATACGACTTTAAAGTTACTTCCCCCATATGTATGTCATGCCAGAGATCTCTGTCTGTACATTTAATTGGGTTTGAATATTTCTCTGCAGTTGTTAGTCTTGAAATGTGAAGATAAAGATTATATTATATTATAATTTTTGTTACTCTGTCCTTTTGTCTGTCTCTTTCTCTCCCTCTCTCTTCTATCACTCTGCAGGGTTTCTGTCTGCCCCAGGAGCTGATGGGAGGAGACGGTGAGGGAGCGACAGAGTTTCATGACTATGAGGGTGGAGGAATAGGAGAGGGTGAAGGAGTAAAAGACGTCAGTGACAAAATCGAGAATGAGGATCAGGTACGTTAGTATGACTGAAGCACTGTTCGGAATGCATTTGTACTAGGGCTGTGTATCGCCAATAATCTGATACAGGGGTCATGATACGATATATTGCAATACTGTAAGAAAGGGGATATATTGTGTTATTTCTTGTTTTTTTAGGAAGTGGATCTAATTTTAGAAAAACTGTCATAACACCACCATAAGCATAAAAACTGAGCAAAAAAAGGTTTATTTTATTTAATCAGAACAATGGGATCTGCATTTGCATTTATCAGTCCCTGTAACATACAACATCATCAGCACTGATATATATACACACACACACACACACACAGACTGTACGTATTCTTAGATCCTGCTTTAAAGGTTCACAGTATAGCAGTATTTAACAACAGAAAGCGCATAGTCCACTCCATGACACAGTTTTTCATATTTAATACTGTAAAGTTGCCTGCTTTAAAGCAATCTATTGTATAAAGTGCTAATATAAATAAATGTTACTTGAGCTTGTGCACACATGCACATCGCTATGATCAGATGTTTTCTCACCACTGTCATTTTTGGGTCACACATTAGTTTAGGGTCCAATTCTCACTATTAACTACAAATTTTGCATCAATAAACTTCTAAATTACTGCTTATTAATAGTTAGTAGGGTAGTTGTTAAGTTTAGATATTGGGTAGGATTAAAGGATGTAGAGGGTCATGCAGAATAAAGCGTTATTATGTGCTTTATAAGTACTAATAAACAACCAATATCCTAGTAATATGCATGCTAATAAGCAACTAGTTAATAGTGAGAATTGGACCCTAAACTAAAGTGTTACCCATTTTTGTTGTGTGTTTTTATTAAGTTGGAAGCGCTCGGCACATAATTACATAATCATCTAAACTGCTCTCTCATCAGCGCGGATGGCAACAGGATGTTAAGTGAGCTCTTTAGATTCAGTATGTTTCCAGAGTATTGGATTTTGGCATGGCTTTTTTTGCAAACAACGTGACGTGTCAATCTCCTTAGTAATTGATTTATAGTGGAAGTCAAAATGACTCCACACTTCAGCTCTGCTGGGTTTGCTAAGGGTGCACCCTTGCGCTTCCACAGTTTATGTTTTGAGGTAACAACACTGCCATCTAGTGGTTGGAGTTCAAATTGAACACAAACCCACTACCACGAATCTTGGATGTTAACAAATAAATATCGATTGTGTTTTTGAGAATTGATCAAATATCGGCAAACATAATATTGAGATATTCACGTGTATCTATATTTTCTTACGCCCCCATTTTGTACTCATAAACATCTGAACTGGAATTGAACTAAAACAGAATTGGTATTGATTCAACTTAAGTTTTTACAACTGAATTCTGAAGTAGAGTCAAACTTAAAATTTGAATTCTTTTGTTCAGGTTGAAGACACCTTCCAGGAGGGTCAGGAAAAGAAGGAGGAGGAGCAGGACAAACGGGACATTAAAGAGGAGGACAATGCCATTGAGATGTCTGAAGATTTTGATGGAAAGATGCATGATGGCTCAGACCATGAGCCAGGTGACTGAGCCTACTGTTGAATTAGATGATAGACTGAACTGAAAATGGTTTTAGTAGATGCAAATTGTACTATATATAACTTGAACTTTATATATTGAGAGAAGCATTATAACCATAATCTCTCATCTCCGGTTTAGGGGAGGAGGATGAAGAAGACTCTGATAAGGAAGAAGATGAGGAGCTGGATAAGAAGATGGGTGATCTGGGAGATGGTCAGACAGATACTCTAGATGAGAGGATGTGGGGAGATGATGAGGATGATGATGATGTTGATGGTGATAAAGAGGAAGAGTCTGGTCCAGGAATGGATCAGGGAGAGTCAGAGCTGGTTGCGAAGGATGACAACATGGATGCTGGAGAGTCAAAAAAAGATAAGAACCAGGACAAAGATCACCCAAAAGATGAGGAAGAAAAGGAGAAAATCCATGAACAGGTGGACGAGGTCAGTCCTTCACCATTTCTTTCTATCAGATCTGTCTCCCAGTAGAATAGAGTTCATATGTTATGTATGCATAAATGTTGAACAACTTGTTTTTTGTGTGTGTTTGTAGCGTGAGTTTGATGAGAATGAAGTAGACCCGTACCACGGAAAGCAGGAGAAGGCAGCTGAACCAGAAGCAATGGACCTGCCAGATGAGCTTAACCTTGATGAAGATGGCAAGGATGAAGAAGGGGGAGAAGGGGATGGTATGTTCAACATTCAGACATCTCCTGAGTTTTTTTTAAAATCCCGAACAGAAGGTACGCTACTGTTCAAAAGTTTGGGGTTGGTAGGATTTTGTTAAATGTTTTTATGCTCCCCAAGGCATTTAACTGTTTAGGCAATGACTGTTTTCTATTTTAATATATTTCTTTAAATATTTAAAATACAAATCTTTTAAAACATTATAAACGTCTTAATTGTTCATTTAATGCATCCTAGCTAAATAAGTGTTAAAAAGTTTTTAAAGAAAACATGCCCTAAACTTTTGAATTTTGAATGAGTGTGCATATATTAAAAAGTGGAAGGAAAAAAAAATTCACACACTTTTTCATTTTACTCTTGTTTCAGAGGAGAATCCGTTTGATATAGATGACAAACTCATGGAGGTGGATGAAAACACTGGAGAAGAGAAAGATGGATCGGAGGAAGGTGGCGATGAGATGACAGATGAGCAACAGGAAGGACAGATGGAGGAAAATGGAGAAGACGACAAATCAGAAGAGAAGGAAAGAGCAGAAATATCAGAGGATCAGAAGTCTGAAACGGATGAGAGAGGAGAGAATGAGGGAGAGGAGGACGAGGAGGAGAAGAATCAAGGTCAGGAAGAAGGACGAGAGGAGGACAAGTCCATACCGGCTGATCAAGGCCAGAAACCAAAGGTTTGTTGTTCAATAGTGAATTTCAAAGAAATGTGTGGAGGGGAAAGATTTGCCTAATAATTTTAATCTGACATTTCACAGGAGGAAGAGGATGGGGGTGAGGATGATGATGATGATGCACAGGTGGAATCTTCTGAGAGGAAGGAACATGCATCAGATGGACAGACAGGAGATGAGAACGTTCAGAGTGACACCGCAGTAGAGCTGGCTGGAGCCGCGTCAGAGAGAGACCAGGCAAAAGAGGTACACAAAAAAGAGAATATTTGCAGATGTCAACCTTACGAAAAGCAGGTTTTATTTTTTATTTTTAAAAATCTCTCCAAGGTCATGGAGAGAAAAAAATATATGGTCCTGGAAACCCTGAATTTTTTTATATCGAATTTTGCAGTGTTAAAAATGTACCCTTTCTAATCTTTAATCAAAAACATAATACCCTTCGCAATGGTATCTCTTCTCTGGTGCCATGAGCACAGAGCATGTGGACAGGACAATATTCCCTCCCGTCCTATCAATCACGAGATTGCAGTAATCAGCAAACGTCAATGATCAATTCCTGATAGACAAAATCAAGTCCCGCCCTTTAGTTTCAATTTAAATATATACATCACCATAAGGAATAGACAATCGCTATTTCCATTTCATGCTGACATTAAAATAGATTTTCAGGCCTGGAAAAGACTCAGTTAAAGGTCCCGTTCTGCGTGATCCCATGTTTCAAACTTTAGTTAGTGTGTAATGTTGCTGTTAGAGCATAAATAATATCTGTAAAATTATAAAGCTCAAAGTTCAATGCCAAGCGAGATATTTTATTTAACAGAAGTTGACTACAAAAAACGGCTCGATTGGACTACACCCCTCTACTTCCTTCTTTAATGATGTCACTAGAACCGTTTCTTGACTAACCTCCGCCCCCAGGAATGCTCCCTCAACTCTACTGGCTACTTGCGCACTTCTTATAACTTAGGCTACTGTATTTACTCAGCTCTTACGGTGATTTTCTGAAGTAAAACTGACGCTTCATCTTTTGTGTGATGTACAATAAACTTTATTAAACTCATCAGTACATGTTTGATCATCATTCAGACAGCAGACTTGTAGGCTATTAATAAATAATGGATACATAGCCTACAAGCAGATGACAAATACGTTATAATAACCGTAATTAAACTACTAAACCATACCTGTTTCATCTCTATACAGCACTCTGACTCTGTAGGCATTATTGTCCGACTCGAAATGAACGCCGTTACTGAGAGTTTCTGATATTATCATCATTCCGTGAGATGAATTTTTCCTGACAGACTGAGCGCGAGCTCATGAAGCTCCGCCCCCTGTGTCGTCCAGCAGCAGCTCATTTGCATTTAAAGGGCACACACTGAAACAGCTCGTTTTTCTGAGCCCCAAAAAATGTCAATTTAAACATGCTGTAAAAAATGATCTGTTGGGTATTTTGAGCTCAAACTTCACATACACACTCTGGGGACATCAGAGACTTATTTTACATCTTGTGAAAAGGGGCATAAAACGGGACCTTTAAGTAAATCAATTATGTAAATGTGCCCATGTCCACAGGAGGACGGTAGCGGGGCAGCGGATGCCAGTCAGTCTGAAGGGCACGACTCCAAGCTGATGGCCAGGATGAGTTCACTCAAACAGAGGCAAAAAAACACACAGGTGCAAAATAACAGGCTGTCTCACGCAACCATTATTTGCTCATTTATTTATGACTTTTTGTCTGGTTGCTCAAAATAAAAAGATAGCATGTTGTCTTTATGTTGTATGTGTAAAACAGAAAAGCTGATGACCGCTTTTATTTTTCTACCAGAGCTTCAAACGCAAACCTGGACAGGCAGATAATGAGCGCTCAATGGGCGATTATAATGAGCGCGTGAATAAGCGTTTGCGTACGGTTGACAACAGAGAGGAGAAAACGCAGGATCAGACTCAGAATGACACACAAAAGGAGTCTGACCTGTACGAGCACGTGAAACAAGGAGAGGAGAGATACGACGCTCAGACATATGGTGAGGACTTATGTACAATTATGGATATTCTCACTTTTATTTTCTGTAAAATGCATTTACTAATTCAGAAACATTGAGCTGTGGCGCTCATGCGAGGCAGGTTCCTATCCATGTAAACAGTATTTAGAAGAGATACCACCTGAGTCACGTTCTCTTTTGACATCTATTCCTCATAGATGCTGCCAGTGCAGAGCAGCAAAAGCCAACTGGTGGGAAACAGGAAGAGGACAATGAGGAAGATGACATTGCAATGGATGTGGAGGAGGAGAAGGACCTGCAGGCAGTCGAAGCCCAGGAGCTTAAACCAGAGAAACTAAATGATAATAAAGCCTCTCAGAAAGGTGCAATACACTCATCCACCAAGTGCTTGTACACACATGCATAACCTATGTGTCCATGTTGAACATTTGTCTGTTCTCTCTCAGGTCTGGAGTGCGGGGATTTGGAGGCACAGAAACAGGCGGATGAGGAAGAGAAGGAGAAGGAGAAGACAGAGACACAGAGCAGTAATGAAGAAGAGATGAAAGAGAGGAGTGATGAGTCCACCATCCACACTGTACCTGAACTACTGATGGACATGCAAAAGGTATGTTGTTTCACGCTTACTCAAAAAAAAAAAATGCTTACTTCCCCCAAACTTTTGAATGGTAGTGTATTTTTGAAGAAGGTAATACATTTTTTCAGCAAGAATACATTTATTCAGCAAGGACACATTAAAAGACATGTATAGTGTTACAGGGAATACCTTTCTTTTCCTTTTCATCAAAGAATCCTGAAAAAATCGTATCAGTTTACACAAAAATACCAAGAAACACTTATATTATTAGTAATAATATTGAAATATGTTTCAAATCATCATATTAGAATGATTTCTGAAGGAGCGTGTGACACTGGAAATTGGAGTTATGATGCTGAAAATTCTGCTTTATCTCAGGAATAAATTACATTTTCAAATATATTAAAAAAGTAAAGTTATTTTAAATTGTAATAATACTGTTTACTGTATTTTTTAAAATAAATAAATGCATACTTAGAGGTCATTAAAGTCTTCTTTTAAAAACATTTTTAAAAATCTTATCGACCCCAAACCGTTACCGGGGCCACTAATGAAATTGCTCTTATTTTACTGCATATCAATTGTACAGCAAATTTGTGTGTTATATCAGGCACCACTGAAGAACCCTGAAGAGCTGAGAAGAGAGATGGAGCTGCAGTTGGAGGCCTGGCAGAGACAGACTTTAGGATCCCAACAAGAGGTGACATCATAACACCAGTCACATGACAATTAAGCAGCTTCTCCTCATCTCACATATCAATTTTTATATTTAAATAATTTGTATTCATGCCATTTTTTTGTTGTTACTCAGGAGAGTGCGGCAGCAGTGTTGTGGCATCAGTACCAGACCCTGACGTCTCCTCTGTCCCAGGAGCTCTGTGAGCAGCTCCGCCTCGTCCTGGAGCCCACGCAGGCTGCCAAACTCAGGTCGGTCGCTCCACCTTCCCATCCAACCTCTAATGAAGCATTTCTACTTAACTTGTTCCCTCAAGATCACAGAAATGATCTTTTAAAAGAGTAGCTTCTCTAGCACTGTCAATTCACTTGTCAGGTTTATCAGTTCAGACCCGGAACATGTGGGTCCTGCAGTTTGTAATAGCTCTCCTCAAGATTTTTACCATTTACACTGTTTAATGATCTCAAACAGGGGAGACTTCCGCACAGGCAAACGGCTGAACATGCGCAAGGTCATTCCTTACATCGCCAGTCAGTTCCGTAAGGATAAGATCTGGCTGAGGAGAACAAAACCCAGTAAGAGAAACTACCAGATCTGCCTGGCTGTGGACGACTCCTCCAGTATGGTGGACAACCACTCCAAACAGGTACAGTATCCTAATATTGCTTTAGATATTACATATCACCTGTGAAGTAGGGCTGTCACAATATCAGAGTTTCACTACACGATCATTGCGAAGAAGACTGCCAGCTACTTTGTTGGAGTGTCAAACAGATAGTTACTGCCGTTGGATTCTTCTCAATATTAGCATTTGTGTGGTATTAACCTGATATCAATGTCATTTTTTCACAGTTGTCTTCATGTATTATCGGTATATTGAAACACCCCTAATGTGAATCCTTTAAAATGGAAGGATGTTACCTTTTTTATAAACATATTAAATGTGTCTGTCTCTGTAGCTGGCGTTTGAGTCGGTCTCTGTCATAGTGAACGCTCTCACACTTCTGGAAGTGGGCCAGGTGGCTGTGTGCAGGTGAGTTCAGATCCACAGAGCACAGAAAAATTGGTGCAAAGATTGGTTGATTAATTCATTCATGCATGTATTCACTCACTCAATTATCCATCTCTTAATTCTCTTGCTGTAGTTTTGGAGAGAGTGTCCAGCTGCTCCATCCTTTCCACCAGCAGTTCAATGACCAAACAGGAGCAAAAATACTGCGGCTCTGTCAGTTCCAGCAGAAAAAGACCAGAATAGCTCAAGTAAATAACTTGTCTTTAGTTCTTATGTTTTACATGCATTTATATGATTTTGTTATATTTTTAAATTGACTTGTCAGGTTTTATCCCACACCAACATAAAAGTAATTAGGAACAATTTTATCTTTCAGTTTTTAGAGACTTCAACGAATATGTTCATGGCAGCCAAACAGCAGATACCTGGCTCGACAAACACGGGTAAAGTAGTTTACATCAGATTGCTGTAAACAAAGCAGCCCTTAGTTCTAGGTCTTATTTATTTGCTTACATCAATTTCTGGTCTAATACACTCTTCTATTGTTGTTTTTGTCCCTTTCTCTCAACAGAAACGTCTCAGTTACTGCTTGTAGTATCGGATGGCCGGGGTTTGTTCTTGGAGGGGAAAGAGAGAGTCGCAGCTGCAGTTCAGGCCGCTCGCAGCGCAAACATCTTTGTCATATTTGTAGTGCTGGATAATCCAAACTCTAGGGTGAGGGATCCATTTGGATCAAAAGGATCTGTGTTCACAGTGCAGTTTAGCTGAAGTAAAAAAATAATAATACATTTTACATCATCTTAATGTATGTAATTAGGAAAAATGAAAAGCACTTTGAAGATATGATCCCCATATTTATTTGTAAAAAAAACAAAAAAAAAACAGTTTCTGACAGTTATGTAGCCTATATAAATATGTTTAGAATTGCAATTTTATTTATTGTAATGTAATTATTATAATTACTTTTTTTGTAATTATTAAAATTATTGTAAGTATAATTAAAATAAATATACATCCTACATTTTATTGCATGTTAATTAATACTCGATTCTCTCCATGCTAGGACTCCATATTGGATATTAAAGTGCCCATATTTAAAGGGCCGGGTGAACTGCCAGAGATTCGGTCCTACATGGAGGAATTCCCCTTCCCCTTCTACATTATTTTGCGAAATGTGAACGCCCTCCCAGAGACCCTGAGTGATGCTTTGAGGCAGTGGTTCGAGCTCGTCACCGCCACAGACCTGTAATGGACCACATGGAAGCAATTTTGCAGGGGCCAGAAGACACAACTGTAAAACTGTAAAAGTTCCGCTGCTGCTAGTCCTTCCCAAACATCAATACACACACACACACACAAAGACATTAGACAGGCTGCTGTACATGTGCCTTTTTTTCTTCATTTTGTTATTTTATTGAATTTGTAGTTTGATTGAAGTGGTTTCTCCTTTTCATCACCGCAATCACTAGGAATTCTCTTGTTGTTACCATCAGTCAACTTTGCACATCTTTTATTTTTTATTGTTTATTGAATTTTTTATTTTTTGTTTTGTTTTTTTTGACTGCAAGGAAATGTGATGCCCGTGTATGGAAAAACTTCAGTTAGACTGACTGAATGTTGACTGAGATACCTCCAATCCTGCAGTATTTCCCACCCCCGTTCTTGTCCTGTTTGCATCCAGTTTGTAAATGTGAATGACAAATTTAGTGTGAACGGCACTGCCAATGTTTGATAATATCATATGCAAATATCAAAAGTACATCTGCATGTCAGTATTCACCTTCGGACCCGTTTATGGTTATCCAGAAAAAAATGTGCCTTTATAAAAACCCACATTCCCATCTAGACGGTTCTCAATGGAAACTGATGAACTCATCAGCACTGTACATTTGAAAGGATTCTGACTACTGAATCACTGGTTATTTCTTCTTTACAACCAGGAGCACAATTTCTGCCAGTGAAGAAAACTTTTGAAGAATCTTCTAAATTGTCTGTGATTTCAACCAACACTGTTCTATATCCTACAGACTTTAGATATTTAAACTCATAGCCGCATCTCTTACTAGACATATCTAGTTTTAAACAGTTAATTTTGAAGTATTTTGATTGTTACATTTTGCACACACTTTTCTGCTCGGCCTGTGCGTTCTGGATCAGAGAAAGCAGGATCAAAAAACAAACTATTTCATCATGTACACATTGTCCAAATGCAACAGTAACCTGGTGTGCGTCTTTGGTCTCCTGTCATCTTATTCATCTCGGTTCATGAAATGATAAATTGCTGATAACCGTGGAAATAACAATAAAACATTTTGGACATGTTTTCATTATGGTCTGAATTTTGATTTTGTAATGAACAGCCATTGTGAATGTTTTCTTTTTTTTTTCTTTTTTTTAAATGTTAGTTACATAGAGCTGTTCATAATAACATTTTGGAAGACTAATTCTCATAAACTTAGATCTGTGAATAACATAACTTGGAAAGTACAAAGTGAATCACCTCAAACGTGAATTTTGAAAGCTGTTGTTGTAAAGTTTCTACATTACAATTTTGTCAAGCATGTAAACTCATCAAAGTGGTTGTTTTAGTCCTTGTTTATCAGCGGCTTTTGAGGTATGAGTGTATAATTTGATGTGGAAAAAACCATTCCTAATTGAACCCATATCTTGGCAATACTAATTCTCTTCTGGGTTTTAGGGCAACTGACTAAACAGTTCTATTTAAAAAAGTTTATTGTAGCATATGAAGAGTTCAGATGCAAAAGCCTCTAAGTGCCATCTGAAATTATTTTCTTCTAGAATGATCATTTTTATAAAGCTTGTATATTTAGGTTAAGTGATTTCACTTAAATGACAATTAATAGGTAATTTGCATTGCCATTTAAGTGAAATTATTGAACTTAAATATACAAGCCTGATAAAAATGATCATTCTAGAAGAAAATTTCAGATGGCACTTAAAGGCTTTTGCATCTGAACTCTTCATATAGACTTCTACCCAGAAAACAAGAGAACATAACATTTCCTCAGCATAGCCATACCTGGTTACACTTTATTTTAAGGTGTCATTGTTACAGTGTAGTTCTATATTTAAGTACTGAGTAACTACATGTACTTACTATAGGGGGGTTAGTTGCATGTAATTATGCATCATTTACTGTTATTACTATGGTAAGTCATGTAACATTAAGTAACAAGGACACTGTTTCCCCATACCTTTTAACAACTTTGTAACAATGTTGATGTTTCTATGTTAGTTCCATTTTACTATGGCAATATTGCTGTCTGCATGTGCACAACATTGTAACACTGTTTTATTGCATTATTTTCCACTAGTTACATTACTTTTACTATATATTATTTTACTTCATGTAGATAAATTTGTTCATATATTTAGTTGATTTAGTTTATATTATTGAATATTATATCGCCCTATACTCTACTTTTATTTTGAAAAGAGATTCTATCTCCAATGACTTTTATGTTGAAAAGCAGGACCGCGAGGGAACTTTATACATTTGCTTCCGCCTTCACAATTTTAAGTGCCCTTACACGTAACTTCTGAAGTGTACTCATGAGTGTGTGTGGATCATAAGTTATTTCAAATATAGTCGTCGTCCAAGGCACCACACAGGAGTTTTGACCCCTTATGATAGTTGTATGCTGTGCCTTTTTCAGGATACTTGCCCTACTTGTCACTCTACAGGTTTGTTCATCACTACACAAATTGCTAAACGTAAGCTTGTTTTGACGTAAGCTCATACTGTTAAATGTTTGGCGCATTTTCCTGGTAATAGCTAAAACGTTCGTGCATTGTTGTATTTTTCCCATATTTGTAGTTGTGTGATTGGCTGATGTCTGACATATCTTGCTTTCATGAGTTTCATCTGTTTTTAGCATACAATATAGTGCACATGCCAATCTAAACACATGGTAACACTTTATTTTGATGGTCCCTTTTGAATATTCTGTTGAATAGAAGCAACTTTGCAACTACATGTCAACTAACCCATTCGAGTATAAGTAGACTGTCTGCTTAATATCTGCTTACACTTGCTACCCCAAAAGACATTCTACTGACTTTGCATCTTTGCATCTACATGTCATCTTATTCTAAACCTAACCTACCAGTCTACTAATACTCTACTAACACTCTAGTGGGAGTTAGTTGACATGTAGGTTCAACGTTACTTGTAGTCAACAGTGTTAAACGGACTATCAAAATAAAGTGAAACCAATCATATTTCCATGCGTCTTCAGCTGTTCCTCTTGCAGAATGAGTCTGGGGGAGATCAATGAGAATGTGAAGCTGGCTCGAGAATATGCGCTGCTGGGGAACTACAGCTCTGCAGTGGTCTGTTATCAGGGGGTCCTGGAGCAGATCAAAAAGTACCTCTACTCAGTCAGAGACTCCCCTCTACAGCAGAAATGGCAGCAGGTTGTAGTTCCTCCTGTCTATGATTCAGGCTATTATGCTTTCAACTTGTTGTAACTGGCCTTTGTGTGTTTATGTGTCTCATCAAGGTTTGGCAGGAGATAAATGAAGAGACGAAGCAAGTTCGGGAGATCATGACAACACTTGAGAGCTTCCAGCTGGAGTCGACCCCATCCAAACCCAGCAGCTTTGGCCAGGAGAATGACATCATGCCTGTTCACGTGGAGCACAGGTACACAACACGTCCAAACACTCCTGACAGTCATCACAGACACACACAGATCTCACAAACTCTTTTACTCTTGTGTACATATTTTCTGCATCGAATAGTTGTTAAATGGTGTACGTTTAAAGTAAGAACTCTGTGTTTGAACATATGTGGTGTTTTGTGTTGTATTTTGGTCGTCAGACTTTGCAGAGTTTGGACCAGTTGGGTTTTATTCAGGTACCTGATGGATTGTGCCTAATGAAGGGGTTGAAATTTTGCATGCTCTTGGTTGTCGTAAAATGTAAAATTTCAGTGCGTGGACATCTCCCTTTTTTGTTTGTTGTTCAACCTTGGCCCAATATGGGTTTCAGATGTGAACACCTATTTTAAAAAAAATTCTGTTTGACTTTTCATTCACACTAGTTCCCACAATCAAGGATCTTGAAAACCTTGAAAAAAATCTCTGAGATCATGGATACCTTGGAAAATAAAACTGAGAGTTTAAAATCTTTTATTTCCAGGCCTGAAAAAATATTAATGGGCATTAATATTAACATTTTAAAAGTATCAGAAAGATGATGGAAATATCCATACTGAATATAATGTACATTTTGAATTATGCTCATTTAATCAGTTAGATATTGCTTAGGACTTTTTGTCTTATTGGAGACATTTGTAAAGTGGGAATTTTAATTTTAATTTATATATATATATATATATATATATATATATATATATATATACATATACATATACATATAATGTATGTATATATATATATACACACATTACATATATATATATATATATATATATGTAATGTGTGTATATATATATATATATATATATATGTGTGTGTGTGTGTGTGTGTGTGTGTGTGTGTTTATTTACATATATATATGTGTGTGTGTGTGTGTGTGTGTTTATTTTTATATATATATATATATATATATATATATATTTGTATAAATAGTACATATTTAATTTGTACTGTTTATTTAAATTTTATACTTGCATGATTTCTTTTTATACAGTATTTCAAACAAATGGAAAGCAAAGGAAATTCATTGACCACACTTTGTGGGACTCCTGTCTTTAGTAGTTGTTGAGTTTTAAAGCCCACGTCAGCACTCTTGTCATGTGAGTTAGATTAAGATCTGAATGGCCTCCCACCGTCTCGCAGCCCCTCATACTCTTTCATGCCTCCCTTGAGGCTATTAAAGGTCTGTTGAGCCTGTTATATAAACCATAATCTGATTATGAAGTAACATTTGAATGAGAGATTACATCCCCATTAATTACAGACATTTCATTCCATTCAGCAAAATTCAAATAATATTGTTAAAGGGCCCTTTCAAAGTCAGCACTGTATGTCCTGATACTATGTGTCTGTGTGCTTGTGAACAGGTCATCTCCATGTGTAGTGCGCAAATCCTCTGCGCCGTACAAAGACGGCAAGGGCCATGGAAACAGGTTGAGCGCCGGCCCCCGCGGCCAGCCACGACCCTCACCGCGCGTCACCAATGGAGACAAGGGAAAACCTCAGAGAGGCAAAGAAAAGAAAGAGAACCTGTCCAAGCCAAAAGATGACAAGGTCCATTTCCCATCTCTGTCTGCTATTTGGACAAGGCCTATTGTGTCGTCAAACTGCTCACATTCACAATATTTACTCAAAGGATCAGATTACACTGTGTTAACAATATTTACCATATTAACCTGTGATACTGGTTTCTTACATCAAAGCAAACAGCTTAGAAAGAGTTTAAAAACATTAAAACATTGCACGTGTTTCCTTTGCACTCTTGACTATAAGCACCTTGGTTTTGTCCAAAGACTGAAACAACAGTGAACAAAAAGTTTGCTGTATTTGCTGTCTTGCAACTTCATTCGTTTGAAGCTCAATGTGATGTTTGATTTGTCAACAGTGTCTAATTCAGTGGAAAAGACTCTGGCAAAGAAATTATAGTTAGAAAAAGATTTGACAACTCTCTGCTCCCTCCCTGTAGAACAAAGCAGAGAGTGTGGAGACGGAGGTGAAGAGGTTTGACAGAGGAGGAGAGGACAAAGACCTGATTGACATTCTGGAGAGAGACATCATCTCCCAAAACCCCAATGTCACATGGTGGGTTCTTTCTTCAAAAGTGCTTACATTTTTCATTTATGGAATGATGATCATGATGATCATTTATCATCATGCATAATGGTGTTTAATTTTTGTTATAGGGATGACATTGCTGACCTGGAGGAGGCCAAGAAGCTGTTGAAGGAAGCAGTGGTTCTACCCATGTGGATGCCTGAATTCTTTAAAGGAATAAGACGCCCGTGGAAAGTAAGAACCCCCCAAAGAAAATCACGTGTGCTTTATGGATTTCACAAAGCTCCATCCCAAAACTTCCAAATATCAGGCCAATGTCATTTCTTCACGTCTTATTGTGTTCTGTAGTTGGTGCCCTTGAAAATCCATTTTCTCTTATTAATGTACTTTGGTGCATTATTCATGTTTATACACTACTGTTTAAAAGTTGGGGGTCGTTAAGACTTTTTAATGTTTTCGAAAGAAGTCTATTATGCTCACCAAGGCTGCATTTATTTGATAAAAAATAGAGTAATACAGTAGCATTGTGAAATAGTATTACAAAAATATCTGTTGTCTATTTAAATATATTTTAAAATGTAATTTATTCCTGTTTTAGCAAAGCTGAATTTTCAACATCATTACTCCAGTCTTCGGTATCACATGATCCAACAGAAATCATTCTATGCTGGCTTGCTGCTCAAGAAACATTTATTATTATTATCAGTTGAAAACAGTTGTGATTCTTAATTTAAAAATATATATATTTTTAGGATTCCCTGATACGTAGAAAGTTTAAAAGAAAAGCATTTATTTAAAATGGATATCTTTTGTAACATTATAAATGTCTTTATTGTCAAGATTTGTTTATTCTTTTGAACAAATTAATCCATCCCTGCTGAATAAAAGTAATAATTTCATCCACCAAAAAATCGTACTGACCCCAAACTTTTGAATGGTAGTGTAATTGTTGCTTGGGACCGTATTATTTAACAGCAGTGTAACATACTTTCATGTGTGTTACCATCCTCTTTTGTGGTGATCTTTGCTGCATTATAGAGTATTTTTCATGAACGCAATAACTGAACTCGCATGATTTTAGGGAGTGTTGATGGTGGGACCTCCAGGCACAGGAAAGACATTGCTGGCCAAAGCTGTCGCCACCGAATGCCGAACCACATTTTTTAACGTGTCCTCCTCCACCCTCACCTCCAAATACAGAGGGGAGTCTGAAAAACTTGTACGGCTGCTGTTTGAGATGGTAAAATCACACACACTTCATGTATTACCCCTCATTAATACATGTAAAATGTTAGCCAAACTTGCTTTCTGTTTTTATTACTGTACATGTTTGCATGTTTATACAGGCACGGTTTTATGCCCCCACCACCATCTTCGTCGATGAGATAGACTCCATATGTAGCCGCAGAGGAACCTCAGAAGAACATGAAGCCAGCAGACGTGTCAAAGCTGAACTACTCGTCCAAATGGATGGTATTTCTGCATGCAAATGATTGAACAACATCCTTTTAATTGGGGGGGGGAAATCAACAAATGCACTTCTTTTGTTATCCAGGTGTTGGAGGGACGTCTGAATATGACCCTTCAAAAATGGTTATGGTTCTGGCAGCCACCAACTTCCCATGGGACATTGATGAAGCTCTGAGACGGAGACTAGAGAAGAGAATTTATATCCCGCTGCCCTCAGGTGTTCAGAATTACCCAGAATGCATCACTCATCATACCATATTACATGCCATCAGCTTAATCCATCTCAGCTCAAGACCAATAAATCTAATTTAAGTATTTAAAATCACATTATGTATTTCCGTAGCTAAAGGCAGAGTGGAGTTACTCAAGATCAGTCTGAAGGAGCTTGAGTTGGCCAATGATGTCAACATGGACAAGATCGCTGAGCAGTTGGAGGGGTACTCTGGTGCTGACATCACCAACGTTTGCAGGTGTAGCTATCACTTTATTATGACTTTGAGTTGAGCCTGAAATTATTTTCAATGTTTAAAGTGCCACAGTTCTAGAAGTGATTAAATGTTTTTAAATAATTGCAGAGATGCATCCCTGATGGCAATGAGAAGGCGGATCGAGGGTTTGACCCCCGAGGAGATACGGAACTTATCAAAAGATGACATGCACATGCCCACTACAATGGAGGACTTCGAGGCGGCACTGAAGAAAGTGTCCAAGTCTGTATCTGCTGCTGATATAGAGAAATACAAGCAGTGGATAACGGAGTTTGGCTCCTGCTGATGATGCCAAAGAACCTTGATTTGTTTTTTTTCTCACAATCGCTGTTAGCACTTTGAAAGACTGAGGGTCAGTTTCCCTAAATCTCATAGCGCATTTCAATTCTGGACCAGACTGAATTCAAAGAACCTAGATAAATCTTGCTATAAATGAAGTGTGTTTGTATGGCTGTACAGATTAATAGTTTAATATTTATTAGTATTAGGTTGGGTTTAACATATAGATAGTTAACTGGATACAGGTTATGTTCACTCATGTTAAAATGAATTTGTAAGGATAAAGGCAGAGGCTAATATTCAGGAAATCCAAACTGGTTTTAGTGCTCTTATTACACTCACTATGTGTTGCTCTATTATAGTGTGTACAGACAATAGTACTGACTGAGGTTGTGGGCATGTTTTCTTATTGGCTTGATTTGTCTGTTCCTATAAAATCACTGCCACTGACCAAAGACCAGCAAACCCTTCGATCTCCAAACACTCCGTTAAGTGAAGAGCTAATGAATTTGCTGCTGTGCCACTATGGTTGTTTTAAAGCCAAAGTTTCCAGAGTTGGACAATTGTCTTAAGTGATGAGACCAGAGTGTCTTAAAGGTGTGTTCAGAGCTTGACTTTTATGAACACTATGGAGAACCAGTTTCTGGTTTATTTCATTAGTGACATTCCATTGACATGATCAATTTGAAAAATTATATATTTTGTTGAATAAATATTTTTTAAATTTGAACAGGACTGTTGTTTTTATTTAAAATAAATGACTGAGATTTAAACTAATTTGTGAAGAATTTACTAAAACTGAAGAAAACAAGTCATAACATGCTTCAGAATGACACAAATTACAGATTTCATCAACAGCCAATGACAAGGCTACATGAAATGTACATGTCCAGTTGAAATGCTTAAAATGACTGAAAAGTTTGACCCAATGCCCAAACCAAAATGTGTTCACTTAACTCGTGCAGGTCAAAGCTGAAATGTATTGCTGGTATTG
Organism: Leuciscus leuciscus; assembly: GCF_965113295.1. Taxonomy (NCBI): domain Eukaryota; kingdom Metazoa; phylum Chordata; class Actinopteri; order Cypriniformes; family Leuciscidae; genus Leuciscus; species Leuciscus leuciscus. Next base: position 28,346,595 of record NC_138743.1, on the reverse strand, counting down.
ATGCTTAATCGAACCACAATATCTCAAGCAACATGAATATTACATTAAGCAACATAGGCAGTTTCATACAGGCCTATAAAAACAGTAAGAAATGAGGAAAAAATCCATTTAAATAATATTAAAATTATAAGAGTTGTTAAAATTATTTTGATGGTTAATTACATTAACCTTGATGGATTTTTCCCCATTAGATTCATAGCCTTCACCTTTTCATGTCATTTCCATTTATCAGGTAAAGATAATTCACCGTATTACCGTAAAACAAACAGTTTAGTGGGGGTAAAAGGCAGGGACATTTTAGGTACTGTGCTTATTTAAAAGTGTGCACCTTTACCATTCCACCTCACACTTTTTCCCCCCAAGCACAGTGTCGTCAAGAATAAAAAAAGTCTGATTATGCTTTCACACAGATGCAGATGTGAAAATAGAAATCTGTTTCTTCAGGAAATGTTGGAGAATTTTTTTTTTCTTTTAAAGTGCTACACTGAAGTCATTGGTATTGTCAACCAAATAAAGCCACATAGCCAAACTGATGAGAACACGTCCATCACTTTTCTATCAAAATGCTTTTTTCTGGTATTTCTCCCTCCATGTTATCTATTAGACTCTGTTTTTCATCATCTGGCATCAGAGTCTCTGGATTCAGATGAAAGAACCCCCTATGAAAGACAGAAAATAAAAATGTTGCATATTAGTCATACATGTTATCTAGCAAACTGTATAAAACGCCACTTCTAATTGGTTCTTGAGATGAGATCTAATCCAGCTGTGCTCAGGTCTATAGTACCAAGTGAACAAAAAAACCCTGATTGAGTTATAATAATACTCAGTTCTTCAAATCAAATCATTCGAATATCACCTATATGGCCGTGCATTTATTATAGGGTCTGTTGAGAGACCCAGTGGCAGGTTGGTGCAAGTTGTACCTGTGTTCACAGGAGGGGAACAGAACATCCAGGATCTTAATGATGATAGCTGAGCCTGCTACGCCAACCACCACCACCCACATGATCAAGAAGAAGAGCGGGACTGAATCAGAACAGAAGTGGCGAAGTTTATCCCTCAGCTCCACAACCCACTGACACGCCACCTGCCCAAATAACAATAAAATGAATAAGAGGTCTGTGAAAATGACACTACTGAGAAACAGGACATTAAAAAAATAAATAAAAATGGAATGGAATATTACAGTATTTACTCTAAATGATTTATCCGTGCACATCACAATTTTATTATTATTAATCTGCCCTTGTAATATTTAATCAAAATAACTCCTCCCTCTTGCAGCAACATCTCTTCTCTGATGACACGTTTAATGGCGCGAGGGCGGGGCATCCTGTCACTCACATGACAACGACATCATAGCAAACTACAAACATCCAACAATACAATCCATTCCCGATGGACAAAGTCAAGTCCTGCCCTACATTTTATTCTTGTTTGTGAAGAAGCTTCACTCAGATCCGTTTAGAGAAGTATCTATACCACATTTAATAAACCCCAAGAGTTCACAGTGGTGGTGCAGAAGCACTTACACTGTAAGAGGATATGGACCCACTTAAAGGAACCCCAAGCAGCACTGAATCGGAAGTCCTTTCCTCTTCCTCTCTGGACTCATACAGGGTTTCAGGGTCCATCCGCAAGGGTGTTTCAGGAAGTTTCCCTGGAGCTGCAATCTCCTCCTGGGTGGTCTCTGCATGTTTGAGTAGGTAGTGGCTAGTGGTGTTACGCACTTGGTCTTCAACTGTGAAGAAAACAATACATAGAAATTCTTTCAGTTAAAGCAGGGCTCAGTAGTTTCGGGATTTCTTCGCTGTATTCTCGCTTTTTGCTCGCAGGTTTCTCTCTAGAGCTCCCCCCACAGCTTCGGAATAGATATTTGACAACACTGTTGTAAAAACTCGTTGGCGATTCTCAGACACCAGAGGCTATAGATCAACGACATCAAAGCAGATGGGACATTCTTTAAAACGTCTTCTTCATTCGGGTTCGAACAGCGTGAGGGAGCGCAATAATGACAGCATTTTAGCAGATTTCTTTTGGCCGTAAAGCAATTGTTTACATCGCGAGACCTGATATCACGCGATACTTCCTGACGCAGCGGCCGGCGGCCCGCCGGCTCAAAGTTGCAAGTGCGGATTTTCCGCTCACGGGCACCAGGGGGGTGCGAAACGACCACCATTCAACCCAAAATAAGTAATATAACCATTCCAATGACTCCGAAGCTGTTCAGTTAAGGTAAAAAAAGTTACTTAGAGCACCTTTAAAGCAGCACAGTCACTTTTCAGATTACAAAGAGGCATTTTACGCCACATAATCTACCTGTATTGTGTATGGACGCATCAGTAACCAAGACGTCATTCTCTTGTGGAATGACGGAGAGCTTGCTTCTTGATAAAGGGTAAATATTGGTGACCTGTGTGATCTTCTCAGAGCTCTGGTTCCACCGGATCTCCACCTCACACACGTCAGGCTGCTGAACCTACAAAATACGACATCAAGTGCTTGATCATATTCGTGTGCACTGCCTCAAGCTGGAGTTTGGTTTCTTTTCATAGCATTAAAGCTGTAATTTTGAATTTAAAATTACTCTGTGAAAGCTTTAACAAATAATTCAATTATGTCAGTCATCATTTATAGGGTAACGGTTAAAACCTTTTCATCTGCCAACTGGATTATCTCCTGACTCAGGAGGAGTAACAGAACCTGCTCTCCAGCATCATTCTGAACATATGATTGATTGATCATCAGCCTCAGCTCACTGCTGACCAACCCATCCGCCAGATTACCAGAGCTCACGTTATAACCATCCACTGCAAACACAAAGAACAGTAATAAACATGATCATGGTTACTGTTTCTCTTCAATAGATTTTAAAATCAACAATACAATGATTAATAAATAAAAAAAGAAGACAAAGATGCATAACGTTACACAAAAATGCAGGACATGTCATTCTTGTGACTCCTGTAGACTTGAGAGGAGCTCCATTAATAAATGTTTCATTGTCCAAGAAACCTATATTCAAATTAATCTGAAAGAAAGAATGAGAAATCATTTTAAATGATCTTTCCTTCACAAAACATTTTTATGGATGTAATGCAATATTCCCCAAAATACTTATTACCTGTACACTGTACTTTGTCTGGCTATTTTCACTAACCGCTGTCACATTTAACACGATGGTCTCCTGTGAAATAAACAACATATATAATATAACAAACGCGTTTGTTTACATGATTCTGACTTGACAGTCTTTTCCTGAAGTTTTCAAAGCTGATGGTCACTGCTTTGGGTAAATAAACCGTGAATATTATATTTACTTAACGTTAAATGTGTCAATGACAGACAAACAATGGTTTAAGCATCTTTATAAACCAAATTAATGTCTAATAATTTTTCCGTTATTTATTATCGGATAAGCATTTTGTGTAGCTAACGTTACACATGTGATGCAATAGAAATACATTAAACTACCTCAAAATATAAGAAATGTCACTCACCGTGGTTATTTGTTTCGATTGGGTATTGGCCAGGATAAACAAGACGATCAGATAAACCATCGTTAAATGTATTTTCCATGTAGACGCCATTTTTTGTTATCATGCTAGTTACCAACAATACGTGATTACTGCACGGATGACGCTCTGCGCGTCATGTCGTAAATTCCCATATGTGGTGACGCAGAATTGTTTTAGAAAACTCTTGAGCCCCCTATTGGTCTTTAGAGGTACTACATGAAGCTTCACACAATAATAGCCTCATTTTGAAATAACAAAGAACTTTAGGATTTGCAACCTTTTTGTTAGATGAACCCCTGTGAACAGTTATTTACCTGAAGTACCCCGTGAAATTGTTAATCATTTTAACCTTATAAAAATATAATGAATTTCAAATTTTTCCACTTTCACTTGTGACAAATTTCTGTAGATATTTGTATTATTATTGAATTTAAATTCATTATTATTTAAAAATGTAATAGATTTAAATTTCATAAAGATCACAATTTTATGAGCTCCTAGTGGTCAGAAAATCCCTGGATGGGGAACCGCAATTTACCTGACTGTGACAATTTACATTGTATGAAATGTTTTATTCAGTCCTCAGAACTTTCCTATTCAAATCTGAGTGAACAATGTTTGTGTAATAATACCTGTCTAAAAATAATATAATTAATAAAGACAATTTTGGAAAATTGTAGAATTAAAAAGTCTAGTATGCCTATATTTCATTAGTATTTGGTAACAGTTCATTTTGATGGTCCCTTTTGAACATTCTGTTGACTATAAATAACTTTGCAACTATGTCAACTAACTCTCAGTAGCGTATTAATGAGTAGATTGTCTGCTTAATATCTGCAAACTCTTTATTGTGATGCTCCTCCAACAGACATTCTACTGACTATAAGTAACTTTGCAACTTGTCAACTTATTCTAAACCTAACCCTACCAGTCTACTAATACTCTACTTGTAGGTAAAGACAACAGAATGTGTTAAAGGGACCATAAAAAAATAAATTAAAAAAAGGTGAAACCCATTGCTCTGCTCAGATTTAGCTGAATTCTTCCAACTCAAGCTAACAAATAGCCTGGAAATCCAGACCTAAATCTAAAAGATCTGGTCTGGCGTCGACTAATGAAAATCGCCCAGCTCGAGGGCCGGCGCCAAGCATGCATTTGAAACTGCACGCAATTGGATAACACTACGACCAATCACAACAATAAACCCCATACGCTTAGCTACCAGCGGAGCTAACTGGTAGATTAGACTCTTACCGTATCCGGTCGGCAAAACAGCAAAAACGTCCTTCTTGCAAAGGAACGATTCGAGCGGCGTCTTCTGTTCCTGTTTTAGATAAAAAGCCAAGTCTAACTCGTTCATTGTAGCGGCCAAAGCCGTTTCAAACAACTGGTGTTCATCCATAGCCATCTTGCAATGTTTACTAATGACTTCGACGTCACAGCGCTGTCGTCATCTGTTTAGCTCGCCTCTGGCCCGCCTATATCAGATAACCCGATGTGATTGGTGCAGCTCAGATCGAGGGGCATATTTAATGAGCATCATTACTCGACACCAGAGTAACTCGCTGAGCAAATTCAACTTGTGCTCTCGCGAGAACTCTGGATTACCAGGGTAGCTAACAAACAGATGGGGGGCAAAAAAATTAATGTATTTAATATCATTTTAGGTATTCTTTGTTTTAATTCAGAGGTAAACATACCTAATAACCAATTTTAAAAAGCTTTGTTTTACAAACAAAAAAAATTTTCCTGTCATACTTGTACTCCTTTTTTATTACTCGCAAAGTAAAACAAGGATACATAATGTCAGTTATTCAAGGATTTTATTGTCATTCCAAAAACATGGTACATGATCTCGAACGAAATTAGTACTGAGGTCCGGTTAAAACCATCTCAAGTAAATAAAAGATCAGCAACTCATAAATAAATACAAATACACAATCGTACCCACACATATACACACACATACTTGAAGAAATAGCCGCATAGCAATAAAAGTGCAACATAACTCAAGACAAGAAGTTCTTATATATTTTATATTAGATGAAGGGATCACACAATTTTATAGATCACACTATTTGACAGAAGGTATTGGTGTTGAACCCAGAGCACTTTGTGGGCTGAGCAGATCTCCAGAACCTGATGCACTCACTGTATCAGAGACGTTGTAGAAAGAAAGAGTTCCTGCTTTGTATTCCACATAAACATTGCAGACTCCAAGATGTGTTGTTATTTCCAAACACACGGACTGCTACTTTTCTCTGCTACTCATTTCTTTATATGAGACTGATATGTGCACACATCTCCCGCCAGAGGTGGACAGTAACAAAGTACACTTTTTGAGTATCTGTACTTTACTTTATTTTTTTTTCTGGAAACTTTTTACTTTAACTTCACTACATTTGAAAGACAAATATGATACTTTTTACTCCACTACATTTCTGTCAAGGTCCTTTAGTAGAAAGTTGTATAGTCAGTCAGGGGATGATTTTGGTTCTAGGGGTTGGAAATGAAAGTCAGGTTGACCACAACATCAGATTGACGTTAACATCCAACGTCGGACAGACGTTGAATTTGGGTTGGAAATGAAAGTCAGATTGACGTCAGATCCCGACGGTTGTGTTGTGAACTTTTGCAGAGCGTTTCTGTATTTGGTTGAGTATTTGGAGCACACGTGTGTTGTAAAACTGATGAAGATGTTTTCTTAATTTGCGGTTGTTTTTTCTATTTGCATGCGTTTTCTTAAGTTGCAGCGTGTTGAGCTCTCGGCCACCGTAGATTTCTGGATATTGGTAAAATCTGAATTCTTGCCACTATAAATTAACAGAGTTTAATACTTAAGTTTGCATTCTGTATATGTAGTGCAAAAAAAAAAAAAAAAAAAAAAAAAAAATATTAAGTGAGAATTCCTTAAAAGATTTGATGTAGGATGGATTCTCTTGCCAACAGAGATGATCGATCTCCTCCTGACAAAAATGTTCAAAAGGTTGTTTTAGATCAGAGCGAGAGATTTCCTCAATCCATCAAATATAACCATACTGGATGACTCCTCGGATTCAAAAGAAGCAGAGTGATTCTGGAAAGTTCATATTAAGATTTTTATTTTATTTTATTAAGTTTGAAGATTTAGACTATGTTGCTGTATTTAGAATTTGCATTATAGATTCCCATGCATAGCGTGACATGCATACACTGAACCAGAGAAGATGCCTCAGGCAACCGGTTTTACCTTCGAATGAAAATGTTCCGCTGTATGTGAAAGTTGATCCAGCTTTGCGTCTCTCCTCCACGAATCACTTCAGTCCTCTCCTGATCTCTGATCAGCTCTGTCACCTCGTGCTGTCTTTCCTTGATAGAGGATCAGCTCAGTGACATGAAACACAAAGACAACACAGACAAGGCTGTCAGGGCAGAACCCTGACAATGTCATGGAAAAGAGCGACCAGCAAAAATGATCTTCCTTTATGTTGCACAGAGGTAAGAAATGTTTAGAATGGCATGAAGGTGAGTAATTTTCATTTTTGACACCTTTAGTTCCCTAGGCTATAGCTACAGTAACTGCTGTACCTCATAATACACTGATTCTTGAGATAAGGGACAAAACAAGTTTTAGATGTTATGAACACACTATTATGAACAGTCCAGGTCCTAAATTCCTTAATTCTCAACCCTAATTTTTAATATTTAGAGTATATAACCAATGTTCTTAGGTAAATAAGACATAATATAATGTAGTTCAGTTGATGTTTTAATATTTTAACACAATACATTTAAAAAAAAAAGATATATTTTAGTAACACTTTATTAGGTTCCATTTGTTAACATTAGTTGATGTATTAACTAACATGAACAAACCATGAGCAATACATTTGTTACTGTATTTGTTAATCTTTGTTAACGTTAGTTAATTAAAATATATGGCTGTTCATTGTTTGTTCATACAGTGCAAACTAATGTTAACAAATACAACTTTTAACTTTAATGATGTAAAGTAAATGTTGAAATATAACATTAACAAAGATTAATAAATGCTGTAGAGGTGCAGTTCACTGTTAGTTCATGTTAACGAATGAAACCTTATTGTAAGGTGTTTCCAATATTTCTTTCAAAAGTCAACAAGAATACAAGAGGGAGGGGAAGTTGTTTTGATTCAAGATTATGAGGGAACACTCCATTTTGATTTCTTGGTGACTTCAGAATCAGAAAGCGCTTTTTTGCCAAGTATATTTACACAAGGAATTTGTTCTGGTGACTGAAGCTTCAGCACAAACAGAATGACAATGACAAGACACAGATAATAAAATGAATAAAACTAGAATACGTAAAAAGAAAATAACAATATACAAAAAATATACAAAAAATATAAAAATAGACAAAGGGCTGTGTGTGTGTGTGCGTGCTTGCATATCTGTAGTAAATATGTTATGTTTACAAGGCATGTAAATTAGGCCAAATATTTACAGTAGCCTTTGTAAATAAAATCATGAAACAACATTAGAATAATTTCCCATATGCAAAATATATATATATAACTCCTGACGGAGTTGACGCAAAGTGAGGACACAGCGACCCCGTTGTAACATCCTACAAGGTAAAAAAAAAAAAGGATGACATCTAGTCGAGAAGACTAATAATATTTACGTTAATCAGAGTTTGGTTAGTATGAATATGTTAGCCCCACTGTTATCTATAGGCTAAGCTAGTGTGCTCCAAAACAATGACAAAATTTGCATTTTGAAGACCAAACCCAACGTTGGAAATGAAAATCAGGTTGATTTCAGAATCCAACATCAGATTGACGTTAATCTTCAACATTGGACAGACGTTGTATGTTGACGTCGACCCGACTTTCATTTCCAAAACTCTTTATTCAAGAGTTACTTTTTGCATTGCATTGTAAAAGAATCAAGGATATAAACTTTTGAACAGGGTCATTTTTATAAATTCAACTTTTATTTTGTCTTGTGGACTTTATGTAAACATCTTTAATGTAAAATATCTTATTCAGGACAGTACTAAATAAAACATAACATGCATTTTGTATGATTCATTTAGTTAAATTAATTAACATTTTGCAGGTTCTGCAAGGTAAACTTTTGACCACAAACCTTATATGCATATAAAATAAAAGCATATACATAACATACATTCCTATTCATATCATAATTCTTTAGATAAAAGAACCATTTTAATATTTTTGGTTATTCATTTTTTCCCCACAGAAATCAACACATTAACATGTTAATACTTCACCATTACATAATTGGAAAATATCTGTAAAAAAAAGTAAAATAAATGTAAATGATAATAGTAGGCAGAGTATATAATTCATGTCTTCAAATATTTCACTGTTCTTCTCACAGCATAGAACATTTGTGCAACAAAATTGTTGTGATTTTGTGAATTTTTCTTAATAAAAGTCACATCACACAAACATTTCATAAACAGCAAAGCAGCACAGCTCAGAGGTCGCACAGCACTATTGAGGAAGACGTACTGAACCAAAACCCAGGATGAAGGGGCTGAGTGAATGTGGTCTGGACTCTGTGTAAGAGAGTCATCGTGTCGGAAATGTCATAAAAGGAAAGAGTTCCTGCTTTGTAGTCCACATACACACCTATTTTAGAGGATAGAGGGCCTGAGATCTGAGTTTTTTTGTTGTTGTGCCAGATACAGGGAGTTGGAGAACATTCCAGGCTCCAGGACTTACTGTTGTGTCCAAACCAATGCGCACGATCCTGTCCTTTTCTTCCCACCCCTTTATATGAAACTGCAATATAGACCCCCCATATCCCTTTCTCCCATTCAACTTCCCAGTAACAGCGTCCAGATATACTTTCTTTGCATAGTATCTGGGGCCAGAAATCAAATCTGTCTGGATGTTGAATATACGGTCGGACTGTCTCACGGCATGTTGCTTCTCTGTTGTTTTCAGAAATCCGGAGTTCACTGTGTGCAGTGGTGGTGTCCATTGTAAACTTCTGAAAATCTGAAGATAAAAACAGACACAAAACCAGAAATGTGTCCATTACCTTGTAATGTGGAATGAACAGATTAGTAGCATTTTTAAATCAATTCACCACTGATTTACAACATTGTGTTCATAAATGTATATGTATGAGTCACTTACAATGTAGAAAATGCCTGCTGGTCATTGGCACAAAAGGAAACCTCAACTGAATATTTGTAACTGTAAACATACAGAAATGGTGCATTATTATTGATAATCTATGTGAATGGTTCACTTGTGTATTATCATATTGATTTATATTTTCTCTCACCATTTGAAATTATTTTGTATTCCTCCTTGCCAAATTTCTGGAATTCCACTTTAAGATCAGAAAGAAATTTCCCCACAAGATCAGGTTTAGTTTGTTGATTGACAGGTAAGCTGGGTGAGTTCACAGATGCAGACACTGAAGAAAAAGACTGAAAATGCTGCTGAGAGAAAAAAAAAAAAACCGTATATATTTATGTTGGATTTAAAAATAAAAAATAAAAATAATAATAAGGAAAATACAGAAAATCCACAAAAAAGCACACATTAATGAGGGGTTAAACCTATAGTGACCATGAGGATTATGCGTAGGACCCCTAAATGAGGAGCACCAGAGGGTCATAAGGTTGTTGTATGTATAGCAAGAAGTAACAATTACCTGTAGGAAAGAAACATTATTATCCATGTTTAAAAGCTTCTGTAGCTCAGCATCTCTCCTGTGGAGCTCATCAATCTCCTGCTCCAGCTGCTCATGAAGTCGGGCAACGCGACTATACTCCATCTTTTCTTGTGCTCTGATCAGATCTGCCACCTCAGAGCGTGTTTTCTCAATGGTGTGGATCAGCTGAGTGAAGATCTTTTGGTTTTCCTCTAACGCAGCCTGTGCAGAGCACTGTTAAAGGCAGAGTGAGCTGGCATCTCTCCCTATTGACCTCATGCAGTGTCTTCAGTTAGTGAGGTGGACAAAGTACACAACTTCCTTACTTGAGTGAAAGTACAGATACTACTGGTCAAATATTACTCCGTTACAAGTAAAAGTTGTAAAGACCGATTTTTACTTAAGTAAAAGTACTTAAGTATCAGAAGTAAAAAGTAAATGTCAATGAATTGTTTTATTATTGTTGCATTGTTGTATGTAATACTTACAGTACCTTATGCCTCTGAATCTATGCCTGCCTTCCTACCCTCATATCAATATCAAACTTATTTCTAGAACACAGTTCCAGCGGGATTGAATGTGAGATTGAGTAAGTGCACTCAATAACGTCCACAATGGTTTCGGACACCCAAATGGCTGTTCCCTCAAATAGTGCCCTATTAAAAGTTTTTTGGCTTTTAGTATGAATACGTTAGCCTTACTGTTTTTTATTAGCTAGTGTGCTCCAAAACAATGACAAAATTCCCATTTAGAAGACCAAACCCAACGTTGAAAATGAAAATCGGGTTCACGTCAGAAACCAACATCAGTCGGGTTCTGACGTCAACCTGACTTTCATTTCCAACCAAAATGCAACCCCATGCAACCAAAATCATCCCCTGACTGACGTTACAACTTTATACTCAAGGACCTTGACAGAAATGTAGTGAAGTAAAAAGTAAGACTAAAGTTTTTCCATAAAAAATAATACTCAAGTAAAGTACAGATACTCAAAAGTGTACTTAAGTACAGTACTCAAGTAAATGTACTTTGTTACTGTCCACCTCTGTCAGTTACATCCATTCAAAGTAGCAGTTGATTTTTGTGGGTCTCTATATATTCTCTTTAAGCTATAATGAAAAACTGTTACATTCAAATTGATAGTTTATTCAATAACAAACAATTATAATATGAGGTCCAGTAAAGCGTAAATTCTACCAATAACATGTAAAAAGCTATACTATTGTGCACTTATCTCTTTATTGCTAATTTCTCAGTGCGATTTCTTGCTGATACTATTTTTAATTGATCAACAGGCCAAACTTATTTTTTTCAGAACTGTTCATTAAACTGTACAGATTAATTAATGTGTGTTTATCTCCATCCTGTCCATCCAATGTTTGCTCCTGCAGTGGTTTCTCTTACCTTCAGTGTATCAAAAGCCTGTTTCAGCTCCTCCAGCTCTTCCTGTTTGTCCTTGATTCTCTGCTGCACTTCCCTTCGCTTTTCTGCAATCTCAGTCTTAAGGGTTGAAAAAATATGAAACAAATTCCTCAAAAAAATGTATCATAATGGCTTCAAATGGTACCTGCTTTTATGGCGCTTTTGTGTCATCATTCATTGTTATTGCATGGAAAAGAGCGACCAGCACAAATTATCTTTCTTTATGTTGCACAGAAGTAAGAAAGTCATACATGTTTAGAATGGCATGAGGGTGAGTAAAGTGTGAATTTTCATTTTTGACACCTTTAGTTTCCTACATTTGTTACTGTATTTGAAGGAAAGTATCAGGTTCCCTGACAGGTCTAACTAGTTTACTGCTATGATCATGTGCATCTTTCTTTTCACAGCATTATACAACCATTTTACCACAGAGAACTGATGTAAACATTATCAAAAGTCAAGCAAATAACACAAACAAGTTCTGACCTGTTTCTCCGTCCGTTCTGTTTCAGCTTCAACTGTATCATGTCCTTTGTGTTCATTCAATGCACACGAAGCACAAATACTTTTCTTGTCTATGCGACAGTAGAATTCATAGATTTTTTGGTGTTGGGAGCAGATGTTTTCCTGCAGGTCTGAGGAGGCTTCGATCAGCTTGTGTTTCTTCAGAGAGGGCACTGTGGTGTGAGGTATTGGTGACTCTCACAGAAGGAAGCCACACACGTTAGACAAGACTTGACGGCTCTGTGTTTTCTCCCAGTGCAATCATCACACCATACGTCTCCAGGTATGTTGTCATAAGTTGGTTCCAGAGGAAGGGTTGAAGAAGATAGTTCCAGTTTTTTCATCCTTGCCAACACTTCATCGACCTTGACGCATTTGCGTGGAACAGGCTTTGGAGTGAACGTCTTTCCACACCGAGGACAGCTGTGGGAGCCCTTTTGACTGTCCTGCTTCCGTCTGCCGTGAACGCACACCGAACAGAAACTCTGTCCACAGTTACAAGTCACTGGATTTTTCAATCGATCTTGACAGATTGGACAGCTGGCCTGGTCTTTTACTGATGTCCTAATACTAGCGTCTGCCATGTCAATGAGAAAGTGGAGTGTACAAACTCCTTTCTGAGAGTATGCAGTGCTTATTTCAGCGTTAAAATATGACAAACATTTGTTCCCAGAAATGAAAACGTCTTCATTCCATCGGCATACTTTCATTTCTGAGAAATATGTCACTATTAAGATTTACATACCACTTATGAATAAGGCAGTTTAGTCCAAATTTTTTGAAGAGACTCGATCACTTTATATGATTTTTATAAGATCACTTTTATTCACATATAAACATTGATCAGGAAACATACACAGAAGCTCAACCGAACCTGCTTGACGTGCAAGAACAAACCTCATTGGTTCTTGTGGAAGCTGAAACGTGCTGCGTAACATAAGAATGAACCTCATTGGTTCTTGTGGAAGCTCAAACGTGTTGCGTAACATAAGAATGAACCTCATTGGTTCTTGTGGAAGCTGAAACGTGCTGCGTAACATAAGAATGAACCTCATTGGTTCTTGTGGAAGCTGAAACGTGCTGCGTAACATAAGAATGAACCTCATTGGTTCTTGTGGAAGCTGAAACGTGCTGCGTAACATAAGAATTAACCTCATTGGTTCTTGTGGAAGCTCAAACGTGCTGCGTAACATAAGAATGAACCTCATTGGTTCTTGTGGAAGCTGAAACGTGCTGCGTAACATAAGAATGAACCTCATTGGTTCTTGTGGAAGCTGAAACGTGCTGCGTAACATAAGAATGAACCTCATTGGTTCTTGTGGAAGCTGAAACGTGCTGCGTAACATAAGAATGAACCTCATTGGTTCTTGTGGAAGCTGAAACGTGCTGCGTAACATAAGAATGAACCTCATTGGTTCTTGTGGAAGCTGAAACGTGCTGCGCAACATAAGAATGAACCTCATTGGTTCTTGTGGAAGCTCAAATGTGCTGCGTAACATAAGAATGAACCTCATTGGTTCTTGTGGAAGCTCAAACGTGCTGCGGAACATAAGAATGAACCTCATTGGTTCTCGCACGTCAAGCGAATATACTTGAGTTTCTGTTTACAAACTTTGATGCGTCAAAGTGGTAGTTGCGTAGCTGTCTATGGAGGGACAAAAATCTTTCAGATTTCATAAAAAAAATCATTTGTGTTCTGAAAATTAACGAAAGTCTTACGTGTTTGGAACGACATGAGGTTGAGTATAATAAATGTGAAGGAGAGGATTCTGGAATCCACTGCTGCTTCAATGTATATCTAATGAGTGATTAATCAAGGTATTAATCAATATTTTTCCTTCTACGTATCACATGAGTTAAATGACTTCTCTAGGCTTATGAGATTTTACTTTGTTATAGAAGTTACCAGTGTGATTACTGAAATGTTCTTTTCATGTATTCTTTAATGTCTGTATTAAATATCTGAGAGGTGACTGAAGGGTCTGGCCCATGCCAGGAATGCAGTTACAGTGCTTGCTCATTTAGCCTGGTTTCCAGAAATGAAATATGGGTTTGTGTTTGAGAAATGTCTTCAACATGTGTCAATTACATACATCTGTTTTTCTGGGGTACCTTGCCAGCTATGGTCACAGGGGTCATTGAAACCTATAGTTGTGTGACCATTTCTTAAATAAAGTCTTTACTTTACTGTGTTAGATTAAAGTGTCCTCTCCTTGAGAGAAAGAACGTATTATCTTGATGTTGTGAGAAGACTCTCCTGTTTATAGTTAGAGCCTGGCCAAATCCAACCTTGAAGAAGCTGTGTGTCTGTGTGTGTGTTAGTCTTCTTGGTTACAGGGTAAAGGAACAAGTGCATTATTGGAGATCGACTGACTTGTTTTCTTCGACATGTTGGCAACTAGAAACGCAGATCTGCGACCTGGAAGGTCAAGACGTGTGGCATTATCGAGGGAGATATGCTTCAGTCTATCTGTTTATAGGAAATTGTGGAAAATGTGTTTATCTATTTCTTGGCCAGTCAGAATCCTTCAACCTGAAGCACGGATGTAGTTTAGACCTTGGTGTAGTGTATAATTGCTGTGATCTTTGTAACTCTAAGCGGGGCGGCCTACGAACTCCTTGTGAGTCTTGAAGTTGACTTCTGCTGATGAAACTGCAAACTATCTTCAGTAAATCTTTTCTTTAATTTATTATAATTCTGACTTGTCTTAAATTGACTGCACTTCTGACTCCGGGTCTTAATAAATCATATCTGGTCCTTGGGTCTTTAACTGTAAATGACAGAATACATTTTTTGGGGTGAACTATTATTTAATTCATTAAATGTAATACTGTATAATACTATTATTTAATACTATACTTTAAATGAGTTGTTATAGATCTGAATAAGCTGGTTTTATACTTTTGTTTGAACTCTTTTTGTTTTTGAGAAACCTCAATATTATTTTGAGTGCCATAATTTACTTTTATTTGAAGATATAAGAAGTTTTACGCTGAAGTCTGAGGTTTAAATGTTTCAAAACTTGCTGGCTGAGAATATTTATGGAAGCTTGTTTCTGCCACAGAATAAAAAATAAAATAGCAATTGCAATTGGTTACATGCAATGCTGTGCGTGCAAGTGTAGCTTTAGTTATGAACAATCTCTTTCTCTTTCTCCAGGATGAAGTGGCATCTTCTGCTTATGTTGAAACAGCATCCACACCTGATCACAATGACCCAGTAGAGCTCACTGAGTACATCAGTACCAATGCTAAACTGACTCTTTTTTTGTATTTTAAACTCAGAATTCACATTCAAATTTTTTAGTAATCGAGCTTATGACCTTTGCAGTCATGGTTCTCTACAAGTCACCTGATTAAAAGTAGTAACCATTGAAACATGAACAAAAATATAGTCTATAATTGTATGTAGAATATAGTGAATCTACTAATAAGCATTTTTGAGTTATGTATTGAAACAGCCTTATTTTGTCCAATATGTCTGGCAACTGTTTGAAGCAAAAGCATAAAATTGCTATAATGTCTGCTTACTGGCAAACTAAAAAAATGAATGGAAAATGGGATGAAAGAATAATCAATACAGGCTTTTTTAGTGTGTAAAAGGAATACCAATGAGTGTGTAAAAAATGATCCGTTTGTTTAATGGGAAGGAGTGACAGACAGACAAAACTAATTATAACAAGAGGAATTATAAAGGAGTGGTGCAACTTTATCGTGTGGGCACGAGTGTGATTGATATACATAGATGTGTTTTAAGGAAGCAACTGTATTTGTGCGTGTGAGGTCATACTGTATGTGCTTTCATGTGGAAATTGACACAACACAAATTTGTGCACTTCTGTTTTCGTTCAGGCTTTTTACACAACAATTACAAAACATTGCTAAGATGAGCTCACAAAACAGAGTATAATGAATAAAACACCAGGGCAAGACAGAAGGATTATCATGAGTACCTGGAGAAATAATTGTAGACGTGTGTGTGTCCTAGACGAGTGAGCATCTGTCTCGTCTTCACAGCTTCTCTTCATGTTTCCTCTGAAGGTTTTTGGCTTGAATAAGTTCTGCTCTCTGCTGCCTCTCAAAGCCAACAAAGAAGCCATACAGTATATACGTAAACATAAAACTAGATGTTTTTGATTTATGACTTATTTGATGCTTTATTCAAAGAATATTTGACCCCGCACCGCCAAGATAATCCTGTTGTTTTATTATTTGAAAAGGCCATGAACAAGAAAAGCAATGGAGGAACACAAGTGAGTAAACTGCAATATTGCTTAAGTTATGGAGATTTATAATGAGGAAGTTGTGGTTTCTTAGAGCTAACAGGAGCTAATAAAATAAGACAGAGCCCACATAAACTCGTGAGTGAGAACCAATCAGCCATGAGGGACCATTTATATCTATTCCTCTTCATGATTCATTTTAGTACTGGTAAGTTAAGATTTGTATTTATTTATGTTATTTTTATTTTATTTTTATTTAGGAGGAATTGGTATGAGATCAGTGTGAAACGGTTGTAGTTCTTTAAAACAAAAAACTTTTTTTTAAATAAAACACACTAAAGCATATTTTAAGTTGAATTTGTCAATTGCAGAGACATTCAAACATGAAATGGTCTTTGAATTCCTAAAAGAAGGACATTTACATTTTGGTTGTTTTATAATAAATCAGGAAGTTCACTTTTTAATAGTGAAGTCATGCATACAGAAACTAAAAATTGTATTTGTGCATACAAATAAAAAAAATAACTGAATCTGATGAGATTTGAGCAACATTGTCTTTCTAAGTTTTGAATGAAGGTCCTCACCAAATTTTCAAAGAACAGTAATGTAATTCCTTAGATATCTAATAAGCTCAATAATGTACTACTCATTAAAACCTGAAGGGTCTTCTCAGCTTTTCCCCTCTGACTATTATATATTCCAGTAAAGCCCATTTGTAAACTTTTAACAAGCTCTCTCGTTTGCAGGCTGTATTCTTTCAAATGTGCAGCAGACAACAGAAATAACCGGATACACCGGTGGTTCAGTGGTGCTGCCTTGCTCCTGTGCTGATCCTCAGTCTACAGCCAACACATTCACCTGGCAGTTTTATAGTCAAAGACAAAGACAATGGGTTCAAGTATTTGATGATGAGAAGTACAGCGGCAGACGTGTGCTGTTTAATGAAAGTTCACCAAGAAATCTGTCTCTTCTCATTTCTGGCCTCAGAATGGAAGATGAAGGGTTCTATCAGTGTATTACTGAACAACATATTACTTCATCCATTCTGTTAAAAGTGAAGGGTAAGTGAATGCTTTTTCTAGAAATATAAATAGATCATGTTAGACATGATTGATAGCTCAGCAACAGACATTAAAAAATTTTTTTTACAATATTATTATTCAGAGAATAAAAAGATATACTGTTGTGGTCAGAATTATTGGATGGCTGTTAAAAAAAAAATCTGCATTGTTTATCCTTTTGATCTTTCATTAAAAAAAAAAATCACAAAAATCTAACTTTTCCCTGAAGTACAAGATTTGAAAGTGACACATTATGAAAAAAATGCTTTGCTCCAAAACACGTTGGCCTTAATTATTGGCACCCTTTTATTAAATAATTTTTGCAATCTACTTTTGCCAAGATAACAGCTTTAGTCTTCTCCTATAATGCCTGATGAGTTTGGAGAACACCTGACAAGAGATCAGAGACCATTCCTCCACACAGAATCTCTCCAGATCCTTCAGATTCCCAGATCCATGTTGGCGCTTCTTCTCTTTAGTTCACTCTACTCATTTCAGGTTCAGGTCAGGGACTGGGATGGTCATGGCAGAAGCTTCATTTTGTGCTTAGT
The DNA here is from genome assembly GCF_965113295.1 of Leuciscus leuciscus. NCBI lineage: Eukaryota > Metazoa > Chordata > Actinopteri > Cypriniformes > Leuciscidae > Leuciscus > Leuciscus leuciscus. Next base: position 28,328,657 of record NC_138743.1, on the reverse strand, counting down.
GACACACTTTTGTGTTGATTTTGATGTTTGTTTTGGTTTGTTGTCCTGATGGACGATCCAAACATGGCCCATTATAAGATTTCTAGCAGATGCCATCAGGTTTTGATTTTTTATCTGTTGGTATTAGCTAGAATCCATGATACCAGGGATCTGAACAAGATGTCCAGGACCTCCAGCAAAAAAATAGGCTCACAACATTAAAGATCCACCAGTATATTTAACCGAGGGCATGGGGTACTTTTCATCCCCGTTTGCTCCAAACCCATCTGGAGGATTTGCTGCCAAAAAGCTCTTTTTCATAGTTTCATCTGACCGTAGAACCAGGTCCCTTTTGAAGTATTTTGTGAAGCTCAACAATCTTTTGCTGCATATCAGAACTATATTATTTGGTTTTGGATGATTAAGAGAATTTGGCCTTTGTGTTTCCTCATATTTATTCTCCTGTTAAACAAGAACATATATATATATTTCAAAATATTAATGGGAATATAGTTCAGAGATATATTACTCCTAAAAAATTATAGGGGTGCCAATAATTGTGGCCAACGTGTTTTGGAGAAAAACATTTATTTCATAATATTAATCCAATTTCAATTCTTTTACTTCAATGAAAGTTTTGATTTTTGAGATTTTTTTGAATGAAAGATCAAAAGTATAAACAAGGCAGATTTATTTTTTTACAGTCATCTTTGATCATATTTATCAGGGGTGCCAATAATTCTGACAGACTCAAATTTTACATCCATGGACCGTTGCGTTTCACTTGTGTGCTTTACTACAATGCAAGTCATTCATGGCTTTTTTCTTCCATAAATATATTTTCAGGCTGTAATTTGGTTGAGAACACAATAACGTCAACTACTGTTGTGACTGGATATTCAGGAGAGTCTATGGTTCTGCCCTGCTTCTGCACTGAACTACTGGCTAAACCTGAAAAGATACAGTGGATGTATCTTCTAGACAACACTTATGAAGAAATTTACCCAAATGAAAAGATTGAGAGCCACAAGAACAGAGTCAAACTGTTAAATCAAACTACTCCAGGAAATCTCTCTCTACACATATCAGGACTGACCGCAGAGCACAAAGGAGTCTATATTTGTTCTGTATCATCTAAACAAGTCTCCTACATACTTCACGTTGAAGGTAGTTTTGTTCTGTTGATGCTGTCACTTTGATAATCGTTAATTTTGTTTATGAAGAATCTAAATATTTGAAAGAATGAGGTAAGCTTGTTGGGTGACATGCTGTTTGCATTGTTAAATGATCATTGACAGTTATTCTCCTCTGAACAGAGAAACCACACATCCATACAATCAGTTTATCAACACATCAACCTTCACACCAAACACAAGAACTTACACCACCTCGACAACCACACCACACACCTCAATGTAAGTCATAGGGCTTGGTTTGCTTTTCATTATACAATGATGATTACAATAATGAATTTTCTCATTATCATCAGCTTTTATGAGCTCATATTGTGGAAAAAATTTGCATTTGTCATGTCATTTCTGTTTTTTTTTCCACAGATGTTTTCATTCTGTTGGGGGTGATTCTCTCAGTTCTGTTACTGGCATTTATCTACTGGAGATACAGAGGTAGATGAACACACATAATCACATGTTCTATACATATATACTCGTAAATGACCAGCTAACGGAGCTGTACTCTTGAAACAAAGTAGAACAATAGGTACAACATATTTAGTGTTATCATGAAACAACATATTTAGACTATATATCTGATGTTTAAATTTGACATGAAAACCTTCTGGCTAAGATGTTTTATGTTGTAGTAGGCAGAAATGTGAAAAAGATGAGCAGTGATGAAGAACTAAATAAAGAACAAGACAATCAGGTCAGCACTCAGCACAAACTCACTGTTGCACAATGGTTACGTAACTTATTGAAACATGCAATACTGTAATCATCCCATCTGTCTCCATATCTCTCCAGGATGACGTGATGTATTCTGCTGTAGTCCACGTTAAAAAAGCTTCAACACCAGCTCACACAGAGAGTAACCCAGCAGAGCACACGGAGTACGCTTCAGTCAAAGTTAAACGGCAAGAAAAAATATAGTCAATTTATTGGCGCATGAGCATTTTTAAGGGATTGTAAGTACTTGAATTAAGGAGTTGCCTGTTTCTAGTTTCCAACAACTGAGCTCTAATAGAGGAACAAAGAAATGAGTCAGACACTGTGCATGAACTTTCAACAAAACGATCACGCAAACTCACAACCCTTGGCATATTTAAAGGGTTAGTTCACCCAAAAAAGAAAATTCTGTCATTAATTACTCGCCCTTATATCGTTCATCTTTGGAACACAAAGATCTTTTTGATGAAATCCGAGAGATACAAAAAGTATTCTCGTCGCTTCACGACATTAAGGTTGAACCACTGTAGTCACATGGACTATTTTACTGATGTCTTTACTACCTTTCTGGGCCTTGAAAGTGGTGATTACGTTGCAGTCTATAGGGGGGTCAGAAAGTTATTTGAGTCCATCAGAAATATCTTCATTTGTGTTCCGAAGATTAAGTATTACGGGTTTGGAACGACAAGAGGGTTAGTAATTAATGACAGAAATTTCATTCTTGGTTGAACTAACCCTTTAAGGTTTAAATATGCCATGAAATGATTATTGATCTCATAGTAAACAATTCATCCATGTTCTTTTTTTCTTACTTTGAGCTTGTAATTTCTAAAATGTAAAACTAAAATGCCAACTCAATCTTCTGGTGAAAACAGCAGACTTCTCTCTGGTTACGCACGTCAAACTTCTTCGGACATTTTTGTCCTCATAATCCCCTTTCTTACAATTGACTGCAAGCTCGCATTCAGATCTGCCTCCATCAGATTAACAACCAATGGATAAAACCAAGTCCCCTCCATCCATTTTTTACTTCTCTGTTTCACTCTGATGAATGTCACAATAAACATATGGTACTACTTTTGATTAGGGAAACATATCCATTATTAACTAGTTGATTATTCGCATGCATATTACTAGGATATTGGCAGTTTGTATTAGTACTTATAAAGCACATATTAATGCCGCAATCTGCATGACCATATTCTAGAACCCTTATATCGTGCAACTTTATTGTGTGGCCATGTGTCTGATTGAGATCAATTTAAGAGTTCTAAAGAAGCATCTTTGTGTGCAAGAACAGCTATGGTTTCATGTGGAAAGTGACACTGCACAAACGTGTAGTCTGAAAAGATGAGCAATAACGATTGTGGATTCAGAAGAGCTGTTGAATTGTATAATCAGTCTGAAGTGCTAACACTAGTTTTCTTGTGTATGTAGCTTCTATTCACTTGCACCAAGCTCACATATAGATCTCAAACATACTTCACTCACAACAGTATTCCAAAACATGTTTTATAAAGGTTATTACTTTATTTTATACCCCTCATATCTAACACACACTTTAATGAGTTTAAATTAAATGTTAAGTGATTTTTGTTCTGCTGTGTGACTAATACGCCATTTACTGACTTGCAATCTTGCGTGAGTAAAATCTTGTCTGAAAATGTATCAACTCTGAAGATGCTCCTGGTTTAATCTAGAGAGGGCTCAGTAATGTAGCGGTGGGACATCAGGTAGTCCATGAGTAGAGATGGAAACCAGCTATCAAAAACAGAGAATAATGATTCAGATAAAACCTTTTAACAGACGTTCTGCTAAATTTCAATAACACAACAACTGAAGGCCATCTTGTTAGTTGTAAAGGCATCAAGACAACAACAGAAGAGAGCAATCTCCAAAATAAACCAATGTTTTAAGGGGCATAAATCATATCTATCAATACTAAAAACAAATCTATCAAAGATCAATTTTGTGCTTTCAAAATAATAATAATAATAATAAAACATTTCATCTACGGTATAAAGCATAGAAATACACAAACACCATTTTCAAGTATACAGAACATGAAATATCACATAAAATACAGCAGACAACATCAGATCAGACCCGACTTAAACAGAAGCAAAAAACAATGTTTGTGAATTTGGGGTTACACATTGTTTTTAAAGGACATTTTAACTCGCTCATGTGAAATCAAGCAGTGTGTAATGTAATGTCAAGGCTACTGTCAACGGCGTAACTGTAATAATAAATGAAAGTGATTTTCAGGAGCTCAAACGGGTCAGTTGGTATCCATGTATGGGTCGGTACAGCATTCTGAAGGAAACTAAAGCAGTTGTAAAAACCAGAGAGGGAACAAACACACAAACCCATGCACACCAAAGCATAATGCCATTATCACTGTAAGATACCAGGGTGAATGTGCTTTTACTACGGGTGATTGTTTCTTTTCTGTGTGTTTAACGACTTCTCTGCCATCCAAAACCATCAATTAGACCATAATGTTATTGCAAAGGATTATTAGTACCATTTCATTAAAATGTCTGAGTGTAATTTTGATCTTTAAAAAAATTAAATAATAATGATATGCTATCCTTCAATCCCTCACTCAAACCTTTACAAACGCCTATATCCAGTGTTGGGTGTAACTCATTACAAGTAACTTGAGTTACGTAATCAGATTACTTTAAGTAACACGTTACTTTCAAATTATACAACAAAATATCTGAGTTACTTTTTCAAGCAAGTAATGCAAGTTACTTTGTTTTCCCATATATTGACTGACAGCTCTCCTGTCCTCATGTTGAGACAAATTGAAATGCAGAGGCGTTGGGTGTGTAAACATGATGATTATTGTAGTTCTAGACTAAATGTGAGCGTGCATTTACTCATCTCACTTGCACAAAAAAAGATTCAGTATTCCTCAAAATGAATAAAATCAGTGAAATGCAGAATCAGAACATTATATGCAATAACTAAATATGTTAAATAAAAAAAATTGATGCATTTAATGTGTTCAGTGTTAAACTCTCTTCTCCTGCATCCTATTCTTCTGTTCTCCAGAACCGAAGCAGCTGAAAGGTTTGTTTGAGGGGCGCCCTCTACTGAACACGCGTGAATCTGCATTTCCTTCAGCCTGAGGATTATTATTTCACTTTTGGTGTGAAAGGGTCTTTACATGTGCCCAAAAATATAACTTTTTATGTTATAAAAAAACAAGCCCAGTCGATGTGGAAAAAAAGTAACATAACACATTACTTTTCTAAAAAAGTAACACAATTAGTTACTTTTTAAGTGAGTAACGTAATATTGTAATGCATTACTTTTCAAAGTAACTTTCCCCAACACTGGCTATATCACCTTTTTAGTTTACACACACCACGACCAATCAGAACATGAGTCTACAGGCTTGTCGTGTCGTCACTCCTCATCCTATGACTCAAAGAGCCAATTACATGCAAGCTGAAGCAAATATGGATGGTCAAACCAACCTTTCTGAGTTCTTCATCTGGTACTGATGTTTGTTTTATTTCAAGCAAATGACCATCAGTGACATTATTCAGGCTCTACAGGCATTTGACCAATCGGCTGACAAAACAAAACTTCCCTCAAAAACTCAGTCCCTACAAAACAAAAATAAGTTAAATGTTTTTCAGAATTCATTTGTTCTTGTCATGACTCAGATCAGCTTTGCTTTGCTTATATACAGTAAAGTGAGACAGTACAAGGCACACATTAAACGTCTTTGAAATGTTACAGATGCATAAATTAACAAATCCTATCACAACTTCATCTACTGTGCTAGAAATAGGGTGCCTAGTGCGAACGGCTAAAACTCTCTCGCTTCTGTGTGTTTTTAAGAAAAGAATTTGATCTAATGCTAAACGACTTGGACCAGTCTAGGTGGTTTTGAGATTTTCATAAGAATGTTGTGTCAAATCTGATGACTGTCATAGTTGGCAGACTCCAGCAGTTGGATCGCAGTCACAAGCAGCCCCGTCCTACTGATCACTGCTACACATCAATCTGAACTCTTAAGGCTGAAGTTCAGTGTTGTATTTTCAGTGATGGAGAATTTGATATCTAATTATTACATTCTAATTATTAGACACCATGTGCGTTAGATACTGTCAACAAAGCTGCCAGGAAACAGCCCGGTTCGACCGTTTCTCTGTAGTGTTCCTTTAAACCAGCCGTCCTCTCGTTTTCTGTGCACGAAAACAATGTCTCCCTCCTTGAGTTCCAGCTCTGCTTCGCTTTGGGGAGGGTAAGACACCACCACACGGTACCTGGAGGAATAGTCAAATACGATGTTTAGAACTCAGGCACTGTTTCTTAAGTATGAAGTGAATGTTGATTCCTGGGTATTATTGTACCTTTCGCACACGATTGGTCGTCCGTCGTGCTGCATGGAGAGGAGGGAGGAGCACGGCTGTCGTGGAGGCGGGGCGATCGGGGCAGTGTTGTCCTGGGAGCTGCACCTGTGTGACGCTGCGTCTGTGTTTGACACAGATAGCTCAGAATCCATCGGACAGGCCCCAGCACGACCGTTGTGTCCTACCGCCACCGATGCCGAGCTAGGCTGAGCCATTTCAGGTCCAATGGCACCATGGGGCATCTCCATGACAATAGATTGCTCTGCTTCCAGTGTAGGGGAGGATGGGGGAGATGGGCGGAGCTTCTTTTTATTAGAAAGCAGTTTCAGCAGGCCTTTCTTCTCTCTCTGAAATTACACATTTGATTCACAAAGAGGCTGAGTGCAAACAGCCTTTTACGCAAACATGTAATCAAATGGAAATCATATGAAACATTTTAACTCATTAAAAAGTTGTTTTTGCGAAATATCAAAATTTTGCAATCTCGATTCCACCATATCTTTATGTACACTGTACACAATAATAACCTTTTACATTGTAATCCTTTTATTTGTAATATTTGGCATGTTTGGGTGCTGCTGCGCATCCCTGTGTGTTTAATAAGCAGAGTGTACGCGTGTTGTAGACCCGCCTTATAGGCTCACATTACTACCACGCTCTTTAAATAACAAAAAAAATATTGTGCCATTGACTTTAGACCAGGTTTCAGTTGGTCAATGGCGCAGTCTATTTCAGTTGCCTCAAAATAGCAACGAGCCAACAATGCGCCTGAACACACCTCGTTTTCAGACCAGCATGCCCATAGACGCACTGCATTTGCTATTTAAAGGGGTCATATAATGCCATTTTTGTAAAAGTTAATATGATTCTTTAGGGTCTAATTGAAAAGTTTGTAATATACTTTAATTAAAAATTCTCATTAGTATTGTAAGAAAACACTCATTTTACCTGGTCAAAAACAGCTCTGTTTTCAGCACGCCATTTAAGTGCATGTGTCTTTAAATGATAATGAGCTTTGCTCACTTCGCCCCTCTGTTCTGTGGGGCGTTTTGACACAACACACGTGGAGTTTTGCCTTGACAACAGTTGAGGGTATATTTTGGAGAAAGAATGGCAGCGGGAGTCTCTGAGGACACATCTGTGCAACCGTATCAATTTGAACCAGAGACGGACCCGGAACAAGAAGACGGCCCCGAAGAAGTTGGACAATTAAGGCTCGAACAGGACGTTTCTGAATGGTTGGTTAACGTAATGTCACTTTGATCTATCTTTGTATGTACTGGTAGAGTAGTGAGATACGAACGCTATGTGTTTACTGATGTATACGTTAGTTCATTGACAGATTGATGTTACAGCTAATGGTCATGAAAAACTTTTTACTTTAGCTTTATACTGACCCTCGTTTGTAAAGCAGTCTGGTGAGAAATTATTCGCTCAAACATGAAAGCATTGACATTGATCGTGGGGAATATTCCCTTCGAAAACAAAACTCCGCCACTGCGTCTTCAGCGGTTCGGATATAGGAACATCAAAATGACTGCTGTGTTCGTTATTACACCCAAGAACAGAACACCACAATCGCTTAGACGCCATTCTGCTCCAGCATATCAACAATGGCGGACTATGATGACAGCTCGCTCACGAGCGAGGGCGGGTCTGTGTTGAAACGCTGCTGTCAATTAACAATCGTAGGAGGGGCGTCCGACCGTGTGACGTCAGACGGCTCGATTTGAGACAGGGGAAAACATATAAGGAGATAAAAAAAAAAACACTGGATGGATTTTTATCATTATATGATGGTTGTGTACAGGCACTGCCAACACACATTTCAGTACAATCAACTTGTAAAAGTGCTTGTACCATTATATGACCCCTTTAAACAACGTGGCAGGACTTGAAAATTATAACTGCATCGGGCTGAAACTAGCAAAAAACACTTGCGTCGCGCCTGGAGCTGCGTTGCGCCGGGTGTATGATAGGGCCCCAAATGTGTTTCGACACACAGAATGGTTGTGCTTGTTCCAATCCCACACTTTCACTTCCTGTCTGTCACCTCTTAATCTTTCCTATCTGTCATAAAAGATAAAAGACAAAAAGCCACAAAAAAGTGGACGTGGAAAAAGTCTACTGCCATGACATTATCATACTAGTTTTATTTAATTAATTTTGTTCTTATTTAAAAGACTGTCCCTCTCTTTAAATCGCTCTACTCTACATTTTACTCATCACTTTTCTTCCTTTTCCTTTTTTCTACATCTTTATATCTTCAAGTACCACTGCTATCTAAAGCAAAAAGAAAAACATGCTTTGGGAAAAGAAGGTTTATAAAAGTGAACTATGAAGATTTGTGAGTCAGCTACACTGTACATGTAAGAGTAGTGAGAAATCTCCCAGAACACTGAGCCAAAGAACACTCAGGGTTGTGTCCTCAGGGTTCGCAACAGGCTAAATCATGAAAATAAATGATGATTTCAGCTCCATCCAGCTCAGCAAATGAGGTGAAACAGAGAGAATTTCTAATTGCCAAATGCCCTAATGCAGCAAGAACATTTATTATTTGTCAAATTTGAATGACATTTTAGTAATTTTTGACAGTATGAGTGAGTTTAATTTGTCAATTGAGCACTGCTGTGGTTAATATAACAACAGGGTTCTCAAGTTTTATCAAAAGCTTGGAGTGAGATCACATGCGGTTAGGGGAGGAGCCTTAATGGAGGCCCGCCCCCGCCTGTCCCCGCCCCCCAATTTTACCCATTGTTCATAATTAACCAGCACAAATTGAAATTATAACAATTGGTAAATCTGATAAATGACAGAGCAATTCATCACATCAAATATACTATTTAATGTTATATTTCAAATTACAAATATAAAAAAATATAACAAATTGCCCCTCGTGAGAATTTTTTTTGCATTTTAATGTTAAATCCATCAATCTGGTGCACTTTGAGAGTTCAAAATTAAAAGCTCCAAACTATATTCAGTGTGCAAATTAAACAAAGAAAAATTTAAACCTCTTTTAGTTACAGTGTCTATTTACATTACACCTACTACATAATAATAGTTATAATATTAATCCTATGACCGTAATAGCCATATTTTGTAAAAACAAATGCACTAAAAAATAAAGGACACTTTCATAATTAGATTTGTACCTATTTCTATACTTGAAAGAGATAAGCACATGATCTTTTATTTTGACGCAAACTGCATCAAGCTTTTATTTTGGCGGAAAACATGGTTTACAAACGCCTCTCATTAAATTTCTAGTGAATTGCGGTAATCGTCAAATATGCAGATATGGAAATAATCTGTAACTGGGTTATGGGTTCCTACACTCATGACATGGCCTAAGTGTTTTGAAAGTAGTTATGCTTACCGCGGATTACTCATCTCTCTCCTGATCCTCCTCACTATCATCATCATCACAGGAGCTGATGAAGGGCAGAAAACATACTGTATATTTTGACACAGTTTACAGTGTCTGCTTTAAGGGCCAGTTTCTATTGTTTCACGCTATTTCTCTGCACATTCCTTGCGTTTCTTCTCCATCTCGCTGAATATTTTGACAGATACACACTGACACTGCTGCACGCTCGCTCACTCGTTTAAAGTTGTGATTGGGCCAGCCCAGTGTCAATCAAGAAAAGAACCAATGGGCCGCTGATCTACATGTTTCATGGGCTGGTCTGTCAGAAAAAAAAACCCTACTTTTTTTGACCAATGCATTACACCAGCACAAACCCAGCGCGTTCGCGCGATGTTGTTGGTTACCTAGTAACGAACGTACGGTGCGTGCACACTTTGTGTGCGTGCGCCTCGTACACAACGTTATAAAGCTTGCAGGACAACTTGGTTGGCATTGCCTTTTCAGCGTGAGAAATACATGGTGTGGCGTGTGAGCGTGTGAACTGGTTGAATTGCGTGTGTCTCACGGCCAATGCGTGAGACTTGAGAACCCTGATAACAACTCTCCAACAGCATAATGTTACTTTTAATTATTTTAAGCCTAAATCCTAGTCAAATTAGAATGATATCTTAGTTTTATATATCACTTGTGATTGTACTGTCTATAGATATGGCAAGACGTGCAGTCTACCAGTAACATTAGAGCGGCAGCACTAGGAATGCCCACAAGCGACTTCACAGTACAGAGACTAGCGACATACAGCGACAAAGTCGCTGGCAGTGTGAACGAGGCTTTAGTTCAATGGTCTTACCTTGCTGTCTTTATCCAATCTACAAGCAACACCATGGTTCGAGGCTGCACCCAGAGATTTTGTGCTGCCAGGGTTCACAGGAAGTGCTACCACAGAGACAGGTCTCATGACATCACCATCCAAAGAAGCAGCGCTAACATTAGGAGGGGTCAAGGAGGCGGCTGCACATCCCATAGCCACACCGATTCTGGCTGAGGAGGATCCCGGGCTGGAGCCGAGGACAGGTGAGGCCTGAAGAATCACAGCTGTGTTAGGAAGGTAGGCCACAGAATTGTGGGATTGGATGGGCGTCACTGCTGCCGTAGGCCGGTCCTGACTATGACTCACAGCTGGTGGGGAAAAAGGTGGAATATGATTTATGGTTTTAATGATAAATTTGAATGTCCATGATAAAGAATATATATATAAATATAAATGTAGTTCAAAACACATGCCACGTTTTTAGTATTAATGTTGGTTTGTATTTGTACAAACAACTTTGTATTAATGTTGGTTTTACATGATTTTGAAAAATGTTCAAGAAAAGTATTAATTTAGTGCACGTGAGTGTACACTAAGTATTATTTGCTAAAAATAATAATAAATGGCAAAACTACTTAAGGTTTTCTTTTTTTAAGAAATCATTTTTTATGAGGCTTTTCTCTTCATTATGGTATCATATTTTTTATGCTTTATTCCCCCAAAAATATTATGATGAATTTTAATTCAGAAATCAAAAACATGTTTGGATATATCAGGAGCACATAGGCCTGTTTTTGTATTAAAATTCTGAGTGGTGTTTATTATTAGGTGCGTGAGTGCATGTATATCTACCTGTCCTGACCGCACTGCGTGCCTGGTTAACAGTCATCTGTGACGTCACATGCATGAGCACTTTGGGGTGCTGACCAGTGGGTATGTGTGCAGCTGTTACTACAGCAGCAGGCAGTGAGCAAGATGGGGTGGGATTGGGGCAGACTGGAAGGGGTTTGCTGGGGTCGACACTCCCCAGGGCGGCTCCAAGAGGAGCAGAGGAGGGGCTAACAATGGTGACGCCACGTCCAGCCTGGGAGCACAGGGTCAGGGGAACTTTTGGCTGACTGCTGCCAGAAACAGTCCTGCAGTAAAAGAGAAGTGTGAGGTTCAAGACCCTTTACACTGATTATGCAGATCTTATCCTGGATCTTTTGTCACAGCAATGCATTTTACAGCAAATCAACAGAAACATCCATACATGATTTAACACATTCGCCTGAACATTTAAAGGGCTCTGTCTAGTTATATTCCTTTTTACGTCATAGGTCTGATAAGGAAGAACTAAATTTAATAGGAGTTGATATAGAAAAAAAGTTACTTGACTGTGAGGAGGACATTTTGTAGACCTCTGTACATTGAATGTAAATGGCTAATCACGATGAATGTTTTTCAGGTGATGCATTTTCATTTAATAAGTGAATGATAATGTCTGTAATTCTCATGCCTGCCACAAGGGAGTGCTGAGGTGAAAAAGAAACTTCATTGTCAGTTACCAAAAAAAGAATTGTGACTTGCCCCACATTTTACACTTTTTTCAATTGGGAATCGCCATTATGATTGATAAATTCTGTCAATAAACCGTACCTTTTATTGAACCTGGAACATTCCTTAAACAATTCCAAGTGTTAATGTGACCAGCTTAGATTTATCTGCAACTGGTGTGTGTGCCTGAAGGATATAAACCACTGGAAAGCCAGAGGACAATCTAATCTGTCCTTAGCTTACAGGGTGTATGAGTGATAACATGTACAAGTGTGTGTGTGTACCATACCTGTTGACAGGACTCATGTAGTTACCAGGGAACACTCCAATCTTGCCAGTGTGCATGGATGTTCCTTTAAACCAGCCGTCCTGACAGCGCTCCAGCACCAGAAACATCTCTCCCTTCCTCAATTCCAACTCATCTTCCTTACGGGGTGTGTAGGGAAACATCGCCACATACCTGAATACCACATACCATTTTTAATTAATTTATCCTTTTTTATTATTAAAAAGTTTGCCTTACATGCAGTACTGCTGATCAAACAGGCATTGGCGCTGTTTCCACATGGCTATCATACATCACAATCTACATAATCTTAATTTCTAAGCACACCAAAAAGGCATGAAGTCTTTAAAAATTGCCTTGGAAATGGGAATGTCATGAGTAACAGGCATAAACATACTCCACTCAGGGCACTACAGGCGGATCCAACAGAAATCAGGTGTGTATTGTGCTGTGTTAAGTTAATATGAAGGCAAAAGGTGAAAGGCAAGGGATCAGGGTTTAGGTTAAATCCCCAGAGACAAACCTAGTCCCCTTAGAGATGACCTCTGACCCCTCACCTGTGTGTTCAGTCACGCTCAGCTGGCATTGGGTAATAGCAGAGAGGAGAGTTAGAGTTGAAAGGACTCTCTCATACTCTCTCCAATACATAGCATGCACTATAAATTGAATTAACTTTGTATATTTAAAGCGTGTGGATGTTCTACTCACACTGTAGGTCTCTGACGGCCACTCTGGTCACCCACTGCAGGTGACGGCCTTTGACCAGCATTCAAGGCGGCAGCGCCCACAGCTGAGGACCGAGACTGAGGTGGAGGCGGAGGTGGAGGAGGAAGAGCATCCTGAAATAATCAAACACATCTGTTAATATATCACAACGCCTACTAAATTATGCATACCTAAGAAACAATGCATTTAAAGTAGCCTACATAAATTCTTGTTTTCTTTAAGTCTCATATCAGCCCATATTCATTGTTATTTTGCTGATATATTTCATACATAACTCAGATTTATGTGTAGCAGGAAATTATGTCAGAGAGATCCCTACAAGTTTGGACAATGCCATTAAAACCATAATCCCACTGACGGTGACTTTCCAGCTTGTGTGTTGGTTGCTAACAAGCGGGGAGTTTGGCAGGTGTTGTGATTGGTGGATATCCAGCCTGGGCTACATGTCTGGCTGAAGACGGATAAATCGGTTCCATATGGACCAACGCACACACACATCTGCAAACAGACTTTATGAGCCCAGTGGCACCACTACGAAAGCAACTCTCACACTATAATGCTTGTTTTGTTGCTTTAAGTAAATCCTTTTTGTCAGTAAGATCTGTTCATTTTTAAGTTCTCCTACAATGCATTTGTCTACTAATGCTCATCAAATTTGTTTTATGAATTGATTTGTCTTGTGTTTGTTATTGCTTAATGTGGATTTACAGCAATTAGAAAACAACCGTCTTGCTCTCTGGTGCTTTTAAATCCCGTATGCGAGATATGAGAGGCAACTGATGCACACTAAGGCCACCATTACAAAAACAATGCGTTGAAAACAAAAGGAAACAGTACCCACATAGCACTGCACACACATCAATCTCAGAGAGCCATTAGTGTCCACCCTGAGGCCCACACAACTCCCTGAGAAGTGTGTGTGTGTGTGTGTGTTTGTATTGAGGCTGATCAGATGGCAAACTGTCCTCGTTTAGAATTAGCACTTGAGTGTATGTGTATGCAAATATATATGAGAATGAGAGAGAGAGAGATTATATTCTGCCTTGTTTATGTGAGTGTGTTTCCATTTTGATGAACTATGGTTTTAAAAGTTTGGCATTTAACATTAAACTGATAAAAAATGACAGCAAAGACATATAATGTTACAAAGGATTTAGATTCCAAAGAGACACAGTTTTTTTAAACTTTCTATTCATCAAAGAATCCTGGAAAAATTATATCACAGTTTACACAAAAATATTAAGCATCAACAACTGTTTCCATCATTGATAATAATGAGCAGTGACATTTCACCACATTATTATTTTTTAACTGTATTTTTATTCAAATAAATGCAGCCTTTATGACTTTTCAAAAAAATCTTACCGAACACAAACTTTTGAACAGCAGTGCACACTGTTAATGCTGAAACTGAGTTAAAGATTATGTTGCATTCTTAATTAAGCACTCAGCTTTAATACTGTTTTGCTTTACATGGGATGAATTTAGAAACATAACATCTTAGAGAGAGTTTTTAGCTCACAGCATGCTGGGTTCTACTGTGCTAAAAGTCATTGTTATTGTCAGCACGCAACAAAAAAAACAAAGAAGCTGCATCTTTATATTCTTTTCCTTTCAAGCATTGTAGCAACAGCCATCAAAACAGTCATTTAGTTAAAAAAATCCACCGCCTCCAACAATAAACTTTAGGACAACTGCTCTCAGAATCCAAATACTTTTTGCACCATAATCATTGCATTTTTATAAAAAGATATAATAACTATAGAAAGTTTGGGGAAAAGATGTCAAAATTGATCAAGATCATCTTTAACTCATGGACGTCGTCAATACCAGTATATTGCAAAACCCCTTCTGTCTCAGTTTCATTCTGTATTTGAACAGAAGAACGCATCTTGTGTGAATGCCCCTAAAGAAAATCTATTTAAAAAACATCAAATTTTGCACATCCCTAGTTTTTACCCATAGCACTAGAGAGCAGATAGATGCTGTAAATATTTTGCACTTTAAACCGAATTCTTTTCAAAAGTAATCATAACTTGAACTTTCTAAAACTTTGCTTAAAAAAAAGCTTAACGATTCTGTTAATTCACCAGTTATTGGTCAAAACCGAAAATCTTGAAATGGCAAACATCGGCCACTTATTTGGCCTGGCTATATCAAGTAGAATTGAGTAATAGGGTTGCGTGTGAATACTGATGTACAGACAGGGTGACTTTATATATACAGGTCAGAAGAATGTGATACGAGTAAATTATAGGATGATGAAGATTTTTGACATACTAAGTACATTTATAGACTCACCACTGGAATAGAGGCATAGCTGGTTTCTGGTGGAAATGTGAAAACTGTCGCCGTGGTGACAGGACTGCTTGGTGGAGGAGTAACAATGAGTCCCGCTGTGCAAATGTGAACCTAAGAGAAGACAAATGAAAAGAAATGACAAGTTAATCAACCTTTCCTAAACCAGTCCCTCTCCTGAATCAAGCAAGTGGTAGCACATTATGAGACACTGAAATTCTGCTCAAGGGACGACACAGAAAGGCATATAAGCGAGAGAAATTTGGGCAGATAGCCACACACGTATGTGCACCCGATGACTGTTGTTTAGACAATAAACTTTAATGCAACTAGACATCTTCTAAGAAGCATGTCGGCCTGACTCTACATTTGTAGTTCATGCCTGAAATCAATCCACCTCAAGAACACCGATGGCCTAAAAATGTCATGACCAATGAGAACTTGCCTTTGGTGAACAAAAAGCATGTGCCAAAAAGACTTTGATTCTGATTGGTCAGCTGGGAGTGCATGGGTGAACAAACTGATTATTGATTGGTTGACAGAGAGAATATGAAATATTTAGAAGGTTTCTAAAAATTTCCATTTCAAATAAATGCTGTTCTTTTGAACTTTCCATTCATCAAAACTAACTTAAGCATCTTTTGAACGATCAACTTATAAGAGTCAACTGTCAGCAAAACAAAGCAAGTTATTTTTGTATAGCAGATGTTTTAAATGCTGAGATGAACTTCTATTTCTCCTTGTCGGTTGTCTATAGTCAGTGATCAATCACATGGCATGTTTCCAAAACCAACAGCCCATAAAACAAAGATAGCACTCTTCAGGTTACATACTTTCAAGGGGTCATAAGCCACCTGAGCAACTGCCACTGAGTCTCTAGCTATTTTAATTCTCCTTCTAACAAGAGGTCATAAATGAGAATTTAAAAAAATGAAGCTTTATGCCCAGTCTTTGTCAGAAAACATTAATACATGAATGGACCACCTAGGGCAGCTACAAGTGAAGTATCATGTATACATTATATTAAGTCCTCAGATGTTGGGATCACAGGGCTTCATACAGAACCTTCATAAATAAACTTTGAGAAAACATCTGAGAGACACTACAAACAAGCGAGAATCAAAAAGATTTGTAGGTTCAAAGGGATGTGCTGCAGAAATGTTCTGTTGTGACATATCTATATCAAGTCCTGAGCGAATTATGTGCTCTTTTTGAGTGGAACCACTTCATGTGTGCTGTGTGCTTCAGCAAATCAGTCACAAGAGTCTTCAGACAGACAATATAGAACATCCACAAAAAGGAAAAATCTGCTCCTTTTGTCTTAAGGTATTTAGAGAGGAGCTCAAAATAGTCCTCATCAAAAAATAGACACGAACATAATTATACAGAAATGTGCAATTTATTTTCAAGTTCGATTTAATTTCCTGTTCTTTCATTCTCCCTGTGCCTGAGGGAAATGCAACTATTCTGCATATTGTATGTTTTGAGGTGGCATTTGTCATTAATGACATGGCTTTTTCTCCCTTCTTCACCTCAGGTCCAGATTTAGATCTGTACATCTCACTTCGTGACCGGAATGTTCCCTAGCCAATAAGCCCAAACTACAGGCTTCTACGGGTTAGCCTCTTCTAAATTAATTAAAGGTAATGAAATGGGCATGAGAGAAAGCCAAACCATTTCAAAACCTGCAAGAACTGACACTGCTCTCCACACTAAAGGAAGAAAGATGGACTGTTGTGTGTGCATATAATAAGAGTATTAAGAGACTTAAAGCTGTGATAAAACTGTAGTGAAATTTCTTCCATGTCCTCACATACATCCAATGGAAAAGGATTTTCAAAAAGTAAAATAAGGTAGGTTCTATCTATCATTTTTATCCGAACAATTGGAAAAGTCTGGCATATGTCACCAGAGAGACTAGTGTTGTTTCACTGGAAGCTAATAAGACAAGGTTAAAATGTTTTCAGAAAATTTCACCTGCACAGAAAATAGGGTGAATTTTCATTTCATGCCAACTTTAAAACACTTAAAGGTGTAGTATGTAAAATTGACAGCTAGTGGTTGAAATAGGTACTGCAGTCCTAATTCAAAATATTGGGAGAGGGTTGTTTCTCCCGCCCCCTCCTCCTCAGACTTGACATTCACGCGGGTTTCCAGATTGAGGACGCAACAGGAATGAGCGCAATTCACAATGGAAGACGTCGAGTCTTACACTGTAAGTTGATGAGTTGATTTATCCGCGTTTTAATATGCATCTGGTCATAGAGCTTTTTGTGGATGCCGAGGCTTTTAAGGTCGGGTAGAATCTGCGATCTTTGATCCAGTTCATTTGCTGGCTTCCATGGCTGAAATACACTGTTTTATGGAAACTGGGGTGTTGAAATACTATTGGGTAAATTGGCAGTGGACGGAATCACAGAGGAAAACAAAAACAGACATTCCGACACGGAATGCATATTTCAAAGTAGAATAACTGGCTGTAGCATTGTTTTTCAGAGAAATGAGTATGTATATTTAGCATCTTTCCTAAATATCTGAAACATTATGGTATTTTTATGCTTTAGTATAGTCAAAAAAAATTACATATAGCACCTTTAAAAAATGAATGTCACGAAAACTGCTCTATTACATAAAATATAAAATCAAGTGGCATACAAAAAAAGCATTTTTCAGAACTAACTTTAGCAGAACGTGTCCAATTTTTTTGTTGTCGTTTTGAACAGTATATCTTCTGCATGAGCGTGTTGCGCTGGGAGCTAAAGCTGAATGTTTTCTCCACAGAGATCTCACAAAGAGTCAGTGCTAGAGGAGTGTGTTGAAGTACATCAGAATCTCTGTGTGTGCGCATCACTGCAAACAGCATATCTGCCTGCCACAGGCCCGCTCAGCTTCAGGGTACATCAGCTCTCAAGTCGCACCCTACAGGTTAGATTGTACAAGGTACTGAGTGAGTCAATGTGTGGGATATGAACAAACTGGAGGGCACACAAGCTCTCACAAATACTGTGTTATTCTCGTTGACAACACTTCCTGCAGGTGAGAATGACATCAGCGATTGCCGATTGGATAAAATAAGCCAACAGCTGGATGATAGCACAGCTGCGTACAGGCCTGCATTTCCACAATGCTGAAATCATGCAAATTAACTTTGCCAAATACTTTTTTTCTTACAAGGACCCTATTGTAATTCAACCCCCAAATTTATGAGATTAAAGGGTTAGTTCACCCAAAAATTACAATTCTGTCATCATTTACAAGACTTACTTTCTTCTGTGGAACATACAAATAAGACATTTTGAAGAATGATTAATATTGGAGCCCACTGACTTCCATTGTATGGACAACATAACATTTCTCAAAACATTTTCTGCAGAAGAAAGAAAGCCATGTGGTATTGGAATGAAATGAGAGTAGGTCAATGATGACAGATTTTCATTTTAGGGTGAACAATCATTTAAGGGTTTTAGCAATTAATTTAATATTAATTAATAGCAATTAATAGTTTTTTTTTGTTGTTTTTTTACCACATATATCCCTTTGTTACAGAAAGTTGAGAGACTTTCTTGTTGGTAATGTGGCTTTTCTAATGAATATTAATTAGACTAATAATTCATTATTTAATGATTAAATTATATTTTACCATTTTGATAAATAAATCATCTATGTGATGTATTGATATCTAGTACTTGTACTGTTTTTAATTTCCAAGTCATAACTGGAATGCAAAAAATTAACATTACAATTAGTTATGGTAAAAAAAAGAAAAAAAGTGTCATTAAATTTTTTTACCGAGTTGTCCATTTTTGATCCGAAACAGCAATCTTTCTTGCTGACCTATTCAAGTGTGCTCAAATGAACTTGTGACATATTAATTTGATAACTTGTCAGTCAGTGGCTCAGCAAAGTGTGATGCATATCTGCACGTCTAGGACGATACTCAAAGCTGAGATTTTGGTTTAACGGTTTTATAAGTTATAATAAAAGTTATATTAGGGCGGATTTAAGTCAGTAAATTTATATCAGTAATTTTGCAGTTTGTGACTTTTTTTTGTGAGCTGCAAAATTGGAGGGGACGTCTGAGAGCTGTGTGCTGAAGAGAACATTGTTGCTTTCGTTTTCCGCCACTAATGATAACCGCAATGACCACTCAGCAAAACATTAAAACACACACTAACGAAATGAAAACTCCTGCTCGGTAATTAGAGAAGCATCCCTGCTGTGTTTTATAATGCAGTGGGGACAAAATCAGCTGTGGTAAAAAGTGAATGTAAAAGCGCCTACCATTCTTTCTCTCTTTTTTATCACTTCAAATATCCTCATCCTTCTAAATGGCCTTTTCCCTCCGTTTTTCCTTTCTCTCTTCCCCTCAAACCAGA
This sequence comes from Leuciscus leuciscus, assembly GCF_965113295.1. NCBI lineage: Eukaryota > Metazoa > Chordata > Actinopteri > Cypriniformes > Leuciscidae > Leuciscus > Leuciscus leuciscus. The sequence goes on along the minus strand of NC_138743.1, from coordinate 28,308,995 downwards.
ATTATATGAGAAAGCAATAAGTCTGTGGTTCATATATTCCAAATGTGTCACAAAAATCGTGTAAATCGATACATCACTCTCATAAGAGGGCATAACTGCTGCCACAAAGGAGGGGGATCACTTTACAGGCTCAAACAGGCTTTTATGAGATCTGGAGTGTCTGGATAATTATTAGCGCTAAAACGCCTAGATAGGAATGTTAAAAAGAGCGTGAGAGAAAAAACGTGGGCATGCAAGAGAGGGACAAAAAGGGAGAGGGAATGAGAGAGATGATATTGATATTCATAATACTAGATGACATAAAAACAACAGATCAATTGTCATTGTGTTTTGCTGTAGTGCAGTTGCCTGACAACATTACAGATGAAAAAACAAAAGGAGAGCAAGTATGATGAGGGGAATTTTTTTTTATGAAACAATATGCTGCAAGTCTGCAAAAGGTAAAGGAAAAACTAGGACAAAAACACCAATTATAGACTCATAAACAGACTGTAGATGATAAATATTCTGGTTACGCATACAGGAAATGGACTGGTGTCTTGTGTAAATATACTCACTAGGTGTGAGCACAAAACACTGTGCTGGTTTCATATTAACACACGATGACGAATTCTGTCGCTTGAGAAACCGTCTCGTGTTCTTAAAGCGTTAACACATGTTCGCTAAGGCCACCACACATGCTTCCTCATTCCATCTGCACCAAGTATTCACTCTCATAAAACTGAATTGGGGTCATCTTTCACAACACCCCGTCTCAACAGTTCCTTTATGAACACGAAAATGGATCCAGAAGCATACAGACAGGCCGAAACTAAAACGAAAGGGGTATAGTGTGTCTTCTGTTGTGTTCAGTGTTTTGTCCCACAGAAGAGGACTCCAGAGGGGTTCGCAGATAGGTGATGACATTAATGGAACAAAGATCATGGAGGAAAAAAAAAGCCAGTTACCAGTGGGATTCTTACACATTCTTATAACTTAAACAACAAGGAAAGTCTTTAATACTATGAGAAACATGGAGATATCAGTTCAACTAAGAGAATTTCTTCATCCTACTTCCACTTCAAGTTGATTCTCTGACTGTTTCTGGTCACTGCAACTAGGGGTGGCCAGGTCTGTTAGAAATACTTTCTTGTGTTTGTATACCGTCAAACTTTACCAATTATGTGCCAAAATAAAAAGAAGGGAACAATAAATTAAGTTTACAAGTCTATAAAATATTACACACTATCGTCCTAAGGTTTTGCTACTCTTATACTCATCAAATCTGCATTTATTTGATTAAAAATACAGTAAAAAACATAACATTGTGAAATACTACTACAATAAAAACTTCTTTTTAAAAAAAAAAATTTACAGCATCATTACTCCAGTGTCACATTACACACATATACACATATCATGTAAGAGTATATGTATGTATATGAATATATGTGTGAGTGTGTATATCTATAGCACATAAACATATGCTCTTACATGGTTTAACAGGGCAAAATTTTTTTATTTTTTTTACGGGAAAATAAATTCTAAATCATTAACTGAAATGACAGCTTTGTCTGTAGCACCATTACAAAGGCATTTTTTAATGTTTCCAGACTATTTTAATGTTCATGTACACTAGTTTTGCTATTTTATTAATGTCAGGAAAGACTAAGCTAGGCCATGGATCTGACTGTTACATTTTAAGTGGTCTTTTTAAGTAGAGGGGGAAAAGCCACATTCCGAGAAATTTCCTAGAACTCCCCCCACCCACCCCAGAACATCACATGAAATGACAAGTCTGTCTGCCATCTCCTTAGAGACAGCATTGCTCGGCAACCAGCGGAACAGCTGTGAGTGACTGTCATTCCAGGGTTGCTGCGGTAACCTCTGCGAGCGAGTGGTGGGAGTGTTTGATGTGGTGGAGCGCTGTCACGCATCAGTGCTCTCAAACGCTCGGACAGCATGTTGGACAGTGTGGAATGAGAGAGAGTAACTGCTGACAGAACAGGAGAGAACAGTAAGCTGCGGTGGACAAGCATCAGAGCTCTGGAGTGTGGGCGGGATGCCTGACTCGATGCTCACTTTCCTTCCCCTTCAAGCTATTATTTGAAGTTATTTGGCAAATTTACCAATTGGTACTTAACCGTTGTTGCACATTCCCTCTATTTCACGGTTACTCGACAATTATTGATTGTCAGCTGAAGCGATTTTAGAGCAACATACAAAAGTGCACAGATCACCTTTAAAGAGACATCGTGGGCAATTGGATATAGCGCAGCATATTTTAAAATTAAGGATTTTAAGTTTGTCGATTGTATCTCCAGTAACTATACCTGTCCGCATTCATTTCGCATGGAGCGAACGTCACGCACAGTAACATGTTCATGCAGGTTACAATTTTTTTACAAATCACCAGCCCTACAATACATTAATTTTTATGATACAAAATATACTAACAGTACCATTATCAAACATGCCAACAACAGTGCTATCTAATGAAGATAACGACAGACAATTAATATCTCCTCCCAGAATATGAAAAAGTCTTGTTGTTTTAGGTGTGTGTGTGTGCATGTGAACTTATCAGGCTGTGTAACCATGGCCACAGCTGAGAAGCTCATCCTCAGTGAGAGATGATGTCCTTACCTCCACTCAGTATGAGTCCTAATCTATATATAACATGGAGAGAGGAAGAGTGGATGAGGAACAGAACATTTAGAGGTCAGCTACCGTCATGCTGGAATAATAATCGTGTTTTCTCATTATCTTCCTCTCCTTTCTATCCTGCACATCCATCCTCTGTTTCCCTATCACCAAATCTCTCCATCCATCACGAGGCTATATGGTGGTCTGATATGCTGCATGAGAGCCAATCCATCCATCATCTCTCACCTGTGAAGGTGCACTGGAGGACAGGCCTCCGCTGAGCTCTCCGATCCGGGCCGCAGCTGTGGGGTTGGAGGAGCTGATCAGAACCGGCCCGCTGATCTCCATGGAGTGTCTCTGAGGTGGAGGGGCCAGGCAAGGCTTATGGGACATAGTTAGGGAGGTGAAGGAGTGTCGCTTCTTACTATTCTTCTTCTCCCCAGTAGCTTTCTGGGAGCCGTTGGCCTGGGGGCCCAAGGAAGAGGACGATGGCCCTTCACTGGAGTCTCCTCCACCTTCAGATGGCTTGTCCAGTTCTATGAGCTGTCGAGCTGCACTGTTAAACTGAAAGTAGAAGAGAGAGTAAACAGAAATAATACTTTACTCCACATGCTATTATTATTGTACCTAATTTTAGCCTTTTGGAAAAGTTGAGAGCCAGATTCAACCAACAGTGCCCGTATGAGCACCAAGGCTCAATATGTCACATGAATTAACTGCTAGGCCACAGTTCTCACACTTTCTTTATATGTAATCTAACGAGGAGTTGTAGAGAATGAAAGAAACAGGAGTACACAGAAAAGTACAACTAAGAAAGAGGACAGAGATTGTGATGAATCTTTAAAGTCGGCATGAAACAGAAGTTTCTATAGTCTTTTCTTCCCTATTGTGACATATATCCAAGTAAAACCAAGAATGTAAACCGGGATTGGAATTTGTCCTTCAGGAATTCGTAGGAAGTCCCTACAAAGTACTTAAAGTGGGCTTTATGTAATAAATGAACCCCCACCCCCCTTTTGATCTGAAAATCGATCCGATCCATGACTCAAAAACCGCAATATGATCTGAACCGTGAGTTTTTTGATCTGTTGCACCACAAGTAAAAAGTGATGGAAAAGTTCAAAGACTCGTTGGTGTACAGTATGTGGGGTGGTGGGAGTGATGTGATGGCACTGCAGGCCATGTCTGATTTCATGTGAAACTGAAATCAAAGGCATATAAGCAGATAGCTAATGACAGAGTAACACACATTGCCCCGAGAAACTCACTCTGCACAAATGAGAGAAGCCAATCAGACCACTCATATGAAGAACCCTACACTCTGAATTCAGCTGATCTAGGTCATAAGGATTGATTAAACGCTGCTATAGATAGTGAATACAGACGTAGAGTGCTTAGTGCATTCTTGGAATTTATTAATTTATTCAAACATAATCTGATTTGTAAAATTATTCATAAATGAAACCATATGAGATATGTACATTGGCGAGAAATTAGACCTCATGCTCAAAACAGCAGGAGTGGAATTAGCATAGACTACCAGTCAAAAGACTGGAAACACGCTTGATGTTTCTCATGACTTTACAAACCCTTTTGATCTCAAGACTTACAGTAAAATGCTTGAAATAAGTTTCATAGGCAAACATAAATTGTGCTTACATATGAATTTCTTTACTAAACTAAAATGTTAATAAAAAACAAAATTGAAATACATGAGTTTGACCGCCTAGAGAAGGAAAAGCAGTCGATAAGTGTCCAGCATACAAGCCAACTTCAAAAATATTTAAAAAGCATTTAGGGATGCACCTCATAAAGTTAGCTCAGAGAATGACCAGTGTGTGCAGAGCTGTAATCTAAGCAAAGGATAGTGACAAAGAAAAAGCTAAAATAATGATAATTAAAAGATAATATAATAATAATATAAAACATTTGATTATAAGTAAATATTTTGGGTCACTTCTAAACAATGAAAAATTAAAATAATAATAATAAATTAAAGCTGCAAGCAGCATTTATCGGGGTTCAAGCAGTTAAGGCCTTTAAGGCATTTAAGCACAAAAACATCAAAAGTTATTAAGATTTATTTAGCAAGCATGTAACCACTGACATAATAGATGGAAAAGACCATTTACAGCCAATACAGGCAGTTTACCATGGGAAATATATGGTTTTAAAGCTTTTTAACAGTTATAGCACCACCTATGGTCCGATCTCCATACATTTTTTTCTTTGACCTCAAATTGAACCCATACACATGTGTACTGAGTTTGGTGAAGATATCTCATTTACTTCTTGAGTTATAGCCATTTTAGTAAAAAATAGGCTCCTCCCACAACAATTGACCACATTCTAGTATTATTTACTATGATTCTAGCATGATTTACCATAATTTACCATGATATACACCACATTCTAGTATTATTTATTATGATTTACCATGTTTTTAGCGTGATTTACCATGATTTACCACATTGCTAGCAATTATGTGAAATATCAGTACAAATTAAGTGATAAACTCTGACAAAATATGATTGTGCTACAATGGTAATTGTTATATAAGTGATTTTTTAGTGTCTAATGAATGCAAAAGCATATGTGAGTAGACTTCATTAATGAGTAGAATGGCCACCAGAGGGCAGTAGAAGACCACTTATTGGCTCACTTTCACTTTAAACTTCTTGATTTTCACCATTTTTCTGCACTAAAGCAAACCAGTTTTTCCATTTTAACTCCATAATGCATGCTTACACACACACACACACACACACACACACACACACACACACACAAAGACAAATGTTGTTGTTTTTTCAATGCTATTGGGACATGTCATTATGAAAATATATTTGAATCGTCTATAAACATTTCACAAAGTCTTTGTAAACTATTAATCAGATTATTCAAAATTTATTCAGAAACCTAAGACTACATTTCAACTATATGATGTGATCAAAACTGTTTACTGCAAGTCTCCTTCAGGAATCACATTTCTAAATGTGACACAATTGTCAGTAGTAATACTTCAATAGATGAATTCTGACTACATGTGATTGTAAATGTTAAAAGAGTGATTTTATAAAGTCTAAATATGAATTGACAAAATGACTATTTTTTAACAGCAGGGGGCAGTAAAATACCACTTATTGGCTTAATATGCCATTACATTCATATCATTTTCCCCTTTTTAACTGTTGTAGAGGCAAATTTTGTCCGATCTGTCTGAAATTTCTCATGCTTGTTCAGAGTGATATTTCACATGTTCTGACTTGTTTTTAAGAAGATCTGAGCATCTTAAAAGATATAAGCTTTCGGGGACACTTGGTCAAGGCCACATTTTGAAGGGACCCTATTATAGCCATCCAAATGAAGTAGTTCAACTTTTTCTGATAATTACTGATCTAGAGAGTCCAGAGAATTGTACTGCACTAGTTTTGAACATTATTATATGAAAATTATATGATCATAGATGGAAAAGACAATTTACAGCCAATACAGGCAATTTACCATAGGAAATATATGGTTTTAAAGTTTTTTAACAGTTATAGCGCAACCTATGGTCCGATCTCCACAAAATTTTGCATGGTTATTAATGATGTTATGTCACATATGCTCACCAATTTTTGTGAAGTTCGGAGTTTTTATATATGATTTATAGGCTTTTTAGTGCATTTTGCCACGTCCATTTTCTTTATGACCAAATATACCCATGCGCAAAATGCAAAAGTTCAACTTTTTTTTGATAATTATTGATCTAGAGAGTCCATAGAATTGTCCTAGACTGGTCTGGTTCCAATCGGGCGAAAAACCTAAGACTAGTTCGCAAAAGTAGGTTTTTTACATATTCATGAATATTTAATGAACGGTCTGATTGACAGCAATGGTTCTTGAGGCAAAGTTGTTCAGCATGAGGAGATCTATCAAATGATATGCATTTTGTGACAATAAGTGTAACACCACGTGATTACAGAGCCTTAAAACTCGTTAGCGCCAACTAGTGGCCGATTTCTTTCAAAATTCTTACAGACCTTTAGGGGCTTGAGCCGAACATGCCCACCGAGTTTCGTTCCGATCGGACTTCGTTAATAGGTGCTCAAACCTCATTGGCCAATGGCGGCCATGTTTTTCGAGATACGCCAATATCCTTTTAGACATACATGGCCCCTTGGGCCAAGACACTGCATACCAAATTTCAAGTCATTCGGAAAAACGGTCAGGTGTCTATACGTTTTTTTTATTTTATAGCGCCACCATGTGGCCAATCGATGCAATTTTTTTACTGTGACCTCAGATTGACCTCCTACACAGGTGTACCAAGTTTGGTGAAGTTAACTAAATTACTTCTTGAGTTATAGCCATTTTAGTAAAATAGGCTCCTCCCACAACGTTAATTTTGCACCCCCTAGCGACCGTGAATCGAAATTTCAACTTTTTTTCGATAATTATTGATCTTCAGACTCCAGTGAACAATTCTGCACAGGTTTGGTTCCGATCGGGCGAAAAACCTAGGACTAGTTCGCAAAAGTAGGTTTTAGACAAAATTCAAAATAGCAGAAAAATTTGCATACCGGAAATGAAATCGGAGATATACGTTTTGTCCGCCTTGAGCCAAGGATTACATTGATATAAGACACTTGAGTCTACGATGAACCGTCTAGGAGTTATTAGTGATTAAATACTTTTGCTTGCTATAGCGCCACCTATGGGCCAATCGGGGTCATATTTTGATAACCTCTCCTCGATTTTTGTACTACCATTTGGCCAAGTTTCAAGGTTCCAGCTCTTACGGTTTGGTCTGGACGATGCGTTTTAGCGGAGAAGAATAATAATAAAAATCAGTACAATTACAATAGGGTTTCAGCACTTCGTGCTTGAACCCCTAATAATGATGAATTGACTAGTAGAGCAAATTATATTAGACCCAAAGCTACAGCAAATCCTAGAATCAAAAACAATACAGGGCTGCAACTTATGACTCACCAAGCATGAATGGTAATATAATGTAATAACTTCAAGATCAGCTCATCATAACTTAGTGCTGACCTTGCAAACTCAGGTAGACATTAAATTCTCCATATATGACGGCCGCTAAGAGACACATGCCTGACTCCATTTCAAAGTCACTTTGAAAACATAAATTTACGGTGGCAGGTGACATGGGAACAGAAAACCCTTTTCCCCCTTTTACTCTATCTCAAGTACCTGAGTGAATGTCACTTTTGATGTCACTGGTATCAGAGATTACTTTCTCAAAAGCATTCACTTGGAAAAAGTCTGGTTTAGTGAAAATTGCCAAGGCTTTTGTGTAAGCTCGAAGCCTCCGCCCCTCTTTTCCCTCGTCCTCTCGCTCTGAGTGAGAGAGATGCAATTCAAGAAGCACCATTCTGACAGAAGCTATTTTTGAATGTCTTTTGATGGTTATTTTTTCCCACAGGTTAGACACGTGGCTGGTAGAGCTCACGCTGGCTCTGCCAGGGTTCATAAAGGTTGTTGTCTGTTTATGAGAGTAAAGATGAGAAGTGTTTCGAGAACTGAGATGCTGCGACTTTCAGGAGCACACATGAAGTTGGCCACGATAATTGGGGCTATTCTTGTTTGAGGTTGAGTGATTAAAGAGAGCAGTGTTTTAAGATTGTGCATGTCTGATAAAGAGACACACTAGGCTGTTGGTGTTTTGATATTTGAGGCTGATGAGGCTGATGAGAATTCAATACAGCTCAAATAATTAGCACCAATTTGAGAGCTCTCTGAGATCTGCATGCTTAAAGAGCTGTGCGTTTCAACAAGAGCAGAAACAAAGAAATGGTGGGGATGAAAAACTGGCCAAATGAACAGGATGTGACAAAAATGGCAACAACTAATACTTTTGAAAGCAAACTCTTTAAAGGATGGAGAATAGTTTGAAGGTTTCCAAGACTAAAGTTGTGCTGAAGAGTACAACATCTAAATATAAAAACATTAAATGTGAAAATGTCAGGAAACAATGACAGTTTTAAATGCACTGATATGACTCACCTCTACATAAGATATGGGGAAGATGCCAATCTTATCTCCCAGCATGCCTTCCGCCCAGTTCTCATCCACACGACGAATCACAGTAAGAATATCATCCTGAGGGCAGACGGAATAAAACCGGTTCCTTGTTATTCAGCCACAAGCCTTCACAGCAATTTGTTTAAAAGTTCATAAAAAATGTGCAACTCGAAGGCATGAATGAAAGCCAGGCATTTGTTTTTACAAAAATCTATCCAAAACACAAATAGCTAGAGGGTAACTTGCACACTTATGTTGTAAGCAGAAGAAAATGTTTCTTTTTGTCTCTGCAACATTATAGCAGTGCTGTTCGTTCACCCTTAAAATTAGTCACTATTTGTTTTCACTAGTGGAACATATAAAAGGAGAAATTCTGAAGAATGCTCATGCTTCTTTTTCCATTCAAACTAAGAATATCTAATGCATTAACTAATTCTAATGAATTGACTTGTAAAGTGCTACCATATTTCTTTATGTACTTGTAGATGGGTGTGTGTATTTGAATGGGAGAGTAAAGACTAATTTCGAAGTCTTTACAAATGTTCAGCACCTTTGAGAATGGCAAGCAGTCCTTGTCAGCCTCCTTGTCTTTCAGTTCAAAGTCATACAGGGCCTTGCATTGAGGGGGTGGCTGTGGGAGAGGTTTGATGACCTGGACAAAGTTGGTGGGGAAGAATCCATGAACTCCGCCCATCTCTCCATGGTACCAGTTTTCATCCACCTGCCGGCGCAGGATGATGATGTCACCTTTGCTGAACTTGAGATCTCCGGGTTCTTTGCCATCATAGTTGTATAAGGCCTTGGCACAGGGTAGCTGAGGTACTCCCTGTAGTAAAGAGAAATACAGGACGAGGATTACTAAAAGTGAAAGTTCAGGGTATCCAAAGTAACTTGGATTCATGGATAATGCAAGATCAGCACTCAAAAGCACATTCATTTTTCAAACTCATAGGACAGGCGAAGGGTGACCATGATAACCACAGCCAGCTTTCATAGAGCGTGACCATGTGTGGAGTGGAGGAGTGTAAAGTGAAAACAGGGATTCTATAATAAACCCTTCGCTGCAAGTTTTTTTAAACGTATACACTGCTATCTCTGGAGCCTTTCACACACTATCCTTAACATTGACATCTGCAATATGAAAAGAAATAAAGAACCACATATATAGTCTTTGCTCAGATATACACAAAGTCAAAATGCTAACATAAGCTCCATGATAGCTTTTGTGCTGTATAAGAGTGATAAGTCTGTCTGGCTTCTCTTTCAGCCTGACCTTGTTGCCTTGTCTCTCTGTTTGACTGTGCCGGGCTGCTTATTCGGTCTTCCTTGCACCGTTTGTGTTGCTTAACTTACTGACTGCCTCCTTGTCTGACAATCCCAAAATACCCTGGGATATGCCAATGGATTCAAAATGTTGTGGGGCAAGCCCATTTATCAATGTGTGTGGAGTTTTATGGTGCAGAACCAGTCGTCTGGAACCGGTCAAAGCTCCTTTCAAGCCTGACAATGATCCACAGCCAGAAAGAGGGAGGAGGAGGCAGACGCAGTCCTGCTCAACTGAATGAGCCCTTTTCAGGCAAACTGTTCAAGAGAGAGGCCCTCTGTCCAAGAGGACCCCCTCCAACCACCCAGCATAAAGCGCAATGGGCTTCCTCCACTGTAGCATGCATCTCCTGCCCATAGTGAGGAGAATGATAATCACAACACCAATAACAAAGAGAATCAGAAAATAACCATGAAAGACATAAAGGTATTGGAAAGGTATAGGCATAAGTACTGTCCCCCTTTACTTAACATACACACAAACTGTAAGAATATGACTAATACTGACAAATAAACAGTAGGCCTATGAGGTAAGGCTTTTAAATAGCAGTCCCAAACTAGTTTTTTGTTAATACAATGTTGGTATAAGCCACCACAGTCATTAAAAAATAAACAAAATATCCCAAAGTGAAAATGAAATGGCATTTTGGGGTTATGGAAACCCCACAAAATACTAAAAAGAACTGTTAATGAAACATGGAAACTGAGGTGAGAGACTTTTTATTTCCGCGTACACTTACGTCACTGTCAGTTCCTATTGTGCTGGGTTCTCTGAAATAGTCATGATTCGCCTCTCACAAAGTAACATGCTCTAAACACACCTCTTGAACACGCAGAATAATGTAAGTGGACTTTTTTTTTTTTGCAATCGCGGCTTTGAACGAATACGTAATCGTGGCATCCGTAATCGTGATTAGAAATTCGATTAATTGTGCAGCCCTAATGGAAAGAAAAGGAGATGGTATGCAGGTTGGCAGGTATTTGGGTGGGTAGGAATAAAAGGAACAATTGCAAAAAGGAAGGAAGGAAGAAAGGATGGACAAAAAATTAGATGGTACTTAGGTGGGAAGGAATAAAGGAACAATTGTAAAAAGGAAGGAAGGAAGCAAGGAAGGAAGGAAAGGAAAAAAGGATGGACAGAAAAGGAGATGGTATGCAGGTGGGCAGGTACTTAGGTGGGAAGGAATAAAGGAACAATTGTAAAAAGGAAGGAAGGAAGCAAGGAAGGAAGGAAAGGAAAAAAGGATGGACAGAAAAGGAGATGGTATGCAGGTTGGCAGGTACTTAGGTGGGTAGGAATAAAGGAACAATTGTAAAAAGGAAGGAAGGAAGGAAGGAAGGAAGGAAGGAAGGAAGGAAGGAAGGAAGGAAGGAAGGAAGGAAGGAAGTGGGTCAGTAAAAGTTACTTAGGAAGGAAAACCGGCAAGGTAAGCAGGCAGGCAGACAGGAAGGAATGATAGTACGTAGAAAGGCAGATTGAGAAAAAGAAAAAGAAAGAAAACAAGGGAAAACAAAGAGAGAGAGACTGATGCGTACTTTCAGCCCAGAGTAGGATCAGACAGTGACTAAGCAGCACTCACCACAGAGAGGACAGACGGTCAAGCCAGACACAGAGACAACTAACTAGAGGGCAAACTGACCTTTCAGAAACCACATCCTTTCTTCAAACTTAAAAAACAAACCAAAAAGGAAATAAAGATTAAACTAAGAAATGTTATTTGCTCACAATTCTATGTAATTTGGGCCGACAGCTTTATTTGATGTAATGTAACTCCGTGCCAAAATCCGACTCGAACAACTCAGAAATCAAAGCTCCATCCGTCTGTGCACCTCTGTGCACTCTTCGAACCCCCTTCTGCTGGCCTCTCTCAAAGGCAGCTGTCAGCAGATCTGCACATTTACCCACTTTGCACAGCTTAGAGCATGAAACAGACAGAAAGAGTGAGAAAAGAGGAAAGACATGAAAAAAAACCAAGGGATAAGATGGAAGGAAAAGAGACAAAAAGGGTAGGACGGTAAGAAGGAAAAGAGAAAGAGTTTGATCAAAAGAATTTTAGGATGGCCGGTGTGTGTTTTTCCGGTCTAAGCCTTGCGTGTGAAAACGAAGGGTACTAGAGATTGCTTGAACTGGACTGACATTAAAGAACATTCAGGCTTTTATCCAGTCCAAACAGAGCACTGAAGGTGTGCGTGTGTACGCTTGCCCGTTTGTTAAAGTTACATGAATCTCAAACCTCTGTTAAAAAAAAAATTGTGCCCACTTGCAGTCTTTGAGGTTTTCTGATCTCAAGACTCATTCTGGTCCAAGAACTCTTACATGAGACTGGAGGGATAAACACCAGTCTGTCTCACTAAGGATCTAAAGAACACGATCAGAACTACAGGATATTATAAAAATAATGCAAGACAGCTCTGAGTCCAGTGGACATGAAATTACTCAGCGCTGCACAACTGTGCTAAACTTCTCACACTGCAGGGAAAAACAACAACACCTTTATTCGTTAAAGTGCTGAAGCAAATGAGATTATAATGTAAACAAGATACCTAAAAATACCTAGTAACAAGATACAAACCTTTGGTGGTTCTCAGAGGGCAGGCATGCTGATTTCATCCTCTCAAATTGACAATTACAAGTGATTTTTCATTTAGCAGATGCTTTACAGTGACTGGGATTCCCTCATGCATGGAAATTTGCATTGCAATTTTGCAAAACTATTTCAATTTCCAATCAAATTGGTAGAAGTTGTCATGCTGTCACTAGTAGGCATTCCTTTAGTTTTCCCCCCCCCCTATTGGACTTTGGTCCAATCGTTTCAAATTAGATGATAAATTAGTGGCCAAAATTGTGCAGTGTGAACATGGCTTAATCATGACAAAGATTTCCAGGACTAAGCTGTTACTGAAAAATGTAGATGAATCAAGAACTATCTGGACTAAATCCAAAGTGCCATACGATTCCCAGTCCCACCCCTTCTTATTATTGTTAAATGTCTAGCTCAAGGGCAAAATGGTAACCATTCTCAGGTCATTTATGTGGGGTTTGATTCTATAACCTTTAGGTTACTAGCACAGCCACAGATATTAAACCACTCCCCAATAAAAAGGGTGGATAAAGTAGAACTGGAAAACAAAGCACAACTACATCACAATATGTCAAAATACATGTACTAACCACTAGGCCATGACTCCAACTCTTTTTCAGGTAATACTATTGGTAGTGATATATTTAATAAAAAACTGAGAGCAAAAAAAAATTAACTGGGGATCTGTTCTTTAGATTTCATCACACAATTTGGCTGGCGGCGATGTTTGACGTTTCTTAGTGGAGTGTAACCTGCCTATAATTTGTCAATGTGTGACAGCTAGATGTGCCTAATAGACCACTAATGAGAAATGTGTAATCCAATACTAATGAGCTCTCCAAGTCAACAAGCCATCAATCACTATTAAGACTCTAATATCCACAAACATCCCGACCGTCTCTAAATCACTGTTAGAGGCAATCTAATGTCATACCACACAGCCTTTTAGCTCACTTGGGGAAGACTTTTTCTAGCCACCCCCGTATTCCTCGTTCATTCACTTTCAATTCACACCCATTTCATCTGTGACCCATCAGTGTCATGATCATGTTTTGGACAGGTTGGCAGGGCTCCAGAGTAAAGAAATGACTAGAGAGCCACTACAATGAAACAGTTAAGGCCCGTTCAAACCAAGAATGAACACTGTAAAGATAACTATAACGATTTCTATATTAGCATCCACAGCAGCGGCCTATATTGTTCTGTTTAATATAAGCGCATGCTGCAGTCCGGTTGTCTGCCGCTTTAAACGCTTGAGCGGTTTAAAACTGAATGGATTCTGATTGGCTGTCAATGTTTGTATCGTTCATCAGCTGGAAGAAATCATTCTGAAAGTAATTCCAAATATATTGTTTCTCTGTACCATTATCATTTGAGATATGGTGTGGATGGTGTTTTATGAATCTTCTTTATGACTGACTCCTTAACAAGAACATTCATAACAATCATTCGTTCATGAATCGGACATCGCAGCTGGTGTTGAATCGTTTTATTTTAGTCACAGTTGATGATCTATTAAAGCAGTGCTAAGAGTCAATGTTAAAGGCAAAATTACAATGAGAAAGTCATTTAAAAAAAGGTTGCACCAGCTGGGGTGCAATACCAAACAGACACTGAGTTATAGAGGCTGCATTAAAATGTACTCAGTGCGTGGAAGAAGGGCAGTGCAATGTTTCCCTGATGGTTTAGAAAAAAGCTGTTATAGGAGTTTGGGGGAGGTTTGGTAAGGCAGGAGACCATCTGACCCCCATCTACATGTAGATCATTTAGCTTAAGAAATCCCTCAACACTGACAAAGATGACAGGAAAAAGAGGACAACTCCCAAGGGGCACAAGCAATCAAACCCATCACACTTTAGTGCTTCCCTCATAACCCTAGCACAATCAGATTCACCAAATGGAGATGACGGAGTGCTATTGACAGGAGTTTGTGCGTGTGGCGTCCATGTTGTTTTCATTACGGCTACATTAGCTGAAATGGGCTGCTAATGGCTCTGTTTATGACCACTGGGAAATGACCTGACCTGTCCCTCATCTGTGTCCTCAGCTAAAAATGGACTCCCACCCACAGCTGCTGCTGAAGCCTCATACTTTTCACCTCAAGACTAACGGGCATCCCTGCTGAAGCTTTAGTGGATAATTACTTTGTAAAGGATGATAGATCAGGTGTGGAGGATGCTGAGTGGGCGCTTACGACCAAGGGAAGGAGTGAAATTGATTCAGTCAATGCAGGGCTGAGGTCTGAATAGCAAAACATCAGGTTTAACCAGGCGAAGGAAACAAATATTCATCTGCAGCAATGATTTTAGTCTGTCATGAACCCAGCAAGGAGCAAAAGTTCATCAGACTGCAGCAAGACCTTGATGAGGAACGGAAAGAACAGTGTTCATGTTAGATCAGAGAGAGAGAGAGAGAGAGAGAGAGAGAGAGAGAGAGAGAGAGAGAGAGAGAGAGAGAGAGAGAGAGAGAGAGAGAAACAGTTAGAGAGCTAATCAGGTTAGACATGTACTTGTCCTGTCCTTCTACATTCAACCCTTGACCTTTATATCCAGTAAATGAGTAGTTTCCTTCGATGATCAACATTTAAATGGGGTATAAGGTTTCCATGGCAACATCTGCAGAAGATCCACAGTTCTTGCTGTCACTTTCATAGCAGAACACAGAAATGAGAGGTGGGGAGGTGGCGAGATGCAGAAGTTTCATGGCATAATGTTAGAAAACAACATTTGCTTTCACGCACTCTGAGAGGGAAAAATAGCTCATGGAAAACAAATGATATTTAACCCCTTCATGTGCAAACTTAAGATATATCGCAGACGGTCCCAGTTTATTGTTGTTCAACATTCACTGCATTTTAAAACATCACACAGCACCTACTTGCTCGGGACAAACTGAGTATCATTAGAACGATTAAAGACTCAAGCTTCGAAATTTTACCACTGTTTATGATAAAACTGGGTTGCAGTGACATTAATTTCTTAATTTATGTCAGGAGTGCAAAATATTTTATCTGTACTTTTTTATATTTTGAATAGAATATCATCACGCATATGAATTCTCTCATGTCTGCTTCGGTTTATTTGTGTTCACATAGGCTAGATGCACTAGACAGCGTCCGTTAGGGCTCTTAGTCTAAAGGTGCGCATATTTGGAGAAATATTGATTTCTCACATTTGCCAAATATTTTGTCATACAGAATACCATTTCTATAGCCTGGGAAAACCCAGACAACTTCCGGCAAATTTAGATTTGCTCTGCAAGTAGTCTGGCAAAGAGCTCATTCAAGGCCATTTCCATGCCGTGGAAATCGCGGCACCAATCAGAAATGTTGAGGCGGGCTTTACACGATGACGATCGCTCTGATTGGTTTTAGGTCTATCCAATTGCGCAGGCATTTGAGCGACGTCCACTTGAAGCGCACCAACTTTTAAATGCAGCATTATTATATTCAAATTGCAAACACATGAGGACAGTCTCCATGAAAGACCCACTGGCAGATGAACATGCAACTACATTTCTCTCCGAAACGGTAGGAAATTAAATGAGATTTAATAGAGGATTTTAACTGTGACAAGATGATTGACAGGGCAGTTTACATGACGGGATGCACGCGACAGATCCGTCCGATAAAGATGATGAAGTAGTATGTCCAAAAGTTGCCTACTTTTTTGCTACACATTCAAAAGTAAATACATTTTCTTCACAAAAAGAGTACTTTTATGGCGTAGTGTAACATAGGCGAATTGGGACGCAGCATATGGCTTTACACATGACGATCGCTCTGATTGGTTTTTGGAGTTTTAGGTCTATCCAATTGCGCCGAGAGGCATTTGAGCGACGTCCGTTGGTGACGCCCCTTTGGAAATGATTTGTCTATGGAGCTTTGCCAGACCATAACTCAGTTACTACTGAGAATGGTCTGGTTTTAACCAGGCTACCATTTCTATTCATTTCACACTGAATTGTGCGATCTGAAATTATGCCCACTTAAAATTCAGTTGAAAATTCATTGATTTGATATTTAAAAATTACATTAATGTATTATTTTGTTTAACTGAACTAATAGTAAAATATAAATAAACATTTGAAATGTTATTGTTTTTCATTTTTATTTTTGAATAAATTAATAATTGATTCCTTTTTATTTTTAAATCCTAATCCACTAGTTTAACACTGCCTTTTCAACCCTTTAGACAGAAACACAAAACACACAAATGCAATCTTGTCAACAGCCTTGTTATTTTTATTTTATAGGATGCTGGAAAAAGGGCTGATTGTTTAAATTACTTCTAGTCTTTTTTTATTAGCTTGCAATGTAGCGTATACACAAACACACAGACATCACACTTTATCGTGACACTGCATGAATGCCTGTGAGATATTATCCCAACACCAATAAACCACAGAACAGAGGAAGAGAGAATCACAAAAACAGGAGGCAAAGTAAAGCTCAGAAAACACATGCGGCTCGCTGTCTGGACCCCAGATGTGCATCTGGACCACGATCACAGATGAAACGGGGCAGAATGGCTTTCTCCTGATCCCTCTTTCCCCAGCACTCTCGTTTAACTTATACCTTAGTTACGGCCATGGCCATCCGGTCACACACTTGTGTCTATTTAAGCCATGTGACCATCCCACCAGACATCCACCTCATAACAACCCACACCTGTTCCACAGTCACCGACCTCCATAAAACCTCTGCATTTCACCTTGCCGTGGGGAACCGGACTACACTTTAGGGGCTCAGGGGAACCACGGCCATTACAACTCGATTGAGTCAATCTGCCACAAAACGGTGTGCAAAGTCTCATGGGAGTTGAAGTCCTTTCATGAGATCAAAGCTGCCCAGCCTAAATGTGTGGACAAATGAACCATGAAATAGGCATGTGTAAAGCTAAATTTCAAACTAGAAGCAGAGGCCTAGTTAAGAGGAAAAGAAAAGCCATTTTCAATGAGTAAAACACTAAACATATGGGAGTACAGAGGAGATGTTGCCGAGGCACAGACTTTTCTGTAAGCTACAGATTAGTCATCAAAAAGAAACTGTTTTAACATGGAGGGGGTCTGAGCTTTATAGTGGAATTATGGAAAAGTAGCATGTGGTTTTCATGAAGCTTGTGCGTAATTGTGTGTATTTGTAACTAACTTGCTGGAAAAGTAAAGTAAATGTGTGCTGCTATTTTGCGTGTGGACAGTTTTTCTCTCACTGTGGGTGTGTGTGTACACTTGCCTGACCTCACTTACTACAGTAAAGACAGGTGGCTTGGGGAGTGCTGAGGATCACAGATTGTATATCTTAACACTGCATGGGCAGAATAACACAACCCTCAATCTACAGCACTGGGGAAAACTTCTATTTAGCATTCAGTTTTAACCTCACCACATCATCTTTATTCATCAACTCATATACCTCAAAGAAAACCACTGACCAATCAGGCGGGTTTCAGTGCTTTCAGACCCCAGTGTTCCAAACTGCCATTTTCCCCACACAATTTTGAATGAACCCAGCTTGATTTACACCCTTAAAAGGATCATACACATACCTGTCCGTCAAACGCAACATCGGAGCCTTTTCAATCATGTAAATAGGCCTATCCTTAATTGAGGCAATGTCCGGTTTTTTACATTGAAAGTTAATTCAGAAAGGATATTAGAATGATTTCTGAAGGATCATGTGACACTGAAGACTGGAGTAATGATGCTGAAAATTCAGCTTTGCCATCACAGGAATATATTACATTTTTAAATATAATAATACAGAAAACAGTTCTTTTCAATTGTAATATTCAATTGTAATACTATTTAACAACATTACTGTTTTATATTTAGTCAAAAAAAATGCAGCCTTGGTGATGAGCATCAGAGATGTCTTTCAAAAACTTTAAAAATCGAATCAACCTACCGTTAAAAAACAAAAGAATCTCATAAATCCTCACAATGATATAAAAACTCCTTCAGGAGCAGTGATTTGGGAAATTTAAGGACCATTGGTGAAGAAATTGACTCAGAAAAATGGTTTAGCATTATGGTGGGGTATGGTAAATATATAAAAGCAAGGGGGAAGTTTCCTCAATATAAGATTCTCCACAGATACTACCACACTCCAGTAAGACTTTTCAGGATCAAACTGATGAAAGACAATTTATGTTGGAAATTCCAGCTGGAAACCAGTACCTTTTTACACTGTATTTGGGAATGTAGTCTGGAAATAAGTTATGGATGTTTTAAGTGTAAAATATCTTAAACTCCTAAACTGTGTCTATTAGGTGACAAGTCTCAAATACCTAATATTTAAAAATGTGTATTTTCTGTTATTATGGTATGTATTACAATGGCAAGTGGGATTATTTTGAGACACTGGAAGACAATGAAAGCCCCAGAATTGAAAGAGTGGGCCAGTGCAATGGTAGAAACAGCATCTTATGATTCTATGCTTAGCAGAGTGAACGAGGTTAGAGAGGAGGGGTTGTCTCCTTGGGAAGAGTTCTGGACTCATATTACAGTAAGGTCTCAAAATGAATAGATCACTTTGTGTTTTGTCTTCTACTGTATTTTATTTCATGATCAAAATGTGCATGTAACCCTGTTTTTATCGTAATGTTGTACTGCTGTCCCCCATCAACCTTCCAAAAGAAGCAATAAAAAAAAACAAATCAACCCCAAACTTTTGAACGACAGAATTCCTAAAGGTAACATTTTTGCGTATAACGTATAGACGCATATTACTGGATGTTTCTAGCCTGTTTTGAACCTACAACCTTTCACTCATGAACCCGAACAATAATATCCAACAATAACCAACACGCCACACCACCACATTGCCTATAAACGCTTTGTCTTCTGCAGTCTCTGAGTATTCTGTAGCCTCTCTCTCAACCGTTATCTCCTTCTCTGTATTTTTCTCTCTCTTTACTTAGCTGACAACACTTCTGGTCTTTATGCACACTCTCTCTCTCTCTCTCTACCGCAGCATGAAGCCGTTACAAATGCAGAAATAATGACGAAGCAGTGTACTTGAAAGTCTGTGAAACACATAATGTGAAGATGTGTGTGTGTGTGTGTGTGCTCATTAGTGACAAGACAGACTGAGTGAAAAGAGGCAAAGAGAAGTAATTAGCACTGGAGAGTGCATTCTTTTCTCTTTCCCCTCCCACCAATCTTTCTCAAAACCAATGTTTTTGGTGCAGACCAGAGTCTCTTTGAGTTTGGTGTGAAAATTGCCTGAAAAGGTGGTCTGAGGTGCAGTTCTCTGGTACGTTTTGCAGTTGGAATGAATGCAATCGTTGGTAAAATGTAGTGGTGCACGATATATCGGCCGCCGATATAACATCGGCCGATATGGTCATTTTTTTACACATCGGTATCGTTCCGATGTCAAAATATGGGCGATGTGAACAGGCCGATATTTGACGTGTGAAGTTGAAGATGAAGTTGACGATGCTGACTCGATCTTAGCAGTAGTGAATGTGCCTGAGATAAATACACATTTCATACAGATGACATAAGCAGAGAACAGTCTGTTTTCTTTCGTTTTGAATTGTTCTGTTTAAAAATAGACATTTCAAGCTTTCTATATATGTCTCCGGTCTGTGAGGCAGGTAGATTTCGGTTCATTTATGAGACGCGCCCTCGCCTCCGTGTCCTGATTAAATATTTCTACTATATTTACTTCTTATTTAATTCAATCCAGGCAATTGGTTGATGAAACATTTATCAAAATTAATAGGGCTGGGTAAAAATATCGATTCATCAATGCATTGCAATTATTTGTTTCTCAATTCAATATCGATTCATCAAATCCTATGAATCGATTCAGCCCGCCGGCCAGTGGCGGCGCTGTGGGCAACACTTTAGTGTGAGCGTTCAGCGTTGTACAAGCAGGCGGCTGCAGAAGTGAGTCAAATCTGTCTCCCCATTTTAAAATGACCAACTTTACAGCAGAAAAAAACATGTTTACAGCCTGGATCTCTATGTGGCTTTGGTCTATACAGCTAATTTTGCCCTTCATAACAACTGTGAGGAGGGTGAATGTTTTTATAACTCATCCGTTTAGTTGATATTCCCGCTGATGTCAATGCTAGCCATTTGTCTGCTGTTACTAGCTGTCACTTCACCTCAGCAAATTTTAGCTGCTGAACTTGCTTTCTCTGCAGTGTTTTGTGCTTTTTTTCTGGATTATTTCATACAATTTAATACACCCATTAACGTTACTTCGCCCACGGCTGATGATTCCGTCGTTGTCGTCGAGTATCGTTCGAGAGAACAACCAGGGCTGTATTTCAGTTGTTTTCCTCTGTGAACATGCACTAATGGATGTCTGACAATTTCGTTGCTTTTTGGAGTTTTCAGATTTAAAAACGTCAATAAAGGCTCGTTCGTTCTGCTCTCACGGAACAGATAGATTATAATATGCTACCCTCAGATGAAATCATGCAGGCGTCGGCGCTTTCTCCGTCCATGCAATAAATGCACATCCTTGAATAAGCGCGGATTTTCTAGCGCATTTACTTGAACTTCATAGGCAATATATCGATGGTTTAACCCATTTGAGAGGCGGCCAAAATCAGAATTTAAAATGGACGGAATAAGCTCTCTGCGAACTTGACGAGCGATGCCGCGCTGACATGTAACGTTATGCACAAATCACCACACACTCTCTCAGAGTAATATTATGTTACTGCATAATACATTTTCAACTAGCAGAATAGTACAGAATCACGATACACAGTCTCACTTGTAGCCATGTCTTTTAACTATCATAATATTTCGAAGGGCAAAAATAGGAACTTTTAATTGGCAGTGTTATTTATTGTGTTGACAAAATAGCACTTTGTAATGTTATAATATCTATGGTTGCACTTTTTTTTATGAGTATGCACATTTTGTGCTTATGTTTACATTTATTTTATAACTTGAATGTATAGGAAGAAAGAAATCTTTCTACTAACAGTTACATGCACTTTAGTGGTGTTAATAAAGCACCTGTTTGTTACAGTTGTGTTTTGTATTCAACACATGTACAATATTGTACAGTTTGTTCTGCTAAATAAACCATGACAGGAAACATACTGGGGTCAATTTGTTCTTAAACATTAATACTGCACACATTATTTAAAAATATACTCAGGTACTTAATTACTTGTGTATTTACTTATTATTGAATCGATATCGAAGCTAATAAATCAATAACGAATCGAAATCGAATCCTCAAGAATCGAAATCGAATCGAATTGTGAAATTCCTAACAATACCCAGCCCTAAAAATTAAGATACAATTAATACAAAACGAAATTAAATTTAAAGACAGGCTTTTTGTGCTTTCTGTTTGAGGTCTCTGTGAAAGTTTTAAAGCAGTCTTAGTGGCGCTTTCAGAGCGCTCACGTCAACTGTCCCGTCCGTAACATTGTTAACGCAGTCCAGTGCGACTTATGTTTTTTTCCTCTTCATGACACATTTTTGACTGATCGTTTTTTGACTCGTAGATATTTGAATATATTGCTTGATATTTGATACCCGTTCGAATTAGATTTTTCTCAAAAGTGACAGCACGTGTGATTTGTGGATTACTGATAAGCGCGAGTGGAGAAACAGGCGTTTATTGATTCATTCTCAGTGTTGAGAAACGTAGCCTTCATGTGTTACGTTATTGTGTTAATAATAACTAAAGTAGCCTACCTAATTATGTTACATATTTATTTTGTATGAAAACTAGCGCGTTCGTTACTTATGGATTAAAAAGTAGGCTACCGTTGTATCAGTGCTGCGCAAGCTCTCTCTCTCACAAACACGGACGCGCGCACACACAGAGAGAGAAGATAATTGTAAAATGAAAAATTGAAGTTT
This sequence comes from Leuciscus leuciscus, assembly GCF_965113295.1. Lineage (NCBI taxonomy): Eukaryota > Metazoa > Chordata > Actinopteri > Cypriniformes > Leuciscidae > Leuciscus > Leuciscus leuciscus. The sequence continues at coordinate 28,286,589 of NC_138743.1, read as the reverse complement.
AAATTTTGTTCTTGCTTGTTTTTTTTCTGTCAAAATATCAGAAAGTATTTTGTATTATCCATCCGTGTTTTTAAAATTTGTTAAATGACGGACGTTTTACTGTTAACACAGCCCATGTCGGATTCGTCTTATAGCCTAGGCTACTTGTTATTATTTTTAGAATGATTCGTTATGCTATTATTGGACTCCTGTCTATTCATTGTCAACTGTTTTCTATAAATATGTTTGTATTGGCTAACATTTATTCAGTTAATGAGTGTCCTGTTTAAAATGTGCAATGTTCAAACGCAAAGACGGCACGTCACAAATAGAAGCCCTTTTCCCTGTGGTATTTTTTAGTATCATATTTGGATATTGGAATAATAAATAAAGTAGCCTATCTTAATTTTACACAATGTTCCTGTTTTTTTACTGTTTTCTAAGGGTTTCTTAATTTTAGACAAGTTGACCAGCACACATTACTGTATATGCAATGCAGTATAATGCATGTGTGTCGTATGTGACATATTTTGCACACAGGTAAAGGTGCCCAATATCAGTCATTTCTAAAGTAAAAAAAAGAAAAAAAGAAGTGTTTTGGAAAATAGCTCTTTATTTGATAATCATTAAAATTTGTTTTCTATACAGAGATATCGACATCGGTAAATATCGGTATCGGCCATAACAGCAATATTAATATCGGTTATCGGTATCGGACACAATTTTCACATCGGTGCATCACTAGTAAAATGCTACTGATGACGTATAATTTGCATCTTTCATGCTCCTGGTCACATTTATACAATAAGCACATTCTTCAAAGCTGTTTATCTCTGAATAAATTGTCTTCGGAGAGCAGCTTGCACATTTCGCATCTCTTGCATCCGTGGCAGACAAATGAAAGTGCTGTTCTGTGCATGTTAAGTTTTGCCGGTAAATCCAATGTGACAAAAACATGAATAAAACAACTTCTCAGTTCCAAGTCGTCAGGACTAAGCAATCAAACTAAATGTAAAAAAAAAAAAAAACTCCAATATTTTTCCGCCTGTGCTCCCTTTTTCCATCTATTCCTGCCGGTTCTCCTATTCCATGCAATTCATCTCTACTTCTTAAACAGCTTAACCCTCAGAGACGCAAACCCCCTCTCTATCTCTCACATGTCAAATCTCTCACCTAACTGTCAAGGCTTCAGTTAATTTCATTGGCTGGTTTATTGGGCCCAGAATGCAATGCTCTGCAAGCTAGGTGACGATACAGATACAGTTTGGCGCAGTGTTAATTAAAAATCTTTTTCATAACCCGACATAGAGCAGAGTTACTTGGTTACAATCACACTTACATATTCACTTTCGAACATTCAGAGCTATCAGAGGAAGTAAAAAGAAGAAAAAGAAAAATTGAAAACAGTGGGCTGGTTGCAATGGTGACAGGAAAAGGTCTAATGTAATTTGGTGTGATCAGAGGGGGAGATGCCTGAAAGAATGAAACTAATGAGGTTAGCGTAGCAAACTTTATTAAAACGCTAAACACACACTTGCACTTTAGTGCCAACAGGCAACGCTGAAGCTGTTCCAACCCGAGTTCCCCAGGCCTGATTAGCACAATATTCAGAGCTGATTCCTGCAGTTTCATGCACACCCACAGAGCTGCCTCTCTAATCCACTTCATAGTGTTACAGTCACACAAACATCAGCACTTAATCACACATCAGCTGAGATAGAGAGAGGGGGGGGGGGGGGAGAGAAAGAACGGCATAATAGAGTCAAAGACAAAAAGCAAAAGAATAAGCCGAACCAAAGAGAAAGAGAAAAAAAGAAGAAGAAAAAGCTAAACAAGAGGAAAAAAGAAAGTGAGCACAAGCAAGAACAAGAGTAAAAGAATAAAGCAAAAGAGCAAAAATGAAAAAAAAATGTAAAAAGCACAAGAGGAAAATGAGCCAAAAAGAAAAGAAATGGCACAAGAAATAATAAAAGAGAGAAAGAAAAAGCAAAAGAGAGCAAATATGGATTTGAATGAAACGACAGTAGAGTGTGCAAGAAAGCAAAAAGTTAGAAAAAAATTGGCGAAGGAAAGGGGAAGGCACAAAAGAAAGACTTAAAGAGAGCAAAAAAAGAAAAATGATCACAAGGAAGGGAACAAGAAAGAAAGAATGAGCACATGAAAATAAAAGAAAATTTAAAGAAAGAAAATAAGAGAAAAGAAAAAGAAAAAAACAAAGGATAATAAAAAAGTAGGCTAAATAAAGGAATAAGAGCAAGAAAGAGCAAAAGAGTTTGAAAAGGGAGAAAGCAGGATATGAGTATAGGAAGAAAACTAAATGGGAGAAATGAGGCATAAAGGAAGTTAAAGAAACGTCACTCGAGGGACAAATGCAGATGAACTGAGATGTAGAGCCCCCTGAGGACCTCATCTGAACTTTCACAACAGACAGAGCCGCAGAAGAGCGTGACACACAACAGAGCCACAGGAAAACTCCTCCACACATCACAGTCAACCACAAGACCAGAGAGATGTGAAGCAACATCCATCTCACACACCAGAAGATCCTAGGAGGAGATCTGGGAGCGGTTTTATAAGCAGTTTAATACTAGAACTCAAAAATATTCACCATGATTATGGAACAATTATTAGGCTTATTATTATTATTTATAAAACACACAGCCTCTTCAGAATGAATATATATGGAATATTATTGGAATGTATGGGATTCCAAAACTATTTTGTTAGATGAACCCCTTTGACCTAAAATATTTATTTGAAATAACCCAGAGATTTTAAGTGTTTCTAATGTTTTATGAAAAAGTATTTGTACATTTTTTATTAAATTTATCTAGACGTATTTTGGGGATGTTTTATGCCTTTATATAGAGAGAGAGAGACAGAAAGCAAAATGGTAGAAAGAGCCAGGATTCAATCTCGGGTCTCCGAAGCTCAAATATGTGTTATATGTCAGAGCACTGACCAAAAGGCTGGCGTCTCCAACTACATTTTTATGATGTTCCTTCCTTTCTGCAGTTCCTTCACAAACCCACAGAGGTTTGGGAAACCCTGCCCTACAGCAAAGGAACGTCCATCCTGAAAGGATGCGGATTTGAGGAGGAGGAAGGGAATGTTTGGACACACACAACCACTGAAACTTCTCAACTATGTGCAGCTTAATCTTTCGGGGATGGGATCAAAGGTCAGACCCAAAAAAGCCCATCAATCAACATGAGGCAGAAGACCTGTCAATCAATCACCTTTATCCATCAGCATCAAGACTGAGGGAGCGTCTCCATTTCAATACTAAACAACTCCTCAAATAGAGCTATTATTTATAGATCATTTTAAACGCTGATCAAGATCAAAACAAACGGTGAAATTAAGCAAATCAGATTGGTCTGATAACAGCCATGAGACCACACACAGTGACGTGTAGATTTGTGAGTGTGGTTCAGTCCAGGTGGGCCATCACAGGTGTGACAGATTTACTACAAAACAGCACCAAAAGAAAACATTACAAACACAAAAACACAGCTGTCAGGAGAGCTCAGGTGTCTTACGAATATGCCACCCATCACACACACAGACACACACACACAGTGGCATGATGATATATGGACTGGTTAGAGTTTATTGATTGGTAAATAATGACCAGATGTGACTCAGCTGGGAAAGATGCAGATGGCAGCAATGAATGAATGCATGCAAGTGTACGTGTGTGCGTGTGTTTATGTGAGTGTGTGTGTGTATGTATGTGTGAGGAGCAGATGTTAATATTACCAAATGAAATATTCAAGGGTATATCGGTCTAGTCCCACCTACAGATTGAGATAACCTTTCTCAAATTTTTTTTTTTTACAAATCTATATTTTAAAGGGATAGTTCAGTTTGAAATAAAATGTTGGTATGTTTTAGCTTACCTCAAGGGCATCCAAGATGTAGGTGTCTTTTTTTCCGCAGTAGTTTCAATTTTGATATTTTTAGGTCAAACCGTTCTTGTCTGTCAGTCATATAATGCAGGTCTGTGGTCACCACCTCAAAGAGCAAGCACAGAGTCCAAATTAAAACAATTCCCCATCGTCCAAATTAAACAATTCCCCATCGTAAGTACACATTGATGGCCTAAGACACGAAACGAGCGGTTTGTGTGAGAAAACGAACAGTATTTATATCGTTGTTACCTCTTGAACACAGCCACGTCCAGTGATCTGAGAGCGCGGACGGGTATAGATATATACACTAGATGTCGCCTTGGCTACGGTTTCGTTCCAATGAACTGCAGTAGCCAAGGCGACCTCTAGTGTATATATCTATACCCGCCCGCGCCCTCAGATCATTTGGATGTGGCTGTGTACAAGAGGTAACAACGATATAAATACTGTTCGTTTTCTCACACAAACCGCTCGTTTCGTGTCTTAGGCCATCAATGTGTACTTACGATGGGGAATTGTTTAATTTGGACGATGGGGAATTGTTTTAATTTGGACTCTGTGCATGCTCTTTGAGGTGGTGACCACAGACCTGCATTATATGACTGACAGACAAGAACGGTTTGACCTAAAAATATCAAAATTGAAACTACTGCGGAAAAAAAGACACCTACATCTTGGATGCCCTTGAGGTAAGCTAAAACATACCAACATTTTATTTCAAACTGAACTATCTCTTTAAGGTCCGTTTATTCCAAGGACAATAACTAAAAAGTTTTAATAGCCTAATCATTGTAACTCTACACCACAGCTATAACGATAAAGACACAGCTAATGTAAGATACAATCATTAACAACCAATCACAATCCACCTGAGTATTTTAAGTGCCAGATGACAAAACCGCAGCACAAGTTTACAATCAATAGAACGCTCTCTTTTGTTGGTGTGGACACTAATATAGTTTATATTTTCACAGCAATCTTGCGTATTTATGAATGAACGTCTCGTTTTAAAGTCTTCCGGGTCTACTGACATTTGTTAAGACATCTTTAAACATTACAATCCTCATGATAACTTTTGTTAACTTTACATCAAGTAAATCCACTCCAAAAGCGAATTACTCCTGGACAGCAGCGCCATAGAAATATACAGAGCGACGGCAAAAACGAAAGTTAAAAGACAATATTCTAAAGATGGCTGCACCCTTGTTTCTCTGGCGCATAAGGTCTATAGTGAACTGGCCTTTACTCAGTGAATGGTGCTAGTTGAATAGTCCAAAATGACAAGTCATTGATTTAATACAGCCTAAACTTCTGCCCTGTGAAATATATAGCATTAGCAGAGAGAATTCAAACATTATCTGAAACATACTAATTGGAATAGAATCAAATAAAATCAGAATCAAAACAAGAGCTTGTGAATCAGAATGAAATATAATCTAGAAATCCGTATTGATACCCAGTCTCCATGTTTAGTTAAAATTCATTTTCATTTTTAGTTCGAATTAATTTCTCAAATAACTTTGTCCCTAAACATGATGTAAAAACAAAAAACGTTTCCTCAAGTCAGTCAGTCTTCCTGTCTAAGTGATTCTCAGTCAGAATAAACTGAATGAGGACCAGACCGTGAACAAAAAGTAATTCCAAAAAAAATTAAACACTATTTTCAAGCAAACCATGTCGTGAGACTCGGGACAGAAACTGCAATTAGTCTAGTTTCAGCTTAAAGACATGAGTAATTCCTGACACAGAAGACACTTAAACACACAGAGACAGAGAAACTCACACACCCTTCCCCAAGGGCCCACCGGCGTTCTCCACTAAACAGAGAGTCAGTCTCCATGGTTACGCTTTTAACACCTGATTAGGTCTTTTGATCCCTACCCTGAAATTATGTAACCTCAGGGCAGAGAAATGGACAGTCACACCCAGCAGAACCACAGCATACACAAACACATCCAAACCACAACAAACCCCAGAACACCTGCCTGCGCCGCAGCATGCTAACACACACACACCTCTGAATACACTCAAAAACAACAGGAACGCACAAGGCTTTTCACAAATAGTGGGCCAAACTGTGAAATACAACTCACATCAGCCTCATTTATTGTTAATACGCACATACACACTCAAACACAAACCATCTGGAGGCCTGTGGGAAACATTACGCTGTTGAGAATGACTTCCTGCTAACGGCTGCGAGAGAAATGAGGGGGGGAATTAAAAAAGGCGAAACAGATGAAAAGGCAGAGAACAAGAAAATGGAAGCAAGGGAGTAATGGGTAATGAAAGGGGAGAGAGGGGGAAATGAGCTGATACGCTTGCAGAGAGTACAGCGGGAAGGAAAAGAAGAGGAAAGAGAGAGGGGGGATCTGTGTGCACTGAGATCTGTACAGCGTTGCCTACAGGGCCTTAATGAAGGGGTTATTCGACACAGGCACGGGTCAGCCAGAGGATGCCGCGGCAACCATGACATCATCAAAAAGGGCCAGTGTGAGTCACCGCTGCCCGCTCGGCCACAGGGAAGCAAAGGGGCGGGTCAAAGGAATGTCACTTGTATACGTGCCAGGACGCAATAAACAGCATTCCTTGTTCCTTGCGTAAAACACCAAGTACCGCCAAAAAAACACAGCGAGGCGAACACAAGCAAACAGACTGCTGAGAGGAGGCAGGGAGAGAGGAAAAGCTTTACACATCAAAAGAGCGGCCCGCAGAGTTTAGATTTTAGGGCTTTTGGGGTTTGAGGAGGTTCCCACCAAGGAGGTTGCTCTCACGAAACTGTCACTAATGGACAAACACTTTGAGTTGAACGGTCCCAAGCGGTGCGTGTGGGTGTGCGACCGGGTGAAATGTTAAGGATTTCTCTTGTAATCTGTAGGGTATGTGGGGTAAAGAGACAGAAAATGAACTTTGTTCATAGCGATTGTAGTCCAGCACTCAGACAGACGTTTTGGGCTTTGGTGATAACAGCTGTTTTTTGTTTTTTGTTGTTGTTTAGCATCTCACACTTGATCAATATATAACCAGCTAACTTTTTTTTGTAATAAATAACTTTGAAAAAGCTTAATAAACAATTAAAGCACTCTTTCAATGCCAAAAATCGCAAACTTTGACAAATACTGTCTATTATTGTTATTCTTCTGAAGTGGTTATTGTTTACCGGTGGACTGATAAAAATGTGCTTTCCAACTCCAAGAAATTGGCGTTAGTCCAGCCAATCAGATCTCAGCTTTTGAAAAATTATGGACATTACAATGTTGTTTATCGTTTCATGTTTAACTTCTTTTATCAGTGACAAAAATGACTGAAGAAAATCACCAGTGGATTCAATAGACATTGTGTCAATTTGCAGGGTAAATAAGAGTGACAGTATCAATGATTATACTGGGATGGGAAAATCAAAATACATTATTTAAGTATTTAAATGTAAAATCTATTGAAATAATAATCCCGATCACAATGTTGAGGGAAATAACTGATAACTGTGAAGTTTCTATATGAGCAAGCCATCTGAAGAAGAGACTAAGCCTCAACCCACAAGGCCATTAAACCAAGCACTCGTTCATCAATTAAACTTAAGGCCTTCACCATTTTGCCACTCATATCAAGATATTAGATTTAAAATGCGCGCTCTGGGCTAACACAGCAGCTGCTAATGCTTTCTCACTGCCAGATATGGAGATTCAGTACATCTTTTCTTGATCCAAAGCTGCTTTAGAATCAGATTAAATATTAATACATTTCTGAATGCGTGTATGAGGAAGATCAAAGAGTAGCTTTGAATTGCATTACTGCTCTCTACCTCCTGCTCCAATGCTGACCCCAGTCACATGACCTCTCACATCTGACCTACGACCCATGAGCTGTTCCTCTTTGTTTCATCTCTGACAAGCTAGCTGACCCGCTGGCCACAGAAAGCCGAGTCCCGTCGTCTCAGAACGGGAGGAGAAAGTGATGAGGTTAAACCATCATTATGTTTCTGAGTCTCACTAAAAATCAAGACTCCAGTGTTTCCTGCCGAGTTCTGCTTTTGCTGAATGTACACTACCGTTCAAAATACTTTGATTCAGCATTGATGTATTAAATTGATCAAAAGTGACAGTAAAGACATTTATAATGTTACAAAAGATTTATATTACAAATAAATAGAGCACTTTCTATTTATCAAAGAATCCTTAAAAAAAAAAGAGTTTCCACAAAAATATTGAGCAGCCCAACTCTTTTTAACAGTGATAATAATAAGAAATGTTTTTTGAGCAAATCATCATATTAGAATGATTTCTGAAGGATCATGTGACACTGAAGACTAGATTCTTTCATCACAAGAATAAATTACATTTTAAAACATATTCAAATAGAAAACAGTTATTGTAGACTGTAATAATATTTCACAATGTTTTGTGACAAAATAATGGTAGTTAATAATATATTTAAACATTTTCAGCAATAAATAAATAATATTGATTTCTGTTGTTCATCAAATAAAAATAATAATTTAATAAATCAAAAGAATATCTTTCAAACCAGACAGTTGTATAAACCTTAAAGGAACACTCCACCGTTTTTTGAAATAGGGCTTATTCACCTTCTTTCTCACATTTAGATAGGTGGGCAAATGCATTTTTGTCTCAGTGCATGCATTGTTTTAGTTTGACAGGGTCGGCGTGAGCTTAGCTTAGCATAATGAATGGAATCCTTTGTTGCCAGCTAGCATGTCCTGAATAAAAGTGATATAAAAATAAAAAAAACCCTACCTAATTACTTCTTGTGGCCTGCGTATTCACAACAAGTACAAATAGCGATGCAGATAAACACTAGGCGATTTCCTAGGCAGATATTGACTTATATATTAAGGACTATATTAGGGGGAAGCACAGGCGAAGCACTGCTACTTGGGCGTGATATCTCTGCGCCCAAGTAGCAGTGCTTCGCCTGTACTTCCCCCTAATATAGTCCCAAGTCAAAATCTGCATAGGAAATCGCCTAGTGTTAATCTGCATCGCTATTTGTACTCGTTGTGAATACGCAGGCCACAAGAAGTAATTAGGTGGGTTTTTTTTTTTTTTATCACTTTTACTCAGGACATGCTAGCTGGCAACAAAGGATTCCATTCATTATGCTAAGCTAAGCTAGCGCCAACCCTGTCAAACTAAAACATGCATGCACTGAGACAAAAATGCATTTGCCCACCTATCTAAATGTAGGAAAGAAGGTGAATAAGCCCTCTTTCAAAAAACGGTGGAGTGTTCCTTTAACTTCACAAAACAGGTCTTGTTCATTTCGATACACATGACATGATCAGTAACAGAATCATCAGATATTAAATGATTAATCATTCTGACTGATTCAATGAGATCATACAGTGAGTGATTCATCCGAATGATTCAAATGGTACGTTTTCGAGGTTTTTTTGAGCAATTCATTAAAGAATTGGTTCACAATAAGTCACTACGCTAGTTGTGCTACGTGTTTGCATCTGAAGTATTATTTAAAATTTCATAAAGACTATAAAATCAGTTCAGGAAACATTGCGAGACAGATCCGCATTCATTCAAACTAATAACCAACTCAATGAACATTCTGCCTCCTACACAAACTGAACACAAGCCTCTTCTCAAAGTCTGTTCATAAAAAGGTGAACTCCAGGCGGCATCCAGGCAAGTCATTCACAAACACACAAATACATATGCATCACACGCACAATAAAACTGCTTGTGATTAGTCAGCAGGCGTCCCTCTGAGTTGTTTCAGCGAAGTGGCTTTTTGAGCTCTGCGGTAGGGAGAATCACCAAAACAGCTGACATTCAGCCCTTCACCGTACGTGTCCACTGGTGTGGAGTGAGCTGAGAGGAGCAGGTCTTCTCCATTTATTATCTATGGGAGCTGAGAGACAGGCACGCTCAGGGGATTGTGGGATTGACAACAGATCAGAGCAAGTGGTGAGAAAGTCAAAGAAGATGAGAAATGTGTGACTTTATGCAAATGTAACTTTTCAAGTAAGAAAAGCAACTTTTCAGGTAAAAAAAAAAAACTTTTCAAGTAAGAAAAGCAGACAGCTTATCGCCCGTGAGGTGAAGGTAGACATCTATCATAATCTGCCGATAGTGCTGGAGTTTCAATATTTAAATCATATCGTTACATATTCAGATTTCAAATACAGTTTATATACACTAACATTTAAACGTTTTTTAAAAAAAGAAATTATGCATTAAATTGATCAAAAGTGACGGTAAAGAAAAGAATACTACTACAAAACATTTCTATTTCAAATAAATGCTGTTCTTTTTAATCTTTTTGAATCCCAAAAAAAAAAAAAAAAAAAGTATCATGACATTTGCACAATTGTTTTCAACATTGATATATTAATAATAATAAATATTTCTTGAGCAACAAATCAGCATATTAGAATGATTTCTGAAGGACCATGTCACAGTAGCTACATTTACATGGACACCTTTTGTTTCAATCGGAATTAATTCATTCTGATTTATGAATCCGAACGTAGTGTTTACGTGAAAGTGATCGGGTTGATGATCGGAACTGATTTTTTTCAAGCCCTTCCCGCGCCCAAAACAAGGCTTTCTGTTGATGAGAGAACGAAACAAGGACTGGTGGTGGGCAGTTTTCCTGATCCACTTCACAGACGATGAGTAGAAAGGAGAAATTTAAAATGAAACAGTCATTTATGACACTTTATTCAACAACAACAACAGTTTGCTCCACACGTCATACGCCATTTTTATGTCATTGCACATGCGCAGTACTTTCCGGTTTAGGTTTTCAATCCGATCAATTGTTTACATGTTCTTTCGATCGGATTAGAAAAGGTTTAAACCACCCCTTACAATCTGAATGAAATTTTCAAACGAATTTGGCCAATTCATTCCGACTAATGTGGTTACATGTGAATTATTTACTCTGACTGTGCTACTAGTCCGATTACAGTCGGATTATTAGGGTCCATGTAAACACAGCTACTGAATCAGTAATAGTTGCTGAAAATTCAGCTTTGCCATCACAGGAATAACTTACATTTTAAAATATATTTAAATAGAAAACAGTTCTTTTAAATGGTAATAACATTTCACAATATTACTGTTTGTACTGTATTTTATATCAAATAAATGCAGCCTTGGTGAGCATAATTAGACTTTTTTCAAAAACATAAAAAATGACTGATCCTTAGTCCTACTCTAATGTCCTTCATTCTCTTTCCCACCTATTCAGCCTCTTATTTAAATCTAAAAGACAGCTGTAGGGGTTCGTACGCCTCACGCAGACACACAGTGTATGGTGTTCACCCCTTCACTGCCCTGAGTCTGTCAGATCAGAGGTGGCCGCTAACAATAAGCTGTTATGCATCTGTCTGCTAGACCGCACCTCCTGCTATTCTTCAGCTCTGATAGAAATCGGACGGAGAAAGACAAAATCAGAAAGAGAGAGGTGAGAGGGGAGCGGCACCCTTTGCCCACTGGGACTCATGGGTATCAGTGTGTTCTTTGATCTTTCAGCTTTTCAGCGGCTCATGGAGTCCACCTGCATGTCTCCGCACCCCACCTCTTTCCCCCCTCAGAAACACTTGAACCCACTGGATGAGGTCCAGGGATGGCATGGTTTCAGCTTCAGACATCCAATGCATACCTCACGCAAAAGCATTCACTGTTTGGGACACTTGGGGTATTTGATCACTTCTTGTGGTTTTACGGATCAAATAAGTATCGAATGACTTCCCATTTCAATTCGGATTCACAAGCTCTCATGATTCATTTTCATTCTGATTTGATTTAATTGGAGTAATTTTCTGTTAGAATGTCCATTCTATATATTATACAGGATTAGACATAATATTATGTCTTTTGTATCAATTCAATCCAGTGTTTTTACAATTTGAACTATATTGTTTACGAATCAGAATAAATTGGTCAGGTTGTATATTTCTGATTCATTACAAAGGCATGGCTCAAAAGAGTCATTTGTTTGTGAATTATAATAAACTGGTCAGGTTATACGTCTCTGATTCCTAAGAGTAATTTGTTTGTGAACCAGGCTACATTGGTAACTTTGTGTGTTTCAGATTCATTAAAAAGAACAGGAGAAAGTCATTTGTTCATGAATCGGACTACACTGGACAATCAAGTTCAGTAAACACTGCAAACTCGTATTCAGACTTGGACTCTAAAAAGTAATGGTAAGTTACCACAACTTACCTGTTACACAACAACAAAAGTAAAAAGTAACCTGTTACCACAACTTAAAATTCATCATTTATTGATTTAATTAAACCTTTTAAGTTATCAAAACATTGTTTTGTTGACATACTAATGTTGATCATTACATCAACTCTTGTGTATAATTTATACTCAAATTCTGCGTTAACTGATTTTTTTTTTTTATTAAGTTGTAGTAACTTAATGAGTCTTGACAACTGGATTTTGGGCACTGGATAGTTCCCAGCATGTTTTAACTGAATAAAGAGAATAAAGGTTGAAATAAAGTGTTATTTTGTTTGTTTTTAGTGAAGAGAAATACCTGTTATTGTTTAATGCTGTTTTATAGTTCTACAGTTCTGAGTTTCTGTTATGTTGAAGTTTTTGTGGTTACTACTGTGGTGAAGAGTAGACTACATGAAGGCAAACACTACATTGACTCTCTAAACAATAACAGCACTAATGTCACATTAAAGCTGCCGTTGGCAAGTCTGGCAGATTGGGTCGATTAGCCAAAATTTTGAATGTTTACAACTCTCATGCCCCTCCCCACTACCAGCGAGCACCCTCCCATCGAGGTCGTGCTTGTCAGTGCGTCACTGTGCGTGTGTACCTGATTTTCTGTGAACGCGTCCGTCTCTTCAGCATCTATCAACACCATGGACTCGGAGGTAGGCTGCCCTGGCTAATCTATCCATAGATAGCAATAACCGAGGAATTGGAAGCTTGTTAGTAGATTTTCTCTCCGCCATCACGCTTCATGCAATCTCCAGGCGAACTTCAGGCGTGGCGTGTGCATGTGATATTAACGTGCGCGAGTGAGGGGGGGATCTGTGGCGTGTGCACGACCTGTGATTGACAGTCAGATATCACACCCCCCTGCGCTGATTGGACCTGATGAAGCGGGAGCGCTGGATTTTTGCAAAACAAATAACACGCTCCAGGTGGAGTTAGAAGCTCTGGTTTTTTTCTAAAACCACCTTATTTATGTTGTTCTGTCGGATTATAGTGTCGATTACACTGAATATGATCAAAAAAATGTTGCCGACGGCAGCTTTAAGCATGTGCAGTGATAGCTGTGGACTTTAACTGAAATCAATTTGAGTAATTGGTTCCAGGGCTACAACTCAAGTACTTGGGAGCAACTTAATTTTTTGAGTTATCAGCCTAAATTTTTTTTTTTTGATTTGGCAAATTATTTAGGCTAGTTCTCTAACTCAATGTAGTTTGTTGGTTCAAAGTTGATAAACTCAAAAAGATTGATGCAAACGGTTGTGTTCATTTTTGTTGTTGTTGAGCCTACTTTTTTTTTTTTTTTTGAGTGCAGGTAAAATATGCCACCTACTTCCTGTACACACTAGTACGCAGGTGCTGAAACAGCCACATAATGCAACATTTGACAACCAAGATCTCAGGGGTGTGGATGTCTGCATGCGTGTATCCCTGAACCAGGGAGGAATTCTTCTCCTTAACGCTAGTTTGCTTCCATGCGTGAGTGCGTGTTTTGTGCATCTCCAAAGCAGAGCATATCATGTGTCAGATTTAACAAAACCTCTCTGAAGACCTAAATAACAGACCTGCCACTCACACAACGCTCTGTTATCATGTAGTCTCAGATGCATTCCTGGTCCATACACCCCCTCTGAATCACAGGCTCTGTTTGAAGCTACAACTGCTACAAAAAGCCCATTCCTCCGGCAACTAGGCTGTTTACAGCATCTCAGATACACCCTTAAATAGGTTGGCGTGCGAAAACACAGTGGGCACAAAGAGAGAGAAGATAAGAAACAATCACTGCCAAGTTTGCGCGTGCAAGAGTTGAGGGAACTTTTTTTTTTTTGGAATCAACGAGTTTTAGAGTTCACAGTGCTGATCAACCTTACATTACCTCACTTTGTTGGATTCAGTCGGCTCTTTCAAACAGCCTAATGCTAATGACTGTGTTCTTAAAGCATGATATGTACACTGACAAGCTAATTAGATAAAAGTGTGTGTGGGGAAAGTCAATCAGATTTGATTATTTTCAGAGATGTAGTCTTGCGCTGAGGGTACTTTAGGATAAGGAGGAGGTGCTATTGTAGTGATGCCAACTAAAGGAAGAATAAGTGTAATCATTCCAAACAAAGGCAAATTTAAAAATAGTGGGTTTGGGATTCAGTTCAAGAGTTTACAGAAATAGAAAACTGACTGAAAATATGAGAAGTGATTTTATCATCCAATAACTGAATCTTCAAAATGTAAAGAAATGTGCATGTGAAATAATCCAGATTTAAATGGATATAATGTAGAAGTAACCAACAATGGATGATATTCACAGAAAAGGGGGTCTAAGTATATTGTGCTCAGCAAGGCTGTTTTTGATTGAAATTGTGAAATATATTTAACAATAAAAAAAATGTATATACTTCAAAATGTTCATGTGACCGCAAAGCTTAATGTTCATTAGCCATAAGTCCAGCCTTCAGTGTCACATGATCCTTCAGAAATCATTCTAATTTGTAGGACTGCCCTAACTAAACTGTTAGTTGTACATTGAAGCCTTTAGTCAATTATAAGTCAATTTCTTATTATTATCAATGCTGAAAACAGTTGTGCTACTTGAAAAAGTTAAAAAATAATTTATTCGTTTCGAAACATTCTAAATGTCTCTACTGACACTTGATCTATTTAATGCATTATTTAAATACATAATGAAATCAATTCATGGCAAAAGAAAAAAAAAAAACTATGAAAAATAGCATTACCGTAGATTGTGGGGGAGACAAAGAGTGTCAAACTTAGTGAGTCAGAGTAGAAACCCCTGATGAGCTTCTTTTGAAGACAGGAAAATAAGATTATCTTTAAAACTTAAATTTGTTGAATATGAGAGGGACGACTATCTTATTAGGCCAATCCAGCTGTCATTTCACAGCACTGATGTTTATGAACAACAAAAGAAGGATATTAAAAGATTATAGACCGGAGATGTCTGACTTAGAACGCCGCCACCCATCATGCTTTGGGTGGAGACCTCTTTCTGTCCCATAAGTCTGTGTGGGAGAGATGATAGAGGGCTTGATTGTAGGGACACCTGTGTTTTGTTACAGTGCAAAACCAAAAGGTGGAACACAACAAAACACACAATCACAAAACTGCTGCTATGACAACTACCCTGATCCGCAGGGACACTTTGTTTGAAAGTTATACTGGCAGAAACGTGTGCGCTCTCTCACTCAGCCACAAACAGCCACAAACACAATGGTGTCCGCTTGCAACGTTTTTGCTTCCTTTTTTTTCCCTCCCTCTCACATAGAAAAAAATATAAAGACATCCAAAAACACACCCAACAACAAAAGTGCTGGATAAGATGCAGTTAATGCAACTTTCTCTCCGCAGGGAAGAAGGCTTACCTCAGCTGCTTGAGTTGCTTTAGAAGCAGCACAATGCCCTGAGCTAACAAGATTTTCTCTAGTTCTCTCTAGTCTGTTGGGGCTGCGCAATTAAGCGAAATAAAACCGAAATCACGATATGGCTTAGTGCGATTATCAAATCGCATAGGCTGTGATTTAAATGAATAAATATATGCACCGCCATTGCATATTTCAGGATGAAGTGCTGGCACTGTGTTCAATTTCACTTGAGTAGCTCATGATCTGTTGAGTTTGGGTTTCATATCATGCATTTGGGAATGGAACATGCGCCAACCATTAACCAAACTTGTAATGAGAAGTGCTTATTAACTGGCTATTGTCAAAAAGGAACACCTGTATGAGTTTCTTTCTTCTGTTAAACAGAAAAGAAGATATTTTAAAGAATGTTGGTATCCAGACAGTTGGTAGCCAATGACATTCATACTATTTGTTTTTCCTACTATGGAAGTAAATGGGGTCCATGAACTGTTTGATTTCCAACATTCTTTATAATATCTTATTTTAATCAGCAGAAGAAAGAAATTCTACAGGTTTGGAACAACATAAGTGTGAGTAAATGATGACAGAATTTTCATTTTTGGGTGAACTATCCCTTTAAGGGCTCTCTGGGTTTTTTAGAATAAATGGTTTTAGTTTTGAAAATAAAGAAATTAAGATGCCACAATTGCAGTATCTAGGTCTTTTAGTCCAAATTCACAAAAAACGAAATGGTGCGATTTCAGTCAGACTAAAGCATTTACATGACAATGACTGCTTTAGTCCGACTGAAATCGAACTTAAGTGCACATAAACGAAACATCAGAGAAAGTGGTTTCTTCTAAACTTCTAGGAACAGTCCACCCAGTATTCATTTTCCTGAATGTAAATTAGACTCATCCTAAACAAACTCTTTATTTAGAGTTCATTAATCAAAATAATAATATCGATGACAGAGTGAACAAGAGAGAAACATTTCAAATTCCCTAAACACCTAATTATTTCAGAGATTTTTCTTCCCTTCATATCAAGCTTTGCAGGAAGTCTCCATGGTCTGATTTACACCAATAGTGCGGTACAACTCATGACCAGACGAGATGGGGCAAGACAAACAGTTCTCCACCGAGATAACCATTAAGCTAACATAACTCCATTCATTTAAGCTTTTCTGCATGGAAAAACAAGTTAACTGTATCTGATCAGATCTGTCTGGTATATGGGACTGTGTGAGTCCAACAAAACCATCTAAACTTACCCTAACTGGAGTGCTCTTGGCCTGGACCCTCTGAGACTGTGCCCCCGTGGGACCTGGATCCCTCTGGCCAGCTCCGGCACCCTGTGCTCTGACCCCCGCCGCTGCCGATCCATTAGTACACGTGCCATGCATGCTTCCCGTCCTCCTCGGCCTCTGCTTGATGCCGTCCAGTAGCCGTACCAGGAGGATGTTGCTAGGCAACTCATCCACGCCACTCTCCACTAGCGTGCGGCACTCCGGGCAGCGCAGTTCTCCACGCGACCCCACAATTCCAAGCAGGCATCGCCGACAAAACGTGTGCTGGCACGGCAAAACCTTTGCCGTGGTGTCCAGTCGCTCCAAGCAGACCGGACACTCTAACAGGTCCAGGAGCGCAGACTCATCCATTTTCACACTCGCACAATCTTTCTGAGTGTAGTCGTTCATTCAGTCAGTTTTGTCTCTCCGAAGAAAGAAGCGCATGGTGTGGGAGTGTGGATATAAGGTTGTTTGGAGGGAAAGGCCAATCCTGCTGTCACGTCACTCCCATGCCGCAGTCATGATCATATCTCTAGCATTCACTGCAGAGAATTAAAGAAAAAGATATCATATAACACTTATAGAGCATTACATATGCAATACATTTGGTGGTTTCAATAGCAGGCAAATGGGAAAGCAATGTAATGAAGATGTTTAAGGGAAGTGTCATAAGAAACCTAATTTCTAAAATCCAGGATGTTCAAAAACATCTTTGATTTTTAAATGCACAACAAACTTGACACAAACAGCAGTAGAACAGAATGAACTGGAGCAGAAAATAAGCTTGAAAAGATGTCATCACCAGGGATGGGAATCATAAGGAATTTAATGAATTTGTTTCAGATTCTGGTTCCTCTTAACGATTTTGTTCCCTGATGGTTCTTGTTATACTTCTGAGGAAGAAATATTTGGATAAAACTGCATTTAATGCCAAATGATGAGATAATTTCAGATTTTAAGAGAACAGATATAAATCATTACAAAGTAATACATCTAAAACAATTATTGCAAAGGAGAGACTTTTAACAAGTGGCATAAGTGCAATACAATAACTATATAATAAAAATAGCAACAACAAAAAAACAGGTTACATATATGTAATTAATGATTTTATCTATTTTCATAAAATAACGTTACCACTGATTAGTACAAAACTCAAATTGTGTATATTTAACTATACACGTTGTCATATCACCAACCAGTCCTTAACTACACTGATTAATGTCACACAATCACAACATAGCACAACGAAAGTTCTGACCGAATCGTACACTAAAATGAATCAATTCATAAGAGTCACTCAGTCGGGAATCGGACCACACTTGCAGCCGTGTAATTTTTTATTCACTAAAAGGAACCGAATCATAAGAGTCATTCGTTCGGGAAATGGACTACAGTGGTCACCGCTGTAAAGCTTCGCGCTGCAGATAGCCTACAGAAAACAAAACTAGTAAACACTGAAGGTGAGTCCCAATTCGCGTACTTTTAACGGGAAAAACGAGATGTGGAATGTTGGAAACTTCATTTACTTAACTGTCACAGCTTTGCTATTTTTAAAAACGTATAAATACTCAAATGACCAAATGTAGCTACACTATGCACTCATACCATGTAGCCTACTATTCCATCTAGCGTATGAATTGTATGAGTCAAAAATATGAGAAATGCAAGTTCGACAACCGTTAATAGAACAGACCGGCCGAAAATCATTCGGTTCAGTTTTTTTTTTTTAATGGAACAGGTCCTGGTTCTCTGGTCTCAC
Organism: Leuciscus leuciscus; assembly: GCF_965113295.1. Taxonomy (NCBI): domain Eukaryota; kingdom Metazoa; phylum Chordata; class Actinopteri; order Cypriniformes; family Leuciscidae; genus Leuciscus; species Leuciscus leuciscus. The sequence continues at coordinate 28,268,068 of NC_138743.1, read as the reverse complement.
TACACACAGTCCCCAAATGAACTTGGCAACGGGAATTACGCTTCAACAACTAAATAAGAGTTACCGTCACGTTTGGTCGGTTGGCGAAATGAGCCTTCGTGTCTAAACTGCAAATATGCTCGCCCCCGTCCCGTCTCTCCTCGAGCCTCATCCACTACTATCCTACCTACCGGTTAACCAGATTCATTATCTAACGTACTACCACTTTTACTATTTAAAAAAGGCAAGCAGAACACTGAATAGAGACTTAATAAAAGAAGACCTGCCAAATCAAACATCTTTATTCTACTTGTTAATGAACAACAAAACCTGAAACAAAAATCAAAGCAAATCAAATGGTTGTATACAGAATAAACAGAACAAACAATGTTACTACTTAGCGAGGCAATGTAGTTCAAATACAGCTAAAGAGAAAGTTCCCCCCAAAATACAAAAGGATGTTGGGTAAATTGACAGCCCCAGTCACTATTCGCTTGAAAAGATGGAAGAGTGAATGGTGACTGAGGGCGTCAGTCACATCATCTTTAGTGAAAGTCATACAGGTTGCATAGCATATGATAGTGAGCAAATGAAGAATTTTCAATTTAACTATCCCTTTAAAAATTAACTGCAAACACTCAACCTCGTCCGCTTTTGCGTTAACGTCTTGAATAAAACCAAAAACCCAATTTAATTACTACAAAACATTAGCTACATTGTAACCAAGTAGCGGTACAAATATATCGGCCCCACAACTGCTGTCTGAGTCTGTTTAAATAACTCCTGAAACTAACTAACCCATCACCAATAGTGATTTGAAAACCACGGCAAAATGAGGAAAAAAAACGAACAAAAAAGTATAGTGTTGTGCGTGATGTGTCACAATAAACAGGGCACGACAGACGCTTTTCATCGACACGTTTGTCTGTAACTCGTGTTCATGTTGCTTGTAAGTAACCTTGTACGTTAGATTAACAAACTTTGATCGGATGTTCACATTTAATTTAGTATCTTATTACGGAGATATCTGTGAGCACGAAAACGCTACCTTAAATAAGGGCCCCTTCTCACTCCTCCTCTTCTTCCAGAACAGTTTCTTTCCCGAGTTCCTCAAAGTAGGGAATTCGCTCTGGAAAAGGGATCCTGAAATCTTGATCGCCCAGTTGGACACAAGTTTACATATTCAGGTCCGTAAATCACAGCAAAGGACAGGTCCTCGCTCTGGAGCCGTTCGGTCGAAAAAGCTAAAGATCTAAGTCCGAGAGATTCAGGTAGATTAAATTGAGAAGAAAGCGAAGAAAAACAGGAGAAGCGAGTTCCTGCGTCCGAGCGCCATGACGAGCTCTGTTGATATTGTGGGACACTGCAGCGGACGTGTAGTCGGGAGGGAGGGTTTTCAAAATGCACAGCTGAGAGAATGCAGCAGCCTGCGTTTTTTTCTGTTTAGGCTTTTTTCCTAGATAAACAACCCAAATTCTGCACTTTTGATCGTCATAAATAAGCAAAATGTATTTCTAAACCTTGCTGATTTAGTCTATCCGTAGTGGATAGTACACTCGGCAACGTTTTTCACTGACGAATAGTTTGTTTAGAATCTCCGCCTGCGTCATATAGTGTCACAAATCACGAGAGTCACTGCAGGGGGAATTTTTTTTTTTTTAAATCCTCTAGTTGCAATCTCTCGGACACGGCCAGACTCGCAAGAGAGATACAATTTTCACTAGCTAAACCTAAGCTATGTTCTGAATAGTATTCTTATTTACTACACTACTATTTCTACAATAATCAGTATGCTAATTGCATTCATTGACGATCTGTTCGCAAAATGTGCAGTAACAGAGAACAATGCAAAAAAATACTGTAATCAAAAGTTAAACCTGTTCAGATTCACATTCTATTTCATGAACTGCTAGAAATGTTAAATTAAATATCTTAATTAACTCATTATTCAACTGAATTTCCAGAGCTTATACAAACAAAACTGGATAAAAAAAAATATTTCAAAAATGATAACCTGCTTAATTAAATATGCACATATTACACCATGTGACAATAGCATACTACTTTTTAAACATTTAACCTTGTATAATCCATATCATTTAACATAGGCCTACTATTTGTAAAAAAGAAGAAAAAAAGGCCATTTTCATATTATATTATAACACCATGAAGTAAATATTAATTCTCTCAAACATAAATGTTCTCTCCCCTGAAACTTGTAGGTTATTCACCAAAGCTTTGCATCTCTCCTCCAGCTTGTGGCTCAAAGGTCAATTTTCCGCTACCTTCCACATGCACACTGGCACACACAAAGGTTAACACGGAGGTGAGGCTGTCAGAAGATCAACCGGTGTGTAAACCATACAAGAGACCTTTTAACATGACTGTGGTTCATATCAGATCAGATGCTTCCCTGTTACATGATGATGGCCAAATACCTCATAGCTTATAAAACAGGAAGTGTTTTCCATTTTAAACACATAACCCTATATGCTTCATTCTACAAAGACGGGGTTTCATCCTACAAACAGAAGCCTCTGGCATTCCTTTCAGGAATGAAGGAATATTTTTCACAGGCAATATCCAGTTATTTAAATAGGAATAGGAACATTATTGACATTTTTTTTTCTCTGAAATTTCCACCAATGTGAATGCATGGTCTCTTCTGTGTTAAATAGATAATGCACAAAAAAGAAAAGTGTGTCATTATTTACTCTCATGTTGTTCCAAACCCGTATCACTTTTTCTCTCTTTCTCTTGAACACAGGACATGTTTGAAATGTTTCTGAACATATTGGACCCCTTTTGACTTTCATCAAATGAACAGCTGAAACATTCTTTGAAATGAATTTTTTGGAACAAATGATGGTGGAATTTTCATTCTTGTGTGAACCACTGTTATTTTAGAGTCATTGAAATGATATTATATATTTTATTTTTTATATTTTCTGTTTTAGTTTAAGTTTTAATAATTTTGTTGTGTGTTTTTGTCATTTTACTAGTTTTTGTTTTAAAGTCTATTTAGTTTTTCAGTTTTTTTGTTTTAAACTAAACAATGATAAAAAAATGTTTTTTTCTATTGTATTTTATTTCAGTTAATGTCTATTTTATTTAAAGAAATTAAAAGGTTTTTTTTTTTTTATGGTTCTAGTTTTAGTTATAACAATAATAACCCTGGTGTGAACTATCCCTTTAAGATGGCAGTATATTGTCATCCTATAGTCCCTGAAGGCAAAGTTCTCAAGCCCTAAAGTCAACAGGAATTACATCATCAGTTTTCTACCTCACTGGCTCTTATCAAGATTTAGTAATATATCTTGTAAGAATTTATTGCATTAAGCATAAACAGAGTAAGTCAAAGGCAATACATGTAGCTTACTAGTTCAAAAGCAAATTAACAGTAGTGCATATACTTCCGCAAACAATTTATGTAATGACTCATCAGTTTTACAGAGCCTTCAGAAAACGTTAGCCAACAGAGAACATGGACGTGATGGATGTGCTTCACTATGTTAGACTTGATGTTGAAATGGCCCTTTATTAGTTTTTGGCTTGTCCTTTGTCTGCTCGAGGAAAAATTACAAGACATCGTCGTGAGCTATTTACACTCTTAACTAAATTGGGCCACTATAATGGCAACATTTGGTAAGCAAGTGTGTGTAATTGAGCTGAAACAGTTCATGAAGGGCTCATTTGAGCACATATGTGAGTGCTGTGTGTTTTGTCATGCCTTGGCTAATGAGAACAATAAATCAGAAAGAGAAAATAAATATGGTAAATATGTATGGAACACAGAAAAAAAGAGGTGAGAGGAATAGTATTGCGAGAGAGAATAATAAAGAAGTTAGATTTATGGTGGCACGGCTCTTGGATGTCAGAAGTGATCCCGGCGGAGCAGGCACAGCAGCCCTCCGGTCATATTTCACTGTTGCCGGGGGTCATTTAGCCCACCCCTGCGGGAGGGGCAGAGGCTGTAAAGCCTGGTGCAAATTTCTTGGATAACCCCGGAGGGAAGGCCCGCTTTGATTTATCACTGACCCCGTCACGGCCCAGTCTGAGGAGTGCAGGTGATTCACAATTACAAGCATATACATGTTTTTATAGCCTTATGCATCTTCATTCTTTATGCAAAAGGAGAAAATAATGCCATTACACTCAAAGTGCCAGAGCTAGAAAGTTATGTCGGCTTTTATTTTTTCCCTCGAGTGAGTTTGTGATCAGCAATTTGCAGCCACACACACACGAATCTGCCACGTTTGAGGCGACAGCTGTGTCACGGGCAATAAAAAAAAAGCATGGAGGGGTTGAGCGAGAGAAACAGATAGGAGAAAGAGAGAGAGGAGATGTGACAAATGCATTTTCCTCAAAACATGAGAGCCTGCTCTGACAGACAGAATAATGGATTCAGGGATCCTTTTGCAGCTTGAACGCATCTGTTTTCCAAGGCCGTGACAATCTACCACAACCATCTAAATCTTCAAAACTCTGAATTCATGACCTAATGTCAGACACAGAATAAGTGTGAGTCTGCTCCATATTCTCTGGTTTTATTTTAGGAAACGGCAACATGATAATCATTGAATCATTAAAGTCCAATCATTGATCCTTGGCTGTTTGTAGTCGTATAGTCGTAGCTCTCAATTAATAAGTAACAAAGCTTTTATAAGTACTTGGTCAACCATCTTCAAGTGGACATACTATTATTGCCACTGTCACTGGATGATGTCCTTTGGTCAGTCCAGAATTTATCAGTGCATTTGACATTAGGGAAAATTCTTACACCCCACACTTTTAGTGTTTATGAGGGGCGTTCATATACGAGATATGCAATATGATATGATATACGTATAAGGCACCTTTCATCACCCATCACTTCAGTTCTAAGATCAATGTCAAATACAAAATAATCAGGATATAGTTTTATAAGATAATTAGAAAGACAATAATTAAAATGAAAAGCATTAGGGATGCACGATATATATCAAAACCATATCGTTATTGACCAAAACTGACACGTTTTAAAGAAATATTTTTGTGAAAACTGTGATACTTTTCTTTTCCAGGATTCTTAGAAAGTTCAGAAGAAAGTTCAAAAGAACAGCATTTGTCAAATAATTGTCTTTACTCACTTTTGATCAATTTAATGCATGCTGAATAAAAGTATAAAAAAATAAAATAAAAAAAATTACTGACCCCAAACTTTTTAACAGTGTTTATTGATTTATTTACATCTATAGTTTTAAATTTAGATTAGCTTGTCATTGTCTAACTCAACCTAAACTAAAAACACAACTATGTTCTATTTTTTATATTTAAAAAAATGACAAAATCTAATTATGGGAATTATATGTAACATTTTAAATTGTCCAAGTTTTCTATCAGTGTTACTGATCCTAGTGGTGTTGTAGGATATAACACACTGTAAAAAAAGTTTCTGCCTTCAATTCTTAAGTACTATCAACTTAGTTGTTTAAGTCATAACAACTTAAATGACATTAAACTGACTTAAAAATTTGTTAAATCTTGTATAACTTGTAAAAAAAAAAAAAAGTTAAAAAAAATTGCACAAAGTCCCCCTGTAGTCAATTGTATCCCTTAAAACTCATCTTTGATCACCAAAATGATTTATTTTTTGTCATGCCTTAAAATAGCTTGAATGTAACTCTACACCCTTGCCTAATTTAGTATACGCAGTTCTATGAATATGCAGATTAGCGCCGCCTCCACTCACTCGCACCAGCTCAGAGATCCACTCGTCAATGATAACACGTTGACCTCCCCATATAAACACATTTCTTTGCGGTTCATCATCTAACACATCCTGCTTTGTCTTTCCCTCTCTAACCTACTCAAATACATCTATCAATATGATTTCCAGCCTGTGCTATTGATAATCTCAGCGTTCCTGTCTCAGCAGAACTTCAGCAGGATATTGAATGTCTGTTTTCACACCAGAGACTGTTAATAGTGCAGAGGTTAATGAAAGAGCAGTATTAATCTGCCTTCAGGTGGGGGAGGTGTTTAACTTTACCTAACCTACTTTAAGAAGCCCACTGAGAGACTGTACAAATAAACTAGCGTTTCAACTCTGAGAGAGAAAGACTGCAAAATTATACCTCCAGGCAAAACACTTGACAGATTAGGCACAAAGCCATCGGTGAAATTAGTCAGGTCAGATACGAGCCATAAATGATTCATTCATGTGTGCGCATGGCAAACGGAGCGTGAGTATGTATGTATTGCATATATACATAGGAGACTCGCATACCGCCTTTTGGGAACCGAAACCAGGAAGTCAATTAACTCAACCCCTGGGATTTGATAAATGGGTAAAAGATTTTATAGGAAGGGTGAGGGTGAGACAAGGATAACAGCTTTTTCTTGCACAATCCATTCTGCTGTCTTATTGCCTTATTCCACTGACCTCATCAGTCATGAACATATTAAACATTCCCAGTGTCCACAGGCCTTGATTAAAAGTCCCCACGAACTCCATGACTCCTGACCAGAAAATATTGAACATTTTATCAATGCAATGATTCATTGAAATGTTTGTATCATGAGCCCAAGGTTTTCTTGCAATGGTAAATGAGTATCATCATATCAGTAAGCAGTCATTTAGTTGATAAATAGTTAATTACATTGCCTCTTTTAATTGAAAGCATTTCAGGAGCATTAACAGTATCAGTGTGATTAATGACACCCTGCCATTTCTAAAATTGCAGTACAACATACATACCTCTTCCTAAAAAATTAAAAGGCACTCAAATGAGAGTAAAACTCTTGCCATGTTGAAGAAAATAAAAAATCCACTCTTCCATCCATCAGTGCTTCTTTGTACACCCTAATTTATTCTCCCACAGGATGAAGTAGCTGTATTTGCATAGCGCAGAGCCATCAAAGAGGCATAATTAACTGACAATGGATATAAAAAAAAACATACAAAGCACAAAACAGAGTGAGGCTAATTGATATCACAGAAAGTGTTTGCTGGTAGTTCGGGGCAAAATGCTTATTATATTTATATTTTAGTCATCATCTGATATTTTGCTAGTATACTTTTATCCTCAAAGATAAAGTCATTTACCAATACTACTACTATTTTTGAAAGAAGTCTCTCAAGGCTGCATTTATTAAAAAACAGTTTTCCATTTGAAATTAGAATTGAAATAAATGTAATTTATTCCTGTGATGGCAAAGCTGAATTTTCAGCATCATTACTCCAGTCTTCAGTGTCACATGATCCTTCAGAAACCGTTCTAATATGAGAAACTCAAGAAACATTTATTGATATTATCAATGTTGAAAACAGTTGTGCTGCCTAATATTTTTTGTGGAAACCGTAGTAAGGGCTGGCGAAAGGTGGTGACGACTGTAGGGGCCCAAAGCAACAACCTGCACCGGGGCCCTGAATACCCCATCTATGGCCATAACCGCAATACTTGTCACTTTTGGTCACTTTAGTTTTATGCATCCTTACTGAATAAACGTATTCATTTCTTTCTGACCTCAAACTTTTAAACAGTAGTATACATCCACAAAAGAATTTGATAATACAATTATCTTGGTCAGAATACACATAAATTAATTCAGAAAGGCTTGATTTAATGAAAGCAAACACTATGTGACTCAAGATATCCGGCAAAGACGCAACTTCCACACACACACACACACCCACAACAGTTTGTGGTTGTCTGAGAATGCACGGGTGTTCTGTGATAAGGGGAAACCCCTACATGCTTCCTGCCAATTCTTGTGACAGCTGAACGGTTGCTGCTGACTGACAGCTCACCAGACTAATCAGGCTGAGGATGGGTGAAGAAATCTAGATAACTGAAAACAGATATTGGCAACTGATTTTAGCTCAGCTGTTTCACATCCAAAGCGAAGTGTTTTATTGCCAAATACCCACACACAGGCACATTCTTTGAAAAAAAACAAAACAAGTTTATTTCAGTACAAAGATATATATATCCTGACATGCAATCAAACAGCAATGCTTGCAACTTATTTAACAGTTTTCTGTACACTTTCAATGACCACATTCTGCCAGCAACTAAAACAAAGAGGCCATCTCAACACACCCTGCTGGAGGTGCATCTGCGTACAACATGCAAAGCATCCGCACAGCATTAACAAAAGCTCTTAAAGGGATAGTTCACCCAGAATTAAAATTCATTCTATGGAGAAAAGCAGTTTAAGCATTCTTCAGAATACCTTCTTTTAAGAAAGAAAGTCATACAGGTGTGAAATGACATGAGGGTGAGTAAATTATGACCGATTTTAAGGGTGAACTATCTCGTTAATAAACAAGTGTTAGTGCACTTTATATGCATAGTAACTCTCCCTAAATAACAGTTATGTCAAGTCCTGAAATAATGCTTTAAGATTCACCAGTAAGAAATCTTAAAAGAGGCTAAATAATATTTGAGCATGTTATGAAAACATGTAAAAAGTATAAAAAAAGGTTCAGAAAGTTTGAGAAGACTGGTATTTTGAGACTATAAGTTCTGTTGTCTGAGGTAGACAGCTGGTTAAAACCCGCTGCCTGTTGTGTGCAAGCACCTGATATTGGGCAGATAATTGACCTCTGACCCCTGTACTAGACCTCCCTGGCCAGTCTAGAGCCTTAAAAAGCAGTTTCCATGGATTCAGCTGTCGTGAATACAGCAGGAGCAGCGTTTTCACATGCAGTCTGTCATCAGCTAGGAGGACACACATGTACATCTCTGTCTGAGACTTATTACTTCTCGCCTGCTAACACTCGGCTACGCTTTGGTTAAATATAATTATCCACAGCACATTTATATGCACAAAATTTACAGAGAAGTGCTTCAGTTACTTGGGATATGGAAGTAGAACTACAGTCAACCGTGGACTCTAAACTGCCCATGCTTGAGTGGCCCATTTCCCCTTTCCCCCCTCTCTCTCACTCCCCCCTTCCCCCATAGCACCTCCTCGGCCTGTCAGAGTGCATCATGGGAACACTTCAGCCTGCCAGCAGATTGTCCAAGGCTGCCAACGGGACGGATGAATAACTTCTATTCATCATTATCTGAGAGAGAGCAAAAGAGAGGGGCAGAAGAGAAAGAAACAGAGGAACTGTTATAGGATAGTCAACTCACTTATGAGAAGAAAACTTCCAGGCTATATTCCTGATGTCAGAGGTCACATTAAAGTCCATAATCTGGAGTTAGCCCTGAACGCATAGTGTAAATGCCAGGAATACCCTCACATCAATCAGAGGCTGCTACATACACAAGCAGACACATGTATGCGCCTTAACCCAAATGATGTGACCTGACCCGAATGCCCTGGAACTGCTCAGAGACTTATTCAGCGCATCTTGTGCCGCAAACATCTGCTGTACGAGCAGGCACTGCTTATATGAACTCAATCTGTTTGGACTAGTGAAAGAACCACATGCATTAAGATCAGAAATGAGCAAATTTTTTTATTTTGTTTACATATGTGTATAGTGTTTTTACTATTACTACTACTACTATTATTATTATTATTATCAATTTATATATTCTTTTTGATATTATTGTCTTGCATCGGGTCTAGGGAATAATAATAACTGGGTGAGGTAGACGCTCACATACCTGTACACATATGTATATTGTGTTAGTATTGTTATTACTAATAAAAAAAGATTTTGTTAGTGATAGCAATAATTTAATAAACATATAATACAACTTCGGTCCTGCAGGGTCACTGTCCTGCAGAGTTTAGCTCAAACCCTGATATATGACATTATTATTCATAATAATAACAAATTATATTTATAATTTATATGCATTTCATTTTTAATATTTTTTTTATTTCTATATTGTGAAAAAATAACTGGGGAAGGTATACATAAAAGGTGTACACATTCAGACAGACTGTCTGAATAAAAAACAGTCAATGTGTCTCTTTATGAATGTGTGTTTATGCGTCTCTAAAGTGCCTGAATTACGGCACTAAATGACATAATTGCCCTCTTCTACACCCATCCTTGTAATATTGCTCTATTTCTGCAAACATCCGACTGAATTAACAAGTGCATATGTAAGAACATCAGATCATGAAACGGTATACATGAATGGATCAGAGAGAGAGAATGTGTGTAAACACTACCTTCCTGATAAGCTCCATCTGCCATCACCAAATGGAGGATTTTAGGATACAAGTGCTGGTGCTCAGTTCCCAGAATGCTTTGCACCATGCTGGAGCCCATTGCAATGTTCTCATCTTCATCCTCATGAATCGCCTAAATAAACAAAGAAAATTCATACAAATAACAATCTAATACTGGATAAAGTCATGCAAACCGATTAAAGTCCTTAAAGGGATAATCCACCCAAAGATGAAATTCTTTCATCATTTGCTCACTTTCATGTTGCTACAAATTTGTAACACTTCATTTCTTCCAAGGCAAAAAAAAACAAAAAAAAAACAGGGTATTTTGAAGAACACTTGGGTCCAAACAATATCCAATCCACAGAAAATCATATGCAATATGAGGGTGAGTAAATGATGACAGCATTTTCATTTTTAGGTGAACCAACCATTTCAGTTAAGAATTCTAAGGTCATTTTGAGTTTTTTGTTTTGTTTTTGCAACTGGCAGCAAAAATTGCAGCAAATTACTGCAGTTTATTACACTTCCAGTGTGACAAACCATACATAAAAAGCATCATAAGGAAGCACATTTAACATTCTTAAAGGTTAAGGATAACATCTGTATCTAATTCCCAGAACGAACCCCAAGGCTAAAAACAAAATTTAGATGAGTGTCCTCATCTCAGAAGTACATGGCTGCATTGTTATTGGTGGCGTTTGACCACTAAAGACCTCTTAGATATGCAGAATTTCCGCAATGCATTCAACTGGGCACAAAACCACGGAATCTCACTGGAGACTTGGTGAGAGTTGACATTTAATGCAAAACGGAGGAACTCAGACCTTGATCTTGTTGTAGGCTTGGATGAAGTTCTCAAAGCCCATGGCCTGCTCTAGATGGAACCGCAGCTCCTCCAGACGACTGAAGATGCTGTCCTGTTGCTCTAGGTCTTCATCGTCTTCTTCCTCGCTGCCATCTGCACTCATACCCATGCATAGGAATAAAGACATGCTATAATCTATCACTAAGTTCACACAGTGAGAATGTACTGTTGTGGAACATTGGCTGATACTATGCTGACCTATGTCAGTATTGAAAGTGTTATTTGCCAGTGTCACTCCACACACTGTAGTCATACAAAGTCAATCAATCACCAGATTTAATTAACCAGAACAATATTAGCTCAATAAATATTTGTTTTCATTTCTAGTGTGCTTAGCAACAAAGTTTTGAACGTGATATTTGATTGTGGCGTATTTAGGGTGCAGTTCTATTGTGTTTGTGAATGCAGTCAGCAATTGTTCAGAGTTTTTATGGACATAGTTGTGTTTGTGGATGGGGTCAACATCTGTAATGTGTTCATAGATGTGGTTAGGTGTTGTGTTGTGTTTGAGTTGCATTTGAAGATGTTGTCAGCCGTTGTCCTACTTTTGCGGATGCATTTGGCTGGTATGCTGTTTTCACTGCTGTGCTGTGTTAGTTATGTCAAGTTATTGTACTGTTTTAGTGAATAAGGTAAGCTGTTGTTATGTGTTAGTGTTTGTATCTAGCAGTTGTGTGGTTTTAGAGGCTATGGTTAGCTGTTGTGCTGTTTTATAGGATATGATTAGCAGTTGTGTCTAGCTGTTGAGCTGTTTGAACAGATCTAGTTAGCTGTTGTGTGGTTTTAGCAGATATTGTTAGCTGTTGTGCTGTTTTAGTGGATATGATTAGCTGTTGTGTCTAGTCATTGAGCTGTGTTAGCAGTTGTGTGGTTTTAGAGTATATGGTTAGCTGTTATGCTGTTTTATAGGATATGGTTAGCTGTTGTGTCTAGTCATTGAGCTGTGTTAGCAGTTGTGTGGTTTTAGAGTATATGGTTAGCTGTTATGCTGTTTTAGTGGATATGATTAGCTGTTGTGTCTAGTCATTGAGCTGTGTTAGCAGTTGTATCTAGCTGTTGTGCTGTTTTAACAGATATAGTTAGCTGCTGTGCTGCTTTAGAGGATAAGGTTAGCTGTTGAGTTGTTTTATCAGATACTCTTAGCTATCATGTTGATTTAGTGGATATTGTTAGCTGTTGTGCTGTTTTAGCAGATATTGTTAGCTGTTGTGCTGTTTTAGCAGATATGGTTAGCTGTTGTGTCTAGCTGTATTGCTCTATTAGCGGTTATATCTAGCTGTTGTGCTGTTTAAACGGATATAGTTAGCCGTTGTATTATATCAGTGGTTGCGTCAAGCTGTTACTCTGTGTTTCCGGATAAAGTTAGTCGTTCAGCCTTTGTGCTCTATTCGTGGATACACAGATGTAGTTGTTTATGGTGGATGCAGTTGTGATTGCATTACCCGACTGCCACTCCTCATTGAGCTGGCCTTCACTGCTGTTCTGCTCTTCATCTTCCTCATCATCCATTCCATTAGTAACTGGCCCTCCTGGCTCTTCCTCACCATGGCTAACATCATCCTCTTCCTCAGCCATTTTATTAAAACACTCCTCCTCTGGACTGCATTTGTCATCAACAGCACTAGCCAGCCCATTAAGAACAGCTGCCTCTTCATCGGCCGGGCTGCCATTGGATCCACCACCATCGTCCTCCTCTTCATCATCATCATCATCTTCACTGTGCTGCTCCTGGAGAAGCCTCTCCATAGATGCTCTGAGCTCCCTCAAATCTTCATCCTCATACACACTGAGACAGAGACAGTCATAAGTGAGGGTGTGTTTATGTGAGTAGGTACACATGCATTAAGTTGTGTGTGCGTCTTACTCCTCAGGTTCAGACTGCTCATCCGCTTTATCCTCCAGATCCTCAATCTCCAGGTTGTTGTTAGGAACGACAGCACCTTCAGTTTCTGCAGCAACACTGAACACTTTACTGAGGTCTGGTAAGGAGCACGTCCTCAACATCTGATACAAAACACAAATGATTTCCTACATCACAAACCAGATACCCACACAAGAAATTGAAAACAGAAATATTCATGTTCTTATGAAGCAAAAAAACTTTAGTGAACTATGTAACACTTCAAATGCAAAGCTCCCTCCCCAGTCCACTCAGATTGTTTATTAAAAATAAGGTGCAAAAATGGCTCATCCTGAAATCTTCAGGGTTGTGTCGTCATTGCCATGAGCATGTAAAAATATGCACAAGTTCAAAATACTACTTCGTATCTAGGAGGTGCAGGAAGTTTACTCATGTGCTGTACTGTAACACCTGTGTCCCTGCATAGACAGAAGGATCCTAATGTTAGAAACAAGCATTTGAAGCTTATTTTTAACAACATCCCTGATCGTTTCCATCTGACCTTCACAGTTTGTGCAGCACATTTCAGAGTGAATTGTTTTGTGAACCTGTCACAATGCAATGCAGGCTTTGCAAAGAGGTTGTCACTGAACGATGAGGCAGAGCCAACTATATCACACCCAACAGCAAATTTAAACAATCTTACATGAGTAGAAGGCATTTACATGGAAGTCTTAAAGGCACAGTGACAAAAAAAAAGTGTCCCATTTTAAAGCTAAATTTCAAAATGAAAAAAAAAGTGCATGTTTGTTTTAGAGAGTTTATCTATTTATTTTTAGAATTTATTTTATTATTATACTTTTTTTTTTACATATGCATGGATAAATTGTTCTCAGTCAGAATAACATTTAAAAACATTTCCTAGAATTTCCTTTTGTGCGTACTTAAACCCTTGTAAATTGATTCAAACAGCCACACGATCTAATTCCTAATTGACAACGATTCTCCTGTGACAAAAATCCCACTGGAATATTCAGATCTGCACGTGGCGCTGCCGCTGACCCAGAGAAAGCAGTTGTCATGTATATGTACGAAACAGCTTCACAAACAGTCTTTTCAGCATCACAGTATGGTTATTTCTGTTATAAATATTTAAATTATCACAGAAGTACTGGGATAAAAGTTTACAAGTTCAGATATAAACACTGATGTCTACGGTAGAGATCAAAATAGAGCAAATCACCTTTTGAAAGTAACTTGGCACTTCAAATAACAATTGTATTATTACATTGTTACGCCACTAGGTTGGGACAAGTGTGTTAAAAATGTATTTGTCATTGAATCAGCCAATCATAAGATGTAAAAAAATAAAAAATAAATAGTAAGTAAAAAAACGTGTATCTTCTGAACAGCACAGTGGTCAACTATTGTTGTTTTTATTTGTGTTTTATAAATAAATAAATGAAATAAAAAACGCTGATTCATCCAGTAATGAAATAAGTACTAACAATGATTACTTGTACAGCATTTACTAATACATTATTAAAATAAAAAAAGTTATATCTGTTAATATTATTAAATGGACCTGAGCTAACATGAAGAGTTATTTTTTTTATTAACTAATGCTAACAGAGATTAATAAATACTGTAACAACAATACATGCTTAATGCTTTTCATTAGTTAATGAATGGTAAAGATCTTATTGTAAAGTGTTACCAAATTTTTTTTAACAATTTTAATGCACAGCTTTAGATATGCACCGATGTATCGGCCAATAATCGGTATAGGCCGATAAAAGCAATTACTTTTACTATTGGCCAATTGTTTAAAAACAGCCGATGATCAAGGCCAATTATATCCTGTCAATCAAAAGGGGGCGGAAAAACATGTCAGACTATAACTCATACTGTGTGTGAAGAAAATGTCTCGTTGAATTTAGAGCTGATTTATGGTTAGATTTTTACCATTATAGCGTGGTTGTGTACACACACTGCCGACACATTTATGTTCAAAGTGAATTTTGCATAATAGGTCCCCTTTAAGAAAATCAAACTTATCAGTATCCGCAGATAACATGATGGGCCCTATCGTACTTTACCTCGCGCACAAGCAGTTCCGTCTGCGCTCTGGAGACGCGTTTCGGTCTTTCCACTATCAAATTCCGTCATGTAAATAGCGAATCCGCTATGGCGCCAGCGCAACTGGCATTTAAAGGGAATGGGAGATGAGTCTCTGATTGGTTTAACGCACGTAAATCCCAAAACACACCCATTACTCATTAAGAGAATAGGGACAACCCTTTTAGACCATGCGCCTGGCGCGCCGACCATTTTTCCCGTCGTTAAACTAGCAAAAGTGGATTCGGATAAGCCCTAACTGAACTTGCGCCCGGCGCTTTAGACCATGCGCTTAGATCGTTAAAATAGACGGTAGTGTCGGTATAATCGGTATTGTGCATCTTTTTGTCGTGCAAGCTTTAATTATAAGGGTTGGACATTGTCATAAAAAAAACTAACTTATGATTACTTTTGGTGCAACAATCCAACATTATAAGTGGACTACAAATGTACAGAATACGGTTAGTCAACTTGAATTGGAATTAAAAAAATGCACAAGCACAAGCACAGTCTCTAAGTCTCTAAGTTGTTCGATCTGAATCGTGCACAGGAATAAAACAACTTGGCTATTTAACACTCAGCAGGGACTTAAAATTGTCTCCACAGAGCAGAGGAGGGCTTTAATATCGGCGCAGTCATCCATCTCCACTACAGCCGTCAGTACAGAGACGCACTGTGTTCTCGCACTTGGACAGAAGAGAGGAGTGCTAAACTACTGATTAAACAGACTGACAGCCTGTACTGAGAAAGACAGCATTTAGAGTGTGTGTGTGTGTGTGTGATCTGCTTGTCCAGTTGTCCAGAGGGTTGGGTGCAAGTAATCCAAAAGGCCAAATATGCGTGCGTGTTTGCGAAAGTGTGGGCATGGGTGTGAATGTTAATGTGCTTTTGTAAGGGCAAAGAAAAGAATTTGTGTATGTGCGCCTGTGGGGTGGGCGAAAAAAAGTACACAGGCCAGCGCAAAGTCTTTTTGGTTTACTGGCACATCAAGGATGTGGAAGAATCGCATTAATAACGCTCCACTCAGGAGCTCAAACACACACACGCATTCAGCAGTCCTTCCAGCACAGATTTGCCCCGAGGCACATCCACACTCACACATATGTCTACCCCTGCATGCACACACCATTATGTGCACACAAACACACATTTCAGTCTGTGGGAAAACAAATCACCGCAAACACAAACTATATGAGATACAAATCTGAGGTCCTCTGTCATTCTGTGCTAAGTGCTATGCATTATCGAAGACTGCCATCTGTTTCTCCTGCTATAGTGCCATCTCTTTCTTCCATATAGTCTTTCTCTAGCTCTTTCCAGAGCTCTCTTCCTCTCTCGCCTTGTCTAGTGTTTCTAAGAGATTCTACTCTAATCAGTGTGATGAATAATAGCAGTGTGGTCCTCCATTATGCTCTGTTATAATCTCATATTTTTCAATTAAGAAAAACACACACCGACATTTCTTCACTTCCTTTGCAGTTTTGTTATTGTAAGCTAAAACTATAAAAAATTGTGGTAACACTTTACAATAAGGTCCCGTTAGATAACAACAGTTAATGCATTAACTAACATTGACCAACAATGAGCAATACATTTGTTACAGAATGTTTTAATATTTTTCATTGTTAGATAATAAAAATACAACTGCTCATTGTTAGCTCAGGCTCATTAAATAATATTAACAAATACAACTTTTGATGTTAATAATGTATTATTAAATGTTGACCTTAACATGAACTAAAATTAATAAATACTTTAAAATAATTTTCCATTGTTACTTTATGTTAACTTATGTAATGGAAACCAATGGAACCTTATTGTAGTGTTCCCAAATAGTTTTCTGTGACTGAAACAAAACTGATGTAAAATAAAATATAAATATTAGATGAAAAACTTACTGACATAAGTTGAAGTACCAAAAACACTAAAATGGGATGAAAAAAAATAATAAACTATAAATGCTAAAAGCACATTACATTACTTAAACCTAAACTAAAATGAAAATGAAAATTGAAAATACGAAAATAAAAGCTAATTCAAATAAAAATATTAATTAATAATATAATGGTAAATATAATAATACTAATATCCTTCATCAAGTAGAATTATGCAGAATTTTTCTTTGAAAATTCATACAGGCCTTTCTGGTTTATCACCTGGTATTCAGTCAGTTCTTAAAGCGATCATTCACCCCCCCAAAAATTATTCTGTCATTAATTAGTCCAAATTTTCTAAAGAGACGCGATCGCTTTAAATGATGAACAGATTTAATTTAGGGGTTTATTCACATATAAACATTGTTGAGCGAACATAAACAGAAGCTCAACCGAACTTGCTTGACGTGTGAGAACTAACCTTGCGGAAGCTCAAATGTTTACCACAACTGATGTGTGAGTAGATGAATGTTTATATTTGAATAAATGCCTAAATTCAATCTTTTCATCATATAAAGCAATTGTGTCTCTTCAGATTTTTTTTTACTAAACCACTCAATAGTCAGTTTTACGATCTCTTTTTGAAGCATCAAAGTGGTAGATGCGTAGCTGTCTATTGAGGGACAGAAAGCTCTCAGATTTCATCAAAAAGATCTTAATTTGTGTTCCGAAGATGAACGAAAGTCTTACGGGTTTAGAATGACATGAGGGTGAGTAATTAATGAAAGAATTTTCATTTTTGGGTGAACTATCCCTTTAACACCACAAATTTGTAAACAACAACAACCCAACCACAATGCTCCACTCTCCAGGCCAAGGTCTGTAAACATTCTTGAACCATCCTACCATCTGCCCCCTTGACCCCATTCCCTCCCTTTTTCTACAAGATCATATGTGATTTTAGAACAGACCACTCAAGTTAGATTTTAAGAGCTGGCATTTACAGGCCTGGTATCTGTCACTGAAGCCCTGCAGCTGCTAGGAGCATCTTCAAGATCGTCCGTCTTTCTTTGGCTGGACTTGTCTGAGGATTCTACACTACCAAATATTTCTGTCTACTCTACAGGGTGGGCCATTTATATGGATACACCGCAACAACATGGGAATGGCTGGTGACACCAAAGTCCCGTTTGTGGCACACCAGTACATGTGAGGGGGCAAACTCCTCAAGATGGGTGGTTACCATGACATATACTAATGTGCCACAAACAGGACCTCAATATCACCAACCACTCCCATGCCACCACGGTGTATCCATATAAATGGCCCACCCTGTATAATGGGTTGCATAGGAACTGGACTGGTTTGAGTCCTACCTCACAAGGAGATCTTGGAGGAGAGTGGTGTCATGTCAGCTAACTGCTGGGGTACCTCAGGGTTCGGTGCTCGGCCACCACCTCTTCTTGACACAATATCGTTATGAATCTCAGCCTGGCCAATAGACATCTCAGCCTGGATTAATGAACACCACTTTGACCTCAAATTAAAATCCTTGTCAGGAACCTGGGAATACCTTTGCAATATTGTCCTTGAAGTTCATTTGGTCGTCAAAGCCCACTTCTTTGCAGATTTGCAAGATCAGGAAAATTAGACACATAATATCTGAGCATACTCTTTGTCCAGGAACGTCATTTCCAGACTGTACTGCTTTTAAGCTGACTTAAATGCATGTGCATTCAAACCTCTCCAAATGATCCAGCATGCAGCGGCACATTTGGTCTTCAATGAACCCAAGAGAGTGGACATTAAGCCTCTCTTTGTTTTACTTCACTGGCAGCCAGTTGCTGCCCTCATCAAGTTCAAGGCACTGAGGCTTGCACACAGAAAAGTCACTGTATCTGCACCCTTCTAACTACACTCACTTGAAAATGTATATTATCTCCAGAAATCAGTGGTCAGTACATCCGTTACTCACAGAGTCTTACCTACATTTGCCTGGATTTTTGCCCCAATTCAAAGTCTGAACTTGCTGATGCTAGCTGCCAAAACTCAAAGCCTTTCTGCAAATTTTTGGAAGTCAAAGTTTTCAAAGAAAATCACATAGTGTATGATGGGCACAGATTTTGTCTTTTTTGGCTTAAGATTATGATTACATCTAGTCGGAGGATATCAAACATATATGATATTTTGAGCTGATTTTAGAACACATTGTTTACATTTGTTATGTGTCTCTGAGCAAAGAAGCAAGTTTCTGTATGAGTTTGTTGTGTTTGGAAAGTCTGATTGATTGTTCAGTGTGTGATGCCCTGTTTTTCTCTGTAACCAATTGCAAAGTGGACAAGTGTATGAATCCTAGTGTTTTAAAATCTATTCAGATTTTAAACGTTGTGCAGTGTATTCCAGCCTTCAGTACTTGAAGATTTGGACAGAGTTTAGCTTTACTGTTTTGCAGCCTGAACTAACATGTGAGAGAAAGAAAACAGATAGGATTGTATGACAAAATGCCACACACTGAGTCCCACACACAAGTACAGTGGGGTTCCAATTGCGATGCTCACCTTTGGGTTGTTTGCATCGAAGAGGCCAGTGGAGAGGCCAATGAGGAGAACGTCGTCATGGTGGCGGGAACGCAGAGGAGAGACGGAGCGGGAACGCGAGGTGACGGAAGAAGAGTCCTCCAATGAGGATTGGGCAGATAGGATGGCCAATGCTACTGTACGTCTGTGAGCTGGACTACTACTTAGCTTCACAAACAGAGACTCATCTATTGGAAAAAGAAAGAAAGAGGTCAACAAAAACTTTATTTGGTTCTTGTTTTTGGACAGTGGAGCTGCATTTAAACAGGCCTTCTTAAAACTTCTGTGGTTTAACATTGTTTAAAGGTAAATGTTAAAAGTGTAAAGTGGAACCCGGGAGCTCTTTGGTTCATAATGAGACATGCTTGTGTGAGAGGGAGATAAGGTGTATTAGTATTGCATTGAGACTACCTGCAGGTTCAGGATGTTTCTCCTCTCTATGTGGTATCTCTGAGCATTCTGCTTGTATTACTCCGCCCTCTGCTGGCCTAAGATAAAAAAAACAATGATTAAAGGGATAGTTTATCCAAATTATGGAAATTCTGTTATGATGTTCACTACTGTTCAAATGTTTGGAGTTTGAAATGTTTCTTGAGCACCAAATCATGGGACACTGAAGACTGGAGTAATGGCTGCTGAAAATTCAGTTTTACCATCACAGCAATAAGGCCTTTTTTTTGGATAGTATACAGATCACACAGGAAAGCACAGGGCAGAGAGGGGAGTGGGATCGGCAAAGGACCTTGAGCTGGGAATCATACTCGGGCCGTTGGAGGCATAGTTGTGCTATATTCAATACAATAATGTTATTTTTATATACAATATATAAAATTATTTTTACAAACTTTTTTGTCAAATAAATGGAGCCTTGGTGAGCATAAGAAACTTTTTTAGAAAACATTTTTAGAAAATCTTACCAACCCCAAACTTTTGAATGGTAGTGTTGTGTGTTCCAAACCTGTGTGCTGTTACTTTAAGATTTCATTTTAGAAAAAAAGTGCTTACAGAGAAACTGGAGTGTCATTTGTCCATGCCTGCATTACTTCTGTTGGAGGCTGTTGTGAGGTTTTCTGTGTGACTTCATCCAGAACTACTGACTCAATATCATCCACCACTGGAAGGACAGAGAAATGTGATTTTGTAAAAAACATTAAATGCAAAATACAAATTTAAATCTCAGAAAATGGCCTACGTAGCTATTTCTAATGCAATCACATTCAGTGTAGTATTCTCACCCTCTGCCTCACTTTCTCCAGATTGAGACTTTTCTATCTCCTCTGGTGTTGGGGGGATTAGTTCCTGACTTTTAACCTCTGCGATGATTGGCACTGTCTCCTGACATGTCACTTCTTGTTTGGTGTGGCCACTGACAAGCTGGCAGTGTTGAGGGAGAGGCACTTGTATGGCTTCATTAGTGGCATCTGACGCCTCTTCAAAGGGATTAAGGCTTTCTGATAAAAAGACACAGAATTACAGGATTAACAGGAAGCCATTGTCAGTAAGACTGAGCACGTCATGAGAGCAAAAAACACACTGATTAAAGACTCACCAGTCAGTGTGTGGTCACCGGTGCTGGCAGAATCTAGTTTCTGAGTAAAGGACTGGAGCTCTGCCTCTTCCAACACCTTCAGAACCTCGGAGTCTGGACTCTGCGCCCAAGCCTTCCTTAGCCCCTCCCCCTGCCAAGCATCCATGCAAATGACTTCACCGACTGTTTTCTCTGAAACAAGTAAAAAATTGATTTTACTGCATATAAATAAGACACCTATTTTACAGTATACAACAAAAACACATGATGTTTGGCTTTCCAAAGAAGAATAGAGATCTAAAAAATAACCTAAAGCTCTGTTTGTTATTAAGCCGGTTGCTATAGAGTGGCTGGAGTCCCAGTGCATGTACTGTATTACAACACACCCTCCATGGTTACAAAACAAAACGCTCTCCAGTACATAATCTATTCACTCTGGAAATACTAGGGATGTGTACAAATAATTGACTAGTCTTATTCTGCATCTAGTAGACTAGCAAAAACACTTTTCAAATTGACATAGCCTGCTGTAGCCACCAATTTCCCATTGAAGCTCACCTACATTTTTGTCTTCATAATGGAATACATTGGATGGCACTATAAATATGTGATGCTGATGTAATGAGAGCTGATGGCGTGTGCATTCAGATGCATCCAAGTGCTGCAATATTTTGATTCTTGTTGGTACATTTGCTTCTATTAGAGTCATGCAAATGCAAAGTGATATAATAAACTCAGTCACTTGT
This sequence comes from Leuciscus leuciscus, assembly GCF_965113295.1. Taxonomy (NCBI): domain Eukaryota; kingdom Metazoa; phylum Chordata; class Actinopteri; order Cypriniformes; family Leuciscidae; genus Leuciscus; species Leuciscus leuciscus. The sequence goes on along the minus strand of NC_138743.1, from coordinate 28,246,417 downwards.
CAGCTCGGCATATGTGAGTCTCAGCAACTTGTGCTGCAGAGCACATTTTCTAAGTAGGCTAAGAAATTGACTTTCACCTTTTGTTTTTCACCATTGTTCTATTTTTTTCCAGCAAATACTAAATGACAATTTGATCATTATTTGTCAAATAGTTCAGCTGTAAAAACTACAGAATCTTGAGGAGAAAGATTACCTGCTAGTTGACTTGCTGTTGTAAGGCAGGTTTCTTCCAGTGTCTGCTGAGCCACAGACAGAAGAGGTGCACCATCCGTCTGCCATTTCTTCCTGTCTCCACTAGTGGGAGAATTCGTCTCTGGAGATGCTACCTGAGAAACTGAGATAGGACAACAGAGAGGAGAAAAATCTAAGAAGAATGTGTGTTGTGCTCATATGAAATGAATATCTAAAATAGGGGTTGGCAATTGGCTTACGGAGGTGTATAATCACTGGCACAAGACAATAGCTAAAGTTCTATGTATTTAATTTAAACTTTTAACTTGCATAAGGACGTACAGTACTGTGCAAAAGTCTTAGGCACGTTAGTATTTTCACACAAAAAAAGAGAAGGTTTTAAGCCAGTTATTTATATATTTTGCTGTAGTGTAAGAAGGAAATATCAATTTACATTTCCAAACATTCCTTTTGCCATTAATTGTAATAATCTGGCGAGATTTTTGTATGCACAAGGAGACTGATAATGCTCCACACGGAGATCTGATCTCACCATCATCAAGTCCATCTGGGACTACATGAAGAAACTGAGACTGACTAAATACAGAAGAACAGTGGCAACGTCTCCAAGACAATAAGAAAGTGTCACAGTACTGTATATTTTGAGGTAACACAGCCTGGTTTATCAAGTTAGGAGCTGTAAATACTATTAAACTGTGAGATTCTAATCTGAGCTAGCGCAGTCCCGACAAACCATTTGCGTGCTTCTGCTTATCTCTCCACGTGCCATAGGTTGCCAACCCCTGCTCTAAAGGAGATGGATTTCATCCTTTATTACTTACTCACAACACAAGAAGAAAAACAACAACTATTAAAACAATGCCTGTTCTGACTGGTCTTTAGTAATCACACAAAAAAGAAACAATAAAAGATGTTGGTGTTGAACCAGGGTCCCCGGCTCCAAGTCTTAAAGTCCTAAATTAAATTTGAACAAATATAAGCTTATAAAATGTTTTCAAAATCGTAAAAGGTCGAAAGTCTTAATTATCATTGTAAGAGGTCTTAAATTTTAGGATGGGAAAATTAAACTTCAAAAAGCTATGGTTTAATTAAATAAATGTGCTGCACATTTCAAAGTAAAATTCCAATTTTATTCGAGCTCTAATTCATATGTTGTGCATTTTAGACTTTAAATGAGCATTTTATACAGTTACCCCATTTTGCTGATAAGCAAAGTCCGTAGCCTGTTTAATTAGGTAAAATGTAAATGTGGGCCTCTGCCTGATTATATAGGATTGTTCTGTATGGACACACAGTATTAATTTGATTAGGTCTTTAAAAAAAAAAATCCCCTACCCTATAAACAGACTTAATTATAGATGTGTTTCACAGCCATAATAATAAAAACATAGTGATAAAATTGTTGTGTTTATACCTGCCAGAGATGCACAGGTCTCCTCCAGAGTTTGCTCAGCTACAGACAGTAAGGGTGGAGCTACAGCTTCCCATTTTCTCCTATCACCAGCTGTGGGTGGCCTTTCCTCTGTGACTGAAGGCTGGATTGGTTGAGGAGTGGAACATGGTGCACTGCTGCAAGGTGTGGGATCTTTCTCAGCATCATCCTCAGTGGTCTGGACCTTCTGATTGAGTCTGCGTAGAATCTCCTTCTTGTCACTCTAAAAATAATAATAATAATAATAATAAAAACAATCTATATATAATTTTTTTTTTTTAACTTCTCAAAATTCAAATTAACAGTACTTCTCACATACAATTACACATTTCCCACCTGTACACCTGATGTTTCTGCTTTAAGGGAGTCCTCTTTCATAGGAGAACTCTGCCCTGATGAAATCTACCAACAACAACAAAAAACAAGTAACCATGAGATAGCTGTTCTAGCAAATAAAAGAAGAAGTGTGATGATGACTAACCGCGCCCACGTCCTTCAGAGCAGCAGTCATGGAGATGGCTGGAGTGATGGGTCTGGAGGAGGGTGTGGCTTTGGAAGCAGCTTCCTGAGGGGTGGAGTCAGGTGTCTGAGCGGGAGTGGCTCCAACAGCAGCCTTCACTCCCCGTGCAACAAGCTGCTTTATCACAAAAGATAAGGCAGAATTCAACACATAAGAGACGGATGAGCAGAGATGAGAAAGAAAAAGATTGGGAAAGAAAATGACATACATGATCCTCCCACGCTTTCTTCTCTCTCTCGTATGCTTCTCTTCTCTTCTTTTCCAACTGTTCTTTAAGTACAGCAGCACGAGCCTTTGACTGGGCCTTGCAGTAAAACAGTGTTATTGTGAAAAAGTATTAAAATTTAAAATAACATATTTTGTGTATTTTAATCAAATAAATTCAGCCTTGGTGAGCAAAAGAGACTTCTTTCAAATTAAAAAATAAATAAATCATACCAACCCCAAACTTTTGAACGGTAGAGTACGTCATTCAGTTTTTTTATTCTAAAAATTCTTTTTTTATTGAAATGTATAACCTTCAAAGCCTCAATCTTCTTCCTCCTGAGCACTGCCTCATCACATGAATCCTGACTGTCTGAGTCACTGTCACACTGAGAGAAAAGGACCAAAAATTACACAAATGCAACAAAAATAACAAAAAATCCAACAAAATATAATAATGTATAAAAACACTGAATCTGATGGGAATATGGATCGGGATATATGGGTATTAGGGTATTATGAATATGGATATATGGGTATTAGAAAGATTATACAACCATACTGTATAATGATACAGCTGACATGCCAGCAATAAATCTACAGTTTAAAGAAATGTCAAACATACAAAAATGTGTGTGTATATGTGGGTGTATATACCTTTTCTCCTCTGAGGCGAGCTTTGATCTGCTGACGCTCATTAAAGTTCTGTAGTCTTATCTGTCGTAATCTCGTCAAGTACTCCTGAGGAACACACAGATTGCGAATCATCTATCTCTTTGTTCTTTTCCCATTGTCTCCTTCCAACAAATATGTACACACAAGAATATGGACAAGTCACATACTGTACACGAATTGGTGAAATATACTGGAAAAGAAAAACAACATTAAACATTCAAGCTGTAATGTGGGAACAGCAAACTCAAGAAATACTAGAGGTGAGCAGTTACGGCAGAAATCAAATTCATTGAATCCATTGATGAGGACCATAAAAAGCAGCGGTTAGATGGTCTTCAGCTAGAATCCTTAAGTTACACACATACCTCTTTAAAAGTAGTAAAAATAATGAAGGATCCAAAACAAGGGGTGCTGAAGCAGAATAACATCATCAAACAATAGATACAAACCAAATGGGTATTTCTGAAGGAATGTGGACAAAATGAAATGATGAACTGGAGGATTTCAGGGTGGGTCACGCTCACATACACAAACACACTGTGCAGGGACTGGACAACAAATGCTGGTGAGCAGCTGCAGCAACTTCAGGTGGACACCATAACTTAAAATAAGGAACCGAGCAATGAGGGGTTCAAGTGATGTGATGAGTGAGGAGCATTGATTGATCCCAGACAGGGCTCCTACCTCCTCCTCTTTGTTCACTTGTGGTCTCCTGCATCGGGAGGAGTTTGTCCAGCTTGCAAAGATGGCAGCCAGGTTTTGTCGAGCCCCCTATTCACCCATTGGTTAAACCGATATTACAAAAGCCACATAATTTTATGGAATATCAATCCCATCACTGACTTGAACACCCAAACATTCTGAAGTAATCAGGATTTTCAACATTTACGTTCCCTAGACTAAGCCACTAAACTGGGAGTTAAAGAAATGTTTCAGGTTCATTACATCAACAAAAAAACAAAAATTATTAACCTCATTCTTTTTGAGGTTGGAATACGTAGGTGGATGAACATCTGGTTACGTGTGAGCAACATAATACCTGTGACCTTTTCTGGTCTCTGTGCATGTATTAATCAAATGTCACTGGGTTTACCAGCGGTACCCGGTCAAGTTCAAATATTAAATATAACTTTACACAAGGCTGCTAAGCAACTTCAACAGACTATTCTTTGTTAACATGTATAAATGTTTAAGTCTCATTGCTATACTTTTGAAACCGTGTGTATTTCGATGTTTATAGCCTGGCATTATGTATTTACATTGCAGTTATAAGCCATTTATAATTTTTGCGTAGTGACATCATTTCATTTGTTGATCGGATAGAGGCAGATCTGAATGCGAACTTGCATTCGATTGCAAAAAGGGGTGGGTTTAAGCAGACTAAATGATTGGAGAAGTGTCACATGTCACCAGAGAGAAGTCTGTGGTTTTACTGGAAGATCAGGTAAAAGGCATTTTGATTAAGAAATTTGGTCAAATAAAAAAAAATTCCGCATTGATGAACTGTTCACAATAAGTTCAATAAAATGCCTTTAGAAAATAGATAGGGTGAATATTAATTTCATGCCGACTATAAACTGAGGGACCAGTCAAAATGATTTTCAGTGTGAATTGACATTCTGCCACAAACAGTGTTGATAAAGTACATAACCCAGATCATTCCTTTAACCAGAAGAGATCGAGGTAAAAGACTCGTACCAGCTGTCCTTCCGCACGGACTTTATTCAGCATGGCTTCTCTTTTCCTCTGTAGAAACTCTTCCACCTGCTTATGCTTCTCTGCCGCCAGCTGACCTCGAAACCTACAGACAAGATAAAAGTAGATAAAAGATTTTAAAAAAACTCTATTTGACAGATGTGAAGGCAGTCTGAATATCTGACAGACATTACTAATGAGAAACAGCTGACCTATTGGCATAGTCGTTCTTTGAAATCTGCTCGTTATGGAAACTTGTTTTACGTGGTTCTTTCCTGATAACACCCTTAACAGGGATGCCGGCATGACCATTCAGAGTCCCTGAGTCTGTAGCAGTCCTTTAATGATAATAACATATGAAATATAGTTGCATGTTAAATTAATAATTCTTAAAAGAGAAAAAAATAATAATACAAAAACAGTGTAATTCATCTCATTCACCTGCCATTGTCCCCTGAAGACTTGGCTCCTTCTACAGCACCATCTTTAGGTGCAGGTTTGGATGTTTTTTCAGCTGCTGGGTGGATGTGGTCACATGGTGCTCTGCTTGGAGCTAAAGAAGGAGCACAAGAAGGAATAGGGGTGGGGCCAAAGTGATAAGGCGTGGCAGGGGTGGGACCAGGCACAGGGGAGGGGCCTATTCCAGGGGAATGTGGTGCTCCAATGCCACCACCTCCAAAAAACTGTGCGAAAGAAAGCATAGAAAGAAAAACAGTAAGAGTGACAACTATATTAGCAGCTTTTATCGACTGATCCATGGCAGACAAGGAAGACCATTGTACCTTTCGCTCAGGACTGCTGCCTCCACTAGAGCTGAGCACATGTCTCCAGCCCTGCTCCCGAGCCCGGTTGATTCGGTTCAGCTGAGATGAAAAAGGTCAAAGTTTTAACACAAACAAATCAAACCAACATCAATTTATTGTAAATAACCATTTGCAGATGGGCACTGATCAGTTCACCTTTTCTCTCTCAAATCTCTTCATCTGTGCAGCCTTCAGTAACAACATCTACAGAGAGGAACACAATTACTGAGGGTAACTGACTCAATTAAGAGGCTTTTAAATGTCTTTCTACCCAAGAGACATATTACAAATAGCATCCATCCGTCAAACGAAACCAGAGCAGCCATCTGCTGAACTTGATGTGAACTCATTCAATCAATAATACTACAGTACTGTCAGTAACAATAGTGTTTAGAGTTATTTTAAATAACTAAAATATACATATATACACACACACACACACTATCTTTCAAAAGTTCTGAAATAAGTATGTAAATAAATAAATATGTTTTGAAATAAGTCTTATGCTCACCATGGCTGCATTTATTTATTTGATAAAACAATTATAATAACAGTAATGAAAGTATTATTGTAAAAATAAAAAATAATTTTTTTTAAATAACAGCTTTCAATTTTCATTTATTTTGAAATGTAATTTATTTGTGTGACGGCAAAGCTGAATTTTCAGCATCATTACTCCAGTATTCAGTGTCACATGATCCTTCAGAAATCATTCTAATATGCTGATTTGGTGCTCAAGAAACATTTGAAAACCATCTGTGCTTCCTAATATTCTTCTGGAAACCATGATAAAAATAATTCAGGATTCTTTGATGAAATTATGAGATAAAAATCCTTTGCAATAATGTAAAAAAACACATCACTTTTACATACAGTAGTAAAAAACATGTGACATGAAATCATTCCATAATGTCATTAACAGCTCACCTGTTCTCTTTGTTTCCTTTCCCTCTCCATCATCTCCATCCGTTTCTTCCTCACTACTTCCTGAAACAGAACATGATCAAGATGCTTTTAGACTTGAGTCAAACACCAAAAACAGTATGTGATATTTATTTCCTATGACTTATTTTATTTGCAATAGTGAGGACGTAGCTGTTGTAAAGCTGTATTTGTTTTAAAAACTCTGTCTATGCGACAGAAGAGAGGCAAGAACAGTCAAATGACCATATATTTAAAGGAAACTTAACTTATACATAGTCAAAGAATATTTAAAGAATATTTGTTCCAAAATGAATCAGTTGTTGAACATTTATTTACTGTTTAGCACACCTTGGGGATCAGAAGGCACAGTAGGTCTAAACACATTTACAGTATGAACACTGTATTGGTGAAAGGGTAAATAAAGAAAGGGCTGGAAAGGAAAATGAAATGTAGATGCCCACCATATGGATGACGGCAGTTGGAGAAATGCATGAGGACACCAACAAAAAGGGAAAAGAGTGGAAAAGATAAAAAAAGGTTTCACTTAAGAGAAAAACATAAGAACATGTTTGTTTAGAATATTAGATTGTGATACTACAGCAGTAGGTGATAACTAAACCTATTTCTTATCTTTCTCATTTTATTTAAATAATTAGCTGACAATTTTATCCAAAGCAACTATAAGCACACACAGCGACAGTGATGCTGGACCAACCCATGGCGGCGGGAACTACTTTCACTGCATTGGAATTTAAGACGACACGACTAGAAATAAAGTTTTATTTTTCAACCTGTTTTTTATTTTTCACCTTTATTCATAAATTTACTATAAAGATTTAGTTTTAATATGTTGTCGAACTCACGGCGTGAGTGACATGAATACGCTGGTTGAGGAGCAGCATGTCTCAGAACTCATGTTCACCCAGACTGAATATAGAGGTCTTGATTAAACTAAGCATTCATCAACATTACTCCTGAGCGCCCAACTTCATTGGAGTATCATAAGTTAAGATGAAGGTTTTTGAGATTTAATCATGAGTTCTGAACATTCTCATATAACTCTGTCCTCATTCATTTGTATGTTCATCTGTAAATATGTTCCCGCGGCTAAGGACCAACCTGTGGATAAGTACTCAAAGGCACAATACTGATAATTGACGTATCTTCCTTTGCAAGATTTGAACTTAGGGTGAGGGTAAAACTGTCTAAGGCTTATAGGGAAAATGAGATTTTGCTAGAGGACAGAGTATATTTTTTTCAGGGCTAGGTGGGTTAATAAGGAGGATCAAACTGGTTGTTTGTACAAGGGGATGTAGATAGGGGGCGCTGTCTGATGTACCTCATGCTTCCTCCTCTCCTCCTCCACTCGACTCACTCTCCTCTGAACTGCTGCAGGAGGGGGAGCCTGGACAACACATGACACCGGGGACGAGGATCAATAGGTCTCTCGCTCTCATATATAGCACACAGCAGGACAACATCAACAAATGTCTGAATGCTACACAATGATCCTCAATGCCCCTTCTAATATTCAGACATAATGGGTGGTAATGCATGGGCAAAACATGGGCAAGTGGATTAGCAAATAAAATATTTCCCATGGTTCTCACCTGCTTGAGTTTGACTGGTTTCTTTGCTGCATCTGGGACCTTCCTGAAAGCTTCAGATGGTCTCCGGACTGTTAAAGGCACTCCATATTTGGCTGCTGGCTTGGTAATTTTCTGAGCTGGGGAAATGGAGATGGGGCCTGGGGCAGGGCGTTTGGCTGAGGAGTTAGGATGAAGAAAACGTCGGTATTTGGAGATCAAGAGAACAATTTATCAATATACTCCATGCACATCTCAACAAGTCATTACTGCTCATTGAATAACCATTAAACCTGTCCCTGAAAAATATGACTAATAAATAAATGTTTGTTTTTTTCTCTTAAAAATTTAGGGTAATATTTAGAACCAACTCACCACACATACACAAAAAATAAAAATATTTATTATTCTGATATAATCAGCATATTATATTTCTGAAGTATCATGTGACACTGAAGACTGGAGTAATGGTGTTGTTGATGATGGCCCCATTAACTTCCAAAGTGTGGGGAAAAAAATACTATGGAAGTCATTCTTGATATTCTTTAAAATATCTTCTTTTGTGTTCAGCAGAAGAAAGAAATTCATACAGGTTTGAAACAACTTGAGGGTGAGCAAATGATGACCGAATTTTCATTTTTGGGTGAACTATTTCTTTAACAATATTAGACAAACGGAAACAACAAATTAATGTGCAACCCGAATCTGATGGAAATTTTGAGTGACAAACTTTTCTGTGCACTTGAACACAATAATTAGTTATTAATGAATGTGTTTACCTGGTGCTCCCTGGGCCACACTCATTTTAGGGGGATTAAGGTGAAGTGAATGGCTGAATTCCTGAGCAATAAGCTGCAACATACAAAGGGACATAATAAACAAACAAATTCTGCAACTCATGCTTGAGGTGTTCTGGAATTAGATCTGAGCGTTACATAACATCTGAGTTATATCTGAGTCACAATGCACAGACTGACTTATATAATTTATCACAGTGATAATCAAGTCTGTTTAAGTGCATGTCACCTGAGGGCTGAGAAACTTGTGAATCCTGCGAGCAAGAAAAGGCTTGCCCAAAATGGCTGAGACGGAGGGTCTCTCCCGAGGGTTGCGCTTGAACAGCTGGGCCAGGAGAGAGCGCAAGTCTTGGGAGTAATGCACGGAAACAGGCGGGTACGAACCACGAATGATTTTCAGCACCAGGTTCTTCATGTTTCCGGCCTCAAACTGAGTGAAAGACATTATATGATTGGCCCTATTTAATAAATGATTACACCATATTCATTCAAGTCATAAATCATGGAAACCCACAATTATATCAAAGAATACAGGAAAAAAAGACTTCAAAAAGAATCAACAGTGGAATTTCTTATAAGCTAGAAAGAGTCTCTTCAGCGAATCATCTCAATTTTAAAGCTGTTGCAGTTCACTTGCATCTCCACTGTAAAATATTAGTCTCCTTAGAATATTCATGGTGTAAATAATGAAAGAAGGTAAGTGAGATAGGAACAGACATGAAAGGACTGATTCTGTTTTATCATTCACATCACAAAATAAGCACGAAATCTCTATCACACACAGAAGCAACTACTGAGAACATGAGGTACTTACTGCATGCTTAAGCGTGCACATTTCATACAGGACACATCCCAGGGCCCAGATATCACTAGGGTAAGACCCGACAGAACAACAGTGGAAAAAAGAGCCAAAAAATAAAAGCAGACAGATAGGAAAAAAAGAGGGACAAATGGGTAAATTTTGGGGTTGCACATGTGGATTATTATCACATGTACATGCAAACATTTAGATTATACACAAACAGCATATGAAATCCTCTTAAGTGATCTTGAATATCAAACAATATGGCTTTGTACAAAATCAGGATTGGGAACCACTGTTTAAAATAAATTAATACTTTCATCCAGCCAGGATGCGTTAAATTGATCAAAAGTGACAGTAACGACATATACTTACATAATGTTACAAAAGATTTCTATTTCAAATAAATGCTTTTCTATTTGAATATACTTTCTATTCATCAAAGAATCCTTACAAAATGCATTGTGGTTCTCAAAAAAATGTTAGGAAGCACAACTGATTTTAGTATTGATAATAATAAGTAATAAATCAGAATTGAGCACTAAGGCTTGCAGTGTGAATGTAGCCTAATACAGCTACTGTTCATCAATAGTGGCTAAGAATATTCAGACTGATCACATTACAAACAGTCCTGGAACAAATAACTTGGGATCAATATGTAGCAGCTGGGAACTCGTATAAACTGACATCACCACTAATGATTCAGCAGACTGTACAAGAGTCACTGGGTGTTATGTAGCTACTGTACTGCCCATATATACCCCACTTGCTCATAACAGGAAGTACTTTACCTCTTGTTGTTGTATGGCTTATTTTCACATATCTCTGGCGACAGGTAGTAAGGTGTGCCGATACAGGTCCTCGCCAACTCCACGGTGCTGCACACACAAACACATTATCTATGAAGGTCATTCTCACCACATTCCTTGTGGCGTTTTGAAATCAAAAATATCTTGCCTGGTCAAAACTCTAGCGATTCCAAAATCACCCAGCTGTACGGTACCATCTTTGGTCAGAAAAATATTCTTGATAGAAAACAAAAGCAGAAATCATGTATTAGACATTTACGTAAACAAAGTATAAGGATATTGTATAGTATGTGTACTTCCATGGAAATGTTTGTACAAATGTGTGTGTGTGTGTTTGTTTGTGTGTGTGTGTGCGTGAGAGAGAGAGAGAGAGAGAGAGAGAGAGAGAGAGAGAGAGAGAGAGAGAGAGAGAGAGAGAGAGAGACAGGTGTACCTGTGATTTAATGTCCCTGTGTAGGATTTTGCGGTCATGTACGTGTTTCAGAGCCAGGCAGATCTGCACTAACCAGTCAATAATCTTCCAGAAAACAACAGACAGGAATCAGTGCCTCAGATTATAACATTGCAAGATACATCTTTAGGTTCAAATGTAAAAAGAATAACTTTTTCTTTTATGATAAAAGAAATTCAAAATGTACACTATTATTTTGTGGTGTATTTAAAGGTATGCACATTTAAAGCTTTGATAATTTGCAGTCTGTTGGGTGCAGAGCTTAACTTGATGTCTCTATATTGTCCCTCTTACCTGTTCCTCATGGAATAGAGTCCCTCTCTGATTATTGATCTTCTTAAACAGGTCTCCTCCCTCACAGTAGTCCATTACTATGTACAAACAACCACTCTCTGGAAAAAAGAGAGAAACATTACTGTTCAATGACAAAGTAACAACAATGCTTCAGTTCACTGCCTAGGTGGTTTCTTGACATTTAAACAAAGACCACCATTCAAAAGTCTGGGGTCAGTAAGATTTTTTTTAAAGAAATTAATACTTTAATTCAGCAAGCACACATTCAATTGATCAAAAATTACAGTAAAGACATTTATAATTTTGAAATATTTCTATAAATAAAAGCTATTCTTCTGAACTTTACATTCATCAAAGAATCCAATCATGTCACGTTTTTCACGAAACAAAATTAAGCAGCACTGTTTTCAACATTGATAATAATAAGAAATGTTTCTTGAGCAGCAAATCAGTATATTTGAATGATTTCTGAAGGATCATGTGACAATGAAGACTAGAGAAATGGCTGCTAAAGAAATTCAGCTTTGCCATCACAGGGGTTTTACAATATATATAAAAAAATTGAAATTGTAATATTTCAACATTTTTACTGTTTTCGCAGTGTTTTTGATCAAAAAAGTAACCCTGGTGACCATAAGAAACTTTCAAAAACATGAAATAATCTTACAGACACCAACTTTTGGGATGGTAAAAGCATCTGTACAGTATCTGATTAAATCAGATTTAGACTCTTAGGCTTCACTGTAAATTTATAATGGAATTAAGCAAACATTTTGCCCTCTATTGGTAATATCATTAACGTCATTATATCACCCCAGGTTTATGTCATTAATTAGCCTGCCATCCGGATGTCAGAGATGTCAGAGATACTGCATGACTTCATGAACCGAAACTATCATTAGCTAAACGACATCCTCTCTGTAATTTAATTCAAAAGCTTGGAGCTCCTCCAGATCATGCAAACCACCCCAATCTATCAATCAGACACAAACCTTTAGAACAGAAATGCAGTGGGTATAGTTTGTGCCGGAACTAATGTTCTCAGATTAATCAAGATCAGTCAACTAAAGACCAAAGACCAAATGCTCACTCGTACACACCAGTTTGACATGCCTGTCAACATAATAGCAAAGCTGGGCAGCAAAGCATCATATTCCAATATCACTTAATACGTATTTCTGAATAAGGATCCACCATGAGAGGGGCTTTACCTTCAAAGGATTCCTTGTACTGGACGATGTTTGGATGGCTCATGTTAGCCAGAACTGCCACCTCTTTACGTGATTCTTGTCTTTCTTTGTTTGACATCTGATGAGAAAAAGAACACTGCGTGTATATATAAAGGAAGATAGCCAATCAAATATCACATAGCCTATCGTTTTTAGGGTAATGGGATATATCATGAAAATCTGACTTTTTCTGTGTTTAAGTGCTATAATCGGGTCCGCGGTGCATCTTCTGACATAGAAAGGGGATCTTATCATAATATTACCGCCCCTTAATCTGCACGTTTCCAGATTTCCAAATGGCGGTTTTCACAAGTGACAACAGTGTAACCAGTTCTAACGCAATGGCAAAGGTTCAAGCAACTACATAAATGTATCCACTAACCATTCAGAAATGTACAGCTGCGTCTAAAAGTTGCAATCTCTTCCTGAGTCTCTCTGTAAGGCTGCAGTTCGCTACTGGTTAATTCTGAGATTTTGGCTGAGTGAAATTATTCACGTGTTTTGTTATTGTAAACGAAAGAAACTCGTGTAAAGGGTCGGTCCTCTTCTGAACAGGGGCGGGGAGCAGCAACTCATTTGCATTTAAAGGGACACACCCAAAAACGGCACGTTTTTGCTCACGCCCGAAAAGGGTCAAATTTGACAAGCTATAATAAATGATCTGGGGGGTATTTTGAGCTGAAATTTCACAGACACATTCTTGGGACACCATAGATTTATATTACATCTTGTGAAAAAGGGCATAATATGTCACCTATAATGATTGAAATACCCATTTACGTTGCCATGTGATGTCTAAGAGAGAGAAATGATCAACTCACCCTGGAGATGCCAATCTCCTTGATAACATATTGCCGGCCATCTGTCCTTGACTTGACCAGGATGGCTTTCCCAAAGGAACCCTCACCAATCTTCTTCAACCTCTCATATTTATCCATGTCTGTGCAAATGATTTCTCATGCTGAGGCCGAGGGAACAAAATACATGAAAATACAATTATCAGAAAAACAGTACAAGGATCTGATAGCACTAGAGCAATCAACTGACATTTTCCTGTAATATTTCTATAGGTGTGGCATTTTAAAAGTCATATTCAGCTGTCATCCATTCACGGAGCCAGCGGGAATTATTAAACCAACTCAAGCAGAGCACCTCCTGATGAGTGAAAGGTTATTATCTTTTTCTACACAGAAACCAGTTTCATGCTGGGAATCACAACAAACTCCAACCTGAAGCAAAGGCAGACATGTATTTTAGTGGGACAAAAATAAAACATAACAGCAATGCAGCCTTGGACAAATGCTAAAACTAAGCTAGTCTAAAAGCAAAAGCCAGACAGTGTATGTGGGTTTATGAATTAAATATGACATGTCAGGAGGAATTACCCACCACCCTTTAAAGGGGGTGAGAGATTGTACAAAGGCACAGGATAAAACAAAGATTCAGGCTGACAGATGGAGAGAGAACCTTAAGATAGCAATACATTAGATTAACAACCTGATGAAAGCTTTGTCGTCCAATAATAATGTAGCAATGCTGACAAAACACAGAAACCTGGAAAAAAAAACCTGAAAAAAATAAAAAGCTGTACATTTAAATAACAGACCAGGAAAAAAAACACTGCTTGAGACTTTTACTGACTTACACAGTTTACCATTTACAATATTAGACCTATACAATCAAGATTTGGTAGGCTGCTTTATGTTATGTGAATAGAAGCATCATCGCATAAACATTACATTGCAAACTTTCAACAACATCAGCTGAGGTCTCATTTAGCGGGGCCTTGAACGGGTCGCTGTCCAAACTTATGATAATAAGCTACTAAAAGCGTGCTAATGAAACCTGTGAAGAGAAATTAGCAAGGCTCATTGAAATTCCGCCAAATTACACTGACAGTCACTTTAAAGCAGAGCGCTGCAATGTGTTCAAGATAAAAGACAGAAGTTGGCTAAATAAATCAGTTCTTACCTTCTATATTCAGAATAATGAGCGATTACTGGCAGCATCAGTGCAGCTCACATGAAGATTTTCTATTGTGGGCGGTCTCATGTGTGCAGACGGCACACGCTAACTGAGAGGAGCGATTTTGATTGGTCCGCTCTCACGTCGAGTCTCGGATGATAGGGTGAAAAACATGTCGCTCAAGCCTCATGCCCGTTAAGTTTGTCTGTCAATGTTTGGCGCAAAAAATTCCTCCTTAGCAACCGTCACCGGTTGGTACACGGTCATGGAGCCACTACAGAGGCAGTCTTTGGCCACTATCCGCTTTCATGGCCTTTACAAATGTGAAAATGAACAGACAAAAGGATTAACTTATCCTAACTTAACTTGTATAAACAGTAATTTATACATCGGCTAAGTCATCTGCCAAGGTTGCTTCAGTTTTAAATGAACAAATAAATGGAAAGGATATCTAAGTTATATGGCTCCAGGAAAATCATCTTACTCTGAATGTTAAGAAAACTGTCTTTATGTGCTTTTCTAATAGAAAGCAAAAAGAAAAAGTAATAATTCGAGTAAATTATAAAGAAATAGAGGAGGTAACTTAGATTAGTTAATTTTTTTAGGTATTGTTTTAGACTCACAACTTAAATTTGATAAACATATAAAAAAGCTCTCAAAAATGGTAAGGATTAACCTAAATTGTTTCAGACTTATTAGAAAATATTTCTCAATTGAGGCAGCACATCTTTTTATGCATGCAATGATCTTGTCCCGCATTTCATACTGTATTACAGTTTGGACTCAAACAAGTGATTCCTTGTTGTATATCGAGCTCTAAAAATAATGGATAAAAAGCCAAATCGATGGCATCAATGCAATGTTTAAAAAAAAAATCATATGCTAATTTTAACTAATTTAAAAAATCTGTCATATATAAAATTGATTTTTAAATGTTTGCACAATAAGGCACCATCTGTTCTATGTAAATTGATAAAGAGACAGGATGATACAAGTAGAATCACTAGGAGTTCAGCAGGTGGGAATTGTTGGATTCATTTTCGTAGAACTACACAAGGGCAAAGAGCCTTTTCTGTTGAGGGCTCCAGTCCAAACTCTGGAACCTGTTGCCAAATGAGTTTAAGGCGATACTTGAAATAAAGTCCTTTACATTGAAGGTAAAGCAGTGGTTTAAAATAAACCAAAACAGCACGCATATTTAAATGTAATAATTTTTGTATGTAAAAGTGTAATGTAATGTAAACGGTGTTTTTATGCTAGAGTTGAAAGCTCCATTCTAATATTTATAATTTAGGTAGGTATTTGAATATAAATGACATATTGTGGTAGTTTTATTCTATGAGTAGCCTAGTAGTTTTATTTTTTGTTTTTATTTTTTATTTTGTTTAGAAAAGCCTTTCTAGGGACCTGAGATCATACTCTCTATGTGCAATACATATTTTCCAGTTTTGACTGGATCATGTACTGTCCCTATACAAATAAACTTATAAATAAATAAATAAATAAATAAATAAAATGAACGGATTCGGGTGTACATCAGTTGTGATGTACAAAGGATATTGTATTTGTTTTTATTTAGAAAAAAAATCCTCATTATTTTTTATTATTTAGATTTATTTACAATGTGCATTATTTATATTATTATTATAATTGGTCTCTATATCTTTATTATTGTGTTGATCTAACCTATGTTTTAATATGCTTGTAAACGGCGAAAATAATCTCGAAGTTTTTTTTCCACTTCAACCGATTTATTTATAATTTCTTTTCTATTTATCTTCTTTCTGAACCAACACTGCTGCCTGTAGCAGTGCGTTTGGCTCCACCTATCGGCTGACATCGCGCAGTGCAGCCAATATGGCGGCACCCATTCCTTCCATAAGTTTCACATTTTAGCGACACAATTTGACCTGAATGGGAATAAACGAGTGAATCATCTTATCGATATTTAACGTGAGTTCGATGTCTTGTCGTCTAAAAGCCTAAATCCAGATGTAATTGTGAAACCATTTGTACAACCATTTAACAATGTCACCGTGCATTCTGGATGAAATAAATGCTGGTTTCATTAGTTATCAATCTCTACTAATGTCGTATTAGCGCTATATGTTGCTCATTATCAGTGGCAATAATAACTTGCTGCTTTACACATTGCTGTATCAATAACTTTTATGACAGATACCCTTACAAAAAGTACAGTGGTGGTTATACATTACTTAGAATACTTCTAAGAATTACTTTTATTAATACCACGGTACTTAACGTTACATGTCCAAAAAACAGACATTATGATGGCCCTTTTTACAGGTGATGGTTTTAGATGGTAATATGGTGCTTAATGTCTATCATATTCATACACCATATATTTACAGATATTTTTAAGTACCTTGGAGTGCCATGCAAATATATACTTAGTATTATGCATTTTTACTTGACATTGATTGGCATGTCAAATAAATGTTATTTTAAGTTAAAATAATAACATTTATTGGACATGCCAATCAATCAATGTTAAGCAAAAATGCATAGTTTCTTTATAACCATTTCTTTTTACTAAGACACAGTCACTATTTTCAGTTGTATTTGATTAGTGGCCAGCAGTCGTCATTCAGCACTGTTTTTTCCTGTTGTAGTGTGGTGATGTCCAGACTGGCCGTAGTGTTTGGAGGTTCTCGTGGCATTGGGCGAGCAGTTTCTCAGCTGCTGGCACAGAGGGGTCATAGGGTTGTGCTGCTGTCCAGGAATAAGGAGGCTGCACAGGCTACCGCTGAATCTCTGCCTGGAGGTGAGTCAGTGAATACAATGATCATTTTGAATTACTTGCAGTGGTTCGTTGATGAAAATTATATCACTTCAGTTTGGCAGTGTAGACATCATACACCTTCAGGCCTTTTATTTTACTTAAATGTAAGTGATGTGTAATAGTATTCATCTATCAAAGGGCACAATCAAAATGTTGGACTCAGTGTGCAAGGACTTTTAATCTTAAATGGCATTATAATAGATGTTATAATTCTGGAGTATATATTTAATTTCAGAAAAACATTTGGGTCTTAGCTGTGATGTTTCTAAAGAAGAAGATGTTCAGAGAGCATTTGAGACCATCAGTAAGAACTGTGGCACTGTGGGATACCTGGTTAACGCGGCTGGCATCAACAGGTCAGAGACGCCACAAAGCAATGATGCAGAAAATGTATTGTGTTTTTGAAAAAATAGATCAGTTTCCATGGCCAAAAAGAAACAATTATATTAAAAATAGCCATTTTAAATATATATATAAAATAAAAGACTGCTGTATTCTAATATACTGTTTAATGTGTATTTATTTTAAAGAGATGCATTGTTACTGAGGAGTAAATCTGAAGACATGCTGTCTGTTCTGCACACCAACCTCCTGGGCTCAATGCTCACGTGCAGAGGTGCTTTACGCAGCATGCTCAGCCACGGAGGAGCTATTGTCAACATTGGTGAGCCATATTTATCTATGTCCCACTACCTTATGATCTTATGATTATTATTGTAGTATTTCAGTTCTGAAGTTTCACGAAGATTAAGCTGGAGAAAACGGGAAAATTCACCCTGCATCAGCAGCTGGACAGTTTGGGTTCATTTAATTACCACTAGATGGCGCAAAAACTCCAGATTTGAAATAGTATTGCGAGTTCTGCATCATTATATAGTTCTTGTCAAATTCTGATAGTGCATGTCAATTTTTTCTCTTGACATTATGTAACATGGTGAATTTGAATTTCTGATGGGTGTAATCAGAATAAATATTTTTTTTACATGTAAGTAAGAGTTAGAAATGTTTATTCAGCATTATGAACTATGTACAGTATAAACCTCCTGTGTATGAATGTTAACCCCATAAAGCCTGACATAATGAAATAAGTCAAATATATATATTTTTAAATGGAAGTTTTCCCAATAATATGTCTGCAATTTAAATACTCTGATCAAAGCTCTGTCGTTTTAATTGTAGGGGGCAAAACATAAAATGCAGTGCAATACAATGATGATTGAGAGATGTACAAATAAATGTTAACGTCCCAAAAGCCTGATGTTATAATGTGAGTCTCAAATATGATACATGATTTTACAAAAAAATTAAGTATGGATGAAGTAAACATAAGTTGCTTTAGTCCTGTAAGTGTTTATCTTGAAATATTACTAACAATATAAAAGTTATTCTTATATGTGACCCTGGACCACAAAACCAGTCACATGGGTCAATTTAGTTAAATTGAGATTTGTACATCATCTGAAATCTGAATAAATAAGCTTTCCATTGATGTATGGTTTGTTAGGACAGGACGATATTTGGCTGAGATCTGAGGGTGCAAAAAAATCGAAACATCCCCTGTAAAGTTGTGCATTTACGTTCGCGATTCTGCTGCATTCACTCACAAAAATAAATGTTTTATATATTTACGGTAGGAAATTTACTAAATATCTTCATGGAACATGATTTTTGCTTAATATCCTAATGATTTTAGGCATAAAAGAAAAATTTATAATTTTGATCCATACAATGTATTGTTGGCTATTGCCACAAATATACCCATGTGACTGGTTTTGTGATCCAGGGTCACATATTTACACATCAGTATCAGATTTCACAGCAAAAAGATACACATGTACCATGACCTGCAAGGGGAAGTTTTTAGAATTATACTAAATGGCCTTTTACTTGCTAAAAAAAAGTATTCACTATCAATCAGTTGGCAGATGATAAGCTTGATAAGATTTGCTTATCAAGTATGATACAGTAGGCTTTATAGGGTTAATGATGTGTTTCCTCAGGCTCTGTGGTGGGTGTGAAGGGTAACTCCGGCCAGTGTGTGTACAGTGCCAGTAAAGCTGGACTGGAGGGATTCACTCGCTCCCTGGCAAAGGAAGTTGCTACCCGGAATATACGAGTGAACTTGGTGGCTCCAGGTTGTTTGTCCTCTCTTTTTCTTACTTCTACTACTTCTTTTGACTATTAACCTACACATTAGCTGTCATATGAGCGCAGCTGAGAATTCATCTCACTCGCCCCTCTCAGGATTCATTCTGACGGACATGACGGCAGCGCTGGAGAAGGAAGAAGCGGCGAGGAGAATTCCACTGGGCCGTTTTGGGGAACCTGCAGAGGCGGCCCAGGCTGTCCTTTTCCTCCTGGAGTCCCCTTACATCACAGGACAGGTTCTGCTCGTGGACGGAGGACTGCGACTGGCATTGTGATGAAAACATGTGAGCTGACTGAGTCATTGAAGTGTTAAAGTGGATACTTTTGTTTCGCTGATAAAGCACAATATCTCCATTTACATATTGAATCAAAGCTTGATATTGTTGATCACCTCCCCATCTCTCCATGGAAATCTGAGTCACACAAAACTGTGTAAGAGTAGTTTTGGCCCATCTGGATTGGATTAATGTTATTTTTGGGTTTTGGTTGCATGTTCCATTCTTGGGATGACAGAGGTCACAGGTCAACGTTTGGAGGATATGACTAGCTTTTTGATGTCATAGTTATTTTCAGATAATAATAAAAATTATTAAAATATAAAATCGGGCCTTCTCACTACATCAAAGTACAGATCACCAAAAAGCTCATTCAGCTTTATTGAGAGATGTTTTTGCCAAGAGCAATTGGACTCAACCCAGACTCAATACTTTCAGAGACATTTATTTATTGTACTATTCATAAACCAGAAGAGAATAAGGAGAACAGTCCGTATACAGGCACAGGTTGGCTTGGAAATCAGAAAATATTGCAAAAAAAGAGCCTCCTAAAATCTGACTAATTTGAAGGATAAACAGCTGTGTAAGAAAGAGCATATTATGCAATCACAGGCTTACATGTATACATTCTGCTATATTATGTGTATATACGTTGCAAGTGTGTATGTGAGATGATGGCTAAACTTGAACTCCCAACTGAGTATTTGATATTCAACTTATCAAAGAGCAAGTGTTGAGAGAACGCTAATATAATTTTAAATGTGTATTAAATTTTGCTTTGTGTTATATAATGCTTTCAGTGTTCTTTTTTCTTGAAAAAGCCAATTAAATATAAATGAACAAATCCGTGCTGCCAATTTCACATTTTGTGTTATGTTTCTGTAATTCCAAACCTGAAAACTGAAGCCTACCTGTCAAAGAATTGCCATCTGCTCATTCCATGCACCACCATCATCATTAAAATCAATATTCATATAAATCTCCTCTTCATCCACCATCAGCCAATCCGTCGCAAACATGTGCCGATTCCACTTCCTATACTTTCACCATAAGCATTCCTCCTCCCTCTCGCTTCCACAAACACAACAAACATCTGTCCAAATCTGTCAGTCTGCCAAAACTTGCAAAAATCTCATCACTCATGTAAATGACGCATCAGTCTCCGCTTTTAACCTCACGTAAAAATGAACAAAAAGACGGGGTGGGGAAAAGGTCATTAAGGCCCGGCCTTGTGAGACATCTCTGGATTGTAGATCCAGACGCAGCTTCTATCTATGGCAGTGTGCATCTGATCAATGTGTGGGATCTCAAGGACCCTGAAGCTCCAGGGACGATGGGATCCATGGAGTTTCAGGTGTGTCCCATCTTCCCGTTCCCTACTTCCAGAGAACCCCCTCCCAACCACCCAAAAAAACTCCTATTTCCTGTGCTGGAGAGGAAGACATTTCCTCCAGCATCTCATAAATATATCTAATCTAAGGTATTATAACTAAATACATAAAAAGTGTTACATGTTGGCACTGTAGTAACATGCACAGCTAGATGCTAGTTATTTGAATAAATGTTTTTTATTTATTTTTTAAAGTTAATTTAAAATTAAATATTTCATAGGCACTTGTGAAAATCTAGAGATGAAAAACAAGGTGATCATCGGTATGCTACCTCCTTCCTCAAAGCCGTGCTGGTGTGTGTGTATGTTAAGTGCGCCAGCGAACCATTAAGTCGGTTTATGACCTCTTTTAAGCACCCACATCACTTCCCCTCAGGAAACAACTGAAATAAAGCATAGTGAATGGTCTAGTCCTCCTCGGGCAGAGAAGTGATAATACCAAGAATCAAACTCTCTGAGGAAATGCTGAGCAAAGCCATTCAAAGTCATTCCATCACTTTTTCATCCGACCCCCTTAAGAGAAAGAGGTTCTTGTTGGGAAATGGGGTGGGGATTATGGAGTACGCTGGATCAAGCTTCGAAGGTCAGATCCTCCATGCTAGGCTCTACAGGTCATCGCTCTCCACTAGGGCGCCGGGAGGAAGAGGATTGGAGTCTGGGAAGAAGGCTGCCTTCACGTCCAGACCCCGTTCTGTCAGAGCGGCGTAGCGGCTCGTCGATGGGCGCACCTTCTTGGGCTTTGGGGTGTGAGTTTGCTGCCACTGGGCTGAAGGAAAGGGCGAGGATGAACACGGATTTCTCAGTTAGAAGAAATAACAGGATGTAAAATTGTAGTTTCTCAATTGCAAAAACATATGGAGACTTTCCTGTATATAATAGAATGTTTCATTTAGGGTTAACAAGGTATAACGGTACAAAAAAGTCAAATATGTAGTATAGAAATAGTTGATTTGAAAGGAGTTCAAATAATGTAGTTATTCATATTCGTGTGTATCCACTGGAGCAAAGCAATAGTTTTTTTCTTAATTACAATATATATAAAGTTTATTGTCTGAAATATTTGGGAGAATGCACCTCTGACACAGTTTGACTGGAATTTGGGCATTCGATTTTATTTATGTTCCTATAGTATCAACTGTCAATATGTATGATATATCAAATATCATTATCACATAGTTTACTGGCCGATATTGGAGGTTTTTTTTTTCACTTGTAGCACTTGTTAAAATGAATAACTTTAGCTTTTAGTATATTAATACAAAATATGATTGACAATTAATTAAAATATACATTATATATTATTTATTGATTATCGGCTATAAATAAGATAAAATAATAAATAAAAAACGTATTGGTATCAGCCAGAGTTTTAATATTGTTAATTTGATTTAATATTGGGGTATTAGAGCTGGTATTGTATCAAAGCATAAATGAGTGTTGAGTCACAATTCCCAGTTCCAATTCATTCCAGACTGGATACATTTCAATTTTAATCATGGTATGATGGAGATTATAACATTCATTCAGTGTTAAATCACACCCCTTCTGTGATTCTAACCACTTTCATAAGACTCTGCCAGCCCATTGTTAGTTTAACCTTAGGTAATGCATCTGTATTGTTAAACCTGTTGTTGATGGCAAACACACAGCACTGGCTGATGGGATTGCTATGGGAACAGCACTGGGCGGAGGAAGGGAGTGTGCTTTTCTTGGACAGATTTAATACGGTTTCTTCCTTAGTCTGAAGCAACTAATGCAAGAACATTGATCAGATAAACCGCTTAAAACGTCTTAGTCTGTATTTAGTGTATTTTGGTAATAACTCAGCATTGTTACATGGATTCATGAGATCCGTTTCCACTGTGTGTTTAAACTAACCATGAACATCGAGACGTGCTGTACTGGAGATGATGCCAGCTTCATTCTTCGCTGAAACCGTGTACCAGCCCGCGTCTTCTTTCAGAGCCGGCTGGATGATCATACAGAGGTAACCAAAGTTGTCCTGATGTATGCTGGGAAATGGAATTGAACATCAGAATGAGCAACATTGTTTGCCTTCAATTCATGCCACAATTGTTTATTCATGCCAGGATTATTTATTCATGCTACATGAACATATTCATTTGATTTGAATCCTTATGAGTAAACCGCATCCACAAACAATGTGACTGGAGACTTTACAGCTTGTGACTAACTGTTCTTGTCCCTCTGAGGTGGTATAGACGGTAGCGTCTGTGGTTGGGTTACTGTGTGTATGTTTCTTTTACAAGGCCCTTTTCATCTGCATTGTGTGTGTGTGTGTGTGTGTGTGTGTGTGTGTGTGTGTGTGTGTGTGTGTGTGTGTGTGTGTGTGTGTGTGTGTGTGTGTGTGTGTGTGTGTGTGTGTGTGTGTGTGTGTGTGTGTAGCAGCTTCAAACAACTGCTGCCATTTACAGACACATGGTGCACAGTGAGTAGAAATTTGTTTTAAAATATATCTATGCGGACATTAGTATTCAACAGGCGAGCTCATTACTTTCTGGTCTGGTTTATGCAAGTATAACACAACGATGATGAATAAAATTACTTGGGGTCTTAAAATATGTTCTCATTTATATTACATAGAGATTCTACAGTTTGATTAGTGGAATGGCTGCAGGAGGGCAGTGATTGGCTGAGATCTCCTACCTTATCCTGTCTGTGTTGTGAGTAAAGGACTCGTTCTCTTTCTTCCAAAAGATCTGTGGGAATGGGGCTCCAGACACACGGCACTCAAGACGCACAGGGTGACCCTCAGCGACACTTGTGTTCTGGAGTTTCTCAATGAAGCATGGGGCTTTATGCATCTCTTTGGCTAAAAAAGAAACAAAGAAAAGTAATAAGAAAAAAAACTAAAATAAAGTACTCATGTAATGTTTTATATTTAAAATAAATGCTGTTCTTTCGGCTTTCTATTAATCAAAGAATCCTGGAAAAAAAAATGTATCACTGTTTCAACAAAAAATATTAGTGTATTTTATCTCTAGTTGAACTCTATGGTTGTGTAGAAGACCTTGGTTGAGTACCTGCAACAATAAGCTCAAGGTTGAATGAGTTCTGTCCAGCCCTGTTGCTGGCGATGCACGTGTAAACTCCAGCATCTCTGCTAGTGACAGGCTCAATGACCAATGAGTGAACTCCGTTCTCCCTCACCAGCATCTTGTGGGAGGAGTCTGGACGGATGGTCTGGCCATTCAGCTGCCAGATGAGGTCAGGAGTTGGCAGACCACTTACCTATGTTTTGAAAAAACAAGTCAAATCAAATGTTTTCAGTATAATTTATTCTCTCACACATTATCTGTGCTATAAAATGTCAGTTACAGTGCAATCGCCCCTTTAAAGTATTTTCAAACCTAAAGCTAGTGTGTATGTGTTTGTCCCTGTGCGCCTGGACTGTGGCGTCTGTATGCGTGTGGTTCTCATGGGAAATGAGTCTGTGCACAATGCCTGAGATCTGTTTTCAACAACTCACATTCCTGAGAAACAACACCTGCCTCACCTGAAGTTGTGCCATTGAATGTCCCTGTGTGTTTGTGTTAGTTTATGAGTGTGTGCATGTGTTTGTGTTTACACGCATGGGGCTGAGAGGGGTGGACGGAGACGCTCGGTTATCCATCTGCATTTATTGTGATGTTCCTGAGAACACACTGCTCAAGTGCAGTTCCCCTGGGTGTGCATATTCCCTGCGTGATGCTTACAATGTCCATCATGCATCTCACTACAGCCATCTTGAGTGTATTCATGACTTTTATTGAAAGAACAGTAAGTGAAAAAGCAGAAAACGCAAAAAAGGCGCTTTGATTTTAGACCTTCTGAACTGCATCTAGGGACATTTGTGGCCTGGAAAGTTTAGAAAGCCTCAAACCCAGAGTAAAAAAAAAAAAAAAAAAAAATCTGCTCTATAAATACCATTGACATTAAGGACTCCTGTTACTGGTGATGTCTTTTTATAGCGTGTGAATCCCTCCATGGCACAGTGAGCCTTTATTCTGAGTGTGCAGTTCGCAGCCAGACATGGGCAGCGGTACAGAAGAAGAATGTAATACTACAGTTAGACGACAACATGAGAAAGAAATAGACCTGATAAGAGGTAGAGGTGGGGGGGGAGGTCACTGAAAGGATGCACTTTGCCTTAAGAAATTGTCAAACTGAGCAGCTAAATATTACATGAATGGTTGAATTTTTAATTCATTTTGTATGAGATTTGAAGTGTTCTTTTCAGAAAAAAAGATGGTAATATGAGGCATATGAGGAGAAACAAAGAAATACGGGACAGACAAAACAGCTGCAGAGACAGAGGGAGGGAAGGAAGGAAGGATGGATAGAGAGGACAGTCTTCAGAGACAGCGGTAAGCCAATGGAAACACATCTGAGAGAAAATAGAAAACTCAATAATAGGAGAAAGAGAGAGAAAACTGAGGGTAATTCCAGCCTTTTACTCGAGGTTATTCATCATTTTAGAAGTGATGAAACATCAACTTTATTTAAGCTTTTTTTTTTCTCTCTTTCCTTCAGAATGCAGAGGGAGGAAACTTTTCCCAGATAATCACACACAGAATGTTTCCTCCAGCCTCTGAAATGCCCATGCGTTTATTTATTTGTGAAGTAACCATGTAATAAGCGTTATGGTCACTATGGAGTTAAAGTGAGTGTGGCAGTGTTTGTGAAGTCACCTTGCAGTCCATGCGGCAGAGTTTACCCTCTTGCACAATAAGGTCACCGGGGGCCTGCAGGAAATGAGGGCGGAAGTGACGTTCCTGAATGTTCTCATTCTCATCACCACTGTCCCTGGACCTTGAGCGTGGTCTGGGAGAAAGGAAAAACAAAAAAAAACAAAAAAAGATCTATCAGTTGCTGCCTTTTACTGATTCTATTCATTGTGGAGTTTTTTTTTCTTTTAAATAAACATCATAACTGCATAATATAAATATCAAGGTGAACTTAAATAAAATGCATACTAATAAAAACAAAACAAAAAAAACATCAGATTGGATAAAAGGGTGGCAGGTTAATGTCTTAAATCAATTCAACAGACTGTCAAATTAAGACACTTCTATTGTACTTTAACAAAGTAGGCAGGGTCAAGGTGAGAATGGCCAAAATTACCATTTTAAGAGGAAGGGGGAATTGAAAATGTATACCTAATAAACATATCTACAGCAATAGGTGTTATATCAAAAATCATGGAAAAACAACTTTTCCTGTAATGTATTAAAAGGAAAAGGAGGAAAATGGAAAAGTAACAGGACACCAAAGTGCACTATAAGTGCAGACAGACAGGTTTTTTTTTTTTTATGGAGAGCAGCTCCGATTACTTCATGTGTAGGGAATCATTTCTACTTTTATGAATGAATGATAGGTTGGCACTTTGCATTGCCTTTGGAGACTATTGACTGTCAATCAAAAATGTAAAGACCTCAAAGGCCTGAATGGCCAGATATATTATATCCAATCCAGAGGAAACCCCACCCTTTGAAAAAGATTCACATCTTCTATTCTGCACAAAAGACTTCTTAACTTGTCCTTGCATCATTGTCCAAAATACACAGGTGTTCTTTACATGGGGCACGCCCTCTATTACTGCTAGTCCGATAAAGCAAACCTGATCCTGAACCTGCTGTAATCCACTGGCTGTGTATGTTTAGAAACAGCATTACTTATATACCTGCGGATGTGTCCAGGTGTGGAGCGCTGACTTCTCCCCCTTTGGTTCACAGCCTGAACCATCATCCTTCCAGTACAGCTCACTCTCCCCTAAGAGAGAAAAACAGAATATATAGAGAGAGATAAGTAAAGAAACCCATAGTACCTGTTAAGCTTTTCTTATGGTCAATAGCTGGAATGCAGGAATACCCTTCCTACGTTATCGGTGCAAAATGTCCCCACAAAGATGGCAATATCCAAAATCCTTCTGGGGACATTTTTTGTTCCCCATGAGAAAAACAGCTTATATATCATACTAAGTGATGTTTTTTGAAAATGTAAAAACATTGAAAGTTTTCTGTGATGGGTAGGTTTAGGGGATATAATATACATTTTGTACAGTATAAAAATCACTATGTCTATGGAATGTCTCCATAAAACAAGAAAACCCAACATGTGTGTGTGTGTATGTGCGTGTGAACTCTTTGACCATTCCAAAGGCTTTATGAAATATCTTTCTTCTGGTCAGTCACTTCCCCCTGACTACCGATGTTTATCTGTCTCCACCAAAACACTGGTCAAGCTGACTAGCAACTTGACTCTGTGTGTGTGTGTGTGTGTGTGTGTGTGTGTGTGTGTGTGTGTGTGTGTGTGTGTGTGTGTGTGTGTGTGTGTGTGTGTGTGTGTGTGTGTGTGTGTGTGTGTGTGTGTGTGTGTGTGTGTGTGTGTGTGTGTGTGTGTGTGTGTGTTCAATCTATCAAATGATATCAAACTCCGATAAAATGCATCAACTATTTAAAAGCAAAACTAACATTAAAAAAATTAAGTTCATTATTACTATAGGAAAGAAAACTAAATATTGCAAAAAAAATGTGTCTTTTGCAATTTGGGCGGATGACTAGTCTCCAATTTTCTGAGAAATGCATGCTCTTGTGTTGCATGTGTAAAAACACAGACAATTCATCAGCTTGAATCAGTTAGATTTAAATAGAATTAGAATTAAGAGTGTTAAGTTAACTTTGCACACCGAGCATGCTTTTAAAATGAAAGATGATCAATCTTTTCAACAGTGTTTCCCTATGCCAATATAATCATGTCTTGTGTATTATATTAAGAGTGTATATCTCACCGCTGGGTTTCCTGCCATGATGGTGTAGTTTCCATCATCATCTAGTGAGGCAGCAGCTGTGTGCAGGGAGCATGTGCCGTCCGGATCACGACTGATACGGTAGTGTTCACTGCGCTTGGAAATCTGCTTTCCGTCCTTAAACCAGTACACCTACAAACACACACACACAGATATAAACATGATTCTGCAACAATCCAAAGCTTGTACTGTTGATCCTTTCTTTTTCTCTTCATCATCGCTCTTGTTACTAAGTCTGCTGTCATCACACAGTCATTACAGTGGTCTCATGGTAGTCAGGAGACACACAATGATCGCGAGACAGCCATATATGGCAGGAATCTCAGAAGTGAAGCAGAGCTTCTGATGAAACCAGCCTAGTCACAGATGATAAACTCCACCACCAATCCCAGTTTCCCAGACTCCTCTCCTACAAACCCTTAACACAACATACAGTACATGCCACTTTGCAAAGCACCATTAACTGTAAAATAAACAACCTCCATTCTGTGAACCACTAATAAATCTCCAGAACAATATACACGATAAGACTATAGACTATAATAAAAAAAAAAAGATTATACTATGTATGTTATATTATGAAAAAGAATCATAAAGTAACTAGTGAGTAAAAAAACAACTTTTTTTCTGTAAGATTTTTTACGATCAAAAATACAGTAAAAACAGCAGTGTTGTGAAATATCATTATAATTTAAAATAACTGTTTTTGGTTTATTTCTGTGATGACAAAGCTGATTTTTCAGCATCATTACTTCAGTCTTCAGTGTCACATGATCCTTCAGTAATCGCTCTAATATGCTGATATGGTGCTCAAGAAACATTTCTTAAGCAGCACAATTGTTTAAAACATTGATATTTTTGTAGAAACCATGATACTTTTTAAAGGATTTATAGATGAATAAAGTTCAAAAGTGTATCATTTATTTGAAATAGAAATCTTTGTAACATTATAAATGTCTTTACTGTCACTTTTGATCAATTTAATATGTCCTTGTTTAATAAAATAACCCTTATTGACTGCAAACTTTTGAACAGTATACTTTTTTCCCACATTTTTCCTGCAATGGTATATCAGAAGTTGAATTAAAACTATGCTAAAATATTGGGATAAACTAGATTATAATCTACAATGAAATCCTTAACTAGCTGCTGAGAAAGTCACTTTGATAAGAATCTGCTTACAAGCAATATGAAATGTAAATATGCATGTGATGACATCTCACCTTTGGCATTGGGTCTCCGATGACCTTGCAGCTGAAGGTCACAGGCATGCCCTCGAAGACCTTGTAGTGCTTGAGCTTCTGATCGAAGATCGGTGCAACCTCTCCGGGCGCGTCTTCATCATGCTGAACATCATCGTCAGATTCCTCGACAGGCGAGCGCTCCAGACGGAACTCAATCTCGCTGATCAACCGCTGCTCGAAGCTGGACACTTTATACTCCTGTCACACATACAAACACAAAGACTTTCATTTATGATCTTCTCCTCAAGTTACCAACTCATTCAATCACTCATTTTATTCATTCATTCAAGCACACATCCTCTCATCACTGTGCCCTATAATCTATTCAGTCTCGCATCCAACTCTTATTTCACTCTTTTTGATCTTTCATCTGGTCTGTTTCTTGTCTTCTGTTTCTTTTTATTTCACTCTGCAGCCAGAAGGAACATCTGGAGGAAAGTGTGTGCTGATGACACATCACAACAATAATTGCAGGTTTAAGACACAGCTGCAGAAACACACACCATCATAACTACATTCGTACACAACGAACGCACACTCTCAATCTTGTTCTCTTGAACGTCCAGCCACATCCTCCCAAAAGCGCACACACATGCACATATCCTATGCAAACACACAGACAACCGCTATTTGCCCAAGGACGTGTGTTGAGCTCTAAGCACACTTTAAATTTATGGCACAACATTAACAGCATATCCACTTCCCACAGTTCAGAGGAAGAGAAGCATGTGCATTTTAGTGTCTCCACTCGAGTGTAGGAAATGTGCAAAGCAGACGCATGCGGTCTCCAGTGCCTGATCAGTTAGCAATAACATGATGACATGATGATGTTAGGCACCCAGCTCAGTAAAAAAAAAGTCCTTTTCAAGACTTTTAACAATTTATCGATTATTCAAAATTGTTACACCGCTCACTGGAACATATTATGATGATTGACCTGTTCGGTGGCCAGATGCTTTTATATAATGTTTGCTAAACTGCATAATTGACCGCTGTAAAAAGCGAATGACTGTATTAATGATTTTATGATATTTAGAAATGGTAACACGATTTCGATAGTCCACATTAAACATTCTACTATAAGAAACTTTACAGCATGTCAACTACCAGTCTGAAGAGTATTAGTAGACTGTCTGCTTAATATCTGCTAACACTTTATTTGGATGAATAAAGGAACATTCTACTGACTATAAGTAACTCTGCAAGTATGCCAACTTATTCTACTAACCCTAACTTAACAGTCTACTAATACTCTAATGAAAGTTAGTTGACATGTAGTTGCAATTAATGAGAGTTAGTTGACAGTTGCAAAGCTATTTAAAGTTAGTAGAATGTCTAAACCAGACATTTGAAATAGGGTAACCTTAGAATTTACTATTATCATTTGCTAATTACAGTTACTTATTTTCTTTCTTCTTAGATAAAATGATTTAAATTCACTTTCCATTTCATGTCCATGTAACTTTTTGTTGTTGTTGCAAGTATCTGTGTAATAAATGGGAATATGTATTATACTTGAAGTAGTTTTTGATAACTGGCTGACTCTACCTCTTACGTACACTACCATTAAAAAAAAAAAAAAATTATGCTTTTATTCAGCAAGGTCACATTTATTTAAACAAAAGTGACAGTAAAGCATTTATAATGCTATAAAAGATTTCTATTTTGAATAATTGCTGTTCCTTTAATTGTTCTATTCACCAAAGAATCCTAAAAAAACATGCATCATGGTTTCCACAACAATATCAAGCAGCACAATTGTTAGCAACATTGATAATAAATGTTTCATGAGCAACAAATCAGCATATTAAAATTATTTTTATTTTATTATTTTAGTATTTCTGAAGGATCATTTAACACTGACGTAGAAAATTCAGCTTGCAGCCTTAGTGAGCATAAGAGATTTCTTTAAAAAAATGTTTTACACAGTGTTTGAATTACAGGGAACACTGACCCCCCTAGTCCCAGTCAAAACACTCTAAAATCAGGCTGACAGTTCTTTCCATCACTGATATATTCAGTAATGCATCGTATATTAGGGGCCTGGTTTAGAACAAGGGAAAACAGATCCTGGTTATCATATTAGTTGCACATTCATTTCTATGGGTTAATGAGAAGAAACCTTTATTAGACTGATTTATTTGTAAAAATACTTTACTAAATAGCATACAACTAAAAGTTATGTGGCTTTTCACAATTCAATTAAAATAAAAATTGTGATAAACAAACATTATGTTGTGCCATTATATGACTCTTAAGTTTAAAACAAGGCTCATTAAGTTTAAAATATAGGCTAGCAAACTGTTTACGACAGCTAAAATACAATGAAGCCTGCTGGTTAAAATATTTCACTATAGAACAATAAGCTGAGGTCATGCAAACTACTTTCTTCCTAATATTGGACCCCCCAGGAGTTTGCTGTAATTCAAACACTGAATACACTGCTTATTTGATCAGAAAGATTGCAATGTAAATCTCCATATTTGATGATTTTCCCAGAGACTACAATAGTCATCAATGTCATATCGCTGTCAAAGACTTTACCACGACGCTTACTCAGGACTCAGATATTCCATAAACAGAGACACATAAGAAAACATAGTGGATAGAGTAAACACACAATCACAGAGTAGTGACTGGCCAAAACATGGGGGTGGCCACACACAGAGGGGTGAGGATTAAACAATCAGGGGTGGTCTCATGAGATGAAGCAAAGGGAAATACAGGGGTGAGACAGACTCAGAGAACAGCGAAATATAAGGAGGACAGACAGGCCGCTGCATGATGTTTGTAATAGACAGGATGAGAATGAACAACCTTTTGAGGGACAGACTCTGAGTCAGCTGAGCTGCCTTCCTGTAGAGAGATCAGACAACAGGCAAGGGGGTTGAGGATGATGTCACATCCTGCACATATACACACCTATTGCACAAAAGTGCACTTTCAATGTGTGTTTGTGATGTGCTGCTTATCCTGTTGTTATGAACTTACCTGCTCACACACCTCCAAAATGCCTCACCGAAACACTCTCCTTGCCAAAATTACATCACCTTACTACGTATCCATTGCATATGTACAAGCACATGCAGGAGCTTGTAGCTATTAGCTGAATTAAGACGCATTTACAAGCACGCAGGCAAACCACAATGCTCTAAACGAAATACAACCGCCAAGTGGCATACTGGAAAAAGTGCGCGTACGAATTTGTAATGGATGCATTTTGTTTATAACCCATGTTTAAAAAGCCAGCCAATTATGAACAACTGCTTTGTTTGCTGTGACACAGTGGAGACATTGTGTAGGTGGGTTTGTGTGTTGTGCTCATGAGTATATGTGAATCTGTGTGTATGTGCGTGTGTATACCTGTGTAACTGGCTCCTCCTCCACCTGTTGTGTGTTAAACACTGTGGCGGCATTGTCAGCACCCAGCAGCCTGCGAGCCATCTTCTCCTCATAGGTTAACCTCTGAAAGCAAGCAGGATTAATCTGTCAGAGCCTGGGTTATTGTGTGAGAAAACACACACTCACACAAGCAAAAGCATTATGATTATTTCGTCACCTGTACTAGTAAATTCAATGCTGTTAGTCGTGCTGAACACGTGGTGGTGGGTTTTGCTATGTGTGGTGGGGTTGATTAATTTGGGGCTTCTATATTGAGTGACATTTTCAGTTGGAGGAACTGGTGGTGGAAGGTAATTTTCTCCATTTATTAGGTGTATTTTGTAAGAATGAAAGGTCACAGTGAACGCATGTATAAAAAAAATAAAATGCAAAAGAAATTCCTATTATAGTCAACTAAACAGTTGTCACGTTGTGTAGTTCAGACACTTGCAGGAAGCAGGAATCAAGATCCAAAGAAAGTTTATTTTAACACCAACTAAAATACAGAATATCTATTCACTCATCTTATGACTACAATAGCATCTGTTCCCATTCATTTTGTTATTGTAAAAAATAAATAAATAAAAAGTCTGAAAATAAAGCTGAAATAAAAAATAGTAAATGAAAAACAAACATCCTAAACTAAGTTAAAGTAAGTTATAGTAAAATTAATAAAAAGGAAATAATTAATGAAAGCTAAATCGAAAAATGGCTAATAACTAAAATGAAAACTGAAAATACATAAATTCAAAATATTAATAGTACATAAATACTATAATAGTACAGTATATAAATAATACTATTTCCAATATACTTTCATTGTATGGAAAAGAACAGTGTTAAATTAAATTCCTAATTTTTGTGCCCCACAGAAGGTGGTCATATGAGTTTTAGAACTCTTTTAGAGCTAATTATGACATTTTACATTTTTTGGGAGAACTAACTCCCATAAAGAAAATGACCAAATACACTCAAACATGACTGCTTATGTTATTGGTTATAATGGTGGTGTACATAGACATTATAATCAATATGGTAATGCTAGTAAGGCTAGTATGGTAGTACTATTAATGATCTACTGTAATTCTTTAGTAATCCAACCATAAGACCTTTGACACACATACGGTACCTGCTGTCCATTGCTGAGTCTCTCCTCTTTGAAACGTAGTTTCCTCTCTAGATCTTGTATGACAGCGTCTTTGGAGCCCTGGATATCCGAATCAGAGAAGATGCGAGGTGTACGGGGTGTTGTCTTACGTGGCAAAGCTCTGTAAAAACACAATCAGAAAATACTGAAAAAAGCAATAGATTACAGACTAAGCAAGAAACTGTGGCTACAGTGTTATAACCACCTGTCCACAAAACCTTTCCAGACAGCGGCTAGGATTAATGCACACTCAAAAACAAACAAACAGAACAACAGCTTTTATAATACACATTGCATCATAACAAAAAATGTTTTGCATATGCACTGGGAAGCAAGAATAATTTCCGTTATCTATTTGAAAATTCCACAGCGGTCTCTTATCTTTCCCCCTCTGGCTCTGGAATGCCAGGAAGAGAGAGAGGAATGAACAAGTGGGAGATAACAGAGAAAATAGAGATGGAGAGGTTGAGGACAGGAGCAGCAGCTTTGAAGAAAAACTCTAACACACCCTGGATGAGTGGAATAAACTCAAGTTTCATCAGTCCATCTTAACTGAAGATCAGAATCATACATCACGAGTAACAATAAAGCTCTGAAAACATTCTCAAAGATTCGGTACTTGATCAGCTTGTATCTGCATTACTTGCAGAAGATTTAATAAATAAATTATTTTTGAATATGCCAGGTGGATTTAAAAAAATAAATAATTAAAATATGTATATTTTTCAAAGCTACTTGTGAACAGTGACCAGTGGCTGTTTGTCCCAGTGTATTTTAATATTAAGTATATACTATTACAGAATTTATTAATCATTTGAATTTGCAGTATTTGAGTTTTCAATTTAATTTTACTTTATGTTTTAGTAATTTGGGTTACTTGTTAACTTGACTTAAGTGTAATTTGACATTTGAATTTCTATTCAGCTTTAATTTTTAATTTTAAGTTATTTTAATTTTCACTTTAGGTTTTTTATTTTCATTTTAGTACATACATTTTTCATTTAACAAATATTTTATTTTAGTTCAGCTTTATTTCCGTTAACGAAAATTACTTTTAATAGTTTCAGTTATAACAAAACAACAATAACACTATTGGTCCCTCAAGCTCCAAAATGACAAAATTACCATAAAAGTAGTTTTGGATTGTAGACAAAGTAGACGTAAGTCAATCAATAGCTTTGAGGTAATTTAAAGTCATTATAATCTCAAAATCTTTTCCACCATAGCAATCAAATCTCAATCATCCAGTGTGTTGTGATCCGTCACACTTACGAATCAACAATTTATTTATTTTTGGAGCTCAATGATCAGTGGTCGCCTTCTACTTTTGGAAAGATAAAAAAGCTGCCCAGACGTTTTGTAAAAATTCCACCTTTTGTGTTGCACAAAAGGAAGGTAGGTCATACAGGTTTGAAACCACATGAGGTTGAGCAATTGAATTTGTTATCCCTTTAAAAGCACTCATTCTCACTTGTGAACCAGTGTGCTTTACACTTCTGTAGGACTGAGAATGAGAGAGGAAACCTCCGCAATACACAGGCCTGACCCTCAAGGTTCCTCAGCTCCCATTGATCCCTGTGTCTCCATAAACATGCCACGGAAGAATGCATACAGTACATGTTTTCCATGCAGCTGCAAAGCAGGAGCTGCACTCCAAATTACTTATTAGCCCAAGTGTTCACACTATTTGCTCTTTATAGTGCTCTACTGGAGCTCTTGATTAAGTGCTCAGTATTTCTATAGTATAGAGAATGACTGCACACCTTCAAATCGAGAAGCATTTGAGATGCGTTCAAACTTTAAGAGATGATTGTGGGTACTCACATTGTGCCGTTACCCTTGGGCAGCCCAAGCGCGTTCATTGGTGGTGGTGGAGGAGGAGTGGCTGGGAGCACCGATACCAGAAATCCGGCTGGTGATTGGGGAGTGGACGTGAAGGGCGAAGAGCTGTCTGAGCGGGTGGGGCTTGACGTGACAGGTGGTGGAGGCGGCGGAGGGGGGAAGTCTTGCGGCAAGCCAGAAGGAGAGGACAGAGTGCCGGAGCTGAGGAAGGGCGGAGGGGGTGGCGGGAAGGAAGGTGAGCTGGGAGACTCCACGCTGCTTCCTTTGGACAGTAGCGGCTGCTGCTGGAAGGGCGGAAGAGTGACACGGCTGAAGGGCTTGTGGGCTGTTATGGGGGACAGCGGACTGGAGCTCGAGGAGGTCGAGGACTGCGTGCTGTATCCAATTGGTCCACCGCTTGTTGTGGGACTCTGGGCAGCGATGAACTGCTTGGGTCGGGCATAGTTGAAGGTGCTTGTCTGCATGGTGCTACTCTCCAGCTCCTGGAACGAAGGAGGAGGTGGGAGAGGTGGAGAAGGAGGCGGGACTTCCTGAGGAGGGGGAAGCGGTTGTTGCTGCTCTTGAAGGATCTGATCTTGAAGCTGCTTCAGTTGTGCCGCGTTTCTGCAAGGAGAAAATTACAAACAAAAGGACTGTTTAGCATCACACTAACTATACACATTTTACTACAAGAGTCTGTCAGGTAATAGGACCATCTAACTGTACAATTGCAAAACCTGACAAACATAACCTGAACTGACGTCAACACATCTTAAGATAAGGTTTGGAGAGCATGTTTGCTGGGACTAAACCTGGCTAAATATAACTCTGTACACAATTATAAAACTGATAGCTCTGGTCCTGGATTACTCAAAACAGCGTTCCTATCAAAATCCATGGCATATTGTAGAAAAACAGACGTAAAACACCGGTTAACCATATAATTAATGGATCTGCTTAATAAATTAAGGTTTTAATGGAAAAATGTGTCCTTGATTTTTTATTTTTTTATTATGCATTGACCTTTTTATAAAAGCAAAATGGTAGCCGGTTTGGTCTTGACCAGCTTGAACCTAAATGACCAATTTGCACCAGCAAGAAATGTTTAAAAACACAGTTAGCTTAGCTTAACTTGGTACTGCAAACTCCTTTAATGATTCATTAGATGTAAAGCCACACACAGAGTTCAGCGATTTAATGAAAGGCCATCTCAGGGACAGTATATCACCCTCACAGAATAGATGGCCCTTCGGGAGGAAATTAACTCCAGAGCCAGCAGAAAGTGGTGTAGTGTGCGTTACTGTAAAGTAAGAAGGTGTTATGCCTAGTTGTTGTGTGGTTATGCGTGTGTCTGTGTGTATTTGTGCGGAGTTTCTGGGAGGAAACTAAAGCCCACTGAAAAGCGAGTGATATGCTATCTTGGGTAAAGTTTAAACTATACTGTCAACAACATGTAACGGCAAGAAAAGGAATTGCCTTTTCAGGGTTGTGTCGTGCTAATATGGGTATGGGCTGATGATGATTGAGCATATTATCTATCAAATGTCACGGTTCACCCACATACACAAAAACACTGGAGTGACGCACTGTCCTTTTCTCTGCTTAACATCAGATATTTGCTGTCTACAGCCTACAGTTTTCCATCATCTGAATTCTTGTGTCCCTGGAAGACATGTTTTGTTCAAAACAATTTGTCTCTCTTCTTTTGCAGACTCAGCCCCACTCTCCCGCTGCCTTTTTTGGCAACTCCTAGACACTTTTTGTGAGCCTCAACAAATGGATAACCTTCAACAAACCAATAACCAAGTCCAGATGCTTTTCATTGAAATTTTATTATTGGTCTCCACCAGGTCCATTCAGAGCAGCGTTCAATGCTTTTCTGCTAGTCACCCAGTAAAGAATTGCAAAACGTGAATTAAATGTGTGATTTCAGTGTTTGTGCGCATTTCACAAGGAGATCTGGGTGGTAGGCTAGCCACACTCCAAACCCCATTTAACCAAATTATTTCCAGATGTT
This sequence comes from Leuciscus leuciscus, assembly GCF_965113295.1. NCBI lineage: Eukaryota > Metazoa > Chordata > Actinopteri > Cypriniformes > Leuciscidae > Leuciscus > Leuciscus leuciscus. The sequence goes on along the minus strand of NC_138743.1, from coordinate 28,209,005 downwards.
GACTAATGAGTCATTGTGTTTTCACTCTTTTCATTCATTTTTTTGTAATGAAGGTGGAAGCCCTCCCTCCATCCAACTGATAAATCCTGAGTTTGGGTGAAGAAAAAGAGAATGGGAGTATTCACAATGTGTTGTTAATACTTCGCCAACCCTTAACCTAAAACCTAGAGTGCAAGTTCATCAAATAAAAGGATTCATTGAGGAAAATAATAGATTAAATGATGTCCCTTTGTTTTGGCAGCACAAATGGTGATTTGGGCCACATTAAAAGCAAAAATGACCACCTAAAACCATCCTTTTTCCTCTTTTTCCCAGTCTGTATGCTCAAGTATCCGTCAAAAGAGCACTTTTACTGGAATACTTTGGCAGCTGGTGAAAGGCTCTTGGACTCAACTGCCTGTGCTGCTTTGCTTTCATTCCTTTTTTGGCTCTGTTATGAGTCCGAAGCACCAGCGGCTAGACTCTCACTTCTCTTCTTTCTGTCTTTGGGTCATGCTTTCCCTCCCTCCTTTTCTTTTTCAATCCCTTTACACTTTTCCAAATTCCATCACCATGTCTCCCCTCCTTATACACATTTTTAACATCAAAAAGAACAAGAAAGTTTTCAAATCCAATCTTGTCTTTTTCTCCATCCTTCTGCATTTCTTCTCTCTTCTACCTCTTCCCCTGAGTGAAAACTGCTGGTTAACAGCCGATGGAGGTCTGGCATTACAAGCCCCTCCAGAAATACCGCTACGACTCTAAATATCCCACTTAATAGTTTCCAGCAGTCAAGGAATATCATAATGTTCAATCACAGGCAGCCATTTTCTAAAAATAGCTCTTGCAGGTTTCTTCGCTTATTTTTTCCTTTTGCATTTCTGGAATTCCTCAGAAGTAAACCTGATTTGATGGAGGGAGTTCAGCCGGTACTGACATAATCAGTTCGCCTTAAAAGGCACCAAGTCTGCAAATAGAAAATGCTACGGTACCCTCCTGCGTAAAATCATGTTCATTCATTACAAAAAAAAAAATCTGAAGGGATGAGTGCAAAATAAGCAGTAAACTAAGTTTCTAAATGTAGTGACACTAACTTAAATTTTTTAATAGAGTGAAAGAAGTTTTTGTAATTTGTTATTTTTACAATAACATGCTACTTTTTCCCCTCCACTAGTACTACATCACAAACATATTTTTTGCTTCAGATCCTAACTAATTCAAGCAAATCAACTGAATATGTTCTCCTAAACTTTAGAGCTGTAAAGTCAAACTCATTCTATGGATTTTTTAGCCGCTTTTCCACCACTGGGCCAAACTGTTCTCATTTCTTATTCGTTCCATTCTGTGCCGATCCAGCTCAGCCGGTACGGATATGGTTTCATTGTCCACTGTGGGGCTGATAACAGAGCTCTTTTGAATGTATTACAAATGTTTCAGTGGTTGCCTTGGTAACAAGAGTTTACAGAAATTGAGATGTAAATAGCGACCGCGTTATGGAGGATGATTAGATATTCCTTTTAAATGTTATTATTAACATGCGTTTACTTCACTCAAATAGCACGTTTGGCCAGCTAAAAAGAAACTGGTAGCCTGGCAACAGACAAGTGACCAATCCTGAGTGTCGACGACGTCACGATGAAAAAGCGTTTTTTGTTATTGTAAATAAAAATGTAAAATAAAAATAAATTAATATCGGCTGTAAATGAATCGATTCATAAACCATTCAGTCCTTTTGTGGCATTTTAAAACTTTCTATAGCAAATTATTCACTTAAATGCTGCTGATGTTGTCGACCAAGTTAGGATGCATTCAAAGTCTTTTTTTGTAGTATTTAGCTTAAAGTTATCTGTTCAAGTTTAATGCCGTTTGTTCTTTTTGTTCAACCAAAAACACTCAATGCTTTAGTGCCAGATCTCTGATTTAATGATCTGAACGCATCACGTCCCTTAAGTAGCTTTAAATTAGTTAACTATGTAAGAAAGCCTGTCCTAGGAACTAATGTTTGTTTATTGTTCCTACACGTTCCTTTATTAGCGACGCACTCCGGTAGAAGATGACGGTGAATCATTGTTTATGCTGGTGGTTTCGTTCTGTGTAAATGCGTTCATGCAATACATGTAAGTGGATATATATATCTATACCTTATTAGTATGTGACGTGCATGTGATTGGTAATTTCTTATGTTTATATTGCTTGGATTTGAACGTTTATTTCGGCCGTAATCTGCCGAACTAATCTGATGAGTCATCACCAGACACGCAAGTGTTTTTCTCCGACACAGCGCGAGTGTTTGTTTACAGCTGTGTACTACTGTATTTTCGTTAACTTCCTTGTGATTAATACTGACATTTAAGTGGAATATATTTTATGTTTGTTTATTTTCTGAATGGAATTAATGCAAGGAGACATGTATATTCAACGAATATTATTGTAAATTATTTCTCTTTATTTCTTTCTGTAGACCATATACAAGCACAGATGCATAACTCAGATGCATATACAAGATCAATAAACGCCTTATTATCAAGAATCTCTTCTCCACTCCTGATTCTCTGATCGGAATCTGATCCATATTTGGCCGCCTCAACCAGCTAACTTTCAATTGTAGTGGTACTTCGCTACATTAATATGGTCCTTCGAGCCGGATTGAGTGCAAGATCAAACCAGTATGGATTCAGCAGAAAGTGACACATTAGAGACAATGGACAGACCTCGCCGCAGGACTAATCTGCCTTCTCACCTGGACGATTATGAGGTTGGCTATCGACCCGCTGAGGACCCTCCTCCTAAAGCTTCTTCCCACTGTCCCAGTCAACCAAGAAGCGGCTCGAGGAAAACGTCTCGTAGTGGCGTAAGCTCTCATTCCAGGTCAAGTAGGCGCTCTATTACCTCCACTGGCGTTTATCTTCCACCAGAACTCTCTAGTGTCCAGACTGCTATGTTGGAGGAGAAGATTAAACAGAGGCAGTTAGAAAGTCTCCGCCAGCAGGTCGTGGAGGACTCATTGGCAGATGTGGAATATCAGCGGCTACAGGTACAAGCTAAACAAGCCCAGCGTGTTCAAGAGGAAGCTCTCACAGCTAAGGAGGCCTTATCCAAGCATCTAGAAAGACAGCGTAAGCTGCAACAAGCAGAGACTGAGTTTGAGGTAGCGAAGCTCGTATCCTCCATGCTTATTAAAGACTCTGGTCAAACAACTCCTGTGCCTCCAGGCTCACCAGATAGGCTTTCACCTCCACTTCAGTTTGTACATATTAGTCCAGCCTTAAGCCCATCTCATCAATCACCCTCTCTCCAGCAGCCCTCTGCTCAGTCACCAGCTGTGACCTCAACCATACAAATTTGTTCAGCAGAACAGATTATTCCTGATGATTCGTGGGTGGCTCAGCCAGCAGTTAGACCACCCGAATCCGGGAGTGCACCACACGCAGTGCTCAACATGTTACCACAAGCTGTCTCCTCACCCGTCTCCAATGTATCTCAGACTACCCCTATAACTGCACCAGCTCGTACTGTGTTGTCAACATCGAATATGGTACCCCAACCACATTCAAGAGCCACAGTCATGTCCACTGCTGCACACCCCTTGAGTAAAAGCATGCCGGCAGTGTCACATCAACCTACAACAGCAACAATGCCATATGCTGTGCTGCAGACAGCCATTCCTCCTGTGACAACGCGCACACGTCTGCTGCAGCCTCCAGTTACCAGCTATCAGGTTTCATCCGTGCCACCTCCTGGCCCTAACCGTGCTCAACCACCTTCATTCTTGCCCTTTCAGCATGATGGTCATTCAGCATACCCTGGTACAGAGCTACTGTTTGCATCAGCCTATGGCATCCCACAACCCAAGTTGCCGGTGTTCGAAAGTGGTAATGAGAGTGACTTCGCCTTATTAAAGTTAGCACTGGACAATTTGTTGAGCAATCACAACCATCTCAGTGAGCAGTACAAGTATCATGTCTTGCTTAGCCATTTGAAACTTCCCAGTGCTCAGCAGCTGGCTAAGGCCTATATGTACCATCCGTGTCCTTATTCAGCTGCACTACAGGCTCTCCAAGACAAGTATGGCCAGCCAAGACAGCTCGTCCAGTCAGAGTTGGGCGCTATCATGAGTACTCCACCACTGAGAATGGGTGATGCTAACGCTTTTGACTCTTTTGCATTATCCGTTCAATCATTGGTAGGCATGCTGAGGACTCTTGAGGGCCAGAACGGTTACGAGCTCATGTGTGGTTCTCACGTGGATCGTCTCTTAAGTAAATTACCATCTGCTTATCGTGATGGGTTTGTTGAATACTGCCTAAGCAGGGGTATTCTCCAGATGGGTACTGACAAGACCTATACACTTCCTGATTTGGCCACCTGGCTAGAGATCAAGTCTCAAGCGAAACGCATCTCCAGTCGAGCTGCAACCTTGTTCCAGAGTGACTCGCCCAAGTCCTATGGTAAGGCAACGACATTCACTCGTTCCAGAGAGCGACCTACACCAGTTCTTCTGGCCAATGAGAGTGGAATAAGGCCCCCTCAATCTGCTGACCCGAAACCCAGTTCAAAACCAAAGCCATATTGTCCCCATTGTGACAACAGGGACCATTACCTCAACTATTGTGACCAGTTCAAGAAATTAACAACTTCTCAAATTGTCACTTGGATTAAGGAGGGAAAACGCTGCTGGAGATGTGGTCGTTCACATGCAGTAGAGGCCTGTAACCTCAAGCGTCCTTGTAAGGTCTGTAAAGAGTTACATCTCACAATTCTACATGACTCAATTAATGACACCTCCAGGGCTGTACTCATGGTAAGCCTGCCACCTACCAGGATCTACCTTGACAGACCTAACCGTTCTCCAAAGGTTATGTTGAAAGTGGTCAAAGTCCTTCTCCATAATGGTCGACACACTATGGAAACCCATGCGGTCCTCGACGACGGATCAGAGAGAACAATAGTGCTCCAGCCAGTGCTACAGCAGCTTCAGCTAACCGGCACTCCGGAATTGCTTCCCCTACAGACAATTCAGCAGTCTCACACTGAACTTGACGGGTCATCGATATCCTTTGAGATTTCTTCAGTATCCAAGCCCATGACAAAGTTCACTATACGTAATGCATTCACTGCGACTGGTTTGTGTCTAGCGGAGCACACCTACCCAGTATCTGCTCTGCAGAATGCCTATCGACACCTAAAGGATCTGCCGCTGCCTCCTGTGGACAGAGTAAAGCCATTGCTCCTTATAGGGTCAGATAATCCCCACCTCCTAACACCAATCCAGCCCATACGCAAAGGCCCAATTGGGGGACCCATTGCTGTCTGTACACAACTCGGATGGTCTCTCCAGGGCCCGATGAGTCCAATGCAACCATCACGAGGGAATCAGCAGTGTCTTCACATCATGACAGTTCCAACCCGTGATGATCTCATCCACCATGTAGAAAGGCTCTGGCAGGTTGATACTCTCCCTTATAACGAGAAAATGATCACCAGGTCCAAGCAGGATCGAGAGGCTTACGCCCTGCTGCAAAATGCCACAATCCGGGTCAACGTGGATGGTGTTCAACGTTACGCTACACCATTGCTGAGACGAACGTCAATGAGTTTACTCCATGTAGGAACAGAGACTGTGCTTCCCAGTTTGCGTAGCACTGAGCGCAGGCTGGTACGGGATCCTGAGAGGGCCAAAGCTTACTGCAATGAGATCCAGAAGCTGGAGGCGGCTGGCTATGTGGCTAAGATCACTCCAGAAGAAGCCAACAAAAGTGCAGAGTCTTGGTACATCCCGCACCATATGGTGCATCACAACAGTAAAGACAGGATAGTCTTTAACTGTTCCTTTAAACATCAGGGACAATCCTTGAACGATCAACTGCTGCCCGGGCCGACTTTGGGACCTTCCTTACTGGGTGTCCTCCTTAGATTCCGCCAACACACTGTTGCCATCAGTGGGGACATCAAAGGTATGTTCCATCAGGTACGCTTGCTGCCTAGGGACAGGTCAGTGCTGCGGTTCCTTTGGAGGGACATGCGTCGGGACGTGGAACCTGATATATATGAATGGCAGGTACTTCCGTTTGGCACTACCTGCAGCCCATGTTGTGCTATTTATGCCCTCCAAAATCATGCCCAAGGACACAAAGATGACATGGCTGACCTAGTCAACATAGTAGAACATTCCTTTTACGTTGACAACTGCCTTCATAGTACACCAACTGCAAATGAAGCAAAAGAAATTGTGGATGGACTGCGCCAGCTGCTCGCTGATGGAGGCTTTGAGATAAGGCAATGGGCAAGTAATGTACCATCTGTGATCCAACACCTTCCCACAGATGCCAAGTCCGCTAATAGTGAGCGCTGGTTGGCACAAAAAAGCACTGACCTCCAAGAACCCACTCTTGGGCTACGGTGGAACTGTATCAATGACACCCTGGGGTATAATTTACGCTCTACGGAGACCGCTGCTCCTACCATGAGGAATATGTATAGGACATTGGCAAGTCAATATGACCCTTTGGGGTTCATCCTCCCATTTACCACCAGGGCCAAGGTTCTCGTTCAAGACCTTTGGAAGAATAACCTCGGTTGGGACGACCCCATTGAACCTCTGCATCTGAGAGAACAGTGGCTTGCCTGGGTAGGAGAACTCCCAACTCTCCTTCAGTTGCAGTTCCCTCGTACATACACCTCGGACTCCAATGACAACAGTTCTGTCATCCGAGAACTTCATGTCTTCAGTGACGCATCGGAAAGAGCTTATGGTTCGGTTGCATACTTGCGTACCACAGACAGTCAAGGACAAGTCACTGTAACTTTTGTCTTGGCCAGGTCTAGAGTAGCACCGAGGAAATGTCTGTCCATGCCTCGTTTGGAGCTGAGTGCTGCGCTGACTGGTGCCCAGTTGGCCAAGGTGATCCAAACAGAGTTGACCATTCCTATTCACAAGGTTACTTTCTGGTCTGACTCCACCACTGTGTTATACTGGCTGACATCGGAGTCTTGCCGCTACAAGGTGTTTGTCGGAACACGTGTAGCAGAAATACAGACTCTCACCGATATGGCTGAATGGAGGTATGTTGAGTCTGTTAACAACCCTGCTGACCACATCACACGAGGTCTTACACTAACCGAGTTGGCAGGTCCTCATAAGTGGAGCTCAGGACCATCCTTCCTGAACCAGTCAGTTGATCAGTGGCCATCCACACCTAAAACTGAAAAGGAGCCAGATTTCAGTGAATTAAAGAAGGCTGCCTTTATTGGCACTGTTTCCGTGCCTAATAGTTCCCTTCCTGATCCAAGCCAGTTCCACACATGGCAAGAGCTTGTCCAGGCTACTGTTAGATCCCTGCATGGGGCGGCTGGCACAGACAACGACACTCTTGTCGTGGCTTCTGATTATATTGAAGCAGAGAGGCTCCTCCTGGCACAGGCCCAAAGTGATTCATTCCCAATCGAAGTCAGGGCTTTAAAGGCTGGACAGTCAGTTCCAGCCGACAGTCGTTTGAGCTCTCTTGCCCCCGAGTATGATGGGCACACTGGTCTCATTAGAGTGGGTGGAAGGCTACGTCGTGCGGGTGACCTTGACCTGGATACTATTCATCCAATTGTGTTAGACCCTGGCCATCCCATCACCAAGCTGCTAATTAAGGAGACCGATCAGCGACTTCTTCACCCCGGCTCGGAAAGGGTCCTAGCTGAACTGCGTCGTCAGTACTGGGTACTTCGAGGCCGAGAAGCAATTCGTAAACAGCAGCGCAACTGTCAAGACTGTCAGCGGTGGCGTGCTAAGCCTCAAACCCCACGATTGGCTGATCTACCACCCTGCAGGCTGAACCTGTATAAGCCACCTTTCCATTCTACTGGTGTAGACTGCTTCGGCCCATTTGCAGTCAAAGTTGGTCGCCGCCAAGAGAAAAGATGGGGGATTATCTACAAATGTATGACGACACGGTGTGTACATCTGGATCTAATAGAGCATTTGGACACTGACGCATTCCTGCTCTCTCTGCGTCGATTCATAGCACGAAGAGGCAAGCCCATGGAACTGCTTTGTGATAATGGCACTAATTTCGTCGGAGGTAATCGAGAACTACAAGAGACCTTCACTGCCATGTCTCCAAAGCTCCAGGAGCTGCTGGCTGGGCAGAAAATCCGGTTCCGCCATAATCCACCAAGTGCTCCTCACTTCGGGGGAACCTGGGAGCGTGAGGTAAAATCAGTCAAGACAGCGCTGCGGGTAATCCTGCGAGAGCAGTCAGTCCCAGAACCAGTACTACAAACCCTTCTAGTGGAAGTTGAAAGCATCTTAAATGCCAAGCCGCTCGGCTATGTATCCTAAGATGTCGCAGACTTGGATCCGGTGACTCCGAACTTGCTTCTTATGGGTCGCCGTGATGCCTCTCTACCTCAGGTCCTGTACGACTCTAACAACTTGCTAGGAAGACGGAGATGGCGACACAGTCAGGTGCTGGCTGACTGTTTCTGGACTGCCTTCATTCGCCATTACCTCCCAGGCTTGCAGGGTCGTCACAAGTGGAGGACGGATGGCAAAGAACTGACAGTGGGTCAAGTAGTGCTTATTGTCGATCCCCAACTTCCACGGGCGCTCTGGCCCGTCGGCACTGTGATGGAGACCCTGGCTGGGGCTGATGGTAGAATCCGTATCGCCAAAGTCAAGGTTAAAGAGAAAACCTACACCCGTCCAGTTGTCCGACTGATCCCTCTTCCTCATCTTGAGGACTGTGACACAGACACTGCAGACAGACTTTCCTAGAGTGTTTAATTATCTTGACAGATAATTGGGGCGGCTGTGTAAGAAAGCCTGTCCTAGGAACTAATGTTTGTTTATTGTTCCTACACGTTCCTTTATTAGCGACGCACTCCGGTAGAAGATGACGGTGAATCATTGTTTATGCTGGTGGTTTCGTTCTGTGTAAATGCGTTCATGCAATACATGTAAGTGGATATATATATCTATACCTTATTAGTATGTGACGTGCATGTGATTGGTAATTTCTTATGTTTATATTGCTTGGATTTGAACGTTTATTTCGGCCGTAATCTGCCGAACTAATCTGATGAGTCATCACCAGACACGCAAGTGTTTTTCTCCGACACAGCGCGAGTGTTTGTTTACAGCTGTGTACTACTGTATTTTCGTTAACTTCCTTGTGATTAATACTGACATTTAAGTGGAATATATTTTATGTTTGTTTATTTTCTGAATGGAATTAATGCAAGGAGACATGTATATTCAACGAATATTATTGTAAATTATTTCTCTTTATTTCTTTCTGTAGACCATATACAAGCACAGATGCATAACTCAGATGCATATACAAGATCAATAAACGCCTTATTATCAAGAATCTCTTCTCCACTCCTGATTCTCTGATCGGAATCTGATCCATATTTGGCCGCCTCAACCAGCTAACTTTCAATTGTAGTGGTACTTCGCTACAAACTACACTACTAATTAAATGTTGCCAACTACTTTTTCAAAAGGATAGTTTGACTTGGAAAGCTACTGTACAGTTTCAAAGAAGGTTCTCCAACATTATAAATAAAACACGGCAGACCTAGACAAGATATTTTTGCTTCTTTTTTTTTTGAAGCAATGGAAGGGAAAGAATGGGATCAGTTGCAATACAAACTCCCATCGCACACAAGGCCAAGGCTGCAACCACATTTGTGTTTTTTGAATCTACAGCTCTGCTGGGTCAGTTCTGTCATAGTTTGGGTGATTTAGAGATGCTAATGGAAGAGAGGTGCATATGGCGATGTGTGTCCATATGCTGATAGCACGCAGCACAGCTTAAATAATAACAACCTTCTGTCAAAGGTTACATGAAGTAACTCAATCAATTTTCTGCCAAATTACAAGGTTTGTTACTAGTGGAGATGAAGCAGACCCCTCAGCAGACACAAAACACTCTCTCATATTTCTGCACTTACACACATTCCTGTCTAATTCAGCTACATGTCTATAAAATGCACTTACACAAATCCAGCTCCTACTGTTTTATGGGAACTCCAGAGAAGCGCTTCACCTTGCATAAAAATCACACACACATTCGTCAAAATCTGTTTTGAATCAAAGGAAACTGTTCAGAGATTAGAGAAATCCTTTTTTTTTTTTAGATCAATTGCAAGTAATTCAAAACTAAAAAAGTAAATATGCAGCATATGACTTTTCAAAATGATATAGAAAGAAATGTGAATAAAATTGGAATGTGTATAACAACAGATGTTCGATCAACAAAACTCCTTACATGTCCCAAATAATCTACGAGTTGCTGGTAAGTAAATTGTTTAGCTGTACGCAGCTGTCTTTGTTGTTTTGTAATCAAAACTATTAGTTATTTGTGGTATATTAGTGTCAAAAGCTCATCTTTTACTAAGTGTTTGTTCATTATTGATGTCTATTATAGCCTATCCTAATATAAAGCCTTTTTTGTTCTTCTCTTCAGAATCCACTTCATAAGTTACAAACGTCAAACAAAATGCACACTTATTTTTCTGCTCTTATCTTCCTCTGAAGCCCGTTGCATTTTATCTGAATCATATGCAGACAGAAGTTAGTGTTTCTTTCTCTCCTCCACACCATAATGTAGAATCCAGAGCAGATGATGTTGTTCACACTGCATTTATTACACACTACAATTTGTCGTACCAACCGTCATGAAGGTCAGACATTTGCTCATTAGCTTTGAAGTGGTTTAGTCAGTGGCATTTGTGCCCCTATAAAACAGTGAAAATTACCACATACAGTAAATGTGCCCTTCACGAAATAATGGCAAGATACGGGTCAGTGCGAATCGTGGTTTAATTAGTCCACCAATCAGCTTCTGTCCAGACTTTTAAGGTCACTGCATCAGACACGGGCCAGTGTTAGTGAGCCATACTAAACAATGAGGTCAGTGTATTCTCTCTTTTTAATTGAATCTTTTTCTCAGTCCAACTGCAGTATCTTCTGAATTTTTCAAGTCTACTCCTCTAAACATGACTGATACAAGCTGAAAATACATCCTGTAAACAGATTTTCCAGTGTTAACCTTAACCAAAAGTCTGTTAAATATATTCTGAAGACTAATACAAGAGCGATTTTATGCTCAAAATGTGTGTAATTTCTAAAAGTGCATCTCATGCAGTCAGTTAAAGCATCTATGTTTTGTCTGTGTGCAGGAGAGGAGTTTCAACTGTTTTTAACCAGCTGCTATCACAGGAAGAAGCTTCAAGAGTACAGGAAGTTGTTGAGTTTAAATATTTGCCAATTAGAGGACAGTGTTTACAGAGCACGTCCTGCATATCGGTGCGAGTGTGTCTGTGCGCAAAGACATGCAATGAGAAAAGGACTAATAATGAGAAAAAACAAGCTTATTATCTCTAAAATGTTCATACATGTTGTATTATTGCATAAAAATTCTATTAGGCTATGAAAGAGGACTGTCCTGCCAAGTGTATCCTAAAACAGATAACAAACACTACTGTGGTAACAAAACCTTCTTTGCTGAGGATGACAATGTGCTAGAGCTAAAATGTGTTTATCCAATAGTGTACACAAACTGAGACCAAGGAACATGTGGGAAGATACTGAAACAAACAAGAAAAACATGTGGACACACACACACACACACACACACACACACACACACACTCTCTACACGATGCAGAGCAGCACACCTGGATTTAGCTATAACCACACCCATCATCATGTCATCATCATGCCCCTGGACAATCCTCTACCTAATGATTAGTCCTTGTTAACTAACTGATTCAATGCTGAAATATGATTGATTCCATGTCAGTGTCTAGAGAAATAAATGATTCATAAGCTGTCTCTACACAGTAATTTAGCAAGCTGGCAGCCTGGAAGACAGCTGGAGTGCTGGACCGATGGATGAATGTCTGAAAAACAGACTGAAACAACAATCCATTGTTTTATCTGAGCGAAATAGAAATTGTGTAATCAACAAGAAAAATAATTTTTATTTGTGGAACAGTATAAATTAGAATGTCAATATGTTAATAAATAACTACACTGCTGTTCAAAAGTTTGGGGTCTGCAAGTATTTTTATTTATTTTTTAGAAATGAATACTTTAATTCTAGAGACTGCACTAAATTGAACTAAAGTGACAGTAAGTACAATTTTAATATAAAAAAAAGATTTGTACTTCAAACAAATGCGGTTCTTTTGAACATTCTATTCAATGTTCTAATCAAACAATCCTGAAAAAAACCATATGATTTCCACAAAAATATTAAGCAGCACAAATAACACTGCATGCCGTGCTGAGTCCTGTTGTTCTCTGGTTTGTTAACGCATGTTAAGCATGTTCAACAGGACAATTTACTAACAATGCGTTGGCTAAAGCATTCGGGCTTGTGTTTGCATGGTGTTCCTGGCTCAACAATTAGGCTAAACCTCTTTGAAAGGTTGCATCTCTGAATGGATCCGCTTTAAAATCTCTGATACAACAGTTGACTACGATAGTTTTGTGCTATAAAAGTTTGTTGCTTATTTATATGTTATCTTTCAATGCATTATACCCACTATTAATGCATTATACCCACTCGCTATTTCAACCTCTCAATCTTTCAATGCACTTTTATGCACATTAACATCTGAATTATAACCACACCCAAACCCTGTCAGCTCATGTACACTGACTTCAGCTTTCTTTTATAGTTCCACTTCACTATGATCCAAATACACCCTATAAACAGTCATACTAACCATTGAAACAGCAACAGATCTCGTTCTTTTTAACTGCAATAACCAGTCCTACAATGCTCCAGAGTTTAAATTTCTTAAATTGCAACAAGACTCATGTGTCAGGAAGAAAAAGTATATCATGTTGCGGTATCGGACTAGCTTCTCTCTCATTCCCTGTAGATGCTCATACACACTCACACACATACACACTCTTCGAAACAGTCAATTCATTAAACAGAGCACAGACAGAGTAGAAGACTGCATCTGATCCTTCCATTATATCTGAGCGTAATAGCAGTGCTGTCACTCACACAACCAAACCGGACACTCATTCTCTCACCACTAATGTGCAGAAAATCTTTTGGATTCTTGCCACGTTACTGTGAACAAAACTTCCAGAAATGTCCAACAGTAATTTTGGCTCGCAGCTTTTCAAGAGGTCAACTGAGTACATAAGAGGGCCACATACGCACACACGCACAAAAGGTCTAGAAGTGCAAGTTTTCAAGCCCTTTCTCAGATTACATTGGTATTAGTAGAGTGTGTTCCAGCTTTAGGAGCAGTTTGACCCAGATCTGATCTCACAATGCGGCTCCCACCCAAGCCAACCGGCTCTACATGCACTGCACTCCCTACCAGACTCCTAGAGGAAATGTCCAACTTTCCATAAAGACGTCAGGCCAAAATAAAAAAGGCTCTTTCTCTTCTCCAGCTCCCACACTCTCACTTTCATGCTTTCTTTTTTCTCTTCTCTCTTTTCTCTAATTTCACCATCTTGCATTCTCTAAGTCTCAGACTTTCTCTCTCTCCTTTGGTCTGTCTGCTCTCCATCCGTTCTGTCCACCTATGGTCTATTCGTTGACCTGGGAAGTACAAAACTGGAAAGCACTTTCAAACTGGCAAGCTCTAATCTGATTGGCTGACTTTATGCAATCAGGTTTTGTAGTCTCCCTGAAAACAAAGTCATGTTTACAAAGTATTGGGTTGATACAATGATGAACACTTTTGAGGAAATAATCTCTGGATTTGGCAGAGTTTGCAAGGTTACTAATTTAACGACTAAAAGAAGAAATTTAAAATGCTAAAAGGAAATTTAGGCATCACAACAAAGATTACTTTTAACAGTGCTATACATTATTGTATCTTTCAAGATTAACTTTAAGTGAGTGTAAGATGACGGCAAGGTAAAATACACAACCGTTCAAAGATGCAAAAATTCAGTAAAACAGTACTGTCAAATATTATTACAATTTAAAATAACCTGTCTATTCTTAAATAATTTAAAGTGTGATTTATTCCTGTGATGGCAAAGTTGAGTTTTCAGCATCATTCTTGTCACATGATCCTTCAGAAATCATTCTGATTTGCTGCTCAATAAACATTTCTTATCAATGTTTAAAACAGTTGTGCTTACTGTTTTTGTGTAAACCATGATACATCTTTTTCCAGGATTCTTTGATGAATAGAAAGTATAAAAGAACAGCATTAATTTGAAAAATAATTATTTTGTAACATTATAAAAATGTCCTTACTGTCACTATTGATCAGTTTAATGCATTTCTTTAAATAGGGGTTGTGACTTTTTTTATTTAATTTTTTTATATCCCTTGAGGTTCACTTATAATGTTAATTAGTGTTTGCAATATCTTTCGGAGGTCTCTACTCTCTAGGTACAGTCACAAACAAACTTTTTAAACAGGACAAAGTGAACAATCTTTAATCTTCCATATTTCATGTAGTCAGCAGACTCAAGTGCATTGAGCATGTCAGAAACTGTACGGGTATCTGTATACTGTATCCAGTATCGATGGTGTCAGTGACTATAATGGGTTCTTCTCTTTGCTGTTGATGCAACACAATGCTCATGTACTTACCCTAAACTTTTGAACAGCAGTTAAATGTATGCATATACATACACATATAGAAAGACAGACAGACAGACAGACAGACAGAAAGAAAGAAAGACAGAAAGACAGAAAAGAAAGAAAGAAAGAACTTTACCAATAATAAAAACGGAAGCAAAATATTGTGCATCCTGAAAGTCTTGGAGTGGCAGAAATTCCTGTTTAGTTTAGTTTTTTGCCATTTAGCCAAATGAATGACTACTGTTTGAAAAGCATGAATGAAACCTTTGGTCACAGCAGTTGCAGGAAAAGTTAAAGCACTTCATTTTCAGACCCATTCACTGTTGTTTCGTTCTCTTCCACTCTATTTATCTAGTCAAAAAGTCTTGACCTGGACAGTCCATTATTCCCGTTTGCTTTCACCATCTCTCTCTCAGACCCCTCCCCCATCTGTTTGCCTCTAATTGCATGCACAGCACATAAAACAGAACCAGACTGTTTTCTTTTCACATAGAATGTCTCATTGCATCCCTCTCTCTCTCTCTCTCTCTCTCTCTCTCTCTCTCTCTCTCTCTCCTTCTTACAAAGTGGGTATATGCCTGGATTGAAGGAATGTGAGCTGAAGACATTCCTCTCCAGATTGGCTGAAAAGACATCACCCATCACCATCAAATGGGATTACCAGCAGGGTAAGGGAAAGTAAGTGAGAGAGAGAGAGACACGGGAGGGGTATGAGCAGAAGAGAAATAAACCCTAAACAAGGCAAACTGAGCGACAAAGAGAAATTGGAGTCCAAACTATTCTCTGCTGGCAATAAAACGGTTAGTACAACGGCCTTTATGAACCAAGACTCCACCAAGCAAACCACTGCTCCAGTACTGCTGCCATGAGCGAAGTGCCAACCCATACACACATTAAAGTGCTAAACATTCAACTGTTCAAACTTGGAACACAAGAGAAAAAGACAAAGCCACCAACATAACATCTTTTCCAGATATTCTGGAGGTTTTGAGTTTGAATAAACTACTTTCTTGCCAAAGCCCTGTGCAAAACTAGTGACTAACATTATTTTTACTGAGCAGAAAATTTCGGAATTGTTTTCTGTACCTCTTTTAATTTATTCTATTCTTTTCTGGAGCTCTAATTCATCCTTTTGTCTTCAAGTATCCCACTTCACTCTCAGATATATCATCTCCTTTTTAATCCTCACATGTATCCACATCACATCAGTGGATTGAATGTGTTCTCTGTTTATTCTTATCTGTAGTTGTGAGCATTGAATCATCCCAATGGAAATATGTTGCATGTTAAACAAAAAATACAAAAATCCTACATAAAAAACAAAATAAAAACAAAATTACAAAATAAAAAAAAGCAACAAAAGACAAAAACTCCTAAGTAAACAAAGTGTTAAATTGTTACGTATCAACAGGTTATCTCACATATCAATGGACAGAATTAAGTTGGTTTTAAAACGCCTCATTCATCCATACAAGTTACTCATAAGAAAAAAAGAAATAGTTTGTACCTTGTTTTTTCACCTGGGTAAAGTTATTCCCGTTGCATGTAGGTAATTCCTTACAGGTGTGTATGTGTGTGTGAGTGTGTATGAGGACTGCGGCTCTCAGTCAGCTGCTCTCGTCTTTATATTAAGACGCGCAGACACGCGCTGAGTGACGCGTCGTCTGCCTCTCGAGGTCTGCTCTGACTCACTAACTGCAGTCTGTGCTTGTCTGACATAAGAAGAGTCCTGCAACTTAACTTCCACAATAAAAGTCCCCATGCTCAACTTTATTTAAATATAATACCGTAGGCTAATTCATATTTATATATATATAATTTATTATTTAAGCTAGGGCATGTTTAACACTTCTTTAACATTTGACAGCTCAGGTAAATGAAAAAGGAGTGTTATAACACTTTTTTTTAAGTTTGATGTACTTTTTTTAAATGTTTAAACATCTAACTTATACGTAAAGTAAGCTGTGGTGTGATGATTGTTTTGCTGAAAAATTATTATTTTACCATCTCTGATCACCACAATCATTTAAATATTCAATGAGACACGCTAGTCAAAAAATGCAAACAAGTGGTAAATATTATGGAAAATAAAACAAATAAAATTGGAAACAAATGTAAAAATTACTTTACAAAACTTTGAGAATGTTCGGATTGCGGATGTTATTTAAAATAGTGCTTTTCTGTCATTTAACATTCAATAACAAGACTGCAAATCAAATCATAAACTAAGACATTTAATTTTTTCACCTAAAAGTTGTTTTACGTCCTGTAAATATTTTTTATAAATATTTATATTTTTTACAAAAACTTCTACTGTCACTTCAGGAGGGGGTGGTCATGTACTAAAGCTCATTTCTAATCTATTTAGAAAACCAACCCTAAAAAACTAACCAGAAACTATTCTTTGTCACAATGTAGAAGATAATAAAATAAATCAGAATGTTTCATATAAAACATCCAAAGAGAAATTTAAGCCACTTACATCACTCCTAATACATGCGCTTGCCTTGTGTTACTCCTCCACTGTTTAAACCTTCAACTCAGATAACATCTCGCTCTTGGAAATGATATGAGTTTGTTTTAAAAACATCCTCTAAACCATGTAAACTGAACACGCACTCAATGAGCAGACAAAAAAAAAAAAAGAAAGAAAACACTGTCTAAACATTATAATTAAATTTTGGGGGGGGGGGGGGGGGGGGGTATCTTTGATTATCTGCTAGGCTTATTTTTTTCCATCGGTCAGTCTCTTTGTTTGAATTTCAAGAGATTGTTTTAATCTGAGGTTGTTTACTAATCTGTATATCTTGCGATGTGTAGAGACAGATTACTAGATTCTTGGATCATTTCTACATCTGCAGTAGATAAAGTGTTCTGGCACATTTTCCAGCCTATTTATCCTCCCAATTCACTTTCTGTTCTTGACAATTTTGTTCTGCCGTGTTATTTGAGTGTGTGTGAATGCATTGTGACTTATTTTAGACTAATGGGAGTATGGGTGCCGTTATCATTTATATGAGGGTGTGTAATGTCTATTTTCAGAAGTGCTCTGTATTATTCTATGTCCCTCTCTTGGCTCACTTGTGTGCTTGTGTCAGGGGAGCAGATGAGTCGCCCCTTCAACGCTCATGCTAATCCTCAGGAGTGACTCATAACATCCAGTAAAGAGCTAGTAGATATCTGCTGGTGTCAATCACTAGCCATTAAGCTATTTTTTTTTATAAATATTTTTTTTAAGTAATCATGTATATCCATCTTTTTACACTAAAACCGTAATATATATATATATATATTCGGAACTGACACATTTCATGACGCACTGATGAACGTTCACAATTACATAAATATAGAGGAACAGATTTACCAAAAAGTATTAAAATTCTTTAAGGGATAGTTTACTCAAAAATGAAAAATTCATGTCACTCTCATAACATTCAAGCAGCCCAAAATAATCCTAAGTAACCCCATTTGCAAACAATGTAATTCCCAGAATGCTTGAGACTGTGAGAATGTGTCATAGATAGTGTTTGTGAGAGAGAAACACTCACTATTATATGTCTCATATGCCAAACATCTCTGTCCAGACAAATACTTTTAAGCTCTTCAACAGGCCATCAGGTCATAAGGATCTAACTTTCCATCTTGTCAACACACTGAACCACTCTCACACACACATTCAAGGAATAGTTTATCTAAAAAACACAAAAGAAGATATTACTATCTATACACTTAAAGTCATTAGGGTCTAATGTGGTTTTGGACCCCATTGACTTACATTGTATGGACAAAAACAGACACATTTTTCAAAATGTTTTTTTTCTTTTGTGTTCTGTAGAAGAAAGTAAGTCATTCAATTTTTGAATGTCATGAGGGTGAGTACAGATTTAAATTACTATCACTTTAAAAATTTAGTTTTATATCAAACTATTCATCAAGAATTAGATATTTTTGTCTATAAATGTAAACATTACACTTCTAAATGACTTCAACTAGTTTATCTTCTAAAGCACTTTTGTGTCTCTCTTAGTAACAGATTTTTTTATTTTTTTATTGAGATGGCCTGCTCTGGACTCTCTCTTCCATATTTGGAAAGCTGCTCTATTCCCAGCGGGTCACTTCAACACCGTTAGCCAATGCAGTGCTGAGTCTCTGAACCCCTCAGCCAATCCCGCATCCCCCTCATCTCCTTATAAGGACTGCACAGTCAACAGTGTTCGCCTTCCCTCTGGCCTTCTTGGCCACACTGTGCTGCTTAATCATTCTAAAGTAAACTGGCGGAATTTGTCAAAAGCAAAGCAAATGTTTTTGATCTGTGATAAGTCTCTTTTTGTCAGTGGTTATTAAAATGTGCATTTTATATCATAACCGCATTTAAGCATCAGCAATATTACTTTCAGGCTTTTCAGCAAGGATGCATTAAATTTATCAAAAGTGACAGTAGAGACAATTTAATTTTCTATTCATCAAAGAATCCTAAAATAGGTGTCATTGTTTCCAAACAATATTAAAGCATACATAAGGCATGTTTCTTGAGCACCAAATCAGCATATTAGAATGATTTCTGAAGGATCATGCGACACCGAAGACTGGAGTAATGACGCTAATTTCAAAAATTGATTTTAAATTGAAATAACATTTCATAATATTCCTATTTTTACAGTATTTTTGATTCAGTAAATGCAGCCTTGGTAATCATCACTTTTTTCAAAAACAATCTTACCGACCCCAAGCGCTTGAACAGAAGAGTACTTTCAGGCTACTTACTAATTAGCTACCTTGCCAATTAGCAATTGTCTACAGTATTTTTATGAGCCGCAGTTGTATTGTATATAAATAAACACAAAATAAAAAGTCACAGTCCACAGTGGAAACTCTGGGTTCATTTCTAAAAATGAGGCTCGCAAGTCCAAGAAAAACCTATTTGCGCTATTTATCAGCAGAGGTGCAAGAATGATAGGAAAATGTTTGGTGAGCTGTGTCACTCAACAAAACTGTGCGCAATAAACCATTAAACTGAATTTTCCTGTAGAAAGCGTCTCTATATGCTTGTTTTCTTTTGGATGTGCTTCTAAACCACACGCAACGCCTGTGCAAGAAAATGATTGTTAATACACCATTTGGGTCTTTACGAGCAACACCTCATAAACAAACCAGCTTTGAGAAACAACGCTGAGTCACACGCCAGAAATGCAACTGGCTGACCAGCGCTCCACGGATTTAACCATAATGCTGGGCATAACGGCATGGTTTAAACGCTACACCCGTACACCGTGACCTCAGTGCTAAAGCTTTATCTGTCTTCACTACCATGACTTTTCTTGCAACAAAATGATATCTATGAAAAGTTTCAGTCTGGATTCAGACCGCATCATAGCACTGAAACTGCGCTCGTTAAAATCACAAATGATTTACTTTTAGCTTCTGACCAAGGCTGTATCTCAATACTAGTTTTACTTGATCTTAGTGCTGCGTTCGATACTATAGATCACACATTACTCTTAGATCGACTACAAAATTATACTGGTGTTCAAGGACAAGCATTAAGCTGGTTCAAATCATACCTATCTGACCGCTACCATTTTGTCTATTTAAATGGAGAAAAATCGATCATAACTCCAGTAAACTATGGAGTGCCGCAGGGATCTGTGTTAGGCCCTCTGTTATTCTCAATATATATGATGCCACTTGGAAATATTATAAGGAAACATGGAATTAGTTTCCATTGTTATGCTGATGACACTTAAATATATATTTCATCACGGCCGGATGAAAACGCAAAATTTTCCAAATTGACAGAGTGTGTTAAAGATATAAAAGATTGGATGGCGCGTAATTTTCTTTTATTAAATCCAGACAAGACAGAGGTAATACTTATCGGTTCAAAAAACCGCCCACAAAACCTCGCACAATACAACTTTAACATCATAGGATGTCCTGTTACTTTATCCTCTACAGTAAAAGACCTGGGTGTTATACTTGATTGCAACCTGTCTTTTGAAAATCATATTTCATATGTTACAAAAACAGCCTTTTTCCACCTTAGAAACATTGCTAAGCTACGTAATATGCTATCAGTTTCTGATGCAGAAAAGTTAGTTCATGCATTCATGACCTCGAGACTGGATTACTGTAATGCTTTATTAGCTGGTTGTCCTGCATCCTCAATAAACAAGCTACAGTTAGTCCAATATGCCGCCGCTAGAGTTCTTACGAGATCAAGAAAATATGATCATATAACACCGATTTTATCATCACTGCATTGGTTACCTATAAAGCTCCGTATTAATTACAAGGTATTGCTACTGACTTATAAAGCCCTAAACGGCTTAGCTCCAGTCTATTTAACGGATCTTCTATCACCCTATAATCCATCGCGTTCTTTAAGATCACTAAATTCAAAGCTTTTGGTCATACCTAGGATATCCAGAACCACCAAAGGAGGGAGAGCATTTTCACATTTGGCTCCAAAACTCTGGAATAGTCTTCCTGATACTGTTCGTTGCTCAGACTCGCTCTCCCAGTTTAAAACTAGATTAAAGTCGCTTCTCTTCAGCCAGGCATTCATATAATCCTACAGTTCAAACTACAATCCGGCCTCTAGCTCATAAATGCCAGAGGAGAACTGGCCCCCGACTGAGCCTGGGTTTTTTTTCTCCATTAGGTCACCTGATGGAGTTTTAGGACTCCATTAGGTCACTTGATGGAGTTTTTCGGTTCCTTGCCACTGTTGCCTTTGGCTTGCTAAGTTGGGGATATTTTGGGGATATTTAATTTAATTTTATCAATCAATAAATTCCTCTTGAAACAAACTTTGTTGTATTATTTTAATTTAATACTGTGAAGCTGCTTTGATACAATCTGTATTGTGAAAAGCGCTATACAAATAAACTTGACTTGACTTGACTATTTGAACTAACACAAAACTGACCCGGGCTTCGTTTCTCAAAAGCATCGTAAGCTAGATCGTAGAACCATTGGGACCAATAGTTTCTACGATCAACTTAGTTTTGAGAAACGCAGCCCAGAGAACCTGACTGCAATGGGGAGAAGAAATACAGATATGGGATATGAATATTAAAACCTCCTTCATTGGAACTAAATTGGTCAGAAATATAACTGACACACTACCACAATAACCACATCAGCACTGTAAACTCAAGCAAAACATCTGAAACTAAAAACCCCATGAGTTTGAGAGAAAGCTAGTGTGGTTGTGGTCAAGAATAAGAGAGCTCAATGAAATGTGACCAGATTGTTTGAGTCCGACCCTCAGTTTGCTGCAGTTGTCTCGAGTGTCCATGACAACAACCCCACAGTGGCTCATGTCGGTTTGTGGCAGCCGGTGCGGTATGGCAGCAATGCAGTCGGCACGAAGATAGCAATACACAGCACTTCAGCGAGGATTAAAGACTTCCTTTCTCATCTGTTATCCTTTCTGTCTCGCTCTTTTATCTCTGTCTCTCTTTTTCTCATTTACTTTTGCCACCATGGCGATCCACTAATCCAAAATAAACAAAAATCCTGAATGTTACGTTGAGTAATCGTTTAAATATAAACACATAATGAGTAAGGAGGTAAATTATTGCATCATTTACTTCAAAGAGACTTTGTAGGAGACATTCTGTGTCTGTCTGTCTCAGCGACACATGATGAATCAAATCAGTGAGGATTCCTGGCTCCTCAGGTCATGATCCAACCCTCACCCCTGAGCCAATGGTGCATTTATACACCACTCTGGTCCTTTTGGCTCAGGAAGTGAAGGATTATTGTCTGACTCTCTGTCTCTGGTGTGGCTCTGACGGGATACAACACCTTTTACTTCATGGAAAAATGTAAAAGATGCAGCTGTATTCACCTCTGTACACACACCTGTCATACGTCACTAAAAGACTGATACAGAAAAGTACGGATTCACTGTCACAGACAATAATATGACAAAAGAATAATATCTTGAAAATTCTCTGACGGCAGGGTATCAATATTTGGTGCATAAGAGTTATTTACAGTAATTGCGTAGAACAAAAGCATCATCCTGATTTCCCCTTTTATTTTGCTAAGTGAATATTAAATGCAACTTTAAATTCAGCATCATTACTCCAGTCTTCAGTGTCACATGATCTTTCAGAAATCATCCTAATATGCTGATTTGGTGCTCAAGAAACATTTCTTATTATTATCAATGATGAGAAATTTGTGCTGCTTAATAGTTTTGTGGAAACCGTGATTAAAAAAAAAAATCAGGACTCTTTAATAAATAGAAAGTTCAAAAGAACAGCATTTATTTGAAATTGAATATGTAAAAGTTTTTAGTTTACCTTTTGATCAATTTAATGTGTCCTTTCCGAAAAAAATTATTTATTACTAAAAGAAAAATGAAAAATAACAATTTATTTAAAAATTCTGACTGACCCCAAACCTTTTAACGGTAATGCATTTAAACCAGAGTCCCCTTGCAACACCAATCAACTTTTTTTTCTTCAGTCATGTCTCATCTCGCCTAGTGGTATACAGTCTTCACCAACTGGTATCAGAACACTTTCAGTGCTCGCTTACTTCTCAAACATCTTCAGATATTGGTGAAGTGGTGGTATCACATAACCACTCTATGCTGATGCCAAGAAAAGATCCAAAGCCAAACAGACAGTACATTTACAAAAACACACCCCGTGTTCTCATGAAGAATTAAAGTAAATTTGATCCAGTGAAAAAAGATGCTTCAAACACAAGGTTTTCAGAAGGCTCTCACACAAACCTACAGCACAAATCTAGTATAATCCAGCTGTAATTCAAAGGGGCTTTTGTGAAATGTCTCACTATCTTAGCACACACATTCATCAACCTGTACAGCTGATATCAGATACCACCTGCTGCGTATCTTTAATTCATCATACTCACACAAATACATACAGAAAATGGACATATGCGACAGCAAGTAAACCCTAGAGAATAATGCAGGCAGTCTTCTCACTTTCTGTCTCTGTGTTTCTTTACAAGCTCCAGGTGTTATCATTTCAGTGTGGTATGGACTTTACACACTGTGAAGCAAGTTCCCATAAAACCCCTGTGATTTCAGCCCAACAAGATCGTAAATCAGAGGTGCACACAACCATCTCTCTTCTTACACAGATGCTCCTGTAAGAAATTGTAGTCTGCCTCGACCCAGATTCCACTCCGAAATATATTTTAGAATGAGTTCATCCCCAAAATGGCTTAATTATCATAGAGATGAAAGAAAGGCAAGTTATATTGTTTCTTCACCATTTGGGTTGATCACATCCTGAACAAATGGTAGTCAACTGTAGAATGGGACTGGGTGTGGGACACAGAGAACTTTCTCAGACAATGGGATGTCACAACCAGCTGTTGCAACAAGAGCAATTTAATTTACATTAAGAACAGGATAAAAGGTTTAAGATTTGGATGTTCTGGGTTCATTCTGACGCCGGTGAACCCAAGGTGCTTTGTGTACCTTGCCACTGCTATGCTGTAATAAACGTCATTTTTGAGATCTTCGACGTCCACATCATTTTTTCTTACACTCCTCTGAAAATAAAACTTTGGCTGTAACCGGGATTTAGTTGCTCAGATAAATGTAACAATTTGAGTAATATGCCTTCATTATAAGCTTAATTTTATATGCCATATTTGCCTCAAAAGGGACCCACAAAGCCTTTCCTCTTGGTCAGCTGCAGGTGAACACCCACCACACACCCTGTTCGTTCACACCTTCCTCTTTTTGGGTCTATCTCTCTGTCCCTTCCTGTGCTGAAGGACATTGGGCCCTGTCTATGCCATCAAAGCCAAAACACACTGTGTGGTTTCCTGTATGGCGTGTATCCCCGCAGGGTGTAGCGTCAGTGGCAGGGAAAGCGATAAAGGGATCAAGTGTGAAGAGATTTGAACATGTTAATCAAAGTGCATAGTGCAAAGGTGTTAAACGTTAAAGGATGTTCACTCAACACTTGGTTAGAAACAATGAAGAAGCACATGTAATGCCCCACCAACATAAATATGTTTAAATCATTTGTATAATTATCAGCTGAGACAGTGTCTCTATGTGAGTCTTTTAATTAAATTAGCACTGAATGTCTTAAAACTCTTACATTTGGGTGAAAGTTACAAAAAAATTAGTAAGATATATTATCAAATAAAATAAAAGGATACTTCACGCAAAAATGAAACTTCTGTCATCATATACTACTCACATGCATGACTTTATTTCTTCCGTGTAACACAAAATCATTTATTTCCATGCATTTGCAATGAATGTGGCCTGGGACATTCACACTTCAAAAATGTTGCAGAAGCACCATAAAAATCATAAAAGTGGTTTGTGTGCTTTTAAAGTCAAACAATAATAACGGACTGAAATTTAAGTCATTATTCACTGATTTTCTTTAATCATTGAGCTGAACTCAACTGTATTGGTCTGATTTGTAAAAGAATCATTCAAAGTTTTGTGAACTGAATCAACTGATTCATTTGAAAAGAATCTGACTCAAAAGAATGATTTGTTCAATAAATCAAACATAGTTACTTCTCTCATGAACTCTCATAACTTTCAGTGAATAACTCGAATATAGTCCATGAAGACTCGTAATATAGTCCATGAATCATCTTCTAGACCACTTTTATGATTCACTTTTATAATTTTGTAGCTTGACAACCCCAGTCCTGATTCATTTCATGATATGGAAAAGAGTAGCCGGAATATGTTTAAAAAAATTTAGTTGTTTTGGGTAAACCATTCAAGATGGACTAGAGATATGAAGGGGGAAAATTTCGAGAAAAGAACAACATATTTGCAAGCAAACAAACAACTGCTTCAAAACAAAACTTTTTAGTAGGCAGCATCATACTGATTTTATATTTCATTTTATATAACATGCCTCATATTAAAGCAATGCTGTTGTGCCAGCAAATGTCCAAGTCCTATCGCTGAAACATGAAACATGAGACCAGGTGAAGTTTACCCTTTTACTTGTTTACCCAAAGAACATGACCAGAGCTGCAAACTCATACTTTCCACTTGTCCTCTAATTGCTTTACGGCAATTCTGCAAATAACATAATCACAGATGTAATTGATAAATCACTGTAACGCTGAAATAAAGTTGAACTAAAGGAGAACTCAAATCACAGGGGACCTGTAAAAGATAAATGTCTGCAGCTACAACGTGGTCTTAAATCCCCACTTCATCATTCTATTCAAAGCACTAATGTGAACAGCAAGTATGGGAATATCCACAGGAAATCAGCTGGAATGTGTAAACGTGTTTGGAGGGTCACAAGGCAAGGTTCAGGTCCGTTTGTACCAGGAGGATGCTAAGAGACGATAACATGCCACACAGCATGTAGAAATGACCTCGGGGTAATTATACAATTATGAAATTCCTGTTTTTACAACCAAATGACATGGTGAAGTGACTAGCGCTGGGTAGAGAGCAGTTGGATGGTGTGTGTTTTTTTGATGGGGTGGAGGTTCTCATTATCTGCTCCCCTGTTGCGTCGTTTCTAGCGGTTGATTTGTGACGTTACGGTGGAAAATCTTTTGGGGAAGCAGCTTTTTAAGGCAACAATTTGCAGAAGCTCAAGCAAAGACAGGGTTTTGCCAAACGGCATGCCATTTAAACCTCAGCTTGGACCTCGTCCACAACTAGAAACAATTTTCCTTTCATAGCTAACACATGCCTGTCAAACCCACGCACATAAGCGTTATTCACACTCAGGTTGCATCAACCTATTCTTTGTTTTACCTTTCATTTGAGAGGTCGTCTGCTTGCTCATTCGATCTGGAATCACAGAACGGATGGGGAGATGTATGGAGAAAAGTCACGAATAAAACCACAAGGACTAAATGTTGCCCTACAGCATGTACACCATGCAAAGCTTGCCATTTACATGATTTACTGTGTATACACTAACAAGAATGCACACAATTAACTTTTTTTCTCTTTCTTCCCAACATCCACCCACTAAACACACACATGGTTGTAAAGAAGAAAAGGCATCTAAATTAAACGGAAATCAGCTAATAGCCACAGAGACAAACAGCCCTTAAAATCTTTTCAAACAAATAAGTAGTCCTATGTAAAGGTATGACCACAAGAGCCTAAAGTCACATTCACACACACAAACATATTTCAATGCCACACACAATCCAGACAAGATTACAGAGCTGAACTACATTTATATATAAGACTGACTCTGCCTAGAATCAACAAAGAGTCCCTCCCTCTGAGACACTTTTGCTTTTATGTTGCTGCAGTTCACGTTTATGTCATCCTTTGATCATAGCCAGAATAAAAGCTCATTTAACAATGCTCTTTTACTTTGCTATGAACTAAAACTTTAAAATAATATGGTAAATGTTATGTTGCTTATGTTTGCAACATGTCATCCACTTCACAGTTTACATCATTACAACTGGATCTCACCATGTTAAACAATGATGTTTTTGTAAAATATGTAGTTTTAGAATATATTATCGCTATCATGTGAATATTTATCTTTATTACATTTGTCATATAAACAAGTCCACAGATCTGAAGTACATCACATTAACTGCTCCAAGTTCGTTTCGTATAACAAAAAAAGGGGGAAAAAGACTTGTGATTCAGTGAGGTCGTAAACAGCAGCTCTGAACGATTCACTGACTGGGTGATTCTGAACAGAACGGGTTTTAGCGTTTAAAAGCTTGATCAGGATAGGGAATGGTGAAACACGTCATCTGGCACATGTTTACAAAGAAAAACAATGGAAAAGCAGCCCAGCAGTATGTTCGAGGCTGTTTCCAGAATCTTTTAGACTGATTCATTAAAAAGAATCTATTTTGAGTCATCTGTTCGGGAATTGGACATCAAGGCTCGTGTTGTGTTCACTGCTGTGTTCAGGACACACTAGCGCACGCTGTAATGGGGGAAACAAGTTTTCCTAACTAGATTGTAAATAATAAGATTGTCACAAATGTTTATTTTCTGCATTTTTGGTTTTAGTCACTGTACATAGCACATAAGTTAGGACCGGTATAACTTGGAAGGTCACTGGGAATCTTTTCAGGCATGTAAGTACTGGCTTGCCCTGCATGTTAATGTTGTGCCCTTGGGCAGTGCACTTAACCTTATCTTGACCCTAAATTTAGGGATGTTGTCTTTAAAAACTGGAACAGTGCTAGTGAGAGTCAAATTGCACGTACTGAGTAATCTACAGCCAACTATCTTGAGGCATTGAACATTACACCAAAATCCACTGTCAGATCAGTGCTCACTATAACCCATGATAAATGATAAAAAGAGAGTGCAGTATGAGATACATCTAATACAAAAGATCCTTCTGAAATCTGTCTGGAGTCATAGCACAACTGCTAACACATATGCAAACACATACCGCACACATCTCCCAGTGATTTATGGCACGCAGCAATGCCCGGCCTCTGACATGGTGATAAAGGGACGGAATGCATTTGTTCTCTAAGTGGGGCTTTCCCATTAAACCACCTACTGACATACAGTACGTAGGCAGCTGGGGTAGTATATCACCACAGAAACATTGGTAAATGTTAACACTTTTGATCAGAATCAGAATCTGTTTGTTTTACTTAAAGTATCATTTTTTAAGGTTTGATGTTGGTAGGATTTATAAGAAATATTATAAAATATGCCATAAGCTGCAGCCTGCATGTCAAATAAATGGTAACACGTCAAATGAACCCAAATTTGCGGTATTCATGACAAAATATCTGGATGACTCGCTGTGCATCTGATAAACACTCTATAGGAGTCAATTTGTAAATGGAATGGCAACACAGCTAAAATCATATGGTCATATAACAATTTTTTCGTAATGTTGTCTTATGCTCTTATTTGATCAAAAATGCAGTAAACATTATTGTAACGTAATATTGCCATTTAAAATAACTTTAATTTGAAAAAGAAAAAAGAAAAATCACTGACCCTAAACTTTTGAACAGTAGTGTACTACTTTATTTTTCCTCATTAGGCAGGAGTAGGTGGTATTAGTGGGAGGGACATTTTCCTTTTAGGGTGCATTTAATAGGATGAAAATCAGTGCAGGATGAGTCGTCAGAATTTTGGTAAATTTTGGTAAACTTTTTAAGGTTAAACTTAGAAACGAATGTTCACCTGCTACCTTAAAAACGTGAGTAAACTCAACTGAACATGAGTAAACTCAACTTAAAAATGACCTTTGTTTCACCTAACAATTAGACAAGACAATGGATTATATTAAGTTTATTTTTGAAAACTTATAAACTTGAGTTCAAAATCCAAAACTTGTCAAGACAATGGAGTTAAAGAGAAGAAATTAGCTCAAATAACTTTTTGATTTTGCAGAGTTAGACGCGTGGGTCACCATGTTTTGTTGATCCTGGAACATTCCTGTCTGAAAATTTCATCCTAAACATATCCCTAACTTAACATAACTTATCCCTAAAATCAGAGAGAAATGAATCACCTAACCCTGGTTTTAAGCCTAAACTTGACATAAACTGTAAACTTCTTCCCTCAAATCTGATTGGTTGATTGAAACATTGTTCCAAAATCAACAAAGATGTGGATCCACAAAGATGTTGTACTTGGTGAAATCAGATTCTGTGATGCACAAGATTCAGCTGCAATACTCACAGTTTAGGTTTGGGTTTGGTGGGGAGAGGTGGAGCCTTAACCGCTGAAGGTGATGGTAGATTCTCGTCTGGTGGCTTGTTTAAGGTCTGACCATTTTGTAGAGGTCTGTTGGGTAGACTTTCATGAGGCTCTTTATCTGTGGAGACCTGAACAGGCAATGCAGTGATGCTGGGCCAGATGTCCAGCTCGTTGATCTGGAAGGCCTCAGCACTCGGTGGGGTTTTGGGTGGGACTTCCAACAGACTAATCTCAGTGGGTGGAGGAGGTGGAGGCGGGAATGATTGGTTGTCCTCAAACACACTTTCGTCCCCAGATACACCGTTGCTGGGAAACTCTTCTGCAACTAGAGATACAAGATGACAAGACATACAGCTCATTATAGGGTGAGAACATATTTATTTTCCTATGAAGTGTGTTGAAATCCAGTTGGCCCACATCACAATCCATTTCAGTGGAATAAAGAAGGAAATAAAGTTCTGAATAACCAGGGAAATCAGTTCCTGGTTTTGTCACTGTAGAACAATAGTTTTTACAATGATTAAATCCTCATTGCAAAACACCAACACACCTACAGTGGGAGAAAAAAAACAACCTTATGATAACTACCTATAAGGGATCAACAGTTAATCCACAGCTAAAATGTAATCCTTTATTAGACATGAAATCTGTCTTAGATTGTCTCAGGTTTACTTAAATGGCTCTGTAGTAAACTTGAGGACTCCTGGAAATATGAGTACACCCACTCCATCACATAGTATAAACATTCATCCCTCTTCTGCCTTTGCCATGTGACACACACAGCTATCAGCACATACTACATCCTCACTCCTCACCCCACACTCAGATCTTGGAGTGATGTAGACGGGACGTGGCTGGTTGAACTCATGCAATTGACATGTTTTCAAGATGTACCACACTGGGCCCCATAACATGTCATCAAAAGATAACTGATGGAGATGCTATGCCTTTTTGGAGCCGGTATTTTTTGTTACTGCTTTGTAAATGCATTAAGTCATTACAACTCCTGTGTTACATCACTTAAATTTACTGCTTAAAATGAGCGGTTGCTGTAATGTTGAAACTATTAAGTGGCTGTTTACTTTGGTTAATTGTATTTGTTTTCAGAGGTTTATCCCTTAGCCTCCTTTCAAACAATGTCATATTTAATACACTCAAACAAAGGAATAATTGACACAGGGAATAAACAGAGAGTCATTCATTTTGTGCAAAACTCTTTCTTATGGAGTTAACATCACTAAATTGTGTTTTTAAATTTGTAATTTATGCTTAAAAAATATAACTATATATATATATATATATATATATATATACCGTATATACATATAAGGATATAAGGATGCATTAAATTGATCAAAAGTGGCAACTTAGACTGTTGCAAACAATTTCTTTTTTAAATTAATGCTGTTCTTTTTAACTTTATATTCATCAAAGAATCCTAAAAAAAAATATTATGGTTTACATAAAAATATTAAGCAGCACAACTGTTTTTAACACTGATAATAATAAGAAATGTTTCTCGAGCACCAAATAAGCATATTATAATGATTTCTAAATGTTCATGAGACACTGAAGACAGAAAATTCTGTTCATTCATCACAATAATATATTATTATTATTAGTTTTTAAAATTGCAATAACATTTACCAATATTACTGTTATTATTATATTGATTAAATATATGCAGCCTTGGTGAACATAATGAGAACAATAACAAAATCTTACAAACCCTAAACTTTTGACCGGTAGTGTATACATTAACAGTATATAAGATGGATATTTGTTATATATATGACTGTTTGATCACTGTTTTTCTTTTCACATGGACATGTTTCTTTAAATTTTAACCTCCTTCTACCACAATGTTTCACTAAAATATTTAAATATTTACATGGCCATGAACTTTGATCTCAGATATAGTCATTGTAAATACAGTGTAAACGCACCTGGTGTGACAGTGAGTTGTGCAGTGCTGTTAACTGAGCCGTATTGGTTGGATGCAGTGCAGCAGAATAAACCTCCGTCTTCAGGGAACGCCTCTGCAATTACCAACGTGCAGATTTCCTCTGCAAGACCAATCACAGAAGCCATCAATTACAGAGTCATCAAGATCACAAGCAATATCAGATTAGAAATAGATTTAATTAATTACATTGCGACACACACATAAACTTAAATTATTACAATGAATTTAACAACAGTCCGATAATTCAATGCACAAGCTCCTGCAACTGGCCAGTTTTACAACCCAATCTATTGCAGTCAAACAATGCTATCTCCAGAAACATGGGAATCACATAAATATTGCTTGTAATGAGGAAGGGATGTAGACCGGTATTAGACAATTAGATAGACAGGTGTGGTGAATCTAGACAGGTAATTGATGGTTACAGAGGTGATTCAATAGCAGAGAGAAGTCTGCTGCCGCAGACACAGACTGTGTGTCTCATTCCTTTTCATTGTTTCTTATGAGGTGATTCAGTAAATTGTGAATACTACTTTGGGCAATAGCAAGGGCCTTGACCCCTACACATTGGGACACTGATGACTCAATACGCTGATTTCACGCAGCCGTTATTCTGAAATCGAAAGCGAGGCTCCGGTGGGAAGAAATCCGGAAGTGTCGCCTTTAATCACAGGAGAGTTGTGAATGCGATGGCGTATTGTTGTGTTTAATGTATAAAATGAGTTATTCTAAAACTGTACATACATTTCTTTCATACTTTAGACTATATACAGTGAAATTCATTTATAAATAAAATATTTTTTTTATATCTAATTCAGAAAGTAAAAAAAGAAGCAGGAATGAACTATAGGTATATACATATCCTATATTGGATATTAACATCCAATAGTGTAAATCGCGGCAGCAGGTTCAGGTTGGTAGTCGAAGGCATTGTTGTTTATCTTTACTTCCGGGGTTCTTCCCACCGGAGCCTCACTTTCGATTTCAAAATGGCGGCTGCGTGAAATCAGCATATTACCCACAACATCATTAAGGTTACAGGGCTCATAAATCATTCATTTGTTTATATTCATTTTTGCTGTTAAAATGAATAAAACCATTATGAAATGTGCTCACTTCCCTTTTCTGATGACTTTACGACATTTCTGATAAGTGTATGGAGTGAGTGGCTGATATTCGCAAATTTTTATGCAATCTGGGAATTTCTATTGAGAAATTCTGTTTTAAATGAGACAGGCCTAGAAATGAATGACTCCCCCCACCCACCCCCGGCTGTGTACGTCCTTATAAACTAGTGAGCAGATTGAGACACACCCAAAGATAGAGGTGAGAGTTAATACTCTTAGAGCAAGAAGGTGAGCCATACTCATGTACAGAGAAAGTATGTGACTCATTAAAGGTTTAACCCCAGGTGCTGATATACATTCGTTTATTTGTTCTGTTACTCAGAGATTTTCTCACCATATTTAGGCCATTTTGCATGCATAGCAATGATGTCATGTCATAAACATAGAGCTTTCTGACAGGCTAAGAGAATCATCATCTTGATAAATCCATATATATGATATGTACACATGTATCTGAAGGAAAGTGTTTTATGAAGGAGTGAAAAGAGGGGAAAGTGGAAGCAGGAGTAAATCTAAAAGACTTACCGGGTTCTGCTGCAGATCTTGGCTCTGATGAAAGAGGGATATGGGAATTGAGAGAGAAAAACAAAAACCAACACAAATGACTACATATCAGTACATCAATAAACCAAACACAGTTAAATAGTTGAAATAGTTACTCGAATAGAAATTTCGTTTTGTTCCAAAACCCAGATGACTTGCTTTCTTCCCTGGAACACATAAGGGGGAATTTCGCTTCCCTGATAGCAGAAGTTGAAACATTGGGAATAAAGACATGGCTTGAATCACTCACTATTGTCTGTGCATTCTTAAGAACCAACGACTCATAAAATACTGCGCTTCATCTGCATGCTCTGAGGCACAAGTCATTTATTATGTACGAAAAAAGGGGCTACAGTGGCCTCCCCTGTTGCTTCCAGAAACGTCCATTTTTATTATTAATACTTTGCACAGTTTCCCAGGAAGTGACACTTTTTTTTCTCTTGAACACATGGGATGGAAACGGTGCTTTATGCGCAATGTTTTATGTAATATACCAAATATTTGCAATTTTTTTTACATAAGAAACAGAGGCGATCATTCTGATCTATGTCGATTGATGGTCAGTTCAATCGACATAGCCATTGTGGTATCGGTTTTTAGAGTACAAAAAGAATAGCGATACTAACAATAGCAAAGAACTACTGAATGTCCCTTTAAATGGTTGCCTGAGAAGTTCCTCTTACTCTTTTGCAGGATGCGGAAGTCAGGGGAGTCCTGGATCTCCCGGCCCTCTCGAAACCACTGGACCCTCAGAGGAAGACTACCTCTCACCCGGCACTCCAGAACCACCACCTGACCTTCAGATGCCTGCGCGTCCTGCAACATCTACAGAACAAGAGAAACACAGCTAAACACTGGAAACACAGACTGAAAGGTAAACACAGGGAGAGAGGACAGACAGATGAATGGAAAAACTGAAGTGACAGATGAAAAGGTGTAAATCCACTAATTCTGCTCTTTCTTCAGCACCTCTTATGTACTGTACATACTCTTTCAGGCTAAAGACATAACAGACATAGAGGTAAGAAGCTGTCAGCAACCCATAAAAGTAAAAAGGCGGAGGCGTATAGTTTGTTTATACGTGTGTGAGAGTTGCTTTCTGTTGTGTGTTCACTCACTTTGAAGCTTTGTGTATGTGTGTGTAGCATGCTTTGT